>NC_057926.1:11204676-16004676 GCF_018873765.1 Telopea speciosissima
ACAGATGGTGGATGGCACTGTGGATAGATATAAGGCACAACTCGTGGTAGAGGGGTTTACTTAGACATATGGCACTGATTATTAGGAGACCTTTGCCCCTGTTGCAAAGCTGAATACTGTCCAAGTTTTGTTTTCTTGTTCAGTTAATCTTGGATGAGATTTACAACAACTGGATGTAAAGAATGCCTTTCTCAATGGAGAACTTGATGAGGAGGTGTACATGGACATTCCACCAGCATTCTCTTATGACAAGACCCAAGGCAAGGTGTGTAGATTGAAGCGTGCCCTTTATGGGCTGAAGCAATCACCTCGAGCATGGTTTGGCAGGTCTCACAAGGCTATGATTTCGATGGGCTATAAGCAGAGTAATGTCACACTCTCTTTATTAATAGAGTCGGTGAAAAAATCACTGTTCTTATAGTCTACGTTGATGATATTGTGGTAACTGGTAATGATGGTGATGAAATTAGCAATTTGAAAAATTTTCTGGGATAGGAATTTTAGATTAAAGATCCATGAAATTTGAGGTACTTCCTTGGAATTGAAGTTGCTCGGTCCTCTAAAGGCATCTTTCTCTCCCAAAGGAAGTATATCCTAGACTTGTTGACTGAAACTGGCTTGTTAGAATGTTACTCTTCAGATACTCCTATGGATGCTAATGTTCGTCTTAAAGAAAAAGAGGGTGAACCTGTTGATAAAGGCCAGTACCAAAGGCTAGTAGGAAAGTTGATTTATCTCTCTCACACACGTCCAAACATTGGTATAGCTGTGATCACTGTGAGTCAGTTCATGCATGATCCCTACTCTTCCCATATGGAGATTTTTCTTTGTATCCTTCACTACTTGAAGTCAGCTCCAGGGAAAAGCATTCTCCTATCTCCTCATGACTACTTACGGATAGAAGCCTATACTGATGCTGATTGGGATGGTTCTCCTGACCGTGTGTCTATTTCTGTGTACTGCTCTTTTGTAGGTGGCAACCTTGTCACTTGGCGTAACGAGAAGCAAAATGTGGTAGCTCGTTCTAGTGCTGAAGCAGAGTTTTATGCTATGGCACAAGGTATTTGTGAGTTACTCTGGCTATAGGATTTTTATAAGATCTTGGTGTTCCTATTCGTCTTCCTATGATGTTGTACTATGACAACAAGATTGCAATCAGCATGGCATATAATCCAGTACAGCATGATCGTACCAAGCATGTTGATGTGGATAGACATTTTATCAAGGAGAAGTTCGAAGAAGGATTGATTTGTGTTCCCTTTGTGAATTCTGCTGATCAGCTTGCCGATATTCTCACTAAGGGACTATCTGGAAAGTTGTTTCATCCTGCTTTAGTCAAGTTGGGCATGTTTAACATATTTGTTCCAACTTGAGGGAGAATGTTGAATAATGTACACTAGAATACCGTGGGGGTATTCTGGTCTTTTTGGGTTTATATTTTTTATATATCATGTACTGCCGACTCAGCTAGAGTGGGGATAGTTCTGTCCTTTAGGATGTAATTCTGAAGTTGTAAATCTATGGTTTGCTTGGTCTAATTGATCATTCAAGCATTCACTAAATTTTTGTTTTGTTAACATACTGCATTCTTTAACACTTGAGTACTATGAGATTAGGTTTTATGGGGCTCTACATTTCTACCTTTTCACCTGTGTGTGTGTGTGTGTGTCTTGCTTTTTTATGTTGGACATTTTGCTTGTGACATCTTTTGACACTAAAAACACTCAAATTACAGGGTATATCAGTTGCTTGGTGAGTCAGGTACTTACTATGGTGTGCGCTTCGGGAAGAATATTCCTTGGGTGATGGAATTCCCCTTTGGGTACATAAAGGATCCGCAATATGTAGGTAGTATTATGAGTCTGCTTGCATGTTTGTGTTGGGTTCCATTTCTGTACATCTTTCTATGGGTTCTGGGTTATGTGTTTATGATTTGGGTAGAGTCAAAGGACGATCCGGCAACTCGTGCTAAACCATTTGCTTGATTGCTTCCATTATCTTAACTGGTTGTTCTTTCGATTAGCAACTCTCTCTCAGTTGAGGAAAATGGCATTTTGGTGAATTAGCTTTCTATTTGTCGCCACCCCTTCAATCAAAAGAAAATTTTTTCTGTATTAAGATTAGTCAATCTTTATTGTAATCTTGTACCTTAGTGAGATCTTCTAAGATCTTAATTTCAACTCATAAAGTGGCTTCTTTTGAAGAAATTACGTCTATCTTTTCAGAATGTGCTTGACGTGGGTTTGTGAACTTCAAAAGAAGGGGGGGGGGGGAATGGAGAATTTTTATCACCTCCAATTCACTGCCCGCTCCAATTCCCTCCAATCCCTCGCATAGGAGCAGAAATGACCACCCTACCCCACCTTGGGCAGTGTGTTCGGGCAGAGGATAAGTGGTCATTTCCGCTCCTATGTGAGGGATTGGAGGGAATTGGAGAGGGCAGGAATTGGAGGTGATAACGATGTGGGAATGGATGTGACATGATATTCTTGAAAACTGTTGGGTCAAAATCTGGGCCAGATTGGCTATGAACCACGCCTTTTCCTTTCCAAAATTCCAATGCTGTAATAGTTTTAGATTATTTCAAGCATTTTGTTATATAGATTAAAGCCGTGTTTGGTATTCATTCTCAAAATAGATTATGGGTCTAGAAAACATTCTGAAACGAGAACATAGAGAAGAATCAGGTTTCAGAATATGTTCTAGACCTAGAATCTATTCTGAGAATGCATACCAAACGGTCTAGAGAAATAAAAAAGTGACTGCCAGACTTCTATCATTAACAAAAGGGGAAGGGATTTGTGTTCGACCGCTTTCGGATATCGAAACCTTTGTATACAAGAGTCAAGAGGTGTGGGTATTGGTATTTTAAAAGACATTTTACCTGCATCAAACGGTTTCAAATATGACGGTGCACCATGTGTGGTCGATCATACATGAAACCTTTTGCCTTGACAAAATTATGGTCCGAAATTTGTATTTAGTAAAGGGAGGTTTTGTCTACAATGCACACAGCCATCGGATGGTTGAGGATGGTTTGTGGGATTACATACTGTTGAGTTAGTTATAGGAAGAAATTTTTTTTAATTTGTGTGCAATGAAGTTGGCCTTAGAGTAAGCCTTGGTGCAATAGTAAGGTTACTCTATTGTGAACAAGTGGTCACGGGTTCAATTATGAAAACAACCTCTCTGCAAAAGCAAGTAGGGATAAGACTCTGCCTACATTATGAACCTCCCTAGAGCCTGATAGGAGCCTCGTGCAGTTGGTATGTTTTTTTTTTTTTCTTTTTTTTTTATTTTTTTTTTTTTTTTTTTTTTGTAAAGAAGTTGGCCTTAAGAGTGCTGGTGAGTAAGCTCGACCATGCAGGTCCTCGTGAAGTAGGCCAAGGTATGTTTGAAAAGCGAATGATGATGCCAAGTGGAATGACTGCCAAGTAAGCATTTTCATCAAAATGTTACAGACAGACTACTTGTGAGTACATAGCTATTCTCGGTCCTTTGGCCAAGGCCCCATAAGACAACACATCCTCCTCCGAAGGAAAACAACCATGATAAAATCGACTATTTGCAGTGAAAACTGTTGTATTTTTTTTTTATTCCGAATATTCTCTGGGGCTCGGGTTGGCCCCTAAAATTTTATTAACAAGGAAAATCATAAAAAAGAAAGAGTACAAGGGGGGACATTCTTGTCTAACTCCAACCGGAAAAGACACCAATCTCAAAATCTCAAATGAGGATCTCACCCCCTTACAAAGCCCCCAAAGATATAAAATCTAAATTATTTCCTCAATACAGGAAGACCTACATCATCCTCGCTAGTAATTTGCCTAAGGTCAATAGGAAGATTTAGTTCAGATCTAAATAATGTGTTGGATGCCGATTCGCAAGCATAATTTGCCAGCCAATCCGCCGCCCTGTTACCCTCTCTAAATGTGAAAGAAATCATTGGTTGAAGGGCATCAATCAGGGACAAAATCTTGTGTACCACCCCTTCCAGAAATTGCACACCTTAGAAACACAATGCACTACCAAAGCATAGTCAGAATTCACATGGAAACCCATGAATCCCATCTCATTGCAAAGCTTGAGGCCATCCCTCAAAGCTCTAAATTCTGCAATAGAGTTAGTACATTCACCGTAGAAGTTGGCGAATGCAGCTGAGACACAGCCATCATGATCTCTTATAATACCTTCTCCTCCCATCACTCCAGGGTTTCCTTTACATGCCTCATCCACATTGAGTTTTACTACATTGAAAAGGGGACACCAAAATACTGCAATAGGAGGTTTTCGACAAACAAGTTTAGGAGAAAGATTAAAAATTTGAAGAATAAGGGTTTCTCTTAGCCATGGGGATTTCGTAAATAAGCAACAGTGGGGAACTTCATCAAATTTTTAACTGTCTCTACGAAGAAGTTGGTTGAGTGAGCTCTCCCCCCCCCCCCCCATGTCTCCTGTTGTTTCTATCTTTCCAAAGCTCCCAATTGATAAAAGAAGGAATCGATCCAACTATCATTCCACATAAACTCCTCCCATAAGCATGGCTCTACCAGAATAATAATCTGCTCTTCACATACTACGAAGGGACCACCTCCACCTCAAAATTTCTCAAAAAGAAACCCCACACTTTAGCTGCCATTTTACCTGCCACCAAACAATGAGAAGTAGATTCACAAAAAAGGATAGGCACAACAATGACATTTAGAGATGAGGGGAACACTCAACGCCCTCAAAGCATCATCAATGGGAATGCCACCACACATTACTTGCCAAGAGAAGAAACCGATCTTTGAGGGCAAAGTTCGATTCCATAACCACTTCACAAAAGATTTGGTCGCCGAGCGAGGATGAATTTCATTCCATATTGATTTGCTAGGAGAACCTACCATTGCTTTTCGTCACAGTAATTTGTCTTTCGTGTTTGATAAACAAAAGTTATTATCAAGAATACTGTCACACACAGTCTGAGAATCAATTTGTAATTAGAAGTCCTGGTTCCCAGAGTCATCCGTATTAAGAACATCTCTTATATGAATTACCAAGTCTAAATGGCCCATGTTATGCCCAGATTCCTGTACCACCAAAATTCATGACCTAAGCGTACAATTACGCCACACACTCCCATCAGGATCACTAATGCATTATTTAAGCTAACTCATCCACGCCACATGTGATAATTCAAAGGACCAGAAGAAATATAAATAATCATAATCAGAGTAGCGGAAACTATGTGATAACATAAATACATTAATTATGGCAGTTTATCCAAAATTATCATTTCATCACATCAAGATGTGAACAGTTATCGATCATTCCCATTAGGACTTATGTATTATATAATATTTAGATAACACATCACTCATGACAGGAATCAAAATAATAAGGTAGCAAGGTATCAATGTAGCAAAATATAAAGTATCAAACTGTGGCCCACAGCTCAAGCGACTACTCCCCTTGGTAGCAATCCAGTCCATGCTCCCCAGCCTCGGGAGTCCACCAGCCATGGCTAATGCCCTCTGGAACATCATACTCTGAGTCAACCGTCTCCACCCTACCTGCATCATCATCTAAAAGAGGTTCCCACGAGGAATGACCTCCACTGAGCCCAATGAGCAAATCGAATCATGCAATTGGCTACAATATTTATAAATGTAATCACAATGATGCAAATCAAACATGATAAACGAATCCCAAAGCATCCCATACCACCAGGACAATTCGTGCATCAGGTCTAGTTTACAGTCATGCAACATGAGTTCAATTATATTATTATCCACCTAACAAACAAATGCCTAAGTCTGGTCTAATGCTACTGCAACATCCTAGGTAGCATCTTGGGCCCTTCGCTACTCACACATGGATGGCCTATCCGACGATGTCAAACCTGAGTTGCGGTTGGGAGCCTGTCATACACATGTACATCCTGCACGGCAAACCCCCAAAGTTAATCCCATTGCCACGGTTCCGGTCCTCACATCAAAATCGCCACTCCCAGTACCTCACTTCGGTCTCACTAGTTTTTTCATGGGGGATTATCCAATACATAAACCCCTGTTGGCAAGGGTTGTAGCACCAGGTACAGTGTCATCCTAACAAACATACATTTAAGTGCATATTACGGTACGTACAAGTCAGGTATAGTGCTACTGCAACACCCTAGGTAGCATCCCTGGCCCTCCACCTCTCACGCACGGATAGCTTATCCAACAATGTCAAACCCGAGTTGCAGTTGGGAGCCTGCCATACATGTGTACGTCTTATACGGAAAACCCCCTAATATAACCCTAGCTCTCACCTGGTTCCAGCGCTCACTTACAAAATCGATCTGTTGAGAATGGCACCCCAGTCCATCGGAAGTCACCACCAGTTACCCAACACCTTACCCCCTGTTGGTAAGGGATGTAGCACTGGGGAAGTATGATCCTAACCACATGCATCTAAATGTATATTAGGGTACGTACATGCGTAGGCAAGAGGTCAAGTCCATAGTCCCTCCACGTGGGCTCGCTATCCTCTCGCCCCTCTAGCTTACACATGCACATATAGTAAACTTCAATTATCGGTCTTAAGTCCGGCGCATACTACGACACTTGGATCACATCAGTCTCACATATCTCGCATTCACCACATATTCTCATATTCCAACACATGGCCATATCCGTTCTCAACACACAACCATATTCAACACATATAACCATAACCATTCTCGTCGCACATGTCCATCCCATCATTCCATCACATTCGCATTCTCAGTCTCATCATACAACTATGTTTTTATTCAAAATCTCATCACAATAGTAATTCGAAGGTAAAATACATCCTAGCATTTACATTCAACATGGAAGAATTTCTACCAAATTATCTCTAACAAAATAAGCATTATTAGTCATACACTCTCGATCATTAAACAAATAGATACATGTATGGAAATCACACAACGAGATATAAAATATTCCAAAATAAGGTCGGGTATCCGATTTATTCACCTTGTTCTTTGAACCGATGATTCTAACCAAAATTTCCCACGTGTACCAATATGACCCCTCCAGACGGTTGTAGTTACCAAGGTAGGATAACTTGAGTCAGACCCTCTTCCTCCCTTTCTCTTCTTCTTGTTTCTCTCATTTTCTCTCCTCCAAACGATTTAGGTTTACTAGAAAATGAAGGGGATAGTGGTAGTAGTCCTTATTTACTTTACTAAGCCACTAGGCATGTTTGGTTAAACACTAACTCTTAGGTCCATTTTAGGTTATTGGACCCTTTAGATTATTACCCCTATTAACCCACTTAGGCCCCTAGTCCGATTTCAAATTTTAAAGAAGAAAAGTCCTAAGGCCTTAAGTCCAAGTTAGTGTAAGGTGGAGGTAGGTAGGGCCCACTCGGTCTAGGTAGCGTACATACATACGCTTCAGTCAATAACCCCTATAAACCTTCATTACAAACACAACTTAGGGTGAGTTAACCTTATTACCCCTAGACTAAGTTTGCATTAAGTAGGGGTAGGTTCCCTTAGGGCTAAGTAGGCCCACATTCATTTAATTTAGTTTTTAAAGTTTAAATGGCCTGTCTTGACTTGGATCGAGTCAGGACTTTCTCCAGTACATTCGTACACCTTCAAGGTCATTAATGATATGGATCATATGCATCCGATGTCATTAGTTACCATGCATGGTTGAAGTTGATTATTCATGGTTAGCCACTTACCACTAATTATCTAAGGGGGGATTCGGGTTCCCCCTCCCAACTGACTCCACACCACAACACGTGCACAAGGGTAGCCGACAATTCTACTATGATAAATGTATTTCCAGTCCTTTCTGTCAATAGTTCTATCCTTGACTGCTACAGTCCAAGGTCACCGGTGTCGACAGTTGCCGGTACGCAACACTTATTATCAAAATTTCAAATTAGCCTGGATTTTTGGGCACGAATATAACACCCCGTCAAAATGATCCAAAAGGGTACCCCAATCCGACCAATTATCAAGCCAAAAATTGATTTCACCTGCACCAATTAGCCATCGGGATTTAAATATCAGTAAATCTTTATGCATTAAGGCATTTCTCCAAGAAATCGAGCCTACAACCCTCAACCCAGCCAATGCAATGTGATCATTTCTAAGGTATTTGGCTTTAAAAAGGAACACTAAAGAGACTTTTCAGTCATAATTCTCCAAAGCCCTTCAATCTACGAAAAGGCTATGAGTCAATCTTGGATAACCCTGAGGCAGCTGAAAATATTGCGCTCTCCCCTCAACAAAGAGAGTTCTTAGATCTCTACTAAGAACTTCCTCAGCTATAATAAATAATGATGACAAAAGAGGATCTCCTTGTCGCACGTCCCTTGAAGATTTGGAAAAGCCAATAGGGCCCCCATCTAAAACAATTGAAAACCAGCAATTTCCCATTGTTGTTTTTAATTAAGTTGATCCAATTCGTTGTAAAACAAAATCTGTCCAACACCTTATACAGGGAGTCCCATTCTAGCCGGTTGTATGCCTCTGTCATGTCCAATTTAAGGACCACATTCCCACCATGAGTTTTTCTATTTATGTCATGCACAACTTCCTAAACCAAGGTTATATTATCATGAATGCAACGACCTTGAACAAAACCATCATGTTCCTCCGAAATGATGAAAGGGAGAATAGAATTCAGCCTAGTTGATATAACTTTAGCAATAAATTCATAAGAAAATTGCATAGGCTAATGAAGAAAAACCAGACATTACCTCCGGATTTTCACTATTGGGAATTAGCACAAGATAAGCCAATGTGTAACTCCTTGGTAGAAAACCACCTGTGAAAAAATCTTTGACCGCCTCCCACACGTCGTTACCAATAATTTTCCAATAAACCGTGAAAAAATAAACAGAGAAGCCATTTGGATCAGGATCACTATCCATAGATAGATCAAAACCCGCTTTCTTCACCTCCTCCCACGATGGGGAAGCCAATTAAAGCGAATTATCATCATCCGTAACTAACCGGGGAGCTGTAACAAATCATCATCTCGTTGCGTGCCTTGTGAAGTGAAAATATCTAACTGCCTCTGCCACCACATCTGCCTCATTCACAACCCATAAAACACCATCCTTTATTTTTTCTACTCCTTTTTTTCACCTTCGAACGCTAACCATCGCATGAAAAAATTTGGTATTTCTTTCATCCTGTTTAGGCCATCGCACTTTGGATTTCTGTTTCCATAAAAATTTTTCTTTCAGAAGCACATCATGTAGAGTCCTTCTAGCCTTTGCAAGCACCTCTCCTTTAACCTCACTTGGATTTTGATCAAACTCAATCTCTGCACTGCTCACCTTATCCTCAGCATTCCTAACATTCTAGTGGACATTTCCAAAAACTGATTTATTCCAAGATCGAAGATGAGTCCAAAGCAACTTTAATTTCGGAAAAAAAAATATAGAGAGGAGAGCCAATATAGGAGTAGACCAACATTGCCTGACACTATCCATGAAATCTGGATGGGTAATCCACATCTGCTGAAATTTAAATGATGAAATTTTTGTTAAAACTTCCATCGAGCATTCCAAAAGAATGGGAGAGTGATCCAAACAAGATCTGTTTAGATGACCCACCCGATTCAAAGTAAAAGTATTAGCCCAAAGTTCATTAAACAAAAATTGATCCAACCTGGCCAGGACTTTTCCGCTTCCTTCCTGATTATTAGACTATGTAAAAGTACTCCTTTTAAAACCCCCGTAAAAAAGATCAGTGTAGACACCACATTTTAACACCTTGGAAGTGTGTCTTGGCAATGATGATCAAGGACGTAACTCGTATGGTGACTGAATGGCAAAATCTAGGTGGCGACTCCCATTTTCCCATTTTCCTTCTTTCCCCTGGCTGCACGCCAGCGACCCTCCGTCCGCTGCGCCTACAGTCAACATCGTTAATGAACTTACCGAAATCCTCCAAAGAAGCAAAACAAGCAGGTCTTACTCTAATCTTCTTCGTAGGGTCAAGAATAGCATTAAAATCTCCACCTACAGACCAAAGTAGTATATGGGATATGACGTTCTCCCGCCGAACATAAAGCATGCACAAAAATAATTAGGACTTTTTTAGAAGAGTGTGGTACATTCCAAAGAAATATATTGCATGTATTCTTTAACCATAGTATCCTGAAGCTCAGTTTTCCAGAAAACCCAAATTCTATCATTGTTATCCACTCCATTAGAATAAAAAATATTCATTCCCAACTTCCTAATAATACTTAAAGCATTTGAAAAAGGTATTTTTGCTTTACAATTGCCACCATATCCACTTTAGAAGATGTAATAATGTATCTCAAGCGCTTAATAGAAGGCTTATTCCCCAATCCATGAACGTTCCAGAATAAAATAATTATAAAAACTATAAAGAAATAGAATTAGCAAGTCCATGGACCTAGTTACCCGACATGGCTCCAATACCACCTGAGCACCAGCTTGCTTTGAATTCCCATGAACAGGACTGCCAGGAGAGTTTCGCATGTGATCATAGGAGTGTTGCCACCCCTTCTCTTCCTCAAGACGTGCCATGAAAGCACTCTAACACCTATCCACCGCTGAATTCGATTGCTGAAGCTCGTCCAAAGATAATTTCCAATCCAAAACTTGTTTCTCACCACAAGCGAAAGAATCAGCTTTCATGAGAAGAGTTCTTTATGTTGGAAATCGAGAACCACCAAACCAAACTTCATTCACCTTAAAAACAAAGAAGCGCCAAACTTGTTCACAACCCTTAGGCATTATGTCCCCTACGTCATTCTCCTCAGAAATTTGATCCCCCTTCGAATCAGATCCTTCCTCCATAGATTTAACTTTCAAGATTCCCTCCAGATGAGCATCCAACTGCCTTCCCGTAGGACGCCATGAAAGCCTAGTTGTATCATTATTCATTCCCCTTAGGGATTTGCCATTGATCTGAACTAAGCCTTGCATTTTAGTAGTTTGAGTTTCCATTAAAGACAAAGTTTCTTTCAGCCCTTTTCCTGCGCTCGACGGATGATCCATGTGACTTTCAATCCCTCGC
The DNA here is from genome assembly GCF_018873765.1 of Telopea speciosissima. Classification (NCBI taxonomy): domain Eukaryota; kingdom Viridiplantae; phylum Streptophyta; class Magnoliopsida; order Proteales; family Proteaceae; genus Telopea; species Telopea speciosissima. Next base: position 11,215,709 of record NC_057926.1, read on the forward strand.
ACAATCACCACCTCCGGGCTCTCCAAATCAGACTCCACCTCAACATTTTTTCCTTCATCACAAAACTAATCAACCTTTTTTCCAACAATAGTATTCGTCTCTTTCTCCCCTCCCTTCTCCTTAGAATCATTACACTCCAACAGGGTACCCAAAGGCTTAGCAACTTGATTGTTGTCTTCATCATCCCTACATGAGCTCTTCTATAACTCCCAATAACACGCCCTAATTTGGAGCAACTCATGCAACATGTTTTTTATCGTACACAATCTTTGTGTTGTGTTATCTAGATGGTAACACATTGTGTTGGATAGAACTTATTACATGAAATTGCTTAGATTGCAAAATTTGATTTTGTTATTCTATTTGTGCTAAAACCATTTAACTCTTACTTTCTCATTCCATATAATTCATGTGTTGTATTTTCTCTGTTTGCGTACTATTCTTTTACACTATTGTACCCCTTTAGATCTATTTATTTATATTGTTGTCTTAATGTTTACAGTCTCACTACTAGCTGTTTTGCTCCTTATGTTTTTGTATCTGTGTACATCTACGTGTTGTATTAATGTGGGCATATTGTATCATTGGACGAAAAGACCTACGATGGACCGTACAAGATGTTTTTGTAGTTTCTAAATCACTATTGACTTTGTGCCTGGATGTATGCTTGCTAAATTTTTGAGTTTTATACTTAGTTCATTAATTACTATTTATTTTTTACCTACTACTTTTCTGTTCCCTATTATGCTCAAGTTTAAGCTCTGTTTTTTTTTTTTTCATTTGATGTCTTTCCACCCTCTTTCTTTTAGGGTGTCCCCCGTATGTGACGTGCCGCATCAGCACCCGGATGCAGTGATAAGTAGGTATGGGCAAGTGAGAGAAATTATGCTAGCCTAGAAACGTAAGATTAAATTAGCTTCCTAGAACATTGGATCCTTAATGGGTAAGAGCATGGAGTTAATAGGTGTTATGAGGAGATGAGGGATTAATATAGCCTGTATCCAAGAGACAAGATGGGGGGGGTAACAAAGCTAAGGTGTTGGACAACTTCAAACTTTGGTATGCGGGAGACCAAAGTAATGGAGTGGGGATAATAGTGGATAAAGATCTAAAGAATGATGTAGTTGAGGTCAAAAGAGTGGGTGATAGGATTATATCCATCAAACTAGTGTTGGAGAAAGATGTTAATATCGTTTACCCTTACGCACCATAGATAGGATTGGATGAAAGTTGTAAGCACCAATTTTGGGACCATATGGATGATTTAGTGTAGGGTTGTGACTAGGATGAATCGATTATTATTGGAGGTAACCTGAACGGCTACGTCGGGAGTGACTATCGAGGCTATGAAGGTGTCCATGGAGGCTTTGGGGTTGGGGAGAGAAACCTCAATCCTAGACTTTGCAGTAACTTATGATCTTTCCATTGTGAACACTTTCTTCGAAAAAAGAAAGGAACACTTAGTTACCTACAAAAGTGGAATTCATTCCAGTCAAATTGATTTCTTCCTAATAAAAAGGACTAACAAATTGGTGTGTAAGGACTATAAGGTTATCCTTGGGGAGAACCTAACAACCCAACATAGACTGGTGACCCTGGATATGTGTCTCAGTGCCCAAAAGCGTAGGAGGAGAGAATCTATGCACCCTAAGATAAGGTGGTGGAGATTAAAAGGGTAGTATCTAACGATATTTACTGATAATGTGGTCAAACAAGGAAGGTGGGACTTCGAAGGAGACACCAATGCGATGTGGAATGAGCTGATGACTTGTATTAAAAGGGTTGCCAAAGATGTGCTAGGGGAAGCAAAGGGTAGTCGCGAGGCCCCTAGTGAGACTTGGTGGTGGAACGATGAGGTCCAAGCAACTATTAAGACCAAGAAAGTGTGGTTTAAGACTTGACAAAGGACTAAGGAAACATAGGATAAAATGTGGTATTATGATGCCATAAACGAACTAGGAAGATTATAGGGGTGGTTAGGGCGAATAAATATGAGGATCTCTATATCAACCTAAACACAAAATAAGGGGAAAAAGCTATATATAAAATAGCTAAGATGAGAGAAAAGAAAAGTAGAGATTTCGATTAGGTGACGTGTATCAAGGGTGATGATGGAAGAGTGTTTGTAAGGGACGAGGATATTGTGAAGAAATGGGACGAGTATATCTATGACCTACTAAATGGAAATAGGTTGAGTAGAATTGATCCAGACGAGAACTCTATTCAACACGATACCATACATCATAGATATGTAAAAAAGGTTAGTGTGACAGAAGTTAAAGAAGCCCTAAGAAAGATGAAAGTGGCCAGATGAGATTCCAATAGAAGTGTGAAAAATCTTAGGAGTTTGTGGGATTTATTGGCTAACCAAGTTGTTTAACAGAATTATGAACACAAGGAAGATTCCAGATGAAAGGAGGAGAAGCATTGTAGTCCTGGACTACAAAAATAAAGGTGATATCCAAAGCTGCAATAACTACAGAAGCATAAAGCTAATGAGTCACACAATAAAACTTTGGGAGAAGGTTATTATTGAAGCTCGTTTGAAAAGAGAGACTCATATCTCGATGAACCAATTTGGCTTTATGCCATGAAGATCCATGACAGAAGCTATCTACTTTTTGAGGATGCTTATGGAAAGATATAGAGATAGCAAGAAGGATCTCCATATGGTCTTTATCAACCTGAAAAAAGTCTATGATTGAGTCTCCCTAGAGATCTAATCCAACATGCTCTAGTGAAGGGGAGTGTCAAATAAATATATGGATGTCATTATAGATATGTATGAGGGCGTGGTGACTAGTGTGAGATATGTGGGAGGTCAGGGCAAAGAATTCTCAATTACGATTAGGTTACATCAGGGTTCAACCTTAAGTCCTTACCTTTTTGTGCTTGTCATGGACGATATAACCAAGGGCATTCAAGACAAGGTCCCTTGGTGTATACTCTTCACGGATGATATCATTTTGATGGATGAGACAAAAGAAGGGATTAACTCTAAGTTAGAACTTTAGAGGTCAACCTTGGAAATAAGAGGATTTAAGATTAGTAGAATGAAGATAGAGTATATGATATGTAATTTAGTCACACTTTGATGGATACTGATAGGTGTGAATTGAGGAAAGAGAAATACGGCAAAGTAACTATTTTAGATATTTGGAGTCAATCATAAACAAAGAAGGTGACATAGAAGATGATGTTTCACACAGAATTAAAGTGGGATGGATGAAGTGGAGAGGTATGTCCAGAGTGCTGTGTGACCAGCGTATTCCTCTAAAGCTTAGAGGAAAGTTCTATAGGACTGTTGTTCATCCAGACATGATGTATGGAGCAGAATGTTGGATAGTTAAGAAGTGTCATATTAATAATATTTGTGTAGCAGTGATGAGGATGTTATGATGGATGTGTGAAAAAATAAGGAAGGATAAAGTACGGAATGAACACATAAGAGCGGACTTAGGAATTGCCCCGATCAATGACAAGCTCCGAAAGAGTCGTTTAAGGTGGAATGATCATATTCAACGAAGACTTAGGGATGCCCCAATAAGGAGTAGTGATATCATTCTGATTGAAGGAGTTAAGAGAGCTAGGGGCAGACCTAAAATGACCATAAGAGAAGTGGTAAGGAAGGACATGCATAGTTTAGGTCAGGTCCCAAGTATGACCTCGGACAGAGCCTATTGGAGGGCAAAGATCCATGTCGCAGACCTCATTTAGCTAAGATTATTGTGACGTGTTGGGCTTTGCCATTTTCCTCGTACTATCTTTCATCTTTTTACTTATTTCCCATCTTCCATTTGTCATTTCCCATCTCTTTCCCCATCCCTCTTCTCCCATCTTTTCTTCATCTTTTTTGAGTATAACTATGTTTTCTATATCTTATTTTGTTTGGATCCATGTAGCCAACCCCATTAATTTGGGATAAGGATGAGTTTATCGTTGTTGTTGTTGTATAAAGCATAGTTGGAAAACCAAGTTTTCTGAATCGAGTTGCCTTTCAAAAAACCTGGTGACTCGGCCTGGTCAAACCTAGTCAGGGCAAGTCATGTTTTTTGTTAAAAATGCAATATGTATAAACTAAAAAATGTGTGTGTGTGTGTGAGAGAGAGAGAGGGTCTCCATTTTCCAATTTGGCTTAGACTACTTGAAAATTGGGTCATTAAAACGTTTATTATTATTGTATAGATGATCCTAACCGTTTGATCATGAGCCCAACAACGTTCACTATTTCAAAGGATTAAGAGTAAATATCATCATCCTCCCCTCTAAGTATCCATAATATTAAACCCCTCCCCCGGGTTTTGAATAATGATAATGCCCTCCCCTACTTTGAAAGATTCTATCAACTGTACCCATTCCATGAAAAAACACTGTTAAGTGATGATATCAGACTTAATATATTCATTTTGATTACATTTGATAACGGTCCGCACGCCGTTCTTTGTCGTTCTTCCATTCTTTGAGGACAAAAAAAACATGAAAATATGTTTGGGTTGCCGATTATTTTTTTGGTCTTTTAGAACAAACCGGAAGGAATCTTGCTCCAAAGAAGGTTCTTTACATACCATCTCAGACATGGTCTGTAAAGAACGAGAACAACTAACGAAGGCGTAAAACGAGGAAAACCCATGAAATTCAAGTTAGTTTGAAGTTCAGAGAGCTCTTGCCTGTGGAACCGTGGAAGAGAAGGACAGCTGCAACGCCTAGATCCCTTCAAGGTGCGCCATTTTCTCTCATCTCTCTCTCTCTCTCTCGCTCTCTCTCTCTCTCGCTATCTCTTTCTCTCTCTCTCTCTCTCTCTTCTCTCTCTCTCTCTCTCTCTCTCTCTCTCTCTCATTTCTATTGTGTGAAGTTTGTTAGCCTTATGGTTTTGGAACGCCTAGATCTAACAAAATTTGTACTTTTACACACGGTTTTGTCTCAGGAATTGGATCACCATCACTATAATTGGAAAGAATCAGCCGAATAGGTATAAATTTTAGGGATTTTATGAGCAAAATTGATTTTTAGGTATGAACTTTAGGGATTTTACTGTTATCTATTGTTACCTAAAATTGATTTTTAGGTATGGATTTTTAGGCTAGATCGATTTGTTTCCAATTTAGCTACTATTTTATATGTAATATGTCTTTTGATTTTGTATGATCTTTGTTAGATTTTTTTATTGGTATTCCGGTTCTATCTTCCTCTCTCTGTCTCTATTTTAGATATGGATTTTAGAGATTATGTATGATGTGTGTTAAGGTTTGTTGATGGATTATGTTTCTTAGGATAGAATTTTAGGGTTTTTATATAATGTGTGTCAATGTTGGATGATGTGTGTTGAAAGCAAGATTGAAACATATGTGCATCTTGGGAAAACATGGCCGGTTATGATGAGTAGGGTTTTTATGAAACACAGAATTTTTGAGTTTGAGAATGTGAAGTAGAGATAGAGGCAAAGGTTGTAGGAGGAGGTATAATACCCAATTTCATGTTTCATGGTTAAGACTCTTGGTGATAAAAACCAGCAATTGAACCAGAAAGTAACTCATGCTCGAATTTTTTTTTTATTGATGTCCTAAAACTGTAGTCTTGCATAATCTCTAACTCAGCTGAAAATTAAGACGGATATGGCCATTTCAATCTTGATGGATCAAACCCTTTTAAGAATTAGTTAATAAAATAGAAGAGTACCGGACAAATTACAGTCTCTAAAGATGGCAAGGTTCATACATCCACACATTTTGATTGATGAAAAAGCCAAGTGCCTAATTATTAAAATTCCAATAGGCTCTCTCTTTCCATTATGATTAATTGAGAAAAAGATTGGAAGAAGCGATGTGTATACTTGCATAAGCAAAGATAGACTTGTCTGTCTTTACTTTGATATATTTATATGTAATAGTAACACCCCTTATCCTTATAGCATCAAAGGTTGAAATATCAAATCATTTGATGATATAAATATAAAATAATGTAAGAAAGAGATGAAGAGAGAGAGAAGAGGAAAAAGAGATAACGATGTAGAGCTCCCTTCAATCCAAACAAGAATCTGACGTGGAAAATGCAGCTCCTGAAATATGCAAACTGCAACCTTATCCAAAACTCCAAATATTATATATAGATAGGGTTGTGGGATCCATAGTTCAGCAGCTCAATCTACCCTCAATTGCACCCCATTCTTATTGGTTTTTCAGCATACTTAGGGGTTCAGTCTGTTAGACCAAAAGGGCATGCAACAGCTATTTAGAATCTGTTTTAGGTAGCTAGTAAAGAATTAGGTGCGCAATGGTGATATAGATTTGCAGCGATATAAATAAGAGAAAGATGACATGCGGTTTTCATCCAAACCTGACCCATGGTTCAATTTCTGGATCAACCAAACTTCTCCAAATCGTGGACTAGCTTTTAACAATTTGTTTCCTTTTTATTTTATTACTATTTAAGTTGTTTGGACATAGTATTATACCACTTATAAATTCTAGATCTATTTTTAAGTCTATGTTAGCTATTTATTCAGTTAGAATCCCACCCTTTTAAGTCCATAATAGGTAGAAAATTCTTTTTTATAGTTGGTTTTTATTTCTTATTGGAGATATTGCAGCATTGCAAAGATTGGGCCACAATTCTCGTTCCAACGTCCTGTGTATAGTTGTAATAGATCTTTGTAATTGTAATCCTTATCTTTGCTGTAACTCTTACCTTGTGTAACCTTGACTAGATTAGATCCCCTTATATGTAGGTCTAATCAAAGGGCATGATTATAGGTTGTTTCCTAACCTGTACATGGTGTAAGGCTATTTAGCCATCTCTGTATTCTGAATCTCGTCAATAGAGTAAGAACAATATTCTCATATTTTCAAACTCTTCTCCATTTTATTATGGTGACAGAGCTATCCTTGGGAGGTATTCTTTCATGCCTCTGATCCTTTCACTCACTCTCTCTGTCTCCATGATGGGGGATTCTGCAAATACATCAATGCCTGACCCTTTTGCCAATCCATATTATCTTCATCATTCTGATAACCCATCTATTGTTCTTGTTTCTCCACCTTTGAATGGATATAACTTCAGTACTTAGGTTCGAGCCATGTGCATGGCCTTGAGAGCAAAGAATAAGTTGGGGTTTGTAGATGGATCAATACCAGCACCCAACTTGATATCAGTGAATTTTGCACAATGGGTTCGGGTGTATGATATGGTGACCTCCTGGTTGCTTCACTCTATTGCAACTGAAATTGCTTCCAGTGTTATCTATGCTGAGACTGCCCATGAAATATGGACAGATCTGGAGAATCATTTTTTACAACCCAATACAACTAAGATCTATCGGATCAAGCAGGAAATCGCAGATTGGAAGCAGGACAAGTTGAATGTGTTTGCTTATTTTTCCAAACTCAAAGCACTATGGGACAAGTTATCTTCCTATGTTGCCTTGTCGGCTTGTCATTGTGGATCTTCCACAAAGCTACTTGCATTCCTACAACAGAACCAAGGTATGAAATTTCTCCAAGATCTCCATGAATCTTTTCCGTCATTGAGAAGTCATCTTCTTCTCCAAGATCCATTACCACCAATTGAAAAATTGTACTGATTAGTACTCCAAGAAGAGAAACCACGTGAGATTTGTTTTGCTTTTTATACCCAGAGGCTTCGACTTTAGCTTTTAATGCTTCAAAGCATGTAAATAGATCCACACATGGGCAGAAAGAGCGTCCCCACTGTGACCATTGTAACATGGATGGCCATACTATTACTACATGCTATAAGATCCATTGTTACCCTCCAAAGAAAGGCACTGATGGAGCCGTACCTCATTAGAATTATTGTAATCGTGATGGGCATACTATAGCCACGTGTTACAAAATACACGGTTTTCCACCGAAAAAGGGCGCACAACTCAAAGGTCTTCAGGCTGAGCTACATCAATCGCCCACCTCCTCTGCTAGTCCTAGCAGCCCTCCCATCTCTGCTGAACAATAAGCTCAGATCCTTGCCATTTTACAGCAAGGTAGCCACACTCAATCTGTAATTCTCACAGGTATTGCTCTTACTTCTATGGCTCCTTCCACCGGCGATTGGGTTCTTGATTTAGGGGCTAACGAGCATATTTGCTCCTCTAAACATTTTTCTTCTCCAACTAATACCAGTACCATGAGCGTCCAGCTTCCAGATGGGTCTCGGGTCCCTGTAACACACGTTGGATCCATGTCATTTTCTGATGATTTTCATCTCACCAATGTGTTACATGTTCGTTCATTCAAATTTAACTTGAAAAATTACCAAATCTCTCAATTGTTTTGTAACTTTCTTCCCTCATTTTTGTATTTTTCAGGACCTATGCACAAAGAACACGATTGGACTGGGACATGTACATGATAGCCTCTATTATCTCTCCAATCCCACTTCCCTTCATACCACTTCCCCTCACATTGATAAATGGCATTGGAGACTCGGGCATCCCTCAAACTTGCGGTTACAGAGCATCACAAAGATTCATCCCTCTATTACTTTTTCTAATGATATTTGTATCATTTGCCCTTTAGCTAAACATTCACGCTCCTCCTTTCCCACTAGCACTACCTGTAGCACCACTCCTTTTGAACTCATTAGTTGTGATATTTGGGGTAAATTTCATGTTTCTAGTCATTCTGGTGCACAATATTTTTTAAAAATTATTGATGATTACACTCTATGCACATGATTATATTTGATGTGATATGAATCTGAAATCATGGCACATTTACATGCCTTCTTGGCCCTTGTTACTACTCAATACAATCACAAAGTTAAAACCATTCGTAGTGATAATGGGCTTGAATTTCTTGATAAAGAACCCAACAAACCTTTCGTACTCTTGGACTCATCCACCAAACTAGTTATGTCTCCACAGCAGAATGGAGTTGTTGAACGCAAGCATCGGCATCTCCTTGAAGTTACCCGTGCATTGCGATTTCAAAGCCACCTACCACTCAATTTTTGGGGGTAATGTATTCTTACAACGGCCTATGGGGTCAATAAATGTCCCATGGTTCTCTTAGCGAAGTCTCCTCATGAATTGCTCTTACATGCCCAACCATCTTATGAGCATTTGCAGATTTTTGGTTGTCTTGTTTTTGCTCACAACCATTCCCCAAATCGGCATAAGTTGGGACATAGCAACTAAAACCATTTATACATCTCGAGATGTCATCTTCCATGAAACCATCTTTTGATCCATTCCAAGATGTGTCGTCCCCTTCTTCTTTGACTCTAGGTTTACCTACCCCAATCCCTGACACATTTGCTACACTTTTTGACATTATTGATGTCCCTCCTCCTGTTATGCCTAACATACCTCCTCCACCAGATGAGGACACACCTACCCCTATCACTGACCCTCTTTCTTCATCCGTCCCAAGCCAACATGTCCCTGCCATCACCACCTCCAATGATACCACCTCTTCTGACCTTTATGCCCAGCGTTCCCATCATCCCCCCACCTATTTACAAGATTATGTCTGCCACAATGCCATCGCGGATACTACCTCCACATCGCGTTCTCGTCCAGGTATCACTCATCCCATTTCTCAATTTTTAACATATGACAATCTCTCTCATGATTTTGTTGTTTTTCTCACTTCTGTTGTCTCCGCTGTTGAGCCAACATCTTTTGCCCATGCTGTCAAGGATCCAAAATGGTGTGATGCAATGGCTACTGAAATTACAGCTCTTGAACGCAATAGGACCTGGACCATTACAACCATACCCTCTCATAAGAGGCCGATTGGATGTAAGTGGGTCTAACGGGTAAAATTCTATTGTGATGGTACGGTTGAACGCTACAAGGGTCGCCTTGTGGCAAAAGGATTTACCCAAATAGAAGGGTTGGATTATCATGAGACATTTGCTCCAGTAGCTAAGCTCACTACTGTTCATTGTCTATTGGCTATAGCTGCGATTAAAGGCTGGTCTCTTCATCAATTAGATGTCAACAATGCCTTTTTGCACAGTGATTTACAAGAAGAAGTTGACATGACTCTCCCTCCTAGTTATTGTAAGAAGGGTGATAGTCGTGTTTTCCGCCTTCATAAATCGCTTTATGGTCTTAAGCAGGCTAGCAGAAACTGGTTTGCTAAATTGTCTACAGTGGCTGATCATTCTCTATTTACCAAAAGCACTGCCTCCGGCTCTACATTTGTCTTGATTTATGTCGATGATCTCTTAATCACTTGTGATGCCTTTGATGACATCTCCTCTTTAAAGGCTAATCCTCACAACACCTTTCATATTAAAGATTTGGGGCCCTTGCAATATTTTTTGGGTGTTGAGGTTACTCGAACATCCTCCGGCATCTTCTTATGTCAGAGGAAATACACTTTGGACATATTAAGTGATATGGGCATGACAACATGTCTCCCTTCTCCCACTCCAATGGAACAACACCTCAAACTTAACCTCACTGATGGTGACCCTTTATCGGATCCAGCTCTGTTCTACTGTCTTGTTGGTCGACTACTTTACCTCACAAGACCCGATATATCTTATTTGGTCCAACTCCTAAGTCAATTCATGCAAGCTCCAAGGACTTCTCATCTTGATGCTGCCTTGCGTGTTCTATGCTATTTAAAACAAAGCCCATGTCATGGTATATTCTTGTCAGCATCAAGCTCCATTGTTGTATGAGCTTTCTTAGATTCTGATTGGGCAAGTTGTTCAATGACTTGTCGCTCCACGTGTGGTTACTGCATTATGCTTGGTGATAGTCCCATTTCTTGGCGCTCCAAGAAACAAACTACTGTTTCTCAATCTTCCACTGAATCTGAATACCGGGCAATGGCCCACGCTTCATGTGAACTTCATTGGCTCACCTATCTTCTTGCTGATTTGGGCTTCCCCCGTCTCAGCCGGTGACTCTTTATTGTGACAATGAGGCTGCTCTCCACATTGCTGCAAATTCCGTCTTTCACGAACGAACTAAACTTATCGAGCTTGACTGTCACTTCATTGATACAACGTGGCCTCATTTGCATGGCTCATCTCCACACATCAAATCAACTAGCGGATGTCTTCACCAAACCGTTAGGCAAGGATCATTTTCACACATTGACATGCAAGTTGGGTGGGATTCCTCTCTTTCAACCCCCTCCAATTTGTGGGGGGGGGGGGGGGTATTGGAAAAATTGCAGCATCGCAAAGATTGGGCCACAATTCTCGATCCAACGTCCTGTGTATAGCTGTAACAGATCTTTGTAATTATAATCCTTATCCTTGCTGTAACTCTTACCTTGTGTAACCTTGATTAGATTAGATCCTTATATGTAGGCCTAGTCAAAGGGCATGATTATAGGTTGTTTCCTAACCTGTATATGGTGTAAGGCTATTTAGCCATCTCTGTATTCTGACTCTCGTCAATAGAGTAAGAACAATATTCTCATATTTTCAAAATTCTTCTCCATTTATTATTTCTTTTATTATTACATTATTTGGTCAGTTAGGGACTCTCCTCTTAGCATGTGCTAGGGAAGTAGTTACCTTATCAAGTTTGGGTTATTATAAGGTGGTAACAAAGCATGGAATTTGGCTTTGGATTTGGGATAGAGTAGCCAATTGCACCTCTTTCATATTGGTTTTTCAGCATACTTTGGGGTTTAGTCTGTTAGACCAGCGGGCATGCAACAACTATTTAGAACTTGTTTTAGGTAGCTAGTCAAGAATTAGGTGATTTTGTAGGAGCTACTTTGGGGTTTTTTGAGTAATGGGTACAAAATACAACCTTGGATTTCTTGGTATTCAGTTCTATCTCTCTCTCTCTCTCTCTCTCTCTCTAAAGTTGAAGATAGATAGAGAGTTGCGGGTGTTAGATTTACATGGGTTTCTACAGAGTCATCAATCTGTTGTGTGCTTCTTTGATCTATTGTGTGCTTAGAACCTAAAGCCAAATTCATCTATTGAGTGCTTCTTTCCCTGGTTCATCTTAGCTGCTAAAATACCCTTTTGTCTTCACTGATTGAATACTACTTGATGGGTCTTTAGCTCAAATTGGTAGAGCACTTAGAACATGAGGATGTTCCAAGGGGATGGTGGTTCGTATCCTCCAAGGCCTTTTTTATTCAAATGTTCATAGCATAGTCAGTTATGAGTTATGACACCAATCCACACAAGAACCCTATTTTTAATAGCATCTTTGAAATTTGACATATTTTTATAATTATTTTAGTTATGTTATTGAAATATTTTAATTTTATGCGAAGGTTGGTAAGAGAGAAAATGATTTTACAAGTATTTTTTGGTATAATTTAGAAGAAAATGGCATTATTGTAATTAAAATCAAATTTGGAAGAACAGGTTTTATCAAACACCATTTTTCGTTTTGAACACGTTCTTCAGACCGTTACCAAACGGTCATTTTCGGTCACAAAACGTCGTTCCAGACCAAAAATGCCAAAGAACATTTTTGTCCAAAATGGGTGTTCTTTGTTCAGACCGTTACCAAACGTAGCCTTAAACTTGAATATACCCTATATAGTGTGATATTCCAAGATTACCCTCCCTAATAATAAAAAACCTAATTGAATCGAAGAACTTCTTCGTTCGAATTCTCTTCTGTGAACCCATGTGATTGAGGCTGAGATTCGCCGGTCGAAGACTGTCCCGGATTTACCTGAAAATTGGAAGAGAATTGCCCTCCAAGCATATTGCAACTGATTATGAGGCTGAGCTGGAAAATGATCACGTTTTGCAAGGATTAAAATCTATGAGTACAGTCACAGCTGTTGAAGATTGGGGCAGAACAGGGGACGGAGAGGACCAGTTTGAGCCAGTGTCTTTGAAAGACCAAGAGAAGAATGTGCTGGATTCTTTGGGTAATGTGGATTCAGTTCGATCTTCTAATTCAGATAATGTGAGCCAGTTATCTACAAATGAGGCAGCCTTGGAATCTTCTACTGGAAAAGCAGGGGCATTGGACACTTTTGTAGTTATTGACATGCAAGTTCAACCTTCTTGTAGTCCTACCTCACAGAGAAGAGATGGGCCTGGCCTCAAGCAATCCTTGTCTGCAGCTAGTTTCGATTCGTCCTCTGGTTTCTATGGAGAAACTGGGTATTCTTCGCCTGTTGCATCACCCACAAAACCTCAGCCTAAATCTATTATGCCAAACGTTTCCCCAGAACTACTCTTGCATCTTGTGGATTCTGCAATAATAGGAAATCATGAAAGCTTAGAAAAACTGAAGGCTGTTGTGTGGTAAGGAGATTTTTGGGAAGGGAGAGGAAATTGATTGCATTGCCGTTTTGGTAGTAGACTCCCTTATTGCCACAATGGATGATGTAGAATGTTTTGGAATTACCTATTTAATCCATAGAGATGGTCTTACAGGTTTAGGGTATTTAAGAAGAAGAAAAAGAAAAGAAGTAGAGGGGAAGAACAGGGTTTGGTTGGTGGCAACCACGGAGTTTGGAGGTTTGAGTTGGGTTTTAAATTAGAAAACGGAGAAGATGAGAGATGAAGGAGAAGTCGTCGAGGATTTGGTGGCTGAGGTAGTTAGATGGGTTCGGTCATTGATTGTAGAGGAAGAAGAATAAGAAGAAACCAAAAAAAAAAAAAAAAAAACAAACAAACAAAGTAAGAGGTTAGCCAATTAACGGCTTTTGCTTTTTTTTTTTTTATTTATTGCAATTGAAGGGTAATATCATCTTTTGAACTGTTGTCTTAATACCGTTAGCCACTTAGGGTACGGTTAAACAAAATCTTTCAAAAGTAGGGAAGGGCATTATCATCATTCAAAACTTGGGAGAGAGATTTTATATTATGGATACATAGAGGGGAGGGGGATGATATTTACTCAAAGATTAATTTAGATTATTATCCCATCTAATCTAAAAGTTAATTACTCTTAGAAAGGCAAGATGATTATTCATCAATTATCCAATGAAATTGCATTGGAGAGAAAGAGAAATATCATGCCTTGAAGGTAAGATTGTCAAATTAGAATTTACTTTTTTTGTGAGTTACAAGAAAGAATTACTATAACTTATTTAATTAGTATATTTATTGATTTATTTACTCAACAACAAACAACCTCACTAGTTCCTTTAATTTGAAGGCAACATGTCATGTGAATTCCACTTCTTCTCCACGTCACGCTTCCCTCTTCCCAATGCTATTAATCAATAAATCACCTCTCCCTTCCCCTCCCTTTTGTTAATCCTTTCAAATTCGTTTTTTTTTTTCCTTTCCTACTAGTTTTATCTTGTCTGGTACGTTAAACAGGTTCTAGGGTTTCCCTTGGGGAACGGCGTTTTGGATTTTTGAAGGGTCACTGGCGACCTCTAAGCATCGGACCCTCATTTTACCTTTCTTCCCGGTATTTCTTCTACCCCCTTTTCACCCCACATCCCACTTTCTCTTACGCCCTTTCTGCTTCCCATCTAACCCCTCTGATTTTTGCAGCCCGAGGCTGTGTATTGAGTCTCGCTTTGCTCTTCTAGAGCTCTGCTTCTCTGAGGTCTTTTGACTCCTTCGGATGTCTTCCCGACACTCAAATTCTCACTTCACCCCTATCACTGGGCTTCTGATCGATGCAGCGATCAGGGCAATAGACATCACAGTGAAGCGCTGCCCGGTTACACTTGGATTTCGGCGGTTAATACTTGCCCCCCTGATGCTCCAGATGCTGATCTACGCTCCCTCCATGGTTTCACTATGGGCTTTCCTAAGCCCCAGCGGGAGGTCCTTGGGAACTTTTTGGGCCTCCTGTGGAAACCTCTTGGTGTGCTTTCCATTAGATGTTTTAAAAAAGCATGTTTCTCGGCAGAATGTCAATCATTTGCACAACGCGATTTGATCTTGAAGCTGGCCCCTTGGTGGTTCAACACCCTCCTAATGACCCTTATTTTCGTTTAGAGAGAGAGTCTGTTCAAATTTGGGCTCAAGTCCATGGCATCCCTGAAAAGTGCTTCACTATCGCTTCGGTTCGATAGGCCATTTCATGCGCTTGGAAAGCAATTGATGTGCAACTGAATTTCTTTGAGTTGGGTCTTCCAAGGGGAACAACAAGAGTGAAAATTTCTTTCAAGAAACGACGTTCTGTCAGCATATCTTCCAAAATTCGGGACGAACTTGGTGTTGGCCACCCTGTGGAGATTTGCTATGAGTTGTTGCTTTTCTGTGAATGTTGTGGGCGAATATGCCATGACATACTTCACTGCCCATTCCTGAAGGGGGCACCTGATCCTAATCTGCTTCCTATGGGGTTTTGGTCCTCCCAATACAAGTCAATGTACTCTCAGTACCCAATCAGCAAAGTAATATGAGGGAAGCACAGTCATCGTTAGCAATGGATGTGTCCTATGAGGGGGGGGGAAATCTATGGACAAGGCCCCTGTACATCAGGCTTTGGTTGAGGACTCTTCTGTCTCGGTCCCAGCAGTACATCCCACTTTTACCCGCTAGGATTCAACTAGAACTTTTGACTCTAAGAATCTACCAAAGCTGAATACAGTGCAAGCATAGACCCACTCCAATGTTTTCTCTGTGGCAGAAGAGATGCAGTGGAATCTCTTAGATTCTATGAGTCCGATTTTTGTGCCAGCTTCCATACCCGCCTCTGCTCCTACGATGGTGATACACTAGGCATCAGAAACAATTTTTTTCCACAACACTGTTATCACTAGTGTGGGGTGTTCTGGCAAACAAGTTTCTCAGCAAGCATGTTCTTCGGGTACTCTTGTGGGAAATCCGAGTGTCCTCCCCATTTCAAAGAAAAGAAAGCTCACCTTCCCCGATTAGCCCTCTAGAGTATCATCTGATTTTGAAAAGATCAAAGATTCCCTTTCACAAGTTCTGGAACTGTCCTCTACCCCCCAGCTGCTCCTTGCTATGCTCCATGACTGGATTTTTGCCGTTTCTATTTCTAAACTGGATGACTTGTCCTCTGCTCCTACTCTGCAACCAACAATCCCTGCCTATTCTGTCTGTAACCCGGAAGAATCCTACGCTGAACCTCAGGTAAGTAACTCTATCTTTTTTTATTATCAAAACTTTTTTTTCATTTTTGGTCTATTTTTACTATTATTATGCTAAGTTTCTCTTTGTCTTGGTACCTGCTTGAAAAAAGATATTTGTTGGCGGCTTTCACCCCCGCAGGTTTTCATTTTGCTTTTTCTACATCTCGCTGTTTTGTGTTACTCTTGCGCATTTCATCTTATTATTATTTTTTCTGGTATCACTATTGTCACTGATCTCTTTTTAATACTTTGTGGTTAATTTCTTTCTACTCTATGACCGGGTGTAGTGGTATCTTTTCCTCCTTTCTTGATCTAATGTGTTTCTTGTTTACTGTTTGTTGGATAAATATAAAAATTCTATCTTGGTATGTTAGGGGTCTCCATAACTGCTTCACATGATAATGTCTTGCTCACCATATCTACAAACAATCTCCTGATTTGGTGTTTTTATGTGAAACCAAAGTGATGGATTACTCAAAAATACACTGTAAAGGTCTGACTGATAAGTTTGTTACTATGGCTTCTCAACCCAGTGAGGGATCCAAAGGGTTGAGGGGTGGGCTGTGGATTCTCACGACACCTAGCCTTCATTGCACCATCCTTAGAGTACATGGGAAAAGATGCTTTATTTGCTCCCACATGCTTCGGTTTGAGAGTCTTGGTTTCTAGCCCTTGTGGTAGCCAGTGGCAAAGGGAGGGGACCTTGCGAGCAGGGCACTACTTATACAATAAGGAAGAAAAAGTTGCAAAGAGTAGTGAAAGAAAGAGTCCATCTATTCTGCTTTTTCCTGAGAGAGAGCTCATTTTGTTATTGATTGTCTCGATCCTCAGCACATTCTAGTGCTTTTTTTTTCGTCTAGTTATCCAATTTGTTGCATTTGCACTAGATTCTTGATTTTCCTTTGTTTCTGGAAATTTTTGTGATCGGATCTTGGTTATGGACCTAAATTTATCAGCCATTGTTCGCTTATTGCTCTGATCGATAGAAGCTAGAAGCTCTTTCCGGACCTTATGAACTAAAACGTGTCAAATGGTATAGGGTTTCTGTATGCTTCAAAATAAAAGTTGACTTATGGGTTCATTTTGACGAACTCTATCACTTGATTATCACGACCGTTCTTACCAAAACGACGGTAATTCGTTTGTGGTTCATTCTCCAATTAATAAGCTTCTCTCTGGTTCCAACTACTCGTCGAATTCGCCATCTTTTGATGTGTTAGATGTTGGATTCTGTTGATTCCTTCCTGGGATTTTCTTGCCGAGATACTTGCGCAAGGGGTATCCACCATGGAAGCGATTCTTGTTTCGGTTATTGCTATGTTTTGTTCTAGGTTTCATGCTAGGGCTCACACCGTTTGCTGAGTCAAGGGAGTTTGAGGTTTAAAGTGTTGGTGAAGGAGGCAGGAGCGGCGGAGGTGTTGAGAGAAGTGGAAGAGAGAGGGAGCGAACGAGCCAGGAGGGCGAGGGAAAGGAGGTGGACTGAGAGGGCTTATTAGACTAACGTAAAATAGAAATCCCATCTTTGTCGTCGTTCATCAACCCAAAAAACCAAACCAGACATTAACACAGAGGGAGAGCCCATAATTTAGATCAGGTCTTAGCTTGAATCTCAATGGTTGCAGGCTTGCAGAGACAGCGATTCTTCGACAGATAAAGAAGGGTTGGGGTTGCTTCGTGTAGAATTTTTTTCTCAGAGTTATGCTTATGAATAGCCCAAAAGTTCACTTACATTACCATGTAAATAGGGGAAATGGAGCATCTACTGTACGTCTATACTCACCAGAGTGAGGAAGACGGTCGTCGGGGCCTTTAAAGAACTTTGTCGACTGGGTGAGAGGAAGAAGAAGGGTTTGTGGGTTTTTTAATTGAAAGGGTAGATTAGGTATTCGCCCACTAAGAAGGGCAAAATTGTCTTTTAAAAAATATTATATAGTTGACATCACCACTTAACAGCTCTTAACTAATGGTAGGGGGTCTGTATGGAATTAGTTTGGTAAAGCAGGGGTGGCGTTGATATTATGGTAGTTAGTGGGTGTGCCTTAAAATATAGGCAAACATCAAGGGGTGGCGCTGATAATTTCCCTTTATAAAACCACCAAAAATGCGAGGGGCACCAGGCGCGCCACGTTTTTGGCTGCCCCCCTCGGGATGAATTTTGGCTCTCTCTCTCTCTCTCTTGTGATCTCTTCTCCGCCCTTCTTCTAGCTCTCTAAACTTTTTGAGAGTTAGGTTTTGGAAACCCAAATCTATGACTGAGGAACTGAAGAGAATCTAGGATTGGCTTGAAGAACCTTAGCTGCATCATTGGAGGTGCAGATCTGTTTACTTGGAGTGCTCATTGGAGGAAGAACCATTGTCTATTGGAGGTGCAACACTTGAGGCTCATCAGGCTAGCAAATTTATATTAATTCTTGTTGTTTTAATTTTATGATTATTCATGGGATGTGAAAGTAACCCGAATCGATTGTTTTCCGCTGCGCATTCAGGAATGGGATGGATCCCTCTTTCCATGGGATGGAATAGAGATGTGTTTTCTCAATGACATGGATCCCATTAATTTTATGGGATGTCAAAGAGATGGACTAGGCATTGGTTTGTCATACCAAACCCTAATAGGGTTCTAATAGGGCACCATGGGCGACCATGGAAAACCTTAAAAATTGAAAATAGGATGCCCAAGCCAGTTTCGAGTGCCCTAGGGACAACTCTGGAGATCCCAAGAGTTGGGAACTCACAGTATATTGTTTATTGGTTTACCATGGTGAACCATCATGATCCCATGTACCGTAGCATTGCCTACAGTCTTATGGTCTGATCATGAATTGAACAACTACCACCTAGAATTTAGAAGGAATTGCATAAAATTTAAGTAGAATGGATAGCTTACAATGGAAGTTAGCTTATAACAACAGGAGGGGAAGCTTCTAACCTGGAAATGAATCAAGCTCCTCCTATTCCATGAGCTCCAAGGTAAAGGATGAGTTCTCAACCAGTTGGAGTGAAGATGGAGCTCAAGAACAGCTTGAATGGCTGGGACAACAATGGAGTCACTTCTCTTTCTTCCTTCTCTCCTTTCTTCTTCTTCTTCGTTTGCTTGCTCTCTACGTTCTCTCTTTTCTCTAGGATTGGGAAATGAAGTGAAATGAAAAGGAGGCTAGGGTTTTACTAATTATGGATAAGGATACTAAGGGCTGTTTGGTTGGGACTTGGTTTTAGGTCTTAAATGTGTTTAAAACATAACTGGGCTAAAAAGGGTATTAGTTTAGGTGTATGGATGACTAGGATAAGTCAATTAGGTCTAAATACACCAAGGAATATCCAATTCTGGGAAATTTAAGCCTCTGCAGATGATCACTGCGGTTGATGTACCGCATTGATCGGAGGGTGCCCAGACATGATCCGTAGAGAGCATATCTGGCAGATTTGAACTCCAAATGCAATGGGGTTTTCTCCGGGGTGTTTGTACATGCAAGGGGGACATAAATGATTAATGATATCACACATAAAGGCCATATAAGGTTTATCTAATCAAGAGATCTAATGCTCGATGCTCACCTAGTCGAAGTCTTCCTCCGGAACTCCAAAGAACTTTCTCATCTCGATGCAAACTTCACAAAGACACCAAGTATCGATGATATATGACATTGGAATCTTCTTTCGGTATTCTTCACTTTTGGGGCTAGTGCTTGGAGGATAGTCAGTGAACTTATGATCAATGAATCTTCCCCACTTCTGATTGAGGAATCTCTCTTCGACATATTCCCCCGTCCTCGGGTCGATGATCTTATGTGTTGGCTTAATCATTAGCTTGAATTATTCGCAGGCATCAGGAGCTTCCCAAGCTACGCTACAGTATACACACATAAGTTCAAATTAGTATGGATTTGGGCACTGGTGCAATAGCGGGATTGCCCCCTTTTAGGGTGGGCCGGTCATTTCGTCCCCTTTGTGTCTAGGCATGGGTGGTACACTCCCCTATAGAGAGCTTTTTTCCATAATCGAGAGTGTCACGGATTGCGACAATGATTCTTTGACCTCATTGGTCATAATATTGGTTTCATATGATAGGAGAGAGCATTGCTTGACACTTGAGAAGGATTTTTCCCCCCTTAAATCAACAGAACTTCAATGGTACTAACCTCACATATTATGTGCGCCTTGATAAACCCAAAATCACACCGGCCAATTATAAGCTACCACGTGTCCCGACCTAAGCAGGGAGACCATCCCAAGGTCGGCCACCTCACTTCTCCGGATGGGAAAGGACCAAGTCCAACTACTACAGGCTACTATAACCAAGGACCAAGTCTAGGTACTACGGGCTACTACCATCAAGGACCAAGTCTAGGTACTACAGGCTACTACCACCAACGATCGAGTCCAAGTACTACACGCAAGCTACCACCGCCAACAACAAGATATACATCATCTCATGGGTACAGGGCACTGCCTACCAACAACATAGTCCCAGATGGACTCAAGCACCAAGGATCCTATCCAACACACCAAGACTTATGAATGTCTATCTACCAGGAACATCCACCCTACCGGGACTCTACCTCCCATAGGGGGACAACCAACCAATAGAAGAATCCTACTACCTAGGAACTCTATCTACTCCGAGGGTTACTCGTCATCAACTGGGACTCTCTACACCGCCACACTCCACTATAAATGTGAAGGTACTCTACCCCATCAACCCATCTCAAATTCTAACTATTCATCTGTTTGCTCAGAGAGATCTAACTTAGGCATAGGAGAGTCCTAGGCCAGAACCACACCGGTTCTCCTTTGTCACCTAGGTCCTCTTGACGCAACAAATTGGCGCCGTCAGTGGGAACGATGCTAGCCATCATACATACTAGCTCGATTCCTCAACTACTCAATGGCACCATGGGTTAAGAAGACCTCTTCCTCCACCAACAATGCTGCGAGGGAGAGGAACGGATCACCTCCTCCAGAGAGCTCACGTCGCAGAGCCAATGACCATGTCTCTTGATGAGCACATTTATGTGTGAAATCTTAGGGCATAAAGCATATATTTTACCACATTGGACAGAGTTACTTCGGCGCTTTCTTATGCTTTTCAGGTTTTAGGTGAATTCTTGTGAAAATGGAACAAAATATGCTAAGAATAGCCGAAAGCGCCCAGGAGTCGAGAAAATCAAGTTTGGATTGAGCACTGAAAGAATCACGCCAATCAATCAAATTTGAATGTGATTACAATGGGCCCCTTAGCATAATTTTGAGGTGTTAATAGTATGGATGCGTATCCCATTGAGTCAGCTTCACAACGGTTTAAACGACACTTGATTCCGAGTTGAAACGAAGAAGTTACGGTCGTTTCCGTCGATAGGGGTTTGTTTGTAATTATCAAAAATTGGCTAGGGACAAAGTAAAGCAAAAGTTCGGATTCGAGGGGCGTTAGCACAATTATCAGAAGTTATCTTTCCTGTTAGCCGAACGATTCCATTTGAAAGGCTCTGAAGCAGTCCAACTTCAACTTGAGATATCTTGGGCTCTCGAACTCCAAATTGGATGAAATTTAGGTCTATTTTGGGTGATTTTTTGCAAGGAATGCAATAGTGAGGCCTATATAAGCACCCCATGCTCCACATTTTTTGAAGGACAGAATGGGTATTTTATTTGTTGAGTGGAAGCCTAGTCATCACTTTCTCTCTCCTTCAACTTTTCGAGGGCACTTTTGGAATTTTACTATGGATAGATTTCTTTTGAAAAATATTCTCTCATCCATGGAAGGTTGAAAAGTCAAAGATGCTTTGATCTCATTGCTTGGAGAAGACACCTACAAAGAAAAGGAAGCACAAATTTAGAATTAGAAAGTTACTTTTTGAAAAATAGAAGGTTTTTGTAGCTAGGATTTGTATCTTTCTTAGTTTCTATTTTTCTCTTTTTTCTTGGGATTCAAGTAATGTAAAGAAGGAAGGAGAAGAGAATATTCTCTTCTCTTAGGGAATATTTCTCCTACCTCTTATCCTCTTCCCCCTATAAATACCCCTTGCCCTCTGGGTTGTAACTAGTTAATTTTTTAGTTAGTTCTAGTTCAGTTTTTAAGTTAGTTTTAGTTTAGTTTTAATTCAGTTTTTAGTTCAATTAATCAGTGAAATTTCTTCTTCTCTTCTTCTAGTTTTTGGCTTTCTAAGTTCTAATTTGATTTAATGCTTTCAATTCTATGGTTGTAATGTTTTTTATTCATGCTTTAATTTTATGTCTTCAATATGGTTGTAATAATTCTAGTTTAGTTTCAAGCTTTCTAGTCTAAGTTCCTAAGTTGATGACAAGACTTGGACATTTAGAAGAGGAAGCCATGCAAGGTTTGTTCAAGTATCCACTTTTTACTCTCTAAACTCTTAAACTCATTCTCCCTCTCTTCTATCTCATTCTCTCTTCTTCCATCTCATTCTTCTTCTTCTTCTCCCTCTATTTCTTTTTTTTTTTTTTTTTATGTGGTTATGGTGTGTGGGTGCAATTTATCCCTTCCAATCCGCGTTAGTTTTATAGGTTAGATGGATATGTGTTAGGACGCCAATTTAATTCACTAGATGCTTGTGAGTTAGGATGTGTTAATTTGTTAGTTTAATTAGTTTAATTTAACGCTTTAATTTGGTTCACTTTACATTACTTTAAAGTGAGTAAAATAGGATGGCGTATATCTCCTCGTGTTCGACCCGTAGCTACGATTGACCCGTACGCTTGCGGTATTATTTTAACTCAAACATCTCTCAGGAGAGGGAGATCCCAGAGAATGACCAGGTTGAGGTAGTTGACCTTAACCCCGAAGTAGTCTTGGAGCCAGTACCTGACCCTAATGCACCAGCGACTGTGGGTCAGGTCAATGAGTTGCAGCGACAGATCCTTAATGACCAACGACTCTTTCGAGACTACTTGAGGCAGCGAGAGACGTCCCACCACCATAGGGCGTTGCCACCACCAAGGACAAAACCCATCCCTCGACAATAGTAAAACCCTAGGAGGTCGCCTCCTAGGGGTGAGAGGTCAAAGAGACTCGCAAGGCGTGCAAGTCCCACTCACCAGCAGGGAGATCCTTCACAGCATCCCAGGAGAATGGCGGACCTGCCAGAACGTTCAGGACATGGGGTGACACCAACACACAGGTTTATGGTACCTAGTCCAGAAGGTTCAATTAGGATGTCAGTGTTCCAAGGTCAACTAGGGGGAAGTCACACATCAAGGTGGAGCCGGACCTACTGAGAAGAAAGTCCCTCACCTTCACGCCAAGGTTCGTCGTGCTGTGACCACTCACCATCCCGTCAAAACTCACTGCAGGAGGGAACATCAAGGAAAGGTCAAGAGCGAGGTCATAGTGAACGCCCTGCCAGGCGTGAAGGACAGTCACGAGAAGAGGAGCTAGACAAAAGACTCCAAGATTTGGACGAGAAGCTGGAAGGGCTAAAGAAGCAGACCAAGGGTGAGATGCACTCAGTACCTGGACAACATCCCTTCTTGGCAGAGATCATGGCAGCCACACTCCCCTCCCAGTTCAAGCTACCAACTTTTGAACTCTACAGTGGTACCACAGACTCTAATGACCATATCAATTACTTCAACGGGATGATGACCCTTTACAGGGGATCGGACGTGGTCTCCTGCCGAGCATTCCCTGCATCCCTCAAGGGTACAGCTACCTCATGGTTTTCCAGGCTACGACCAAGGTCGATAGATTCGTTCATAGAACTCTGCGAGCAATTCATCACCCGCTTCCAGAGCATCGTCAAGCAGAAGAAGACCACGGTTAATCTACTGAATGTGGTACAGAACCCTAGGGAGTCCCTCAAGGAGTACGTCACCAGGTTCACCAAAGAGTCCTTAGAGGTTCGAGACTTAGACAACCAGACCTAGCATGTAGCCTTAGCTGGGGGCATCAAAGATCTGACTTGATCAAGGACCTGGCACGACATGAGACCAGGACCATGAAGGAGCTTCTAAAGCGGTGCAACAAGTTGGGTATGGCCGAGATACTGTAGGCTAGAAAGAAGGTGATTGAGGCCAAGCCAAAGGATAACATGAGGTCGATGCTAGATGATCGTAAAGAAAGCAAGAGATTGAGGACCGAGCGCCGACAGGAGAAGGGTGACCATCAGTCAGGACAGACCAACCGTCGCCCAAAGAGAAGCGATCGAGCAAGCAGCCTTGAGTTCACACCCCTGAATACCACCAAGTCTCAGATCCTCATGCAGATCCAGGATCGTGACCTACCGTATTGGCCATGACCCATGCTAGACAGGACCTTAGAAGCGTAACCCCAACAAGTGCTGTCTCTTCCACAAAGACATTGGGCATGACACAGAGGATTGCATCCAACTGAAAAGGGAGATAGAATAACTTATAAAGGCAAGGAGCTTGAACAAGTATGTGAAAGGAGGACGTGACGGCCGTTCGGGCCAAGGAGGTAGAGGTCGTGACCGAGAAAGAGAAGAACTAAGGAGGGAAGAAAGAAGGACAGACCGAGATAGGGACAGAGACCGCCCAGAAGAGTGGAGAGATGTAGCAGAGCCAAGTGGCACCAAGGGAGCCCCCATCCTCACCATACTAGGAGGACCAGGGTAGGAGTCTACCCAGAAGGGCAACGCCCATGCCAGGTTCGTGGGAGTAGCGGAGAAGTCGAGCAAGATAGCCAAGACCAAGACGGTAATCTCCTTCTTAGATGCAGACCTGGAAGGACTAAGCTTTCCACATGAGGATGCCCTAGTAGTACAGGTGGAGGTAGCCAACCGACCAGTGCACAGAATGTTGATAGACACTGGGGCGTCCATGGACGTGCTCTCACTAGAAGCCTGCCGACAGTTCGGGTTTGGCGATGACCAATTCAAGCCAGAGCTCACCTATCTCCATGGGTTCTTGGGGGCTACAACCTCCATCAAAGGTACCATAGAGTTGCCCGTCACCTTCGAAGAGCACCCTCAGCAGATGACAATCATGGTGAACTTCATGTTCGTCAAGTCCGTGGTATCCTTCAACGGCCTCCTAAGGCGACCATCTCTAATAGCCCTTAGAGGAGTTGTATCACCCATCCATCTGAAGATGAAGTTCCCCACTGAGAATGGGGTGGGCGAGGTCCGAGGAGACCAGAAGAAAGCTAGGGAATGTTATGCGACCTTCATCAAGAAGAACAATGGCAACACCCGTGGAATGGCGCTGTGCATGGAGAACCTTGTTAGCGATCAGAGAGATGAACTGACAGAGATAAGAGGAAGGCCAGTGGAGGACCTCATCCCATGGCCGCTTAGCAAGGACGATCCCTCCAAGGTCGTACAGGTTGGCTTGCTGTTGAGCAAGGAACAGAAGGACGCGCTTGGGCATCTCCTCAAAGAGAACATGGATGTATTTGCATGGTCGACCTCCAACATGCTAGGCATACCCCGGTCCATAGCCGAGCACAGGCTACACATAGACCCAACCAAGAAGCCCGTCCAATAGAAGCGATGAAATTTTGCCCTTGATCGGCAGGCAGCCATAAAGGAAGAGGTTGAGAAGTTGAGCTAGTCGGGGTTCATCAGAGAAGAAAAGTTCCCAACCTAGCTCGCGAATGTGGTCATGGTACCAAAGCCCAATGAGAAGTGGAGGATGTGCGTCGACTACACGGACCTGAACAAGGCATGCTCGAAGGATGAGTACCCACTGCCCAGGATTGACCTGTTGATCGATGCTACTACTGGCCATGAGATGTTAAGCTTCATGGATGCCTGCTCTGGATACAACCAGATCCTCATGAATGAGGATGATGAGTCCTATACCACATTTCGGATGGACAAGGAGAACTACTGGTACCGCGTCATGCTATTTGGGCTAAAGAATGCAGGAGCCACCTACCAGAGGATGGTCAACAAATTATTCGAGGAATAGATCAGATGCAACATGGAGGCATACGTGGACAACATGCTCGTGAAAAGCGTCCAAGCCCATCAACACCTGACCGGCCTGGAGGAAGCATTCAAAGTACTGAGAAAGAACCAGATGAGGCTAAACCCGCAAAGTGTGCCTTTGGTGTAACATCAGGGAAGTTCTTGGGCTTCATGATCTCAGTACGTAGAATAGAAGCCAACCCATCAAAGATAAAGGGCATCCAGGAGATGGTGCCACCCCGGACGGTCAGGGAAGTACAGAGGTTAAATGGAAGGGTTGCGGCCCTTTCAAGGTTCGTGTCATGGTCGGGAGACAAATGCCTACCATTCTTTAAGACCTTGAAGAATCTTCGAAGTCCTAAAGACTTTGCATGGACAGAGGAGTGCCAGAGGGCGTTCGAGGACTGAAGGAGTACCTAGAGAGCCTACCACTACTTGGGCAACCAGAGCCCAATGAGGAGTTGCAACTCTACTTGGCCACCACCCCGGTCGTAGTATGCGTCGTACTGCTGAAGGAGGAGGGTAAAGTACAGAGACCCATCTACTATGTCAGCCATGTCCTAATGAACGCAGAGACTAGGTTCACAAGAATTGAGAAGGTAGTTTACGCACTGGTGATCGCGGCAAGGAAGCTACGACCATACTTCCAAGCCCACACCGTCGTGGTACTCACCAACCTACCGCTAAAGAAGGTACTACACAAACCAGACGTCTTTGGACAATTGATAACCTGGGCAGTAGAGTTGAGTGAGCATGACATCAGATTCTAACCTCGGACGACCATCAAGGGTCAGGCTTTGACGGACTTTGTCGCTGAATGTACCCTATCAGAGATCGAGCCAGAAGCAGAGGAACTAGAGGAGCATGATCGTGGGTCATGGGAGATGTTCATGGATGGTTCGAGTAACGCAATAGGAAGCGGGGTTGGCTTCATACTCACCAGCCCCGAGGGTTTTTGAATCCAGTATGCTCTCTGATTCACCTTCTAGGCATCCAACAATGAAGCAGAGTACGAGGCACTACTGGCTAGACTCTGAGTGGCCAAGGCCATCTAAGTCACCCACCTAGCCATCCGGAGTGACTCCCAGCTTGTAGTGAATTAGGTGAATGGAGAGTACGAAGCAAAGGTCGATCGAATGGCATCATACGTAGCACGTGCTCGAGAAGTTCAAGATGGTACGAGTACCAAGGATCGAGAGCGCCACAGTCGACGCCCTATCCAGGCTAGCAAACGACGAGCTCTGGAACTTGGCCAGTGTTGTCTAATACTGCATGAGCCAATGTACCAAGAGAAGCATGTCAATGAGATTGAGGAGGGGCCAAGCTGGATGGACCCTATATTCAACTACCTACAGAACGACGTCCTACCAGGAGATAAGGTCGAGGCAAGGAAGATAAGGATGAGAGCTGCAAAGTACACGGTCATGGATGGGGTACTATATAAGAGGGGGGCTCCCTGCACAACTACTTAGGTGCCTAGGACCCAAGGGAGCCAAGTACGCCCTGGCAGAGGTCCATGAAGGGATATGTAGAAGCCACATGGGAGGGCGAACACAGGCCTTCAAAGTCCTCTGCCAGGGATTCTACTGGCCACGGATGCAAGAAGAAGCCATACAATATGCCAAGACTTGCGAGCAATGTGGATTGTTTGCCCCAGTACCCCATCTACCCGCCACCAAATTGACATCCATCCTCAACCCCATACCATTTGCCATGTGGGGGATGGACATCCTAGGTGACTTCACGGTAGCATCTGGGAACCGAAAGTACCTAGTAGTCGCTATTGACTACTTCACCAAATGGGTCGAGGCTAAGCTACTAGAAAAAATAACAGAGAATGAAATGGAAAAGTTCGTCCGTGATGATGTCATCTACTGGTTCGGGGTACCAAGGATTCTGGTCTCGGACAATGGGAAGAAGTTTAACAACCCAAAGTTTAAGGCTTTCTGCCAACTCTACAACATTAACTATCGGCCTGTCTCAGTAGCCTACCCACAGACTAATGGTTCGGTGGAGGTGACAAATAAAACACTGCTAGAGAGAGTCAAGAAAAGGCTAGAGGGAGCAAAAGGAAAATAGGTCGAGGAACTTCTAAGTGTCCTGTGGGTGTAGCGAACCACAGTAAGGATGCCCACAGGAGAGAACCCATTCCGTCTGGCATATGGTACAAAGGCATTGGCACCAGTAGAAGTCCTTTCCATGTCCCACAGAGTCCTGCACTTCAATGAACACACCTACGACGATGGACTCCTAGCAAATTTGGACTTCCTAGACGAGGTTCGTGAGAAAGCACTAGTAAGGAACGTGGCATATCAGCAACGAACAGCCAAGTACTACAACACCAGAATTAGAGAAAGGCTCTTCCAGCAGGGAGACCTAGTTCTAAGGCGAGCTAGTGCATCACAGCCAAGGAAGGAGGGGAAGCTGTCGGCCAACTGGGAAGGACCTTACATAGTTTCCAAGCAAATACGCCAGGGACCTACCGCTTGAAAACTTCAGGGGGCAAGAAGATAGATCATACCTGGAACTCATAACACCTAAAGAAGTACTACTAGTAGAGTAGAGTAGCTATAGTCGGCCTTCAGCCACAGTAGTTCGTAGTAGTTTGCATTATAGTAGCAGTATTCCATTTTTCAAGGATAATTTGAAAGTTTTTTGAAGTTTGAAGTAAATATTTGGTTTTGGGTTACATCCATCTATTTCTTGGCTGCTGGTCGAACACGTTCAAGCACTGAGGTCAAATGACCACCAAGTCATAATGCCACCAAGGTCCACGAACCACCAAGGCGTAAGCCCATCAAGGTCCACGGACCATCGAGGCGCAAGGCCACCGAGGTTAAATGATCACCAAGGCATAATGTCACCAAGGTCCACAGACCACTGAGGCATAAGGCTACCAAGGTCCACAGACCACCGAGGTGCAAAACCACTGAGGTCAAATGACCACCAAGGCATAGTGCCACCAAGGTCCATGGACCACCAAGGCATAATGCCACCAAGGTCCACGGACCACCGAGGCATACTGCCACCAAGGTCCATGGACCACCACGACGTAAGGCCACCAAGGCGTAAGGCCACCAAAGTCCACGGACCACCAAAGTCCAAGAACTATTAAGGTTCAAGGCCACCAAGGTTGAATGACTACTAAGGCCTATCGGCCATATACGCAAACGACGATGAACAATATGTAAGAAAGGCAAGAATTTAACCACAAATATCAAGAGTAGGAGGCAACAATAATTACAGACCAAGTTCAAAATCCCAAAGTTCAACATGCAAAAAAGTACAAAGTTAAGAAGCATCCACACTCCCCCTTGGAGGAGTCACATCCTCCTCTGAAGGAGAAGCCATATCACCCTCGGGCGGGTGAGCCCCGCCCTCCTCAGGCAAAACAGTGCCCTCCGCAAGCGAAACAACACCCTTCACCGAAAGAGCATTGGTTGCCATGGCAGCTCCAGGGATCAGCGACACGTAACTCAAAAACTGAGAGAAGTTGTAATCCAGAGTCTCCCCAAGGACGTAGGCCGCCAGGTCCTAGATCCCTGCATCAGAGATCTCCTGGTTGTACTTATAGAACAACACCTTGATGGCCTAAGATTTTTGAAACTCTGCCATAACTCGCTCACTGGCCTCGACCAACTCAACCTCATGGCCCTGCCTCACAGTTTAGAGCTCCTCCTCCAAGGCACAGACCCTGGTAGTCGCGGCTGAGCTCTAGGCCTCCAAGGCCACGATCCTGAAAGATATGGAACCAATCTCCTCGGCCATCCTCCTCTCTCTGGTGGTGCTCTCCTCTCTAGTGGCCCTTTGCTCCTGGAGGTCCCTCTCCAAACCCCGTAGTAGCCAAGCCTGCTGAATCTCCTGAAAGGTAAAACGCTTAAAGAGAAGTACGGCTTCAGTAGTGCGATGCTGGACCTACAACCAAAGCAATTGTCAGAAAGCAACAAAGTATAAGGTACCAAGTAGCAACAAAGTACAAGGTACCAAATAGCAACAAAGTAGAAGGTAGCAAGTAACAAGGAATGAAAAGGTACCAAATCGTAGGAGTCAAAAGGTACCACTTACTGAAGCAAGATCCTCATAGAGTGACCGCAAAAACTCTGTATGGCTCATCCCCTGTAGAGCTAGATACTCAGTCGGGAGCCATCCCCTGTCCAACCACTCCAGCGACACATCGTTCCCAGATAAAAAAGCACCCTTTTGGATATCCTACGGAAGGATCAGGGGAGACGAAGCTAGCGGGTCCACGGCTATGCTAGAAGAAGAAACCACCCCCTTGCCTCTGGAGGAGGGTGGAATAGAAGACCCAGACACAACAACAGCAGCAGGAGTCAATCGTGGAAGCCAAACCCGCAAAGAAGTCCTCACAGTACCAGGAGGATCGGGACCACCCTTCCGCTTGGCACCCATAGCCACGGCCACAGTAGGAGGAGGGTAGGGACCAGAGGAGTGCCAACATCCCCTGCCCCAGAAGAAGAACCATCTGCAAGAAGTACGGCTTGAGCCGTATCCCTTTGAGCTGCCCTCCTCCGCATCCAACTCTCGAAGATCCACTGAACGACAACAACAAACCAGAACAAGAAACAAGTCGGCAGCAGATATAAACAAAAATCTAGGTGCAAGTACCAAGTCCAAGTACGAGGACGAAAATCTTACCAAGACTCAGGTTCCAAAGGAATAGGAAGGCCTTTGAGTCCAACTCTCGAACGTCGAACGGACCACATCCTAGACACCGCTTGAGGGAGTCGTTCTTGAAGTCACTCAGCTCAAGAGAGCAGTTCATACTCTTGAGGTCAAAAATCTCCCAGGTGGTCCGCAGTGAACATCGGGGGACCGTAGCAAAGAAAAATTAATCCCTCCAATACTTCACCGAACTGGTGATCCCCTCGAAGAACTCAAAGTCGACAAAAGGCCCTTTGAGGATACGACGGACAAAATGGTAGCACCCACCATCCCCCTTCCTCAACAAATAGAAGTGCGAGAACAGGGGAAGGGTGGTAGCACGTCCCATCTGAGCAAAGAATACATAGAAGCCCAAGATAACCCTCCAAGAGTTGGGCAATATCTGCCTGGGGGTAAGGTGCTAGTGGTCCAAGACCAACTCGACAAAGTGAGAAATGGGGAAACGAAGGCCATAGGCGAAGAAAACTTGGTAAAGACAGATCTCATCTGCCCGATGTGAGAAGGCACGATCATTGGGCCCAGGGACGCAAAGAACGACCTTAGAAGATATGTGGAACTCTTGGTGAAGGGATGCCAGG
The DNA here is from genome assembly GCF_018873765.1 of Telopea speciosissima. NCBI lineage: Eukaryota > Viridiplantae > Streptophyta > Magnoliopsida > Proteales > Proteaceae > Telopea > Telopea speciosissima. The sequence continues at coordinate 11,246,825 of NC_057926.1, forward strand.
TCCGAGGTGGTCAAGACACTAGAAAACTGAGCTAACTAACTAACAGGGTCAACAATAGGAGGCGTCACCCTAGAGGTACTAGGACCCCTACTAGGGCTAGAGTCACCAAAGGCTCCCTCCTCCTCATCGCTGGCAATAGCTCGGGGAGAAGGCAATGGGGGGAGAGTATCCACAGAAGAAAATGACCCTGAAGAAGGCCCATTCGTAGACCCCATCACAACAGTGGCGGAGTCAGATTTGCTAGAAGACATGAACAAGGGCGAGGAAGGCTACTTACTTGGGCGGTACTCCCCCAAACGTCAAGCCGTTGACCCAGGAGAGCGGAAAGCGAGCTGCAATGACCAACATACGAACTCAAAAGGAAAGGTACCATAAAAAAAAATATATATATATTCTATGAGACATACTAGAGAGGGTGAACAATACCAACAGGAGCCAACGGGCACGGATGGGCGCCAACCGTTACGAACGAGCACGGACAGGCCTAAACAGCACCAGTTGGTGCGAAGCACGGATGGGCGCGGAAGGCACTGATGGGAGGGCACTATCCCCAATGGGGGTGAAGCACGGATGGGCGCGAATGACACCAATGGGTGCAGACGATGCCAATGGGTGTGGACCACAGACGGGTGCAGTCGATTACCAAGGGGCGCCGACTGGCGCAGAAGGCACGGACGAGCGCTGATGACCCCCAATGGGCGAGGACGACGCCGACAGGCGCAAACGAGCGCGGATGTTTGCCAAGGGATGCTGACAGGCGCAGAAGGCACGAATAGGCACGGACGACGCCAATGGGCACAGAGCATAGATGGGCGCGACGATGCCAAAGAGCATGGACCACAGACAGGCGCAAAGCACTGACGGGCGCAGATGACGCCAATGGGCACGGAGCACACACAGGCCCGATGACGCCAATGGGCGTGGACCACAGACAAGCGTAAAGCACGGACAGGTGCGAATGACGCCAATGAGAGCAGAGTACAGACAGACACGGACGATCGCCAAGGGGCACCGACAAGTGTGGAAGGCACGAACGGGTGCGGACTACCCCCAATGGGCGCCAATGGGCGTATAGCACAAACAGGTGCGGATGATCGCCAAGGGGCGCCGATAGGTGCGAAAGCCACGGACGGGCATAGACGACCCCCAATGGGTGCCAAAGGGCGCGGGTGGCACGGATAGGCACAAACTGGTGTAGATGGGCGTAGATAAGCCACCGGACAGGCACGGACGACGCTGATGGGCACGAGACCGCGAGATCGACCGGCGTGAGGCATGAGACAGGCGAAGAAGGGGGCGAGGCGACACAGACGCAAGGAAGCGACAAGCTCGTGGCTGGGACCGCAAACATGATCAAGATTAAGAGTAAGCAACACTAAGTAGGTCAAGACTGGGCAAGCTACCAAGTAGACCAAGGGCTAATGGCCAAGAAAAGGAGAGACTAGGGGAGAGCAAGGAGGCAAGAAAGAGGTCACACTGTTCATTGTGACCCAAGAATAAACACTTGGAGGGCACAAGAAATAGTTATTAAGTTCAAAGCAAGAGAGAAAGGCTTAAAAAGCAAAAGAAAAAAAGTAAGAGACGAGTAACCCTAATACCAAATGCTTCCAATTGGGGTGAAGTTGGCTCTCACAAGTCACATGCGTTGTGTACCCCTAGGCTGTTCCTTTCCCTACTCCCACTACGTTTTTTTCTTCCTTTTTTATTGGTAAGTAAATTTTTGATTCGAGTGCCTTCTTCTCTTCCCCTCCCCTCACTTACCTAGGACGGCGAGAGGGTATTGGCAGTGACAGTGTACGGCTGACTCAGTGGTTGTCTCTCCTTTTAAGTCTTACTTTCCCTTTTGCGTTCGTCCATTTCTCCCCGCTTTTCTTTCCTTGTTTTGGTGGTTTTTCTTCTTTGGTGCCTGTGGCTGCTCCCCCCTTCGTTTCTCTGCTTCCTATTTTGGTTCGCCTGTTTTGTCACAAGTGGTGACGACTTGCTGGTGGAGCTGTGCTTTCTGTGGCAGCCTGTGTGCGTGGTTTGCCATCCCATTATGGGTGACAACGTGGTTTTAGGGTTTTGCTCACTGTTTTGGAGCGTCCCTTTGTTGTTTTTACTCACTGTTTTGCTGTGCTACCTGCCTCCCTAATTTCGTTGTCTGTTTCTTCTCAGGCTCTGATCCTCTATGACGACGAGGGCTTCCAGTTCCCGGTCTGATTCTCGTCATGGTTCTAGATCATCTCGGCCTAACTTTCATTTCGTAGATGGCCGTTCTCCACATTTCGCTATCTGGGAATCCAAGATTCACCGCAGCCTCTCTGATAAGAAACGAAATAGAATGAAGATGGAGAGACTGGATTAATGGTGTTTTTCCTTATATCGATTAGGATGAAGACAGTGACTATTTATAGCTTTACAATTACTATAATTTCCTTCCTCAAATCAAGCCATGACAGTTGGCTGAGATAAGGACAAAACTAAAATAAGAAACTAAATCAACTAAATGGGTAAACTAATCCTAGACAATCACATACAGCTAAAGAGATATGTACAGAGGAGCTAATGGTGTGAATATACAGAACACGTGATTGAAGCAATCAACGAGATTGAAGCAATCAACCTTCAATCACAAATCTCCAATGCACGTCTGGCATTCCTCTAACACCCGCCTCAAGTTGGAGGGGGTTGAAAAAATGTCAACCCACCCAACTTGCGAATAAGTTCTTTGAAACGTGCATGGCCCAGTGGTTTGGTAAATACGTCTGCTAGTTGATTGGTAGTGGAAAGATGAGCTGTACGAATGAGGCCCCGTTGAATCTTCTCACGAATAAAGTGACGGTCCAACTCAATGTGCTTGGTTCTGTTCGTGGAAGACGGGGTTGGCCGCAATATACAAAGTCGCTTGATTATCACAAAGAAGTGGCACCTGGTGGATGGTGGGGAATTCTTAAGTCAATTAGGAGATAAAGCGGCCATTGTATTTCTGGAAGCATGCACCATGGCACGATACTCGATTCTGCCAAGAGCGAAAGCGTGCTTTGTTTCTTAGAACGCCAGGAGATGGGACTATCACCAAGGAGGATGCAATATCCTGTAGTAGAACAGCGAGTAAACGGGCAACTGGCCCAGTCAGAATCTGCATATGCTCGAAGTTGTAGAGAACTTTGGGCGGACAAAAAAATCCCGTGACCAGGGGTTGTTTTGAGGTAACGTAATATATGCAGCGCAGCATCAAGATGAGGACGACGTGGAGCGTGCATGAATTGGCTTAGAACCTGAACAGAATAGCTGATGTCCGGCCGTGTAAAATTGAGATATATAAGGCGGCCAATGAGACACCGATATGTGGAAGGATTAGGTAAGAATTCGCCATCATCCGGATTTAATTTCAGGTGTTGCTCCATGGGGGTGTGAGCCGGTCGACAAGCTGTCATCCCCATATCGGCCAAGATGTCCAATGTATATTTTCTTTGACAGAGAAAAATGCCCCGATCCGTCTTTGCAACTTCAACTCCAAGGAAGTATCGAAGGTCCCCCAAATCTTTGATTTGAAATTGACGATGCAAATGTTGCTTCAAAGATGTAATTTCTATAATGTCATCCCCGGTTATCAATAGATCATCAACGTACACAAGGACAAACGAGGAGCCGGAGGGACCTGTTTTTCTAAAGAGAGAGTGATCAACAGTGGATGAGATGTACCCAGCCTCACTCAAAGCCATAGATAGCTTGGCATACTAGTTCCTACTGGCTTGTTTCAATCTGTAGAGAGATTTTTGAAGACGGCAAACTCGACCATCCCCTTGTTTGCAGTATCCTGGTGGAAGGGTCATGTAAACTTCCTCATGAAGGTCCCCATGCAAAAAAGCATTATTGACATCAAGTTGATGAAGCGACCAGGATTTAATGGCAGCAATAGCTAAGAGGCAACGAACTGTAGTTAGTTTAGCCACTGGTGCGAATGTCTCATGATAATCCAAACCCTCAGTCTGGGTGAACCCTTTCGCAACCAAACGAGCTTTATAACGCTCAACTGTTCCATCTGATTTGAATTTCACCTTGTAAATCCATTTACAACCAATGGGCTTTTTATTCGGTGGCAATGTAGTGACAGTCCATGTGCCATTCCGTTCGAGAGCAGCCACTTCCGCGGCCATTGCATCTCTCCAACGTGGATCTTGGACAGCTTGTGCAAAAGTGGTAGGCTCATTATGAGAATCAACAGAACTAAGAAAAGCAGAGAGAGAAGGAGATACCTGGTGATATGATAAATAGTTGGAGATGGGATGAACAGTCCCTGCATCGAGGTCAGATGTAGACGAGGAACCTGTGTGGACAATATTACATTGATAGTCCTGAAGATAACTAGGAGGGCGATGAGTGCGTGGTGGTAAACAGGGAGAGTTGTCAACAGGTTGAATTGCATATGGTGTCGTGGTGGCATGGGGTGAAGGGGGAATGGATGGGGATGGGTTGGTGAGAGTATCAGTGGGCGGTGATGGTAGGGCAGGTGAGGGTGGGTCACCCGAGGGAGGTGGAACAGCCATTGGAGACGGTGAGGTGGCATCAAGAAGGTCAAATGGTATGCCAAAATGATCAGCAATTGGAACAGGTAACACAGGTGGAGAGGTGGGCGGTGAGCCATGCACAGTGATGGGAGATACATCATGAAATGGAAAGACAGTTTCGTGAAATATGACATCACGAGAAGTATACACAGAGTTGGTTGCTAGGTCATAAATACGATACCCCTTTTGTCCAAATGGATAACCCACAAAAATTCCTGGTTTAGAACGAGGATCAAACTTATGACGATTGGGGGAGTGGTTGTGAGCAAACACTAGACAGCCAAAAACCCGTAAATGTGCGTATGACGGTTTAGTATGAAGGAGCATCTCATGAGGTGTTTTCCCAGAAATTGTAGGGGTAGGAAGTTTGTTTATGAGATAAGCAGCAGTGAGAACACATTCCCCCCAAAATTTGAGGGGTAGGTGACTCTGAAAGCGAAGGGCACGGGCAACCTCAAGTAGATGTCGGTGTTTACGTTCAACCACCCCATTTTGTTGTGGGGTCCCAACACAACTAGTTTGATGGACAATGCCAAGACTTTGAAAGGTAGTCTGGAGATCCTTGTCCAAAAATTCAGCACCATTGTCACTACGTATGATTTTTACTCTAGAGTTGTATTGTGTGTTGACAAGGGCAAGGAAGGCAGTCAAAAGATTTTTGGTGTCAGATTTGAATTTCATTAAGTATAGCCAAGTGCAACGAGTGTAATCATCAACTATGGTTAAAAAATAATGAGATCCAGATAAACTAGGAATGGTAAACTTGCCCCAAATATCACAATGTATAAGTTCAAAAGGAGAGGTGGTATGAGTAGAACTAATGGGAAAGGGAGACCGTGTGTGTTTGGCCAACGGACAAATATTACACAGATCAGAATTGGAAATAACAATGGAAGGATCAGATTGCGCAACTTGTTGTAAGCGTGAAGATGACAGGTGACCAAGCCTCCAGTGCCAAATATCAAAAGGAGATGATTGGACTGAAGAAAGGCTGGTGGGTCGATCAAGGTAATAAAGCCCATCACGAACATGTCCTACCCAATCGTGTTCCTCGTTGATGAGTCCTGAAAAACACAAGAGTCGGGAAAAAGGTCACTGAACAATTTAAAGATTTTGTAACTTTGGAAATGGACATCAAATTAAATTTGAAAGATGGGACGTGTAGCACATTATTAAGGTAAAAATCAGATGTAAAATGCTGTGATCCAATATGGGTAATGGGCACTTGTGAACCATCGGGTAATTGAACAGTGAGGGAATTAGAAACAGTTGTAATGGAATTAAGTGAATCTGAGTGGGAACAAATATGTTCATTTGCACCGTAGTCTATGACCCATTCATTGTTTGAAGTGACAATAGAGGATAATGTCGCACCGCTAGTTGACAGAGGGTTGAGAATTGCTACCTTGCTGTAGAATGGCAAGAATTTGGGCATATTGAGATGCCGTAAGAAGAGAGTTACCATGACCCATTGTTGTTTGGTTTGGAGTATCTGCAGATCCAGTAGCCTGGAATGCCAGACGTGATCATGTCGTTGACTCGGATCCACTGACCATAATCAGCGGATGTAAGCGAAGGTGTTGGGATCGATCCATCGACGAACCCCAACTTGTTCTTGGCTCTTAAAGCCATCTTCATAGCACGAACCCAAGTGCCATAGTTGTCTCCATTCAAAGGTGGAGAGACAAGGATAGCAGTAGGGTTGTCGGAATGGTGAAGAGAATAAGGATTTTTGAAAGGGTCATTTTGCTGAGAAACTATCTGATCTGAAGAGACTGTAGAGCCCTCCATGAATTATAAAAAAAAATGATTCAGGCCCTCTGCTTTGATACCATGATAAGAAACGAAATAGAATGAAGATGGAGAGACTGGATTAATGGTGTTTTTCCTTGTATCAGTTAGGATGAAGACAGTGACTATTTATAGCTTTACAATTACTATAATTCCCTTCCTCAAATCAAGCCATGACAGTTGGCTGAGATAAGGACAAAACTAAAATAAGAAACTAAATCAACTAAATGGGTAAACTAATCCTAGACAATCACATACAGCTAAAGAGATATGTACAGAGGAGCTAATGGTGTGAATATACAGAACACGTGATTGAAGCAATCAACGAGATTGAAGCAATCAACCTTTAATCACAAATCTCCAATGCACGTCTGGCATTCCTCTAATACTCTCCCTTACCCAATCTAAGGAGGCTGTTAGTGGCTGGTCCTTTCATGGCTATGTGGTTGGTTTTCCAAAACCACCCAAGGAGGAATTTTGTACTTTCTTGGGGAAGTTGTGGGAACCTTGCGGGGCTTTACTGGTGAAGTGTTTCGATAAAGGTAGTTTCTCTGTAGAGTGTCGTCTTCCTTAGCACAAGGCTGCTATTATGCATTCGGCAACATGGTGGTTTGAGAAGTGTTTGCATCTGGTGGACCATTCCGTTGATGATCCGTATTATGTCTTTGAACGAGATCTCATACCCGTCTGGATTCATGTATTCGCTAGGCCTTGACTGATGTGGGTGACACTCGTGAAATTATTCTTTACACCGGCGGGCTAGGGTTGCGTCCTTTCACGGCTCGGGTTAAAATCCTGATTGATAAACGGACGCCTCTGTTTATCTCGGCCCAATTTGATAATGGTCATGGGACGCTGCTCACTGTTCCACTCAAGTACGAGCTTAGACTCCTTTTCTTCTGCTGTGGTCATATCTACCACGACATTTCCCATTGTCCATATATAGAGGCCATTCGGACCCTAGTTTGCCTCCATTAGGTTTCTACAACTCGGTCCCCACCAAGCCACTAATGGTAAATTTGGTTTCTGGCTGGGCTGGTTTCTCTGACCCCTCTAAGTTTGGGTCTCGGTCTTCTTCTGATATGGATATCTCGGATTCGGTTACTGGTTCTGCGACTGGGGTCCCGGCAGTGTCTCCTCTACAGATATAACACGCTCCCCTGGTGGTTAGTACGGTTTCAACTGTTCTTGTGCGTGATTCTGAAAGGCCTCTCACTTTTGACTCTTCGGTTCTTCAACCTCTTGGTGGTTCGTTCTCTTCACCTACGCCATCTTTCTTCTTAATGGCGGATGCTTTGCAATGGGCCTTTCCTGAGCCTCCTATGTCTGTCCAGGCACCACTTTCTCACTGTGGAGGGCCGACTGCGGGGGGGTCCTCTACTTGCGCCTCTCTCTGGTTTTGGTTGTGGGACAGGTTTGCGGCAACCTGGCCCATCCTCATCATTCGCTACTACTACTACTTTTGGTTCTAGCTTTTTCGTGGGTTCTTCACAGTTCTCCACACCTTCTAAGAAGCGCAAGCTGACATGGGATGATTTGAGTCCAGCCTCTCTCTCTGAGTTCACAGCCCTCAAAGATACCATCACCTCTGCTTTGCTCTCGTCGTCGTCTGATCCTCGTGTGTTGCACTCTCTTGTTAAGGATTGGCTTTCTGACGTTGCTCCTCCCCCCTGGGTTGTCTGTTTCCTCTGACTGTTTTGACCTACTGAGCTCGGCCTTCACTGTTACTGATCCAGCTACTCCTTCGTCGGTCCAGGTAAGTGATCTTAACCCTCCTCTGTCTAGTTTTCAACAATATTGGGTGTGTTTTTTTATTGTTTTGTTATCTCTGGCTTGGTGTTGGTATTATCTTGATTATAAACCTTGAAAACGCTGTTTTATTCCTCGCAGGTTTTTTATTTTTTGTTTTTCTTTCTTCTTTCCTCTTTTGGTGTTTTGCTTTTGTTGCTGTACATCTGCTTGTTCTATTTTTTCTTTTATTGTGACCTTCTCCTTCTCCTTGTCTCTTTACACTATGATCATTCTGTCCTGGAACGTTAGGGGTATTAATAATGCGTTTACTAAGACTTGCATCACACAGCACTTTAAATGCCTGAATCATGATACTTTAAAATTTAAATGTCTTAGTTCCCAGCTCCAAACTGTTTCTGCTATTGGAAGTACGGGTTCTCAGGGCAAGCAGGGTGGCTATGGATATTGGCCAAGCCTCATCTTCAGACTTCTGTCTGCTTCATACATTCGCACTTTGTGGCAGTTTCTGTCACTAAGGCCCTTGAACCCACAGTTTGGATAGTCTTCCTTTATGCCCCTCCCCGTGCATCTAAAAGGGGTAGGGTTTGGGCCAGCATTTCCCAGTTCCTTCACACTTTACCTTCTCCTTTTCTTGTAATTGGAGACTTTAATGAAGTTATCTCACCGTCTGATAAGTTTGGGGGGCTGCCTTTTACCATTCACCCTTCCACACAGGGACTTCTGGACCTTATTTCGGATCATAACCTTGAATGTCTTACCCCTGCTGGGTCGTGCTTTACTTGGTCCAATAGACAAAAACCACCCAAACTTATTAAGGAATGTCTGGATAGGGCTTTGATTTCCCCTGATTAGATTTCTACTTTCCCACTCTCTAGCCTTTCCAAACTCCCTTCTGTTGGCTCTAACCATAACCCTATTTTCTTTCAAACAAATCCTAAATTGAAAACCTTTCAGAAGTTATTCCATTACCAGGCTGCTTGGGCTTGTCACCCTGATTTTTGCTCTTTTTGTGCCCTTAAATGGCAGTTACTCTCCTTGACCCTTTGCATGTTAAGCTTAGTGCCCTTGGCCGACTTCTCTCGGTTTGGAATAAATCTGTGTTTGGGCATATTTCCACTCTGTAGCGACATTTCTTGGAGAAATTCCTTTTGGTGGAAGATGCTTTACCTACCCCAGACAACTTGCTTTGCCTTGAGGGTCTTCAATCTAAATTTTTATGGATCTCTAAGGTTGAGGAGTTGTTCTGGCTGCAGAAATCTAGACATGACTTTATTAGAGATGGGGACCGTAACACTAGATTCTATCATGCTATTTCTAAATCAAACATCAAGACTAGATCTATCTCTTTCCTTGTGGATGATTTGGGTCATAAAGTTGACGATCCCAGGCTCATGGCTCGTATATTCTCTGAGCATCTGGCTATGATCTTTCAGACCTCCAACCCTCTTGACACCTCTTTTGTGGAATGCCTCTTTCCCCCCCTTCCTTCGCTCTAGTCGATGACCAACTTGTCCCTTCCCCCTGAGGTGGAAGAAATTAGGGCTCCTGTGTTTTTGATTGGGGCTTTCAAAGCCCCTGGGCCGGATGGTTTTCAGGCCTGTTTCTATCAACATTGTTGGGATTTTATTTGGCAAGATGTGGTCTAGTTTGTTCAATCCTTTTTTACCTCTGGTAATCTCCCCTCAGGGTGTAACCATACACTTTTTTGTACGATTCCTAAATTTGCTAATGCCACAACTGTGACTGATTACCGGCCCATTAGTCTCTGCAATGTTAGCTACAAAATCATTGCTAAAATTCTAGCGAATAGGCTTCGGCCCTTACTACCCTCCTTGGTTTCCTCCTTCCAAGCTGCGTTTGTGACCGGCCGTCAAATTGGAGACAACATTGCCATTGCATAGGAAATTTTCAATTCCTTCAATGCCATAAGGGGAAGGGGGGGCTTTGCGGCCATTAAAATTGATATGTCTAAAGCCTATGACCGTGTTGAATGGCAACTTTTGTCTAACCTTTTAAAATTTCTGGGGTTTGATCCCCACTGGATTTCTTTGATTGTGGCCCTCTTGACTACTACCTCCTTTTCCATTAAATTATGTGGAAGCTTGTTTGACTTTCTTGTTCCCCAGAGAGGTTTACGGCAAGGTTGCCCTCTAAGCCCTTATATGTTTCTGTTAACTATAGAAGTTCTGTCTAGACTTCTTAGGGCGTATAGGGACCTTAACTTGTTCATGGGATTAAAGTGGCGCGAGCTGCTCCTGAAATTTCTCATTTGTTATATGCAGATGACACTTTTATCTTCTGCCATGCCAATGAGGATGATTTTTTAACCATTAAATATGTCATTGACCTTTTCTCTGATATTACTGGCCAGGAAGTAAATTATGGTAAAAGTGAAATTTTTTTTAGTAAAAATGTTGAGGTGGGAAGAAGAAACCACCTTTGTAAACTCCTAAAAATGAAGGAAATGACCTCTAAGTCTTTATACTTAGGGACAAGACTTTGCCATTCTAGGTCTAAGCATAAGGACTTGTCTACCCTTGTGGATAGGGTCTGTTCTAAGCTATCAACTTGGAAGGCGAATCTTCTCTCCTTTGCGGGAAGGAAAGTGCTGGTTCAATCCGTTCTGGCATCTACACCGGCCTATCATATGTCCCACTTTCTTTTTCCCCAGAAAACCTATAAGGAGTTGGATAAAATTTACAATAGATTTTGGAATAATCGCACTGAGGCTAAGTCCCATGGTCAGTTGATTGGTTGGGACACCATCTGTAAACCTCTGGCTGTGGGAGGGCTTGGACTCCGCAAGTCATCAATCCATAACCAAGCTATGATTATTAAATTGGGATGGAGACTTCTAAATGAACCCTCATCTATGTGGGCCAAAATCCTAAAAGCCAAATATTTTCCAAACTCCTCAATCTTCGACCCCCGGGTTGGGAAGAAGAGAGGTTCTTGGACCTGGAATAGTATTGCAAAGGTCCTTCCTGATTTGAGGAGAATTGTTTTCCGACAGATTGGTAATAGCTGTACTACATCCTGTTGGTTTGACCCATGGGTCCCAATTAAATCAGGACAGGCTGTGCCTCAGGTAAATCTCCCTTCTCCAAATTTCAGTTGTGTTAGTGATTTTATTATTCATAGTAGATGGGATGTCCCTAAATTGGTCGACCCCTGTGATTTTCAACCATCTATTGTGCATACTATTCTTAAAATCAAACTTCATGGGGATGAAGACTCGTGGTGGTGCATACTCTCAAGGAATGGGACTTTCTCAACTAAAAGAGTAGCTCAATTTCTAATTAACTCCTCTCCCCCACAGTCTTCTCATTCTAAGTGGTGGAAACTTTTTTGGAAATTACCAATTCATCCACGATTTAAAATCTTTTTTTGGCGTGTCTTATATGCAGGGATACCAACTCGTGGCACCCTATCGAAATGGATGGCTATCGAGCCTCAATGTGTTCTCTGTGGCTCTAGTGTTGAGTCCATCTGGCTTCTCTTTTTATCTTGTGATTGGACTAAGCATGTCTGGGCTTTGGGTCCCCTTGGACTGAGAACTAAGCATCTAGTTGGTCCATCTCTCATTGATCTGGTTACCTCTTTACCTGACACTTCATTTGGATAAGGCTTCCCTGCGTTGGTTTTTTTCTGTTTTTATTTTAACCTGCTATTTCGTTTGGTTTGTAAGGAACAAGGTGGTTATGTGTAAAGCTATTGCGGACCCTATGTTGGTCCTTAACAATGTTTCCCGTTGGTTAGCGGACATGGATATTTCACCCCCCACTCAGGCTTATGATGAACTCTCTTCTCCCTTATTATTGCCATCTCTCATTAGTAGTCAACAGCTTAATTCAAACTTCTCTGGCTTGGTGGTCGCAGAAATTTTTTTAACCAAATCCTAAATTAGCTCGATGGGCTTATAGGATTTTGATAGATGGTCAGACTATCCTAACAGATGCAGGTTGGCTGGCGGCGTCTATGGGTCTGGAGGTGGAAGTGTATGGGTTGTGGTTTGGTTGGAAAGCTCTACAACAACACAATATCTCGGTTACCAACATCTGGGTCTCAAACCCCACACTTCTCAAATTTTGAACTTTACAATCTTTCTCCACTATTTCACGAACTTATTTACCATTTCTGCTTAGTTTCTTAGATGCTACTAAACATTTGCCAAGTCTAACTTGTCAACTGTACAGGGCTGATAGTTTTCCTTCACATCTAGGTTGTACCTACATTACCTAGTAATATAAATTATGTTTGTTTTGTCATCAAGAACAAAAAAACAAGAGAGAGATGAGAGAAAGTGAAAAGTGAAGAATGAAGAGAGAAGAAAGAAGACATAACCAAAAAGAAAGAAAAAGGAAAGAAAAGGCAAAAAGTGCAAGGGGAAGGGTTTGAACTCACAATCTTTCCCACTTCACTAAAGAATTCATGGGGACAACTTCCGAAAAGAGCTTATTTATAGCAAGCCCCTCACTGATACAAAAATGAAAAAGCTACTCTCTTGAACACTCCGTTCCAAGAGAGTGGGGGACAAATGATAAACCTAAAATCACACCGGTCAATTGTAAGTCGCCATGTGTCCCGGCCCAAGCAGGGAGACCATCCCAAGGTCAGCCACCTCACGTCTACGGATGGGAAAGGACCAAGTCTAGGTACTACGGACTACTACAATCAAAGACCAAGTCCAGGTACTACGGGCTACTACCATCAAGGACCAAGTCTAGGTACTACAATCTACTACCACCAATGATCGAGTCTAAGTACTACTCGCAAGCTACCACCGTCAACAACAAAATATACATCATCTCATGGGTACAGGGCACCGCCTACCAGCAACATAGTCCCAGATGGACTCAAGCACCAAGGATCTTATCCAACACATCAAGACGTATGAATGTCTATCTACTAGGAACATCCACCCTACCGGGACTCTACCTCCCGTAGGGGGACAACCAACTAAGAGAAGAATCCTACTACCTAGAAACTATCTACTATGAGGGTTACTCGTCATAAACTGAGACTCTCTACACCGCCACACTCCACTATAAATGCGAAGGTACTCTACCCCATTAGCCCATCTCGAATTCCAATTATTCAGCTGTTTGCTCAGAGAGATCTAACTTAGACATCGGAGAGTCCTAGGCCGGAACCATATCGATTCTCCTTTGTCACCCAGGTCCTTCTGCAGGTTACGACACTCAAAGGGACCACCGAACGATTTCTTGACGCAACAAGCCTTATGAATGTCATAAACCAATTAGAACTTGGAAAAACAAGTAGCAAAACTTAAACGATTCTACACAAGGCAACTCCTATTGACTTTCAAAAAGCAATGAGTTTGGTTTGTATTTTTATGTATATTCCATTTTAACAGAAAGTCTTAAATGCTCCATAACTTAAGTGTAGGTTTCAAATCAATTACAAATCAAGAAGCTATTTCTTAAATTTAAAACCAAAAAATAGATATGGAAAAGGCAGCAGATCGTCAGGATTGAAGGTGAATGGGTTCGTTGGCCTGGGTAGGTATGGGGAGGTGACCCTTCTCCTGCAAGCTCTTGACGGTTTCATACATAATTTGCTTCGCTGGGATGAACTCAAGCCCAAGGTCCTTGAGCTTCTGGTTTGAGAATTTGTATGGCTGCCTTCTTGGGTTTACTTCATCCGAGCACCTGCATCCACCACAAAAAAATTAATAATAATAAAGAGAGTTCAGATGAAGCATGAATGAACTAATGGATTCCATCACAAGTGGTCGTTTTCATGATTAGAATGAAGAAAACATACTACCCATAAGAGATGGAGGAGAGACTGGGAGTGGTAAGGTTTTGTCAAAAGCTGTAGTGGGCTTGCATCATTCCATGTAGGACCACAAAACGCTAGGCTATAGTGTGGGTTGGTGTTTTAGGTAAGAAGTTAGTGGGTAAAGGGGGGCCCATCCATTTGGTAAGGATTCTTCCCAAACAATCACGTTTTGTTTGAATCTATGGGAAGGTGGGGTAATCCCACTGCATAAAGCGACATCCTTTTGGCCTTTAGGTAGGTAGGTGAGAACTGAGGAATTTAGTCTTAGAGACTCTTAATACACCTAAGATAGGATTGAGCTCCTCTCCTGGTTGGGGAGGCCTCGATCCACATGCCATTGCACCGAGATGTGTGCAATAATGTGGATCGAAGCCCTTCAACCGCACAATGTGCACTGAACACCACCCAGCGCACAAGTGGACTGGAGAGGAGCCAGATCCCTTAAGTTAATTTTTTTTGTCTGATGAAAGTGTAATCACACAAAACACACACCAAATCCCAACACGTAAGATAACGTTAGAAAAGACAATTCTAGAGCGATACTGAGACCTGACTAGAGAAGGCTCAGGTTGACTGCCAGCTCAGTCCACTTGTCCATTTCACATCCAAAGAGTTGTAACTTTGGATTATTCAGAAAATCCTTATAAATTTCTTTGCTTTGATGGTATTCTCTAGCTCAGAAATAATTCTGACATAGGAAAAGAGATCCTTTACAGTGTGCATCGGATGGTTGAAAGCACTCGAACTGTGTGCATGAGTGCTCTCCTCTAGTCAGATGCGTATTGGAAGAGCTGACGTGCCAGAGAGGATTTGGGTACTCAACCGAGTGAGTTAAGTACACCTTTGGGCTTGTAACTCTTAAGGCGTCGAAAATGTAAGGGTTAAGACCTAGTATTTAAAACTAAGTAACCAAAAGAAGTAACGGAAAATAAGGTGGGAGAGGATAAGTCCAGCTCACGTTCACATACGTGAGTGTATGTGAGTGTACGAGAATGACTCACAGTCGTCAAGATGGAATCCATCTCATGGGTCCCATATGGGTGGATTCCATCTTGATGGGGTGAACCGTTCTATTACGTGAGCCCAACTCGGAGAGGATTTGGGTCCCTTTTAAGTCATATGATTTTTCAAATTTACCTCTCACCTACTTCCTTACTCACATCAATAACACTAGTTACGGAAAGAAGTAACTGACAGAAATCTTCTCTAGTGCACCAGCCCCTCCAACCGATGGTTGGAACCACTTGGGATGCATGCCCAGGTGCTGCTCCCAATTGTCGGATATGCCTTGGAGGGGTTGGCGCGTTGGAGAAGATCGAGTCCCTTGTAATCTTGGAGAAACTGTCTTCACCCCATTAACAAGGGTATCACCGTCAGGGAAATCACAGCCGTCCATTGTCCTGACCATGATCAAGATTAGTCAATTTGACAGGCTGCTTTTGCTTTTGCTTACTTGGTAGGGACAGGGTACTCCGGGAACAACTTGACGAGAATCTCGACAACGTCACCCCGATGAAGCACACTCTCGGCGCAGAGATACCGTCCTGTGGCCGACGGCGCCTCCAAGACAAGTATGTGGGCCAGTGCCACGTCCCTCACGTCCACGTAAGCCTGGACTGAGTTGACGTAAGTCTTGGCCGAACCGGTCAGGTATTTGAGCACATGGATGACACTGGCGTTGATGTTTGGTTGGAGCAGCGGTCCAAGAACCAGAACCGGTATAACCACAACCAGGTCGACCCCTCTCTCCTTGGCCGTCTCCCAGGCCGTCTGCTCTGCTACGGCTTTGCCGTAACAGTACCAGTTCTTGGTGTTCTTACAGAAGTCCAGATCGCTCCAGCAAGACTCATCCACTATCTTCTCCGGACCCCGGTTTGGATCCATGTGAACAGCTCCGATCGATGACGTCATCACCACTCGTCGTACTCCTGCTTCCGCCGCCGCGTTCACTATGTTCTTGGTCCCCATTACTGCAGGTTCCACCATTTGCTCCTAACATCAATTAAGAAATCAGAAATCAGAAACCTGATCTAATGAAGAGATTAGAAGGAGAGATCGTGTTAACTCACTGGGTCGTCGGTGACAGGGGAAGCAGTGTGGAATACTCCCTGACACCCTTCGATGGCGTTACGAAGGCCTTCGTAATCGAGGAGATCCGCTTTGCAGAGGATCAATCTCTCTTTTGCACCTTCCAATTCCTTCAAATGAGAGTTTTTGGGATCATCTGTGACCCATAAGCCAAACCCAGATGAGATTTAGTTATTACATGACATGAGAGAATGAAACAGAGGAGGAGAGTATGAGGGAGGCCTGACCTGGGTTCCTTACGGTTCCTTTAACAGTATAACCTTTTTCTAATAGAAACTTGACGAGCCATGAAGCGATGTAACCTCCGGCACCTGTGACGCATACTGTCTGACCGTAACCTGATGAACCGTCAACCGGCATCTTGATAATTTAGCCGGTTTCTTTTTCCGGCGAAGGACGAGACCGGAAGAGATACGAGGAGTACGAAGATATGACAGATTAGCAGAAACGGTAAGAGTTGGGGAATGCAGAGTACGACGGCTGTGTCCCTTATTTATAGGACAAAATCCTTACCTAACCCGAGGTCATAGATTATCAAATTACCTGTTATTGACCGGCTGACGATTGTGCTCCTATAAAAAAAATCCAACTTTATAGGGACACGATGCTATAATCAAATTCTAATTGCCTGGCATCATGGGTAATTTCGGAAATTTAAAATATATTTTTGTCCTTCAAATTTGCAGTGACGGAAATTTTTTTTTTTTTTTTTATTGGAAATTCTTTGTAATCGGAGAGGCGAGAGGAATAAAACTTGCAATTCTAATCTTCATTGCTTTGTCAAATTACGTATATCCTTAATTCTCGATTGTTTGAAAAAAATTTTTTTGTTACATTTTGTTTTCTGTCATGGATAGGTTTCAGTTTCAATACCACCAATGGAGGAACCTAATTATTAAGAACAAGATCCATTACATGGTCATAGTATCCATCCTCTTGATTCAATGAATTTTCAAACATTTCAGTGTTATGTGTAAGTAAAATTAAAATAAGAAACAGGGAGAAATAAGAGGGAGAAAGAGAGAGAGAGAGGATAGGGTTTTGCTTGACGGACGAGTCAAGACACGGTTATAACTCTTTCATCTTCCATGTACATACACACCACTAACTCCTAGTAATTTATTTTATTTAAATAATATAACTCCTAATAACTTATAATAACCGCTCACTAATAATCACTTGACCAACTACACTACCCATACATCTAACACGTAACATTCCACCCCCTCCCCTTAGAGTCGTCCTTATCCTCAAGGATAATGAAATTAAAGAAAATAAGAACTCACCAGGATCCCATATCTTAATATGAAACATGCCAATTAATGAAGCCAAAATAATAATCTCACAGGGTGCCAATCTTGTTGTAGAGTGATACACCATAATGTATCTAACCAATTACTGTGTGACACGTGGTAGAGTGCGGGCCCTAGAAGCATATTCCGTTGAGGACTCCTACATCATAAGGGGCAAGGAAAACGTGGAGGGACATGTAAGCAGAGTTACTTGGAAAGAATCCTGAGGTCGTTAAGAACGGAAACCACACTCCATGTATGGAAAGATTCCTAATGGCTAAAATTGAGGAGGAGATCACTCCTTAAAGGGGGAATCCAAAGTTTAGAAGGACTCGATGATCCGAAGAAGAAGGAAGGCAATCTCGCACCTCTTTGGAAAGGGAATCATGAGGGAAACATGTATAAATAGAGGCCATAGTGCCATAAGAAGGGGATCGATCACTTAATCAATCAATAGAGCCTTTTTGCAGAGTTCTTCGTTTCCAATACAATCTCTTGTGTTGCAGAGAGAGAAACCTCGCTTCTTTCTCTACACAACATTTTTTAGCGTCATCTGTGGGAACGAAGAGCAAGAAACCTGCGAAGATACCACGATGACCAACACCCGCAACCAATTGAAGGTCTCAAAAGTTGTTGTCGCTGCTGTCATGGCTGCCGCTCAAGATGGGGCACAAGATGGACCCTCAGGCCCTCACGTTGGATGGGACGATGTAATCATATAAGAGAACGATTCCCAGAGGGAAAATTCACAGCTTAGACTCCCTAGAGATCCACCACGGTATGTAACGGTGGAACAGTTCGAAGCAATGCAAACTCGATGGCAAGACCAGATGCAACGCAACATCCTAAAGGAAATCCTGTTATACCCGCACCCGAGAGCCTATTTGTTTATTATTTATCCTCGTGGTGTGTAGACTATGCTACCTTGTTTGTCGGTGAACCTTTCACCGTGATGCTAAAAAGGTAAGTTACTAAACCTATTTTATTGCTTGTTTCCTTCCTCTTAAAGTCCTTGAGGTGTGGACCCAAGCCCAGATCTTTTTTATACTTTATCTGCCATTTCTGTTGCATAGGATGTAGGGTCTTGCGTACATCTGACCCAGCATCCGATGCTGTTGTCATGGTGGTTTTGTGTGAGACCTTATGTGGGGCCCACATGTTCATTGTCGAGGGTGCTGTTGGTGCCCTGTCATGGTTGACTACTACCCTAGCCTCCCTTTTATTTTGGTGACCTCTTGAGTGGGCCCTTGGGCCCAAGTTATGCTCCAAATAGGTTAATGTACTTTAGATATTAAAAGACTTTAGCTAAACAAGGCCCAAACTTTATTCTAAAATGAAGCCCATTGGGGCCAAGTTGTGTTTATAATGGAGTTTAATTGAGTTTAGATGGGTAATGTGTTTGTGGTTCATTAAAAGACTTTATCCAAACAACCCCTAAGTGGACATTTAAGCTACCCTACCCAAACAGGCCCTAGATTTATAACTAAGAGGCTCTAGCCAAACATGCCTTAGTAAGGCATTTTCTATAAATAGGATAGCTAGGGCAATCCCTTAGCCATTTCCCATTTCTTCCTAGCTAACCTAAATTGTAAGAGAGAGGAGAGCTTTGAAGCAAGGAGGAGAAGAAGGAGAAGAAGAAGGGATCGGTTGCTTGTGCTTGGGTCTGCTTGGTGCAGCCTTTGTGTACCTCAAATAGGTAGGCCAAGTGCTCTTTCCTCATTTCTCCCTTCTCTTTTCTCTTTTTCTGTTGAGCTTGGATGGCTCTCTATATTTCAGTTTTGAGCTTAGATGGCTTTCCTTGTTTCAGTTTTGAGTTTAGGGTTCCTCTAGGAACCAAATGGTTTAGCCTAAGCTGTGTTTTTGGGACTCCATTAATGTGGTATAGTCCTATTAGGACCTCTATTTTGACTTTCTACTTAATCTATTTGATTCTAGAGTTTCAACCATCAAAGGAAACCCCAAATCTGGATTTTGAGCTTTTGATCCTTTAAATCCCTCAATCTTTTGATGATGGGTACTTTTAAGACCTTAATAGACCATAAGACACCCCCTCCCTAGCCCCTTGGAACTTAAAGAACAAAATGGGGCAAATATGGACTATTAAGGACCTTAAAATCGCACCTGGGTTGCATCGGATGCAAGGTCAGAGGCATTTACTGTTGAGTCCGACGTTGCCTCCGATGAGGCCTGAGCTTGTAGGAAAGGTCGGACGCAAGGTCGGAGGCACACACTGTTAAGTCCAATGTTGCCTCCGATGAGGCCTGAGCCTGCAGGAAAGGTCGGAGGGAAGGTCGGAGGCATGCGGTATTGCATCCGATGTTACCTCCGACGCTGTTTTCAAGGCCTATAACCTATGTAAACTGTGGGGCTTCTCTATGAGGCCTCCCCTACACTCTCTCACACTCTTATTCACTTCCGTAGGTGCCAACACATGTGCAAGGGAGTGATCTCGAGCGGGAATCGTTACACTTAATCAAATTCCTATTTCAAGTAATTGGTGAGTGGGTTTTGGGTGATTGTTTGATTTGTTTATACTAAGTGTATCTTTATTATACCACTTGTATCATCATTGAACATGTTGCACAAGTACAGTACTTATCTTGATTGTGGATTTATATGATGATGTTATGAAAGCTATTTCATATCAGCATATGTATATTGTGCTACTTGAATCATCATTGAACATGCTGTATAATTGCATTATTCACTTTGATTATCGAATGATATGATGATGTTGAGAATTATGTTTCATCTTTGTATCGGTTGACGGTGTCGAGAAATGCCGACACCGGGATCCTAGAAATGTATGTGAACTTACATTACATGCCATGATGGCCTGTATGCACGATAAGAAGCATGTAGTATAACTGTGGTTAGGACTTCGTTCCCTATGCTACGACCCTTACCAAAAGGGGTTTAGGTATTGGGTAACTAGAGCACCTGGTGCCTATGGAGAGTTAGAGAGGCCAGGCTAGGGGTAGTAATGGTTATCGAGGTCTGCCTCTGGGTGGTGATGGCTACTACTGGCGCGGGCCCCATGGTAATAATTGAGGTTGTATTGTAGTAAACATGGAAGGATCCACAGTGTCTGACTGAGTTATTGCAGTAGCATATACCCATTGACTTAGCATTGTGTGTAAGGTGATAATGAATTAATAATGACACGCATCATGGACTATTTGTGATTGTGTGATTGTGCATCCCCTTTTCTCTCTCACTAGCTCAGTGGAGCTAACCCCTATGTACACATTCTTTTTAGATTTTGATGCAAATTATGTTGGTATTGTGGAGCCAAAGGTCGTGACTGAGGACCATGGTGATGGTTGCCCTTTGATGATTGTGCCTACGGGCTACACTGTTACTTGGGATTCGATCCCATTTTGTCATTTTGAGAGCCTTGTGCTTTGTATAAACTTTTATGTATTACCTTTTTGGTAGCTACATGATGGTCATAGAAATTTTGTAACTATGCTATTTATTATCATTAGCCAATGATCATCTTCTAATTATTTAATTTACGCTTTCGCAAACTTTGACCTATTTTGGAATGTAATATTCTTTTGTCTTTCGCACTCTGATATTATTGTAGTTTAATATTGGTTTATGATTGTGGGTTTGGGCACTGTATCTGTGATCCTGGTAGCTTATTGGGATGACGTGTATCGTCCTAGTCACACATTTTATTGTATTTTATCCCTTGTCGGATAGGAGTGTGACAGCATGGTATCAGAGCATGATACTCTGCACCAACCACAGTCTAATGAAGACTCTTAATTTACTCTACCCCACTAGATTCTAACTTAAAAACTTTCAAGAGAATAACTGGATTGTGTGTAAATTTAAGGAGAAAACATTGTTATGAAAAATAGTTGACAATAATAGCAAATGATAGGAGAACAGTGTGCATTAGCAAGAAGGATAGATTCTATTAATAGTTCAGCTGTTGCTACATAAACCTCCCTGGAAGTGAGTACATGGTTTTAATAAGCCAAAATGACACCACAATAATCTCTCACAACTGTTGAATATCAATATGAATCTCCACCCCTTTACATAGCTGGTGACCCAACAATGAGTAGTGTCTTCAAGCTCAATCGTCAAATTTGAGTAACAATGACGCACTAAGTTCGGATAGTAGTACTTTGGGAGAGTAAGCATAGGACTCCACCCCAATGCCTCAAATCTAGCCTTCACCTTATAGGCCTCGAGGTCATCGATAGCAATGTCCCTACCTTTAATAATTTCCCTAGCTCGAAAATGGTCTCAATGTAGCTCATAGGCTCCCAAGGACTAAAACCAATGGGCATCAAAGGCTATGGGCGCAATGGCCGAGCGAGAGCATTCCTCAATCTTGGAGCCATGACTATTCAAGAACCTGCATATAAGAAACAAGTAGAGAAAATAGCTATTAGTCCAAACAGTGAATATCTTTTCATAAGCTATGGGAGGTAATCCTACATTGGAATTATAAAACCTTAAGCCACAATGAGTCATATCCTATCAAAAAAATACTACAATGGGGCCTAATGTAATGCAGCCTCATTAGAAGCTACGGATCGGAAGAGTCGAAATCACGTTCCCTACACGACCGGGAGTTGATCAATCGAACAAAGAGTGAATGTGACTTGCAGAACTCCAATGGAGTCAAGCTCAAAGAGCTATCTTTTACTAATCTTTCAAATTCTCCCCTTCCCTCTCAAATCTTGCCTTACATATAGGCTAAGATTGAATACAGATATGGAAAAGAAATTCAAATTCAAATTCAAATCATCAATCACTCCATCATAGGGATAATTGATTGATTACTGATATGGAATAAATTCAAATTCAAATCTCCCATCAATCACTCCATCATATGGATAATTGATTGGAATTTATTTAGGATTACTTATTTAGGAACTGGAATGATTTTCCTACTCAATCATTCCTTATTGAGCTGCAATCACTTATTTAGAAATCCAATCATCCCTTATTAAGCTGCAATCAAATCTTCTTAGAATGCTGATAGGATAAGAGCTGATGTGGATAATTTATCCTTGTGAAGGCTGGCCATGATTAGCACGCCTCTCTTTGATCCGGGCCGACCTTTGCAGAGCCTTTGGATGACCGAGTGCAACCTCCACCTTGTCAACTTCGTGGCCCAGGGTTGCATCATTCCCTCCAGGTTGAAAAAGAGTTTGTCCTTGAACTCTTACCCCGATCAATGATATTCGTCGTCCACCGAGGTCAAATTGGAACCAAGCAAATTCATTATTGTAGTCTCCAATTGAATAAGACAAAATTTGCATATCAACTTCAGATTTGACAGTGATATCAAATGAGGTGCTCATGGCTCGAATGAATGATGTGTTCAAATATAGATTTTTGGTAACGCTCATATTTCGAACAAATTGAGATAGAGATGTGAAATTGATAAATGCCAAATACGGATCATCATACGTACTGGCAATGTTGAACCATTGAAACGAGAGGGGATCATGGGTTGTGACCTCACTGTGATGCGGGCAGAAATGTTGTGCTTTCGAAATGTAATCTAGTTCAAGACTTTCAAAACCACCGTGTTCATTGATGTACTCATCGAAAATTGGGGGTTTACTTAAATCACCCTGAACAATGATTCATTCATCTGCAATATCATCCGTTGTCGTATGAATTTCACTTGTGTTGGTGTCCTCCACAGGAGTTGTACGACCACCTCTATGCCTGGGCATCATCACAACTACTCACTCTCCACCATGTTGGTTCTCGTTCTGGTGAGGCCTCCTCTCCAGGACAGGTTGTGCGTTGTTGGATGAAGGTGAGTTAGGATCGGCCATCTCCTCATTCGGATTCGGACGTCTCGACTCATTTCTCAAAGCTTCATTCTCACATCGCAGGGCAGCAATTTCTTACTGCAAGCGCAAGTTTTCTTCCCTTGCATTGATATCCTCTACAGGGATTGTACGGGTAGCTCGTCGGAGTGCCATTACAGTCTTTCGCTCTTGCAATCCTAGGCTCTGATAACCAAATAATGCAGCCTCATTAGAAGCTACGGATCGGAAGAGTCGAAATCACTTTCCCTACGCAACCGGGAGTTGATCAATCGAACAAAGAGAGAATTTGACTTGCAAAACTCCAATGGAATCCTGCTCAAAGAGCTATCTTTTACTAATCTTTCAAATTCTCCCCTTCCCTCTCAAATCTTGCCTTACATATAGGCTAAGATTGAATACAGATATGGAAAAGAAATTCAAATTCAAATTCAAATCATCAATCACTCCATCATAGGGATAATTGATTGATTACTGATATGGAATAAATTCAAATTCAAATCTCCCATCAATCACTCCATCATATGGATAATTGATTGGAATTTATTTAGGATTACTTATTTAGGAACTGGAATGATTTTCCTACTCAATCATTCCTTATTGAGCTGCAATCACTTTTTTAGAAATCCAATCATCCCTTATTAAGCTGCAATCAAATCTTCTTAGAATGCTGATAGGATAAGAGCTGATGTGGATAATTTATCCTTGTGAAGGCTGGCCATGATTAGCACGCCTCTCTTTGATCCGGGCCGACCTTTGCAGAGCCTTTGGATGACCGAGTGCAACCTCCACCTTGTCAACTTCGTGGCCCAGGGTTGTATCATAATGTGAATGCGGCATTAATTCCCTATCTCACTTATATGCTTGACCTAATGCTTAAAAATAAAATACAGCAAGTAGTGCAAGTGTGTGCTTGAGTTAATCAAGTTTAAAACCAATGAGAAAAACTAAAACATTCAAGGACCAAATACATCGATCCACCACAATGTACCAAGAGTTGAATGAGAAAGAAACAGCTTAAAGTTGTTTTTTTTTTTAATTCTAAATTTTCAACCTAGAAGTAATGTAAACGACCAAGAGTATGGCTAGGATTACTCATACTTTAAATAAGGTAGAAATCCTAAAAGATGATCATATAAACACATGCTACATTTTTCCGCAAAACAGAACAGAAATTTTAACTACAGTATATATAAAAATCCAAAATCTTAGCTTAGATTCTTGAATGACTGATTCAATTACTTGAATAGTGTTTCAAACTATTGTTCTTAAATAAACAAGAGAAAAGGGAGTTATGAATTTAGGTAATCATCTAGACTATAACAGTAAAAGTGTTCTCAAATTTTTTGGGGGGGGGGATTATAATTCCAAACCCCAATGAAGTTTTCCTTTTTTCCTTTTATTTCCAAAAAAAAATATATATATATATATATATATATATATATATATATATATATACAGCAAAGAGGGAATTTTTATTCCCTTATTAAGACTAAGGGAATTAGGGTAAAAATGCCAAAGATTTTATACTTTCCTCTCATGTTTAATTGAAAACACAACTTGGGATAGGTGGTGTAAGTGTTTACTTGAGTGAAGATAAGCTTTATAGAAGAAAGAACTTAACCAATCAAGAGACATGAATACAATCCACTACACTTGAATCAAGTAGGATCAAGAAGCTCTTAGTCTATGATTAAAATTCTTCCCCAAATCCAAGTATGGGGTATAGAATAAACGATCAAGTACATGGTGGAGATATTGTGCAATCCATCTAACTAGTAAACAATGGAAAACAGAATTTATATATGCCCCATTACTTTTTCCCCAAAACAATGTAGGAACTTCAGTACAAAGTAAGATTTAAAATCCACAAATCTTGGCCTGAATCTCAGGGGTGAATAGTTTAATGGCATAGAGGGAGTTTTAACATTTAATCATGAATAAACAAATGAAAATAATGTACTTAAAGAAACCTCTCCCACTTTTCCCAAAATAGTAAAAGTTTTTCATTTTTGGGATTGGTTCATTCAAACCCTTACTCAGATTTGGGAAAGGTAGTGCTAGAATGTATTTAGGATGTACAAAGTACTTCAAACAAGCAAGCAACAAGGCTATTAACAACCTTGAATGGATTAGTTTAAATATATCTTCAACAAAGGGAAAGAAGTTCGGTTTTAAAAGGGGGGAAATCCAAAATCCTTACCTAAACTCCTAGGAGAAAGATGTAAGAGCATAAATGAGGTTACAAAGAGTTGAGCATTAGCAAATTATTAGATATAATGCTCTTATAAAAATCCTTCCACGATTTTGCCCAAAGCAGTGAGGTATTTTCAATTTTGGGTTTGGCTTTCCCCAAGCCATATCTTAGAATCGTGGACATCAATGCTAAGAAGTGAATGGGTTGTGCAAACAACCCTATCTTAGGTAAAATGAGAGAATGCAAACATTCTTGGAAGGAAAATTTTAACAAAAACCCTAAACATAGAAAATTTTTGAAATGAGAGGGCAAGCCGCGGGCTGTGTTCTAAAAGAAAATTTTGACATCAGATGCACACCCTAGTTAAATCCAATCCTGCATCCGATGTTTCCCTGTGCTGCAGCTCAGATCGAATTTATGATAGGACGCAGGTTACTAGCTGCATCCGTCACTCCTGAAACCTGTTTTTGCTGGCTTTTCATGACCAACCCTCCTCCAATCCTTTTGTACTTTATTGTGCCCCTTATTCATGTTTTAGCCTTGTCTTGCGAGTGTGTCAATGCTGAATTTGGTCAAATCCTCTTGTGCTATCCTATGCTTGAAATACAATAATGGTCGTGCACTTGAGCAGGTTTTTGCCATGGTTAATACCTGCAATAGGAATCGTTCTCCCCCTTGAGATGATGCCAGCGATGCCACTAATATGGTTTTACTAGTGCCTCCCCCTGTCGACAACAATGCGGGCGTTGCCGCGTTGTTGGAAAGCATGTTGCAAGCTATGCAACGGGAGCATCAAGATTTCATGCAAACCTGGAGTGTCCTTTAACAGACAGTAATGCAAGTTAAAGGGAGTCAACCAGTACCTCCCGTACAAGAACCACCTCCTATGCCAACTGTCCAACCTCTCCTCACTGCTTATGATGTCACCACCATGGTGAATGATATGTTGGGAAGCTTCCTACAACGCCAAGGCAAATTTCTAAAGGATTTGTTCTTAGATATGTTAAAGGAATTCCAACAACGTCAACAGCTATTCATGAATGATGTAATTAGGGAGAGTGAGGGATAAAAAAAGAAAGCCGAGAAAGGGAGACTAAGAAATCAGGGGTTTGAGAGTGAAATCATAAAAGAAAAAGGGAAAGAGATCGAGAAATTAGGGTTTTAGTTTCAAAGCAAGAGGAAAAAATTAGGGGCTCACTACCTACACAAACGGAATCGGATCTCAATCTAAAATGAAGAAAGGAACTGAAAATCCCAAAATTTTCCAATGGAGACCGCTGTCTCTTGGTTTTTTTGTTTTTTTTCCTTCTCTCCAGTGACTCTCCAGCGAACTTACAGGTGTGAGGAAGAGGATGAAATTAGGTTGAAGATGAAGGAAAGGGTAGTATTGTAAATTTATTTCTAATGATTTAGTACAAGGGTAAAATAGTCTTTTTACATCAATAACTAACAGTAGACTAACTCCATTAGTGTAGAGGGGGTGATCTGAGTATTTTCAAATTTTAGGGGGTGATCTGAGTTTCGACCCATTTTCAGGGGGTGTTTTGTAAATTTCCCTTAATTTTATGTCTTCAATATGGTTGTAATAGTTCTAGTTTAGTTTCAAGCTTTCTAGTCTAGGCTTCTAAATTCTAGTGAGAAGATTTAGAAGACTTGGAAGAGGAAGCCATGGTAGGATTATTCAAGTCTCAAACTTCATCAAATTACATTCATGCAAGGATTAATTAGTTCATGCAATTCAACTTTGGTAGAAGGGAGTATCAATTTCTTATTTTTATTTTTGTGTTCTTCTTCTTCTTAACCTCTTAATTCTTCTAGTTTCTAATTTCTTCTTCTTATTAAGGAACCTATCTGTGCAAGCCAAGATCGGAAAGATCTTCATGCCTGCTCTGAGCTTCACCATGACTGAAGGAAAGACCTTCGAAAGGGGTGGAATAAGTCTTAAGAAACCAACTGAATCTGATGGTCAGATTCAGATTAATTTCAGAAATCAAATCTAAAGAAAAAAAAACCCCCAAAAATAGGGTACCGCCATCATTATTGCTACAAAGATAGAAGAAGGGAAAGGAGGAGAAAAATGTATAAAAAAACACGAAACAGAGAAGGGAAGAAGAATGAGAAGAATACAAAAGAAAAAAAAAAAAAAAAAGCAGCGATTGTGGGAGATTTGCTTTGCTTTCATCTGAGGTGAATTTCGGTTTTTGGAAAAGAAAAAAAAAAAGGGGGGGAACATCAAGGATGCTTTAGATTTGCTTTGATTTCAAGCTAAATTACAGTTTGCTTGCATTTTTCTGCTGATCTAAGAGCCGGTCTCATCAAGTTTTACTGATTACACCCAATATCTCCTGGAATGAAACCTACTTCTGAGAGCTGTCAAACCTTTGAATTTCCAGCTTTTTAGCATATTAAACTCACCACCAAAATTCTCGGTAGAATGCTAAAGAGAAGAAAACCATTTTCTTCTCCACCCATCCACAATAGAGATAGTGTTAGGGTCCCAAGTTCGTGGGCTTTGATCGTAGCAAGTCAGTTCATGCCTGTCTTCTCTCCGACGAACTTCAGAAATTGAAGCCGATGGTTGAAGAAGAAGGGTGCTTGAATAAGGGCGTGAGTGAAGGCAGACTCTTTGTCAGTGGTTTTCGAGTATATCTCGGCAAGCCATGTTTCAAATTCGTTGTCTTTCTTCACTCCGGCGAACTTCTGTTTTGGAGTTGCAACTCATTTAGGAAGAGAGTGAAGAACGAAGAGGAAAGAAAACATTCAAATTTGGGGGTTTTTCTCTGCAAGGGTAATATTATAACTTTACGTCGCACAAGGGTAGTGTAGGGTTTAAAAAAATATTTAAGTAGCTGACTTCATCGTTTAACGGTGGATCACTAACGGTAGGGTGTAAGAGTATTGGGCTCTAATACAGGGGGTGATCTGAGTATCTTCAAATTTCAGGGGGTGATCTGAGTTTCGACCTATTTTCAGGGGGTGTTTCATAAATTTTCCTTTTATTTTTATTCTCGTTCTCTATCTCTCTAATTCAATCATGCGTTTAGGACTTTTATTTTTTATTCACTATTATTATCATGCATTGTGGTAGGATTTTAATTTAATTACTTTTGTTTTATTTTTTTCAGATTTGGTAGCGCCATTTCAAGTGTGATATCAACTTCAATCCGGTTCAAGCTTCAATTAGTTAGTTCTATTTCTTTGATTTTTAGTTTTTGATTGTGTGGTTGTGGCAATTTAATACCTCCAATTTCGTCAATCCGCGTTAGTTGTATAATAGGTTAGATGGATGTGTGTTAGGATGTAGATGCTTGTGAGTTAGGATCCGTTAGTTTAATTACCGTTAGTTTAATTCAACAATTTAAATAATTTGGTTTACTTTGTATTGCTTTAAAGTGAGTAAAATAAGGTGGCGTATATCTCCTTGAGTTCAACCCGTAGCTACGATTGATCCGTACGCTTGCGGTTATTATTTTGTGCAAACAAGCACCCCATCCTCATCCCCAAATGAAAGATCTTCACTCCTATTTCAATGACGAGGCCGTGGTCCGAGAGTTGTTGGATCGGGCTCGACTGCCTAGGGACAAGACAGTTGTGGCCAGGCTCACCGATGTAGAGTTGGCCAGCTCTCTCCACTCTGAGATGGCCATTGTAAGTCTTTTACTCTATCTTTCTAATTCTCCCTTGCTCATTTTCTGAAATTTATCTTCTTCGTTCAAGTCGTCTCTAAGCTGGTCGAGTCGGCACTTTGATTCGAGAAGTATTATGCCCTGTACTTCCAGTGGAGGGAGAAGCAGGAGTAGATGGACCGGCAGATATCGGACCTCGCGCTGGAGAAGACTGGTTTGTCAGATAAGCTGACCGAGGCAGAGGAGACGGTGAGAACTCTAATCGACTAGAAGGATTCTCTGCAGAGGGAGGCTGAGGATGCTAAAGAAATGATCGTAGACCTATAGAGGGAGCTGGATGAGCTTCAAAACAAGACTGTTGTGGACACTGAGGCGATCCATGCGCAGGCTGTGGAGGATTTTAAGAAGTCCCCCGAGCTTAAAAAGTATATTGAGAAGTGTGTTTGAGTTAAAATAAAACCGCAAACGTACGGGTCAATCGTAGCTACGGGTCGAACACGAGGAGATATACGCCACTCTATTTAACTAACTTAAAAGTAATGCAAAATGAACCAAATTAAAGTGTTAAATTAAACTAATTAAACTAACAAAAATCAATGCATCCTAACTCATAAGCATCTAACAAAATTAAGGGATTAAATCGACGTCCTAACACATGAGCATCTAACCTATCAAACTAAAGCGAATTGAAAGGAATAAAAATGCAGCCACACATACTAACCACATAGAAAGAAATAAGGGAATAAAAATGCATCCATAAACCACAACCATATAAAATTAAAATAAAAGAAATAGAGGGGGAAGAAGAAGAAGATAGAGAGAGATAGAGGAGATTGAGAGTTTAGATAGTAAAACCTGGATGTGCTTGCATGAATGTAAATGAAAAGCTTGAATACTTGCATAAACTTACCATGACCTCCTCTTCTAAATCTTCAAGTCTTGTCATCAACTTAAGAACTTAGACTAGAAGGCTTAAAACCTAAACTAGAATTAAGAAATTACAACCCAATTGAAGACTTAAATTGAAATTAAAGCATAAACTAAACCTATTATAAGCATTAACTAAAAATTATAAAAGCAAACTAGAACTTAGAAAAGCCAAAAATCACAAATTAGAAGGAGAAGAAGAGAAGAAATTTCACTAAATGAATGAGCAAATTTTTACAAGAGAGGTAGGGGTTATTTATAGGTGGAAGAGAGGAGAAGAGAGAAGATGGAAGTGTAGGAGAAATATTCCCTAAGAAAAGAGAATATTCTCTTCTCTTTCCTCTTTTACAATGCCTTGAATCCTAAGAAAAAAGAAAAAAAATAGAAAGAAGAAGAAGAGAAGATTGTTTACATAGAGCTTCTATTTCTAGAAAAATAAACTTCCAATTTTAACAAGTGCTTCATTTTCTTTGTAGATATCTTCTCCAAGCAATAAAATCAAAGCATCTTTGATTTTTCAACCTTCCATAGATGAGAAAATATAAATCTATCTCAAGTAGAATTTCAGAAGTGCCCTTGAGAAGTTGGAGGAGAGAGAGAGTAAGGGTGATGACTAGGATTCCTTCAAGAATAAATAAAATACCCATTCTGTCCTTCAGAAAACGTGGAGCATGGGGTGCTTATATAGGTCTCACCATTGTGTTCCTTGCAAAAAATCACACAAAATAGACCCAAATTTCATCCAATTCGGAGTTGGGGAGCCCAAGATATGTCAAGTTGAAGTTGGACTGTCCAGAGCCTTCCAAATGGAATCTTTCGGGTACAGTAAAGTAACTTCTGATAATTTCATTAAGGCCCCTAAAATCCGAACTTCCGTTTCACTTTGTTCCCATCCGACTGTCAATAATTATAAATAAACCCCTACAGACCATTTTCACGCATCGTTACGGAAACGGCCATAACTTCTTCGTTTCAACTCGGAATTAAGTACCGTTTGAACCATTGCGAAGCTGACTCGATGGGCTATGCATCCATTTATACTTCTAAAAAGCTTAAAAACATCTCCTTAGCATCATCTCCTTCATTTTCACAAGAATTCACCTAAACCCTGAAAAGCACAAGAAAACACCGAGTAACTCTGTCCAATGTGGTAAAATGTATAATTTATGCCCTAAAATTTCACACATAAATGTGCTTATCAGATTCCCCCACACTTGAACGCTACTTGTCCTCAAGTAAAGCAAAAACAAAAACTAACCTAGAATGCAGAAAATCCTAACTCACTTTCGTAGGAATCACGGTTGCACTTAGCATGTGCAACAAGCCTTTAAACCCCTAGGTTACCCCTAGTGGACGAGTTCTGTCTCGTGGGTGTTTGCAGTGAATATACACCCAAAATTCAATTGTAAATAAAGGCTGCAAATTTTAATCATGGCATAAGTAGGACAAGGCACATAATCCCAAAAAGTGTTCAACTAATGATCAAGGAGCCAAAGGTTCCCCACACTTGAATTTTATCACCCCACATCAATTCATGTAACAAGATGCATCAAGTTCAAGGGATCTCCTCATATTTTCTGAACACTGCTCATCTTCAAGTAAACCCCCCATAGCATCGATGGAACCAAAGACTTAGGCATTGAGTATTGTTGACCATACTTTTTTTTTTTTTCGGCATTAAGGCAAAAGTTTTTTTTTTCTCAACCACAAACTCTATTTCTACTCCACTATGTTTCTCGAATGACATGGTGGAGCATACACCAGACACCCAAATACTTGGTAGCTTCGCTTTTGCATATATCCATAAGACATTGAGACATTGATGCAAGAGTTTTTTTTTTTTTTGAGTTTCCTTCCAAGGAATTTCGATCAAGTCACCCTGCTTCATGAGGCACAGTGCCCTGTCTAGTCCTAAGGAATTCCACTTTCTTTTTTTGTTCCTTGTTTTTTTTTTCTTTTTCTTTTTTTTTCATTCACTTCCACTTTCATGCCTTGCCTTGCCACAAACAAATTGATCTCAACTACTAGCCAAAAGATTAAAGGGGTCCATAAACACATAGAGGAATCTAACCATCACATGAAGTAGCACGCATATTTTCAAACTCAATCCCCATCACCGAATACAAACCAACTACTATCCTTGAAAAGGGATTTTTTTATTATTTCGCATGCTAGGAGGGCACCTAATTCCCTCTCACTCTCGCTTTGCAAATCGAAGAGACTTATGCACATACCCAAAAACTATCGCCACAATCAAAATTCACAAAATTCAAAATTCACAATTAAAGTCCAACACACCCCCCCACACTTAATTCATGCAGTGTCCTCAATGCATGCAGAAAAGAAAGAATAAGGACAAGGGAGGGGATACATACCAGGATATCAGGGGTCAAGGTAAAGAGGCTCATGGAGATTCATGACCTCTTCGTCAACTGGAGTAGGCATCTCTATGTACGGCTTCAATCTTTGGCCATTGACCTTGAAAGTAGCTCCTGTACTTGGATTGAGGACTTCAACATGCCCCATGAGGATAAACTTTTGAACAATATAGGGCCCATCCCATCTAGAACGCACTTACCGGAAAGATATGCAAACGAGAATTGTACAACAAAACATTCTCGCCTACCTCAAAAGATTTTCTCAAAATGTGCCTATCATGGAAAGCCTTGGTTTTTTCCTTGTAAATTCGGGCATTCTCATATGCCTCATTCCTAAGCTCTTCCAACTCGTATAGTTGGAGTTTCCTATGGGCACTGCAGTGTGTAGGTCAAAGTTAAGCTTCTTGATAGCCCAAAAGGCCTTGTGCTCAATCTCTACAGGTAAGTGACATGCCTTCCCATACACCAGACGGTACGGAGATTGACCAAGATCGGTCTTGAAGGTTGTCCTATGGGCCCACAACGCATCTACCAATCGGTTAGACCAATCCTTGCGGTTCGGTTGATGGTTTTCTCAAGAATTTGCTTGATCTCGCCTATTTGAAACCTCAACCTGGCCACTCGGTCGGGATGGTAGGGTGTGGCCAACTTATGGACGACACCATATTTTTTCATGAGAGCCTCAAAAGGCCGATTACAAAAATGCTTGCCCCGATCACTAATGAGAGCCCGGGGAGTACCAAAATGGGAGAAGATGTTCTCCTTCAGAAATTTCACAACCACCTTGTGGTCATTGGTCTTACAAGCAACGCCTCAATCCATTTGGACACATAGTCCACAAAGAAGTAATATGTACAGTTACCAAAAGAGTTAGGGAAAGGCCCCATGAAATCAATACCCCATACATCAAACACCTCAACCACCGTAATTGGGTTGAGGGGCATCATATTTCTCTTAGTAAGACGCCCTAAGGATTGGCATGAAGAACATGCCCCGCAATAAGTAAAAGCGTCTTTAAAAGACTAGGCCAATAAAATCCACATCGTAAAACTTTGGCCGCATCTTATTAGGCCCAAAATGACCTCCACAAGCCTCGATCATGGCAAAAAGATAAGATGATTGTTGCTCATGATCGGGACACATCTCCGGATTACTTGATCCGGGAGTCTTAAAAAGATAAGGATCATCCCAAAAGAAATACTTAACTTGTGAAAAGAAACGATTCTTATCTTGGGTGGACCAATGTGCAGGTGTCATACCAGTAACCGATAATTAACAATGTCAAGAAACCAAGGTTCACTAGACACTCGCCATCGATACTCATCAGGAAAATTCTCGTTGATCGGAGAATCAACAAATAAGGAATTAGGCAGCCGGGATAGATGGTCTGCAACCAAATTTTCACACCCTTTCTTATCCCTAATTTCAAGATCAAATTCTTGTAACAAAAGGACCCACCTAATGAGGCGAGCCTTGGCATCTTTCTTTTGCACAAGATATTTGATAGCTTCATGGTCAGTATAAACAATCACATGGGATCCAACCAAGTAGGGCCTAAACTTCTCTAAAGCAAACACAACAGCTAAAAATTCTTTCTCAGTGGTGGTATAATTAAGTTGTGCATCATTAAGAGTCCTACTTGCATAATAAATCACATGGGGCAATTTATTGATTCTTTGCCCAAGAACAGCCCCTATAGCAAAATCAGAGGCATCACACATAAGTTCAAATGAAACTGTCCAAATTGGAGCTTGAATAATGGGGGCTGAAGTCAACGCTCTTTTCAATTGCTCAAAACTATCATGACACTCAGAAGAGAAATCAAATGGGCAGTCCTTTGCCAAAAGAGAGGTGAGAGGTCTAGCTATCTGGCTAAAGTCCTTAATGAATCTTCTATAAAAACCTGCATGGCCAAGAAAAGATCGAATGTCCTTCACACTCTTGGGTGGTGGTAAATTGGCTATAAGGTCTACCTTAGATCTATCAACCTTGATCCCTTCTTTGGACACAATGTGACCAAGAACTATACCTTGCTTTACCATGAAGTGGCACTTCTCCCAATTTAGGACTAAGTTCTTTTCTATGCATCTTTTAAGAACCAAAGAGAGATGATGCAAGCAATTAGAAAAAGTAGAGCCGTGAATAGAAAAATCATCCATAAACACCTCTAGGAAGTGCTCTACCATATCAGAAAAGATACTCATCATGCACCTTTGGAATGTAGCAGGGGCATTGCAAAGCCCAAAAGGCATACGCCGGTAAGCAAAGGTTCCATAAGGGCATGTGAAAGTGGTCTTGTGTTGGTCCTCTAGAGCAATATGAATTTGGTTATAGCCTGCATAACCATCAAGAAAACAATAATATTCATGGCCAGCTAGTCTCTCTAACATCTGATCAATAAAAGGTAAGGGAAAGTGGTCCTTCCAAGTTGCCGCATTCAATTTCCTATAGTCAATGCACACTCTCCATCCCGTTTGGATACGGGTTGGAATCAACTCATTATTAGCATTCTCAATTACAGTGACTCCTCCTTTCTTAGGCACAACCTGCACAGGACTCACCCATTGGCTATCAGAAATAGGATAAATGATGCCATGATCCAAGCATTTTAGGATCTCTTTCTTGATTGCCTCTTTCATCACAGGATTAGCCCTCCTTTGGGGTTCCCTAGAAGGTGTGGAACTCTCCATCAGATGTATATGATGTTGAACAATGGAGGGGCTAATACCTTTGATGTCAGACATGGTCCAACCTATGGCTTCCTTATTGTCCTTTAGAAGCTTAATCAACTCTTCTTCCTGAATAGAAGTCAAATCAGAAGCAATAATAACAGGAAGAGTATGATCATGTCCTAAGAAGACATACTTGAGGTTGGAGGGCAATGCCTTCAACTCTAATGTGGGGGGCTCAATAATAGAGGATTTGGGAATGGAAGTGGATAGGGGTCCAAGGGGCTCCAAAGGTGGTTGGATGCTCCAGACCTCAGATAAGGGAGTATCATCAACACCCTCCAATTCTTGCATACATTCTTGAAATCCCAAATCAAAATCAATCTCAAAGAACGTATCAATATCATCAGAAAATCCTTGAAGCATATGCACCTCTTCATCCATGTCAGCTGCTTGCCCAACCTAAACACATTGAAGTCAACGTAAGTATTGCCAAAAGATAATTTCATGAGACCATTCCCGCAATTGATTAAAGCATTACCGGTAGCTAGGAATGGTCTACCCAATATGATTGGGATTTGGTCCTTGAAGTTGGCAAGGGGTTGGGTATCTAAAACAATAAAATCTATAGGAAAAATAAATTCCCCAACCTTCAACAGGACATCCTCAATCATTCCCTTAGGAACTTTAACCGACCGATCTGCAAGTTGAAGAGTAATTTTGGTCGGTTTCAGTTCTCCCAATCCCAGTTGTTGGTAGACATGAAAGGGTAAGAGGTTCACACTTGCACCAAGGTCCAATAAGGCATGATCAATAGTAGTATGGCCTATAGTGCAAGAGATGGTGGGGCTTCCCGGATCCTTATGCTTGGCTGCTACTGGCTGTGAGATTAGAGAACTAATGTTAGCAGCCAAGAATGCCTTTTTGGGCACATTGGTGGTCCGCTTTTGGGTGCATAAGTCTTTGAGGACTTTAGCATAAGCGGGGATCTGGGCAATAGCATCCAACAAGGGGATATTCACCTGAACCTGTTTGAACACATCCAATATCTTCTCCATAGAAGGAGACTTCTTGCTAACCAACCTATTTGGGAAAGGGGCAGGTGGGGTATAAATTCTTTCAGGGTTGGTCTTTTTAACTTCCTCAACAGAATCCTCTTTGGTTTCCTCAACCAAATCATCTGGTATATCTTTAGGTTCATCAGACGAACCTGAAACTATAGGCACTTCAATGGCCTCTTCAGAAGGGGGAGAGTCAACAGGAGTATGAGATGATAAAGACTGAGGTGCACTAGCCTGTTGATACTCACGGCCACTCCTTAAAGCATAAACAACATTTACCTGTCTAGAGGGCCCTTGGTGCTGTTGGCCTTGTGCAACATTGGTTGGAGGAGCTTGGGTACCTTGCTGAATATGAACCTGATGCCTAGGATTTGGCTCAGGCTGGCTAGGTAACTTCCCTGTTTCCCTCTCATGCAGGATAGTGACAAGCTGGGTGAGTTGTTTTTCCATGTTATTGTGGCTTGTCATGAGAAGAGCTATCTTGTTGTCCATCTCATTCAGCCTTGTTGCCTCTCCTATATTGGTAAACCCCGGGGTTGCTTGATAAGGTGCAAGGAGAGGAGGCCTAGCAGAATTAATAGAAGGTCCTGGATGAGGACGAGGGGGAAAGGGGTTAGGAGACATTCCTTGGCTTTGTGGTGCATAGTTGGTCCTTTGGGCACCAACCTGGCCTTGATGGTTAAAGTTGGATGGGCCTGCTTGGTTCCCTTGATTCCATGAGAAATTAGGGTGATTTCTCCATCCTGGATTGTAAGTATTGCTATATGGGTTATTTTGGTAGAGAGCACTTACATTCTCATGCTGGAATTGCCCACCAAGGTGTTGGGGCATTCCTCGTAAAGGTGTCCAGGGGTTTGGCACCAATCGCATACCGACACATGGTTGACTCTGATTGACCGGATTAACTGGTATAGACACTTTAAGAACTATGGACTCCAACCGTTTTATGAGGCTATCAAGTTTGGCCTCCTTGGCTGGCATACCCTCAATGAGATACCCCTTAGTGGTCCTTTTCAGCCTCTTGGGAAGATTCCCATTCCCTAGTCTTATCCCAAGTTGGTTAAGAATGTCCATGCATCATTCTCCTTAAAAAGAAGTAAAGCCTCGCTGGACACATAGACTCTACAAGTTGCTTGGTCCGATAATCAATACCCTCATAAATAATTTGGCATAGCGCCACAAGTCAAAACCATGGTGAGGGCATTCTAAGAGGAGGTCCTTGAATCTTTCCATGAATTTAGAAAAGGACTCATGTGGTTTCTGCCTGAACTGGAGGATGTCACTTTTAAGCTTATTGGTCTTGTGAAGAGGGAAGAATTTTCTCAAAAAGACAATGGGGAACTCATCCCATGTATTAATGGAGTTTGTTGGCAGTCCATAGAGCCACTTCTTGGCCTGGTCTTTCAGGGCAAAGGGTATAAACCTAAGCCTAACTGCATCATCAGTCAAATTCTGGACCTTAATTAGAACACAGACCTCCTCAAATTCCCTAAGGAAGAGATATGCATCCTCATTAGCCATCCCATGGAAATGGGGTAGCATGCTGATGAAGTTGGTCTTGAGTTCATAGTTATTCCCTGTAACAACAGGCAGACTAATGCATGAGGGCTGTGCAGCCCTGGTGGGGTAAAACCTATCCTTAAGAGTCTTGAGTTGTTGGTCACCCATGGTCAAAGGTGGTAGAGAAGGTGGTCTTCTAATAAGACGATTACTTGAATCACGAGTCCACACCTTAGCCACCTAAATAGATATGAGGTCTCCTTTAGAAAAATTAAAGAAAAATAAAACACTTAAAAAAAAAAAAAAAAAAAAAAAACTAGAAACAAGAGGGACCCCAAGGTAGATAGTGCATCTCTATCCCTCAAAAATCGAAACAATGGTTCAAAATCTGTAAGGATGCCATATAGGTTGACAGCAAGGGAACCCGTATAGTCTTCTATAGCCACCTACGTGCGACTCCAATATGGATTCTGATGTAGAATGGAGGTCTACTATACGTTTATGTTTCCAACACTCTCACTATGTCGCTTTCCTGTTATCAAGAGTGGTCACCTCCAAAGATAAGTCACATGTCAATCCACCCAACCAAGTCAAGATGTAGCGTCATAGGTAACTTAATCCTATGAGGGACACCAAAAGATGGAGGGTTGAAGCATATGAAGGACTTTAGATTGGGTGCACACTATTTGAAACAGAAGAGAAACAAGAAGAGGTTTTCAAAAACTGATTTTTTTTTTTTTTTCAAAAAAAAAAAAAAAAGAAGAAAATAATAAACTAAAACACTTCGAACTACTTAAAAATCAAATAAATAAAATGGACAATAATCTCCCCGGCAACGGCGCCAAAAACTTGTTTGAGTTAAAATAAAACCGCAAGCGTACGGGTCAATCGTAGCTACGGGTCGAACACGAGGAGATATACGCCACTCTATTTAACTAACTTAAAAGTAATGCAAAATGAACCAAATTAAAGTGTTAAATTAAACTAATTAAACTAACAAAAATCAATGCATCCTAACTCTTAAGCATCTAACAAAATTAAGGGATTAAATCGACGTCCTAACACATGAGCATCTAACCTATCAAACTAAAGCGAATTGAAAGGAATAAAAATGCAGCCACACATACTAACCACATAGAAAGAAATAAGGGAATAAAAATGCATCCATAAACCACAACCATATAAAATTAAAATAAAAGAAATAGAGGGGGAAGAAGAAGAAGATAGAGAGAGATAGAGGAGATGGAGAATGAGATTGAGAATTTAGATAGTAAAACCTGGATGTGCTTGCATGAATGTAAATGAAAAGCTTGAATACTTGCATAAACTTACCATGACCTCCTCTTCTAAATCTTCAAGTCTTGTCATCAACTTAAGAACTTAGACTAGAAGGCTTAAAACCTAAACTAGAATTAAGAAATTACAACCCAATTGAAGACTTAAATTGAAATTAAAGCATAAACTAAACCTATTATAAGCATTAACTAAAAATTATAAAAGCAAACTAGAACTTAGAAAAGCCAAAAAATCACAAATTAGAAGGAGAAGAAGAGAAGAAATTTCACTAAGTGAATGAGCAAATTTTTACAAGAGAGGTAGGGGTTATTTATAGGTGGAAGAGAGGAGAAGAGAGAAGATGGAAGTGTAGGAGAAATATTCCCTAAGAAAAGAGAATATTCTCTTCTCTTTCCTCTTTTACAATGCCTGAATCCTAAGAAAAAGAAAAAAATAGAAAGAAGAAGAGAAGATTGTTTACATAGAGCTTCTATTTCTAGAAAAATAAACTTCCAATTTTAACAAGTGCTTCCTTTTCTTTGTAGATATCTTCTCCAATCAATAAAATCAAAGCATCTTTGATTTTTCAACCTTCCATAGATGAGAAAATATAAATCTATCCCAAGTAGAATTTCAGAAGTGCCCTTGAGAAGTTGGAGGAGAGAGAGAGTAAGGGTGATGACTAGGATTCCTTCAAGAATAAATAAAATACCCATTCTGTCCTTCAGAAAACGTGGAGCATGGGGTGCTTATATAGGTCTCACCATTGTGTTCCTTGCGAAAAATCACACAAAATAGACCCAAATTTCATCCAATTCGGAGTTGGGGAGCCCAAGATATCTCAAGTTGAAGTTGGACTGTCCAGAGCCTTCCAAATGGAATCTTTCGGGTACAGTAAAGTAACTTTTGATAATTTCATTAAGGCCCCTAAAATCCGAACTTCCGTTTCACTTTGTTCCCATCCGACTGTCAATAATTATAAATAAACCCCTGCAGACCATTTTCACGCATCGTTACGGAAACGGCCATAACTTCTTCGTTTCAACTCGGAATTAAGTGCCGTTTGAACCATTGCGAAGCTGACTCGATGGGCTATGCATCCATTTATACTTCTAAAAAGCTTAAAAACATCTCCTTAGCATCATCTCCTTCATTTTCACAAGAATTCACCTAAACCCTGAAAAGCACAAGAAAGCACCGAGTAACTCTGTCCAATGTGGTAAAATGTATAATTTATGCCCTAAAATTTCACACATAAATGTGCTTATAAAAGTGCATGGAGCATGTGTACGACTTTGGAGTAGACGACACAGTGAAGCACGTTCTTGGTAAGGACCCGACCTTCAACTTTGACGACTTCGATGCTTATGTCCCTCCCCAGGATAGGGCTGTTGCTGCTGCTTGTGGTCCGGTTGAGGTCGAAGTCACCCAGGTCCTTCCTGCTACGCCTCTAGACCTAACCCACATGATCCTCCGATCGACCCCACGCTTCCTCTCTGATTCAAGCCTGTGCTTTCTATGATGACGTGTTCTGATGGAACCCTCTTTTTTTTTTTTGGGTGGCCTGACCTGCCGTTATCTTGTAACGGGCTGTTCCGGCCATAAGTTAATGAATTTCGTTGTGCCAACCTCTTTGTGTTGTTTATATTGAGAGTATTTTTTACGTCAATCACCTAAGGTCGATTTCCTTGCTTTAAAACTTTTGGGCCGATCTGTAAGAATCAGTCTTATGTCCTCCAATCGGAGAGCTTTCATGCTGATCCTTAGAGGTCGGGCTTTTGTGCCTTATCAAGGTCTTTATCGCTGGTCATTAAGTCAGGCTTTCATGCCACGGTGAGGGCTTTATCACCGACTACTGATAGCTGGGTTTTTTGTGCCTGGGTGAGGGGTTTTTGCCAACCACTCGGTCTTTTGTGTATTGGAGAGCTAATTGGGAAGGAATGAGCTTTATTGAACTGTAGAGATTACAAGTTTACTGATAAAAATTTTCAAATTTTCAGAGTTCCATGGTCGGCGTATTTTGTTACCCCCCGGAGTCTTCAGGTGGTACACCCCAGGTCGTATCTGCTTGTAGACTATATATGGTCCTTCCCAAATTTTTGACAACTTCCCTTCTTTCTTTGGTTGGGAGGCCTTTGCCTTTCTAAGGACCAAATCACCTGGTCTAAACAACCGTTCTTTGACCTTGGAGTTAAAGTATCAGGTCGTCCTCTACTGATAGGACACATTTCTCATTAGCGTGTCTCCCGTACTTCGTCTAAAAAATCAAGGTTCCCTCGAAAACCGTCTTGATATGTTCGCTCGTTGAAGTTCAGTACTCTGTGTGACGCAACGAGCACTTCTACTGGAGCCAGGG
This sequence comes from Telopea speciosissima, assembly GCF_018873765.1. Lineage (NCBI taxonomy): Eukaryota > Viridiplantae > Streptophyta > Magnoliopsida > Proteales > Proteaceae > Telopea > Telopea speciosissima. Next base: position 11,287,902 of record NC_057926.1, read on the forward strand.
CTTGGGTTTCGTATGCTAGGTGGAACGGGCTCTCCCCAGTGGGTGTTCAAACTGTAGTTCGATTCGACCATAGTACACTTTATAATGCGTCAACCCATCTTCCTTCTACTTTGGCCAGCCTTCACTTTATACCTCCCAATAGTGTTCGGTTTGTTACTTCTACTTGGCTGTTTGCTTGAGGGTATGCGACCGCTACTGGCCTGAAGTCAATATAGTAGCGTTCGTAAAATGCCTTAAAGTTCAGGTCGTCAAATTGTTTACCGTTGTCTGTTACAAGTACCCACGATAGTTCGAACTGATATATGTTCTTGTCCCTAAAAAACTTCTCCATTTTCTTTTCAGTGATTTTGGCTAATGGCTCGGCCTCAACCCATTTTATGAAGTAATCAATGGCCACCACTAAGTATTTCCTCCCTCCTGAGGCTAGGACGAAATCTTTGTGGATGTCCATTCCCCACATCATGAACGGTATGGGATTAAGGACCGAGGTCAGCTGTGTGGCGGGCTGATGTGGGATTTGCGCATACTTCTAACATTGTTCGCATGTCTTGACATACTTGATTGCTTCCTCTTGCATCCTCGGCCAATAGAATCCTTAGCGCAGTACCTTGTATGCCAGGGCTCGTCCTCCCATATGACTTCCACAAATGCCTTCATGGACCTCGGTCAAGGTGTATTGGGCTTTCTTCGGGCCCAAGCATTTTAATAGTGGGGCCGTAACGGACCATTTATACAGTTGACCATCTATTAGGGTATACCTTGAAGCTCGGCCTCGCACTTTTCTTGCTTCGGCTCGATCTCTGGGCAGGATATCATCCTTTTAGATAGCTTATAATGGGGTCCATCCAGCTCGGCTCAATCTCAATCTGCGCCACTTCTTTTTCCTAGTAGGAGGGTTCTGGAAGTCTTTCGACATATATCGACCTATTCAATAGTGCAAGGACATCATTGGAGAGTCCATATAAGGCGTCCGCTGCTGTGCTTTCGGCTTTTGGTACTCGTTCCATCTCGAACATCCTGAACTTTCTTATCAGGACTCGAGCTTTAGCCAAATTGGCCGCCATCTGATCATTTTTTGCTTCGTATTCACCATTTACCTGATTCACGACCAGCTGTGAATCACTTCTTACCTTCACGCTTTCGGTCTGGATGGCTTGGGCTGTGCTTAATCCTACCAGTAGCGCATCATATTCGGCCTCATTATTAGATGCTGGGAAACTAAAACGTAGAGCGTACTGGATTTTGAAGCCCTCAGAGCTGATTAGTAGGAACCCAGCCCCGCTTCCTCTTTGGTTGCTTGAACCATCCACGAACATGGTCCATGGGATCTTGACCTCGTTTCCAGGTTTGAATTCTCCCTTTTCTCGTTCATCCTCGGTCAGAGTGCACTCGACCAGAAAATCAGCGAGAGCTTGGCCCTTTATTGCCATACTTGGTCGATATTCGTTCTAGTACTCGCTCAGTTCTACCACCCATGGTATCAGTCGTCCTGAGACGTCTGGCTTATGCATTACCTTTTTTAGGGGCTGGTCCGTGAGTACGGTTATGGGATAGGCCTAGAAGTATGGCCTTAATTTCCTTACCGCAACCACTAAAGTGAAGGCGAGTTTCTCGATCATCGGGTATCTACTCTCCACGTCTACGAGGACGTGGCTGACATAATAGACCGGCCTTTGCTTTTATCGTCATCCTTCATGAGCACTATGCTGACATCAACGGATGACATGGCCAAATATATTGACAGCTTATCTTGGGGCTCTGGTCACGCCAACAGTGGAGGGTTAGAGAGGTGTGCCTTGAGCTCCTCAAATGCTCCCTGATACTCTTCAGTCCAGGCGAAGTCTTTGGGAGTTTTCAAGTTTTTCAGTGTTTTGAAGAATGGTAGGCATTTATCTCTGGATCTGGACATGAATCAGGCTAGGACCGTGACTTTGCCATTTAGTCTCTGTACTTCCCGTACTGCCCTTGGTGGTGCCATTTCTTGGATTGCTCTGATCTTGGTGGGGTTTGCCTCTATCCCCCTCTGAGACACCATGTATCCGAGGAATTTATCCGAACTGACCCCAAAGGCACACTTCATCGGATTCAACTTCATTTGATTTTTTCGAAGTACCTAGAATACCTCCATCAGGTCGGATATATGATCCCGAGCCCGGACACTCTTGACGAGCATGTCATCGACATAGACTTCCATGTTCTGACCAATCTGTTCTCTAAACATTTGGTTCACCATCCTCTGATAGTTCATGCCCATGTTTTTCTGGCCAAATGGCATAACCCTGTAATAGAAATTCTCTTGGTCGTATCTGAAGGCTGTGTATGCCTCGTCTTCTTTCTTCATCAGGATCTGGTTGTAGCCCGAGTAGGTATTAATAAAACTCAACCTTTCATGTCATGTGGTGGCGTCAATCAGGAGGTCTATCCGAGGGAGCGGGTATTCATCTTTAGGACAAGCTTTGTTTAGATCAGTGTAATCAACACACATTCTCCACTTTTCATTTGGCTTCGGTACCATGACGACGTTGGCCAACCATGTTGGAAATTGCTCTTATCGGATAAAGCCTAAGGCCTTTAGCTTGTCTACTTCTTCTCTCATTACTTCTTGTTGGTCTGGGGCGAAGGTTATCCTCTTCTGCTGGATGGGTTTCCTTGAGTAGTCGATATGCAGAGTGTGCTCGGCCACATATCGGGGTATGCCCGGCATGTCTGCCGTCGATCAGGCAAAAATGTCGGCATAATCCTTTAGGAATGTCCCCAGTTCCTTTACTTCCTCTATGCTCAACAGGGCTCTGACTTTGATTGTCTTGGTTGAGTCGGTGTTGTCAATCGGGACGTCGACTAGTTCTTCTACGGTTCTCCCTTTCTCTGCCTTTGATCATCTCAGTTATCACTGACCTCAACCGTGAAGGTTGTTCCTCGGGAGTTCCCCTTGAATTGTTTTATGAATGTCGCGTAGTACTCACTGGCCTTCTTTTGTTCTGTTCAACATTACCCCACCCCATTCTCAATGGGGAACTTCATCTTTAAGTGGTTTAGACGACCACTAAAATCGATGGCTTCTCTCTCTTCTAGGTCAATTCATCACACTCCCAGTCAAACCTATATTTGGTCAAAAATCTGGAAACTCAAAGTTCATCCAAAATTTAGGCTCTTCCTTTTAAAAGTTTTCAAAGATGGTCTCACCATTAAATCTAAACTCTCTTGATTAGATTAGAGCATAGACTTGTGCCCCTTCTGCAAGGAGGAATCAGAGTCCTCCTGGCACTTATTTTCATCTGGTAAAATCGTAAAAAGAATCTGGGCTGCATGTCCGTCGGGGATTAGATCCAAAAATCTGGTTGGAAGCACCATAGCTGATGCTTTCTCCAAGCTGTTGGCATTTCCCAGCTGTAGTAAATCTGATGGGAACCGAATCTTGAGCATTGCTAGCATTACATTGTATTTTATTTGGCACCACAAGAACAGGGTGGTGTTCCAAAATCAACCCCTCAACCCAAATAGCATCATGCAAAATATTAACAAATGGATAGATGAGTCAAATCTGATCTCAAATTCAACGGCTAATCTGAACCACATACCATCATCCAATACCCCTGCACTTACTCATGACTCATTTCCTTTATCCTTTTACCTTAAATTGGATACAAAGGTTACATGTCTAATCATTTCAGATGGAAGCTAAAGCAGTTTCTCACACTTTGGAGGTTGGGGCTTTTTAATTATCTACAACCATGAACTATATGCTTCTTCTATGAACTATGGATTTGCAGGGTCAGCACAGGAAGCAGAACTCAGAGGACTCCAAGAAGTAATCCAAAAGGCACTTTCATTGGAATGCCGACTTGGACTGACTCATAAGAAATGAAGAACTGGCTAACATCCCCGGAAGAATTTCTTTGGCCTTTGGAACTTTATAGTTGGTTATTTGATATTACCTCTTTTATTACTATTTTTAAGTATGTAACTATTCTAAAACAACCTAGATTTTATCTCCATCCAATAGATAAATTAGCTAATTATGCCACACTTAACGGCTATAAATCTGACTGTATGAATACTGTAAGTACCGTGGTCCCCAGGTGACGAGGTTTTCGCAGCCTCGTTGGCGACATAGAATATTTCTATTTTATATGTAGGGGTATCATTTTAATACATCATCATGGGGTAAGCGTCATGCTTCATAAAAATATTAAAATAAAGTGAGGAGTTGCCACCTAAGGTTAGGGCCTAGGACCCCATAGGTGTAGCCCTATCCGTTATGAACGAAAACGGGCTACAGAGCTCCATATGGTCTGGTCAGAGATTCGAGTAAGGGTCAGGTTACAAGCATAGGAAGGTGTTAGGCACCCATCTTGCCCTCCAAAAACCGGTCTTTCCGTTATAGATGCTAAAAGGGTGAATATTCTCTCTTTCTATGACTATGACGCTAGGTAATGTACATTATACCTATATTTACAATATATACATTAAAATGGGAAAACATAAAAGACTACATTGTAACAACAAAAATGCAATGATTATACCTTCATAGGGGTATACCTCAGATCTTAACGATCCCCTGGCTCAGGGGAAGATGGACGAATGGATCAACACCGAGTTTCTTGAATAGGGTAACGACTCTCTGGCTATGTCTATAAACGGACAGAATAATGGCTAGTAAAGAGGGGATTTTGTTATCTGTACTCGGACAGAATAACAGCTAGTAAAGGAACTTTTGTTATCCATATACAGACGGCATAATGGCTTGACCGGAATGAAATCGCTCTTTGGATGTGTGGGTAATTGACGAATCTACCCGCAACTCGAATGGGTAATCGATGGATCTACCCACAACTCAAAACGTTGCTCAAAATTCGCTCATAAAGGCTTGAAAAAGGGGAAGAAATGAGCTGGGAGGGTCTCCCTCAGCTTGGGATTACTTAAAATGAGGGGAGGGGGACCCTCCTATTTATAGGGGAGGTCCCATTTCCACGGTGCTGGATAAATTGTCCACGGTGCCGTGGATGACATGATAATCCTCCACGGCAGCGTGGCTCCGTACACCACTGCCGTGGGAGGCCTCCACGGTGTAGTGGAGCACTGTCCACGACGTCGTGGACAATGTGGTCCCCCTCTTCCTACTTTTTAAGTCTCAAATGGGCTTTCTTGGGGTTTTGGATGTGTTTGGGCCCATGGGCCCTGTCTTTTTGGTCTTAGGAAAGGGAAGGGGTATGATATCCATCGTTCGTGCCCCGTCGTCATCATCGCCAGGGGAGTGACAAAATTTAGTGTCTACAAATACTAATGTATATTTAGTCATTAATAGTAAGTGTTGCGTGTGAAAACCTCCATCACCCGGTTCGCCCATGGATGAGCCAGCAAAAACCGAGTTAGCACAAGGGAACTGGTGTGACTCCGGCCAAGGGCTCTCCGATGCTTAAGTTAGGTCTCCAAAGCAACAACAATTCAACTTAGTGAAAAGTGATCTGAGCGTTTGAGCTCCATACCTGAGCATTTATAGAATGAGAATAGAGTGATGGAGAAGAGTCCTTGTATGGCAAGAGTCTTATTTTTGGTAGGAGTCTGTCTAGCGAAGTCGTATTTGGATGTGGACTCTTTACTTGGTAAGAGTCCTTATCCGAGCCTGATACGAATCTATTTTTGGATGGTGATTTGATCCGGTTGAGTGGGCGTATCCCGCCAATGTCGGGGTATCTGACGTGGCTCCGTGATCCACATTACCTAAGCTCGACTCGGGGCTCCTACTCTGTGGTAGGCTCCTGAGTGGTCGGTTCTGGCAAATTGGCTGGGCGGTCAACCATGGAGATCTCAATAACCGAACCAAGGACGTGTGTCTCGGCTGGTGGGCCACATATGGAGATATTGGTTTTGTTGTCCGACCATGAGAGGCTCAGCCATGTTATCGACAATGAGGACTCGCCCATACTCCCGACCACGCGGGGCTTGGCCCGGCTGCCAGCCCTACAGGGCTTGGCCATGTTATCGTCCACAGCGGACTCGACCACGTTGCCAATCCTGGAGGGCTAAGGGTATCCACAGACGAGAACGACCCCGAAGAAGGCCCATCCGTGGCATACCCCTCACGGACAGACACAGAATCAGAATCACTCAACATCATGGAGGAGGATATGGAAGACTTACTTGGGCAGTACTCCCCAACGTCAAAATGCCAACCCAAGAGAGAAGAAAGAGAACTACCACATGCAAAAAATGAATCCATAAGGTACAAACAAAAAAATTTTAATTTTCTGGCCGAGGCCATACCTGAAAGACCTGCAGGCGCGGGCAAGAAGGCCAAAGATGCAAGGGCCTAGGGACCCGGGGCCACAGCCACAGGCGACGGGCGCGAGGCGCGTGAGTCTAGGGGTGTAAATGAATAGCCAAAATCCATTTCCGTATCCGTGTCCGTATCCATTTAGCACTATCCAAATCCGTCCGAAAGCTATATGGATGCGGATACGGATATATGGATGCGGATACGGATAGATTATAGCTATCCGAAAAGCTATATTTACATGTAAACGGATAAAATATCCGATCTGTATCCATGTCCGTATCCGTTTAGCACTATTTGAATCCGTCCGATAGCTAATCGGATGCGGATGCGGATATAGCACTATCTGAGCCGAATCCGATCCGTTTACAGCCCTACGCGTGACGTAGGCAATGGGCGACGGCCACAGGCGATGGGCACGAGGTGCAGGCGACTGGTGCAAGGCGTGTGACACAGGCGACTGGTGCGAGGCCCTGGCAACGAGCGCGAGGCTCGTGACATAGGCTACGGGTGCGACACACAGGCGATGGGCGAGGGGCGCAGGCGATAGGCACGAGGCCAGGCGGCTGGCGAGACACAGACAATGGGTGAGAGGCACAAGCGATGAGGTACGGGCGATGGGCACAAGGCAAGGCGATGGGCAAGACACAGGAGACTGGCGAGAGGCACAGGAGACGCGGTGCTGGTGACGGACCTGAGGCCAGGAGACAGGCGAGACACAAGCGACGAGCGAGAGGCACAAACAATGTGGTACAGGCGATGGGCACGACACAAGATGGGCAAGACACAAGACGAGTGAGAGGCGCAGGCGACGCGACGGGCACGAGCGCAAGTAGGAGTCAGGCGCTGGTGCAGGCGACAGGCGATGAGCGACTATCACAGGCGCGGGCGAGGGAACGCATGGACGAGCGAGCAAGGCTGAGGATCATGGGCACGGCCGCGTAACTGAAACCGTGGACGTGATCAAGATCGAGGATGGACAAGACCAAGGGGGTCAGTAAGTACGGGCTAGACCAAGAGGCTAATGACTAAGGAAATAGAAGGCCAAGGTAAAGGAAGAGGGTAAAAGAGAGACCACCCTGCTTATTGTGACCCAAGAGCAAACACTTGGGGGCAAATGACATAGTGGCTGATTCCAAAGCAAGAGAGAAAAGCTTCAAAGCAAAGGAAAAGAGCAAAAAGTAAGAGAGAGACAAGAGGAATGAGAAGTGAAGAATGGAGGGAAAGAAAGGAAGATATAGCCAAAAAGAAAATAACAGGAAAAGAGAAAAGCAAAAAGTGTAGTGGGAGAGATTAAAACCCTCTACCTCTTCCACTTCACTAAATGTTTCCCAGGACCGTCCTCCGAGAGAGCTTATTTACATCAAACCCCTCACTGACACAAAGACAGGAAAACTACTCTCTTGAACACTCCGTTCTAAGAGAGTGGGGGGCAAGTGATAAACCAAAATTATACCGGCCAATCGTGAGTCACCACGTGTCCTAGCCCAAGTAGGAAGACCATCCCAAGCTCGACCACCTAACGTCTCACTTGATTGGCCCGAAAGGCAAAGAACCAACAAGGACGTTTAAGGTCCAAGACCAAGTACTACACGCAAGCTACTAACATCACCGATGAAATATACATCACCTCATCAGTTGAAGGTACCACCTACTAGAGGTACAATTCCAGACGGACTCATGCACCAAGGACCTTATCCAATATACAAGGGACCATGCATGTCTATCTACCGAGAACATCTTCCCTACTGGGACTCTACCTCCCATGGTTTGGGGGAGCAACCAACCAAGAGATGAATCCTACCAACTAGGAATGCCTATCTACTACGAGGACTACTCGTTACCAACTAGGACTCTCCACACCGCCTCACTCCACTATAAATTTCAAGGTACTCTACCCCATTAACCCATCTTGAATTCTAACTAGTCATCTGTTTGCTCAGAGAGATCTAACTTAAGCATTGGAGAGTCCTAGGCAGAAACCACACTGGTTCTCCCTCGTTACTAAGGTCCTTTTGCAGGTTGCGGCACTCGAAGAGACCACCAGGCGATTTCTTGATGCAACACCCAGAGAGGGTTTCATGGGTTCGACAGGATGTAGCCTGATGAGCATATTTTATGTGTGAATATATCCCTTTATTTTCATCATTTCTAGAATGGTGCTACTCGAGGTATTTTCCTGTGTTTTCAAGTTTTAGGATAATTTTAGTAGAAATGGAGTAATAAAGCTAAAAGAGCCGAAAAGAAGATTCAATGAAGATAGGAGCTGAAGACCAGAGCGAGTGGATTCGAGTTAAGAGAAGAAGAAGGAGAGGAAAGAGAAAAAAAAAATAAAGTATAGGGGCATAAGGGTAATTTTGGAGAATCAAGAATCTTTCAGAAGATATCGAATATTGGGCTCATATCATCTGGAATTTAGAATGGTGCAATTTTAATTATTGGGCTGGGCCTATTCAGGTCAGGATAGAAAGATATTGCCCAAAAACGATTCTTAGTGAAGTTAGAATTTAGGGAAAAAAAAAAAACACCTCTTTTCTCTCCTCTCTCTCTCTCCTAAACCCTCTCGGATTCTTGCTCTTCTCTCTCCCACTTCGTCTCTCATCTCTCCACGGTTCCCTATCACCTCTTACTTTGCTTCGAGAGAAGACTAGTTCGGCATTGGGACTGTAGAGGAATTCGGTTAATGAGGATGTTAAAGCTTTGTTATTTTCTTCCATTACGCATGCAAGTTTCTTTCTTCAATAAAATTATTTTTTTTTATTTATCTCTTGCAATTTATTTTACCATGTCTTTTGTTTATTTTTCATCATCTTCTTCCTCTTTTTATTTTTTCATGGCCAAATAATTCCTCCACTTAGGGATAGGATGAAGCCATGAGAGAAGAAAGAATCAATGGTGTTTGTAGCTCTACGTGATTATTGTATTAGCATTAGTAGATTTAATATGTGCCATGTCCACATTCCTTATGCCATCCATTTATCGTATGCGTAATTGTCTACGTGTCCATATAAAATTTTGTTGATGATTGATTTGCTATGATCGTATGCGTAGTAATTGTCATTCATAGTATCACTTGTCTCCTATGTCTTGAACCCACCATTCATGCCATCTAAGGGCTGTGTTTTTTCTATATCTTATCATTGATTGGACCAATTTCTCTTGGTGGATTCCATACCCCTAAGTGTTTTTCTCAACCCGTCTTCTTTAATTAGTCCATTGCGTTCTCTTTAATTAGTCTCTTCGTTAGTTTACTATTTTTAATTAAATTTTTTATTTTTAGTCTTTTAATTATTAAATTGGTGTGCTCTGCCTAAGTTGAAATTGGATTAATCACCTCCCTGTGTATGACCCATAACTACGATTGACCCGTATGCTTGCAGTATTATTTTGAACTCAAACAAGTTTTTGACGCTGTTGCCGGGGAGGTGACGCTTGTTTAGTTTCCAATTTTAATTGATTCATAGTGTTTTTAATATAAACAAATTAATAAAAAAAAAGCTTTGAGGAGTGCCCTAATTTCGGATTGTGGCTTTTGTATGCTTGATTAGATGAGGAATTCTAAGAACTGGATAGAACGAGTTGAGATTCCAACCATGGGCGAGGAAGGAGAGAGGCAACCTATGACCCCTTTTATCCTGTATGGGCTGCACAACCCTCATGCATTCACTTATCCTCCACCCAACGAAACAATTATGAGCTTAAATCTAATTTCATTAGTATGTTGCCCCCACTTTCATGGGGTAGCTAATGAAGATGCATATTTGTTTCTTGGGGAGTTTGAGGAGATATGTGTGCTCATTAAGATGCAACAATTGACTGATGATGCGGTTAAGTTGAGATTCATCACCTTTGCACTTAAGGATCAAGCTAAAAAGTGGCTCTATGGTTTGCCTAGAGACTCAATAACTACGTGGGATCAATTTACAGTTGTCTTCTTAAAGAAGTTCTTTCCCTTGCATAAGACCAATAGGATTAGGAATGACATTCTGCAGTTCAGATACAGACCAAACGAATCCTTCTCCAAATTCATGGAGAGATTCAACAACCTTCTTCAAGAGTGTCCTCACCATGGCCTAGATACTTGGCATATGTGCCAAATAGTCTATGAGGGTATAGATTATCAAACCAAGCAGTTGGTGGAATCCATGTGCCCAACTAGATTCACATCATTCACCGATGAAAATAAAGCTTGGAAGTTTTTGGTTGACTTAGTGGACAAGACCAGAGAGTGGGAATCCACTCAAGAAAATGAAGACTCCAGTAAGGGATTTTTGGTAGAGGGAACTGTAGCCAAAGAGGCTCAGTTGGGCAATCTTATTAGAAGACTGGAAGCCATAGGGACTAAGGGACCTTCCTCGATAAATCAGGTTTGTCAGACCACCCCTTTGTGTAGTGGATACCAATCCTCATCACATGTGATGGATGAGTGCTCTAATAGGTCTAGTGGGCATGGAAGCTATGAGAGTGTGCATGTAATGAACAATCCTTATAATGGAACCTATAACCTAGGTGGAGAAATCACCCTAACTTTTCATGGAACCAAGGCCCCAAACAAGTTGGTCCATCTACAGTCCATCCTCCAATCCAAGGTCAGTTTGCTCCCCAGCAGACTAACCCTAGATTTGTCCCCCCTCCTAATAATCTCCGACCCACACCACCAACCCCAATGATGAATCAACAACCACCTGAATTTCTGAAAAATAGTGATAAGTCTACCAGGATAAATTCCCTCGAGAAGAGTATGGAGCTTCTCATGAGCACATTCATGACCAACCAACATAACATAGAGAGGCAAATCTCTCAACTGGCCAATACTCCCCATGAAAGGGAAAAGGGTAAGATGCCGAGTCAACCAGATCCAAACCCTAGGACCTCTATGTCCCATCCACCTCACACTCAGCTAAACTTTATACATCAAAGTCCACACCACTCAGAACCCTCTAGTCAATGTAATGCCATATATGCTTTGAGGATGTGAGTACCAACAAGAGGTTCCAATTCAACCAACTCTTGTAATTTTTGAGCCTCCTGTTGATGTTGTGAATATTCTCATTCACCACCCATTATAAGTGCCCCACATGACCCTCCCATAGTTGTGAATGACCAGCCCCCTGTCCAAGGTTTGTCTGATAAACCTATAGTGGTTAATGAAGAGAAACATGAAGAGCCACCTGAGAAGACTTATGTCCCTAAGGCACCATTTTCCAATAGGCTTCAAAGCAACAAGAAGGATGCAATAACTGAAAAAGTTTTAAATGTCTTAAAAAATGTGTAAGTTAACATCCCTCTTTTAGATGCTATTTCCCAGGTACCTACCTATGCAAAAGTCCTTAAGGACTTGTGTACTCAGAAAAGGAAAACCAATGTACCTAAGAAAGCCTTCCTAATTGCCAACGTGAGCTCAGTTCTGTTGCAACAGATAGTAGCTAAGTATAAGGATCCTGGTTGCCCAACTATCTCATGTATGATTGGTAACACTAGAATTGACCATGCCCTTCTTGATCTAGGAGCTAGTGTAAATTTATTGCCTTATTCAGTGTACCAACAATTAGGGTTAGGAGACCTTAAGTCAACATCTGTCACATTACAATTGGCAGATAGATCAGTCAAGACTCCCAAGGGAGTAATTGAGGGATGTGTTATTAAAGGTTTGGAAATTTCTTTTCTTGTGGATTTCATAGTCCTAGATACCCAACCTAAGACCAATATCAAAGGCCAAATCCCAATTATCCTTGGCAGGCCTTTCTTAGCTACTGTGATAATTAGTAATCGATATTGGACATAGGAATGGTCTGATGAGGCTGTCTTTTGGGAATGCATCTCATGATTTTAATATCTTTAGATTGGGAAAGCAACCATGCTTAGATGAAGACGTGTATCTAATTTTTGAACCACTTGATTTGGTTGCAATTGCTCTTAACACAGGTATCAATCAATGTCTAGAGGACTTGCCTCAATCCAAGTATAGGGGAGAGCCTTCTAAATTGTGGACCAAGCCACCATCTATTGAGCCAGATGGTAATTTGTCTACTTCTCTTCCCAAGTCACCACCAGTGGAACCGCCTGAAAAGGAACAAGAGGTGTTATCCCAACAACACAATGGGGGCACTGTAATATTTGATCCAGGGTACAAACTCTACAATCTCTAGCACATCTCTTAATTCCTCTCTCATACCACTTTCTTCACCACATTCTTACGAGGTCATGGATTTCCATGCACCTCTTTATTTTGAGCCACCATGATCATATCCGGTACGCCCCCTCTTCTTTGTCCTTATTTTTATTTTTTTCATGCATCGAGGACACTGCATAATTTAAGTATGGGGAGATTTAATTGATTTGTAATCTATACTACGGTTCGAGAGCGAGTGTGTAGCCTCTTTAGTTTACTTTTCTAAAGACTTTGAGAGCATCCAAAATACCCTACACTTTGAAGTAATAAAAAATTCCGCACTGAGGAGGGGATTGGGATATACCGATCAAAGGGATTTTAAATTTTTTTTAAGTACATTATCTACTAAGAGAGTCGATTTTGTTAGTCATCCTGTTTACACGAGTTTTGGTTAGGTGCTAAGGTTGAATCATGACACACTTACATGATCTATAGTTGATTGCCAAGAAAAAAAGATAATAACATAAATATTTGTTCTTTGATCCAGTTTTGACTTGTAGCCTAGTTGGTTTGAGTAAGTAAGCCTAAGGGGTGTTTTACACTTAATTCCTTAAAGCCGTCTGGTTTGAGAGTAATTGGCCTAAAGCTCGTTACACGAACCACCTAGAAAGCTTAAGAGGTCAAGACATTGGATGGATTGGAGTAATGTGTTTTAATAAATAAAAAAAAAGAAGAAGTTTGAACTCATACTGCATCAATGTCTAAAGCCACAAAGTGGTAATCAAAAGATATATATGCACTGAGAATCTATTCCAACATTGCTTAGTAACTTAGGTGTCTGGTGCAAGCCCTGCATGTCATTCAAGCCAAACGCAGTAGAGGAACATTTGAGTTCAATACTTGGAAAAATATGGTAAGTGAAATCAAAGGGAAATTGAGATTGTACATGTGTTTAAAGGTTCTACCACGGTTCCGAGCTGAAGTCTTTTGTAGTCTAGATGACCTACTCGATCTAATCTTGAGGGAAAACAATTGACTCACCCTACCCCAAACCTCCCTAAGTTAGATGTATGACAGTTCTCCAACTTAGAGTGGGATAATAAAGTTCAAGTGTGGGGGAATATCTAGAAAATCTCAAAGTTGTTTTTATCTTAGGGGGGCTGCGTTCTCTATCTTGACCATAGTATGGAGTTACAATTGAATTTTGTGTGTATATTCATTGCAAATACTCACGAGACACAACTCGTCCACTCGGGGTAACCTAGGGGTTTAAAAGCTTGTTGCACGTGCTAAGTGCAATCGTGATTCCTATGAAAGTGAGTTAGGTTTTTCTTATTTTCTTTAGTTTTCTTTAGTTTAGTTTTCTTTTTGTTTGCTTGAGGACAAGCAAAGTTGATGAGCATATTTTATGTGTGAATATATCCCTTTATTTTCATCATTTAATTCCTAGAATGGTGCTACTCGAGGTATTTTTCTGTGTTTTCAGGTTTTAAGATAATTTTAGTAGAAGTGGAGTAATAAAGCTAAAAGAGCCTAAAAGAAGAAGATTCAATGAAGATAGGAAAGAGAAAAAAATAAAGCATAGGGCCATAAGGGTAATTTCAGTGAATCAAGAATCTTTCAGAAGATATCGGATATTCTTGTAATCGGACCAGATTATTCTGAAACTCCAAGCACCTGTGATTGACAACCCTGGACAATTTTTTTTAAAAATTAAAGCAGTTACAAAAATTAAAGTGTTTTGAGCACTTAATATTCAGAGGACTCATTTTGACAGGATTATCATAACATGATTTGAATTGTTCTATCATTGTTTAAGGTTTCAACATGGAAAGTTGAAAGAAGAAAGAAAATCAGTAATATATGTAATTGGTGACATCAACTATTTGCATCCACAACCTCATCCACATTTGATTGGATCTTCCCCATTTCAAGCCTAAAACCATCATGAATTTATCAGTGCGATCTTTTATAACATTTAAGATCCTGCCCTGATACCATCCAAGGTTACATCTGAAATACTCAACTATACTTTTTCCCTTCCGTCACCACTCCTTTCTCCAACAAAGGATAAAAGAACTGATAAAAATCTAACACTAACAAATTATTCACTGGTATTGGTCCAAGCTTTTCAATCAGTCATGGGAATTTTACTTGTATTTGGTAATCGCTTTCCATGCACAAATGAACTAAACAAATGGAAAGCTCTTCCAGGTTGTGCATAGGGGACCATATGACCAGCACCTCTAACTGTGGCAAAAGTCAATAAATTTCCATACTCAGTAGCCCAACCTCCAACCTATCGAGTAACAAGAAAGAAAAAAAGTAAATATATCAGAAAAAATGTACAGATATTAAGGAGCTGTTGTGACTTGTGAGGGTGCAGAGACTTTTATTAAAATAAAGGCAAAGCACATATGGTTAATATGCCATAAAGCAAGAATAGATCATGAGCTATAAGCGCGCTAAATACCTGGTCTTTGTGAAACCAAGCTCCATATGGAACTGTGACCTCGAAGTTCAGATCATGAGCGAGTTCTTTTACGAGTGTCCTTGAGCCCATCAGTGGTACAACAGAATCCTGGTCCCCACTGAAATTCAAAAAACATATGAGCCTTAGTGGCAGATAATAACATCTCCTCTTTCTGTTATTTCTTGCATGAGTTCAGAATGACTCACCTGTAAATCAAGACAGGTATATGATGTTCGATTATCCTCTTCAGCAAAGGGAGTATGTTAATGTTGCCATCAGTTGCACTGTAATTCAGTGTACTGTGCCAATTGAACAAAAACTAAAACCAGTTAATTCAGAAAGAACAGTTCGTATTACTCCTGAAGAATCCTATCATTACAGTATTTAAATCACATTTTTCATTACTTACTCCAATCCCTTTATCTGGGAAAGCTCAAGACTTAAGTCATCTGTTAAAGATGGCCGGACTTTGCTTTCTGTCATGGTGGGAATCAAATGGCACTCAACATAAACATGCTGGTTTTTGGTCAATGTGAGGAAGGATTAATCCTGAAACACTAACATTATCAAAAAGAAAACAATTCTCCTAGGTGGCAAGAAACAATTGGAGAAAGAATAATTTGGATGGACATACATATAGCCAACCAAAGCTCATTGAGTCAAATAAGAGGAAGCAGTAGGAAGGTAGCTCTGAAGATGTAAGGATGCTAATGAATAGCAGTACATAGCATGCCCACAAATGGCTTACCACCCTAGTGTCCAATTCCTGCTGCGGTTCCACCCAATGCCTTGCACATGGATTAAAGGTTGAGATCAACTTTACTGGATGATCAATACATCCAGATCAATGGAATGTTTCACCGCAGTTCAGTTCTCATAACATATTTTCTGACCAGAGCAAAAGACTGGGTGATTTGTCATCTAGTTTTCATTAATTAAGTAGATGTTTTAGCTGAGGTATCCCGGATGTGGAACCAGTGAGCTTCTTGGATTCCCATCTATGCTTAAATGTGTGCATTGTCGATCACTAAACCTTTTCATTACTACCAGACGAGTGCCTTGGATTTACTATAGCAGAGCAATGACCATTTCTCCTTCGTCGAAGAAAATTTTGACCAGTGTAGAAAAGCTCAATAAAATATTCCACTGGTTTGCATATGCTTAGAGTTTAGATGTCCCTGGAATATTAATAGAAAGTTAATTTGCTTATACTTCAAGTATATATGATAGGTGAGACAAAACAACTAGTAAGAACCTAAAGACACTTTAGAGACCTGGACCTTTTACATTTATTATTTCAATCTGGGATCTACTCATAATCTTAAGGTTGATCTGTGTATTCAACCTCAGATGAAGGCATCAGAAAGCAATGAAATGTACATGACTAATGGGACAGAATACTCACTCACTGCACATTGACCAATTATATGGTAACTTGGTACGGTTTGCATGAAGAGCCTTCTGAACTTGTGGAAGGTTAAAATAGAAATCTCTCTCGTTGGTCACGCAAACATCAACCCCCACACTCATCTTAGTAGCCTACAATGTAACAATTTTACAGTTGGTAAATGCACACACACACACATGCACAGAGAGAGAGAGAGAGAGAGAGACCAGTTTTCGCAGTCTTAGCTCCTGCTGCACAATAGATGGATAACAGACATCAAGGATCATGTCATAGCCATTTACATAGTGTCTGGCCACCTTATTTGCTTCGGAAATAGCAGCATTGCATGAGACTGTCACATTGTGGGGACTAGGGTAGGTATAGTCATCAAAATCACATTCATTCATGATGGTGAGGCCAATCTCATCTGAAATCATCCCATGTGACCAAAAGAACTCATAGCCTGATGGGATATCCCTATCAAGTCTGAGAAGTGGATTCCCAATCTATTTCAGAAAAGCAAAAATAAAGTCAAATATAATTCAGAAATCCTAAAGACACCACAAGACATAGACAAAGTAAGATTATTCAAACATACAATACAAAAGAAGATCTTTAAAGGTTCAAGAAAGTTCTCTTACTGCTACTCCCTTACTCTTGAACTTGAAATCATTTGAGTGCATATTGTGGTCCAGTAAAGCATTTGCCAATTGTGGTATATAATGCCCTACGAATACATCAACACAGGTAAGGAAAAATACTGTTGGAAGAGAAGGGAAAAATGGTTGAACTTATTATAGTGTATCAAAAATATTATTGAAGAGTCTAAATGAATTTTGATGTTTACAATCTAAAAATTCAAATATTTTTAGCTTTCTAGTTGTCAATTTCTTCAACTAACACCCTGCCTAGAAAGAAGTCAAAGAAGAAGTCTGGTTATGATTTTTCAAACCTGCATAGCTTTCTCCAGTAAGGAAAAAATCTCTCGACTTGTACTCTGGATATTTATCAAACCATTTTACCAGGAACATGTGCATGTCCCTCACTGCCAAAATCAAAATTTTGAAATTGCATCAAACCTTGCACGATCAGTTTCAGATAAATTACTGACATTCTTCTTTCTCAAAATCTATTACCCAGAATTTACCATAAATTAACCAGAAGGGACCAAAATTGCAAGGTTTGATCTGTATTTCTTACCAGTAGATTCATCCCCACAAGTATAATCTGATGTTGTGTTTGAGTAAGACCATCCTACCCCAACAGGAGACTCAATAAAAAGGAGATTTGATACTACAAAGAGATAGAAAAGCAAGAATAAAGAAAACAGCTAACAAAAACAGGAGATGAAATTGTGATATCAGAAATATTTTAACTAAAATAAGATTGTCTATATAATGAAACCTTTGTTCCATGATTGTGGATTTATAACAAGGCCTCGACCATCTCCTCTAGGAAAGAATGGACCCAACTCGGTAAAGGCACCCCCACCCATTGAGGAACATCCCGGGCCTGAAAGAAAGACGCCATTGTTAACAGTCAGGAAGTATAACTTCATAGACTAAGATCGATGGAGTTGATCTTCATATATCTTCCATGTGAATTGTACAGATCCGATGTTTAACTTTTTATTTTTCGGATGGGTTGGATCATGTAATACAATTTGTGCACAGAACAATCAAACTCTTTTTTAGGGGGCAAAAAAAAAAAAACCAAAATGAAGATATATAGTTAGTAATCTTTCGATTTTTCTTAGACTTCAATGTCCCAACATAATCAATGATTTTATGTCAAACCTCACCATGGGATGGAATAAGCTGATTAGATAAAGCAAATTATTCACATAAGTCATAAGATGGATAATTTAAATGAGATGATTATATTTCTTCAACAGTGAGAGACCAAAACAGAGTGGTCTCTGTAAAATAGTTGAATGTTAACCTCTACAGTTTCAGTTTCTAGTCACATAGTCACTCATCCTAATACTGTAGGATTACAGAATCACCCCAGCACAAATGTGCAGTTTGTTGATCAATTAGAAAGAGAAAAGAAATTGAGTTGGGAAAACAAAGACATGTGTAGGGGAAGGAGTACAGAAAACAGCCATTATAAAGTTAAGCAAGTTGAAATATTAAGTCTTCAAGATGGAATAGGAGAATATCCATCATAGCAACCAATAAGTAAATAGCCGACACATTCAAACATAGAAAGAAGAATCACTGAAGAACCACAGCAGAAAATTCATGGTTAACAAGATGAAACAAGACAAAATAAGACTCAGAGAAGCAGAAAAACCAACCTCCATTTAACCATAGAGTAAGGGGTTTTTTCTTTGCATTCCCCTCTGCTTCAACAAAATAGTAAAACAAACTCTTGCCAGTCTTCTCATCCACATCTATGTACCCTGCAAACTGCCTGAAACCAACCTTCGGCTGGCCAGGCAACCTCAATACCAAATGATCAAGTTGTTTCCCATGAACACAACCCAGCAACGCCACCCAGCTCAGAAGAACCACCAATCCACAAAACCACTGCATACCCATCTCAAACAATTGAAAGAATTTCAAAAAATAAGAACTGAAAAAAGAATTTCAAAAAATAAGAACTGAAAAAGAGATCCGTAGATCCCTTCTCTGTTCTACCCAAAAAAAAAAAAAAAAAAAGATCCCTTCTCTGCTTTCTAATGAGAACAAATGTACACATAGATATAATAGTAGGAGAAACAACGTAGGAAAACGAAGGAAAATGAAACAGAATCTTTAATAGCCATATATTTTTTTTCCCCTTCTATCTATTGATTCTGTTGAGAGAGGCACCTGAATCTCGGAAGTCTTTAATTAAAGGAGGATAAGGATTGTTCTTGTTCATTTTTAGCTACAAGAGATGATTTTCAACCCCTATTAGTTTGATAAAAACAGTCGTCAGTTTCGTGAGAGAGAGAGAGAGAGTTTGTATGGATCGAAAGAGGCAGAGAGAGCCGTTACGAAGTGCAAGTAAGACTCTTTGTGTTGGATGCCACTTGGCATTCTTTCATCCCAAAATTGGTGGGTGAGCTGAAATCCAAGGAAAAAGTTCTTTGTTCGGGAGTGTGGCCTACGCCAGCATTTCCATGAGTCTATCTCTCTCCTGCTCATGTGCAAAGACACCTCTGCCCCCTTGTTTTAAGGAGGAGAGAGATAGACACATGGGAGTGCTGGCTTAGGCCACACTCCCGTACAAAAAACTGCTTCCCAAAAATAAATTCCCCCTGGACGTGGTCTCTCCCCCGAGCCCTACCTATTGAGGATATTACAGTCTTTTTGTTCCTCTTGCGATTTTTGGAATTTTTTAATTATGGAAACCAAATTGGTAGTTGCTCAAGAGATCCTCACAAATGATAATGATATCAAATCCACCAATGAATGGCAATTTTCTTATTGGCTGAGTTTCCTTCTTTAGTTATTTCCATATCCATTGTAATCTCATTATAATCTTTCGTCATTCTCTTACCTTGCAAACACCAACACATGTACACTTTAAATATTCTCTTCATTGGAGTGATTTGTTTTTTTGTTTGTGAGAATCTAAATTTATTTACGCTAGAACGAAGTCCCAGTAAGGTTGTCGTGAATCGATCAATGCAAGAACTCCAATTTCTCAGCTCTAACACTATCCTATCCAAATAAAATAAAATAAAATATTTGTTTACATAGCTCTTTTTCCCATTTATTTAATTCCTAAATATTTTAAAACGAATGAAAAAAAGAAAAAAAAAAAAGGATGATTGCCTGCAATGAGGACTTGGGTTAGGGTTAACTTCTACCCGTGGCTTATTATTATTATTATATTTTATTATTATTATTATTATTAATAATATAAGGCATTATTATGGGATATGTATAGTTTCATTTATGACCAAAAATGACATGAATTGTGTGTACATCAGAAAACTTACATGGAGTTCAGAATTCTCCCCTGCATCATCATCGTCCATAAAACCCTCTGTACAATTCAAGAAATTCACTTAGACATAATATCACTATGGTGATGGATAAGGATTCTTTTTCTGTTTTAGAGAACAAAAATGATAACACTTGAGAACTTGAATTATTTAGTCATGAACAAAATAAAGCACAACACTCAACGGTTTTGTCCAAAAGGTTGATGGAGAAATGTGAGAATGAACCATTAAATATGAAAATTGCCAATAAAAGATTACTTTGCCAAGGAGGCGTTAACTCCATCTTAGAATTTCATAATAAGAAACCAAGGAATGTTTTTAGCGAGTTCTTGGTTTTATATTATTATCTTTAAAAGGTAGATACATGTTCCAACAAGATCCAATAATAAGTTGTCCAATTAGTTTGGAATATGAGACCATAAGCTGCTAATTTTTATTTACAATAGGCACTTAGGTGTGGGTGTCATAAGCATGATACATCTGTCTAGGAGTTGCCCAATGTATAAATTCAGATTTCAGCAACAAACTGCTGTATTTTCTATGAAATCTAATAATGCATGTCTAAGTAAATGGATATGCATGTTGTTAAGGATTGTTGATTAGAGTTTATAGGGTTTCTGGGGGTGTTTTAGTCTTATTTATATTTCTAGTTTATTCTATTGTCTTAAGGGTATTTTTGGGGAATTTACTTGTAATTCATTAATGCTGAAGTTATAAATCAGATTTCCCCCCAAACTGGGGGTGTTTAAGTCTTATTTATATTTCTAGTTTATTCTATTGTCTTAAGGGTATTTTGGGGAGTTTACTTGTAATTCATTAATGCTGAAGTTATAAACCAGATTTCCCCCCTCACGATTTACATATACTGAAATCGTGAGGAAGTTTATTTTCTCTTAATCGATCTCTCTCCGCTTCTCTTCTCCATCTTCTTCTTCTTCCTTGTTCTTCACTGCTGGTCAGACCTAGGGTCTGTTCTGCTATATGGTATCAGAGCCCAAATTCTGATCAACAGGACCTTACCTTGTTGCTGGTTTGCAGGCTTCTCCTTCTTCTTCCCCTCTTGTCGTGGCCTGCAGCAACCAGATGCTGTACATTCCTGCTTGAACCCTAGTCATATCCTAATGAAGGACTAGGGTTATCTGTTTTGCTAAAGAATGATCGTGTCTTTTGTGCCTGGAGCTGTTTGAGATTTCTGCTACATGAAGTAATCGATTTCTCAAAACCCTGTGAGAATCGAGTTCTTTTTCTCCTGGGATTTCTTCTTCATATTGGTTGCCGGTTTGGGGACTTTTATTTCTTATTATTCAGTGGTTCTCTACACCAACAATTGGTTCCTTTTTGGGATGTTCAGCCTCCTTTCTGCAGTTGTCGATTTTTACCCTAATCTAGGTTTGGACTGAAATCGATTCTTTGGTTTGTCTTCATTATTGTTGGTTGTCCCTGCTTTGTACCTATCCCAGGTATTCTCTGACAATATTATTTGATCTCATGGCTGATTCTAAGCCTCCCACGGAAAACTTTAATATTCAGATTACAATAATCAAACTGAATGGTACCTCCAACTACCTTCTTTGGTCTCAAGTCTTTGAAGTTTATGTTACTGCTCACCGATGTCTTATCTCACTATGACACCGCCAGCCCCTACTGATGACAAATATGATGATTGGAAGGCTGAGAATGCAACACTTCTTTGCTGGCTTTGGAATAGCATGGAACCATCCATAGCCTCTAATGTTATGTTTCATAAAACTGCCAAGGGTGTTTGGGAAGAACTCAAGGAAAGCTATTCTCAAGATACAAATCTGTCTCGAATTTATGATATGTATGAGAAATTTTTCTCCTTCAAGCAAGAAGGAAAGTCTCTTGGCAAATACTACAATTCACTGAAAGAACTCAATGTGTACCAACCTATCTCCACTGATGTCTCTGTAATTTAATCCCAACGATTTGAGTTTTTGGTTACTAAGTTTCTCTCTAGACTGGATTCTGATCTTCAATTCGTCAAAAGCCAATTATTGGTTGGGGAGAAGATTCCATCTATGAATGAAACATACTGTCGGATCCAGAGAGTTGTTTCTCCTTTGGAGGTGAAGTCTGATCCAGCTCCTGTCTCCAAGGATAATTCTGCCCTTTTTATCTCTACTGGAGGAAGTGGTCGTAGTGGTAGTACCTCTTCTCGAGGTCGTGGTTTTGGATCTGATCGTGGTCGTGGGGCTGGTCATGGTAGTCATGGGGCTGTTTCCAACTCTGCTGGTTCCTCTTCTGGTGATGGTGGCTCTCGATGGTGTTCTCATTGTAGTCGTCCCATCCATACTGTTGACAAATGTTGGCTGAAACATGGCAAACCACAATGGGCACGTGAGCAATTTGCTAATGCTACAGTCTCAGATGGAGCGGCTGATCCTGTGCAGCCTCCTGACACTACTCATGGGTCTTCCACTGATGGTGGTAGTTCCTCCAATGACCTGGTTTCTCAACTCTTACAACGAGTGCAGCAACTTGAGGCATCCTCCTCTACATCTACTGCGTCCTTGCCCAATTAGGTACATCTACTGCATGTTTTGCCTCCTCATCTTCTCCATGGGTCATTGACTCTGGTGCCTCTTCACACATGACTGGTAAGCCCAATTTATTTTCAACTTTTGCACAGTCCGCTGCCCCATCGCGGATTTCTAGTACCGATGGGTCTTTTATACCTATTACTGGTCATGGGGACATCCCCTCATCTTCTGACCTTTCCTTATCTAATGTTCTTCATGTACCTAAGCTTCCTCTTAATCTTCTCTCTGTTAGTCAATTAACTAAGACTTTGAATTGTTCTATAACCTTTCATCCTTCTCACTGTGTCTTTCAGGATCTTGCAACAAGGACGACGATTGGTGGAGGACATGAGAAGGGTGGCCTCTATTACTTTGACTTGGCATCTACTTCTACGACAACGATTGATACTTCTTCTAACATTTCTCCTTTACATTGGCACTATCAGCTAGGACATCCTTCTTTATCCAAGTTGTGTCTTCTTGTTCCTAGCTGCAAATCTGTCTCCCACATTGAGTGTGAAGCTTGTGAGCTTGGCAAACATCATCGTACTGTTTTTCCTTTTGAGTCCAGAGTCTAGGAGTACTTCTTTGTTCCAGTTAGTCCATTCTAATATTTGGGGTCCTTGTAGGATCAAGAGTCGGTTAGGATTTTATTATTTTGTTAGTTTTATTGATGATCATTCTCGTATGACATGGTTGTACCTCTTGAAGGATAGATTTGAATTTGTCTCTATTTTCAAACAATTTTATAATGAAATTCGTGTTCAATTTGGTGTTTATTTAAAGATTTTGCACACTGATAATGCCCTAGAGATAATTCAACGTGAGGTTTCCTCTTTTTGTTCTGACAATGGCATCATTCATCAAACTAGTTGCTCTTACACACCTCAATAAAATGGTGTGGCAGAGCACAAAAATCGCCATTTGTTAGACATTACTAGGTCCTTGATGTTTCATATGAATGTTCCTAAACTGTATTGGGCTTAATCACTCTTAACCGCTTGTTTCTTGATTAATCGTATGCCTTCCTCTATTTTTAATAATCAAATTCCATTTAATATTGTTTTTCCTGATCGAGTTGTCTTCTCTCTCTCACCTCGTGTCTTTGGTTGCCAATGTTTTGTTCATGTGCTTCGCCCTAGTCTTGATAAACTATCTCCTAGGGCCATCAAGTGTTTGTTTCTTGGTTATTCTCATACCCAAAAGGGTTATAGGTGTTTTGATCCCATCTCTCGCCAACAGTTTGTTTCGGCTGATGTTACCTTCTTCGAAAACTCTCCTTATTTTGCTGATTCTTCTATTAATGTGGACCTTGTTCTTGATACTGGGGGGGTTGATTGTATTGTGGCTGAACCTGTCCCTCCTCCTCTCCCATTAGCTGCCAATCCTGATCCCATGCAGGTGAAGGTTTATACCCGTCGTACCCAACAACAGCTGCTGCCACTGCCACCTCCACCTATTGAGGCTGCCTCTCCACCGCCACCAACTGACTCCTTACTTGCGGATCCCGTTTTAGACATTGATGATCTCCCTATCGCAAAAAGGAAAGGTACTCGCACTTGCACTCAAACCCCCTTTACCCATTGGCCAATTATGTTTCTATTTCTCATTTCCCACTTCATCATCGTGTTTTTGTTGCTGCTTTACATTCTACTTTTGTTCCCCACTCTTATAAGATTACCTTATCCCACCCTGGGTGGAAACAAGCTATGGATGTGGACATGGATGCCTTGGTCTCTCGTAAGACTTGGTCATTGGTTGACTTACCGCCTGGTAAGGATCTTGTTAAGTGTCGTTGGGTGTACACGGTTAAGTACAATCCAGATGGCACTGTGGAGCGGCTCAAGGCCCGTTTAGTTGCCAAGGGGTTTACATAGACATATGGGGTCGACTACTTCGAGACCTTCTCCCCTGTTGCGAGGTTGAATTCTGTCCGCATTTTGCTTTCCTTGGCAGTAAATCTTGATTGGCCTCTCTTTCAGATCGATGTGAAGAATGGCTTCATATATGGTGATCTCCAGGAGGAGGTCTACATGGAGCAACCTCCTAGTTATGTTGCTCAGGGGGAGGATAGTGTTCGGGTGTGTCGCCTTCATAAGGCCATTTATGGACTGAAACAGTCTCCCCATGCGTGGTTTGATAAATTTAGCAGTGTTATGGCTAGTTGTGGGTTCTCTTAGTGCTATTCTGATCACTCTATTTTTGTTAGACGTCAGGGGTCTAACGTGGTCATCTTAGTAGTTTATGTCGATGAAATTATTGTTACTGGTAATGACGCTTTTGGGATTGCACAGGTGAAGCCATATTTGCATGATAACTTCCAGATCAAGGATTTGGGTAGCCTCAGGTACTTTCTTGGTATTGAGGTTGTTCGCAGTTCTCGAGGTCTTAGCCTGTCCTAGAGGAAGTATGTTTTTGATTTACTTGCTGAGACAGGAATGTTGAGTTGCAAACCTATTGATACTCCTATGGATCCACATGTTAAGTTTGGAACTTCTGGTGACAAGGAATTTAGTGACCCACATCAGTATCGACGCCTGGTCGGTAAACTTATCTACCTCACGGTTACTTGTCCCGATATCTCCTTTACTGTGGGTGTTGTTAGTCAGTTCATACAGACACCTAAGCAAGTACATTGGGATGCTGCTTGTCGTATTTTACACTATCTCAAGGGTGCTCCAAGCAAGGGGCTGGTTTACCATTGTCATGGTCACACCAACATTATTGGTTTCTCTGATGCTGATTGGGTTGGTTCTGATGGAGATAGAAGATCGACTATAGGTTATTGCAATTTCTTTGGAGGTAATTTGGTTACCTGGAAGAGCAAGAAACAGACCACTGTTGCTCATTCCAGTGCTGAGGCTGAGTACAAAGCTATGACTCATACAGCTGCAGAGTTGATGTGGGTTCGTTCTTTTACTCGTGAGCTTGGTTATTCTAGTGATCAACCCATGGAGATGTTCTGTGATAACCAAGCCGCCATTTATATTGCCAACAACCTTGTTTTTCATGAACGGACCAAGCACATTGAAGTTGACTGTCATTTTGTTCGAGATGCTGTTCAGAAGAAGCTAATTAGTACTCCCTTTGTTCGTTCCCAGTTTCAACTTGGAGATATGTTTACGAAGGCTTTGTTTCGACCTCAGTTCTTGAGTGGTTGTTCCAAGCTGGATCTTGGTGATGTCTATGCTCTAGCTTAAGGAGGAGTGTTAAGGATTGTCGATTAGAGTTTACAGGGTTTCTGGGGGTGTTTTAGTCTTATTTATATTTTTAGTTTATTCTATTGTCTTAAGGGTATTTTGGGGAGTTTACTTGTAATTCATTAATACTGAAGTTATAAATCAGATTTCCCACCTCACTATTTACATATACTGAAATCGTGAGGGAGTTTATTTTCGCTCAATCGATCTCTCTCTTCTCTTCTCTTCTCTTCTCCATCTTCTTCTTCTTCTTCTTCCTTATTCTTCATTGCTGGTCAGACCTAGGGTCTGTTCTGTTACACATGTTAGCTATCAACATTCATAATTAAAAATATTAGAAATGATATAACGAACGTGACAAAGTGCATAAGCACAGTCATGTTTACTCTGTGTCAACATGAGTGCATTGGTGTAAGATGTGTGTTGCCCTGATTCCAGATGATAGATAGACCAATAAAATGATGAATAATCAAAAGAATACTGGACATAAAACCAAGTTGTGGAGTCATCACCTCCAATGTATATAGATAAATAACAAACCTCTAACAACAAACTCAGCCTTATCCCAACTTCATAGGGTAGGCTACATAAAACCAAAACAAAATAAAATAGAGAAACCATACTTATACTCAAAACTAAAAGGTGAAGAAAAGATAGGAGAAGAGGGATGGGGAAAGAGATGATAAATGACAAAGGAAAAGGACAAATGGGAGATGGAAAAAAAAAAAAAAGAAATAAAAGAAAGATGGAAGGTAACAAGAGGAAAAAAGGCACAGCTTAACACGCAGTCTAATCTCTGCTAGGTGGGGTCTGCGACATGGATCCTTGCCCTCCAATAGGTTCTGTCTGAGGTCATACTTGAGACTAGACCTAGACTATGCATGTCCTTCCTCACCACTTCTCCTATGGTCATTTTAGGTCTGCCCCTAGCTCTTTTTGCTCCTTCAATCGCGATCATATCACTCCTCCTTACTGGGGCGTCCCTAGGTCTCCGTTGAATATGGCCATACCACCTTAAATGACTTTCTCGGAGCTTGTCATTGATAGGGGCAACTTCTAAGTCTGCTCTTATATGTTCATTTCGTACTTTATCCTTCCTAGTTTTTCCATACATTCACCTGAACATCCTCATCTCTGCTACACAAAGCTTATCAATATGACACTTCTTAATTGCCCAACATTCTGCCCCATACATCATGGCTGGGCGAACAACAGTCCTATAGAATTTTCCTTTAAGCTTTAGAGGAATACGTCGGTCACACAGCAATTCGGACGCACCTCTCCACTTCATCCATCCCACTTTAATTCTCTGTGACACATCATCCTTGATGTCACCTTCTTTATTTATGATTGACCCCAGATATCTAAAACAATTACTTTACGGTATCTCTCTTTCATCAATTCCCACTATATCAGTATATAAATAATCATTCTCCAATGTGGGTTCATATCAATTTATAAATACGTGTGACTTTATGGTTTGGATGATTAGAAAACCTTGTAATTAGATTTCAACAATTGGGTATTGCCACACAAAAGTAAACAAAACCAACGCCCTAGAATATCACTGACCACATGATTATCTTTTGGGGGTGTATAAAAATATATTTAATGAAAAAAAAGAAAAAACCTCTTTTCTCTCCAATCTCTCTCTCCTCAACCCTCTCGAATTCTAGCTCTTCTCTCTCCCACTTCGTCTCTCATCTCTCCACGGTTCCCTATCCCCTCTCACAAATCCCTGTCATAGTCTATCTTTCTCTCACTCCACCTGATCATCCACACGGCGATTAATTGGTGTTGTTTTTTTTAATAAAAGGAGGAGGAACATGGAAGGCGAGCCAGAGAGGGTTTTATTGTGTTTTTTCGTTTTACTTTGCTTTGAGAGAAGACTAGTTCGGCATTGGGACTGTAGATGAATTTGGTTAATGAGGATGTTAAAGCTTTGTTTTTTTCTTCCATGAAGCTTGTAAGTATCATTCTTCAATAAAATTATTTCTTTTTATTTATCTCTTGCAATCTATTTTATCATGTCTTTTGTTTATTTTTCATCATCTTCTTCCTCTTTTTATTTTTTCATGGTCAACTGTTTCCCCCACTTAGGGATAGGATGAAGCCATGAGAGAAGAAATAATCAATGGTGTTTATAGCTCTACGTGATTATTGTATTAGCAATTAGTAGATTTTATATGTGCCATGTCCACATTACTCATGCCATCCATTTATCGTATGCGTAATTGTCTACGTGTCCGTATAAAATTCTGTTGATGATTGATTTGCCATGATCGTATATGTAGTGATTGTCATTCATAGGAAATGACTGATTTAGTATCACTTGTCTCCTATGTCTTGAACCCACCATTCATGCCATCTAAGGGCTGTGTTTTTTGTATATTTTATCATTGATTAGACCAATTTCTCTTGGTGGATTCCTTACCCCTAAGTGTTTTTCTCAACCCGTCTTCTTTAATTAGTCTATTGCGTTCTCTTTAATTAGTCTCTTCGTTAGTTTACTATTTTTAATTAAATATTCTATTTTTGGTCTTTTAATTATTAAATTGGTGTGCTCTATCTAAGTTAAAATTTGATTAATTACCTCCTTGTGTTCGACCCGTAACTACGATTGATCCATATGTTTGCGGTATTATTTAAACTCAAACATAGCCACCAAAACGACCTTCTTTGTTGGATTTGTGAAACATCAGTCTCATATAGTTACGGGATGTACTTCAACTCTGATGTGTGGTCATACACTCAAAGGTGGTGATTATGTGTTGGTACTTGAAGGGGTACATATACAATATGCATGTGAATACACACCCAAAGATGGTGGATTTTGAAAGTTGAGTTGTATTCTTATGGCCACTGGTATGTAGAGGTTTTTTTTACAATTGCATATTGGGAATTCAACCCAAATGTGTTTTCACAATGATGTGTGTAAAATTCTCATTTGCTTATAAGGTTTAAAGCTATACTTGCATCATGCTGATTATTGTAATGTTCATTATTTAAATTTTTAGTTACCTTTTTTGTCAACAATAACATGGTCACTATTGAGATTCTTACTAGGTCAAATTTTAAGAAGTGGAAAGAGGACATTATGTTTGCCATGGAAATGACAAATATGCATACGTCTCTTGTAATGGATAGGCCAATGGACCTAACAGCTGATAGTACTGAGGATGAAAAATCCGTGCATGCTGCATGGGAAAAGAGTAATCGCTTAACTGTATTATCTATAAAGATATCAATATCGGAACACCTTAAAAGTGGTCTACCTGATAAATGTACTGCCAGGGAATTGCTAGATGCAATTTTCAAGAGATACAAAGTTTCATCAAATGCTAAGATTAGGAGACTTCAGCAAGGGCTATTTAATATGGAATATTATAGTTCTAGGGGTGTTAGGGATTATATTATTAGGATGGTTGACTATCAAACCAAAATCAGCCTAAATATTGCTCTTCCTGATGCCTTGATTGTCCATTAAGTCCTTAATACCCTACCTTCTGAATTTGGCATTGTCAAAACCAACTACATTTTCCAAGATGGTGTCTGGAGTATTAATGACCTTATTTCTAAGGTTGTATCTGAGGAAGAGAAACTAAAGAACGATAAACTTCACACTGCCCTTTTTACTTCCAAATCCCATAAGAGTAAAAAGTCTAAAAACCATACTCATAAGTCAGCCAATAAAGAGTCCGATCAGATTAACAATTTGGGACCCAAGAAAGACTCTTTAAAAAAAGAGAGTGATCACAACTTCTTTTACAAGAAGAAAGGTTACATAAAGAAGGACTGCAATAAATACAAGACTTGGTTATCAAAACTCAAGCCATCAGGTGATGATTCTTTGGCTTTTGTTCGTGAATCCAATCTATTAGAAGCCTCATCTAGTTCTTAGAAGCTAGATAGTGGTGCAACTAACTATGTTGCTTTTACCATACATGGATTCATAAACCGGAGGAGGCCAAATCAAGATGAATCAAGGCTTATTATAGAAAATGATGGTCATGCTGACGTGGAGTTCATGGGAGATGTTATTTTATTATTACATTTCGATTTTAAATTGACTTTAAAGAACACCTTTTTATGTACCATCCTTTAGGCAGAATTTAATTTCGATTTCAGTTTTGGACATTAGTGGTTACCATTTTGAAATAAGGAATAGTGTGGTTCATTTATTTTTTAATTTAAATAAAGTTGGTTCCTGCATTATGTCCAATGGATTGTACAGACTGTGTTTATCTTCCAATGATACCTACGCCTCCTATAATGTTGAAAAAGTTGTTTCCAAGAGGCCCTTACCTAAAGAACGGCCTTTCACATTGTGGCACAAGAGGCTAGGTCATATTTCTAAGGCAAGAGTAGAAAGGCTGATAAAGTCTGACATCCTACCTACTCTCGAAAGTGATCTAAAAACTTGTGTAGATTGTTGTAAGGGAAAGATGACCAAGATAAAGAAGAAAACTGCAGTCCGTAGTTCTGACCTGTTGGAGGTTATTCACACTGACATCAATGGTCTCTATTCAGCCACATTGTATAAAAATTTTTTATTTATCATTTTTACAGACGACTATTCTCGATATGGCTACCTGTACTTAATTAAAGAAAAGTTTGAATCTATTTACAAGTTCAAGATTTTTAGGACTGAAGTTGAGAAACAGAGAGAAAAAATTATTAAAATTGTTAGATCCGATCGTGGGCATAAGTATTATGGCAGACATGGTAATGCTGGACAGCTTAAGGGCCCATTTGCCAAATACCTTGAGGACTCTGTGATAATTGGTCACTTTACTATGCCAAGAAGTCCTGAGCAACATGGTATCGGCGAAAGGCATAACCGCACCCTTATGGACATGGTGAGGAGTATGGTTAGTAGGACAAGTTTACCTAAATTCTTATGGGAGAGGCTTTGAAAACTACTCTTTATATCCTTAACCGTGTACCTACTAAACACAGTTTAAACCATCTTAGAGTTTGGGATGCCCTGCAGAAGTAAAACTATATAATTCAACTTTAAACAAGTTGGATCCCAGGATTAATCATTGCTATTTTGTTAGCTACCCAGATCATTCTAAGGGATATAAATTTTATAACCCCTATGGAGGCACTAGGATTGTGGACTCAGTGACAGTGAAGTTTATGAAATTTGATGTGGCCAAAAGGAATGATGGTTCTCAGACTATTCAAGATAGTAGTATGTCTGGTACATCAGTATTTTTCCTTCTACCTATTCAGACGGATGTGGCGCCTACTACGCCATTGGTTACACCTGTTGGGGTTCAGGAGCCTGATATCAATGTAGTTCCTGACATTAATGTAGCACCTGATGAGATTCCTCTTAATCAGGATGTAGTTCAGGAACCTATTATTGATGCAGTTCCAGATGATATTCTCCACATTCAGGGTGAGACAGTAGTAGCACCATTACGGAAATCCACCAGGGTGAGGAGGTCAGCTATACCATCTATTTATGAGGTCTATCTGGGAGAACATGACTATAACATTGGTTTTGTGGTTGATCCAGTTACTTATTCAGGCATTATTTCTAGTCCTCACTTAGATTTGTGGTTAGATGTGATGAGAGATGAAATGCAATCGATGAAATATAATTGGGAGCTTGTTGAATTAAACCTAAGGGTTTTATGGTAGATGGTTCAGACCATCTTGTGTAGACTCAAGAAGTCTATTTTCGATCTCAAACAAGCTTCCAAACAGTGGTATTTGAAATTCAACAATGTCGTGACTTCATTCAATTCTGTGGAAAACAAAGTGGATCACTATATATATATCATAAGGCCAGTGAGAGAAAATTCTGTTTTCTCATACTTTATATGGATGACATCCTACTTGTTAGCAGTGACCTAGGAATGTTGCATAACATAAAACAACTATTATCTAGGGAATTTGATATGAAGGACCTTGGTGAGACTTCTTTAGTCCTTGGCATTGAGATCCATAGGGATCGTTCTCGCCGTATATTAAGTCTTTCTGAGAGGGCTTATGTTGATTGTATTCTGGTGAGGTTCAGTATATTGGATTGCAAACCTATTAATGTTCCTATTCTCAAGGATGACAAACTGAGCTCGACACAGTGCCCAAAAAATGAAGCTGAGAGGGATGAAATGAAGAAGGTGGCTTATGCTAGCGTACTAGATAGTATCATGTATGCTCAGGTTTGTACCAGACCGGACATTGCCTTTGTGATAGGTCTTCTTGGCAGATATCAGTCAGATCCTGGTCTTAGCCACTGGTTTGCGGCCAAGAAAGTATTGAGGTACTTAAGGGGATAATAGATTATATGTTGACATACAGATATGTTCCTGAATTCAAGCTAGTGGGTTATACAGATTTCGACTTTGCTAGTTGTGAGGATGATAGGAGATCCACATCAGATTATGTTTTCTTGATGGCAGGAGGGGCAGTATCATGAAAGAGTACAAAGCAGACATTGGCGATCACTTTGACCATGCAGGTAGAGATTGTAGCATGCTATGAGGCTGCTACTCAGGCTATTTGACTCAGGAATCTCATAAAGGAGTTGACCATTGTAGACTTTGTGGATAGACCCATACAGATATATTGTGTTAACAGCTCTACTGTATTGTTTATAAACAACAATAAAGGATTTCGAGGGTTTAAGTACATGGAGGTCAAGTATTTGACCATAAATGAGACAGTATAGAAAGGTGTCATTGTAGTGGAGCATATTTGTACATATGATATGGTTACAGATCCCTTAACCAAAGGTCTTCGCCCTTGTATTTTTTTTTTTTTTTTGAAAGACATGTCATAAGCATGGGCTTAGGTGCACCATAGGATGCGGTTGGTTAGTGGGAGTTTTTTTTTTTTTTTTTTTTTGGGTGAATAGTGGGAGTTAGAATAGTTTGATCCAAACAGAGACAAAACCATAAAAACCAAGATCTCCATAGGGCAATCAAGAACACAATCAAACAAATAATAGAGAACGGGGATAGAACCACTAACCTTATTTTGCATTGTGATGGATAGAGGGGGGGACCTAGCTCTCTTTATATAGTAATTCCTATAGGGCATCTCTCATCATAGTCTCAGTAGGAATCTATCTGCCCACACTAAACCCAATCTACATAGGAGTCCTAATACAACTCAATAACCCCCTTTATTAGTCCAAAACTCTAATTAGTCTGGTTTAGGATATTTAATATTAATCCATATAATATTAAAATATTAATCCCTATAGGATTAAAATTCTAACATTCTCCCACTTGGACTTATATTAAATTCTTATTTTTAAAGAGATTCAAAAATAGTTTTGACCAAAACAAATCACAGGCTAACAACCTTTTAGGAAAACTTTATGTGCACAATTTTTAAAAGCAAATTGAACATATTGATGTTGACCAAGACCGATATTGATTTCGATACTGATATTTAAAAGCATGGCACACAATTTAAATGTAATGCACATGTTTTTTTATAAAAGGAAAAAATGGGACCAATGAATGCATATTCATGTGATTTCTGTCCATTTTAGAGCGAAAGGATCATTTAGGAAGTTAATCTTTTTTTTTTTTTTTGGGGTAGAAGAAAGATAGTCTGATGATGGCAAGATTTGTTATTAGTACCGACAATTTTCTCCATGTAAAATTGATGCCTAAGAAATTGTAAATTCAACTGGTTCATAGGAATAGGAGAAATTTAAAAACAAAAAGACTTTTGTTGAGAGTGGGATTTGAACCCACGCCCTTTCGGACCAGAACCTTAATCTGGCGCCTTAGACCAACTCGGCCATCTCAACATATTAGGGTTAATTTATTAACTTAGAAGTATTAAATAAAGGAAATTTTGTGGGGACTGTAACTTCCACATCCAAACACATGGACAAAATGACTGCCTCATCCCCATAAATGGTGGAAATACCGGCTCCATGATGCCAATGCGCATGTTCTCACTGGCCCTTGCACGCACGCATGGGCAACTCTCCATAGAGAACACCGACCTAATATTAAATTTCAGTAAAACAATTCTTCAACATGATAACTAACATTGAAGGAGAAAAGTTCTCTATGGGGCAGTGTACCTCTCACACCCAGATACAGAGCGGGTGAAAATGACCACCTCACCCCTATGAAAGGCGAAAATCTCACCCCTCATGATATCAATGTGCACTCTCTCATTGGCCCTCGCACACGTGCAAGAGCCACGATCCCCCACAATGAACGCCGACCCAACATTGAAATATCCTCAAAGGACTCAATTGGAAGGCGAATTGACCAAGACCATCTATTGTTGAAGCAATGTTACTCTTCAATTCAATGAACTTAAGCATGAATTACAACATTCCCTCCCTCCCTTTCGTGGAAAAAGAAGATACTACACAAAAGAAATTGAATTATTCTATTGGTACATTTATGGTCTTGTTAATGAGCTAAGTAGCATATGTAAGGAAACTCCTTTAATCCCACATTCCTCACAAACAAAGTGTACATGTGAAGAAGCAAGGTGAATTATTTTGAAACTTTAAAACAATTTAAACTTCTTGTAGATCCCCTGGGTTTGTTTTGTTCACCTATCATGTAACCCTCAAGTGTTTTAAAAACCTTATTTACAGACCCAGATAACGGACGGAATACCCATTATGTTAGAGTCAACTGATTAAATGATGATTTCAGCAGGCCATAAATCGCTAAATGGAAAAAATAGCCTTATCACAACGGTGATGAGGGTATACCCTTTCCTCTCTACTCTTTTTCATCCTCTACTATCACCGGTATATCATTTACTTTCTCAGATTTCTCTGCTACAGAGAGATTCAGAGACGGAGAAAGAGAAAAAAAAAATGGTTTTAGAAATTTCAGGTGTTCTTGTCGATGATCGTGAGCATTATGGAAGGGGGTTTGAAGCCAAGATTCATTTGCCAAAACCGAACGGAAGAGTTCATCGATTTGGAATCCAACGCTCGTTTGACTTAAACTTAGGATGTGAGAACCCCTTTCCTAGGGTGAATCGGACACTAGGTTCCCCAGCCCCATTCGGCTTCCCCATCGTGAGCAATAAGCCAGAAATCCCATTTCTTACTGTGTGTGAGAGAGAGAGAGAGAGAGTTGAGACGAAATGTTGAAAGCAGAGAACTTTACTTACCTTTACTTTTAATTCTCTTGAAAATTAATGGAGTCTCAATCATGAGAGAGAGATATGAAAACATGGGATGTCATGCCCCATGACTTTTCTCTTCTGCAGTCAATCTCTCTCTCCAGTGTTAGGGTCGTAGAAAGAACTAGTGGCCATGAAGGTGAGTAGGTGACCCCTCTTTCATGAAAGAAAAAAGGGTTATTTTCAAATGCCCCCTTGAAAATAGTCAAATTTACAGTTGTCCTCTTGCACTTTCACTAATTCCATGTGTATTTCTGTTTTTCAAACTAAGTACCACTAAGTCCCTCCAGTTAGACAGATCCGTTATGTTATATAATGGATCGTAGTTTTTTAATATTGATGGACCATTCTATCCCTTGATAGGATAGAATGACAAAAATGCCCTAATTTAAAAAAAAAAACCCTTGCAACTCACCTCAAATCAATTTGAGGGAGATGAGTTGCAGGTGTTTTTCAATCCATTTGCAATCATCCCTGCAAACCATGTAATGTCCCCCCCACCTTCACATGATGAGAAGATCATAAGGGAGCATAGGAAGTTCATTGAATTGCACCAATGGAGTACACATGATGCTCAAAGGGATCGCCGGAGCCGAAGCTTCGGATTTGGAAGCCAGCCAAGCACTCCAAGACTAGCGTAGGCCTTCGATCGCTTCTAATTCGGCGAAATCCATATTGAGCAACCGATCAGCTCAGGAGACCACAAATCTACAACAGAAACCTCATAAGATCGTCATGGGCATCAGAAAGAGGGAGGGAAGGAAGAAACCTAACCCTAACAAGAGGGAGCCTAGCGAAGCTTGTAAAGGAGAGGAATTGGGTAGTTGAGAAGAAAAGAATAAGAGGGAAATAGAAAAAAATAGGAATCGTGGGAATAATAGCTGTGAATTAGAGGAGAGAAGCCCATGAAGAAGTAACTGAAAAAACAGATTCAGCGGACTCAGTATTGAAAACATAAGAAGAGATCGAGATGACATGAAAAACGAAGATAAGTGAAAAATGTGATCGGAGAGGATGCAAGTATTAGATTAACAAAGAAAATTAATAAATGGTAGTGTACGATTTTTCCATTAATCGAACAGCAACATCCAATAAAATTATAGTTACTAAAGGAAAAAATAAAAAATATAGAAAGTCTCATTAAAAGCAGAGATTTTTTCAAAAAAAAAAAGAACCTACAGAGCATTGGGTATCGTAAGCGAGCCAAACAGTGGAGAAATTGCCCCAACCAAGCTTCCTTTGAGCGATGTATCGAGCACCAAAGAACGGATCTCCAACTCTCACAGCATGATGTCCACCTTTCCTGTAAGCATCGATTCCCTCATCTTCCGATTTGGGGAAGATAAGTTGTAGGTATTTTTTTATTTTTTCAGGTAAGGTTATTTTCATCATTTAACCTATCTAGGGGCAGAATGATCCATCGAAGTTCAAAAACTGGGATCCATTATGTTATAATGTCTCTGTCTAAGGCAGGGACTATAGTGGTACTTAGTTTGAAAAGCAAAGGTGCATGTGAAATTAGTGAAGGTTCACGGGGGGCAACTGTAAGTTCAAAAACTGGGATCCGTTATGTTACATTGAGCTTCAGTGATGTATGATTCCAAAAACATACAAACACAGTAATCGATGAGTTTAAAAAATTTGTTCTATCGTTATGACTTTGTGTTCATCAAGACCATTCCATGAATGAAACGGATTTCATTTTCATGTACAAATGAAATCTGACTCTTGTACTGCCAAGCTCTGTTGCAGGTTTCCCGATTGAGATCCCAGCTTTCTGTTTGCAAGAACTACCACCTGGGTTTAATAGGGCTTGGGATTGCGACTCTACATCTGAAATTTTAGGCCAAACAGAGGCCTATCATGGGAGTTCTCTCGATCTAAGTTGTTCTCCTTTACGCTGGATGTTGTTCGTCACTGAAGCCTGAAGGTTGAAGAAGAAAGTCTTCTTTCCACGATTCTTAATCCCTTTAATTTATTCTTTAGTTTTCCCATTATGTCCTCTCCATTATCTCTTATGCCCTCTCCTTCTATGATTCTTAACCCTTCACTAAGAAGGGTAGAATTGTCTTTTAAAATAGCCTTTGTATTTTATTAAAGACGTACAAAGGCTATTTTGGTCTTTTATTTTGTTAAACTAATACCTAATTAACACCGTAAGGTTTATGGGTCTGTAAGTAAGATTTTAAAAATTTTAGGGTCTACATGAAATGTCAACAACAAACCTCAGGAGATCTACAAGAAATTTACTCTTTTTTCTTCTTATTTTTTTGGTAGAATGGAATCTATTCAAACTGGAGTGGAGAACACATGGTGTGTTTCTTACAAAGATTGACCAACCATGGAGTGGAAAGAGGCCAGTTTGTCATACACTTCATAGACAAGGCCTTTTGAGCCAAGGTGTCAGCCACATGGTTGAGTGACCTCAGTAAAAATAAAAAATTATAAGATTCAAAGAAAGTGGTAATATGCTGAATAACCTGGATGATGGGTAATACATCAAGAGGGGGATCCTTTGTCCGATCTGTGAGAAGCTTGATCAACTCCAAGTTATCAGATTCGACTAGGACATTATCCCAACACTCTCCTACCCCATGTAACAAGCTGGATCTCAATGCTAAGGCTTCTCCTTGTAAGATATTCGAAAACTTCAGCGGATCCGACACAGCAAGAACAAGAATTCCCAGACGATTTCTAATCAGGAAACCAATTCTAGATTTCTTTTTGGCTGGAGAGAGGGTAGCATCACAACTGATTTTAACAGATCCAGAGTTGGGAGGATTCCATTTTATTGTGACTTCAGAGACATGATGAGTAGTAGTACCTCTTGGCTGACTAACCTCCATCCTTTTAGCGCTCAAGAATTCTTCAAAGGCTGTTGATGCAAGATGACATACATCACTAGGCTCACACTGACGGTTACCAAATCTGGAATCATTCCTCGATCTCCAAAGGTACTAGCAAACAAACGTGCAAAAATCTAACTATTGGACGGTCCTTAGCTTTGTCATTGGATAGCAGCTCAGACCATTTTGAGATCCAGTTACTAATAGTCGGCGAAGCAGTATAGAGAATTTTACACTAACTTTACATCTGAACCAGACTGCACGAGCGTAGGGGCATTTGAATATGATGTGGTTGATCGATTCCAAGGCTCCACATCTATGGCAGCTAGGGTCCACCGGGATTTTGTTCCTACATAGTGCTTCTCCTATTGCCAGACTTGAGGCACATGCCTTTTAGAGAAAGTTTTTTTTTTTTTTGGGGAGGGAATGGCAGTTGCAAACAATTTTCTAGACTGCTTTTTGGACCAAAGTAAGAGGAGTATCTGAAGAGATAACAGCCTTAGCTTGATCCTTAGCTACTTGCTGATTTGCTAGAAAATGATATGCCGTTTTGACAGTGAAGACTCCTGATTTTAAACCTCCCCAAACCACCTAGTCCTCCCTTGGGAAGAGGGGTAGTTGAATCCGGAGAATTGCCTCCTTATCTGCTGAGTCAAAGAAGTTGTCCAGTAAGTCTATCCTCCAGGACATATTACTCTGATCAATTAACTGAGCGACTAGAGTTAGATTGCAATCCTGATGTTTGAGGAAGGAGAGCTTAAAGTTTGAGGCTATAGGGATCCAGTTTTTTTGTCCTCCCAAATTCTAATCCTTTCTCCATCTCCTACAATCCACAGGAGACCCGTTGATAAGATAACCCTCCCTTCAATTAATCCACGCCAAGCTCATGACGGATTACAACCAATTCTAGCTTGAAGGAAAGAGGAGTTTGGAAAATATATTTGCTTCATGAGAGTACTCCACCGAGTGTTCGGAAATTTCCACAAAGGCCAAGCTGCTTTTGCTAGGAGAGTATCATTTTGGAGCTTTGGGTCTCAAAGGCCCAACCCACCAGATTCTTTTGATTGGCAGAATTATTCCAAGCAATCCATTTTGACCCTTGGTTGTTTCTTCCCTAAAAGAAATTTGAGGCCAGGCTAAGAAATTTTTGCATGAAAGGATTGGAGAAGTTTGAAGTGGGATGCTAAAAAGTTACTCATTGAAAGAATAACTGATTTAAGTAAAGTTTCTTTGCCAGCTTGTGATAGGAGAAGATGTTTCCAGCCTTGTAATCGCTTATGAACCTCGTCACCTGCTTCTCTAAAGGATTGCAGCTTTGAGGCACCAAGCTCAACTGGTAAACCAACGTATTTCTTAATTCCATCTCCATATTTATTCTTCAAGATTTTGGAAAACCATCTCTTGATTTTTGATGGAGTATTTGGGCTAAAGTACAGCATGGATTTGTCATGGTTAATAGCCTGACCACTTGCTTCACAAAACAGCTCAACGCAGTTTTTGAATTCATAAATTTCCTAAAGGTTAACTTTAGAAAACAGGAGGCAGTCATCAGCGAATTATAAGTAGGAAATAGGGATGGAGTTGTTCCGAACCTTGATGCCTTGTATTCTTCCTACTGATTCAGTACTCTGCAAAATGCTACTAAGGGCCTAGGTACATAAAATAAAGATCAAAGGGGATAAAAGATTGCCCTGTCTGATGCCTCTAGAAGGTGTGATACTCCCACGAGGTGCCCCATTAATTAGAATTTGGTAGTTAATAGAGGTGATACACAACATAACCATCATTACCCATTGAGGAGTGAATCCAAATGCAAGCAGCAGCTGTTCAACAAAGTACCAACTCATACGGTCATAGGCCTTACACATATCAAGTTTCAATGCCATCAACTTTTGAATAAGAGGAATAACAGGAGGCATGGGGAGCTAGCTCGTTCTGCCAGCTTTATAATTGAGTCGGTCAAAAAATGGGTGAGGGAAATTCCTTTCTATGGCTCTTTCAAAAGGTCTCCTTCGACAAACAAAGCTCTTCTACTTCAAGTTCTTAACGTCCCTCAGCCCCCAATCAGACGTAAATCTCCTATTGCAGTTTATCGGTTGCCTTCGTTCAATGCTGTAAAACTTAATATCGATGGGGCTTGTAAAGGGAATCCTGGCCTCGAGGGGAGGAGGAGGAATTATTCGCGACGTTAATAGCAATGTCTTGGATGCCTTTGCAAATTTTTACGGTAAGTGTACTAATTCCATTGTGGAGTTTAGAGTTTTGAGGGATGGCCTTAAGCTTTGTGCAGAGATGGGTCTTTGGATTTTCATGTGAATTCAGACTCTGCCTTGGTGGTGCTATGCACAGCGACGAAAAAATGCAATATCTGCAAGGGGTGGTATTGGTTCCATGAGATCATTCTTCTTATTGAAGCGCTTCATCCAGTAATATCCTTTTCATTCAGAGAAAGCAACAGGGCAGCAGATTGGGTGGCAAACTATGCATGTGATTCTGCTTCTAATTCATGTTTCAATTTATCGACCTTCCTAGGGGTCTTAGACAAATTATTAGGGAGGATGCGACGGGTCTTCCGGTTGTGAGAAGATAGTTGTGTTTTGTTTTTTTGGGGTCTTGTAGGGTGGTAAGGTTCTCTGTTGAGAGAGAGTTTGATCTTGCTTTTTCGGGTTGGGGTAAGGCGAGTAACTCCCCCCTTGTATCGGTTTCTCTAAATGAGTTGAAAAAAATAAATAAAATAAACTTTCCTTTACGCTTCTTCCTATGCCGAATATAGTGAAATAGCTTGTGAGTGGTGAATATATTATCTGAAATCAGCCTATTTGGAACAAAATCTGATTGGGATGGTGAGATCAGGAGCTCCAGAAGAGGCTTCAAACGAGTAGCCATGATCTTGGAGATTACCTTCATGGCCACACTGCATAAACTTATTGGCCGAAAATGCTCTACAACTTCAGGATCAGGACATTTAGGAATTAAGCTGACTAATGTATCATTCATACCTGCAGGAATAATTCCTTTTACAAAAAATTCATGCACAAAAGCCATTAGATCCTAGTTAGTTAAATCCCAAAAATATTAGTAAAACATTGGAGGGAGCCCATCAAGTCTAGGGGCCTTTAGGGGTCCCATGGACATGATAGCTTCTTTGATCTCCTTAGGCCGAGGGAGTGCACACAGGGTAACATTAGAGGTTGCATCACTGGAGGAATGAATAAATTCAAGGGCCTTTGTCACTGTCTCTTTATTGCTAGGATTAGCAGAGACAGTATTAGAGTAATGATTAAGAATTTTAGAAAAAAGTTCGGATTCATATGATGTCCAGTTACCTGATGGTAAATGCAGCTTGAGAATTTTATTGAAGTGTCGTCTTTGGACAATAGAAACATGGAAGAATGAAGAATTTTTGTCTCCAACTTGAAGCCAGGTAATTATGGACTTTTGGTGCCATATAATTTCTTGTCTGGTCAGCTCCTCTTCCAATTGATTTTCCACCTCTTGCTGGTATCTCAGGTTCACAACATCTCTTGGGTGCTCTCGCAACTCTTCTAGTTCCTTTGAAAGAAGCTTGATTTTGGACTGGACATTCCCAAAAGTTTCTTTGTTCTACTTCTGGAACACAGGTCTACAGTTTCTGATTTTATATTGGAGTCTCTGACCTGCTGAACCACCACATTTAACATCCCACGCATTTGCAGCAACATTTGGACATTAGGGGTGCATTATCCATATGACCTCAAAATGAAAAGGTCTTTGGCCTGGGCTGTTTCCTCCATCAGAATCAAATAGTATTGGGTTATGATTTGACCCTATTGCCGCCTTAACCAAGACTACTGCCTCTTTATTATCTGCTCTCCAAGTTAAGTAAAAAAACACTCTATTGAGCCGGATATGAATTCCAGCATGACCTGAGCGTTTGTTGCTCTAGGTATAGCGAGGCCCGTGAGTTCCAATTTCCATGACATTACAAATATCAACTAAATTTTGGAAGGCTGCCACATCTCTAGAACCAGTGCATTTCCCCCCAGATTTTTCATACCAAGAAAGATACGAATTAAAATCGCAAAACATGATTCATTTATCGTGTCTACTCGCTCCAAAAGATATTATATCATCCCAAACCTATTGGCGGTTAGCCTTTACTGGATCCCCATAAACTCCACTAAGGAACACAAAGCTACATGGGCCTACATGGGCCACTAGATATCTGATTATCTATCATTCATTTCTCCGCTTTCAGAATTTCAACCTTTGGTTGTGATCCCCAAAATAGAACTAGTCCTCCAGATAGTCCATGGGGAGGGACAAAACAGTAATTCGGTAACTTCAACTTACGAGCAAGAGTTTGAATTTTTTCTCTTTGTCATTTAGCTTCCATCAGGAATACAAAATCCAATTGATCCA
This sequence comes from Telopea speciosissima, assembly GCF_018873765.1. Lineage (NCBI taxonomy): Eukaryota > Viridiplantae > Streptophyta > Magnoliopsida > Proteales > Proteaceae > Telopea > Telopea speciosissima. The sequence goes on from NC_057926.1 coordinate 11,330,210, forward strand.
AATGGGCGGGATTCATTAGAGATTGGAATGTCAGGGATCTCCCCATTCCCTGGCAATTCCAACTCAGGAGCTTCATGGTTCTTTGTGGGGCTAATATCCTCCAGCCGCCGAGGGGCCATGTGATAAAAAATGCTCATGAGGGACCGAGGGTGTGGAGCTTCAAAGCTGCTGTTCTTGTTTTCTTTTCTATGGTTTTGGCTTTCTAGAGTTTCGAACAGTAGGTTTAGGGTGTTGGAGTTGTGGGGAAGTTGTGGATGCATCACAGGGAAGTGGTGGGGTATGTCTGATATGGGTTGTTGGGGAGGGTTCTGGTTTGGTTGGGCCATAATTTGGTTTATAAGTGGGTTTGGTTTGGTTAATGGTAGAGGGCCAGGAAGATAAACTGGGGTTTGGGTTGTACAGTGGTTGGTTGGTGCTAGGTTGGGTTAAGCTAGAGGTTTGATAGGATAGGTAAAAGTGATAGAAGGGTGTGGATGTGTCTGGTCATATTAGAAGTTGGTTAAGGAGGTGATGGGTGATCGGATCGTTGATTATAGGTAATGATTGTCCAAATGGCTTTGGCATGGGAATCAGGTGGGGAGGGGGTAGACAGGACCACATCAGGGGACATGATAGGGAGGTGATGTTCCTGTGACGTAGCAGTGAAGTCGGGTATGGATGGAGCAGGGATAGGAGTGTTCCAGTAATGATGGGACGTGTGGATGGGTATGTGGAATAGTAGGGGACTGTTGCATAGAGGGTGTCAAATGTCTTCTCCATGGATGGTGTTTTGGATGCCAGAGGTCCTTTGCACAAGGGATGGGATCTGTAAATTGGGATTGGAAGGATTAGGTTCAGGGTTTGGAGGAGGAAGGAGTACAGAGACAGCTTGTTCAATGAGACGGATTAGAGGGGGGATACCATGGAGGGAAGGTCTATAACGGAGACTGGGTATCTCAAGGAATTGTATAACAAAATGGTAATCATGTTGCCTCTGATGGTTCTCACGTGCATCATGCAATAAATCACAATGCCGGTCATCATGATCAATAACACAATAGAAGTAACAGATCTGGGGGAGCTTTTCATACCTGAGAGTGATGTTGTAGATGATGTGTGAATGCCCCTTTTGATTGGAATAGTGAGTTTTAGAGCTTGGGAAACATCCATCGTTGTTCGGCAACGAGCATACTCCAGAGTATCTCCAAATTGGGTGCCTTTGATCAGTTGAATCTTCCGAGTAACTCCAATCTTCTTCACAAGTTTTTTTGCAAAAATTAAGTTGAATAATTTTGTTGTGATGTCATGAGCTTGTATTCAAAACTAGGAGGAAGTCATGGTGGTATCCTCTTCCCCATTCTAGAGTTTCAGCAAAAGGAGAGCCAACCACCGACAATGGCCCTCCATCCATGACATTAAGAGCGTCAATTTCACGGTGAAACTAAAATAGGAACCTATGATTTGGCAATGGAGGAATATCCATGCCATGCTTCAGATTCTAGGCACTAACCAGAGCTTTAGTGATGGCTTGCCCACGGTAAGGCTTTCCTATGATTATGTGCCCCTGATAGGTGAGCGAGTTGTCTCTCTGCAATAGATCTTCAAGGTCCTCGTCCAATGACAGCGCATCTTCGTCATAGTTAGAGGAGATATCTGGCGGAATAGAGTTATTGGGTGGTCTAGGCGGTGGTAGTGATAATGGTGAGCGACCATTCATTTTAGAAAACTAGAGGAAACTAAGCGGAGAATCTTGATAAGAGGGGAGATTAGGGTTCTGGCCAACAGGAGTCATGCACTAGGCAGAGATATTTCACGCACTGCGGCGGAGAAAGTTGTAACCAACGATATAGATAGAAAAGAGGTTGAAGGAGAGGTCTATTTATACATGCAGCAGAGCAAAGTTATCGTGTGTGGACTGTCTTAAGCTCTAAAACAATTAATAGCATAAAATCCAATAGGATGGCTCACAACTGGGAGCGATGGGGATGGGGCCATTGAAGGATATGTGGGACAAGAGTGTTGTACGGGTCACGAACAAGGTGATTTTGAATGCTAGCAGAGGAGCAACTAAGAGTTCATTGGGAATGGAGTTGGAACTAGATTTGGTCAAACGACTGGATTATTGAAAATTGCCATGAATGCTAGCATCAACTATGGTGGTCAGAGAGAGAGAGAGAGAGAGAGTGAGTGAGTGATACGATCCAACCTGTTGTGGGACCCACATGACCCGTAGACACCTCCATAAATGACATGGCAGAAGTCTCTATTGTGCACACAAGCCCATGCCGAACACAATGGCCTAGAAAATGACCCGTAGCTTTAAATGATTATGTATGTTGAGAATAATGTATTTTTCATGTACTATCATGATTACTCTAGAATAGGCTAGAGTTATGTAGGTCTTTATTGTTAAGCCTATATGGTGCCTAGAGAACTCTAGACATAGTCTAGAATACACTATGAAAAGTCGAGAAATCTAACAATGTCGGTTTAGGTGGTAGACGGTGGAGGTGTAGGCTATAAATATCCATCTCCTCACCCATTTGAAACACACAAGGGGTTTGATAAGAAAGCCCAGACTCCTAGGTCCAACACTAGCTCCAATATCCTACTAAAAAATTTTAAAGTTCTATTCCTACAATAGTGTTTCTATCATACAAGCCCTTCACCGAATTGTCTATTACATCTTTCAACTATTCTCCATTTAAAACCTCTCTCCTCCATTTTCTAATCCTTTGATCCTCTATTATAAATTTCCTTTCACTTCTCCCCCTCTTCTTCTATTAGTGGTATCAGAGCCATGGCGATCATTGTCTTTGGGCGTTTGGTTCACCATGGCTAATTCTACCCACTCATTCGTCTCCGTTCCAATCTTCACCGGTGAAAACTATGATTTCTAAAGCATCAAGATGAGGACATATTTTTTGTCCCAAGACTTATGGGACATTGTTAATAATGGTTTTTCTACACCACAGGCTACCTCCATTCCGTCCACTACATAGCAGGAGCAACTAAAGAAGAATATGTAGAACAATGCCAAGGCACTTTTCATCCTCCAACAAGCGGTAGCTGACACAATATTTCCAAGAATTATGGGAGCTGCAATGGCGAAGGATGCCTGGAATACCCTAAAGGAGGAGTTTCAAGGCAATGCAAAGGTACAGATTGTTAAATTGCAAACTCTAAGAAGAAACTTAGAAAATATCAAAATGAAGTATTCTGAGACCGCTAAAGATTACTACTCTAGAATAAAGGAGATAGTAAATCAAATGAGAGCTTATGGTGAAGACATCACAAACAAAAAGGACGTAGAAAAAATACTAATCAGTCTTACACATAAGCATGACCCAATAGTCACTGCCATTGAAGAGTCCCAAGATATATCAACTCTTTCAGTGACAGAATTGATGGGCTCTCTAGAAGCTTATGAACAAAGGCTGAGTAAGCGAGAGGAAAGTTCAATTCAAAGTACCTTTCAGTCTAAGCTCAATATAGGGTCTCAGAAATTCAAAGAAGTGGGTAGAAAATCAAGAGAAAGTTATAGAGGAGGAGATAAACCCAAGAATGGGGAAAATCAAGGAGAAAAAAAGAAAAAAAATTATCCACCATGTGGTATATGCAAGAAGACAAACCACTTGGAAAAGGATTGTTGGCATCGTGAGAAGCCAAAACTACAATCCCATGACCATCACATATAACCATTTAGAATGGGATAAGAAGAGAGGGGGGAAAATTAAGAAGTGACAAATATAAAACAACCATCACATACTTAATCCCATGACCATTCCATGCTACAAAACAAATGGTTAGATCAATTGCTCAAAATCAAAGTGCTAGTACCACATGAATCTCATAATCCCACTTTTAACTCTTTAAAAATGATTCAAGTATCAACTTTAATAGCCAATACTTGGATATGCAATCTATACATGATAGGTAGGCATGTACTCAAGAAAGCATTGCATTCTCTATATTATCTCATAATAAAATGCAATGAGGGCAAAATTATAATTTTATATATACTTGTTTAATTACACAATTTCGAGAACTATTCTGAAATTTCTTTAATTACACGATGTTAGAATGAAAATGCATTTTGGTTCTCTTAAAACTCGATGCCCAATCAATTTTCAATTTATCACACCAAGTGGAACCTCAAATTAAAAAAAATAAAATTTGCATCTATTTCATTCAAAACAAATTTTTTTTATTTACAATTCGGGCCTGCCCATGGGTCGACCTAAGTGATCCGATCCACATGGACCGGCCCATGGGTCAAACCCATGTGGGTCAGCCCTTGGTTTAGTCCAAAGCCGAACCTTGTGGGTCTCATGGGTCCAACCCATGTATTAATAAAGTGGGTCCCATGGATCAATTTGTAATTAAATATAATCCTATTTTAATTTGGACTTTCCTAATCAAGTTAGGATTCCTATTTAAAATCAATTTTCATTCATGAGAGAAAATAGTTAGAGTTTGATTCCAAATAGGAAATCAGAATCCCACTCCTTTTAAATTCTCATTATAAGCAACTTTTTGGATTTAGATTCCTATCCAAAATAGAAAATTAATTCAAATATAAGTTTTCTAATCTAATTAGACAATCTTGCTCACAAATCTAACTTTCCAAAGCTAATTAGGAAACTTTATAAAAGTCCTATTGTGTTCAAAACATAATTAGAACATCTTCAAGCAATCTCCATTAAAATAGCATAAACTAGAACTCCATTAATGGAGCTTACAAGATGGAATTTGACATAAAGAAGATGAACTTTTTAAATCTACATCACATGCACACATAAAAAATTTCAAAAATCATCATCTTCCCCAACCCCCATGGACCCCTTTTTTATTTTACGTTTTTTTTTTAGATGCAAGGGTCGCTGCCCACGCCGCGCACGGCAACAGGCTGCTGCTTGCGCGTGCACTGGTCGCGGCCTGCAGTCGCTCGGCACGCAGGGCTGCACCTGCACATGACCGCCCACCCTATACTTGCTGACAAGATAGCTAGCAGGCGTGATTGGCAGGCTGTGCTTGCTTGCCGCGGCTGTTGGCCGGCGGTTCCGACTGGTGTGGCCTCTTCTCCTTCGTTTCATATATTGTCAACTTCAAATTTTGTGTACAATACTCAAAATTCAAAAAACTCGAAACACAATAATGGAGGAAGAAGAAGAAGAAGAAGATTGCAAGTTAATTTTGACATGTGTTTAATGAAGAACCTACGCTCTGATGCCAATTGTTAGTGGCAGCGGAAGCGATGAGATTCTCATGTAATCACAAAATTTTATGAGCATGCAAGGATCTCAATAAACACATTAATGTACTAACCTTAAGGAGAGAGCAAGGTCACCTAGAACACTCAAATGGTGTGTTCCTCCAAACGAATGCAACACTTGAAGAAGATTTCCCAAGCTTGCTTCACCTCCAATGGTCAATAGTGCTTGAGGAAGAAGAATACTCTCTTTTTCTCTCTCTCTAAACTCTCTCACAATTTTATGCAAATTGTTCTAATGATTTTTTCTCTATCATCAATCATCATTGACCTTAGGTCTCTTTATATATAGAAAGATCTAATTGAGGAGGTGGCAAACCTACGGTCCAGATCTAACCAAGTGGTGTGATCCTAAAGGGTAGTCCATAAGATTATCCTAAACTGCACATAAAGATAAAACTTATCCAAAATCGTAGTATAGAACGATCCTACCAGGACATAACCTAAAAAACCCCTTGTGGTAGGTAATTTTATTACATTTTCTCCCCACTACTAACACCTATAATGGGCCATTGCAATCATGGAATAAATGTCACCGCCACAATTTCGGTCCATTATAATTTATCACAAGAGTATGGAGGACTTTGATTGGCCATAAAATTCTTTAAAAACTCTTTTCCAAAATATATTTAATTTAATATTAATAAAATAAAATACTCTTTGCAAACACTTTACAAAATACCAAGGCCTTGGATTTGGTACAATCAAATCCATTCACTCTCTTTTTGGTGTTCTCCCTTTACAGGCAGTGAAAACTTTATTGAGCATCACATCCATAACTATTTATATTGTGCACACCGAGCGGCTGATATATAGTCAGTCCTTTCAGTAGACATCAACTATTGACACACCACCAATGTATAGAACCTAAATAAAATGGCAAGTGTCTCTCAAGTACAGAGAAAATAACTACCAGAGATTTCCGTTACTACTCCAACTTGATAGTGAATAATTCAGGAATCCCCGTGGATCATGTTCAACACAAAATATGCCTATATTTACATTTTGGTCCAATCATTATTATATAAATATAAAATATAACAACCATAGAACAGAATGCCCAAATCTATCCGTAGTTATGAACAAAACAGTTTGAATAGGGAAGATGCAATATACAATTATTACAAGCACATAATTAAATAAAACTATTAATTAATTTAATTTAATTAAATTGGGTTTGATGGACACATAAACGTTACATCCAACAAGCTATAGGGTAGAGGATGATTACAGATTTACAGGGAATCCTATTCTAACGTGCTTGCCCCATGTCATTGTTGACATGGCATTGAGAGATACTTTCTAGATTGAATAAATAATTTGCCAGAAATATAGAGATAATGATCTAAACATTTTTTTAGATTGATTTGGCCAAGGTGGCATGTTACTTTAGTGGTTCAAGAATAATAGGTGATTTTGGTTCAACTTAGTGATTTCAACGTTTTAACCAAGAACCAATTTACCATGTTGGATATTATTTATATCGATCAATAAGTTTAGTCTGATCAAAGTTAAATTTTGGGAGTCTGATCAACAGAATGGATTGACAACTTGCTAGAATGGAGGGGAAGATCGATGCTTTGGGTGGATCACTAGCATCGAGGATGTTCTGAAGACATTGGCTCCACCACCACCACCACCCACAGTGATAAGTAAATAGCCTAAGATGTTTTACGTTTCCTAGAAGTTTATTCTCTTTTCTTATGTACTTATTGTGTTTCTAGTATGGTTTTTATTATTGTAAATGTGATCCATAATTCATTGATTACCCCAAAGGGGATATATATACACAATAGACAGTCTAGTCTAAACATGGTAGACCAATATTGAGGGATACAAGAATATTGGATAAGATATTGTGTGACCATAATGGGTGCCCAATTGATTGGGTTACTAAAGATATCTTGGTTCATATCACATGTGATAACACATGTGATAATAAATTGAGAAAGGTAAGTATATCGTGCATGGAGATCTTTCTCTCAATACACCCCCTCAAGTTGGAGAATCTGGTAACCAAATCTTCAACTTGTCCCGTAATGTCTCAAATCTGGAGTGTGCCAAAGGTTTGGTTAAGGTGTCAGCCAGTTGATCATGAGAAGAAATAAACTGGACCTAAAGTTGTTTCTTAGCCACCCGATCTCGGACAAAGTGGAAATCTACCTCCACATATTTCGTACGGGCATGGAATACTGGATTGGCCGACAAGTACGTAGCCCCAAGATTATCACACCACAAAATCGGCGGGCCAGACAGTGGATGGCCTAGCTTTAGGAGAAGTGATTCAAGTCAAATAAGTTCTGCAGACGCATCTGCGAGCGCCTTGTACTCGGCCTCTGTAGATGACCGAGCCACAGTTCTCTGCTTCCAAGATACCTAAGAGATAAGATTTGGGCCAAGAAAAATAGCCAAGCTGCCAGTGGATTTTCGGTCAGACCCATCACTTGCCCAATCCGCATCAGTGAAGGCCTGTAGAGAATTTGAAGGTGACCTTTCAATCAAAAGACCTACTGATTGAGTGCTCTTCAGGTAATGAATTATCCTTTTGGTAAGCTGCCAATGCTTCTCTGTTGGTGAATGCATGAACTGGCAAGCACGATTCACCACAAATGAAACATCTGGTCATGTCAAGGTAACATACTACAATGCACCTACAACCGATCGATACTTAGTTGGGTCAGCCAATGGTGCACCCCTGAGTCACTGAGTTTTATAGTGGTAGCCATTGGGGTTTTCACCGGCTTGCATTCAGTCATTCCCGTGCTATGCAATAAATCAGAAATATATCGAGTTTGGGACAGCAAAATGCACTTAGGATGCCGCTTTACTTCTATGCCAAGAAAAAAATGGAGGTCACCGAGATCCTTTATGGAGAACTCACTGGATAGCCGGTGTAACAAAGAATGAATCATGGATGAATCGCTCCCTGTGACAATTATGTCATCCACATATATGAGTATGTAGCAAATTTGGCCCCCTGATTGGTGGATGAAAAGTGATGTGTTCGTTCTTGAGCCAATGAAACCCAAACCAATAAAAAATTCGGACAATCTGTGGAACCAAGCACATGGTGCTTGTTTTAGACCATAGAGGGATCGATGCAGTCGGCAAACATAATCTGGGTGCGACGGATTAATGAAACCTTGTGGTTGAACCATGAACACCTCCTCATCCAAAGAACCATGTAAGAATGCATTCTGGAAGTCAAGCTGTCTGATGGGCCAGTTGTTAGACACTGCAATGGACAGTACACATCTAATGGTTGTAGGCTTCACAACAGGGCTAAACGTCTCACTGTAATCCAAACCATGTTGTTGGTGGAACCCCTTGGCCACTAAACGCGCTTTATAGCTCTCTAAAGCGCCATCAGCCTTCCGTTTAATTCTATAAACCCATTTATTTCCAATAAGATTCATTGTAGCAGTACGAGACACAAGGGACCGTGTGCCTTTTCTCAATAGGGCATTGAATTCCTCTGTCATTGCAGCCCTCCATTCTGGAACTTTATTAGCCTGCAAAAAAGAGGATGGCTCAGTAATAACTGTATTAGAAGTATGTGCCTGAGGCTGGTTTTGGTGTGACCTAAGTCGCATAGGATGTAAGGGTGCTGGTGGTGGGTTCGGTGGTGGTGATGGGGCATGGATAGGTGGTGTGGGTGGAGATTGGTAGAGTTCATGAATGGGCCTAGTTCTTAAGGGAGGAGATGATGGCGATGTGGGTGGGTTAGGGCTTGGGCTTTGGAAACCCGTAGAGGGCTGGGTGGATGTGGGTGTGGTTATGGGAAAGGGCATCATTGGTGTACCCATGGCAGATTGGTGCACTGGTGATGGTAGTGGTGCATGTGGTTGTGGTACGGGCATAGAAGGTGGAGTTAGAGAGGATGAAGCCCAAGGGACGGTTGTGCTTGGTGTGGGTGGAATGGTAGGTGGGTTTGACATGCTTGAAAAGGGGAAAGATTGTTCATCGAAACGAACATGACGGGCAATTATTATCTTTTGATTTGTCAGATCAAGACATCTATAGCCCGAATGGGAAGGACTGTAACCAAGGAAAATGCAAGCATTGGACCGGTAATCCATCTTATGATGAATTAGTGATTGCTCGTTTGAGCTCTTGTGGCTCTGATACCATATTAGTGTAAATGTGATCCATAATTCATTGATTATCCCAAAGGGGATATATATACACAATATACAATCTAGTCTAAACATGGTAGACCAATATTGAGGGATACAAGAATATCGGATAAGATATTGTGTGACCATAATGGGTGCCCAACCGATTGGGTTACTAAAGATATCTTGGTTCATATCACATGTGATAACACATGTGATAATAAACCGAGAAAGGTAAGTATATCATGCATGGAGATCTTTCTCTCAATAGTTTTAAATGTATTTGTTCTTGTTGTCCTAGTTATAAGTCTATAGTCCAAGTGAGTCCAAACAATGTTGAATTTTTGTAATGCATTCTTTATTATCAATGCAACAATGTTTAGTCTTATTCAAATGGTTCCTATTGTATTACTATTAAATGTGTTTGTTAATAAAGATTTTATTAATTTGATCATAATACAGAGTGAATCAAAAGTTTGCCAGACTGTGAGCTAGTTAGGATAGAACATCTCGCTGATACCACGCGGTCACACCCCACCCCCAAATACCAGGAAGTGTGACTAGGATGTACACCTACATCCCAACAACCTACCAGGATTGTAGATGCAGCGGCTAACACTCACAGTCCATAATCAACATTAATCAAAATCAGAGTAGTGGAAGACAGAACAAATAAAAGAATCAACAAAGAGAAATCTATCAGTTATATTATATAACGTAACTATGTGTTAATTATACAATGTTTACATCAAAGATTGTATGACAACCGTAATTACAATATTTCTAAAATATACATCGATGACAAAAAGGAACGTAATACATAAATGTATCAAAACTTAAGGTCAAGCCTCAGTCAGCATGCCCCACTGGCACAATCATTGCACACGCATCCAGCCTCATGCCCATCGGGGTCTAGTGCCCACCGATCATCATAGATCTGCCACCAAAGGAGTCTCATCAATGCTACCCAACATAGGTACACCTGCATCACAATCTAAAGAGGGGTATCCACATGGAATGAACTTTACTAAGCCCAATGAGGAGTCAGAACATGTAAGCACACTTACATAGTCCATGGAAGTGCAACCACAAAGATGCAAACCAAACATGATAAATGAATCCCACAGTGCCCCATACCACCAAGACAATTTGTGCATCAAATCCGATTTACAACTATGCAATATGAATGCATAAATGAGTTCATTTGATTAATTCCACCTAAGAAACAAATTCTAATTTTGGTGAAGTACTACTACAACACCCTTACAACACCCTTAGGCAGCATCGCTGGTCCCAAAACTGGCGTAACCTAATGATGTCAAACCCGAGTTGCAGTTGGAAGCTTGCAGTACTGGACTCACCATGAGATTGTCCGCAAACCCCCTGGAAGTTGCGGAACCGGACTCCATCATGAGTTGTCCACAAAACCCCCCATCAACCCCGTTCTAGCACTCGGTCCCGAAATACGATCAGAACTCGATTTCTTAGCAGGCCCAACCTATGGGTTGTCCGATACCTAATTCCCTGTCGGCAAGGGTCGTAGTACTGAGGAAAGTATCATCCTAATGAACATGCATCTACATGGGTGATGGCACATGCGTATGCATATACTAGAGGTCGAGTCCTAGTGTCAAAATACCAGTCAGTCTTACTATCCTCTCGTTCCCTTTAGCATACATACACACATATTAATATTACGGCGAATGTGATACCAAAGTCACGGTCGACTGGTCACAAACCCATTTCCAACCTAATGCAACAACATACACACATCTCATATGTATGGTGATATATTATAATAAAAATGCATGTTTTGTAGATTTCAATTCCTTATTAATAATTGGATTAATATGGGTGTGTTAAAATATTTCCATGTTGAATGCTAGATGTCTAGGGTTGGTTATTCATTATAGAATCGATGTAAAATATTGGATGTGTAACGAATGATGGTTATGATTAACGAATGTAAACTGATGATGAAATGGATATGTGGTTATGCAATGAGTATTAGTGATGGGATCCAAGTGCCATGAGCGGGCGTTGGACTTGTGATTGCCATGCGAGTGTTATGTGAATGATATGTGGATAATGGATGATTGAGATATGTGTACCATGGAATGAGATTAGGTTTTGACCGGTCGATCGTTAATTCGGTATCACCCACCATACTGTTGTATGCGTGTGTGTAAGCAAGAGGGGTGAGAGGATAGCCGGGCCACCATGATTTGGTACTACGAACTCGACTTCTAGGCTACACATATACGTACTCCTGTATTGCATTAGTTGTTTGTTGGTTAGGCTATGACTCACTCAGTATTACAACCCTTACCGACAATGATTTAGGTATCGGGCATACCCATTGGTCTTGACTTTGTTTTCAGGGTAGTCCACCATAAAGTTTAGGCATTGATCGGTATTTCGGGCTGAACACCAGGACGGTGTTTGTATCGGGGGTTTGTGGACAACTCTGGGAGGAGTCTGGTACCACAGGCTTCCACAGTGTCACGGGTTTGACATCGTCGGATTATCATCCAATTTATGGCATTGATTGCTGGGGATGCTACTTATGTGATACAGTAGTACTTAACCAGACTTAGATTGGCTGCTAGGAGGAAAATCAATGAATGCATTCATGCATCATGTATATTATTGTGTTTGCTTGTGTGGTTTAATCGCTCACTAGGCTTGGTGGAAGCTCATCCCTCGAGGGTCCCTTTTCTTAGATATAGATGCAAGCATGGTGGACCCGATCGAAACTGAGCATAATTATCAGTATGGTGATGGATATGAGGCTTGGGGTGTTCCTGGCAAGGAGGAGCATGGTGCATGTTGCACTTGTGATGTGTGTGCTTACGAAGCACAATAGAGTGGGGTTAGGGGCTCGTTGGACTTATGATTTCTTTCATTTAGCTTTGAAAATGTTATTTGTGGATCAATGTAATTAACTAGAGTTTAATTTTGGTATTTAGATACTTTCATTTGTGTATATATATATTGATAGTACCTTTTGGCAAACTTTGAGTTGATGGAATAAGACGACACTTGTATAATATCACCTCTTTAGTTTTCGTTTCCTGTTAACTTATATGCACCCGTGCACCGTTACATACCCGCACTCCATTGGATCACCCTTGTCTGTGGCTCTGATTCCACCTACTATACAAAATACACCTGCTGGCTGCTACAAGTCGACTAGAATCCTATGGAAAAGACAAGCGGCGTTGGTGGTGGGTCACAGTCACTCGTGTATTTAAAAGCAGTAACGGCTATCGGCGGCTAGCTCTCTACCTAGGGAACACGTTGACTAATACAAATCTACTCTAAGGATAGTTTAGGAATGATAAAATACACTTAAAACTAAAAATCGTACCGCACTGGAAGAAGCCTGACAGTAACACTGCCTGTCCGTCTTATCCACTGATCATAGCCGGTCTCCTTACCTGCCCCTCTCATATTTCTCCCGGTCACCACCAATATAAATAGGTCCCTCACCTTCTATTCTAACGTCCTCTCATTTGCTTCTCGACTTGTGTTCTCTTCGGTCCCGGCCTTTCTCCCTCTCTCTCTCGCAATCACTGGATCGAACATTTCTGGAATTCCTTTTTGTACTCTTTGATTCTAGTTCTGATCGATCGATCGATTTGCTTAAAGTTGTTCTTCTCATCGGAGGTGATTTTCTTCGATTTCAGCAGTTTTTCCGGTTGTTTTATTGTTAATATGAGGTTTTTGCAGCGAGATATATGCTTTTTCATATCTTAGAGTTATAAGATGAATGCTTTGGGGTGCAGAGCTCTGTTGTTGGCAATGCAGTATGGTATCTCAGGGTTTCTATGTTTTCTGAAACTGATTGAAGTGGTTTATGGATAGTTGAGCATGTTAGCTTTCGAATTAACCCTAGGTTCGGCTAAATGTGGAAGAATTCTGTGGTTTTAACGTGAATGTGGCTTCGGGTTAGTGGATATGGGCTTTTGATTGGATAATGCAGCTCTTGGAGTCATCGAATTAGGCTGAGATTCTGTTGGTCAAAAGGGGATTATTCTTCTTGTTTCCCGTTATCTGTATGCCTAAAGGTGGGGTTTTGGGTGGATTCATGCGGTAGATAGTGATTGCTAGTTTTTGGCTGTTTAAGTGACCTAAAATCTGTTCAAAGTGGAGAAATTGGGGGATTTCTTCCAATGTCGGGAGCTCCTATAGTAAGGTCCATGAACGTGGCCGACTCAGAGGTTCGGCCGGTCCTTGGGCCTGCTGGAAACAAGACGAGGTCAACAATTACAAGGAAACCTGCTTCCAAGCCTTTGCGGAAGGTGGAGAAAACGCCAGAACTTGCGGTTGAGGAGAAGAGAGTTCCTTCGGCTCCTGTTGCTGCTTCACGTCCTAAGCTTCACTCGATGAACGTTCCTTCAATTTTGCGGAGGCAGGAGCAGTTATTGCACTCTAATTTGTCGCTCAATGCGTCTTGTTCATCAGATGCTTCTTCTGATTCTTTTGTCAGTCGAGCTTCTACTGGAAGAATAACTCGAGCAAGAAGCACTGCAAGCCGCAGAAAGCAAGCTGCTTCAAAGCCAGAAAAAGTTGTTCCAGATAGTGTCTCCGTACCTCCACTTGATACGCTGGAAGGGAAAAAGAGGTGTGCCTGGGTGACACCAAATACTGGTAACTTCTTCTTACTCATATTGGAGTTGTTAGTTATATTTGTGCAACTCTGTTTCGCTTTCAATTAGTTTCTCCCTTCTGGTTCATTGGCTGATTTTAACAATTTTTGTTGATAAAATACCCATTTTATAAGAACCCTATATTGGTTACATCTAGCTAAACGGAATGTCTTAGTGTCCATCATAATATGGTAATGTCTGAAGCATCTTTTATTGGTCTCATGCCCATTGATAGTGTATTATAATCCAGGTTTGGTTGAACTAGCCGTCTGCAAAAGATGTTGAAACAGATTTGATGAAAGAAACACCAATAGCTAGGTTGCTTTGACTCCACAGGAAGGAAATGTAGCTTTTGGGTACAAGAGTGCTGATTTTCAAGGGATTCAGTGAGCAGAGAAAATATTAGTTCACTGTTTTGATCTCTTTGAAACCATTTTACGTCGAGATGGTGTTAGACATTCTAACCTCAATAACCTGAAACGTATAGTGCTACTATGGCTTATTCCTATATTACAGTTTGCAATGCATGAAATGTATATTTGAAATAACTCTCTCTCTGTGTGTTAACGCATGAATGTGCGTGCAGCCGCTGTATGTGTTGGGAGTGGGAAAGGCTGCACAGTAGTAGTTAGGGCGTTAAGACCAAAGCTTTTTGTAGTGCTAGCAGGAATGCAAGTGAATGAATCCCATCCCCTAGCGAGTTCAGTGCGTAAGCCCCTTTGGAGATAGGGTTGTTAGAGAAGAGCTCGTTCTTCAATCTTGAGATCTTTAGATTCGTAAGATCATGATAGAGTCTCCGCACGAGCGCGCTACAACTAGCAGAGCAGCCAGCTGAAAAACTACAGCGCGCTATGGCGGAAAAGCTGTTGCTTGCTACTTGTTGTCTACTTCGCGAGCCTTCACTGCCCCGTTCTGTAACTTCCGGGGTGATCGAGGATAGAATAACTATCGATGCCTTGCAATAGGCATAATTGAGGTTGTGAACACTGTGACATTTCTTGCACACCTATCCTTCACTGTTGCAAAATCATGGAACTAAAACTCCCGAGATCTCGATGAAAATCTCGCTTTTTCGTGAGCTCGAGACGAGATCTTAGGCGATACCATTTATTACCCCATCTCGATGACCTCTCGGGTCGATTCGAGATCTCGACGCGACCCAGATCTTGACCCAAAATCAAGCATATTAGTTCCAGAATCTGGCGAGATCTCGTAGTTTTGGTCATCTCGGTGGGAAATCTTGGTATACAAACACATATTTATGCAAACCTTGGTATACAGACACTTTATTTATGCCAGAAACCAGGACATATACTTATTTATGCCTAATATCATTTAAGTTCATTTACTTAAGATATTATTCAGAAATAAGCAAATACCCCTCTATTTGAATCCAATAAAAATAGTTAAAAAACAAATTCCAATAGGATAAAAAGTCAACCCCCCAGTTCAAGAACAAAAGCTAGATTTTCGGTGGTAGGTGCATTTTCAACCTTTTAATGCTGGGTTTTTTCTCAAATCTAAAAATTCCTAAATCTTAATGTGATAAAGCATTGCTAAAAACCAAAAGTGCGGTAAAATATTCATTTGTTTTGATGCCCAAAAAATATTTTCATTCAGAGCGATTTTGACAGCATTCGCCCACACCAAATTAAGTTTGACCGGTACATAACTTTTTCAATATAAATCAGATTTAAGCAATCTTGGACTTGTTGGCATTAGAAGGTTGAAAATTGTGCCTACCACAGAAAATCCATTTTTTGTTTTTGAATTGGGGGGTTGACTTTTTATCCTATTGGAATTTGATTTTTCTGACTATTTTTATTGGATTCAAATATGGGTATTTGCTTATTTATGAATAGTATCTTAAGTAAATGAAATACAAATACAAAAACATTTGCATAAATGATATTAGCCATAAATAAGTGTCTGTTGTGGTTTCTAGCATAAGTATGTGTCTGTCCTGGTTTCCCACTAACAGAAACTCCTTTTTGGACTTTGATTTTTCAAAATCTGATAGTTTCATTGTGTTTAAATGGCCCAAAATAGGTTGTATACCAACTTTCATGACCAAACTAGGTTTCAAATCCACCGAAACCAGCCATCGAGTTGACAAAAAAAAAAACCCCCAACTCATCAAGATCTCGACCCAACTCGCCATTTGGCCAGGTCGAAACCTGTACTCGAGACGAGTTTTAGTTCCTTGTGCAAAATGGATCGGATGAATGTTCATGTTACATAAACAATAATCATATGCTTCATTATATTAGGATGAAGTTGTAAACTTGAATATTTGATGTTTCAAAATTCTGATGGCTCCTTGAAAAAAAAACTTAATAAAATCCCATTCACTAAATGCTCATAAGCACTTCTCTCATGTTCTGGAACTAATTAGCTTATTGTATGTAAGGCCTTTGGCATTGCCTCATTGACAATGATAATTTCAGGTTCATTTTGTAGGGGTGGTATTACTTTTCTTTTGTTAGGAGTTCACTTAATTAGGGATCTGTCAAGCTATCTTAGGCATTGGTTACAAGTGAGCTGTTTGTTATAGGTTGTTATAAGGAAACTAGTCTCCTTATTAGAAAAGTTAATTAACTGCCCATGTTTGATCGTACGGATGCTTAAACTTGTGGAACTAAAAAGTCAATCACTGCTCATGTTTGATAACAGATGCTTCTTTTGACAAGCTAATATCACTCGTTGAATGCGGGGTGGGAAGCAAGAAGATAAGCCATCGATATTCGATAATTGAGGACTAGTTGGCACTAGTTGTCGTTGAAGAGCAACCTGTGGAGAAAGCATAAACTGGCTGATCTTTTGATTATTGAACCAGTTGAATTTGTGCTCCCAAGCTAATTTTGTACAGTTGGTCATATGTAGTTCGTTGACTTCTGTAATCAGAGAGGATGGCTGCTATTGATCATGTGTTGAAGATCTTAATGATGTAGAACAAAGCATGAAGAAAAGGGCAAAAACAGTTTTCACGAGTTACTGTTCATATGAACAGTACCCGAGTATTGTACTATTGTTCGTGTTACTGTTCACATGAACAGTGATATGGGCCCCTACCTGGACAGCTGGTTTAGAGAAATTGATGTATATAGGCTGTATACCAAAAAGTACAGCCGCAAGTGTAGGGATTCCCCTACACCAGCAGCACCATTGGTGTAGGGTAGGTGTAGGGATTACCCTACACTAGCAGTAAAAATCGTGGGCTGATGTTGAGGTTTTGTTTTATTCCTTTTATTATTAGACTTTTAGTTTTCCTAGTTATCTTTGAGTTGTACTCCTAATTGGGAATCCTAGTTAGACTTTAGTTTCTATTTTCTATTTTTTGTCTCAGCCATTAGGCTATTTAAACATGTAATCAGCTCTTGAGAGTCCATGATTGAATGAATACAGAATTTGCTATGTGCAATTGTTCAAATCCTGAGAGAGGATAGGTGAGAGGCCTAGGGTGAGATACCCATTCCCTTCCCCCATCTCCTTCCATCGGTTGAAGGTTCGAAACCCTAATTCTGTCCAGTCGACTTCAAGAGTTCTACAAGTTGCTGGGAATTTCCTTCTGCAGATTGTTCTCATCAATATTTTGGATTTACATCATCATATCATTGCTGCCAAGGTGCAACTGTAAAGGTTGCTCCATTATGACCAAAGTGATCACGGGTTCAAGTCTGGAAACAGCTTCTCTGCGAAACAGGGGTAAGGCTTCGTGCATTATGACCCTCCCCAGACCCCGCAGTGGCGGGAGCCTCGTGCACTGGGTACGGCCTTTTTATCATTGCTGCCAAGGTCCATCTTCATCAGCCAAACCAGCAGGAACAACCCCACCATCGATCCAAGAGAATTTAGGGTTTTCCCAAAATCCTAAAGGCTGTTCGATCTTTGTTTTCTCCTGTTTTGATCGTGTCTTCTAGAAATTACTGTTCACGAGTTACTGTTCATGTGAACAATACCCGAGTACTGTTCACATGAACAGTGATATGGTCCCCACCTGGACAGCTGGTTCTGAGGAGTTGATGTATCTAGGCTGCATACCAAAAAGTACAGCCGCAAGTGTAGGAATTCCCCTACACCAGCAGTACTGTGGGTGTAGGGATTACCCTACACCAGCACAGTAAAAATGGTGAGCTGATGTTGAGATTTTATTTTATTTCTTTTATTATTAGACTTTAGTTTTCCTAGTTATCTCTGAGTTGTACTCCTAATTGGGAATCCTAGTACTGTGGGGAATCCTAGTACTGTGGGGAATCCTAGTTAAACTTTAGTGTCTATTTTCTATTTTTTGTCTCAGCCATTAGGATCTTTAAACATGTAATCAGCTCTTGAGAGTCCACGATTGAATGAATACATAATTTTCTTTGAGCAATTATTGAAATCCTGAGAGAGGATAGGTGAGATACCATTCCCTTCCCTCATCTCCTTCCATCGGTTCAAGGTTCCAAACACTAATTCTGTCCAATCGACTTCAAGAGTTCTATAAGTAGCTGGGAGTTTTCTTCTGCAGATTGTTCTCATCGATATTTTGGATTTGCATCATCATATCATTGCTGCCAAGGTCCATCTTCATCAGCCTAACCAGCAGGAACAACCCCACCATCAATCCAAGAGAATCTTTCCCAAAACCCTAAAGGCTGTTCGATCTCTGTTTTCTCCTGTTCTGATCGTGTCTTCTTGTTGCGTCAAGAAGCCTCCGGTGGGTCGTCCAAGGAAGGGACCTACACAAAATAACAAACAGACAAGGGAGATAAGTGCCGGTGGGGTACCAGCAGGGGACTCTCCGATGCCTAAGTTAGGTCTCTTTAGCAAACATATGAAACAGTAAGAGTTTTAAGAATGCAATCCCCTTGCATGGGGTGTTACCTTCCCATGTAAGTGCAGGTGGGGTATCGACTGGGGACTCTCCGATGCCTAAGGTCTCTTTAGTAAACATATGAAACAGTGAGAGTTTCAAGAATGCGATCCCCTTGCATGGGGTGTTACTTTCCCATTTATAGGGTTAATTCCCTTTGATTGACGTGGTAATGTAAAGGTCCTGATTTGACCAATGGTGGAGCCCCCCCTGTCGTCAGGAGGTGGAGTGTTCCTGTTTATCAGGTTATGGAGAGTCCCTATCTGATAAGATCTCCTACATGCCTGGGAGCCTTGTTTGGTCAGTATCAATAAATGCCCATTAATGCCGTTGCAGCGTGGGAGAGGGTTTTCTTTGCAGGATAATCCTACTTAGTGGGTGATGATGTGCCAAGACCTCTATGGAGTAACCATGCTTAGTGGAAGACAATGTGCCAAGGCACGTAGACTTGCCCTAGGCAGGCTAGCTGAGCGAAGACGTGTGTCAGCTTCATAGTTGTCATGGCGGTTAGGCGACCCAAGGCGGTGGTGAGGGCCAAAATTCAAGGCGACGCCAACCAGGCGTACAAGGCATCCAAGGCGCCCGCCTATGCGACCAAAGCGCCCGAGTCGACCAAGGCCCCTGGTAACCAGACCATCAGATTTAACTGCAATTTGGGAGTGGTATTCTATACTAAGTCCTCTACACTTGAATGAGAAGATCTGTCCATCTGAGTTGTCTACTTTCTATTTTGTGATTCAACTTATTTTCTGAGTTCTGAGGTTGTCCAGTTCTGTTGGCTATTAACACTACACTGCTGTTGTGTTCCCTGTGATCGATTGTCATTGGCAGTATACCTATTTGGTCTGGGGTTAACCTAAGCATCAGACACCCTATTGTTAGCTTGTTGACCGGTCTGTGCTTGTTTTCCTGTTGTTGGTTATATGCTGTGATCTACTGTTGGCAGAATAGAGTGATCCTATTGTAGGACTAGTTCCTAGTTGACTTGTTGGGAACTCGTCTTACATTACCCCCTTGCGGACATGCCCTTATTGTCATTTCATTATTCGTCATCAAAGCACTTTAAGAAATTATTCTGTGTGTGTGTTGTAACCATGTTCTTATTTCATTAGGTACTGGTTAAAGATAGGATTTTTTTTTATCATTTTGAATAGGCTCTGAAGCATTCTTTGTCCATGTGTATATAGTTGTAGTGGAATGCTGAATGCTCTATGTTTGATATTTCGGCACTGCTACACTTCAAAGAACTTCTGTTTTCATCCTTGTGAAGACTCCCCTAAATCCTCTTATCTACTTTATTGGAATAAATAATGGATTAAATTTACAACACCTACATTTTTGAGTTCACAGCATCACCTTTTTCTCCCCCATCCCTCTTTCTTTTATTTTGGATGTAGAAAGTAGTGTGGCGATCATGAGGCAAAGCAATTTTCTTTTGATTCATGAACCACGTCAAGTTTAGTGTCACTATTATTCTCAAGGGACCCAAGCATAGTTGTCATGGTGTCTAGGTGACTCAAGAGGGGGCTTGGACTCAAGGCTACCCTAGTTCTCATGGTGCCTGCCTAGGCGACGGCTTGACAACTATGGACCGAAGCACTGATTTCTGGCATGGCTAATCAAACTGTTTGACCAATTTTTTCCTTTTTGTTGTGGACTGACAAGGATTTATATGGGAGTCTTGTGCACCAGATCTTGGACCTTGTAAGCTAGACCCTCTGGTGGGCCAGAACATTAGTCCTTGATATGAAAGGGAGATGGGCTCTCCTAGTACCTTGGCCAGTTTCTGTCAGGTTCATACTTATTTGAGGCAATCTGTTGTCTTTTCCGGAACCATCAATAGTCATAGTTTTGATGAGGAAATAATGTGTCTTTCCGTGGAAAGATCTTTCATTTGTCTTCTTGGATATGTGGGAAAAGGCACTGGTTTTCTCCTTTTATACTAGTGACTGAACTCTGCATTTCCCTCAATGTATAAAACTATTGAATTCTTATTCAAAAGCAAGTTTTTTCTAGTTTCCTTTTGTTAATACTTTAGGGAATTTAAAACTACTTCCATTCTCTTTTAATTTGCTTGCATTTGTAGTCTTTGGACGAAGCAAACTAATGAGACATCTGCTTTCATTGTTTTTAAACAGAGCCATGTTATATTGCTTTCCATGATGAAGAATGGGGAGTTCCGGTCCATGATGACAAGTATGCCAACTTTTTTTCCTACTTTCCCTTTCAATTCCCAAGAGCTTATCACTCCCTATATAGAAACTCTAATCTAACAGAATTCTTAGAGCCTGATATTCTTGATAACATGCAGGAAACTGTTTGAGTTACTAGTCCTATCAGGTGCTTTGGCTGAACTTACATGGCCTGCAATTCTTAGCAAAAGGCACATATTTAGGTACTTACTCTATCTTGGTTTTTGAAAACAGCCTTATGCTCTTAATTATCTCCATGTGAGTGACTTATTTTCTGGAACATCATATATTTTACTTCGATTATTCCAGAAGGATATGAGAGATCAAAATATCACTCTTGCTGGAAGGATTAGAGTGGTGGCTGCTGTATAGTCTCCTAACATTTGTTTGTGCACAGGGAAGTCTTTTTAGATTTTGACCCAGTAGCAGTCTCAAAATTGAGCGACAAAAAGATCACAGCTTCAGGAAGCACAGCCAGCTGCTTATTATCAGAACTAAAGCTGCGAGCAATTATTGACAATTCACGTCAAGTTTGTAAGGTAGAACCTTATTTTTGGTTTTTAATTTGTTGTCGCCAAAATTTTAAGAGAAAAAATGCTATTTTTTTTTTTCTTTTTATTTTAAGCAGAGATTAGGCAGAGACTTGGCAGTTGATAATCCATGTTCAAAATATCTCTGCTTTATGTCTTGATAAATCATGGCTTCTAGGTCTCCTGGACAAAGTCAACCTGATTAGATAAGCATCTGACAGGAAGGCTGCTTTGTTTAGATTCTCAGTTATTTATTTTGTGGCTAATCAATAGGGTGGTGTACTCTGGATATGTAATTGTCGTTTAGGTGGTTAGTCATGAAAATGAAGTGGTCTTGCGGCCGAAATACAATTCTGGCCTCAATATTGCCCTCCCAACTGTTACATTTATTTTGGAAGTCATACATTTTGACAGTTATTTGGTATGATTGTCGCCATGACTAACACAAAATGGGCCTTTTCTGATACAGATCATTGATGAGTTTGGTTCATTTGGAAAGTATATTTTGGGCTTTGTGAACCACAAGCCAATTGTCAGCAAATTCCGGTATCCTCGCCAGGTTCCAGTGAAGACTCCAAAAGCTGATGTGATAAGCAAAGACTTGGTCAGAAGGGGTTTCCGGAGCGTGGGGCCTACTGTGATCTATTCATTCATGCAAGTTGCTGGAATAACGAACGACCATCTAATTACTTGCTTCAGGTTCCAGGAATGCATAACCACAGCAGCAGGGATTGAAGTGGTGGATGACAGCAAAGCTAAAACTGAGGAGAATAAAGCCGAGGACATGGCGGGCTCAGAAATAACAAGGGCCATGGATGAGTTAAGTATCGCAGAATGATGAAATGAGGTTGCCGCTTGAAAGGTGAACATAAACTTTCTGTCACCTATTTTCATCCATGTACAACCATTTCTAGATTGTTGGCTGCTCTTTTACGAGGTGGGTGCCTGGGTGGTGGTGGAATGTAGGTTGTGTATAAAGGAGATAGCTATGAATTCTTATGCATCTTCGTTTGTAGATTGATAGGAGGAGAACTCTTTATCGATGACTGATGATGATTGAATATATGTTGCCGAGAGAGAGCCTTCTGAGATGGATGTACATTTTTCCTTGTATAGTGAAAGGATATTTCAGCATGTTTTTCATTTTAAAAAACCTTATCCTTTTCTTTGAACCAGGGGCTGGGTTTCTTCTGTCTTATGTGAGTCATGTAAATTTGCTATCTTTTATGTCCCAATATATGATGGTGTTGAATCGAGGGACACGAGGGCGGATTTGGATCCTCTCCAGAGCGGGGTGCTGGGGATCGGCCTCCCCAGCTGACACCTGTGATGGAGAGGATCCAAGGATGCAATAAAAAAGGGATCAGTCCATGCCAATGGGATGGCTACAGTGCATGTTTTATCCTATCCCCCTAGGATCCGGCTCCTCTCCAACGCACATGTGCGTCGCATAGTGTGCAGCACACATTGTGTGGCTGGGGAGCCCCGATTCACACACCAGCACACATCCCAACATGCTGGCATGTGGATTGGGGACTCCCCAACCGCATGATGTACATTGCACACCATGCCGCATGGGAGAGGAGCCACTATGCTCCCCATCTAATAAACAAAATCCTCCGTTTTCCATTTTGGGGTGCTCGCAAAATCTCCGTTCTTCCAGCTCCAATGATTTCGTTCACAGTCCCTTTTTTACTTTCTTTTTCTCCTCCAAGTCCCAATCCTCCTTCAAAATTTTTTTTATCTTTCAAGTTTATGGTCAGGGTTGGGGTTTGGTCGTGAAAGGAATGGGTGGTATCTTTCTTTATGAAGCTTGCAGCTGCTGTTTCTTGATCCCAATGCTCAAAAAACCTTTTTTTCATCTTAGAGAAACGCCAATGGTAGGGTTGCCTTTTCTCTATCAGTGTTTGAAATTTTCGTTGTGGGCCTTACGTTGATACTATTAGTTGGCATCAGGATCGTTGTGTTTTGAGATTCATGGTTGAATTTTTTTCCTCCTTTTTTTCTTGTTTCTTTGATCTTCCTAAACTTGCCAGTTGGAAGTCCATTTGTCAGCCTAAGCGGAGTGGAGGTCTCAATCTCAAAAGATTGGGTTGTATGAGTCAGACCCTTCTCGCAAAGAAGGCTTGGGAGATTCTATCCCATGTAGCATCCTTGTGGGGATGAAACAGAAATACTTTCCTTTTGACTGACTTTTTACATGCTTCTACTCCAACATCTACATCCTGGTCTTGGAAATCCATTATGGGGGCACATCCTTTACTTCGGCATGGCTTATTTATTTAAGTGGGTGATGACAAATCTATTAATCCCTAGTAAGATTATTGGATCCCTAATTTCCCTCCTGCTACAGCTCCATTTCCCTTTCCTAGAGACGCCCCTGGACGAGTTGCCAAATTCATTGATCTTATGACGAACAGCTCGACCATTGACTTGATTTTCAATTGGTGGCCTGTGGAAATAGCCATTTAGATATTGGCAATTCCTATACCTTTCTTTCTTACTCCGGATCGCTATGTTTAGCTTCCTACATCCAACATACACTTCATGGTGGCATCGGTGTATAGGCTAGCACTGGATGAGTAATGCCACGCAACTAATCTGATCTACCTAAAACTATGGCACATCCCCGCGACTCTCAAAATCAATATATTTGTGTGGAAACTTTTCCTTGGCCCTCTTCCTACAACTGCTAATCTTCTTCGAAGTTGGGGCCTTTCAATCCTTTCCTTTTCTAAGGTGGGCTCTCATACCGTTCTTGATCTTGATCACTTATTTCTTCAATGCAATTAATCTCAGAATCTCTGGGATCGACTGTAGCTCCACAAGTTCATTTTGAATATCGACAACATGGATGGTCTTGACTCTGCCATAATGCATTCATCCGGAATAGACAATCACTGCAAAGTTTCAAATATTACAAATTTATTATGACATATCTAGACAAGCTACAAGTAGTACATCCATGACGAAGATCTTCAGCTGGTAAACAACACTAGTCATAAGGCCCTGCGCTTTGCTAATGAATTCTTAGCGCTGGATAAAGGTGCGAGAAAGTAGTAACTTTAAGCTTATCTTTTGGTCTCCCCCACAAGAAATAGTGAAAATCAATGTAGATGGGGCAAGTTCAGGTAATATTGGGCCTTCAGGAGTGGGTGGAGTATGCAAAGATCACCTTGGCAAGTTTATATTTGGTTTCTCTTCTGGGTTGGCCACACTTACACACGTGTCACTAAAGCTCTAGCCATCTGTAGTGCCTTAATGCATGCTCTCGGGGCTTTCACAGGATTTGCATCGAGAGTGATAATCTTATGATGATTAATAGCCTCAAGCATATCAATTGCTTCTTATTTCTCTCAAGCGAGTTTCCAACATACTCTTCAGGAAGACAACTTTGTTGCGGACTCATTAGCCTCCTATGGAGCGTCATCCTATTTTTTGGAATCTTACCCCCTCCCTTTGTTCATCTTCTTATACTTTTTTATGCTTCTTGTACTCTACTTCCTAGAGGCTTTATTCAATAAGTTTTTTTTTTACCAAAAAATTAAAAAAAAAAAAAAAAAGGGAAAGAGAAAGTGCATCCTCTCTTTTTTCCAATTTGAACCAATCAAATACATAGAGAAGAATCCGTATGTTGACAAGATTAATGGGATTGTGACGGTGCCAAATCATCCCAATATAGTAGGAGATCAAGCCAATCCATATGGTAGTTATAATTTCCTAAACAGTAGTTGTTCTTGTTTAGCAACTAAGTTGTATTCATCATTATTTAAAGAGAATTATCTCCCCCCAAGAAGCTAAGTCGAATAGGGGTTTTCACCGTGGATGTAGGCTTCTCAATTAAGACCGAACCAAGTTAAACTTGTCTTGTTTTTTTTTTCCTTCTTCCCTTTCTCCTTATTACTTGCGGTTAGAACATGGTATCAGAGCAGATCAGAAATATGGGACATGTTTAATGATTAGATCGGTTCTCTTGATGCTGCTACTTGTTTTCTTGCTTGCTGTTTTGATCGGTTTCTCTTTCTTGATGATTCAATCGGTTTACTTGCTGCTGCTACTTGTTCTCAGATAAGTCCTTCATGATTGGATTTATTTTTGCTATGACTAGTTTTATTATTTATCTGTATGGGAACAAATCTGGTTCATATGAAGTGAACAATAGACTAACATCTATCTTACTTAATAGCCGGAATTATTTTCCTTGGTCTCGGGCAGTCTCTGTTGCCCTTAGAGGTCATTCGAAATTAGGTCATATTAATGGCTAGATTTAAACCCCAAATCCTGAAGTTGATAAATTTGTTGAATGGCAAGCGAATGACAACCTTGTCATGTCGTGGTTGTTTAATTCTATGGAATCTCAGATTCATGAGATTTTTGCCTACTCTGAAACATCTAAAGATCTCTGGATTTTCTTGAAAGACATGTATGGGCATGAAGACAATGCCTCTCGAATATTTGAATTAGAATAGTAACTCTCTAAAACCGAGCAAGCTCCTGGTCAATCTTTCACAAAGCATCTTGGTAATTTAAAAAAAAATGGGATGAACTTGGACAATATCATCCCATTGCTTCCACTGCTGATGAATATACTAAATGTGCGAAGCAGGACCGGATTTTTCAATTGTTAGCCAGTCTTCAGCCTGAGTATGAGGACTTGAAATGACGAATTCTCATGAGTTCCCCTCTTCCATCATCTGTTAATGTTTGTGCTATAATCCACCGTGAAGAGACTCACAGGCGAGTGATGAATCCCAACCCTAAAACAGGGGGAGAGATTGTTGAAACATCTATAAATACCACCATTGCTAATCTTAGCTGGCAATCTAGTAGTGGAGGTCGAACCTTTTCAAGTAAAGGTAAAGAGCATGTCTCTAAGTGTCACTGTGAACATTGTAATAAAGATGGTCACACCAACGATTGCTTTTGGGTTTTAAATTCTCATCTAAGGCCTAACAAGGACAAGGCTTATGATGCTATGGTCGCCACCCAAGCTACTACACCCGATTTATAGTCTTCTCTTGGTCAGATTGCTTCACAACTCCAACAACTCTTAAAAGACAATAGCACAACGATTCCTTCAGCTTCTGATTCCAACAATATGGCTCACTCTTTTAGTAACATCTCTACCTTCTCTGTTATATCTCAGAATTGTTTTATCATTAATTTGGGAGCTACTGATTATATGTGTTGCACATCTAATTGCTTGTCAAATTCATGTGATGGAACCCACTCTCCCATTATTTTTGCTAATGGAGATAAAGTTCTGATCAAAGGACTTAGAACACTGGACTTATTTTCTACCTCTTCAAATACTTCATTAGTGCCACCATCTCTGTCGTTTAATTTATTATCTATTGGTAAGATGATTAAGGAAGTGAATTGCAATGTTATTTTTTCTCCCAATAAGGTCATGTTTCAGGACAAACTCACAGGAAGAAGATTGGTGAGGGGCGTTTCAAAAATGGACTCTATGTAATTGACATTCTAAATAAAGCGTTGATTGCCTAACAGAATAAGGATGAAGTAGCTCAACTTTGGCATTTTGCGTATGGGACACCCTTCTGATAAGGTGTTACACTCTTAATTCAAGTAATTGTGAGATTTGTCATTTTTCTAAACAACAACAGTTACCATTTACCAACAGTGCTCATGATTCTTCTGAAATTTTTGAGATTGTTCATTCTGATGTTTGGGATAGTGCACCAGTTGATTCACAGGATGGATTCAAATATTTTGTTATGTTTATTGATAATAAATCTCGTGTTACTTGGTTATATTTACTAACCTCTAAAACTGAAGTGTTGCAAAATTTTCAAGATTTATACAATATGATTCATACTCAGTATGGAATTAGTATTAAAATCTTACGTACTATAAATCTCCGATAGAGGTTCTTCTTGGTCAGCCAGTAAATATTTTCCATTTACATGTCTTCAAGACGTCTGTTTTGTTCAGTCTCAAATGGGGAGTAAACTTGACCCTCATGCAAAAAAATGCATTTTTGGGCTATTCCTCTGTAAAAAAAAAAATGAAGGTTATAAATGCTATGATCCCTCCACCAAAAGGGTTTATATTTCTCGTGATGTTACTTTTGATGAAAATCACTTGTTTTCTCCTTGCAAAGATCAACTTCGGGGGAGATTGATCGGGTTCCCTCAAGCAATTATGATTACAGCGGTTTCGATGTGATTGAAGTTGCTCTTTTGCCAATGATAACTAGTCTTCCTAGTGACCAGCCTGATAATGATACGGTCAATACTAATGGAGGTGAGAATCATGTTGAGACCACTGAGCAGCAGTAGCCGCTCCCTGCTCTCTCTGCTCCTATTCCTGTGCGTAGGTCTACTCATGTTTCACAACCTTCGACTAGGCTCCGTGATTTTTCTACATATCACTCAGCTACCATTGCTCATCCCATTCAAGCACACGTTTGCTATGATAACGTGTCATCTAAATTTCTTGCCTTCCTAATTGCTACCAACATTCACACAGAACCTGCTACCTATTCTGAGGCACAAAATTTACCTGTATGGAAAAAACCTATGAACGAGGAGCTCTTAGCAGTTGACAAAAATCACACTTGGGACATAGTGCCGTTACTTGAGAGAAAACATTTTGTGGGTTGTCAATGGGTATATAGGATGAAATACAAAAGTGATGGATCCATTGAGAGACATAAAGCCAGGTTAGTGGCGAAGGGGTATACCCAATTCAAACGTATGGGGTGGACTACAAAGAGACTCGCTTCAGTTGCAAAGATGAACAGTCAGTGTTCTGATGTCTGTAGCTGTTAATTGCGGTTGGCCACTATTTCAAATGAATGTCAAAAATGCTTTCTTGCATGGTGATTTTGAAGAGGAGGTTTATATGGATCTCCCCCCTAGACATCCCTTAGAAGGCCAAATTGGAATGGTATGCAAGCTCAATAAAGCCATTTATGGACTCAAGCAGTCACCTCGTGCTTGGTATGGTAAGCTAAGTTCTGCTCTCTTGTCCTTTGGGTTTAAGAAAGGTGAAAAGGCCTGTTTCTTTCACAAAGAAAATATGTTTTGGATTTGTTAAAAGAAACAGGGACGCTTGAAGCAAAACCGGCAAAGTCTCCCATGGAACAATACTCTGTTGCAAGACTGTGGTCAATTTCAGTGGTTAGTGGGAAAGTTAATTTACTTAAACATCACTAAGTTAGATATTACTTATGCCAACAGCTTTGTGAGTCAATTTATGCATTCTCCAACTGAAGTACATATGGAACTGGTTGATCATATATTATGATATTTAAAATATTGTCCATGGTGTGGTATCTGGATTAAAAAAAAATGGGCATACTGAGATTGTTGGTTACATTGATGCAGATTGGGCTGGAAGTCATGAAGACAGGAGATCAACAACAGGTTTTTGCACCTTTGTGGGAGGAAATCTTGTCACCTGAAAGAGTAAAAAATAGTGTTGTAGTTCGATCCAATGCAAAGGTAGAATACAAAACCATGGCTTCAACCACTAGTGAACTGGTTTGGCTTCGCTTGTTGGTATGTGAGTTATTGTATGATAGTCACGAAGACCTATGAAGTTGTTCTGCAATAACCAAGTTGCAACTCATATAGCTTCAAATCCCGTCTTTCATGAACGGGCTAAACACATAAAAGTGGATTGTCATTTTGTCCGTGAGAAGGTCCAAGATAAAACTATTGAGACTCCATATATTCGCAGTGAAGATCAGTTAGCTGATATGTTTACCAAGGCCCTACCTAAAGGTGTTTTTCAGAATATGTTGTCCAAGTTGACCTTGATTGACATCTTAGACCCAACTTGGAGGGGGAGTGTTGGGGAGATTAATGGGATTGGGACGGTACCAAATCATCCCAATATAGTACGATATTAG
Organism: Telopea speciosissima; assembly: GCF_018873765.1. Taxonomy (NCBI): domain Eukaryota; kingdom Viridiplantae; phylum Streptophyta; class Magnoliopsida; order Proteales; family Proteaceae; genus Telopea; species Telopea speciosissima. The sequence goes on from NC_057926.1 coordinate 11,359,684, forward strand.
GCTAATCCATATGGCAGTTGTAATTTCCTAAATAGTACTTGCTCTTGCTTAGCAACTAAGTTGTATTCATCATTATTTCAGGAGAATTATCTCCCCCCATGTAGCTAAGTCGCATGGGGGTTCACCGTGGATGTAGGCTTCTCAATGAAGACCAACCACGTTAAACCTATCTTGTTTTTCTCTTTTCCTTCATCCCTTTCTCTTCTTATTACTTGCGTTTGGAACACCGTAAATAGTTTTGAGAAGGACTACTGAATTTGAACTTTTGGCAGTCTAGATCTTCCACATAGAGGAACTAGGCACCAATGAAGGGAACTTTAATTGAGTTGCAGTGGAACCCATTTTTAACTCAAATATTGTAGAATAGACTGAGGAACACTGCCAGTGCCATGACAGTCAAACCGGAATGTTGTAAATATTCAAGGTAGACCATTCAGCATCATGGATGGTATATGCAAAAAATATTGGATCAGCATCTGATATCAGCTTGCACCACCTCCACCCGGGGAAAAAAAATCCTTCTCCAAATTGAAATCCTGATCTGGAGGTTACCAATCCGAAGAACACACTCGAAAATAGCAGCTTTCGGCCAACGCATGCAAGGATCAAGAACCCAGCAATGACCTCTCATTTTGTATAATGGGGGCTTGACTGCAACATACAAGGCAAGACTTAGAAACAAACAAAATCTAACTCCAATTAGAGGTTTACAGACCCAAAATCCCAGAGGCTGTTGTCTTATCCAAAACCTCTATGACCACGAAACATTCCAACCTCCTAAAAAACCCTCTAGTCATTTTAGACAACAAAGTTAACCTGACCATATTCTTCTCAAATCTAGAGCTTGATTATTGCCCTAGATGTTTAGAATGACATTCCTGTTGCAGTTATAAACCCTTTCTGGTACCTGTTTTAAGGCTAAAACACTGAGAAGACTGCTCACATATCCTATAATGGTGTGCTGATTTTAGCCTGGCTTAAACCAGCTATAAGAATGTACAATATCAGATATACAGAGCTGTTTACAGAAAGACCGATGGAAGAGACATGTGGGTGAAAAAAAAAAAATAAGAGCACAGCCAAAATTTCTGCAAACCTATAGATCAATTTGTTTAGCCTGAGACACTCCATGATTCTCATTAACAAGGGCACATGGATAATCTCTGGGCTCCTGGCTCCTGGCTTCATCAACTGGCTTTAACAAGGCTTCAGTTCAATTCCAATGCTTAGAAGGGTTCGGGCAGACTCCAAGGCCTTCTCACCTCCGAGTTCCAATGCCCTCTCATCAGGGAACTCACCTTCCACATCCATGGACCATTTGGTTGTAGTAGCTCTTCGGTTTGGTAAAGCTTCAGGTTTCTTTAACTGTGGACTATTATTCATGGCAGCAGCTGCAGCTATAAGAAGTGCAGCACTTGGTGGACCATGCCGCTTCTTAGGTACCGGCATATCATGGTCATGTTTTCCTTCATATGTTATTATGACAGCTGTTGAGTCATCTACAGCCCTCTCAACATGTTTGCGAACCGGGCATCCAGCAGATGTGCATTTGTAGTAGCTCCTGGAAATTTTATAAACGAGGATCAGGATCAAAGAACGGACTATCTATGGGTTGTAGCATAAGACACGACAATTTCAAAAGTAAATCATGCAATTCTTAAAGCTGTTAAACTAATTTCTATGTAATTGTGCAGATTACAGAGTAATGGATTACGAAAACTAAGTCAGACATTCCATTGAGGTGGTTTACATGGTGAGCCAATAATATGGCATGTAATAGAAGATGCAGTGATCATTTCTATACAACCTGACTAAACTGGCCAACCCAGAGGAGCCAGCAACCTCACAAGTAAGGCTACCTTATGAACAGGACACTTTGAAACTATTTTAGCAAGGATGATTCCAAAGGTTTGCATTGAACTGAAGTACTGACAATATTGAATCCAATACCATAATCTAAGGTGCCTATGGGAAAAAGCAAGGGATAGATAGACCCCTTGAACCAACAAGATGCCCCAGCTAATTTTGGCGACACTCTTCATTGTCAAAGAGATTCCACAGGAAGAAAGACCCACAATCCAATGGGCCCATCAAGATACGTGTCTTTATATGCTAAAATTGACCCGATCTAACAATGACTGTAATTCAACCTAGTTGTTGAATTCATTAACTAAATTTATTCAATTTCACTGAAGGGCATTTTAGAAAAACTAAGATCCAATAAATTGCTGAAACTCTTCACGAATCAGAGTAACAGAATATCTGATTAGCTCCAAGAACACGTTTTTAATAGTCAGATAATGTACTGGACTTCTTGGGACATGATGTTGACAATTCACCACAAAGAATGTTTTTGAAACTAGTCTGAAAGTAATAGTGAACATTTAAAAAAAAAGTAAAAAAAAAAAAAGACCTACAGCTGATTGACTAAAAGACTAGATGAATTGGTTATGACTGAACTTTATCCATTTCTTCATTCCTTATCTATGAAGTAATACTTCACATTTTCCAAATGTTTTACTGTCATCTTAAGTAATACTGTCACATTTTCGCTTTCCTGAGAGGCAAATAAAAAAGAAACCCAAAAAGTGCATAGCCTTTTGAGGGAGTAATTGAGAAAGAAAGAATCCAAACCAAATTAGCATGAGAGTGAAAAACACATTATCAATTCAGAAAATTGAAGGAAACTACCCAATTTAGAAATTGAAATTCATGTCGAAAACTACATAATTTTCATAACTACTGAAACTGAACAGAATCGGTTTCTGTAGTCGGTTTCATTTGGTTCATATACTGTCTTGGTTATTCGGTTCAAATTTGATTCAAGTCGAATAACCTGCTGAAAGAAATAAAGTCGAGAAGGAAATTACAATCTCATGAAGAAACAGTCCCAGAATGTCAAATCTGATACCTTTCAACCCCATTTACACAACTCAACAAAGAAACCCATAGTAGGTAATTTACACAAGTCAACAAAGACACTTAATTGTAGGGTTTAGTAATTTAGTTTCGATTCAGGTTCGATTATACAGTTTACACTTCATTCGGTTCCGTTCCGTTCAAATGGACGGTCTTTAGTCTAAAACCCAAACCGAACCAAATGAAATTGCACTTTCCTAAACCAAAACTAAACCATATTTTATTTTTTTCCCATTCAATTTGGTTTTAAACGGTTGGTTTCAGTTCCAGTTTTATATTGACATCCTTTAAGCCAATGAATGCAGAATCACTTGGCTTTTCCACCAATTCTACATCCGCTAAATGTATCCCAGTAAATGTATCATTTTATGGATAAAACTCCAATTCAGCTTTTACACACATTCTACATAAGACTGATGTACCTAAATCAAAATTAATTTACGATGTGATAAATTATCTACAGAGAATTATAAAACAAAATTTACAAAACTAAAGAAGTTTTGCATTTTTGTTTAACTCTTTTAGTGCTCTTGAGAGACTGAGTCTTATCACTGCCATGCCAGATGCCTCTCAGGATCCTAGATAGCCAAGTCGCCTTGGGCCCCTAGAATTGCATGTTTGATGCTAGCTAGATAGAATTCTGTTTTGAGTTTATTTACTTTATTGAGTGTATTAGAGTGATTAGGAGCAAGGATCTAAAACTCGGGTTTCGACCAGCCAGAAACCGAGTTCGTCCCGGTTTCGACCATATCTCGGTCGAAACCTGGGACTTTCTCCAGGCTAACTCGAACCTTGGGACTTTCTCCAGGCTAACTCGAACCTTGGTTTTGAGGTCCAGAAGTTATTTTTTTGCCCTGATTCTTATTTTGTTGCCTATTTTTGACATTTTAAACCCAATCCACGCATTAGTTTCACATAGAGAACACTAAAAATATTACTTGTTGTTTTGATCCAAGTTTGATACTGTATATTGTTCTTGGACATAGCATCGAATAAGGTTTGACCGGAACATAACTCCTTCAATATAAATGAGATTTAAGCAATCTTGGATTTGTTAGAAAGCTTTGTGTTGATAGCTTTCCAAAAAGTCCAAGATTGTTTAAATCTGATTTATATTGAAGGAGTTTTGTACTGGTCAAACTTAATTTGGTGTGCGCGAATGCTGTCAAAATCGCTTTGAATGAAAATTATTTTTTGGACATCAACAAATGAATATTTTATCGCACTTTTGATTTTTAGCAATGTTTTACCATATTAAGATTTATGGAATATTTAGATTTGAGAAAAACCCCAACATTAGAAAGTTGAAAATTGCACCATTGAAAACCAGTTTTTGTTCTTGAACTGGGGGGTTGACCTTTTTTCCTTTTGGAATTCGATTTTTTAACTATTTTATTGGATTCAAATAGGGGGGTATTTGCTTATTTATGAATATTATCTTAAGTAAATGTTTTACATTTACTTAAATGTTATTAGACATAACTAAGTGTCTGTCCTGGTTTCTGGCATAAATACCTGTACCGAAATATGGTCGAAACCATCGAACCCCGGTCGAATCCAGGGATTTTATCCTTCAACTGGTCTCAGAAACCTGCAAAACCGAGTTAAGTCGGTGGTTTTGACAGGTTTTAGTCAAGTTTTTCTTCCATGATTAGGAGTCCTTTTATGGGTCAAATTAGGAATTTTAGAAGCTCTCTCTCTCTCTCTCTCTCTCTCTCTCTCTCTCTCTCTCTGTATATATATATATATATATATACTTATATGTTGGTTGAACCGTGGTTAGAGAGAGGGAAGAAAATAATAGAATTGCTTGTATTAATGAGAGAAAGGCCACATAGCCGACATAAACTAATAACACTTAATAACATAAAAATAACCCCAAAAGGACCAGAATACCCCCCACGGTATTCTGGTGTATATTATTCTAACACTCCCCCTCATGCTGGATTATACAAATATGAAAGAAGGAAGATCCAGCATGGACTAAAGAAAAAAGAAAACTCTCTACTAAAGAAAAATTCTCTCCATAACAATGTTAACACTCCCCCTCAAGTTGGCTCATACAAGGTATTAATGCCCAACTTGAATAAAACGGGAAAAATAAGTTGTAGCAGAATCTAGCTTCAGAATGAATGCAGCTCCCAAATGAACCGTCAAGAACTTGAAAAAAATAGACCTTCAAACTTGGATAGACTTGATCAGCAAAAAAAGGCATCTCTCACCAATCTTTGTCCAATAATGAATCTCTGAAGTATAATCTTGAAGATAAGCAACTAGGGTAGCCAGCAAATGAGTCAAGCAGCAGTAAAGAAGATTAAGCAACGGAAAAAGCATCCAAACTATAAGATCTCATATGGACAGGCAATAACCAAACATCTTCAAAACTTTAAGGCCAACCTCCCCCTTATGACAAACTTTAACCCAATAACAAAGTAGATACCCATTGGCAATGGTGAAACCTTTGACCTTCTATGTTTTGCACCAAGTGTCCCTGCATGTTCTGCTCTCTGCAATGGCTGCAGGTATACTGTACATAATCCCCCCCTCACGTGTAGTGCACGTGGACATAAGAGAGATTAGATTAGAGATAGGGCCAAACAGAACATTCCAGAATGGTGCAATGGCTGCCAAGTGTAATGGAAAAAAGAAGAAATGGTAAAGAAGAGAATACCATTAACTTCCAAGGGTGTTATGGGTAATGCCAAAGGTATGTTTTGGGAGGTGGTGAAAGAAAAACAGCAGTGGGATAATGGAGTAGGATTAACTTGGGTAACATAGAAAGCTCCAACCATCTTCCATCAATCAACCAAACACTTTGAATGGAAACCCCTGCAGAGGAGAAACTCCTAACTCCAATATTCAGATCTGAAAAATATACAGATCTGATTCGAAGTAAGGAAATGCTCCAATTGTCAAGGCTTGATCGATCTTCAAACAGGGAGGAGCAATTGTGCAAAAGTTTCCATGGTAGAAACTCCCACATGCTAGACAGTACTAAGAAGATATCCGGACAGCAATAAATGGAAGTAGGCTCAACAAAACTGGATCAGATCTGAATTTGTAACAATGCTAGTATGCAAGCTCCAAAGTATGCCGGATATTAACCAGAAAAGCGTCACATAACTGAATAGGTTCATAGGTGCAACCAAAAAATCGTGGAACACACTGGTAATCCCAAATAGGCCGATCTCCAGGGTAGTAGATTCGAGTCTTCAATAACAAGAGAAATTCGATCTCCAATAAGAGGAAACACAGTCACAATTATAGGGCAGTAGTATTCCACATGAAGGCAGCAGTAACACATTAACCAGTCATGCCTACATAAGCCAATCAATAACACCAGCCAGGTAGGTAGTGAAGCTCATAATAACCAGCCAAATAAGATAAATAACCAGACAAATCCATAGGTAGTTGAAGCAGCCAGCCATATAGGAACAAGAAAAACAGCTTGATAATTGAAGAAACCAAGCCAACCGAATGAACTGGAATTTTTTTATTAAAAACCTGATGTAAGATGCTGAATAATGGGCTGTATACTCCTCTGATGTTGATAAAACTCTCCTAAAAAATTAGCAACTGTGGACTGCCCTACCCCTTAGATTGATTATAGCCAGGGTTTTGTTAAAAACCCTGAAAGTGAATATCGACTGTAGGGAAGGGGTCTTCAACAAAGGTGAGGCTGACATGTCAAAGGTGCTTGCTTATTGTAATACTTGCTGACCAAAAACTGCTGGAATGGATCTCCAGTTCGAATGACCAATCTCCTTGGTAATTGAAACTTGATCTTCACATGGGAGAAATACCTAAAAATCGCAGATAATGAGGGCAGCAGCTATCTTGGGTAGTAGACCTTCTTCAAGCCATAAATAGTTGAAGTAGAATGTCCTTCGTGATGGTAGAAACACTAACAAAAAAATTCCAAATAGCAGCAAACATCCCTAGCCCAAATCGATTTTTATCAGGGTTTTGGAAAACCCTGAAAGAAGAGATCGATTGGGGTAGGGGTCTTCAAAAAACTTGGATAGGTGCACTATTGAGGTTGATTGGTCCTTGAAGTGGGAGTAATCAGCCCTCCAAAAATTAGCAAAAACTGAAACCTGAAAGTCAGGGTTTTTGTCAGGTAACCAAATTAGCAGGTTAAGGAATTTTTGCTGTAGAAACAAATCCAGCCATCAGAAAGGGTCCAAACTTAGGTCGAGTATGGCTTGTAGTAGTAGGGAATCACCCCCAAAAAATTAGCTGCATCTGAAAAGGGAAACCCTAAAATCGATTGGAGTCAGGGTTTTGAAAAACCCTGACAAGTTGAGATCGATTAGGGTAGCGGCTGGAAAGGTTAATGAAAGATGGGGAAATAGAAAAAAGGAAAGGAGGTCAATGGAATAGGGTAGGAAGGTGCTGGAAAATGCTGCATATGGTGCTCCAAAAGTGGAGGATCAGTCTTCTTTAGGTGATAGGAATCTGATCTCCAAAGACAAAAGGGAAACTCCAAATCGTAGATTAGGGTCCAGCAGGATTTTAATGAAAAACGACAGAAGAGAAAGGGGGGCAGCACTAAATCATCGATATTATGTCTACCTCATTAGTGCTGCCCCTGTTTTTGGGCTGAAAGGGAGAAGAACAGGAGCAGGAAAAAACGAGAAAAGGGAGAAGAGGAGGTGAGATCGATTGGAGGAAAAGAAGTGAGATTCTCTAACCTAGATCAGACCAGCTTTGATACCATGTTGGTTGAACCATGGTTAGAGAGAGGGAAGAAAATAATAGAATTGCTTGTATTAATGAGAGAAAGGCCCCTCTATTTATAATAGATGGGAAGTTACAAATAATAGAAGCTAGGCGATGTGGGACTAAAACCCACATAGCCGACATAAACTAATAACACTTAATAAAATAAAAATAACCCCAAAAGGACCAGAATACCCCCACGGTATTCTGGTGTATATTATTCTAACAATATATGTAATACATCCCCCCCCCCCTCGGTTAATTAGAGATGATTTGAGTACAGAATATGAGTTTTTTAGAAGAGTTTTAGTGCTGTTGAGCAGTGCATACGGGATTGGTGACCCTCTGATTCCTTCTCTTCTCTTCTTTCTTCTTTCTCCCAAGAATATCGATCTCATCTCTCTTCCCTCCCCTTCCATCAATCTTATTTCTTCCCTTGATAACACAGTTGCTTCCTTTATCTCTGATTTGATTACAGATTTGATTATTGGGCCTACTTGCATCTGAGATCCTTAATCTAGATTTTCAGATTGCATCAGTAAGGTTGAAACTATGGAATCATAGACTAATATAATTACTGCTTTGGAGCATTTACCATTTACTATCATAAACACCGTCATCTTCTGTGAAAGAATTTAGAGAACTACTTTAAGATTTCAGATGTTCCATCAGTTCACAAAGTAGCATGTTTTGAAAAATATAAGGACTACAGTCCCATAATCAACAAAATTATTGACATGTACTATGATTTGATACCTTATTAATACTATCTATTATCGGAAGTATGGTGTCAGTCATGTGCTTCGTTGTATATTCTTCACGCTCCATCAGAGCCATAATCCTAAGGATTTCATTCTTGGTAGAACTTTCCTAAAGCAAAATCCCTCTTCATATACATGGGCTTTACTCCTATTGTTTTTGGTTGGCAGTCTTGGGTCCATATAGATTGGAGATTTTGTGACAACATTTGTGGGAGTGCAACGGAAATAAGGAATTGTTCACCTAGTTGAGTAGTCTCCCAAGTGTGTAAATCATCTAGAGGATGGAATTTCCTTGAGAATTACTACAGCCAGGAAAATCAAGAAGACATTAAGAATGAGATTAAAAGGATGTACAAGGAAGAATGGGGTTGAATATAGGCTGAGCAGCATGGAAAATCAAGAAGGCATTAAAACTGAGATTAAATGATACAGTTGGAAGAATGGGATTGACAATAGGCTGAACAGCATGGTGCGATCTGGGTGTTAGAAGCAGTACCATTGTAAGGGACAGTTTTGATCACTTTAATCGATAGTTCTGCTTATTTTTGTAGTAATATGACAAAAAGATAGCAGTCTAAGCTTAATCAGGTGGGTTACGTCTCAGCAGAAAGCTCACTTCAGAGACATGTGGGTTGAATCTAACATTTAATCTTCTGGTTCATACGATAACTGAGTGAGTTATCTATATGAACAATTTTAATTTCTGAACATGATGCTCATCCACATATTGAATAGTAAGCACTTAAATGACTACGTGGAAATTTTTAAAACTAGACAATTTCAAAATTATATATTCGATAGGAATCTCTCTGTTTAGCCACATGTCAAAGTATAGGAATCTATCCCTTGTTTTATCAACAGATCAAATTGTTGACAGAATATTGAGTTGCAGTAAATTTTCTATTCCTCCACTCCGAAAGCATGGAGAAATCTAATGAGGATGCAAATTGATACATGGGTATAGGATAATGAGCACCAACCATAGTTGTCACTGCATCTAGGTGACCCAAGGTGTTGGCAGGAGTCAAGAAGCAAGTCGAAACCAACAAGGTAAAAGGTGCCTGAACGCCTAGGCGACGCCTTGACAACTATGACACCAACAAAAGCTGCCATGTGATAGAAAAGCCAACAGTGTCAGAAAAGCTTCCAGAACAGCCGGTAGCAGAACCCAGAGCATGTAACGATGAAAATAACAGAGAATAATGGAATAATGGGTCCCTGCCAAAGTCCCACAATTCTTATAGGCTTTTTCTTCTTCAGAGCTCAAATGACAGTATCTTGTGGGAAGAAACTACTACAATATGGTAAACTGTCAATTGCTCTTCAGGACTTTCGGTATACTGGCTTTCATAGTTGTCATGGCGTCGCCATGGCGTCCTGGCGTTGGGAGAGGGGGCATATCGAGCTACGCCATGGTGGATGTCAATATATCGTTCGATATGGCTTCCATGGCGACGCCATGGCGTCGCCATGGACGCCATACCACGATATGTTGGCATATCGGTCGATATTTGTACATATAAAAGTTAGATTAAAATTTTTTTTTTTAAACCATTTAATAGCTTAGATGCTTTGCTCCAAATCACATACACTAAAGAAAGACTATTGCTATCAAGCTTCAGTAAACAGGTTAGCCTATCATTTGATTTTTACTATTGCCTTCAATTATTTGATAGGTTAATCTATATTTTCAATTTTTCATACTTTCATATACACTAATGGATATTAGTTACACTTTCATGAATTAAACCATAGTGGCATAGTATATTAGTAGTAGTGTAGTACACTTTCATGTTGATTTTTGATGTTATAGGACATATATTATAGCATACTAAATGACATTAAAAATACAGAAAATAAAAAATTAAACATGGTCGACATGCTCGCCATGGCAACGCCATGGCGGGCGACATGTCGATATATCGACGTGACACCCTTCCACCGACTTGGATCGCCGTGACGCCGTGACAACTATGCTGGCTTTGCATCTGCCCTTTCTTTTGTAATAATTTGGTTATTTATTTAATTTAAAAAAAAAAACTCTTTAGGAACTTGGAATGCCATCCAAAAGAAGATTGGGAACAAACTGTACCTACACCACCCACACCCACTTCAAAAACTTTGAACCACTTTCAAGGTTCAGGGCAAGGAAACCGGGTACCCAATCAGGTTAATCATCTGTGAATTGAAAATTTTGGATTAATTAACCGGCAGCTATCTTGGACATACAAATTGAGGTTGTTAGAACTAGTTCTTGAGATGGTTTGGCTATAACTAAGATGACTAGGGAGATCCGGAAAATTAATATACTGAGTTGAAAATTTTCACTGGAAAGGACAGAAAAGGTACCTTCTATTTCTGTATGTAAAAACCTTTTGTTTACAACAACAAAAAAAAACTCAGCCTTATCCCAATTTAATGGGGTCGGCTACATGGATCCAAACAAAACAAAGTAGGGAAAACTGAGGTCTAAACCAAAAAAGGGAGTGAAGAGATGGGGGAAAGAGGGATGGGAAATAAGATGAGAAATGAAAAATGGAAAATGACAAATGAAAGATGTAAAATAAAAAGAAAAGTGACAAATGGAAGTAAGAGGAAAGAGGCACAGCCCAAAAGTCAGGAGAATCTCAGTTAAATGGGGTTTGCTACATGGATCCTTGCCCTCCAATAGGCTCTATCCGAGGTCATACTTGGTACAAGACCTAGACTATGCATGTCCTATCTCACAACGTCTCCTATGGTCATCTTAGATTCTTAGTCCTGCTCCTAGCTCTTTTAGCTCCCTTCAATCGAGATCATATCATTCCTCCTTACTGGAGCGTCCCTAGGCCTCTCTATTGAACATGACCATACGTTGTAATATGGGTACAAGGGTATAATTGTCAATAGGGGTATTTTGGTCTTGTACTCATTCTAGAATTTTCTATTCTTCATTATAAATAAAGCTGGCCTGTCTCTCATTGACGCAAGTCATTCTCCCATTTTCTAAGATTTCATCATGGTATCCAGAGCCAAGAGAAATCGACCTAGGGTTTCATGCCATGCATGAGAAACCAATAGCAGCCGCCTCTCACAAGATCGCAGCAGCACCATCACCACTTCCGCCTCCTCTCTCCCTTCTTGCCTCTATCTCTCTTCTCACGAGCTTACCGCCCCACTTCTCTCCCACTTTTTTTCATTTTTTTCCCCCTTTCTTTTTCCGCCACCAGCTACACAGCCGTAGGGTTCTCCTTCCCTGCCTCTCTTTTTCCACCTCCCTTGGTGGTGAGTGTATCCCACCAAGGTCTCTTTTTTCCTTCTACTGTGTGCTAAATCTCCCACTTATCTTGGAGATTTTTTTATGTGCTGCTTCTTTGTGTGAAGCCTTGTGATATTTTTTGCCTTTCTCTGCGGCCATGTCTAACGACGAAAATTCTGCCATTTCTTCTGGACAAGGAGGGTCCTCTATGCACCGTGAGAAGGATTTCCCTACCTTCCAGACTAACTCTGTTAAACTCGATGGCAATAATTACCTCATGTGGTCGAGGTCTATTTCACTCATTGTTGGTTCCCGTGGTTTGAAAGGCCATCTGATAGGTACCTCTTTCGTCCAACTGCTGTAGGGAAGGCCTAAGATAAATGGGATCTCGATGAGTGCCTTGTGATGTCTTTTCTTCTCAGTTCGATTGATCAGTCTATTTCCCAGAGTTATTTTCTGTTGGAGACTGCTGACGATGTCTGGAGTGTTGCCAAAGAAACCTATTCTAAGGTTGGTAATGCTGCCCAGTGCTATGAACTCCGTTGGAAGATTCATAAGGTGGAATAGAAAGATCTCACTCTTAGCCAAAACTATAATGCCATGTGGGGTATTTGGCAGACCCTGGATTTTAATGGGAAGTTTACTACTACCTGTTAGGGTGATACTATTGCCTATTGCCAATAGGAAGAAAAGCTTCGGGTGTATATTTTTTGGCGGGGCTGAATATGGAGTATGATTCCATCCATGCTCATGTCTTGAATAAGGATCCCTTTCCTACCCTTGCACAGGCCTATGCAATTATGGCCTTTGAAGAAAGCCGACGTAACGCTATGGTGCACCCTCCGCCCGTGGAGCATGCCACCCTATATACTTCTCCCTCCAAAGGGACTATGACCTCTTCTGTTGGCTCACCTGGGGTCCAGAATTGTGGTCCTGCTGCCTCAACTGGTCGTCCTCCTATGAAGTGTGACTACTGTGGGAAGGAACGCCACACCAAGGGTCGTTGTTGGAAACTCCATGGTCGTCCACCTGAGCCTCGTGGGCGTGGTCCGCCAAGAACTGGAGGCAGTGTTGCCCACCAGTCGATCTTTGAAGATGCTTCCTCTAGTACACCCCTCTCTACTGATGAGATGAGTCACCTACGGAGTTTGAAGTCAAGGCCGGAATCTACTACTTCAGCACCTTCGGCCCATGCCAATGTTGCCTATGCCACTACTGCACCTTCCTCTAACAGTCCTTCCACAGGTATTTCGTTTTGTGGTCATAGCTCCTGTCAAATCATTTTCTTGGATCATTGACTCTGGAGCTACTAATCACACGACAAGCTCTCCTAAATTTTTTCCCAGTATTTTCCATTAGCTGGTAACCATAAAGTCCGAGTTGCTACTTCAGCACCTTCGGCCCATGCCAGTGTTGCCTCTGCCACTACTGCACCTTCCTCTAACAGTCCTTCCACAGGTATTTCATTTTATGGTCATAGCTCCTCTGTCAAATCATTTTCTTGGATCATTGGCTTTGGAGCTACTAATCACATGATAAGCTCTCCTAAATTTTTTCCCAGTATTTTCCATTAGCTGGTAACCATAAAGTCCAGGTTGCTAATGGCTCTTTTTCCCTTATATTTGGCAACGGTGTTGTTCATTGTTCCCCTTCCCTTTCCTTATCTTCTGTTCTTCATGTTCCCAAATTTTCAACTAACCTGTTATCCATTAGTAGTATTACACGTGAGCTCAATTGTAAGGTGATTCTCTTTCCTTCTTACTGTATATTTCAGGACTTGGAAACGGGCATTACGATTGCATATGGTAAGATGGAAGGTGGCCTGTACCTGTTTGAGCAGCCTCCTACTGCGTTATCTACCGTGGCTTCTCTCCCAGGATTTGCTTCGAAAGCCCTTGCTGATTTGCACACTTGGTACTGTCGTTTAGGACACCCACTCTTAAGAACTCTTTCTAGTTTATTTCCTAGTTTTACTAAGTTATGTAATTTGAATAATTTTCATTGTGATGCTTGCATTCTTGCAAAGCAAACTCGAAATACGTATTCTATGTCGGATAATCGTAGTATGGTTCCTTTTAGTTTAATTCATTTTGATGTGTGGGGGCCCTGCTCATATGGTATCTTCTTCTAGTTATAGATGGTTTGTGACTTTTATTGATTGTTTTAGTCGTACAACTTGGGTTTATTTAATGCAACAGAAGAGTGATATGTTTTCTATATTTCAGCATTTTCACCATATGATTTCCAAAATCCAAATTCTTCGGTTTGATAATGGCACTAAGTCCTCGGTTGGGACATTTCAGTCCTATTTTTCTTCCCATTGGATTATCCATCAAACATCCTGTGTTAATACTCCACCTCAAAATGGAGTGGCAGAGAGGAAAAACCGTCACCTTCTTGAGGTTGCTAGGTCCATCATGTTTGCTATGAATAATCCTGTTCGGTTTTTAGGTGATGTTCTTACCACTGCTGCCATTCTCATTAATGGGATGCTTTCCCATGTCCTAAATAATAAAAGTCCAATCGAAACTCTTCTTGGTACTATCACCTTTCCTATCCCTCCTAAAGTCTTTGGTTGTGTTGCTTTTGTCCGTAATCACCATGTCTATGAGAAATTAGATCCCCAGGGTCTTAGATGTATTTTTTTGGGCTATTCTGCTACCCAAAAAGGATATAAATGTTATCATCCTTCTTCACGAAAAATTTTTGTTTCCATGGATGTTGTTTTTCAGGAAGATGTTCCTTTCTACCCTATCCCTCTTCAGGGGGAGTCTGTTCACCAGGAAGAGGTCCTTCAAATTCCTATAGATCCACCATGGGAAGAAGATGATCTTGAGGATGGGGTTACTATTCAGGAACAGGTGCAAAGCCAAAGTGAGGTTCCTGTTCAGGGGGAGACAATTGTGTCTCCTGTGCCTATTGAAAGTACCATTCAGCCCGGGAAGGAAAAAATGGTTCAGGGAGATTAGTCACTTCAGATATATGCCAGGAAGAGAAAGCACGACCAGAACAGGCCTACTACCATCTTTCCTACAAGATTGATTGAAACAGTTCCAAGTTCTACTAACTCTGAACCCTCTGATAAGCTTCCATCTGTTCCTCATTATGATCCTACTCTAGACCTTCCTATTGCTATTTGGAAAGGTAAACGTAGTTGCACTCATCACCCGATTTCTAATGTGGTTTCTTATGACTCATTGTCTCCTAGTTTCCAGACCTTTCTTGCTTCCCTATCCACTATTTCTCTTCCTAACTCCTGGCAAGAGGCAGTGGCACATTCGGATTGGAAAGAAGCTATGGAGGAAGAGATGAGAGCCCTTGCCAAAAATAACACGTGGGATTTGGTTCAACTTCCACCTAGAAAGAGAGCTGTAGGGTGTAAACGGGTATTTGCTGTCAAACACAAGGCTGACGGAAATACTGAGAGATATAAAGCCAGGCTGATTGCTAGAGGCTTTACCCAGACGTATGGGATTGATTATCAGGAGATGTTTGCTCCAGTAGCTAAGATGAATACTGTGAGAGTTCTCCTATCTTATGCCGTAAATCAGGAATGGAACTTATTCCAGCTTGACCTGAAAAATGCGTTCTTGCATGGTGAATTGGCTGAAGAAGTCTACATGGATATTCCACCAGGTTTTGATTCTCAGAAGACTCAGGGAAAGGTGTGTAAGCTCAATCGAGCTCTTTATGGGTTGAAGCAATCTCCTAGGGCATGATTCTGTAGGTTCCATAAAGCTATGGTCTCCTTTGGGTTCAAGCAAAGCAATGCAGATCACACACTCTTTATTAAAAGGACTACCAAATATGTGACGATGTTGATAGTGTATGTTGATGACATTGTCATCACAGGGAGCAGCCAGGAGGAGATTGATGTTTTGAAGAAATTTCTGGGTACTGGGTTTGAGATCAAAAATCTGGGTAAGCTTAGGTACTTCTTGGGTTTTGAGGTTGCCTACTCTAACAAAGGAATCACTTTATTCCAAAGAAAGTACACCATGGACTTATTATCTGAGACAGGTATGTTGGGATGTAACCAACTGACACTCCTGTAGAGTCTAATTGTCACCTTCGGTCAAAAGAACGAGAACCTGTTGATAGAGAGTAGTACCAGAGACTGGTAGGACGTCTGATTTACTTGTCCCACACTCGTCTTGATATTGCCTTTGTAGTAAGTCTGATAAGCCAGTATATGCATGACCCCTACTCTATACATATGGATGCTGTCTACAAAATTTTGAGATATTTGAAAGCTTCTCCTAGAAAAGGAATTTTGGTTTCTCTTTATGGAAACATGAAGGTTGAAACATATACCGATGCAGATTGGATTGGGTCTCCTGATGATAAGCATTCTACTTCTGGCTATTGTACTTACGTTGGAGGAAATCTTGTTACCTAGAGGAGCAAGAAGCAAACAGTTGTTGCTCGTTCCAGTGCAGAGACTGAGTTTCGGGCTATGGCCCAAGGTATTTGTGAGGCTCTTTGGCTCCAAGGATTGTGCAAAACCTTGGAATTGAGGTTGTTTAGCCTATGCGATTGTACTCTAACAGTAAGTCCACAATCAACATTGCTCACAATCATGTTCATCATAATTGAACAAAGCACGTGGAGATAGACCGTCATTTCATTAAGGAGAAACTTGATAGTGGTCAGATGTGCATTACCTTCGTTCCCTCTGGTGATCAGCTTGCAAATATTCTTACCCAAAGGCCTAAGTTCTAAGTTGTTTAGTTATACTGTTAGCAAGTTGGGCATGATTGACATCTATGCACCAACTTGAGGGGGAGTGTTGTAATATGGGTACAAGGATATAATTGTAAATAGGGGTAATTTGGTCTTGTACTCATTCTAGAATTTTCTATTCTTCATTGTAAATAAAACTGGCCTGTGTCTCATTGACACAAGTCATTCTCCCATTTTCTAAGATTCATCACCATACCACTTTAAACGACACTCTCAGAGCTTGTCATTGATCGGAGCAACTACCAAGTCTGCTTTAATACGCTCATTCCTTATTTTATTCTTCCTAGTTTTTCCACACATCCATCTTAGCATCCTCATCTGTGCTACACATAGCTTCTCAATATGACACTTCTTAACTGCCCAACATTCATCTCCATACATCAAAGCCGGTAGTATAAAAGTCCTATAGAACTTTCCTTTTAAGCTTTAGAGGAATACGTCAGTCATACAGCACTCCGGACGCACCTCTCAACTTCGTCCATCTCACTTTAATTCTCTATGAAACATCATCCTCTATGTCACCTTTATTTATGATTGACCCCAGATATCTAAAATAGTCACTTTGCAGTATCTCTCTTTCCCCATTTCGCACCATGTCAGTATCCATCATAGTATGACTAAAATTACACATCATATACTCTGTCTTCATTCTACTAATCTTAAAGCCTCTTGTTTCCAAGGTTGATCTCTATAGCTCTAACTTAGCATTAATCCCTACTTTTGTCTCATCCACAAAAACAATATCATCGGCAAAGAAAGAGCATACACCACGGGCCCTCGTCTTGACTGCTCTTGGTTAGGTCGTCCATGACAAGCGCAAATAGATAAAAACCTTTTGTTTGTGAGAGCTACTACAGATAATCTTCAAACATGCTTGACAAAAAGGCTTATATGGCAAAATTGTTACTTGGATGTTATATTTATTTAAGGTAGTAATTTCCATGAATCTCAATTTGCAAATAGTTCATCCATGTGAAGAATATGCTTTTCTAAATTTTTTTCCTTTCCCAAGAATAAATTTATTAAATAGAATCACAATTAAGATACAAACACCATATACAAAAGCAGAGTGTGCATAAAAGCTACTCCATGCCATCACTTATGGCAGGCCAACTATAACCTAACTTTGCACCTTTCATTTCTTTTTTGATACAATTCCCACCCACGAAGCTGCTGCAGCATGTTTCCCTAACAAAGTTAGTTCACTCTACACAGATTGCTAGAGGGGAAAAAAATAGTCCACTCAAGTAAGTCAAAATAAGTGCTGCCATAACTTTATTGAGAAAATTCATTTTGGAAAAGGATCAGAACTATTCCTCCACCCTCAGATAAACTGCATCAGTCAATGACCTATCTAGTGGATTTATCCATTGTTCAACATTTCTTTTAAACTCCTAGATTTCCACCTATTTCCATCTTCGGCAGTCATACAGTTGGCCTGAGAAAGCACTAACCTATCCCACTATTACAGTTTAATACATATTATTCAAGAAACTAGGTTTTGCTCAATTAACAAACCAGTAAGCGTCACCCAGTCGCAAGAACAGATTAAATTGAAACAACAACAACAAACTCAACCTTATCCCAACCATGGTTCGAGAACTTGGTTTCGGTACTGGTTTTGCCCAGCCAGAAAACTGAGTTGCGAGTTGGTGCTTTTTTTTTTTTTGAACTCGGTAGCTGGTTTTGGTGGGTTTTTGACCAAGTTTGGTCATGAAACTTGGTATACATTTTATTTTGAGCCATTTAAACACAATGGCACTATCAGATTGTCCAAAATCAAAGTCCAAATAGGAGTGATGCAGTTTTATCACCTAGGATTCTTTCCTTAGAAATAAATCTAGGGTTGGATTATGGACATGTTAGGCCTTTGGTTCAATGGGTTTTAAATGTAATAGGTCACTTTTATGGACCTAAAGTAGGGGTATATAAGTTATAAACGGGATTAGCCCTGTACTTACCGGTTGAACCATTGGTCCAATTTAAGTGATTTTAGCATATTCTTTTAGAATAGAATCTTTTTAACTTAAGTTATATTTTAGGGTCCACACCTCTACACGAATTTTAGAGAGAGACTGTTTTGTATTTAGACTCAGCCTGGGATTTCCTATGCCTAAGCTGCATAGGAATTTAGGCTTTTGGCTAATATAGATAAAGAACAACCTTGGAGCTCCTCTTTACCTCACTGTTTTAGAAAATTCTGCTTAAGCTGCTTTGCAACTTTGTTCTCTCCCTTGGAGATTGTGTTGTGTTTGATCAAGGCTGGTGGGATTGGTGTTTGAAGCTCGGGTGGTTCGTTGATGGGATTGGTGTCTGATCCAATCGACACTCTGCAGTGTGAAGCCCGGGTGGTTCTTTTGAAGTTCAAGATCTGATTTTTATTCAAGTTCAAGTTCAAGATCTGATTTTTATTCAAGTTCAAGTCCAAGATCTGATTTTTATTCAAGTTCAAGTCCAAGATCTGATTTTTATTCAAGTTTCAACTTCAAACAAGCTGCTGTCAGAGAGTTTCTGCAACAGTAAGTTAGAAGTGATCCCCATCCTCTGCCTCCTTCTAATCCTCTACAGCCCCAACCCTATGTTTTCCCCCTTTTGTTTTTCAATTTCCCATAACCCTAAATCACCCACAGACATAACCAGCCTTTAAAACTCACCAAACTTCACCCATAACACCCCTTGCTCATTAGGAATACTCAATCCCCACTGCTGCTCATTCCCACCATTAAAACCCTAATTGCCTCCATCTCAAATCAAACCCGATAAACCCTAAAATCTGCACAGCACTATTCCACCATCAGAATCTGTCCATATTTGGACCAAACCTCCCTCACATCTTCTCTAACACTCGATCCAAGGTCCTAGACCCATCCCTCCATCCTAAATCCTACAATCCATTAAATTACTATATTCCAAAAACTGAAACCCTAACCCTATATTGCTGTTAAATCAAATCAGCACACTACCACTCATCAAAACATCTCAGGACCTTTAGTGATAGACTCCCCTAAACCTGCCTAGCATATCCAACACCTCAAATTCTAACCCTAATTTTGACCTAAAATCATATTCTACCCAATCGGACTACCAGTTCATATTAGATCCTAATGTATTGGCTCCTAGTTGGTCTCCTACCAATCTAGGACTACGTTAAAGAGTTTGACTTTAGACCCTAGTTTGGTAGGCTACGATGCACTAATAGGCCTTATAATACACATAATTTAGTAATAGAAAGCAATCAAAGCATAAACTTAATATAAAACTTTTTTTTTGGTGAATAAAAAATGCATTACCAAAGCCCGAGAGGGGCGAAGGAGGAAAAAAAGGGGGATAATATATAAAGGGAAGGGGGGGGGGGGGGAACAATACAAACCCCAAACCAACTAGGAGGGGGGCCGTAAAATAGAGCTGCCTAATCCCCAGGAGCTAACAATATGCCTATTCCTTGGGGAATCCCAAATGTGCTAGTGAGGAAGAAAGCCTAGCTTCACAGAGACATCAAAGGAAAAGGCTTTCCAAATCAAGTCGAAGGACCAAGAATTGGAAGTCCATCTCCTGAGGTTTTTTTCCATCCAAATGTGATAAAGAGCGGCGCTAAACACCAACTTCCCAATAGTGTCGCAAATAGAGCCTTCGGGGAAAGCCATGACCAACCAGAGCCACTCTCTAGCAAAGGGGAGAGGTCTCCTGCTACGGGGCCAAATAAACGAAAGGGCTTTTTTCCAAAAAGGAAGAGGTAAAGGGCAATAACCCATAACTGAAAAGATGGGAAAAGAGAGATGGGGCAAGAGATGGAGAAAAATGATGGGAAATAGATAAAAAGATGAAAGATAGTAAGAGGAAAGAAGTACAACCCAGCACAATTATTAAGTAGTCATAAGTGACCTATAAAACCTGAAGGCTCCGAATCAAACTGAACTTTGTTTCCTATAATCTCAATCGACTCCTCAGCTTCATCGCTAATGCAAAACCATATCTGCAATAACCTACTAGACCTAGTCTCACAACGGAATCCCAAAATATGACAGTCCAATCATTTAAAAAGTAAACAAAAGTTAACCTTATCAGATGAAGGTCAAACTTTAACAATCAATCACAAATAAGTAGAATTAGGTTCTTTCAGAATATAGGAGTGATCTAATGAGTGGATTAAAAGTAATTGAAGAAAAATTAAATCTGAATCTTAAATTCCAGAAAAGAGGAGTGTTGAGAATTAGGGGTAGTTTTGTCATTACTATTTTGGATTTTGGAGGTTCTATGTAATTTTCTATTTTTTAGGTCTTTATTTGTTAAGATGTAATAGGTGAGGGCTTAGGGGTAATATCCTAAGCAACTTACCTAAAGTTAGTTGAATTTATTATTGTAATAGTATAAAAGAAGAAGAAAGGAGAAGGAATGGAAGGAGAAAGAAGAAGAAGAACTGCTGTAACTCTTGGGAGTCACAACCGTGAGGTTGAGACTCCCCATCGATTTCATTAAATAATAGGGTAAAACCCAAAAACACAAAAGGACAGAAATACCCCCATAGGGAATCATGATTAGTATTAGCGCTAATCACGATTCCCCTCCACTCTTACATTGAGACTTCTACACTCCCCCTTAAGCTGGAGCATAGATGTTAATCATGCCCAGCTTGTTACAAATATACTCAACCCTAACAATTCCCAAAGACTTGGTAAACAAATCAGCAAGTTGCTCCCCCATTTGAACATGACGAGGAGAAATGATCCCTTGTTGCAGCTTCTCACGGACAAAATGATAGTCTATCTCAATGTGTTTCGTCCTTTCATGAAACACAGGATTATTAGAAATATGGATAGCAGCCTGATTATCACACCACAAAGTTATAGGAGAATTGTCAACAAACCCAAGTTCAGTCATCAACTGTTTCATCCACATTAGTTTACAAGTACCATGAGCCATAGCACGATACTCTAACTTTGTACTAGATTGAGCTACAACGGTCTGTTTCTTGCTTTTCCATGACACCAGGTTCCCTCCAACAAACATACAATAACCTAAAGTAGACCTCCGATCAACTGGAGATCCTACCCAGTCAGCATCTGAAAAACCCTCAATCCTCCTATGACCATGGTCAGAATATAAGAGACCACGTCCAGTAGCCTTCTTGAAATATTGTAGAACCCGTATAACCGCATCCTAATGAGATGATCGAGGAGCGGACAAAAACTGACTCAGTGCACTAGCAGGAAAGGAGATGTTAGGCCTAGTCACAGTCAAATAATTAAGTTTCCCTACAAGTCTCCAATACTTCCCAGAATCCTCAAGAACATCACCATCATCTGCCATAAGCTTCAAATTTGGATCCATAGGAGTATCCAAAGGTTTAGCACCCAACAACCCTATCTCTGAAAGCAGGTCAAGAACATACTTTCATTGTGAGAGCAAAACTCCTTTCCGTGATTGAGCAACTTCAATGCCCAAAAAATATTTCAGTCTTCCCAGATCTTTAGTCTGAAACTACTGTCCCAAATGTACCTTCAATTTCTCAGTACCAGAAGAATCATCTCCTGTGATGACAGTATCATCTACATAAACAATCAAAAATATCCTTCCTGCATCAGATAGCCGGAAAAACATCGAATGATCACTTTTGGAATCGTGTCAGCCCAAACTCCAACACAACATCAGTAAATTGGCCAAACCACTCCCGAGGCGACTGTTTCAGCCCATACAACGATTTCTTCAGCTTACACACCTCACCAGACTCCCCCTGAGCAACAAACCCAGGAGGTTGCTCCATATATACTTCCTCATGGAGATCACCATGTAAGAAGGCATTTTTCACATCCAACTAAATTAAAGGCCAATGATGTGTAGCAGCCAAAGAAATCAATGGGTGGTGTATCTCTCCAAAGGTGTAATACGGTGTGCAACCTCGTTCGGAGTGTGACGTTGAAACACAACAAAAGGTTTTGTAGAACTAGGAAGCAGAGCAGATGACAAAGGAACCTACAAACCAGGAAAATTTTCGACAACATATATTGGCAGATCATCATCCAAATCAGAAGAAACTATTGAAGACTCAACATAAGGAGTAGACTCAAAGAAGGTAACATCAGTTGCCACAAAATATTTATTCAAATCAAATGAATAACATCGATAACCCTTTTGAGTTCTAGAATACCCAACAAAAAGACATTTAAAGGTTCTAGAATCCAACTTAGAATGACTAGGACGATGATCCCGAATAAAACAAACACTCCCAAAACACGTGGTGGTAACACGAACAATGGTGCAGAAGGAAACAACAAAGAGTATGGAATGCCACTACCCAAAACCGAAGAAGACATGCGGTTAATGAGATAGCATGAAGTCAAAATAGCATCAGCCCAAAAAGGTTTGGCCACTTTCATCTCAAATAGAAGAGATCGAGTGACCTCCATTAAATGTCTATTTTTTCTCTCTACCACACCATTTTGTTGAGGTGTGTCCGCACAAGAGGACTGATGAACAATCCCATGCTGCATCATAAAAGCACTGAAGGGAGTTGAAAAATATTCTTTAGCATTATCACTACGAAGGATTTTCAACGAAGTACTAAATTGATTATGAATTTCAAGAACAAAGATACAAAAAATTGAGAACAACCCAGAACGACTTTTCATTAAATAAATCCAAGTAACTCTGGAGTAATCATCTACAAAAGTGACAAAATAACGAAAACCCAGCTTAGACATTACCGGACAAGGACACCGCACATCTGAATGAACTAAAGAAAAGGGTTGGTCATACCGTTTATTGACTCTAGGGACTCACACTGTAAACTGGACAATGACCAAAAAGGGTTGGTCATACCGTTTGTTGCAATGTTCACACTTTACAGGCTCTTTTGTCGAAGCAGCCGAAGTAGTACTCTCAGAGGTAGGAATAGGGCTGGAACCAGCAGCTTGTAAAGTTGATCTCTCAACCATAGGAGTCAACATCATAGCAGTCCGACGTGTCTCTTCAATATGAACATAAAAAAAGGCCTGCTCCAATGTTGGAAAAGGAACCCTACCAAGAACTTGCACACGAATTGGATCAAATTCAGCATTAAGATCAACCAATAAATCATAAACACGAATCTGGTCCACATATTTCCGATAGGCAACAATGTCCGCAGCTGTAGAAGGCTGAAAACGAGAGTAGTGATCCAAATGTTTCCATAAGCTCTTGAGGGCAGCATAATATTTAGAGACAGACAACTCCTTCTGGGTAGTGGTGTGGAGTGTCTTCTGGATCTCATAAACTTGAGCATCATTCCCCAATTGTCCATATGTTTCCTTGGTAGCAGTCCATATCTGTGTGGCTGTTTCAAGTAGATGGTACTGACTAGAGAGGTCAGATTGCATGGAATTCAGAACAAAGGACAACCATAGCATCATTAGCATTCCATCGATCTAGAAGGGGACCCTCATCGGGTGGCTATTTAGAGGTGCCAATAAGATGGCCAGTAAGTCCTCTTCCAGCCACAGTCAAAGAGAGAAATCTGGCCCACATTAAGTAATTTGTACCAGCAAGTTTAATAGCAGCAGCATAAGGGAGGAACTCAGTCCTGTACTGACCATCACCTCCAGAGGTAGCCGTGGTAATCTCTGACCCAGACATAATGAGGGCAGAAGCTTTGCAAAAATATCAGAAGTTGTGGCTGAATATGAGGTCGAGTGACCCTCTTGACAGCAGAAACTCTCTTGAAAAAAAATAGCAGCAGCAAGCAGCCCTAACCCAAAAATCGATGTGTCAAGGTTTTGAAAAAACCCTGAAAGTAGGGATCAATTGGGGTTAGAGGTCTTCAAAAACTTGGAAAGGAGCTGATATGGAGGTCGAGTGTTCACTGAAGTGGAAGAAATAAACCCTCCAAAAATCAGCAAGAGCTGAAACCTGTAACCCTAAAATCGATGGGAGTCAGGGTTTTGAGAAAACCCTGAAAAGGAGATCGATTTAGGGAATTGTCTTCAGTTGTGGTTTAGACCTTTGATAGTTGCTGTCCAAGGTTGCTAATATGGATCTCCAAGAAGTAAAAACAATCCTCAAGGCAATAGAGGCTCGATCTTCAAGAAGGGGAGAAATCCAAAAAATCGTAGAAGAGGAAATCAGCAGCTATCGATCTCAAGTGGTATTTAGGACATTAATTAATGAGGTTTGATGTAGGGCAGCATCTAGATCAGAAGATCACCTCATTAGAGCTGCCCTAAAGTGGATGGAGAGAACCAAGGGAAGAGATAGAAGAGAAGTGAAGAGACGAGAAGAGAAGGGAAAGAAGAATAATGGAGGGGAAGTTTTGAACCTAGATCAGGGAATTTGGCTCTGATGCCATGTTAACAAAACAGAGTATTGGAGAATGCTTGAATGATCGAATTGATCAACCAAGCCTTATATTTATGTTGATATATGGGCCAGAATACCATGGGGGGTATTCTGGACATTTTTCCTTGTTATTTTATTGTTTTATGAGTGTGGTTTAGTCCCACATCGCCAATGTACAGATTCTATTATTTTCTATTCATTATAAATATATGGCATGGGGTCTGCCTTAGAAATCCAAGCATTGAGTTCTAATTCTGATGCTCTTAACATGGTATCAAAGCTGGTAATTAATTAGGACTCTTATCCACGATCCCCTTCCCTCTCTAATTCTCGATCTCTCTTCTCTTCTCTTCTCTTTTCTTCTTCTCTTCTTCCCTTTGTTTGTTTTGTTCTTCTCTGTCCCATAGGGCAGCACTGATGAGGTGATCAATTGATCCAACTGCTGTCCTCCTTTATTACCTCACCCCATGATCTGAAGATTTGATCGATAGGGTGCTTGGCCTCTTTACTGCGAATATTGAAGACTTCAGCCTTCGTTGGACAGAACCCCTCTTTACAACAAGGGATTTGTTCACCATATTGGAGCTCCAGACCTGCAGCAGAATACTATTCCAGCACCTACATCAAGTTCCAGCCCCTCAAGGTCGATATTTCTTCACACTTTCAGGGTTTTTTTCAAAACCCTGACAATAGTCGACATTGGGGGTTCCATATATCAGTTGATTCTGATTTTTTTAGGGGTGATTCTCCCTAGTTCAAGACTAATTCGACTGCAATTTCAGCCTCATCTAGTCACTTTTCAGGCCTCAATTCATCTTATCAATTTCATCACTTTCAGGGTTTTTTTCAAAACCCTGAAAAAATCAATCTCAAGGTTCTCTCTGTCTGGTGTTGCTGATTTTTGGAGACATTTATTCCTTCATTATTAGAGGGCTTTCATCCTTGTTGCAGCCCTTAACTTGGAGATTTTATTGGGTTTCTCTTCACAACAGTCCCCTTTTGCGATTTGGGATTCTTCACTGTCCTCATGGGTGACTCTGTGGATTCGACTGCTACTTCTGTTGGTGATGTAAACAGCAAACCAGATTATCTGAATTTCTCCCCAAATCCAATCAAGTTGGATGGCACAAATTATCTGCTTTGGTCTAGGTCTGCCTCCTTTGCCATTGCTGGCCGTGGCCTTATTGGTCATATTGGGGGAACCACTACTATGCCTACTGAGGTTGGAGCTGCTCAGGACAAGTGGCTTGCCCACAATGGAGTTCTTATGTCCTACCTGATCGGTTCGATGACTACAGAGCTACAGAACAATTTTCTTCTCCTTGACACAGCCGCGGAAATTTGGGCTGCTTGCAAGGAGACTTATGGATAGCTTGGCAATGATGCCCAGGTATATGAAATCAGGAAGAAGGTCCTTCACACTACTCAGGGAGAATTGACAGTCTCCAAATATTATGCTACCCTACGCAGCCTTTGGCAGCAACTGGACCACTTTTCTGACTTCCACCCGAGTACAGCTGCTGATATTGCCTCCTATAAGAAGCATGTGGACAAGATTAGGGTCTACGATTTTTTGGCTGGCTTAAATGTGGAGTATATCAGATTTGTGTTCAAGTGTTGGGCCATCAGCCTTTCCCCACACTAGAACAATCTTATGCCTTAGTGTCCTCTGAGGAGAACCATCGGGCTGCCATGTTGCATCCCCCTGTTACTGACAGATCAGCTCTCAAGGCTGCTGCCCTTGCTATTCCTGCACCTACTAGCACTGCTTCTCTTGGTGATTCTACCACAAGGACTGTCGTTTGTGAGCACTGTCACAAACCCTATCACACTAAGGAGAAGTGCTGGAAACTTCATGGGAAACCGGTTGACTTTGAAGCAAAAAGGGCTGCCAAGACAAAGCCAAAGCAAAAGACCAAGGCCCATCAGTCTGAAAGTATTACTGCAGCCCCTGCTACTGACCCTGGTCTATCCCAGGATGATCTACAGGCACTCCTACGTATGCTCAGGTCTTCCGCTGCTGCTGCCTCTACTACATCAGCTCCTGCCAGTTCTTCTGCTCCTTCAGGTTCACACTTTGCCCAGACAGGTATTGCATTTAGGGGGTCATTGTGCTTCTATAGCTTCCCATCCTAGGATCATCGATTCTGGAGCTACAGATCATATGACCGGTTCTTCTAGTTTGTTTCACAGATATTCCCCCACTTCTGGGAAGGACAAGGTCAAGGTGGTTGATGGTTCCCTTTCTGCCATTTCTGGAAAAAGAATCATCAACTGCACTTCTACTCTTCCCTTGTCTTCTGTTTTACACATTCCTAAATTTACTACTAACCTTCTTTCTATTAGTAGTATTACTCGTGATCTTAACTGCAAAGTCACTTTCTTTCCATCTCATTGTGTGTTTTAGGATCTGGAATCTGGGAAGACGATTGGATTGGGTAAATTGCACGGTGGGCTGTACCTGCTTGATGATGGTCGCTTCTCTCCACCACAAGTGCCTTCTCCGCTCCACCAGAACTCCATGGTCTCTTCTAAACTCTACCAGTGGCACTCTAGGCTAGGTCACCCCCCTTTAGGAATTTTAGCTCATTTATTTCCTAGTTTGGTCACCCTTCATACTCAGGATGACTTTTTTTGTGAGGATTGTGCTCTAGCCAAACAGACACGTTCAAATTATCCAATTTCTAATAAAAGGAGCTCTTCTTGTTTTGATTTGGTACATTCTGATGTTTGGGGCCCTAGTCGTAAACCGTCTATTTCTGGCCATCGTTGGTTTGTCTCTTTCATAGATTGTCATTCAAGGAATACATGGGTTTATCTTTTACACACAAAAAATCAAGTCTTTTCATGTTTTCAGCATTTTTATAAAATGATTCAAACTCAGTTCCAGGCTACTCTCAAAGTATTGAGAAGTGATAATAGAACGGAGTATACAGAATCCCAATTTCAAAAATATCTTGCTGACCATGGCATCCTTTACCAAACTAGTTGTGTTGATACCCCTGCCCAAAATGGCGTGGCAGAACGAAAGAACCGTCACTTGTTAAAGATGGTCAGGGCTTTGATGTTTGCGAGGAATGTCCCTTCTCAATATTGGGGGGATGCGGTACTCACTGCAGCCTATCTCATCAATCGGCTGCCTTCCCGAGTTCTTAACTCTCGTAGCCCCTCTGATATTTTGCTGGGCAATTCCTCCTTTATTGTGCCCCCCAAGGTGTTTGGTTGTGTGTGTTATGCTAGGGATACTAGATCTCCTGGCAAACTTGAACCTAGGGGCCTTCGCTGTATTTTCTTGGGTTATTCTCCGACCCAGAAAGGTTACAAGTGTTACCACCCCCCTTCCCGTTGTACCATGGTTAGTATGGATGTTATTTTCCATGAGTCCCTTTCTTACTATTCTTCGCCACCTCTTCCGGGGGAGAGTTCTAGTAAAGATGTGCCTTTTGAGATTCCTCTACCAGAGGTTCCTCAGGCTGCTGTCCAACCCACTTTACTACCACCCACGGCTGCTACCCAACCTACTTTGGATACCCCACTTCCTTTGGCTGTTCCTCCCTCACCTAATGGGAATCCTATACAGGGGGAGACCATAAAAAATAGTGCTGTTAATGCTCCTATATAGGGGGAGCTGACTCCAGTCCAGAGAACTATTGGTGAATTTCAGAAGAGAATTGACAACTCCAACATCATCACCTATACGAGGGGCAGATCCAACAGAGGGCAACTGCAACCCACTGTAGCACCAGTACCCATCCAATTGCCAACTACAGACCCGGATCCTTCATCTCTTGGTAATTCCTCTCCTTCCGACCTACCTATTGCTCATCGCAAAGGTACTAGGACTTGCACCTTACATCCCATATCTCGCTTAGTTTCGTATGGTTCTCTTTCTCCTTCTTTCCGTGCTTTTGTATCCTCTCTTTCTTCTGTCTCTATTCCTAAAACTTGGCAGGAAGCATATACAGATGGAAAGTGGAAGGCTGCAATGTTGGAAGAAATGAGAGCACTACACAAAAATAACACGTGGGATCTTGTGACTCTTCCTCCAGGGAAAAAACCAGTGGGATGTAAATGGGTCTTTGTGGTCAAACAGAAGGCTGATGGGTCAGTGGATCGGTATAAGGCACGTCTGGTTGCAAAGGGGTTCACTCAGACTTATGGAGTTGACTATCAGGAGACCTTTGCACCAGTGGCAAAGCTCAACACTGTCAAGGTGCTGTTATCTTGTGCTGCAAATCTTGGGTGGGATCTTCAGCAGCTAGATGTGAAGAATGCCTTCCTCCATGGGGAGCTTGAGGAGGAGGTATATATGGACATTCCACCAGGCTTCTCTGGTGACAGGACTAGGGGCAGAGTCTGCAAGTTGAAACGTGCTCTCTATGGGTTGAAGCAGTCACCTAGGGCTTGGTTCGGCAGGTTTTATAAGGCTATGATTACAGCAGGTTATAAGCAGAGTAATGCTAATCACACCTTGTTCATCAGACGAGTTGATGACAAGGTTACTCTTCTCATAGTCTATGTGGATGATATCGTGGTGACTGGTAATGATGATGCTACTATCAGGGATTTAAAGCTTCTCCTTGGCCGTGAGTTTGAGGTCAAAGATTTAGGTTCTCTAAAATATTTCCTAGGGATAGAAGTTGCTCGCTCTTCAAAGGGCATCTTTCTTTCTCAAAGAAAATATGTCCTTGATCTTTTGACTGAGACAAGGCTGCTAGGTTGTCATCCTTCAGATACTCCTATGGATGCTACTGTAAAACTTAGGGAGAAAGAGGGTGAACCTGTTGACAAAGGTGGTTATCAGCGGTTAGTAGGCAAACTAATCTACCTTTCCCACACCAGACCTGATATAGCGGTTGCTATAAGTATGGTGAGCCAGTTCATGCATGATCCCTATTCCTCTCATATGGATGCAGTCCGGCGTATTTTGAGGTATTTGAAGTCTGCTCCAGGAAAGGGAATTCTCTTATCTTCCAATGGTCACCTCAAGATTGAAGCTTATACTGATGCCGACTGGGCTGGTTCTTTTGACAGAAAGTCCATCTCTAGCTATTGCTCCTTTGTGGGTGGGAACTTTGTTACATGGCGCAGCAAGAAGCAGAATGTTGTGGCAAGGTCCAATGCTGAAGCCAAGTTTCGTGCGATGGCCCAAGACATTTGTGAACTTCTTTGGCTTAGAGGATTATTGCAGGATATTGGTGTTGTTGTCCATCTTCCAATGATGCTTTATTATGACAATAAGGCTATTAGCATTGCTCATAACCCTGTTCAGCATGATCGCACTAAACATGTGGAGGTTGACAGACATTTCATCAAGGAAAAGCTTGAAGCTGGACTCATTTGTGTTCCCTTTGTCAAGACTACCGATCAGCTGGCTGATGTATTCACTAAGGGTCTGAATTGCAAGTTGTTCCATCCTATACTAGTCAAGTTGGGCATGCATGATATATATGCTCCAACTTGAGGGGGAGTATTGATATATGGGCCAAAATACCGTGGGCGCATTCTGGACATTTTTCCTTGTTATTTTATTGTTTTATGAGTGTGGTTTAGTCCCACATCGCCAATGTACAAATTCTATTATTTTCTATTCATTATAAATATATGGCTTGGGGTCTGCCTTAAAAATCCAAGCATTGAGTTCTAATTCTGATCCTCTTAACAATTTATAATGTGAAAGATTACATCCTAATGACAACAATACCCCTAGTTTAGCCGACTTAACTAGGCAGTACATAAACATAAACATAAAAATGTAAAAAGACCAGAATACTCCCACGGTATTCTGGTGTACATTATTCAACAGGTGAGAATGTAGAGATTGTACCAGAGACAAGAAAGAAGGTCCTAGAGGGGAGGAGATTAGTGCATCCACAGCCATGAGGTAACTCCTTCAAATTCAGTCAATATTCAACTTTCTTCCAACGATGGGATTACATTCTTATATAGAAAGAGAAATTAAAAAAAATAAATTCCTAATTACCTATTTTGGAAATAGAAACTGTAGCTAAGTAAGAAACTAAACAACTACTAAATCCCATATGCATATAAAACTTCCCTAGTATAAAAATATTGCTAAATTTACAAGGTAATCCCAAATCTCCTACGTGTAACTACATCACTACTGGCTCCTTTTGGCTCCTTCTGAATCAAATCACCCCGCCGTACTAAAGCATTCAAAGGCCTCTGTTGCACATGTCCATGCCACTTCAAACAACTTTCTCGCAACTTATTAATTATTGGAGCTACTCCTAAATTAGCACTAATTTTGTTCATTCCTTATTTTGTCTTTCTAATTTTTTATCACCCATCCATCTAAACATCCTCATTTCAGCTACACTAATTTTGTTTATATGTTTGTGTACAATGAAATTATTATATCTTCTTCACCAAAGAAATGAATCTGTGAGAGAGAGAAAATAAGAGTATTGACAATTCTCACAGGTCATACTATCATGATAGTAGAATCAGCATGAAACCATGTTCCCCCAGTGAATGCATCTTGACATACCAAGAAAAAAACTGAAAAAGTACAAGAACACAAAAATTAAGAATAACAATTCATTTTAATCTTGTACAATATCCACTGCATAGAATTAATAACTAGAACTTTCAAGCCTGTAACTTAAATATAAACGAAACCAAATGTATAAGACAAAAGGAGGCACCTGGGATAAGGATTTCCTTTCACCATTTTCTGCCCATACTTACGCCACCTGTAGCCATCACTTGAGATCCCCACATCACCAGCTGCTTGAACAACAATCTTAGGCTCCTTGATTGTTTTTAGTATAGGGCCTGCATAGGCTACATTGTTTTCCTTTATCCTGAAAACTAAAAAAATAAAAATTAAATACAACATATATATCACATAGGAGAAAATTTCAATAAAAACATTCTCTTTGATCCTTGCCTTCGTTTTGGTTCTGGTTCATCACCATTTTTGCCCATAGCTTGAGTTTCAGCACCCGTGTAAGAAGCATCTGAGCTATGACGTTTCTGTTCAGGTGTTGGCAGTGTTGGCAGTGTTGGTTGACTAGGTTCTCCCCTAGATGTAGATGGCTCAGAATCATCAAATTTTTTAATCGAATGATCTATTGTTTCACTTTCTCCAATCGGACCAGCAGATGGCACAAATCTCCTCGTTTTGGTGCACCTAATCTTTCGAGGAGGCTCATGGTTATGCCGACCCTTATATATAATCTCAGTCACACGGCCAGTGTGATCACAACGCTCAACCTTCTTCTTAGCTTGACAATCAGAATATGTGCATTTGTAATAGCTTCGAGAACTCTCAGTGCTCTTCACCTGCTTCTGTCCATACTTACGCCAGTTGAACCCATCACTAGTGGGTGCCTTTGCAACAACAAGAGCAGCTTTCTTTTTCTCATCACAGGAATTCTGCTGCTCCACTTCTGGTGTAGAAATATTATTTTCTTGAAGAACTCGTGCTGGTTCTTGTTGTGGAGTGGAACCCGGCCGAGATGATGTGGCATGTGAAGGAGAAACAGGTGCCAACTCTGATGAAGGTGGCGCATACTTAATCTGAAGCTGCTTCTGTACCTGAGCTTGAGCAGCCTGAGCTGTCACACTTGCCAAGGCTTCCTGATGGGACATCCCAAATTGCCCCTAAAAGGGGAAATAATGAACAAGAAAGTATTGTCAACTTATACCGATGCAGTCATATCTAGGGTCCCTCCCACCAACCTAGTCCTATGGCTAGAGCATTTGTGGGATGATACAGAATCAAACAGTAATAAGGCAATATGTATCTAAATTTTAAAACCATGTTTTGTTGAATCCATATTTTCAGCCTAAACCAAGTTGCAAAATAATTGTCTCAGCATACTTCACAGACCATATTAAGATTTTTATGCTTTCCATCTCATCCACATACATAAATTAACATTGGCAACTCACAAGTTCTTCAACATTGTCTATGTGAGTCAAACGACAAAAGTAGTAAATCAATTTACAAGATGTTTCTATTTTTTTTTTGGGTAGAAACAAGATGTTTCCCGAACATGTTAACAATCATTCAACACTTGAAGTGTAAAATAAAAAATAAAAACGCGCCTGACTCATAATTGGGCTCATGGAGTTGATTCTTTATATAAAGGTAAGGCGTTTTCTTCGCTCCGTAGTTTGCATCGTTTGCTTGAGCGCCCCTGGCTTTTTGGCTGAGCCACTTGTTGTCCGGAAACATGTCTATTGTTTAATCACTGTTTGAATTGCTCTTTCGAAAGAAAAAGCGTTGATACTTGTGGAGTCTTTCTCAGTCGGCATGCTTTCAACTGAGCCACCAAAAAAGGAATAGGTTCTTAATGAGCTGATTGGTTAGCGGCCGCCCAGCTACGCGTTGGCGAGAACGTCCAATCTCATCCCGTACTTGAACCGGGGACCACTAGGGGGAGGATTTGAACTCAAGAACCAGTAAAACTACATTGGTAACACAGTAACAGTATCCCAGACAATCTACATCCAACCCTACAATGTGATCCTTAATTAATCATGACAGAACCATTCTCAATATCATCTTGATCTGTGAATAAAGTTAAATTGGAGAATTAGATGAATACATTATCTGTGTGATCAGAATCACCCATTTGCCTAAATAGTTGGAGTGGGGGGAAAAAAAGGGTAAAGAAAAAGAAAGATATTTACATCCAATCTCGCACCACATTGAGCTTAAACCACTAGCTCGGAAGGGGGGACAAATTAGAGTACAACAAATATAAACACTGAACATGTTAAAAGATTTTACAGTTTCTGACCAAATATCAACAAGTCCAAATCACTAAGTTTGTGCAGAATACTTCTCAGACTGTGACTATGCAATGCGAGTGGCAAAATCTCAATAACTTAAACCAGTCAGGTATTTAAGAATTTACTTGCATCAAAGCTCACTGACCAGTCACTGATGAAACGAAACACATATATGAGCGAACAAAGAGAGAAGAACCGAAGATAAGTCAAACCACTCTACCAACTTTCTCATTGTAAAAGTGAAAAATCAGTACAAAACCAGTGCATTTCTTACCAACAAGCCATAATTCTATCTGTCCAAATTTCACAAGACTATAGTAAAGCATACTCAATTCAAATGGGAGGGGGAAAAAGAAAAAAGATCCCATCTTTACTAACTCACGCATATAAGCTCAGACAAACAAAAAATCACAGGATATAAAACCATTCGCAATTCAAACAACAGTCACATATCCAGTACTCGAAAGAATAACATAATAAGGAGACATTTTCAGTGGAAAGCAAACGACCTTAAATCCAGTGGGGTTGAACGACGCTAATGGGCAAACAATTGGATACCCAGTTGGATCAGTAGAAATAATTGGCTTAACATCCACTCCCTCAGAAAGATGCTTTGTCGAATTCGCCACCGGAGAAGCCATCGCACCGGCGAGTAACTGAGAGAAAGAACGACAATCGGACTCATGATCATTGCCTGACGATGGAGGAGGACGAGGAGGCACCACTAGGGTTTCTACTGGAGAATTATGGTCTCTGAACTCAGTTCCCACAGGAGAAGGATCAGGTTCAGTTACTGATGCCACAGAACCCTCGGACTCTTGAAGAGGTATCTGTTCTTCTCCTGTGCCTTCTTCTATCTTCTCTGTTTTTTCCTCTGTATCTTTAGTTTCTTTTACCTTGGGAGCTTTGATACCCTGGTTTTTGCTGTCCGCCATGAAAGCTCTGCAGTTGCAGAGTGAACTGGGCTTCGGACGGTTTTAAATTTTAATGTCCGAAACAGGTTGCGTGCATGGAAATCGGTTTTGTTGGGGACTTCGGGAGAAGAGATTGTGAGGAGAGAGGGGTTTTAAAAAGCTTAATGGGGTAAGACTGAAGAGAGAGCTTCTTCTTTGACTCGTATTGACCAGGTGGTTTAAGGCTGTAACCAACGCCGTTACTTTTCTCGTCGCCTGTTATCTTTGTTGGTTTTTTATAAAGTTACTTTTTTTATTGTGGTGGCCTTCGAAGCTGGGATTCACCGCTCGATGAGATACAGCGATGACGTTTGATAACTGACGTCGCAGTTAGCCGTCTGTTACAGGCTTTGACTCGGACACAGTAGCAGATTCTGGTTCATGATTTTGCATTATATTAACTGTTTTGGGGTACACGGAAAAAAATATGTTAGGATGGGAAAGAGAATGCTACATTCCGCGTTTCCATGGGGCACGGTGGTCATTTTATATGTCCTATGTCTAGGCGTAGGGACAATGCATTGCATATGTCGAGTTAGCGTTTTTTCTCCCATATTATATTTAAGAAGAAATAGTTTATGTGGGACAGCATGGCACCTACGCCCTTAGTAAGTTCGGCAATGGCAATTGAATGGGTGCGGATCCATACGGCAATTAAACGGATTACACGATAATAATACTTTTCCAAAATTCGACGTTATAAAACGCATATGGCAAAAATAATAGTCACCACCTAATGTGATCCGGTCCCTTCTCGGGCACTTGGTGGCGCACGGAGGGTTTTTGATTGCTCCTCTTTTTGGAGGGAAAAGGAACGAGTCTTCTCCGGAGTAAGGTTCAATTTATCAGGGGATGGGGGTCATACAATAAAATAAAATGAAGTCACCACTTAAGGTTAGGGTCTAGGACTCATTGATGTAGTCCTAGAAGGCTACGAGACTTCAATTGGTCTAGTCAGAGATTCAGGATAAGTGGTCAGGTTACGAGAGTGAGAAGGTGTTAGGCACCTACCTCGCCCGGGTAAACTAGTCCTTCTACTAGATGCTTGTTTTCGAATATTCTTCCTTAATGAATGTTCTATTCTCACATGAATGATTAAATAATGATGCACAAACTATTTAATTAAATTAAATCATGTTACACTAACCACTGTACACTACACGAGAGTACTTGAAAGGACTACATTGTACTGAAATTAAAACTTAACAAAAGAAATGTATACCTGTACGCTTTAAAGGAGGCAAAAGACTGACTCTGTCCCTTCATCAGACAGCGTAACGGCTTGTGAGTGTCAAATCTTACGATCTTTGACAGAATAACGGCGATCTAATGCTTTGGAAACTAGGGGTTTAATGGCCAGACAAAGTTGCTATGCCACCGGGGGGGTTTCCTAGATTTGGGAAAGAAAGAGTCGTGGAAGCCAGACTCGGATAGGCCGGACTTCAGATAGTGGGACGAGGCTCGAAGGATCGGAATCGGATTAGGGAAGAACCCCAAAACAAGAAAACAAGAAAAAAAAAATTGGAGCTCTGGGGGTGCCCCTTCTCCCCAAAACTTTGATCTTTCAAATGAGGGAGGTGACCATTTTATAGGCAAATTTTGGGTTCAGCAGTGCCGCGAAAAACGTGCGGGGCCACATGGCTGGGCCACGACAAAACAAAAATGGCAAAAAAATTCGAATTTTAGGCGCCCACGAGGTCGCACGGTAAGGTTGCAGGTGCATGGCCCCATGCGACAGGGCCGCACAGTGCTGGGTGTTGCCTTGCGGGGCTACGACCATGACTCTGCCTCGTGGGGGTTGCGCGGACATTCTGGGGCTGTCTGGGGGGTTGTATGCATGATTATACGCTTTACGGGATGAGTGGAGATGTTTTTCGATACAGTGTCGATTTTGGGGACATTGCCAGTCATTTGCGTCCGATTATCGTCATCGCTGGGGGGTGACAAAATTCAGCGTCTATAGTTTGCCCCTCTTTGGCTGAGGCCTGTGCCAACAGTCGAAGGGTAAAAACAAAAGATCACTTGATTTTGTCACGAGGAGCATGCATCACCGTCACTTTGCTCATAGGTGACGGAGTTGAATGATAAAACCTCGTTTCGAAAAAACCATTTGATGAGCGAACTCAACTGTCACTTTGCTGATGGGCTACGGATTTTTAAACAACACTTTGGCAAACCATTTGGTAAATCCTTTTTAAGAATTCAGATGGTATTTCCTAAGTGTGTACTTACCTGATTGGACAACATTGCTCGGCTGGGTTTCTCCCTGGCGTTCGAACATTTACCTAGAGGGATTCTGATCTTTGGGCATTGTTCGATTGGATTTCCTCCTAGCATTCGAACATTGCATGCCTGGAACCTGATCTTTGGGCATTGCTCGACTGGATTTCCTCCTGTCGTTCAAACATTGCTTACCTGGAACCTGATCTTTGGGCATTGCTCAGCCGGATTTCCTCCTGGTGTTCGAACATTGCTTGCCTGTAGTCCTGGTGATGTGAAAGTATTATTAACGATGAGACGGCATCGCGACTGAGTGATGATAGCGAAAACGATGAGGTGGCATCGCGACCGAATTTTGAAAATGTAACGATGAGACGGCATCACGATCAAATTTTTGGAGTGTATCGATGAGACAGCATCGTGATCGAATTTTGAAAATGTAACGATGAGACGGCATCGCAATCAAAAATTTTGAAATTATAACAATGAAACTGCATCGCGACTGAAACTTGAAGGTGTAACGATGAAACGGCATCGCGATCGGATTTTTGAAAGTGTAACGATGAGACGGCATCATGACCAAACTTTTTGAAATCATAACGATGAGATGGCATCGCGATCGAAAATTTTGAAATTGTAACGATGAGACGGTATCTTGATCGAAACTTGAAGGTGTAATGATGAAACGGCATCGCGACCGGATTTTTGAAAGTGTAACGATGAGACAGCATCGTGACCGAACTTTTGAAATTGTAACAATGAGACGGCATCGTGACCAAAAATTTTGAAACTGTAACAATGAAATGGCATCGCGATCGAAAATATTGAAATTGTAACAATGAGACAGCATTGCGATCGAAAATTGAAGGTGTAACGAAGATACAGCATCGCAACCGAATTTTTGAAGGTGTAACGATGAGACGGCATCGCGACCAAATTTTTTAAATTGTAACGATGAGAGGACATTATGACCGAATTTCTGAAGGTGTAACGATGAGACGGAAGAGCGACTGAATTTTTGAAAGAGTGACGATGAGACGGCATCGCGACCAAACTTTTGAAAAAGTAACGATGAGACAACATCACGATCGAATTTTGAAATTGTAACGATAAGATGGCATCATGATCAAATTTTTAAAGTTTTAACGATGAGACGGCATTACGATCAAATTTTTTTAAATTGTAACGATGAGTTGGCATCACGATCGAATTTTTGAAATTTTAACGATGAGATGGCATTGCGATTGAATTTTTTGAAATTGTAACAATGAGACGGCATCGCGATCAAATTTTTGAAATTGTAATGATGACACGACATCGCGATCAATTTTTTTTTTTAAATTGTACCAATGAAACGGCATCGCAACCAAAATTTTGAAATTGTAACAATGAAACGGCATCGCGATCGAATTTTTTAAATTGTAACGATGAGACAGCATCGCGACCGAATTTTGTAACAATGAGACGGCATTGAGACCGAATTTTGAAATTGTAAAGATGAGACGGCATCGCGATCGAAAATTTTTTTAAATTGTAACGATGAGACGGCATCGCGATCGAAAATTTTGAAATTGTAACGATGAGACGGCATCACGACCAAATTTTTGAAATTGTAACGATGAGATGGCATCGTTACCAAATTTTTTAAATTGTAAAGATGAGATGGCATCGCGACCGAATTTCGGGAAGTGCAACGATGAGATGGCATCACGACTAAATTTTGAAATTGTAATTGTCATACTCCCATCCCATTAAAGGATAAAATACTAAAAACGGGGTATGACTATGATGCTTACCAACATCTTAACCACTACCAGGATCTCGACGCAGTGGCCAATGCACAGTCTTAAACTAATATTAATTTCAATAATATTAGAATGCAGAAAGTAAAAGAATATTCCATTCCAAAATATAAGAATTGGACGGAAGCGTTATAAATACAAAGAATTTAAAGTCTACGTGATAGACTATTTAATGATTTACATATCGATCCAACAGATTTACTATCACATATATACAACACTAATGATAAACAAAATAACAAAAGATGTAAATTGTGCCCACTGGCACAGTCCATGAGTACACACCATGATCAAAGTCCAGAATCACAGCTCCAATCAGTCCACATCAAAAGAGGATCGCCAACATACATCACCTGCATATAGCTAAAAAAGGTTGCGCAATGGGGGTAAGCTCCACTGAGCCCAGTGAGGGGATGGGGAGTGCACATACACATAGTCCATGATGCATGAAATGTTAAATATATTTTCCACCTAACAAACAGTCTAAGTCATGGTATATGCTACTGTGATAACTCGGGAGACACTGAGGGTCACTTATCCTATCACCCTCAGTGAAACCTCAATTATCACATTGGGACCTACGTCGGTAGAAGCCATTATGACTACCCAGTGATAGACCCCATATAGCCATTACTACCCTTGACCTGGCCTCTTCCACCTCCATAGACATCAAGTGTTCCGACTATCCAACACCTAAACCTTTATTGGCAAGGGTCGTAGCATAAGGGAGCATAAATCCTAGCCACAGATATACTACATGCAATCCTATTGTCCTGAGAGGTATTCTGGGTGCATCAACGTCCCATTCCATCTAGTACCCAGATACCAGCACGACACGACGCATACAGACCAAGATGGAAAATAATGAATATAATAACAATAATAATCTCGGGGTTTCGACACCGGCATTCTAGACACTGTAACCCAACATAATAAAGTAAAGCAAACATGCTCGCATTTCATCAGTTTATATTCAACATAATTTATATGCAAGAATGCAACATGTTAAGAATAAATGCAAGCATACACAATTATATGATCTATATAATTATCTATATATATATATATATAACAAGCCCAAACATCACCTAAAATCCACTCATTGTTTGTTTGCTCCTCGTTCGATGTGTTTAGTAAGGTTTGCTTATGAGCACGCACTCCTGTACAGATTCCAAGGTCTGAGGATGCGTTAGAATAGTGTTAGAAGTGTATAGGTGGGTCCCATGAAGGGTCCCAACAGTTTAATTTAAGTTTGGGTCAAGACAGCAAGGGCGGATGAAGGAACGGAGTCAGCTAGGTGAGTCCGGTCGTTCCCCCGCCACCATTCTTTTGAAATCTTTGAAGATTTTCACCTTCAGCCTTTCATCCATGGAATCACAAGGGTCTCAGGGTTAGGGAGGTGAGTCCAATCCTTCGTTAGGGATCTAAAATACATAGTCCGTTAAGAAGGTAAGGGGATTCAAGGGATTTGGATCCAACTTCAAGGTTTTTCCCCAAGTATTATAGACAAGGTCAGTCTGATTCCTAGCCTTCTTCTTGAGATCCAACAGCCTCAAGTGCTAGGGGAGGGTGTCCTAAACCTTCCTAAGGGCATAATGTCTCATATCATTCATTGGTCTTAGGAGATCCCATAGATTGGTCTCCCCTTAGGACTTTCCATTTCTAGGTTGAGGTCGCAAGTCCCTTAGGACAACAAGGGGGGTTTCGAAGGTATCAAGGGTAGACCTCAGTACCCCGATAGGTCAATTAATTAATATATTTAGGGGGCCACTTTAGGTAGTAATTAATCCCCAATAAGGTTTACTAAGTCTTACACAAGCAGCCACAATGTGGGCGAGGTTACCGGATTACAATCATGTTCCTAAGTTGCTGTCAAAATATATCAGCTGGGTTTGGATCCACTTTTGAGGGTCTTTTTTTGGATTGGGTCCACGGTTCCTTCATTGAAAATGTAGCCCTTCTAGTCTATTTTACAACGCAACTTGAATCATGTCGATACGATATGCGTACATAAAGTTATGGTCAAAATAACAGTGGTCATACTGTAAAACTGCAGACGGATCCAAGAATGGATTCTATTTGTGTGAGTCCGCTCGTGCATCCGGTCGAACCCTGAGACACACCCAAGATGGGCGGATCCATGGGCGGATGCACGATTCTGAGTCCGCCCCTGAGTCCGCTCGTAGCAGGAATAGGTTTTTCAAGTCCGAACTTCATCCAACTTGATCCCCAATGCCCCCAATGGCTTCAAGGGCTTGTAGGGATGACTTCTAAGGTTTAATAGGGTCTCAAATATCCTAATGGCACAAAGCATTAAGCCATTTATGGTCCACATCCAATCCTTCAACCCAATCTTGGGTTTTTGGGAAAAATCTAGGTTTCCATGGCTTGGGTTGAATGGCACACCATTGGGAGGATTAAGGGTGTGCAATGGCACCCAAAGGGACTAACAACAATCCCCAACACAAGAGCATTGGGTCCCAAGTGGAACCCAAGCTATTCCCAAGCTCCAAAATCCCAAAACCTAAACTAGTAAATAGAGAAAATAGAGAAATGGAGGGGGGGAGAGATAGCTTACCTTCATGGGAGGCAGCAAGCACAAGGCTAGCTGAGCCTTCTTTAACCTCTTTCCTTCTACTTCTACTTCTCCTCTTCTTTTCTTTCCTTTTGTTCTTTCCTTCTTCCTTTCTCCTTCTTGTCCAGTTTCAGCAAATGGGAGAAATGAAAGAGCTTTAGAGCTCTCTCCTCTATTTACCTTCTTAAGGGTAAAATAAACAACAAAAGCAAACTCCCTAAACTACCCTTGTCTTTATTCCCTTTTCCCTTCAACAAGCCATGGTCCAACTATTGGGCCAAGATTAAACTCATGGTCCTTGAACCAACCCAACTTCTCAAACCTAAAAAGAACCTATTGGCTACAAAATAAAATGGGCCTTAGGGCCTGTTTGGTTGACAACCCAAATCTCTAAAAATCCATTTTAACTCAAGATGGGCCTTGGGGCCCACATACAAGGTTCAAAAATGTAAAAGAAGGTAGGGGTGAGGGTCCATCTAGTCCAAGGGTCTGATTATAGTGTCCAGGACACGGGAATGTGGGTCCCATAGGAAAATAAATCAAAAAGACAGATGACAGCACGGGCAGATTATCGATCGAATTGACCAACAGTGGATCCGGTCGTGACTCCGGTGTTGCTGTCAAGGCCCAAACTTCAAGGAAAGTTGAAGGACTTTGGCCCACACTTCCAAAACTTCGAGGAGATTCTTATTATAATATTTTGAGTCTAAGGTCATCAGTGTTGACCATAGTCATAGGTTATTACCCTTTGGGTAAGGTCTAAATTGCCCCGGGGTATTAGGGTATATTTCGGGTACGGGTGTAACAATAATGATGAGACAACATTGCGACAAAAATTTTTGAAAGTGTAACGATGAGACGGCATCGCGACCGAAAATTTTAAAATTCTAACAATGAGATGGCATCCCGATCGAATGAAAGTGTAACGATGAGGCGGCATCACAATCGAATTTTGAAAGTGTATCGATGAGACGGCATTGCGATCGAATTTTTTTTGAAAGACATGAAGCTTCCTGGTCCAAAATTTTTTAAAAGAATAATTTATGGTAATAGCAATGAGGCCCAATGAGGCCCAAGGAAATTGATGAAAGGGCACCAAGGCCTCAAAATTTTTTTTTCTTGAGACCTTACCTTCTCAAAATGAAACCAATCTAGAGTGGCCAGCTTGGCGATATGAGGGAATCTCGGGACTACCATGAGACCTGTAGCCGTAATCAAGCTGAGGAGAACAGACATCTCATGAGGCAGTTGGCATTCGCGGGAGTCTCCCCTGCCCCGTTCGTGCTGCATGATGATGAGAGCGGTGATGATGAGGGTTATGCTGATGATGATGAGGATGAGGTGGTCCTGGATGCTGAGACCTTGTCCTCTAGTGATGAGAATTAGTCTCGCCTCCTTCCCCTCTTACCTATTACATACATTTTCCTTAAATTTATGTTTTTTAAATGTGGGAATGTTGGTGGAATGATTGGACGATGTCCTTTTTTATTTATTTATTAAGCTTTATGGAATGGGAATAATATTTTAATCTAATTAAGACACTTGCTTTTTCCTTTGCAATGCACAATTCCAGATATTTTTATTTAATCCCTGATCACATTACATGCGTGGAAACGATAGAGGGGTAAGAAAAACAAAAAACGGTGAGGAATTGACACATGACCATAATGCCACCCTGCAATTACATATTTCCACCACAATGTATCCAGTAGATTCACAATCTTCGGCGTCATAAGATAAATTCGCAGGAATAAAACTTCTTAAATTCATCAAAAATGTAAGTAGACTAGATTATTAGATATTTATTACTTCCCAAATAAAATCATATATTCTTTAACAACAAACCCTAATTCTACACTTAGGCAAGGAATAATTCAAATTAAGGGTGTTATACTAGGGCACAGTACTTACCATGCATGTATGTGTACACCTCTAACTAGTCCAAGCTCCTACATATCTGCTTGCCCTAATCTTGGATTAGGTAAAAAGACTAAATTACGCCTAGTCCAAAATCAGGGTATTACATATAACCTCTTACAAACCATCTTTACTATTCTCAATTGTTGCTAAAAGATATTTGACTTAGGCGTCGAAGAGTACCCCGCTGGTAAAAACTGGCTCTCTGGTGTCCATCTTGTTCTCTTGTGTAGGTCTGAGCCCAGAAGGACTCTTGGTGGAGATTTCTTGACGCAACACCTCACAACTAAAATAAACACTATAAAATCCCCTATTACATGTCATATGATTATCATTTAACATATCAAAATATAAATAACAATATCTCATCATACATTATAAAAAATGTGAAAATGAAGGCTATAGTCCACCATATGACCCATCTTTTATTGTATTATTTTTCTTTGAATTCTCAATGTTATAAATTTGGTTTTGTTTTAAACAAAATTAATCTTCACCATAATTCATAGAGAACTTCATTTGGACTAAAACTTGACAT
Organism: Telopea speciosissima; assembly: GCF_018873765.1. Taxonomy (NCBI): domain Eukaryota; kingdom Viridiplantae; phylum Streptophyta; class Magnoliopsida; order Proteales; family Proteaceae; genus Telopea; species Telopea speciosissima. The sequence continues at coordinate 11,403,145 of NC_057926.1, forward strand.
GTTTTGCTTGTAGGCAACATTTGGATCCACCTACTAATACCAGCTACAACTCCCACAAGCCCAAAGTAAGGAACAGAGAGAGAGGAAAGAAGTGGTGGGTTCATAAATCAAACAAGTGCTGGAAATCAACCTCACCATTATAAGAAAAGGCCAAGGAAATCCATTCAAACTTAATGTAATTACAGACATTTCATATGCAGAGAAATAAAACTTACAAAGGGACAGAGAAGGGAGAGAAAAAATAACTTACAGAGGGATCTTTGGACGAACTTTGTATATGTTGTAAGTTGGCTTATAGCAAACTTTGTAGTGCGAGGTAGAGTGAAGAGTCGTCTGGGCGCCGTTAAACCGCACAGAGAAGAAGAATGGAGAGTGGAGAGTCTCGGAGAGAAGAAGAAGGGGTGGCACAGCTTGGCCGAATGGAGAGTCGAGATGGAGAAGGAGGAGGAGCAGAGTGCGGGTAGAATGGAAAGTCATCGGCAACCGTTAAAGCACAACAAAGAAGAAGAATGGAAAGTAGAGAGTCTCGGCGAGAGAAGAAGAAGGGGCAGCCGTGGCGATTAGGGTAGGAGTGAAGCCGTGAAGGGCGAGGTTTGGACTCGCAATCACCCCACCAATGAGAAGAATAGGAAAGGGTTAAGGGCGAGGTTTTGGTTTTTGTAAGTTTCAATTTTTTTTTATAATTACATTAACTAATTCTAAAGTAAAAAATAGTATATCTGTATTACTCGGATTTATACGTGTATAACAGTCCCTTGTAAAAAATATATTATTTATCCATTTTAATCTCTACAGAAAAATATATTTTTTTCAATAAAATGTTCGGATATGTGTGCGTATAATATGTGAACTTACTAACTAAGCCTATGATTAACACAAGAGGGGGCGAAATGACCGTCCCTATTAATGCTTTTGCCCATGCTCTTATTGGCCTCCACGCACAAGGGCCACGTTTTCTCACAGAAAACACTTCCCCTATATTTAATCTCTAATCCCTCTTCCATACATATTAACTTTTTGGGCAAGAGAACACTAACTGGTGTGTAACCCCTGTACCAATGCGATAGCCAATGAAAATGTGCACATAGGCATTGGTTTGGATGTGATTTTTGATTTTTATTGGGGGGCTAAACTATTTTTTTTTTGTACACAAAGGCATTCATTTGTATCTAGATGCTAGAACCTTGCTGACCACGCGACCGGTTAGTGTTTCTTTTTCCCTTATTTTTTTTTTGGATAGGTTTGCATATTTACCTTTGCTTCATAGAAGGATGATATGATAATTTAAACCACTGGATGTACAGGAGATTATTTGAATTGGATATATATCAATTTTTAAATTGGAATTGGATCATTAACCTTCCCATGTATTGGCAATACCCTCCCAATTCAGGGGGTTAAAAAATTGACCCACCCCGGTAGGCTTGATTTGAACCCATCGGTTGAAGACCAAGACCAGCCCAACCAATTACTAAGCATGTGAGGTTCAAACGGGTTTGAGCACTAACCAATAGGGACCGTTTATAGCCTATTGACTATTAGTTTATTTTTTTTATGGATAATGAAAATAAAATTAACTAAATAAGATGTACTCAACATCATCTATGTATCGTCCATCGGACAAGAAAAACATCATCTATATTTAGGCAAAGGATGCCATGGATTCAATCTATGAATATTAATGGTTTTATGTTTTGGTGATTACATTCTATTTGTGTATGAAAAAACTATTTTGCTCTTTCTAGTGCTTTATGAGTATACAGGTTCTAAACATTGAGAAGTGTGTCCTGCCGAAGCATTAAACTAGAAGATAACAAACTGCTCACAGACTTTGTCATGGATTGATGGAGCTCAAATTGAAAGATCAAGTCAAGTGATCCATGAGGATTCAAACAACTTGAACCATGATTAGAAGATTTATCTTAGTTTATTTAAATGTGTCCTAGGTGTTGTTTTTCATCTTGTACTATCTAGATGATCGTGTAATGGACCCATATATATATATGAATTCAATGCCAATTTTAATGTTTATGTGGATGTTTGAATGATATATGTTTCTTGTTAAATCGTATACACTATTCCATCTTCAAAATTTTATATGCTTATAATATTATATTGATAATGTAAATTCGTAAATTCTTAGTATACTCCATGATATAATGAGTGTTATAATGTATGTGATATTATTTATTATTTATGGTGTTAGGCCCTACTATTTATAGATTCATTTATAATATTATATACACTTTGGTCATATGGGTAAATTAATACATATACTTATATAAGCCTATGCACTATATGAATTGTGATATTTAATCAAGGGGTCATGAGTATAAAGTTCCTTACCAAAAAATGAGTATAAAGTTGGGTTAGGCTTATATTTAGTTATAGATTGAACCAACATGATTTAAGTGGAGGGCAACTAGAGTCTTGTTAAATGCTAGAAAGGGGCCCATGTATAAAAGGGACTTAGTTGGGCTAAGTTGAGAATTTTCTCAACACATCTTTTGAGAAAGAAAGAGAAAAAGAAGAAGAGGGAAGGAAGAACTACCCATTCAAGGTGATGAATCCATGAGAAGTTGAAGGTTTTCGTTGAGATTTGAGATGGAAAGAGAGCTGACTACTCTTGTGAGTGTTTTAGACATCCCATCTTCAACCATTTGGAGTTTGAAGGACGTTTAAAGGTAAAAACGCTTTGAATATGTTTTGGTTTTTAACTTAAGACCTAGATGATGAAATTAGTTAGTAAAGGGAGTATTTTGCTTAGCTTTGTACCTTATTGCAGCCTTTCTTTTGAGAGAATCAAAGGGAGTGAAGGATTTTTCAACTACAGTTGGGTCGTAAGAATTTCTAAGGTGTGATTCTTTGATTTCAAGGTTGATTGAAGATTTTCTTGCATGATTTATGTTTTTAAACATGTTGTGATGTGGATTTTTATGCTAAAAATGTGTGAGAATCCCATGCATAAGGATTTGGAGTGGAAACACCCTCAAAATCCTCATTCTTTTTGTGCATAATTGCTTTCTCGAGTAGGCACTGTAGCACAATCAGTGAGCTGGTAGACTTAACCAGTGACTTGGTAAAATAACTGGGGGGGCTCCAGTTGTTTCTGAAGGTTTTATTCTTTTTTATTTTTCTTGACGGAGACAACCGACAAGAATGTCGGCAACCCAACAGAGGATCCAGTAGAGATTCGACGAGTCCGGATAAACCATGTTTACTCATTTTGCCTGTTTTGGCAGGTTGGACCCAATGGTGATGAAATCATTGGATCCTTTAAGTGTTATAACACATGTTTGGTGATTACTTGACAACAGGTGACAAATGGTTTAAGAACCCCGAATAGTCAAGTGTGGAAAATCAATTTTCGATTGCATAAATTCTGTGAGTGGGATTTACTTTTGAACTTCTCTCCATTGTGTGATGGATGCTTATTTTAATGATTGTATTGACATGATTGAACTATGATTTTGTGTACTAGAATAAATTATAATGTCAGTATGAATGCTAGTGTGTAAAGGTGTGACAGTTGAAGGATACCTGACCTGACGACCATGAAATTCACCATGATTGTCACTTGCCGAGGATGCTCTCCGAAGGTGACGGGCAATTCTATGGTACCTCTGATGGAGACGGTAGCGCTTGAGAACCCATGGAGGTAGGTAAGCTCTGGTTTGAGTTGGTTGTCGCCGAACCCGAACTGGCGGTAGGCTTCTAATGAGAGCACGTCCATGGATGCCCCTGTGTCTATCAATATCCTGTGTATTGGTCGGTTGGTTACCTCTACCTGCACTATTAGGGCGTCCCCATGTGGAAGGCTCAATCCTTCCAAGTCTGCATCTGAGAAGGAGATTACCGTCTTGATCTTGGCTATCTTGCTTGGCTTCTCTGCTACTCCCACGAACCTGGCATGGGCCTTGGCCTTCCTGGTAGACTCCTGCCCTGGTCCTCCTAGTATAGTGAGGATGGGGGCTCCCTTGGTGCCACTTGGCTCTGCTGTATCTCTCCTCTCTTCTGGGCAATCTCTTTCCCTATCTCAATCTGTCCTTTCTTCCCTCCTTGGTTCTTCTCTTTCTCGATCACGGCCTCTACCTCCTTGGCCTGAACGACCATCGCGTCCTCCTTTCACATACTTGTTCAAGCTCCCTGCCCTCACAAGTTGTTCTATCTCCCTTTTTAGTTGGATGCAATCCTTTATGTCATGCCCTGTGTCTTTATGAAAAAGACAATACTTGTTGGGGTTATGCTTCTCAGGTCCTGCTAGCATAGGTCGTGGCCAGTGCAGTAGGTCACGGTCTTGGATCTGCATGAGGATCTGAGACTTGGTGGTATTCAGGGGTGTGAACTCAGGCCTGGTTTCTCGGTCGCTTCTCTCTGGGTGACGGTCGATCCTTATTGACTGGCGGTCTCCCTTCTCCTGTCGGCGCTCGATCCTCGATCTCTTGCTCTCTTTATGGTCATCCGACGCCAATCTCTTGTTGTCTTGGGGCTTGGCCTCGATCACTTTCTTCCAAGCCTGCAGTACCTCAGCCATATTAGTGAACTCGTTGCATCGTTCTAGAAGCTCCTTCATGGTCCTGGTTTCATGTCGTGCCAGGTCTTTGATCAAATCTAAGTCTCTGATGCCTCCAGCTAAGGCTGCATGTTGGGTCTGGTCGTTCAAGTCTCGGACCTCCAAGGACTCCTTGGTGAACCTAGTGACGTACTCCCTGAGGGATTCCCAGGGTTCTGTACCACGTTCAATAGATTGACTGTGGTCTTCTTCTTCTTGACGCTACTCTGGAAGTGGGTGACGAATTATTCACACAGTTCTATGAACGATCCTATCGACCTTGGTCGTAGCCTAGAAAACCATGAGGTAGCTGCACCCTTGAGGGATGCAGGGAATGCTCGGCAGGAGACCACGTCTGATCCCCCGTAGAGGGTCATCATCCCAATGAAGTAGTTGATGTGGTCATTGGGGTTCGAGGTACCGCAGTAGAGTTCAAAGGTAGGTAGCCTGAACCGGGAGGGGAGTGTGGCTTCCATGATCTCTGCCAAGAATGAATGTTGTCCTGGTACCGAGTGTGTCTCGCCCTTGGTCTACTTCTTCAGTCTTTCCAGCTTCTCGTCTAAATCTTGGAGTCTTTTGTTTAGCTCTTCTTCTCTTGATTGCCTATCACACCTGGCAGGGCACTCGCTGCGACCTCGCTCTCAATCACTCCTTGAAGTTCCTTCCCTTCATGAGTTTTGATGGGATGGTGTGTGGTCACGGTGCGACGAACCTTGGCGTGAATGTGAGGGACTTTCTTCTCGGTAGGTCCGACTCCCCTAGGTGTGTCACTTCCTCCTAGTCGTCCTTGGAACACCGACCTCCTGATCGAACCTTCTGGACTAGGTACCACGGACATATGTGTTGGTGTCCTCCCATGCCCTGAACCTACTGGAAGGTCCGTCGTTCTCCTGGGATGCTGGGAAGGATCCCCTTGCTAGTGAGTGGGACTTGCATGCCTAGCGAACCTCTCTGACCTTTCACCCCTGGGAGGTGACCTCCTAGGGTTCTGCTCCTGCCGAGGGACAGGTTCCATCCTTGGTGGTGGCAACGCTTTACGGCGGTGGGACGTTGCGCGCTGCCTCAGGTAGTCTCAAAAGAGTCTTTGGTCGGTGAGGATCTGCCACTGCAAGTCATTGATCTGACCCACAGTCGCTGGTGCATTAGGGTCAGGTACTGGCTCCATGGCTGCTTCAGGGTTGAGGTCGACTACCTCAACCTATTCGTTCTCTGGGACCTCCCTCTCTTGAGAGACATGGTCATTGGCTCTGCGACGTGAGCTCTCTGGAGGAGGTGATCCGTTGCCCTCCCTCGCAGCATTGTTGGTGGAGGGAGCGGTCTTCTTACCCCGTGGTGCCATTGAGTGATTGAGGAATTGGCTAGTAGGTATGATGGCTAGCGTCGTTCCCACAGACGGCACCAATCTGTTGCGTCAAGAAATCATCGGGTGGCCCTTTCGAGTGCCGTAACCTGCAAAAGGACCTGGGTGACAAAGGAGAACCGGTGTGGTTCCAGCCTAGGACTCTCCGATGCCTAAGTTAGATCTCTCTGAGCAAACAGATGAATAGTAGAATTCAAGATAAGTTGATGGGGGTAGACTACCTGCTCTTTGATAGTGGAGTGTGGCGATGTGGAGAGTCCCAATCGATGACGAGTAGTCCTCGTAGTTGATAGAGACCCTAGGTAGTAGGGTTCTTCCTTGGTTGGTTCTCTCCCTACAGGAGGTAGTGTCCCAGTAGGGTTGATGTCCTTAGTAGATAGACACTTATCCGTGTGGGATAAGGTCCCTGGTGCTTGAGTCCTTCTGGGACTATGTGGCTGGTAGGCGGTGGCCTAGTGCCCATGAGATGATGTATGCCTTGTCCATGGCGGTGGTAGTAACCTGTAGTACTCGTACTTGGATCTTGGTGGCGGTCATGTCCCCTGGCTTGGTCTATGCCCTAGTCTGTGCCCGAGCTCTGCGCCCGGATCTGCGCCAGAGGTCCGGTCTGTGTCCGAGGTCCGTGCCTGTGAGCTACGCCCGGGTCTTCGCCTGCCTCCTGGTCTGCGCCAGTGGCCGTGCCTGAGTTCGCGCTTGCCTGGTCACGCCTGGTCCCCCCCGCCAGTGGCCGCTCCTGGGTGGTCCGCGCTTGTGGCCTCGCCTGGTGGTCTACGCTCGTGGCCGCGCCTAGGTGATCCGCACCTGTGGCGGTGCTAGCCTGGTTCGCGCCCGTGGCCGTGCCTGGGTGGTTCGCGCTAGTGGCTGCGCCTGCTTAGTTTGCGCCTATGGTCCACGCCCAAGTCGGTCGGCACCTGGGTCTGTGCCTGTGGTTTGTGCCTGGGCTGGTTCACGACCGGGCTTGGGATGACACTCCTCCTTGGACTGGGACATGTGGCGGCTCCCAATTGATCAGTGTGGTTTTGGGTTATCAGATATAAAGTACAAGAAAGTGGTTGTTCTGTGGGGCCTTAACAACAATCCCCCTTGCGGGCCTCCTTATCATGCAGCCATGGCCCTTCCATGAGCTTAACCGAATGTGTTCCGTAAGGGCAAGAAAAGCCAGCATCTCAAGGAGGGCTTCATTTCTGGGAACCACAAGTACATGGAGGCCGCTATGTGTCTGCTCAGTCCTACTTCCTACGGTTACTGAAGAGAGGCAGGCACTGTATTAGGTATTTTTGTAATGCCCATATTTGATTTGGGTAAATATTAGTTAACTAAACATTAAATAATTAATTTTGAAAAAGTTAAATCCCTTTACAGGTAATCTTGGAATCTTCCCTATAACATATATGGTTGGGGAATTGGGATTGTCTAAATTCTCATTTTCTGTCTTTAACAAGCGACAGGAGAAAGAAGCTCTCCATGGTTTCTCAAGGTAGAAGTTCTGCTCCAATGGAGGTCGATCCTTCCGCCCAATTAGGTCTGCTCTTTTACAATTCCCACACCCCCCCCCGCCCTTTATTGCATTTTTTTCACTGTTTGCTTCTTTTGGAACTATGCAAGTTTCATGTTTTAATCTTTGAAAATTACTCAAATTTTGATTGCTTTTAGCTTCTACTCCTATTTTCTGTGTTGTGAAGACTCAATCTGGTTTCTTCTTGGATGTTATAAAAAATAGCTCAACTACTGGTTTTAATATTTTGGATCCTCCAGTATGTATTGTTTGGATTAGCTGGGCTAGGACAGTGGAAAATCTAAAATGCTCATCCGCATAATATTGGTTCAGTTCAGTGAAAGCTCTTTGGAGAATCAGGGAACTAGTGGGGCTTCTTTTGTTATGGTTGTTTATAGCTTATTCTCTTTATTTCTGATCTATTTCTTCAATTTGGTTTTCATCTTGTGTTACTGTTAGTGAGTTGTGTGAGTACTGGACAATCATATCGTAGCTAAACAACATTTCAACAACAACAACAACAACAAAAAGGGGGTGGATTCTGTTTCTTAATCTTAAAAATAGATCAAATTGGTGCGATAGAGAAAAGATTATTGTAAAGTCAGAAGCTATTCAATTTCATCCCACTCATTTTTACAGGCAACTGGGTTTCTATTTGTTGCAGATGTCATTGTCAACTATGATAAAAGCCCTTGATTTAATCAAAAGATGATTTATGCTTTCCTGTTATACAGGATTCTGTAATCCACAGAAATAGCTCCTATTAATATAAGCCACATTAAATATGCCTATTTCTACCAAAAAAATATAAGCCACATGTTCTTTAATCAATTTAGAATAAATTACATGCACTTCCCTGGTGTTTGAAACAATAATAGAAGACCTCCGGTAGTTTCACATTGATGTATTTTCCCTTGATGGCTGACGGTGTTAGTGAAGTGTTAGTTTTGAAAGGTAAAAGACAGTTTTACCCTTTTTACATCAGTGACTTAAATTTACCATTTTACCCTTATTTACATCTTCTCCCCCAAACCAAAAACCCAAATCGATTTTTAGGGTTTTGCTACACACTATCTCCAACGGAGGTGAAAGGACCAAACCATCTCCGGCGGACCTCCCCTTGCCCAGCCACTGCGAGGGAGGAGCTCCACTCTCCATTCCAACGATCTCAAAAAGAAGCGCCCCTTCACGGACCACGACTTGGTTTCATCCTTTTCATGGTTACAATTGAATGTTTATGTCGTCTGTGTTGTTGGTGAACCCTGATTTGGTCCAGAAAGTGCGGTTGAGACCTTTGGAGGGTTGTTTCGGCCTTGAAACGACCTCGGAATGCCGAAAAATGACGGGGAACCACACCTAAGGCGTGGAGACGTGTTGGGCTCGTCAAGATCTTCGAAATGAGTACTTTTGAGCCATGTGTTATTTTTTGGTTCGACTCAGGTTTTTTGGGATTTTTTTTGGGCTAGGGGCATTTGTGTACTTTCTGGGGTTAGGTTTTTCTTATATATTGTTCTTATCTCTTTGAGATAAGGTTATGAGGGTTTGTAACATTTTCAAAGAAAATAGTGAAACCTGTTCTACTGCTCGGCCGTGGACGTAGCTTCCATCTTGGAGGTGAACCACGTAAATCTCTATGTTGTGCATTGTGTGTGCTCTATCTATTTTCTTTTTTCTTCTACAAATCGCCATTCTGGGCGTTGTTTTCTTAACAGTCTGAAGAACATTATCTCCTCTCCACCTATTTTCTTTCTTTACAATAAAATTCGACAATTTAAATTAATAAGTAAAAGAAATTTCTTTTTATTTTGATAAAACCACTAAGCAAGACCTGAAAGCTTCAAGACAATCTAAGGATGGAAGCAGTAAGAGCAGCAAAAGCTCTTCTGCTTGAAGAAGTGCAATGACTCTGTTTCATGCGAACCATTCGTGAATGCAAGTGAAGCGAATTACATTGAACACTATACATTAAGAGATAAGAGATCACTTTTGAACTCTGAAAGCTGTAAGGATTCACTCACTTTTAATCTTCTTTCATTTGAAATTCTCGAACAATCTTGTTACTTCTGTACCAATCATTAACGATTTCTTGTTTCTAAGATTTTATTTTCTCACTGTAGCGGAAATTTGAACATTTCAGTAATAATTTTTTCTGGGTTTAGTTTCAACCAAAACATGACAGCACATTAGCGTGTCAAAGCAGTAACAAAGCAATGAACAGAGACTGCACTAAAGTTTAAGAACCAAATCTGTAATCTGTAATGAACAAAGTGTTTTTCTCCATCTCTCAAATCTCTAACCTCCTCTCTAATTTTCTCTCAACCGAAACCCAGAATTTTGCCATGACCGAACCCTCTCTTCCCCTTTGTTTTTCTTCTCCTAAAAACCCAATTGAAAACCCATTCCTACCTCTCAAATCTCTAACCTCCTCTCTAATTTTCTCCCAACCAAAACCCAGAATTTTGCAATGACCGAACCCTCTCTTCCCCTTTGATTATCCTCTCCTACAAGCCCAATTGAAAACCTATTCCCATTTCTTAAATCTCTAACCTCCTCTCTAATTTTCTCTCAACCGAGACCCAGAATTTTGCCATGACCAAACCCTCTCTTCCCATTTTATTATCTTCTCCTAAAAACCGAATTGGAAACCCATTCCCAGCAGCAGAGCTCACTAGCAGATCCCCCAGTTCTCCAACAAGAAAAAGATAGATGGAGGAAGATGACAATGGAACACAAGGGTAAAATGGTCAATGTAAATTACTAAAGGGTAATATAGGGTTTTTCAAAAGTTTAATTACAACTAACGGTTTACACTTGACGGTAACGGCTTATTTGAATGACATCCAATAATCCATGGGGTGCATGTAAAATGTGAAACTAAAAGGGGATGTTCTGTTATTGTTTCAAACACCAGGAGAGGTGCATGTAATTTGCTCATTAATTTATTCCTTCTCTACAAATTGGCGCAGCCACTGTGCACGTATAGAAAACACATGGAGAAAAAATTGTCCGATACCAAGTTGAAATTTTTGGCTCTAACCCGGAACTCAATTTATAAAATTGTATTTTGTTTATTGGCCTGCCATGAACATTCTCAAACTTTCTAGTAATCTGGCAGTTCTATAACTATCAAACAAAGGGCTCTTCCATTCTTTGTTACATTGCACATAGAAGGTTTGGGTAATGTCTTACACTATAAAATGGACAGTCTTTGACTGACACTTAGTTTGCTCTCTGATATCAATTCACTTTATGAGATTAATCACAGAGAGGTGTTAGGTAGGTTAACATCTTTGATGATCTCAATCTACTTCTCATTTATTAGCAATAATTTAAAAAAATTCCAAACAATATATCAATCTGTAAATTCAGTTAATTAATGCATCTCTTATATTAAAACAAGCCTTACCTGAATTGCTTATTTGCAAAATAATACAGAGGAAGATGCATCAGCAGGACCTTTGGTTTCATTCCGGGTCAAGCTCTCCAAACTTGGTACCATGGCTTGGGAAACATATAGAAGGAAGCCAATCTCACATTGGATTCTGCTATTTATAAGCAGCGGAGCAATGCTTGTGGCTTTTCCTGTTTCCAGCCTCTTATCCCGTCTCTATTATGCTGATGGGGGAAAGAGCAAGTGGATCATCTCATGGGTGGCAGTTGCAGGTTGGCCTCTAACTGCTCTGTTCTTAGCTCCCATGTACTTTTTGGGTAAATACAAGCCTACTGCTCTCACCTACAAACTCACTCTCTCTTACATTGTGCTGGGTTTCTTAAGCGCTGCTGACAACCTTATGTATGCATGGGCCTATGCCTACCTCCCGGCGTCCACTGCTTCTCTTCTAGCCGCATCCTCCCTTGTGTTCTCAGCTTTGTTTGGATATTTTCTAGTGGGAAACAAATTAAACAGTGACACAGTAAATGCAATAGTTATCATAACTGCTGCCATGGTTATCATTGGCTTGGATTCAGGATCAGATCGATATAGCAATGTCAGCAACAGACAATATATCATGGGATTCATTTGGGACATCTTGGGATCTGCCCTCCATGGACTCATCTTTGCTCTTTCAGAGCTAGTTTTTATAAAGTTACTTGGAAGAAGATCCTTCCATGTTGTGTTGGAGCAACAGGTCATGGTTTCTCTGATTGGTTTTGTGTTTACCACGATTGGAGTCATTGCCAATAGAGATTTCCAGGAGATGAAAATGGAAGCTGGAAGTTTCAAGCATGGAGAAGCCGCTTACAATATGGTTCTCATCTGGGCTGCTATTGCTTTCCAACTGGGTGTTTTGGGTGGCACTGCTGTACTCTATTTGGCTTCCACTGTGCTGGCTGGTGTTCTAAATGCAGTAAGGGTTCCTCTAACAAGCATTGCAGCAGTTATCCTGTTTAATGACCCTATGAGTGGTTTCAAGATCCTCTCATTGATCATTACATTTTGGGGATTTGGATCATATATGTATGGTGAATCCACCTTAAGTAAAGGGTCCACATCATAATTGGTTGCCTAAATGGAAAGATGTATCATTGTTAACACTTCTGTATTATTCAGTAGGGGCTAAGGCTCCCTTTGTTATAATTTCTATTTGCATTTATGATTTTCTTAAGAAGAAATCATTTATAAGAATAAGAAAAAGTAGATTATAAAATGAGAATAGATTTGGTATACTGAATCGAGTATACGAATCTCCATCTGCACCTAATATTTTCTGTGTTGGATTCAACCTATATGAATTTCCTTAACCAGGACTTTGTCTGTTCTCCTTGTTCTTATAGATTCCACAAGAATCCTTTCCAGCCTTGTCCCCATGAAATATTCTAATCATTGCCTCTTGTTATACTCAAATATAACCAGCCAATTAAATCTCACCATGTCATCGAAGCAATCCTTTTCAGCCTTGTCTGTTCTCCTTGTTCTTATAGATCCCACAAGAATCCTTTCCAGCTTCATCTGTGAGGCAAAAAGACCTCATCCGTGAGGCGAAAAAGACCTGAGGCTATAGAAAGAAACGTTCCCGAACAGTAAACAAGAGATAGTACCTTGTCCTACTCAAGGGAAACCTTCTACATTACCATCACATAGATAACGGATAACATGAAGAAAATATTTCTTTATTTCTCAAAGATCGGCACAACTTGTAACCAAGCACGGTTTACAACAGAGAAACAGGACAAAGAAGAAAAGGGGGGGGAGGAGGCCCAAAACTCCCCGGTCGAGGGAGGTTTACAACATAGAAACAACAGCCGAGAGCACTTGGCCTCCATTGAACGCCATGACCAGCTCACCACGCACAAAAGGGAAGTAGAACCTGACTGGAACGAGAACCTGGAGAACCAGCAAGGAGGGTCCATGAGAGAGAGGCCAGATGAACCAAGCCGGATGGCGCCTTAAGGAGACTTTGCCAAATGAGAATCACCATCCATAGACTCCTGGCTCCTCTGAAGCCGGAATGGGTCCCAGTGATGAATTCCCACCGCCTGAAAGCTGAAGAGGTTGGGCAAGGAAGAGTATAGCCACCTCAAGATTCTCCACCTCTTCATACCAGTAAAATGTCGCCAAGCATCAACACAGGCATATTGGACAAGGTGGAGACATGGAGCCAACGAACATAACACGACATTCTGTGTCGTTCAAAGATCAGGACTGAAGAGGAGTAGAAAGACACCACCCGTGGAACAACACCAACAAAATAGCATCCCATATAACCCCGGAAACAACGACTGAGATAACACTAAAGTAATAGAAGGGCGTTCAAAGAAGAACAGGAGTAAGACCTTGGAAGACGCCCATAAATGCAAGCAAGGATGATAACTTGCTAACATATGAAAGTGAAAGCCAAATCTCTATTTGTAGTAGACTTAATGGCCCAAATCGAAAGCCGAATCAACGACCTGGATTTGGAGACCCTGAGAAGGTTGAGCTGACTCGTTAAAGCACCGACACTGGAATCCACGTGGCAATATCTTGTTGGAATCTCGCCCTTGCTCTCCTCAAAGTCCCAGGGATCTCGAAAAGATAAGGAAATCTTGGGAAAGTGACATTTCAGAGGGGAAGTAATCATGCCGTAAGCGCGGTAGAAAAAATATCTCACCATATCCCAGCGAAAAGGCGAAAACAATGACTAAGTTGAGTTCGAAAATTAGGACAAAGGAAATATCCATTAAATACAACAGTTTAGTTACAGGAGGACGATTAAAAAAAAACTAAGGCAACGGGAGGGGAATGCCGGCCCACTCGAAATTCGGTGATCAGGCTCAAACAACATCATAGACGAATCTAGCGCCCCTGGCGTAATTCTGGTAGGCGAAACACTACCGAACGGTGGAACTCTCGAGTTGTTCCAGAGCATGCTGGACAGCAACCCTCTACTCCGTTTCAACCCAATTACGGATGGTATCATTTACTTCCTAGGTAAATTCAAGCCATTTGGCGAGGTCCTCCGCCCGGTGGTTAGCTTTGTATAAATCAGTCTCATTGTTTGCGAAACACTCCTCCACTTTTCTCAACTTCTCCTCTAGGGATCTTGCATAAGCCATCAGAGGATCAAAGCGTGTCCTATAGTCATCCAACTGCACTTCCAACTTTGCTATATGTGCGGCGGATTCGCAAGAAATCATGTCGACATCAGGCTACTGAGTAAGGGGCATAGAAAGAGTACTAATGACATTATGATGGACATATGGAATATCATAAAAGTTGATCTCATAGATTGTCCATAGATTCCAGCTTAGGATAATTCGTTAATAATGCATTAAAAATTTATTAACCTCTTTTACTAAATTTCTGTTCAATGAACTATCAGAATTGCTAACAAAGTTGACCAAGTAGAGATCAGTGCATTACTTAGGTCAAGTTGTCAATAATGATAAAGTTTAAAAGTTAATCGATCTGCCACTAAGTTTCCATTCAATGAACCTAACAGAATTATTGAGTTTTTTTTAATATGTAATACATAAGTCCTGATGGTAATGAATGATAACTCGTAATAACCTGATGTGATAGAATGATAACTTTTGATAAACTACCACAACTATTTTATTTATGGTACAACTTAGCTTCCGTTACTCTGAGTATTATTAATATATATTTTATCTTATTCTCTTCATCTATCAAGTGTGGTGTGCGTGAGTTAGCTTAAACATCGCATTAGTGATCCTGGTGGGAGTGTGGAGTGTAGATGTACGCTCTAGTCACGTGTCTTGTGGTAAAGAAATCGGGGTGTGACAACTAGCCTTGTTGAGGTGATCTAGAAGGTCAGGTTGGCCGTGCAAAGGTGGGTGGTCTCCAGATCTGCTGGAGTTAGATCTGCTATAAACTTCTTCAGCAACGCGGTGGTACTAATGGTGGTCATGAGTCCGGCTCACAGAATGAGCATGTCGGTGTATCACATCCATCATGAGCTCAATCTTCTGCTCCATGGTGGTGAATTGACCGTTGGTCACCGAAGCATTAGGATTGAGATCTCTGACATCATGGTGAACCTCGTAGTGGTGGTTGTTTGTCCTTTGACTGCGATCTATCTCAACTTGGTCATGATTGTGAGAAGTTGTTGGGTGTCTGACGATGGGATTCTGGTTCGTAGCAAGTAGAGGGGAATTAACATTCCTTGATAGGAGCCTGGTCATCTTGTTGTTTTTGCTGATCATTGTTGATTCACAAACTTCTTTTGCTACTGCTTTTCCTTCTTGTCCCACGGTTGGCCTCAATCTGTTGCCGCTGAAATTCTCCTGCAGTGACCTGCACACAAAAAGCAAAGAAATAAAGCTGAAGAGCTAACCAGAATGGGCTCCAGGGGGGACTCTCCAATGTCTAAGTTAAACTTCAGGGAAATAGCAGTTAATTTGAGCGAAAGAGCAAAAAGAGCAATAGGCTTAAGATTGTATGATTTCACTTGTTTACTTCGAGTACTGGTGATCTATTTATAGGACGAGGAAGGAATGTTCATGAGTTCATGTAAGCATCAGGTTCACGTAGTCGTGAACTCATGCATAACATGTACTTTTGACTTTGGACGGAACATTAGAGCAGGAACTGCTAAAAAGAATTTTTCTTGTAGCTGGCGTCGTAGAGAGTCTCAGGTTGGTTGGCCTCATAAAAAGTCTTGGTCATGAATTTGGCCTTGAACTGACCATATATGGGCTTGCTTACACGGCTTCAGTCTTAAGTCTCTACCACGTGGCACCCGCTCATTGGTGAGCTAATCTTATATATATCACTCACAACTCTCTTATACCCTTTGTTTGGGCACATGTATCTCTAGTGTCAAGTTCCAGGATATAAATCTCATAAAAAGGGTTTTTTTATAATTATCACCCCAAAATCTTTCATATTTACCCCCCCCAAATTTTGAAATAACTGTTACCCTCCCATGTTGCATACTAATAACTAACTGACCCCCACCGTTACAAACCCGTAACGGAGGGAGTTAGTCGTGAGAGTATGCCGTTGTCACGGATTTTTTAGGACCAAAATGCTCTTTTGGGGGTGGTAATTGTAAAAAACTCCCACCCCATCACTGTCCCTTCTCCTCCTCCTCCTCCTCCTTCTTCTCCTTCTTCTTCTTCTTCTTCCTGCTCACATTAACCGTACGAACCTCCAAGTCATCTATGGGAAACTCCATGCTTTTAAGAAAGGAGAGATTCCAGAAAGAAGCCAGTGGAGTGAAAACCAAATTGTCTGTTATGAAGAACGTCGTCGGTCCCTTGAGAAATCCTCCGGCCTTGACATGCTATTTCATGCGTTGGAGACTTGGGATTTACAGATTGTAATAGTGAAAGATACCCTGAGTCATATGTATTCATATTTGGATTAGTGTCTGAACTGTGGATGTTATGCGGATCAAGGTCGATATTTGGGGGGAGCGGCGGTTTTCTTTTGGTGATGGTTCTCCCATTTATTTAATTTAGAGGTTGGATTTTTTTTTCTTTGTTATTTTTCATTTGCAGGATCTAATGATACAGATCACACCCGGGCCCTCGATGACACCTCGACAGCCAACGTGACTTCAGGCCCAGATCCCATGCGTTCTCCACCGAGAATTCCTACTCGTCGTTCAGTTAGACAACCTCAACGCCCTGTAGCTTTACGTGATTACGTGTAATGCACTAAGGCTATTCCCACTCATGCAATTGAGATGTGAAAGTGTGAGGGACCCACAGTCTGTTAGCAAACGTAGTATGAGTTTCCCTTCTGATGGGATATATAAGTGTAAGGTTCAGATTGGAGAGGACATAAAAGAATTAACTCCAACCTTCTCTTCTCTTTTTCTCTCTCTCGTCTTCTTCTTCTTCTTCCTCGTCTTCTTCCTCGTCTTCTCTTCTGCTCTAATTTCTCTCTCCTTTGCAGATAGTCTCGTATCATTGGTCCGACTGTCTCGGTCCTTTTCAAGCATGGTCAAGGCACGCGTCTCCGTCACCTAGATGAATCTGTCAAGGCCTTACAGACCGCGCCACCGCTCACGATGATGCTCTTCAGGAGTTGCGTACTTCCATGATTGGTCACCAAACTTCGATAGCTGATATCTCCACCCAACTAATTGTTCTCACCGGTCAGTTGGAGCAGGTCTTTCGTCTGGCTCCGGCGTCACCCGATCTACGCCCTGGTATTCTCCCCATTCCCGGTGCTCCAATCCACACCGATCCTGCTCCTGCTCCCTCGATCCAGGGCCGCACTGTTCATTTGGAATTCCCACGCTTTGTCGGCACCAATCCAACGGGGTGGATATTCAAGGCGGAGCGATTTTTCGATTATCACCGGACTCCCGATGACCAGCGATTACTGATCTCCTCCTTCCACATGGACGATGAGGCTTTACAATGGTTTCAATGGATGTATCGATCGGCTCAGTTCACCACTTGGGCGCAATTCACCAGGGCTTTGGAGGTTCGTTTTGGTCCCACTGAGTTTGATGACCCGCAGCTTCTTTGGCTAAACTCTCTCAGATTACCACCAGGGTCGGAGTACCGTCTCGCCGAGACTTTGGCCAACCGCACGACAGCCATTCCACCTTCCTTTTTGGTGAGTTGCTTTATCTCCGGCTTACGGCCGGACATTCGCAACGGTTATGGCATTCGCCTGCCATTATGTCTCACACGGTGAGTCTCGCGCCTGCAAGAGGCCAAGTTGCTTGAGCTTCGCCGCCCCGTTCGTTCGATCTGCTCGTGGTTCCTCTTCGCTACCGCACTGCTATTCCCTGTCCACGGCTCCTGCCCCCCCCATGACACTGCCACCGGCACCTTCGCGCTTCCCTATTAAGCGTTTATCTTCGACCGAGATGCAGCAGCGTCGTGATAAAGGGCTCTGCTACAACTGCGACGAGCGATTCACGATCGGCCATCGTTGCAAGAATCGTATGCTGTTTCTCCTTGAACCAGATGACGGGCCTCCCTCCGTTGTTCCCACTGAGGACTTTGTGTCCATCGAGATCCATGACACCGCCAGCCCGGACGTGGAGCCTTCCCCGGAGCTTTCGTATCACTCCTTGATTGGCAGCAACAACCCTTCTACTCTCCGGTTTACTGGCTATTTGGCTGGCTCCCCAATCCAGATTCTGGTCGACGGTGGCAGTACGCACAATTTTATACAAAGTCGCGTAGCGCGCCACCTGAATTTGCCGATTGAAGCCGCCCCTCGTATCAACGTCATGGTTGGTAGCGGTAATCGCCTACAGTGCGAAGGCATGATCAAACACTTACAGGTATCCGTTCCCCCTCGCTCCTTCGTTATTGACACTTATGTACTGCCGCTATTTGGAGCAGATTTAGTACTCGGAGTACAGTGGCTAGCCACCTTGGGTCCTGTAGTTTTTGACTATAGTGTGCCTGCACTTGAATTTCACGTTGGATCTGAGCGAATTCGTCTGACTGGAGATTCCACTTTAGTTCCTCCTCCACTGCAATATCATAGTATGCGCAGATTACTTGATACTGATTCATTGGCTGAGATTTTTTGTTTGGAATCCCAACCATTATCCCTTCCCCCAACCATTTGTGATAATGTCGCACTCAATTCTCTATTGCAACACCATGCCACTGTCTTCACCATTCCCCACTCTTTGCCCCCTCCACGTCCACAAGACCATGCCATCCACCTTCTACCTGACATCCAACCAGTAAATGTCCGTCCCTATCGGTACCCTCACTTCCAAAAGGGTGAGATTGAGAAATTAGTAGCCGAGATGCTTACCGACGGTGTTATCAGGCCTAGTACTAGCCCCTTCTCCTCACCGGTGCTCTTGGTCAAGAAGAAGGATGGCACATGGCGCTTTTGCGTCGACTATCGAGCGCTCAATGCGGTGACGATAAAGGACCGCTTTCCCATTCCCACAGTGGATGAATTACTAGATGAACTCCATGGCGCAACTTACTTCTCCAAGCTAGACTTGCGCTCGGGGTATCACCAGATTCGTATTCGTGCAGGGGATGAACATAAGACAGCATTCCGCACTCATGATGGGCATTTTGAATTTTTGGTAATGCCCTTCGGCCTTACCAATGCCCCTTCCACGTTCCAAGCAACGATGAACAGCATCTTTAAACCATTTTTGCGTCGCTTCGTTCTGGTCTTCTTTGATGACTTATTGATTTACAGCTCTTCTTGGGACTGTCATCTCCAACACTTGCATGCTGTCCTGACCACTTTGGCTGATCATAAATTGTATGCTAAGCAATCCAAATGTGCATTTGGACAGAGACAAATTGAGTATCTTGGGCATATTGTTTCAACTCAGGGAGTTCAAATGGATCCTTCGAAGATTACTGCTGTGATGGGGTGGCCCAGTCCTACGACCCTCAAAGAGCTTCGCGGCTTCTTGGGTCTCACGGGGTACTACCGCCGCTTTGTGCGGGGTTATGCTCAAATTGCTGCCCCCATGACGGACTTGTTGAAACGTGATGCCTTTATATGGAACAATGCAGCCCAGCAGGCGTTTGACGCTCTGCGGCTTGCCATGACCACTGCCCCGGTGTTGCGCCTTCCCGATTTCAGCTTGCCGTTTACAGTTGAAACCGACGCCTCCGGTGTTGGTATTGGCGCCATTCTCAGTCAAGAGCACCACCCTGTGGCTTTTTTCAGCAAGAAATTATCACCACAAATGCAATCCGCCTCGACGTATGTTCGCGAAATGTATGCCATCACTCAGGCGGTAATGAAATGGCGACAGTATCTCTTGGGTAGGCGTTTCACCATTAAGACCGATCAGCGTAGTCTTAAAGAGCTCTCCAACCAAGTGATTCAAACTCCGGAGCAGCAGCATTGGCTGTCCAAGCTCTTGGGTTTCATTTTTGATATTGTCTACCAACCGGGTAGAGAAAATACAGGGGCTGATGCGTTGTCTAGAGCCCCCCCGACCTCAAAGACCCTGCTGGTTTTTACTTGCCCAACTCTGGATTTTTTGGCCCAGTTGCGGGGGGAAGTCACCACTCACCCTGAGCTCCGAGCCATCACCGAGACGCTCGCTAAAGACCCTTCTGCATTGCCTCACTACTCTCTCCGTCAAGGGCTTCTATATTACAAACAGCGCCTCGTCCTTCCCTCGGATTCCAGCCTTTGTCGATTATTTTTAGCAGAATTCCACTCATCTCCAATTGGGGGGCATGCTGGCTTCCATCGTACTTATAGCAGAATAGCAGGGAGTTTATACTGGAAAGGCATGAGAGCCTACATAAAGCAATATATTGCCTCTTGTGCCATTTGTCAGCAAATGAAGGTGCTTACTACGTCCCCTGCCGGCTTACTCCAGCCATTGCCGATACCCGAACAAATCTGGGAAGATTTGTCAATGGATTTTATCACGGGATTGCCTTCTTCAATGGGTAAAACAGCTATACTCGTGGTGGTCGATCGCCTCTCCAAGTATGCACATTTCTGTGCTCTCCCCCCTAATTTCACAAGCACTAAAGTGGCTGAGTTGTTCACCAATCACATTACTAAACTCCATGGCATCCCACGTTCCATTGTAAGTGACCGGGACCCTCTATTTTTGAGTAATTTTTGGAAGGAATTGTTCCGTCTTCAAGGAACTACCTTGGCCATGAGCACGGCCTATCACCCGCAATCCGATGGCCAGACGGAGGTGGTCAATCGCTGTTTGGAGATGTATCTTCGGTGCTTTGTCTCGGATACCCCGAAACTGTGGGTTAAATTCCTCCATTGGGCTGAGTTCTGGTACAACACGGCATTCCACTCGACAACGGGCATGACACCTTTCGAAGCGGTTTATGGTCGCCATCCCCCGACATTACACCGCTACATTCACGACGGTTCTGGGAATGAGGCCGTCAATCATGAGTTACGTTCCAGGGATGAAACACTTCGGGCACTCAAGCTCAACCTTGCCCGTGCGCAAGCTCGCATGAAAACACAGGCTGATAAGGGGCGTACTGACCGTGAATTCTCTGTGGGTGATTGGGTATTGGTCAAACTCAAACCATATCGCCAGCAATCTCTTGCTCACAGAGCTCATCAGAAGCTTGGGCGTCGATATTTTGGGCCTTTCATGGTTCTGGCCCGGATTGGTAAGGTAGCATATAAGTTGGATCTGCCATCCACAGCTCGTCTGCACCCGGTCTTCCATGTATCGCTTCTTAAGGGCTTCATGGGATCTCCTCCGACTCAGCCAGCGACCGTCCCAGCCCTATTCACTCAACCAGATGCTCAACCCGTTCCTAAAGCCATCTTGAATTTTCGTACGTTGGTAAGTCATGGCCGGTCAGTTCGTCAGGCACTTGTGCAGTGGGAAGACTTGCCTCTAGAAGATACCTCTTGGGAGGATATCTCTCTCCTTCACAGGTTGTTTCCCCAATTGAACCTTGAGGACAAGGTTCGTGTCGGAGAGCATAGCAATGATACAGATCACACCCGGGCCCTCGATGACACCTCGACAGCCAACGTGACTTCAGGCCCAGATCCCATGCGTTCTCCACCGAGAATTCCTACTCGTCGTTCAGTTAGACAACCTCAACGCCCTGCAGCTTTACGTGATTACGTGTAATGCACTAAGGCTATTCCCACTCATGCAATTGAGATGTGAAAGTGTGAGGGACCCACAGTCTGTTAACAAACGTAGTATGAGTTTCCCTTCTGATGGGATATATAAGTGTAAGGTTCAGATTGGAGAGGACATAAAAGAATTAACTCCAACCTTCTCTTCTCTTTTTCTCTCTCTCGTCTTCTTCTTCTTCTTCCTCGTCTTCTTCCTCGTCTTCTCTTCTGCTCTAATTTCTCTCTCCTTTGCAGATAGTCTGTATCAATCTGCCCTACGACGAATCACTTCATGGTTTTGGAGCGATTTCTGGATGTCGAAGTCCGTAGAAGATTTGATGGTGCCGTCTCGTGTGAGACTCTCGTTGTTACCCCAAATAGTTCGACGTTGGACTACCGAGATCATTGACGCTGGTACGAGTTTTTTCAAGGTATATGTCGATCGGTTGTGAAAATTTGTAATTCACGGCACAGCGATGTTACAGTTTGTCCAGGGAATAGGTAGAGAGAGATGATTGAGGGGAGAGTCGTGAGGTTGCTAAAAGATGTAAAAGAGATCGGGGCATAGCCAAGGGCATGTATCGAATCCCCTTGGTCATCGGACCTTTGCCATGTTAGGTGCGCTTGCTTGGCAGGTCAAGAAAAAAATAATAACTTCTACGCCACACGGAAGGAGGAGGCTGTTCAGATTCTTTATCTATTAGCTCCACCATGATTTCAAATTTCAATAGAGAGAGAGAGAGAGCAATGCAATTCAATTCAATTCAATTCGTGTGAACTTACATGGTATCGGGGTATTGGAGCCTTCTGCTCCAACGAACTGCTGAACCATCTTCTCAATATTTTCCCCTGCTCCTACGAATTTCCACAGATCACAACACCAAACCTGCAACTGTGAAATCCACATCTCCTGCTGCATACCCACCATAAAACATCCATCACTTCCATCGTAACCCACCCTCCCGACCTGCAAAACCCATATCCCGTGCATAACCGCCATCATCGCTTCATCCCCAATCGCCTAAACCCCAACCCTGCCATCTCTCAAACCCAATCTTCATCCCTAAAACTCAACTCCACTACTTCCCTGCCATCATTACCTTATCATCCACGGCTTTTTAGGAAGCTGGAGTACGTCAGGTGGTGATGGCGTCATCGATCGGGGCGGTTGGGGTTGCAGAGGATGAAGAAGAAGAAAGAGAAGAAGAAGGAGGAGGAGGAGGAGAAGGGACGGTGATGGGGTGGGAGTTTTTTTACAATTACCACCCCAAAAGGGTATTTTGGTCTTAAAAAATCCGTGACAACGACACACTCTCACGACTAATCCTCTCCGTTACGGGTCTGTAACGGTAGGGGCCAGTTAGTTATTAGTATGCAACATGGGAGGGTAATAGTTGTTTCAAAGTTTTTGGAGGGATAATAGTAAATATGAAAGATTTTGGAGTGGTAATTGTAAAAAACCCTAAAAAAAAAAGGGGAAATTTCACGGACACCCCTAAAAGTATTTAATATATCCGAAATTTACCATACTTCGTCAAAATGGCAAACTTCCCCTTGACGTTAAGCAGGGTGACCTCCCAAAGATAAAATGTCGATTTTACCCTCTTAGTATCACCCAAAGAAGAAAATGACGATTTTACCCTCTTGGAAAAATTACTAGGGCAAGATCAGATTCTTCCCATTGGAGAAGAACAACCACCGTGGGCATTTTCATCTCCGACGTTGGTTGGCACGAAGAGCGTTTAGGGTTCTTCATCTTCAACATTCGCAGAAGGGTTTTTTTTTAACCTAGCATTCTTCTTCCTCATTTCACATTTTCTTCTCACCCTTTTACTCCTCCCAAATTCCCACTCTATAAGCGGCGGCGGCGGCGCTTGGGCTTGCCTGCTGCCATATTCCAGAGAGCAGCAACCGGTGCAAGGGCCAGAGTAGCATCGGCGCAGCTTCTTCCAATTCCAGAATTCCTTCGAGCAGCAGCTACAACGTGCAACTTCCAGGTCTTCCAAGCTGCAGCCACCTTAGGGAAATAGGTTAGATTCTTAAACCCTATTTCACTCTCTGCTCAAGGCAGATTGGTTTCTTGTTTGATTTTAGAATTTTTAGGAAGAGAAAAACAGAAAAAAAAGAAACGGAAAAGGGTAAAAGAATTGGAAATTTTCCCATTTTCAGGCTGAATAGTTGCAGAGAAGGTGGGAATCGAGCGATCAAAGACTGTTTCAGTGTTTATTTAGAATGATAAATCTGCGAGATTGAAGCTGGTCGGACCCCAGTTCTTAGTTAAAATTTTAAATTAGAATTCTCAAATATCTTTTTTTTTCTTTTCGCTTTTTTTAAAACCCCTTTGCCTTCCGTCGATCTTCAACAGAGCTTTAATGGCGGAAAAGTTGCAGTCATTTTTTTACCAATCCATGTTTAGCAAGCTTCTATCCTTAGAGTCTCCAACAGAGCTTTAATGGCAGAATAGTTGCAGTTGTTCTCTGACCAATCCATCTGTAGCAAGTTTTTATCCTTAGAAACTCCAACAAAGCTCTAATGGCAGCAACAACGTCTGAAGTTGCAGTAGCAATAACAATAGCGGAAAGTGGATATTGGCCCTTAGTTGTAGACGAAGGTTCTATAGAAATCTGAAAGAAAAAAAAAACAAATCCTAACCCTAGATCGAGAGATCGATAAACAACAAGAGAGATTTGAGAATGAGTTTTTTTGTTTACGGGTTCTTGGCTGAAGCTCCTCGAGGATGATGTCAAGTTCGAGGCCGAGAAGCTCGAGAAGATCTGAATCTGTAAACGAATGATTTTGGCCCCCAGAAAAATCTGCTTTTTTTTTTTCTTCTAAGCAGGCGTTGGATTATCAACCAGGGAGGTCCAGACGAGATCCTTCAACTCCGGTCTAAGCTCTTTAGAACAAGAGGGTTTTACCCTTAAGGGTATTATGGTACATTTAACCCTTCTATGGAATTTGGCCATTATGAAAAAACTAACAGCAACTTAATGCCAAGAGCCTGACGGAGTGGACTAAGTTCATATTTCTTCATAAAATAAAGGTAGTCTATGCCTTTTTTACGAAGTATGGTAAATTTCGGATATATTGGATACTTTTAATGGGTGTCCATGAAATTTTCCCTTAAAAAAAAAAGTTATGAAACATCAACAAGGTTTGTCCCAAGGACGATTTTCTGCACAATACTCTTAAACAATTTAATGCTCTATGCACAACACTTTTGAGGAAAATATTGCTGAAGGGAGACAATCGGCGGTCTGAAATAGATGTGGGCCCATCCTCGCGGTCCATAAGTTGTAACTTGTAAACCGCTGGAACATATCCGTCAAGGCCTTAAATTGTTAATTGGCTCTAGCAGAGAACAATAGTGGGGCATTTCCCCGGCTATTCCTCGATATACAATGCCGCATAAGTGTAAATTCCCGGGCCCAAGCTTCTCAGCCTTTCATTCGTTCGCCCAATTCACATATCTTTCCTCCAGAAGAGATGTGTGGTCAAGTACTCCGTCTCACTTTCTACAAATCTAGGTTCAGAAGTTGCAAATGTTCACTTATTCCCAGAAGCAACTGGATCAACCAAGAAATGGGCTGGTGAAAGAATTTGAGTCAGTCAATTTGCCAGTTAAAGCTAGCATTCAAGCATCAGCTTCAAAGACGAATTCGTTACTACTACAAGACGAAGGAGAATCAGTAGTAACATCAGAGACAAGCAGTTGTATCTTGCCTCACGTTCGACGATTGTGCTTGAGCCATATGCCCCAGTCAATGCACTCGAGACTGTTAAATAAGTCAGCATCGACCATGCTTACCTCATCAATGACCAATGACTTTGCTCTTGCCCCATCTCTAGGAGGCATCTACACCAGTTAAGGCAGTAACGTAAACGTGTTTAAGACCATTTATGTGCTTTAGGAACTCGATGAAGAGATGGAGCAACATGATCCTCTCCGTTCCAGTGGAACATGTGATGAAAGACAGAATCACTGGCGGCGGCTTTCAAGACTTGTGAAGTTGTGAGTCTGATCTGTCAAGGGCAAGGTTCTTGGGTTCCCATTGCCGATCTGGTGCTTGTGATTGTTCCTACCTTTGCATGTCGAAAGGCACCTTGGACTTGCAGTGGGTTTGCCTTTGGCATTACCAGTTTGCATCTACTACTGCCGCTGAAGTTCCGAAATCTGGTTGCAATAACTCATCTTGTGACTGTCTGCCTGTGAAAGGAGCGGGCAATGCATAGAGGACACGAGAAATTCATAACCAGATGAATTTATGAGAAATAAGGGTCAGAAATCATACCAAATGCCTGCAAACATAGAAATGAGTCAGATACATTGAAATACCAAAGAATGCCTTAATCTTTGGTTTCACCTCTTTTGGGTCAATGATTTTGGGGAGGTAGACCCTCATTCTTTAGCACCACATTCCAAGAATAGAATGGATATATCACCTCACAACCGCACAAGCAGGCATCTACAATATATGTACATGTTTTCTAGAGTTTCAGACTTCAAACGCATTAGTCTCTCCAATCAGCACTGGTTTATTTAATAAGGCATCCAAGTACAGGGCATTTTAGAGTGTTTTAAGAGACAATGAACAAGTAAACAAATTTATTTCTAGGCTGGCCTGGACATCATCTTACTACATTTGGATGGCAAAAGAAAGGAAGGCTTCAGTCCAGGCGCCGGAGCAGATATTGAACTTGAACAACCTTGGTTAGAGGCATCACCCATTCTCCATAGAGGCGAGAAACTATGGATGGATCGATCTTGTACTTCCCTTTGTCCCCTTTGTCATCGAGGCTCACATCTTGCCCAAACACCTTGGCCTTCTTCTCAACCCTCCTCTTCACCATCTCTTCGACACTCTCAAATGTCAACAGTTTCATCAAAGCATCACTGTCCTGTGAGGGGACCAAAAACAATAATCACCACCACCAAACAGATCACCATCTGATTTTATGCTTAATTAGTAATAAATGCCATAGTTGCAGTACCTGAGCACGTATTGCAGGCCCATAGTCCTGTGGAGCATCTCTGAACTTGACCTCAGCTACAAATTTCCCATAGTGGATCCGTCTAGACAGGGCCTGGTAAATTTACTCATCCATAATCAGTATAGAACACATACGTGAGTGTTCCTTAGATGATATCTTCATTCTTACCTGCAAACAGTCCAGATCAGATGCTGCAGTGGGACCATAGTTTCCATCATTGCCTTCAGCAACAAATAGAGGAAGAAGTTGATTGAAATACATATCCCATATATTCTTATTTATATTGATGGAAGCCCCGGCAGCATGCAATACCTACATTCCACAAACCAAGTTTGTCTAAAAGATTCAACTAGGGGAACCCTTTCTCTTGACGGTTTGGGTGAAGAGGCTGCTGACCTGTGGGTAGTTGTAAGGGGTCACCACTGGCATCGGTAAATCATCTGGGAAGAAAGGATGTTCTTCAGGACTTTCATATCTACCAATCTGGAAATATTAGAAAAATCCTGCATATGTTATCTGCTGGTCAATTGTCATCTAATTCACAAATCAGCATTCCCCAATGTCGAAATTTTTTTGTACAACACATGAATATGGTCTTCTAGCATTTGTCCAAACTCAAGACAGGCATGGCAAAGGACATGGGTCGGTCATCTACAAGTTGATACCATGGTAGTTGGTACATTATCTCTTTCCATGTCTATCAGTATCTCTAAATGAAGGAAACTATGAATAATATATTTTATTGATCTGAAAATAAAAACATTGTCAAGGAACTTAAAAGAGTTCTGTGCTTCAATCATGAACGAGTTAAGCTCACAGTGCTAAACGTTTTCTTCTGTTCTGCTACTGTTTTTTTCCTGTGAGGTAGACACAGAATAATTGAAGAAGAAATGAAAGAAAGAAAGGTAGAACATCCTGTTCTCTCAGTCTTTTGATCTTTTACTGTTTCCACATTTTTTACTTCTATCTCCCAATTCAAATCACACAAAGGGTAGCTTCTATATGAGTGGGATACAACCAATCCAGGGAAGATGACCAACCAGTAAGAAAAAGCTTCAAAACCATATGCACTGGATACAACCAATGCCAGGGAAGATGACCAACCAGTAAGGAAAAGGTTCAAAACCATATTCACATGAAAGTTAAATTACCTCACCGATTTAGATAATCAAAAGGAAACAAATGAACAAAGCACTTTGAGAAACCCCAAATCAAAGGAGAAGAATCAAGAAGGACCTTTAACATAAAAAAACCCACTTGAGAAAATCAATATAAAAAAATCACAAAATTACAGATTCTTAAAGATCTCAAACAACCTGTTAAGATGAGAATCACCTAGCAGGGAAAGAAAAAACGATAGGTTCTCGAGGGGGAAAACAAGTGAGCCAAATGAATCCATCTCAAATATTGAATAACAACAGAGAAATTAAGAGGAAAAAAAAACGAAGATAAAAGAGAAGAAAAGCGTGAAAGACCTTGGCTTGTATCGCCTCTGTTTCTTTGACGACATTCTGAACCAAAGATCCACAAAACCCTGGAATATTCAATGAAGATTCATTGTAAGCCGGAGAATTAAGCGGAAATTTTGCCCTCTCGATGAGACTGAAGACAATTGTATCTTCCTGTCTAATCAAAGACTGCCTAACCGATTCAAGAGTCAATACGTCTGTCGAAGAATCAAGAGTTTCATTCTTTGTAAACCTGCAACAGCAACTCAAAACGATTAAAAAGACCAAAGCAGAACGAAACACAGATTTCATCTCCATTACGTTTCGGTAAAGAAGAAGCAAACCTGGCAGACTCGTCAGAAGACGCACCAGCGGTAGCCATGAAAGGAGCAGTGATTCAAGGCCGAGTAATGTACACGGTTTTTCTTTCCACTTTTCCAGCTTTGGGACTCTGCGAGCGTTCTCTCCTAATTCTCGGGTGTTTCTTTCCACTTTTCCAGTTTTTGCCAGACTTCTGTCCTAATTTTCATGTGGTGCTTAGATCTAGATCGTACAATAAATTGACCCCATCTTGGATGTCCATTGAACGGTCAGGATGCAAAAGCATTTCAATTTCTGTGATATCATTCTTCCCTTGGGCCTTGGAGGCATGTTGGGGAAGGAGGGAGATACCTTACTTGACAGGTTCAAAACCACAAAGCTCAAACGAGGTTTCCAAGTAAATGGGGACAGAGAATATTAATGTTATCACAACCGCTGATATTTTGATTGATTAGTTGAGTCACAACCGTTGATTTGTTTGTTGTTATATGTAAGAAATATGATAGTAACGTGTGTAACTCTAGGCTTGAAAGTATTAGGAAGTGTCTGGTTCGGTTGTTTTGCAGAATTAGATTCTAATTCTGGATCAGGTTCTCTAAAATCAGGTTTTGTGGATTCGTAATTTTGAAATTTAATTGTTTAGTTACTCCTATTATGTAACATGATTCTTCATGAATAACTGTTTGGTTACCCTGATTCTGTGTCTTAATTTTTTCTGAAATACTATTTAGTTACCTTGAGTCTGTCATGTGGATTCTGTTGAATCTATATGAATAAGCATTTGGTTACCTTGAGTCTGTGACTTGGATTTATCCTGAAGCTATCTAAATAACCGTTTTTTACATCTTCTTTTCCCATATCATCTTTGGATTTTTCATCTTATACAAGCAAACATATATAATATGGAAATTTCAATTCGTTTCCCTTTCTCAGTTGAAAGGCTCTCAATCTCAATGAGAGACTTGAGAGATCAAAATTTCTATCTAACAGTAATTCACAACTGTTACAAATGGATGGTAAGTTCCTTATCTGATAAATAGAGAAAGAATAAGGTTGGACCTTTTTCCCCTTCTTAATGCTTGGTCAGCCTTGTACGTGATCCATGTGTTCCATTGTGCTGTGCACACAGATGGGTTTGTTAATCGCTTTCTTGATTGGTTGGTAAACCAGGGTGCAGTGAACTGGGTTCTCTTACAGTGAACAATGGTAGAATTGAAATGGCAGAAACAGATCCATTTGAAACAAAACAATGATTTATAGATGATGTCATTACCTTGCAATCCAACATAAATAAATAAAAAATATGAATAGAGTCTATCACAATCACTTAATTCTTACTTCTAATTGAAGTTAAGCTTTTGAACACCGTCAATGACATCATTTTGTGATCCATATATCCCAAAGAAAGAAATTGATGTGTGAGAGAGACAAAGATAATGGAAAACACCACTTGAAATTGTCTAGATTATTGTCATAACTAACTATGTTATGAACAATTGAATAAAAAGGGCCTTGGTGGATTAGAACCACCATCCCTGGAACATGCTCATGTTCCAAGTGCTCTACCAATTTGAGCTAAAGACCCATCAAGTGGAGCTTGGAATTTACAAATAACCATGAGACCTTGCCACAAAACCTTGACATTCATGATGTTGGGAAGACACAGTCCTAAAGTTCTAGAATCCGATATATACAATCAGGTATAATTCAGTGGAGTGTAATTTATGAACCAAGTAATATATAGGAAACAATAGCAATTGATTCCATTCCAAATTCTTAAGACTTAGCGAACCAAACACTTCCTTAGATGTTTAGAGGTCTGGTTATTTCGCATGTTATTGTTTTGGGCAAGAGAACGCTACCCGGTCGTGTAGCCCTGCACCAAATGGTAGCCAATGAATGTTTGTACAAAGGCATTGACTTAAATGTGATTTTTTATTTCACTCGAGGTGGGTAACTTTTTTAAGTGAGAGGGATCGGTAATAGTGAGGGCTTGATAGGAGCTTTCATGGGTATTGACTGAAGAGTGTTCACGTCATCAAATGAGGATAGAAAGGAAAGAAATATTTTTTTGGGAAAGACAACGCTATCTAGTTGAGGCACACCGAAAACAGGTTATAGGTCTATCTTTCTCTCTCAACAATTAGCTGACGGCAAGGAACGAAAGAAGAAAAGGAACGTTTTAACTAAGTTAAGCCCGTGCGTCAGATTGATCATACGTGTATGGATATGTAGAAAGGGGTGCTCCTAGGTGAGTGTTCACGTACGTGAGTGTAAGTGAACAACTCACAACCATTCAGATGGAATATTCCCACAGAATAGATTCCATCTGAATAGCTGTGAGTTGTTCATGTATGCTCACGTACATGAACATTCCCTGCATGTTGTGTAGGGTGTGTGATTGTTTGCAAGAATGGATTTCTCGTCAAGTCAATTTGGGGTGGGGCACTTATCAAAAAAAAAAAAAAAATTTGTGGTGGGGGTGTGGACACACATGGGTGAATTCAGGTAATGACCACAGGGGAGAAACCATAAGGGAATTGTACCTAGTCTAGTGAAACTCCCTCCCCCATGGTATTAGTGCATGATATCGGAACGGGTATCAACAACACGCAAAATCGATACGATATCAATACGGTATCAGCCGAGATCAGTTGTATCAGACAAAATTACCCCTGAATTTCCTTAAAAATGAGTTTTCTGACCATTTTACCCCTTGTCCGTACCATGCTCCCGATACTGTATCGGCACAGTAACGATATTGGTGACTAGCAAATCGTATCGGGCGATACGATACCGATACATAGAACCATGCCCTCCACCCCCTCTCTTTTATCTTTTAAGGAAGTGGTGCAATTAAAAAAGAAAGTATATATTAAGTAATTAAAAATAACGGCTGTACAATATTCTTTGATAACTATATCTGCTCTTGGTGAACATACATATATTTAGCAAGAGCACAAAGTAAAGAGAAGATTAGAACATCAGGATTGAAAACAAAAAGCCTAGAGTTCAAGGCTATGTGGGCTGTAAGACTAGATTATAATAACGGTAGCTGGCGGACTGATATGTAGGGTGTTGCGTCAAGAAATCTTCGGCAGGTCCTTCGGGTGCCGTAACCTACAAAAGGATGTCAGGGACAAGGGAGAACCGGTGTGGCTCCGGCTTAGGACTCTCCGATGCCTAAGTTAGATCTCTCTCAGCAACAGATGAATTATTCAACATGATTAATGGGTTTGGAATACCTGAGTATTTATAGTTGAGTATAACGGTGTGGAGAGTCCTCATCGGTGATGAATGTGCTATGCAGGGTAGATTATCACGTAGTAGAGTTGTACTTGGAATAGTTCCTTGTGAAATGTAGAGTCCTAGTAGGGAAGAGGTTCCCTAAGTTTCTTCTCATGTTTAAGTTTGGTTAGGCTTATACCTCTTTGGGATAGTCCTCCCTTTGCTATACTTTAGTTATGATCTCTTAGTGGTAGGATAATGTAGATCTTGCCGATGACATCATGGTTGGACCCGTGGCTTGCATGGTAGACTTGGCCTTTGGGATGGCCTCTTGGATCCTATTCCTCTTGGGTTACCGAACTGGTTCTGTCGCGGCTGATCTTGAGCTAGCCTCCTCTTCGGGGCCAGGACACGTGCCATCTCGGGATTGGCCCGCATATTTTTGGTTTATCACTTGCCCCCCCACTCTCTTGGAGCGGAGTGCTCAAGAGAGTAGCATCTGTGTTGTAGTTTTCAATCTGGTGAAGGCTTATTGCAAATAAAGCTTCTTAGAGGGAGCTTTGTGATGACCATCTGTGACCGTTGGATGAACTTTGTTTTTTGGAGTAGATGGCTTCTTCCCCTCTTAGTAAGTGGGAGAGGTAAGGGGTTCAACCCCCCCCCTCCCACTACACTTTTTAACCTCTTCCTTTTTTTTTTGCCCACTTTTTCTATTTCTTCTCTTCACTTTCTTGCTTTTTACTTTTTCCTCATTCTCTCTCTTCCTTGAAGCTCTACCCATCTTCACTCCTTTTTACTAAGTCCACTTTTCTTGCCTCCCAAGTGTTTGACTTTTTACCTCTTTGAGAGAAATTATTTTTCTTTGCTGTCCGTGCCTGGGGCTTTACTTAGTTGCTCTCGTCGCTCGCACACGTCCCGTGCTCATCTCCGTTGTTCATCGCCCCCGCCCTCGCCCATGTTTCATCGGCCCATGCTGGTCGTCTAGCACTGGTCGCCCACGCCCGTCCATGCATCATCACCCGCTGGTCGCCCGCGCTTCGTCACCCATGTTGGTTGCCCGTGCTGGTCACCTGCACGCTCACCCATGCTTCGTTGCCCATGCACGTCCACGCATCATGGCCCACTGCTCGTCCGTGCTTCATCACCCATGCTGGTCACCCATGTTGGTCGCCTGTGCGCTCGCCCATGCTTTGTCACCCACGCTGGTCGCCCATGTTGGTCGCCCATGTGCTTGCCCACACTAATCGCCCACGCGCTCGCCTGCGCTCATCCGTGCTCGCCCTCGATCTCGTCTCCCATGCACGTCTCCCATGACCTCGTTACCCAGATCTCCTCTACCCGTATTGGTCACCTGCGTTCACGCTCGCTTGTCATCCACGGCCTCGTCGCTTGCGATCTTGTCACCCTTGGTGCATGCTTGTTGGCTTTGTGCTTTGGGCTTGTCTTTCCTTCTCTTGAGGTTCGGCGATTACCTTCTTCTTCCCTCTCTCTCTTCTTTTTTTTTTTTTTTTGAATACTGACTTGAAGGTGTAGTTCGATTTATAATAGGGGTATCTTAGTGTCAGGGAGCTTCATTTGAGTAAGTCTTCTCTTCCCGTTGCTATGTCGAATAGCTCTGACTTTGGTGATATTTGTGGAAGACCTGACGTCGGCGGGGCTACACTAGGCTCTTCCTCATCCGAGTTGGATGTGGACACCCTTACCCCCCTTGCCTTCCCCTAGGCCTATACTCAGTGATGAGGGGGAGGGAGCCACTAGCCTTGTCCATTCTGCCACAAGCCCAGACTCGGATGGTCACTCCGATGGAGACGATTTTGGGGTATCTATCCCTGCTACGGAGGCTACTAGGATTGGACACTATCATAGTTCTTTGACCTCTTCTGATCTATCATCCTTTCATCAGTTGTATCACATCCACCCTGACATAGTTCTCCGCGTCCCTAGGGATAGTGATCTGGCCTTTTCCCATAGAGCCGATCAGACATGCTTGTATGTGATCTCTTTCGCTAACGGTCTTCTCTTCCCCATTCTCTAGTTTGCCGAATTGGTACTAGACCACTGGCATCTTACCCCTGGGCAGCTATTACCCAATTCCTGGAGGGTTATTTTGGGTTTTTTCGTGTTCTTTGCTAGGTTCCCCTGTTCGTACATTTTTACACAATGAGGGGAGGAGGTGGGTGGTAACATTTTTATTGTCGTTCCCTTAAGGGTTCCTTTGCTAGTTTTGAATTCTTCGAGGGGATGCCCAATTCGGTCAAATGCTGGAGGGACCAATTTTTCTTTGCTTCTATCCCTCAATGCTGCTTTCGGACCCATTAGGAAGAGATTGACTTGCAAGGTACGAACTGCCCCCCGATCTGAATGACTTTGAGAACGAGTCTCTCAGCTATTGCTTGAGAGGCAATAAGTTTGATGTTCGACAATTGGAGTCGGAAGCCTTCCTATTCCTTTGGAAGTTGAGTCCTGGTAAGCTCTTAGACTGGTCTTTTGTTCACCTTTGATACCTTATTTTTCTATTTAATGCTGACTTATTTTCTTCTCATGTTGTGTTGTCAGTGGATCTTTGGCCCAACCTTGCTCGCTTCTGCGCCAATGCCGCGAAGAGGAAGGCGGTTATGATGGCAGCTCCTAAGGCCTCACATCCCCACAAGGATGCCTCCTCCACTCCCATGATGGTGAGGGATGCCGACGTGGCTGATCTTCCGACGTCCATGCCTAGCATTATCCTTGCCATGGATGCCAGGTGGAAGGGTGGTCCTAGTCCTTGATGTACAGGAAAGGGCTCTCTTGTGTTCAAGCTTCCTCGCCCGACTCCTGCTGTCTCTCCTCCTGCTATTTCTGGTGTTGTCGTTCCTCCCCCTTCTAAGGGTTAGGGGTGGTTTCTTTAGTAGGCGCTAATGAGGATGCTCCGACCCCTTCTCCCTTGGTCCTTCCATAGGAAATCCATGATGGGGATTCTATCACGGCTAGCGAGGAGATCGCTCGAGAGTGGGTGGACAAGCTGGCTTTCTATTGATCGTGAGCTCATGCAAGGGATGAGCGATCCTAGGCTGATGCGATATCTCTACAAAGAAATGGCTTCTGTGAGTTTGTACCTCTTTATCTTCTCTTCTCCTATATTTATATGTTGATGATTCGCTGACTTTAATTTGGTTGCAGGTTCATCACCGTATTGCCGAGGTGGTGTTACGCTTTGAGAAGTAGAAGTATGTCTTCCAGAATGTTCAGTATGCCTAGCATCTATGGAGTTTGGAGAGGGATGTCTTGGGGGGGAAAGCCACGTGTGAGGAGGGTGCCGTCCGAGAGAGGAAGATGGCCGAGGAGATTCATGTGTTATCTTCCCAGAAGGCTACCTTGGAGGCTGGGACCACTGACTTATCTGCGAGGGTCCGAGCCCTTGAGGACGAGCTTCGTGCCCTACGACAGAAGCATGATGTCAACTTTATACACGCCTGTGAGCAAGCCGTGGCTGACTTCTGAGTATCTTGTACTTGCGATGATATGTTCTGTGCGTACAATGATGAGGTTTATACTATGGGTATAAATGACTTCGTGGGCTTTGTTCTCAGGAGAACTCCAAGTTACGATTTTAGGGAGTTTCAGAGCTATGTTCCTCCTGCCGCTACGGATACCGATGAGATAGTAGCAGACGACCCTTGTCCGGAGGAGGGCATTGAGGTTGTTCTATCTCCGAGCCTAGTTCCTATTCAGCTTTCCAGGGCTCCTTCTCCTTCATCCTCTTCCATTGCTGTGGATACTGTGAGATGGTAGCAGATGACCCTTGTCCGGAGGAGGGCGTTGAGGTGGTTCGGTCCCCGAGCATAGTTCCCCCTCGGCTTTCCAGGGCTCCATCTCCTTCATCCTTGAGGGTGTCATCTCTTGAGCGTGATGTCGCCATTGCTCCTCTTGAACCATGATTTTATTTCTTTCTTTATGTCATAGAATACTTTTTTGGCATGTGCTTGTAGTGGCTTTCATGATCTCAGTACTATCTTTACCTTGAATCTTTATGCTTGAGTCTTACTTCTTTTCTTGAACGTATTCCAATTGTCTGTTGTCTCGTGGCCAAAGGCTTTGGTGGCATAAAGCCTCGTGGCCGATAGGCCTTGATTGGCATAGAACCTTGTAGCCTATGGCCTTAGTTGGCATAGAGCCTCGTGGCTGAAGGCCTTGGTTGGCATAGAGCCTCATGGCCGATGGCCTTGGTTGGAGTAGAGCCTCGTGGCCGATGGCCTTGGTTGGCTTAGAGTCTCGTGATCGATGGCCTTGGTTGGCATAGAGCCTCGTGGCCGATGGCCTTGGTGCTTGTGCGAACTTGACCGGCAATGGAGAAGTGCAGTTAAGAGCTTTCATTTCTTGAAAATCTTCAACTTGGAAAAAACTTTGAAAATCTTACTTGAAAAAATTTCAAAAAATTCTTGAAACACGAAAATGACTAAACTAAACTAACTGTGGTTGATCCTTTACTGGTAGAACTTTTTCAGATGTTCAGAATTCCAAGGCCGATCTATCTTCTTGCCCCTGGAGTTTTCAAGTGATATGTACCTGGTCATATCTGCTTGGAAACTATGTAGGGCCCGTCCCAGTTTGGCAATAGTTTCCCTTCCATACTTGGCTGTGACGCTCGAGCCCTTCTTAGAACTAGGTCTCCATAATGGAACAACCTCTCTCTGACTTTTGAATTATAGTACTTGGCTGTTCGCTGCTGGTATGCCACGTTCCTGAGTAACCCCTTCTCGCGAACCTCGTCCAAGAAATCCAAATTTGCTCGAAATCCATCATCGTAGGTTCGCTCATTGAAATGCAAGACTCTATGTGACAAGGCGAGGACTTCGACCGGTGCTAGAGCTTCGGTTCTGTATGCTAGTCGGAAGGGGCTCTCTCCCATAGGTGTCCACACTGTTGTTTGGTATACCCATAGGATGCTGAGATGTTCTTCTACCCATCTCTCCTTCGCTTCATCTAGTCTCCTCTTGATTCCCTCGAGCAGTGTTCTATTTGTTACCTCTACCTGGCCATTGGCCTATGGTTAAGCTACGGAGACAGGTCGAAAGTCGTTGTGGTACGTCTGACAGAAGGTCTTGAATATGGGATTGTTGAATTTCATCCTATTATCCGTGACAAGAATTCTCGGTATATCACTTTGTCGTGAACAAATTTTTCCATTTCTTTTTCCGTTATCTTCGCAATGGTTCAGCTTCGACCCACTTGGTGCAATAGTCAATCACCACCACCAAGTATTTTCTATTCTCGAACGCTGGTGTGAAGTCTCCTAGAATGACCATACCCTACATGGTGAAAGGTATAGGACTAAGGATGGAAGTCAATTGTGTCGCCGGCTGATGAGGTACCAAGGCGAATAGTTGACATTTCTTTCAGGCCTTAACATAGTTTATGGCCTCTTCTTGCATCTTTGGCCAATAAAATCCTTGACGTAGGATTTTATAGGCTAGGTTTTGCCCTCCCACATGGCTTCCACATATTTCTCTTGTATAGCACTCCCTCGATCAGTGTGTATTTGGCTGCCCAGATTTTCACCTTTCTAGCTTCGAACCTATCCTCGGGTAATACATCATTTTGTAGATAGTTGACGATGGGGTCCATCCAGCTTGGCCCTTCCTCGATCTTGTTGACTTGTTTTTCCTTGTATGTCGGTTCATGAAGTACCTCAATGTGTACCACACTGGCCAAATTCTGGAGTTTACTATTTGTGAGCCTAGATAGGGCATTTGTTTGAGTTAAAATAATACCGCAAGCGTACGGGGTCAATCGTAGCTATGGGTCGAACACGAGGAGATATACGCCACTCTATTTAACTAACTTAAAAGTAATGCAAAGTGAACCAAATTAAAGTGTTAAATTAAACTAATGAAAATTAATGCAACCTACTCATAAGCATCTATCAAAATTAAGGGATTAAATTGGCGTCCTAACACATTAGCATCTAACCTATCAAACTAACGCAAATTGAAAGCAATAAAAATGCAGTCACACATAATAACCACATAAAAAGGAATAAGGGAATAAAAGTGCATCCACAAACCACAACCATATAAAAAAAATAAAAGAAATGGAGGGAGAAGAAGAAGATAGAGAGAGATAGAGGAGAGGGAGAATGAGATTAAGGGTTTAGAGAATGAAAACCTGGATGTGCTTGAACCGGACTGAAATTGCTTTCTCTTCTAAATCTTCAAGTCTTGTATTCAACTTAGAAACTTAGACTAGAAAGCTTGAAACTAAACTAGAATTATTACAACCATATTGAAGACATAAAATTAAAGCATGAATCAAAAGCATCACAACCATGAAAATGAAAGCATGAAATCAAACTAGAACTTAGAAAGCCAAAAACTAGAAGAAGAGAAGAAGAAATTTCACTAGTTAATTGAACTAAAAACTACACTAAAAACTGAATTAAAATTGAACTAAAAACTAACTAAAAACTGAACTAAAAACTAACTTATTACAACCCAAAGGGCAAGGGGTATTTATAGGGGAAGGGAGAAGAGAGAAGAGGGAAGTGGTAGGAGAAATATTCCCTAAGAAAAGAGAATATTCTCTTCTCCTTCCTCCTTTACATTGCCTTGAATCCCAAGAAAAAAGAAAAGAAAGAGAAAGAGAGAGAGAAAAGAATCCTAGACACATAAACCTTCTATTTATTAAAAAGTAACTTTCTAATTCTAACTTGTGCTTCCTTTTCTTTGTAGGTGTCTTCTCCAAGCAATGAGATCAAGGCATCTTTGACCTCTCAACCTTCCATAGATGAGAGAATATCTTTCAAAAGAAATCTATCCCAAGTAGAATTCCAAAAATGCCCTTGAAAAGTTGGAGGAGAGAGAGAGCAAGGGTGATGACTAGGATTCCACTCATAATTAATGAAATATCAAATATGTCCTTTAAAAAACGTGGAGCATGGGATGCTTATATGGGCCTCATTGTTGTATTCCTTACGAAAAATCACCCAAAATAGACCCAAATTTCGTCCAATTTGGAGTTTGTGAGCCTAAGATATCTCAAGTTGAAGTTGGACTGCTCCAGAGCCTTCCAAATGGAATCTTTTGGCTGACAAAAAGATAACTTTTGATAATTGTGCTAAGGCCACTAGAATCCAAACTTCCGCTTTACTTTGTCCCCGGCCGACTATCAATAATTATAAATAAACCCCTATCCATAGAAACGGCCGTAACTTCTTCGTTTCAACTCGAAATCAAGTGTCGTTTGAACCATTGCGAAGCTGACTCGACAGGCTACGCATCCATACTATTAACACCTCAAAATTATGCTAATGGGCCCACTGTAATCACATTCAAATTTGATTGATTGGCATGATTCTTTCAGTGCTCAATCCAAACTTGATTTTCTCGACCCTTGGGCGCTTTCGGCTATTCTTAGCATCTTTTACTCCATTTTCGTAAAAATTCACCTAAAACCTGAAAAGCACAAGAAAGCACCGAAGTAACTCTGTCCAATGTGGTAAAATGTATGCTTTATGCCCTAAGATTTCACACATAAATGTGCTCTTCAGATTCCCCCACACTTGAACGTTACTTGTCCTCAAGTAAAGCAAAAGAAAAACTAATCTAGAATGCAAAAAAAATCCTAACTCACTTTCGTAGGAATCACGGTTGCACTTAGCATGTGCAACAAGCCTTTAAACCCCTAGGTTACCCCTAGTGGATGAGTTGTGTCTTGTGGGTGTTTGCAGTGAATATACACCCAAAATTCAATTGTAAATGAATGCTACAAATTTCAATCATGGCATAAGTAGGAAAGTGCACATAATCCCAAAAAGTGCTCAATTAAAGATCAAGGAGCCAAAGGTTTTCCCACACTTGAATTTTGTCACCCCACATTAATTTAAACAATAAGCATGTATCAAGATTAAGGGATCTCCTCATATCTTCTTAACACTACTCACCTTCAGCTAAACCACTCATAGCATCGATGGAACCAAAGACTTAGGCTTTGAGTATTTTTTACCATACTCTCTTTCCAGGCATTAAGACAAAATCTTTTTTTTCTTTCTCAACAACAAACTCTATTTCTATTCCACTACTGTTCTCTGAATGACGTGGTGGAGCATACACCAGACACCCAAATACTTGGCAACTTCGCTTTTTTGCATATATCCATAAGACATTGAGACATTGATGCAAGAGTTTTTTTTTTTTTTTTTGAGTTTCTTTCCAAGGAATTTCGATCAAGTCACCCTGCTTCATGAGGCACAGTGCTTTGTCTAGTCCCAAGGAATTCCACTTTTCTTTCTTGTTTCTTTTTTTTTTTTTTTTTTTTCTTTCTTTCACTTTCACTCTCATGCTTTGCCTTGCCACAAACAAATTGGTCTCAACTACTAGCCAAAAGATCAAAGGGTCCATAAGACACATAGAGGAATCTAGTCATCAAATGAAATAACGCTCATATTTTCCAATTCAGTCCCTCTCACCGGATACAAACCAACTACCGCCCTTGAAAATGGATTTCTTTATTAATTCGCATGCTAGGGCACCTAATTCCCTCTTTCTCTCGCTTCGCAATCAAAAACACATATGCACAAAACCAAACTACCGCCACAATCAAAATTTACCAAATAAGCAAGCTCACACCCCCCCCTCACACTTAAGTCATGCAATGTCCTCAATGCATGCATAAAAGAAAGAATAAGGACAAAGGAGGAGATGAAGGGGCTTACAAGATATAACAAAAAAGAGAATCATAAAGAGTCAAGAGTTTTACAAAAAGTGCTAGGAGCAGCAACAGAAATCTCAATCCATGGCCAGTAAATGGAGAAATAGCTTCAGAACCAGAAAACACTCGACCATGAATTTTAGTAAAGCGAGAAATAATATAGAAGTTAAACACAACTGAGAAATATCCAATAAAAAAATCTGTCCTCATGGGACAATGGAAAATGAAGGCATTAAAACTTATGTCATAAATCCTCCCATTCTCTCCCGTTTGCAATGTAGAACACATGTCATGTTTAGAAAAACTAACCAAAAATGGATCACAGTAAGCATAAAAAGGATTATGAATAACCTCATCAAAATAATCATAAAAAATGGGAGGTTTACTCAAATCAATCCTAGCAATACAACTATCCATCCTTTGCATAACTTGGTTTTCCAAATAAGGATCGCGATAAAATGCTTAAAGAGCATCAGGACTAACATTGTCCTCCTCAATAAAATCATCAAACCTAGGAGGTTTGGACAAATCACTATGTGGGATAAAACAATCCTCAGTATGACAGTCAACTGGGTTTTCCAAAGAGAGAGAGGGAGATCGAATTTTCAGGGTTTCTATGCAATCATGAAAATCTGATTCTAAATTAGTAGAAACACTAGGCGTACTGAAATCAGAAATTTTAGGCAAAAGTTGGACGCCCCTAGGTAGCTCATCAAACCTCGCTTTACTAACATCTTTAGGAGACTCAATCTCAACAAATAAATCATTTTAAAAATCTTTGTGTTGAGAGTGACTCTCATTAACCTCAAACTGGGG
Source organism: Telopea speciosissima (assembly GCF_018873765.1). Taxonomy (NCBI): domain Eukaryota; kingdom Viridiplantae; phylum Streptophyta; class Magnoliopsida; order Proteales; family Proteaceae; genus Telopea; species Telopea speciosissima. The sequence continues at coordinate 11,444,023 of NC_057926.1, forward strand.
ATGGTGTGGCTCAGGTTGACTAGGTAATGTACCCGTTTCCTCCTCTTGCACCATGGTTATCAGTTGAGAGAGTTGCTTCTCCATGGTTTTTTGGCTTGTCGTGAGAAGGGCTATGTGTTTCTCAAGCTCACTCAGTCTGGCCTCCTCACCCATTTTCTGAAACTCAAGGGGTTGGTGATATGGTTCAAGGCGAGGTGGCCCATTGAGATTCAATGGAGGGTTGGGCATTGGAGGACCAAACTGACCATGGTATTGGAAATTGGGTGGTCCAGCTTGGTTATTCCATTGATCCCACGAGAAATTGGGATGATCACTCCACCCCTGATTGTAAGTGCCAAAAGAATTGTATTGAAATAGAGGACTCACATGCTCATCACCATAGCTCCCCCTATAAAGAATAGGGCATCCGTCCATAACATGGATAGCCTGGGGATGAGACCAGTCAAAATTTTCTGAAAGCCCATAGTTGGGTTGGGGAACAAAATTGTGCTGGGGTGGTGCAAAGTTGTTCTCTAACTCTCTACTTTTGGCCGCCCTAGTCTGTTTAAACTTTTTTCCCAAAGTTATGGTTGCGTTAGCATAGTTTCACCTTTCCCCCAAAGTCATAGGTGGAAGTGTATCTCCCATTATTCTAAACTAACCACCTATCCCAAATTGAGGTCTCCCTTAGAAAAATTAAAGAAAAATAAAAGACTAGAAAAAATTCACCAAAAAACATGAGGGAATAAATAGACAGTTGGTGCATTGCCCTAAAAAATCGAAACAATGGTTCCAAAGCTGTAAGGTTGCCATATAGGTTGACAGCAAGGGAACCCGTATAGTCTTCAAGAGCCACCTACGGGTGACTCCAATTAGATTCTAATGTAGAGTGGAGGACTACTATACGTTTATGTTTCCAAGGCACTCACTATGTCGCTTTCCTGTTATCAAAGTTGGTCACCTCCAAAGATAAGTCATATGCCATTCCACCCAACCAAGTCAAGATGCAGCGTCATAGGTTTGACACCAAAAGAGGTTGGGTTTGAGCATAAGAAGGACTTTAGATTGGGCACACAGTCTTTGAAACAAAAGAGAAACAAGATGAGGTTTTCAAAAATTTTTTTTTTTTTTTTTTTTGAAGAAAAAAATAAAATAAAGCACTTCGAATTACTTAAAAATCAAAAAAATAAAGTGGACAATAATCTCCCCAGCAACGGTGCCAAAAACTTGTTTGAGTTAAAATAATTCCGCAAGCGTACGGGTCAATCGTAGCTACGGGTCGAACACGAGGAGATATACGCCACTCTATTTAACTAACTTAAAAGTAATGCAAAGTGAACCAAATTAAAGTGTTAATTAAACTAATAAAAATTAATGCAACCTACTCATAAGCATCTATCAAAATTAAGGGATTAAATTGGTGTCCTAACACATTAGCATCTAATCTATCAAGCTAACGCAATTTAAAAGGAATAAAAATACAGCCACAAATAATAACCACATAAAAAGGAATAAAAGAATAAAAGTGCATCCACAAACCACAACCATATAAAAAAAATAAAAGAAATAGAGAGAGATAGAGGAGAGGGAGAATGAGATTAAGGGTTTAGAGAATGAAAACCTGGATGTGCTTGAACCGGACTAAAATTGCTTCCTCTTCTAAATCTCCAAGTCTTGTCATCAACTTAGAAACTTAGACTAGAAAGCTTGAAACTAAACTAGAATTATTACAACCAATCTGAAGACATAAAATTAAAGCATGAATCAAAAGCATCACAACCATGAAATTGAAAGCATGAAATCAAACTAGAACTTAGAAAGCCAAAAACTAGAAGAAGAGAAGAAGAAATTTCACTAATTAATTGAACTAAAAACTACACTAAAAACTGAATTAAAATTGAACTAGAAACTAACTAAAAATTGAACTAAAAACTAACTTGTTACAACCCAAAGGGCAAGGGGTATTTAAAGGAGGAAGGGAGAAAAGAGAAGAGGGAAGTGGTAAGAGAAATATTCCCTAAGAAAAGAGAATATTCTCTTCTCCTTCCTCCTTTACATTGCCTTGAATCCCAAGAAAAAAGAAAAAAAAATAGAAAGAGGGAAAGAAAAGAATCCTAGATACATAAACCTTTTATTTATGAAAAAGTAACTTTCTAATTCTAACTTGTGCTTCCTTTTCTTTGTAGGTGTCTTCTCCAAGCAATGAGATCAAGACATCTTTGACCTTTCAACCTTCCATAGATGAGAGAATATCTTTCAAAAGAAATCTATCCCAAGTAGAATTCCAAAAATGCCCTTGAAAAGTTGGAGGAGAGAGAGAGCAAGGGTGATGACTAGGATTCCACTCACAATTAATGAAATGTCAAATCTGTCCTTCAAAAAATGTGGAGCATGGGATGTTTATATGGGCCTCACTGTTGTATTCCTTATGAAAAATCACCCAAAATAGACCCAAATTTCGTCCAAATTTGGAGTTCGGGAGCCCAAGATATCTCAAGTTAAAGTTGGACTACTCTAGAGCCTTCCAAATGGAATCTTTCGGCTGACAGAAAGATAACTTCTGATAATTGCGCTAAGGCCACTAGAATCCGAACTTCCGCTTTACTTTGTCCCCGGCCGACTGTCAATAATTATAAATAAACCCCTATCCACGAAAACTGCCGTAACTTCTTCGTTTCAACTCGGAATCAAGTGCCGTTTGAATCGTTGCGAAGCTGACTCGATGGGATACGCATCCATACTATTAACACCTAAAAATTATGCTAAGGGGCCCACTATAATCACATTCAAATTTGATTGATTGGTGTAATTCTTTCAGTGCTCAATCCAAACTTGATTTTCTCGACTCCTGGGCGCTTCCAGCTATTCTTAGCATCTTTTGCTCCATTTTCACAAGAATTCACCTAAAACCTAAAAAGCACAAGAAAGCACCGAAGTAACTTTGTCCAATGTGATAAAATGTATGCTTTATGCCCTAAGATTTCACACATAAATGTGCTCATCAGCATCTGCTGTAGCATTCTCTATCCTCAAGACTTGAACCATCTCGAACTTCTCAAACTCGGCCACTAAATCACAAGCTCGCGTCAAATAGGCTGTCATGCGCTCATCCTTAGCCTCGTACTCTCCATTTACTTGGTTTATCACGAGTTGGGAATCACTTTGGACGGCTAGGTGGGTGATCAAGATTGCTCTTGCAACTCGTAGTCCTACAAGTAGTATCTCATACTCTGCCTCGTTATTTGAGGCTCAGAATTTGAATTAGAGTGCATATTGAATCTGAAAACCTTCCGGACCAGTGATTATGAACCTAGCCCCGTTCCTTGCCATGTTACTCGACCCGTCCACGAACATCTCCCACGATCCTTGATCATGCTCCTCATGTCCTACCTCTTTTGGCTCGGTCTCCGGGAATGTGCATTCGACTATGAAGTCTGTTAGGGGCTGACCTTTGATTGTTGTTCGAGGTTGGAACTTGATGTCATACTCGCTTAACTCCACCGCCTAGGTGGTCAGTTACCCTGATATGTCTGGCCTGTGTAATACCTTCTTCAACGGAAGGTCTGTGAGTATGACGATCGTGTGGGCTTAGAAGTATGGCCTTAGCTTCCTTGCCGCGATCACGAGCGCATAGGCTATCTTCTCTATCTTGGTATACCTAGTCTCTGCATCGATCAATATGTGGCTGACATAGTAGATGAGCGCTTGTTGTTTGCCTTCTTACTTTAGTAATATTGCACTCACTGCTACCGGGGTTGCCGCCAAGTAGAGCTGTAATTCTTCATTTGGTTCTGGTCGCCCTAGCAACGGTGGACTCTCCAGATATTTCTTTAATTCCTCGAAGGCTCTTTGGCATTCCTTCATCCATGTGAAACTTTGGGGCTTCTTAGGTTCTTCAAAGTTTTACAGAATGGGAGGCACTTGTCCCCCGCTCACGACATGTACCTCGCCTAGGCTGCTATCCTTCCATTCAGCCTCTGCACCTCTCTACTGTTCAGGTTGGCGACATCTCTTGGATAGCCTTGATCTTTGCCAGATTAGCTTCTATGCCTCAAGCTGAAACCATAAAGCCTAAAAACTTTCTTGACTTCACGCCGAAGGCGTACTTTGTCGGGTTCAACTTTATCTGGTTTCTCCTCAATACCTCGAACACTTCTTTGAGATCGGCTAAGTAATCTTCGTCTTTGATGCTTTTTATGAGCATATCATCTACGTACACTTCCATGTTGCGCCCGATCTATGCCTTGAACATTTTGTTGACCATCCTCTGGTAGGTTGCTCCTGCATTCTTTAGCCCAAACTGCATGACGCGGTAACAGTAGTTCTCCTGATCAATCTTGAACACCGTGTAGGTCTCATCCTCCTCATTCATGAGGATCTGATTGTAGCCTGAGTATGCATCCATGAAGCTCAGCATCTCATGACTTACAGTCGCATCGATTAATAGGTCGATCCTCGGTAGGGGGTGTTACAGCTTGGCTTATTTCGATCTGAACCCTAACCAGAATCCAAATGTAGGTTCAGAACCCAAAGTCGTGGCACCGTGTACATTAAGGAGTATTGATTTGATGATCGAACAAGTAGCAGATGAAGAAGGAATCTTGGTGGTAACATGCCGCTTGCTGGAAAAATGATGCGTACCTCCCCTATACAATTTCAAAATTTACAATTTAGAGTATAAATTACGGTAATCGACTCTAATCATGCCTTGGGGTATTTTGGGTATATGAATAATGCTGGAATTGTATTTGTGCGCAAGAAAACAACGACATTCGAATGTCCCGGCACAAAGATAACAAAGATAGTAAAGACTGGTCGATGGCACTGGTCGATTACTACATCAACCAGAGATTGTTGTCACAGCAGATTTTGGTCATGGAAGTTCGGGACCCAATGTTTTGAGTCGGGGATCTCGCCGCCGCATCCCAAATTTTTAGTTAGAAAGTTTTCTCCAACGTTTAGGTTATGCGGGGCCCACTAATCAGTCCACCAATGTAAGTGTCGATTTTAAACATGGATTATTACAAACAAACCCACTAAACAACAAAACATTACAAATAGTTGTTTAATTAACTATATAAAACAAAAGCCTAAAACTATTCAATTCTCATCTAATCTCACCGACTAACCAATACAACAATTAATTAAATAAATATAAAGACAAATCTAAGACTCTATTCATTTATCCTCAAATCCAACCGACTGAAAAGAAAGAAGGAAAAGAGAAAGGAAAAGAAGAGAAGAAGAAGAAGAAGAAGAAGAGAAAGGAAGGCCGAAGGGGACTGCTACCTTGATCGAACCCTCATCCTTAGGTAAGCTCCTTACCTTCATCACCTCTAATCACCCTAGATTATCTTCTCATGTCCAATCCCTTGCTGAATCAAAGGGGAAAATCTTCAATTTTCAATCATTATTGATGAATCCATGATTGGATTCATTCTGTTCTCAAATAGACAACAAACCACATGAAATCCTACTCTTATAACTCCTCTCTTTTGAAGATACCAAATCAGTTTCTGAAATTAAATCTTGAGATTGATTTCTCTACTATTTTTTTTTTCATGACTATTGGTTGGGAAATTTTAGAATTTAACCAAAATTACCCTATACATGACCTAGACCTAAACCCTAACCCTGTGTTGGCCCATTTGCCGACAAATTTACAAACCTACTGCTGAAATTCAAGCATTCAATTCTTGTTTCAACCATGGAAGGCTGTGGTACTAATTTGAAATCAAGGAATTCAGCCATGGCTGTGCCCATCCTTAAGAACCTTGATTTCCCATGTAATTGGATCATGAAATGGGTCCATCTCATGGTGATGGTCATGGGAACATCATCCCCTGACTAATTGGATGAAGTTCAGACAAAAACCCCATCAAAACCCGGAGTTTTCAGCCCTACTGTGCTGCTGTTGCATCTCTGGTGGATGTCCTGGTCGACTGCATCATCAACCAGAGAATGCTGTCTCAGTCCCTTTTGCTGCTGCTATCTCAGGTGATGTCCTGGTTGATTGCATCATCAACCAGAGAATGTTGTCTCAGTCCTTTTAGCTACTATTATCTCAGGATGATATCCTAGTCGACTGCACCATCATCCTGAGTTGTTGTCACACTCTTGATTGAGTCTTGGACCTTGCCTAACCTCACTCCAAGGTAACCCTAGGCCTCCACATGACCTTAGACACCTTCTAACACTGTGTGTGGTTAAATATTCTTAGGATTTTACCTTTCGATCGTCGAATCGTACCGGCAACCAACTCAAAGAATAACCTGACTTCACAACTGCAATCATAACAAGGTAAGTGGAGATAGACTTTGATTTATTTTGGGAATGTTTATTTCATTTAGAATGTTTGTTAGAAATCATGCATATGAATGAATGTTGTCTTTATTCAGAAATTATCTTTTGGCTGATGGTTATGGTTTATGGATATAGAAATGTGGAGTGATGTTGATACGATGGTTTGAAATATGAATCTTTGTGTTAGAATAGATGTCGTAGTCAGCTTGAAAACGAGAGGTATGGAGTGCCATAGTATGAAATGTGGGATCACTATACACCTTGTACTATGCCATTTAGATTGTATATGGCTAGGAATGTCACACCCTGGTGCTATGACCCTTACCAACAGGGGTCTACGTGTTGGATAGTCCTCCCTGGGGAAACCAGCGTCACCAATGGAGGTAATAGGAACGGCGATTTCTGACTGAGGACCAAAACTGTGGTAGAGGACTAAATCTTGGGGGTTTGCTGGGTAAACCAGCGTTACCAACGGAGGTACTGGGACCGACGATGTCTGATTGAGGATCGGGACCGGCAAGCTCCCAGTGCAACTTGAGTTTAACATCGCCAACGGAGAGGATGCAACCTAGGGTGTTGCTGTAGCACAAGCTTAGAGACTTAGACATTTTTTATAGGTGCAATTAAGATTAAAATTGAATCCATGCATCTAGAATTTTGCTTTGTGTGTACATGTTTTTGTGTGTGGTTTATCCTTTACTTGCTGGGTTCGGTAGAGCTCACCCCTGTGGAATATTTTCTTTTAGATTATCTTGCAGGTAGATGTGATGGTAGAAAGAAGGATTACTTCGAGGCGAACACTGATGACTACTGTGAACATACTAGTGTGGGCCCAGAGGGTTGCGATCTTAATCATGTAGACGATTAGGGTGTTTTGGAGAACAATGACTGTTGACGTGGTGTTATCTTTATGTTTTTCTTTTGCTAAACACCATCCTTTTTGGGTGGATGAGTTTCCAATATTTATATTTTAGAATAGTTGTGTGTTGGCTCGATGGTTGTGAACTTGAGAATATCGAGCTATTGGAACTTTAATGTAAATAATATATATAGGACTCGTAAATATTTACTTTCCCTGCACTCTGATCAATGTAACACTTGTTATCTCAATATTGTGTTGTGCTTGTAACGTGTATTTACTGTATCTGGATCTTGGAGGTCTTCGAATACTTCGGGTATTCGGGTCAACCATCGAATCCTCCCAGGGGGTGGGTTCAGGGTGTGATAGGTGGTATTCATCTTTGGGACATGCCTTGTTTAGGTCGGTAAAGTCCACGCACATTCTCTACTTGCCATTTGGTTTGGGAACCATTACAACGTTTGCGAGCTAAGTAGGGAATTTCTCGCTCCTAATGAACCCCGAACAACTGAGCTTCTCGACCTCTTCTTCGATTGCAGCTTGTCTGTCGAGGGTAAAATTCCTCTGCTTCTGTTAGACTGGCTTCTTAGTTGGATCCACGTGGAACCTATGTTTGGCAATGTGCCAAGGTATGCCTGGCATGTCGGAGGTCGACCATGCGAAGACATCCAAGTTTTCCTTCAAGAGTCTCCCCAACTTAACTTTCTGTTCTTCGTCCAGCAACGATCCAACTTGCGCTATCTTGGTGGGTTCATCCTCGCTAAGAGGGAATGGGACGAGGTCTTCACCGGCTTTCCTCTTCATTCTGTGAGCTCATCCCTCTAATCGCTAATGAGGTTCTCTATGCATAGAGCCATCCCTTGAGTGTTGCCGTTATTCTTCTTGACGAATAGTGCATAACACTCCCTAGCCTTCTTTTGGTCCCCCTTGATCTCACCAACGCCATTCTCTGTTGGGAACTTCATCTTCAAGTATGTCGGTGATACTATTCCCTTCAGGGCAGTTAGGGTTGGTCGTCCCAGGATGCCATTAAAGGATACGACTGACCTTACTACCATGAAGGTAATCATGATTGTAACTTGCCAAGGGTGGTCTCCGAAGGTGATAGGCAGTTTGATTATTCCTCTAATAGAAGAGGAGGCTCTTGAGAACCTATAAGGTAGGTTGCTTCAGGCTTGAGCTTATCATCACTGAACCCAAACTTCCTATAGGCCTCTAGTGAGATTACGTCTACGGCCGCTCCGGTGTCAACCAGCATCCTATGCATGGCCAATTGACTTTCTCCACCTGCACCACTAGGGCATCTTCATGTAGTAGGCTCACTCCTTCTAGGTCAGCGTCCGAGAAGGAGATTATCGTTTCCGTCTTGGCTACTTTGTTTGGCATCTCTGTTACCCCTACGAACCGAGCAAGGGCTTTTATCTTTCTCGTAGACTCCTGTCTTGGTCCCCCCCCCATTATAATGACGATTGGGGCTCCCCTGGTATTGCTTGATCCTGGAGCATTTCTTCTTTCTCCGTGGCGGCCTCTATCCCCGTCACGATCTATTCTCCTCTCCTCTCATCGCTGCTCCTCTTTCCCCCGATCATGATCTCTACCTCCTTGACCTAAACGACCCTCTCGACCACCCTTTACATACTTATTTAGATTCCCTATTTTGATGAGTTGTTCAATCTCCCTCTTCAGTTGAATGCACTCTTCTGTGTCATATCCTGTGTCTTTGTGGAAGAGATAGTACTTGTTTGGATTTTGCTTCTTGGGTCCTGCAAGCATGGGTCGCGGCCAATTGAGCATGCCACGGTCTTGAATTTGCATAAGGATCTATGACCTTATGGTGTTCAGGAGAGTGTAGTCGGGGCTTCCATCTCGATCAGTCCTCTCTAGGCAACGCTCAATTTTTTCCGATCGACGATCACCCTTCTCCTGTCGGCACTCTGTTTTAGTCCGTTTGCTTTCTTCGCGATCATCTGGCACCGATCTCTAATTCTCCTGTGGTTTGGCTTCGATCACTTTCTTTCGGGCTTGTAGTACTTCGGCCATGTTGGCAAACTCGTTGCACCGCTCCAGTAGTTCTTTCATTATCCTGGTCTTGTGCCTCGCCAGGTCCTTGATGAGGTCTAGGTCTCTTATGCCCCCGACTAGGGCTACATGTTGAGTCTGATCATCAGATCTCTAACCTCTAGGGATTCCTTCGTAAATCTTGTGACATACTCCCTGAGGGACTCCCCTGGATTTTGTACCACGTTCAATAATTTGATTATGGTTTTCTTCTATTTGACATTGCTTTGGAAGTGGGTGACAAAGTGTTCGCAGAGTTCTACGAAGGTGTTTATTGATTGAGGCTTAAGTCTAGAGAACCACGAAGTGGCCGCGCCTTTGAGGGATGCTGGGAAAGCTCGATAAGAGATGACCTCTGATCTGCCATCCAGGATCATCATCCCATTAAAGTAGTTGATGTGATCATTGGGGTCCATGGTTCCGCTATTAAGTTCGAAGGTAGGTAACTTGAATCTGGAGGGGAGAGATGCGCTCATGATTTTTGCTAAGAATGGATTTAGGCCTGGTATGGAGTGTGTTTTTCCTTTCGTCTGCTTCTTTAATCTTTATAACTTCTCATTCAATTCTCGGAGTCTTTTATCTAGCTCCTCATCACATGATTGTCCATCATGCCAGGTTGTGTGTTCATTGTGAACCCGCTCTTGACCCCTCTTTGATGTTTCCTCCCGTGGTGATTTTTGACGTGATGGCGAGTGGTCACGACTTGATGAGCCTTGATGTGAACGTGAGGGACTTTCTTCATGATATGTCTGACTCGGCCTTGGTGTGCGACTTCCTCCTAGTCGCCCTTGGAATACCGACCTTGTGATCGAACCATCTTGATTAGGTTCCACCAATCTATGCATCTATGATGCCCCACGTTCTGATCGGATCTGCAGATCCGCAGTTCTCACGGGATGATGTGAAGGATTTCCTTGTTGATGGGTCAAACTTGTGCGTCTCGCAGGTCTCTCTGATCTTTCACCTCCAGGGAGTGACATCCTAGGGTTTTGCTCCTGTCGAAGGATTGGTTTTGTCCTCGGCAGTGGCACCAGCCTCCGATGGGAAGTCACTTGCTGCCTCAAATAATCCCGAAAAAGGTTTTGGTCCTAGAGAATCTGTCTCTATAAGTCATTAATCTGACCCACAGTTGCTGGCGCGTTTGGGTTAGGTACAACCTCCACAACTGCTTCGTTATTGAGATTTACTTCTCTCGCATCGACGTGCTAGATCTCCGGGTTCTCCGTCTCTTGAAGTTCATGATTATTGGCTCTCCGGTGGTAGCGTCTCATTCCTCTCCCTCGGAGCATTGGTAGAGGGAGCGACCTTCTTACGCGGTGCCATTGAGTACTTGAGGAAGCGAGCCAATAGAAATGTTAGCTAGCATCGTTCCCATAGACGGCACCAATCTGTTGCATCAGGAAATCTCCGGTAGGTCCTTCGGGTACTGCAACCTATAAAAGGACATCAATGACAAGGGGGAATCGGTATGGCTCCGGCCTAAGACTCTCTGATGCCTATGTTTGATCTCCCTCAGCAATAGTTGAATTACTGGAATTCAACATGATTAATGGGTTTGGAATACCTGAGTATTTAAAGTACAGTATGACGGTGTGGAGAGTCCTCATCAGTGATGAATGTGCTACACAGGGTAGATCATCACATAGTAGAGTTGTACTTGGAATAGTTCCTTGTGAGATGTCGAGTCTTAGTAGGGAAGAGGTTCCCTAAGCGTCTTCTTCTCGTGTTTGAGTTTGGTTAGGCTTATACCTCTTTGGGATAATCCTCCCTTTGGTATACTCTAGTTGCGATCTTTTAGTTGTAGGATAATGATGAGCACATTTATGTGTGAAATTTTAGGGCATAAATTATACATTTTACCACATTGGACAGAGTTACTCGGTGCTTTCTTATGCTTTTCAGGGTTTAGGTGAATTCTTGTGAAAATGAAGGAGATGATGCTAAGGAGATGTTTTTAAGCTTTTTAGAAGTGTAAATGGATGCATAGCCCATCGAGTCAGCTTCGCAATGGTTCAAACGGCACTTAATTCCGAGTTGAAACGAAGAAGTTATGGCCGTTTCCGTAACGACGCGTGAAAATGATCCGTAGGGGTTTATTTATAATTATTGACAGTCGGATGGGGACAAAGTGAAGCGGAAGTTCGGATTTTAGGGGCCTTAATGAAATTATCAAAAGTTACTTTACTGTACCCGAAAGATTCCATTTGGAAGGCTCGACAGTCCAACTTCAACTTGAGATATCTTGGGCTCCTAACTCCGAATTGGATGAAATTTGGGTCTATTTTGTGTGATTTTTCGCAAGAAACACAATGGTGAGACCTATATAAGCACCCCATGCTCCACGTTTTCTAAAGGACAGAATGGGTATTTTATTTATTCTTGAAGGAATCCTAGTCATCACCCTTACTCTCTCTTTCTTCCAACTTCTCAAGGGCACTTCGGAATTCTACTTGGGATAGATTTATATTTTCTCATCTATGGAAGGTTGAAAAATCAAAGATGCTTTGATTTTATTGCTTGGAGAAGATATCTACAAAGAAAAGGAAGCACTTGTTAGAATTGGAAGTTTATTTTTCTGAAATGAAAGTCTATGTAAACAATCTTCTTCTTCTTCTTTCTATTTTTTTCTTTTTCTTAGGATTCAAGGCATTGTAAAAGAGGAAAGAGAAGAGAATATTTCTTTTCTTAGGAATATTTCTCCTACACTTCCATCTTCTCTCTTCTCCTCTCTTCCACCTATAAATACCCCCTACCTCTCTTGTAAAATTGGCTCATTCACTTAGTGAAATTTCTTCTCTTCTTCTCCTTCTAATTTGTGATTTTTGGCTTTTCTAAGTTCTAGTTTGCTTTTATAATTTTTAGTTAATGGTTATAATAGGTTTAGTTTATGCTTTAATTTCAATTTAAGTCTTCAATTGGGTTGTAATTTCTTAATTCTAGTTTAGGTTTTAAGCCTTCTAGTCTAAGTTCTTAAGTTGATGACAAGACTTGAAGATTTAGAAGAGGATGCCATGGTAAGTTTATGCAAGTATTCAAGCTTTTCATTTACATTCATGCAAGCACATCCAGGTTTTACTATCTAAACTCTCAATCTCATTCTCCATCTCCTCTATCTCTCTCTATCTTCTTCTTCTTCCCCTCTATTTCTTTTTATTTTAATTTTATATGGTTGTGGTTTATGGATGCATTTTTATTCCTTATTTCTTTTTATGTGGTTAGTATGTGTGGCTGCATTTTTATTTCTTTCAATTCGCTTTAGTTTGATAAGTTAGATGCTCATGTGTTAGGACGCCGATTTAATCCCTTAATTTTGTTAGATGCTTATGAGTTAGGATGCATTGATTTTCGTTAGTTTAATTAGTTTAATTTAACACTTTAATTTGGTTCATTTTGCATTACTTTTAAGTTAGTTAAATAGAGGGCGTATATCTCCTCGTGTTCGACCCGTAGCTACGATTGACCCGTACGCTATGCGTTTTATTTTAACTCAAACAAGTTTTTGGCGCCTGTTGCGGGGAGATTATTGTCCATTTTATTTATCCGATTTTTAAGTAGTTCAAGTGTTTTAGTTTATTATTTTCTCTTCTTTTTTTTTTTGAAAAAAATAAATAAAAAAATCAGTTTTTGAAAACCTCTTCTTGTTTCTCTTTCTGTTTCAAATAGTCGCCCAATCTAAAGTTCTTCATATGCTTCAACCCTCCATCTTTTGGTGTCCCTCATAGGATTAAGTTACCTATGACGCTACATCTTGACTTGGTTGGGTGGATTGACATGTGACTTATCTTTGGAGGTGACCACTCTTGATAACAGAAAGCGACATAGTGAGAGTGTTGGAAACATAAACGTATAGTAGACCTCCATTCTACATCGAATCCATATTGGAGTCGCACGTAGGTGGCTATAGAAGACTATACGGGTTCCCTCGTCAACCTATATGGCATCCTTACAACTTTTGAACCATTGTTTCGATTTTTGAGGGATAGAGATGCACTATCTACCTTGGGGTCCCTCTTGTTTCTAGTTTTTTTTTTTTTTTTTTTAAGTGTTTTATTTTTCTTTAATTTTTCTAAAGGAGACCTCATATCTATTTAGGTGGCTAAGGTGTGGACTCGTGATTCAAGTAATCGTCTTATTAGAAGACCACCTTCTCTACCACCTTTGACCATGGGTGACCAACAACCCAAGACTCTTAAGGATAGGTTTTACCCCACCAGGGCTGCACATGACCCTCATGCATTAGTCTCGCTGTTGTTATAGGGAATAACTATGAACTCAAGACCAACTTCATCAAGATGCTACCCCATTTTCATGGGATGGCTAATGAGGATGCATATCTCTTCCTTAGGGAATTTGAGGAGGTCCGTGTTCTAATTAAGGTCCAGAATTTGACCGATGATGCGCTTAGGCTTAGGTTTATACCCTTTGCCCTGAAAGACCAGGCCAAGAAGTGGCTCTATGGACTCGCCAACAAACTCCATCAATACATGGGATGAGTTCACCATTGTCTTTTTGAGAAAATTCTTCCTCTTCACAAGACCAATAAGCTTAAAAGTGACATCCTCCGGTTGCGAAACCACATGAGTCCTTTTCTAAATTCATGGAAAGATTCAAGGACCTCCTCTTAGAATGCCCTCACCATGGTTTTGACTTGTGGTAGCTATGCCAAATTATTTATGAGGGTATTGATTATCAGACCAAGCAACTTGTAGAGTCTATGTGTCCAGCAGGCTTTACTTCTTTTTCGAGGAGAATGATGCATGGACATTCTTAACCAACTTGGTCGATAAGACTAGGGAATGGGAATCTTCCCAAGAGGCCGAAAGGACCACTAAGGGGTATCTCATTGAGGGTATGCCACCAAGGAGGCCAAACTTGATAGCCTCATAAAACGGTTGGAGTCCATAGTTCTTAAAGAGTCTATACGCTTAATCCGTCAACCAAGTCAACCATGTGTCGGTATGCGTTGGTGCCAAACCCCTGGACACCTTTCGAGGAATGCCCCAACACCTTGGTGGGCAATTCCAAAGACGAGAATGTAAATGCTCTCTACCAAAATAACCCATATAGCAATACTTACAATCCAGGATGGAGAAATCACCCCAATTTCTCATGGAATCAAGGGAACCAAGCAAGCCCATCCAACTTTAACCATCAAGGCCAGGTTGGTGCCCAAAGGACCAACTATGCACCACAAAGCCAAGGAATGTCTCCTAACCCCTTTCCCCCTCATCCTCATCCAGGACCTTCTATTAATTCTCGCTAGGCCTCCTCTCCTTGCACCTTATCAAGAACCCCGGGGTTTACCAATATAGGAGAGGCAATAAGACTGAATGAGATGGACAACAAGATAGCTCTTCTCATGACAAGCCACAATAACATGGAAAATAACTCAACCACTTGTCACAATCCCGCATGAGAGGGAAACAGGAAGTTACCTAGCTAGCCCGAGCCAAATCCTAGGCATCGTGTTCATATTCAAGAAGGTACCCAAGCTCCTCCAACCAATGTTGCACAAGGCCAACAAAGACCAAGGGCCCTCCGACAGGTAAATGTTGTTTATGCTTTAAGGAGTGGCCGTGAGTATCAACAGCTAGTGCACCTCGCCTTTATCATCTCATACTCTTGTTGACTCTCCCCCCTCAAGAGGCCATTGAAGTGCCTCTCGTTTCAGGTTCTGTCTCGATGAACCTAAAGATATACCAGATGATTTGGTTGAGGAAACCAAAGAGGATTCTGTTGAGGAAGTTAAAAAGACCAACCCCGAAAGAATTTATACCCCACCCGCCCCTTTCCCAAATAGGTTGGTTAGCAAGAAGTCTCCTTCGTGGAGAAGATATTGGATGTGTTCAAACAAGTTCGAGTGAATATCCCTTGTTGGATGCTATTGCCTGATCCCCGCTTATGCTAAAGTCCTCAAAGACTTATGCACCCAAAAGCGGACCACCAATGTGCCCAAAGGCATTCTTGGCTGCTAACATTAGTTCTCTAATCTCACGACTGTAGCAGCCAAGCATAAGGATCCGGGAAGCCCCACCATCTCTTGCACTATAGGCCATACTACTATTGATCATGCCTTATTGGACCTTGGTGCAAGTGTGAACCTCTTACCTTTTCATGTCTACCAACAACTGGGATTGGGAGAACAAATCGATCAAAATTACTCTTCAACTTGCGATCGGTCGGTTAAAGTTCCTAAGGGAATGATTGAGGATGTCCTGTTGAAGGTTGGGGAATTTATTTTTCCTGTAGATTTTATTGTTTTAGATACCCAACCCATCGCCAACTTCAAGGACCAAATCCCAATCATATTGGGTAGACCATTCCTAGCTACCAGTAATGCTTTAATCAATTGCGGAATGGTCTCATGAAATTATCTTTTGGCAATACTTGTTGACTTCAATGTGTTTAGGTTGGGCAAGCACCGACATGGATGAAGAGGTGCATATGCTTCAAGGATTTCCGATGATATTGATACGTTCTTTTGAGATTGATTTTGATTCGGGATTTCAAGAATGTATGCAAGAATTGGAGGGTGTTGATGATACTCCTTATCCGAGGTCCGGAGCATCCAACCACCTTTGGAGCCCCTTGGACCCCTATCCACTTCCATTCCCAAATCCTCTATTATTGAGCCCCACATTAGAGTTGAAGGCATTGCCCTCCAACCTCAAGTATGTCTTCTTAGGACATGATCATACTCTTCCCGTTATTATTGCTTCGATTTGACTTCTATTCGGAAGAAGAGTTGATTAAGCTTCTAAAGGATAATAAGGAAGCCATAGGTTGGACCATGTCGACATCAAAGGTATTAGCCCCTCCATTGTTCAACATCATATACATCCGATGGAGAGTTCCACACCTTCTAGGGAACCCCAAAGGAGGGCTAATCCTGTGATGAAAGAGGCAATCAAGAAAGAGATCCTAAAATGCTTGGATCATGGCATCATTTATCCTATTTCGATAGCCAATGGGTGAGTCCTCGTGCAGGTTGTGCCTAAGAAAGGAGGAGTCACCGTAGTTGAGAATGCTAAAAATGAGTTGATTCCAACCCGTATCCAAACAGATGGAGAGTGTGCATTGACTATAGGAAATTGAATGCGGCAACTTGGAAGGACCACTTCCCTTACCTTTTATTGATCGGATGTTAGAGAGACTAGCTGGCCATGAATATTATTATTTTCTTGATGGTTATGCAGGCTATAACCAAATTCCTATTGCTCTAGAGGACCAACACAAGACCACTTTCACATGCCCTTATGGAACCTTTGCTTACCGGGCGTATGCCTTTTGGGCTTTGCAATGCCCCCGCTACATTCCAAAGGTGCATGATGAGTATCTTTTCCGATATGGTAGAGCACTTCCTAGAGGTGTTTATGGATGATTTTTCTATTCATGGCTCTACTTTTTTCTAATTGCTTGCATCATCTCTCTTTGGTTCTTAAAAGATGCATAGAAAAGAACTTGGTCCTGAATTGGGAGAAGTGCCACTTCATGGTAAAGCAAGGTATAGTTCTTGGTCACATTGTGTCCAAAGAAGGGATCAAGGTTGATAGATCTAAGGTGGACCTTATAGCCAATTTACCACCACCCAAGAGTGTGAAGGACATTCGATCTTTTCTTGGCCATGCAGGTTTTTATAGAAGATTCATCAAGGACTTTAGCCAGATAGCTAGACCTCTCACCTCTCTTTTGGCAAAGGACTGCCCATTTGATTTCTCTTCTGAGTGTCATGATAGTTTTGAGCAATTGAAAAGAGCGTTGACTTCAGCCCCCATTATTCAAGCTCCAATTTGGACGGTTTCATTTGAACTTATGTGTGATGCTCTCCGATTTTGCTATAGGGGCTGTTCTTGGGCAAAGAATCAATAAATTGCCCCATGTGATTTATTATGCAAGTAGGACTCTTAATGATGCACACTTAATTATACCACCACCGAGAAAGAATTTTTAGTCATTGTGTTTGCTTTAGAGAAGTTTAGGCCCTACTTGGTTGGATCACATGTGATTGTTTATCTTGACCATGCGACTATCAAATATCTTGTGCGAAAAAGATGCCAAGGCTCGCCTCATTAGGTGGGTCCTTTTGTTACAAGAATTTGATCTTGAAATTAGGGATAAGAAAGGGTGTGAAAATTTGGTTGCGGACCATCTATCCCGCGCCTAATTCCTTGACTTGTTGATTCTCCAATCAACGAGAATTTTCCTGATGAGTATCGATGGCGGTGTCTAGTGAACTTTGGTTTCCGACATTGTTAATTATCTGGTTACAGGTGTGACACTTGCACATTGGTCCACCCAAGATAAGAATCGTTTCTTTTCACAAGTTAAGTATTTCTTTTGGGATGATCCTTATTTTTTAAGACCCGCCCGGATCAAGTAATCCAGGAGATGTGTCCCCGATCATGAGCAACAATCGTCTTATCTTTTTGCCATGATCAGGCTTGTGGAGGCCATTTTGGGCCTAATAAGGCTATGCCAAAGTTTCTAAGTGTGGATTTTATTGGCCTAGTCTGTTTAAAGACGCTTTTACTTATTGCAGGGCATGTTCTTCATGCCAATCCTTAGGGCGTCTTACTAAGAGAAATATGATGCCCCTCAACCCACTGGTGGTTGAGGTGTTTGATGTATGGGGTATTGATTTCATGGGGCCTTTCCCTAACTCTTTTGGTAACTGTACATATTACTTGTTGTGGACTATGTGTCCAAATGGATTGAGGCGATTGCTTGTAAGACCAATGACCACAAGGTGGTTGTGAAATTTCGAAGGAGAACATCTTCTCCCGCTTTGGTACTCCCGGGCTCTCATTAGTGATCGGGCAAGCATTTTTGTAATCGGCCTTTTGAGGCCCTCATGAAAAAAGTATGGTGTCGTCCATAAGTTGGCCACACCCTACCATCCCAGACAGTGGCCGTGTTGAGGTTTCAAATAGGCGAGATCAAGCAAATTCTTGAGAAAACCATCAACCCGAACCGCAAGGATTGGTCTAACCGATTGGTAGATGCATTGTGGGCCCATAGGACAGCCTTCAAGACCGATCTTGGTCAATCTTCGCACCGCCTGGTGTATGGAAAGGCATGTCACTTACTGTAGAGATTGAGCACAAGGCCTTTGGGCTATCAAGAAGCTTAACTTTGACCTACGCACCGCAGTGCCCATAGGAAACTCCAACTATCCGAGTTGGAAGAGCTTAGGAATGAGGCATATGAGAATGCCCGAATTTACAAGGAAAAAACCAAGGCTTTCCATGATAGGCACATTTTGAGAAAATCTTTTGAGGTAGGCGAATGTTTTGTTGTACAATTCTCGTTTGCATATCTTTTCGTGTAAGTGCGTTCTAGATGGGATGGGCCCTATATTGTTCAAAAAGTTTATTCTCATGGGGCTGTTGAAGTCCTCAATCCAAGTACAGAGCTACTTTCAAGGTCAATGGCCAAAGATTGAAGCCATACATAGAGATGCCTACTCCAGTTGACGAAGAGGTCATGAATCTCCATGAGCCTCTTTACCTTGACCCCGATATCCTGGTATGTATCCCTCCCTTGTCCTTATTCTTTCTTTTCTGCATGCATTGAGGACTTTGCATGAATTAAGTGTGGGGGGTGTGTTGGACTTTAATTGTGAATTTTGTGAATTTTGAATTTTGTGAATTTTGATTGTGGCGATAGTTTTTGGGTATGTGCATAAGTCTCTTCAAATTGCAAAGCAATAGTGAGAGGGAATTAGGTGCCCTCCTAGCATGCGAAATAATAAAAAAATCCCTTTTCAAGGATGTTAGTTGGTTTGTATCCGGTGATGGGGATTGAGTTTGAAAATATGAGTGCTACTTCATGTGATGGTTAGATTCCTCTATGTGTTTATGGACCCCTTTGATCTTTTGGCTAGTAGTTGAGACCAATTTGTTTGTGGCAAGGCAAGGCATGAAAGTGGAAGTGAATGAAAAAAAAAGAAAAAGAAAAAAAATAAGGAATAGAAAAGAAAGTGGAATTCCTTAGGACTAGACAGGCACTCGTGCCTCAGAAGGGGGTGACTTGATCGAAATTCCTTGGAAGGAAACTCAAAAAAAAAAAAAAAAAAACTCTTGCATCAATGTCTCAATGTCTTATGGATATATGCAAAAGCGAAGCTACCAAGTATTTGGGTGTACTGTGTATGCTCCACCATGTCATTCAGAGAGAAAGAGTGGAGTAGAAATAGAGTTTGTGGTTGAGAAAGAAAAAAACTTTTGCCTTAATGCCCGAAAAAAAAAAAAAAGTATGGTCAACAATACTCAATGCCTAAGTCTTTGGTTCCATCGATGCTATGGGGGTTTACTTAAAGATGAGTAGTGTTCAGAAAATATGAGGAGATCCCTTGAACTTGATGCATGCTTGTTACATGAATTGATGTGGGGTGATAAAATTCAAGTGTGGGGGAACCTTTGGCTCCTTGATCATTAGTTGAACACTTTTTGGGATTATGTGCCTTTGTCCTACTTATGCCATGATTAAAATTTAGCATTTATTTACAATTGAATTTTGGGTGTATATTCACTTGCAAACACCCACGAGACACAACTCGTCCACTAGGGGTAACCTAGGGGTTTAAAGGCTTGTTGCACATGCTAAGTGCAACCGTGATTCCTACGAAAGTGAGTTAGGATTTTCTACATTCTAGGTTAGTTTTTGTTTTTGCTTTACTTGAGGACAAGTAACATTCAAGTGTGGGGGAATCTCGATGAGCACATTTATGTGTGAAATTTTAGGGCATAAATTATACATTTTACCACATTGATGAGTTACTCGGTGCTTTCTTATTCTTTTCAGGGTTTAGGTGAATTCTTGTGAAAATGAAGGAGATGATGCTAAGGAGATGTTTTTAAGCTTTTTAGAAGTGTAAATGGATGCATAGCCCATCGAGTCAGCTTCGCAATGGTTCAAACGACACTTAATTCCGAGTTGAAACGAAGAAGTTATGGCGCTTTCCGTAAACGGCGTGAAAATGGTCCTGTAGGGGTTTATTTATAATTATTGACAGTCGGATGGGGACAAAGTGAAGCGGAAGTTCGGATTTTAGGGGCCTTAATACAATTATCAAAAGTTACTTTACTGTACCCGAAAGATTCCATTTGGAAGGCTCTGGACAGTCCAACTTCAACTTGAGATATCTTGGGCTCCCTAACTCCGAATTGGATGAAATTTGGGTCTATTTTGTGTGATTTTTCGCAAGGAACACAATGGTTAGACCTATATAAGCACCCCATGCTCCACGTTTTCTGAAGGACAGAATGGGTAATTTATTTATTCTTGAAGGAATCCTAGTCATCACCCTTACTCTCTCTTTCTTCCAACTTCTCAAGGGCACTTCGGAATTCTACTTGGGATAGATTTATATTTTCTCATCTATGGAAGGTTGAAAAATCAAAGATGCTTTGATTTTATTGCTTGGAGAAGATATTTACAAAGAAAATGAAGACTTGTTAGAATTAAGTTTATTTTTCTAGAAATGAAAGTTTCATGTAAACAATCTTCTTCTTCTTCTTTCTATTTTTTTCTTTTTCTTAGGATTCAAGGCATTGTAAAAGAGGAAAGAGAAGAGAATATTCTCTTTCTTAGGGAATATTTCTCCTACACTTCCATCTTCTCTCTTCTCCTCTCTTCCACCTATAAATACCCCCTACCTCTCTTGTAAAAATTGGCTCATTCACTTAGTGAAATTTCTTTCTCTTCTTCTCCTTCTAATTTGTGATTTTTGGCTTTTCTAAGTTCTAGTTTGCTTTTATAATTTTTAGTTAATGGTTATAATAGGTTTAGTTTATGCTTTAATTTCAATTTAAGTCTTCAATTGGGTTGTAATTTCTTAATTCTAGTTTAGGTTTTAAGCCTTCTATCTAAGTTCTTAAGTTGATGACAAGACTTGAAGATTTAGAAGAGGAGGCCATGGTAAGTTTATGCAAGTATTCAAGCTTTTCATTTACATTCATGCAAGCACATCCAGGTTTTACTATCTAAACTCTCAATCTCATTCTCCATCTCCTCTATCTCTCTCTATCTTCTTCTTCTTCCCCCTCTATTTCTTTTTATTTTAATTTTATATGGTTGTGGTTTATGGATGCATTTTTATTCCCTTATTTCTTTTTATGTGGTTAGTATGTGTGGCTGCATTTTTATTCCTTTCAATTCGCTTTAGTTTGATAGGTTAGATGCTTATGTGTTAGGACGCCGAT
This sequence comes from Telopea speciosissima, assembly GCF_018873765.1. Lineage (NCBI taxonomy): Eukaryota > Viridiplantae > Streptophyta > Magnoliopsida > Proteales > Proteaceae > Telopea > Telopea speciosissima. The sequence continues at coordinate 11,465,425 of NC_057926.1, forward strand.
TTAATCCCTTAATTTTGTTAGATGCTTATGAGTTAGGATGCATTGATTTTCGTTAGTTTAATTAGTTTAATTTAACACTTTAATTTGGTTCATTTTGCATTACTTTTAAGTTAGTTAAATAGAGTGGCGTATATCTCCTCGTGTTTGACCCGTAGCTACGATTGACCCGTACGCTTGCGGTTTTATTTTAACTCAAACAGATAATGTAGATCTTGTCGATGACATCATGGTTGAACCCGTGGCTTGCATGGTAGACTTGGCCTTTGGGGTGGCCTCTTGGGTTACCGAACTGGTTCTGTCGTGGCCGGGCTTGAGCTAGCCTCCTCTTTGGATTAGGACAAATGGCTTCTCAGGATTGGCCCGCATATTTTTTGTTTATCATAGGGGTTATTGACCAACTCCAAGATCTCCTTATTGTTGCATCACACTTCATTGATGTCGTATCCTTGTCTGGTAGCAAACTCCATCCCCTGAGTAATGCCAAAGAATTTTGTTTCTAGAACATTGTTAGTAGCCAAAAAACCTGCAGAAAGAAATATAAGTTCTCCTAGTAGCAGAACTATAAAGGCCCAACCAGATCTGATTAGTTCTGAGGCAGCAACCCCTGCGCATAGCAAAATTGGGAAATTAATGACTGGAAGGTTATTCGAAGATGACAAGCTATTGAGCCCATTCGTATAGCATGTTGAAGATTCAATGGGATCACAACAAGGTGGGTTAACCGAAAGCTCAAAGAGCCATTTGTTAGCCATAGTCATGATCCATAATGGATCTAGCTTATTCTTCTGAAATAGAAGTTTGTTCTCGTGAATCCAAATGAAATAGCAAAAGATGATGAAAACAGAGAAAAACCATTTTGTCATGGCTTTATCTTTTAGATTGCTTAGAGTGTAGGACTCACAAAAGTGAAATAAAGATGGAAAGCATATGTGTTCAGTTCTAAGCCCTAAAGGTCCCGCAGCCCATAAGTGTTTTGTCCATTCACAAGAGACAAAAACATGCCAAATAGATTCCACATGTATCCCACAAAAGACACAAGTTGGGTCGATATGAATCCAGTTTGAGAGGATTGCTTTGACAGGTAACCCTTTATTCAGCACATGCCAAAAGAAGATTTTGAACTTAGGGTGAATTGGAATTTTCCAGAAAAACCTCCACTATTGAGTGTGTGAAGGAGTAGAGTGTAGAAGAGCATGTGTAACTTTTTTAGTAGAAAAAACAGGTGACTTAGTAAGAGTGCATAACCAAGCATCTGTATGATTGACAAATTGAATATTACCACAAGCTGAAGCAAAGCAAATTGGCAATTCATTTGTAACAAAAGTGTGTAGAGAGCCAAAATTATAAAAGGCATTGTAGACAGACACATCAATTACATTGGTGGGAGCTATACTAGATAAATTATGTTCAGAAATTGTAGCAACTCAAGGATAATGCCAAAAGGAGTTGTGACCATTACCTATTTTACAAAAAACCATTTGGGTGATGCAGTTCCAGGACCAAGATCCTTTAATTCTCCTTATCTTTGGATGGAAGATGGAAGAGTTGTTAAAATACTTTGATTTTTATAAAGTGGCCCACATGTCTTCTGGTTGGTTGAGAAGTCTCTATCCTAATTTCAATATTAGGGATTTATTATGGATTTCCGCCTTTCTTAACCCAAGACCTCCCGCAGAAGGGGGGGAACAAATTTTATCCCATGAGATCAATGGGATTTTCCTCCACCATTCCAAAAATTCAGGCAAATTGAGTCAATGCTCCTACAAATCTTTAATGGAAAAAGGAAAGAGGACATAAGGTAAGCAGGTATAGAATTATGGACAGATTGGATGATAATTTTTGGACCTGCAAAAGAGAGATGATTAGCTTTCCAAATAGATAACCTAGACTTAATTCTTTTCACTAGGCTTCCCTATTCTTTAACTTTAAATCTCAAGGGTAGAAGGTTTGTACCCAAATAAGAGGTGCTAGGGCATTTTGGATGCCTAGGATAGATCCAAGTCTATTTCTTTCAGTCTGTGGGATATTTCTACTAAAAAATAATCCACTTTTTCCAAAATTAATTTCTTGACCAGAGAGATCTGCAAAGAGGTCAAGAACTGCTTTAATGTTATGCGGATCAGTCTCAGTAGCTTTGCAGAAAATAAAAGTGTCATCTATTTTTATGCCTTTAAACATTCTCATATCTCTATAGACATTTATAACCGGGATAAAACTTCCATTATGATAAGGAACAGGTAAGGTCTTAAAGGACAACCTTGGCGAAAACCTCGGGATCCATGGGAAAGCCCAAAGGGACTGCCCTTAATCTTAATGGAAAATGAAGAAGTTGAAATCAAATTATGGATTAGATTTCCCCATGAAGTCACAAACCTAAGAAACTTGAAAATGCCTTCAAGAAGTTTCCATTCAACTCTATCATAAGCCTTAGACATATCCAATTTTATTGCCACTACACCGGATTTACCCTTTTTATGGGACAAGTAATGGAAGATTTCTTGGGTAAAAACAATGTTGTCTGAGATTTGCCTGTCAGAGATAAAAGTTGCTTGGAATAGAGAGATAAAGGATGAGAGAAGAGGTTTTAGTCTTCCAGCTAACAGTTTTGCAATTATTTTATAAGACACACTACAAAGACTGATTGGTCCGAAATTAGTCACATTCATTGCATCCTCTTTTCTAGGAATGAGACACAAGAGTGTGTGATTAATTCTAGAGGGGAGGGGGTGTCCCTGAAAGAAATGTTGAACAAAGGTAAGAACATCAGAAGCAATCAAGTCCCAAAATTTTTGGTAGAAACAAGCTTTTTTTTTTTGTAGAAAGAGAATCTATTGATTACCACAGATTACACGCCTGTCATCTGGATCAACTGAATCAGATAGACCAGGATCGGAATTGGGCCATACTGTCCTATCTGCAATAGACAGAGCCCTCCTGGCAAGGGAATCTGCAACAAGGTTGGCAGCCCTTGGAATAAACTGAAAGATACAATCATCTAAATAGGAAGTTAAATGTCAAATATCTTCAATCACTGGCCTAACCGCTAAGAATGGGTCCTTGTAAGGACGCTGCAACCACGAGATTACCTCCTTGTTATCACTCTCCACCACCAACTTGTAGGCACCCTCGGAAATACCCTCCAGTAATCCTTCACGAATTGCAACTACCTCTCTAAGATGAATATTAGTGAAGGAAATAGGATTAGATACAGCAATGTGCACAATCCGATTGTGATCCAAATCCCACACCACTACGCTTTCCACAACTACAGAGAGAAGCATCACAATTGAGTTTAAAGGATCCATCCATCGGCGGATCCCAGACTGGAGGAGCTGTTGTCCCAACTGTGGAATTACCATTACAAATTGGTATGTCTGCAGCAAGGAACTCCCAACACCCCTTCTGTGCAGCATTGATGACCTCCCCCGGTGTCCAACTCCTCCTTGAAAAAACTTGGTCGTTCCTGGCACACCAAAAGTACCAGCTAATGAAGGAGCATAATGAAGCACTCTCCCTTGCTATTGTCTTCCCATTTCCTGAAAGTGCAGTCCACTGTTGGATTAATTGATAAAACTTCGCATCAGCACTGGCCGAAATTTTGTAGGATAAAGTTGAGCCAAACCATACAGCCCTTGCAAAGGGGCAGTGTAAGAAGATATGATCGTTCGATTCCTGAGCTGCTCCACACCTTCAGCAGGTTGGCTCCACCTTTATATGTCGCTAGTTCAATGCCACCCCTGATGCTAATCCCCCAGCACATGGTCTCCATAAAAGTTTTTTAATCTTTGGCAGAGTCTTACATTTCCATATTGCCTTCCATACCTGAGTAGGGACCTCATTTCACCGCTGCTGATGTGATGAAGTTGCACTATTTGTCTCCTCCATAGAAGCAAGGTTGCATAAATGGTGGTAGGCACTCTTAACTGAGAATAACCCATGCTTAGAACCGCTCCACAACTGCTGATCATCATTAGGGAATAAACTAAGAGGGATTTGATAAATCAACTCCCTATCAGTAGGATGGAAATACTGATCAATAATTTCTTTCCTCCAGCATCTATTGTCTTGATCAATAATCTCATTCACCTTGTTAATCGAACAAACCTCATGTGGTTGGAATTGAACCTTAAGGGTAGGGGAACCAGGGATCCAGTTATCTTGCCATATATTTATTTTCTCACATGTGCCTATTTTCCACACCAAGCCTGATTTGAGAACTGATCGGCCTTCCATGATACTCCTCCACGCCCATGATGGGTTGGATCCCAAAGATGCATCCAAAAAGTCACAGTGAGGATAGTATATCACCTTCATGAATCTTGCCCACATTGAGTTAGGCTCCCTCCACAGCTTCCATGCTACTTTTGAGAGCAATGCTTTATTGTGTAAAGTTGGGTCGCAAAAGCCTAATCCGCCCCTCTCCTTTGATTGGCACAACCTGGACCATGAGATCCAATGCACCTTTTTCTTGTCTGTGCCATCCCCCCAAAAGAAGTTCGTGGCTGCTCTCTTCAAGTGATTGTGATGGGAAGCTGGAAGTTTAAAGTGGGAGCAGGCATAGTTTGAAAGAGAAAAAGCCACGGATTTCATCATAACTTCCTTCCCCGCATATGAGAGTAATCGATGCTTCCACCCATTAAAACGCCTTCCAGCTTTATCTAAGATGTCTTTAAATAATTGGGACTTTGAAGCTCCAAACTCCGTGGGTAGACCTAGATATTTACTTGGTCCTTTAGAGTAAGACACCTTTAAAATGCGTGAAAACCAACGCCGAAAGGTTGATGGCACATTTGGACTGAAGGACAAAGTGGATTTTTTCAAGTTCACCGCCTGACCACTTGCTTTGCAGTATATATCCAGGCACTGTTTTAAATGAAATACTTCATTTATCTTCATCTCCGAAAAGAGAAGACAGTCATCTGCAAATAGAAGGTGAGAAATCGGGGTTGTTCGATTTCGAACCCGAATGCCTTTGAGAAGACCTGCTCTTTTAGAGTTAGAAATAATACTACTCAAAGCTTGTGAAGCAATAATAAACAAAGCTGGAGATAATGGGTCACCTTGGCGAATTCCCCTGGATGGCCTTACAGTACCACGAACTGCCCCATTAATCACCAATTTATAAGTTACTGTCCTTAGGCACGACATCACCATCGTTACCCACTGGTTGGAGAAACCGAATTGCTGAAGAAGTCTGTCCAAAAATTCCCACTCGATTCTATCGTACTCCTTCTTCATGTCTAGCTTCAGTGCCAATAGTTTTTGCTTTCCTTTCTTCTTGTGATTGATGTAATTGAAGAGTTCGTGGGCTGTATATACATTGTCTGAGATTGATCTCCCTGGAATAAATGCAGATTGGGCAGGAGAGATAATAAACTGCAACACCTCTTTCAGACGGTTGGCCAAGATTTTTGTGATAACCTTCACTGCCACTGCACATAATGATATTGGCCTGTAATTATCAACACTTTCAGGATTGGCAGTTTTTGGAACAAGACAAAGCTAAGTATCATTACAGAGTAAAGGAAGGGAACCATCACTGAAAAAATTACACACAAAAGTATAGAGATCTCCATGGGTGAATTCCCAATAATGTTGGAAGAAAGCAGGCGGGAGCCCATCAGGGCCAGGGATTTTAGGGGTGCCATTGAAAATAGAGCGTCCTTAACCTCATCTAAATTTGGAGCAGCACATAACCTTCCATTAATTTCCTCTGTAATTTGAGGCTGGATTGAGTCCAGGGTAAACTGCAACGCCTCTTGATCAACACCATCAGAGAGGTATATGTGATTATAGTAGGATTCAAACTCTCTATACACTTGAGACTCAGATTGAGTCCAACCTCCCCCTGGAGTCTTGAGACGAAGAATCCTATTATGGCTGCGTCTTTGTAATGTAGACATATGAAAAAACCTGGGATTCCGGTCTCCCTGTTGCAGTCAGGAAATCCTCGATTTCTGCCTCCACATCTCTTCCTCCTTCTCTAATTCTTCATTCAGTAATTCAGAGATCGCATTCTCCTGCTCTTGAGTGCCAGCCGAAGCTGGTTTCCCTTGCAGAATAGCCAAGTCTTGTTGTAGCAGCTTGATCTTAGATTGTACATGGCCAAACACTTCCTTATTCCAACGTTTGAAAACGGGTTCACAATGGTGCATCTTCTGAAACAACACCGGATCAGCATCATTCACAACTTCAGGGGACCATGCTTTTCTTGCCGTTTGTTTGCAGTCCGGGTGCCTAAACCACATGGACTCAAATCGAAACGATCGTCTTCCTCTAAATTTATCTCCTGCTGAATCAATCACAATTGGATTGTGATCTGAGTTCAAAGCTGAACAGACAAGGATTGCTGCATCAGGGAAAGTACTCCTCCAGGCGAGGTTTGATAAGGCTCGGTCAAGCTTGACTCTTATATTATAGGAACCTTTCCTCTTGTTGCTCCAGGTAAATTGTGGTCCTTTTGTTCCAAGGTCTAACAAGTCACACTCATTCACCATATCACGAAATTGTTTAACATCCTTTGAGCCCGAGCTGTTGCCACAATCCTTTTCATGCCAGGAAAGGAAGGAGTTGAAGTCCCCATAGCAAATCCAATCTGAATGTCGCCCAACACCTAATTGAGTTATTTGGTCCCACACAATCTTCCGCCTAGCCTTAACAGGATCACCATAAACCGATGTCATAAAGAAGGAAGTCCCATCTTCCAGTGTTACCTTACAATCAATCAAATTTTTATTGGATTGAAGGATGCTAACATCCACATATTGTTGCCAAAATAAAGCTAAGCCACCAGCATAGCCATGAGAGTCCACCGAGAATGATGAGGGCATATTCAAACGTCTCCGGACACTCTCAATTTTATTCTGATTACACTTTGTTTCAATCAGGAATATTATGTCAGGCCTCTCTGAATGGGAGAGATGTAACAGCGAGCAAATTGTCGGGGCCCTCCCCAAGCCTCGACAATTCCAGGAAAATATCTTCATGATCTCCCGTGGAGCTGGTCCTCCCCAGCATCCACGGGTGTAGGTCCTAAAAAATGCTCATCAATAAGCACATCGTCAATGGCCGAGTCTACATGATTATCAGAATTGCTGTCCAATCTTGGTTGCTTCTGTTTCTCGCTTGGGGCAGCATGATCCAGGTAATGGGGTTGGGGATGAGAATGGGTCAAAGTATTGGTTTCCATGGGTATGGAGCGGGTAGCTGTGCCCGAATGGGAATGGGAGGGAGCTTGAGACGTAAGAGTCTGAGTGATGGGTGGGGGGTGAAGTGGAAGGTGGTTATTGAGGCTACCAGGTGCGGTGAGAAGCTGTGGAGGGTGCCAGGCTGTTGTTGGGATAAGGTTAGATAGTTGGTTTGAAATAGAGATCTCGTGTGGGGTGCCAGGTTGTTGTTGGGATAAGGAAACAGCCGATAGATGTGGGAGAATAGCTAAGAGAAGATTGGAAACATCTGGGTGGTTTAGGAGAGGGATATCCTGGAGGTGGTGGGGAAGATCCATATGGGAACATACGTGGTTGGTACCAGTTGGGGAGAGGGAGGGGGGGGGGGATTCTGACGGTTATGGTTATGGTTATGGGGAGAGCCTTGAGGTAGGTTAAGAGGATAATGGTGTAGTGGGTATTTCCTGATCTGAGTTGGAGCTACCTGGATTCGTGGTGTACTTGTCACGTGGACTCCCTGTAACTGCATTCCTCCGGCGAGAACCAGCAGCCGTCATCTCTTCCAGAAACTCCGTCATTATAATAACGGCTATGCCCCAGGGTTCCAGTAATCTCAGGTTCTGTGGATGATATTGGGTTTCCCATAATGTCATGTTGAATTACCTTCGTTGGCATATTCTCCAATTGTCTGGGATCTGGAGCAACACCTCTAAAGTGTTGGCCAAACCGATAGGTTGGAAATTGTGGGCAGCTTGACGCAACAGAGCATCCATGTAAACGACAATGTGAGGTTTCTGCTGCATCAAACAAGGCTACACAGCGTTTAACCTCATGGTCCAACATACCACAATAGTAACAGAAAGTTGGCAGTCTTTCATATTTGATTAACACTCTGGTCTTTAAATCCGTTGGAACACCATGAATCTGTTTTCCTGAAATCCTCATAGCGAAAAAACCCAGTCTTCCTCTGCTCTCCGGCTCTCCAAAATGATTAAGTTCCCACCCACCGACCAAGATCCTTCCTTTAAGACATTGGAAATGTCCATGGGGGGTGTTGGAAATGGAAGAAGTATCTGTTACCGCCTTGAGGGGTGACTTCAGCAGGAAAGCGCAGGTTCCAAGTACTCAGTAAGGATTCAGTAACTGCCTGTCGTCTATACGGTCTGCCAGGCAAGACTTGACCAACCAGGCAGTGGTCCCAATGATGAGATAGGGAATCTTCTAGATCATCCCCAATGGAGAGCAAGTCGTCATCTTCTTCGGCATTAGACTCCGTTTGATGTTGTAGTGGCGACTGGTGTGGGAGGTATTCAGAACGGTCTTGGCTTGGCCGTTTAGAAATCTGATCATCGGGTGGTTGGGGAGAAGGAAGTTCAAGAGTGGGGTACCTATCCATCTCGCGAAGAAAAAAGAGAAAATGGGAGGTCAGGTAGGTGGCAATATGTAAGGTGGGTTTTGGGAGCACTGAAAACCAGAAGGGAGGGGAATGACTTGAAGAAAGAAAATAGGGACCTCAAGATCAATTAATAGGAGAAAATGAGATGGACAGCATGCATAATGCAGCGGATTAGACACGCACAGGGCGGAGGGAAAGAAAGTCTTGCCTTTAAATGCAGTAAAATTGAAGCTCAGAAATGTGAGCACAAGGGTGACCAATCCATAAAATTAAAGCCCGTCCAAATTTATCCATGGGGAAGGAGAGAAAGAGACGATGACGGTGAATCGAATCTTAAAAAGCTGAAATAATGCAAACATTCGTTTGCAATAGTGCAAACCTTTTCTAGACCAGATTCGAGTGAAATCACACGAAAACACCTGCAATCCGTCAAGTTCGAGTAACATACTCAGAACAGCAGAGCCAAAGGCTTCGCCCAACATATAGGGCTTAGAAGATCACTGCGCTTCCTCCTCAGAAGTGAGGATGAAGTCCTCTGCCGTTCCAGGAAAATAATTCCCCCTGATGGTCCACTAATACTCTTGTATGTGGGAGAGAGAATCACTGGTTGAGTAAAAAGAGTAGTGGATGATTTGACAATAGAAGGAAAAACCCAAGTCGAAGATGGGAAGAGATGGCACCAAACAAAGCTGGGAGAGAATAGATTAGTCAAAGCAACTTAGTTAGGCAGGATATAGAGTGCTAGCCTGGGCCCAAAGACCCCAAAGACCAGATTTTAAGGGGAAGCACATATAAAAACAAGCTTCACTACATGTTTTATTTCCTCCAATAAGGCAATCCGCAAATATAGGCTTTGGTCTCTTTCAGTAATAACATTATCAAAAAGAGATGTTACAAAGGATGGATCTAATGGATTGGAGGAATGAAAAATTCCTTGTAAATGAGGAATAAATTCATTAGCAATATCCATTGGGTTGTCCAGCGTGTCACTATTGCTATTAATGATGAAAGGAAGCCCTCTTTTCCTAAGATTTATTTTGGAGACTGTATGATAGAATTTGGTATTCTGGTCTCCATCCTTTATATACAAATGTCTGAATTTTTTAAGCCAGAAGGCTTCATCTGCTCTTTGGATCCAATCAATTTGTACAGAAGTTGTACACAAATCCTTAGAAGAGGAGGCATTGCAATTTTCCAATATTAACAAACTATTCAATAACCCATTTTTAATGTTGTCAATTCTACCAAAAGTGTGATGGTTTCAGTGGTTGAGGATTCTTGCCATTCTTGCAAGTTTGGATTCCAGAGGGTCATGGCCAAGATTTTTCCAAGAGGTATGACAACAAGGAAGAAATTCAGAATGATAAGTCCAAGCATCATGGAAATGGAATAATTTCTTGTAGGACTTATTTGGCACACAAGTGTTAAAAAAAATGGAGTTATGATCCGACCCTAGAGCAGGGATTTTACTTTCTTTTCCCATCAAAAACTAAAAAAGAGGTTATTTCAGAATTGACATGAGGCCTGGGACCTAATTCTAATAAGTATCTTTCTTATTGGAACTTCAATTGAAATAACTATATATAGGGGACAATATAGGGACACCCCCTCATCTATGTCCGGTTTTCATGTACACCCCCTCATCTTTAAAACTTTCTGAGTCAGACCACCGAGTTAACTCACTGATACCTAACTAACCGAAAACATAAAGTTACTAAAATACCATCTATACCTTAATACATTAAAAATAAAAAGACCAAACTATTCTAAATCCTCCCACCCTTAGTTACCCCATTTCCCCAAATTCTCTCGCGAACCTCTTCACCGTTGCTATCTCCTCGACCCCCACCCTTCATCTCTGATCGTCGTCTCCTTGACCCTCCATCGTGCATCTTCGATCGCTACTTCTACTCCTCAGATAAGCTCTCTCTCTCTCTCTCTCTCTCTCTCTCTCTCTCTCTCTCTCTCATACGCACCTCGTCATATCTTCTGCAACTAAAAAACCTTCCCTATTTTTGTGTAAATAAAACACCTCCCCCACTCACTTTGTCACATCTTTTGCAACTAAAAATCCTTCCTTATTTGTTGGCAAAGAAAATCACTCCCCCACTCACTTCGTCACATTTGCTGCAACTAAAAAACCCTTCTTTATTTTTTGTAAATAAAACCCTTCTCTGTTTTACTGAAAAAAGAAGGTTTTTTTGACTTCTACTATTCACCTCTTAATTTTCAAGCCTTAAATTTGTTCGATATGAAAATTTTGAGAGCCAAAGGGAAAAGGAACAACCAGATTTAGAGGAATGTCAATAACTTATTCAAGATATATTGGATGAATCTGAAACTATGTTCGAAGAGTCTATTCAGGAGGGAGAATAGGTCTGCAAAACATGATCCAGATCTGACGGCTGGATCTCAAGTTATTGGGCATTCTTACTCTAACTAGGAAACTAGAAACAACCCAAAACATTCAGAATCAATGCAGCCTTCAGGGTTCAGATTAACAATCAATTAACAGTCTATCTTGATGATTGAAACTTTTTTCAGAATTGAAAAGGCAGTTGTATTTACCCTTAAAGGGTATTTTCATCTTCAAACCTTTAATTTGGGCAATCTAGTCCTAAACAAATGGTTGGGTGAGCATTGACGTTTGAAACTAAATGGCAGTTAGTTTGATGGGACTAATTTACATGCTTGCAATAGATGATGGTGTATACATGAAGACAAGCAAAAGTTGAGGGATGTCCCTATACTTTCCCCTTATATATATATATATATAAAGAAAAATGATAGGTTTAAAAATAAAAAAAAAAAGTGAAAAAGAATGCTTGCCCAGACACAACTTGTGTGCAAAAGTATTGTATTGTATCCTGTGAAATAAATAAATCTCATCCATATTGATGCCTCTGTGTTCTAATTAACCATCGTATTATAGAAATCACTTGACCAAACAATGATCTCTTGCCTCAAAAATAAATTATAGGAAGCGGGTTTCCCACGCCGGTACTATATATTGAATCCCCCACACCACACCACACCACACCAATCACAACGTGAGAACGGTTTATCAAACAGGGAGCCCACATGATCAGGCAGAGAGTTTCAATGCATGGTCCACATGATTAGGATGTTACATGGAAAATCATATCTGCACTATCGGCGTAATGATATTTTTTCCTTTCCTAAATTCTGACTTTCTAGTCATTATTTTGGTCATCAAAAAACTAAGGAAAAGAAAAAGAGTGAAGAAAACTCACTGTTTAGCCCAAATCTACAAGCTTCTTGACATAGATCGAAACCCCAAACATCTAATATATGAAGAGATATATCCTCCTTTCCTCCAGTCTGGCTGATTCAAATTAGAATTGAATCAGAATCAGATCAATGGAGACCAATCCGATTCTAAGTTCAAAATTTTGGGGGTCTTTTAGGCGGTTGTCCTATTGGCCTAAGACACGTAGATGATCCGGGTTCCACGAGACATTTTCCTAAACTGAGTAAAGCACGCTACACTCGTCTAACTATAAAATCTTGTAGCTAAGCAGAGTTAGGGATTTCAGTTTCTGATACAGTTAAATATCACCTACCCATGAGTGGGATACACCTACCTCTAGACGTGTGCTCTGACATATCGGGATTCTCCTTCTTCCCCAACGAAGATTCATGTCGTATCAAAAATTTCCCTCTAAGACTCTCAACGATGATCTGACTAAAAATAAAAATGCTTGGAGATTCTTTTACAGCTAGGTAGCTATAGAGTGAGAGAGAGAGAGAACCAGGAGAACGGGCTAGACTAGACCAGCCCCATCAGATCTCTCCATCTGTCTCTTGGCATGCAGCAATCCTGCTTCAAATAGAGATTTTTATTTTTTTTTATAGAAAAGAAGTTTTTGGCTTTTGTGTGAAGGAGGTGTGGTGGAAGTGGGTTGGTTACTTAAATGGTGTAGTGAAGTCAGGTGGGGACGGACGACGACCTATTTTTATTGTTTGTACGTATATATTTTGTAGTTTTGTTCCAAATGTGAATGAAAATTAAATCATCATCATCAAAAAATAATTCATGCTCGCCCAACGTTAAACAAAAGAAAATAAAAGACATAAGATAGATAAAAAGCATGATAAACACAAGGTATCGATATACGATATTTAAAATCAAGGAGTAGAAATTAATTTAGTCTCACATGCCATTGACTGGGTTTTCCAGGCTAGGGGATGGTGTACAACCACTTCCCTAAAGAAAAAGTTGTAAATACAGCTAAAATTAAACGAAAGCACAAATATGCCAAAAGAAGGAGCCCCATATGTGCCGAGCAGACCAATGCCAAACTATCCATGCATGCCGATACACTGCCACAACCTGCTTTCGAACAGAATGCAAGGATCCACTAGATCGGCAAGTGGAGCTTCGTCCGACGACAAAAAAGGCATGGTGAAAGTTGAACGACGGTTGGAGCAGCGGAACCATTGATAATCTCGGTGCCACCAGCACCCAGATTGCCAACACCTACAAATATAGAAACAAGGAAAATGGAAAAACCTCCCTTGTTTGAAAGCCCCTCGATACAGTGGCTAAAAATCACGACGAATCAAAGAACTGAGGTTGGATAAGGTAGAACAGGTAGCTTCAAGGATGGTGAAGCAAGGTGGACAGTGGGACAATTATGATCCGAGAAAGGGGGGTGGGTTCATCATCATCACCGTCGAAATTGCTATCGACGATGCCAAGGATCATGGTGGACGGAGCAAAGAATGAGAGAAGTATTACATGCACAAACAGCGGAGAAAAAACTTAGAGAAAAGGTTTTGTTCTAGAAACCAAATTTTCCAAAATAAAGGTTTCAGTCAGCACAGCAAATCCAAACAATGATGAGCCAGCCGCTGCAATGGCCACTTAACAATTTAACCCATCTAATGCCAGCAATACTCAATCGGCAGCGATGGGAGAGGGCAAGACAGAAGGAGATAAAGGGTTCATGAAACGTTACCTCATTAGGGCAAACGAGATGGAAAGAAAACTCTTCGATAGCTTAACTCCGGTAAGTTATAACCCAAACTGCTTCAAATAGAAATAAGGAGAATATAAACGATAGCAATGGTGCCTATTGCCTAATAAAGAAAGGTAAAATATGAAGTATGTGAATAACCATATAGGTTTGATACCAAGCTGAAAACAAGTCTTTATAAACTACATATATCCCAGATCATCTTAGTTGTTTATGAGTTGCACCACACAGCGCACAAAACTCCTCACTGGTGAAAGATATAGAAAAAACAGTTTCTCTAGCCTATGGCTTTATACTTTTATGAAGTAACTAATTTTTGGGGCCAATGTCTTTGAGGGCGCAGATCTGCTCTTCCCCCATTGCTGTCATGACCGTAACCACAAGATCCTTTCCTTCACCAAAGCCATCTTTGATCTACACAACCACCAAAATAAAGAAATTCAACTCATAGGAACAACCCAACCTCTAGTAGCCTATTATGAAAATACATACTGAGTTTCTATCAGAATAAAAAAACACCACAAGCTGAGAGACACCAACAGATGATGGGAAATGTTACACACCTGGGTGAGCAGACTGTCATCAGTTGGAAGCCTCAGATCATCCTTGGTATTACCATTTTCGGTCAAAAGGCTCACCTACAGCAAACACCAAATCAATTGGATTGCCAAACAAACCGACAACCCAAAATCAGACCACAAAACTCACAGAGCAACTTACAAAACCATCTTCAGAGATATCAATCAGCTGATAGTCTGTGCGATTAACATGGGGAACCTGCAAGAGAAAACCATTACCCAGCTAATCAACTTCTACACCAGTACCCACGAAAGCTAGTCACCAAAATAAACCCCCACCCCGACCGCGCTGGGGGTTGGGGGACTATAAAAATTATAAGGAAGCTTTTACATCACAGTTGTGGGATGAAGGCACAATATCTTCGAGTTTCTTTCCATTGAAGATATCAATCCCCACAAAGTGACACTTGGCATGACCATGCTTGCCAGTTTTGGAGGTGGAAACCTCAACAACCTGCATGATAAAAAAAAAATCCCTCAGAATAGATCAGAAATCAGAAATTGTGTGCAGCTGATTATCCAACAATTACAAAGGCAGCAAATGGAAGACGGTTCATATTTTTCCATTTCCTATATTATAAAAGATGCAGCTGGAAAAAACACGTCCTAAAGCCTACAAGACCAAGTGGACACATATGATAGTCTTTTAATAAAGAACATAAAAAACAATAATGACAACAATAGGAATATGTCAGAATGCCTTATGCAGTAGTGTATATGGCATCTCACAAACTACCATTAGAAGTTACAGTTTGAAAATGATGTACAGGCCTACAAATGAGGTAGCAAAGACCACACTTTTTGAGATTAAGAGTAGATTTTTTTTCTCTACATAATGCCTACACATTAAGGTTAAAAAACAAGTTACATCCAGAGTCTTTGGATTCATACACAGTAAGCTGCACTCAACTTATACTCAAAGAGAATATTTGCATCTGCAATAGTGTGTTATGGGCGAAGAAGCCACAAGGAGGTCACTGTAGCAGAATGAACTAAGACCTGCAGCCATTTATTTATTTTTTTAGAAAAAGGCCTCTGGATGGCAGTTTCTTTGACATTCACAATTCTTGCAAAGAGGAGTTTGTCATTTTTTAGTGCTCTTTTGAGGTTACTCTTCACTTGATCATTAATAAGTTTTGCATTAGATTGGTTAGCTTTATTCACTTGAACTGTTGTCGTTTGTTTGGCGGCCACTGCTCTAGTTTTGCTTATTAGAGGGTAACAAATAGCAAGTGTTTATGAGCTTCTAATTTCTCTGGGCTTATACTTTATGGAGTTTAAATCACTCTTTTTCCTTCCAAAAGAATCACTTGCCAAACCCACCCCTAACCATTGTTCCAAGTTTCTCCAAAATTTCGTGGAACTTCATGAAATATTTCGGTTTCACAAAGGATCGAAATGAAACCACATGCAATACTTAAATTCACCAATTTATGTAACAGAATTGAAAAAATTGTGTGGCAAGACTTGTGATTTGCAATCAACTCAATAGAGAAGCAAACACTATTGAAACCATACAAGATAATTATTGTATATAAATAAATAATATTATATATATATATAATTTGGAGCTCATATAGCTCCTAGGCCCCACTAGGAATCTTGTATCTTAGAGTGATCATTTAGAAACACATACAGGTGGTTTTGAAAGAATATATTTTCCATTTATTTATTCATAAGAAGGATGATCTCAAGAGCCAACCCAAAGATCTGCCTACTTAACTCGAACCAGCTCATCTAAGAATAATATAACTTTCCAAGAATATAACAATAAAGAAAAAGAAAAAGAAAAAGAAAATTACATACCAGAAGTAGCCCAGGGGGGAAACAAATTCAGCATAAGTGAACATAAAATTAAGACATTCGTTCTATCATAATACTAATAAAGCAAAGAATATGATTTAAAGATCACGCATCAAAGGCATAAGATGAACTCACAATGTGAAGGAAAATTTTGTGCAAGTTGTTGAGCACAAGCTATAAAGAAAAGCATAGTTACATGAGACGAAATTATGCCTGTAACATGTTATGCAGAATACAATGAAGGTCGCAACATCCAACAAATTATGGTCTTGGATTAAAGCTAATAATTATTTGTCCTATGTAATGGGTGAGTTGAAATTCTTCAGTGCATACAATTGATCCACAAAAGGAAACTTTCACAACCAGTTGACCCTGTGATGCAGTTGCATCAGACTATAATCACGTATGGAGTCTTAGACATAAGCTTGGGAGGCCCACAAGGTGTTGGTGCCAGTCCAATGGGCTCAAAACAAACGTTAGGTAGTTATGTTATAGGTGGGGCCTTTCATTTTGTTGGGCTTAATTGAAATAAACCTAATTTAGAACCACATAAAGTGGGGGTGAAGTTAATATACAGGATTAGTAATTACGTTAGGTGTTTGAGTTAGATTAAGATACTTAATAGTGATGCAGTTGCAGGACTGGATCGACCTCAAAAAGGGTTTTTAGGGGTTTATTTACTTGTTTGGGGATTATTTTTGTCATTTACTAATTATTACTATTATTATAAAGAAAAAGAACCCTGAAAGGCAGCGTGGCTCCTGCACCCAGACACAGGGGTACAAAATGACTGCCCTGCCCCCCCCCCCCCCCCATGAAAGGCAGAAATCCCATCCTTGTTGATGCTTCTGTGCATACTCCCATTGGCCCCCACGCTGGAGCAGGGGCCACGCTGGAACCCTCTCCCTTATTATTATTATTTTTTTCTGTTAGCACTC
Source organism: Telopea speciosissima (assembly GCF_018873765.1). Classification (NCBI taxonomy): domain Eukaryota; kingdom Viridiplantae; phylum Streptophyta; class Magnoliopsida; order Proteales; family Proteaceae; genus Telopea; species Telopea speciosissima. Next base: position 11,482,306 of record NC_057926.1, read on the forward strand.
ATTGGATTGAGTCATGGAGTGTTGAGTTTCATTCAAACTCAACCTCCAAAATAGAGTACAATTAGGAATGGTTGTCTCTCTTTAAATGTATCCACATACTCCAGTGAAAGAGAGTTGAAAGATAGTTCAGCTCATAGTTGTCGAAGTGTTCCCTAGGAGCTGCTTAGGCGTCCTGGCAGAAAATCCGGGCCAAGGCAAGCTGTCACCTAATTGCCCAAGGCACTTTGGTGTCAGCAGCACATGCTCACCCCTGCGATTCGACTCCCCCACTCCCGATAAGAAGGAAACAACAACAGAAACACTGCCGCTGCCACCACCAACGCCATAACAGCAATACAGCACAGCAATAAGTAGAAAAAGATGAAGATGGAAGGAAGGGGAGGTAGAAGAATAAGAGGATTGAAGAAGTAGTAGCAGCAGTAGCCACAACAATTGCCGCCGAAGAAAAGAAGTTACAGCGGACATCACCACGCAATCATCGCTACCTTAAAAGTACAAAAAAAGAAAGAGGAAGCATACTTGTTTGAGTTCCAGCGCCGCAGCCACTCCCTTCAACGATGTCGCAGCCTTGTCGAGAATAGGCAGCCACAGAGTCGCAATTCTTTCGACATTGTGCATAGAGCACATTTCTGGGAGGACGAGTGGTTTTTACTCCGTTATTCCCCCTGGCCCTCCATTCCCCACTTCTAGAATCCATCGACATCGAGAATGCCCTCAGCTCCCCCTCTTTAATATGATATTTGTTTGTCTTATTTTATATATTATTTTCCTCAACCCCCCCCCCCCTTCTTTAATTAATATTTGTCGCAGCATCTATCAAGAATTCCTTCAATCCCCCTTTCTTTAATAAGATATTTGTTTATCTTTTTTTAATATATTAATATATTAAAATTCAATTTTATTATAACAAAAAAGAACAGGAGTAAAAAAATTAACGTATAAGTAAGGCTTCCAAAGTCTTTCTGGACATTTAAAGATTGAGATGACGACAAATTTTACGAGGATATATTAAAAAAATACTAAAGTGCCTAGGTGGGCGCTTTGTCGCCTAAGTGCTTTGCTGGCCCTCAAATGCTTTGGATTGCCTAGCACTTTGACAACTATGGTTCAATTGCTGGATCCTCTTCTCCTCTCCCGCTCCTGAACACACTACTCATATCAGAGCATCCTACCCTTCTATCTTCAAATATTGATTTTTCTTCTTCTTCTTTATTTCAAATATTCTGTTCAGGCGTTACTGGTGGTTCAACAAGAGAGAACTCAATCTCTCTCTGATTTTCGCTCCTCAGCCTCAAAGTCAGGGGTTTGAATCAACACTTAAGGATGATCAAAACCCTAGAACCTTGGCCCCCAATACTTTCCCCACTATGAGAAATTGGAATCGAAACCATAATCAGATCTGGTTTACAACCACCCAGATGTGTTTCAGCCATTTACTATTAACACACCACCTGATTATTGTATCTGCTATTGGGTGTTTCTAAGAGCCCTAGGTGTCACAAATTAGTGCATGAAATTTCAGGTTGAACAGAGTTAAGTTGAGTGAGTTCTCTCACTCGAAACCAGCATTGGTCTCCGCTGGTTCATACTCTATCTTAAATTGAATAAGGTATATTCTTTAAAATTACAAGGAAGGCCAGATTCTTTGATATTTGTTAACAGCCCTTTGCTTCCATAAGTCAATTCTGTTTATTCCCATATTTGTTCAAATTTCCACAACAGCCCTCCTCTTCAAAATTTATTTCCCATTAGGTGCAGATTCTGTATTCTTCACATTCAAGGCCCATACTTCAATTCATAGTTGTCAAGGTGACCCAAGGCGTTGGAGGGGCGCCTAGAAGACAAGGCGCCTGCCTAAGCGTTGCCTAGGCGTGTAGTAAATGCTATATGTAATATAGCAATGATAATTGTATATAATTATGCTAGTAATGACCTAATATTAGGAAATCAACATATAATAAACAAAGAATATTATATAATATAGCATATTCATCAAAAAACAAGCAATAAACATAAATCAACATAAACTTGTGAAGTGTCAACAAAACATGTTGTCGCCTTGGACCCAGGAAGACCCTGGATGACTAGCCAGTGCCTTGACAACTATGCTACCATTCATTTACAGTTTTACCACTGAACTCTTAAATTGAGTTATTTATTATTCTTGTGAGCCCATACCGATCCCAAAGTAGGGTTTTGAGACCTGGGATTGCATCAATTGGTCTCCGAGCTGAATCTAACTGTGACATGACCCTCTCACATCACCCACCTTGAGCTCCATAAGTTGTACAAGGAATTACAAGAAAACTAGCAGAGAAATGAAGCTAAACTTGAAACGTTCATCGAAGACACTCACAAGTTCATGGCAGAGACTTTAGCAGGGCAGGAATAAACTCACAAGACTTTCGCTGAGATTCTTGCCTCCGTGAGGAGATTTGATAGGCAAAATGATGCATGGCCATCTACACCAGTTCCCTAGTTAGGTACTTTATGGATTGTGGATAGGCCTCCAAGACAACAACATGAACCAGTTATTCAGACAGGGATTATGGCATCAAGGTCGGGGTTCAAGAGTTTGACAGTGAGAAGGGACCCGAGGATTTTCTTGACTGTTAACTAAAGTTGAGAAGATTTTCTCCTACAAGTCCTTCTCATATGACAAGAAGTGAGAGCTTATCATCATCAAATTCATAGGGAATGCATTTCGTGGTGGGATGACGTGCTACAATCTAGGTTCATGAGCCAACTTGGAACTGTCACTAATTAGGTGGATAAGAAGCAGATATTGAAGGAGAAATTTTTCCTCTCAAGTTTGAGAAGGCGCTCTTCCACAAGATGGTTAACTTCCATCAAGGTAGTAAAGTTGTGGACACCTACACCATGGAGTGCCACAAATTATTCTCCAAATGCAGACTCCAGGAGACATATCAACAGCGAGAATTGAGGTACATCAATGGACTAAATATAGAGATCTGGTTTGAACTTACAAATGGTGATTTTAGATCAGTCGATGTGGCAACTGCATATGCCAAGACAGCCAAACAAAAGTACAGTCATTTGAAGGAAATAATTGAGCTTTCTTCAGCCTACAACTCTACTCTCAAGATTGAAGAAAGGATAATTGAACCTCGTAAAAGTGAAGAAAAGAAACCAGAGTTTCCCAAGGGTGACGAGTGGTTGGAAAGCATTGTGTGTTGCAATTGTGGCAAGAATGGTCACTTCGGCAATGTGTCCCAACAAGACTCGTCTTGTGACAATGGTTGAGACGTTGGTAGGGATAAGGATGATGTAGAGGTTTATGAGCCTCATCCGTTTGAACCAAATGATGATACCGATTATGGTCTTGATGACGAGGCTGAAACCGACTTAGTTAGCCTTACTCCATTCTCCAATGGACCAGTACAGAAATCTCTCCGAAAGGTACTTTATTGCATGATAAGAAATCTATGAAAGTGCATACAGTTATTAACACAGGAGCATAAGCCAATCTCATCTTCGCAATGGTGGACGGCCGGTGCAGGAGAGAAGGGAATACTGGAAAGAATTAGAGTTGCAGGGGGTAGAGAAGAAATCGCATAAGAAGAAGAGGGGGGGGGGGGGGGAGAAGAGTGCACAAGCACCACCAGCCACACAGGCACAACCAATCTCGGTTTTCAAATCATCTTTTCAATCTGCTTCAATCGTTGGTTACACATCTATTTATAAAATCCAGAAAACAAAGATTCCTAATTACTTCCTAAAACTAGACTAACTAAAATAGAAACTCAATAAAACTCAAATTGGAAATTTCCCTACATGTCTAATAGCTACCCAAATAAAAGATTATATATTTGTCCCAAATAAAATAAATCCTAAATATCCTACTGAACTAGAACAAGGTTGGGACCCTGTTCATCTTGGTTTGGGTTCTCAAACGAATTCGGGTAGATCCATGGGAGTGCACCTGCATCAATTCCCCCGCTGTTGAGAAAAACTCGTCCACGAGTTTTGTAAAATGAGAGAATCAGTACCACTCGATCGGTATCCTCAAACATCAGCTTTGATGGGGCGATGATCCAACGCATCTCATGATCAACCAACACGATCTTTTGATGGTCGTTAGCAAACGACATCTCTTCGATGGGAACCTGATCGTGGAGTTTCACAATTGAAATTGGACCGTCGATTAATTCTTCAACTTCAACCCCGATCAGACCGCATATGTCAGTTTGATCGTTGCTACCTTTTCTTCCACATCTGATCTGCCTTCTGACGATTGTATCATGCATGATATCTTATCATAGAAGGTGTTATTACTCTCAGCAAGTTACCGAAAACCTGTCTTCAAATTAAAAAGTTCAGTCTGCAGTCACACTAATCGAAAGGATTAAATCATATCGATCAACCTCCATGATGTATTGGGTTTATGATACCAAGGTAGAATTGTAATTTACTGGATTGCAAACTAAAGAGAAGAAAAGAAAGTGCGGTGTAACGATGGGTGGGGAGGGGCAAACTTGGAAAGTAATAAAAAGAGAGACAAAGTAGCATAAGAATAGAAGGGAGGGGCAACTCTGGAAAAAAAAAAAGAAATAAGAACTAATTGGAATAAATGAGTAAGCAGGAGGCGATTTGGGAGTAATAAATGAGTAAGTGGGGTGAAGGGGCAATATGGGAAAAAAAACTAGAAAAGCAGTCACGTTTTAAAAGGGGTAGGAGTGGGGTAGAATTGGAAGATAACAAAAGAAAGGGGAAAAGGAGTATTAAGCCAATCAAACAAAAAAAAGGACTCATCTTCTACCAACGGAAGACTCGCGGATATGGAGTTCGAGTCGGACTAGGCCTCGTCACTATGGTGGATGGACGTTGTCTTCGACTTGGACAGCGGTTGGGGAGTTCGACTTGGTGTTCGCGAAGCCCTGGACCCAGGTATGCAATTTGTTGTTTGCTCTTTTTTTTTCTTTTTCCTTGTTTCTGTGCTCTGGCTCTCGCTCTCTGTTCTCTTTCTCTTCTCTTCGTCACTTTTTTTTTGGGGTGCTGGCAGAATCCTGGGCAAGAGAGGGGTTCGATTGAGGAAGGGGAAAAATAAAGAAAGGGTTGTGGGAGCTTGTCACTGGGATTTCAGTGGGGTTAGGTTTCAGTGGGGGGTAGTGGGTTGGGGAAAGAAAATGGGAAAAGAAAACAGGGACAACATAGGGTTTTGCTTCTTGTTTTTTTTTGACTGAACTCTGTCAAACGAAGTCACGGGCATGGGGAAGAATAAGAGGATGGGGCTGCCTGTAGAATCGAAAGGGGTGGGTTGACTTTCAGTTGGAATCGACGTCACAGACTCACAGGAAAAGGGTTAGGGAAAGAGAATCCTGAACTGCATTACCCTAATTTTTTTTTCCACCCAATCCTAGTTAGTATTTCTCATTAACACCCAGCCAAACATTCTTACTGCAGCTGCTAAGCACTTATAACCCTGTAGCCAGCTAATAAATGAGAGATCCATTAAGAACAAGGATAATATATAGCAAGACATACAATGGAAAATCCTTAAATTGCAACCTGTCTTAGCAAGGTAAGTGAGCAATTTGGGCATCCAGACCTAGGATGAGCTAGCTGATCTAGATTCTACAATGATTAAATCTCTCAAAATAATGAAACGAAAGTTCTCTAATATATGGCAAAAAATGCAAAATAGATAGGTGCTAATACTAAATGGACCATTTATTATCAGTAAAAAGCGTACATAACAAAAGATCTTCGGCCAAGTCCTTTGTAAAAAAGAATATTTTCAATATGTAAAGAAAAATGGGCAATAAAAGGTATTTCTAGAAGAAAAAAAATTATACCAAAAGAGATGAATTTGGTGGAAAAAGATTTCCACCTATGACATCATTTAACAATCAACCCCAGAAAGAGGTCCAGTATACAAAAGAATTGAAGCAAGGAAACTAAAATCCCTGTGATCATGATGGTTATCATAAACTCAAGATAGACGTAACCAGAAAGAGAGATCACCCAATGTAAATCTCACCATACAAACGGAACCTGCAATTCGGTTACCTAGTACAACAAAACATATTCCTCTAACATTACACTAAATAGGAGGCTGGTGGAAGCTTGGAACCCATATCAAATACAAAATAGATAGGTGCTAATACTAAATGGACCATTTATTATCAGTAAAAGGGGTACATAACAAAAGATCTTCGGCCAAGTCCTTTGTAAAAAGGAATATTTTTAATATGTAAAGAGAAAAGGGCAATAAAAGGTATATCTAGAAAAAAAAATTATAGCACAAGAGATAAATTTGGTGCAAAAAGAATTCCACCTATGACATCAATTAACAATCGACCCCAGAAAGAGGTCCAATATACAATAGAATTTAAGCGAGGAAACCAAAATCCCTGTGATCGTCATGGTTAGCATAAACTCAAGATAGACGTAACGAGCAAAAAGAGATCACCCAATGTAAATCAGAGAAACACCACACAAACGGAACCTGCAATTCGGTTACCTAGTACAACAAAACATATTCCTCTTAACATTACACGAAATAGGAGGCCTGCGGGAGCTTAGAACTCATATAAAAAACAGCATCAAATAATGAAGGGATCGAGACTACCATTACGAAGACGAACAAGTACAGAATCCAGATAGAAAATTTAAGTGAAACGGGCGAAAAATGCAAACTTGAAGATGGAAGAAAGGAGAAGAGATAACATGGGTAAATATCGGGCGAAATTGTTAATGAAACAAGAACCAATACAGCAACAAAACCCATAATTCGAAAGGAACCACATCAGATTCGCCTTTAGCTATTAGAATAGTGAAGGACCAAAGAAACAACAGAGATCTTTCCACAAACAGATGAAACCCTAAATCACCATCCACTTCAAGAAAACAATTCAGAGCATAAGCAAATAGAGACAGAAAAGATTCAGACGGGGATGGATTGACGATTGATACCTTGCAGGGCCTGGCCTTAATGACAATGTAACCGTTCTTGCGGATGGTACCAGCCTGCTGAGGGTAGGTCTTGGACGCGCCAGCGTCGGCCTTAGACTCGAAGTGATGCTCCTCGTCCGACATCGTTCACTCTCTCTTTCCTTCTCTCACACGCACAGCCAGCGACCACTCCTTCCTCTTCTGCTATTCTAAGCTAAACGAAGAAAAGAAGGAGAACAAAAGAACCTGACATTTCCCATCTTATATATTATATATTATAATATAATATATGTCTTTATAATCCGGTTCCTTTTCAATCCTGTGGCCCCTTTCCTATCTTCTCAGTCTCTCTCAGACACGCACACACGCACGCACACACGCACCAAGCACCGCTCTCCGTAACCCTTGGATCAATGGATCGGATATCTTCCACCGAAGGGGCTCTAGATGCTTCAGGTATGGCATCTTGGCATCTTTGTTTTTCTATTGTAGCATATTTTCTATGGGAAAAGTTTCGCTGAGCCGCAGGGGTAGGGTATGCTAACATCTCTTTGTTTATCTCTCTCCTTCTCACATGAATGGCCTTGCCTGTCCTCCTACAGTCGATACCATTTTGCCGCAACCCATTGGTGTGCTCCCCTATCCCACTTACTCAGAGAACCCTTTTCCATGTTAAATATAGGGATATAAACGGATCGAATTCGGCCCAGATTTACTACTATCTGAATCTGAAACCGTTTACCAAATGATATATCCATATATGATTCGATATACAATGGATTTTTAAAAACTAATATCATATTCAAATTCGAGAGTCTATCGGATATCCGAATATTATCCGATCTGATAAACTATACGATTAGTAAATGAATCGGACATATATCAATTTATAGATTTCTGACTTCGATTACCGATTTTCGACTCCGATTACTGATAACAGACTCTGATTACCAAAACATCCTTATAAAAGTGTTTATAATAAGGGTATTATAGTAATATATCATTTTTTTTTTACAAAAATATTAAACTAATTGCATTTTACAATCGGATAGTAAATTAACCAGATTGTTGCGTCGAGAAATCTCCACCAAGGATCCTCCTGAGCTCGGACCTGCACAAGAGGAACAAGATGGTCACCAGAGAGCTGGTTTTCACTAGTTGGGGACTCTCCGATGCCTAAGTTAGATCTCTCTGAGCAACAATTAAGAATAGTGAAGATGTACTTGAGAGGAGGTTATACCTAGGTATTTATAGTGTTAGCCAAGAGCTAGGCAGTTCTTGAGAGAGTCCTGATATGGCAGTTTCTATTCTTTAGGAGAATATCTAGGAGAAGATCTCTTTAGGGGCGTAATTCCCTGTTTCTCCTTTTCTACTTCTTTTTTAGTAGTTTCCATACAGGAATAGGTGGACACAAGGTAGATTTACTTTGTGTCCACATGGCTTTTGGGAGCATGTCTGACTGGTTCTCTTTTGGTCTTGTCCGTGGAGATGGCCCTTCGGATCTTGGGCCATAGTCTCTTGTCGACGAGGGGTGTCTTTATTGGATGGTTATATTTAGGTATAACACGAGGCCCCCACTCCAACAGACCTATCAAGGTTTGTTGGGGTAAGAAGTATTGTGTCGTGCGGTTTCTGGCATTCTCGTTCTTATCCGATCGATTGGTGTCTACGGGTGTCTTTGACTGTGCGGAGGGATGTCTTTGCTAGATTTTTCCTCTGTCTATGACGTGACCGTCGTGCCTAGGGTTTGGGCTAGGCTCTGGTTTGTCAGTCCATGTGTCACAAAGTTATGGTGTCTGTCGCTTCGATTGCCGCCAAAGCCGTCTCTAAGGGTTTTGATGTGCTTGGCTAGGCCTATCAAGGTGTTCCACGTCACTGGGCACGTTGCTTGATGTGAGGAGGTGAAGGGTTTCCTTTTCAGATTTTTGAATTCTGTCATTTCAAGCATGCGTCGATTCATTTTGTAGGCGCGACTTTTGTGGTGCATTTAATGATCCAGGCTTATTTCTTCTTGGTTTCCTTCTTTCGCTCAAAACCTCTTTCCCTTTTTGATCTCTTCTTCTTTTTCAGTTGCTGCAACATTTTCTTCTTCTTTGGACGATTCCTGTGATGCTTTGCTTCTTTTCTGTGGTGCTTCGCTTCTTCACTCTTTCGCCTTGTTTGTTTCCTTCTGCACTCAGTAAGGCTTTCTTGACTTTCCTTGTCTTCTTTCTCTTTTGTTTTTTGTTTTGTAAATCCCTGTGTTTTGGCATTTCTCAAGTTTCTCATGCTCTGAGCTTAGGCTTCTTGCATTGTTCTTCTTCTTCCATGAACTTTCAATCAGTAAGAGTTTCTTCTTTTTCTTTTATTTCTGAATTTCCTGTAAATGGCTTCTCCTTCTCACTCTGGTTCTTCTTCTTCCTCTTCTTCCTCTTCTTCTTCCCACCGGATTCTTAATGTGAACCTTGCTTCCTCTACCACTGCATTGGCTTCTGTTAACCGAGAGTTGTATCCCGATGGGGGTATGATTCCTCCCCGAGATCCTGAGGCTAATATCCCTAATATTAGGGATATATTCCCCCTACGGCAAACGCCACCGTGTGGGGCATGACGGAGTTAGGCATGCCTAGGACTGTCAGGGGGATTGGTCCTGCCTTCACTATTAATTGGGCATCTCAAGATTACATCAGTCGTCTTGAGGCGGGGGCTTTGGCGGATCTCCGAGAGAAGTATCACGTTCCTGCTGAGGCCACCCTTAGGATTTTTGGAATTGAGGAATTTTCCTGTACCCCATCCGTGGGTGAAGTTTGTCTTACGATGGATGTCTTATCCGGCGGCTTTAGGTTTCCCATGTGTGAAGCCATTTGGGGGTTCATGGGTGAGCTGTTTGATCACTTTCAGGTAGCTCCTGCCCAACTTGCCGCAACACTTAGAAGAGTATCCTAGGGTTTATGTCTTTTTCCATAAACCTTAATCATCTATTGTCGATTTTCGTCTTCTGTCATGTCTCTTACCTTCAATCAAATCAGTTAAGGGGTTGGTATAGCCTCACACAGCGTACCAACATCACATTTATAAAAGGGTGGGAATCTTCGGTTAAAGGTTTGAAGAATCACTTCTTCTTTGCTTCTGGCATAGAGGGTCTTCCTGTCGGGAACCTTTGGCGTCAGCCCAATGTCAGGTGGGTGAACGCGAGGGTTTTTCTTACTGAGGAAGATTCTGAGACCCTCCGCCTGATGAAGGCAGCCCAACCCTATGATGTTAAGGATCTGACCGAGGATTTTTTACATCACCTCGACCTTAGTCTTGGTAAGTGTTTGGTGTATAGATTTGTCAAACGGCTCTGTCATTTTTGCTGATTGGATTTTATTATTTTTTACAGTGAATTTCAAGGGTGATAAGATCCATGCTACCATGGCTAGACATCGTGCTTGCCATACGCCATTGTTCGTCCCTGTAGAGGGTCTTAGTTGACCCGTCTAAGACCAACCTCCAGTCGCGCCTAAGGAGGAGCAGTCCAAGAATAGGAAAGCGGACGAGGTGGCCTCGCAAAAGAATGTTCGCTCTTTAGTTGACCGGTCGGCCTCTCCATCCCGCACGGTCTTGGTTAGCCTAGCTGAAGATCAGGTTGACATTGAGGCCGGGGTTTCTTCCTTAGGCAGCAATTCTGTGGGTTTGCCGTCTGATGGTGTTTCTCCAAGAGTTGGTGATTCCTTGGTAGTTCCTACCAATGAGGGAACTTTTGGTGATGATGTTCATCTAGGCGACGATCAGTCTCTCAAGGTGACCGAGGTGGCTGCTCCTGCCATCCTTGATTGGGAACTTACTGTTGAAGATAGTGTTTTTGATCATGGTGGTGGCATGACAATCGAGCGGATTAAGGGTTGCGTCCTTCCGGCCGACCGGCGGGATCTGAAGAGGAAGGCCATCCAGGTCATCGCCAAGCTCGGGAGGATTTATTCCACTCGGGTTAGTCTTCCTTCGCGTTCCTTCCTTCAACTTTTCCATTTTGTTGTTATTTTTTTTTATCTCCTATCCGCAGCTCACATCTACCCTTGCTCAAGCCTGTGACGTGCTGGATGATTTCGACTCCCAGTATTCTGTTCTTTTACAGGAGTTGGAGGATCTGAAGGGATCCTTCAAAAAATTAGATGGCAAGAGGAATGTCGGCCAGCTTCACCTAGTCACTTCTGAGACCGAGAGGGAGAGATTGACGACATAGGTTGGGGTTGTTGTCGAGCAGCTAGCGACAGAGGTGTCTCGTACTGAAGGGCTGGAGTCTCGTGTAAAGGGCCTGGAGTTTGACCTGGCATTGGAGTGCTCTAAGACTAAGGAGATGCAGATGGAGCTGGCGAAAGAGCATGCAGAGCGCCTTGAGGGGCTGTCGAAGGCTGCCAATGAGGCAAAGTCTAATGTTGTCGATCAGGTGGTAGAGGAGTTTAAGAACTCCCAGGATTTTAGGGACGTCTGTGCTGATGCTACCATGGAGATGTACATTAAGGCTGGAGTGGAGTCACTCCTAATGTCGTAGTCGTGGATGGAGAGATAGATGATTTACAAGAGGTTGCACCGGACGGTTCTGAGGTTTCACAGGAAAGCTTAATGAGTCAGCAAGGCCGTACGATGAACTGAGAGATTATTCCCTGAGGAATAGTGTATTTTCTTCTTTCTTTTTTCTTTCTTCCTTCTTTTTCTTTTTTTTTTTTTGAGGCGCCCTGTACTCTTGTAAAGATGCTTTGGTTTAATGAAGTTATTTTTTCTAGACTTTTCTTTCTGTTCCCCTGTGATAGGTTTTGTCTTGTTGCCACAGATTCTTCTGAGGGCGTTTGCACAGTTAATAAACATTTTCACCATGTCCACAGATCCTATCGTGTGGATGGCACAGTTAGAGTTTCAATTGGAAGCTCTACAAACACGTTATGACCCTTTGGCCAACCTTAATGCCTCTCTAGAGGACCAAGTCATAAGGTTAGAGCAAGATCTTGAGCATACCCAATCGCTTTTGGAGGACTCCAATACCCGTGCGAAAGTACAGCATGCTGAGAGCTTAAAAGAACATACTGATAAGTTGAAGGAGGAGCTTTTGAGTACCAAGAAGGTGATCAAGGGGTTAGAGCACGAACTCGTGCAAGCTCATTCTACGCTGGCCAATGCTAGGATCCATATGGGAATCGAATCAGTGGGGTTCTTAAAAGAGGGGATTGATCTGCTGAGAAAGGATCTCCTCAAAGCACGTGCTTTCGCGGATGACCTTACCGCACGGTTGGAGAAGGCCGAAGAGATCATTGAGACCATCCGAGTTTAGGTTATAAAAGAGAAGAAGGCAATTGAGGAGCATATGGTCGCGTAATATAAAAATTCCATGAATCTTCGGTATCACGATCACCGGTAGTTCCTTAAGGGCGTCAAGCATCTGTACGATCTGAGTCATCGTCACTGCCCGGATTTTGATTTTGTTAATGTTCTTCTCCCCTTATCTTAGACTTTTCTGATTTAATGGAATATTTAATTCCTCTTCCAAATGGAACGTTCAATGCTTATTCTTTTGAATTTATTGTCATTAGTCTTTATGTTGTGTAATGCCTTGTTCGTCATGTTAATGGCGAAGTTCAAATGTCACCTTTTCGTTCCCTATGTTGGTGACGTATGAACTAGATCATTGCATCTTTCCAACGTCTTTTCAGGTGTCTTGGAACTGCACGAACGAAGTAGACCTTCCATAGTTTCCTCCATACTCTTCAATCTCGACCCTTGGATCGTTCCTCGATCACCGTTGGCCTCAGCATTAATAGGGGCTTCTTCTTCTTTCTCTTAGCATGTTTTTCTTTTCCTGTAGAATCATGGATTTTCCTCGTTGGCTCTGTTCCTGCTTTTCCTTTGGCGTGCTTCTGTTGCTTTGGTGTTATCACTGCCGCTGCTTCTATGGTTATTGTAGGTGCTATTTCTTTGGATGGGGGTGTTTATGAAACAATCTCTTTTTTGTTTTCAGTCTTGATATTCAAACAACAATTCCTCCACAGTCATGCTCTTCAAACGACACGCAGTGTTGCTTGTTGTCCCTAGACTGGGGGCTACCTCTCTGTGCAATATGCTTGTGTTGATGCTTGGCGCTTGCATATTACTATAAAGAGATGGGAATCTTGAGGTGGTTCTCTTCTTTATCCCCTTACCTCTTCAGGATTCGATGGGTAGGGAGTTTGTACAAGCAGTGCACTAAAGAACCTAAATCCAGTTCTCTCCTTGTGAGCTTCCAAATCCTCTTCTCTTAGCGGGGTGGGAATTCATCACTAGGACCCATTCAGTCTTCAAAGGAGCTTGTGGTCTTAGTATGGTGATTCCCATTTGACAGGTGGCCTCCTCAAGATGTCCCTCGGCTCATTTCTGTTTGGTTATCTCCACTACGAGCTCTCTTTAGAGGATCCTTTGGGCTACTATTTGTTTGCCTTTGTGTCTTATGCTCAGGTGGGTTAAATCGAGGTTTCGTGCGGGCTTGTGGTCTAGGCGCACTTGCTCCCATTCGGCGACGACCCTTTGGGGCACTCCTTGGTTTGGTTTGCTTGGTATTTCAACTATGGCTACTCTTGTTTCACCCTTTGGTTCTTGCTTCTGTGAACCTTCATGTCTGGTGGCTAGAGGAGTTGAGACGAAGTTCCATGCGCTCTCGTGGTCTGAGTGCGTTTTGCCTTCATTTTGTTCCCTTCTGTGTGTGGCATGGAGGAGGCATTCAATGGAGGCCAAGCATGTTTACTCCTTTTTGGGACCTTCATCAGAGTTCTGGGTTCCCATTTCTATGTTGTAAGTCATGCTGTGATCGTTGGCTCCCATCGGGTGGATCACCCTGAGGGGGAGAAATCTGCCCTAGGCCAAACTGATCACCAAGTTGCTGCTTCACTTCCAAGTGCCATAGGATGATGAATGGAGAGGAACACGTGACACCCTTTTCGACAAGACAACACTAAGAAAATATAATGACTGGGCGAGAGGATTGTCTAATGTTGCTACCTGACAAAGTACAAGTAGCCAGTGGGGTTGAGGAGGAGGCAAGGGAACAATCTAGAGATGACGGTGGCCATGATGGTGATCATGGAGGGGATGAGGATTTAGATGATGGTGATGACCATGGGAATGCGAGAGATGGTGGGGGTGATGGTATAGCTGCTGTCCCACCTATTGTTACTTCTACTACCACTACTGCTACTACCTCACCTGCTCGAAGTGCCCTACAGAGGACTGCTCCTTCTACCTCATAGGTGGTCGATGCTTCTACTTTGCATGCACTTGGGAATTCACTGCTATAATCAGACTTACCTGCTCCACCACCTTGAGAGGATCCTCAGTCGGGTTCATCCAAATGAGGTTATATGATGCAACGCTTCTCTGCCATGGAATAGATAATAGAAGAATACTACAAGGTCTTGAAGACTCAGACAGATGAGAACTCTGTTATCCTGTATTTGATGGTTGATTCAGAATTTGCTGACATTGGGGAGAGATTGGACGACATGGGTCATCTTATCATAGAAAGGATTCGAAGAGGACCAAGGTCTCGAATCATGGAGAAGGACAAGGAAAAGAAGAAACAAATAGATTAGACTTAGGATTTCTATTTTATTTTCTTATTATGTTATGCTATTTTTCATCATCTAGTTGGTTTCTAGTTATAAGACAACAAGAAGTAAGGGAAAAATAAAGATGTACTTTTTCTTTCATTATTATCTGAGTGTAAGGGTTTTATTATCAATGAAAAATAGCACCTTCCTATCTATCACACATCCCTACTTGTCTCTATTATTATTGTGTGTTGCTAAGGATTTTATTAAGCGATACTCATTATCAATTAAATCATGGTGACTCAAATCCGTCAGTGAACCTGGTAAAGCAAAAATCGCTCTGATACCATGTTATCACACCACACTTCCTACATCAAGGGCCATGTGACTGGAATACCCTTTGTATTCCACACTAACACCAAGATCTACACTTTGTAGTGCCAAGAACATTGACCCAACAATATAATCTTACTCAGAGTATCAGCGAACCATAATGACATAAACATAAATATCAGAGTATGGAAGCTAATAGGATGATATCATATAAGTAGATTGAATCTTATTCCATCATAACATTGTTTAGCAAAAGTACTAAGTATATAAGTATACAAGTCTAAATCAGTAAAGAGAATTAAAGAGTATTTAATTACAATCCAATAGTTAAACAAAATGCTCAAATATCCCAAAGGGCCTCAAGCCACACTACACCGCTCCATAGGCACAACCTCTCATGTGTACTGTGCCAGTGCTCCTCCTCACCGGGAACACCCCAAATATCAAGTCTATCAAATCATGGGTAGGGAGGATCCACATCCGCCGCTATAGCATCACCTGTATCCATATTTAAAAAGAGAGGACCCTCGAGGGATGAGTTTCCACCAAGTCCAGTGAGCAATTAGATCATGCAAGCATACACATATAATCATGAATGCACATCTCACAAGGACACAACCAAACCTGATAAACGAATCCCACAATGTCCCATACCACAAGAACAATTTGTATATCAGATTTAGCTTACAATCATGCACCTAAATGAATTCAAGTTTTAATATACATCTACCTAACAATCAAATGCCTAAGTCCATGAGGTAAAGTGCTACTACAACATCCCTTAGGAAGCATCAGTGGTACCAAGTCTGGCGCCCACTTACGGCACTGAACCCAACGATGTTACTCGAGTTACAGTTGGAAGCCTGCAATATACGTGTACGTAGTCCTGTACGGCTTGGAATCGCCAGACACCGATCTATTGAGAATAACATCCCAGTTCGACGGAAGTCACCCACGGTTATCTAAACACCTTCCCCCTATTGGTAAGGGGTCTAGCATTGGGGAGGTATGATCCTAACCATATGTTTCTAAATGAATGAAGGTGCATGCGTACGTATAGGCCAGAGGTCGAGTCCATAGTGTCAAAATACCGGTCGACCTGGCTATCCTCTCGTCCTCTCTAGCTCAGACGTACACATATAAAGGTACGGTGGATGTGATACCAAAATTATGGCCGACTGGTCACAAACTCGTACAACTCATGGCTATCCCAAGTCCGACGCCCACTCATGGTGCTTGGATCCCAACACTCATATTCATCATAAACATCGTATATCCAACACATAACCATTATTCACATTCATATCTTATCACATAACCGTCATAAATTGTATCTCATATTTTTGTCTCACAACACATATCCAATATCCACATTCTTGATTTCATCACAGCAGTTCAACATATAATATCTCCTAAATCTCTAGCCTTCAACAGGATAGCATCCTATCATTGCTAACTTTAAACTAACATTCATGATAAGAAACAATCTGAGTAAACATTCATAGAGAATAAAGTATCAAGTCATATTATCATAGTAATGCATGGATGGCATATATCATTCATCAATGAGAAACAGTCCCAAATTAAAGTCAAGTATCTATTCCACTCACCTTGTTCTTCAAACCAGTGATTCTAACCAAAATCTGATTCTCACGCGTACCCGTATTATCTGTCCTGACAGTTGTGTTTGTCTAATTTAATACGTTTAGATGATGTTAATAGTTGTAAACAACTCCTATTAAATTCCCTCACAATCCCTACTTAAATATCCTAGAAGTAGTTAAGGTCACTGGAGTAATTTAAGTTTCACTAATGCTGTCAATGCACAACAGCTAGCTTTGAACCCACTTTCGAGATCCTTCCCCTATGATTGGGTCAAAGGATTCTTCATAGGAAATGTATCCTTTTAAGTCTAGTTTACAACGCATTTTGAATCACATCATTTTCTTATATATCAACCGAGTTATGGTCGAAACAGTGGGCAAGTCAAACCCTAAAACAACATTTTAGTCCCTGCAGACTATGTCCGCGGAGGATGGTTCCATTATTCGCAGAATCCTCCGCCAAGGATTAGTTTTGCTGATTTTCAGCTCAGCTCAGGTCTAAGCTTGGCCTGAAGCCATGGGGCTTGTAGAGAATCCATAAGGGGGTATTATTAGTCTCCTAAAATGATATTTAATATTTGGATTTAATTCATAAGAGATTTCATAAAATAGATTAGGTTCTAACATCAAGGTCTCTCTAGTTTGGGGTTCTTCAATGGGGTTTAATGGTGGGTCATGGGGTTAGGATTCAACCATTTGGGGTCAGAAATTGGTGTTATTAACACCCAATAGAAGGTCTAAATACAATAGAACAAGAAGCCCTATGATTTGAATAAGGTTTGAATAGAATTCCAATAAATTCCTAGTGAAAATTACCTAGAAATCATAAAGATTAGCTTACTTACGATGGGGGTTAGCTAGGATAGCAAGTGGGAAGGCTTCTAGGTTGAGATTGGGCTGCAATCCTTCCTTCTCATGAGATCCAAGGTCTTAGGATAGGTTCTTAGCTGGCTGAGGTGAGGGATGAAGCTCAAGAGTAGCTCCAATGGGGTTAGGGCTTCTCCTTCTCTTCCTCCTTCTTTTCTTCCTCCTTCTTCCTTCTATTTCAGTTCTCCACATTTTCTCTCCTCTCTTAGGTGTTAGAAATGAGAGAAATGAGGAGGAGGCTAGGGCTTTGTCTAGTTTAGCTAAGGGTTCAAGTTTGTGTTTGTTTGGGGGTTGTTTTATGGCTTGAAATGTGTTTAAAACACATTGGTTCCCAAATAGGTCTTAGGTTATCCATCTTAGGGTTTAGTTAGGTCCATTAGGTCACAAATAGTCTAAGTTAGCTTAGGGTTGAGACCTAGGCTCAGGTCTAAGTAAACCAATAATAAAATACCAAAGTTGGGCTACTTTTGGTACGGATGATCTGCTACATCCTCCACAGATTGCCCAACCATCATTCGTAGGGGCATTTTGGCCTGATTTGAACTCCAAATAGAGTGGGGTCTTCTCGAGGGTATTTATACACGCAAGAGAACTTTGCCTAGATGGTTTATAAGACCCAATTACACATGTTGAAAAGTATAAATTATTCAAATAAATTATGGATAAATTCATCCTTTAGACTTCCTAAAATGGTTCCGGGAGCATGCCCTGTTACTCCGCTGCCAATCTTACATACTAGGTTCAATTTAAATCCGAATTTTGGGCACAGGTGTAACATGATGCCTGGACACACCCTGTTAGGCTTTGTCGAGTAAATTGTCTCTAACCTAATTTTTAGGTGTAATAGGCGTTAATTCAAGTGTTGGATGTTCAAGAGATTCCCCAAAAAGGTCTGGCAATGACCCATTTTGGGTCTAATGGACGATCATACCGGATGATCAACCGAATGAATCAACCAGGTATTGGTTGATCAAATCAAAATGTTCAGGTTCTGTGATAAGCTGACCACCGTATGATCATGTTCTTGTCAATCCGGATGACTGATGATGATCATTTGGTGGTAATCCCAGATTGTTTTTAGTTTTGGTTCAATCCACCACCTATCTATGACCAAATTGGATCCTAGGAGAGTGGAAAACCATTCCACCTCCTTATCTACCCTAACCAAACCCTAATTGTTACATGCATAAAGGGTGCATGATCAATTCTTTGATTTATGACCAAAATCTTAGGTTTTCAAAGAAATTAATGCATGGCAACTTAGAAATTAGCAATCCTTAGGTTAAAAGGGTTTAGGTGAGTACAATACTCATGAGTAATACCAACATTAGGCCTAGTTTTAGATGAGCACTGTATTTATACAGAAATCCAGCTAGCACACTAACCCTAGGTCTGAATTTACTAGCATTTGGGAAGAAAATGGAGTAGAGTGCATATAGGTTACCTTAGATCAAGGTAAGACAGCAAATGGGATGCAATTCGTCAAGCTTTTCCGCGTTTACTCCTTCTTCTCTTCTCCCTTTTCATTCTTTCCTTCCTAAGAATGTGAGAAATGAGATTTTTAGAGTCTATTTCATATTTAAAGGCTACTAAGGCCTGTTTCGCTTGTGCTACTTATTTCATAAATCTCATTATTTCTCCAGTTGGATCATGTGGGCCCACCACCTTGGCCTCATATGGTATATGAAGATGTAGGTGAATTTCATAATATGATGGGATACATGATTGAGAGTTTAACCGAGGCACTGGGCCCCACAAATAGCAATTCATTACTGGGGGTTTCAGAAACTTCTAGATGATGATGTCTGGATGATCATTTGATCGACTGATATGATCGATCGGATGATCATATCTGCATTGTTTAGGCAGGATTTTCTCTAATGCTCTTGCCTACTCTTAAGAGTGTTTAGTAGGGATTGTGTACAGTAAAATGATGTTACTTTATTATGCATTTGCAGATTAACACCACATGATTAGGTTAATTACCACTAATCATCTGGAAGTTCATGTGCATATATTCTTCTGCTTTCTTCACACCAAGAGCATATACACAGAGGGTAATCAGCAATAATACTTGACTCCTTGACTGTTACAGCCCACATGTCACTGGTGTTGATAGCTGTCAGGGCAGCACCTATTATAATAATAGTTCAAATTTGATCAATTGGGCATGGGTGTAACACTTGTATCATGATCGCATTAATTAATGCTAACCTTGCATGTTGGTATAGGATATTTTATGAGAGAATATTTGAATCTTAGCATCTAGTAAAAAGATTGGCAAATTTGGGCGGAGTGGGTGCGTAAAACCTTCTCATCTCCGTAACCTGACCTCATACCCATATTCTGGCCAGACCATATGGAATCAACTGTAGCCTTATCCTTTAACCAGGATTTGGGCTACCTATACAGGATTCTAGACCCATAGCAACCTAGGTGGTGACTCCTTTTTATTTTTAAATTGTGCATCCCCTGCACCCCATCATGTTTCAAATTGAGTCTCTAACAAGGAAGCAATGCCCCGAGGACACCCTCAAGGTGTCCCTCCTTTTGTATGCATTCTACCTACAGTAGGTGAAATTGCTAATATATTTTAGGGAAACAGTTTTCTGTATGGGAGTGTGGCCTACGCCAGCACTCCCATGTCTCTATCTCTCTCCTCCTTAAAACAAGGGGGCAGAGGTGTCTTTTCACATGAAGAAGAGAGAGATAGACTCATGGGAGTGCTAGCGTAGGCCACACTCCCGGACAGAGAACTTTTTCCCTATATTTTATTAGAGAACAAAGCCAAAGCACAAGTTTTTCATTTGATTAGATCTGCCCAAGCCCGTTCGAAGCAATAGACTTTACTAAAATTAAATTAAATTCAGGAAGCTTAACTCCTTCATGAGCACTGATATACACACATTAATTAATTTATTTACTAGGTAATTTCGTTATTCCATTTTCAGGAAACTAATTCATATTGGTCAATCATTGAATGCTTTTTAGTCCATTTCTCTCGAACATTGTAGTATTTTTTTCTTAGGGTTTTTTTTTTGTGGTTTTTTCTGATTGGGCATGTCTAAACACTTGTTTATTTTTATGGGCTAAGGTAATTTTACTGCATTTTCCTTTTACGAGACCCATAGTTGTTTTGATATTTACTTGTGCTAATGTCATTTACTGTATTCAAACATCTAAATTCTATTCTACATATTATTGATTGATGGGTGGATGTTAAGAAAGGCTTCAATTGCTATCATTTCCCTTTCCTTTTGATAGGGTCTGGGAGGGGAAAATGTACATAGCCTTACCCCAGTTTTATGGATAGGTTGTTTCCATGTTTTGAACTCGGAACCTGATGGTTGCAATATCGCAACTTAACCGTCAAACCTGCTTCCATGAGAAAAAAATATAAAAAGAGAAGTAGAAGAAACTTGGTGAGTTTTGATGGCTATTAGTGCTTTGGAGAAAAGTTTCCTGTGGAGGAGTGTATGTATACCATCCATGTCAGACACAGTGGGGATGAAATGACTGCCCTGCCACCAATGAAAGGCAAAAATCTCACCCCATGATGCTTCCATGCACGCTCTCATTGGCCCCCGTACGTGCTTTGGGGCCACGCTCTCCCTCAGTTAACTCTTGCCCTAGTGCTCTATAGTGATAGTTATACTCATCCTGCTTCTCGTTTGCTTCTATTATTTTATTTTTTTAATATTTTTGGTCCCTTCTAGAAAAATTTGAACTCAAAGATGTTCTCATGGAATAGCTAGTTTTCTTTTTTTCTTTTTTCTTTTTTAAATAATTTCTGATCCTCTTAACCATCTAAGTAAGTCTCTTAAATAATTAAGTAATTGTATCATCTGCATTCAACAACAACCTTCAAACAAAGGATAAAACAGCAAAGATGTAACCAAATAAGTTAATTGAGAATGCTATGATGATTAGTGATGTTGCGTCAAGAAATCGCTTAGTGGTCCTTCGAGTGCCGTAACCTGCAAAAGACCCTGGGGTGACAAAGGAGAACCGATGTGGTTCCGGTCTAGGACTCTCCAATGCCTAAGTTAGATCTCTTTGAGCAAACAGATGAATAGTAGTATTCAATATGAGTTAAGATGTCCCCTGATGGGGTCGTGTACCTTGCCTTTTATCATAGTGTATGGCAGTGTGGAGAGTCCCAGTTGATGTAGAGTATTTGCCGTAGGTGATAGAGTCCCTGAGTAGCAGGGCTCCTCCTTGATAGGTTATCTTTTCGTGAGACGTGGTGTCATGATAGACTTGGTAGTCGTCTTCTTGTAAGATGTAGTGTCCTTGATAGACTTGGTAGTTGTCTTCCCATAAGAAGTAGTGTCATGGTAGACTTGGCATCCTTGGTGGATAGACCTCATCTACGTGGTAGATGAGGTTCCTAGTAAATGAGTCTGTTCAGACTACGTGACTCGATAGGCGGTGGCCTAGAGTCCTTGGTAATGCGATCTGTGTCTTGTTGATGGCGGTGATGATTGCCGTGTTCGAGGGAGACTGTGCTCGGGGATGACGTGTTCTGGGAAGCCGTGCCCGGGGATGATGTGTTCGGAGAAGGGGTCCACGCCCCAAGGGGATTGGCGCCCAAGGGTGGCCATGCCCATGGGTGTTGGTGGATGGTGCTTCACTGACTCTGTCTTGGCCCACTCTTCTGGGTCATGCCACGTGGCGATGTCCTATTGGTTGGTGTGAATTTGGGTTCATCATTTGCCCCCCATTCTCTTGGAACGGAGTGCTCAAGAGAGTATCCTCCATCTCCTTGTATCAACTAGGGGGTTCCCTGCGAATAATTTCTTCTCTGAAGGTGTGCTTATGAATAACTTGGTGAGGGAGAGGTTATAGGTTCGAACCCCTCCTTCCCCATCTTTTTGTCTCCTTTTTCTTCTTTTCCCTTTTTGCTTTTCTATTTCTCTTCTTCTCTCTCTTGCTTTTCCACTTTTTGCTTTTTGCTTCTACTTTTGCTTGGCTTTGAGTTTTATCACTATTCATTTTGCCCCCCATGTGCTTGTTCTTGGGTCACCAGAGGGAGTAGTGTCTTCCACTTACTTGCTTGACTCTTCTAGCCTTGCCTCTAGACTTGGTTTGCTTCATGGCATTCATGGCTCGGTGCTTGGCCCTTGCCTTGTGCTCATATTCGCGTGTCTAGCTCACCTCAGTCCACGCCTGCTGTTTAATACCTTCGCATCAGGTTCGCGCCTAGTTTGATCGACGATCGTTTAGATCCGCGCCTATCGCTTGATCAGTGCCCCTCTTGGCAATCCACGCTCCGCTTGAGGTCTACGCCCCTACTTCAATCGGCGCCCCTTTTGGCGATCCACGCCCCTGCTTTAATGGCCCCCCTCTTGTCGATCTGCGCCCCACTTGGAGTCCGCATCTATATATAGCACTCAATCTGCGGCTGTGCCGGTCCGTGGTCTGCGCTCAATCTGCGCCCATACCCAATCGGTGCCCCTGACCACGCCTTGGCTATGTCTGGTACGTGTTGTCTTCAGTTTCTCTTCCTTTTTTTTTTTTTTTGAGAGAGTCGATGCCCATTGATGGCACCCTCGTTCGATCTGTGCCCATTGACGCCCCTTTGATTGACGCCTAGTGACACCCATTGGATCCTGATTCGCGCCCTTGGACGCCTATTCGATCAGATCTACATCTGGTGATGCTCATTTGGTCCGCGGTCATTGACGCTCATTCGATCCGCGGTCATTGACGCTCGTTCAGTCCGTGGTCATTGACGCTCGTTCGGTCCGCAGTCATTGTTGCTCATTCGATCCGCGGTCATTGACACTCGTTCAGTCCGCGGTCATTGACACTCATTCGATTCGTGGTCATTGATGCTCGTTCAATCCACGGTCATTGACGATCATTCGGTCCGCGGTCATTGACGCTCATTCAATCCGCGATCATTGACGCTCATTTAATCCGCGATCATTGACGTTCCTTCGATCTACGGTCATTGACGCTCGTTCAATCCACGGTCATTGACGATTGTTCGGTCCGCGGTCATTGATGCTCATTTGATCCGCGGTCATTGACGCTCATTCAATCTGCAGTCATTGACACCCGTTCGGTCCATGCCCAACTCGATCGATGTTCGCCTTCTCTGGTATGTTCTTTTCTTTCTCCTCTTCTTACTCTCTTCTTTTTTCTTTTTTTTTTTCTTTTTTTTGATTGAATATGTACTGATGGATGCAGGTTGGCATCCCTCTCTTCGCGTTGGTTGCTTGGCTTTGGGAGATCGTTGTTCTGAGTAAGTAGCTAGTCTGCTTCATTATTTATCCATGTCATCATCTGACGACTCTGATCCTACTATGGTCATGGTTGGATCCGCTGAGGAGTCTTCTTCGGGGTCGTCTTCCCCCGCGGATACTTCTTCTTCTTTACCTTCCCCTGTTGCTGGTGATGGGGAGGAGGAGGTTTCTGGAGACTCTACCCCTAGTAGGGGTTGTAGGGCCTCCAGAGCTGCTGTCTCTGTTTGTGACCCTAGCGTCTTAACTTCCTCGGACTTGGCAGTTCACGTTCTGGAGAAAACCCCTGATTATGACTTCTTGGGGTTCCCGGAGGTCACTACACATTTACCTGTGACTACTGATGTGGCTCGTGTCTCTCCTGACGATGGTGATGTGGTGACAGAGGAGGGTGCAGTCTTGCCAGAGGAGAGTGTTGCTCGCCCCGCTGAGGTCGATATGATGTCCCCTACTAGGTCAGATGTCACCCCTCCATCAGATGCTCCATGAGTTTATAGATGTTCCTTTTGGATGTTGAGTTCGTGGATGAGAACTTTTGGATTGTGATGCTTGCTTTTTGTCTTTTGTATGTACTTGACTTTTTCTTCTGGTGATGTTGATATGACATGCATTTGATCATTGTTGCTTTGATGGTTCTCGTATCTATGCAACCCCATATAGTTGGCGGTCCATAGGGATGTCTTGTCTCGGTGGTCCACGGATCTTGGTGGTATACTGCCTTGGTGGCATAACGCCTTAAGCATGACACCTTGGTAGCATAACACCTTAGGCATAAAGCCTCGGTGGCATAACGCCTTGGTGGCATAACGCTTCGGTGGTGGCATAATGCCTTAGGCATAAAGCCTTAGTGGTGGCATAACGCCTTGGGCATAAAGCCTCAGTGGTGGCATAACGCCTTAGGCATAAAACCTCCATGGTGGCATAATGCTTTAGGCATAAAGCCTCGGTGGTGGCATAACGCCTTAGGCATAAAGCCTCAGTGGTGGCATAACGCCTTAGGCATAAAGCCTCGTCGGTGGTATAACGCCTTAGGCATAAAGCCTCAGTGGTATAACGTCTTAGGCATAAAACCTCAGTGGTGGCATAACGCCTTAGGTATAACGGTTGAGTAGTAGAAGAAGCCGAGTATTGCTGAAAAAAATTTCAAATTATCTTTGAAACTGTAATGCCATCTACTGCTACTGTTGGTAGTGCTGCTACTCCTCTGTTGTTACTTCTACTGATAATACTTCTTCAGGTGTAGTGAGTTCCAGGTACGGTCTACCTTCTTCCCCCCCGGAGTTTTTGAGCTGTATGTCCCTGGACGTATCTGCTTGGAAACTATATAGGGTCCTTCCCAATTTGCTGATAGCTTCCTTTCTTTCCTTGGTTGTGATGCACTTGCCCTCCTTAGGACTAGGTCCCTCTGATGGAATAACCGTTCACGTACCCTGGCATTGTAGTACTTGGCTATTCGTTGTTGGTAGGCTACGTTCGCTCACAATCTGTGTAAGTTCTTTCATTGAAGTGTAGTACTCTGTGGGACATGGCGAGGACTTCTACCAATGCCAATGCTTCTGTTCCATATGCCAGGCGGAATGGGCTTTCTCTTGTGTGTGTCCTTACTGTGGTGTGGTATGCCCACATAACACTCAGTAATTCTTCGACCCACTTCCCTTTGGCTCCTTCCAGTCTTTTCTTTATTCTGTCCAGCAGAGTTCTGTTGGTGACCTCCACCTGACCATTGGCCTGTGGGTAGGCTATCGAAACAGGCCGATAGTCAATGTTGTAGCTCTGACAGAAGGTGCTGAACTTGGAGTTGTTGAATTGCTTCCCATTGTCCGAGACTATGATCTTTGGCACGCCAAACCTATAGATGATGTCGTCACGGACGACCTTCTCCATTTCATTCTCTGTGATCTTGGCCAATGGTTTGACCTCTACCCATTTGGTGAAGTAGTCGATGGCAACCACCAAGTACTTGCGGGTTGCCTGATGCTGCTGTGAAATCTCCCAAGATGTGTACCCCCCATACGGCAAAGGGAATAGGGTTGAGGATCGATGTTAGTTTGATGGCAGGTAGATGGAGTACTGGGGCGAACAACTGACATTGCTCGCAGGCTTTGACATACTAGATGGCTTCTTCTTGCATTCTTGGCTAGTAGAGTCCTTGTCGAAGGATTTTATAGGCTAGATGTCATCCTCCCATGTGGCTTCCACAGATCCCCTCATGTACTTCTGCTAGGGCATATTGAGCTCCCTTGGGTCCTAGGCACCGAAGCAGTGGTGCTGTGGCCCCCCTCTTGTACAGTACTCCGTCCAGGACGGTGTACTTTGTAGCTCTCATCCTTATCTTCCTTGCCTCGATCTTGTCTTCTGGTAAGACGTCGTTCTGCAGGTAGTCGAGTATAGGGTCCATCCAGCTAGGCCCTTCCTCGATCTCATTGACCAGCTTCTCCTGATATGTTGGTTTATGCAATATTTCCACATACACTGCACTGGCTAGGTTCTTGAGTTTATCATTGGCTAGCCTAAACAATGCATCTGCAGTAGCATTCTCGATCCTAGGTACTCGAACCATCTCGAACTTCATGAACTGCCCATCAATTCCTGAGCATGCGCTAGATATGATGCCATACGCTCATCCTTCGCCTCATACTCTCCGTTCCTGAGTCACTCTGGATGGATAGATGTGTGACTTGGATGGCTTTGGCCACTCGGAGTCCAACCAATAGTGCTTCGTACTCTGGTTCGTTGTTAGATGCTAGGAAGGCGAACCGGAGAGCATATTGTATTCGAAATCCTTCGGGGCTGGTAAGCATGAAAAAAGCTTTGCTCCCTGTGGCATTATTCGAATCATCCACGAACATCTCCCACGATCCTCGATCCTGCTCCTCTGGTTCTTGTGTTTCTATCCCGTTCTCAGGCAGAGTGCACTCAGCTACAAAGTCCGCCAGGGCTTGGCCTTTGATGGCCATTTTGGGTTGGAACCTGATGTCGTGCTCACTCAACTCAACGGCCCAGGCGATCAACCGTCTGGAGACGTCAGGCTTGTGCAACACCTTCTTCAGTGGTAGGTTGGTGAGGATTGTGATGGTATGGGCTTAGAAGTATGGTCTGAGTTTCCTTGCTGTGATTACCAGGGCGTATGTTACCTTCTCTATTCTTGTGTACCTGGTTTCTGCATCAATTAAGACATGACTCACATAGTAGATGGGCCTCTGTATTTTACCCTCTTCTTTTAGTAGCACTGCGCTCACTACGACGGGGGTCGCTGCCAAGTAGATCTGTAATTCTTCATTGGGCTCTGGGTACCCAAGCAATGGTGGGTTCTGGAGGTATACCTTCAATTCTTCAAACGCTTTCTGGCACTCCTCCGTCCATGCAAAGTATTTAGGACTTCGGAGGTTCTTCAGCGTCTTAAAGAATGGCAGACACTTGTCTTCGGACCGTGACACGAACCTTGATAGGGCGGCGATCCTTCCATTCAACCTCTGTACTTCTCTGACTGTCCGAGGTGGTGCCATCTCTTGGATGGCCTTGATCTTGGATGGGTTGGCTTCTATTCCCCGTACTGAGACCATGAACCCTAGGAATTTTTCGGACGTCACCCTAAAAGCACACTTCGTAGGGTTGAGTTTCATCTGGTTCCTTCTCAGTACGACGAATACCTCTTCCAGGTCGGTGAGATGTTGATGAGCTTGGACTCTTTTCATGAGCATGCCATCCACGTACACCTCCATGTTGCGCCCAATCTGTTCCTCGAACATTTGTTGACCATCCTCTAGTAGGTGGCCCCTGCATTCTTCAGTCCGAATGGCATGACACGGTTGTAGTAATTCTCTTTGTCCGTTCGGAAGGCGGTGTAAGACTCATTATCCTCATGCATGAGGATCTGATTGTAACCGGAGTAGGCATCCATGAAACTTAGCATCTCATGTCCTGCAGTAGCGTCGATCAGGAAATCGATCCTGGGTAGTGGGTACTCATCTTTGGGGCATGCCTTGTTTAAGTCAGTGTAGTTGACGCACATCCTCCACTTCCCGTTAGGCTTGGGTACCATGACCACGTTTCGAGCCAGGGAGGGAACTTTTCTTCTCTGATGAACCCTGCTCAGCTCAACTTCTCGACCTCTTCTTTAATGGCTGCCTGTCGGTCGAGGGCAAAATTTCTTCTCTTCTGCTGGACGGGATTCCTGGTTGGGTCTACATGCAGTTTGTGCTCTGCTATGGATCTTGGAATGCCGGGCATGTCTGCAGTCAACCATGCGAAGACATCCATGTTAGTCTGGAGGAGGTACCCCAATTCTTCTTTCTGCTTGTTGCTCAATAGTGAGCCCATCTGTACGACCTTGGAAGGGTCGTCTTTGCTGAGTGGCTAGGGGATGAGGTGCTCCACCGGTCTTCCTCTCTTCTTTGTCAGCTCGTCTCTCTGGTCACTGACCAGGTTCTCTATGCATAGTGCCATCCCTCGTGTGTTGCCATTGTTCTTCTTCACAAAGGTGGCATAGTATTCTCTGGCCTTCTTCTGATCACCTCGAACTTCTCCCACACCATTGTCGGTGGGGAACTTCATCTTCAAGTGGATTGGAGATACGATGCCTCTGAGGGCCGTCAGTGATGGTCGCCCTAGGAGGCCATTGAATGACACCACGGACCTGACCACCATGAAGTTCACCATGATGGTCACCTGGCGAGGGTGTTCTTCGAAGGTGACGGGTAGCTCTATAGTGCCTCTGATGGAGACGGTGGCGCTCGAGAATCCATGGAGGTAGGTGGGCTCTGGCTTGAGTTAATCGTCTCCAAATCCGAACTGATGGTAGGCGTCCAGTGAGAGTACATCCACGGATGCCCCTGTATCTATCAGTACCCTATGCATGGGTCGGTTGGCTATCTCCACATGTACTACCAGGGCATCCTCATGTGGAAAGCTCACACCTTCCAAGTCGTCATCCGAGAAGGAGATCACCGTCTCGATCTTTGCCATCTTGCTTGGCTTCTCTGCTACTCCCACGAACCTGGCATGGGCTTTGGCCTTTCTGGTAGACTCTTGCCCTGGTCCTCCAAGTATGGTGAGGATGGGGGCTCCCTTAGTGCCATTTGGCTCTGCTGCATCTCTTCTCTCGTCAACGCGATCTCTTTCTCTATCTTGGTCCGCTCTCCTTTCTTCCCTCCTTAGTTCTCTTTCTCGGTCACATCCTCGATCTCCTTGGCCCGAACGACCATCACATCTCCTCTTCACGTACTTGTTCAGACTCCCTGCTCTCACAAGGTTTTTTATCTCTCTCTTGAGTTGATAGCATTCCTCTGTGTTACGCCCATAGTCCTTGTGGAAGAAGCAGTACTTGTTAGGGTTGCACTTCTTAGGTCCTGCCAACATAGGTCATGGCCATTTGACTAGGTCACGGTCTTGGATTTGTATGAGGATCTGTGACCTGGTGGTATTGAGGGGTGTGAACTCTGGGCTGCTTGCCCTCTCACCTCTCTCTGATTAAAGATCACTTCTTCCCGATGGGCGATCACCCTTCTCCTATCGTCGCTCAGTCCTTGATCTTTTATTTTCCTTGCGGTCATCTGGTGCTGACCTCTTGTTGTCTTGGGTCTTGCCTTTAATTGCCTTTGTCCGTGATTGTACTATCTTGACCATGTTGGCGAACTCATTACATCGTTCTAGGAGCTCTTTCATGGTCTTGGTCTCTTGATGTGCCAAGTCCTTGATTAGTTTCATGTCTCTGATGCCCCCTACTAGGGCTGCATGCTGGGTCTAGTCATCCAAGTCTCTGACTTCCAAGGATTCCTTGGTGAACCTGCTAACATACTCCCTAAGGGACTCCCCAGGGTTTTGGATCACGTTCAGCAAATTGACCGTGGTCTTCTTCTATTTGATGTTGCTCTGGAAGCGGATCACAAACTGTTCACATAGCTCTGCAAATGATCCGATCAACCGTGGTCGTAGTCTAGAAAACCATGAGGTCGCTGCACTCTTGAGGGATGCAGGGAATGCTCGACAGGACACCACATCCGATCCACTATATAGTGCCATTATGCCATTGAAGTAGTTGATGTGGTCGTTAAGGTCGGTGGTACCACTGTAGAGTTCAAAGGTAGGTAACCTGAACCTGGATGGCAGTGAGGCTAACATGATCTCTTCTGAGAAGGGGTGTTGTCCAGGGATAGAGTGTGTCTCACCCTTGGTTTGCTTCTTCAACCCTTCCAGCTTTTCGTCAAACTCTCGGAGTCTCTTGTCTAGCTCGTCATCTTGTGTTTGTCTTTCATGTCTGACTGGTCGTTCGCTACGAGCTCGTTCACATCCTCTCCTAGAAGTCCCCTCCCATCTCGACTGTTGGCGAGATGGTGAAGGGTCACGTCATGACGAATCTTGTTTTGACCGCGAGGGGCTTCCTTCACGGTAAGTCTGGCTTCGCTCTGAACATGACTTCCTTCTAATCGACCATCAAACACCGACCTCTGAATGGACCCTTCAGGGTTAGCTACCATGGATCGGTGTGATGGTGTTCTCCCC
Organism: Telopea speciosissima; assembly: GCF_018873765.1. NCBI lineage: Eukaryota > Viridiplantae > Streptophyta > Magnoliopsida > Proteales > Proteaceae > Telopea > Telopea speciosissima. The sequence goes on from NC_057926.1 coordinate 11,512,303, forward strand.
CGGTCCGACTGTGCTGGGAGGTCTGCCATTCTCCTTGGATGTTGGGAGAGTTCTCCCGGTTGCCTAGTGTGCCTCTTGGACCTATCACCCCTGGGAGGTAATCTCCTAGGGCTTTGCTCCCCCTCTGCTCCTACCTACGGCGATGGGTGACCGCCTCCTGCTTGAGGTATTCACGGAAGAGTCGTTGGTCATCGAGGATCTAACGCTGCAGGTCGTTAATCTGACCCACAGTGGCTGGTGCATTAGGATCAGGTACTAGCTCCACAGGGGCTTCAATGGCTGCTTCCGGGTTAAGGTTGTCCACCCCCACTTGTTGGTTCTCTGGGATCTCCTCCTCATGAGAGACAAGATCATTGACCCTGCGACGTGAACTCTCTGGAGGAGGTGATCTGTTCCCCTCTCTCAGGGCATTGTTGGTGGAGGGAGCGGTTTTCCTGCGTGCCATGGTTGATCAGGTATGGAAACAAGCTAGTAGATACTATGGCTAGCGTCGTTCCCACAGACGACCCCAATCTGTTGCGTCAAGAAATCGCTCAGCGGTCCTTCGAGTGCCGTAACCTACAAAAGATCCTGGGGTGACAAAAGAGAACCGGTGTGGTTCCGGCCTAGGACTCTCCGATGCCTAAATTAGATCTCTCTGAGCAAACAGATGAATAGTAGTATTCAATATGAGTTAAGATGACCCCTGATGGGGTTGTGTACCTTGCCTTTTATAGTAGTGTATGGCGGTGTGGAGAGTCCTAGTTGATGTAGAGTATTTGCCGTAGGTGATAGAGTCCCTGAGTAGCAGGGCTCCTCCTTGATAGGTTGTCTTCTCGGGAGACGTGGTGTCATGATAGACTTGGTAGTCGTCTTTCTGTAAGACGTAGTGTCCTTGATAGACTTGGTAGTTGTCTTCCCATAAGAAGTAGTGTCATGGTAGACTTGGCATCCTTGGTGGATAGACCTCATCTACGTGGTAGATGAGGTTCCTAGTAAATGAGTCCGTTCAGACTACGTGACTCGATAGGCGGTGGCCTAGAGTCCTTGGTGATGCAATCCGTGTCTTGTTGATGGCGGTGATGACTGCCGTGTTCGAGGGAGACTGTGCCCGGGGAATGACGTGTCTTGGGAAGCCATGCCCGGGGATGACGTGTTCGGGGAAGCCGTGCCCGGGGATGACGTGTACGGAGAAGGGGTCCGCACCCCAAGGGGGTTGGCGCCCAGGGAGGTCCAAGCCCCCAAGGGTGGCCACGCCCATGGGTGTTGGTGGATGGTGCTTCACTGGCTCTGTCTTGGCCCACTCTTCTGGGTCGTGCCACGTGGCGATCTCCGATTGGTTGGTGTGAATTTGGGTTCATCAAGTGATAAGTAGATTGAAGTGGTCAACCCACTTGACTTCAGCAACCATCAAATAATCTAACCATTGTTTGATCTATATATTATAATTCTCAAACTTGTGGCCACCCAAACATGATTTCAATTCTGAATTCTACAAGCACAGAATATGGGTTTTTATAATTCAAAATTGTTATAATTTTTTTTTTTTTTGGGTAGAAACACAAATTTGTTTTAATTTCATTTTATATAGTTGTTTTAAATAGTTTTACTATGAAAAATAAATGACAAACAAATATTGGAAAATTTTACGGTGACATTTTACAACATATTTTACCTTCTAAAAAAAAATAAGGAATTTTTTCAACATGTAAAATTTAACGCTGAAAAGTGGTAAAGGAACAACAAATGATGAATTCCTACATTCTTTCCTTATTAATCATAATTATCCTAAAGATCCATTATTTTGGTGCCAAGAGAATGACTAATAGAAATTACCTTTGTTTCGATTTCTATAATCAAAGACATCCAACATGCATGGCAACCAGATTGAAACAATAAGTTGTTTGGATTGACATACACTGTAAGGTTTTATGGTCTACAAATACCATTCATACCAGCTTCATGTGATCATTTTTTCTTAATGCTTGGGATTTTGATATAGGTATGAGGTTGCTTGATAACAATTTTGATTGTTAAAGTCAAAGGATTGAACAAACATCAAAAGAAATTTTAGTTTTTAGTACCTGCACATGTGAAGGGAAGAGAAAATTGGTGGTTGTTATAATGCTTGACTGCAACTACCCCTGCAGACTTTGTACATTTAAATAACCGTAGTATATATAATATGGACCACCACTGCATTTCTTCGCACACTTAGACTGTGTCTGGTATGTATTCTTGGAATGCATTCTAGGTCGATTTCACATTCTCGGATTGTAAAAATAGTTGTTTTTATCGTCCAAGAATGTGAAATCGACCTAGAATGCATTCCAAGAATACATACCAGACACAGCCTAAGTGTGCGAAGAAATGCAGTGGTGGTTCATATTATATATATTATGGTTATTTATCACCACCACCACCACCACTACATAATTCCCTTTATATGCAAAAGCATAAGCAAAATCACACACCCTCACACACAAGGAAGGGGGGGGGGGGAAGAGGGAGGGAGAGAGCACCATAACTTCTATCAAAGGCTTGAAATCTTATTTCCACACTGCTGGGAAGACGCATCAAAACGGTTCATATTCATTCATTATATGTAGATCCTAACGATGGTTGCATTTAGTGTTTCTTTCTATCCATGGAAAGAAGAAAAGAAAGCCAGCAAAGTAAGAATATAAGCTCAAACGACATCTTAAGGATCAAACTCTGTGTATACTGTGAAATTTTAAGTTTTCATCCTAACATCAATGTGTGGGCAAAAACATGAAAAAGCAAAGAAAAAGGGGGAGACACGGGGGGGGGGGGGGAATCCAAGTTCAAAGCAGAATCTCAGGGATACTGTACATATCCTCCCATGCTAAGCATAAGGAAACTCTTGTAAAAGAGCAGAGGAAAACATGAAAAGGAAAGAAATACATCCAGCAGCTTTCTTTTGTTTCTCCATCATCAATGCTAGACAGGCTCAATGTCTTTAAGGAGCCCTACAATCTGATGCATACTTGGCCTCTTTGATGGAAGGTCAGCTGTACACAAATACCCAATTCTTAGAGCCTCTTCCATTTGGGTTTCTGGCCCCATGCCTCGAATTTTTGGATCAATTGCAATTAAACCTTGATTCTTTCTGACCAGTGTTCTCACCCAGCTAACCAAATTTGAATCTTGTCCATCAGGGTAATCATCTCCTATAGGTTGTTTCCTTGTAATCAATTCAAATAGAACAACTCCAAATCCATATACATCTGATTTTGGTGTTGGAGAACCTGCTTCTGGCTGAGAAAATTCTGGAGGTGCATACCTCTGTGAACCAAGAACCATCTCATGCTCTAGACCATTTCCAAAAATCTTAGCCAATCCGAAGTCCGATAGCCTCGGTTCCCAATTTGAATCAAGATAAACACTGCTAGCTTTAACATCTCTGTGGATTATTGGAGGGGAGCAACCATGGTGAAGGAAGGCCAGAGCTCGTGCTGTTCCTAGTGCAATCTTGTGCCTAATTCTCCAAGTTGTCTGTATCCCTTCAGAACCAACATTTTGAATTGCATTATTATTATCTTCATCCCATGTATCTGTGCTCCAATCCTCTGTTGTTTGAACCCCAAGCGGTAGATCATGAAGTAAATTCTGTAAATTTCCAGTCTCCATGTAATCATAGATTGCGATCCTCTGATCTCCAGCTAAACAATATCCTGTCAAGGGAACAAGATTTGGATGTCTTATCTGACCAAGGTATTCGAACTCCCTTGCAGTTTCTTGGTCAGTCATGGTGGATCCATGTACCAAAACCTTTACAGCTACATGGATACCTCCAGGTAGGAGTCCTCTATAAACAGGCCCAAATCTCCCTTCTGCCAACAGAGTTCCCCTATCAAAATTTGAAGTTGCGGATAAGAGGTCTGCAAAGGTGAAGTTCAGCAAAGGTTTCTCAAAAATTACTACGGGGACTGATGTCGCAACCTTTACATCAGCAACCCAAGTAGTTGAATCAGTCTGAAACGAGAATGGACCGGAGATGTTCTGATCTTCTTTGTATGACTGTTGCTTAACTACCCACATTCTAGATTTCCTTCTACACCCGAAGGCTAGGCAGAGCAACCCTACCAGCAAACAGACAAGGGCAAGGGATATAGCTAGAGCAAGCTTAAGTCCATTATGTGTGGTGGTTTTTCTTCTGAAGAGATTTGGGTTTGCAGCAATGGGGCAGCTGTTTAGTGATCCAATGAATGCAGACTCAAGGGTCTCAGGAGAGAATTGCGAAGCGCAGAGGGTAAAGTTGTTGTAAGAGAAGTTGAAATTTTGCATCTTGGGTAGTTTCAGCAGTATAGAATATGGGATTTCCCCAGTTAAATTGTTCTGTGAGACATCAAGAACTTGCAGATTGTAGATGTCAAGATAAGTAATTCGACCAGTGAGATGGTTTCCAGAAAGATCTAGGGTACGTAAGCTACCCAATTGTGAGATTGCAGGGGGAATGCTCCCTGTCAGACCAGTTTGGGACAGATTAAGATACTCTAGAGCAGGTAACTTTTCAATTTGTGGGAATTCTTGGTTGGAAAACCTATTGTATGCAAGATTAAGGTGCCTGAGATTTTGGGCTTTATTCAAATCCTGGAAGAAGGTTCCGCTGAATTTATTTGCAGACATGTCAAGAAAAACCAAACGAGACCAGTTGAAGCTGGAATTGGAGTGTACCTGGGAGATTTGTCCTTCAAATTGATTCTGACTAAGGTCGATAACTTTTAGTGGCTCGTGAAACACATTCATCACAGAACCCTGAAACAGGTTCCCAGAAATATTAAGATAAGTGATTGATTGGAGCCCAACAAAATCCTCAGACCTGCCATGAATCTCATTTCCAGCAAGGTTCAAAGTTTTGAGCTTTGGAAAAGCAGAACCAAAACCATATGGAAGAGTTCCATTCAGCAGATTGAATGAAAGGTCAATAGAGACCAGCGATTGGCAGTTCAGAAACCCAGAAGGAATGCTACCAATGAACTGATTTCGATCAATTTTGAGAACCTGAAGGCTCAATAGAGAGCTGACAGATGCAGGCAGCTCGCCGGAGAAGCTGTTGAAGGAAAGGTCGAGGCTTTGTAGTGCCCCGAAGTTGCCGACATTACTAGGAATGGACCCAGAAATCTGGTTATACGAGAGGTTAAGAGTCTTCAGATTACTCCCTAAACCCCAGAAATCAGAAGACAATCCAGTGATTTTGTTGTTGCTCAGATCCAAAGATTCAAGCTTGCTGAGCTTTCCAATAGTGTTATCAGGGATGAAACCAGAGATGCCCAAATCAGAGGCCACTAACCCAATGACATTTTCTTGATGGTAATCACAGAAGACCCATTGCCATGAACAAACAGAAGCAGAGATATTGTTAGCTTCTGAAGATATTACACCCGTTTTCTGCAAGAAATCGTAGATGTAGAACCCATCTGTATTGGGTTTCTGACAAACAATTTGCCTGCAGAAGAGGGCAAAAACCAGAATGGAACCGAATAAACCAAGACCCATCTGGGTAAAAAGCCTGCAACTCAGCAGCAACTGAAAAAAAAATGAAGCAGAACCTCCAACTACCTCAAAAGCCACACCAGAGTCTCAAACCCACTTGTTTGAGATAAATTGTCATCGATCTGAGTGGATTCAAACAATTCTCAGAAGCTTCCATGCAGTCCATGTTATAGCCAGAAACACCCAATATTGACTTCAAGCAAATCTGTAAATTGGGAAAAAGAAGAGTAAAACCTACAACTAAGGGAGTGAAAAAAATGTTTCCTGATATGGAAAGCTTTTGCTTATTGGGTCTGGATGACAGAACGTGAGCTTACCTTGTCAGATTTTGCAGGTCCATGAAAAACAACAAAGACGCCTGATTGATGCAGTTTTGTCTCTGTATTGGGTAACATGAGAAGCTTTTACAATTATTCAGTAATTTTTTAACTTCTGTATTTTAAACTACCAAACACCATAAGGAGAGTTGCAGGGAAAGAGGGAGGACGGAGAGAGGCTAAGCAAAGAAGAGCAAAAATGGGAAGAACTTTTATAGAATAGTATGGCTCAAAGCTTACTTGAAATAATTAAGAATCATAGTTAAAGACATCACATATATAAGGGGGTTAGGTAGTTGGGACACAAAGGAAAGTGGGATAAGAAACTTTTACAGAAAATAAAAATCAGACCATTTAATTTCTTTTAGTTCTTGGTGTGAGTTACTGGTCATGTGCTTCAACCTGCAACAAAGAAGATATGTTACGAAAATATGAGTGAGCAGTAACAACCTATGGAAAATGGTATTATAGTCAATCAATTGAGTATATGATTTCAAAATTTTCAACTCCGTTCTCTTTTCTTGGAAAACCATGGGAAAATCATGAATCAGCCAGTGGTTTCAGACAATAACTAAGGTGGACTTCTGCCAACCTAATTTTATCCTATGAGTGAGTTACTAGAGGGCAAATTTCTTTCTTCCTGGTTTAATGGGTAGTTGTTGTACTTGTTGACTTTGAGTTCACACCCTCCAATTCCAAGCTTTCTTTATCACCATTTCCCTTGGTTTAAAATGACTCTAATGAGCAAGTTTGGTATTCTTTTAACTGTGATGTTGAAGAAATAACTTACTAGTTTCAACTCCATGTAACAAAAGGTCTTGAGCTATCAAATCTACCTTTAATGGTGAGTCTTCCAATTGGACCATCTCAATTATCAATCAGAAGAATATTGAGAATGATATGGGTCCAACAATCAATCTGAGAGGGGAGCGGAGGGGCTAGTTTGGTTCCAATGTCCATCCATATGCTCCAGCCACCAGTTCCATCCAGGGTTTTTCGAATCGGGAATCGGATTGGTGAATCAGTCTATTTGGATCAGAATCGATCATGATTAATTTTGATTCTCACCGATCCGATACAATCGATTCACATTAAAAATTTAAAAAAAAAACTTAAAAATTTCTTGTTTTTGAATCTGAGGACCAATTTTAGAGTTCTTAGAACCAATTCAGGCCAATTCCAATCCGATCCAGATCGGCATCTCCAATGACTGATTCCATCACACTCTTTCATTTTAGATCCTTGGTTTAGTGCTTTGCTGGAGAATAATTATGGTGATGGATTTAAGGGGAGACAATATTTGTGCACGCCAATACAGACCAACAAGAAGGAAGTGAATAGCTTTCATGATTTTAATGAATTCATTGAGATTGAAGACTGAGGTGGAGGAGTGGAGTAATGAGGAATCAACAGTAGACATAACTAATCATCATCTTAAAGTGTAGATGATGATGCCCATCCAATTCCTAGCAAAACTTATACTTCAAACAAAGAAGATGTTGTTGAACAGATCAATCTCTAAAATGAAAAACAAAAATGATCGATCTACTGGTTGACAATCATAAATGAAATTCAGTGCTCTAATTCGATTATATCAAGTGGGTCTTTCATCTTTATGATGGATGGTGCATTCTGAGCCATTTGATGATGATCTAATGTGGTGGGTTCTTCATATTGGTTTTTGTTCCCAATGGAATCAGCATAGGACGAATCTGTCTGCTTTTCCAATGATGTTTAAGAGATTTACTAGAAGATTAAGGATCTCTTTAGTATGATTTGTATTTGTATTTATTATCTATTTTTGATAAATCATTTGTGACAATAAATTATGATCTACAAATTATAATCGTTTGGTTGCTATTTGTACAAATTATTATATAATTATAAATAGGTTTGGTATGCCTATGTGCATAATATATTATGGGAAAAAGAATTGGTATGCCTATGTGTATAATATATATAATGTGAAAAAGAACTTTGAAAGGCAGCGTAGCCCTTGCGTCCAGACACATTGGGGCACAAAATTACCATCCTATCCCCTATGAAAGGTGAAAATCCACCTCGTTGATGCTTCCACGAGCACTCCCATTTGCCCCTGCACTAATATAGGGTCTCAATACCTTTTAGGGAACCCTCTCCCATATATTATATAACCCTAAAACTTTTATTAGAATCTATAAAATATTTGAACAAAGGATTCCTGGTCATCCTCATCCCCCAACCTTACTCACACTTCTCTTAGGCCTTTGACAAACACATTTCATGGAGTCAAAGAGAATTAAATTTGTCAGTACCATAGATGATTGAGCAATCATACACATCGCATTGGAAGATAAAAAAAACCATCAGTTATTGTTGTAGATTGTGTCATTGTAATTGATTTGATGATGGGTTTCTCGAAGTGAATGAGTCTCACATGTCCGCAAAATTTGTATTGGGTTTAATATATTCACGGAAGATGATGTCATTGATTTACTCTTGATGAAGTTGCTTCCAAGTCATTTCCATTGAAAATGAAATCAGTGACAGTACAACTATACAAGTTCATGGATTACTGTAATTTTTACAAGAAAATCTTTCTCTAAAAGGGATAATCATGGGTTTCAACTTTTGTCATGATTTCCTAAGTAACCTTAACATAAGCTAAAAGGGTAAAAAAAGGGCTAAACCTCAAACAAAACCTCTTCATCATCAAAGTTGAGCAATACATCATCAAAATCAACAGAACCCAAAATAGAGTCCATACCCATGTCAAAGCTATAGTGAGAACTGGTAGTACATGAATAAATACAAAAAAATCCCCATAATCAGACCCAGGTGGACGAACTGATGTGGGTCCAAATGAATCCATGGCTTTAGATCAGGCAATAAGAAACAGTCATCAAATGAGGATTGATTGTCATGGGTCATTGGAGAGGGGTTGTTGCTTCGTCTTAATTGTATTCAACTTTGATGGAGGGGAGAGGTGAGAAGCCATGAGTAAGGTCTTGTTTGGTTGTTGTTGTTGTTGTGTTTGTTGAGTCAAAGCTGAATAGAAAAGCTTCTCTGGGAATATCATCCATGACAAGTTGTTTTGTTGCTTGACAACCTTGATCATGCCTGTGTGTGCACCTAAAGTAGCTCCTATATACATAAAAAATATTAAAAAACAAAATGTTCTTTAGCTTCTTCTTGGAGATCAAATCAATAACTTCTAACTAAAATTCCAAGACAATGTGGAAATCAAATTCTCCTTAGAAGTTTTTAGTGTATACCTTCATATAATGAAATGAACTTGGGCCTGGAAAAGTTTAGTTGAGTAAATATATACATATTGTTTTGGGGAAGAGAGAATGTGGGGAGGTAATTGTATATGAATTAATCCAACCAAAAAAGATAGTATAATAACACAAAATAATTACATCATGAAAAGACATCTATATATGTAGTAAGAAAGGACACACCAAAAGACAGAGTACATTAGATATCTACAACTCTAGTGTACGACCACTGAGGTTCTTCCATCTCCAACCACATCCCCATGGCCTTGGGAACTTATTAAAGACTTGTTTTATATTTCCAGGGAGGTTGGATTTTCTTGGCCTGTCTTGGTGCGCTGAAGGGAGGCCGGTCTCTAGTGGCTCTATTGGGGGAAGATGTAGAGGAAGCCTGATCTTCGTCTGAATCAACGATGGAAGAGAAGAAGTAGTTCACCCACTAGGCTGAGAATTTTTCGGAGACCGCGGGATTCGTTTTGAAGCATTGTAGCTGGAACTCGGACAGGACGTGCTTATTGACGAGTGAGGTGAATTGGATGCGCATTGCATCCTAAAAGACTGAGCGTTCAAGCTTGCAATCTCCAGTAGAATAATAGTTAGGACAAGGTATGGGTTGGCATAGGCCAAACTGACGAGCGCAGAAGTAAGGATTGTACATCTCAATGCTGCACATATTGTTGCCTGAAGGCTCAAGTATGACACCGAAGTGAAGATCACAACAAACTAGGTAACGCCCCCACAAGGCGGGGGCAGAAATGGGGTGCTCAATGGCTAGAGAAAGCCAGTGGAGGATGTCCTCTATATAATGGAAGGGGATGAATGATTCACAGTATCTGTGGGATTCAAGAAACCGGAAGATGTTGTGATACTGGCTCAACGTCCTCTGGTCATGGAGGGGAGAGGAGGCATAAAGGAAATCAGCCACCGTGTGGCTTTGTAAGGGGCCCGGGATAGTGTATAAATCTGGAAAGTAAGCCCTGAGCCATAGTTGAAGAAGCCAGAAGGGGCCACCTCCATGGAGAAAATCAGACTGGACGATTTCATTACAACCCCGATAGAGGGCGACCAAGGCAAAGGAAGCTAGGTCAACAGGATGGCCCGTCAGCAGGGCATTGGCCAGACGAAGATAGGCCTTGGAAATTTTATTGAATCGGATGCATGCTAAGTAGCGGCAGATCCAAGTAAGGAGAAATGTAGGCAATTCGAGGGCTGAGACTGGGCCAAAATGCCGCCTGTAATGGTTAAGGTAGAAGCTGAAGCTGGACCTTTTGGAAAGGTCAAGACCATGATCGATCTTAGCTTCATACTCATCAGTATGCCCCATGGAGGTGCCACTGAAATCTTCCCCCTCAGCCTTGAGGCTGGTTAGATCCCCTACACCAAGAAGGGTAGGGGTCATCATGCCACAACTTAAGTGGAATGTGTTTGTGGACTGTGACCAAAAGCGGAGAGCCGCTTGAAGAAGAGCACGGTCCCGGGGAATGGAGGTGCTGGAAAGTTCCACGGCGTGTAAAATCCCACAATTAGACAGAAGTGGGGCTTTAAAACTAATCATATGATCAACCCATAACTTCCAATAGGGATAATAGGAAGGTCGAAGGCGACCATAAGCCTTCTCCTTGAGCTCTAGGGGCTAGCGCGAGCGAAAAGGATCTTCTCCTTCTCCTATCTTGGGAAGTTGGGGACAGAGGCAGGGAAAGAGGGGAAAGCAGGGCCTATTTTGAAGGAATGAGGACTTAGGAAGGGGATCTGTACCTGAACTTGGGTTGAAGGAGGAAGCAAAGCTCGCTTCTTCCGGAGGAGCTCCTCGATATCATGCTCGGTATCGGAAGCTTGAGGAGGTTCAGCCATGGTAGCAACAGAGAAAGACCTTGTTGAAGTAAGAGGTGTTTGTGCAAAAGAAGGTGCAAGAAGAAGATGAATAGGGAAAGGAAAGGGAATCCGTGGATTTAAATAAAGGCAATTGACGCCCGTACATCACTCGTCAATCATATCATAAGAAACCCAAAGCCCTTTTCGAGTTTCAAAAAATTTCAAAGAGAGGGAAAGGGGGATGGAAATCGCCTTGGGCGAGGCGCTTTGGCGGCATCGTGTTTGGGAAGAAGGCCGACCTGTCAGCCAAGTGAGACAGCTTTGGAAAAGCCAACTGTCGAGTTAGCAAGGGCATAACCCCTAAGTGAACTTAGGTCACATGGCTTTTCCAGAGGGGTTGTGAGGGGCATTTTTTATTTTTTTTGTGACAAAAAGAAAAGTTATATTAGGCAAAAGAGAGATGTACATTGTTTTTAGATTGACCATATTTGGCCAGATTAAGAGCTATTTCAAAACAAACCTGGTCCACTATAGATTTATAAGTAATGTCCGGACCCAAATAGTTGATATATAGGAAGTCTTTAATTAGATACCACGGCCAGGGGGAGTGAATTTGTGAGGGGCATTGTTTACTCCCTAAAATCAGCGGTAAAGAGCCAGACCGGATTAATAAGCAGGGGCCAAGGAGTTTGGGCTGCAATTAGCCCAGGAAGGCCAAAGGTAGACCAGAATGGAGAACTAGGCCGCAAGACCAGTATCGAGGCTAGCCAGGGCACAACCGAGTCAAACAATCATTGGTGGTATCCACAGCGCACCAACGAGAAACTTTAGCGCTTGTGGTTGCATGGGGACCACCACACTAGTGGATATGGGAAAGTGGCAACTGCCTAGGGACACATGGCAGGCAGGTAGGGGATCAAGGAGAGATGGCTCTGGAAAATGGGAGACGTGAGAGTGCTGCGCACAAAAACCTTAGGAGAAAGATCTCTCCTATATAAGACAAACAACTCCACTCAGAAAGGACACTCAAAAACAGTTAAAAGCCTACAGATTGCATTTTATTCTTTTCTTTTCTTTTCTTTTGTACTTTTATTTCAAGCATGTACGGTTATGTCATTCGTGGAGAGGTATAGCGTGTAGCTTGGGATCCCCACTTGTACATGGTATGATTGAATGCTATTTTCCTTTTCCGTTCATTAGCATCTTTAATTCTTTATTAGTTGTTCTGTGTTTATTTTCCATTTCAATCTGTTCCGGCGAGCTTCTACTTTGACTTCTTTTCTTGGCTTAACATAAAAGATCTTAGAGCTAACTTAGGCAAGAGGGAGACCGACCTCCTTGTTAGAAGTCAGACTGGGTTATTCATACCCCGTTTGAGCCTGTGTAAAGGCTCTGGCACACCCGCGCTATCGTCACTGCAAGTGTGTGCCCTTAAGTGTGAGTGTTGAATTTTTTCCGCCAATAGGAGTACAAGATTTCGTTCTGATTCCAATGGCTATAATATTTGGAGAAAGCCGGTCATCTAACGGTTTGGAGACCTCATTGTTGCGGTCCCCACAACTAATTTGATGGAAGTGTGTACATGTCTTGGGCTGAGCCGACCCTGTCCGGTGCAACCCAACCCAATGTAATATGTATACAAGTAAATTATAAATATAAGGGTTTTTTACAAATGCCAGCTTGAAAATGCCCATTTGTCCAAATGCCCCCTACAACTTTTCTAATTATAAACTCTCCCCTACTTTCAAAATAGTGTAGCATTTTGATCCAATCCGTTAGTTTGGGACGTTAAAGGTTAGTTTCAGGGAATCTAATGATCAAAATGCCCTTATGATAAAAATCAACCAAAATTAAAAACTAAAATGACCAAATTGCCCTCATCTTCCCCGAATGTTAAAGGTTTGAAACTTTAAAAAAAAAACCCTAAACGATTTAGGGTTCTGGACTGAAATCAATTAATGATTAGCAGTGAACAGGAGTCAGGATTAGCAAATTCAGAGTTTTATGCTTTTGTTTAACGATTCTCCAATTGGTGGCAGCCTTTGAACGGTGAGGATGTTCATTCTTGGCGGTTTCTTCATTCTTAAAATTCAAAAATTCGAATTCTTCTATGGAAGACTATATAAGACATTATTTTCTTCTTTGATGATTTCCTTCTCTGCTATAGCTTATTTGTACCTTTATATACTTAATTTGGTTTCAATCAACCATGTAGGTTCTCTGAAAGCAAGAAAAAAAAATCTTCTTCCTCTCTCATTATTTTCCCTAACGTATCACATGAATCCCTCAAGGGAGAATGACGATGATGTTGTCATTACGAGAAGTTAATCAGAGGTTACAAACCAGTATTCCAAAGTTCAAAGCTACAAAAGCCACTTCAATTTCTATATCTCTACAATATCCCCATTAATAAACACTAAAGCTGCCACTTTATCAATCTTAGATTCAGCAAGGGATCACAACCCATTGATTCCTTTTAACCAAACACAAAGATTAATATCGTAAGAACTCTTTAAGCAGAACCCACCCGAAATACTCTCTTGAATCCGCAAGAGTTTGGTCTGAATCCACAGAACTAGAATTATTTGAAATTTGTTTTTGAGGTTGTACTGCTGTAGTGCCTTACATATTTCCCTACTAAACTCAGGTTTACTAGAATAGTTGATTCTAGCCAAACCGGACACGCACCCTAAGGTCGTGTTTGGTTTCTCAGAACCCGGTTCCGTGTTGGATTTTAAGAACCCACAAAAAAAATCCATTTTACAGTGTAATTTTGGAATCCACAAGAATTCACCCCTGAGGGCGAATTCTAAAACGAATCCAGGATTCTGAACCCTAGTATATATACCCTGGATTCTAGTGGACTCAAAAAATCGAGACTACTTCACTCAACCTAAATCAAAGACTGCAACTCTTACGATCATCTTTGTTACCATATCTGCAACTCTCTCTTACAGGTAACCTCTCTCTCTCTCTCTCTCTCTCTCTCTCTCTCTCTCTCTCTCTCTCGGCTTGAACTCTCGTTCCTTCATTTTTGAAGCCCTAACATCTTCAACCCTCTCTGCAACTCAATCAAAGACTGCAACTCTCTCATCGGTAAAATCTCTCTCTCTCTCTCTCTCTCTCTCTCTCTCTCTCTCTCGGTCTCACTCTAGTTCTTTCGTTTTTGCAGCCCTAACATCTTTAACCCTCTCTGCAACTCAATTGAAGACTGCAACTCTCTCACAAGAAACATCTCTCTCTCTCTCTCTCTCACATTTATCTATCTCGGTCTCACTCTAGTTCTTTCGTTTTTGCAGGTGGGTGTACTCAAACCTGAAAGGTCAATTCCAAATTCAATTTTGAGGCAAGCAAAAGGCTTTGCAATACTTACTGTTGTGAAAGTTGGCATGATGGTTACCTATAACGTTGGAACAGGGCTTGTAGTTGCTCGTAGGGAAGATGGGTCATGGTCTCCACCCTCTACAATTTCCTCATTTGGTGTTGGATGGGGAGCTCAGGTATGGTAGTTCTTTATCTTACATTCATTGTCCTCGTGATCCATTCCTATCAGTCTTGAGAGCTCATTAGACTAGAAAGCAATATACTATCAGTCTTGGAATGTCATGTCCTCTTAGTTAGTGGTTCTATTTGTTGTTGATTAAATTCCAAGCTCCACTTGATGGGTCTTTAGCTCAAATTGGTAGAGCACTCGGAACATGAGCATGTTCCAAGGATGGTGGTTCAAATCCACCAAGGCCCTTTTTATTCAACTGTTCATAGCATAGTTAGTTATGACACTAATCCACTCAAGAACCCAAATTTAATGGCATCTTTGAAATTTGACAAAAATTTTATATGTATGTACTTAAATTAAATGGATATGGATTTTTTACCATATGTAGAAATCTCTATTGTTTGAAAATGCCCGTACTATGAGTTTTGCTTTGTTGAAGTAACATAACACAACTTAGTGCTAATTTTGTAGTTTTTATGGACACATGAAAATTTGGGAAAGACTTTCTTTTGAGAATTTTAATCCAATTTTTTGATTATCTTATTTTTTATAAAGTTATATTAAATGTATGCAAATGTTGTATAACAAAACAAGGTTAAAATATTTTTTCAGACAAAATTCAAATAGAATCCAACTGACAGACTCAGGATAACCAAACAGTCTTACATATGGATTCAGAAGGATTCCGAAGGATTCCACCTGATAGACCCAGGGCAACCAAACAGTTTTTCAGCTGGAGTCCACCTGACAGACCCAGGGTAACCAAACAGGTTTTTTATCCAAATCCAAATCCACATGAACCAGATTCTTAAGAAGCTGATCCAATTTAAGAATCCGACTCGTTGACACTTTCAACCAAACACAACCTAATTGTTGAAGAAGATTGGATTCTAAGCTTCAATCCATGTGACCATGGCTTCGAATTTTTATCTGCTGTTGTAACTGGAGCGCGGCTGTGCACATCGTGTGGCTCAGCACCGGCCATGTGTGCACAACGGGCCCCACTGTGCACACATGGCCACTGCTGCATTGCACGATGCGCACTGCATGACTCTCCGATTCTGACATCGAATAAAGGTCCCCATGGCTTCTCCTATCGTTTAGGGGTTGTTTCGATTTTCAGTTTCAAACCCTAAAGGATTTGGGGAAATGAGGGTAATTTGGTCACTTTACTTTTTAGTTTTGGTTGGTTTTATTATAAGGGCATTTTGGTCATTAGATTCTCTGAAACTAACCTCTAACGTCCCAGGCTAACGGATTGGACCAAGGTGCTACACTGTTTTGAAAGTAGGGGGGAGTTTACAATTAGAAAAGTTGTAGGAGGGCATTTGGACAAATGGGCATTTTTAGGGGGGCTTTTGTAAAAAAACCCTAAATATAAATTATGGGAGAAAGTTCTCTGGCTAGAATTATATATTATGCCAGCACTCCCATGATTCTATCTCTCTCCTCATTTGAAAAGACACCTCAACTCCCTTGTTTTGAGGAGAGAGAGAGACACATGGGAGTGCTAGTGTAGGCCACACTCCCGGATAAAAAACTACTTCCCATTATATTGGAGAAAGTTCTTTGTCCAAGAGTGTAGCCTATGCCGGCACTCCCTTGAGTCTATCTCTCTCCTCCTCATTTGAAAAGACACCTCTGCCCCCTTATTTTGAGGGGGGAGAGAGATAGACACATGAGAGTGCTGGTGTAGGCCACACTCTCAGACAGAAAACTACTTCATCCTCATATTCTTTGTTTTTAAATCAATGACATACACCACTCTACGCATTTTTTGTTTTTTAATCAATGACACACCACCCATTCACTATTTTATTTAGCTTTTTACATTTTTTTAAATAATTAAAGCCATCCAAAAGAGTCAATCAGGGCCAACTCGGCCTGACCCAACCCAATCAATGTCAATTAGGTCCAGGTTGGGTTGGGTTGAGCCCAGTAGGACTGGGCCTGGGCTGAGATATCCCAGCCCCTTGAGATTGGGCTGGGATTTTAAAAAAACCCGGCTCATTAAAACCCTAGGTACTAGCAACGGCTCAGCGTATTGACCGTAAACCTCTCTCTCTCTCTCTCTCTCTGGTCGGCCAAGCCAATCGTAGAAAACTCTGTCTCAATTGTCAAGCTAGTTTTCCCTTCTCCACTACTCCCACCCCCTATTATACGGGATCAAAAACACCCCTCCTTAGTCCAATCAGCCTGAACTGATGACAATGGAGGAGGATTCTCTCTTTCATAATGGGTGAAGGAAAAGTGGTAAATACATTTTTGTGTCAGCATAGTTGTAGGGATGATGTATCTTCAATTTTACCTAGAAACATCAGTTCTTAGCTGCAAACCTTGCTCAATAAGAGATTTAGATGAGAAAAAAACATCAATTTGATCATACGTTTACCAATCATTTGATCAAATCGTGAGAAAGTTATCAAAATGGTTGAGCTGTTTTTGTTGTACCACAATAGGGCTACTGATTTCTCATTGATGATATGCTGAGTTCCTATGTACATATTTTCGCTCAGGGACTAAGATTATTAAGAAGTCAGGGGACTGAAGACATAAATACAGAAGACCAAACAACCAAATTTTCATTAGTGATTCAAGAAAACGAAGTCTCTCATACACAAGGCACACCCCTTCTGAAAGAAACATATATCCCTGTATAATTTTACTTCAATGATTATCACAGAATAGAACAGGGTGATCAAAGGTCAAATGAAAGACACAAATTCATATAAAAAAGAAGGGGAACTGGTCTTGCAGCTACTGAATTGACAATTAAAAAAAAAATTAATAATAATAATAACTAGGAGCCATTGAAATGCTTTGGGGAAGATAATTTCCATCCAATCCAAGTCTAATGATATTTTTTTTAAGGAAAATTTATGTTACTATCCCTGGAGTTTCAAACAATTACATCTACTATCTTTGGAATTTCATCTATTTCATAAACATCTCCTGTATTTTGAAAGATTCTTACAAACCTAGCCATACCGGTTAGATATTTCATCTATTTCATAAACCTCCCCTGTATTTTGAAAGATTCTTACAAACCTAACCATACCGGTTAGATA
This sequence comes from Telopea speciosissima, assembly GCF_018873765.1. Taxonomy (NCBI): domain Eukaryota; kingdom Viridiplantae; phylum Streptophyta; class Magnoliopsida; order Proteales; family Proteaceae; genus Telopea; species Telopea speciosissima. The sequence goes on from NC_057926.1 coordinate 11,529,749, forward strand.
GGAACAGTTAAGTGATGATATCATCACCCAAATATTATCTAAATACCCATAATATTCTTACAAACATAGCCTTACCGTAGTAATTTTTTTAATCCCCAAACTAACCCTGGGTACACTCATACCTCATCCCTATTACCGTCAAGTCCCTTGCACCTCCGGCGATCATTACAGCTCCGACTGACATCCCCTTGCATCTCCGGCGACCATTGCAGCTCCAGCGACCTGTTTCTAGCATAAGGTAATCTTCTTCTTCTTCTTCTTCTTCGGACTGTGGGTAGATTTTAAGGCCAAACCCATAAATCTCCAAGGTATTTCCTGCAAACTCCGGTTGAAACGAAGGTTTGCGTCTCGGCAAAGGTAAGTGTAAACACTGTCAGCACACAGACTACGATCAACTTGATTTCCTCCCCCCTTCAAGTGCAACGGATATCGAAAGGTAATTCAACTTCAAACCCAGGTTGTGATGCTGAATCTAAGAACTCAATTGATTCATTGAAAATTTCTTTTGAATTTCTTACGTTAAATTGGATGCAATTTTTGTGAACAACAAATTCAGTGGCAAAATTCCTAACAATCCTCTATCATTGTCCTTGCTCCTCTTATCTTTTTTCTCGTTATCTCTCAGGTTTTTGAACAATTTGAATGGCCTGATCTCTCTCCACATGTATCTATGATTCTCTATAACAGAAGAAGACAAATTAGAATGGAATCGTCTGAGTCGTGTTATATTTATTTTTCTCTGGCAGAATTTCGTTGCAGAGCAATGTGCTTTGGTTTCCTTTATGATTCTCTTCATATTGTTGTGAAATTAGATACAATAGGATCCACGGTACATCTTCGTCAATTTTCCCCTATTTCAAAGGTTTTAAAACCAGAAAATAAAAGATTACGTTTCCTTGGTTTTTTCCATTTTTTCCTCTCCGATTTTCTTCTCCATCTTTTATCATTTCAATGGAAACAATGGGAAAGCAATAAGACTTCAGACTGGTTTTGTTGTTGAATAAGGTGGATCAAAGCACAATAGTCGATCTTTGGGATGAAGAAATTAAAATCCAAACAGTCAAAACCCTAGGGAGTTGTGACTGATTTGCTGGAAAAGGTTGAAAATGGATACCTGAAAGGCACTTCATCAGGTCCCAGTTGTTTGTCTCGGCAGCAAGGGTGGTTATGGTGGACCAAAGTGAACGGTGGAGGTGGGCAGATGGGTTCCGAAGAAGAAAGAAGGGTATTTTGGGCATACCTCGTGCATTTCACCTCTGGCCTTGTATTCTTGCAGTGTCTTCAACCCTTAAGAACGACGATGCTTCCTGACATCTAGCAACAGATTCCAATTGGGTTTAGTTAAAGCAAGGGAGAAGGGTCTGCAATTTTTAAATTTTTTTTGTTTTTTGTTGGGAATTGTTTCCTTTGATGGAGAGAATGAGGAGAGAGGAATTTACCTTTGATGGAGGAGAAAGGGTAAAATTGTCATTTTCTTTCAAAACTAACAGATTTAGTACTCAGGGGTACAGAAGTAATTTTAAAAATTTTAGGAGTGGTAGACGTAAATTTCCCTTTTTTTTAATGAAAAATCTTATTGTAATTTTAACAATATTAGAGTTATACAAAAATATTGCCGGCTAAGTGAAATGAAGTGAAAAAAAAAATTAGAACTAAGAAAAACAGAAGTTTTGCAATTATTACCAAGAATAATTATGTAACAAACTCAACAATATAATAAATATGAAAACTAAATTATACCATATAATTTATAAAAAAAAAATCAGCAATATTTTGAATGTAAGTTAAGTAAAATTTAGTTTTCATATTTAGTATGTCAGTTCTCAAAAAAATTTTATTTTTTTTTAATTTTGATTTTACTACTCTCTATTCTAATCAAACGGGACCTTGTGCCAACTAAATATGCAGAAAATCTTTACCTACTTTCATGGAAACCGTTCATGACAGAAAATTTTCAAGTACAGGGCATCTGTCCATTTCTAACCACTTAAGGGATTACATAAACAATATTGACCAACACAATTTTATGTAATTCATGCCAGGGGGATGATATTTGACAATCTTTATCTTTGCTGAATCATTCAAAGGGATTATGATACAACTAGAATCATTTGCAGACAAATCAAATAGCGACGTTGATACATTACAAAATCAAACCCAGTCCAATCTTACCACTGCAGTTCACAAAAGGTACCGAGGTGTGCATTACATGCATGGTAATGGCTCACGAGAAAAAAATGTTACCTGAGGATTACATCAGTACTCAAGCCAGTAAATTTTATCTATGAAACAACCTAGTGTATTGGACTAAACCAATCAAAGTAGTAGATCTCACCTCAGCACTGGAACCTGTAGCATGGGGGCAAAGGATCAGTTTGCACATGAAATGACACAATATATTACTAAAAATATTTATTTGTTGGGAAAGGGTTCTCTGAGCTAGGTGGTATAGGCCACCACACCAATTGGGGTGCACTAAGTGGTTCATCAATTAGGGGGGGGGGGGGGGAGGAGAGATTAGGGAAATAGTGAGAGAAGCTGCTAGCATAGCCCACATTGGCAGCACAGTGAAACTTTTCCCTTGTTAGGTGTTATTTATGAAGTCCTAGAATTTCTTGGCTTGATTTTTTTTTTTCTGATAAATGAATTTCATGACTTGATAAAGATATATGAAACCATGCAATAACCTAACATCATCCATTATCGGATACAAATCTTTAAACAGAAATAATTAGTGAGTTTATCAAGTAGAGTAATAAGCGCGGAGCCTTTTATTTTTCACACCAACACAAGACTTCCTTCTAAGCATACTACCATTGGGAAGTACCAGCTTAAGCAGTGATTCCTAGGTCACTGAAGGAACATGATGCCTCCCGATGAAAAATTTAGAAGAGAATTGTAAGGCTTCCATTGTCCCTTGGATGCCTACATGTTGTGCTAGATGATGCGATGGGCCCATTATCAAATCTGGTTCTTGTAGGGGAAAGAAAAGGCAAAAAGTCCATGAATTTCAGTTTAATAATATCTAGATCAGCTAGGCTCTGGTCCAACTCTTGATGGAGTCATGAAGTATCGCATTAAGTTTTAAGGCTCACTCAAATTAGCATTTCCTGGGTTGGTACATCCAAAAGTTTTCTCTATTCAGACACCCCAACTATCTGATACATTATGCAGCTTTCACAAATAGAATTACTGAAAAAAGATAACAAGTGATGCAGAGTGCAAAAAAACAATGACATGTACATGACAACATATATCATTTGATATTAGTATGTCAACAAGCTACAATATTTCCAAATTAAGGCCAATTCCTAATTCTCAACTTCACAGTATGGGTACTTCTCATTTTCCATTCTTTATTTGTGCCTATTATAATCCACAATGTAGGTTGTCAAAAGCAAAAGAATAAAAAAGTCAATTGAGACCAACATTCATTTCAATACATAAAGGTGCAACCTAGAACTTCCCAAGGTGCAATGATTTTGGGATTTGCAGATCTTACCTTGACAAGCATGTTTCTGGAACGTGATGAGAAATGAGTTTTGTAGTGTCCTCTCACCAAGAGATCTCCATTTCTTTCTCAAGGAGTTTGTGCTGGGAACAATCCAAAGCAAACTCAAGCTCTGCTATCCGCTCTTGCTGTCTTGCTTCCAGTAGCTCATGCAATCTCCTCTCAAGCTCCAATGGACAAATTCCATTGTGCTCAGTGGTATCTGAATCATAAGAGTCATCCACTTCTTCCAAACAGCTTCTGGCCTGGGCATTGTTCTCAACTACCATCTGTTTTTATCAACATTTAGCAGTTTGGAAGATTTAATTAGTGAGATGTCAATTACTAATGAAAGGGTAAGTGGAAAAAATGACTGCTAAGCCCAAGCCTTCACCAAGAACTTGACTGCCTGAAACATGCATGATATAAAATCAAGAGCCTTGAAGATCATAACAAGCAGTTTTGCACAAGAAAGAAAACTGGTAACATTCCTTCCATCTTTAACAAGCATTCACTTTGAAATATTTAAGAATCCACCCCTTTACATTTAGATGAATCCATGATGGGCACAGATTTGGAAGTCATTTTCTAGTATTTAGAAAACTATGGATAGCAGTTGAACAGCAACATTGCAGTACGAAATTTGCATTTGGAACATTAACTTTCATAAGTTTTAAAGTAAATGCCTTACCAATCATGGCAGTTCAATAAAGCCTAAAGGATGTATTTGAAAAAGTGAAATATCTAAACAACTTAGAAAAATTTAGAAAGTTCTAAAACAAGGAATAAACCCATCAATCAAGAAACCAAACACCTGAGCTCAACTCCAGACAGAACTCAGATAGTTAAACTGGAAAACCACTTAACTGCTGGTTGGCATCAAACGTGCAGTTATCCAGAAACAAGATAGACAAAAACTGTAAGAAGGAAACTATAATAAACTACTGCAATAGATGGTGCACATGAAGGGGCAGCACATCCACGTTCACATGGTCCCTCAACTACAAACTAATAGAGGTCAATGATAAACATCAAATTGATTGCAGTGATCATGTTCCCAGTTGATTTCGAAATGGACACAAAGGCTGTGTGATAAAAGAAAGAAGAAAACGATATTAATATACATGCATGGAAAAGCAACAACAAAGAGCTAACCAATGACTTGTACATACAACTAATGAAATAAACGCTCATGAAATAAACGCTCGGCATGCTGCATACCTCCCCATTTTCCTGCTGCAGATTCCTTGGTGAATCTTGAGTATACAAGTTGAACTGCAAACGTTCTAGTTCTGCTTCAAGTTCTGCTTCCAGTTGACTAATTGCCACTGGGCATCCCTCTTTTCTGTGTGTATCACATTTTGGTAACTGATTGCAGTCCCTTGTGATTTCAGTCTCTGCCAAATGGTTGGATGATTGATGATTTTGAATGGCAAGATGGTAGTTTGTCCTACCAACTTCATTGAAGTCTCCTGAGGAAGAAGAGAGATCATTTTTTGCCTCAGATTCAACAAAGTATAGATCTTTCCTTTGCATTCCACCTTTAATTTCTTTGAGAAGCATTTCCATTTGTGTCCGTAGCTCCATCATCTTCTTGAACTCATTTTTACTTTCAGCAATAAGAAAACCCAGACCAACACCAAGACCCAAGTTGAAAGACAGTTCCTTCGTATATCTTCCTGAAGATTCAAACAAGGAAAAGAAATAGGAAAAGCTAAGATGTGGCTGCTGAAAAATGCAGAATCAATTTCTACTTTACAGTTCCATGTTGCATGCAAAAATGATATATGAAAGAAAAAAAATTCCACACATATTACACTACTATCTCGAAGAAATCTGGTTGGTGAATGATTATGAGATACTGATGGGAAGGGCACTGTTAATCTGTTATAAAGATAAATAAGTCCTGAGCCACCAAATATATTGAAACCTTGAGCTTGAGTAGGTTGACATCCTGCTTTGTGACACTGTTCAAGGGTTGTTTAATCTACTTCTAAAAGAAGAAAAATGACCGTATACATACATACAGACACATTAAGCAATGTCTACACCACTGTTATATAATCACTGCCCATACACTTAATTGGTGGTGAAGTTATGACGCAAGGTGAGTTCAGGTTTGCAGTCGCAGAAGTTCACTCAATTTTTGTCTAACTGAGAACAACTCATTCAATGAAAATATCAAATAATTCAACTGGTTTTAGGATTGAACATAGTAAAAATTATAAACACAATCAAAACCCATGCATGTCATGACAAGAATCATTAATTAGGATGAACATGTGCACCCAAAAATACGTAGTGGTATGCTTCTCTGAAGCAACAAAAATTGAAAAGTTAAAAGATCCTTCAAACTGCTCGACACTATGTAGCAGGCATTAGTTGGTCTTCTATATTTTGACCTAGACCTGCTTGGAAACATAAAAACTGGTCTCAAATTACTACTGCATAACACTTCATATCAGCAAATGCAGATCCAGAAATCGTTATCAACTGCTCCGGTGGAGCTCTGCATCTAATTTACTGCAGTGTTTGTGCAGCTATTTTTGAGTTAATGTAGTCACCAATACAGCTTCATTCAGTTATGACCTTCCAAGCATTATTCTTTTTCTGCTTGCATGCCTAAAAACTTCCCCAGCCCTTGGGTAGAATAATCACAAAATCCAGCCCATTTTTTTGCAACAGCTCCTTCTGAACAAGCCAAGAAATCTAAATATGATCTTTCTGGGTTCCCTATCAATGCAAAGGAAAGAGAAGAAACCCTGCGTCTCATCATGCACTTAAAGTGGCACATGTAATTCCTTGAATCAATCTAATTACCCATGAGAATATCACACTTTTACGATTGTAAATCTCATAAGCACCTTGGATAGCAAATTGTCTATATGATTTTGACTCGAGTCAACTAATAGGGTCCAAGTTGATCGGTTTAACTCAAATCTGAAACTCTCCTTACTAATCCATTTCCGCTCATCTTTCTTTCCTCCCCCCACCCCCACGCCACCCCTTTTCCTTTTCTCTTTTGGATGATTTGGTGCTGGTTTCATCTTAGACAACATAACCAACAACAAAATTGCGATAACCTCAAGCCCCCTAAGAAAAGGAAAGAAAGAGACAAATACGTGCTTTCTAGAAGCACAATGCAGAACAAACGAGATCATAAGCCGAACAAATTCAGAATCACAATGAACAACTACCAAATCAAAAGCTATATTTGAATAGAAAGCTCCACAAACAATTGGCGAAATAGAAGATAAAAGATGAAGGATCAAAACATTACCTGATGAATTAACAATTTCAGAATTTCTTGTAGAATCTTCTACCAGAGAAGATGATGACTTGTCTTTCGCTCCATCCCTCTGACACCCTAATAAGAAAGACCCATCAGTTGATTTGCTCTCCTTCTCTCTTCTTCTTCTTTCCGATTCGTTTGTTCTCCTCTCCTCTGTCTTCGCCAACACTACCCTGGTTCTGCAGTTGCTTGGCTCCCTTGACCTCGGCTTGAGATAAGAGAGGCAACGAGACAAAACCCACCTCGGAGAAGAACACGAAGAACCACCAGAACACACTTTTCGTCGTCTTTTCCCATCCATCTTGTTGTAGTCTTCGTTGTCGCAATCCTCGAGGAAATCGGCGATTCGCATCTCCTGCTTCCGTTCTCCGCGGAAGCGAAAAATCCTCACAAGAGACAAAGACCCAATCTTCATTTTCTTGATTTCTTCCTTTTTCAATCTTATAGACCCAAAAGAAGAGAGCCAGATGGTCCATATTTAAAATCAGAGGCACGAAGGAGGGAAAGATTAAGAAACCGGCGTCTCAGACCCATTTCCGAAGGCTTCAGGAAATCCCTCTCTATCATATTGCATTTATAATTCTAATAATGTCAGATGAGAGAGCCAACAAAACCAGCTGTTCTTCTTCAATGAGAAGTTCGAGTCGAGATTGAGAAGACGTTATTGCTCTGGCTCCTGCAAATTCTTCAGAAATCGAATTTCGTGCGCGCAAGAAGTATTTAAAAGGAAATTTGCCTATGTGCTTCCACCAACGAGAGGATATATTATTGTATCCTCCTACAATTTTACACAAATCACGGGGGACGAGACTTATATTTAAGGCTCCGTTTTGGTTGCAAGTGGAATCAAAGAGAAGGGAACGAAAAATTTTCAAACTTAAAAAGGAACTTTTGTAATTACCCATGCGATTGTATAAACTATTTAAACTTTTTTATCATAGTTAGATATATCTATACAACTTTCCCTCCTCTCTCTCTCTCTCACCAAAACCCCAGTACACTGAACAGACTCAGAAGTCTAAGCTAAATCTTCTTTCCACCGTTCTCTGGTGTGCCTTGCTCCTCCTCCTCCCTGTTCTTCTGCCTTGCTCCGCCATACCATGGATTCAACTCCGTTACCCCTACGACCTCCTGCTATCCCTCTGGTACAAAATGACCCTAATAGTTTGCGAGCAACGACCCCAGAGGATGATACTTCCGAGGAAGATGATGTATTCACGGTTGACGATGAATTTGAAGATAGGATCATTCACTGTGAATCTCTCACACTAGCAGGACACATTCTCGCGGGGAGGCGCTATCGAAAATAGTCTGTGACGGAGGCCCTCATTAGTGCCTGGAATACTTCTTCCCCAGTGATTGTGTCTCCCCTCCGGGCTGATACCTACCTCTTTAAATTTGAGCATGCCATGGACCTTCATAACGTCCTTAACGAAACGCTATGGTCGGTGGCTGGAAATCTTATCGTGCTCGACCGGTGGAGAGCAACAAAGGACTGGTCTTTCTCGTCTACTTGTATGTGGGTGCAATTCCATGACTTTCCAGAGGAGTTGCATGATCATGGTCTAGTCTCAAAACTGGCAGAGAAAGTGGGCGAGGTGACAAAGCTCTACTTCATAAATGGTGTTAGAGGAGGCCAACGAATCTGCTACTACAGTGCTCGTATCAAGGTGACTATCACAAAACCTCTGAAGAAATCTTTGAAGATTAAAAGGAGTGGTGTGGATCAACTGGTTGAACTCAGATATGAAGGACTGCCACTATTTTGTTACTACTGTGGAAGGATAGGCCATGACGAGCAGCGATGTAGATTTCTGTTTGATGAGGAGTCAAAGCACCAGGTAGTTCACCAATGTGAGAGGACGGTCCCTTGCCCGGAGTTCAATAGGCATCACTTTCCGCCTTACCTCCGATGTCCCAGTCCTGACGCCCGGCTCATAGAGGAGGTTGTTGTTATTATCCCGAAGGTAACGAGGGTGGGTGATCCTGAACCTTCCTCCCAGAGGCGGCACCGCCGGTAGCCTGAGAGCTCCCAAGTACCTGGATTCCAGCCACGGGAGAATCCATGCCCTCCGAAAGTCCAAGACACGGTTACGCAATCCTACCCATAACTCCCCATTCCTCGCCCTGTCCCTGATCAGTTACAATCCACTACTGCGTTAAAGCCGTTACATAACTCCCCATCTATCCATAATCCCCCCTCTAACCGTCCTATGGACCCTACTTGCCCTCCCATACTTAATGTCCAACCTTTGAACATGATTGTCCCCAATCAACTCCATAACCCCCCTCTCTTGCACACCACTGAGCCGTTGGGATCCCAACTTCTCTCCCTCTTAACTACCCTGCCCCAAACTCCTGAGATGTCACTGGCGTTAACGTCTCTGTTACCACACCTCTCGGGATGCTCCCTTAATAGCTCGACCTCAACGTCTCTTACCCCCACGTCATCAACCACATCAGCCAATCCTCCAAATCACCCGTCCCGGACCCATACCTTGACCCATGCCCCACCTTACCCCGTTTCATATAACCCGCCACTGCTGGATCGATGGGTACAATCGTCTAAGAGGCTGAGAATCAATGATGATAAGGTGGATGGCCACATGGATGCTGACATGAACCATTCTGAGAATGCTGCTTGTGATCCTTTTTTAGGGTCTTCCCCCGTGGAGGCTGGAGAGCACCAGCTCCACGAGAAGCAATGAAGCTGATTGCTTGGAACTGTCAAGGGCTGGGGAGACCCCCGACAGTTCGATCTCTCTACAATCTCCTCAAGTCAGATAATCCAGAAATTCTTTTTGTGATGGAAACAAAGAGTAAACAGGCTACTATGGAGAAGATTAGAAGAAAGGGAAGGCTTCAATATTGTACCACGGTGGAGCCAAATGGAGCCTCGGGTGGATTGGCTCTTCTATGGAGAGACAGCGTGTCTGTACCAGGTCTTTCGATAGATACAAATTATTTTGATGCAAAGGTTAGTATGGTTGATGTTCCCCCTTTTTTTCTTACATGCGTTTATGGAGATCCAATCAAACATAAGCGAAAGCTAGTGTGGGATCGCATTACTGCCCTGAATCATCATGGAAGTCGATGGGTTTGCTTCGGGGATTTTAATTCTTATTTGTCATGGCATGATGATAAGGAAGGGGGTTCGCAAAAATGCTCACATGATGGCGATGTTTTCAGGGATTTTCTTCAGAGCTGCGACTTTATGGACCTGGGTTATAATAAACCTCTTTTCACTTGGAATAATAAAAGGCAAGGGGCAGCAAACATTAGAATCAGGCTTGACCGTGCCCTTTGCAATCCTGCTTAGAGACAAGCTTTTGCAAATACTTCAGTTTTTATCAAATCGGTAGTTAGTTCTAACCACTGCCCCATCATTATTGATACTGAAGGAGGCAGATTCCGAGGGAGAAGACCTTTTAGGTTCGAATCAATGTGGACACTTCATGATGATTTCAGGAATGCTGCTAGTAAAGCTTGGTCTATCCCTGTTACTGGTTCAGCTGCCAAACAAACTCTGAGGAAAATCAGCCACTGTCATGATGTGTTTCAAAAGTGGAATGCAGAAGTGTTTGGCAACATCTATGAGAACATCAGAGCCCTCAAAGTACAGCTGGAGCATATTCAAGGCCTACCGAGCTCTCTCTATTCACAGGTCATGGAATCGGAAATTCAAAATTTATTAGATATTGAATTGCAAAAGGAAGAGGAAATGTGGCGCCTAAAGTCGAGGGTGGATTGGCTAAAAGGAGGAGATAAAAATACCTCCTTCTTCCACGCGGCCACTTTGAAGAGAAGACACCGAAATAGGATTCTAAAACTGAAATCCCCCACTGGGGAGTGGTCGACGACGGATGCTGAGGTGTCAAACATTTTGTGTAACCACTTTCAATCTTTGTTTTCTTCAGACCCAATTAATAATAATGCTTTGAATTTGGTTTTGGATGCAGTGCAACTTGTGGTAACTGATGACCTTAATAATGTGCTATGTTCTGCCCCTCAATTAGAGGAAGTCCGTAAGGCTCTGTTCGATATAGCCCCCATTAAAGTCCCCTGGACCAGATGGCCTACCACCTATTTTCTTTTAGAAATACTGGGACGTGGTGAAGGATGACCTTTTTGCCCTTGTGGAAGAGTTCTTTAGGACCGATCAGATTCTTAGAGAATTGAATAAGACATATATCTGTCTTATTCCCAAGGTGGCTGCACCCGAGAATGCTGACCAATTCCAGCCCATAAGCCTGTGCAATATTGCCTTCAAGATCATTACAAAGCTCATTACAGATCAACTAAATGGGGCCCTGGATAAGATTATCTCACCAACTCAGTCGGCCTTTGTTCCAAATAGATTCATCTCTGACAACATTTTGGTGGCCCATGGGATGCTCCATTACATCAAGAAGCAGAAGAAAGGAAAAGAGAAGTTCTTGGCTCTAAAGTTGGACATGCGCAAGGCATACGACAAACTGGAATGGAACTTTATAGAAGGTATGCTTCGAAAATTGGGTTTTATTAGATAATGGGTTGATCTTGTGATGGCTTGTATTACCACTGTGTCCTACAATTTACTTATTAATGGGTGTGTTATGGGTGTTGTTGTCCCATCTCGAGGAATTCAGCAAGGTGACCCAATTTCACTTGCCATTTTTATCCTCTGCTCCCAAGCCCTCATAGCAGTTATAAAACAAGCAGAGGCAGTAGGAACCCTAAGTGGGGTTAGAGTACGGCACAGAGGAGAACCTATTACTCATCTACTATTTACAGATGATTGTTTACTGTTTGCGCGAGTCAACTTGTAGGAGATAAATTCTTTAAAGGACTGCCTGGACTTGTATTGCAAGGCAACAGGGCAGGCGATAAATCTGCAGAAATCCAGCCTTACTTTCAGCCCCAACACGCATGATAGGATCAAAAGGTGGTTCTCAAGGATCCTCAAAGTCAAGCATGGTGATGGCCCATCCAAGTACTTGGGTCTGCCCACGCATTTTGATGTTTCAAAGAAGGAAGTTTTTAATGATATCAAGGAAAAGACCCTTGGCAAACTTCAAGGGTGGAAGGAGAAGTTGTTGTCTCATGCAGGGAAAGAGGTATTACTGAAGGCAGTAGTGGCACCAATGGCGAATTATGCTGGTTCACACTTTAAATTACCAGCATATTTTCATGATTCAATGAAAAAAGCTTCTTCTAGCTTCTATTGGGGAGATTCGAAAGACAAACAAAAGGTACACTGGATGTCTTGGCAACGGCTCTGCAGATCAAAATCCAGGGGTGGTTTGGGTTTTAAAGACACAAAGCTCCAAAATAAAGCCTTGCTAGCAAAAGCAGCCTAGAGATTGTGGTCTTCCCCAGACTCACAGTGGGTGAAATTCTTAAAGTCTATTTATTTTCCTCACTGTGATTTCATGAAGGCGAAGTTAGGGGAGCACCCCTCCTGGGGATGGAGAAGTCTTCTTGTGGGCCGAGATGTCTTGCTGGATGGCCTTGTGTGGAAAGTACGTGATGGTGGATCGATTGATATTTGGGAGGATAGGTGGATTCCATCTCCGCCGGATTCCAAGCTAAAATACCCGAAACCAAATGGGTGTTCACTTACGGTTGTTTCAGACCTCATTGATCCAGTGACCCGACGATGGAGGATAAGCTTACTCAAATCGGTTTTCCACCCCTCAGAGGTCGATGCAATTCTGCAAATCCCACTTAGTTTGTTTCTAGGGGAGCACAAGAGGATCTGGGGGGCGACTAAAGATGGGCGTTTCACAGTAAAATCAGCCTATCGCTTGTAGACACTGAATTTTGTCACCCCCCGACGATGATGACAGCAGGACACGGACAGACATCGGTATCTCTCTCAAGAAGGACTCTTGTCCCTATATCTCAACCAAATCACCCTAACATCCCTAAAATGACTTATAAGACCCTTTTACCAAATACTGAAGGAGTTACTGCTCACCTTCCCCAACCACGGCGGTCCCGCTAGCCGGTTAGTTGGCCATGGGGGTCTAGGGGGGCGGAGCCCCCCGACAGAAAATTTTTCAAAGAGTTAGAAGGAAGACAAAAACCCAAAAAGACCAAGCCCATGGGCCTAGACACACCCTGAACCCCAAAAATGGCCCATTTGGGCCCAAAAGGTGAAAAGAGGGGGACCACACTGTCCACGGCGTCATGGACAGTGTCGCACGGCACCGTGGAGGTCCCCCATGGCAAGGGTGTATGGAGCCACGGCACAGCGGGGGTTTTCGACGCCAGCCTGTTGACGTCGCCCACGGCGCCGTGGAGGACCTATCCGGGCCAGGCTGTGGGGCACTCCCCCCTATAAATAGGAGGGTCCCCCTCCCCTCATTTCAGAGTTTTTCGGGCAGAGAGACCCTCCCAGCTCATTTTTTTTTACCCCTCTTTCCCCCGATTCTCTCTCTCTTGAGCGTCTGTTGGAGCGAGACTCCAAAGGTATGGGTAGATCCTTCGATTATCCACTCGAGTAAAGAGCGGTTCTTATCCTGCAACTTCGTTATCCCATCAGTGTACGGATAACAAAAAATCCCTTATACAGCCGTTACTCTGCCCGAAGTCTGAAGAACAAAACCCATCTCGTATAGTCCTTACTCTGTCTGACAAGAGAGAGGCAAGCTGATTGTCCGTCTCCACCTGAGCCGTGGGACATCATATATTTCATACTTGGTGCATTTTCATTATTTTCTTGTATTTCTTGACAGCTATCTGCCTCTTTCGTTCTTATATTTTTTGGCATAATATAGACAATTAAAGTAATTCACTTTAGTATACATAGTAAATGATTTTTCTTTCTTTATCATGATTAGTACATCATAACTTAGTCTTGCATGTTAGTATAGGATATATTATTAAGGGAGAATATTCGAAAACATGCATCTAGTAGAAAGACCGATTTGTCCGGGCGAGGTGGGTGCCTAACACCTTCCCACTCTCGTAACCTGACTACTTACCTTGAATCTCTAACCAGACCATATGGAATCACATAGCCCTTTCCACTAATCCTGAATGGGGCTACACCCATTGGGTCCTAGGCCCCAACCCTAGGTGGCGACTCCGTTTTTTTATGACGTATGATCCCAATCTCCATGATGAGATATCAGAACGATATGCCATTATTCATCGAAGACAATCCTTGTCGCCATAAGGCTGAGGAACTCTTGTCCCAAGGACCATGGTACTTACAGTGACGACTCCACTGGGGACATGTCAAGCTTTCAACACTAGATGCTCTCATTAAATGCAAGAATATTCTCCCTTATGCATTGTTTGTATGATAACATGTTTGGCTAACCCTTTTGTTTGTATTAGCTGCATCATGCATAGTGCTCGAAGTGAAATCAAACGATGAGGGTACTCCCTGTCGTACCTCTACCCCCGGGGAGGTGAGGTACGTCATACTAAGTACTCTGAGATCGGATGATAGCCGCTTCTTGTACCACTTTTGTGCACACACGCACTGCATGGGAACACTCTTATCCCCGTAGTTAGTCATTGGACCCCATGAGTAGTCATGGGTAATTCACGGCGAAGCTACAGCCTTTGATATTTACTGTACGAGTTTAAAATCGCCAGCGAGGGTATTCACTAGTGTGCTGTGGGATGCTTTAGCCATTCAAAAAAGGTACTAGCATGATTACTCTGAGATTGAGTGACCTACTCTCCAAGTATATTAAAAGAACCACGTACCCGCAATTCGCGACCACGAGCGATAGATATATCGATTCTGTCAAGGGTGACCTTTTTCTGTCCTATCAGCCCACCCATTGCATGCATCATATAGGAAAATAGACCATATATGATTAGGGTACGACACAAACTAACCCTTATTAGCTTTAAGAAGGTCCGAGTGTAAGGACACCTGATGATTAATCGAGCCTCAATATGAGAAGCCGCCCGGAGTAGGGAATTCCATAGTCCCACGATAGTCCCTCGAAGAAAGATGGAGGTCCACTCCCATCTAATGGAATCCTACATGTCCCTCGAAAATAGGACACCTCATATTGATCCCAGATGTAATCATTAGGAATCAGAAACCGGTCTTCTTCTTTGTTTGTTTATTCTTTCTTTTTAAGAAATGTGTTGGGCTATGACGGCATTCGAAGCATAGTCGGAAAGAACCGCTGCAATACTAGAGAGTTCCGACATTAGCTTCGATTACTTGAGCTAGAACAAAAACAAAATAAACTACAATAAAAAAATATAAAAAACAAGCAAAATACAAAAAAAAAGAGAAAATTGTCCTGAATTGTCCAAATTAGAACTTCATTAATTCACTCTTAGTATCTAAACTAGGATTTCTCTTTTTCGTAGAGGCACAATTCTATACAAAAAAAGAAAACGTCGTGCTCACCAGTCTGGACCCAACAAGATGGAAGGCTGATCCAAGTCGGCCCATTGTCCTTTTCAATTGCCCCATCCTCTTCCCATTCATCCAGTTCATCGGCTGAGATATCACTTGAGAGCAACATGGATCGAGTGGACGATCACCTATTTGAAAGTCACATAGAGCGCCAAATAGAGAGATTGCAAACAGATATGGCAGAAGTGTGGCAACTCATGGCACAATTGGCGCAATCAGTCCATGAAATTTCTAAAGGAGTGTCCACACCTGGATCCGCAGAACAAGAAGTAAGAAGAACTACCTTTGTGACCCCCAAAACTCCAAGCACCATGGTGGTAAAAGAAGGAGATGACAGTCAATTCGCGGATCCCCCCGAAACTGAGGTGGAAAAGAAAATAGGAGTGTTTGAGTTCAAATAAAACCGCAAGCGTACGAGTCAATCGTAGCTACGGGTCGAACACGAGGAGATATACGCCACTCTATTTAACTAACTTAAAAGTAATGCAAAATGAACCAAATTAAAGTGTTAAATTAAACTAATTAAACTAATAAATATTAATGCATCCTAACTCATAAGCATCTAACAAAATTAAGGGATTAAATTGGCGTCCTAACACATGAGCATCTAACCTATCAAACTAACGCAAATTGGGAGTAATTAAAAATAAAATCCTATACTACCAAGTTTGAAGTAATAAAAATGCAGCCACACATCCACATCCACATAAACAAAATAACCACATAAACAAAGTAACCATAAGAAAAATAAAAGAAGTAGAGGGAGAAGAAGAAGAAGGAGAAGAAGAGAATGAGATTGAGAGTTTAGAGAATACAAACCTAGGTGTGCTTGAACCGAATTAATTGAAGAAGCTTGAATGAATACTTGCATGAACTTACCATGGCCTCCTCTTCTAAATCTCCAAGTCTTGTCATCAACATAGGAGCTTAAACTAGGAAGCTTAAAACTGAAACTATTACAACCAAATTGAAGACATTAAAGCATAAACTAATCGTATTACAACCATTAACTAATCTTATGAAAACAAAATTAAGAACTTGAAAGAACTAATCTTACGAAATCAAACTAAGAACTAAAGCCAAAAATAGGAAAAGAAGAGAAAATTTCACTAAGTGAATGAGCCAAAAATTACACTAAAAACTGAATTAAAATCGTACTAGAAACTAACTAAAAACTGAATTAAAAAACTAACTTCTTACAACCCAAAGGGCAAGGGATATTTATAGGGGGAAGAGAGGAGAAGAGAGAAGAGGGAAGTGTAGGAGAAATATTCCCTAAGAAAAGAGAATATTCTCTTCTCCTTCCTCTTTTACAATGCCTTGAATCCTAAGAAAAAAAAAGAAAAAAAATAGAAAGAAGAAGAAGAGAAGATTGTTTACATAGATCTTCTATTTCTAGAAAAGTAAACTTCCAATTCTAACAAGTGCTTCCTTTTCTTTGTAGATATCTTCTCCAAGCAACGAAATCAAAGCATCTTTGATTTTTCAACTTTCCATAGGTGAGACAATATCTTTCAAAATAAATCTATCCCAAGTAGAATTCCAGAAGTGCCTTTGAGAAGTTGGAGGAGAGAGAGAGTAAGGGTGATGACTAGGATTCCTTCAAGAATAAATAAAATACCCATTCTGCCCTTCAAAAAACGTGGAGCATGGGGTGTTTATATATGCCTCACCATTATGTTCCTTGCAAAAAATCACCTAAAATAGACCCAAATTTTGTCCAATTTGGAGTTCGGGAGCCCAAGATATCTCAAGTTGAAGTTGGACTGTCCAGAGCCCTCCAAATAGAATCTTTCGGGTACAAAAAATATAACTTCTGGTTTTTTCGTTAAGGCCCTTAGAATTTGAACTTTCGCTTCACTTTGTCTCCGGCCGACTGTTAATAATTACAAATAAACCCCTACAGACCATTTTCGTGCTTCGTTACAGAAACAGGCGTAACTTCTTCGTTTCAACTCGGAATCATGTGTCGTTTGAACCGTTGCGAAGCTGACTCGATTTGCTGCGCATCCAAGCCATTAACACCTCTAAACAACTTAAAAACATTTTCTTAGCATCATCTCCTCCATTTTCATAAGAATTCACCTAAAACGTGAAAAGCACAAGAAAGCACCGAGTAACTCTATCCAATGTGGTAAAATGTATGCTTTATACCTTAAGATTTCACACATAAATGTGCTCATCAGATTCCCCATACTTGAACGTTACTTGTCCTCAAGTAAAGCAAAAACAAAAACTAACTTAGAATGCAGAAAATCCTAACTCACTTTCGTAGGAATCACGGTTGCACTTAGCATGTGCAACAAGCCTTTAAACCCCTAGGTTACCCCTAGCGGACGAGTTGTGTCTCGTGGGTGTTAGCAGTGAATATACACCCAAAATTCAATTGTAAATGAATGCTGCAAATTTTAATCATGGCATAAGTAGGACAGTGCACATAATCCCAAAAAGTGTTCAACTAAAGATCAAGGAGCCAAAGGTTCCCCCACACTTGAATTTTATCACCCCACATCAATTCAAGTAACAAGCATGCATCAAGTTCAAGGGATCTCCTCATATTTTTTGAACACTATTCACCTTCAAGTAAACCCCCTCATAGCATCGATGGAACCAAAGACTTAATCATTGAGTATTGTTGACCATACTTTCTTCTTTTTTTCAGGCATTAAGGCAAAAGTTTTTTCTTTCTCAACCACAAACTCTATTTCTACTCCACTACTGTTCTCTGAATGACATGGTGGAACATACACCAGACACCCAAATACTTGGTAGCTTCGCTTTTTGCATATATCCATAAGACATTGAGACATTGATGCAAGAGTTTTTTGAGTTTCCTTCCAAGGAATTTCGATCAAGTCACCTTGCTTCATGAGGCATAGTGCCCTGTCTAGTCCCAAGGAATTCCACCTTCCTTTCTTTTTTTTTTCTTTTTTTTTTTTTTACATTCACTTTCATGCCTTGCCTTGCCACAAACAAATTGGTCTCAACTACTAGCCAAAAGACCAAAGGGTCTATAAACACATAGAGAAATCTAGCCATCAAATGAAATAATGCTCATATTTTCCAATTCAATCACTCTCATCGGATACAAACCAACTACCGTCCTTGAAAATGGATTTTTTTATTTCGCATGCTAGGGTACCTAATTCTCTCTTTCTCTTGCTTTGCAAATCGAAGAGACTTATGCACATAATCAAACCATCGCCACAATCAAAATTTACCAATTAAGCCCAATATCCCCCCCCCCCCCACACTTAATTCATGCAGTGTCCTCAATGCATGCATAAAAGAAAGAATAAGGACAAGGGAGGAGATGAAGGGGCTTACCAGATATAATCAACAAAGAGGATCATGAAGAATGATGAGTTCTACAAAAAGTGCTAGGAGCAGCAATAGAAATCTCAATCCAAGGCCAGTAAATGGAGAAATAGCTTCAGACCCAGAAAACACTCGACCATGAATTTTAGTAAAACGAGATATAATATAAAAGTTAAGCACAACTAAGAAATATCCAATAAAAAAATCTGTCCTCATGGGACAGTGAAAAATGAAGGCAATAAAACTCAGGCCATAAATCCTTCCCTTCTCTCCCATTTGCAATGTAGAACACCTATCATTCTTTGAAAAATCAACCAAAAACGGATTACAATAAGCATAAAAAGGATTATGAATAACCTCTTCTAAATAATCATTAAAAATTGGAGGTTTACTCAAATCAATCCTAGCAATAAAACTATCTACTCTTTGCATAACTTGGTTTGCTAAATAAGGATCATGGAAATTTGCTTGAAAAGCATCGTGACTAACATTATCCTCAATAAAATCATCAAACCTAGGAGGTTTGGACAAATCAACATGTGAGACAATGGAATCCTCAAAATGACAATTATCTAAGTTTTCCAAAGAGAGAGGGAGAGATCAAATTTCCTGGGTTTCTATGTTATCATGAAAATCTGATTCTAAATCAATAAAAACACTAGGCTCACTAAAATCAGAAATTTCAGGAAAAAGTTGGACTTCCCCAGGTAGCTCATCAAATCTCGCTTCACTAATATCCTGAGGAGACTCAATCTCAACAAATAAATCATCATGAAAAGCAGCTTGTTGGGAATGACTCTCATTAACCTCAAACTAGGGTGGTGGACTTTCAATATCATTAAAATGGGGATGGGGTGGTTCATTCTGAACAGGAATCTGGTAACATAGACTAGCTTCAGGCTGACTAGGTAATGTACCCATTTCCTCCTCCTGTAACATGGTGATCAATTGAGAGAGTTGCTTCTCCATGGTATTGTGGTTTGTTGTGAGAAGGGCTATGTTCCTCTCAAGCTCACTCAGTCTGGCCTCCTCACCCATGTTTTGAAATTCAGGGGGTTGGTGGTATGGTTCAAGGAGAGGTGGCCCATTGAGATTCAATGGAGGGTTGGGCATTGGAGGACCAAACTGACCATGATATTGGAAATTGGGTGGCCAGCTTCGTTATTCCATTGATCCCATGAGAAATAGGGATGATCACTCCACCCGTGATTGTAAGTGCCAAAAGAATTGTGTTGAGATTGAGGACTCGCATTCTCATCACCATTGCTACCCCCATAAAGATTAGGGCATCCTTCCATAACATGGATAGTCTGGGGATGTGATCAATCAAAATTTCCCGAAAGCCCATAGTTGGGTTGGGGAGCAAAATTGTACTGGGGTGGTGCAAAATTGTTCTCTATTTCACTACTTTTGGCTTCCCTAACCTGTTTAAACATTTCCTCCAAAATCATGGTTGCCTTAGCATAGGTCCATCTTTCCCCCAAAGTCTTATATGGAAGTATATCTCCCATTATTCTAAATTAACCACCTATCCCAAATTGAGGTCTCCCATAAAAAAAAAGTTTAAAGAAAAAAAAAATACTAAAAATAAGAGGGAGCCCATGGTAGATAGTGCATCTATCCCTCAGAAATTGAAGCAATGGTTCCAAAGCTGTAAGGTTACCATATAGGTTGACAGTAAGGGAACCCGTATAGTCTTCACGAGCCACCTACGGGCGACTCCAAATGGATTCTAATGTCGGGTGGAGGACTACTATACATTTATGTTTCCAACGCTCTCACTATGTCGCTTTCCTGTTATCAAGAGTGGTCACCTCCAAAAATAAGTCACATGCCAATCCAAACCACCCAACGAATCAAGGGACACCAAGATTGGTGGGTTTGGGCATATGAAGGACTTTAGATTGGGCAAGAGAAACAGAAGAGGTTTTCAAAACTTTTTTTTTTTTTTAAAGGAAGAGGAGAAAGAAAGAAACTAAAGCACTTAATTCTAAAAATCAAAAAATAAAGTGGTAATAATTCCGCAACGGCGCCAAAAACTTATTTGAGTTAAAATAAAACTGCAAGCGTACGGGTTAATCGTAGCTTCGGATCGAACACGAGGAGATATACGCCACTCTATTTAATTAACTTAAAAGTAATGCAAAGTGAACCAAATTAAAATGTTAAATTAAATTAATTAAACTAATGAAAATTAATGCATCCTAACTCATAAGCATCTAACAAAATTAAGGGATTAAATTAGCGTCCTAACACATGAGCATCTAACCTATCAAACTAACGCAAATTGGGAGTAATTAAAAATAAAATCCTATACTACCAAGTTTGAAGTAATAAAAATGCAGCCACACATCCATATCCACATAAACAAAATAACCACATAAATAAGTAACCCATAAGAAAAATAAAAGAAGTAGAGGGAGAAGAAGAAGAAGGAGAAGAAGAGAATGAGATTGAGAGTTTAGAGAATACAAACCTAGGTGTGCTTGAACCGAATTAATTGAAGAAGCTTGAATGAATACTTGCAAACTAGGAAGCTTAAAACTGAAACTATTACAACCAAATTGAAGACATTAAAGCATAAACTAATCGTATTACAACCATTAACTAATCTTATGAAAACAAAATTAAGAACTTGAAAGAACTAATCTTATGAAATCAAACTAAGAACTAAAGCCAAAAATAGGAAAAGAAGAGAAAATTTCACTAAGTGAATGAGCCAAAAATTACACTAAAAACTGAATTAAAATTGAACTAGAAACTAACTAAAAACTGAATTAAAAAACTAACTTCTTACAACCCAAAGGGCAAGGGATATTTATAGGGGGAAGAGAGGAGAAGAGAGAAGAGGGAAGTGTAGGAGAAATATTCCCTAAGAAAAGAGAATATTCTCTTCTCCTTCCTCTTTTACAATGCCTTGAATCCTAAGAAAAAAAAAGAAAAAAAATAGAAAGAAGAAGAAGAGAAGATTGTTTACATAGATCTTCTATTTCTAGAAAAGTAAACTTCCAATTCTAACAAGTGCTTCCTTTTCTTTGTAGATCTCTTCTCCAAGCAATAAAATCAAAGCATCTTTGATTTTTCAACTTTCCATAGGTGAGAGAATATCTTTCAAAATAAATCTATCCCAAGTAGAATTCCAGAAGTGCACTTGAGAAGTTGGAGGAGAGAGAGAGTAAGTGTGATGACTAGGATTCCTTCAAGAATAAATAAAATATCCATTCTGCCCTTCAGAAAACGTGGAGCATGGGGTGCTTATATAGGCCTTACCATTGTGTTCCTTGCAAAAAATCACCTAAAATAGACCCAAATTTTGTCCAATTTGGAGTTCGGGAGCCCAAGATATCTCAAGTTGAAGTTGGACTGTCCAGAGCCCTCCAAATGGAATCTTTCGGGTACAAAAAATATAACTTCTGGTTATTGCGTTAAGGCCCTTAGAATTTGAACTTTCGCTTCACTTTGTCTCCGGCCGACTGTCAATAATTATAAATAAACTCCTACAGACCATTTTCGTGCTTCGTTATGGAAACAGGCGTAACTTCTTCGTTTCAACTCGGAATCATGTGCTGTTTGAACCGTTGCGAAGCTGACTCGATGGGCTACGCATCCAAGCCATTAACACCTCTAAACAGCTTAAAAACATTTCCTTAGCATAATCTCTTTCATTTTCACAAGAATTCACCTAAAACCTGAAAAGCACAAGAAAGCACCGAGTAACTTTGTCCAATGTGGTAAAATGTATGCTTTATGCCCTAAGATTTCACACATAAGTGTACTCATCAAGGAAAAAGGATCGAAGAGCTTGAGGTGGCCGTCAAAGACAAAAGTGAAGAAGAATTGGTGTTCTTCCCCGAAGGAAAAGTCCCTGAAGATTTCAAGTGGAAGTTGGGCAAGTTTGACGGATCAGGTGACCCTAGAGCTCACCTCAAGATCTTCGCCACCATTGCTAGATCTTATGGACTTATGGAAAATCAATGGAGACAGGCCTTTCCATATTCCCTAGCGGGATCCGCATCGAATTGGTTGACTCAACTGGATCATACCCAGACCCGATCATGGGCGTCTCTGGTAAAGGCCTTTATAAAGTAGTATTCATATAATACTGAGATGGACACCACTAAAAAGGAGCTAGAAACTTTGCACCAAGAAGAATTTTCGAATTTCAACGCAAGATTCAGGGAGAAGGCTGCAAAAGTGTGGAATTGTCCCACAAAAAAGGAACAAGTAGAGATCTTGGTTGAAAATTTGACCTTTGATGCACTCATGACCATTGGGGAGGAGGTGGGAGATATGATCTTCAAGGAGAACCAAGCATCAGGTGTAAACCAAGAGGCTACAGGAGCCTATTCTGGAAGGAAAAGCTCAAAAACAAAAGAAGCAAATGCAATAGGAACAAGCTGCCAGACAGTGGAAGTACAAGTAAAGACCACAAGGACCACACCTCTGGTGATCCAGGTGGAGCCGGAACTTCCCAAAAGAGCCTTCAACTTCGGAGGGATGACGCCATCACTGTTGTTCATCAAGCCCAAAAAGGAAGGAATTATTGAATCGGTTCCCCCAAGGCCTGTGGATCTGAATAATCCACCTGCATGGTACAAGTCCAAACTTTATTGTCACTATCATGACCAGAAGGGGCATCACACGGACAGGTGCATATTCCTCAAGCATGCGATTCAAGACTTGATCGACGATGGCAAGGTCAAACTTCAAGCTGAGCAATAACCAATGACTATAAATCCTTTGCCAACTCACGGAGTAAATGCGTTGCAGGAGGATTCCAAACAAGGAGATCCCACCCTTTTGATCAAGCCAATCGCAAGGAAGAAGGAGGGTCAGCACCTCAGTGTCTCATATAACCTCTGCAAGGATCCATAGCAAACTGAGCAAGGATGCCAAAAAATTCCCACATTATTGAGTCTAAAGTTGTAGCCAGCACTGGTGTAGTCCGATCTAAGTCTATTTCTGAGTTTGTATTTCCTTTCCCAAAGGAGGTTAGAAACTTCCAGTCTGTCGAGTCCGTCTGTACTCCCCCTCTTATCATGAATAAAATTGTTACTCGTCTTCTTCTTCTTCTTCTTCTTATTCTTCTGAGGATGATAATGTCTTTTAACATCACAACTTGTTAGAATGACTAGAGCAAAGAAAAGCTCAACCCATCCGGGAGGACACTCATCTTGCAAATCTGGGAATTAACCAATGCCCTCAAAAGATCAAAATTGGTTCTTCTCTCAATAATGATGAAGTATCCCAAATGACCTCTCTCCTTGAGGAATTCGAGAAGGTCTTGCCTAGTCTTACAAGGACATGCCTGGTGGCGACCCAAGAATCATGCATCATAGGCCACCTACATGCCTGGGCACTCGCCTTGTCAAGCAGAAGCCAAGATGGATACGGTCGGAATGGAGCAGAGAAGAAGTCATCAAGCAATGGAATTTAGGACTCCTCCAAGTGACTCAATACCCTCAGTGGTTGTCCAATATCATTCCGGTTCCTAAGAAATATGGAAAGGTCAGAATGTGTGAGCCCCAGGGATGATTTTCCATTGCCCCATATCGACATGCTGGTCGACAACACTGCAGGCCATACATTCCTGTCATCCATGAATGGATTCTCCGGCCGTAACCATAGTATGTGCCCAGAGGATCGAGAAAGGACGGCCTTCACCATACCATGGGAAACATTTTGCGACAAGGTGATGCCTCTTCGATAAAAAAATGTCGGGGCAACGTATCAAGGAGCAGCTACGACCATACTACTCGACAGGATGCCCCAAGAAGTGGAAGCATATGTCAATGGTCAAATCAATAGATTGACAAGCCCATTTTGCAGGCAGATCCTGACAAAATAAAAGCCATCACGGAAGTGCCGCCATCAAGAACAAAGAAAGAAGTATGAAGGTTCTTAGGCCGCATCCAATACATCGACAGATTTGTAACTCCCTCAATTGCGACGTGTGAACCCATTTTCAAGCCCTTGAAAAAAGAAAAAAAAAGAAGAAGGGGCATTGTGTTAGTCCATTCCATAGTCCTGCCAACCGGCGTCCCCTGAAAATATGGTAGATCCTTCCACTTGGCCTTTAAAATCTACCCTTTTGACTTTTAGCGTACCTAGGGTTGTTAGGGGCTGGTTATTAGCTGAAGACTTATTAATGTCCAGGGTGCTAACAAGATCCTTGAAGCAGGGATTATGCAAGGACCAAAGAAAGAAGGATTGGACGAACAATTGCGTCAATGGACCCTCCATACGCATATGGATGGCCTTACATTATTAGATGACATCAAGTTGCCATTACTGGAAGAATCAGATGTTTTAGGTTTCATCATGATGATGGGATCCTCGGCTGCATTTCTTCCATTTTGGGAAAGTCAAGATAGCCTCAACTATTGAAGAATTTCGATCTTACATGTTAATATGAAGATTGCAAAAGGAACTATTTCTCAAAACTTTGGAAGATTTCTTCAACAACCGAGCTAAAGGAGAAGGTTGGTTTCAATATAGAAAGCAAGCATACCCCTTTTGCATAGCTAGAAAATACCTCCCAACAACTCCAGGGAAGGGCATATCTCTGATGGTTGCAGAACTTGTTGAGCAACCTGGAAAAGAGTGCGATGTCATGTGCCATTCTCAAAAAAATGGAATAGATTTCTATTATGGGTCTCCTATAAACTCCCAAATGTGGTCAAGACTGGTGGAATCAACCCCGGCCTAAGCACTGCCAAGCAAGAAGGGAGACATAGGAATTTCACAAGATCCAAGATTAAAAAGAATACTTGGATAAGAGGAATGTCCAAGAAATTCGGTGGGACTGGCATCAGAGATGCCAGGGTGCAACTACGTGGGATTCATAGGTTGACTCACACCAGTTTAGGTCCCCCTCTTTGGTGTCTCTAAAACCAGAACAGTTTAAGCTGAAGGATTTTAAACCTCCAGAGGCCTTTGTTTGAGTTAAAATAATACCGCAAACGTACGGGTCAATCGTAGCTACGGGTCGAACACAAGGAGATATACGCCACTCTATTTAACTAACTTAAAAGTAATGCAAAGTGAACCAAATTAAAGTGTTAAATTTAACTAATTAAATTAATGAAAATTAATGCATCCTAACTCATAAGCATCTAACAAAATTAAGGGATTAAATTGGCGTCCTAACACATGAGCATCTAACCTATCAGACTAACGCAAATTGAAAGGAATAAAAATGCAGCCACACATAATAACCACATAAAATGGAATAAGGGAATAAAAGTGCATCCACAAATCACAACCATATAAAAAAAAAAATAAAAGAAATAGAGGGAGAAGAAGAAGAAGATAGAGAGAGATAGAGGAGAGGGAGAATGAGATTAAGGGTTTAGAGAATGAGATACCTTGATGTGCTTGAATACTTGAATAAACTCACCATAGCTTCCTCTTCTAAATCTCCATGTCTTGTCATCAACATAGGAACTTAGACTAGGAAGCTTTAAACTAAAACTATTACAACCATTAAACTAGACTTATGAAATCAAAACTAAGAACTTAAGCCAAAAATAGGAAAAGAAGAGAAAATTTCACTAAGTGAATGAAGTAAAAATTACACTAAAAAACTTAATTAAAATTGAATTAAAAAATAACTAAAAACTGAACTAAAAAATTAACTTCTTACAACCCAAAGGGCAAGGGGTATTTATAGGGGGAAGAGAAGAGAAGAGAGAAGAAGGAAGTGTAGGAGAAATATTCCCTAAGAAAAGAGAATATTCTCTTCTCCTTCCTCTTTTACAATGTCTTGAATCCTAAGAAAAAAGGGAAAAAATAGAAATAAGAAGAAGAGAAAATTGTTTACATAGAAATTCTATTTCTAGAAAAGTAAACTTCCAATTATAACAAGTGCTTCCTTTTCTTTGTAGATATCTTCTCCAAGCAATAAAATCAAAGATGCTTTGACTTTTCAACTTTCCATAGGTGAGAGAATATTTTTCAAAATAAATCTATCCCAAGTAGAATTTCAGATGTGCCTTTGAGAAGTTGGAGGAGAGAGAGAGTAAGGGTGATGACTAGGATTCCTTCAAAAATAAATAAAATACCCATTCCGTCCTTCAGGAAACGTGGAGCATGGGGTGTTTATATAGGTCTCACCATTGTGTTCCTTGCAAAAAATCACCCAAAATAGACCCCAATTTCGTCCAATTTGGAGTTTGAGAGCCCAAGATATCTCAAGTTGAAGTTGGACTGTCCAGAGCCCTCCAAATGGAATCTTTCGGGTGCAGGAAATATAACTTCTGATTATTGCATTAAGGCCCTAGAATCCGAACTTTCGCTTCACTTTGTCTCCGGCCGACTGTCAATAATTACAAATAAACCCCTATAGACCATTTTCGTGCTTTGTTACGGAAACGACCGTAACTTCTTCGTTTCAACTCGGAATCATGTGCCGTTTAAACCGTTGTGAAGCTGACTCGATGGGCTACGCATCCAAACCATTAACACCTCTAAACTGCTTAAAAATATTTCCTTAGCATCATCTCCTCCATTTTCACAAGAAATCACCTAAAACCTGAAAAGCACAAGAAAACAGCGAGTAACTCTGTCCAATGTGGTAAAATGTATGTTTTATGCCCTAAGATTTCACACATAAATGTGCTCATCAGATTCCCCCACACTTGAACGTTACTTGTCCTCAAGTAAAGCAAAAGATAAACTAACCTAGAGTGCAAAAAAAATCCTAACTCACTTTCATAAGAATCACGGTTGCACTTAGCATGTGCCACAAGCCTTTCAACCCCTTGGTTACCCCTAGTGGACGAGTTGTGTCTCGTGGATATTTGTAGTGAATATACACCCAAAATCCAATAAATAAAAAAGAATGATGTAAATTTTTTTCATGGCATAAGTAAGATAGGGCCCACAATCTCAAAGAAATACTCAACTAAAGATTAAGGAGCCAAAGGTTCCCCCACACTTGAATTTTATCACCCCACATCAATTCAAGTAACAAGCATGCAACAAGTTCAAGGGATCTCCTCATATTTTCTGAACACTACTCACTTTCAAGTAAACCCCCCATAGCATCGATGGAACCAAAGACTTAGGCATTGAGTATTGTTGACCATAATTTTTTTTTTTTTTTTTCAGGCATTAAGGCAAAAGTTTTTTTTTTTTTCTCAACCACAAACTCTATTTCTACTCCACTACTGTTCTCTGAATGACATGGTGGAGCATACACCAGACACCCAAATACTTGGTAGTTTCGCTTTTTGCATATATTCATAGAGACTTTGAGACATTGATGCAAGAGTTTTTTGAGTTTCCTTCCAAGGAATTTCGATCAAGTCACCTTGCTTCATGAGGCACAGTGCCCTGTCTAGTCCCGAGGAATTCCACTTTCTTTTCTGTTCCTTTTTTTTTTCTTTTTTTTTTTTCATTCACTTCCACTTTCATGCCTTACCTTGCCACAAACAAATTGGTCTCAACTACTAGACAAAAGATCAAAGGGTCCATAAAACACATAGAGGAATCTAGCCATCAAATGAAATAATGCTCATATTTTCCAATTCAATCCCTCTCACTGGATACAAACCAACTACCGTCCTTGAAAAGGGATTTTTTATTATTTCGCATGCTAGGACACCTAATTCCCTCTTTCTCTCACTTTGCAATCAAAGAGACATATGCACAAAACCAAACTATTGTCACAATCAAAATTCACCAATTAAGCCTAACATCCCCCCCCCCACACTTAATTCATGCAGTGTCCTCAATGCATGCATAAAAGAAAAAAATAAGGACAAGGGAGGAGATGAAGGCGCTTACGGATATAATAAAAAAGAGGGTCATGAAGAATGATGAGCTCTACAAAAAGTGCTAGGAGCAAGAATGTAAATCTCAATCCATGGCTAGTAAATGGAGAAATAGCTTGCACCCGTAAAACACTCGACCATGAATTTTAGTAAAGCGAGAAATAATATGAAAGTTAAGCACAACTGAGAAATATCCAATAGAAAAATCTATCCTCATGGCACAGTGGAAAATGAAGGCATTAAAACTCAGGCTATAAATCCGTCCCTCCTCTCCCGTTTGCAATGTAGAACACCTATCATTCTTTGAAAAACCAATCAAAAATGGACCACAATAAGCATAAAAAGGATTATGAATATTCTCATCTAAATAATCATAAAAAATTGGAGGTTTACTCAAATCAATCCTAGCAATACAACTATCCGCTCTTTGCATAACTTGGTTTGCTAAATAAGGATCATGAAAATATGCTTGAAAGGCATTATGACTGACATTGTCCTCCTCAATAAAATCGTCAAACCTAGGAGGTTTGGACAAATCAACATGTGAGACAATGAAATTCTCAAAATGACAATTATCTAAGTTTTCCAAAGAGAGAGGGGGAGATTGAATTTCCTGGCTTTCTATGTTATCATGAAAATCTGATTCTAAATCAATAAATTCACTAGGCTCACTAAAATCAGAAATTTCAGGCAAAAGGTGGACTTCCCCAGGTAGCTCATCAAACCTCGCTTCACTAATATCTTTAGGAGACTCAATCTCAACAAATAAATTGTCATGAAAAGCATCTTGTTGGGAGTGACTCTCATTAACCTCAAATTGGGGTGGTGGACTTTTAATATCATTAAATTGGGGATGGAGTGGTTCATTCTGAACAAGAATCTGGTAACATAGACTAGGTTCAGGCTGACTAGGTAATGTACCCATTTCCTCCTCCTGCACCATGGTGATCAGTTGAGAGAGTTGCTTCTCCATGGTATTTTGGCTTGTTGTGAAAAGATCTATGTATTTCTCAAGTTCATTCAGTCTGGCCTCCTCACCCATGTTCTGAAATTCAAGGGGTTGGTGGTATGGTTCAAGGAGAGGTGGCCCAATGAGATTCAATGGAGGGTTGGGCATTGGAGGACCATACTGACCATGATATTGGAAATTGGGTGGTCCAGCTTGGTTATTCCATTGATCCCACGAGAAATAGGGATGATCACTCTACCGTGATTGTAAGTGCCAAAAGAATTATATTGAAATTTAGGACTCACATTCTCATCACCATTGCTACCCCCATAAAGATTAGGGCATCCTTCCATAACATGGATAGTCTGGGGATGTGACCAATCAAAATTTTCCAAAAGCCCATAGTTGGGTTGGGGAGCAAAATTGTACTGGGGTGGTGCAAAATTGTTCTCTATCTCACTACTTTTGGCTTCCCTAACCTGTTTAAACATTTTCTCCAAAATCATGGTTGCCTTAGCATAGGTCCATCTTTCCCCCAAAGTCTTATAAAGAAGTGTATCTCCCATTATTCTAAATTAACCATCTATCCCAAATTGAGGTCTCCCATAAAAAAAAGTTTAAAGAAAAACAAAAGACTAGAAAAAAAATACTAAAAACAAGAGGGAGCCCAAGGTAGATAGTGCATCTATCCCTCAGAAATCGAAACAATGGTTCCAAAGCTGTAAGGTTGTCATATAGGTTGACAGCAAGGGAACTCGTATAGTCTTCACGAGCCACCTACGGGCGACTCCAAATAAATTCTGATGTAGGGTGGAGGACTACTATACGTTTATGTTTCCAACGCTCTCACTATGTCGTTTTTCTGTTATCAAGAGTGCTCACCTCCAAAGATAAGTCACATGCCAATCCAAACCACCCAACGAATCAAGGGGCACCAAGATTGGCTGGGTTTGGGCATATGAAGGACTTTAGATTGGGCGCACACTATTTGAAACAGAAAAGAAATAAGAGGAGGTTTTCAAATTTTATTTTTTTTTAAAAGAAAGAAGAGAAAGAGAAGAAACTAAAACACTTCAAATTACTTAAAAATCCAAAAAATAAAGTGGTCAATAGTCTCCCCGGCAACGGCGCCAAAAACTTGTTTGAGTTAAAATAATACCACAAGCGTACGGGTCAATCGTAGCTACGGGTCGAACACGAGGAGATATACGCCACTCTATTTAACTAACTTAAAAGTAATGCAAAGTGAACCAAATTAAAGTGTTGAATTAAACTAATTAAATTAATAAAAATTAATGCATCCTAACTCATAAGCATCTAACAAAATTAAGGGATTAAATTGGCATCCTAACACATGAGCATATAATCTATCAGACTAACGCAAATTGAAAGGAATAAAAATGCAGCCACACATAATAACCACATAAAAAGGAATAAGGGAATAAAAGTGCATCCACAAATCATAACCATATAAAAAAAAAAAATAAAAGAAATAGAGGGAGAAGAAGAAAAAGATAGAGAGAGATAGAGGAGAGGGAGAATGAGATTAAGGGTTTAGAGAATGAGATACCTTGATGTGCTTGAATACTTGAATAAACTCACCATAGCTTCCTCTTCTAAATCTCCATGTCTTGTCATCAACATAGGAACTTAGACTAGGAAGCTTTAAACTAAAACTATTACAACCATTAAACTAGACTTATGAAATCAAAACTAAGAACTTGAAATCAAAACTAAGAACTTAAGCCAAAAATAGGAAAAGAAGAGAAATTTTCACTAAGTAAATGAAGTAAAAATTACACTAAAAAACTAAATTAAAATTGAATTAAAAACTAACTAAAAACTGAACTAAAAAACTAACTTCTTACAACCCAAAGGGCAAGGGGTATTTATAGGGGGAAGAGAAGAGAAGAGAGAAGAGGGAAGTGTAGGAGAAATATTCCCTAAGAAAAGAGAATATTCTCTTCTCCTTCCTCTTTTACAATGTCTTGAATCCTAAGAAAAAAGGAAAAAAATAGAAAGAAGAAGAAGAGAAAATTGTTTACATAGAACTTCTATTTCTAGAAAAGTAAACTTTCAATTATAACAAGTGCTTCCCTTTCTTTGTAGATATCTTCTCCAAGCAATAAAATCAAAGATGCTTTGACTTTTCAACTTTTCATAGGTGAGAGAATATCTTTCAAAATAAATCTATCCCAAGTAGAATTTCAGATGTGCCCTTGAGAAGTTGGAGGAGAGAGAGAGTAAGGGTGATGACTAGGATTCCTTCAAGAATAAATAAAATACCCATTCTATCCTTCAGGAAACGTGGAGCATGGGGTGTTTATATAGGCCTCATCATTGTGTTTCTTGCGAAAAATCACCCAAAATAGACCCCAATTTCGTCCAATTTGGAGTTCAGGAGCCCAAGATATCTCAAGTTGAAGTTGGATTGTCCAGAGCCCTCCAAATGGAATCTTTCGGGTACAGGAAATATAACTTCTAATTATTCGTTAAGGGCCCTAGCATCAAAACTTTTGCTTCACTTTGTCTCCGGTCGACTGTCAATAATTGCAAACAAACCCCTACAGACCATTTTCGCGCTTTGTTACGAAAACGGCCGTAACTTCTTCGTTTCAACTCGGAATTATGTGCCGTTTAAACCATTGCGAAGTTGACTCGATGGGCTACGCATCCAAGCCATTAACACCTCTAAACTGCTTAAAAACATTTTCTTAGCATCATCTCCTCCATTTTCACAAGAAATCACCTAAAACCTGAAAAGCACAAGAAAGCAGCGAGTAACTCTGTCCAATGTGGTAAAATGTATGTTTTATGCCCTAAGATTTCTGAGTTTGTATTTCCTTTCCCAAAGGAGGTTAGAAACTTCCAGTCGGTCGAGTCCGTCTGTACTCCCCCTCTTATCATGAATAAAATTGTTACTCGTCTTCTTCTTCTTCTTCTTCTTATTCTTCTGAGGATGATAATGTCTTTTAACATCACAACTTGTTAGAACGACTGGAGCAAAGAAAAGCTCAACCCATCCGAGAGGACACTCATCTTGCAAATCTGGGAATTAACCAATGCCCTCAAAAGATCAAAATTGGTTCTTCTCTCAATAATGATGAAGTATCCCAAATGACCTCTCTCCTCGAGGAATTCGAGAAGGTCTTGCCTAGTCTTATAAGGACATGCTTGGTGGCGACCCAGGAATCATGCATCACAGGCCACCTACATGCCTGGACACTCGCCTTGTCAAGCAGAAGCCAAGATGGATACGGCCGGAATGGAGCAGAGAAGAAGTCATCAAGCAATGGAATTTAGGACTCCTCCAAGTGACTCAATACCCTCAGTGGTTGTCCAATATCGTTCCAGTTCCTAAGAAATATGGAAAGGTCAGAATGTGTGAGCCCCAGGGATGATTTTCCATTGCCCCATATTGACATGCTGGTCGACAACACTGCAGGCCATGCATTCCTGTCATCCATGAATGGATTCTCCGGCCGTAACCATAGCATGTGCCCAGAGGATCGAGAAAGGACGGCCTTCACCATACCATGGGAAACATTTTGCGACAAGGTGATGCCTCTTGATAAAAAATGTCGGGGCAACGTATCAAGGAGCAGCTACGACCATACTACTCAACAGGATGCCCCAAGAAGTGGAAGCATATGTCAATGGTCAAATCAATAGATTGACAAGCCCATTTTGCAGGCAGATCTTGACAAAATAAAAGCCATCACGGAAGTGCCGCCATCAAGAACAGAGAAAGAAGTATGAAGGTTCTTAGGCCGCATCCAATACATCGACAGATTTGTGACTCCCTCAATTGCGACGTGTGAACCCATTTTCAAGCCTTTGAAAAAAGGAAAAAAAAGAAGAAGGGGCATTGTGTTAGTCCATTCCATAGTCCTGCCAACCGGCGTCCCCTGAAAATATGGTAGATCCTTCCACTTGGCCTTTAAAATCTATCCTTTTGACTTTTAGCGTACCTAGGGTTGTTAGGGGCTGGTTATTAGCTGAAGACTTATTAATGTCCAGGGTGCTAACAAGATCCTTGAAGTAGGGATTATGCAAGGACCAAAGAAAGAAGGATTGGACGAACAATTGCGTCAATGGACCCTCCATACGCATATGGATGGCCTTACACTATTAGATGACATCAAGTTGCCATTACTGGAAGAATCAGATGTTTTAGGCTTCATCATGATGATGGGATCCTCAGCTGCATTTCTTCCATTTTGGGAAAGTCAAGATAGCCTCAACTATTGAAGAATTTCGATCTTACATGTTAATATGAAGATTGCAAAAGGAACAATTTCTCAAAACTTTGGAAGATTTCTTCAACAACCGAGCTAAAGGAGAAGGTTGGTTTCAATATAGAAAGCAAGCATACCCCTTTTGCATAGCTAGAAAATACCTCCCAACAACTCCAGGGAAGGGCATATCTCTGATGGTTGTAGAACTTGTTGAGCAACCTGGAAAAGAGTGCGATGTCATGTGCCATTCTCAAAAAAATGGAACAGATTTCTATTATGGGTCTCCTATAAACTCCCAAATGTGGTCAAGACTGGTGGAATCAACCCCGGCCTAAGCGCTGCCAAGCAAGAAGGGAGACATAGGAATTTCACAAGATCCAAGATTAAAAAGAATACTTGGATAAGAGGAATGTCCAAGAAATTCGGTGGGATTGACATCAGAGATGCCAGGGTGCAACTACGTGGGATTCATAGGTTGACTCACACCAGTTTAGGTCCCCCTCTTTGGTGTCTCTAAAACCAGAATAGTTTAAGCTAAAGGATTTTAAACCTCCAGAGGCCTTGACTTAGGAAATAGTGATTCTGCTATCAGATACATGTTGCAAACAAGTGATGTCAGCTTGATGTTTGAATTACCTTTTCAGTATCCATATACTTAAACCAGTTATTAATAAAACTTTTTGCCTCTAGGGAAAAGAGAAGCCATTGTAATATACAAAAGTACATACAAACAATCACAATAAGTTGTTCTTCAAAAAAAAAGAAAAAAAAATTGCATACTCAAGTAAATTCCTTGTGACCTGAAATAATTCTCTTTGACTGATGCAAAGCACAATTCACATCAAAAGACTTCCTGTTACCCGCGTGAGCCCGCTATGACAATAGGCTAACCCGAATTGGTCTGATCCAATCCAGAGGTGTTCAAAACTTCCCTTTCTCCACTCAACATTGTGCAGCAGAGTTCGGTCAGGCTTTCCCCGGACAGAATCACCATGGGTTCATTAAGCAGTGATCCACCCAAAGTACAGTTGGGTCGGCAAATGAACCAATTACAGGCTGAGATGGTAGAGATGAAGCAACTTATGGTGCAAATCTTGCAAATAGTACAAAATATGTCCCCAGGGGGGTACAATACTTACCTTTAGGGAGCCAGAGCATGCCCAGCCTATGACTCGCAGGGTAGTCCTGACAGTGCCTAGGGTACCCACCAAGATTGTGATGGAGGAAAAAGATGACGCATCTCAGGAGTATCCTAAGACTGAAAGGGAGCATATGATGAGGGAGAAAGTTGAAAAGCTTGAAATTGCTGCCAAGGACACAGTTCGCGAGGAGCCTGAAGATGAATTGGTGTTCTTTCCTAAAGGAAAAATACCTGAAGACTTCAAATGGAAATTGGATAAATTTGATGGTTCAGGTGATCCTAAATCTCACCTCAAAATATTTGCTACAGTGACTAAATCTTGGGGCCTCACCGAAAATCAAATAGGGTAGACTTTTCTCTATTCACTTGCTGGACCTGCTTTGCGATGGTTGACACAGTTGGATCAGGCACAAACTCAGACTTGGTCAACAGTGGTGAAAGCCTTCACAAAGCAGTACTCATACAACACCGGAGTGGATGTCACATGGAGAGAATTCGAGACACTAAGGCAACGCCCGACTAAGGGATTCTCCCATTTCATCATGAGGTTTAGAAAGAAGGCCGTGAAGATGTGGAATCGCCCGACAGAAGCAGAACAGGTGGAGATAATCCTAGAGAATCTGTACGAAGAATATCATGATTGCCTTTACTACCAACACCTCAAGACTTTTGAAGAGCTAATGGCCATAGGGAAATGCATTGAAGACAAGTTGTTTAGAAATGCATATGGCCAATATAGCCACACAATGCAAAATCATAGTCAAAACTCAAAGGAGAATATGACAAATTCAAGTCAAGGTGAGTTCATCGATTTGGGTGTGGCTAGATCTCTTGCGTATGCTGAATTGAAGAAATTGGGACTTTTGGGCACAGTTCCTCATTGACCAGTCAGGGATCCCCCACCATCTTGGTATGACCCAGATCAGTACTGTGAATATCACACCCAGAAGGGGCATCCTGCTATGAGTGCATTGCACTCGGGCATGCTATCCAGGACCTGCTGGAAGCAGGAAGGTTCAAGATGAGGGCAAACCAACATCCTAATAATCAAACAATCAATGTTCTCGAAGGAGATTTAAAAGGGTTTGATCCCACCTCTTTGATCCAAGCTTTGCCAGTTCCTTCAGAAGAGGTAGTGACAGGTCAAAAGTTTCCATCAATGATGTTCGCCTAGGATGTCCATGAATCTTCTCTTCCTTCAACAACCTATATAACCAAGCTGAATGGGTCTGAAGGCAATGAAGAGACCAAGGAGGAAAAGGTTTTGGCAGGATTGCCATCTCGGATTGACCTTTTTCCTTTCCATCTCCAAGAACAGATTATGCATCAGGTCTTACAATCAAGGAGTGAAGATTGCCTAGATTTATTTCATGAAATTACTCTCCTCAACCATGGAAATGATGATCTCCAAGGACTTTGTATCCATTTAGATTATCCTTTCCTCAATATCTTTAGGATAAGAGATCTCTACCAGTTGTCTACTGAAGCCCTTTGTTTTCTCTGGTACCTTTGCGAAAAATACGTGGTAGCATTCAGCTTTTGAGTTCCAGAATTGTTGACCTATATAACCCAGGATGAATTGCATCCAGAATTTGTTCCTCCTTAGTTAAACACAATAAAATTCCTTCTTCGATTTCAGACACAGACTCAATGGTTTGAGCAATTATTCAGCTGTGCAAAATGGAATGTCTTCTATACTCTCCATAGTCCTCATTGGATACAGGAGTTGTGAGAAGAACCGAATGCGAATCTGATCATGCATCAACCTCACTGCACCTACCATTTTGGTACAACATTCAGTTTGGTGGATTTCTTTAATAGAGGATACAGAAAGGATGACTGGGAGAAGATGAGGAGTCATCTGTGTGAGATTAACGGAGTCCCTAAGGAGTAGATTCCTCCAAGTTTATGAGAAAATCCTTTTGATGGTACTTACATTGTCAGCCTGCAAAGTGGTAGAATCGCCGAAGAAAGTTCTTCGTATTCCTCTGATGGAACAGGAGCAGACACTGATTGAGGACATCACTGTCGTCCGAAGGTATTAAACTACGGTCATTAACTTGATGAGTATCAGTTTCGCTGGCCGACTTAAAATGGATCCAATACTCAACTCTGGTTAGAAGGACATTTTTCATGGTACAAACTGCACAGTCCCGTGACAAAGCAGTGATAGTACTTCACTCTTGTGTATACAGGATCACACTGAAGACATCATCGGGTCTGCATCCCTTAGTTCTTTAGGTCTTTTCATTCAGTCAAATTTTTTTCTATAAACTCATCCACCGTGTATTTTCCATTAGCCGTCAATGAATATGTTTTTTCGTCCATCTACTCATTCTCTTTCTTTTCTCTTTCGTCCAAATATCAGTTTATGATGATCTCATGACTACTAGTTTAAAATAATAAAAAAAACTACTAACCATTTTTCCAATGTCGAAGTCTTGATGGTCAAGATCTGGAGCTTTCCATACATCTAATCCCCTTCTAAAGAGTCGAAAGCCTGGATGAAGATTTTATCTCATAAAGCCTGTTAAGGGAGGCCCCCTTTGGCCACTAGTCATCTCAAATAAACCCTGAGATAGCGAAACCCGCTAGCCCCCCAGTTGTGCCTTAGCCTTTCCCTTTAAAAAACTCACTTTGGCCCACCTACACCTCATTATCCATACATCCTCTTGCTCATCAAGATGTCCCATTAGCTTCTAGGGTCTAACCGGAAGAGGTCTCTCAGTGAAGTAAGATATCACAAGGACAATACGTTTCTAAAGGATTTTTAAAAAAAAGGGAGAGGGTAGCTCCGTCTCCATAACCAAAATTGGGCCAATCTCAAAAAGAAAAAATTAGAGTTAAAAAAAAAGAAGAGAATGAGATCAAAAAAAGAAACAAGAGTTCAAAAAAAAAAAAAAAAAAAAAAAAAAAAAGAAGAAGAAGAAAGAGAGGATGCATTGGCTCAAGACATTGCAAATAATTGGGAGCACTTGGGCCATGGGGCAAAATAGCTACTTTTCCTTCAAAGGCAATATTACCAAAATTATCAAGGTTGAAATTACCAAAGTCTTCAGTTGAGAAATGAGAGGGAGTGCCAAACTTCTTGATTACATTACTGAAAAGAAAAAGTTCCCAAACAAGTTTAGTTACCAGAATCTTGGTAGAATTTTGAGAGCAGAAGTGTCAAGTCATGGTTGGACCCTAGGGGCACATTTGAGTCTCTACCATCCTTTGAAACCTAGTCCTAAGCCCCATTACAACCTAGTAAAGCCCTCCCGGGCTAAATGATGATGAGACTGCCATCCACAGCTTCGAGCTCACCCGGCTATGATGGAACTCAACTATCAAGGTTTTGACGTTGAGACATCTTTGTCCTGAACTACGTTCGACCTGATCCCTATTTGGGGTACGTAGGCAACTTGATGAAGTAATAATCAAGTTTGGTTTTCCCACATGTATAGTTTTCCATTCGTCCATCTATCATATTTCTACTTTTCCCATTTTCTACCTGTATCCCTCTCTCTTTGCGATCTGATGGTGTAAAGAAAAAGAAGCACGCCTGCCAAGATCACGATAACTTATGGCTTATAAAGAGCTGATTAGGGGATTAAACTCCAGCAGCTTTGTACTCATCCTCTTGACCAGTAAGATGACCAAGAGAATCAACTTGTCGCTGGGGCAATCTCTATCCAAGATATGAAGGATAAAGGAGCATGAGAAAAAAAATTTGTTTCCTTGGGGCAATCCACCAGACAAGAGCATATGAAATTAAAGGGGCATGTTTTCCATGAGGATTGACTCCCAATCATTGAAGAGTCTCAGCCTAAAAGGCAAAATGACCGTACAAGCGGAGAAGGATGCTACTGTATGGGATAAAATGCCATGACTCTCTATGAAGGAAGGGAAGAGTGACCTATCCACCCATCTTGTTCATACACATTCTCCCAATTTACCCCTTTGACCTGCTTTGTCAAAAATTCACCCCACACCCATTCGATGTTGGCCAATCGATGTTTGTCGAGCCTACGTGCGTAGCGGGATGTGAATAATATGCTTATGTGGAATTGTGCATTACTGAGACAGAATCTGAATAACCATAGGTGTTCAAAATAAATTTCTCTAACAAATAAAGTTAAAAAAAATAATAACAAAAAAATTTGTTTGAGCAAATCCCAGATTTCTCTACCAAGGTTTTTTTTGGTGATGTTGTAACATATAATTGTTCACTAAGCTTGTGTGAAGGACAAGTGTTGTGCAACACAAAAATGGAGAATATTGGTAAGTATCTATAGTTGTATGTGATTGCTTTATTTGTGTCATAAACATTTGTATAAAATTGATTACTTGCATGAGATTGTGTTTTCCCTTTTTGCATGACATAATTTGCATTAGGACTGTGATTCCCTTTGCATGCAAAAAAATAAAATAAAAAAATAAAAAAATAAAAAAATATACTTGCAAGAGATTGTTTTTTTTTGTTGCATTTTGGATCCTAATGCTCGCGAACTACCTGAGTTTTAATGGTAGTCTTCTTTTCCATTGTCATCATGGATCCATGTGCATAGGGTTGCATTTTCCTTTAAGCACTCCAGTACTCTGATTATGACAACACTCATGTACCATCTGATTTTCGTCATCCTAGTGCCCATGCACTACTTACATCTAATGGTATACATGTTGGATTGCTTTTCCATTTTCATCATGGCTACACAAGCATAGGATTGCTTTTCCCTGACCAATGCCTTGATCATATACCATCTGAATTCTTATCTCTATTGTTCTCATGTGCAACCTACTATTCGATCATGGCAGAACCCATATACAGTCTGGTCTCTGATCATTTGGTTCCATCGAACCCCCGTACGGTTTGACCAAACCTTCAATCATTCCTGCACTCACGTGCAATTGGACTACCCAATCACTATTAAGATTCATGTACAACTCAATCTCTGCTCATTGGGTTTTTTGGATCACTGTCAGTTTTATCTTTCGGTTATACCAGATTCACGTATGGTTTCCCACTCTCGTGCAATTTGATCCTTTTGATCCCTGCTATACTCGTGTATAATTTCCCATTGATTCTTTTAATTGCGACTATACTCGTGTATAGTTCGATTACCATTTGAATCTTCTGGTCCAGTTGTACTCGCGTACAAATTGATTGAACCTTTGACCCTATTGAACCCAGCTATGCTTATGTATAGCTTGATCATTCACTAATTCTTTCGATCCCATTATACTCATGTATAGTTCAATTACTGCATGAATCTATCTGTCTTCGATTGACCTATCATCTAATCCTCCTTGTGCTCATGTATGAGTTAATCATTACATTTCTGATCCTCACCGTACTCGTGTGAAGTTTGATCATCCCATGAATCTTTCGGTCTCCATTATACTCGTGTATAGGTTGAACCATCATTTGATCCTCATTGTACTCGCGTACAAGATTGATCCATTATATGATCCTCCTTGTACTCGTGTATAAGTTAATCATTGACTCTTCTGATCCTCACCATACTCATGTGAAGTTTGATCATCCCATGAATCTTTCGGTCTCCATTGTACTCATGTATAGATTGACCCATATTGTGATCCTCCTTGTACTCATGTACAGATTGACCCATCTAATCCTCATTGTACTCATATATAGGAATGATCCATTACCTGATCTTCCTTGCACTCGTGTACAAGTTGACCATTGAATCTTCTGATCACTTCTGCACTCGCGTGTAATTTTGTCATCCAACCATTGCCAAAACTCCTGAATGGCTCATTCCCCAGTAAGCCTTTTAGATGAGACCCATCCCTCACTGAAACTATATCTTTTCCTCGGAATGACTAGAGTGTGTCAGTTCATAAATCAGCCAAATTGGCTATAAGTACACCGTGTCCATGTCTTGGGGTGTCTTTCCACATACCATTGTCTTGGATTGACCGAAGAGTAACTTTCCACACCCCATCATTGACAGAAGAGTGTCATTTCAACAGTCGTCCAAATCGGACGAAACCATATCATTCTTCATGATCGGTTGAAGGGTGTCGTATCATTCCTAAGTAATCAACCAAAGGGTATAGGTGATCAGCCGAAAGGCATCGAGTAGCACCAAATTACCCCCATGCATCTGATATGACTTTCATTCCCCTATGGGGCAGTCATTTATCCATATCCTAGTGAAATAACCAGTCGTGCACCCCCAACACACAAATAATTCTCGGTCGAGCAGTGCCGTATCACCCTCAAAACTTGATTCTCGGTTGAGCGGTACCGTATCACCCTCAAAAGTTGATTCTCGGTCAAGTGGTGCTGTATCACCCTCAAAAGTTGATTCTCGATCAAGCGGTGCCATATCACCCTCAAAACTTGATTCTTGGTTAAGCGGTGCCGTATCACCCTCAAAAGTTGATTCTTGGTCGAGCGGTGCCATATCACCTCAAAAAACTTGATTCTCGATCGAACGGTACCGTATCACCCTCAAAACTTGATTCTCGGTTGAGCGGTGTCGTATCACCCTCAAAACTTGATTCTCGATCGAGCGGTGCCGTATCACCCTCAAAACTTGATTCTAGGTCGAGTGGTGCCGTATTACCCTCAAAACTTAATTCTTGGTCGAGCGGTGTCTTATCACCCTCAAAACTTGATTCTCAGTTGAGTGGTGCCGCATTATCCTCATAACTTGATTTTTGGTCAAGCGGTGCCATATCACCCTCATGCATTCTCTATCGGTTAAGTGGAGTCATTTCCTCATTAACTTCTAGCTCGTCTAAATCCTTTTCTAGATTTATCGAATGATTCCAACTCGTTTGAATCTTCTTCAAGATTTAATGGATGATTCTTTAAAATTTAGCAAAAGATTCTTGACCGTCTGAGTCTTTGATTTTTAACCATTCGGGTCGACTGTTACTCTCAGGTAAAAGACCGAAAGGTCACTTGCCAGAAGAGTACAGAATAAAGACCGTTACTCTTAGACGTGTGACTGGAGGGGTCACCCAATAATAAAGTGCGGAATGACAAAATGAAGACCGTTACTCTTAGACGTGTGACTGGATGGGTCACCCGATAATGGAGTGCGGAATGACAGAATGAAGACCGTTACTCTTAGACGTGTGACCGGATGGGTCACCCAATAAAAGAGTGCGGAATGAAATTACTTTGAGTTGCCGAATGATCGGTATTGTCATGAAGATTTGGTTATTACCGAACTTTTTTTCTCTTAAGGGTTATCGAAAGATTTCATCGCTATTAACTGCCTGTTTGGCAACTCCGGTTGAGTGGTACCATATTACCCTCACATAATAAAGATTTGGTTTTTCCTGAGTTTTTCTTTTGAGGTTTATCGAAGGATTTCATCATGATTAACCGTCTGTTTTGGCAACTTTGTCGCCTTCGAGTAAAGCGTCAGTAGTACATGCTCTTGGTAACAAAATTAGTTGGTCTTTTATCTTTACCCTTCAGCTGTTGGCATAGGCCTCGGCCAAAGAGAGGCAAACTGTAGAAACTGAATTTTGTCACCCCTCGGCGATGATGACAACAGGACACGGACAGACATCGGTATCTCTCTCAAGAAGGACTCTTGTCCCTACATTTAAACCAAATCACCCTAACATCCCTAAAATGACTTATAAGACCCTTTTACCTAACGCTGAAGGAGGTACTGCTCACCTTTCCCAACCACGAAGGTCCCGCTAGTCGGTTAGCGGGCCGTGGGGGTCTAGAGGAGCAGGCAGGCCCCTTGCGGGGTGTTGGGAAATAAAAAATTTTTTGAAGAGTCAGAAGGGAGACAAAAACCTAAAAAGACCAAGCCCATGGGCCCAGACACACCCTGAACCCCAAAAATGGCCCATTTGGGCCCAAAAGGTGAAAAGAGCGGGATCACACTGTCCATGGCGCCGTGGACAGTGTCGCACGGCACTGTCAAGGTCCCCCATGGCAAGGGTGTATGGACCAACGATGCCACAAGGGTTTTTGACGTCAGCCTGCTGATGTCGTCCACGGCGCCGTGGAGGACCTAT
Source organism: Telopea speciosissima (assembly GCF_018873765.1). NCBI lineage: Eukaryota > Viridiplantae > Streptophyta > Magnoliopsida > Proteales > Proteaceae > Telopea > Telopea speciosissima. Next base: position 11,572,328 of record NC_057926.1, read on the forward strand.
CAGGGCCAGGCTGTGGGGCACTCCCCCTATAAATAGGAGGGTCCCCCTCCCCTCATTTAAGAGTTTTTCGGGCAGAGAGACCCTCCCAGCTCATTTTTTTTACCCCTCTTTCCCCCGATTCTCTCCCTCTTGAGCGTCTATTGGAGCAAGACTCCCAAGGTATGGGTAGATCCTTTGATTACCCACTAGAGTAAAGAGCGATTCTTATCCCGCAACTGTGTTATCCCGTCAGTGTACGGATAACAAAAAATCCCCTTCACAGCCGTTATTCTGTCTGTATATAGATAATGAAAAATCCCTTATACAGCCGTTACTCTGCCCAAAGTCTGAGTAACAAAACCCATCTCGTATAGTCCTTACTCTGCCCGACAAGAGAGAGGCAAGCCGATTGTCCATTTCCACCTGAGCCGTGGGACATCACATATTTCGTACTTGGTGCATTTTCATTATTTTCTTGTATTTCTTGACAGATATCCATCTCTTTTCTTCTTCTTATTTTTGGCATAATGTAGACAATTAAAGTAATTCGCTTTAGTGTACATAGTAAATGATTTTTCTTTCTTTAGCATGATTAGTACATCATAACTTAGCCTTGCATGTTAGTATAGGATATATTATTAAGGAGGAATATTCAAAAACACGCATCTAGTAGAAAAATCGATTTGTCCAGGCGAGGTGGGTGCCTAACACCTTCCCACTCTCGTAACCTAACCACTTACCTTGAATCTTTGACCAGACCATATGGAATCACATAGCCCTTTCCGCTAATCCCAGATGGGGCTACACCCATTGGGTCCTAGGCCCTAATCCTAGGTGGCGACTCCATTTCTTTATGACGTATGACCCCAATCCCCATGATGAGATATCGGAACGATATACCGTTATTCATTGAAGACAATCCTTGTCACCATAAGGCTGAGGAACCCTCGTCCCGAGGACCATGGTACTTACACGCTTGCTTGCAAGGAAGGAGGAGGAGATCACTAGAGCAAATGCCTCAACATCAAGGATCCCACAATGGGAACAGATTCCAAATTCAATTTGGAATAGAATTTGGGCTATCCATACGCTGCCAAAGATTAAAAGTTTTCTCTGGAGAACCTGTAATGACGCCTTGGCCACGGGAGCTGGTTTGGTGTCTCGCAAAGTTCAAGTTGATCCAATTTGTCTGAGATGTGGTGCAACTTCAGAAATAGGTGACCATTTACTGCTCGACTTTCATTTTGCGAGAAGTGTTTGGTTTGGATGCTCTCTGCAATTCTCCCCCTAGTGAAGCACCTCGGCTATCGGATTGGATCCAAAGCCAGGATGTGTGGTTTTGACAGGACAAGCGGATGGCCCGTGAAGCTCTTGCTAGAGCCTCTTTTATTTGCTGGTACCTTTGGAGAGCACAAAATGAGTTGGTTTTCAACGGTAAGCCATGGTCACCCACAGAGGTTATTATAATCACAGAAAAGGCCTACTTTGAATTTGCAGCAGCAAGTCTGAAGCCGAGCTTACAAACTCCACTTGGGGCCGGTAGTAACCTCCAGTTTTGCCAACATTGGGAACCCCCACCGGTGGGGGTGATCAAAGTAAACTGCGATGCCGCGTTACCAAAAGATAAAGCAAAGGGTGGGTTAGGGGTGGTTTTTCTTGATCATACTGGAGCATAAAGGAAGGTGTTGTCTATCCCCTAGTACTTTGGATCCATTATCCAAGGGGAGGTGCTTGCTATTTGTAGTGCCCTTACTGCAGCATTGGAGATGGGCCTTGTGAATATCCTTGTTGAGACTGATAGTAAGGATGCAGTGTCGTTTATTGAAGGTTCAAAAACACCAATTGCGGAAGTGGAGGATCTGATTTCGGATGTTCATAAGCTTGCATCCTCTTTTTCCTCTGTTTCCTTCTCTTTTGTTCCCAGGGCTATGCATGGTATCTCAGATGCCCTGGCAAGGAAGGCCCTGTATCTTGGGTGTGTGACAGATTGGCCAAATTCCATTCGGTGGCTTCCCAATCTTTGTGTAAGTGAAGCTACTGGTTGTACTCACCCCCCCATCATCAATAATATCCCCGTTTACCAAAAAAAAAAAGTAATGATATATTTTACATGTAATATTTATTTTACATTTTAAACCAAATGGAATTGGATGCAAAGTAAAGTGGAATTTAATAACTAAATATGGAATGATTTGCAGTTAGTGATATTGTCACATGGGGTAATGATAACAAAAATTTCTTTTTTAAGTTTGAAAATTTCACTTTCCTTCCCTTTAATTCCCCTTGCAACCAAACGAAGCCTAAGGGATTTTGTATCCTTCTTATCCTTCCGCCGGTTATGTTTGCAATCCAGCACAAGTTCTTAGTTAGTAACTACGTGTGTTATATTTGTATAATACATGCATTAAAAATGTATTTACTTATCAAGGAGCCTTGTTTGGTGAGCATTCATAAATGCTCATAAACACTGTTGTGACGCAAGGTATGGTTTCCTTGTTGGATAAACATGCTAGCTGATGGTGACATGTAAGGGCATGGATATACCTATTGACTTAATCACAGAGGATTTTTTCATCTAATTAGCTGATCGGTTGCATTATGCCAGTCCGTGCAAGTATGACCCATCAGACTTTATTGAGTGACTTTCTTCATGAATGTCACGTGTCGTGTTATTATTGGGTGGCTATTTTTAAATATAACAACACCCCTACTTCCATTCCAAGATGATAGTGAAGAAGAAAGCCCGATCAAAGAAAACAATACACGCTCAAGGTGGAGTCAAAGCACGCTCATGGCGAAGAAGAGCATACCCTTACTCAATAAGTGGGTCATACATATGCATATGTGGTAGATACATTGGCGGTTAGACAGACGTTGGTTATAGCAGTTCTGAGTTGATATCTTCTCAACGAAATGCTAAAATCCTTCAATCTTTCGTCGCCAATCAAAACCCCAATTCTGTGGGAGGGATCACTTTGATGCCTATCCATCTTTCTATCCTGGAGGTTGATCCTCTCTCTCTCTCTCGGAATTGTTTGAACTTGTAAATAGAACATGGGCTAGGCCCAGTCCAAGCGGCCCACAAGGGGCAGGCCGAATCCGACCCAACCCGACCTGTACCGCACCGCGTGGAGCGAACTAGCCACTTAAGTAGCTGGGTCTCTTCCCCCCTCTTGTATCGATTCCCAGTGGGAGTCTAAATAGGGGCAGGGGTCTTAAGGTTTTGGCTTTAAATAGAAAGCCTGTAACCCTAAGACCAAATCATCTGAGAAACCAAATTCTCCCTCTCTCTAGTGTTTTGTGTTTTGTGTTCTCTTTGAGATTCCATCTCTTCCCAGGGATTTGTGGTGTGGAGTTCTTCTTCATGGAGAAACCTTTTCAAGATATTTGAAGATCATGAAGGAGATAGTTCATGTTCATGTGCTCATAACCATAACTTTGGCGTTTGATCCTTCTTCCGCTGCCTTTTCGTACACATTCAGGTATGATCCAAACCTTGGTTTATTTGGATCTTAGTTTATGTGAACTAACAATGGCATCACAACTATTGGCTTAGGGTTCGCCTACATGGGGAAGAGATTATTATTTTTTGAATTATGGAATTAGGGTTTTATGGTTTGGAAGGAGCATGAGCCCTGCCCATGGAGCGCAACTCATGCCTCTCCCCTATTTCTCTCTCTTTCCCCTTTTTTTCTTCTTTTTTTTTTTTTTCTCTTTTTCTTTCTTCCTCACGTCGTGCGGCCCTTGGTGCACACCCACAGCAGCAGCAGGCTGTGGCTAGCGTTTGCACGTGCTAGTCGTGCACAACAGCAGCAGCAATGGGTCATGGCCTGCGGCTTCCGCGACTGTGTGCAACTAGACCTGCCATAGGTTTTTGGGCGTGCACAAGGCAGTAGCCACTGGCTAGGCCAAGTAGCTACTGCCAAGCAAAATAAAAAAAAATGAGAAGAAAGAAGAAGAAAGATTAAAAAAAAAAAAAAGGATTTTTGAATCAGGGTTTTTTTTTTTTTTTTTTTTGAAAATCTGGTTTTAAGAGGTTGTTAGCCATTAAAGGCTACCCTTTAAAAACCTTGGCAGCAGGCTTAATGCCCACTATCGGGCTCTTATAAAAAAAAAACAATAAAGAAAATTGGCTCGTTAGTTTCTACCGTCTTGCACAACCATTATTTAAAAAAAAAAAAGGGATGCTGTAGATGCTGAATTTTGTCACCCCCTAGCGATGACGACGATCGGAAGCAAATGACTGGCATGTCCCCGAAAAACCAATACTACATCAGAAAACATCTCCACTCGTCCCGTAAAGTGTACATCGTGCCCCAGATGACCCCAGACAGCCCACACAACCCCACAAGGCAATGTCATGGTCACAGCCCCACAAGCCAGTGCCCTGCACTATGCAGCATCGCAGCCTGCATGGCCCCGCCACATAGCACCGCGACCTGCGCCGCCCCACCGCACGGCGCCTCTGTGAGGATCTGTTTATTTTCTTCCCTAGGGCGGTACTCAATTGGTGCACAGGGAGTGGGTTTTATGTGCTCCTTGGTTGGAGGGAGAAGGAATGCGTCTTCTCAAGGATATATGGTTCAATTCATCAGGGGATAGGAATCATACAATCAAATGAAATGGAGTTGCCACCTAGGATTAGGGCCTAGGACTGGGGTGCCTAATACTTTCCTCGGACCGTAACTTGACCCTTACCCAGACCAATAGACCATTTGTCCCCCGAAAGGGCATAGCATGTGAGTCATTATGATACAATTTTTGGGTCCTAGACCCTCCTCTAGGTGGTGACTCCCTACATCCAATCCATCACTCTCTTCCCCCACAAAAGAGGGGATGAGGTAGAGGACACGTGGCGATCCCCCGCAATGTCATTGTCCTCACTTAAACATGTTTGCTAGGTGGCTAATTGGATAATGATTCATGCATCATGGACTATTTGTATTTGCTTTCATGTCCCTCACCCCCCTCACTGGGCTCAGTGGAGCTTACCCCCCCTTTTGTGCACACTTTTAGATGTGTTCGCAGATGAGGGTTACTTGGCGAATCTTGAGGTTCATTCTGATGATTACGATTGCATTGGTGTTGAGGACTCGGAGCTAGTAGTTAAGGATCATGGCGACGACTGTCCATGTGACGAATGTGCCTTTGGGGCACCCTGATTCGAGGACTTGTCTTCTTTTGATTCTTTTTGGGGCTTTGCCCTTGTATAAACTTTTGTCATACATTTACTTCTTGTGTAGTTATGTGATGGTCTTTTGGGAAATGCAAGTATGACAGTATTATCATTTAGAACATCATGTAACTATATACCTTATGCGCTTCCGCAATTATCCTTTTGATTTGAAATATATATTATTTCTCATTTTTCGCACTCTAATATTGCCTGTGATCCAAGCCAAAGCATCGGGATCCTGGTGTTATGGATGGGTGACACGTGTCATTCTAGTCATGCCCGAGTATTTTACCTTAATATCCCTTATACGGGATTGGGGTGTGACATACATTATCTGTATGGCGATCCTGAGCCTGGCATTCCCCTCAGCTCCCGGATCCCATGTCCAAATACCATTCGCACATGCATAACAGTTATTCATAATTAAAAGAATCTCAAACACATATATGATCACACACAAGCTAATACTAATTCTTGACAAAGCATACCTAATAAATTACAATACCTAAACTAACACCTTATGATATAAGCATCACACTTGTATAAATGCATGAATGGCATTCATAGATATATACCATCAAACATTCCATAAAATAAGTTGATTGCCTAACTCAGCCACCTTGTGTTTTCGATCAATAATTCAATTCAAGGCCCGAAACCTTTGATACCGGTACGTCCCCGTTTGGAGTTAAATACCTTAGAACATGTATACAAACATAGATTCAATTAGTGTTTTGATCCCCAGAAGAGAGGGATTCATTAAGGGGTGTCAACCCATGAAACAGGGTTACCAGTAGATGCAAACATGACTGTATCTGCTGATAAACTGGCCGAGAGTGTCGGACAAATGCAAGTTTTCCTCAACGAAAGATGCAGGGTTGGGCCTATCTACCAGTAAAGTGACCAAGAGTGATCGACAAGTATATTCTCTCTGACCGGCAGATGGGTACCTGGGGGGCCATCTGCTGATGAACCCGGATTGTAACTGTCGATGGAGCTGCTGTGCTAAAATGGTGGATTTGGGTTGGTCTTCTTGACTCTTTTGGCTCATGAAGGGCATACCTATTGGCTAAGAGTAGTTCCCCAACCCTAATGGTCACCTAAGACTAGGGTTTTGTACAACCAAATCCCTCCCTTGATTCCTAAACCCTAGGTTTATGTGGGTTTTCCATCAAGGCATGGAAGGGGAGTGTATTAAGATGCAAATAGGCATAGGAAATTCACTTAGAATCCCATAATATGGTCTATTACATGATTCATTACTTAGCTCTCCAAGTCTATAGAAAATCCCCAAAATCCCAAGGCTACAAGTTAGGGTTTTCAATAAATGGGTTTGGCATTTGGATGGAAAGTAGGTGAGATATTGAGGGTTCATTCTAGTTCACCATAATGGCATTATACCATTCATTTACAACCTTCCATTTGGGTTGGTGAAGCTCCATTAATGGTTCTGCATTCCCAATCCATAACCCTAAATAGAAATACATAGAGAGAGATAGAGATGGGGATGGGAACACTCGCCAAGGGTAAGATGAGTTGAGCTTAGCTCCTCCTCTTTTCCTTCTTCTTCTTCTCTTATTTCTCTCCCAATTGAATTTGGCTTTCAAGAAATGGGGAAAATGCCCAAATATTAGAAGGGTCCTTTTTTAAGGGCACATAGGCACTAGGGCCCGTTCGGTTGTGTGCCTTACATTATTCACCCCATTATACATAAATTTACCTATTAACCCTTATAAACTTATATTGTAAACACCACTTAGGGTGAAATAACCTTAGTACCCCTAGTCTAGGTTAGCATTAACTAGGGTAGGTCCCACTTAGGGCTAGGTGGGCCCCACATCCATTTAATTTAATTTAATTGTATTTATAGGCTATTATTCATGTTTAAAACATAAGGTTCATGAATGATGGCTCACCTCATGCATACGGAGACAGTGTTGGGGATAACCTCCTTTCTTCCACACAGTCTTCACACATTCACGGAGGGGCATCTTTGTAAACCTGTCTCGAGTATCTCCTACTTGCTTCGCACCACTTGCAAACATGTGGTGGGTAGTTGACGAATCTACCACAGTCCACAAATCTACCCCCACGTCCGATTTATGAACCTTTCCTCAACAACGTCTCCTGACACTCGGTCAATGATTTTGAATGTCGACTTGACAATGGCAGTCCATAGGTTGATGGTGTAGGCGGCTGCTGAAGCTACGCTATATTCACAAAAGTTTAAATTAGTACGGGTTTTTGGGAACAGATGTAACATGGCTTAAGGGAGTGGGGGGAAAATGATGTGTATAATTATCCATGACCAATAGATACACGCCACGTGACATCCTCGAATAAGCACACGAACAATAAAAAACGTGATCTGTGAGGATTCTCGACAAACGGAAGTAAATCTATCAGATAAGCCATCACAATTGGCAACTAAATGACATTCCTACTATGACACACATATCCTCAGAATATCAAGTAGAAAAGGAAGTAACCCATCCAATCAAGCATTCTATCTCTATCAAAATCCTTGTCGTTTATGGGTTACTTGAGAATTAAGAGACCTACACCTTGAACCCTGTATATACAACAATCAGGGCGTGAGGTAAGCAATCTGAACAATTCTTCTGTTTCCCACTATTTGTTCTACCAGTATTACTGACTTAATCATTGGAGAGTCTCCCTTGGAGATCAACTTTGGACCTAACTCTTGTCTTGCGGGTATCTTGGATTGCTTGTGAGGAAGACGATAGTTTTTGCGGAAACACAAACTTTGTGTAATTCAAGAATTTTTTTTAGATAAATCCTTTCTATTTTTTCAATCCATCATTGGGTGGAGTTGATGATGAATCTAATCAACAAGCTTTCATGGATCTTCTCAGCATTTTGAAGAAGCAAAATCCTGTAGACATGGACCTAGATGGCACTAGCATTGATGCCTCAAAATCAATAGTCTTTACTCCTAAAAAAAAGCCAAATAATAGAGGTTAAAAGAACCCCTTGTTGTCGATTTCTTCCCACTCCCTCAAAGTGGTTAGGGTCAAAGCTCCCCCTTCAACAATCATTCCAACCTTCCAAAGACAAAGAAAAGCTTGATGCAATGGACAGTGTCACTAGAGAAATATGTGATGGTGATAGAAAAGGTGTTGATTTTAAGAACCTGTTGATTCCTAAAATTGCAAAGGTAGAGAAAAATCCTTGGTTGTATCAATCCAGATCAAAAATTTCTTGGAGATTATCTTGTTTCCCTTTTTTTTTTTTCTTTTCTGAAATGATCTTTAATATCCTATACTAATTGGTAATTTTGGTTGCATTGTAGACCATTCATTCCATTTCAAGAGTTTTTCCCCCCATTCACTTCCTCGGGAAATTTTTAGCTCATTACCGAAAGTTCAAGTAGAGATCACCGAGGGCTTCCTTAGGGTTTTTTGTCAGAGAAGAAAGCTTCTTTGTCTTTATGCGGAAAAAGACGATGTGTGGATCGATTGGATTTGTAGGTTAGGGTTGAGTTGAGAGATTTCATGGAAGTGTAGGTATCGCGATCCGGATCGGTGTTCGGGGCCCCTTGGTGACGGGGGATCTTGGTTTTTGCATCTCTTTGGTTTCGATGCATTTATCATGGGGGATTGGGATCATGCTTCATGTTTCAAAACAAAAGGAGTCGCCACCTAGGATTCAGGCCTAGGACCCAATGAGTGTAGCCCCGTCCAAGATGAGTGGAAAGGGCTACGTGATTCCATATGGTCTGGTCAAAGATCGGGTAAGTTGTCAGGTTACGAGAGTGGGAAGGTACCTATCTCGCTCGGTTGAAACGGTCTTTCTACTAGATGCTGAGTATCAAATATTCTCTCTTAATGATTCGTCCTATACCAGCACATAGGCTAAAATGACATGCATTTGTTCCACAAAGTGATGCTCAATTATGAGAATGCATCCTACCATGACCTATTCTAAGAAATAAAAAATTGATAAAATGAATTACGCTAATTAATGTGTACATTTATGCTATGTGCTTGAACAGTCTACATTGTGCCAAAATGAAGCTCAATATGAAAGATATACCTTTACACTAAAAGGCGGAGACTTCAGACTGTTGATTGCCTCTCGACTTAGGTGGAGATGAACGATTGGCTCACCTCCCTCTTACTCAGACTAGGTGATGACTTTTAAAAGGGGGTTTTGCTACTTGTACTTAGACAAAGTAACGACTACACAAATGAGATTTTCTACTTGTACTTGGACAGAGTAACGACTATATAGGAGGTTTCGCTACCTATACTGGGACAGAATAGCGACTGTATAAGGGCTTTTTCTACATGTATTGGGACAGATGTATAGGGGTAAAATATGGATCAAGGGTGGTGTGAAATCATGGCTTCGAACAAACTTTAGGTGGGGTAATCGAAGAATATACCCATGCGAAAGGATGATCGAAGTAAATAGGGAAGGCTAACGAGGTCATGGGGAGGTTCCAAGAGAGTGAATTTGGGGAGAAAGGGGGGTAGAACTCGCTGTCCAACCATGGAAATGAGGGTGGGGTCACCCCTATTTATAGAGGTTTGTCAAGGTGCTGATGCCCACGATATGGTCCCCCATGCGCGACGTTGCGGAGGATAATCGCGACGCCGCGGATGGGTGTCTACGGCGTCGTGGTTAAGAAACCACGACACCGCGGATACTCACCCCTCTGTTGGTTAGATTTTTTTTTTTTTTTTTTGGGGTTTTTTGGAGGTTATCTGATGCTTGGGATATGGTGCCTGTGACTGCTGACTGCTCGTGTCCCGTTGTCGTCATTGTCAGGGGTGACAAAATTCAGTGTCTATAGTTTATCCCTCTTTGACCGAAGCCTGTGCCACTCGAGATGATTGGATTGAGTTAGCATTTCATTAAGGGTAAAAAGGTAACCTCCTTAAGGGGCAAAAAATCAATTTCCAAATTAAGCCATTATCTAACCTTAAAACACTAACGGACTTGGGTTGAGTGATATGAAGTTTGTAAAGTAAGGGAGGTTTGAGTAATTGTAAAAAATGTAGGGGAGGTTCGTGTATATGTCAGAATGGTCAAGGGAGGTTAGAGTAATTTACTCAAAAAAAAAAAAAAAAAAAAAAAAAAAACCAAAAACTCGCTGTTGTTACTCAATAAGCAAACTTTTTTCCAAAAAAAATAAGCAAACTTTTGAACACGTGGCAGCATCAAGAGACCTATAATTCTTAGATTCTACGGCCGATTGCACGTTGGTTGGGAACGGTCGAACTTTCTCAATAAGAAAGCCCAAACGCAAACAAGCCAAAAAGAAGTCTTTGCAAACAAAAACGTGTGCACAGTGCACACCGACAAGACAAAGAAAGAAAACAACACAAAAAAAAAAAACAAAATCTTTAAGTTCGTGCATCATCATGGCTACAACAAACACGCCTTTTGGCTCTAAATTACGTAGTCAACTTCTGATTTTAATTCTCCGCGGGCTCCATAATCCATTTTTTATTTAATAAACATTGTTTAATTGAAAAAATTAATCTTTTTCTAATCATTATATGATCCACAGGAAAATTTGTTTGCTTGGATTGTTAGAGAATCTCATCGCTCACTCCGTTTAGGATTTTTCATCTCTTCGGTTGACACGTCACTTTCCCCCTTAAGAACTTTTTTTTTTTGGGTAGAATCCCGCTTAAGAACACTATTCTCTGGAAATAGAGCCTCTATCGTGCGCCGATAGAACAGCCCAACATAGAAGATCTGGATCCCCTCTTCTCTCGTGTACCAATCCAACGGATTGAAACACCGCCTCGTATCAGGGCCCACTCACTGGATTCCAGTATCAGGAATCTCAATGATTATAATCAAAGCTTGAAATCATTGTTACAAATATGGGATGGGATTTGGTCAGATTCCAATCCAACAGTTCATGATAGCAAAGTGTCTGACGTGGATAACCAACTGTAGAAGTGGCTTGGATAGAGTTATTGAAATGACTAAATGCCCTGATGCAATGAGTACCACCCGTCGTCATAGCTGAAAGACACGTGGCAAAGCTGCTAAGTTGCAAAATCAAATAGAGGGTGAAAGAGAACAAAACAAAGAGCTGATCCTCAGATCCAAATTACTAACGAACCCTTTTTTTCTGAAAAAAAACAAACCAGAAAGACTTTCCTTTATTATTGAAAACGAAACAAAGCTTCTCTCTCATCTGTCTCTCTCTTTCTCATTCATTCCTCCCATCGAAAGCGAAGTCTGCTCGTGAAACAGAGGGAAAAGAAAGAAAAGAAAGAAAAGAAAAGAAAAGAAAGATATGAGAGAGGGGAAGTGTAAAGGAGAGAACAAGCGAGAAAACAATCCCGTAAAGTCGCAGCAAAATCCATTTCATGTGATCTTTTCTGTGGTTCCCGAATCCACACTCCCTTCTGTGATGATTCTATTGAATCAAAGTGTCATCTCATATTGAATTCTTTATCTGAGCTGCGACTGTTGAATCAGTTTGGCATATAAAGTATTAATTAATGTGGTCACCATCGGAACGCTCGATTCTTTGTTTCACTTGCTAGGGTTTTGGCTTGGAGGATCCTCGGATCTCTTCTGAGATGGCGTTGTTTCGGAAATTCTTCTACCGAAAGCCTCCCGAAGGACTTCTGGAGATTTCTGAGAGAGTTTTTGGTACGTTGGAATTGGATCAGTTTTGGTGGATTCACCTATGACCTGACAACCGATCGAATTTTTGAACTTCTTTACATTTGTTTGATTTGGGTCTGATCATGGTGGCGGATTTTCTTACTTTATGGTTGTTAATTGGTGATGGTTTTCAACAAAGTATACTCGTTTAATCGTGATTTGGATATTTTAACTTTGTATATGTTATCAATATTGAAATTGTTGTAATCTTATTCACTTGGGATAAGGCTTAGTATACTAGTTGTTGCTGTTGAGTTCTATTCTCCATAGGCCCTGGCTATTTAGTATTGTGTTAGTTGCGTATTTATGGGTTTTGGTTCTGAACAGAAAGATTTGCTAGATGCATATATTGTTCGTTGACAGTATTAGACTGACGATCAAAAGTCAGTATATTAGTGCGACATCTACTTCTGGAACACAAAAATAAAGAGGGAAAGAAATCAAAACTTCAACTCCCATTGATAATTAACTGAAGCATAATGTACTTTACAATCATAACTTAAATTAGGTACTTAAAACTGGCATGCAGTGTAAAAAGTCAAAACTCTGTTAATGTCTGGCATGGAATTCCACCACAGAGGCATAGATACTGGTCAATAAATATCTGTTCTTTCATTGTCTTTCTTGCCGAATGTGAAAAATCCCAACCCTGGTTCCATTGAGCAAGACGAGAGCGCATAACTCATTCCACAACAATCAGGGGAGTGCTGACCTCATTCCATAACAATCCCCTTGTTAATTTCTCAGATCTGCTCTGCCATACTCGATATGGTGGAGAGCTCTAAAGCTTTTTTTTTGGGGTGAATAGAGTTCTAAAGTTTGTTAATAACCTATCATTGGAAATTGAACCCGTTTATCATATTGCCAACATATTAGGAAAGTGTTATGTAAATCTTCCCAGTTATGTAGACTAAAGGACCTGAAAGTTAAATGAAATTCTCCCCCGGAATCTGTGCTAAGAACTTTTAGGGATGCATCAAATTGATTTGGCGAGAAAATCTTTGAAGCAAGAGAACACTTCTTCTTTCAAGTAAATAAATCCAAGTACAACGAGAGAAATCATCAATCAAAGAAACGTCACATAATAAGAGTAGCCACATCTAGAGCCAACAGGTGCAGGATCCCAAACATCAGAATGAACAAGCAGAAATGGAAAAGAACTAGCATCCATTTTCTTATGATTTTTTGGAAATGAGACAAAAGAATGTTAGGCTAAATGACAATAGTCAAATGAGAAACCGTGACCTATTCTATTACTTTGAGAATGCAGACGAAGAGCATAAGGATGACCAAAACGTTGTTTGTGCCCCAAGCTGATTGTCTTTAGATAGTCCCTGGGATTATTGAATGTAAATTTGTGCACGAGCCTATGCAAACAGGGTTAAAAGCGGTAGATAGCCTGGTTCCTATAGGCTGTGGTCAACGAGAACTTATAATTGGGGACCGACAAACTGGAAAAACAGCTAGTGCTATCGATACCATATTAAACCAAAAACAAATGAACTCAAGGGGCACCTCTGAGAGTGAGACATTGTATTGTGTCTATGTAGCAATTGGACAGAAACGCTCAACTGTGGCACAATTAGTTGAAATTCTTTCAGAAGCGAATGCTTTGGAATATTCCATTCTTGTAGCAGCCACCGCTTCAGTTCCTGCTCCTCTGCAATTTCTTTGTAAATTCATTCATGATCAGTGTGAGGAATTATAGGGAGTGTGATCAATATCTCGCATACGAAGTTTAGCTGTCTAGGAGATACCAGCCCAGGCAAGCTATAGGCCTATAGTTGTGTGGTTGCATATGGCTGTAGGTGTATGCTTAGGGCATTGGGTGATGACGGTGTGTAGTTTTGCCATAAAGCCTGTCTATCCAGTTGGAGTGTGTTATATAACATACTGTTGTGCTAACTACTAAGTAGGTCATTGTGTTGGCTATTGCCTTGGATTGTCTGGGTGTTTAAACAGTGCCATTATCTATATGGTCTAATACATAGAATTGTACTCACATGATTTTCTGTGCATTTTTCCTATGCTAATACTTGCTTCTTAATGTAGGGTTAGGTCTCAAGTAGGCTTATCGACCCAATCTACAATAGGACCTTCCAATGCTCGCATCAGCATCTTGTGCACCAGTTTCCAGTGACTGATAAATATGAGTAACAGCTAACAATAGGTGAACAGCAAGATAATCAACTCTTACAATCCCTCAGCAAAGGGTTTATAGCACCCTGATTACAGACTAGTCACAAAGGAAACAAACAGGACAAATCTGGTCTGTCGACTGACAGATTGGAGGTGATATTAACCAGGAAAACAACAGTCACAGCATTAGTAAGTCAGTTCTTCAGATGGAACTGATATTACTATTGAGGGTAGTACTTCTAGACAGGGACAACCTTTTAAAATTTCAGCCTAATGGTGTATTCTTGTGATTGATTACAAACTACAAAGATATGAAAGAGACTTAAAAAATTAGTAATTGAATCCCAAATTAGCAACTCACAGGTGGAAGCCATTCCGGCCCTTGGATCAGGTTTAAACTCCTGTCGAAGGAAGGTCTGTAGAAGGGTAATACAATACTAAATTATGGCCTGCAACTGATGAATGGATCTGCAGTTCCTGGGACTTGAAGATATCAGCCGAAAACTCCAAGCAACAGATGCCACAGGTTGTATTCTTGGCTCTCCTGCCAACACTTGATAAAGCAGCAACCGACTCTTCTACTAGGGCTCTCTTTGGCATAGTTTATATTTATATTTATGACCTATTTATGAATAATCAGTTATGATAATAGGTTATGAGCTATAAACAATAATCGTTTGATTACTACTAGACATAATAGATTATATAATGTAAATTAGGTTTGGTATGCTTAAGTGAAGAATATATTATGTATAAAACAAAGGCTTTTCTTTTATATTATAATATATATAGTATTATATATTATATTAAGATACTATATTATATAGTACGTAATATATAATATATCATATATATAACATAATAAATAAATATTATTTATATTATATAATGTATATATATAGATATAATATGATATGACATATTATATAATATGATATATGTTAAGAGAGAGGGTGGGGATGGACGGGCATGGTTTGAGGTATCAGTATCGTATCACCCGTATCGGGCCATACATAATGGTTTTAATAATTGCCAATAACGTATTGGTGACACAGTACGGACAACGGGTAAAACAGTCAAAAATATTGTTTTAAAAAGGAAATCAAGGGTAAATTTGTCCGATACGGCCAATCCATGACGATATTGATACGGTAACGTATCGTTTTTGCAGGTGACCGATACCCAATCAGATACCATGCACTAAAACCATGGGAGAGAGAGAGAGAGAGAGAGAGGGTTAATTTTTGTTAATTTTACCATTTTACCCCCACTTAAGTAGCAATTCTGCATATGTTCACGCATCAACAAATATTAATAGTTTATGATGATAAATCATAAGCAACTCTCAAGCTGTTTATGAATTTATGTTTATATTGATTTATTTTAATGAGAAATAGTGGTCATAATCATAACAAAGACATCTATTAATGTTTATGGGTCAGATAAACATAAATTTAAACTATACCAAAGACAGCCCAAGAACCAAACAGTAATCCCCATGGCACAACAAGATTTCGAATGTGTCTCAGAGGTGGAGTATATCACAGAACAATAAAATGGAATTAGGAAATCTATTGAAAGAAAAGAAGAAGAAGATGAGGATAGATGGTTGAGTCTCTTGCTCAAATGTAGGCCTCTCACCTCGCTCTACTATCTCTCAGTCATTGTTGCGAAATCAATTCTTTTTCATCAATCAAATCGTGGGGATCTGTAACAGCCCCTCACCTTTATTAATAGCTTTCTAAAATTCCCTTCATGCGTGGGGAGAAAATCTCTTACAATAATACAATATAATGAATATGGAAACTAAAAAGGGTCGATGCTTTAGAATTTGTGTTGATGTTGTTTGCCACTCCCCTTTACTTCTTGATTTTTTTTTGTCTCTACTTGGATCCATGTAGGTGACCCCATTAAGTTGGGACAAAGCTGAGTTGTTGTTGTTGTTGTAATGAAAATAGAAACTACCCTACATTGCAATATAATTCCTAGTTATAGCAAAATGGTAACTGAAAACTAAATAAAATCTAGTAACTGAAATCAAATTAATGTCTTTTAACTGTAATAGAAACTAAATATCTTATCAAATGTCTTCATAATCTTCCCCTTGCACGGCAGATTTGACAGCTCCATATCATCTGGAAAAATACTCCACGCAATCAGTATCCTGATCTCTTAGAATATCTCCATGCAAACCCCAATTAAGTCATAATGATGGGCTTCAATCTGGCCCACAAAAGTGGACCAAGGGCTTGTGGAATGACTGCTGATACCTATTTTTTTCTTCATGGTTTGAGCTACACCACTTCTACTTACATTCCTTAATCACATTTTTTAATCACATCAACTTATCGGCTCGAGATTTCTCTTTCTGCTTGAACGGCTCTCATCATATATCTAGGAATTTTAAGTCAATGAAGACTTATTTCTTTGATTTTCTCTATTGATTGCCTTTGTAAGAAGATAGAATAGATTAGTGTTTGGTATAAAGCAAACTGATCTTTGATAATCCAACCCCTTTCTTTAAATTCAAAGTAGATGTGACCACACGAATCTCTTAGAGATAAAGGACGTATGCCTACTTTTTTTGAAACATTTCCAGTAGTTTTGGTAGACGGAGATGGAATTGTGAGAGTCGATGTTCCTTTTAGAAGGGCAGAATCTGGAGCTTCGACCAACCACCACCGGTCAATTCCGCTTTGGGGCAACCCCTTACACTACCATTGTTATAGGGGTATGGGGTTCGAGACAAAGATAGATCAAGGCAGCATATCAGTTTTTCCTGCATTCTTCATACCATATTTTAATGCTTAACTATTCTCTCTCAGAGTTCATAAGGGATCTTATGTTTGATACCATGATAATTGGATAAGGTTCAGTTGCTTTCATTACATATTTTCATGATAAGTTTTTAGTTTCCAACCCTATGAGAGAACCCTCTGTTTTATCCACTCAGATTGTTTGCTTGATATGGTAACGATGTTCTGATTTCACAACAACAAACAACAAACTCAGCCTTTATCCCAACTTAATGGGGTCGGCTACATGGATCCAAACAAAACAAAGTAGGGAAAACTGTGGCCAAAACAAAAAAAGGGAATGAAGAGATCAGATAAGAGGGATGGGGAATGAGATGAGAAATGGAAAATGATAAATGAAAGATAAAAGTAAGAGGAAAGAGGCACAACCTAGCAAGTCAGGAGAATCTCAGCTAAATGGGGTCTGCTACATGGATCCTTGCCCTCTAATAGGTTCTATCCGAAGTCATACTTGGTACAAGACCTAGACCATGCAAGTCCTTCCTCACAACTTATTCTATGCTCATTTTAGGCATGCCCCCTAGCTCTTTTAGCTCCTTCCATCGGGATCTTATCACTCCTCCTTACTGGGGCGTCCCTAGGCCTTTGTTGAATATGACCATACCACCTCAAACGACTCTCTTAGAGCTTGTCATTGATTTGGGCAACTCCCAATTCAGCTCTAATACGCTCATTCCTTGCGTTATCCTTCTTAGTTTTTCCACACATCCATCTTAACATCCTCATCTGCTACACTTAGCTTCTCAATATTACACTTGTTAATTGCCCAACATTCTGCCCCATGCATCATGGCCGGTTGTACAACAGTCCTATATAATTTTCCTTTAAGCTTCTCAGGAATGCGTGTCGGTCACACAGTACTCTGGATGCACCTCTCCGCTTCATCCATCCCACTTTAATCATCTGTAAAACATCCTCTATGTTCTGATTTCAATTGAGAATAAATAGATTATTATGTATGTTTTAAATTGTCCATTATGGTTATGAAACCTTTATTTAGTTTGGCCTGTAACGAACAAGACCATTGTTTAGCTTCAATTGCATTCAACAAAGGTATTCATTTATGTAATTTTAGTTAACTTTTTGTTCATATACAGTATTCGACTGTTGCTTTTCCACGGATGTTTTGGAAGAAGATGACTATAAAGTCTACATGGAAGGCATAGTTGGACAACTTCGTGACCACTTCCCTGATGCTTCATTTATGGTATTTAACTTTCGAGAGGGAGATAGGCAAAGTCAGATTGCCAACATTTTGTCTGAGTACGATATGACCGTAATGGACTACCCCCGGCATTATGAAAGTTGTCCATTACTCACAATGGAGGTGATCCATCATTTTCTGAGATCTAGTGAAAACTGGCTTTCTCTTGCACCAAATAATGTGCTGTTAATGCACTGTGAGCGAGGTGGATGGCCAGTGTTGGCTTTCATGCTGGCTGGACTTTTGATTTATAGGAAACAGTACACTGGAGAGCAGAGAACCTTGGACATGATTTATAAACAAGCCCCCCGTGAGCTTCTGCAATTGCTTTCACCACTGAATCCACTACCTTCACAGCTGAGATATCTTCAGTATGTCTCAAGGAGGAATGTGGCCTCAGAATGGCCTCCTTTGGATAGGGCTCTTACATTGGATTGTGTTATTCTTAGACTAATTCCTAATTTTGATGGAGAGGAAGGCTGCAGGCCAATATTTCGAATATATGGACAGGATCCCTTTATTTCTACTGATCGGACTCCTAAAGTTCTGTTCTCATCACCCAAAAAGGGCAAACTTGTCCGGCTTTACAAGCAGGTGAATATACATTCTCTTTCATTAGTTTATTTTCAGTATTTCTTTTTAGTCATACTTGTTTCTGCCATATTAGAAAGAAAATCCTCGTCCCCCCCCCCCCCCTTAATTCACTTTCTCTGACATGTGAACTCTTTCTCATTCTATTTGTTGACTGTTTTCCATGGTTTTGGACCTTTCATTCTTCAAGTTCTTTTGTTATTAAATAACAAGAAGTTTTCAGATGCTTAAGTGGTGGCATGATGTTTGATTCTATATTTCCTTTTATGCCAAAGATCTATATGTATAGGTCATAATGCCAGAGGAATTGTTACCGCGAGCCATAGCTCAAATGTGTTCATAAGTGTCTATATTGTAAAATCGAATATCTCTCTCTCTCTCTCTCTCTATATATATATATATAGAGGGAGAGCTCATAAGTGTCTATATTGTAAAATCGAATATAATATAATACATATATGAATTGTTCAGGTAATGTTGTTCTGGTGATCTTTGTCTTTCACGTGTGTCAGCTGGATTTATTTATTTAATTTTTTTTTTCTAAACACTGGAGTTATATTATTGAGATATAAGATCAGGGTGGGCTCTGTCCTTTCTTTCTTTATATTGTTTTTAAGTTTTGAGTTTTGTGTATTTTGTACCCCTGTAGTTTTTTATTGTACCTGTTTGAATTAGCCTCTTCCTCCTTTTTCCTTTGCATTTACCCTTAATTAATATACTTCTGATCTTTTCCTCTGCTCCCCCCCCCCCCCAACGGAAAAAAAGAGCTCACACAAAGAGATTTCCAGCATATTTATTTGTACTGTTGATGCTTGCCCTTGAACTTGTCTTCAGTGTAAGATGTGTCTTTGAACATCATTGGCTTTGATATTGCTAGTCCCCTAAATTATTCCATTATTCTACCTTTTTACTTCTTGTGGCAGAGAGGAGAAATTGTTTATGTTGGAATAAGTCAATATCAGGCTGTCCTTAATACATCTGCCCTGCCCTTGGAACACATTCACATGCCTGGGGTTCATGTGTTATTTTCCCCAACTTGTGCCATTCATGTTTTTCGTTCCAACTCCTTTAAGGAATACTGTGGACCATATCTCTTTTTTGGTGAATAAATATATTACCAAACCCCAGGAGGGGCCAGGGAGAAAGAGGGGGGGGGGGGGAATATACAAGAGAGAAGGGAGAAAATGGGGGGGGGGGGAACAAAGAACAAGCAACCCGACCTACGCAGAGGAGGGAGACTGCAAGAGAGACGAATCAAGACCCCAGGATACAACAATATGCACCTAAAACCAAATCAAGCTAAAGGGAGACCACCCAAAGAGGAGCCAAAGGACAAAACAGCCCCAACCAACCAATCACGCAATTACAAAATTGACCTTCCCATTAGGATTATAGGGAGGAATGGGAGGAACCGTCCGTCTCCCGGTATGATTGATTGAAGCAATGGAAGTAGTCGCCTTATCAATAGTGCCTAAAACACTACCATCCGATCTTTGATATCCTACAGTATTGTTGACCAGACCAGTCCTAAGATCCCCCACAGGAGAGATACAGTCTGCAATAACCGTGGACCATATCAGCATAGCCTAGTCCATTGGGCCAAGTTTGGCTCAGGAGATGGCCTGAGTAGGGCTGGCAAACTGTGACTTAGAAAAACACAGCATTATTTATTTATTTTTGAGTGGTGGTGGAGATAGAGCAATAAGGTCCTGTATGCTTGGCAGGGCTTTTGATTACAAAACAAGTAGAAAGAGGTTGTTTTGGTTAATAAATGATGAGAATCATTTGTTTTTCCTTTCCTGTTTGAAAGAATGGTGATGGCTTGAATAGAGTTGAATGGCAAAATAGGATCCATGTGGACGACCCCATTTAGATGGGACAAGACTTAGCTGAGTTGATTATTCATGTTTGAAAGACCCAAAAGGCATAAGGCCCATGTGACAGCATTTCTCTACATCAAAATACCACTTCCTGCTTTCTGTTGAGATTTCTGGGATATGAAGTACTTTTAGGAACAATTGCCTTCCTTTCATGCAAGCTGAATTGTGTCTGTCTATCACCTTCTGTTGCAGGCAGACTGTGAACTAGTTAAAATTGACATCAATTGCCATATCCAAGGTGATGTTGTGCTTGAGTGTATTAGTTTGGATGAAGATCTGGAGCGTGAAGAGATGATGTTTCGTCTCATGTTTAACACTGCTTTTATTAGATCAAACATCTTGATTCTTAACCGTGATGAAATTGACATATTATGGGATGCCAAAGATAGGTTTCCTAAGGACTTTAGAGCAGAGGTATGTATCTTTCCCTCTCCTCAATGGGTTTAGCTTTCCATTATTATATTCCTGATGTCAAACATATTCTATTGTGTCTTGGTACAGGTTCTTTTCTCTGAAATGGATGCTGCGGCTTCACTGATCACGGTGGATTTGCCTGGCGTTGAGGAGAAGGATGGCCTCCCCATTGAAGCATTTGCTAAGGTTCAAGAGATCTTTAACAGTGTAGATTGGTTAGATCCAAAGGCAGATGTAGCCCTAAATGTGCTTCAGCAGATATCTGTATCAAACATTCTCCAGGAGAAGTTGGAGACTGGTTCTCTCCAGAATGCTTTAACCGACTCACAGTCAAGTCCTCAGAAACTTCTTGAGAAACTGAAGCCTGTGGTGTCAGAAAATAACATCAAGATTTCCACGTCCATGGCTGTGGAGAAACAGTCTATGCCTTCTGTCAAAACATCTAAAGATTCAAATTCAATGAAAACGAAGGGTCAGCCCCCAGACCTGCAGGTTGCTCTTCAAAGGCCTGGTCAATCTAAGATCATATCGCAACGACTACCTCAGACTTCTGTTTCCAGTCCGGTTTCATCTTCTAATTCTTTGCAAGGGTCACCAATGTCCATGTCAAAATATCAGAGTGCATCCTCAGCTCTTGGCATTACGGCTCTCTTGCATGATCATGCTTCATATGGAAGTGCAGAAGGCACTAATCCAAAGACATCTCCACCTTCCCCAGCTTCTTCAATTTCCACTGTTTCACATTTACCAAAACCTGTGGGGCACATTAATTTTTCAAATCCACCACCATCTCCACCACCTCCTCCGCCAAGGCCTACTTCAGTTGCTTCTAGCAAAATAACTTTTGCAAATGCCCCTCCTCCGCCACCTCATCAATTGTCAGATTTAGAAGCACATTCTTCATTGACCCAGCATCCTGGATCCGTTTCAGCAGGTAGAGGTCGGTCATCAGTTCCTCCTCCCCCACCTCCACCACCTTCCTCTTCAGGGACATCTGCCATTGCCAACTCATATGTTAATCTTCCTTGTCCTCCACCTGCAACCCAGTTAACTGGTGCGACTGTTAACAAGTCATTGTCAATCCCTTCTCCACCTGCACCACCTCCTCCACCGCCATCTATGAACTCATCTTTTTCTCCTCCTCCACTTCCACCTATTAAGAACCCGGCTGCTTCTCCTGCGCCTCCACCTCCACCTCCACCTCCACCTATTAAGAACCCAGCTGCTTCTCCTGCTCCTCCACCTCCACCCCCACCACCAATGAAGAGTCCAGCTGCTTCTCCGGCACCTCCACCTCCACCTCCACCACCAATGAAGAATCCTGTTGTCACTCCTCCTCCACCTACACCTATGAAGGCAGCTTTTACAGCTGGCCCTCCTCCTCCGCCTCCTCCTTTACATTCTGGGGTCATCCCAGGTTCTACTGTTACATCTTCAGCGCCACCACCTCCTCCTCCTCCAGGTTTTGCATCGAAGAGTCCTGGTACTGCATCTCAGAATTCTCCTCATGTTCCACCTGTGCCTCCTCCTCCTGCAGGGATTCAGAAAACCAGCAGTGCTTCTTCACAACCTCCTGGACCACCACCTCCTAGTGCTCCATTTGGTGCAAAGGGTCGAGGTCTATCACGTGCTACGGGTCCTAGGAATCAATCCAAAAAGGCTTCTCTGAGGCCATATCATTGGTTAAAGTTAACACGAGCAATGCAAGGAAGTTTATGGGAGGAGACACAAAAATCTGGTGAAGCTGCCAAGTATGTGTTATTTTCCTGGATGTTTATGCTCTCTTTTATTTTATGACTCATATATTGGTTCATCTACAAAATTTCACAGGCATTTATGTCACCTTCTATCTTTCATTCTTTTATTGTTATTGTTTTCTTTTATTATAGGGCTCCAGAGATAGACATGTCAGAACTAGAAAATCTCTTCTCTGCAGCAGTTCCAAGCTCTGAGCGTGGAGGTTCAGGCGAGAAATCTAAGCGTGCCTCTGGACCTAAATCTGATAAAGTCCACCTGGTAATTGAGTTGTTGGTTGTTACTTCGTTTCTTGTTCTTATTTTTCTGCCTTGTTTTGGTGACAAGAGAATTCTTATTTGCAGTTATGAATTTTGTTTTGTAATATCCAAATCCCTATCTACTGTTTCTCGCAGATCGAACTAAGAAGAGCTTACAATTGTGAAATCATGCTTTCAAAGGTTAAGATGCCACTGCCTGATATGTTGGTAAGAAAGTAGATTCTTTTCCAGTTTCGAACAAGTGCTTTTGCACATTCATTTATTTGTTTACTTAGATTTGGTACGACTTAGATGAGTTAACCATTTTAGTTTGAATTGGGATTCATGTAATGTAAAGGTGAATCAATTTATGGTATAAAAGCTATGAATAGTCTTTCTTTAACCTTTAAGAGTTGGTAATTTGAGTTTTGATTGGTGTAGTCTTTATCTCCATTTTACTTCATTGTTCTTGCACCTGCTGTCTTCATTACCTGGGATGTATGTTATTGCAATCAAACAAATACAAATTATATTTGATTGCTGAGCGCATTATGTAGTGGTTGAGCATTTTACTCGATGGTTCCTCTCACTTTTGCCTTTCTATGGATGTTTTACAGAGTGCTGTGCTTACGTTGGATGATTCCGTATTAGATGTTGATCAGGTTGATAACCTCATTAAGTTTTGTCCAACAAAAGAAGACATGGAACTACTTAAGGTGGGAGGATTTTTTTGACTTATCATTGTTATTACATCCATAGTACTATATCTCGCAATATATCGGTATCTCGGGCCTACTGAGATATCCGAAATATCCGAAATTTGGCGAAATTTTGCCGAAATATTGCATTTTTTCGGCAATATTTCGGGAGTCCATCTCGGTGGGTATTTGGCCATATCTAGGCCTGATACTTTATGGACACCCTTATTTAAGCTAAATAAACACATTTAAACCTTCATATTGCAAAAAAAATGAACTCAAAGTGGTGTTTTGGGTTTGTTCCCTTGATTGACTATATACGGTCGGACCCTGTTGTATAAAATAGTTAAATACATATTGTTTAAGTACTAAAAGACATAATAAGAAATTTAAACAAAGTAATGAAACAAAAATAAAGTCAAATGTGGCCTTTAGTTTAAACTTTAAAGTTTAAACTCATAAAGTCATAAGTGCATAAGTCATAACTCATAAACTTCATAATAGTCAATAGTTTAATACTTACACAAAGTATTTTTACGAAATATACCGAAATGTACCGAAATTTACCGAAATATACTGCTCAATACACAGTATTGCTACGAAATATACCGAGATATACCGATATTTCGCCGAAATTTATCGAAATTTCGCTGAAATTTGAACTTTTTTCATTTTGGAAGCCCATCTCGTCTCGGTAGTGTCGAAATTACCGTAATTTCAGTAAATTTCGGAGATATTTCGCGAAATTTTGTACCATGATTACATCATCATTTTTTTGGGTGAATAAAAAAATTCATTACGAAAGAGAAGAAGAAAACAGCAGCCCGCTAAAGAGGGGGAAAAAGAAAGAAAAACAAATACATAAATAGGACCACACCCTCAGGAAGCAGGGGGGACCTGAAGAAACGAGGGAGAAAGGCCCCAAGAGACAACAATATGCCTGTTCCTTGGGGAATCAATACAAGTAGAGGTAACCGCAGAAAGTTTGGCTTTAATGTCGAAAGAAATGGAGTCCCAAATCTGCCGAAGAGGCCGAGGGTTGGAGGTCCATTTCCTGATATTATGTTCCATCCAAATAGCTAGTACATTATCATTATTAGTATTATTGAGGATTATTATCATTTTTAGTGATGGTTAAATTTTTGAAATACACCTGGAAGTATCAATTCCACCCATTATTTCATTTATGCTTTTGGTCTAGACTAAATAGAATTCTTACTCCCTTCAACTTATAATGTACATACACTTCCATGCTCAGGGCTACAATGGAGACAAAGAAAACTTAGGGAAATGTGAACAGGTTAGTGGACTTTTGCTTCCTTTTGTTTCTCTCTTCTCATCTCTTGGTTGTTCGTTCTGTAGGAATGACATCTCACTGTGTGAATTTGTTGGTCTAAAGTTCTTTTTGAAGATGCTGGCTTGCCAAACTCAGAATGGGCCAGGGTGATAATTGAAGACAAAATAGGGAAGAAAATAGAAAATGGGTTCAGTATTTATGAGTTTGTAGATAGAGCAAATCTTCGCCACACTGATATCTTTAGTTCTGCTGTGTCTGGAATTGAGTAGTCATCCTTTGTTGCCTTCTGATACACTCAAAGTTAAAACCATTAAACGACATGCATAGTCTCAGGAATTCCATTTTTTACATGGTTTGAGAGATATGCTTTCATTAATATCTTTACTTTTTTTGTTTGACATCCCTTGTTGATTGACAGAATGCATTTTTGTGACAGTTCTTTTTAGAGTTGATGAAAGTACCACGGGTGGAATCTAAACTTAGGGTTTTTTCATTTAAGATACAGTTCCGTACCCAGGTTGGTACATATTGTAATGGTATCATTATTATGTCGGGTACATATTGCTGTGGCATCATTCAATAATCTGCTTTTGCTCTTTTCTCCTTTCCAGGTTTATGACCTTAGAAAAAATTTGAACATTGTCAATTCTACATCGGAAGAGGCAAGTTTTTCCCCTTTATTCTTTCATCTTCCACCATCCATTAGTTCAGGTGTTTCTATTAAGATTCATATCTCATTAACCACTGGACTCATGTATTTATCAGGTCAGGGGTTCTGTCAAATTGAAGAGAATCATGCAAACAATTCTTCAACTGGGAAATGCACTGAACCAGGGCACTGCAAGGGGTGAGTTGGTATTTGATTGGTCTAGAATCTTTGTAATTAGTATGTACATTTGAATCTGGGTACAAATTGTAATGCCCTCCACCCCCCTCCCCTCCCTAAAATTTTTTTTAAATGAATGAATAGTTTTGTGTTTGTTAATATGCTAAGCTGAGGATTGATACAAGATGAAATTGCTATTTCATTTATTTGCAGCATTGAGCTGCAAATGGTTCGAAGACTAACTCAGTGGCTAGAAAAGAACCTTAGAAGGTGTATACGCAGGCTTTATGGTTAGGACTTGGGAGAAATAGATCTTCCCTTCAAGGAATTGTGGATGGGAAACTATAAAGTCTCCTGGCTGTGAGCACTAACCTACGGCTATCTGAAGCCATGAAACTATGATTTGGCTGTGTTTGATGTATAGGGTTCAGGGGACTGAAACAAAAATTGGAATGTAATAGGAATTAAGGAAAATAAGTGGGAGAAGAAAACAGCAAGTAGAGAGTAAGCTGGTGAATGCAGAAAATTAAACAAGGTAGAAGAAAATAAAACTCTCGCAAAATTAAAAAAAAAATCTGCTTACTAGTACAATGTAGGTCATCTTGAAATCCTAGCAACCTATTGGATGCTGTTTTTTTGCTAAAGATCAGCAAAGTATGTACTAGAATTAAAAAATGGTGTTACAAGAATGACTGGTAAAGAACCAAAAAGAAAAAACTCAGAAGTCTGCCATTTTGCCTTCGGCATTGCCATCAGCAAAATGTCAAACCCTGGAAATCTTTACAAAAGTTTTTAAAAAAAACCCCATAAACCAGAACAGAAACTTAAGTAAATCTGTAGTAAGGGTGGCCAAGCGCTTCCCAAGAAACCGCATGAGCAATAAAATTAGGGGAGACGTTCCAAGTGTTTGAAGTTTTCACTTTAGCCGCATGATTAGCTAGGGCATCTGCAGCCTCATTTGCTTCCCGGTAACAGTGGGTGATTCGCCACTGTATAGAGTCAAGGAAGGTAGAGATTGACCACCATGTCTGTAGGAAACACCATGGAATCTTCGTGAAAAAATGGGTGTTACCACTGCAGCCGAGTCGCTCTCAATCCATAGCATTTCAATACTTAAGTCCCGAGCTTGCTTAACTCCAACAAAGAAAGCTCCCATCTCCGCCATGAAATTAGACCCCACCCCCTGATAAGATGCAAAACATCTAATAGCTGAACCCAAATAGTCTCGAAAAATCCTGCCTGCACCAGAGGAACCAGGATTACCCAAGGAGGACCCGTCAATGTTTAATTTCCACCAACCTGTAGGGGGCTGCCTCCACCGTACCTCAACTATTTTTTTTCATTGGTGATCTGGATATATCAATTTACAGTTTCCTAGCCAAAATCAGATCCTGGACCGATTTGACTTGAACCCCATTAATACGGGTGCAATCTGTGACCTCTCTGAAGCATAATTTTACCACTTGCGTTGGCGTTCTTCTCAAATTATCATACCTTCGCCTGTTGCGCTCCATCCAAATTTGTTGGCAAATAATAATAAGCAGTACCCCCCATATTTTGGGAAGAGGGACCACCTTAGCCTTTCTATGCCACCAAGAAAAAAGAAGCTCAATAGAAGGGAAACCACACCAGTTCTCATTAAAGAAATAGAGAACTTCCCTCCAAACATGGCACGAAAAAGTGCAATCCATAAACAAATGATATCCCGATTCACTGGCGGCAAAGTAGAGCTCACATCTTGACACCAGTGGCATAGCCTTGCGACACACTTTGTCATCAGTAGGAAGCGTGCCATGCGCAAGACGCCAGCCAAACACTGAAGTGCGAGGTTGAAGATCCTGATGCCAAACCGCCCAACCCCACTCAGGGGTAGTCACCTTCACTCTCAGAATGTCCCAGGCAGACTTAACAAAGAAAAAACCTGATTTTGTATGAGCCCAAATACGCCTGTCTGTCCTGTTAGAAAACGAGATTTCCATACCTTGGATCATAGTGAAAATATTATGGAGAGCTGGGACCCGTGTCGTCGGAAAAACCCAAGAACCTGCCTCCAAAAAATCAGAAACCGAAGCAGATAGGGAGCGAGGAATCTGGGCGGGATGAAGCAAATCTTCGATACTTTGATCACCAATCCATTTGTCATACCAGAATCTGATGGAGCTGCCACTGATGGAGCTGCCTGCCATTGCCAATCATCCAACACTCAGCAGATTGGACAAAATCCCAAACCTTTCGGAGACCTGGGAGGACCGTTGACGATCCAACAAATTTTTTGAGTGAACCATCTGCTTTCACAAACCTCCCTCGCATAAAGGCTGCAAAAACAGAATTTTCTGACTTAATAACCCAGGCAAACTTGGCTATCAATGCCAAATTTAAATCCCATAGATGCCGGATCCCAAGACCCCCTTCTTTTTTGGGCTTACACAGACTGTCCCATCGAACCGTGATGGCCTTGGACCGATCTACTTCCCCTGACTAGCGGAAGTTACGTGTCCATCTCTCCATGATCTCTATTGTTCCCGCCAGCCAAAGGTAAACCGAAAAATTATGCACCGGAATACCTCCCATCACTGAACGAACCAATTCGATACACCCCACCATAGACAGAAGACGCCCCTTCCAGGCAGCAAGCCTTTTTTTGAATTGGATGCTGTCTCATCCAGAGAGAGTGATGATTTTCCATCTCCTTGTATCCTAATCGTACTAAAATTTGGTTTAAATCCAAACTGTATGAACCAGACCTGGACCATTAGGTTAGATTGTACCAAAAAATAGAAAAAAAAAAATTCAAGTTAAACAGAATCAAAATGACTAATTATTGACACTACTACCATTGCTCCTATAGTTCTATCTACTCAATATGGGATGATCAGCTGGATGCAGTAGCGGTCCAATGTTGGCCCGCATGTCAATTGACCCTCAAAACAATTATTTGGCCATATGTCTTGTCCTGGTTTGAGGTGTAGTTTGGAAAAGGGGAACAGTCGTGAATTACCTTGAAGGAGAAGCTAGCCGCAGAATGAATCCCCTTCAGCTAATCCAATCTGTTTAAGGTTTATGGAGAATCAATTATTCATCTGTTTGTATTGTTAAGTTGCTTGGTTAATTGAGGATGAATTCTGGGATACATTGTTTTGTCCTTCATAATGATGTCTATCGGAATTTTTGGTAGTTGGTTTATACCCGTTTTAGTAAGAGGGAAAAGCACTGGAAAGTGCATTTGTATATAGGACATTTGGGATAGAAGTGGTGTTTTCCAGGGTGTCACTCTGTTTATGTTGTCATTGGTTGGTTGACAATTGGATATCTACAGATACTTGTTTGATTTATTTAACTGCATGCAATGACAATGTTTTGGTGACCATTTGAGACGAAGATAGACGCCTTGCTCTATATCCTTGTTGCTATTGGAAGACTTGCCATAGTTAATGATTTCTTGCTGCATCTGTTTTTGGCTAGTGGTTATAATTCATTCGTGCAGAGAAATTTGACATCCACTTGTAAGGTTTTATTATGATTTGTAGGACATTATTTTTAATGTGGTGCTGCCCTCAGTGGAAAGAATTGAACTTTCTATCTGGCAAAAGTCCTGTTTCATGGTTTCAAATAACGGGATTGGATTGGTTGGGTTGGTCAATCTGTAGGCAGAGACAAATCCACTGATACAATATTATACCCCTGAAAACATGACTGACCAGCTTAACCCACACTATTTACACCTTGGCTAAGCCAGGATCAGGTGGGGTCTGCTGATCCAGTTAGGAATTGGGGGAGTCTGATCAAATCCTGGATCCTGAGATTTGGATCCTTGCTTTTATTACGATCCTGGAGGTATTTGAAGCCTTCAGCATAGGGATTCTCTTCCATGAATATGGCTGGCTTGGCAGGTTGAGACTGCCCTTCTCCTTGGGGATTCTCTGGATAACCATGTATTCAACGGATCTTGTTAAAGTTGGCCCTATGTCCTGTAATCACAAGGAAGCCAGGACTCGGCCTCTTTTTCTAGCTTCTGAGATTTTATATCTGTGGTTTATTATTATTATTTTTTTGTTGTCATTTTTATATAAATTAGGTCTATAAGAAATTCAGGATTAGATTGGCTTCCTAGGACATTGGATCCTTAATGGGTAAGAGCTTGGAGTTGATAGATTTTATGAGGAGACGAAGGATTAATATAGCTTGTATCCAAGAGACTAGATGGAAGGGTGACAAAGCTAAATTGTTGGACGACTTCAAACTTTAGTATTCGGGAGACCAAAATAATAGAAACAGAGTGGGGATAATAGCAGATAAAGATCTAAAGAAAAATGTAGTGGAGGTCAAAAGATTGGGTGATAGAATTATATCCATCAAGCTAGTGTTGAAGAAAGAGGTTGTCAATATTGTTTGCGCATATGCACCCTAGATATGACTGGATGAAAGTAGTAAGCGCCAATTTTGTGACAACATGGATGAGTTAGTGTAGGGTTTTGGTCAAGATGAAACGATTATTATTGGAGGTGACCTGAACGGCCATGTTGGGAGCGATTGTAGAGGCTATGAAGGTGTTCATGGAGGCTTCGGAGTTGGGGAGAGGAATGAGGGGGGGGACTTCAATCGTAGACTTTGCGGTAGCTTATGATCTATCCATTGTGAATACTTTCTTTGAAAAAAGAGAGGAACACTTAGTTAATTACAAAAGTAGGATTCGTACCAATCAAATAGATTTCTTCCTAACTAGAAGGGCAGACAAAATGTTGTGTAAGGATTGTAAGGTTATTCCTA
This sequence comes from Telopea speciosissima, assembly GCF_018873765.1. NCBI lineage: Eukaryota > Viridiplantae > Streptophyta > Magnoliopsida > Proteales > Proteaceae > Telopea > Telopea speciosissima. Next base: position 11,602,769 of record NC_057926.1, read on the forward strand.
GGGAAAGTCTAGCCACCCAACATTGACTGGTGATCTTCTATATGTGCCTCAGTACACAAAAGCGTAGGAGGAGGGAACCTATATACCCTGAGATAAGATGGTGGAGACTAAAAGGGAAGTCCCTAGGCACATTTACTGAAAATATGGTCAAACATGGAAAGTGGAACTTTGAGGGAGACATCAATGAGATGTGGAACGAGATGATGACTTATATTAAGAGGGTTGTGAAAGAAGAGCTAAGGGAAGCAAAGGGTAGGCATCAGGTCCCTAGGGAGACTTGGTGGTGGAATGAAGAGGTCCAAGCAGCCATCCAGACTAAGAAAAGAGGCTTAAGACATGACAACGGACTAAAGAAACAGAGGATGAAAAGAGGTTTAATGAGGCTAGAAATGAGGCTAGGAAGATGGTGGGGATGGCTAGGGCGAGGAAATATAAGGAGCTCTATATTAATCTAAACACAAAGGAAGGGGGAAAAAGTTATTTATAAAATAGCTAAAATGAGAGAAAGGAAGAGTAGAGATTTCGACCAAGTGAGATGTATAAAAAGGGAGGATGGAAGAGTATTGATAAGGGATGAGGACATTGTGAGGAGGTAAGATGAGTATATTTGTAATCTTTTAAATGGAGATAGTTCGAATATGACTGAATCGGTTAACTTCATTATTCATTAAGACACCACACATCATAGATATGGACGAAAGATTGGTGTGGTGGAAGTTAAAGAAGCCTAAAGACAGATAAAAGTAGGCAAAACACCAGCCCGGATGAGGTCCTAATTGAAGTATAGAAGGCCCTAGGAGTTTGTGGGGTATATTGGTTAACCAAGGTATTTAACAAGGTTATGATCGCAAGGAAAATGCTAGATGATTGGAGGCGAAGCATTGTAGTTCCAGTCTACAAAAATAAAGTTGATGTCTAGAGCTGCAATAACTATAGAAGCATAAAACTAATGATTCATACTATAAAACTTTGGGAGAAAGTTATTGAAGCCTATTTGAGAAGAGGGACTCATATCTCGAAGAATCAATTAGGTTTATGCCAGGTAGATCCATGACAGAAGCTATCTACCTACTGAGGAGGCTCATGGAAAGATGTAGAGCTAGCAAGAAGGATTTCCATATGGTCTTTATTGACCTGGAGAAAGCCTATGACAGAGTCCCTAGAGATTTAATCCGGCATGTTCTTGCAAAGAGAGGGATGTCGAGTAAATATATAGAGATAATTAAAGATATGTATGATGGTGTGGTGACTAGTGTGAGATCTATTGGAGGCCAGGGAAAGGAATTCCCAGTTACGCTTGGGTTGCATCAAGCATCAACCCTAAGCCTGTATTTGCTTGCGCTTATCATGGATGAATTAACTAAGAACATCCAAGACGAGGTACCGTGGTGTATACTCTTCGCCAATTATATTGTTTTGGTGGATGAGACAAAAGCATGGATTAACGCTAAGTTAGAGATGTGGAGATCTACCTTGGAAGCGAGAGGCTTTAAGATTAGTAGATCAAAGACGGAGTATATGAGGTGTAACTCTAGTCACACTATGATGGATGATGACATGGTGAAAATTGAGGGGAGAGTGACACTGTCAAGTGACTATTTCACATATTTGGGGTCTATCATACTCGAAGAAGGTGACATAGATGATGATGTTTCACGAAGAATTAAAGTGCACTGAATGAAGTGGAGAGGTGTGACTGGAGTATTGTGTGACCGACACATTCCTTTAAAGCTGAAAGGAAAGTTCTATAGGACTGTTATCTGACCAGCTATGATGTATGGGGCGGAATGTTGGGTAGTTAAGAAGTGCCATATAGCGAAGCTATGTGTTGCAGAGATGAGGATGTTAAGATGGATGCGCGGCAAAACTTGGAGGGATAAAGTGAGGAACAAACATATTAGAGCTGATGTGGGAGTTGCCCCGATTAGTGAAAAGCTCCATGAATGTCGTCTGAGGTGGTTTGGCCATGTGCAAAGGAGGCCTGGGGATGCCTCAGTAAGGAGGAGTGATCTGATGCCGATTGAACGAGCTGAAAGAGGTAGGGACATGCCTAAAATGACCATAGGTGAGGTTGTGAAGAATGACATGCATAGTCTGGGTCTTGTGCCAAGTATGACCTCAAATACTATTAGAGGGCAAGAGTCCATGTTATCGATACCATGTAACTGAGATTTTCCTGATTTCCTGTGCTATCCTTTTTCCTCTACTTTCATTTTTCATTTTCCATTTTCCATCATTCCCTTTTCTTATCCCATTTCTTCATTTTTACTCTTCATCCCTCTTACTTTCCTTTCCTTTTGTGTGTGTGTGTGGAGGGATCCATGTAGCCGACCACATTTAGTTAGGGTAAGGCTGAGTTGTCGTTGTCGTTGTAGTTGTAGGTCTATAAGAAAACCAAGCAACATCAACCAAAGTTTGGCTGTGTGGTTCCTAGGCAAGATGTTTTAAGAACACACTACTGCTTTTTCACCCATCAATCACAACTTTCAACATTCTTTACTTTTTAGATAACAAGACAGGAAAGAGAAACTTCTCTGGCTAATTGGCAGGGTCCTACTGGACTGGATTGCCATATTGAAAGATGTTGATGTTAGGAAGCATGTGGTCCAAGTTTCGAAAACTTGGGTCTCGGAGGCATCTCGGCCCAGCCAAAAACCGAGACGAGTCGAGATCTCGGCTAGATCTCGGCGAGTTATTGCATTTTTTTTTTTTTTGACTCGGACCCCCAACTCGATGGGTTTTACACATATTTTGGGTCTGAAACTTGGTACTCAGCCTATTTCAGGCCATTTAAACACAATGGCATGCCCAGATTTCCCAAAAAACAAGTCCAAATATGAGTTTCACTTTGGACCATAGGTTGGTAGGCGATGAGTCATACTAAAACAACCTACTCTACACATAACTTAGTAATACATAGCAAATTAGCAGTCAAAACATTCAATGTAGTACATATTAATCAAAACATTCAAATAAAAAGTACATTACATCAATCTTCTCTGAATTTGTTACGTAAAATGTGTTCGAGTAATGAATTCTTCCCCATATTGATCCACAAAGAATTCCCATGTCATAGAATTACTAAAGTGTTGCGCATAGTGTGACATAACCTCCATATAAGTGTTGTCATCAACATATACCAAACTCCCTATCCTAGGGTACATGGGAGGCTGTTGGTATGAGGTGTGAGATCCACTGCTACTGTCATATTAAGTTTGAGGCGTGTATGGTTGGTTTGGGACTGGGAATATGTACCCAAAACCTGACCCAGTGCTTTGATTGTCAAACTCAACTGTTGACTGCCCAAACTGACCATAGCCACTATATTCAGAACCGGTGTTCTCCTGGCCATAGTCAATGCTGAGATGAATGCCATGAATGCTCACTAGTAGTATTTATACTCATGCTTCCGAAACTTGCAAGCATGGTGTTCATACTGTTGTCATCATCCTGAGCATGTGAGTGTTTGCGATCCTTCTTTCTGTTGTATGTTTTAGTGTGGGCCACCATGGTCTTGATCTTGAGTGGCATGCGTAAACTGAGACTCACCTGTGAAAAGCACAGGGTCCTCTTGCGTTCCCACTTCACACTGGTACTGCTCGCGCATTCCCTTATGACGATCATCATAATAACCACCACCACCACCACCACCACCACCACCATCACCACCATCACCTCTGTCATCATCACCACCATCATCATCATCAGCAGGTTAAAAAAGTCTCGGTGAGTCTGAATGTATATGCCCCTCTTGCGACATATAGTCGTCAACATCAGTACCGGTTACAGACGCAATGGTGGGGTCGGGCCTACCCCCAGGCTGATCCATATCGGGTGTACCACGATCCCTCACCCACTGGAATAAGGGATCCTCATCATCATCAGAGTCCTCCTGGAAAATGTTGGACAGTTCAATGGGTTCTTTGTCATTGGCTTCAATTCCTTCACGTATGTGCCTCATCCTTGATCTCATATTGTAGTGCACATACACAAGCTGCTCCAGTCGTTCGCTACCTAACCTGTTCTACCTCTTTGAATGTATCAATGAGAATGTACTCTAGTTGCGCTCGCATCCGGAGGATGAACAAGTTTGTGAGAGCACTCTCACTGCTACCTTCCTCATGTTAGGTGAACTTGTACCATAAAGCATCCACTAGTCGACTGCATTACAAATATAGAATATTAAGAATATGTACATTCTAAAGGGATAAAATTATAATTCATAAATGTAATATCATGCCACCTATCAGGGTTTGACTTTTGTCTACCCTCCACTGCAGCTTGTCGATTGAAACTTGCTGAGGCCTCTCTGAAGTATTTGATCTATTTTCATTTTAAATTTCAAACATTGTTAGAGGCATTAATATTTTCTATTTAGTAATTACATTCATAAACTAACTACCAAAGTACCAAAGTCCCATACTCTCACCTCATCATTGCAAGTAGCTTGTATCTTTGGATTGGGCTCTAACTTCTCAATAACAGATTGAACTGCCACTAACAAATCTGTGTCTCGCCCAAGATCATGGGAATACTGATACTTTGGATTCAAATAGTATGCTGGTAAAGTAGACACCATAAATATAATTTGTTAGTGACTTAATGCCTTTGGGTTTTGAATATGTAAATGTAATAAAGTTTTAACATTTAAAGTGTAAAGTATGTTGAACTCACCAACTTTATGCAATGGATGACTCAAGTGCTTCTCCCGCCGCTTATCAATGATGTTAATGTAGGACTTTGCACTTCGAGGTATAGCAGCTCTAACCATTTCCTTCATTTTTTGAATGGCAACATAAATGTGGGCCAAGGTAGGCTTATTCTCTGTATCAACCATCCTCAGTATTGCCACCACTGGGTCTAATATGGCAACCACATGGCAACCACTTTATGTAAGTCCTTCCAGAATCCGTCACTTGCAATGGTCTGTTGTGCTGCCCTCCCTTCTTTTGACCTAGAACCTTGCTAACCAACCGATTATTCACTTGCAAACATAGACCTCAGACCTATCACCTTCGTCTAAAAGCTCTTCAATGCAATGTAATTGGTAGCAAATTGATTGACACCAGGCCTCACTAAATCTCCATTGCATTTTTCCCTCAACAAGGCTAACGTATAACCATGGTTATACATAAAATTTGTCACTTGTCTTGCCCTATTTACCACACCCACCACCAAAATTTTTTTCCCCATGTCCTTCAGCATTAAGTTAATAAAATGTGCTGCACATGGAGTCCAAAAGAGCCGGATCCTCTTACTGTTCTTATTCATCAATTTCTCCAGCCTTTTTAAAGTTGAAATCGTTATCCGTCACAATTTGGATAACGTTCTTTGCTCCTACCTTGTCCACCACTTGCTTCAACTCCTTATACAAGTATGATGCATCCTTTACATGCTTTGATGCATTGACAGACTTCAAGAATACAGTCTTCCCATTGCAACTCACCATGAAATTTATAATGGACAGTCTAGTAGGTCCAGTCCTACCATCAGCCATAAGAGTAATCCCATATGTCTCCCACATTGGCTTTAAACCATCAATATATTCTTTCAGCTCCTGTACCTCTTGAGGCTAATATACATTATATAATTCATGTGGTGAAGGCCCCTTCCATCCTAGGCCAGCCCTTCCTGCAGCGTCAAGGAATGCCATGGTAAAGCATGAACTTGCTGAAGGCTTTCCGTGCTTCCTCATGTTTACCACCAAACATTTGCGGGATGGTTGGCTGGTAGGCATCTTGTTGCCTAAAAATTGTTGGATCCTGTTAAAAAATGGAATCTGGATAATGTGCTCGTGGTCAGGTTGGGGGCTGTGGTATATTTTTTGTCCCAGTGCTTTTCCTCCTCTCATCTTCTTGCTCTGGTGCAGCTGAGCCAGATCCACTAGCTCCTCTTGCCTGCTCATATCTTCTCACATTCTCAAAATGTAAACTTTGTCTACTCTCTGCCAAGTCTGCTGGTAAATTCTCCATTCAGTCTCTGATTGAAACTCACTAGGTAGAGGCCTAAATTTAATATCATCTCCTCCACGGACCTCTACATCAGGCCTCTCTAGTACTGCCTCATCAAACTGTTGTTGCATTCTTTCCCTCTCAACTTTCTTTATTCTTCCTCCTTTCAAGTGTTGTGCCATTGCCAGTTCACTTGGGTAGGAACATTTGGGCATGAGGCAACATCCTTGCCTGTACCAGACAAATGTTGCTTTAACCTGGTGGCTCCTCCAGATAGCAACTTTCCACAATAATTGCATTTGGATTTCTTTTTGTCTTCGGACATCGGGACTCCATGTTGCCATGCTATATTCAGACATTGTGTACAAAATGTCTTATATTTTACACTGTTAAATAAAAAAGCATGTATTAATAACCATGGTTCACTTAAAGTAACGTATTCAAGACTTAAAGTATGCTATTCATAACTGTTAAATATAATGTCAAGCTACTAGAACTATAAAATAACTATCTCTTATTTATTCCCTAACCTTAGTATTTATTTCTTAATTAAAAATAATATTTAGAATTTTTATTAAAAATATTTATACCTTAAAGTATAAGAAAAATATAATATAATGATGTATTTGACACCATTTGAAGTTGAACATTATGTACATATGTTGTACATAATTTTTCATAAAAAAAAAAGTATTTTTCCTTAATATTATATATATATATTTTTAATTTTAATAATATTTTTATTAAATCTGAAAATTAAAATAATTTTTTTAATGGGTGAAAATAAAAAACTGATCTATGAGGCTGTAGAGCATCCAAAATTGTTCAACATATATGAAAATCATTTCCAAACAATCACTATTCATCCCATTTTTTTCAAAAAAATCATTTAGTTTTTCAGAAATTATAATAAAAAAATTAATAACAGAAAAATAATTCCGACTCCATCAAGTGATAGATCAGCCAAAGTTGTTTAACATATCTCAAAATCACATGAATCTATCAAGGATTGCACAAATTTTGTTGAAAAAAATAGATTTGGGGAAAAGAGGGAATACCTTTGAAAAATCTTCAAATATGTGATGATTCTTGCAATATTGGAGTTGAATCTTCAATTTAGTAGTTGAATCACACTTGAAACCATGCAATCCATCTAAAATTTGAAGCAAAGAAGAAGAAAATGGAGGTGGGAGGTGTTTTTTTCTAAGTTTTAGAGCCTTAGGACAGAACTCGCCGAGATATGCGAGTTTTGTCCAGGTTAGGTAGTTTTAAATGGGGTAGATGGGTCAAGAATGGGTAAAGAAAATGGGTCAAAACCATATCCGAAACCGAGACCGAGATCTCGAGATCTTGCCGATATCTCGGCGAGAAATTGTAAAAAAAAGATGCGTATGTGTTCTCGACTCGGGAATTTGAAATACTGAGAAACTGGGCTAGATCTCGTGAGTTCTCGAACCATGATGTGGTCTCATTGGAGTGCCATCTCTGTCCTTTTTCAAAATTGTTCTCGAGGTCCACAAAGCAATTCCAACACTTTTTTTTGGGTAATGATGTACCCTGGCCCACCATTATTTTTTGTGGGTAGACTGGGTAACCCTTGGTCCATGTAAGACCCACAACACACATGAACCAGAAAGACTAGGGCCCATCCACCGACAAGAACCATTAAACCACTTTCAGTTGGGTAGCTCCATGGGTGGAGAAGAGTTGAACTCAGGATCTCTGGCTTCCTCAGGTATGGTCCTTTGCCAACTGAGCTTCTCCCTTGGGGTTGAATTTCAACACTGTTATGTCTCATCAGCAAAACTTGCTTCTTTCTGTTTACAGATTGCTAATATGAATCCCTGATTACTATGGAGTTAATTTCCAGTCATGTGTACATACTTGCATGTGCTTGTTGTTCGACCTAACATGTTCACATCTCTGTTCTATGCAATACCCTCTAGCCCATGTATATTTTTTTTCCTGCATGCTTTGTCTTCCCCCCCCCCCCCCCTGCATGCTTTGTCTTTGTGCTAAGTTAGTCTAATGCCTGTAGGTTCTGCCGTTGGATTTAGATTGGATAGCCTCCTTAAACTCACTGATACACGTGCCAGGAATAACAAGATAACTTTGATGCATTATCTTTGTAAGGTAAAACTTTTTTTATCTTGGCTATTATTTGTTCTTCCAGAGTGGTTGCCTGTTACTATAACATCAAATAAACTAACTTTTATTTTAGTTGACTTGTATATATGGCATAAAATAAAGTCAATTTGATTGTTATTTTTATCTTAAGTTTCAAGTGTTTACCGATGCATCTTTGTACATCTCTGCCAACATGTATTGAGTTATTTGTACATGCCTAGTCATGTTTCTGTATGTTAAGATAGTATATACAAAATCCACGTTGTGCTTGTAGAAAGGCATGCAAAATTCCTCTGGTTTTCTTGTAGAAGGAACTGGGATAGAATTTAATACCCTCAAGAACTAAAAAAATCTGGTTTTGCAAAATCTATTTAAAAGCCTCTCGTACTTGATTTGTCAAACAAGTTAATGAATTACTTGCTTGCTGTGATGCTGTCAAGGTACTCTTTGTTTCGTACAGATCTATGACCTATCTACTTATTGTTATATTGTATGTTGCTTTATATATCTCTCATCTACAAAGTGTATCTAAGTTGCTTCTAGATATAATACAATGCAATTTTGCTGCCAATAATAAACCCAAAAAATGATAAAGAAATGGCTGAACCCATCTTAACTAAATAAAGCCTATATCCATTATTCTTGTTTTATCATTGATCTCTATTTGAAGCAATTACCCAATGCCAAATATATCTTTATTTTTGGTCTGCTCTCCACTAATCTACACCATACCACTCCTTACCGGTGTATTGAATGACTTCTATTGTAGATGTGAAACCATCTCAAACAACTTCCCTCCAGTTATCTCCTAGGCCCCATTTGTTTGACAAGAAGAATGGGGTGGGAATATTGTGGGACTGGGTCCCACAGTGTAGTGGGTTGGGGAACGGGGGTGAGGTTTTACTTTTCCCATGAACAGTAACCAAAGTCCTTTGTTTTTTGTGGGACTTTGGATAGTATAGGGGTGGGATTTTCAAGTGTCATGTCAGCAGACAAAGCATTTAATCCTGTTCCCTGAGCTTTTGTAAGTTCACCACCCCAGGTTAAATAAACAAGGTTGGGTTGGGATTTTGAAGTGCCACATCAGCACTTTTCCACCCCAATTCTCCCACCCCATCTAAGTCCCTGTCAAACAAACGGGGCCCTACTGTTGCGACTCCTAAATTTCATTAAATGTGTTTGTTCTTATTTTTATTGTCACTTGTCTATCTCAACTTCCTCATATCGGCTCAACATATTTTATTTTTCTTTATCGTCTAGCATGCACCTCCATACATGATTGTTGGTCTTATATCAGCCATAGTTGTCAAGGCGTCGCCTAGGCGTCCAGGTGCCCTTGTTGGACGCCTTCTTGGGGATGCCTATGCATCTTCTTGGATCACCTTGACATCTAGGCCCCTCCGATGCCTTGGGTCGCCTAGTTGCCTTGACAACTATGATATAACAAACAATAATTCAGCCTTATCCCAACTAAATGGGCTCGGCTACATGGATCTTGGCCCTCCAATCAGCTCTATTTGAGGTCATACTTGAAACAAGGCCTAAGCTATGCATGTCTTTCCTCACCACTTCTCCTAAGGTCATTTTAGGTCTGCCCCTGGTTCTTTTAGTTCCTTCAATCTGAGTCAAATCACTTCTCCGTACTAGAGCATCCAAAGGCCTCCGTTAAACATGGCCACGCCACCTCAAATGACTTTCTCATAGCTTAACATGTATCGGACCTACTCCCAAACCAGCTTTAATATCATCATTTCTTATTTTATCCTTCCTAGTTTTGCCACTCATCCATCTCAACATCCTCATCTTCGCTACACTGTGTTTATCTATATGATGTTTCTTAATTGCCCAATATTTTGCACTATAAATTATTGCTGGTCGCATCCTTTGAGTTTTAATGGAATTCGCCGATCACACAACACGCCGGAAACGCCTCTTCACTTCATCCATCCTATTTTAATTCATTGTGAAACATCATCCTCTCTATCGCCTCCACTTCATCCATCCTATTCATCCTTCTTTATTTATGATTGAGCCAAGATACCTAAAATAATCACTTTCTGGAATCTCCCTCTTATCAATTTTCACCACCTCATTATCCATCCTAGTGTAACCAAAGTTAGACGCCATAAACTTTGTCTTTGTTCTACTTATCTTAAAACCTTTTGATTCCAAGGTTACATAACTTTAATTTGGCGTTAATCCCAACTTTTGTCTCATCCACTAAAACAATATCATCAACAAAAAACATACACCAAGGAATCTCATTTTGAATGTCTCTAGTTAAATCATCCATGATTAGCGCAAACAAATAAGGGCTTAAAGCTGATCCTTGATATAACCCAATTGTAATTAGAAATTCACTACCTTGGGCCCCCACAGTTCTTATACTTGTCACCACACCATCATACATATATTTAATTATGTTCACATATTTACTTGAAACACTTTTCTTCTCTAGTACTTGGCAGATTAACTCTCTAGGGACTCTGTCATGGGCTTTTTTGAGGTCAATAAAAACCATGTGGAGATCCTTCTTGCAATCTCAAAATATTTCCATAAGTCTCCTAATTAGGTAGTTAGCTTCCGTCGTGGATCTTCCGTGCAGAAAACCATATTGGTTCTCCGTAATAGTAGTTTCTTGTCTCACGTGGGTTTCAATAACCCTCTCCCATAATTTCATAGTATGACTCATTAAATTTATGCCTTTATAGTTATTACAGCTCTGTATATCACCTTTATTTTTGTAAATCACCTTGCCAACTATGATGTCAGCACTATAAAATTTTTCTTTGGGTCTTATTGAAACGTGTTGATCACACGTCACTCTAGAACAACTTCTCCACTTCATCCACCTTTTTATGATTTTATTTGCAACATTTTTTTTAATTTATCCATTATTTATAGTTGAACCTAGATATAAAAAATGATCACACAAAGGGATCTCCCTATCATCAATCCAAACTACATTTGGACTGAAATTACTCCCTCAAAAAACAAAAAAAAAATTAACTACTCCTATTATGTTGTTGTAAGAAAAAATATGTTCTGTTTCTTTATCATTCTCGGGCTTGGAGCTTCCTTAATAATTCTCTCTACAGAGTTTTCATGCAATACAATGATTTTTCATCTTTTCCTTTCTGGCAAGCTGTAGGTTCTTGCTGATAAGCTACCGGAACTTCTAGATTTTCAAAAAGACCTCGTGAGCTTGGAAGCATCATCAAAGGTATTCTTGTCGTGCCATGACAATTCATAGGGAATCTTTTCTTGAAATGGGGAAAGGGTTTTCTTTCTTATCCATATCATCCTTTGATTAAACCTTTTTGCTACAAGTTGGGTTTTGTATCTCTTTATATTGCCATTGTAATCTCTTATGATTTTAAAAAACCTATTACACCCCACGGTGGAGGCTCTCTATGGCAATTCAACAAGTTTTCATACTTAATTCTATGCCATAAACTCCATTTTATCCTCCACGGCATTAATTTGTGGGAGAGATTGTAATAGGGTCATAGACAATACAATTACCACCTGCTGATTCAACTTCTTGATTTCTTTACAGATACAATTGAAATATTTGGCAGAGGAGATGCAAGCCATTAGCAAAGGATTGGAGAAGGTTGAACAGGAATTGACTGCCTCTGAAAATGATGGGCCTGTATCAGAAATTTTTCGCAAGGTAAACCCTCTTTTCCCATGAGATACTCTGTCTCTCATTATCGAATTCTCATCTCTTGTTGATGAGGTCCTCCTTGAATCCTGCATCCTTGTTGATTGACTATTGCTTGTAGAACATGTTATATTTCTTGGATTTTTATGATTGAGCATTCTTCATCTGAACCGTTTTTAGCTAATGGCCTTCAAAGTTTGAATATGTCTGTTGATTTTAATTTTTGATGTTGATTAGTTTGCATGTATGATCTCCTATGGATGAAGTATGATTAATTAAAAATAACCCTGACAGATTTCAGTTGTGGATATAAATTAAATATAGTAAGCACTGTACTTAATCTAGACTTGGATATTTAAATTCCGAGATGGGGACTTCAGAATTTGGAGGTTTAGTTGTATTAGAAACTAAGCATCCGAGGACGTACACCTAATACTAATTATTCTTAATTGACTTCAGAAGTTGGATGTTTTATGTCGGGTTTTTTTTAATTTTTATTTTTATTTTTTAACTACTACCTTTTATATTTGATCAGGGAAAAAAAGAGAACCATATGTTCTTTCGACCATATTTCGATTGTTAATACGATATAGAAGAACCATATGTCCCTCTATGTGCATGTGGTATTTCCCCCCTTTTGTCCTTCTAATCAAAATTTTATTATTTTTGCAGACTTTGAAAGAGTTTCTTATTGTTGCTGAAGCTGATGTTAGGTCTTTGGCTTCACTATATGCTGGGGTGGTATGTTTCTATTTTTCCCTCAAAAGAGTAGAATTTGAACTTTCCAATCATGTTGCATGATTTTTCTCCATTTTATTAATTGCATAACATATTTTCGGAGTTAAATGTCTTACAGGGTAGGAATGCTGATGCATTGGCCCTTTATTTTGGAGAAGATCCGGCTCGTTGTCCATTTGAGCAAGGTATTTCATCTATTAGTTTTGATCAATCTGAACTGCTATTATAATTAGGAGTCCAAAAGAGTGACAGAGAAGCATTAATGAATATGCTACTTTCAGTTTCACATGCTTCCAACATGGATTGGGAGAATGGATCGGTTTTGGCGGTTGGTCAATCCAATTCCTATATCCTTGGCTTTAAATCAAGCCCCCATTACTTTGTATGAGGTTGCGAAGCAATCCGAGGTTTGAAAGCCCTGGTTTGGATCGCTCATAGGCTTACCCAAGTGTTAGACAACTCAAACAATGAGGCTGATGGCAGTTTTGTAATTAACGAGTTTTTAAGGTCTATTTAGGAAGATAAAGAAGGATGGCATAAGATAGGAGTTAGCAATTAAAGCACAAGGGTAACAGAATTAAGAATAGAAAGAGGGATATTTTAGGAAAAACGAAAAGATGGTGACAAAAGAGCAACACCAGGTCTTCTTCCCGAACCTTATGATAGAACATATCTCACTTTGATTGAACACTAAGGTATGGAATATCATAAACCTAGTATCTAATCCAAAGCCAGCCAATATCTAAATAATAGGATTCAAAATCCTGTGATAGAACACTTGCAGTGAAACCAAAAAACGGAGCAGGGAATATATAAATCTCATAATATGAATAGATTAACAATCGACTAATATTGGATTGCAAGAAAGGATGTTTGATAGAAAAACCAAATATATAAAGTCAAACCAGAGGGCATCAAATGAGTTATGGCAGAAACAGGTTGGTAGGAAATTGTTCAGAAAACCGGAATTCCGCCAAGACTAAACCGGGAGGGGGAAGAAGGAGAAGAAACGACAAGAACAAGAGGAATAGATCAGAAGGAACGGAAAGAGGGAAAGGAGAGTAGTACCTGATAAGGGAGAAAAGGTTGGATCGAAGGGAAAGGTTCAGAAAGTCACATGGCCACAGTCGAACCACATAACAACTCAAACTATTTAATTCATTCCAAATCTGGAAAAATCGATGGATGCATCCTAGCATATAAAAATAAAAAAATGTTCTTAACTGGATTGTAAAACTGAAACTAACTTGAACTCAAACTCCATCTCCTATTTCCTACGTAATCTACCCCAATATGATAAATAGAAGTTTACAAAATTATCCCCAATATCTTGTTGGTCCAAAAACCTGGGTTGGGTCAGTACTGCTTTGGTCTCAGTTTCCAGATTCGGTTGTGTTGGTCCTGTAGTGTAGTCCTAGATTGGTACAAGACCAACTAGGAGCCAGTACACCAGGATCTGATATGAACTGGTAGTCCGAATAGGGAAAAATATGATTTTTGGTAAAAAATAGAGTTAGGGTTTGAGGTGTTGGTTATGCTAGGCAGGTGTAGGGGAGTCTATCAGTGAAGGTCCTGAGATGTTTTGATGGGCGGAAGTGTGTAAACTTGAATGGGCAGCAAGTTAGGATTAGGGTTTCGGGTTTTGGAAAAGAGGAAAATATGGATTTCTAGGGTTTGGCTCAACAGAAGTTAACCAAACTTGAATGGTTTTCTTAGGAGGGTATGAGAGATAATCGGTCAGATTTGTAGACTGTTCTGACGGTTGGTTTGGGCTGGGCAGAAATTAGGGTTTTGGGTTTTGATTTGAGATGGGGGAAATTAGGGTTTCAGTGGTTGGGATGGGCAGCAAGGGAGATCGAGTTCTCCTTATAGACAGGGGGTGTTGTGGTTGAAATTTGATGAAGTTCTGATGGCTGGTTAGGTCTGTGGGGGAATTTAGGGTATGGGAAAACTGAAAATAACGAAGAGGAAAACTAGAGTGGGGGTTGTAGAGGATAGAAGAAGGATGGGGTTGGGGATGTCTCAAACTTACTGTAGTAGCAGATTACTCTTGGCAGCAGTTTGTTTGAGGATGAAACTTGAATAAAAATTGAATCTTTGAACTTGAACTTGAATAAAAATCAGATCTTGAACTTGAACTTGAAAGTAGAACTTGAGAGGAACCACTCGGGCTTCACACCTCAGAGTGTCAATTGGATCAAACACCAATCCCACCAACGAACCACCCGGGCTTCACACCGCAAGGAGTCGATTGGATCACACATCAATCCCACCAGATTTGATCACACACATAAAGCAGATCTTCAATAGAAGAAGGTTTCAGCAGTTTGCAAGAGCAGATTTCATAAAATAGTGAGGTAAAAAGGAGCCCCGTGGTTTGCCTTTATTTGTAATGGCCAAAGGCCTAAATTCCTATACAACCTAAAAACAGGAAATCCTTAATCCTTGGCTGAGTCTAAATACAAAACACTCCCTCTCTAAAATTCGTGTAGAGTTGTGGACCCTAAAATAAAACTTAAGTTAAGAAGATTCTATTCTAAAAGAATATTCTAAAATTACTTAATTTGGACCAGTGGTTCAACCGGTTCAATTTAAAACACTAAAACATAAAAATAAACTAAGTATAGGACTAATCCCATATGCAACTTATGTACCCTAGCTTTAGGTCCATAAAAACGACCTATTACATAGTAAACCCACAGGACCAAAGGCCCAACATGTCTATAACCCAACCCTAGATTTATTTCTAAGGAAAGAAGCCTAGTTTGGTGATAAACCTGCATCATCCAGCCACGACAGTGCTACTGCATCAGGTAGTGAGGAAGGATTTGTAGGTATATGTATGATCAAGAAAATTGTTGGTACATGTGTTAACAGGGAGATGTGCCTTGACATGGAATGGTGGAGTAGGAGTCATGAAGCTTACCCCAAATAGGCTAGGAAAAGGGTAATAGGAGGTTACTTGTTGACTTTTGAATTCACACGAGGAACAGAGACTCGGCCTTTTCCTTGTTTAGCTTAATTCCTTTGGGCTGTTTCATTGGGAAGTCTGTAGGAGAGAACTGCATCATAAGTTTGATTTATGTATGGTCGAGTAGAGCCCTTTGAAAACATTCTACTATTTTTTATGGACATGAAGCCATGGCAAAGCTGGAAAATAATGTACGTTATTGAGGTGTCTAGGAATTGGATCTGGTTGACCGAGGGATCTTAGGATATGTGGGTGTGTGGCCTATACGGCCCAGTCAAATTGGCACAATATTATTGTTGAATGTTAATACTTAATATCCTGCAACATCTTTGGTGATCAGTCCAATCATTTTCATCTGTATAGATTTCCCTTTGAATGTCTTCCTGTTGAATGTCAAGCCCTATATAGTTTTTGGGCTGTCTACTTTTGTACTTCTTTCCAAGCATGTATCTATTCTCAAGTCTTCACTTTCTTTTCATGTGCCATTTCAGTTGTTTCTACTCTACTCAACTTTGTGAGGATGTTTGGACGGGCCCATGAGGAGAACTGTAAACAGATTGAGCTTGACAAGAAGAGAGCACAAAAGGAAGCAGAAAATGAAAAGATGAAAACTGGTGGTGCAAAAAAGGAACCAGAAAGTTTGCAGATTGAACTTGACAGGAAGAAATCACAGAAGGAAGCAGAAAATGAAAAGATGAAAACTGCTGGTGCAAAAAAGGAATCAGAGCACTTGGTATGGACTCCGATTGAGAGTGGCAACGTCAAATGATTCGATGGTCTTGATATGATAGTCAACTGATCAACTTGAGAAATTTCCCCATCTTGGACAGAAATTTTACATTCTCCGTCATCATCACTAAAACACTCCATAGGATCGAGAAAGATAGAACAATAATGGCAGTACATAGGCTATTGTTGATGATAACAAGGGGAATGAATATCTGATGACTTGGCATAAGGGATGGGATGAGATATTTATGATGAGCCGCATAATATGAAGGCTGAACCTGTATTTTAAAAGGCAACTTTCATGCTCCCCCCTCCGCCCACCCAAGAGAAAGAAAAAAAAAAAAAGAAGAAAGAAAAAGAAAGAAGAAAAAGAAAGAAAATGTTCTTCTGTTCTTTTGTTCCACACCATTATGTAAATCTGGTTTTTGGTCTTTTGGAACAGGGAAGGGGGGAGTCGGTGCAGTCCTTTCCAGATTTCTAGGCGAGTTGTAAAATATTCATGTTCCGTCATTTGTAAAAATGCTTCTGAGATAGAAAAAATTTTCCCGTCTCCTTTTTGGCCTTGAATCACATTATTTCTTTATTCTTTTTGCAATTAAACTTTTTCATGTATATTTTTGAATTATAGTGATGTAAATGTCATCTTGATATCTTTTTTAATTGTTCCAAAAGTAATCTTTTCCTTCCTTTCTATGTGTTTACATTTTGGGTAGCAAGATTTAAAAAAATAAGTTGCTTCATGGTTTTGCTTTTCCTTCGGTGCCCAGTCAATTTTTGGTTAGTGTACTGTTGGGGCGCTAATTTTGTGGGCATTTCCACATCATAATTCAGCCATGTTTAAATTTTAGATTAAGTTAACATAACATATAAGATTGTACAAGTTCAAAAATAAAAAATAAAAAGTTTTGAAATTCTAACAAGTGGATTCAATAAAACTTATGAGGAGCCATTGAAAAATGAGAAAGGGGGGGGGGGTTGGGGTGGGTTAAGTCCATGTAGATGCAGGGATAAGAAAAACATAATTTGGATGGGCAAGTTCAACAATAAAAAATAAAAAAGTTTTTGAAATTCTAGCAACTGAACTCAATAAAACTTATGAGGAGGCATTGAAAAATGAGAAGGGGACGTAGGGTATCAATTTTGGACCAGAACTGATAATTGGATTGGAACTGTCCTGCTAGGAATTGGAATTGACCCATCCAATAGCTTATTCGTCCGAATCTCTTCTGATCCCAAGAACCATTGGAACCGGAAGAAATGCATAGACCTGAACTAGTGTTGCACCAGTTTTTCTACTTTAAAATGTTGAAAGATGATCTTTGCTATTTTCTCATTTAGTTAAAGTGATTATTATTAGGGAAAACATCATCCCCCTCCCCTCTAAGTATCCATAATATCAACCCAATACCCAAGTTTTGAATAATGATATGCCCTCCCTTGTTTTCCCAAGATTCTATCAATTGTACCCTAACCGTTAAAAAATGTCATTAAGTGATGATGTGGCACGTACAAAATTTCTAAAATCTCAAAATACCCTTAAACCAAGCACTACAAAAGCTGTTTTTCAGCACAGAAACGGAAAAAAACTATTTTTACTGTTTCTCATTACAGAAATAGTAAAAAGATTATTAAGCGGGCCCTAAACTTAACGAAAAAATGAAAGAAAAACGTTTTAGGCCGTAATCCATAATAGACTCTTGAGTCTATTATCATTTTGGGGGTGTTTTCATTTTTTTTGAAATAAAAACAAGTTTCATAAGTGATACCAAACACATGAAAAAATGAAAAATTGTCAAAAAATGAAAATGAAAAACGATACCAAAAAGGCCCTTAGAGACAAAGGTTCTGTAGGTGTTAGAAAAGCACATGAAAATGATAATATTATTTCAACAATAATCTGTTCAATAATATTATGAGAAAAGAGCAGATAAATAAGACTGGTGTTCCATTCTCTACAATGGATGAGTTGAAGAACCCTAGAGACAGAGGGCCCGCTTGATAACCTTGCCAGGTGTTTTTGTTCTGGAACTGTGCTGGGAAACATCAGAACAGTTTTTTCTTTCCCAGCACAGTTTTTTTCATTTTCTTTGCTGAGAAACCGTTTTTTACCCGCCTGGTAAACCTGTTCTGGAAACAAGAGAGCGAGAGAGAATGAGTAAGAAGATGAAGAGGAAGCAACAGCAGTAGCAGCAGCAACCACGGGGTTTCTGTCCACCCGTGTGGAATGATGATGGAAGAGGAGGCGGTTTTCGGATTTGTGGTTTTGGGGCTGTGGAGATCGGTGCGTTTGGATCTCTGTAACCTGGTGGTCTTTGTAATATCAGTTGTGCTGATGATGCTCCGGCCGTTCTATTCATTATCGATTGGCTCTCTTCTCTCTCTTGAATGTCGATTTCAAACTCTGGAAACAGAGAAGAACGAAATGAAATCCTTCTCAAAGATTTATAATGAGAGGATTTCCCAAGCTAAATTAAGTAAATTGGGAATTTTGAGAATGATTTTTTAATTATTTGTGTGTAGCAGAAAAGAAAATTTCAATGAAAGTGAGTTGTCAATTGAGATTGGGATAATTTTCTGGATTGGGATAATTTTCTGGAATAAATGGAAATAAAAAGAAAATCAAACAGAGATCTCAGGGACATCTTTGAAAGAGCTAAAAGAACAATTAGGAATGGAGAACGTCAATAAAAACTGGAGAAATTAACTAATATATAGAAAATAATTTAAGAATATGGATGATTTCCGCCATGAATAAATACTACAAGCTTCTCTGTATCTTCTCAAAACTACCATGATCAGATAATCACAGAACTGCTAAAATTTTCAATGTTCTTGGCAGGATTTGAATAAGGAATTAGCGGATTCTTCTCGTGACTGCTGCTGCTGCTGCTACGAATATCGCTACAATTAAGTGAAGATTGGATTGAAAATCTCGAGAAATAGACAAAGATAGCAAACGATTTTCAAAAACAACTATTGAATAAGGTCCGCCGTCCGCTCGAGAGAGGAGCGAGAGAGTGAGAGAGCGAGAGAGAAAGACAGAGAGAGTGAGAGAAATTGATTGTTTTACCTGATAACCGAGATCTCCGCCATTAGGGTTTTCGCTGAACTGAAGAAGACGAGTTTTGTGAGAGAGTTGTTTGAAGAGTGGTTAAGTTAGATTGGTATTTTATCGGGAACAACTTGTGTAAAATTATGCGGAGAAACGACAGAACATGTTGGACATGTTCTGTCAAAAGTCTTCTAGGGAATATAAATTTTGATTTATCCACCCAAGAACAATTTCTATGGAACACTGTTTATCAAGCACTTTTTAGATGTTTTTCCATTTCTCAGAATGGAAAAACACCAAAAACAGTTTTTGATAAGGTTATCAAACAGGCACAGAGGTTCTATGGGTGCTAGGAAAGCACATGAAAAAACCTTACACGTTAAAAGAGCCAAAGACCATTTCAAATACACTTCTTTGCCATCTCCTAATCTTCCAATAAGCCAATTGATGCAAAGAGGGAAGAATCTTTTGATACTGGTCAAAATCCAATATCCTTATTTACACTTCAAGGCAAAATAAAAAAAATCCAAATTCCTAAAATAATTAATCTTAGGACACAAGCCCACGGTGCAACGAAGTTGGTGAGAAGGCGCCATCCTAACTTCAGAATCAAAGCCTTATTATGGATGTGATTTTGCCAAAAAGAAAAAAAAAAACCAAACACCCAACAACTTTTGGTTTACAAATGGTTTGACTGCATTATAAATTTGTTTTCTTTTTCTCTAATTCACTTTTCCCTTGTCGCAAACAACCGCTAGCTCGGTTGGTTGGAGGCATTGCAAGTTGGTGCATGCCCCCCAGGAGGTCAAGGGTTCGACTCTCCAAGATTGCATTTGTGCCAAAAAAGACACATTTCTCCCCCTTCCCCACCTAGTTGTAGATTGTAGGCTTATCTTAGCCTTCCCATTAATTTGTAGTTGGCCTATGGGCCCTTGAGTAGGATAGACCAAAAAAAAAAAAACAAACCTTTTCCCGAATTTTTATCTCCTACAATTCTGACACCCTACAATTCCCCTACAATGCCTCACATGGGAGCTGAAATGACCACTTACCCCACCCACTGTTTGGACACACTTTCCAAAGCAATGGGTAAGTGTAGAGATGTAAACGGATCGAATTCGAATCGGATTGGGTACTATCCGAATTCGAATTCGTTTACAATTCCGCTATCCGAATTCGATCCGAATTCAATCCGAATATCCGCCGAATATAATAACACAATATCAAATTCGAATTCGACTTGTTAAATGGATTTCGGATATTATCCGGTTCGATTCATTTAGCGGATACCAAATATCCGAATGTTTCTATCCGATTACCATCCGATTGTCCGCTTACTGTTTTTTATTTATTGAGCTTTATTTCTTCTTAGAAATGACTTCATTACACTCCGTTTTTCAAACCGATTTGAAATCCTGTATCACATAATACATAAAATGCAAGGAATATAATAAAGCAGAAAAGCCTGATCTAAAACCCAACCAAACCTACAGTATCCGAATATGGAACAACCCAACAAATATAAGCAATAGGTGATACTATAGATAAGACTAATAACAAATCCAACATACAACAATCAGATTCATACAGTTAAAAAAAAAAAAAAACAGAATTTGAAAGATAGAAACTCACGTAAATCTGTTGCCGATAAGCTTGAGATCGACAACTTGAACAATGAGTTCTGGGATTTCAGAGGACGATCCAAGAGATGGATTCGCTAGAAATTATAATGGTAGAAATGGCATCAAGGGTAATGCTATAAAGAAGAAAACGATGCATATGAAACAAGAGAGAGAGAGAGAGAGAGAGAGACTTACCTCTGACATTTGCTACTGGTGATTGGGCATGCAGAACGACGTCTCTTGTAACAACGAAGATGTGTGCAGGAAGGCATGAAACGATATGTATATGAAACCAGAGAGAGAGGGATTGTAGATTTGTAGTCACAACGAATGGAAGGCAAAGAGAACATTGAGCTTTAGGGTTATACTTGAGAGTCTTGAAAGTTGAGAGTTGTGAGACCGAGAATCCGAGATTTCAGTTTTCAAAGAGGTTTTTGGCTTTCCAAGTTTCCATCGAGACTTTTGGCTTTCCATCTAGACTTTTGGCTTTCCTAATTCTTTTTTTTTTTTTTTTTTTTTTTTTGTCTTATTTACATTTTTTATGTATTTCTACTTTTTGTTTTGTTTTTATATGTTTTTTTAATAGGTAAATGATAACATCTATCATAGTCAAATAGTAATATATATAAAACAATCATATTTTTTAACTTACTAGATACTAAATTATAAATATAAATAAAAAATACAAAATCCAAGAAGGCAACTTAAAAGGATAGATGGATACGAATATTTTATTTCGGATATTTTAATACCGTCGAATAGCTAAACGAATCGGATAATAATCGATCGAAAACATGGATTACCATATTTGTATTTGATTAGTTTCGGACGGATTCGGATAGTTTCCGGATAGTGAATTTCTGAATACGAATCCTCATAAACGAATACGAACCCGGATCAAATACGGATTTTCGATTATCCGTTTACATCTCTAGGTAAATGGTCATTTCACTCCCATGTGAAACATTGTAGAAAATTGGAGGATGTCAAAATTATAGGTGATAATGTTCCCCTTTTCCCTTGCCCAAAAGGCATTGATAGAATCCACATGATTACAAACTTTTCTTGAGAATAGGAAACAAGACATCATATATGATGAGACTAAGGACAGATTTTAATGGGTTATATGTTTGAATGTCTAATTGTCCATGCGGTAATGATAGTTTCTTGTACTTAGAACTCCGGTGGCTCACTTTCTCTAGGTAGTAGCAAATAGGAAGCCTGCTTGAATGAGTACGTTGGCTCTCCAGCTAGAAAGCCTAGTTCTATTCTTATGCATTATTTGTTCTTGGATGCGAAGCTTTTAGCCCTAAGGAAGAAAGATTTCGTAAATGGACCGAGTTTGGGGAAATGGAAATCCATCCATCGTGGGTTGAAGGATGGGAATGAGAGGTTATCAAGACAGTGTTTTGGGATTTATTCTACAACCCTATAGGGGTTTATGAACCCTTGGATGGATTGGTAAACTTTCTCCTTCCTATAACCAGAAATCCATTACCCATTTCGATTATAATTAGAGCCTTGCAAATCTGAGATCCTAATTCTGAGTTTGAAATTGGGTAGTATCTTACTATTATGATGTAATCAAGGTTCTAAAAATTAAGAATTGGATCAGTGAATCGGCCAAATTAGATCACTTTAGATGTTGGTTTGAAATCAATGGCGCAGTAGAAACGGATCAAAGAGAATATCGGTTTTGCATTCATATTCGGAAAACCATTGTGAATTAAAAATACACGGGATGTTTTGGTTACTTTAGAGCCACAAGTAAAGTTCCTTTTTCAGGTAATAGCTCTTTCATACCGAGGCAAAAGATGGATTGATTTGATCAATATCTTGTCGCCAGCAATTATCCACAAAACAAAGTAAAACACCGCCCACCAAAATCCAGGTTTCACAAAACCCTTACTCACACCTCCCAAGAGAAGAGGGGGGTAGAAGACAAGCCTTGGGAGAGAGAGAGAGGAACTTTTATAATCAATTTAACAATATTATGAGGAAAGAGCAGATAAGACTGATATTCCATGCTCTATTATGTATGAGTTCATGAACCATAGTGACAGAGGTTATCATGTGGGTGTTAGGAAGGCACATGGAAAAGCCTTGCAGGTAGGGGTGTAAATGAATAGTCAAAATCTGTTTCCGTATCCGTGTCCGGATCCGTTTAGCACTATGCGAATCCATCCGAAAACTAAACGGATGCGGCTACGGATAGGGTATCGCTATCCGAAAAACTATATTTACATGTAAACGGATAAAATATCTGATCCGTATCCGTGTCCGTATCCGTTTAGCACTATTTGAATCCATCCGATAGTTAATCGGATGTGGATGCAGATATAGCACTATTCGAGCCGAATCTGATCCGTTTACAGTCCTTGCAGGTTAAAGCGCCAAAGATCATTCCAAATATTCATGCTTTTTGCCATCTGCTAATCTTTTAATAAGCCAATTGATGCGAAGAGGGAGGAATCTTTTGATATTGGTCAAAATCCAACATCCTTATTTACACTGCAAGGCAAAATAAAAAAAATCCAATTTCTTAAAATATTTGATCTTGGGACACAAGCCCACATTGCAAAGAAGTTGGTGAGAGGGCGCCATCCTAACTTCAGGAATCAAAAAAACCAAACACCCAACAACTTTAGGTTTACAAATCGTTGACTATGGTGTAAATTAGTAATCTTTTTCTCCAATTCACTTCTGCATTGCTTTGAGCTTTATTATGGATGTGGGCTTTGACAAAAACCCAAATCCCCCAACAACTTTAGGTATACAAATGGTTGACTACGATTTAAATTGTCTATTTTTTATCCAATTCACTTTCTCCCTTGCCCAGAAGGCATGATAGAATCCACATGATTACAAATTTTTCTTAAGAATAGGAAATAAGACATCATATATGATGATTAAGGACAAATTTTAATGGGTTAGATGTTTGTGTAGGTCAAACTACGGTCCAGGGATCAAACATCGGTTCCTTAGGGAAACCAATTATAAATCAATTAGGGTATTGCACGCCCTAGGTTAGCCCATGGTGTCCCATGGGTGCCCCATTTTAATTTTAGGGTTTCTCATGGTCGCCCATGGAAACCCCAGTGCATCCCTGTTAGGGTTTCTTCTTCCCTCATGTGTCCCATAAAATTATGGAACAGAAATGGGACGAAGAAAATCATCTCTAATCCATCACATGGCAAGAGGGATCCATCCCATACTCGAATGCGCAGCGGAAATAAATCGATTCGAGTTTCTTTCGCATCCCATAAATATTAAATAATTAATAACAAGAGGAATCAAAAGAATTGCTAACCTGGTGAGCCTCAAGTGTTGCTCCTCCAATAGACAATGGTTCTTCCTCCAATGAGTGCTCCAAGTAAACAGATCTGAACCTCCAATGGTGCTACTAAGGTTCTTCAAGCCAATCCCAGATGCTCTCAATTCTTCAGCATAGATCCAGGGTTTCACAAACCCTAACTCTCAAATACAGATGAGAGAAACTAGAAGAAGAAGGAGAGAGATCACAAGAGGGAGAGAGAGAGAGAGACCAAAACGCAAGAGAGAGGGGGCCAGGCTGAAACGCAGAGCACTGTATCCCCCTCTGCTTTTTGGTCCCCTTTTATAGATGTAGGGTTTAATTAAAACCCTGATGAGATTTGTTTAATCCCTGTGAGAGTCTGACTCTATCTCTCTCTCTCTCTCTCTCTCTCTCTCTCAGTTTGGTAGTTCTGTTTAAACTCAAAGTGCTTCTAAAAGGGAAAGATGCAGAATCTAATAGAAAAAGTATTAATTAGTTACTTTATTTAATATTTATGGATAATTATAATTAGCACTATATCCATTAATTAAATAAAGAACCAAATAAGTTAGCAAATTCTAAATAACTCCCTATATGATAACAAATTATCATATACACCCCCCACTAATCAACACCATCATTATAGAATCTAGGGCATGTACACATGTACTGCCAAACCCCAATCCATAGTACATGTCCATATAAGAGCGTCTGTGCATCTGATCAAATCCCGCAAAATTCGATAAAACACTTTGTTCAAATAATCATATATAATGTATCATTTTATATAAAATAGATTTTTGCAAAACCATTTTCAAAATGGCACTGGATCCAGATTCTGATCCGACCATACACAGACAGTCTCAATCTTGGTGTTCTCCAATCGGACAGTGGTGATCATGTTGGATAACTCCTTCACTCACAAAGTGTTCACGTATTCCCAGAACACCGGCTTTGACTCGCTTGAGTCTCAGTCATTGATGAACCAAAGAATGCGATCACACTTTGCAGTGACAGGGTTTTCTCAGGCATAGGGTCTCGGTGACACATGTCTATCCCTTCCTACTTCTGGCAGTAATACATGAGGGAGTCGACAAAGTAGATTCTTTGCCAATACACACATCAAACATGTGAGTACTTGCATTCATACCCTGACATCACATGTCTAGGCATACCCAATGCGACGACCATATGATAAGGGTGCCTAGCCTAAACCCTAGTCGTGGCTACCATTTTAAGTAAAACTTACGGACACATAATGCTCAAAAAGTTTATATCGCATGTGATAATATTAAACTAAAATGTATAAAAGTTCAATACAAAGCAGAACCGGGTTGAACCGGATCGAACCAGGTTTGATGGACGCACACTTGTCCAACAATCTCCCACTTGTACATCAAAGCCAATTCCTCATACATTTTAAACCCATGCCCTCCATGTGTTTCTCAAACACTCCTGGAGACAAACCCCTTGTCATGGTATCAGACACATTTTCAGTTGTGTCCACTTTGGAGATACTCACGTCACCTTGCTGGATAATCTCTCTGATGGGGTGATACTTCCGTTGCACGTGCTTGTTCCTCTGATGAGCCCTAGGCTCCTTAGCTTGTGCAATGGCCCCTCTGTTGTCACATAACAGGGGAATAGGACCCTTGACAAGGTCAGGGACAACCTCCAAATCTGATAGGAATTTCCTTAGCCAAACACCTTCTTTTGCTGCATCGCAAGCTTCAAGGTATTCTGCTTCAGTAGTGGAATCGGCTGTAGACTTCTATTTCGCACTCCGCCACACAATGGCACCTCCACCCATTAGATATACCGCCCTGGACGTGGATTTTCTATCATCCTTGTCAGTTTGAAAACCAGAGTCTGTGTATCCCAATACTGATAACTGATCAGATCCAAAAACCAAGAAATATTCCTTAGTCCTTCTCAGGTACTTAAGGATATTCTTGACAGCACTCCAATGCTCGCGTCCAGGGTTAGATTGATAACGACTTACTATACCTACTGCATAGCAAATGTCCGGCCTCGTACACAACATAGCGTACATACGACTCCCTACTGCTGAAGCATAGGAAACCCTCTTCATCTCTTCAATGTCCATTTGAGATTGAGGACATTGAGATCTAGAAAGATTAACTCCATATCGGAAGGGAACACTTCCCCGTTTGGAGTTCTCCATGCTAAATCTGACCAGGACTTTGTCTATATAGGTAGCCTTTGACAAGCCTAGCATCCTTTTCTAGAGATCTCTTACGAGTTTGATCCCAAGGATATAGCTAGCTTCACCAAGGTCTTTCATCGAAAACGTTGTGGATAACCACTGTTTTACTGATGAAAGAAATCCTACATCGTTACCAATCAGCAATATGTCATCTACGTATAAAACAAGAAAACATACTGTCCTCCCACTGATCCTCTTGTAAATGTATGGTTCATCCATGTTTTGATCAAAATCAAACGATTTGATTGACTGATCAAACCTGATGTTTCAACTCCGGGAACGCCTGCTTTAGCCCATAAATGGACCTCTGCAATTTGTACACCTTTCTTTCTTCCTCTAAGGAAGAGAACCCCTCTGGCTGTTCCATGTAGATTTCCTCTTGAAGGAACCCATTCAGAAATGCAGTCTGCACATCCATTTGTCAGATCTCATAATCAAAGTGTGTAACAATAGCCAATTAAATCCTGATGGATTTCATCATCGCCACTGGTGAAAAGGTTTCCTCATAGTCTATACCCTCTTTCTGGGTAAAGCCCTTTGCCATCAGTTTAGCTTTGAATCTTTTGACCTTTCCATTTGCGCCATTCTTCCTCTTGAAGATCCATTTGCATCCAAATGCATCGAATCAATTTCAGAGCGCATTGCCTCCAACCACCTAGTGGCATCAACATCCTTAAGAGCCTCAGAGTATGTCATCGGATCATCATCCGATACCATGTGGAACTCTTTCACTGTTTCGTCTTCGGTTAAAAGAGTAAGCCTAGTTGGTAGGTGGTCTAATAGTCCTCCCACTGTGTCGAGGTTCTTCAGGTGTTGGTATTTTAGCTGGTATGTTAATTGGTCTCACTTCTGGAAGTGACGTTTTTGAGCTATCTGATAACTCTGTAATGACTACCGGTTCGGACCTCTGGGTCATCATTTCTTCCTCCAGAAATATGACGTGTTTATTTACAATGATCTTTTGGTCAACCGGGTCATAGAAATAATAGCTTATCGTGCCTTTGGGGTAGCCTAAGAAATAACATCTTGAAGTCCTAAATTCCAACTTGTTTGTCTGTTGCTTTCGTACATGTGCTATATAACCCCATACCCTAAGGTGTTGAACACTGGGCTTGCGCCCTTTCTACAACTCAAAGGGTGTCTTGGCTACAAACTTGGATGAAACCCTATTCAAGATATAAATTGCCGTCTCTAAAGCATACCCCTAGAAAGAGAGAGGCACAACTCACTATAAGTGAGCATCGTTTTGGATCATATCCAATAGGGTCCGATTGCGTCTTTCGGATACACCATTTTGTTGTGGTGTGCTTGGATTAGTTAGTTGACTAACTATCCCTTGTGATATGAGATATTCTTTAAATTCATCTGATAGATACTCCCCTCCACGATCTAATCGTAAGGACTTGACGTGTTTATCGAGCCATCTTTCGACCTCGGCTTGAAATTCTTTGAATTTATCAAAGACTTTCGATTTCCTACGCATGAAGTATATGTAGCCATATCTAGAGTAATCATCGGTGAATATTATAAAGTACTCATACCCATACCTTGCTTGTATGTTTAGGGGTCCACACACGTTAGTGTGTATCAACTCCAACAGATCTGTGGCTTTAGCACCTTTATTGCTAAAGGGTTTCTTGATCATTTTGCCCTGAAGGCATGACTCACAGGTGGGGAATGGTTCCACCCTCAGACTCTCCAAGGGCTCAATTCTCACCAATCTATTGATTCAGTCCACATTAATGTGACCTAATCTTAGATGCCACAGGTATGTTGAGTTCACTGGAGCTGCTTTCCGTTTCAAATCAACATTCGAAACAACATTCATTTTAATAGGACAATCTAGAAAATACAAACCACTTTGCATATATCCGGATGCCACAAAGAAATTATTAAAACGAATAATCAATTTAGTATTAAAGGAGAAACTATACTCGTCCAAAACAAGTTTTGCAATTGAAATAATCTTCCTCTTAAAAGAGGGTACATAATAGCAATCCTTTAAAACTAAATATGCATAATTAAAATTTAAAATAAAAGTCCCCACAGCCATTGCCATGGTCTCAGCTCCAGTGCCCATCCGAAAATGCACCTCATTTCTTTCCAAGTTTCTTGTCTCCTTGAATCTCTGCAAATCATTGCAAATGTGAACAGTGGAACCACTATCTACCAATCAAGAATTAGTCGGTTCAAAAGATAAATTAGACTCATAAAGAACGTAAACATCACATGCACCTTCTTTAGCAGCCTCTATTTCATCCGGCTTCTTATCTTTCAAAGTCGCCAGGTAAGCACGACAGTTCCTTTTCTAGTGACCCTCCTTCTTGCAATAGAAGCACTTGCCTTTGCCTTTGCCTTTATTGCCAGACTTCCCACCCTTGGTTTTCAGGGTCTTACCCTTACTTTTCTTTTTCTTCTTCTTCCCATTTGAAGAAGGCTTTGCCTCAATTGCGTTGACCTCAGCCTTGTCCTTTTTCAAGGAAGCTTCCGCTTCTACCAATGCGTTAGCAAGCTCGGTGAACTTCATCTCCTTATCGGACATTGTGTAAGACATCTTAAAGGCTACAAAGGCAGAAGTGAGTGACGCTAAGATCACATCGGTCTTGTATCGCGGGCAAAAATCTATCCCTATGGATTTTAGTTTTTCAAACAGATTGATTATCTTCATTACATGATCCATCACTGGAGTCCCTTGGGACATCTTGGTGTTATAGATTTGACTCACCACATCAAAATGGGCGTGTGTCAATTGCCTGTTGAACAATTTAGTAAGCTTATCCATCTTACCTCTAGCTGTGCGTATATCCTTGACCGAGTCCAGAATTGACTTTTTCAATGATCCTAGGATATAAAGTGATGCCTTGGAATCCCTCATAAGGAAATCCTGCATCTCTTTATTTGCTTCAAAATCATTTGGGTTGGGTTGAGGAGGAACTTGTTCATTTAGAACTGTGTACAATCCTTCAGTAGTCAGGAGCAACTTAATGCTCCGGTACCAATCGACATAGTTTGTACCATTAAGTTTGTATTCGCTAATGAGTATTAACAGGTTGGAATTAATGGTAGCCATGGTAAAGTAATCTACACATGTACAAGTAAAAAAAAACACATGCTTATCAACAACCATTGAAATTAAAATTGAGCATACACACATCAATGGTCTTTCATGATTTGGGTCTCTCTCATGACCCAAAAGATGAATTGGATACCTACAACCCTTGCATGCATAACTTACCCTGTCGGGAGTCATTATACACACCGTGGTAGGGTGGACTAAGCTCTCCGCCTCATGGGCTTCCAATATTTTCGATCACCTGGGTGTCATGTCCAGATCCTGTTGGCTGGCATACACCCAAGTCATGTATCTACCTATTGCATTAGTTAGAATCATGGAATCATGAAAGATGGCCCACTGTCGCAATGCCCTCTCACTATCCATACCCTAACGTATCTAGATAGAGGTAAATATAGATAACTGTGTGACAGAGGTCCTGGCAATGTCCTGTCGGCCTATGCGGGGTCATGTCACATAATTTCTACATTTATCTTTAATAGGAGGCCATAGACATGTCTATCGATTTAGACTAGTCCATATCATATATGTATTATGATAAAAGAGGAATTAATTAATTCTCACATACCATGGATAGATTTAAATAACATAATTAATCAATATTAATTAAAAGTGATTATGGGATGACAGCATTTTTATCAGAAACAATTAAAGAACCCTCCCAGTAAAAATAAAACTAATAACTTGGGTGCATCAAACATGCCATGGATGCCACACCTCGATCATCTCCTCCGCTCGATCACGTCTTCAAAGTAGGTGACTTGCATCTCCATAAGCTTTGAGCGCCACATGTGGATCACCATCAATATGCCCTGGGAGTCCTAGCTCCTCTAAAATTACAATGAAAACCTAAGAAAAAATCTATACATTTTCCTTTCCATAATAAAGAAACCCCGCATGGAGAAACCAACCCACCATTTGGGCTGCCCATGGGGTGGAGTACATTTGTTTATAAAAAAGATAGGGGAAGAGAGAGAAAGAGAGAGAAGCACCACATCCACCCATAACCCCATGTATCACATGTATAAACAATCCATCCATTTCATTAGAATGCCATTCCCATAATCACATTATAACATAATCTCATGCATGGGCATGATTAAAGCAAGTAAACAAAAAATAACATGGATTTCTTTAATCATTGAACCACCACATCACATGTAATAACATGTATCCAAGCTCATAAATTAAAATCACATTTTAATTGTAAGTGGGTGGAGGGAGGGATCCCTTCACCCATCAACATCCTCCAAAAACAAAACAAAACAAATATTTAAAATTTTGTTTAAAAAAAATAACTTTTTTTTTTATATTAAAAATTGGAGGGGATTCAAGGGGAGTGCATGCAACCCATTGGAGCAGGCCGCAGGCACTCCTTGCGCAGCCCATAGGCCCAAGGCCCACGGACAGTAGCCTGCAGGCCGCAGCCCGCAAGCTTGCTGCCTGCAAGCAGCAGCCCAAGTGGGGCTTGCACACATAGGTAGGGTAAGGGGGGAGGATGTGCATAGAGGCTTGGCAACGTACGCTCCCTCCCCATATATAATCATGATTAAAAATTTTTAAATAAAAATTAATTATCATCCCCACTTGGATATCATGTTTCAACAATTGGAATAAATAAATCAATTATCAAATCCATCATCACATGGGCAAGTTGTTACACTAACAACCTTATAACTACCCATGTGCACATGGGAAGATTATTACAACAACCATAATATAATCATCCATGTGCAAACTTGCATCTCACTCATGATAATTATATTAACCATTAATTATCTAATATTCATAGGTGGGAAAGGTGGCTCTGATACCACACTGTAGGTCAAACTATGGTCCAGGGATCAAACACCGGTTCCCTAGGGAAACCAATTATAAATCAATTAGGGTATTGTATGCCCTGGGTTAGCCTATGGTGTCCTATGGGTGCCCCATTTTAATTTTAGGGTTTTCCATGGTCGCCCATGGGAACCCCAGTGCATCCCTGTTAGGGTTTCTCCTTCCCTCATGTGTCTCATAAAATTATGGAACAGAAATGGGACGAAGAAAATCATCTCTAATCCATCACATGGCAAGAGGGATCTATCACATACTCGAATGCGCAAGGAAAATTAACTGATTCGAGTTTCTTTCGTATCACATAAATATTAAATAATTAATAACAAGAGGAATCAAAAGAATTGCTAACCTGGTGAGCCTCAAGTATTGCTCCTCCAATAGACAATGGTTCTTCCTCCAATGAGCGCTCCAAGTAAACATATCTGAACCTCCAATGGTGCTACCAAGGTTCTTCAAGCCAATCCCCGATTCTCTCAAATTCTTCAGCATAGATCCAGGGTTTCACAAACCCTAACTCTCAATCACAGATGAGAGAAACTAGAAGAAGAAGGAGAGAGATCACAAGAGGGAGAGAGAGAGAGAGACCAAAACGCGGGAGAGAGGGGGCCAGGCTGAAACGCAGAGCACTGTATCCCCCCTGCATTTTGGTCCCCTTTTATAGATATAGGGGTTTAATTAAAACCCTGATGAGATTTGTTTAATCCCTGTGAAAGTCTGACTCTCTCTCTCTCTCTCACAGTTTGACAGTTCTGTTTAAATTCAAAGTGCTTCTAAAAGGGAAAGAAGCAGAATCTAATAGGGAAAGTATTAATTAGTTACTTTATTTAATATTTATGGATAATTATAATTAGCACCATATCCATTAATTAAATAAGGAACCAATTAAATTAGCAAATTCCAAATAACTCCCTATATGATAACAATTTATCATATACAACCCCCCCACTAATCAACACCATCATTATGGAATCTAGGGCATGTACACATGTACTGCCAAATCCCAATCCATAGTACATGTCCATATAAGAGCGTCTGTGCATCTGATCGGGTCCCACAAAACTCGATAAAACACTTTGTTCAAATAATCATATATAATATATTATTTTATGCAAAATAGATTTTTGCAAAATCATTTTCAAAACGGCACTGGATCCAGATTCTGATTCGACCATACACAAACAGTCTCAATCTTGGTGTTCCCCAATTGGGCAGTGGTGACCATGTTGGATAACTCTTTCACTCACAAAGTGTTCACGCATTCCCAGAACATCGGCTTTGACTCACTTGAGTCTCAGTCATTGATGAACCAAAGAATGCGATCACACTTTACAGTGACAGAGTTTCCTCAGGCATAGGGTCTCGGTGACACATGTCTATCCCTTCCTACTTCTGGCAGTAATACATGAGGGAATCGACAAAGTAGATTCTTCGCCAACACACACATCAAACATGTGAGTACTCGCATTCGTACCCTGACATCACATGTCTAGGCATACCCAATGCGACGACCATATGATCAGGGTGCCCAGCCCAAGCCCTAGTCGTGACTACCATTTTAACTAAAACTTATGGACACATAATGCTCAAAAAGTTTATATCACATGTGATAATATTAAACTAAAATGTATAAAAGTTCAATATAAAGTAGATTCGGGTTGAACCGGACCGAACCAGGTTTGATGGACACACACTTGTCCAACAGTTTGAATGTCTAAATTGACCATACCGTAATGATAGTTTCTTGTACTTTGAACCCCGATGGCTCTAGGTGTTTACACCCCTATTTCGGTCATCACTGGGCCATACAATTGGACGGTTGTAAACTTTTCCCAGGTAATTATTCAAATTTCAAATTTGAATGAAATTTGAATAGGAGCAGTTGCTGACAGGAACCACCTTAACTACCAGGATGCTTATAAAAGAGGAAGCCCAGCAACAAATAAGAGATACACAATGAAATCAAACAAGTCTTTACATTTATCTTCTATTTTCTTTTTCTTTTTCTTAGTTGTAAATGGTTTATGTTCTTTTCCTTAAAAGAAGCTGTTGGGGTTACTCTCCAATAGTACTATCAGATGCAATGATGCATCGTTCCAAGTCAAATTGAAGATCTCTGCAATCCTTCAATGGCAAGATGGGAGCATCTCAAAAGATGCATCATTGGCTACTGGCAGTTGGCTACATGTGTACATGTCCTAGATTCCATAGTGACGACGTTGATTAGTGGTGGATTGGTATATAATAATTGATTATTCTGTGATGGTATAAAAGAAATTTGTTAACTAATTAATTGTTTATTTAATTTATTGGATATAGTGTAATTTATTATTTATTCATTAAATATAAAATTAATAATTAATTTACTATTCCTTATTAGATTCTACTTTTTCACCATTTAGAAGCCCATCAGGTTTAAATAGATTCAAGTCAAAGATGACAAAGAGAAACACACTCTAACTAGGTTTATTCAAAATAGGATTTTAAATAAAAAAAAAATCTTATTAGAAAAACAACCTAAAACGTGGAGGGGGAGGGGGCTTAGTTTTTAAGCCTTGGACGGTTTTGGATGCTCCTCCTCTCTCCCACATTTTTGGCTCTCTCTCCCTCTCTTGATCTCTTCTCTCTCATTCTTCTTGCTCTCTCTAGCTTTTGAGAGTTAGGGTTTTGGAAACTTAGATCTGTGCTTAAAGATTTGAAGAAGAAGATCTGGTTTTGACTTGGAGAACCTTGGCTGCACCATTGGAGGTTCAGATTTGTTTACTTGGTGTGCTCATTGGAGGAAGAACCACTGTCTATTGGAGAAGCAACACTTGAGGCTCATCAGATTAGCAAGTTTCTGTTAATTCTTTTTGTTTTAATTATACGATTATTCATGGGATGTGAAAGAAACATGAATCGATCTTTTCCGCAACGCATTCTGGTATGGGTTGGATCCCTCTTTTCATAGGATGGAAAAGAGATGAATTTTCTCTCTCTTATGGATCCCATAATTTTTAGGGACATGAAAGAGAAGGATTGGGTATTGGTTTTTCATACCAAACCCTAATAGGGTCACAGTAGGGCACCCATGGGCGATTATGGGCAACTCTTTATTGATATTCGTTTCCCAGGGGAACCAAGGATTTGATCCCATGGACTGCTATTTGACTAACAGTAATGGGGGTTTTAAAAATTGAGAATTGGATTAAATAATCAGTCAAATTGTATTGGAATAGGCTCTGACTGATCCAGCCGATTCCGGCTTAATCCTCTAATTCTATCATGTTTTGTGGCAGATTCTGACCAAATTTGACTAATTTTAGGCTTCTAGCCTATTGGGGTCATAATTGGCACTGCTCAATCCGATCCACAATTCCAATTTTTAAGACCCTGGATATAATAGGATAGCATTCCTACATGGGCAAAGTTTTCCTTAAAACCCCCATCATAGGGTCATTATATTCCCCTTATTTGACGATGTCGATAGCACCCCCAATCCTATGCGTGATACCCTGTCCCACCCACCCAAACCACTCTGTCTAGGGAATCTCCCTTGACCATGGGTGTGAAAAAACTCGGTCCTTCACTCCTTCCCCCAATCGCACTCCTCTACTTCCGCTTGCCCCTACTGCCGTGTGTGCCCAACACACAAGTAAGGCTTACCCTTACCCGAGCGCCTTGACCGAGCAGGGCTAAGGTGGTACTTTCCGTTGCACTTGTGTGGGGGCACATGGCAGTACAGGGCAGGTGGAAGTAGAGGAGTTGAATCCCTCCTTCCCCTATATATATATTTTTTGTGGTAATTGGGAGCTTTACATATATAGTTGATAGAAAGGGGGGGGGGGGATCGAACCGGGAGGGGATAAGATACTAGCCAAGAGACTTGAACTCGAGACCTCTTAGTGAATATGGGCATGAAGTGCACCACAACTCACCAACTGAGCTAAGCAGTTGTTGGTACTCCTTCCCCTATATTACAAGGGTGTAGGAAAACTTGATCCTCCCTTACATTACAAGGGTATTTTGGTTAATTTCTAATGATGAAATCTAATAGGATTTTCTAAATGACCATAAACACCATCTGACTCATTTTTTTCTAAAACATAGAGGTGACTTGATAAGATTATGCACAATCCAGGGGATCCCAGCTAAGCATCCCAACTTTAGCAAAGCCAGCTGTTTCCACTTGAGAGTTTCCGCTCAAAAGAGAGATTTGTTCTTTTAGTCTTCCATAGTTTATTAACGGTGGAGGGGTAGCACTCAATCTTGGTCTTCTAGATACTTTCGCTTGCCAAAACAGCCGCGCTAAATTGCAATCTTTTTTGTTCCAACCCATTTCTTCCGGACAAATCGAAAACTCACATTCCCCATAGAACCTCTTTTTCTCCTCTTACCAAAAGAACAAACGAACCTCCTTTCTACCTCATTCTCTTCGCTAACCTTAGCGTCTTCATCTGCATGTGAGAGGTATCTGGTCTCTGTGACTTTTGGGTGCACTGGAAGGAGAACTCGCATAAATCCTTTGATGCAAAGTGAGTAACGAAGCAAATCATTCATGATTCAACCCCAAAAAGTGAGCAAAGAGCCAAATCATTCATGATTCAACCCCATCAAATTCATCTCCTCTTTTGCTCTTACAAATCTCGATGAGAAAAGCAGCTCGACCCTTGTAACAGAATCCTCTCCAGGGAATTTCATGTTATCTCTCAAAACCGACCTTTATTTCTTCAGCTTAAAGCTTCCTCTGTTTTGATTATTCTGTTAATGCACTCTTAGAGTGAGAGAGTGAAGAGTAAAGATGGATGTTATTAGACGAAGAGCAGCGGCTAGAAATTCTGTGGTTGCTGGATCTGTTTGGGAGATTAGAATGAAGTGCGATGAAGTCAAAGGTGGGATTAAGGTCTTCAATGGCGAAGAGAATTTTGAGGAAGGCGGTGGTGATGATAAAGGGCTTCAGTTTTATACGCCGTTGAAGCGGAATCAGATTGGTGGAACGACGGCGAGGAGGAAGACGTGG
Source organism: Telopea speciosissima (assembly GCF_018873765.1). Lineage (NCBI taxonomy): Eukaryota > Viridiplantae > Streptophyta > Magnoliopsida > Proteales > Proteaceae > Telopea > Telopea speciosissima. The sequence goes on from NC_057926.1 coordinate 11,639,056, forward strand.
AATGACAGAACCCCCTTTCAGATTAGGAAGACGAGATTAGAACTGAAAAAATTTAGTGATGAATCTTGCAAGGAATTAAATATGTCTGTTGATTCAATTGAGGAAAACCAGATTCAGATGAGGAAAACAAGATCAGAAACGCATAGAGTTTCTGATGAATGCTGTAAGGGGCTTGATATGTCTGTTGGCTTCAATTCTCCTCGAAGGTTATGGATGGATGATGATGGAATTGATGCTGATGGAGAGGAGGAAGGAGAAGATGAAGAGGATGATTTAGAGATTGAGGTAGAGAAGAAGACTTATGATGATAAGGAAGTCAACTTAGCAGAACAGAAGAAATCCATTGACATATCAGAACAGAAACTCAAAGAAATAGAAGAAGAAATAAAGAAGGTTCACCAGATTCCTCGAAAGCCAATACCCATTTCAGCAAATGTGAAGAAGGAGCTATCTCCGGTAATCAATCCGCCGGCTTTTGATCTCACAAAAGCCAAGAAAGTTGTGAATGAAGAGAAGAAAGTTCGTCAGATGCGAGAAAAACCCAAACACGTCTTTTCAAGAGTGAATAAACAGCAAACCTCTGTTAGATTTCCACCTCTAATTGATCCTTCTCTCAGAAAAGCACCGCCAAGTGAGCAATTTCTTGCAACATTTTAGTCATTCCAACTCATGGTTCTGATTTTTTCAGTAGCCCATTCATGGTTCTGAATGTTTCTGTATCCCATTCTTTATTAGGTCTTTCTTCAGTTGCAGATTCAAAGGTGTTCGATAGAATTCCAGAGACACCAAACAAGTTGCAGAACATTGGTGAGTTCTAATTTCGGGGTCAAAATGAATTAATTCCTTGATTTTGCAGCTTTGTTTATCTATTTATTTTAAAAGCATCCATCAATTTTCACATTGCTTCTTTCATTTTCAGTGGACTTGGTGATGTGGAGAGACATCTCAAAATCAGCTTTTGCTTTTGGAGTGGGATCGTTCTTCCTGTTCTTATCATCCTTCACCACAGAGTTTAATTTTAGGTAAAAACAAGCCATAGTAATAGTTACTCTCCAATAATCCCCTGTTTCCAACAGTGCCCATGGAATCACTAAATTCTTTTGGTCCTCATTTTCTACAGCTTGATTTCTGCAATTTCCTACATGGGGCTTGTCTATCTTGCTGCACTCTTTTTGTATAAATCAATTCTATGCAGGTAATGCTCCCAAACGATAAATCTTCCAAGAAAAGAAAGTTTACCAATTTTCCTGTTTCTGTCTTTCTGATTTTCTATTTCTTCTCTGAGAAACCAAATATAACAGGGGAATAGCTGTGGATAAATCAAACCAGGATTATATTGTTGGAGAAGAAGAAGCAATTTTGTTACTAAGACGAATCCTTCCTTACTTGAATGAGTTCCTGTTGACTCTCAAGGGCCTCTTCTCAGGAGACCCTGCCTCTACAATGAAGGTAAACTGTAAAACAAACAGTCTCTCTCTCTCTCTCTCTCTCTCTAGTGAACCTGAATTACTAAGAAAGGGTGAAACTGTGACAATTGCAGGTAGCAGTATTGCTGTTTATTTTGGCTCGATATGGAAGCTCCATAACCATGTGGGAGATGGCCAAATTGGGTAAGAATTGATAATATGTACAGAATTCAACGATCCAAAGGAAAATCTGGCTGTTGCTGACCTATTGTTTTACACTCTCTCTTCCCCTTCTGTAGGTTTCTTCGCAGTCTTCACAGTCCCAAAAGTTTGCTCTTCGTATTCCAGCCAACTCATAGCTTTAGGTAAAGAGCTTCGGTTATTTGTTTTTCTTTACTTACTAAGCGGCCAGACCAATCACAAGTCAACAATAAACCTGGGGTCCACTTCACTGGGATGTAATGGATCCACCCTTCATTGGGTCAATGATAGGGTTAATTAGATTATGTATATATTGTAAAACCACGGAAAATCCCACGTCTAGAAAGAAGTGCCATGTCATGGAATGGGTAGATATGATAGCTTCTGCCGTATGGCAGCAGAGGTCACATGATTTACATGGCTTTTGTTGTGCTCAGGATGTGCATAGCACACCTTGCAGTATAGCAAAAGATTTTTATTATATATGATACAGCATTTTTTTATTTGGCATGATGGTGTTTTAAAATCGTGAAGTCCATCCATCTACGAAAGTGAACAATATCGTGCCATTGATAAAATCATTACCTAATCATCAGACGACTCTAATCTAATAATGATTTTTTTGATGATATTGACATCTGCAGGGAAGTTTTGGATCAGACGAATTAGGGATGCTTGGCATTCGTGCCCCCACAAGAAAGCCGTGGCAGCTGCCGTTTTTATCCTCAAGTGGAATTTCTCTTCCGTCGTGGTCCGCATTTGGGGAGGTAAGGACATCATTGTCATATCAAACAAGAGAGAGGGCCATATAACTAATTCCAACGTCTTGTTGATAATGTGCATTAATAGGTATCCTTTGTGCAGTGTTCATGTTGTTTGTGGCCGTTCGATATTATCAAGAATCATTATTAACTAAGGATTGTGGAGACGAAGAAATGAGAGAGGGAGAAGATTCCAGTTGGAGGGAAGGAGAGTGTGTGGGGCAGAGATAAGGGTCTGGTTGGCCAACCATAGTTGAACTGGTTAAAGAAAAGAAAGGTATCGTGGAACAGGAGCTCATGGCGTATTTAGCTGTCAGCAGTGCCGTGCCGGAGCTACTTTCCCACCCATCGCCTACTGTGGCATGTAGTGGAATTTTTATCCAATGCAAATTACTGCACGGTGCAATATTGCATCGTACGATGACTGCAGAGGTCATATGCATCATGTGGGGTCCATTGTGCCACATGACCTTTGCTGTGCCACATGATGCAATACTACATCATGCAGTTACAGGAGAGGATAACGATTTAGCATGTACTGGTGATCCGGAGAGTTCTTTTTGTACAGGGAAAAAAGAAAAGCATTGTTTGCTGAGCAACTCCACACTTCCCTCGTTGACTTTAACTCGGTTGGTTTCTTTCATTAACTTCTGATTGCTCATTTCATTAGAGTGCCTGCATTGGGAGGCTTGACCTGAAACAATTGGATGTAGCCAGAGAATGGTCCGATCGATTATTAAATGTGTCGGGTCAAGCACCGATAGATTAAAAATCAGGTGTTTTAGGTTCAAGATAATGATTTGAGGTTGTCGGATTGGGATTGACCAAATATTATGATTGATTGGTAACCAAATGTTTATAGCTTTTTTAAGCCCATTTAGTTTGATTATAGCTTGTTTATGGTCCATTTATACAATTAATCCATTAACCCGTTTAAAACCTGATTAGTCCAATTATCTTGAGCTCAATTATGGATCGGTAATCAACAAGCCTTGGCCTACAACGCCAGATTGCCTAATCTGCCATCAAAGAGATGTTGCCTTAAATTGGTGGGGATTGATTAGATCAGACGGGTTGACACCCTTAGATAAGCAGAATCCCCCGAGTTATAAAATAAAAACATCGAAGCGATTGGGCTTCAATTCATATTACTACTGCACCTAACAAGGTATATATCTTCATTTTATGCACTCATTTTACAACTTTAAGATTTGAAGATCCATTAAGTGGCATCTGATATCTATATTTATGAATTGATATCCATATCTATGAATAGAAAGGTCTGAATAACAAACTAATGAACTATGTAAACCACTTTTTTTTCCCTATTCAAAGAAAGAAAAAAATAACATCAACAAAAGAAAATAGTCACAACATCCATAGCATTATTAGAATCAGTGATAATTGTCCTAACCTTCTCCATCCTAGCCTTTCTAGCTAGCATTCTAACCATACTTAAAAGATTTTCAGATTGTTTCTACCTAGTAACATTCTCCATAGTAACAGACTTAAAACAGTTGATATCAAACAATACTTGTAACCATACTTAAAAAGATTTTCAGATTGTTTCTTTCATAGAATAGGGCATTTTTTTTTCAATGAGGATAAATCTTGTCTTTTCACATGTATGGTTGATAAATATGCGAGGCAATGACAACTCTTGAATGAGAAATCAAAAGGTTAAATGCTCCAAATTCTCCTATAGGTATATCATTGTTAGTCCCCTTATTTACAAGAGAACTTTATTAGATCCTAAGGGCAACCCTTGGGTTTTTTAGTACAGAGGTTTTCATTCTAGTACAGTCAATAGGTGATCCATGAATGAGGATCAAGGATAATCTCCTTGGTATTGCTTTTAGCCATAAGATTCCATACATGAAACAAAGCACGACCAAATATTTTTAACTAGAGACCTATCGTCTCTCTCCCCTCTCCCCCCCCCCCCCCAAAAGAAAGAGAGATAGATCAGAAAGCTATCCATTTGTCTTCATATACTAGTTGTGGAAGGGGGGGGTGGAAAGCATGACAGGAGAGGGGTCTATTAGGGTTTTGTGTGAGGATGAAGGTAAGAGATGCTAGATTGCAAATAAGAATCCAGATGGGAGGCATGTTTAAGGTGATCCTAGTCCATCTATAAAGCAATCACTTTGTTATCTGCCTAATGTTGCCGACTCTAGTGTAAGGGTGCTAGATTGGGCCAACTAGTATGGGGTAGGTTAAAAGACTTGATTTAACGCTTTCCATCATCTCTAGAGCTTTTGGTATCAGAGGTAGACACTACATCACGGGTTCGAGTCACAGAAAGAGAATGCTAAGTATTAGGGGTATGGGTAGTGTAGTCGATCAAGTGGTTAGTAGGAGCCAAAACCCTATTTCCTGTCCTTTCTTCTCTCTATTTTTCTCTTTTTCCTATCTTCTCTCCACCCAAATTTGTGCGTGCATCACGCTCATCAATGATTTCTCTAAGAATGGTTTGATGATTTCTGCCACAATTCGTGTTAATAGTGAGAAGCAATCAAAATATTCATTGAATAAGGTTTCCTTCGCTGCCGTTGTGCATGGTTGGTCTCTTTCAAATGTGGAATCTCTGCCAAACTGATCAGTGACAACGATCTCACAAGGGTTAAAATATGGCAAGTTGCATATGAAGAACAGGTTCAGTGGCATCAATTTTTGTTGATTGGGCGTATGAACCTCAAGGTCCTTTCTCTTCTTACTATGAGGAAGTTCATGTCCGAAAACTGGAAGCTTCAAGTAGGTTTTGAGATGATTTCTCTTGGTAACGGATTTATTCTCTTTAGGTTCTCCTTTGAATCTGACATGGTGGTAGTTTGGCAGCAAGGTCCCTATCAAATGACAATTGTTTAGACTTCAACATTGGAGATCATATTTCAATGAAACAATCGAAACAACATGCATCAACTTGTGTTTTAGATTTCCTAATCTACCGCAAGAGTATTGGCATGATTCTATTCTCTTTGGCAAAAGCGGTGGATAGGTCGATCTCCATTGATCATCGTATGAAGGGTTCCATGTATGGGCATTATGCTTTGGTACTTATTTGGGGCCTGGAGAATGTGAAGCTTCTCTGAAGGCAGACCTTAGGTTTCCAAGAACTGAGAATGCTTCTAGCATTTCTGTAGTTTGCTATAGATTAAAAATAAATAAATAAATAAAATAAGTAATAGTTTTTGAAATTATGGAAATGATGGCTTTTGTCTTTTGTGGTTCTTGATTGCGTGGTGGCTGTTGAGGGTCAAGCCACTTTGATGGGAGTAGGTGAAGGGAACGCTAGGGTACCTATTAAGGTTCCAATTCCTATAGGGGGCTCAGATGGTGTGGCTGTTCCGATCACGGGCTCTTTTACCTCGACAGTGGGCGGTGGTGTGTTATCCAATATTGACCATCTTCCTGATCCCATTCATGGTAGGTCAGGGACTCGTGTGGTGATTCCTCAACAGATTTATGATGCACAGGTGCTGAAATTTCATTTTATCCTTATTGGTCATCTAGACCTTAGATCGTTGTCGTTGTTGGAGTTGAAATCCGTGGTGAAGAAGTCTTGGCAGTTGAAGGAGTTAGTGGAATTCATACTTGTGGTTAAGGGCTTTATCCTATTTCGTCTTCAATCAGAAGAAGATATGGCTATGGTTTCGAAGAAAGGTCCTATTCGTGTTCTTGGTCAGGTTCTCCATTTCCAGCGATAGGAACCAGATTTTGATGTGATCTCCAATAAGCTTACCAGGGAGCTTTTTTGGGTTCGGTTTCAGGATCTTCCTTTTGAGTATGGGCATGTGGATATTTTGCTATCATTGGTGAAAGCCCTGGGTAGGCCTGTGGCCTTGGATCACTATACAAGAAACGCATCTGTGGGGTACTTTGTGCATGTTCTTGTTGATATGGAGATTAACACATCTCGCTTGGAGGCTATCAGGGTGAAACGTGTCTCTTACTAGTTTATGGAGAATATTGTGTATGAGGATGATTTAGATCACTGCGGTTTTTAAAAACGCGTTGGTCATGTGTGTAGAACTTGCAAGGACAAAATTGACAAGGGTCAAAGGGAGAATGGGGAGAAGGCAAAGCAACATCGCAGAGGTTCTCATCCAGACTCTCCTTCAAGGCGTGATGATCAAGTTTAGGATGCTACTGCCAATAATCCTACTGCGACGGCCACCAGTGTTTCTGTGGATCAGGGTAGGAAAATTCAATCCATTAACTAGGATGTGGTGGGAGGTGTTTCTGGTTGTCAGGTCCCTCTGGATTGGTAGAGAAACTAGATCACAATGGTTCCATCCGTGGTTGCTCCTACTGTTCCATTGGTTGGTGTGCCTCGTGTGGACTTGGTGGCTCATGGAAGTGAGGAAAGGGGTAGCTCGGTGGGTGTTGTACATGCGGGCTCGATGGGGGCAGAACCTATGAATGCTATAATTTCTCATGTCTTTGGTTCAGTGGAGGCTGCTTCAAGTGTGGATGGTATGCTATGGGTATAACTCCGGTCCTTTCCTCGGTGCATGGTAGTTCTGATCGCTCCTAGAGTGGGAGTAGTTACTCTGAGAGATTAGTGGAATTCCTGACTCCTAGTACTGTCCGTGATGGGACTGCGGTTTTGAAATACCCTGAGGTTGAGTTGATAGTCGAGCTACGAAGCAGGGTGAAGATGGTGTGTATACTCGTGTATGTAATCAAAAGAGTAAAAAGAAGTCATAAGGGGATCAGGTTGCTCGTAGGTCTGATCGCTTAACCAAAAAAAAAAAAAATAAAGTTGATCAATGAATATTCTCTTCGGAAATATTCATAGGATCAAAAAGGCGGCAACTTGCTTGGCGCTGCGAAATATTGTTAAAGAGCATAATCTCGACATTTTGTGCGTGGCAGAGCCTATAGTGGAAGTTGGTAAATTCCCTAAGTTAATTTTTTGTAAAATGGGTTTTGTAGTTGATTTTATTTCATAATTCTCGATGTGACAAAGTTCCAAATTTGTGGGTTCTTTGGAGGAGGGGCATGCCGTAGCCTTTGGTTATTTCTATGTTGGAGTAGTAGATTTTTATCAGCTTGTGTTGGTCGGATCTGAGGATTTTTGTTTCTTTCGTTCAAGCTCACTGCCTTAGAGCTCGTTTTAGGGAGCTTTGTCTAGAGCTCTCTCCTCTTGCAATTTCATTAGTGTCTTAGGGTGTGCTTGGTGACTTTAATGCGACTTCGGAGTCGTATGAAAAAAGAGGCCCAAGGATCTTTAATTTGGGATATGCAACGGAGTTTGGTGCTATGGTGGATGCTTGCTTGCTATTTATTGTTCTATCTTCTGGTTGGAAGTTTACATGGTCGAATAACTGTAGGAGGGGGAAATGTCTGTGCGGTATTGGATAGATATTTTTATAATAATGCTTGGCTGGAATTCTTTTAGAATATCTCTCAAAAGGTTCTTCAGAGGGTATCCTCGGATCACTGCCCAATCTCTGTGTTATATGATATCTTCCACAAGCCGAGTAATTACCCGTTTCGTCTTAAAAAAATTCTGGACTGAGCATCAAGATTTCATGCAGGTTGTGAGGGATTCGTGGGGTAACTCGGTGGATGGTTCACCTATTTTTTGTCTGTCTCAGAAGCTGAAACAGTGGAAGCCGGTTCTTAGAGTCTAGGCCTGGGGAATCTCCAACATTATTGTTGCTCTCAGGGGCACAAAGGTGGATCTTGATGATATTCAAGAATTAATTGAAACTGTGAGGTTTAATGAGGAGTATTTTTTTACCACGAAGCTGATGCCAAGACTAGATATTTCAAGGCCCTAGAACTGCTTGAGAAGTTGTGAACAGAAAAAACTCATGATAGGTGGTTAACCTGTGGGGATAAGAACTCAAAATTCTTCAACCTTTCTACGAAAACTTGAAGGGCTAAAAATAGAATTCGGTTCTTAAAGAAGGGTGATGGTTCGGTGGTTAGTGAGTCTGCTCAGATGGCGAGGTACGTAACGGATTATTTGAGAACTTTCATATAGCCAAAACTATTTCTTCTTAGCCAGAGATTTTGTCGCGCATCCCTACTTTAGTCGATGATGTCGATAATTTGAGTTTGGATTCTATTCCTTCGGCCTAGTAGAATAAAATGGCAGTTTTGGGACCTAGACCTAGAGAGCTCGCCTGGGCCCGATGGTTTCCCAAGTTATTTTTTCTGTCGTTAGTATATTGTGGAAAAGGATTTCGTTGCAACAGTTATGAATTTTTTCATTTCTAGTATCTTGACAAAGGGGGTAATCAATAGCTTCATTAGCCTCATCCCTAAGATTTATGGAGCGGTTTCCCTGGATAAGTTTCGGCCTATATGTATAGGAAATATTTTTTGCAAGGTCTTCTAAAAGATTATAGCTCTTAGTCTCTCCCTAATTTTTCCAAGGTTAATTTCAGAAGAGCAAAGGGCATTTCAAAAAGGAATATCAGTTTGGTGTTAGAGTTGAAAATTTTAATGCATAAGTCAGTGAGGGGGTGGTATTGGCATCAAGATTGATATCCAGAAGGCTTATGATACAATTTCATGGGAGTTTTTGTTTGATGTTCTAAGGAAGTTTGGCTTCAGTGAGAGATGGATTCTATGGATCCAACAGATTTTGCTTTCTTCTCGTATTTCTGTGCTTCTAAATGGTGGCCCTGTGGGGTACTTCGGTGTTGAGAGTAGTCTGGATAGGTGATCTTATATTTCCCATGTTATTTATTTTTGCGGAAGAAGTTCTATGTGAGGGAATAAGTAAACTTGTTACTATAAGGAATATGCCCCTACAGGTCCTCGAGGTATTTTGATGCCCTCTCATCTTTTATTTGCTGATGATATTTTTATCGTCATGAATTCCTATGTTATGCTAGGAACTTGAGATCTTTGCTCTCGAAGTATGAAGAATTCTCTAGTCAGCATATTAGTTTGGAAAAGAGTAAATTGTTTTTGGGAAATGTTCTTGTCTCTTAGAGACAACGATTATTTGATAATTTGGAAATTCCTATTAGCCATTTCTTGACCCGTTATTTGGGGGTGAACATTTTCAAAGGGAGGGTCACTAGGGAGTTGCTGCGCCTTCAGTCGACAAAATTAAAGGTAGATTGACAGGGTGGAAGGGAAAGCTTCTATCTATGGCTGGTAGGGTAGAATTGGTAAAGTCTGTTATTTTGGGAATTCCTGTGCATAATTTCTCAGTGTATTGATGGCCTTCTTCTATGATTACTCTATCAGAGTGCTGGATTAAAAATTTTGTTTGGACAGGTGATGTTAATTTGTCTAAGGTTGTAGTGGTGAAGTGGTGTGATGCTTGTAAGCCTACCTCCGAGGGTCGCTTGGGAATCCATCGTTTTTGTGATGTGAACAAGGCATTGCTCTATAAGCTAGCTTGGAATATCAAGCATGGTGAGTTAATGATGGCTGATTAGAGTAGGCCTTTTCTTGCTGCGTCAGCACAGTAGTTTGATTGCTTGGGTTAATAGTAAAAGAAGGAAAGTTTCTCAAGGCGAGATCTGTAAATTCTAATGGGTTTTTGAAGCGTGGTTATAGAGCTTCCTCTATTTGGCGAGGGATTATAGGAGGGTGTGGAATTTTGTGGCACAGGAGAAAAATGGGGTGTTGATGATGGTCATTCGGTTAAATTCTGGTCAAACAGATGGTTGGGTGAGGCTTCTATCGTGGAGGCATTGGGTTTGGACCCTTCTATTTTTTCAAATGCTTTACTAAAGGTGGCTAATTTCATCTCCAATAATGCTTGGATCTTTCCATCACTCCAATCCATCTTCCTAAAGGATATTTTTGAGGAAGCTATCGCATCAGAAATCCTCCGGTTCACTATCTTGACTGATGTGCAAAGAAGTTGACTTTGTCAGGTCTTTTTTCTGTGAGTTCAAGTGGGAGGAGATTCGCTTAAAAATCCGAAGTTTCCTTGGCTATAGGTGATTTGGAAATCTGGGATCCTTCTGAGACACTCTGTTTTTGGATGAAAATTTTTTCATCAGAAATTACCAATTGATGAGCAAATTCTTTGAGCTTTTTGGGATATTTTGGCAGTCGCCAACTTAATTAATTTGGTGGACTAGTGGAAGGGGAAAGGGCAGCTACTGTCTCTCAAGGGCTCATTGGTTGCGGGGTTGGTTTTAATTCAATTTTACATCTGGTGGAAAGGAACTCCAGGCGGTATGAGAGTGTAGCGCGTCCTCCTGCTGTTACCTTCAGATGGATTGTGAGATCCCCTCATGAATTGGGTAGTCGATTTCACAACTCTATTAAATCCATGAATAATCTTGTAACTGCTAGGAGGATTAGATTAAGCATTAAACCTCCTCTCCCTCTACAATCTTGGAGGTATTTTGGTGTAAATTGGAGCACGGTTGAGTTAAGTTTAATATTGATGGGTATTCTTTTGGGAACCTAGGTTGTTCTGGGGCAGGGGGGGGGGGGTTGCAATAATGATGGAATGATCACCTCTTCTTTTTTATTTTCTTGGGTGTTGCAAACTTTGAGGCAGAGTTTAAGGGCTTTACTCGAGGTGTTCTTTGGGCTAAGGAGCTAGGAATTCAAAAGTTATGGGTTGAATGTGATTCTCTCGCTGTGGTGATATCGATTCAAGCGCAGAGGTGCCCGTGGTTTGCTAGTCAGGATTGGCTTTTCGTATAACAAATATAGTATGAAAAATTACTCATTGCTACAGAGAAGCAAATCCGCTTGTGGACTTCTTAGCCAAAGAGGCAACTAAGCTTGACTCATAATCGATCAATTATAATTTCCTTGTGTTTGTTCAAGAGGATCTTCATTGGGATGCCGTTGGAAAAGCTAGATTCCAATTTTGCTAATTTTTTTTTTTGGAGTCCAGGATATTCTCGTTGTTGGCAATACCGAAGATGGGGGTTTCCTATCTCTTTGTTTTTGTTTCATCTTCATCTGGGTTTGTCCAGGTTGAATCATTCTGTATATTCTTTTCTACAAAAAAAAAAATCTTTAGGAAAAAAATAAAAAGACAGCCCATGACAATGAACTTAATATTTCCCTTGTATTTTATAGCTTTGGGCATTTCTTTATTTTAGGCTCCCTTACATGGTGCTAAATACAACTGGTAGTTTGGTTAGTGTTTCAAAGAAGGTATAATTAGGGATGTAAATGAATAGCCGAAATCTGTTTCCGTATCCGTGTCCATATTTGTTTAGCACTATCCGAATCCGTCCGAAAGCTAAACGGATACGGATACGGATAGGCTATAGCTATCTGAAAAGCTATATTTACATGTAAACGGATAAAATATCCGATCCATATCCGTGTCTGTATCAGTTTAGCACTATCCGAATCCGTCCGAAAGCTAATCGGATGCGGATGCGGATATAGCACTATCCGAGCCGAATCCGATCCGTTTACATCCCTAGGTATAATTTAGTTTGGTGGGCTATGCCTGGGTTGAGCTTGGCGTGCTGGCCTACCTCTCAGCCTGGACCAAACCCAACCTCTTTACACCCCAATAACAAATTCAATTAATACCAGGACTAGTCCATAATATGAATATGAATGGGCCAGTGCTATTTTACAAACAATATGTGCTGGACCAAAAGATGATGTGTCTGTGTGCCACCAGGCCCACAACTTCGGATTGCCTTACATAGCTTTAAATACTTTCGAGCCTTCTGCTGTATGGGCATGACCTATTCTTAATTTCATGCCCATAAAACTTGGCCATGGGTTTCAGGGCACGGGCTTCATGGCCAGCTCTTCGATCTAAAATAATATTACCTGATCTGCATCAGTATCCTTTACAGGGATCTTTACCCCTGCCCAAATACTCTTCTCGGGTGGGGTCCACCCCCAACTGGGCCGGGTAGGGAACTGGACGAGATAATTTTCCCCTTTGCAGCCGATCAAACCAAGATATTGTAATTAAAATCTCTGATCAGGACAGGGCGGTTGTTTTAAATCTCTGATCAGGGCCAGCCAGTCGAGAAACAACCCCACGACCATTACGGTAGATTGATCTCAAGTCCTAAATCCATGATTAGACAAGTCACCTTAATATCATTAAATCAAATTAAGCCCAAGCACCAATGATATTACATAGGGATGTAAACGGATTGAATTCGGTCAGATAGTGGCATTATCATATTCATATCCGATTATATTCGGACGGATTCGGATAATATCCTATTGGTTTTCGGACGGATTCGGATAATTTTCGGATAGTGATTTTTTGAATATAGGTTTTCCTAAATGGATATGAATACGGATTGAATACGATTTTTCGACTATCCGTTGACATATTTACCGTTTTTATGATGAGGGTTAAAGTTGAGACTTAAGAGTTCAGTAATTACCCTTTCTTCTACTTTTCTTAGTCTTTTATTCTCTTACGTTTTTTACTTTTGATTTTTTAATAGATATGTAATTCCATGTATCACATTGCATAAAACAATATATATAAACCAATAGCAAATCTAGAAAAAGAATCACATTATCTTAACTTATAAATTTATAAAAATAAGATAACTAAATTCAATGAGGTAACTTAAAAAGATAGACAAACACAGAGTTATATTTCAGATATTTTATTACCGTCGGACTGCTAAACGAATCGGACAATAATCGGTCGGATAGGGGGATTATCATATTCGTATCCGAGTAGTTTCGGACGGATTCGGATTCTCCTAAACGGATACGAACGCGGATCGAATACGGATTTACGAATATCCATTTACATCCCTAATATTACAGCCTATTGCCTTGTGCTTGTTGAGTAGGCTTGCAGAACAGAGCCTTGGTTTACCCCTGTCTTAGGCCCAGCCCGGAGCTTCGGGCTTTGTAGAAGTTTATATCAGTACTAGTGCACTACTGGGTCTATATTGGGCCCAGATTTAACCATGTAAACCCTGGGCTCACCTTGGTCCAGCCGGTTGATAGATCAGGTTTAACCATAGAAAAGAACTTCCTTTCAGAAAAACTCAAACCGAACAGAGACTCGCGGAGTTGAGGTGGCAGTAAAGACAAGAAAAAACGTATTACAGTACAAATAGCCTTTTGGATTTCTTCATGGAAAAGTATCTTCAAGCTTTGATGCTACCTTCTACCTACCTATTTGGCTTTCTCCAAAAAGTCCACAAGTATCCAAGAAGAGAGGATCTTGATTAAGAACATCAAATTTTATTACATCTCAGTAAAATGATCAGGGAGGGGGCACAATTGATCGTGCAACTGCAACTGCTAAAGCTGCTGTAAAGTTAGGATCTCTGGTTAAGGAAGCTACATATTCTTCATTAATTCTGTAGTTATCCATGGAATCATGGCAAGGCCTTTTTCTGCTGCCTTCATAAACCTGAGGAAGAGCTAAACCAAGGGTTGTATTTGGTTGAGAAAGATTAAGATCATTAAGGAAAAAATTATGGGAATTGGTAGTTGATGCCATGATTGTGCAATCTTGAAAATCTGTAAAGCTACTTGGAGCTTCAATAACCTCATGGTTATGCTCTCCTTCATATGTTGCAACCAATATAGACTTGTCCTCTACACATCTCTGCACCTAATCACAATAAAAGGAGACATGGGTTAGTTAAACAATTGAGTTAGTGTTAGTTCAAACTCAATAAAAGATCTCTCTCTCTACCTTTCTCTTGACAGGGCAAGAAGGAAACATGGAACACCTGAAATAAGCTCTGGGTGATGGGTTATCTTTAGTAACCTTCTGTCCATATTTCCTCCAGTGGTATCCATCTTTCACTACCTGAAACCACAAAGATCCGAATCGATATCCTCTCCTGCTTACAACATGGTGCAGTAGCGCATTGTGTGGCACTGCAGAAGCCATGGCACAATGGACTCCACATGGTGCACATGGTCTCTGCAACCGCCGCACGATGCGTTATAGCACCGTAACAGGAGAGGATAAAAATTCCAAAGATCCATATTGAATAAGAAAAAGAGCGAAAACAACAATTATATATATTGAAGTATGGGAAGAAAATGACTTACAAGACTTAAGTCCCTCGGATCGGTTCTAATGAGGACTCGAGACATCTTTGTTTTAGCAACTTCATTCCTAGCCCTCTTATTGGAGTCTTCACTTGAGCCATTCTCGTCAGCAACAGCCACAGCTGTTTCTTGAAGAAGCCGGAACTTCTTGCTCATCATCTGAAGAGAAAACCTGAGCCTCTCATTCTCTTTGTGTAGACGCTTCATCTCTGCTTCCAGAACTTGCACCTGAAGAAACAAAAAAAGTAACAAAACTATATGTAAATTCATGACTGATAATTAATTACACTATCCCATTACATAGCTATCTATAGATACCCATTTACCTTCTCTGCAAGAGACGTATATTGTTCATTATCCATGATATTGAGGTGATCGATATGTGAGGAAGAGATAGATACATATATAGAAATCGTCGCAAGAAATATTATTCAATGACCGTTTGGTTCACGCTGATTATATTATTCCAACTGCTCAAGGCGGCCAAGTAATCTTTTCTCACTGAGTCTAATCTGAGTCTTGCGAAGGTACAAGAAAGAAAAATACATAATTTCAAGCAGACTCTTTCAAGTCAGGGAAACAGGTTTGTGGCTCTTAAGAGACATAGGATTGGAAAATTATAGCTCCAGTGCACAAATGGACGCTGCTGTACCGCACGATGCGCACAAGATCTCATAAGATTGCTGACGTTAGTACTGATTACCTCAGCCACCAACGTAAGCAAAGTGTACTTTTCCCATTTTTATTCGTTTTCCTATTAGACAGTGGGGGCGTCACAACGTGTTGTATGCTCTGAAACTAAACGGACTTAAGAAAGACAAAATTCTGGTTAATCATCACATTGGAATCCAATCAATATATATTTACTCATCCATAGATAGATAATTATGCCTTTGGGGGGTGTTGGAGTGTCCAAATGATCAAATCAACATCAAGTCGTTCTCCCATGGGAACGCTAGCTCTCAACCTAAAAACACCTCGGACTATAGTTGGATTATACTGAGTGCCGTTTACTTACAAAAGTTGTTGAAAGACATTGACTGCCCTTCTTTCCGGTGCAAATAGGAAAGTAAAAATTGCTTTCCCAACAATTGGCCATGTGACTCACAAGTCACAACATGGTGAAGTTATTTTAGTTTCGATATGTATTCCATGCAAATTAGATTCTGATAGAAGTGTGGAAAACCTTCGGAAGTTATGGGTTTATTGGTTAATCAATCTGTTTAATAGGATTGTGTATATAAGGAAGATGTCAGATGAATAGAGGAGAAACATTATAATCCCAATCTACAAGAATAAATGTGATATCCAAAGCTGCAATAACTATAGAAGGTTATTGAAGCTTGTTTGAGAAGAGAGACCCATATCTCGATGAACTAATTTGGCTTTATGCTAAGTAGATCCACGACTGAAGCTTTCTACTTATTGAGGAGGCTTATGGAATGAAATAAATATAGCAAGAAGGATCTCCATATGGTCTATATTGACCTAGAAAAGCCTATGGCTGAGTACGTCCTTCGAGATTTAATCTGACAAATTCTAGGAAAGAGAGGGATTTCGAGTAAATATATTGTCATGCCCCAAACCACCCCCCAGGAGAATAGAGCAAGTGATCCGGAATGTATAACAACATCTGCCAAATCCCCAAGATCCAGAAGTAGTTAATATAACTCACAAACACACACACCCATAACAATGGATAAAAAGAGATACAGACTATTGCAGAAGCTAAAGGTTATCATTAAACATTCAAAAATAAACAGTACATTATTCATTGCTCCATTTCACCACTTGATTATGCAGTCAATATTTTTCTAACCAATAGCTTAACGAAATACAAAAGATGACTGCAATATCAAGAGCCCAAGTAAGCTATACAAGATGAGGGGGAGTTTAGTATATCCTATCTACCCAAAGAGAGTCGCCAAAAGGTTAGATTAGTATGTTGCCCATCCCTTAAGGATCGTCCTCAAGGGCCACCCTGGTCGCCCGCACAAGAGGGATAACCTCCCTCGGGGTCCAAACCAAAAGGACATAATCACCATCATCCTCCTCAACAAAATGAGTCTCCCAGCTGTCGAGATGTCCACCTGCAGTATTATCTAAAAAGAAATATACAAGAGTGTGAGCTCCACCGAGCCCGTGAATGAAATATATACCATGCATGCACATGTAAGCACGACCAAATAAATCTTATATAAAATGAGGTTCTTTATTATTATTAAGCCACTTAGCATTAAAACTAAGGAAGGTAAAAGTGCTACTACAATCCCCAATACATGTATACCTGGTGCGGGCCTCTAACCCCTTCCCTCGATACACCCATTGAGTTGTCGGAGAAAATCAGTTGGCTCCAGCATCCCTTCCCCAGGTCAGCCCGATCGGCCTTTTAAGTTTCTACTGTGCTACCACCAGCCCTATTAACTGATGGGCCAACAGACATCACCTGTCCTACTGACCCGATGAGCCAATTGACCGAGCAATGCCCTTTAGGACATTAGCCTCACACTTTTGTGGTATCCAACACCTAAACCCCTGTTGGCAAGGGTTCGTAGCACGGGTGATGATTCCCTAGCCATATGCATTCTATATGACATAGTATGAGTTGGGTGGTGTCAACTGTGTCCCATTCTAGGGCTACCACTGGCCTCATTTCCAAGCCGGCTATGACATCTAATCCAGCATTTTCACATGTATAACATTAGCATTCAATTCCAATAGCCATCAAATATGAATAAGAAATCAAATAGGAATATAAGCAATTTAAATAAATAAAACAATAGAGGGTGAGTGGTGGCGGAACGTACGCATTGCGAACTTATTCCCACATCTTTTGATTATAGCCATCGATGTTACATTAAGTTAATATGAACCATTCACTCAATTTCCAATTAATAACCGGTTCCTGGCTTTTGCGGTAAGAGTCTCTCTCTCCTCCTCTTCCTCCTCTATAGCAAACCCCTCCCCCACTCCGTCTCCCCATCCTCCATAATACCCCATCCCCCACCACATGTTGCGCTGCTCCAACCATGTATGTTGTTTCATCGAAATTGTACATCATTCTCATCTTTGTGATTCTTCCGCAGTTAATTTCTTTCACTTCTCTCCCCTTTTGTACATCATTCCCATCTTTGTGATTCTTCCGCAGTTAATTTCTTTCACTTCTCTCCCCTTTTAGATCTCCTCTGTAAATCATAAGTTTGGATGAAGGAGAGAAAAATAAAGATGAAGTATTCTCTTTACGTTTTATGGGGGTCTTTTTTTTCTTATGAGATTCAAATAGAGTGTAGTCGATCTTTGAAAGAACTAAGAAGGAATTTGTAGAGGCTTTTAATTTGTTGGATTACAGCTAGAGTTTTGGGGTTTTTCTTATCTTTTTGGCAGAATCAGAAGTTGAATATATCGTGCTCCTGTTTAATAATAATAAAGCTCTTGTTTTGGGTTTATATAGTCCAAACTGGCTTTTGAAGAAACTCTTGATTCATTGTCTCAGTCGCAACGAAAGATTGTTAAGAAACACATCATACCAGTTCGTTGTTAGGAATTAAATTTCTTAAAATTCACAATTTGATATGCAAATGATATCCGGAGATGAACTTCCAATTCCCACTTTTATCAGAGGTTTCGCTCATGAGGAAATCAATCTCAACTTTAACACTCCCCCAAATCCAACTCCAGCTTCCAATTCCCACTTTCATCAAAGGTTTCCTCATTTCCCTCTGCTGCCTTACTTTTAGTTATTCCGTTATGGTGATCTACTCAAAACCTCTCTCTAATAAATGACTGCAAACTTACCGCTTTTGTGTCTGGAATTTGTGTTCTCAAAACTAGATGTCAAGACCCTCTTAGTCAAGGCCTATGAAGAATTGGGGTTCTTCAAGGTGATCAACCATGGCGTCTCAATGGAGTTCATCTCCGAATTAGAATCAGAAGGTGAAGTTCTTTTCTTACAACCACTTGAGAAAGAGAAAAGCTGGCCTTGTTAACCTATTTGGGTATGAAAATAGAAAAAAATGGCCAAATGGAGATATTGGGTGGACTGGAGTGGGGAGGAAGCAATGGAAGGGGGAGTTGCAGCGGCAAATATTGAGATTTGAGATAAAAAATGGTAACAGGCAATCTCGGTTAATTAAGATAAAAATTTTCGACGATTGAGATTTAATTGATTAAATCAATGGTTGAATTTCATCAACGTATTGCAAACCTATTTTTACCCACATACTGCTACCTTTTTGTCAACAGTAAATATTGTTGTTGTTGTTGTTGTTGCCATGACTCTTCAATCATGTTACACCTACACCCATGGTGTAATTCCACTCGCCTTGTGCAAATCATGCTTGTCCTTCAGTTAGCTCGGTCCCAATCGATATCTGACACTACGCTTCGTGCTCGGGGTTATAACCTAAGTTAACAGAATCATTAAGATGTGTCAAACATGGTTTAGATCAGATTAAGGTCCTAGGGTTGGTCTAGGTTGGGTTTGATTCAGGTTTGAGTTTGTAAAATCACTTAGAGGGGGGTGAATAGGTGAAGCTAGTGTAAAATAAAATCTTTTGTGGAATATTGAGTTATTAACAAAAATTAAAGTAATTGCGCTAATAACACACAAATTTTATAGTGGTTCGGCCAAAACTTACCTATTTCTACTCCTCTCACCTTAGAGAGAATTCCACTAAAAACAATCTTGAGAAAGAGCAAGAGAACTCGTACAAATTTTGATTCTGAGCAAGATGACTCAACACTACTCTTGATTCAGAGCAGGAGGACTCAATTAAAACATAAAGTAAAACTACTAAGAAAAACGTTACCTCAACCATAGTAGGAGTGTATGCTACCTTCCACCTTTGGAGCTTGAAGCTAGATGAGGTAGAGGAGCTTGAGTGTGTGAGCTTGTGATGATTGGATGCTTGAAATCACTGAATGCTCACTTGAAGCTATAGCACTTAGAACTTGTAGTAAAGTCTCTTAATGATGGTGATTGGTATTAATTTAAGCTTAAACATGTGCCTATTTATAGGCTAGGCAGTTCAATTTAATTAATGAACTGTCTTAAGATCGGATTCAAAAGACAGAGCTAATCCGATATGCCATTTCTCAATCCGGTATACCGAATCACCAAATTACTTAAAATATAGCCTTTGACTCAACGGTCAAATCCCAACGGTTATAATTGAATTCGATATGCTGGATCATGGTCTATAATGATATTTTTGATCCGGTATGCCATATCCAGATTCAGAGCATTCAGTTTGCTCTCTATGACTTGTATCTGTGGGATATATGGGATTTGGTATTGCCATTTTTAGATCCAGTATATCGACTTAGCAGTTTTGCTGGATTACTGCAAGTCCTTGGATGGACTATTTTGGGATGATTCCAATTGGCATGGACACATGGATTTGAGTTATTTTTAACCTCCTAAGGTCTTTCTTTATGTATGCATGCGTGTGTGTGTGCGATACATTAATTTAGACCTTAATACATCTATACAATTTAATACAATTCCGACATTAATTTAATACAGAGCATTCAGTTTGCTCTCTATGACTTGTATCTGTGGGATATATGGGATTTGGTATTGCCATTTTTAGATCCAGTATATCGACTTAGCAGTTTTGTTGGATTACTGCAAGTCCTTGGATGGACTATTTTGGGATGATTCCAATTGGCATGGACACATGGATTTGAGTTATTTTTAACCTCCTAAGGTCTTTCTTTATGTATGCATGCGTGTGTGTGTGCGATACATTAATTTAGACCTTAATACATCTATACAATTTAATACAATTCCGACATTAATTTAATACAGAGCATTCAGTTTGCTCTCTATGACTTGTATCTGTGGGATATATGGGATTTGGTATTGCCATTTTTAGATCCAGTATATCGACTTAGCAGTTTTGCTGGATTACTGCAAGTCCTTGGATGGACTATTTTGGGATGATTCCAATTGGCATGGACACATGGATTTGAGTTATTTTTAACCTCCTAAGGTCTTTCTTTATGTATGCATGCGTGTGTGTGTGCGATACATTAATTTAGACCTTAATACATCTATACAATTTAATACAATTCCGACACTTCAAAAGTACTTCAAGTCTTGGGCTTCATAGCTTTGCTTGAGTATCTTCTTCCATGAATCATTGAAGTGCTTGTGTATATAGTCTTGAAATTAGGTGCTCCCCCTCACTTGTTGCCATGCTCTTGTAAAGGGCTGCTTATGCATCTAGAACAAGAGTTAGTACACAATAGGTTTATTTATTATTATCAAAACCATGATATGAAGGAGTGTGTACGTGAGGTCCTTTCCTCAACAATCTCCCCCTTTTTGATGATGACAAATGTTTTACCAAAGTAATGAAAATAAAGTAATCTTGCACAATAATAAATCCATAATGCATATCATAATTGAATGAATTGAAATTGTATATAAAGATTCCATATATAGGAGTATAATAAGCAATAACAAGATTATATCCATTTTCCACTTTTTCTCCCCCTTTGACATTATCAAAAGTGTTAAAGCAAATTTAAAAAATCATGGAGCTTCGGGATTGAGTGGATCTTGAAGAGGCATCCCGGGAAATGGTGGAATAGAGGGAATAGAGCTAGATTCTCTGGGGTAGGGTGCCCGAAAAGATGGTCGAAATCCTTGAGGTGTGAAGAATTGAGGTGGAGCGGCTTGGGGAGTGGCTCCCGGAGTGTCAAGAGATAGAAAGCTAAGATTTAGAGACAATGTTTGGACTACGGTGAGGATCCTCTCTTGTCTAGAGTTCATCGAATCAAAGCTTGTTTTGACTTCTTGACGCAATGAAATGACATCTTGTTGGAGTTGTTGTTGTCCCATTTCAAGGTCAATCACCCTTGTATTGGTTTCTTCCATGTATTCCTCCAAGTTGGAAACCCAAGTTTCAAAACCTTCGGGTGCCCAAAGTTGTTGATGGGGTTGCCTTCTTGGTTGTTGTTCTTCCTCATTACCTGAGTCACCTTCCTCATAATCTTCATGAAAGTCCGGAATATTTATTGTGTGGAAAGAATTCTGAGTCATAGGAAGGAAAGAGGTGGTAGATTCTATCTCACGATCAAGGTCAATGTCAAAGGCCTTAAAGATGCGGGTGAGATGACGACCATAAGGAAGATTTGTGGTTCTCCTTAGATGTGCAATCATCTCCATGTACCGCATGATGAAGTAGGGAAGGCACAAAGGAGTGTTGGTATTGACACAATAGGTAAGATAGGCTTGAGGGGTCAAGCACTTAATCTGATCTCCTCCTCTTGGAATGAAGTTATGTTGCATGATGTATGAAATGACATGAGGGGTGAGCTTTAGGTGACCTATAGGGACGGATACCTCATCTCCATAATATTCTTCAAGGATGTTGGAGTATACTTCCTCATGGTTGATGAGGTCTCGAAAGGAGGAACTCTTGGGAGTCCAAAAAAGACAAGGTCCTTCACTTGAGATTTGAAAGAAACTTGCAAGGTCAATAATGGAGATGTGCATTTGATTGCCCTTGACAAAGGTATGTATCTTCAAGTCGCTCTTTGACCCACTAAAATAAAGGTTGTTGTAGAAATATTTGACAAGATTTGGGTAGCAAGGCTCCGAGAGATGAAGGAAAGAGTCCCATTCAATGTCTTTAAATTTTTCTTCAAGGTAAAGACTGTGGAAAGAGAAAACGTCAACATCTCTTCCTTCTTCAATTTTTCTATCACGGAAGAGAGGCCAAGTTTCATGACATTCGGGGTTAGGAAAGAGTCTACTTGGTGGATTTGCACTAGCTCCCACTACTGAAGAGCCACCACGAATTGGTGTAAATCGACCTCCATGTTGACCTCTTTTTGACGGTGGAGCATCTTGAGTCATTGGTTGCTTCTCTTTTCTACTCATGTTTGAGGGATAGAGAGTGAGAAAATAAGTAAAAGTGAGTGATTTGGAATGTTTAGCACAAGGGGAGAGATGTGTGAGTAAAATAAGGAAAAAAATGAGTAAACAGTGAGCTTTATATAGGCCCAACTTAGTCTCCAACGGCTAGAAAATGGCTAGAAAACAGCCAGTAAAAAGCGATTCGGTATACCGAATCCAATCCGGAGTATGTCGTTTCCTCTCGGGAATCTGATATCTGTTGGAGAAATATGAAACGGTATACCATTTCTAGATTCGGTATGCCGAATCGAGTTTTTCAACATATTTCACAGTTTTAAGAATAACAAATATACAATTGATCATTCAAAAGGGTTACATATCCCTAGTTCTCTTCTTAACATACAAAATCTCTCTTCACTTAGGGGTTTTATAAAAATATTTGCGAGTTGCTTCTCAGTCTCTATGAAGTCAAGTCTGATTTCACCTCTTTGAGCTGTATCACGTAAGAAGTGATGGAGAATGTCCATGTGTTTTGCTCTAGAGTGTAAAATCGGGTTTTTGCTAAGATTTATTGCACTCGTGTTATCACATCAAATTGAGGAAGTGTCAAACTTTATTCCATAGTCTTGGAGAGTTTGCCTCAGACCTAGGGTTTCCTTATGGAACACAAAGTATATCTTTAGCTCTTAGTGACTCTAGTGTGAGCTAACCTCCATCATTTCAAGCCCTACTGACCTTTCCTCACATAAGGTTAAAGGTTGAGCTCTTGAACCCAAGGACCAAACCTTAGGATTAAAGTCCTTGAGCCTCTTATGGTTCTTGCTTAGCAAAATCACTAAATAGACCATAATGTATCATTAGCATTACATTTCACATCTTTAAAACCCTAAGATAAATCTAAACCTAGAAATGAAAACCTTGGAGGGATCCAACCTATGAATCCCTAAAACCAAAGCATAGGTTAGACCTATGAGACCTTAATGAGCCTTGTGATGATCCCCTCTAAGCCCTAAAAATCTTGTTACACATAGAGACTTAGGTTGAAATCGGATAACTTAATGAATTCATGTTCTGGTTCGAACGGATTTACGAACAGACCTAAGTATCGGGCCTCCGTTCAAAAATCCGTTCAGTATAAATACTGAACTTTTGAAAGATTAGCTTGAACGGATTTATGAACAGACTTGTAAAAGTGGGGTATGTACGAGAATCTGTTCACCACTGCCTCTTAATACCTAAGAACGGATCCACTGTTGGTAGGTTACGTTCAAGAATCCATTCAAACTCCTTCATGCTGTGTTGTACAAAAACTCTTGGGGATTCCATATGAGACACACCTACATCCTCTAACACCTTGTTCCTGCATCCCAAGGCTATCTAACAACTACAGGGGAACGTGTACTAAAGCGATCCTTACTAGATGTACCGAACAATACGTGAACGATTGGTGATTGGGTTTTGGGCAATTTTTTGGGTTTGCTTTATATTAAATGTACATGTATCATGCTATTTGCATGATTATTAAACATGATTGCATAATTGCATTTTATCTTACTTGATCGATGTGATGTGGTGAATTGTATTTCATTTTATATCGGGTTACGGTATCGGGGAGTACCCAACTTGAACAAATCCAACTTTTGTTGCATGCTATGATGATTTGTATGCATCGTGTCATGCTGGTACCCGGGTGCTAGATGGTATGGAATGTTGACGCACCCAGAATATCTCTTGAGACAATAGGATTGCATGTAGTATAAATGTGATTAGGTTTTGTTCGCTATGCTACGACCCTTACCAACAGGGGTTTAGGTGTTGGGTGATCAGGGCTCCTTACTACCTGTCAGGATGAGAGGTTAGATCAGGGATGACCACTGATCATCGGGGTCTGCCTCTTGGTGGTATTGGGGCTAAGGCCGGCGCATGCCCCTGGTAACAATTGAAATTTCACTATGGCGATAAGATAAGTGACCCATGGTGTCTCCCGAAATGTTATAGTAGCATACACCATTGACTTAGAATTGTTTGTTAGGTGGAAAATCAATCAACATTCACATGCATCATAGACTAGGTTACTTGTTTGTTTGTGCATTCCCCATCCCCTCACTGGCTCAGTGGAGTTAACCCCCTTTGTGCACACTCTTTTAGATGTTGTTGTAGGTGATGGCTATTTTGTTGGACTCGAGGTTCAATCCTCGGAATATGATGATATTGGTTTCAAGGACCTTTAGGCTGTGACTGAGGAGCATGGTAATGGATGTCCTTGCAACGACTGTGCCTATGGGGCATACTAATGTCTGGGACTTGTTCCCTTTTGATTCTTTTAGGGCTTAAGCCCTTGTATAAACATTTCATGTTATACTTTTATTTTTATGTAGTTATATGATGGTAAATCGGATGATTGTTAAACTATTTAAGTATCATTAGACGATTGAACATATTGTAACTATTGTAAACGCTTCCCCATATTGATCTTTTGTAATGTAATCTTTCTCCCTCCGCACTCTGATATTATTTTATTTTAATATTGGTTTATGACTGTGGCTTGGGACACTATATCTGTGATCCTGGTGGCTTATTGGGATGACGTGCGTCATCCTAGACACACCCTTTAATGTATTATATTCCTTGTAGGGATAGGGGCGTGATATTGAGACTATGATAGATAAAAAATATGTAATTCACGTAATGATTGAAATGATGATAAGGAACATGGTCTGGGTAAACTTGTCTTAGGTCCAGCTAGAGTATCGGGCTCTATACAAGTTTATATCAATATTGAGCCTATCTCAAGCCCAAATTTAACCATGTAAGACTTGGGCTTGTGGATGGTTGAGGTTGTTAGAATCGTATGTACAATTCAGTAGAAGCGAATTCGAATCGTTGCAACTGATGGGGGAAACCATTCAATGTCATAATGAATCTTAGGGTTTCGATTGTTACCTGAAACTTCACAAGCGCAAATCCTTTCACAATAAATCACACGCAGACGTATAACTTTGCGTTCCCTTGAACGCAAGCTCCTCCACATAAATGGGGTTTTTGCCAAAACCCTTATCATAGAGTGGTAGAGAAAAAGACTGGAGAAGATGGAAAACCTCAATTATAGTGTTGAACAATTATGTGAGTATGTACAAGAGTTTTTCACAACATATCTATATATAATACAAAACCCTAATACTAAGTGATTGAGTAGTTACCAAATTACCCCTGAGCTTTCCTAGCAGGAATCACATAATCGAACTCCTTTTCCAAAGGTGGAAGTAAAGACTAACAAGGGAACACAATCCAAGACAAAGAAAAAACTTCGTAAAAAGCAAAAGCCTATAAAGCTTTGATGATACTATCAACCCAATTCTATTTGGTTTTTTGCATTCAAATTAACAAAAATAGAGGACATAAGTCAATCCACGCATGAGGATTCTCTTCAGCCTAGCTAAAAAGTTGATCCACAAGTATGCAAGAAGAGGATCTAATAGATTAAGAACATAAAATTCTACATCTGATTAGTAGAATGATCAGGAAGGGTCACAATTGATCGTGCAACTGCTACTGCTAATGCTAAAGCTGTAGTGAAGTTAGGATCTCTGGTTAAGGAAGCCACATGTTCTTCAATTCTATAGGTATCCATGGAATCATGGCATGGCCTTCTACTACTGCCTTTATAAACCCGAGGAAGAGCTAAACCAAGGGTTGTATTTGGTTTAGGAAGATTAAGATCATTAGGGGAAAAACTATGGGAATTGGTAGTTGAGGCCATGAATGTGCAATCTTGAAAATCTGTAAAACCACTTGGTGCTTGAACCTCATGGTTATGCTCTCCTTCATATGTTGCAACCAATATAGACTTTTCCTCTACACATCTCTGCACCTAATCACGATAAAAGGAGAAATGGGTTAGTTAAAAAGTTGGGTTTGTTCAAACTCAATACAAGATCTCTCTCTCTCTCTCTCTCTCTCTCTCTCTCTCTCTCTCTCTATACCTTTTTCTTGACAAGGAAAGCAGGAAACATGGAACACCTGAAATAAGCTCTGGGTGATGGGTTATCTTTAGTAACCTTCTGTCCATATTTCCTCCACTGGCATCCATCTTTCACCACCTAAAACAACAAGCATGTAGAAAAAACGAAGCCTATAACGATGCTACAAAGAATGGAAATCGCAAACGACATTAACACAATTGATTATAAGGATTTACTTGGTTCAGCAAGATTGCCTACTTCCACTGTGAGATGAGATTTGTTTCACTATCAATGGTGAATAGGGTTACCGTCGCTCATCCTCACACCTCTCTCAGATTCCAATATAAAGAAAAAACCTTAGCTACAAATTTATAGCGAAATCCTCTACAGAAATTTTACTGAAAATACCTATTTAACCCTTCGAATTCTTTGGCCTCTTAACCGCAATTGGGAATCTACCCTCTAATCCAAGAGAGGAATATTAGACATCGTACCCCTAACAAAAGGATTATTATTGAATTAGAAAATAAGATAAACAGCGAAAACAACAATTATATATTGAAATCTGGGAAGAAGATTGTTGCGTGTGAAAACCTCCGTTGCCCGGTTCGCCCACGGATGAGCCTATAAAAAATTGAGTGAGCGCAAGAGAGTCGGTGTGGTGCCTGCCTAGGACTCTCTGACGCACAAGTCAGGTCTCCAGTGCAACAGCGTAACAGCTAGTAAAAAGCGAGATGAGCAACAGAGCTCCATACCTGAGTATTTATAGAGTGTGGGTGAGGCGGTTGGGAGAGTCCTAGTGTGGTAGGAGTCCTTCTTTGGTAAGGCTCTTCTATGAGGAGTGGAGAGTTATTTTTGGGGTCAGACTCTCTCTTTAAGGTAAGAGTCCATGTCAAAGTGTGATTCCGTATCGCGTTGGGGATTGCGCTTGATCCTTATCCAGCGATTCCCGAGTGGTGCTGAAGTGGCCCGAAGATTTTTGGCGGGCGGCTAAGATAGCTTCGGTGGAGGGCTCGGCCTCAGTGGTTGGCCTCAGAGCTCAGCCCTGGGGTGGCCGTGACCTTAGTGCTCGGCCTACTGATGTGAGGTCAGCCCTAGGGCCCTTGGCTGACCTGGGTGGCGCTCCGTGGCGTGGCACACAGGAGATGCAATGTCAAATTTGTTGGTGGTCGAGTCAACCCGACTTTGCAAGGCTCGATTTGGTTTATCGGACTGTCGTCGGCGGGCTGAGTGGTCGGCCTATGTGCTCGGCCAGGTAAAAAATGATGCATTACTTCCATCCGAGTAAACGGTTTGGCCCAGTCTGGCTCTTGCTCGGCTCGGCTTAAGGCCTCGGTCTCAGCACATCCACGTGGTGACCTCTAGTTGGTTGGGTGATTATGACTCATCACAGTCCCCCCACTCATCAAGGGTCGGTTCAGCCTTGATGAGTAGGACCTTTCCTTTTGATGGCGATTCTCCTCTGAGGCCGAGTCCGAGCTCTTTTCCTTCATTGATTTGATGTTGTATGGTCTGACAGTTGGGGAATCAGTGTCATGTCACTCGACCTCATAATGGTGCTCAGGAATTCAAATCGTCTTTTGATCTGGATCGTTGAATCGCGCTGAACTCTCCTTGGTCGTTGGATCACTTTGGCCCGGAGGCTATAAATGGGCTACTCTTCTTCATTCGTTCTTCACTGTTTCAAGCTTTTGAGTGCTTGGCTAGCTTGAATTCTTCAGCTCATCTAGTGCTCGGCGCTCTCAGCTTTCTAGTTCGCGCTCAGCTTATCTTTGAAGATTCTTCAACCAGTAAGTCTCCTCTACCCATTATGTCAGTTGGTAGTAGTCACGCGGGCGAGGTGTTCGCTGGGGTGGCTAAGGGTGCAAATCCTAGCCTAGAGCTCCCTGCTCGCTCCCCCATAATAGACCTGTTGGGCTCAACCTCGGACGAGCCTATCATAGCAGAGCCATGTCAGGACGACATCGCTGAGCTTCCCCTACCCATGGAGTCTGGCCTTGAGGCCCAGCCAATCCGTAAAGACCGAGCCGAGGGCTCAGGATCATCTTCGATAGTTGACGAGGAGTCGGGTGAGGAGAGTTCTTCCCGAGATGGGGTCGGCTCGATCAGCTCGTCTGCTGACACTCCCTAGCCTGAAGAGGGGAGTGTCGGTACCGTCCAAAGCACAATCATTGATACCGACCTCCAATGCCTCAGGGCGACTTATGCCATCTCCGAGGACGTCAAGCTCTGAGCTCTTAACCTTGGGGAGATGGCTTGCTTCATCCGGCTTGGCGAGGTGGCCTTGTACGAGATACCCTTCAGGTATGCCTTTAGGCTTCCCATGCCTGATCTTGTGGATCAGATCTTAGACCATTTTTGCCTATCTCCAGGTCAGCTGGTGCCGAACTCGTGGCTGTCCTTGTATGGCTTCCACATCATTTTCTGCGAGATGGGCAGAGCTGCGAGCATGGCTCTTTTTTCTTTGCTCTATTTCCTGTAGAAGTCACCGGAGAAGGGGTGGTATTATTTCACCCGCCGTACTGGGAAGAACGCGGCCCTAAGCTGCCATAAGTTTTTGATCGGGACGCCGACCTCAAATAAGCACTGAAAGCCTCGGTTCTTCTTTGCTTCCATCCCGAACTGCCCTTTCCGGGCCAAGTGGAAGGAGATCCACTTGGGTTACGTCAACAGGGCGTTGCCCCTAACTAAGAATGAGCTTACCTCACTCGACCTAATCCTCCAGCATCGGCCTTTCGATGTCCTCTAGCTCCATGATGAGGGGTTCCTTCAAAGGTGGCATATGACCCCTGGTAGGAGTCCGAGCTGAGCTATTGTCAGTTTGCTAGAATTGGCTTGGGTATCTGAGCCGACCCGCTTACTTGATTTTTTAGAGCCTGCTTTTAACGCATCATTTTTCTTGCAGTGGTCGGCCACATTCCCCCAATGGACACGGATCGGCTCAGGGCCGAGACCATCGTGGAGAGGAGGAGAAAAAACACCGAGAAGAAGTCTTGAGGCGAGGCTTCCAAGGCACTGAAGGGCAAGGCTGTGCTGCTGAGCCTAGCGGACACTGTGGTCAGCCTTGAGGCTGAGAAGTGCAAGGGGGTCACCGAGGAAGGGGAAAGGTCAGAGGGGCGAGAAGAGCCTGGCGAGGGATGGGAAAAGGCTAAAAATATCCTTCAACCTCACGACTGGAAACCTCCCTGGGGTCCCCTCGCCTCTCGATGTCGCTCGGTTTGTCTTGGGGAGGGCCTCAACCAGTAACGTCCCAGTTTAACCGAGCTAGCGTCTTTTCCCCAAGGACTCCGCCCTGACCTCGGCCGCGCATGCCAAGGAGTGGCTTGACACAAGTCGGCTCCCCAAGGACAAGGAAATGCTCGAGAAGTTGTCCGATCCCGAGCTCATCTCCTCCCTGTTCCAAGACTTCAAGATGGTAAGCTTATGCTTGGCTCCTACCAATTGGTCCGACCCTACTGGCTCGTCCTGATTCTTGCTAGGATGTCCTTTTGTAGGGCTTTGCCAAGGCGGTGGAGACCATGCTTCGGTTTGAGCGGCTTCTGACCGCGAATGCTTCTCTCGAGGTTCAGGTCAAGAAAGCCAACACGGACGTGTGTACTGCTATCCAAGCGCATCGAGAGACTGCCGATAAGCTCATCGAGGCCGAGGACAAGGTCAACAGCCTGGAGGAGGCGGTAGCAAAATGGAAGGAAGAGGTCGAGGCCTTGAAGGCTCAGCTCGACCAAGCCAAGAGGAAGGCCAAGGATGACCTATCTCGGGTTTGAGCCGAGGCTGTTACCGACTACCTCATGTCGGAGGAATACGCCGATGTGTGCCATGAAATAAGGAAGCCACTATACGGCGAGGGCTATGAGGCTAGTCTGGCCGACCTCTTGGCCGAGTTCAAGACTGCCTTTCCCGATCTCAACCTCTCGCGGTTTGATGACGATGCGACCATAGTAGCCAAGGGGTTGGGAGACGAGGAAGATGTCGAGGTCACGCAGACTCTTCCTCTCGAGGACGTGTCCCTAGCCGACCCTACCTTAGCGGCCTCGGATCCTCTCGAGCTTCCCACTGAGCATACTTCAACGGGCGCTGCCGAGGACGTCTCTCGAGAGCTCACTGAGGAGATCGCCCCTTAGAGATTGTAATTTTTCTTTCTGCCGTTAATGTACATGTCCCCGTGCTCGGGGTTTCAATCAAGATGTCTCCCTCTCTTTTTTTTTTTTGTATCTACCGGGCTAAGTTGCCCACTTTTTGTAACCGTGCCGAGCTGTCGGCCTTTAATGAATAGAAAACTTCTTTTTACAACTTGTCTAGGTGTTTGAGCTCGGCAACCGTTTGCCTTACTTTCCTTATATGTGTTATTCTTGATCGTCTGAGTGCTGTGGCCGAGCTGCCGATCCGGTCCCTCAGCTAAGCTCAAGGACTTGGATATTTTTTAGCTATGCTGTGCTGGGTCGGTCAGGGCGGCCTTATTTCTTGGTCATGAAACGTCTGTGATGGTCCGAGGGCAGGGTCTCGTTCATTTTTATAGTGTTTATCAGCTCGAGTCGAGGCCATTGGGGTTGCTCGGCAGAGCAGGCTCTGCGGCCGAGCCCTATGCCTTAGATATTTTTGCTTGATTTTGGCTTTCGTTCAGCTCGGCTGTGGTGAGAGTTTGTGCTTGTGGGTTATTCGGCCTATAAGGGCCGGTCTTCTGACTTAGTAGCCGACCTATGAGGGTCAATTTTGTGACATGATTGCCGACCTATGAGGGTCGATCTTTGACGTCGGCCAGGTCCATGAGGACTGGTCTAATGACTTGGTTGCCGACCTATGAGGGTCGGTCTTTGATGTCGACCAGGTTTATGAGGACCGGTCTTATGACTTGGTTGCCGACCTATGAGGGTCGATCTTGACGTCAGCCAGGTCAATGAGGAGCGGTCTTATGACTTAGTTGCCAACCTATGAGGGTTGGTCTTTGACGTCGGCCAGGTCTATGAGGACTGGTTTTATGACTCGACATGCTTGGAGTTTGAAAGTACACTAAGTAGTGGAGAAAGACTTTGTTTGATTGAATCATGAACGTCGAGGCCGAAGTCGAGTACAAAATATGCTCGTCATAAACCGTGCCGAGCAGGATACTTAAGAAAACTACTGAAAAAATTTCTTCAAATTTTTCGAGTTCCAAGGCCTCGGTACCTTCTTGCCCCCTGGAGTCTGCAAGCGATACGTCCCTGGGCGAATTTGCTTGGAGACTATGTACGGTCCCTCCCAATTTGGTGCTAATTTTTCTTGCTGCCTTGGTTGGGACGCGCTGAGCTTTCTGAGGATGAGGTCTCCTTGGCAAAAATGTCGTTCCTTCACCCTCGAGTCGTAATTCTTTGCCGTCTTCTATTGGTAAGCCGTGTTCCGAAGCAAGGCGTCCTCTCGGACTTCATCGAGAAAGTCGAGGTTGGCTCTAAGCCCATCTTCGTAGGTCTTCTCATCAAAGTTGAGCACTTGGTATGATGACGCTTTAACCTCAACGGGAGTGAGGGTTTCGGTTCCATAAGCTAGACGAAAAGGACTCTCCCCGGTCGGTGTTCTTATGGTTGTCCGATACGCCCATAGGACGTTCGACAGCTCTTCCACCCATCTCCCTTTGGCTTGATCCAATCTTCTTTTGATCCCCGCAAGTAGTGTTCGGTTCGACACCTCCACTTGCCCATTGGCTTGTGAATGAGCTACCGAGACCAGACAAAAATCGATGTAGAAGTGCTTGCAGAACTCCCGGAAGCTCGGATTGTTGAATTACGCACCATTGTCAGTGATGAGCACTTTGGGTAGTCTAAACCGATAAATCACCTTGTCTCAAAAGAATTTCTCCATGCTCTTCTCGGTGATGGTGGTCAGGTGCTCGGCTTCAACCCACTTGGTGAAGTAGTCGATGGCAACGACCAAGTATTTCCAATTTTTGGAGGCCGGGGTGAAGTCTCCAAGTATATCCATCCCCCACATAGCGAAGGGGATCGGACTCAACATAAACATCAGCTTTGTTGTAGGTCGGGTCAGCACTGGTGCGAAGAGCTGACACTTTCGTACGTCTTCATGTACCTCAGGGACTCTTCTTACATTCTTGGCCAGTAGAACCCTTGCTGGAGTATCTTGTATGCTAATGCTCGGCCTCCTATGTGGCTTCCGCATATTCCTTCATGCACCTCGGCCAAGGCGTACTCGGCTCCTTTCGATCCGTTACATCGGAGAAGGGGTGCTGAGATTTTGTAGAGCACTCCATCGATCATGGTGTACTTGGCAGCTCGGATCTTAACTTTCCTCGCTTCATCTCGGTTTTCTGGGAGTTGATCGTTCTCCAAGTAGTTAACGATCGGGTCCATCCAGGTCGGCCCATCTTCTTCGATGTGGTTGACACTTTCCTCTTATAAGGAGGGCTTCTCAAGAATCTTTATGTATACCGATCGACTCAGATTTGGGAGGTTGGCCTCGGCCAACCGTGAAAGGGAGTCAGCCACAGTATTTTTTTGCCTTGGTACTCGGGTCATCTCAAAGTGCTCGAGCTCGGAGATCAGTGCTCGGGCTCGGCTCAGGTATGCCACCATTCTTTCATCCTTGCCTCGTATTCACCGTTGGCTTGGTTGACCACAAGTTGCGAGTCTCCTCGTACCCTCAATTGCTTGACGCCTATGGCTTTGCTGACTCGGAGTCTGGCCAGGAGGGCCTCATACTCGGCTTCATTGTTCAAGGCTGGGAAGTTGAACCTTAGGGCATATTGGACGCGAAACCCCTTGGGGCTCACTAGGATCAGCCCAGCCTAGCTTCCTTCGGGGTTGCTCGAGCTGTCAACGTTCATGGTCCAGGTCGGGTCGGCCTTAGCTTCTGCATTAGCTTCTTCTACTATCTTCTCTTCCTCGACCTCTAGGTCGGGTATTGTGCACTCGACGATGAAGTCGGCAAGGGCTTGCCCTTTTATGTGGTCCTCGGGCAATAACTTATATCGTACTTACTCAACTCGACCGCCCAGGTGATCAGCCGACCTGACATGTCGGGCTTGTGCAATATCTTATTGAGAGGTTGGTCGGTCAGCACCGCGATCGGATGAGCTTGAAAGTATGGCCTTAGCTTTCTCGCGGCCGTGACAAGAGCTCATGCTACCTTCTCGAACTTGGAGTATCTCATCTCGGCGTCGACAAGAACATGGCTGATGTAGTATATGGGCTTCTGAACTCCTTCTTCCCTAACCAACACCGCGCTGACCGCGATCAGGGTAGCGACTAAGTAAACTTGAAGCTCTTCTTTTGGCTCTGGTCGGCTGAGAAGAGGCAGGTTCTCCAAGTATTTTTTCAGCTATTTAAAAGCTTGTTGACATTCGTCCGACCAAATGAAGTCCTTCGAGTTCTGGATGTTCTTGAGGGCCTTGAAGAATGATAGGCTCTTGTCGCCCGACCTCGACATGAATCGTGCCAACGCTGCCAGTCGCCTGTTTAGCCTTTGTACTTCTCGGATCATCCTTGGAGGGATCATCTCTTGGATGGCTTTGATTTTCGTCGGATTGGCCTCGATGCCTCTGAAAAAGACCATGAAGCCGAAGAACTTTACCGAGGTCACGCCAAATGCACACTTGGCGGGGTTTAGTTTCATTTGGTTCTTCCTTAGCACACCGAAGGCTTCTTTCAGGTCGGCCAAGTGGTGCTCAACCTTCAAGCTCTTCACTAACATGTCGTCCACGTAGACTTTCATGTTTCTTCCAATCTGCTCGCGGAATATATAGTTCACCAGCCGTTGATATCTTGCTCCCACGTTCTTCAACCCGAACGGCATGACTTTGTAATGAAATTTTCTTAGTCGATTCGAATGTGGTACGACTCATCCTCCTCATGCATAATGATTTGGTTATAGCCGGAGTACGTGTCCATGAAGCTCAACATTTCGTGCCCCGCCGTGGCATCAATCAAGAGATCAATCCGAGGTAGCGGGTACTTATCCTTTGGGCAAGCCTTATTACGGTCGGTGTAGTCGACGCACATCCTCCATTTCCCGTTTGGCTTGGGAACCATAGCGACGTTTGCCAACCAAGTCAAGAATTTTTCTTCTCGGATGAACCCTGATCGGCGGAGCTTCTCCACCTCCTCTTTGATCGCGGCTTGCCGATCAAGGGTGTAGTT
The DNA here is from genome assembly GCF_018873765.1 of Telopea speciosissima. Lineage (NCBI taxonomy): Eukaryota > Viridiplantae > Streptophyta > Magnoliopsida > Proteales > Proteaceae > Telopea > Telopea speciosissima. The sequence goes on from NC_057926.1 coordinate 11,673,340, forward strand.
CCTTCTCTTCTGCTGGATCGGCTTTCGGCTTGGATTGATATGGAGTTGGTGCTTGGCTACGTGCCTCGGTATGCCAGGCATGTCGACGGTTGACCAGGCAAAGACATCAGCATTCACCCTTAAGAGTTTTCCCAGCTGACTCCTTTGTTCTTCACTCAATAATGACCCGAGTTGTACTATCTTCGTCGGATCTTCATCGCTGAGGGAGAATGGGATGAGGTTTTCTACAGGTCTTCCGCGTCTTTCTTTGAGCTCATCCCGCTGGTCTTCAGGGAGGTGTTCGACGCACATCGCCATTCCTCGGACGTTGCCTTTGTATTGCTTAACGAATGTGGCGTAACATTCCCGAGCTTTCTTTTGATCACCTCGGATTTCTCCGATGCCGTTCTCTATAGGGAACTTCATCTTCAAGTGTGTCGGCGAGATGATGGCTTGGAGAGTGGTCAATGATGGGCGGTCGAGTATGGCGTTGAAGGCCACCACCGACCGCATCACCATGAATTTAACTTGGATCGTTGCTTGACATGGAGCTTGTTCGAACGTGACCAGTAGGTCAATTGTGCCCTTGATGGTGGCGGCGGCTCTTGAGAACCTGTGAAGTGAGGTGGCCTCCGGGTTGAGCGCTTCATCGTCGAAGTCAAATTGTCGATATGCGTCTAGCTATATAAGGTCCACGGATGCGCCCGTGTCGACCAATACGCAATGAACAGGTCTCTTCGCAATTTCCACCTGCACTACCAAAGCATCATCGTGAGGTAAACTTATACCTTCTAGGTCGTCCTCAGTGAAGGAGATCGTCGCCTCAGACTTCGGCCATTTGCTTGGCATCTCGGTGACCGCTACGAACCGCTCACTCGCCTTGGCCTTCAGTGTAGATTCTTGCCCGGGGCCTCCAAGGATAGTGTATATGGGGGCTCCTTTGTCACTGCTGGGCCCGGGTCCATCATCTTTCTTTTCGGTCCTGTCTTTGGCCTCGTTGTGCTTGGCTCTTCGGCCATCTGTCCTCGGCTCGGCCTTTCTCCTGTCACAATCCCTAGGTCGCCGACCCCCATGTTCTTCTCGGCCTCCTTTGACATATCGCTTCAGGTGCCCTGCTTTTATCAGCTCTTCAATTTCTCTTTTCAGCTGATAACAATCCTCGGCATCGTGATCGGTGTCCTTGTGGAATTGACAATACTTGTTGGGATTCCGAGATGACCCGGCTTACATCGGTCGAGGTCGGCGGATGTATCCGCCGTCCTGTATTTACATCAAAATCTCCTTGCACTAGGTATTCAATGGGGTGTAATCAGGGCTCTGAGCTCGGTCTGATCTCTCAACTCGGTAATCAGTCCTGGGCCGCTTTTCCTCCTTGCCGTCATCGGTCGTCGACCTTTTCTTCTCGGCTCTTCCTTCGTTCCCCTTCTGGGCTTGGAGCACCTCCGCCATATTTGCAAACTCATTGCACCTCTCCAAGAGCTCGGCTTCTGGGCCAAGTCCTTGATGAGGTCCATGTCAGTGAGCCCGTTGCTCATCGCAATATGGGCCGTGGCCTCATCCAAATCCTTGATGTCTAAGGATTCTTTGTTGAAACATGAGACGAACTCTCGGATCGACTCATCAGACCGTTGCTTCACACTGAGGAGGTTGACCGTCGTCTTCTTGTGTTTCATGCTACTCTGGAAGTGCGTGACGAAGGTTGGGTAGAGCTGAGCAAACCTCGTTATAGAGTTCGGTGGCAACCAGGAGAACCATGAGGTCGCTGCGCCCTTGAGAGATGCGGGGAAAGCTCGACAAGAGATAATCTTGGTTCCCCTGTACATGGTCATCATCGCATTGAAATAGTTGATATGATCCGTCGGGTCTGTCGTCCCGTCATACTGGTCGAAGGGAGGTGGCTTGAACCAGGTCGATAGTAGCACGATCATGATCTCGGGAGGATAAGGGTGTCGTCCGATCAGGGAATAGGCGTCTGGGGTCGCCTGTTTCTTCAATTCCTCCACCTGCTCGACCAAGTCTAGTAGCCGCTTTTCCAGCTTGGTTTCAGGTGCTCAGCCGTTCGGCTCATCCACCTGGTGTAAATTGTCCCGTTCATTCGGCCGAGGTCAATGATTTTTGTCCTTCAGCTCGGGATCAGTTTGCTTGGTCGTCCCATTGAGGTCGGCCATTCTGGTCGGCTCGGTCTGCATCACCCCTCTTTACTCTTCTTTCCATCTGGAAATTAGACCCGCTGGGGCTTCTCGGCTGCTCTTCTCGGAGAGGCAGGCTTCGGCATCGTGGGGCTACGTCTTGTTGTTCTCGGTGTGCCCTCGGTTGTCCGTCCTCTCCGAGCCGGCCTAAAAATACCGATCTTCTCACTACCGATGCCGTTGGTTTGATCTCTTGCCCGATCCTCGGGCTCCGAGGATGCTCCTGCTCATCCTACTGAGCACTCCTGTTGGGACGCAGAGGAGGAGTTTTCTAACGAGGTGGATGAGACGACGCTGCTCGATGCTCGGCCCGACGTCAACCACCATTCTGCTGCAAGTTTCCCTCAATGAGCCCTGGTGCCAAGGGGGGTGCGACTGGTGGCTGGCCTAGCAACCCGCCCTGGGCCATCTGTCCCATGAGAGTTCACAGCATCTCGTTAGTGTGCAGCAGTTGAAGCTGAACGTCCATGCCTTGTCAGTTGTTCGCTGGGGCTTTCGGATCCAAACTTCTCGGCATGGGTGGTGGCAGCGACAAATTCAGCCTTGGATGGTTCGGATCGGCCTTGGCCGTCCTTCTTACGTCGTGTCCAACACACTTCCGCCATTCCCACCATCCTCCAGGGGAATCGGGTTGGCCGTGGCACCCACGCTGGGCTGCGGCCCCCCGCTCGAGGGGGTCTTCCAGTCGCGCCTTGCCGCGACGTTTCAGGGGGTGGCAAACGTCTAGCTTGCCTATCAGGTTGCGGTTCATCCCCGCGGGAGGCGGAGCCGTTCTATCCTGATCTTGTTTGCACCACCATTGTCTTCGCTCTTTGGATTGGCAGAAACGACGATGACTAGTTGACGTTGTTCCCACAGACGACGCCAAATCTGTTGCTTGTGAAAACCTCTGTCGCCCGGTTCGCCCACGGATGAGTCTGCAAAAAATCGAGTGAGCTCAAGAGAGCCGGTGTGGCTTCGGCCTAGGACTCTCCAACGCACAAGTCAGGTCTCCAGTGCAACAGCGTAACAGCTAGTAAAAAGTGAGATGAGCAACAGAGCTCCATACCTGAGTATTTATAGAGTGTGGGTGAGGCAGTTGGGAGAGTCCTAGTATGGTAGGAGTCCTTCTTTGGTAAGGCTCTTCTATGCGGAGTGGAGAGTTATTTTCGGGGTCGGACTCTCTCTTTAAGGTAAGAGTTCATGTCAAAGTGTGATTTCATATCGCGTTGGGGATTGCGGCTCGATCTTTATCCCGCGATTCCCGGATGGTGCTGACATGGCTCTGCGATTTTCGGCGGGCCGTTAAAACAGCTTCGGTGGAGGGCTCGACCTCAGTGGTCGGCCTCGGTGGTCGGCCTCAGAGCTCAGCCCTGGGGTGGCCGTGACCTCGGTGCTCGGCCTCGGCCTCGGCCTACTGATGTGAGGTCAGCCCTGGGGCCCTTAGCTGACCTGGGTGGTGCTCCGCGACGCGGGTGCTCGGCACACAGGAGACGGAATGTCAAATCTGTCGGTGGTCGGGTCGGCCCAACTTTGCACAGCTTGGTTCGGTTGATCGGATTGTCCTCGGTGGGCTGAGTGGTCGGCCTAAGTGCTCGGCCAGGTCAGAAATGATGCGTTGCTTCCTTACGGTTAAACGGTTCGGCCCGGTCTGGCTTGTGCTCGGCTCGGCTCAAGGCCTCGATCTCAGTACATCCACGTGGCGACCTCGGGTTGGTTGGGTAATTTATGACTCATCAAAGATGACTTACAAAACTAAAGTCTCTCGGATCGGTTCTAGTAAGGATTCGAGACATTTTGGTTTTAGCAAATTCATTCTTAGCTCTCTTGTTGGAGTCTTCACTTGAGCCATTGTCGGCAGCAACACCAACATTGTTTCTTGAAGGATCCGGCACTTATTGCTCATCATCTCGAAGAGAAAACCTGAGCATCTCATTCTCTTTGTGTAAACGCTCCATCTCTCGCTTCGAACTTGCACCAAGAAAAGTAACAAAACTACACGTAAATTCATGACTGAAATTTACACTATCCCATTACAGTAGATACCCATTTACCTTCTCTGCAAGAGAAGTATAGTGTTCATCATCCATTACATTGAAGTGATCAGTGAGGAACAGATAGATATATAGGAAAAGCAAAGGAAAAAGCAAAATTAAACCCTGTTTTAATATGATTTTTAAGAAATATTATTCAATGGCCGTTTGGTTCACGCTGATTATTATTCCAACTGCTCAAGGCGGCCAAGTAATCTTTCCTCACTGAGTCTACTCTGAGTCTTGAGAAGGTACGAGTTAAATTTTCAGATCGAATCTTTAATGTGATGGAAACAGGCGTGGATTTTAAGAGCCTTAAGACTTCATGACGTTAGTATGATTACCTCAGCAAGCCAACGTAAGAAAATATCCTTTCCCATTTTTCTCTCTATTCCTACTAGACAGTGGGGACATCACAACCCACAACATGTTGTATGGTGTGAAATTACACGGACTCAATTCAACAGGAAAAAAGGTTGATAAAAAGACTTTCTAAATGGACATGATTGAATGATTTAAGAAAGACAAGGTTACTGGTTAATCATCACATTGGAATCTACTTATCCATAGATTAGTTATAAGTAATTGGCGGCTTCCTCTGGTCAAGTCTCAATTTCTTTTGGAGGTTTTTTGTGAGATTTCAAGGGTGAATCTGCCTACTTCTTCTATAGATGTTTGTTCTTGGACACTTACCTCCTCGGGTGCTTTTTCGATTCATTCAGCCCGTGAAGAGTTGCGAGTGTTTTACCAAAAAAAAAAGAAGAGTTGCGAGTGAAAGGCTTTACTGTTCCTTCATGCTCAATGATTTGGAAAAAATATTCTTACCCCCATCAATCCGATTGTGCGTGGAGATTTTTCCATGGAAAACTTCCTACAGATGATAAGGTTGCTGCAAGAGGAGTGCCTATTGCCTCTCGGTGTGGTCTTGGTTTGAGTGAAGCTGAGAGTTTTCTACATATTTTCTTGGAATGCAAATTTTCATTCTTTATTTGGAAGTCTTTTTGTATTTAAAAAATTTGGTATTAATTGGCAGAACTAGGACTCTCTCCAAGATCTGAGCACATGGTGGAAGAGGAAAGTAAATTCCATCTTTTTAAAAGATGCTTGGATTAATGTGGGTATGGTTTTGGTTCCTAACAAGTTATCAATGAAAGACAATTAAAAATTGCAAAGATAACACAAGAATTTATAGTGGTTTGGTCAAAACTTGCCTACGTCCACTCCTTTCAGTTTAGAGAGAATTCCACTAAAAAGAATCTTGAGAATGAGCAAGAGAACTCATACAAATCTTGATTGAGAGCAAGAGAACTCAACTACTCTTGATTTCGAGCAAGATGACTCAACCAATCTTGATTCCGAGTAAGGGGACTCAACTACCACATATAATGAAAAATTTAGTAGGAAAGGATTACCTTAACCTTAGTAAGTGTGTAAGCTACCTTCCACCCTTGGAGCTTTAAGCTAATTGAAGTAGAGGAGCTGAGTGTGTGAGCTTTGTGATGAATCGATACTTACAATCAATGAATGGCTCACTTTGATGCTATTACAATGAATCTTGTATTGAAGGCTCTTAATTGTGGTTTTTTTTTTTACTAAAGATCAGCAGGATTATATGCTAGATAGCTCTAATTATTATGAAAACTGTCTTAAGATCGGATTAGATTAGACAATAATAATCCGGTATACCGATTCCCAGTCCGGTATGCCAATTCACCAAACTTCCTTATATGAATTAAGGAGTAACGGTCAAATTCCAACGTCAAAACTTGATCCGGTATGCTGAATAATAATCCGGTACACGGTTTTAGGGTAAAACATAACCAGTAGTGATCCGGTATGTTGGATCACTATCCAACGTAGGCTGGAAAGCTACTGTGGCTTATTTCCTGAGATCAACAATGATCCGGTATACCGTTTTAAGGATCCAGTATGCCGGATTAGCTATTTTTTGTTGAAATAAGCTAATTCCTTTATGGAGCTACCTTGGGAGTTACCAAACTAAATTGGTCATACATATAGAGGTTGATTTAACCTCCTAAGGTCATTCTACATGAATGTATGCGTGTGTGTGTGTGTGCATTGCATTACTTGTGATCTTAACAAAGAATTTACAACCAAATACAACTTAAAATCTTTAAGCATGGAGGTTTTCAAAATAGAATCTTCTATTTGACTTGATCTTTGTCTTCAAAACTTCATTCCTTCATTTTATTAACTTGAGCTGAACTTTGAGCATTAGTCACTTGACTTGAGTGCTCTTGAATTGTATGCTCTTAAATATGCTCCCCCTCACTTGGTGCTACGCTCTTATCTAAACAACTTAAACAAGAGTTAGTCCAAGAATGATTTTATTTGTTATCATCAAAACTTCTGTGTCATCATGGTGGATGACTTGGAGTGTATGAGGTTTTTTCCTCAACAGGAAGTAAAGACTAACAAGGGCACACGATCCAAGACAAAGAAAAAACTTCTTACAAAGCAAAAGCCTATTGAGCTTTGATGATACTATCTACCCAATTCTGTTTGGCTTTCCCCATTCAAATTAACAAAAGTAGAGTACATACGTCAATCTAGGTAGGAAGATTCTCTTCAGCCTAGCTAAAAAGTCGATCCACAAGTATCCAAGAAGAGGATCTAATAGATTAAGAACATAAAATTCTACATCGATCAGTAGAATGATCGGAAGGGTCACAATTGATCTTGCAATCGCCATCGATAAAGCTGCAGTGAAAGTTAGGATCTCTAGTTAAGGAAGCCACATGTTCTTCAATTCTATAGGTATCCATGGAATCATGGCATGGCCTTCTGCTGGTGCCTTCATAAACATGAGGAAGAGCTAAACCAAGGGTTGTATTTGTTTTAGGAAGATTAAGATCATTAGGGGAAAAACTATGGGAATTGGTAGTTGAGGCCATGAATGTGCAATCTTGAAAATCTGTAAAACCACTTGGTGCTTGAACCTCATGGTTATGCTCTCCTTCATATGTTGCAACCAATATAGACTTTTCCTCTACACATCTCTGCACCTAATCACGATAAAAGGAGAAATGGGTTAGTTAAAAAGTTGGGTTTGTTCAAACTCAATACAAGATCTCTCTCTCTCTCTCTCTCTCTCTATACCTTTTTCTTGACAAGGCAAGCAGGAAACATGGAACACCTGAAATAAGCTCTGGGTGATGGGTTATCTTTAGTAACCTTCTGTCCATATTTCCTCCACTGGCATCCATCTTTCACCACCTAAAACAACAAGCATGTAGAAAAAACGAAGCCTATAACGATGCTACAAAGAATGGAAATCGCAAACGACATTAACACAATTGATTATAAGGATTTACTTGGTTCAGCAAGATTGCCTACTTCCACTGTGAGATGAGATTTGTTTCACTATCAATGGTGAATAGGGTTACCGTCGCTCATCCTCACACCTCTCTCAGATTCCAATATAAAGAAAAAACCTTAGCTACAAATTTATAGCGAAATCCTCTACAGAAATTTTACTGAAAATACCTATTTAACCCTTCAAATTCTTTGGCCTCTTAACCGCAATTGGGAATCTACCCTCTAATCCAAGAGAGGAATATTAGACATCGTACCCCTAACAAAAGGATTATTATTGAATTAGAAAATAAGATAAACAGCGAAAACAACAATTATATATTGAAATCTGGGAAGAAGATTGTTGCGTGTGAAAACCTCTGTTGCCCAGTTCGCCCACGGATGAGCCTGTAAAAAATTGAGTGAGCCCAAGAGAGTCGGTGTGGTGCCTGCCTAGGACTCTCTGACGCACAAGTCAGGTCTCCAGTGCAACAGCGTAACAGCTAGTAAAAAGCGAGATGACCAACAAAGCTCCATACCTGAGTATTTATAGAGTGTGGGTGAGGCGGTTGGGAGAGTCCTAGTATGGTAGGAGTCCTTCTTTGGTAAGGCTCTTCTATGAGGAGTGGAGAGTTATTTTCGGGGTCAGACTCTCTCTTTAAGGTAAGAGTCCATGTCAAAGTGTGATTCCGTATCGCGTTGGGGATTGCGCTCGATCCTTATCCCGCGATTCCCAAGTGGTGCTGAAGTGGCCCGAAGATTTTCGGCGGGCGGCTAAGATAGCTTCGGTGGAGGGCTCGGCCTCAGTGGTTGGCCTCAGAGCTCGGCCCTGGGGTGGCCGTGACCTTAGTGCTCGGCCTACTGATGTGAGGTCAGCCCTAGGGCCCTTGGCTGACCTGGGTGGCGCTCCGTGGCGTGGCACACAGGAGATGCAATGTCAAATCTGTTGGTGGTCGAGTCGACCCAACTTTGCAAGGCTCGATTTGGTTTATCGGACTATCGTCGGCGGGCTGAGTGGTCGGCCTATGTGCTCAGCCAGGTCAAAAATGATGCGTTACTTCCTTCCGAGTAAACGGTTCGGCCCAGCCTGGCTCTTGCTCGGCTCGGCTTAAGGCCTCGGTCTCAGCACATCCACGTGGTGACCTCTAGTTGGTTGGGTGATTTATGACTCATCACAGTCCCCCCACTCATCAAGGGTCGGTTCAGCCTTGATGAGTAGGACCTTTCCTTTTGATGGCGATTCTCCTCTGAGGCCGAGTCCGAGCTCTTTTCCTTCATTGATTTGATGTTGTATGGTCTAACAGTTGGGGAATCAGTGTCATGTCACTCGACCTCATAATGGTGCTCAGGAATTCAAATCGTCTTTTGATCTGGACCGTTGAATCGCGCTGAACTCTCCTTGGTCGTTGGATCACTTTGGCCCGGAGGCTATAAATGGTCTACTCTTATTTATTCATTCTTCACTGTTTCAAGCTTTTGAGTGCTCGGCTAGCTTGAATTCTTCAGCTCATCTAGTGCTCGGCGCTCTCAGCTTTCTAGTTCGCGCTCAGCTTATCTTTGAAGATTCTTCAACCAGTAAGTCTCCTCTACCCATTATGTCAGTTGGTAGTAGTCACGCGGGCGAGGTGTTCGCTGGGGTGGCTGAGGGTGCAAATCCTAGCCTAGAGCTCCCTGCTCGCTCCCCCATAATAGACCTGTTGGGCTCAACCTCGGACGATCCTACCGTAGCAGAGCCATGTCAGGCCGACATCGCTGAGCTTCCCCTACCCATGGAGTCTGGCCTTGAGGCCCAGCCAATCCATAAAGACCGAGCCAAGGGCTCAGGATCATCTTCGATAGATGACGAGGAGTCGGGTGAGGAGAGTTCTTCCCGAGATGGGGTCGGCTCGATCAGCTCGTCTGCTGACACTCCCTAGCCTGAAGAGGGGAGTGTCGGGTACCGTCCAAAGCACAATCATTGATACCGACCTCCAATGCCTCAGGGCGACTTATGCCGTCTCCGAGGACGTCAAGCTCTGAGCTCTTAACCTTGGGGAGATGGCTTGCTTCATCCGGCTTGGCGAGGTGGCCTTGTACGAGATGCCCTTCAGGCATGCCTTTAGGCTTCCCATGCCTGATCTTGTGGATCAGATCTTAGACCATTTTCGCCTATCTCCAGGTCAGCTGGTGCCGAACTCGTGGCTGTCCTTGTATGGCTTCCACATCATTTTCTGCGAGATGGGCAGAGCTGCGAGCATGGCTCTTTTTTCTTTTCTCTATTTCCTGAAGAAGTCACCGGAGAAGGGGTGGTATTATTTTACCCGCCGTACTGGGAAGAACGCGGCCCTAAGCTGCCACAAGTTTTTGATCGGGACGCCGACCTCAAATAACCACTGAAAGCCTCGGTTCTTCTTTGCTTCCATCCCGAACTGCCCTTTCCGGGCCAAGTGGAAGGAGATCCACTTGGGTTACGTCAACAGGGCGTTGCCCCTAACTAAGAATGGGCTTACCTCACTCGACCTAATCCTCCAGCATCGGCCTTTCGATGTCCTCTAGCTCCATGATGAGGGGTTCCTTCAAAGGTGGCATATGACCCATGGTAGGAGTCCGAGTTGAGCTATTGTCAGTTTGCTAGAATTGGCTTGGATATCTGAGCCGACCCGCTTACTTGATTTTTTAGAGCCTGCTTTTAACGCATCATTTTTCTTGCAGTGGTTGGCCACATTCCCCCAATGGACACGGATCGGCTCAGGGCCGAGACCATCGTGGAGAGGAGGAGAAAAAACACCGAGAAGAAGTCTCGAGGCGAGGCTTCCAAGGCACTGAAGGGCAAGGCTGTGCTGCTGAGCCTAGTGGACACTGTGGTCGGCCTTGAGGCCGAGAAGTGCAAGGACCCGGCAGGGTCACCGAGGAAGGGGAAAGGTCAGAGGGGCGAGAAGAGCCTGGCGAGGGATGGGAAAAGGCTAAAAATATCCTTCAACCTCACGACTGGAAACCTCCCTGGGGTCCCCTCGCCTCTCGATGTCGCTCGGTTTGTCTTGGGGAGGGCCTCAGCCAGTAACGTCCCAGTTTAACCGAGCTAGCGTCTTTTCCCCTAGGACTCCGCCCTGACCTCGGCCGCGCATGCCAAGGAGTGGCTTGACACAAGTCGGCTCCCCAAGGACAAGGAAATGCTCGAGAAGTTGTCCGATCCCGAGCTCATCTCCTCCCTGTTCCAAGACTTCAAGATGGTAAGCTTATGCTTGGCTCCTACCAATTGGTCCGACCCTACAGGCTCGGCCTGATTCTTGCTAGGATGTCCTTTTGTAGGGCTTTGCCAAGGCGGTGGAGACCATGCTTCGGTTTGAGCGGCTTCTGACCGCGAATGCTTCTCTCGAGGTTCAGGTCAAGAAAGCCAACACGGACGTGTGTACTGCTATCCAAGCGCATCGAGAGACTGTCGATAAGCTCATTGAGGCCGAGGACAAGGTCAATAGCCTGGAGGAGGCGGTAGCAAAATGGAAGGAAGAGGTCGAGGCCTTGAAGGCTCAGCTCGACCAAGCCAAGAGGAAGGCTAAGGATGACCTATCTCGGGTTTGAGCCAAGGCTGTTACCGACTACCTCATGTCGGAGGAATACGCCGATGTGTGCCATGAAATAAGGAAGCCACTATACGGCGAGGGCTATGAGGCTAGTCTGGCCGACCTCTTGGCCGAGTTCAAGACTGCCTTTCCCGATCTCAACCTCTCGCGGTTTGATGACGATGCGACCATAGTAGCCAAGGGGTTGGGAGACGAGGAAGATGTCGAGGTCACGCAGACTCTTCCTCCCGAGGACGTGTCCCTAGTCGACCCTACCTTAGCGGCCTCGGATCCTCTCGAGCTTCCCGCTGAGCATACTTGAACGGGCGCTGCCGAGGACGTCTCTCGAGAGCTCACTGAGGAGATCGCCCCTTAGAGATTGTAATTTTTCTTTCTGCCGTTAATGTACATGTCCCCGTGCTCGGGGTTTCAATCAAGATGTCTCCCTCTCTTTTTTTTTTGTATCTACCGGGCTAAGTTGCCCACTTTTTGTAACCGTGCCGAGCTGTCGGCCTTTAATGAGTAGAAAACTTCTTTTTACAACTTGTCTAGGTGTTTGAGCTCGGCAACCATTTGCCTTACTTTCCTTATATGTGTTATTCTTGATCGTCTGAGTGCTGTGGCCGAGCTGCCGATCCGGTCCCTCAGCTGAGCTCAAGGACTTGGATATTTTTTAGCTATGCTGTGCTGGGTCGGTCAGGGCGGCCTTATTTCTTGGTCATGAAACGTCTGTGATGGTCCGAGGACAGGGTCTCGTTCATTTTTATAGTGTTTATCAGCTCGAGTCGAGGCCATTGGGGTTGCTCGGCAGAGCAGGCTTTGGCGCCGAGCCCTATGCCTTAGATATTTTTGCTTGATTTTGGCTTTCGTTCAGCTCGGCTGTGGTAAGAGTTTGTGCTTGTGGGTTATTCGGCCTATAAGGGCCGGTCTTCTGACTTAGTAGCCGACCTATGAGGGTCAATTTTGTGACATGATTGCCGACCTATGAGGGTCGATCTTTGACGTCGGCCAGGTCCATGAGGACTGGTCTAATGACTTGGTTGCCGACCTATGAGGGTCGGTCTTTGATGTCGACCAGGTTTATGAGGACCGGTCTTATGACTTGGTTGCCAACCTATGAGGGTCGATCTTGACGTCAGCCAGGTCAATGAGGACCGGTCTTATGACTTAGTTGCCAACCTATGAGGGTTGGTCTTTGACGTCGGCCAGGTCTATGAGGACTGGTTTTATGACTCGACATGCTTGGAGTTTGAAAGTACACTAAGTAGTGGAGAAAGACTTTGTTTGATTGAATCATGAACGTCGAGGCCGAAGTCGAGTACAAAATACGCTCGTCATAAACCGTGCCGAGCAGGACACTTAAAAAAACTACTGAAAAAATTTCTTCAAATTTTTCGAGTTCCAAGGCCTCGGTACCTTCTTGCCCCCTGGAGTCTGCAAGCGATACGTCCCTTGGCAAATTTGCTTGGAGACTATGTACGGTCCCTCCCAATTTGGTGCTAATTTTTCTTGCTGCCTTGGTTGGGATGCGCTGAGCTTTCTAAGGATGAGGTCTCCTTGGCAAAAATGTCGTTCCTTCACCCTCGAGTCGTAATACTTTGCCGTCTTCTATTGGTAAGCCGTGTTCCGAAGCAAGGCGTCCTCTCAGACTTCATCGAGAAAGTCGAGGTTGGCTCTAAGCCCATCTTCGTAGGTCTTCTCATCAAAGTTGAGCACTTGGTATGATGACGCTTTAACCTCAACGGGAGTGAGGGTTTCGGTTCCATAAGCTAGACGAAAAGGACTCTCCCCGGTCGGTGTTCTTATGGTTGTCCGATACGCCCATAGGACGTTCGACAGCTCTTCCACCCATCTCCCTTTGGCTTGATCCAATCTTCTTTTGATCCCCGCAAGTAGTGTTTGGTTCGACACCTCCACTTGCCCATTGCCTTGTGAATGAGCTACCGAGACCGGACAAAAATCGATGTAGAAGTGCTTGCGAGAACTCCGGAAGCTCGGATTGTTGAATTACGCACCATTGTCAGTGATGAGCACTTTGGGTAGTCTAAACCGATAAATCACCTTGTCTCAAAAGAATTTCTCCATGCTCTTCTCGGTGATGGTGGTCAGGGGCTCGGCTTCAACCCACTTGGTGAAGTAGTCGATGGCAACGACCAAGTATTTCCAATTTTTGGAGGCCGGGGTGAAGTCTCCAAGTATATCCATCCCCCACATAGCGAAGGGGATCGGACTCAACATAAACATCAGCTTTGTTGTAGGTCGGGTCAGCACTGGTGCGAAGAGCTGACACTTTCGTACGTCTTCACGTACCTCAGGGACTCTTCTTACATTCTTGGCCAGTAGAACCCTTGCTGGAGTATCTTGTATGCTAATGCTCGGCCTCCCATGTGGCTTCCGCATATTCCTTCATGCACCTCGGCCAAGGCGTACTCGGCTCCCTTCGATCCGTTACATCGGAGAAGGGGTGCTGAGATTTTGTAGAGCACTCCGTCGATCATGGTGTACTTGGCAGCTCGGATCTTAACTTTCCTCGCTTCATCTCGGTTTTCTGGGAGTTGATCGTTCTCCAAGTAGTTAACGATCGGGTCCATCCAGGTCGGCCCATCTTCTTCAATGTGGTTGACACTTTCCTCTTATAAGGAGGGCTTCTCAAGAATCTTTATGTATACCGATCGACTCAGATTTGGGAGGTTGGCCTAGGCCAACCATGAAAGGGAGTCAGCCATAGTATTTTTTTGCCTTGGTACTCGGGTCATCTCAAAGTGCTCGAGCTCGGAGATCAGTGCTCGGGCTCGGCTCGGCTCAGGTATGCCACCATTCTTTCATCCTTGCCTCGTATTCATCGTTGACTTGGTTGACCACAAGTTGCGAGTCTCCTCGTACCCTCAATTGCTTGACGCCTATGGCTTTGCTGACTCGGAGTCTGGCCAGGAGGGCCTCATACTCGGCTTCATTGTTCAAGGCTGGGAAGTTGAACCTTAGGGCATATTGGACGCGAAACCCCTTGGGGCTCACCAGGATCATCCCAGCCTAGCTTCCTTCGGGGTTGCTCGAGCTGTCAACGTTCATGGTCTAGGTCGGGTCGGCCTTAGCTTCTGCATTAGCTTCTTCTACTGTCTTCTCTTCCTCGACCTCTAGGTCGAGTATTGTGCACTCGACGATGAAGTCGGCAAGGGCTTGCCCTTTTATGCGGTCCTCGGGCAATAACTTATATCGTACTTACTCAACTCGACCGCCCAGGTGATCAGCCGACCTGACATGTCGGGCTTGTGCAATATCTTATTGAGAGGTTGGTCGGTCAGCACCGCGATCGGATGAGCTTGAAAGTATGGCCTTAGCTTTCTCGCGGCCGTGACAAGAGCTCATGCTACCTTCTCGAACTTGGTGTATCTCATCTCGGCGTCGACAAGAACATGGCTGATGTAGTATATGGGCTTCTGAACTCCTTCTTCCCTAACCAACACCGCGCTGACTGCGATCAGGGTAGCGACTAAGTAAACTTGAAGCTCTTCTTTTGGCTCTGGTCGGCTGAGAAGAGGCGGGTTCTCCAAGTATTTTTTCAGCTATTTAAAAGCTTGTTGACATTCGTCCGACCAAATGAAGTCCTTCGAGTTCCGGATGTTCTTGAGGGCCTTGAAGAATGATAGGCTCTTGTCGCCCGACCTCGACATGAATCGTGCCAACGCTGCCAGTCGCCTGTTTAGCCTTTGTACTTCTCGGATCGTCCTTGGAGGGATCATCTCTTGGATGGCTTTGATTTTCGTCGGATTGGCCTCGATGCCTCTGAAAAAGACCATGAAGCCGAAGAACTTTACCGAGGTCACGCCAAATGCACACTTGGCGGGGTTTAGTTTCATTTGGTTCTTCCTTAGCACACCGAAGGCTTCTTTCAGGTCGGCCAAGTGGTGCTCAACCTTCAAGCTCTTCACTAACATGTCGTCCACGTAGACTTTCATGTTTCTTCCAATCTGCTCGCGGAATATATAGTTCACCAGCCGTTGATATGTTGCTCCCACGTTCTTCAACCCGAACGGCATGACTTTGTAACAGAAATTTTCTTAGTCAGTTCGGAATGTCGTGTACGACTCATCCTCCTCATGCATAATGATTTGGTTATAGCCGGAGTACGTGTCCATGAAGCTCAACATTTCGTGCCCCGCCGTGGCATCAATCAAGAGATCAATCCGAGGTAGCGGGTACTTATCCTTTGGGCAAGCCTTATTAAGGTCGGTGTAGTCGACGCACATCCTCCATTTCCCGTTTGGCTTGGGAACCATAACGACGTTTGCCAACCAAGTCAAGAATTTTTCTTCTCGGATGAACCCTGATCGGCGGAGCTTCTCCACCTCCTCTTTGATCGTGGCTTGCCGATCAAGGGCGTAGCTCCTTCTCTTCTGCTGGATCGGCTTTCGGCTTGGATTGATATGGAGTTGGTGCTTGGCTAGGTGCCTCGGTATGCCCGGCATGTCGACGGTTGACCAGGCAAAGACATCAGCATTCACCCTTAAGAATTTTCCCAGCTGACTCCTTTGTTCTTCACTCAATAATGACCCGAGTTGTACTATCTTCGTCGGATCTTCATCGCTGAGGGAGAACGGGATGAGGTTTTCTACAGGTCTTCCGCGCCTTTCTTTGAGCTCATCCCGCTGGTCTTCAGGGAGGTGTTCGACGCACATCGCCATTCCTCGGACGTTGCCTTTGTATTGCTTAACGAATGTGGCGTAACATTCCCGAGCTTTCTTTTGATCACCTCGGATTTCTCCGATGCCGTTCTCTATAGGGAACTTCATCTTCAAGTGTGTCGGCGAGATGATGGCTTGGAGAGTGGTCAATGATGGGCGGTCGAGTATGGCGTTGAAGGCCACCACCGACCGCATCACCATGAATTTAACTTGGATCGTTGCTTGACATGGAGCTTGTTTGAACGTGACCAGTAGGTCAATTGTGCCCTTGATGGTGGCGGCGGCTCTTGAGAACCTGTGAAGTGAGGTGGCCTCCGGCTTGAGCGCTTCATCGTCGAAGTCAAATTGTCGATATGCGTCTAGCTATATAAGGTCCACGGATGCGCCCGTGTCGACCAATATGCAATGAACAGGTCTCTTTGCAATTTCCACCTGCACTACCAAAGCATCATCGTGAGGTAAACTTATACCTTCTAGGTCGTCCTCAGTGAAGGAGATCGTCGCCTCAGACTTTGGCCATATGCTTGGCATCTCGGTGACCGCTACGAACCGCTCACTTGCCTTGGCCTTCGGTGTAGATTCTTGCTCGGGGCCTCCAAGGATAGTGCATATGGGAGCTCCTTTGTCACTGCTGGGCCCGGGTCCATCATCTTTCTTTTCGGTCCTGTCTTTGGCCTCGTCGTGCTCGGCTCTTCGGCCATCTGTCCTCGGCTCGGCCTTTCTCCTGTCACAATCCCTAGGTCGCCGACCCCCATGTTCTTCTCGGCCTTCTTTGACATATCGCTTCAGGTGCCCTGCTTTTATCAGCTCTTCAATTTCTCTTTTCAGCTGATAACAATCCTCGGCATCGTGATCGGTGTCCTTGTGGAATTGACAATACTTGTTGGGATTCCGAGATGACCCGGCTTACATCGGTCGAGGTCGGCGGATGTATCCGCCGTCCTGTATTTACATCAAAATCTCCTTGCACTAGGTATTCAATGGGGTGTAATCAGGGCTCCGAGCTCGGTCTGATCTCTCAACTCGGTAATCAGTCCTGGGCCGTTTTTCCTCCTTGCCATCATCGGTCGTCGACCTTTTCTTCTCGGCTCTTCCTTCGTTCCCCTTCTGGGCTTGGAGCACCTCCGCCATATTTGCAAACTCATTGCACCTCTCAAAGAGCTCGGCTTCTGGGCCAAGTCCTTGATGAGGTCCATGTCAGTGAGCCCGTTGCTCATCGCAATATGGGTCGTGGCCTCATCCAAATCCTTGATGTCTAAGGATTCTTTGTTGAAACGTGAGACGAACTCTTGGATCGACTCATCAGACCGTTGCTTCACACTGAGGAGGTTGACCGTCGTCTTCTTGTGTTTCATGCTACTCTGGAAGTGCGTGACGAAGGTTGGGTAGAGCTGAGCAAAGCTCGTTATAGAGTTCGGTGGCAACCAGGAGAACCATGAGGTCGCTGCGCCCTTGAGAGATGCGGGGAAAGCCCGACAAGAGATAATCTTGGTTCCCCTGTACATGGTCATCATCGCATTGAAATAGTTGATATGATCCGTCGGGTCTGTCGTCCCGTCATACTGGTCGAAGGGAGGTGGCTTGAACCAGGCCGATAGTAGCACGATCATGATCTAGGGAGGATAAGGGTGTCGTCCGATCAGGGAATAGGCGTCTGGGGTCGCCTGTTTCTTCAATTCCTCCACCTGCTCGACCAAGTCTAGTAGCCGCTTTTCCAGCTTGGTTTCAGGTGCTCAGCCATTCGGCTCATCCACCTGGTGTAAATTGTCCCGTTCATTCGGCCGAGGTCGATGATTTTTGTCCTTCAGCTCGGGATTAGTTTGCTTGGTCGCCCCATTGAGGTCGGCCATTCTGGTCGGCTCGGTCTGCATCACCCCTCTTTACTCTTCTTTCCATCTAGAAATTAGACCCGCTGGGGCTTCTCGGCTGCTCTTCTCGGAGAGGCAGGCTTCGGCATCATGGGGCTACGTCTTGTTGTTCTCGGTGTGCCCTCGGTTGTCCGTCCTCTCCGAGCCGGCCTAAAAATACCGATCTTCTCACTACCGATGCCGTTGGTTTGATCTCTTGCCCGATCCTCGGGCTCCGAGGATGCTCCTGCTCATCCCACCGAGCACTCCTGTTGGGACGCGGAGGAGGAGTTTTCTAACGAGGTGGATGAGACGACGCTGCTCGGTGCTCGGCCCGACGCCGACCACCATTCTGCTGCAAGTTTCCCTCAATGAGCCCTGGTGCCAAGGGGGGTGCGACTGGTGGCTGGCCTAGCAACCCGCCCTGGGCCATCTGTCCCACGAGAGTTCACAGCATCTCGTTAGTGTGCAGCAGTTGAAGCTGAACGTCCATGCCTTGTCAGTTGTTCGCTGGGGCTTTCGGATCCAAACTTCTCGGCATGGGTGGTGGCAGCGACAAATTCAGCCTTGGATGGTTCGGATCGGCCTTGGCCGTCCTTCTGCCGTCGTGTCCAACACACTTCCGCCATTCCCACCATCCTCCAGGGGAATCGGGTTGGCCGTGGCACCCACGCTGGGCTGCGGCCCCCCCGCTCGAGGGGGTCTTCCAGTCGCGCCTTGCCGCGACGTTTTAGGGGGTGGCAAATGTCTAGCTTGCCTATCAGGTTGCGGTTCATCCCCGCGGGAGGCGGAGCCGTGCTGTCCTGATCTTGTTTGCACCACCATTGTCTTCGCTCTTTGGATTGGCAGAAACGACGATGACTAGTTGACGTTGTTCCCACAGACGACGCCAAATCTGTTGCTTGTGAAAACCTCTGTCGCCCGGTTCGCCCACGGATGAGTCTGCAAAAAATCGAGTGAGCTCAAGAGAGCCGGTGTGGCTTCGGCCTAGGACTCTTCGACGCACAAGTCAGGTCTCCAGTGCAACAGCGTAACAGCTAGTAAAAAGTGAGATGAGCAACAGAGCTCCATACCTGAGTATTTATAGAGTGTGGGTGAGGCAGTTGGGAGAGTCCTAGTATGGTAGGAGTCCTTCTTTGGTAAGGCTCTTCTATGCGGAGTGGAGAGTTATTTTCGGGGTCGGACTCTCTCTTTAAGGTAAGAGTCCATGTCAAAGTGTGATTTCGTATCGCGTTGGGGATTGCGGCTCGATCTTTATCCCGTGATTCCCGGATGGTGCTGACATGGCTCTGCGATTTTCGGCGGGCCGTTAAAACAGCTTCGGTGGAGGGCTCGACCTCAGTGGTCGGCCTCGGTGGTCGGCCTCAGAGCTCAGCCCTGGGGTGGCCGTGACCTCGGTGCTCGGCCTCGGCCTCGGCCTACTGATGTGAGGTCAGCCCTGGGGCCCTTAGCTGACCTGGGTGGTGCTCCGCGACGCGGGTGCTCGGCACACAGGAGACGGAATGTCAAATCTGTCGGTGGTCAGGTCGGCCCAACTTTGCACGGCTCGGTTCGGTTGATCGGATTGTCCTCGGTGGGCTGAGTGGTCGGCCTAAGTGCTCGGCCAGGTCAGAAATGATGCGTTGCTTCCTTACGGTTAAACGGTTCGGCCCGGTCTGGCTTGTGCTCGGCTCGGCTCAAGGCCTCGATCTCAGTACATCCACGTGGCAACCTCGGGTTGGTTGGGTAATTTATGACTCATCAAAGATGACTTACAAAACTAAAGTCTCTCGGATCGGTTCTAGTAAGGATTCGAGACATTTTGGTTTTAGCAAATTCATTCTTAGCTCTCTTGTTGGAGTCTTCACTTGAGCCATTGTCGGCAGCAACACCAACAGCTGTTTCTTGAAGGATCCGGCACTTATTGCTCATCATCTGAAGAGAAAACCTGAGCATCTCATTCTCTTTGTGTAAACGCTCCATCTCTGCTTCCAGAACTTGCACCTGAAGAAAAGTAACAAAACTACACGTAAATTCATGACTGAAATTTACACTATCCCATTACAGTAGATACCCATTTACCTTCTCTGCAAGAGAAGTATAGTGTTCATCATCCATTACATTGAAGTGATCAGTGAGGAACAGATAGATATATAGGAAAAGCAAAGGAAAAAGCAAAATTAAACCCTGTTTTAATATGATTTTTAAGAAATATTATTCAATGGCCGTTTGGTTCACGCTGATTATTATTCCAACTGCTCAAGGCGGCCAAGTAATCTTTCCTCACTGAGTCTACTCTGAGTCTTGAGAAGGTACGAGTTAAATTTTCAGATCGAATCTTTAATGTGATGGAAACAGGCGTGGATTTTAAGAGCCTTAAGACTTCATGACGTTAGTATGATTACCTCAGCAAGCCAACGTAAGAAAATATCCTTTCCCATTTTTCTCTCTATTCCTACTAGACAGTGGGGACATCACAACCCACAACATGTTGTATGGTGTGAAATTACACGGACTCAATTCAACAGGAAAAAAGGTTGATAAAAAGACTTTCTAAATGGACATGATTGAATGATTTAAGAAAGACAAGGTTACTGGTTAATCATCACATTGGAATCTACTTATCCATAGATTAGTTATAAGTAATTGGCGGCTTCCTCTGGTCAAGTCTCAATTTCTTTTGGAGGTTTTTTGTGAGATTTCAAGGGTGAATCTGCCTACTTCTTCTATAGATGTTGTTTGTTCTTGGACACTTACCTCCTCGGGTGCTTTTTCGATTCATTCAGCCCGTGAAGAGTTGCGAGTGTTTTACCAAAAAAAAAAGAAGAGTTGCGAGTGAAAGGCTTTACTGTTCCTTCATGGTCAATGATTTGGAAAAAATATTCTTAACCCCGTCAATCCGACTGTGCGTGGAGATTTCGCCATGGAAAAATTCCTACAGATGATAAGGTTGCTGCAAGAGGAGTGCCTATTGCCTCTCGGTGTGGTCTTGGTTTGAGTGAAGCTGAGAGTTTTCTACATATTTTCTTGGAATGCAAATTTTCATTCTTTATTTTGAAGTCTTTTTGTATTTAAAAAATTTGGTATTAATTGGCAGAACTAGGTCTCTCTCCAAGATCTGAGCACATGGTGGAAGAGGAAAGTAAATTCCATCTTTTTAAAAGATGCTTGGATTAATGTGGGTATGGTTTTGGTTCCTAACAAGTTATCAATGAAAGACAATTAAAAATTGCAAAGATAACACAAGAATTTATAGTGGTTTGGTCAAAACTTGCCTACGTCCACTCCTTTCAGTTTAGAGAAAATTTCACTAAAAAGAATCTTGAGAATGAGCAAGAGAACTCATACAAATCTTGATTGAGAGCAAGAGGACTCAACTACTCTTGATTTCGAGCAAGATGACTCAACCAATCTTGATTCCGAGTAAGAGGACTCAACTAACACATATAATGAAAAATTTAGTAGGAAAGGATTACCTTAACCTTAGTAAGTGTGTAAGCTACCTTCCACCCTTGGAGCTTTAAGCTAATTGAAGTAGAGGAGCTGAGTGTGTGAGCTTTGTGATGAATCGATGCTTACAATCAATGAATGGCTCACTTTGATGCTATTACAATGAATCTTGTATTGAAGGCTCTTAATTGTGATTTTTTTTTTTTACTAAAGATCAGCAGGATTATATGCTAGATAGCTCTAATTATTATGAAAACTGTCTTAAGATCGGATTAGATTAGACAATAATAATCCGGTATACCGATTCCCAGTCCGGTATGCCAGTTCACCAAACTTCCTTATATGAATTAAGGAGTAACGGTCAAATTCCAACGTCAAAACTTGATCCGGTATGCTGAATAATAATCCGGTACACGGTTTTAGGGTAAAACATAACCAGTAGTGATCCGGTATGTTGGATCACTATCCAGCGTAGGCTGGAAAGCTACTGTGGCTTATTTCCTGAGATCAACAATGATCCGGTATACCGTTTTAAGGATCCAGTATGCCGGATTAGCTATTTTTTGTTGAAATAAGCTAATTCCTTTATGGAGCTACCTTGGGAGTTACCAAACTAAATTGGTCATATATATAGAGGTTGATTTAACCTCCTAAGGTCATTCTACATGAATGTATGCGTGTGTGTGTGTGCATTGCATTACTTGTGATCTTAACAAAGAATTTACAACCAAATACAACTTAAAATCTTTAAGCATGGAGGTTTTCAAAATAGAATCTTCTATTTGACTTGATCTTTGTCTTCAAAACTTCATTCCTTCATTTTATTAACTTGAGCTGAATTTTGAGCATTAGTCACTTGACTTGAGTGCTCTTGAATTGTATGCTCTTAAATATGCTCCCCCTCACTTGGTGCTACGCTCTTATCTAAACAACTTAAACAAGAGTTAGTCCAAGAATGATTTTATTTGTTATCATCAAAACTTCTATGTCATCATGGTGGATGACTTGGAGTGTATGAGGTTTTTTCCTCAACAGGAAGTAAAGACTAACAAGGGCACACGATCCAAGACAAAGAAAAAACTTCTTAAAAAGCAAAAGCCTATTGAGCTTTGATGATACTATCTACCCAATTCTGTTTGGCTTTCCCCATTCAAATTAACAAAAATAGAGTACATACGTCAATCCAGGTAGGAAGATTCTCTTCAGCCTAGCTAAAAAGTCGATCCACAAGTATCCAAGAAGAGGATCTAATAGATTAAGAACATAAAATTCTACATCTGATCAGTAGAATGATCAGGAAGGGTCACAATTGATCTTGCAACTGCTACTGATAAAGCTGCAGTAAAGTTAGGATCTCTAGTTAAGGAAGCCACATGTTCTTCAATTCTATAGGTATCCATGGAATCATGGCATGGCCTTCTGCTGGTGCCTTCATAAACATGAGGAAGAGCTAAACCAAGGGCTGTATTTGGTTTAGGAAGATTAAGACCATTAGGGGAAAAACTATGGGAATTGGTAGTTGAGGCCATGAATGTGCAATCTTGAAAATCTGTGAAACCACTTGGTGCTTGAACCTCATGGTTATGCTCTCCTTCATATGTTGCAACCAATATGGACTTGTCCTCTACACATCTCTGCACCTAATCACGATAAAAGGAGAAATGGGTTAGTTAAAAAGTTGGGTTTATTCAAACTCTAAAAGATCTCTCTCTCTCTCTCTCTCTCTCTCTCTCTCTCTACCTTTTTCTTGACAGGGCAACTAGGAAACATGGAACACTTGAAATAAGCTCTGGGTGATGGGTTATCTTTAGTAACCTTCTGTCCATATTTCCTCCACTGGTATCCATCAGTCACCACCTAAAACAACAAAGCATGTAAAAAACAAAGCCTATAACGATGCAAAAAAGAATGAAAATCACAAACAACAGTAACACAATTGATTATAAGGATTTACTTGGTTTCGCAAGATTGCCTACTTCCACCATGAGATGAGATTTGTTTCACTATCAATGGTGAATAGGATTACTGTCGCTCGTCCTCACACGTCTCTCAGATTCCATTACAAAGAAAAAACCTGAGCTACAAATTTCTAGCGAAATCGTCTACAAAAATTTTACTGAAATACCCATTTAACCCTTCGAGTTCTTTGGCCTCTTAACCGCAATTGGGAATCTACCCTCTAATCCAAGAGAGGAATACTAGAAATCGTACCCCCAACAAAAGGATTATTATTGAATCAGAAAAAAAGATAAAGAGCGAAAACAACAGTTATATATCGAAATCTGGGAAGAAGATGACTTACAAGACTAAAGTCTCTCGGATCGGTTCTAGTGAGGATTCGAGACATCTTTGTTTGAGCAAATTCATTCTTAGCTCTCTTGTTGGAGTCTTCACTTGAGCCACTGTCGGCAGCAACAGCAACAGCTGTTTCTTGAAGGATCCGGCACTTATTGCTCATCATCTGAAGAGAAACCCTGAGCATCTCATTCTCTTTGTGTAGACGCTCCATCTCTGCTTCCAGAACTTGCACCTGAAGAAAAGTACAAAACTATACGTAAATTCATGACTGAAATTTACACTATCCCATTACAGTAGATACCTATTTACCTTCTCTGCAAGAGAAGTATAGTGTTCATCACCCATTATATTGAAGTGATCAGTGAGGAACAGAGATATATAGGAAAAGCAAAAGAAAAAGACCTGTTTTAATATGATTTTTAAGAAATATTATTCAATGGTCGTTTGGTTTACGCTGATTATATAATTCCAACTGCTCAAGGCGGCCAAGTAATCTTTCCTCACTGAGTCTACTCTGAGTCTTGAGAAGGCACGAGAAGGAAATGCAAATTTTCAGATAGAATCATTAATGTGAGGGAAACAGGTTCGTGGATTTTAAGAGCCTTAAGACTTCATGACGTTAGTATGATTACCTCAGCAAGCCAACGTAAGAAAGTATCCTTTTCCATTTTTCTCCCTATTCCTACTTAGACAGTGGAAAATTAGTCACACAATGCGCACAGCACCCCCCAGTACTGGGGGAGATCAGGATCCCTAGACAGTGGGGACATCACAACCCACAACACGTTGTATGGTGTGAAATTACACGGACTCAATTCAACAGGAAAAAAAGTTGCTAAAAAGATTTTCTAAATGGACATGATTGAATGATTTAAGAAAGACAAGATTACTGGTTAATCATAACATTGGAATCTGTACATATTTACTTATCCATAGATTAGTTATAAGTAATTGGCGGCTTCCCCTGGTCAAGTCTCAATTTCTTTTGGAGGATTTTTTATGAGATTTCAAGGGTGAAACTGCCTACTTCTTCTATAGATGTTGTTTGTTCTTGGACACTTACCTCCTTGGGTGTTTTCTCGATTCATTCAGCCTATTCGATTGTAGATTTGATATTATTGCCTTAAGCTTTGGAGATTACATGAGTGTACATATATATAGGAGAGGTGAGAAGAATCCACAAGATTGGAAACTCAATCACCTTTACCATATAGAGAGAGATGTGATTGAAAGAATAATGGGATTGAGAGAGATTACATACAATAATAGAAAGATAAATAATGGTAAGATAAGTTGCATGAGATTGCATGAGATTACATGGAATTGCATGTAATGATGGTAAGTGTAGGATTGCATGTAATAATGGTAGGTGCAAGAGAGGAACGCTGTTATGACTGATACACCCCCTCAAGATGAAGATTCGAGAGATCTAATCGATTAATTTCCACTGCGTATTCGGGTATGGGATGGATCCCTCTTTCCATGTGATGGATTAGAGATGAGTTTTTTCCATCTGTTTTGGCTTCCATAATTGCATGGGACACAAAACAGAAGGGCAGGACATTGGTTTGTTAGACCAAACTCTAATTGGGATGCACTAGGGTTCCCGTGGGCGACCATGGAAACCCTAAAAATTAAATAGGACGCCCATGGACGATCATGGGCTAACCCAGGGCGTACAATACCCTAATTGGTTTATAATTGATTTTCCTAGGAAATCATGACTTGATCCCAAGACCGTAGTTTGACCTACATGCAACTCATCATACCATACCATATTCATGGCTGACGATTGGCTTTCATTATCTTCATCTCATTCAAGTAGTCAGCAACTGAATCTTTATCTTCAACCTTAAATTCACAGGCTTTCTTATTAAAAAAGCATTGTTTCCAATATTATTTCTCTTATATAAGTCTTCCAATTCTTTCCATAGTACTTGTGTAAATATCTCAAATAGACACTTGGTGAAAGATCGTATCATCCAACCATTCCCAGACGTGCACAATGGCTTTTCTACCCATTTTCTTCCAATCTCCATCTTTTATATCTTTCGGTTTAGTTGTCCTACCCGCAATAGATGCAGACAAACTATTGATACAAATCTCTGTAATATAAAAACTCTATCATCTTTGCTTTCCTGGTCATCCAATTATTTTTTATTCGAACTCATCAATCTATTTGTGGTGCCTGACTCCATTTTAATTCACGTTTGGCAAGTAAAAACAATGCCACCAAAAATAACTTGTGCTCTAATATCACCTAGTCGGAAGCAAACCCTTCAGTTCTGTGTATGAATCAAAGAGAAAACAGCCCACAATTATGTATATGCAAATGAGAAAACAGCCCACAATTATGTATATGCAAATGTTGGAAGTAAATTAAAGGGATAAACAAGCAATCGCTAATCAAACTATAATACCAAATTTATATGGAAAACTCTTCCATTTTAAACGAAAATCATGGGACAAATCTGAGAGAGATCCACTATTTGAACAATATTATTGTTGTTGGTGAAGCCTGATTTTGGCCAGAAAGTATAGTTGAGATCTTCGAAGGACTTTTTCGGCCTCGAAATGACCTCGGAATAGTGAACACCCCCACCAATGGCGAGGGGTTGTGTTGGGCTCTTTGAGATCTTCGAAATGAGTACTTTTGAGCCATATGTTATGTTTTGGTTCGGCCCTATATTTTTTGGCAATTTTGGGCCAGGGGCACTTTTGTACTTTCTGGGGTTAGGGCTTCCCTATATAATGTTCTTATTTCTTTGAGATGGGGTTAAGAGGGTTTGTAATATTTCCAGAAAAATAGTGAAATTTGTTCTATTGCTTGGCCGTGGATATAACTTCCCACCTTGGGGGTGAACCACATAAATCTTTGTGTAGTGCGTTGTGTGTGCTTTCTCTATTTCGTTTTTCTTCTGCAAGTCGCTATTCTGGGCGTTATTTTTCTTAACAATTATACAATATTTCCTTCTCAAGCCTTTGCCCAAAACTTGAGGTTTACAACAAAATATGGGAGAATAATAACAAATGTAAGAGATTATATGATATTTCTGACCTCTAGAAACCCAAAATAAACCAAAAGAAATTCCATTAATAATCCAAAAATGAGGAGGTCAATGACACATTGTATCCATATTTTTTTGAAAACTAAATAATATTCCTGAAGTGAGAAGAATAGACAAATCAGTCCTTCTAATAGTTAGAAATGGATTTTCATTGCACATGTGAGGCATGTTTTTGTAAAACTCTTCCCTTACGTGAAAAGAGGTTTTTCAAAAGGAATTACGATAGTCACTTCAAAAGGAATTACGTGAAAAAATTCTTTGATAGATCATATGTCAAATTTAGTAGTCCATCTCAATCCTTATGGTTGGCCACTTATAGAGTTTTCCTTTACATTTCAAAAGTTCTTCAAATTATCATTAATGTTTTTTTTTTTTTTTTTTTTTTTTGAAATAATCTTTGTATTGTATAAGGCCTTCCTTGCCTTTCTCTTGACATCATGTTCAGCCTGCTTCTGTGCCTTCTCTTCTGCAATTTCATTGCCTTGATTGACATACGGAGAATATGCAGGTTAGTCTGAAATTTTACCCATACATAATTATTGATAAGAATAAAATATCTACAATTTAGATCCTAAAAAACATGCGGTCTAAAAATAAATAAATAAATATATAAAAATACATTCAAACACATGAATTTTTCTCCTCTCAGGTTTCCTGTCTGGTCGGGTTCGTAGGTTCCTCTCATTGGGGATCGAAAATGACATCCTCATCCCACCAGGTTCCTCTCATAGGGGATCGAAAATGACGACCTCATCCCACCCATGAGGTCGTCATTTTCGATATCCTATGAGAGGAACTTGGGTGGGGTGAGGTCGTCATTTCCAATCTCCAATGAGAGGAACCTACAAATCTGACCGAACAGGAAACCTGAGAGGAGTTAAGTCCCCATGGAATTTAAATGGCATCTGGTAGAATATCACTTTACAATAATATGTATTGTCTTTTATCGCCTTTTATTGAATCTTCTTTTTTTTATTGAATTTTCCGTCAACAACAAAAAATTGACTTGAAGCATTGACATGTCACAAACAAGAAAAGGCGAAACACAAAAAAAAGAAATCAATCCAACCACGTAGGCACTTACTCAGATACAATTACCACCATGTACACATGAACAAGTCTATTTCCCGTGCTAAGAATTCTCCTCTTCTAGAATGAAGTTTTTGAAAACAAATGTACAATTATCTATTGTCTATAGGGATGTAAACGGATCGGATTCGGCTCGGATAGTGCTATATCCGCATCCGCATCCGATTAGCTTTCGGACGGATTCGGATAGTGCTAAACGGATACAAATACGAATACAGATCGAATATTTTATCCATTTACATGTAAATATAGCTTTTCGGATAGTTATAGCTTATCCATATCCGTATCCGTATCCGTTTAGCTTTCGAACGGATTCGGATAATGCTAAACAGATACTAACATGGATATGAAAACGGATTTTTGCTATTCATTTACATCCCTATTTGTCTGCATCCACTAATTGACCCAAAGACTCAAAATTTCCAAAAAGCTGAAAACAGCCCAAGCCCACTATACCAACAACTGGGCCCCATTGCCATATAATGCGGAGATTTTTTCATAACCGACAATATATAGGCTTCTGCTCCGATCACTTTCTATTTTCCATGGTCATGTACTCATGTGAGTAGTGGGGAAGGTGAGTGTGTCTTGATCATAACGAATAAATGGGTCCATATAAGTTTACAAGTATAATGATGCCAGAGATTCTGTTGAACAATTGATCTACGGATTCGTATAAGACAAATATAAATGGAGAGCACAGTTCTTACACACCTGTGGTAGGAACTTTTTCTACACAGCTCAATTTTGTAGATAAGTAGATCGTTAGGTCCCCTGTTCATATGGTTCAGTTCTATTAGAGTAGCTTTCCACGTGGTGAAAAATACATAATTTTTTTCGTGAATATATATATATATTTGAATACATATAGCCAAGAAAAATTACATAGTCGGATTATGTTGATGTTCAATATTGTGTCCAATCCATAGACATCTCTCAATGGAGGATATAATATATAGTTGTACAATGATTCTCATCTATTATCACATGTGATAATAGAAGATTGTGGAGATATACACATGTGACAATAAGAGATTACAAGGGATATGTATGATATGCAATATATGCAAGATTACAAAGATATGCACATGTGATAATGCAAGATTACATAGATATGCACATGTGATAATATTAGAGATATGCAAGATTACATGCACATGTGATAATGCAAGGATTTGCAATGAGAGAAATCCGAATATTGAGAGTAAATCAATATTCGGTCAACACACCCCCTCAAGGTGGAGGTGAGGGTGACTGAACCTTCAGCTTGTCGCGCATGACATGAAATCTAGCCGTTGGTAAGGCTTTGGTGAGGACGTCGGCCAGCTGATTAGAGGTAGAGATGAACTGAACTGATAGTTGACGATTGGCCACCCGTTCATGTACAAAGTGAAAGTCAACTTCAATGTGTTTGGTGCAAGCATGAAACACCGGGTTGGCAGATAAGTAGGTGGCCCCGATGTCGTCGCACCATAGCATGGGCGGCCGACGAAGAGGGAAGTGAAGCTCCTTAAGGAGTGCTTCCAACCAGATAAGCTTGGCAGAGGCATCAGCTAAGGCCTTGTACTCGGATTTGGTTGATGACCTGGCAACTGTCTTTTGTTTGTAAGATGTCCAAGAAATCAAATTGGGGCCAAGAAAAATGGCATAGCCACCTGTGGACCTGCGATCAGAGCTGTTTCCAGCCCAGTACGCATCTGAGAATGCCTGTAGGGTGAAATTGTTGGACCTTTCTAGAAGTTGCCCATGAGAGGTAGTGGCTTTGAGATATCGAAGGATTCTTTTGACTTGGGTCCAGTGATCATTAGTAGGACAGTGCATGTGTTGGCACACCCGGTTTACTACAAAGGAGACATCTGGTCTGGTCAATGTCACGTACTGGAGTGCCCCAACAATGGACCTGTATTTAGTAGCATCATTCATAGGGGCACCCCCTGGATCCATAGAGGAGGTGGCCATTGGAGTTTGAATTGGTTTGCAATCCTTCATGCCAGCCCTGGTCAATAAATCTATGATGTATCTGGACTGTGAGAGTAACAAGCCCTTGGGATGTGTGATGGCTTCGATTCCCAAAAAGAAGTGGAGAGGGCCCAAATCCTTAATAGAGAACTTAGTTGCCAGTTGCCCCAGAATACTGGTGACTCTGGATGGGGTATCAATTATGTCGTCAACATAGATCAAAAAATAAATCAAGACACCCCCTTGGTGAAACATGAACAAAGATGGGTCAGTCCGTGATGCAGTGAACCCCATGTCAAGTAAAAATGTGGATAACCTGTGAAACCATGCTCGTGGGGCCTGTTTAAGGCCATAAAGAGAGCGATGGAGTTTGCACACATGATGAGGAAGTGATTGGTCCACAAAACCAGGCGGTTGTCCCATATACACATTCTCAGTTAGCAAACCATGCAAGAAAGCATTATTGACGTCCAGTTGCCTAATGGGCCAGCCATGGGCCACCGCAATGGCTAGAACAGCTCATATGGTGGTGGGTTTTATAACTGGGCTGAATGTTTTCGAGTAATCCAGACCTTCTTGTTGGTGAAAGCCTTTTGCCACAAGATGTGCCTTGTAGCGCTCTAATGACCCATCTGCCTTCCGCTTGATGCGGTAAATCCATTTGCATCCAATCAAGTTCATGGAAGGATCTCTAGGGACAAATGACCATGTTCCATTGCGCAGTAGAGCATTAAACTCTTCTGCCATTGCAGCCCGCCACTCAGGGACTTTATGGGCCTAACTAAAGCATGTCGGCTCTTCTTGGAGTATAGGAGTTGCGGTCAAGGCATGTGGTGTAGTGCGGCGAGTGGTGCGTAGTGTCATGTGATGCAACCGGGTTGGGGGAGGAGGTGGTGGTGGTAGGGATGATGATGATTGGGAGGTTGTAGATGTTGGGGCGGTGATGTAGAGGTCCTGAAGAGGGCGTGTGTGCCTAGGTGGACTAGGGGGGTTGTTTAGGGTGTGGAAAGTTGGTTTTGTGGGGAGGCCGTGGTGGGGCTGGTTGTAGTTGGGGAACCGTCCTAGAGAGAGACCGTGGGCAAGGGGGGAGGGGGGAGGGTGGTGCAGTTATTGTTGCAGGTGGGGGAGGTGTGGGATGGATGTGAAGTGGGGCTGATGCCCATGGGGAAGGGGAGGGAGGTGTGGATGTAGATGTGGGTTCTAAAATTGGTGTAGTTCGAAATGGGAAGATCGACTCATCAAACCATACATGGCAGGCAATATACAACCGATTCGTGGTCACATGTAAACATCGATAGGCGGCATGAGACGGACTATACCCTAAGAAAACACAAGGTGTGGAGCGGTAGTCCATTTTATGAGAATTATATGGGCGAAGATATGGAAAGCAAAGACACCCAAAAATGCGTAGAAATGAGTAGTTTGGTGCTTGGTGATGGATGAGTTGGTAGGGGGAAACATTGTTCGACACACGGGACGGCATGCGATTTATTAAGTACACAGCCGTATCAAAAGCAAATGGCCAATACCATTGGGGTACGGAGGAATGGGCGAGAAGGGTAAGCCCAGTTTCAATGATATGGCAGTGTCGTCGCTCCACAAAGCCCTGTTGTTCATGGGTATGGGGAGCAGAGACATGATGTTGAATGCCAATTCGTTGAAAATAGGATGGTAGGGTCCAGTATTCACCCCCCGAATCGGTTTGTATGGCTTTAATTTTTCTAGAAAATGTCCTTTCTACAAGAGATTGAAAGGTTTGGAAAACTGAAAATACATCAGACTTATTTGCAAGTGGATAGAACCATATGTAGTTTGTGCAATCATCCAGAAAAATGATAAAGTACCGGTATCCTTCAGGGGATGTAACATATAGGGTCTCCAGACATCACTGTGGATTAAATCTAGTGGAAACAAGCTATGAGTGTGCGTTTCTTTTAAAGTAAACCGATGAGATTTTCCTAATTGACAAGAGGAACAAACACCCGAACGCTGTGTGGACTGGCACAGTAAATTATTGACTCTAAGCATAGAACGAAGAACTGTTTCATGAGGGTGTCCCACCCGCTGATGCCACCTATCAAGATTTATGTTTTCAGCCACATAAACAGTGGGAACCAAAATTTTATTTGTTGATAGTTGATAAAGCCCGCCATCACTCGGTCCGGACAGAAGAATGGTCTTGGTTGTGCGATCCTTGACAAGAAAATAAGAGGGGTGAAATTAAAAAAATACATCATTATCACTAGCAAATTTTTGAACTAAGAAGTGATTTGGATATGGTAGGAACATGTAAAATGGAATTTAAATTAAAGGAACGAGATGGGGAGAGGGAAGATAAAGTGGAATAACCAATATTGTGAATGGGGAGACCCTTACCATTTCCTAAGTGCAGCTGATCGGCACCACCATATGTGTCATAAGATGTCAAGGATTGGATATCAGGGGTGACATGATGGGTAGCTCCAGTATCTGGGTACCAAGTAAGTGCAGATGAGGGTTGGTAAGTGGGCAGGTATGATGGGGTTGGGAGGAGGGGCGGTTGGGTGTGGTGGGCTGTGGGTGTGGGTTGATGGGTATTGGGTAGTAGGGTGAAGGATATCCATGGGTTGGGGAATTGCAGTAGTAGCAATATTGGGCTATGTGGTTTGTTCGGTTGCAGATCGTACAAAAAAGGTTTCCACGACCACCATTAGGGGGAAGCAACCACTGCGGCCACCACGTCCAAAATGGCCACCACGTCCTCGGCCCCTTGGAGATGCTTGGCCAGTAGTGGAACCCGATTCATTGGAGGGGGTCCTTTGTGCAGTGTTGGCCGATGGTGGGGTAGAGGAGGTGGTGTCCGTTATTTGCATTTTTTGAAAAGAGCGAATGCTCTCATGACTTATCAGTAAACTACTCAACTCCGAGAAGGTGGGAGGCTCCAAGCGAGTCAAAATGGGTGCTACAATTCCCTGCAGATCCGGAACAAGGGCCCGCAAGACATAGTTGTTAAAATCAGCAGGTTTTAATGGATTTCCAATGGCAGCAAATTCATCAGCAATGGTCTTTGCCCATTGGAGGTAAGCAGCAACGGATTCATCAGGTTTCTGTTGAAGGTTGTGAAGATACATGGTTAGGTTCATCATCCGAGTGGAGGAGGTTGAGCCATAAGTGGACTACAATGTTGTCCATATCTCATGACTAGTTTCCTTGTCAAGAACAAAGGAGTAAACATCTTCGGAGAGGGATGCGAGAAGCATACTGGTGATGGCAGCATCTTGTTGTTGCCAATCAGCCATAGCATCAGCGGTAGTGGGGTAAGGATTTGTGCCATCAACATATGAGAAGAGACGTTGGCCTTTTAGAAAGGCCACAAGCTGTTTGCGCCAGGCTAAGTAATTGGTGGGTGTTAATTTGATAGAAACATAGTGGTGTGCGTTGGGGAGAAGCTTGGATGCAGGGGTAGTGGTGGTGGCCACAGAGGAGGCTGCATCTTCAGGGATCAAGGCCATTGAAGAGAAGAATGTAGAAGAGAGGAAGAGGATTTGGAAAAAAAAAGGAGGATCGGCTAGAGATGGGGCGTTGCCTTCTAGCTCTATATGCCATGTTGATGTTCAATATTGTGTCCAATCCAGTCATCTCTCAATGGAGGATATAATATATAGCTGTACAATGATTCTCATCTATTATCACATGTGATAATAGAAGATTGTGGAGATATACACATGTGATAATAGGAGATTACAAGGGATATGCATGATATGCACATGAGATAATGCAAGATTATAAAGATATGCACATGTGATAATGCAAGATTACATAGATATGCACATGTGATAATATTAGAGATATGCAAGATTACATGCACATGTGATAATGCAAGGATTTGTAATGAGAGAAATCCGAATATTGAGAGTAAACTCAATATTCGGTCAATAGATTATCATAGCATGCATAGACATACAAGCCAATTCATGAGAGGGTAAGGCAGCCAAGCAGTGTGGCCCTTGCATCAGTGCGGAGGCAGTGAGCTTATATCTGGGGCATCCAAGAGGGATGAATTTTTTAATTTCATAGAGAGGGGTGGGACGATCGTCATTTTTTCGTTCATATGTTTGGGCATTGGCGCCATACAGGCTGACAGCCTTCTTTTCCGCTTGATTAAATTAAGATTTTGAAATTTGACATATACCTAATATAGATCACAACCTCTTCATCCGACAGTTAGAATAATAACCAGATCATGTGTCTACTTGGTAGGGTGTATAGGGAAGAGTCCTACAACAAGCATACAGAAACCTTCTTCCCTAGAAGTCTTGGATGAATTGGGTATCTAACTTAGATTCATCTATTTTTTTATATATAAATTACTCTGGAGTACCTAACTGTTGGGAATATGATAGTTGGTGTTGTCAGTTGTCAACACAGTTACCGACAAACACTCACACACTCAATGGCAGATTGATGTGGTGATGTGGCAGTACATAGTGACATTATTGTCTTGATCGGCATATTTGAGTACCTTGATTCCATGGTGGTGATAGGGCTCTGTATAATTGTAACCAAATAAGAATTGGCTCGGCTACTGCTGATGAAATATTTTGGTTCAATCTCTAAACGGCTCAATTATAGACTTTATATTCAAATCTGTTATATTGGTTCATTGGCTAACATAAACTAAGCCTATTTCAATGGATGGTTCAATCAAAGACAAATTAGAACACAATCTTGTGGTCTAAGAAAAAATCTTAGTGTTGCCATTGAAATCTGAATGAGTGACATGTCGTCGGGAGACCTGGTCACTTTAAACAAGAGATTAAGCAAAAGAAAGGGATGGAGTTGGACTCCGTTGAAGACTCTCCGATGCTTAAATCAGAATCTGAACAACAGGATAAGAGTTTGGAATGATAAGAGCAAAATGGTAAATGGAACAACGTTGGATGTTTTCTAGATAGTCTACCTTATGAGTCACCTTCTTCTTTATAGATATGTATAAGATATGTAAAAGATATGTATGAGGGCGTAGTGACTAGTGTGAGATTTGTTGGAGGGCAAGGCAAGGAATTCACAATTATGATTGGGTTAATTAGGGATTAGCCTTAAGCCCTCACCGTTGAAATAATGCTTTGGCAACCGAGCTCTCAACATCTGACCCCATCAGCTTGGGATAGAAT
Organism: Telopea speciosissima; assembly: GCF_018873765.1. Lineage (NCBI taxonomy): Eukaryota > Viridiplantae > Streptophyta > Magnoliopsida > Proteales > Proteaceae > Telopea > Telopea speciosissima. Next base: position 11,707,899 of record NC_057926.1, read on the forward strand.
TGGTTGGTCCGAGCAAAGAAGAAATTATCTTTCCAGTTATGGAAGGAGGGTAAATGTGTGAAAAACCTTACCTACAATTCTTGATGACCCAAGCAATAAAACCACCCTCAACTGGAGTTATGCTTCTTTAGAACAAAGAAGTGGGAAAAGACCTCAGGAGCAGCACACTTCCCCAACTTAGAAACCCTGATGATGAACCTCCACTCGTTAGAGGCATTTGGGTAGGAAGCAGCCATAGTATCTCAACACCTCGTTCACCATATAATAGATAGAGAATTGGAACCCCACCTCAAACATGTGCTCATATAGACAAACCTCTCTAACCCTAGCCATACAAGCATTTTCCTGGGACCCTGGCTTCCTAAGCCCCATATTGAGGGGGATAGAATACACATCCCTTAAAGCTTGAAGGAACTCAATAGTAACAGAGCTGGTAATGTCGAAAGCTACAGATGACCTAACAGCTAAAGATGGTCTGAGTTGGTTAGAAACAACAGGAACTTCACTCTGGTTGCCCACCGCCAGGTGTTTTATAGGTACTCTTCTCCCTAAAGTTGGTCGAGGTTTACTGAGCACTTAAGTGGAAGAACCTGAAGAAGAGGATTTCCTCCCTGACTCAGAACCTATGTCCACACCTTGGATATGGTTAGAAAGATCCTCATCAGATGCCTTATTGGATGTAGAATCGATGAAGCTAGACATCTTAAGCAAAGGAAGGAAGAAAACATACTTGGTTGGTTCAGAATAAGAACACCAAAGGTTAAAAGAACTTCACCACCAATGAAAAGAGATTCTCTAGCCTTCAAGGAAAAAAAAACTCAAAGAAGCAACCCAGGAAGATGAAGAAGCATAAATAAAACCTATAAATGAAGTCCTAGGCCTTGCTAAATAGCTAAATTGAACGTCCTTGATGAGCCCACAAAAACGATGTGGATGCAGTTATTCCGGATTTTACTGGATTCAATCTGACATGTCATCACCTCTTCGACTGCTCGAGGAAAAATGAAGCGCACAAAAATGATAAGTGCAAAAATTGAGAGCCCCCAACACTTGAAACAACACAATGGCATGTGGAGCAAGCTTTACAAATTCTCCAAGGTACAATTAGCACATTGACCCTACACACGAAGAAAATCCCAGAATAGCTCATTGATTCCACAACTCTACCTTATGGAATGTCTACTTCCATAGCTCATAAAAAACATGAACTAAGGGAGTGGGGGGGGGGCTCTGATACAGATAAAATATAGCTACCATTCAAAATGAGACATGTGGACATGATGAATCAAAGGGAGATTCTGGTATATTGCCAGCTCGTCTCTCCCGAAATAGAATCCCTCTACAATCCGAGCAGTTAATAAAGTAATCACACTCAAGATAGGAAAGGAAAGTTGTCACGCTATTACGGAAAAAAAGGTTTAGCATATCAAGGACTCAACTCCCTAATAAGAGAAGGAAACATCGCACAAGCATATAAATAGAAGCTCTCCATAGTCGGACTCTCCATACTCATTTCGTCTCCCAAAAAGAAACTACTATCTTAGGAACAGGATGAATCAAAGAGGGATTCTCACCGTCACCTTGGCCCTTGAGTTATCAAATACTTCACTATAATTATAGCTTTTTCCAAGGAGCAGGTATGATGAATTATCTAAATTACTATTGACTGTTGTGATTTTACTCTACTACTCTTGATAGTTTCCAGAAAGCTGACTTAGGCATCTGAGAGTCCCTATCAGAGTCCACTCCAGACCTCTCACAGTGACCTGTTCCTTATATTCCACAGGTCCAGAGACCAGTACAACTCGTACTAGCGGGAAGACAATTTTCTACTGTAACATGACTCCATCCAGAGTGTAGCCCCTACTATAAACACCTCATTGTGTCTTTTCGTCTGGAGGTTTCTCATAATGATGATGAGCATCCTCTAAGGTCTAGAGCCGGTGTATTTGTGGATGTAACGTTAGTGTGCATTGCCCAAATCTATTTACCGATCGTCCATTCCCTTTGTCAAAGCCCAAACCAGAGCCTCCAAGCCCTCCAAGAACCCCTAGAAAGGTTAGCCCTGGCCCAGTATAGACCCTGGCCCAAACAACCCAAATCATGCCTGTAGACACTCGAACCTAGATCGACACTCAAAGGCTTCAAGTCAACACCGAGCCCATCTTCCATCGACATCGAGCCATACCCCCTCACTATCGAGCAGAACATCCCTACTGTCTATCCTGCTTTGACACTCAAAATTCTTATTTTGACATCCAAATACCAACCCTTGATGTCGAGTGTTGTTCATCGACAGCCACTTGATGTCGACCTTACCCCACTTCGATGTTGACTCAGGAAATTTCAATGTCGAAATTGTACAAATCCTATAAGCCAAAACTTGCCATTTTCTACTCTGATTTTGATTCTTTTCACGATCAAGCGCGAAGTTGGCAACTTGGATCTCAATCTTGGCTCCCTTGGGCCCAAGAAACCTTCCCTAAGACAACTAAACACTTACCTATGCCCCCTTTGGCCATAACCTTGACTTTACACTCACCGTTGATGAGAAGACCCCTCCTTTAGACGTTCCAAATCAAGCCTAGCATCCCTACAAGAATTTGGGAGTGCACACACCCCACCAAAACTATGAATACACCCCCTCTCACATTGGGGAGGGTCCCTAGTCCAATGACCCATTATTTTGGAGCTTACTAGCCCCAATCTTCACTCCCCTATTCAAGAGCTTTGAGTCCTTAGCTTTGGCCCTTCACTTGGCCTTAGCCTATTGCCTCTCCCACCTCTTGAGTATTGCCAATCCCTACTTAGGCTTCAAGATCAAGTCCTAAGACATCCAAACGGTGATCTCGGCTTAACAACGAAGTGCTTGCTTACAAGGAGACAAGAGAAGCCACCACAAACAGTGATAATTGCTCAACGTACAAATCTCCTGAGTTACGAAAGGGAAACCTCCACACCTTCGATTTGATCACTTTCAAACTGGGTAGGTTATATCTCACTTTTTAGTTTTCTTTAATATCTTTGTTTTTTTTGCTTTATTTTGTTTTGCAACTCTGGAGGAAAGTGATCCCATCTCCCTAGATGGTGATCACACATACTCCATGTTGTCATTATCACTTTTATGTTGTATCACATTCCCATCCATACATATCTTCATGATCCCTACCCCCGATAGTATAAGATCCCCCTCATGCTAACATCTATGTTAACCTCTTTACATATCGTGCGTATATTTTTGCATTTTACCTTTTATTCGCATAATTCACCATGCATATGTATCTAATTACCGTCCTTATTCTTACACCTATCACGTCCCCATGCTTAGATTAGTGTCAATCATGCTTAGGTCATCTAGGTTTTTAGTCCTTTATTTTACATTCCCATATACTACCCTTACCTTGCAGCCAAACCTCTGGGTATGTGTTTCCCCACCTTCCTTGTACTTTACTTTCTATGGCTTCTTGTATCTTACAATTTTTCTTGCATCTTACATTCTCCATCCCAAAGCATGTTATGACCTTACCCAATTTTGCCTAGCAATAGAAAGACCAGCAAGTCTAGGAAAACTGGGGTGCCTAATACATTCCCCAGATCGTAACTTGACCCATACATAGACCAACGAACCATTTATCCCAAAAAGGGCATCGCATGAGAGTCATTATAATTACATTATGGATCCTTAACCCTCCTCTAGGTGGTGACTCCTACATTCAATTCACCTCTCTCTTCCCCCTAAAGAGGGATGAGTTGGAGGACGCGTGGCTATCCCCCGCCGCCATGTCCATTTGTCCTCACAGTGGCGACTCCACTGGGGATTCTTTTACTTTAGTAAAATAGATCAGACTTTTGATGTGCTTGGCATATATGTTGTACTATTTTAACATATTTTTTCTTTTATTTTAAGCTTTTAGATGCTAACTTTGGTGAGCTAACTTGCATCATGATTTGCATACACTATCACACACCGTTGGTCATCTAACAACACATGGTTTAACCCCATTACTTACACCTCGTAGCGTAATCCTAGGCCCGATGTGTAGACACATGGCTTACTCATGGTGAAAATATAACTCTTAGCACCATACCACATAATCATCTTACTCGTAGGAGTGGTGAGAGGTATATAGGAACACCATGCTAAGGGGACCCTTTTTCGGTCCTATTATCCTCTAACCAGCATGCATCATGTAGGGATCTAGAGCCCAACGCATAGGTCACGACTCACTAACTGTAATATTGTTTGAGAACTGAACCGGCACTTTGTTAACCTTGTTCTTAACTGGCCTGATCAACACTGATCTCGTTTCTGGCCTGCTTTGCCAATCTGCGGTCCTTGACATATGGGCCAACTTAGAACTTGATCAAGTTAGCGCCCACACTTACTAACCCTTGTTTGGGAGTGGCTTGCTTATTGTGAACTTATTTGTGTATCATGTTACATATCATACCTTTTTTAGGGTGATACACTTAGGGTACTAGGTTTACCATAGGCCTAGGCTCTTCCTAATTTCCTTTTTGGTTTAACTGTGACCCAATTTAAGTAGGAATGATTACTTTGGGGCCACAGGATATCGGTTCTATGACTAGTTGGACTAGGATTGGAAGAAGACTAATTCGTGTTTCAAGCCCCTGAACCATGATATGGGTGATGAAACCACTAGTACGGACATTGAAGAGTTGAAAACTCAGATGCAACTCCTAGTAAGCTTAGTGACCAAGTTGGCAACAAGTGTCCCTACTCTTGTTCTGCCACAAGCTAGTTTGGATCAAAGTCATACACGACTCCATAGAAGTTCTTTACAAAACCCTAATTTGTCCTTAGAACCTGTGCAGCCCTACCATGCGGTGTCATGCACGCTCTGCGGTCTTGCCAGGCAGCCTTGCGATGCCCAGATTCCATTTTTTTCCCTTTTTCCACTTTCTGCGGCCCCACCGTGTGGCCCTACACAACTACTGCAGCGCCGCCGAATCCAAAATTTACCTATAAAAAGGAGATCCCCCCTCATTTGAACATTCAAAGTTTTTTGGAGAGGGGGCACCCCCAGAGCTCCAGTTTTTTAGTTTTTCCTAGTTTCCTTGTTCTGAGGCCCTTCCCCAACCTGATTTCTAGCCTTCGGGCCTTATTTTCTTGTCTGAAGCCCAGGTTATCCGAATCCAGCCTCTTCGACCACTTTTCGTCCTAGTCCTGGGAATCTACCATGGCCTAGCTACTCCGCCCAATATTCGAGCATCCAGTTTTTATAACCTTACAATGCCATTATTCAACCCTAGATCTTAAGATCCAATACCAATAAGCTGTTACTCTGTTCGAAAAAGGACAAAGCCAGTCATTTGCCTCCACTTGAGCTGGGGGACGCTGTCCGTCTTGCATAATTGCATTTGTATAAAGCATACAAATATACATTTCTTTCATTAACTTTTAATTCCGACACAATGTAGTCCTTTTAAGCATTCCCGTGTAGTGTACAATAATTTTTGTAAATTAGCTTAATTTTATTTAAGTAGTTTGTGCATCATTATTTAGCCATACATGTGGGTATAGGACATTCATAAAGGAAGAATATTCAAAAACAAGCATCTCGTAGAAATACTGATTTACCCAGGCGAGGTGGATGCCTAACACTTTCCCACTCTCGTAACCTGACCACTTACCCCAAATCTCGGACCAGACCAACCGAAGTCTCGTAGCCCTTCCCAGGGCTACACCAATGGGTCTTAGGCCCTAACCCTAGGTGGCGACTCCATTTTAAATTATTGTATGTGTTACACCCACACTTGAAATATATCCTAATACCCCAAGTCAAATTAGACTTTTACCAACGGGTAAATGCCACAATGGTAGTGGTCAACACCTGTGACCTTGGACCTAAATTTTTATTATGAGTGTCCCCTCGAAGTCCTGAAAGTACGGGTCAAAGCCCTGCAACTTTCCTTGAGATTTGGGCTCTGACAGCAGCAACGGAGTCACGAATGGATTCACTAGACTGGTTCCGTCTGTGGATCCATCTGTACTGTTTCTTGCCCTCTTGATGTATTTTCATGTGGAACCCATGTCCCTGTGTCCCGAACACCATAACTAGACCTTCGGACAAGATGGACTCTCACCCTCACCTTTTTTGGTTAGTTGGGCCATGAAAGTGGGCCCACAAGACTTAAATTAAATAAATAATGAGTTCTTCTATTTTAGCTTGAACCAAACAAATCTTAAAAACTAATATGCCTTTATAGGACTTAGGGCAGACCCAAACATGTCTTAACTAAATAGACTATTTAGGTGGTAACCTTGGCCAAACAGGCCCTAAGGCCCATTTAAACCCAAAAGACTATCTTATGTCTTAGAGACACTTGGCTTTGGTCCTTAAAAGATAAAGGCTTAGCCCTATATTCCCCCATCTCTCCCCCTCCAAGACAAACCGTGGAGGAGAAGAGACAAGGAAGAAGAAGAAGAAGAAGTAGGGAGAGAAATGGGAGGGGAAGGGAAGAAGATGGAAGGCATGCCAAAGGGGTTTGGCAGCCCTACCTTCCATCCCCCTGTTGTTCGATCAAGGCTTGAAGAAAAGACGAAAAAGGGGAGAAGAAGAAAGGAGGAGGTGGATCTTCAAGGCTGGCTAGGGTTGGGATTGGACCTCCACTCACTAAAGTATGTCCTAACTCTTGGTACATCCCTCTTTTCCATTCCCATTCTTGATTTGAAGTAGATTCTTTGAGCTTGAGCTAACCTAGGGTTCCATTTGGGACTGAAAGTGAGGCTTAGCCCTTAAATGGGGCTCTAATGGTGAAGACCAACCACTAATGGAGACTCCTACCAACCATTTTATAGCCATTGTTGCTGATTTCTAGGTTTTAAACCACCAAACCATACCCTTGGACCAAATGGAGCGAAACCCTTATGTGATCTTGGATCCATGAGGTAAGCCTAGGTTCTAGTGACCCTAGGGAGAGCTAGGATACCCTTCCATGACCCTGAGTGCCATGTGAACTCCGGATTCCAAGCTGGAGGGAAAACCCTAAGAAACCTTGAAAAAGAATATTGACGGACGCACGAACGAAGTCACGATTATGTGGTTCCATCCAATATATCCCAGTGACTAGAATCGAACAGATGAAGGAACGGATTTACTTTGTTTCCTCCGTCCGTGGATCCGTTCCCTCTCGGGAATGTCTCAAGGATCGAACGGATGCAGGGACAGATTCATAAGGCGCTTCCGTTCGTGGTTTCGTTCGCTCTCGGGTATGTCTCAGGGTTCGAACGGATGCAGGAATGGATCCAGGTGAAAGTTTCGCCCGTGGATCCGTCCCTCGAGTTTTGACCTTTTGGCCTGAACGGAGTTAGGGACGGACTCATCCTGTTGCTTCTGTCCGTGAGTCCATCTGTACTATCTTGGTTGAAACTTAATTTTAATTGTGGGGGCATAACATAGGACCCCTCTATACATCTTTTGATGTTTGCTCTTACATTCGTAGGCTACCCAACGCGATGGATAGCTGGTGCATAGGTGAGATTCATGTCAACCACGTCGGGTGACACCTGAGTTTGGTGAGTGGGTTTTGGGTGACTTGTTTGGGTTTGAATATATTAAACAATCATTTTCATGCTATTATATGAAGTATAAGCATCTTGTGCATTGCATTATTTATCTCGAATGTGAACTACTATGAATGTGATGTGATAATGTTCTCATTATTGTATCGGGCTATAGTGCCTGGTGTACCAGTACCGGAACCTCAGAATTAATTATGAAACTTGTTATCTGTCATCCTGGTCTATATGTGCCGTGCTATGTTGGTACCCGGGTACTAAATGGAATGGAATGTTGATGCACCCGGAATACCTCTCGGGACAATAGAACTTGCATGTAGTATATCTGTAGCTAGGATTCTTGCTCCCTTATGCTATGACCCTTACCAACAACGGTTTATGTGTTGGATAGTCTGAGCACCTGTTGCCTGTGGGGGAGAGAGGCCAGATCAGGGGTAGTGATGGCTATCGGGGTCTACCACTGGGTGGTCTGATGGCTTCTATTGGCATAGGCTCCCTCGTGATAACTGAGGTTTTATTGGGGTGATAAGTTAAGTGACCCTTAGTATCTTCCGAGTTATCACAGTAGCATACAATTGACTTAGAAATTGTGTGCTAGGTGGAGAATGAATCTAATATTTACATGGATCATGAATTGTTTGAAATTGTGTGTTTGTGTGTATGTGCATTCCCTTTTGCTCTCTCACTAGCTTCTGGAGCTAACCCCGTTGCACAACCCCTTTTTAGTTGATATGCAGGTAATGTCTTAATGCGCAGTTATTGATGCGAATCAAGTGGAGCCGGTGGCTGGGACTTTGATGTCAATGTACACCCAAGGACAGTGCCCTAGTTGCGTGATTTAATTGTTTATTTCTATATTCATCTTCATTCATGTATAAACTTTAATTGTAAATGTACGGAGGTAAATGGATGGTTATAAGTTATTGCAACTATAATATGTGTTATCATTAAAGAACCGATACTCTATATTTACATGATTTAAATGAATTTCGCTTCTGCTGACTCTGTAATTGGAACGATTTATTCCATTAGATATGTTCCCTGCTATTATCATGACTTGATAATAGGGTGGACTGTGGCTCGAGACACTATATCTGTGATCCTGATAGGTATTGGGATGACACCTATCGTCCCAGTCACCCCCTTTATTATAAAATATCTTTACCGGGATGGGGGTGTGACAGAGTGGTATCAGCGCAATGATGCTCTGCACCGACCACAGTCCGACGTAACCTCTTGATTTACTCTCCACAACTAGGTTCCAAATTAAAAGTCTCAAGAGCATAAGTAATTGTATACAGACATAGGAGAAGGCTGATTATGGTGAAATTGAGAACCTAGAAGATAATAGGCAAGTATTGAATTTAGGACTTGAAACATAAGTTAAAAATGATAATGATGGCCCTGTTTTGTTAGGTCCTAAGTGAGTGATAAATAGTCAATCGCATAAAACAACCCACAAATTATCAACAATGATCCAAATGAAGGAAATAAGTAAATATATAAATATATATATATAGGACCAATCCAACTACCAAATTGTTCCAAATTCCTTCCTTGAAGGTAATTGTGTCCTTCCCAACTCAAAATACATACTTCCACCTTCCACCATTTCCAAATTTCCCAAACCAACTGATCAAAAAAAATAAATAAATAAGGAAAATAAGAAAACAAAGAAAAGCTAAAAGAAAATAGTTCCAACAACATCCAGCTTGAAGACAAGTAAAAAAAATTCTGAACAAAACAACTTCAAATTTCTAGGAGAGAAGTGGGCTAATCCTCCATGCCATCTCGGTCATCAGTCCTCTCACTACCACCATAGAAGAGGAAGGTGTTGATGTCATTCAATTCCTTCTCCAACCTCTCGAGACGCCGACCTTGAGAAGAGAACTTCTTCTTGACATCTTCAAAACCCTCCATCATCCTCAGGTTCATCCGCCTGATGGCCAACAGAACATCACTCCCACCTCCCTCTCGAGCACTAGAAGTCCCTGCAGCATGTGGTCCGGATCCCATGAACTCAATGTCATCGTCCTCCTCATCGATCTCTCGGGGCCCTCCACCCTCACCATATCTGATCGGCTCCCCAGAATTGTCGTAGTTACAATATAACCCCATCCTCTATATGGCATTAAACCCAAAAGGCCCCTCGGAGCTTGTTTCTTTGGGTTCATGATCAAGGTCTATCCCAATGTGCAGGAAAATTCGAGTGAGTAGTCTACCATATGGCAAGGTGTTCTTGTAGTGAGGATTTGCCACTGCATGGGCCATGTGCTGAATGATCACATATAGAAGGCAGGTCTGCTGACCAGTGTAAAGAGAATACGCTAATGCTGCTGCCATTAAAGGAGGTTGAGTGTTGTGTCCTTTGGAGGGAGCCAAGTTGGTCTTGACTATGAAAGTAAGAACCGGCTGAGAAGGGGGAAACCTTGTAAGATCATCATTTTTATCGGACTTGTTATTGGTGAGTGTGCTGAACAACTTTTGACTGTCTGCTGGGGATAGACATCTATTAGGATCGCTGCCTAGTGCATAAAAGACCCTATCACCTTTTGCAGAGATATCCAAAAGTGTCCCGAACTCCACCTCATTGAAGGCAATAGTGACCCCCTTCACAAAAGAGGTCAACCTAACATCTTCTCCATCTTCTTTGACTAGCACCAAATTGGAATAGAACTCCATAACCAACGTGGGATAGTAAAAGTCGGGGTGAGTCAACATGCTACTAGATTTTAGCCTGCTAAATCTGATGCCCACCTTGAAGGCAAGGAATTCCTTCACCACCATGTCCCTCTCCACCAAAATCTTTCGGTCATGAAGGTGCTCTCGAAAAATTCCCTCGTCTCCGTCGATATGAACCTCCCCACATTGTAGGCAATAGGGGGAGTTGGAACCATGGCTAGATCACTTCGTCTTCAAGAAGCCGTGGGTATTTCCTACACATAAGAGACCACCCAAAGGACAAAAAAAAAAAAGAAATTTGAGCCAAATTGGAATGAATAAGATAAGATTGGCAAGTACAAATATAAATGCAAATGCCTGTGGCATGGAAATTATTGGATGAGAAGGATTACACAAGGAGAAGATAAGACATAATTACCTTTGAAAATATGATTAATTTGGGGAAAAGAGACAAGGTTTGTATATATACAAAATCCATATGAAATCCCTAGGGCTTAGGCATGAGGGGACAAGATTGATATGAACAGCCTATGCTCTTGGCTACCTTACATCCCCAATCAAATATCAAACAAATAATTTGATTAAATGAAAGACCCCAACAAGAGATAAAGATGGATTATGATAGAGTAAAAGGGTAAGGGATGAGTTTCAAATTCAATATGGACAACCACATGAACAAGGAAACATGCTTGAGGATGTGTTAATAGAATGATTTTCTATGAAATTTAGGGTATATAATGGATGAGTCATGCCTTTGAGGTTTTTTCCAAAGCAGTGAGGATTTGAGAATTGTATCCCAACCAATATCTAGAAACAATTGAAATAGTTCAACTAGGCATGGCAAACTTGGCAATTGATCTCTAGATTTCCTTGAGAAGAATTTTAAATTCAGTAAAAGACACAATATGCATACCAAAATCTACTAAAATAGTGTCATTGATCTATTAGAGCAAGAATCAATCAAAAACCCTAGTCTCAATCTATTTCGGCATGATTCCAGTGTTTATATGGTTATGAGGATGCAATCTAAGGCAACATGTAAACAAAAAATTTGAAATAGTTATCCCTAATCGATGGAAAGAGGGAGAAAATAAAAAGATGCAATCGAAAATCCCTGGAAATGGAAGGGAAGAGAGAATGGAAAGGAGAAATAGGGAGAGAACCTTACCTTGAGTCAGAGGAGGTCGATCTTGGGGTCTTGGCCCACACAAATCACCAAGGAGGAGCAAGGAGTGCTTGAACGGAAGTCCCTTGGAGAGCCTTTGTCCTACGGCTATGTTCTTCTCTTTTGGAGCCAAATGAGTTTGAAAAACTCGTGGCTCTATTTTTATAAAATTCTACGAATGGACGTACGAACGGATCCACTATCATGATTTCGTCCGTGAATCCGTCCAGCACAAAATTGTAAATTTTCGTTCTTAGAACTGCACAGAACATCGAACTGATCCACCCTCGTGAGTCCGTCCGTAGTTTCGTTCGTCTCGGTATTTTTACCAAACCCAGTTTTCTGAGAACGGATGAACGAATGGATTTATGTTACATAATCCATCCATTAATCCGTCCTGCCTATTTTGTGATGGAGCCATGAACGGACTCACAGCATTGATTCATTCCGTTTTCTTTTAGGAATTTGAGCCCAAATTTTTAAGAGCTCTTGGCCACACCTATATGTGATGATTATGTGCCTATACCCATATTTTACACCCATGTTGTTTGGCCCATTCGTGGTTATTGCTTGATCTAATTGTAAGCTATGGGGTCTAAATATTAGGGCCTACATTAGCCGAGCCGGCCAGCGGATAATGATGACGAACAGTATTGGTGCTATAGCTTTCAACCTACTTAAAAGAGGAATGAGTATCTTGGGGGTGAGAATCCTTAAGCTTCATGATCAAATGAACCAAAATTTTGTTAAGAAGCCTAGACCTATGTGGCGTAGAAACCTTGGATGGGATGTATAGGATCCAAACTTGTAGTCAGAGAAGAGGGAAAAGAAGTAATAGGCGGGTTTCAAATAGCGTAGTTTGAATGATCCATAGAGACCTTGTCTGATTTAAGGTCATTCATGACACCTCACAGGTTAGTGACAACTCTATATGGAATTTTGCTTGGTCCATCCAAACTTTTATTTAGACTCATAGATGGAGTCTCAAGTCGTGTTTAGACTTTCCAAATGACCTAGTATACCGTACCTAAGACTCACCTACCCTTTTGAATTAATCTTGATGGCGAATACATTCTTAGGGATATGAATGTAATTATTGAACTCATACTTGTGTATGTGTGTGAATTTAAATAACATAAATATATCCCTCAAATCTTAAGGTGTGTGGCTAGACTAATTCTCCTGCACTGCAAATGTGACCTTGCCTTGACCTTACTATATTAGCTAGTTGAGCCCCGACCTTGATCAAGTTAATTGTGGGTCAGTGGTCAATGAATTTGGCTGTGACGGGATAGATCCCAGGTAGGCTAATAATTAAGACCTACTTAAAAGAGATGACTTAGACCAAAACTAGTAAAAGATTGTTTGGTTCTCGAAAGAGGACCATTGTAGACTTTCTCTGATGGGTTGACCAGGTTGTAAATTATAAGGTTGTGAAAGCTTAAACTAAAGTATGTAACAAGACCTTCTCCAACAATAGATATGAATGGGGTAATGGGTCACCAAATGCGTTCCCTCCGTACTGGGAGTGAACAATAGGAGATTCCATCAATATTCTAAATCATTCTAAAGTTGGGTTAGGTAATGAAATAACCCGAAGTGAAAGCATTCAAATATGAACCCTATGTTAGGGACTAGATAAGGTTAAACCCTGTAACTCAAGGATGACCAAAGTGTAATACCGACCTGATCTGGAAGAGCAAAGGTACCTATTATTCTTTATAACTTAACCTAGTGTTTGAGGCCCTATGTTTCCTGGGATATTGTAATCATCGACCCTTAACCCAATTGAGCCTCGGGTCACTATGAACCGCACCCCCTATGGTAATGCGACCCCAATAAGGAAGAGGAATTATAAGTCCTGACTTACCGTGCCATGCAGGCACTGCCCCACCTTGACCGGACCCTTGACTTAGCTCGTGTAGTGGGTGACTAGAGGTGTTGTTTTTTAACAATCCTCACCTGTCGAGACCTTTAGACACATCAAATTTTGGGATGAAATTTTTAATAAGGTTGGGGGAATGTTACACCTACACCCAAAATATATCCTAATACCCTGGGTCAAATTAGACTTTACCAATGGGTAAATGCCACGATGGCAGTGGTCAACACTTGTGACCTTGGATCTGAATTTTTATTATGAGTATCCCCTCGAAGTCCTGAAAGCACGGGTCAAAGCCCCACAACTTTCCTTGAGATTTGGCCTCTGACAGCAGCAACGGAGTCATAAATGGATTCACTAGACTAGTTCTGTCCGTGGATCCATCCGTACTATTTCTTTTCCTCTTGATGTATTTTCATGTGGGATCCATGTCCCCGTGTCCCAGACACCATAACTAGACCTTCAAACAAGATAGACTCTCACCCTCACCTTTTCTGGTTAGTTGGGCCATGAAAGTGGCCCACAAGACTTAACTTAAATAAATAATGAGTTCTTCTATTTTACCTTGAACCAAACAAACCTTAAAAACTAATATGCCTTTATAGGACTTAGGGCAGACCCAAACATGTCCTAACTAAATAGACTATTTAGGTGGTGACCTTGTCCAAACAGGCCCTAAGGCCCATTTAAACCAAAAAGACTATCTTATGTCTTAGAGACACTTGGGCAAACAAGCCCTAAGGCCTCTTTTGATCCTTAAAAGATAAGGGCCTAGCCCTATATTCCCCCATCTCTCCCCCTCCAAACCAAACCGTAGAGGAGAAGAGATAAGGAAGAAGAAGATGAAGAAGTAGGGAGAGAAATGGGAGGGGAAGGGAAGAAGATTGAAGGCATGCCAAAGGGGTTTGGCTACCCTACCTTCCATCCCCTTGTTGTTTGATCAAGGCTTGAAGAAAAGAAGAAAAAGGGGAGAAGGAGAAAGGAGGAGGTGGATCTTCAAGGCTGGCTAGGGTTGAAATTTGACCTCCACTCACCAAAGTATGTCCTAACTCTTGGTCCATCCCTCTTTTCCATTCTCATTCTTGATTCCTTGAGCTTGAGCTAACCTAGGGTTCCATTTGGGACTCAAGGTGAGGCTTAGCCGTTAAATGGGGCTCTAATGGTGAAGACCAACCCCTAATGGAGACTCCTATCAACCATTTTACAGTCATTGTTGCTGATTCCTAGGTTTTAAACCACCAAACCCTACCCTTGGATCAAATGGAGCCAAACCCTTATGTGATCTTGGATCCATGAGGTAAGCCTAGGTTCTAGTGACCCTAGGGAGACCTAGGACACCCCTCCATGGCCCTGAGTGCCATGTGAACTCCAGGTTCCAAACTGGAGGGAAAACCCTAAGAAACTTTAAAAAAAAATTCTGACGGACGCACGAATAGAGTCACCATCGTGGTTCCGTCTGTCAGCCCGTCCAGTATATCCCAGTGATTGGAATCAAATGGATGAAGGAATGGATTTAATTTGTTTCCTCCGTCCGTGGATCCGTTCCCTCTTGGGAATGTCTTAGGGATTGAACGGATGCAGGGACGGATTCATAAGCCGCTTTCGTCCGTGGTTTCGTTCGCTCTCGGGTATGTCTCAAGGTTTGAACGGATGCAGGAACGAATCCAAGTGAAAGTTTTGTTCGTGGATCCATCCCTCGTGTTTTGATCTTTTGGCCTAAATGGAGTCAGGGACCGACTCCTGCTGTTGCTTTCGTCTGTGAGTCTGTCCGTGCTATCTTGGTTGAAACTTAAATTTAATTATGGGGGCATAACATAGGACCCCTCTATACATCTTTTGACATTTTCTCTTGCATTCGTAGGCTACCCAACGCGATGGATAGCTGGTGCACCGATGAGATTCATGTCCACCATGCCGAGTGACACCCGAGTTTGATGAGTGGGTTTTGGGTGACTTGTTTGGGTTTGAATATATTAAACAATCATTATCATGCTATTATATGAAGTATAAGCATCTTATGCATTGCATTATTTATTTCGAATGTGAACTGCTATAAATGTGATGTGGTAATGTTCTCACTATTGTATCAGGCTACGGTGCCGGGTGTTCCGATACCGGAACCCCAAAATTAATTATGAGACTTTCTATCTGTCATCCTGATTTGTATGCATCGTGTTGTGTTGGTACCCGAGTACTAGATGGAATGGGACGTTGATGCACCCGGAATACCTCTCGGGACGATAGGACTTGCATGTAGTATATCTGTGGCTAGGATTCTTGCTCCCTTATGCTACGACCCTTACCAATAGGGGTTTATGTGTTGGATAGTCTGAGCACCTGTTGCCTGTGGGGGAGAGAGGCCAGGTCAGGGGTAGTGATGGCTATCAGGGTCTGCCAATGGGTGGTTTGATGGCTTCTACCGGCTTAGATCGTGATAACTAAGGTTTCATTGGGGCGATAAGTTAAGTGATCCTTAGTGTCTCCGGAGTTATCATAGTAGCATACACTTGACTTAGAAATTATGTGCTAGGTGGAAAATGAATCTAACATTTACATGCATCATGAATTGTTTGAAATTGCGTGTTTGTGTGTATGTGCATTCCCCTTTGCTCTCTCACTAGCTTGTGGAGCTAACCCCGTTGCGCAACCCCTTTTTAGTTGATATGCAGGTAATCTCTTGGTGCGCACTTATGGATGCGAATCAAGTGGAGCCAATGGCTGGGACTTAGAGTTGATGTACACCTAAGGACGGTGCCCTAGTGGCATGAGTTAATTGTTTATTTCTGTATTCATCTTCATTCATGTATAAACTTTAATTATAAATGTACGGAGGTAAATGGATGGTTAGAGTTATTGCAACTGTATTATGTGTTATCATCAGAGAACCGATGCTCTATATTTACATAGTTTAAATGAATTTTGCTTCAGCTAACTCTATTATTGGAACGATTTATTCCATTGGATACGTTCCCCGTTGTTATCATGACTTGAGAACATGGTGGACTGTGGCTCGGGACACTGTATCTATGATCCTGGTAGGAATTGGGATGACACCTGCTGTCCCAGTCACCCCCTTTATTATAAAATATCTTCATCGGGATGGGGACGTGACAGTATGACCCCCAGCCCTTGATAAATCTTGATAATCATTTACCCCTAAGAAGACGCATTCCTTCTCTCTCCAACCGAGGAGCGGCTATCCCCCCACCATGTACCCAGAGCGCCACGAAAAAAATGGATACTCACAGTGGCGACTCCGTTGGGGATATTGGATGGTCAAGCTTTCAATACTAGATGCAACCATTGAACATAAGAAGTTTCTCCCTTTTGCATTTTTTTATTGATAATAAGCTTGGCTAATCCCTTTTGTTGTACTAACTAGATCATCCATCGTGTTCGAAGTCAAATCAAACAACGAGGGTACTCCTTGTTGTGCCTCTACCCCCGGGGAGGTGGGGCACATCATACTAAGTATTCTGAGATCGGATGATACCCGCTTCTTACACCACTATCATCCATACACAACACTTCATGGGAACATACAGCCTCGTGGTTAGTCATTGGACCCCATGTGTAGTCATGGGTAATTCACGATGAAGCCACAACCCTTGATATTTAGTGTACGGGTATAGAATCACAAACGAGGGTATTCACTAGTGTGCCATGGGGTACTCCGCTACTCAAAAAGGGCACTAGATTGATTATTCTAAGATCGCGTGACTTATTCCCTAGGTATATCACCACGTACCCATAATTCGCTATCATGAGCGATAGGTATATCGGTCCTATCAACCTACCTATTGTATGCATCATGTAACCATATACGACTAGGATATGCCACAAACTAACCTCGTAGCTTTTTAAGGCCGAAAGTGGAACTCTTAGTAGTATACCTTCTTTTAATGCAAAGTACCAATCATGGAAAGAATTCTATCTGTACGTCGAATGTCCCTCGATACCTATCGCATATCCATTTGGATCAGTATATCAAAAAATGTAGCCTAGTATCCCTTGGAGAAAGATACACTGTCTAAATAATGCAACAATGGTAGAATTTTGATGAGAGGTACTCTGTATTAAGAAAAGGTAGTGTAGACGCTGAATTTTGTCACCCCCCCAGCGATGACAAAAATCAGATGTACATCACTAGCAATGTCCCTGAAAACACAACTTTTCAAACACCACAAACACCCCTGCTCACCCTATAAGGCCTACAGCATACGCACGGCAGCCCCACAGAAAAGCGTGGCCTGTCCGGCCCTGCCAGGCAGCCCTACGATGCGGCGGCTACCAGGCAGCCCTGCTACGTGGCCTTGCCATGCAGCCCTGCCACGCGGCCCTGCCAGGTAGCCCTGCTACACGATGCAGTGGCCCTGCTAGGCAGCCCTACTGTGCTGCGCAGCGGCCCTACTAGGGTGCCCTGCTAAGTGGCGCAACGGCCTCTCTAGGCTGCGGCCCCATGGGCACCCAGATTCTATTTTTTCCCAGTTTTTTTCCACTTTCCACAGCCCCACCATGCAGCCCTGCACGATTTTTGCGGCACCACAAGGACCTATATATTTTGCCTATAAATAGCCCCCTTACCCTCTCATTTGCATATTCGAAGTTTGTGGGAGAGGGGGGGACCCCTAGAGCTCCATTTTTCTAGTTTTTCCTTGTTTTCCTTGTTTCGGGGCCTTACCCCAATCCGATTTCTAGCCTTTGAGCCTTCGAGCCTTGTCCCCCTATCTGAAGTCCGAGCTATCTAGGTCTAGCTTCCTTGACCCCTTTTCGCCAAAATTTGGGAAAACTCTCGTGGTGTAACCACTCCGTCGGGCATCTGAGCCCCTTATTTCCAAAACCTTGGAACGCCGTTATTTTGTCTGAGATCCTAAGTGTTGGGGTAAAATCCACACATCACCTTATATGATTTTGATGATAACAAATAAGTTAGTTCAACTAACTTATGTTTTACTGTATAGAGACTTTACAAGAAATAAGCATCAAGTAAGGGGGAGCTTTCACAACATTATTGAACCTAGACAAAGTATCAAAGTATGGTGTGAAGAAAAAGACTGAGAGAAGGACTATGTTCAAAGACCATGATCAAGCATCTCAAATACAAGAGTTTTTATAAGCATGTGTTCAATGTTTTTTGTATTAAGATGTAGTTAAAGTTTAAGTCCATTTGTAATGCACACACTCACGCATGCATACATGTAGAGTGATCCTAGGAGGTGTTTTTACATGGACCTAACCTAAGCTAATGGCCCCACGCTTGTCCAAACATGGACGTAGCCATTTTCAGCAAAATCAACTGATCCGACATACCAAATCCTAATCTGGCATGCCGAATCCATCTTGACCTATTTGTTTGCAATCTCAGGGTTTGCTCCTAGAGAGTAATCGGAATGTGATACATCTGATCCGGCATACCGAATTGAGAATCCGGTATACCGAATCAGATCCAGCATACCGAATTACAATATGTCTGTTGGGAATTACCCGTTTGACAACGGATAGATTCCATGATCCGGCATACCGAATTGAAAAACGGCATACCGAATTAGGACAGAATTATATCCTAAAATGGCAATGAACCTTAGATGCTTTGAGCACCTTTGCCTATAAATAGGTAAGCTCATTTGGACTAATCACAATCAATTAAGACTAATCAAAAGCATCGTAAAGGCATTCGAACTTGAACATTCAAAGTGTTGAAGCATTCATTCATCAAAGCATTCAAGTTCACTTCCCTCTCTAGCTAATTATATTCACTTAGCATTGAAGCTTCAAAGTGGAAGTTAGCTACACATTCACTAAGGTTGAGGTAATCCTTACTTAGTAAAGTTCTCTTTATTATATGTTGTGAGTCCTCTTGCTCGAAATCAAGAGTAGTTAAATGTGTTGAGTCCTCTTACTCGTCAATCAAGAGTAGTTGGTGGTGTGAGTCCTCGTGCTCCTAATCAAGAGTTGTACGAGTTCTCTTGCTCATTCTCAAGATTTTTTTTAGTGGAATGCTCTCTGAGGTGAGAGGAGTGGATGTAGGCATAATTGGCCGAACCACTATAAAATGATTATGTTACTTTCGTAATTTATTTGCTTTGTTTTATCAATTATTTTATTTTCGCACTATTTCCACTAGCTTCACCTATTCACCCCCCCTCTAGGTGAATTTACACTAATATTTGACACTCGTAAATCGTTACTCTGTCCGACAAAAGGACAAAGCCAGTCTTTTACCTCCACCTGAGCTGGGAGATGCTGCCTGTCTTACATAATTTCGTTTGTTTAGAGCATACAGGTATACATTTTCTCCATTAACTTTTAATTCCAGCACAATGCTATCCTTTCAAATATTATAGTATAGTGTACAGTAGTTAGTATAGTATAGTTTAATTTAATTAAATTGTTTGTGCATCATTATTTAGCCATACATGTGGATATAGGACATTTATAAAGGGTGAATATTCAAAAACCAGCATCTAGTAGAAGGACCGGTTTACTCAAGCAAGGTGGATACCTAACACCTTCCCACTCTCGTAACCTGACCGCTTACCCCGAATCTCTAACCAGACTAATCGAAGTCTTGTAGCCCTTCCAGGGCTATACTGATGGGTCTTGGGTACTAATCCTAGATGGTGACTGCATTTCATTGTTATTGTATGACCCCCATCCGCTTGATAACCATGACCTTTTGAGAAGATGCATTCCATCTCTCATCAACCGAGGAGTATAATAAGACCCCCCTCCACGCCGATGCACCTGGGTAAGAAGGGAAAACGGATCCTCACAGTGGCGACTTCACTGGGGATATGATGGTCAAACTTTCAATACTAGATGCTACCGCTGAACGTAAGAATTTTCTCCCTTGGGACATGTTTGGATAACCTCTTTTGTTGTACTTACTGCATCATACATCGTGTTTGAAGTGAAATCAAACGATGAGGGTACTCCCTGTTGTGCCTCTACCCCGGGGGATGTGGGGCACATCATACTAAGTACTCTAAGATCAGGTGATACCTGCTTCCTACACCACTATCATACACACACAACACTTCATGGGAACACACAGCCCCATGGTTAGTCGTTGGACCCCATGTGTAGTCATGGGTAATTCGCAGTTGAAGCCACAACCCTTGATATTTACTGTACAACTCTAGAATTAATGATGAGGGTATTCACTAGTGTGTTGTGGGGTACCCTACTACTCAAAAGGGACACTAGCTTGATTACTTTATCATGTGATCTATTCCCCAGGTATATCAAAAAAACCACGTACCTGCAATTCGCTATCACGAGCGATAGGTGTATCGATCTTGTCAAGGCTGACCTTGTTCTGTCCTATCAGCCTACCTATTGCATGCATCATGTAGGAAATTAGACCATATACGACTAAGATACACCACAAACTAACCTCGTAGCTTTTCAAGGCCGAAAGTGGAGCACTCAGCAATACACCTTCTGTTAATACAGAATACCAATCAGGGGAAGAATTCTACTCATCCCTCGAATATCCCTCGATATGTGTCGCACATCCAATTAGATCAGTGTATCAAAAAATGTATTCTCAATTGTCCCTCGGAGAAAGATTCACTGTCTAAATAATGTGACAATGGTAGAATTCTGATGAGTGGTGCTCTGTATTGGGAAAAGGTAGATCATTGAGAGGTCCGCCATTAAATCTCCTTGTGATGATTCAAATTTGATCTCCGAGAACTATTAAACGACGAAGGATTTATTGTAAGCTTGCATCATATCACAAGATCATAGGGTTATTCTCAAGCAGTCTTGAACGTTGATGCAAACCCTACCATCAACTATCCGAGTAAAATAGAATCGAGAGAGTGAAAGCAAATTGTCACTTTGTTTGTATATATATATATATATATATATTTGCTTGTAAACAAAAATATATATATATAATATTAAAACAAGATAAAAAAATGAATACTCCCACTTGAGTCCTAAATTTTTCCCCTTTTACCTTTGCAAGGCACAATTCCACGGCAAAGAAAATTCTCGTTACTCGTGTGGCATAGTCACAGCGGCCGATTAAACTGGACCAATCTCCACCAGATTCCACCTTCTGAGCTTTTTGAAAACTCTGGTTCACCTCTCTTGACTTCTAGTCCCTTGACACAAAGTCCAACAAGGTCAACCCCTATTATGAGCATCATGGATTCGCCAAAGACCAATTCTTCAGAAGAAGCACTAAATCAAGAAATGGTTAGCATGCAAAGCGAAATGACAGAGATGAAGCAACTAGATACGTAGTTAGTCCAATCGATACAAGGTGAATCTCGAGCAAACAATTCGCCAACTCCCGGAGAGCCAAGGGTAACCCCAACAATGTTTAGGGCACAACCCAGGATTATGATAGAAGAAGAGGATATAGCCATCAATGATCCCCAGGATCCACCAAAAACGAAAAGGGAGAAGTAGATGAGGGAGACAGTTGAGAAGCTCGAAATGAAAATGATAGGAAAGGCTGTTTAGAAACTAGGAGAAGACATGTTTTACTTCATTGGAGAAATAATACCTGAAGATTTTAAATGGAAGCTCGACAAGTTCGATGGAACAGGAGATCCCCGAGCTCACTTGAAGATCTTCATTATAGTGGCCAAGTTGTGGAATCTTATAGAAAATCAAATGGGTCAAGCATTCCTTTACTCGTTGGCAGGATCAGCTCTGAGGTGGCTAACCCAATTGTATGAAACTCAAACTAAAACTTGGTCGGCAAGTGTAGAGGCATTCACCAAAATGTACTTCTACAACACTAAAGTGGACATCACCCGACGCGAGTTGGAAACTCGAAGGCAAGGAGCCGATGAGGGATTTTCTAACTTCATCATGAGATTCCGTGAGAAGGCATACAAGATGTGGAACCACCCGAATGAATCAGAACAGGGGGGATCTCCCCATAATTTGTTGAAGGTCACAAGAACAAATTATGAACATACCCAATAATCAAGTTAACGTATGCAAATCCTAACCATACTTGATTTATTCCAAGATCAAGAAACCAATTAATCACAAAAAAAAAAAAAAAAAAAAACCTAACTTCCCATGGGGTTTATTTTTTTTCTTCTTCTTCTTCTCTTTTCTTTTTCCCTTTCCTTCCCCCCCCCCTTTTTTTTATTCACAAAGCTGCTACCCCCAGATCCGCAGACACCTAGCCGGCTGCACGCAGCCGTGGCAACCGCAGGCCGAGGCCCGCTGCTGCTGCTGCTGTGTGCGGCTTGCACATGGGTGCACGCGCCCTGCACACAGCCGCGGGAGCGGCTGCCTCCGTGCGCTGCTGTTGCTGTGCGCCTAGAGCCGCACGGCCATGGGGGGAAGCCGAAAGAGAGAGAGAGAGAGAGAGAGAGAGAGAGAGAGAGAGAGAGAGAGAGAGAGAAAAGGAAGGGAAGGGGATGACAGAGAAATAGAGGGAGGGACATGAGCCGCTCCCTATGGCAGCGGTCATATTCCTTCCAAAAAATAAATAGAAGTGTTTCTCCATTAAACAAAAAAAAAAGGATCTCATCCCAAAGCATGCGAACCATAAACCTAAACAGCTCTGATGCCATTGTTAGAACATCAGGCATTCCATTCTCTAAGCACTATAGGTTTAGATCATACCTGGAGTGAACGGAATCGTAGCGGAAGGGATGATCGGAGTCGGCTTACAGTTACGAGCACACCGCAATATCTACAGGCTTCTCCACGTGAGAAATCCACACCGTAAAACCCTAGGCTGTTAGGATGGGAACCCAAGGAAAAAACACAAGTCTTGAAGGAGGAGGAGAGACTGAACTAATTATCTCTTTTAGGGTTTAAACCAACATATATTTATAGGCTAATACCCTGGGCACCCCTCCAATCCGATTCCCTCTGGGACTCTAGAGGATAGGAGAAGCAAAGAAGGGATCGGTCACTTAAGTGACCGTCCCTCTCTCTCTCGTTCTCTCGTTTGGGTTTGATCGGTTTGCCCCAAGTGGGCGAACCGGTTGGACCCGAGGCCCTTCAACGATTTACACTAGGGTTCAAACTTTATTTTTTTTTTTGGAAAAAAAAAACCATGATACTAGATGCTTATAAAGCCACACTATTGAACAGTTTTCATGCCACGTTAACAAGATGATTTGACATATTGATGGTTTGTATCATCCTTGGCATATTGATGACTTGTAGAAGGGGAATTTCCTAGGTAGTCACATACTAATTTGATGACACAACTTGACTGTATCACCCAAGTATGGGGTTTTGCTGTTGGATTTTTCATAGGACTAGGAAGGAAGGGGGAGGGGGAGCAGACCAATCATGTCCCCCTTCCTGTGTCTGAGGGTAGGCACCTCACAGTCTGGCAGCCTTTTTCTTTTCTCATATATTTTGCAATAGCGATAGCTGCCAAGGCTAATGAGAGTGCTTGAGAGCATTCCATGTTGGTGGGATGTTTTTCATTTTACTTAAAGTAGGGGCGGTCATTGAACTCTTCTTGGGACTGTATTTAGGCACAGAAGTTACACAGCCTTTTTCTCTCATTTATTTTTTATAGAATAATACTTTACATGCCTTGGACAGTAATAAACTAAGAACACAAGGCCCAATTATAATGAGCTTGTACAAACTTCTTTCGAAGTTTAAATTCTTTGTACTAAGTGTTTGAGAAGATCAAAACTCTGGGATTTGACACATAAAACTTTTGTTCTTGCATTCAAAACACGCCTTCCCGTTGCATTAATTATTAGTTGAGTTGTTAAGTCCTACATAACTAAAGTAATTACAACAATAGATCTCCACTTTTCAATGCATCATGCACATCAAGGTGAATGAAAGATAATGAATGTAAAAATTAATCTAGAATTCCACAAAGTCCATATAAGCAGGTAGAAAAAGAGGAGCGCAATGATGAAGAGTTGCATGTGAGTGAAAGCAACGGATGAATTACCAATCACCGTTATTGAAGAGTCGGGCAAATACTTCTCTCGACGGCGTTAGAATATAAATATTTTCTAGCGGCAATTACTATCGCTACGGATTTTTATCTGTCTCAACTGGAGCATCGTCAAGTATATGACAGGTACCATATGAGGATCTGTCTCTCTCGTCTCTCCTCTCTCACGACGACCTGACTAGACTCGACAGTGAAAGTGTTTTCCGTCATCGTAAAATGCATCCTCACGCTGGCACGGCAACCTCATGTTGACGGAGCACCTTTACAAACCTTTTTGTTTTTAAATCCCTAGCTCCCTCTCTGCCGTAACTTTAGATTTGAATCGATCTTCTTCCTCCCACCAACGAAGCTCTTGCCCCTACAACTGCAGGTAGGGGTGTCAATGGGTCAGTTCGATTTGGTTTTGGTTCAGGTTTTTAGGTTTCGATGTGATTTTTAGAGAAATCGAGACCAATCCAATAAAAACTTTTTGATTTTGGTTTCGGTTTCAGTGTGATTTGGATTCGTGTCGATTTTGGTTTATGATAACGAGTTGATATCGATTTGGATTCGATTCGGTATCAAGTTTTTCTAAACAAGTTGGATTCGATTTGTGCCTCTTTTCTTCTCTTTCTCTTTTCAACTATATAAATTATTTCATTAGCTCCACACTTAAAAAGGAGATCAATGGAACAAGCATTGGTACAAATCAATTTTTCTATTTTCATAACCTCATACTCATTGATTTGTAACAATTTATCTTACAACCAGAAATTTGCTGACTAATATAGAAATCAATTCAATGATTCATAACCTTATACTCATTATTTTTTTATCGGTTTCATTTGGTTCGATTTTCGGTTTGTTATCGGTCGGTCCGATGCGATCCGATTTTCAACCGGTCCCGTCATACCCCAATCCAAAACCAATCCAATAAGGGTCAGTTCAGTTCGGTCTCAGGTTTTTTTGATCGGTCTTAATGATTCAGGCTAGGTTTTGACACCCTTAACTACTGGTATATGAGAGTATTTTAGTCGAAGAATCACGGTTTTCCCTAGACTTAACCCAACTATGTCTGACGTTGCGTTTATTTTGCAGACCAAACCCTAGCTCCTCTCCGCACTCACTACCTGCCGGAGACAACGGCGACTCCTCTCCTCCAAGGTTCCAGAGCTGACGACAGCGACTACTCTCCACACTCCAAGTATCCCCTATGGCTATCTCGGCCTGGATTTTCATCTTTCCTCCGCTCTCTGGGGGCCATAAATATCCATCACACGGTTTATATACAAAAGACCCACATGTCAGGGAATGAATGTGTGTGTGTGTGTGTGTATGTGAAGAGTGAATGGTAGTGAGCGTGCTCATCATTTCCCCTAACAATTATGTTCAGAGCTTTCAATCTTTTTATTTATGCAAAATTATTTGTTATTTGTGTTTTATTTTCTCAGTTCTGATTTGAATAAAATCCTTGTCCAATTTTTTTTTATGTTGTTCTCCTTGTGTTTGTGTTTCCCCTGAATTTTAAAATGTTTCTAATTACACAGTACCGAAGCTTCTAATTAGGCTCTTAGTTCAAATTATGGAAGATGATGAATTTAGACTTGGAATGAGCCTAAATTTGGAGCTTATTTGGGCTCCATTAGTGTTCCAGTGTAATTTAGAATTGAATTAGGCTCAATATTCAGTATATTAGGCAGGAATTAGTCGTATAAGTAGTTCCATAGAGGTTTGATCAACATGAAATTTAAACTATGGAAGGTAAAAAGCAGAGTGTTTCTGCAATCTTCCTGGGATTTTCACTCTGAATATTCCTTCAAATTGGAAAGATAAAATAAAAATCTTTAAAACTCAGAGCCTTTAATCAATCAATAAGGAAACATCTCCTGGTGCGAAACTATTGTGTTAATGGCAACCAAGCCTGTGATTTTGCAGTTGAAGGGATTTGAAACCGGCCTCTTGGTGGCAGAATTTTATGGCTCTATTGTTGCTTCAGTTAAATGGCTAATTTTGTCCTTGTGACCCTTTCCTTTAAATTCTTTTATCAATCTTTGAAAGTTGAGATTAAAAAATGTCGTCTGACCTTAAAATCTCGAATTGAAGTCGGAGTAAACTCGTACCATGTTTTTTCAATTCTTCAATTGAAGGTAATGGAAAGCAACATCTATTTGAATAAATAAAGACAAACGTTTGGGAACCAATCTAACCAAGAACATTAAGAATTTAATAACAACATTAAATTAAAAATTATTTGATTCAATACTGTAAACCGGACATTGGCCAAGGGTCCGGTCCAAGACGCCCACAAGGGGCAGGCTGGACCCGACCCGTGCGTGGGAGAGAGAGGCGGCCACTTAAGTGGCTGACTCTCTCCCCCCTCCTCTTTGGTTGATGCCCAGTGTGAGTCTAAAAGGGAAGGGGAATCTTAGGTCTTTTGGTTATAAATAGAAAACCCCCACAACCCTAAGACTAATATTATATTGGAAACCAAATTTTCCCTCTGTCTCTACTCTCCAAGTGTTTGTGTTTTCTGTTGGATTCCATCTCAGCTTGAGTTCAGCTTGGACAGCTGTTCTCTGTGCTGTCAGAACAGCTCTTGGCTTCCAAATGGGTAAACTAAATCCAAAACCATTGGAATCATTGGATTTTATACTCCAAATATGGTCCATGACCATCCCACATGCATCCATGATCGATGCCATGGCAACCTCTACTGCAAAATCCAAGAATACTGCCCAAAACTCGTCTCAAACAGGCTCTGGGCAATGCATTGGGCGATTGGCCCAATCACCCAGTGAAACGCCTAGAGATATATTTTGGACTGATTTGATGTCCTGTCTTTTTGGGCCTTCATTAGTGACCTAAGGACTATATGATGAGGTGGTAAATGACCAAAATACCCATCTCCACTAATGTATGCTGACCTCTATACCTTGGGTACCCAAGTGCGCCCCACAGGGCCAGGTAACCATGCCCAAGAGTGGATTCAGCTGAACTGCTGACCTGGGTACTAGGTTGTATGACTGTCTGGACCATGTATTGACTGACTATACTGTTGGGTACCAAGTCAGATTGAATTCCACATCTCTGGATGATGCACTGGGAGATGGACCTGAAAGCCCAGTGCAAGGTCCAGAGAATTCCAAGTAATATCAGTATAAACACAGAGTCAAACCAGTAAGCCTAGACCAGCACTAGGATATTAATATAGCTTTGAATATTAATTGACACACATTTATGATCTGATAAATTAGGTTTTGATCCCGTGCTCAAGGTGCACAGCCAGACACCAAACAGAACCAACAGCTGAACCAATAGGACCAGAACAAGGTGAGTGAAATTACACCGTATATGTAAATGCGACACGGCTAATATGTCAATACTAATATATTGTTCACTTAATTCAATTACTGAGAATTCTATTGAATAAGGAATATTTGACTGATGAATGTTGTGATTGGACATTGAATGTTGTATGTGAATTGTTATACTAGATGCCGTAGCCAGCTTAGATATGAGGTTTGTGGTAGCCTATAGAATGGGATACGGTTGACACCACCCGACTCATACGATGCCATATAAACGCATTGGGCTAGAGTATCATCAGCCGTGCTACGCACCCTTGCCAATAGGGGTTAAGGTGTTGGATGCCTGTGAGATTGACCATATGAAAAAGAAAAGAAAAGAGAAATGATATGCTATAAGCCAGAGAAAAGAAATGTGATATGTGAAAGAAAGGATGGATGCCTCACAAGTTAATCCCAGAGGGCTGGTCGGGGTGACCTTGGTGACTAATGTGGGACCTGATTGGTCCTCTCGACAACTCAATGGGTGTATTGCGGGAAGGGGTTAAAAGCCCGCACCAGGGATACATGTATTGGGGATTGTAGTATCACTAACTTGCCTTAGTTGTGATGTTAGGTGACTAATAAATAAAATGAACTGCACCTCATGTAGGACTCATATGGTTGTGATTGCATATGCATGCATGATGATGTTTCATTCACGGGCTCGGTGGGGCTCACACTCTATTATATATGTTTTATTAGATGATCCTACAGGTGGATGTCACTGTGGCGGGGAGGCTTATCTCCCGGAGGCCAGCTATGGTGGTTATGATGATATTGGTATGGACCCGGACTGAGGTCATACCGCTGGTACGAGTGTTTTCGGTGATAGCTGAGGATGACCCGTGAAGGGTGCTGCTGACTTTATTTTGATCTTGGGACTCCTTTTGTTTTGTTGGAGTTTTTCCTCTTTGTTTTACAGCTTTGTTTTTGGGGGTCGGGTTACCTTGCCCTGTTTATATTCTTCTGTATAAAATTGTATCTGATAGAGTTAGGAGCTGCTTGTGTTCTAGGAGTAAGAGAGTGAATGAACAAACATTGTGTTGTATATATTTTCTTTCTATGTTTTACTTTTCTTTTTAAATGTTTAATGTAAATATAGCTTTTCGCAGCACTCTGAGTTTTACCTTATGTATTATGGTGGATGTGTGTGTCTGTGAATGGATTAACTGCTTCTAGATCCTTGGGATTTGGTGGATTGCTACAATGCAATTCAGGTCACCTACCTAATCCTCCTAGGGGGTGGTTTGGGGTGTGACAGAGACCATTAGGATTGTTGCTTCCATTGGAAATTCCACAATGGAAATGGGAACATATAAGCATGGACTTTGTCATTGCACGACCGAAGACCCCTAAGGGATATGATTCAGTTTGGGTAGTGGTAGACTGTCTAACCAAATTGGCACTTTTCATTGCTTACTCTATGAAGTATTCTTTGGAGAAGTTGTGTCAGTTGTATATTGATGTGATAATCAAACTTCATGGAGTGCCAGTTTCAATAGTCTCAGACAGAGACCCAAGGTTCACGTCCAGATTTTGGAAGAGCCTACATGAAGCCTTGAGGACAGGACTAAAGTTTAGTACAACTTTTCACCCACAAACAGGTGGACAGTCAGAGAGGGTGATCCAGATACTTGAAGACATGTTGAGACCTTGTGCTCTAGACTTGAAAGGAAGCTGGGAGAAACACTTGCCTCTAGTTGAATTTGCATATAACAATAGTTTTCAGGCGACCATTGGTATGGCCCCATACAAAGCATTTTATGGCAGGAAATGCCTATCTCCTCTTCACTGGAATGAGGTTGGTGAACGAAAAGTTATGGGACCAGAATTGATACAAGAAGCTCAGAAGAAGATACACCTCATATAGAAAAGAATCAAGGCAGCACAAGACAGACAGAAGAGCTACGCCAACACATAAACGAAGGAGCTAAAATTCAATGTGGGAGACAGTGTTTTCTTGAAGATTGCACCAATGAAGGAAGTAGTAAGATTTGGCAAGAAAGGGAAGCTTAGCCCTAGATTCATTAGTCCGTTCGAGATTTTGCAAAGGGTTGGACCAGTAGCTTACCGACTTGTACTACCTCCAACTTTAGCTGGAGTACATGATGTCTTTCACATCTCATTACTCAGGAAATACATTGTAGACCCATCACACATCTTGAGTTATGAACCGTTGCAGCTAAGAGAAGACCTATCCTATGAAGAAACCCTATTCGGATTTTGGATCGTAAAGAGCAAGTCCTACGGAACTGCACTATATTATACGTGAAAGTTCTTTGGAATAATAACGATAGTCGCGAGGCTTCGTGGGAAACGGAAGATGATATGCAGAGAAATTTTGAGGACAAAATTTATATAAGGGAGAGGGATGTAATACCCGTGCCCAAGATACAAGGGTAATTTGGACTTTTCACCTTGTGTGTAGAATCTGTACCAGTGGTGGACCAATGAAGGGTGGAATTTTTGGTTGATTAGCACACTAGAGGTATATACCTTACTAGTATTTTATTAGTGTAGCATATGCTTGTTTATTTAATTCTCTGTAATTCCCCGTGCATGATTATATGTAATTTTTATTTAAATATATTTATTTATAAGCCTATTAATGTGTAAGTTGGTTAGCCTAGTGGTTAGGATCTTATAAATAATAAAAGAGGTTTAAGGATTAATCCTAGATGGAAGCCATTAAAGGAAAATTTTATTTTTAATTTTTTGGGCTTATAGGTGGGCCCAATTGATTTATTTAAAAAAAAAAAAAAAATCCATGGGAGAAGAGCTCAACCACATGAAAGATAGAGTGAAACCTATAATCTAGGAAGAGAGAAAAAATGGAGACTGTGGTGAGAATTAGAGAGAAAGAAGGAAACAAGGAGAGAATGGTGGAGTCAAAGAAGAAATAGGAAAGAGGGGGAGTTGGAGTGAATGAAGGAATATAGGGAGGAGAGAATATAGGATAGCAAGAGAGGGAGATTCCACGCATGAGAGGGATTGGAAGATTAATAGGGAAATCAAAAAAAAAAAAAAAAAAAAAAAAAAAAAAAAAAGAAGAAGAAAAGGGATTCGTCATATTGCCACATCTTCTTCCTTGGAGTTTTATCCTTGCCTATTTTTTAAAGGTTTGAGAAGAGAGAAAGAGGAGCACTTTGCTGCTACTACTACGAGTTTGTTCCACGGATTTGTCTTAAAGAAATAATAATAAAGAGCAAGAAGAATAGGAGTGGAGTTGAATCTTCCAAAAGAGGTATGTTGAACTACACCATGTTCCAATTAAATTTTTGATATGCAACATGGGGGTAGACTAAGGTTAATGCTTAAGGTTGTATTGAGAACTTTTCATGGATGAATACATCATGATTTTATAAGTATAATTGTAGTCTCATAATTTGGATCATAATTCCAAAATATTCAAATTCGGATTTGGGAAGTGATGAGAGAGAAATAGGATTTTTGCATGTGAAAGGTATTTTCTGTGCTAGATAGAATAGTAATCCGAAATCTTTCATGCTATTGACCATATTTAGAAGTTGTTTCAAGGTCTGAAAAATGTATTGGGGATGTATATATGAGTTTAGATGATCTTCTAAAAATTTCATTAATTTTAAAATTTAATTGATATGTCAAATAATTTGTGTACTAGGATGGGTTGTTGTCAGGGCAGTTTTCTATACCCGAATTTGACAATGAGAGCAAACATATTTAGAAAATTTATTTTGGTCTGAAATTGTACTGTAAAAAAATTTAGGAGTCTTCTAACTATTCTCACTGGTTTGACCTTAATTGAATTCGGAAAAGGGAAGATATAAATTTTACAATTTAATGACTTAGATTTTGTCTCAGTCAGAAACACTATGTTAAAGTGATTGGAGAGTTAACGTGGTGAGTGTTTTGTGATGAGATGTCTTTATGGTATTGAGATATGTGTTTTATATTTCAAAGGAAACCAACAAAATTCACTTTCGAGTTCCACAAGTATTTTTTTGTATTTTTCTTTCGCTGTGGACAAAACAGTGTTACAGCAGAATTTTGAGATCTAATGGTAT
Source organism: Telopea speciosissima (assembly GCF_018873765.1). Taxonomy (NCBI): domain Eukaryota; kingdom Viridiplantae; phylum Streptophyta; class Magnoliopsida; order Proteales; family Proteaceae; genus Telopea; species Telopea speciosissima. The sequence continues at coordinate 11,739,458 of NC_057926.1, forward strand.
AATATAGAATGGAGAGGGAAGGGATAGATGTGTGATAAGATAGGGTTAAATAAAGATTAATACTAATGTTGAATACCTATATACATATGTTTAAGCAATGTGACTTGTTTGGGGAGGATCATCGGGGAATCGAGGTGGCCATTGAGTTATATTGGCGTTGATGAGATCGTTAAATTAGGCGTCATCAAGGTGAGCGAGACTACACAATTCCCTTATATATTATTTTCTATAAATTTTCATGACTTAATGTTTTATGAGAAAATTATGATTTGAATGATATGCATGATGTTTCTAAACATGTTTTAAGTTGAGACAATGCATGAATGATTTTACTTTATGATTTGATTTCCTATCATTAAAGCATGGTGATTTAAGCATGATATTTAAAGTATGATGAGACTTATGGTTTTATGATTTATGAACTATGGACGAAATATTGTTGTCGGACTGCGACCCTTCCAATAGGGGGTTGTGTTATTGGGATGGAATGTTGAGCACAGGAGTGAGGCAAGAGCGTGACGTTACGGACTTTGTTCCAGTTTCGGGAGCCAAGAGCTTAATACTCGCATTTCCATTTTTGTGGGTATGTGAACTGGGGGGTTAAGGTAAGAGCATACATTAAGGAACGTGTTTTCCCCGCCATAGGAACACGGTATTCGATTCTGTGAGCCAAGAGCCTGAGTTCTTTCCCAATGTTTGATTTGATATATTATATGTGATAGCAGTATCACTTTGAGACCCTTATGAGTGAGAAAATTAACTATGGAATATGGATTGTGTTACATAGACTTTTGATGTTCTAAAGGCATAATTTAAAATCTATTTTATGATAAATTACATGATTTGAAATACTTCTTTTATCTTGAAAAGCATGTGTTTTATCGCTATTATATGGATAGTGTTCCCCTCATTTGCTAAGCTTTCCCGAGCTTAATTACCCCATAGTATTTTTCAGATGCTATTGTTGAGCAGGGGCCATGCCAATGCAATGAGTGTTTGGTGAATATATATATATATATATATTGAATGAGAGTGAGGCTACGCATAACAAGAGATTGCCGCAGCTCCCTCCCCCATCTCACGTTTCTCTCTCCCTTTACATCTCTCTCGGTTCTCACTCTTTCTTTCCCTTTTGTGTGTATGTGTGTGTATTCCTAGAGGATTCCATCGTTGCCTCTAGTCTCGGAGTGTGGAGGATTGAGTTATCTCAATCACTTGACGAGAATACTTTCACGAAGGAGATTGTTCAAGCACTCTCTACTTGCTACGTATTCGTTTGGTTGTTGATCAAGAACATCACGATACGTCTCCGCTGTGTTCATGACATCTTTCAGGTAGGATTATTCTCCTCTCAAGTTCCCTCGTCTGTAAGTTCCTATAAGTACCCCCCTTAAAAATGTGACACCTATCCATCTATAATCCAATAGTTAAAAGTAAAGACATTTTAAAACCCAACCCAACCCATGGTCTGTCCAACACAACCCAACCCAACCAACCCTAACTATGGTTTGAAACCCAACTCTCATCTCTCTCCTCTCTCTCTCTCTCTCTCTCTCTCTCATAACTCTCGGAGACGAAAACCAACGCGACGATGACCCAACCCTCTTCTATCGCTACTTGTGGCACAACAGAAGCTGTGTTACATCCGTGCCCAGACCTTGACCCAAACTCCGAGTGTAGGTCCGGAACCCAATGGATCCTGGGCCTTACCCACTAGTAATCTATGGTGCACCGACCTAGTGATCATTTTTAAGGGAAATCTTCAGTGATGTCATATCTACCGGTCCGGAGGCAACTACCCGACCTGGGTTACTGTTCCATACGCCAGTTGATGAGCAACCTAAGGTATAACCCCTACTTAATAAAAACAAGATTAAATTCAATTTTAAATGTTTAAACATGGTTTAAGGGTCACAAATTGTACAAGGACAATGCCCTAAGCATGGCACAGGCCTCAGTGGGACCCAAATGTAAAAACAGCAGGGATTTATCTACTAGTCCATCCATACTGGTCGATCTGGATCAACTAGTCCAATGGACCAGTGCTGCTGTACCGTACAAATTTCACCTCAGATGCGCGGGGCCCACTATCTCGTGCCCTTGGTCACCTCTCCGTGCTCAGAATAACCCATGGAAATATTGCCCTAACAATATGATCGGGTGGGGCCGACTTTAAGACCATTTTCATTGGAGAATGGGCTTCAAGAATGCATTTTCACTAAAAATCAGTTTCAGCCAAACAGGCCTTAGTGGCTGGGCTTATATAAAGCAGTGTTCAGCCCAAAACCCCTTCTATTTCTTTTGTTGGAGAAGGAGAAAGAGGAAGAAGAAGAAGAAGAAGGGAGGAGAAGGCTTGGAGCCATCCTTGTACTTTGATCCTTTAAGGTAAGCTCAAACCAGCCCTTTCCCCACTAATTCTTGCTAATTACCAAGGCTGTAACCCTATTTCTTTCCCTGTTGTTAGCTGTCCAGCCATGTTCCTATGAGCCCTATAATAAAAATCATATTATGCTACCTTAGATGCTTAGATTCCTTCATGCAAATGTAAATCTGTTCTACTTGGCCTACCAAACACCTTTGTCATGATGAACATAGGCTGTAACTGTCAAAACCAGCTTTGGTTAACTGATTCACATGTCCATGGTTGGTTTGAAGAGAGCCTTAGGGGTATAGGACTTATTAGCTTCCTAATATGTTGATGCAAGGCATTGATTTTCTTGAATAGAACTGCTGTAACACAAAAATACACTTATTCAGGTGTGATTTCTGCTGTTCTTTACATGAACAGCCAAGCATGCTAACATAGACAACCAAAAGCACCAAACCCCCATGCATGTTAGATTTTCCATCCTATGCATGTTAGATATCATGCATGGAACCCAATGATGTTCTCTGATCATCCATACATGCTGCTGATCCTTTGATCTCAGCCAAAACAGCTTAGACATTTAAATTTTTGAACTGAACTTGCACTGCTCTATTGGGCAGACCAATACCAATCGACTAGTAATAAAAATTGAAACCTGTGTTACCCAAGGCTTACCCTTAGATCTGTGATGCCCTACAAATAGTCCCACATGGAATCTCAGCTGAAAATAGTGCACTAGCCCTCTGTTTTAAGCCAATCTGGTGTCCCGGGATAAATCTCGGGCAACCAAACTCATATCTGGCATGGATCTATGACCCAAACCATTGTTAGAACTACTATAGTATCATCTAAAACCCCTAGAGTGAACCCCTTTTGATTATGTGTCTAAAACCCCTATTGGTCTATTGCTACTGGTCCATTAGATGGACCAGTACCAATCAACCATTGCAGAAAACCTAACCCTGTGTTGTCTCAGACATAACCCAAGGTTTGAAACACCCTTTATACCATTAATATATACCATAACACAAAACACATCATTCCAGCCTTGTTCTTGCACTTGGAGCAATGGGTTGATTGCCACTGGTCCATTGGATAGACCAGTTCAATCAACCAGTGTTAACCATTGATGAAGAACTTGACCCTAGCCTTTGTATTTACTTAGAACAGTACTTGGGTCTCCTATAGTTCTAAAACCATAAACCCCTATTGATTTTTGGCCACAGCAACCTATTGGCCCATTGTCACTGGTCCATTGGACAGACCAGTGCCAATCGACCACTGCTGCTGTCCCATCTATTTTGAGTTTGGCTTTGGTTTGGGACTTGAACCAAAGGTACCCCCAGACTCCATTACTCAATTAACACTCATTGACGTATTCTTTTGAATTAATAAACCTAGGCTTTGATTGTTCACCCGACGATGCATATCCAAGCACTTTCACGGATCAACAGTTTTTAGAACCAGCGGGGTATAGACAAGGTGAGTGGATATTGGATCGTCCTTGTAGGTGTAGCCTTGTGAACATTCTAAAGATAACAAAATTACTTTTAATTATTTATATCTGTGTTACATTATTATTTATTTGCTTTTAGACTTTAAAGTTTCAGATGTAATCGTGGATTGTGATTATGAGCATGTTGATAAAATAATTAATGACTAAAATGCATACTATGTATGTTAGATTAGATGCTTAATGTTGATAAAATAATTAATGACTAAAATGCATACCTAGATTAGATGCCGTAATAGACGGCTTGAAAATGAAAGTCATGGTGAGCCGTAGTATGGGCTGCGGGAGAGCACCGTGCATTTCATACTGGAAATGAGGTTTGTGGTAGCCCATAGAATGGGATACGGTTGACACCATTCAACTCATACTTATCATGTAGATCATTGGGCTAGGTGAACATACCCTTATACTACAGCCCTTCCCAACAGGGGTGTAGGTGTTGGGTGATCATGGCATCCTGAATGTCAAGGATAGCAGAAGCCAAGTCAGTTTGCTATGGTTAACTAGGGGTCCGCCAAGGGAGCAGTTGGTGCTCACTACCCAGCGCGGGTTCCACCCGCAGTGATTGAGGTGGCAACCGAAGACGGAGGAGAAGTGACGGAGGTTGTCGCCCGAGTCATTGCAAGTAGCATACACCTAGTGACTTAGTTGTGGTGTTAGGTGTACTAGAGTAATAAAATTGAATCCAGCATGTAGATTGATGATTGTGTTGGTTGTACCTGCTTGCATGATCTTATATTCATTTGCTGGGCTCGGTGGAGCTCATCTCTCATGGATTGTTTCTTTTAGGTGATTTTACAGGTACCGGTTTGCCAATGGATGATGAAGCTATTAATGGACTGTAGATCTTCCTCATTTTGATCTATGAAGATTATACTATTATTTGAATTTTTCTCTTCAGAAAGTGTGATTACCGTGACTATGTACCTTTTGAAGATAAATGGATATGTATATAATATAACATAGGCACTTGGGATTTTACTGTAATAAATATAATCTTTCTTTTGGGTAGTTTTTCTTTTATCTTCCGTCGCCTCTAATGTTCATTTATTATCCTTTGCCTCTATTTGTGGTTTGTGACATGTAAATACTGCTTCTGGATCCTTGGGGTATGGCGGATGTGGATCGACATCCGGGTCACCCGCCCGAATCCTCCCAAGGGGTGGTTTGGGGTGTGACAAAGTGGTATCAGAGAGAGAAGTTATATTTACATTCACAAACAACGGAAGTTGGGTGATGGGTGGTCTAGAGACAAGGAAATAAAAATTTTAAATAAGCATACAAATAAAGAATTAAAAGAACACAGTAGGAGACTAGTTAGGTGCCAAAGCCGATAACCTCATAATTTAAAGAGCATAAATTATTGCATTCAAACAAATGGAAGTACTACTTTCAAACACAAAAAAAAAAAAGAGAGTGCTACTAATAAACAAAATCAAACATGAATATAAACCGAGAAATTCTAAATTTTTTAAAACAACAAGACCTAGGCCTACTCTTGAGTTGAACTAAGAGCTTGAATTGATGATCAACAACTATAAAGACCAATAAACCCAATTATATCAAAATCAAACGTTGACAGTCAAGGATTTCTGTGTAATTGAAGGGGGAATAGATTACCTCCAAGACCAAACCACCCATATTCAGAAGTTACCCAATCGATGGTCGGACCAAATCCAATGCTTAAATTAGGACACACAGGTGCTTATTTTATTAACTATACCACATGATCACTACACCCATGCATTTCAAACTTCTTGTTCCAAATCATTTCATTCGAATATTTCACATACGTAAATGCTTTCTCAACATATGAAATATGTTAAATCTTTTCGTTGCGACCAAGTAATCCTAAATCCTAAATTATTTTCAGGAAGCAATCATGGTGAAAACTCGATCCAACAGAAATATTCCTTGTGGAACATGTCCTCCTGTTATCCCTTCAGTAAATCCTCCTAATGAACCTGTTGCTCAGAACATAGAAGTTCCACTTACATCTGTATCTAAGGCCCCTCTAGCTCATGCACCTGCACCTTCCCCTATTATGACCGTTAGCGAGGTGTCTACCATCATGGCCAATATAATATAGACAATGCAAAAATAGCAACAAATCCTGATGCAAATCCAGCAACAACAACAAGGACTGTTAGCCAGCATGACCACTCAGTTTGTCACTACAATGCAACAGCAACAGCAACTGTTCATGACTTATATAAACGCACATTTTCAAGCTGTAAAGCAGGCACATGCCGTACCGGGGACTTCTCCTGCATCTGACACACTACATGTGCTCGATAAATCTGTGGAAGACGGATAGGGGGTTGAGGGCGTAACATAAAATGGGTCTAGGAAGAGACCTATGAACTCACAAGAGCCGGGAGAACCTCATAAGGCTCCCAGGGGAAGCTATCCTGATTCAACTCCAACATACTCTGACGGGAAGAATGCGAACCGACCTAGCCAATCATGATAATTCACAGCTACTCCTCAGTCGTCTGAGTCAAACATTCGATGTTATGATTGCAATCAGCTAGGACATATGGCCAGGGATTGCCTGTATCGTACAGCCAAGTATCTACCGTATCTAAATGTCATCTATCCGGGGGAGACACATCAGGATAATAGGCCGGAAATGGGTCAAACCTTTCAACCTCCTCAACCAACACCTGGTCAAGAAACTCAAGCTTCTTCTCAATCTACCCGCTCTGTGCCTCCTTCCCAATCTATCGAATCCGTCCAATGTTTCAGATGCGGTTAGCTTGATCATTTCGCAAGAGAGTGCATGCATTGGGGAAACAATGTACCCTTAATATTCCAATCATCTGGCCTACCCTACCAGCACCAAGACAGTCAGACTCAAGGAAAAGTGTACACGTTGACCAATGAGGAAGCAGAAGCAGATCTAGAAGTAATGACAGGTACTCTAAACCTAGCATCCATCCCTCCGTATGTGCTATTTAATTCTGGTGCATCGCATTCCTTCGTCTTTAAATATCTTTGTGAGTAGAATAAACATAACCCAAGAAATATTGGGCATAAGTTTGCAGTGAGCACCCCAGCTGGAAGTGTAATAAGTTTAAAGGAGATATTCGATGCTTGCTCGATAGAAATTTATGGGCGAAACTTGATAGCACGTTTGATCAAGTTTGATATGAAGGACTTTGATGTGATCCTAGGAATAGATTGGTTGTCCGCCTACGGGGCTAATGTCATGTGAACAGAGAAACAATTTTTGGTTAGGCTAAGAGAAGACAACGAACTCACTTGCAAGAATGTGTAACCGATAGAAGAATGGAACCGAAACTGAGGGATTTGATAAAACCTTGCTCAGCGAAAGGTATGGGTGGAGTAATGGATCCCCGAATGTCCCCTCCTTTATTGGGAGCGAACAAAAGGGATTCCATTAATATTCCAATTCATTCTTGAGTTGAGTCAGGTATTGGAGAACCCAACGTGAAAGTTTTATTAGGTCGGAGCCATACAAGCTCAGGTAGTTTAGACTTATGCCTTACAACCCAATACTAGAGAAGTATAGACTATTAGACGAAACCAGCAGAGATAGTTGGATCGTTTAAATTCTTGAGGTATATGTATGAGGTTTGATTCTCCTTGGACTTTTGTATTATGTCGAGACTTAGATCAGCCAAACTCCTAAGTGTTTTATATCCTTGGATGAGAAGTGAATATTATCGGGAACCAAATCTTGGCAGCCCAATCAAACAAAAGAGTTATGCTGATGAGAGATGGAAGCAAAGGAAAAGCCATTAGAGGAGGTAGATGTAGTCCGGGAATTCCCTAATGTGTATCTCAAAGACCTAACTCAACTGCCACCAGAGCAGGAAACAAAATTTGCAATAGGTCAGATCCCTGGAGCAGCTCCGGTGTCTAAAGCACCGTATCGTATGGTGCCTATAGAGTTGAAGGAATTGCAAATTCAGCTACAGGAACTATTGAAGAAAGGGTTCATCCGACCTAGTGTGTCACCTTTGGGAGCGCCGGTCCTGCTTATAAAGAAGGATGGAACTATGCGTATGTACATCGATTATCAGGAGTTGAACACACTTACAATCAAGAACCGATACCCGTTACCGCACATTGATGACCTATTTAACCAGTTGCAAGGCGCGAGTGTCTTCTCAAAGATTGACCTCAGGTCCGGGTATCATCAGTTGAGGATCAAGAGCAGTGATATTCATATATCTGCATTCAAAATGAGGTACAGACACTATGAATTTTTGGTACTGTCCTTTGGACTGACGAACGCTCCTGCGGCATTCATGGATTTGATGAATAGGGTATTTTATGATGTTCTGGACAAGTATGCCATAGTCTTCATAGATGACTTTTTAATCTATTCGAAGAATGCAGAGGAACATGCACATCACTTGAGGTTTGTACTTCAACGGTTAAGAGAGGACATCAATTGTTCACAAAATTCAATAAGTGCAAATTTTGGGCTCCTCCAGATAGGATTCCTAAGGCATATAGTCTCAAGTAAGGGCATTGAAGTCAACCCTGGGAAGGTCTAGGCGGTCCTTGAGTGGGAGACACCAAAGAATGCCACGAAAATTCGTAGTTTCCTGGGACTAGCTGGTTATTACCGGCGATTCATTGAAAAACTTCTCATGAATATCGGCACCTATGACTCGTCTAACTAGGAAAGGGGAAAAGTTTGAATGGAAGAAGACATGTGAGAAAAGCTTTCACGAACATAGAAGATTATTGGTGTCAACTCCGATTTAGACCATACCTAACGGCACAGGTGGCATGACTGTGTACACAAATGTGTCTAGAACTGGTTTGGGTCGTGTATTAATGCAAAAAGGGAAAGTGGTCGCCTATGCATCAAGGCAACTAAAGGAACATGAGAAGAACTACCCCACTCATGACCAAGAGTTAGCGGTGGTGGTTTTTGCCCTGAAAATTTGGCGGCATTATTTATATGGTGAGAGAAGCAAAATCTTAAGCGACCACAAGAGCCTGAAATATTTCTTCACACAAAAGGACCTAAACATGAGACAGAGAAGGTGGTTGGAACTAGTAAAGGATTACGATTGCGACATACAATACCACCCCAGAAAGGCCAACGTAGTCGCAAATGCATTAAGCGGGAAGGCCTAGACACAATCTCCTGCCTCCCTAGCATGTTAGTGAGCAATTGATTGAGGAAGCCAGAAAGTTTGATTTGGAACTCATGATTGATGGGACAACAGTATTGTTGGCAGTCCTAGATGTCAATCAGAGAAGAGATAATAGAAAAACAGCTATGAGATCCGGAGTTGTGGAAGATTATTAGAGGCATCCAAAAAGGAACTTGGGAAGATCCGGACTTCTCGATTGCCAGTGATGGAGTGCTAAAATTCAGAGATAGATTGTGCGTTCCAGCTGACTATGATGTTCAGGATTGAATTCTTAAGGAATCCTATAATTTTCCATACTCCATACACCCGGGCAGCACAAAGATGTACAAGGACCTAAAGAGGTATTATTGGTAGATCGGGATGAAGGAAACTGTAGCCCTGTACATTTCAGAATGTCTCTCCTGCCAATAGATAAAGGCGAAAAGGCACAGGCCACATGGGCTGTTGCAGCCATTATTGGTCCCTGAATGGAAATGGGACCATATTTACTATGGATTTTGTGACTGGTCTACCATTGACAAAGAAGAGCATGAATGTAATTTCGGTGATCATTGATAGATTGAAAAAATTAGCCCACTTCATACCTATAAAGGTTACTTACCCGCTGGATAAGCTAGCCCAGCTACGCAAAGATGGTGTGGTTCACCTGCACGATGTGCCGATCAGCATCGTGTCTAATCGAGACCCTAGGCTCACTTCAAGATCTTGAAAATGCCTTCAACAAGCTATGGGCACTCAGTTAAACCTAAGTACTGCCTTCCACCCTTAGACCAACGGGCAATCCAAGCGGACCATACAGACATTGGAAGATATGCTCAGGGCATATACCTTGGAGATGAAGGATAGTTGGGACTCGCATGTTCCCCTGATAGAATCTGCTTACAATAATAGTCACCATTCCACCATTGGAATGGCACCTTACGAAGCACTTTATGGGAGGAAATGCCGTACGCCTCTCTACTGGGATGAAGTTGGAGAATGGTGCATAATAGGCCCGAAATTAGTACAGGTCACATGCGAGAAGGTGGATATGATCAGGGCGGCTCAATCAAGGCAAAAAGAGCTACGCTGACAATAGAAGGAAGGATATTGAGTTCGTGGTTGGCGAAAAAATTATTTCTTCGAGTATCACGCTTCAGCATGAAGGGAACTTGAGCCCCAAGGTATATTGGTCCATACGAAATCCTAACAAGAATTGGACCAGTAGCATACCGGCTAGCTCTACCCCCGACATTTGAAGGTATACACAGTGTGTTTAATGTGTCGATGTTAAAGAAGTACATCACCAATCTGACACATGTACTTTCGGTTGAACTAGAACATCTTGACGCTGACCTGACCTATGTGGAGCAACCCAAAGAGATCCTGGCTCAGAAGGAACATAAGCTCCACAACCGTACCGTTACTCATGTCAAGGTTCGATGGAGAAACCACACCCCCGAGGAAGCATCGCGAGAGAATGAAGAAGAAAGGCGTAAAGAATACCCTCACCTTTTCATCTTATAAGGCACGTCAATTTTGAGGACGAAATTCTTGTACGGTGGGGGGAATGTTACATCCGTGCCCAGACCTTGACCCGAACTCTGAGTGTAGGTCCGGAACCCAACAGATCTTGGGCCTTACCCACTAGTAATCTAAGGTGCACCGACCCAGTGCTCATTTTTAAGGGAAATCTTCGGTGATGTCATATCTATCGGTTCAGAGGCAACTACCCGACCTGGGTTGCTATTCCATACGCTAGTTGATGAACAACCTAAGGTACAACCCCTACTTAATAAAAACAAGATTAAATTCAATTTTAAATGTTTAAACATGTTTAAGGGCCACAAATTGTACAAGGACAATGCCCTAAGCATGGCACAGGCCTCAGTGGGACCCAAATGCAAAAACAGCAAGGATTTATCTACTAGTCCATCCATACTGGTCGATCTAGATCAACCAGTCCAATGGACCAGTGCTGCTGTACCGTATAAATTTCACCTCAGATGCGCGGGGCCCACTATCTCGTGCCCCAGGTCACCTCTCTGTGCTCAGAATAACCCATGGAAATATTGCCCTAACAATATGATCGGGTGGGGCCCACTTTAAGGCCATTTGCATTGGAGAATGGGCTTCAAGAATGCATTTTCACTAAAAATCAGTTTCAACTAAACAGGCCTTAGTGGCTGGGCTTATATAAAGCAGCCTTTAGCCCAAAAACCCTTCTATTTCTTTCGTTGGAGAAGGAGAAAGAGGAAGAAGAAGAAGAAGAAGGGAGGAGAAGGCTTGGAGCCATCCTTGTACTTTGATCCTTTAAGGTAAGCTCAAACCAGCCCTTTCCCCACTGATTCTTGCTAATTACCATGGCTGTAACCCTGTTTCTTTTCCTGTTGTTGGCTGTCCAGCCATGTTCCTATGAGTCCTATAATAAAAATCATATTATGCTACCTTAGATGCTTAGATTCCTTGCATGCAAATGTAAATCTATTATGCTTGGCCTACCATGCACCTGTGTCATGATGAACATAGGTTGTAACTGTCAAAACCAGCTTTGGTTAACTGATTCACATGCCCATGGTTGGTTTGAAGAGATCCTTATGGGTATAGGACTTATTAGCTTCCTAATATGTTGATGCAAGGCATTGATTTCCTTAAATAGAATTGCTGTCACACAAAAATACACTTATTCAGGTGTGATTTCTGTTGTTCTTTACATGAACAGCCAAGCATGCTAGCATAGACAACCAAAAGCACCAAACCCCCATGCATGTTAGATTTTCCACCATGTGCATGTTAGATATCATGCATGGAACCCAATGATGTTCTCTGATCATCCATACATGCTACTGATCCTTTGATCTAAGCCAAAACAGCTTAGACATTTAAATTTTTGAACTGAACTTGCACTGGTCCATTGCACTGGTCCATTGGACAGACCAGTACCAATCGACCAGTACTAACAATTGAAACCTGTGGTACCCCAGGCTTACCCTTAGGTCTGTGATCCCCTACAAATAGTCCCACATGGAGTCTCAGTTGAAAATAGTGCACTGCCCCTCTGTTTTAAGCCAATCTGGTGTCCCGGGACAGATCTCGGGCAACCAAACTCATATCTGGCATGGATCTATGACCCAAACCACTGTTAGAACTATTGTAGTATCATCTAAAACCCCTGGAGTGAACTCCTTTCGATTTTGTGTCTGAAACCCCTACTGGTCTATTGCTACTGGTCCATTGGATGGACCAGTACCAATCAACCACTGCAGAAAACCTAACCCTGTGTTGTCTCAAACATAACCCAAGGTCGAAAACACCCTTTATACAGCCATTAATATATACCATAACACAAAAACATCATTCCAGCCTTGTTCCTGCACTTGGAGTAATGGGTTGATTGCCACTGGTCCATTGGATAGACCAGTTCAATCAACCAGTGTTAACCATTGATGAAGAACTTGACCCTAGCCTTTGCATTTACTTAGAACAGTACTTGGGTCTCCTATAGTTCTAAAACCATAAAACCCTATTGATTTTTTGCCACAGTAACCTACTGGTCCATTGCCACTGGTCCATTGGACAGACCAGTGCCAATCGAACACTACTGTTGTCCCATCTGTTTTGAGTCTGGCTTTGGTTTGAGACTTGAACCAAAGGTACCCCAAACTCCATTACTCATTTAACACTCATTGACTTGTTCTTTTGAATTAATAAACTTAGGCTTTGATTGTTCGTCCGACGATGCATATCCAAGCATTTTTACGGATCGACAGTTTTTAGAACCAGCGGAGTATAGACAAGGTGAATGGATATTGGATCATCCTTGTAGGTGTAACCTTGTGAACATTCCAAAGATAACAAAATTACTTTTAATTATTTATATCTGTGTTACATTATTATTTATTTGCTTTTTGACTTTAAAATTTCATATGTAACTGTGGATTGTGATTATGAGCATGTTGATAAAATAATTAATGACTAAAATGCATACTATGTGAATTGTTTTGATTAGATGCCGTAATAGACGGCTTGAAAATGAAACGCATGGTGAGCCGTAGTATGGGCTGCGGGAGCACCGTGCATTTCATATTGGAAATGAGGTTTGTGGTAGCCCGTAGAATGGGATACGATTGACACCACTCAACTCATACTTATCATGTAGATCATTGGACTAGGTGAACATACCCTTATGCTACAGCCCTTCCCAACAGGGGTGTAGGTGTTGGGTGATCATGGCATCCTGAGTGCTGAGGATAGCAGAAGTCGGGTCAGTTTGCTATGGTTAACTAGGGGTCCGCCAAGGGAGGAGTTGGTGCTCACTACCCAGCACGGGTTCCACCCGCAGTGATTGAGGTGGCAACCGTAGATGGAGGAGAAGCTATGGAGCTTGTCGCCCGAGTCATTGCAAGTAGCATACACCTAGTGACTTAGTTGTGATGTTAGGTGGACTAGAGTAATAAAATTGAATCTAGCATGTAGATTGATGATTGTGTTGGTTGTACCTGCTTGTATGATCTTATATTCATTTGCTGGGCTCGATGGAGCTCATCCCTCGTAGATTGTTTCTTTTAGGTGATTTTGCAGGTACCGGTTTGTCAATGGACGATGAAGCTATTGATGGACTGTAGATCTTCCTCATGTTGATCTACGAAGATTATACTATTATTTGAATTTCTCTCTTCAGAAAGTGTGATTACCATGACTATGTACCTTTTGAAGATAAATGGATATGTATATGATATAACATAGGCACTTGGGATTTTACTGTAACAAATATAATCTATCTTTTGGGTAGTTTTTCTTTTATCTTCCGCCGCCTCTAATGTTCATTTATTATCCTTTGCCTCTATTGGTGGTTTGTGACATGTAAATACTGCTTCTGGATCCTTGGAGTATGGCGGATGTGGATCGACATCTGGGTCACCCGCCCGAATCCTCCCAGGAGGTGGTTTGGGGTGTGACAAGCTGTCTCTTATCTGTTTCTCACTTTCTTGGCCATTTTCGGAGAGGATGCCCAAATGAGAAGCCTACGGGTTACAAATTCCAAGGGAGGGGGAACAACAAAAAAAAAAAACCCTGAAACGCCTATTTCTCTCATCGCGGTTGCTCCTCTCTCAAGTTTCAATCAAACATGAAACCTCAGGTATCCTGAAATCCTTGATGACTAGAAACCCAACCTCTTAACCTTTTGATTTCAGTAAACCGATAGTTTGCAAACTAATTCTTAAGAACCCATGTCTTCCTCTACTCGAATCTTGTAGAAACATGACCGAACTAAAGAAAATTCAAACTCAGATTTACAGAATGGGGCTCTGGGAAGACCATGTGGCATCAACCAAACTCTTAGAAACTATTATCCTTTTGAATTCAACCAATCTCCACTACTTTCGCCATATGTTCTATCAAATGAGGATGCCCAACACGTTCACTTGGAACGCCATGATTAGAGCTCATTCAAGAACAAGCAACCCAAGTATTTGTATTTCTTTGTATATAGAAATGTTGCAGAGTGGTGCAATGGAATCACCTTGCCATTTTTTTCCAAGACGCGTGCTGATGTGGGAAACGTAGAGGTTTTATTGGGTCTTCAGGGTCAGGTTCTGGTGCTTGTATTCTTTTCAAATGTTTTTGTTCTTAACTCTCTTATAAATGGTTACTCTGTTTGTGGGTATGTTGATTTTGCAAGAAGGGTGTTTGATGAGTTGCCACATAGAGATTTGAAGCTTTAAGGCCTCCTCTCCGGCCGTAATAGAGAACCAGAGCTCCCACTATTCTTTAATGGCAAACACCAGGTAATGGTGAACCAGAGCTCCTTTATGTAGAGAGGTTGCGGCCTCTTAGATTTGCCGTCATTGGAACACTCCGACAGAGAGTGATGCAGGCCCAGAATTGCATCTTATTACTTATTTTAATATATGATTAGTTATTTAATGTAATTGGGTATAGTTTTAGGATTTTTAATTATTTCATATTTTATTTGATTGATGGGTCAACCTAATCCCATGAGTAGTTTGTTTATTTAATGTAGGCCCATTGTAAAGTAGGTTTAGGATTTTTATGGTTGCTTTTAATTCCAACCGTAGGAATTTAATTAGATGGGTGATTGAGATTGATTAGGCTTTTATTAGTGTTTATTTTCCTTTAAATATGTAAGGGCTACACCCATTTTAGTCAGTTGAATATTGAATTGAATTTTGGAGTTTGTCCTTTTGAAGTTTTGAAGAACTTCTCCCCCTTCCAAGTCTTGAAGAGTTTGAAGACAAGCTTAGAAGAGCTTGTATCGTGCCGGTTGAGCATACCCCACCCTCTATTGTTCCATGAAGAGTATGGTAGTCGGATTCATATTTCCGAGTCTACATTATCTGGTATCAGACTCAATTGGAGATCTATCATGGCACCCATGCATAGAGGCATCCACACAGCTCCAGCTGAAACGATCAATCTTGGAGAGGAGAATCAAAAACTTTGTCAACAAGTTACAGATAATCGATTCACCACACAAGTTGATTTCAGCAAACCTCCGATGTTCGATGAGTACCCGGACGAGGAAGTCGACGAACACGGTGGTTTTGATATGCTTGAATTAGATCTTGCATCGGAACCACAACAAAAATTCTGCCAACATCATGGCATGGTACCAGCGCTTTTGTCGATCAATTACAACACCATACTCACTGAGATGAAGGTGGCTAACCCCAAGGTATGTCGATCTAGAGGACCGCCCATTATGCGTTCTTTTACAATCCAATTTGGTTACAACCACTTTGATAGGACAACTCTCTATCGAATAAAATGGCGAATGGAGTTATTTGAATTGAGAGATGAACTTTCCATCACTCTCAAACTATGGCACAATGACGCCCATCATGATCATGCCCCTCAAATTAAACAATCTCATTGTCACTCCCTTCCTCTGCTTGTCTCTATTGATCCAAATTATCGATTTGATGACCGACAAAACGTTTCTGGTTCTGAAGAGGATTTCAATTTAGAATTATCAAGAAAAGCTGAATGTGGAAGCGTGGTAAATAAATGCAATGCAATGCTAACGTCCTTTGCTACTCCAGAACATGCCACGATCATTGTAAAACTCTTGGAAGAATGATGGAAATATTTTATCGGTGAGAAAAAGAAGATGGAACTAAAGATTGCTTAGATTGCTTGGAATAAGATTATTGGCAGATTTGTCGCCGCATCATCAGCAACGTATAAGGAAGGAGCATTGGTGCAGGGGAATCTAGAAATTTTGGATTCACCCTCTGTTTTTGGAATGTTTGTAGGATACACTCAGAAGAAGAATTCAGAACATTCATCTGTTTCGGCTTGCACTTCAACCTTCAAAGAGTGTTTAATGTTATTTGATCTGGTTTCCAATTTTGCAGATTTTGTAAGCATAATTAGCATTATTGTAGGTGTCGTAATGGAGAAGATCACCTGTGGTGGAAGATTTATCACTACCTCATTTGCCACAAGAATGAAAGAAGCAACTGCAAACAAGGACATAAGAACAGTGAAGGATGGAAGATCTGATTTGGTTTCCATGTTTATAGGTTTCATGGTGGAAAATTTCGAATGGAAAAAGGAAACTTTGGAGTTAGTTTCCGTTTTTGGAGTTTTTGTGGAGCTTGAAGATAAGGATTAGTGCTCTTATAAGGTTTAATATGGCGCATGACAATGTATGGTGCATGTTGTACATATACCATTGGATCAGCCCCTTCAATGTGTTTCATCAGCCAATTTGGAAAAGTTTGTTTTACCATCTTAAATTCAACTGCTTCAAGCCATAAATAACACCAACAGATCATATTTGATCACATTTTGCAATAATACTACCATTGACAAATCAAAAGTGAGAAAATGGAATCTTCTTCATTTCGTGTTCGATTTGATTGAGAAAGATATCAAAATGATTCCTAAAACTCGAGGACAAGTTTTCTTTCATCTGGGGAGTATGATGCAGGCCCAGAATTGCATCTTATTACTTATTTTAGTTTATGATTAGTTATTTAATGTAATTGGGTATAGTTTTAGGATTCTTAATTATTTCATATTTTATTTGATTGATGAGTCAACCCAATCCCATCAGTAATTTGTTTATTTAATATAGGCTCATTGTAAAGTAGGTTTAGGATTTTTATGGTTGCTTTTAATTTCAACTGTAGGAATTTAATTAGATGGGTGGTTGAGATTGATTAAGATTTTATTAGTGTTTATTTTCCTTTAAATATTTAAGGGCTATGCCCATTTTAGTCAATTGAATATTGAATTGAATTTTGGGGTTTCTACTTTTGAAATCTTGAAGAACTTCTCCCCCTTCCAAGCCTTAAAGAGTTTAAAGACAGGCCTGGAAGAGCTTGTATCTTACCGATTGAACATACCCCGTCCTCTATCATTCCATGAAGAGTATGATAATCGGATTCACATTTCCAAGTTTACATTAGAAAGAGAGGAGGGTTGGGTCGCCACCACATTTGTTGCCGTCTCCGAGAGTTGCAACATAGACAGAGGAGATGAAGGTTGGGTTGGGTTTTAAAGTGTCTTTACTTTTAACCGTTGGATTATAGATGAACAAGTGTCCCATTTTTTAGGGGTACTGACAAGAACTTACAAATGAGGAACTGAGAGGAGGAAAATCCGTTCAGGTTATCCTAAACGTTATTCGTAATTAATAATTTGAATTAAAATGCATCTTTAGTCATTAAGAAAAGCATGAAATACGAGTGGAAAATAAAAAATTATTTGACCAACACTGCTTGACTAGATCAAAAGATCAACTTCGAACGGCTATAAGATCCGTGTTGCGTTAGAAATGCTTTGGCATCAAACTTATTGTAAGATCAAGGTTTTCGTTTTCGAATGGCTAATTATATAAGAGAGAGAGAGAGAGAGACTCGAGGCTTTTTTAAACCTTTTTTGAGAAAAGAAGGGGTCTCGAGACTTTTTAACCCCTTTTTTTCTTTCTATTTACATAAGATGGTTCTTCCATCTCCTGAACAATCAAATAGATAACCCAAAAAAAAAAACAAAAAACAAAAAACAAAAAACAAAAATCTTTCTAGAGAAACTATCACCATTTTCCAGCTACGGACTGGTGTTGAAATGTTCCTGAAATTGCCGCTGCAAGTGCAGCCGTGAAAGTGGGATCTTTGGACAAAGAAGAAGCCATCTGTTCGATCATAAACTTCTGGAACGCCGGCGATCTGATATCTGAGCTAGAATTCTTCACATCATTACATGAGCCAGGTTGGGTTAGATCTAGTGTTACCATTGGACCTGAACCTGATGAATTTATGGAGGCTGAGCAGGGGAGTGAGCTTAGTGTTACACCATGGTTTGGATCCAATGCTGTCTTAGCTCGTGAAGGGTTTGGATGGTTATGCTCGCCTTCATAAGTTGCTACTAATATGGATCTATCTTCTGCACTTCTTTGTACCTGAAGGATTAAAAAATAAAAACCAATGTTCTCATAAGAAAGACACTTAATTAAAAGATCTTAATCTTTAAACCTTAAGACAAGATGGGTTTGGTGAAGATTTCATGTTTGGCTTACCTTCTTCTTTACAGGGCATGTTGGTGCAAAGGAACATCTGAAGTATGCTCTAGGACATGGGTTGTCCCTAGTTACCTTCTGACCATATTTCCTCCATTGATATCCATCCTTCACTACCTGCAATATCAAACCCAAAAGTCAGAATAAATCTTTTTGAGAGAGAGAGAGAGAGAGAGAGATAGATCTAACCCTAGAGACAGTACTTACAAGGGTCGTATCAGAAGCATCTGTTTGTACATAGACCCTTGAGATCTTGGGCTTGATGTCTTCCTTTGGTATCTTATTGCATGAATCTTCTTCTTCAGTGGAGCTGCTATCAGTATTGCCTTGATTCACATTACTATCGCTGTTATTGTTGCTTTCGGTTTTTCTCTTTTTCGATGGAGGAAATGGAAGAGCAACAAGTCCTTGATCATTGTTCTTTCTCAAAAACTCCATCATTTGGCTCTTCAAATTATTGTATTTCTCACACATCACACCCAACAACTCGCTTAGCTTCTTATTCTCTTCAGTTACCAGATTCAACTTTTCTACCAACAAACTTGCCTCTTCGTTTACTGATGGTTTCCTCTTCGAATTAAGAAACTCAGTTTGAAACTCTTTATTCTCTTTCTTCTGAAGAAACGAGGAGATGAAGAACTTGAGTTAGATTAGAGAATTCTAGTTTTGGTAATAGAATCGAAATGGGTATAACAAGAATAGAATCCCACTTACCGGAGTTTGATTCAAGACTCCATACGAATTGAGATTGAGGTCAATACTGAGAGAAGTATTAAGTTTCAAACAAGTTGAGTCCATGGCCGCCGACGAGAGCTGGTCCTTTCAATTACTTCACGCAGAGCTTGCTTAGATGGGTTATCAGCAGAAATGAAGAAGCTACGTGAAACTGGCTTGACACAAAACAATATATAAGAAGGGATGAGAAGGGAGAAGCTTTTCGCCTACAGCACTTTTGGAAGGAAACTAGCAGGAAGTAGAGGTTCAGCTTTGAACGTCAGCTAGAAGAGTATGAGACAATCTTGTCGTCTGCGCACGCCAGATGGGGAGAAGGTTTATACTTTTAGTATAAATAATATTTTGGATGATAAGATAAGATCTGAGGTGTTTGATGGAATTAAATAAAAATAAATAAAAAATAAAAAAATATAAATAAAGGATCAATGAAGTCCAAAGTCTCGTCTAATGACAGTTGAAAATCTTCAAATTCAACATTCAAGTTTCGAAGTCAAGCCAGCCGTATATGGTAAAACAGCTCTCTCTTTCTCTGTCTACCCACCTTGTGCTCTTACTCTTAAACAACTCTTTAATGTTTGGACCCATACCCTGCGGCCGACTTTATTTGGACATGGTTTTCTTGCCCATCACGTTTTCAACTCTCTCCTAATTCCTTATTATTTTATTGAGGGCTAAGAGTTCTCAACGATAATATGGAAAAGGGTGGTCCGAACATAGGTGTAGGAAACGTTTACATATATGGGTTTTTTTTTTATTATTTTTCTAAAAAAAAAATAAATATATAAAAAAATCTTAATGTTTTGGACGTATCTTATACCTCATGTAACTGATGTTCAGCGATACTTTTCCCTAATAATATTATGGGCCAGCGATTTTTGTGGGAGAGCGTGACCTCTGCATTTGCATAGGATCAATGAGAATACGTACGCTGATGTCATAGGGTGAGATTTTTTCCTTTCATAGGGATGAAGTGATCATTTTGTCCCCCTCTATATCTATATGTAACCGGTACACCCCCCAACCCCCCACCCAAGAGTTGTTCTCTTAATATTATTTTTAATTGAATATTATCAATAGAGATCCCCCACAAGCTCAGAGAATTACCCAGTGGGGAAGAATTCTCTTTTTTTTTTGATTAATTGGGAAAGAATTCTCACATGGTGGATATTCGAATCCTCAAACACCTGGAGAGGCTTTGCAAATTAAACATACCGAATAATACACTCTCTAGGGACGTGCACGACCATTCATTAAGGTAAAACAATGAAGAGAGTGTATCAAAAAAGGATCTTCCCTGCTCGCAAGGCCGCACCGCAATGCACCGTCAAATTGGTGCGCTGTAGAGGATTTTTATCTCAGTTCGAGTGCCTTTTCCTTTTCATTTTTTTTCTTTCTCCATTTAACCACTATTTTATTTTCTTTTTTAGTTTCCTTTTAACATAATTATAGGGAAAAGGATTAGTATGCTAGCGGTACACCATAAGCTAATATCCTTTGTGTCTATCTTTCTTTTTCTCCATTTGAAATTACTCTCTTATCCCTCGAAGGGAGGGAGGGATAGATAGACACATAGGTTTCCAACTTACATTATACCGCTAGTATACCCATCCTTTTCCCTAAATCCTATTAGGGGCAGTGTTCCCAGTGTAGCTCCTATGTGAGTGGTCAATTGGAGAGCATGCAGAGGCATCAAGCAAGGTCAGTTTATCCACAAAACATTCAAAATATCCATTGTCTTTACATCCTCAAATTTAACCTTATCTACACTCAAGATATAAACAAGGTCTGCTTCACTCTAATCTATCCTACTTGATCACAATTGAGTAGGGGTGTAAATGAATAGCCGAAATTCGTTTCCGTTTTCGTGTCCGTATCCGTTTAGCACTATCCGAATCTGTCCGAAAGCTAAATGGATGCGGATACGGATAGGCTATAGCTATCCGAAAAGCTATATTTACATGTAAATGGATAAAATATCCGATCCGTATCCGTGTCCGTATCCGTTTAGCATTATCCGAATCCGTCCGATAGCTAATCGGATGCGGATGCGGATATAGCACTATCCGAGCCAAATCCGATCCGTTTACAGCCCTACAATTGAGACGCAACGATCTCAAGATAAGAGAAAGTGCAGTCCTCACGGACGATGACCATAAGACCATAAAGAAGATCACATATAATTCGAACAATTCTCAACTAATGGCAATATTTGTGCAAATTCATGGGGTTTGGGCTGTCATTTCACCCCCATGTGTCTGTTGCAAGGTGCATACTTTGGGACAAAGTTCGTTTTTCCATTTTATTTTAAAAGAAAATGTTGTCCTTTTTAATTAATTATTAAATTTAGGGTTTTTACCAAATGACCCCCTCAAAATGCCCATTTGTACAAATGTACCCCTACAACTTTACAATTTCCACGTGCCCCCTTACTTTCAAAACATTGTAACACTTTAGTCCAGTCCATTAGTCTGGAACGTTAGACGTTAGTTTCAGATAATCTAATGACCAAAATGCCCTCATGATAAAAACCCATCAAAATTAGAGTAGAGTAACCAAATTACCCTCATCTTCCCCAAATAGTTTAGGGTTTGAAATTGAAAATCGAACCCTAAACGATTCTAGAGATAAGCACCTTCATCTCATATCCTCAATGATGGTGGGTTCTTGAGCTCGAAAAATTGCAACCCAAATTGATTGTCACGGCCACTTGATCAATCTTTCAATCCCCTGAGTGTGTGAGGAAGTGAGCAGCAGCAGATCAAGTAAGTAATTTTTATCTTTGATCCAATCCCTGAATCACTAAAACCTGGATTAATTTCCTCATTCAAATTCCCAAATTAATTACCTTGATCCCCAGTCCACAACTACAAATTCTAGAACTTTTTTTGGAAAGATTGCATTTCATTTTTCCGTGAATTTGAGATATGAGTTCTGATTTTGGAATGACAAGCTTTGCAAATTTTTTTGCCGATGTTGAGTCCATGATTCGATTCTAGTATCCATGTTCTAAATTCAAATTTTTGCGATGTTGAGCCAATTCTTCCATGATTTCACATTTTTCGATTCATCGATGTGTAGTTGCACACAACAATTCTAGCAGAATTTGGTCCGTTCAGTTCTAAATTCAGAATTTTTATTTTGATTTTATCTACTTACAGGGTATACTAATTGTCACGCCCCCACTCCGGATTGGAATAAAGTATAATAAAAGGGGTGACTAGGACGACACATGTCATCCAAATAAGCCTTCAGGATCACAGATACAGTATCCCAAGCCACATTAAAATACATTAACATCAGATTGCAGAGAAGGAAATATAATATTTCAAATGGATCAAAAATAAGCGGAAGCGTATAGTTAATAGTTACATGATGTTCACTGGCTAATGATAATAAATACATTAGTTAACACGTTCCTATGGTGATCAAGTAACTACAAAAATGTATAATAGTAAATGTTTATACAAGGGTTTCAAGTCCCAAAATGACAAAAAGGGACCAAGTCCCAACCATCAGTATGCCCCGTAGGCGCAATCATTACAAGGACATCCATTGCCGTGCTCCTCTAACACAGCCTCCGACTCCTTGGTACCAATATCATCATATCTTGAAGACTGGATTTCGAGACCAGCGAAATGACCACCATCCGCATCATAATTTAAAAAGTGTGCACAAGGGAGATTAGCTCCACTGAGTTAGTGAGGGGATGATGAATGCACAAACACACATTTCACACATAGTCCATGATGAATGTAAATGTTAGTAGATTTTTCACCTAACACACAGTCTAAGTCAATGGTAAATGCTACTATGACAACTCGGGAGACACTGTAGGTCACTTATGTTATCGCTACAATGAAACCTTTTATTGCCACTAGGGGGCCATGCTAGTCGAAGCCACCAAAACCACCCAGAGGCAGAACCCCATGATCAGTGGTCATCCTTGACTTGGTTTCTCTCCCCCATAGACCAAGAAGCCCTGATCACTCAACACTTAAACCCCTATTGGTAAGGGTCGTAGCATAAGAGAAATGAAACCTAGCCATAGGTATACTACATGCGAATCCTATCATCCCGAGAGGTATTCTGGGTGCATCAACGTCCCATTCCATCTAGCACCCGGGTACCAGCACGACACAGCACATACAGGCCAATATGACAACCAATATAATTTCATAAACATTTCTAGGGTTCCCGTACCAGTACACCTAGCACCGTCACCCGATACAAGATAGAACAAGCACATAACACAATCATATCTATTTGAAACCAAGAATAAGAATATGCAATTATGAAACATGCTTGATGAATATGCATCATCATGGTTAATACATGTATAAATATTAGCAAACCCAAACAAAACCCAAACCCACTCACCGAAGTTTGTTATAAAACTTGTATAAGCGTATCGATTCTTGCTCGAACCACTCCCTTGTACAGGTATTGATGACTAGGGAAGTGTGTCAGTATGTTAGAGAGGGTAGGGAAGATCCCCAAAGAGAAGCCCCTAAGATTACATGGGCAAAAGGCCATGATAGCAGCATCGAATTCAAGGCCGGATGCAGGCAGAGTCTTACCTCCGGTCTTGCCTCCAATAAACACAGAGCTACAGGGTACATCGGATCCAAGCCCGGAGGCATGCCCAGGCTTGGGTCTGGCCTTGCCTCCGATGTAAGCGATACATAGGTTTTGGAGGTTTCCAGGCATACATCTTGTACCACTTAGATTCCCAAGCCTCAAGGCAAAGGAAAGGATGTCCTAGGGTCCACTAGGCCGGGCCTTATAAACATAAAACACTCAAGGGGGTATAGGGATTCCATAGATCAACCTCAAGATTCCAAGATCTAGGGTTTCCCTTGAGTGCTTGAAACCCTAAAATCAATGGGGTTCAAATAGATCCTTTGGAGGGTGAAATAAGAGACAATACCCCAACTATGGGGTTTCAAGGTAAGCTAGAGACACAACTTGGGTTCCCAGTGGAACCCTGGGTCCAAAACCAACCATAAATGCCCAAAATCCAAAAGAGAATAAGGGAAGAGAGAGAATCGGCTGTTGGGGGGGAGGGGTCGTACCAAGCCAAGAGGTGAAAGCCCCAAGCCAATGAGCTCCAAGAGGGTTTCCCTTGTGGGGCCAAGCTCCACCCACCAATCCTTCTCCTTCTTCTTCCCTTCTCTCTTCCTTCTTAACTTTCCTTCTCTCCCATGATTTTGTTAGATTAAATGGAGTAATGACTCATGAATAGTCCAACCTCCCATCTTTATAACAAGTCCCACTTAGGACCTATTTTGCTAGGGTAGCTCAAATGTCCCTAAACAAGGAACACATTCTAAACTAATCTTAGAATATGACATGGGCCTTGTGGGCTTACTTAGGTATATAGCTTGGGCCTTGTGAGCTTACCAATGTGATCACCAAGGTAGGGGTTAGGGATAGGAGTTAACCCTACCCAAGGGCTCCGGTATCACCTGAAACACGGGCATGTAGGTCCCACATACAAAAGCAAACACAAAAGACTCGACAGCAGCATCGGATGCAAGCACGAATGCAGCCAGTCAGCTTGCATTTGACCTCGCCTCCGATGCAGGGAAAGGGGTAGATTAAGCATCAAAATGGTCCTGGCTTGGGCCCACAATTCAAGGACTTAGAGAGGGGAAAAACAAGTGATAAATAGGTTCAATAACTCACCCGTTGACCATCATGGTGTGTCCTCCGTGATTTCGAATAGCTTCCCAACAACGATGCCAAGTTCGTCACGAAGCGAAGTGTCTAAGTGGGCTGACACGGGGTGTGCCCTTTGGTACTCCTCGCTCTTAGGGCTGGTACTAGGAGGGTAGTCGACGAAGTCACCATCAACGAATTTTCCCCACTGCCAGTTGAGGAACCTTTATTTGACGGGCAAACCCGTGAAGTGGTCAATGATCTTATTACTAAGCTTGACCACCATGGTGAACAGCTCACCGGCATACGTGGTAACACCATCTACTCGTCACAAGGATAATAATAAAATATTAGGGTCTTGGGCACGCATATAACACTAATCCTGTGCCTGACTTCCTGGAGGGAGGGAGGGAGGGTGAATTAGATGTATTTAAACATTCTAATTTGATGTGAACTGTATCGTCTTCGTCACCATCACCCAGTCTCATTAATTATCAATTTTGTCACCAACACTTGCATCCAGGCACAGAGAGAGAGAGAGAGAGAGAGAGAGAGACTTGAAAAATATTTTAATGGAGCAGAACAGATACAGACACCAAAATGAGTTCTTCTTCACCATCCGCCCCCAACCCTACTGGAACCGTCCGCTGACTTGCCGCAACTCTGCTGCCAAAACCCTAACCTTTGGTTCTCCAAATCATACTCCACATAGAAATTATGTTGAATGTGTAAAGGAGCTCAATGGGGATTTCAGTCCTAAACTCTGTTTCTGCAAATCTGAAAGTGTGTTTTCTTGTATTTCCTAAGTTACTCGTTTAGGGTTCGATTTTCAGTTTCAAACCGAAACGATTTTGGGAAGATAAGGGCAATTTGGTCACTTTACTCTTTAATTTTGGTGGTTTTCTATCATAAGGTTATTTTGGTTGTTAGATTCCTGAAACTAACGTCTAACATCCCAAACTACCGGACTGGATTAAAGTGCTACAATGTTTTGAAAATAGGGGGACACGTGGAAATGGTAAAATTTTAAGGGTGCATTTGTGCATTTGTACAAATGGGAATTTTGAGGGGGGGTGGCGCATTTGGCAAAAACCCTTAAATTTATTTAGGTGAAACTTGCTCCCAATGCAAGGCTTCCTAGCCTCTCTACCAGGAGTTCAGATCCTCTATGCATACTTTCTCCTACACATCTGTTTTAGTTGCTAACACATGTCTCATTTATTGCGATTTAAAACATAAATAAAATATTTATGGAAACAAAAATACACAAGTTGGCATCTCAAATGTACATGCAAGTAAACGTACATGCAACGGGCCGAGGAAATATTATGTCATCATGTTGAGGTCATAGTTAATAACATATTACATGCATGTGGGATCCACACCATAGACACTTCCACACACTTCTAATATCTATCCATGAACCCCATTGGCTCGTCTCACCAAAAGCCAATTAATCAATATAATAATCCAACTTAATTATAAACAATGCCTTCCAAAGAACCATTTATAATCTTAGCCTTATGTTTAGCAAAAGAAATAAAATCTTAGCTTTATAAAACTCCAAAATTAACATTTTATCCATATAGTAATGAAGCCGTGTGTCACCCTTCCTTTGGATGTTCTGCTTGTATGATAGAGGCTTTAGCCATCCGTGATGCTGTTACTTTGGCTAGCAGCCTTCAGCTACCTCAGTTGCAGATTTGGTCTAATTGCCTTTCAGTCATCCTTATGCTTCAGAGGTCATCAGCCACTTTGGATTGGGCATCACAGTTAGTAGTTGATGATATTTTAGTTCTTTGTGTTACCTTTTCTTTTGTGTCTTTTTTACATGTTTCCCGAAACTGTGTTAAAGGAGCTCATTACCTTGCCATGGGGACTTCTAGGTTTGGTTTGTCTCATTTTTTATGATCTAATCCACCCTCTATCCTTGTAAATCTCCCAATCGGTCAGAGTTTTCTGTTGCCGATTTCTTTTAATAAAATTTTCACATTTGACCGAAAAAAAAATATGAAGCCGTGGGGATGGATGTGTTAAATAAAGAAGTGATGACAGCAGAGTCATAAAAAGTAGGAATGCTGAGTCATGAAATGACTAATTAAGAAGTGGTCTACAACAGTAGATGCATTAGTTGGATAGTTGGTGGTTAATACAACGAACCTAAGAAGTGAGTCTACATTCATGAATAGAATTTAATTTACCCACACGTTAATAGCCCACCAATTATACAGACCAGAGAATAGAAAAGAAACAAACAACTAAAACCAGTATGAAGTATACATTGAATTCAAAAAGTCAAGTCTTTATATTCTAATTTTAGCCAATGCACGAGTTGTGGAACGGGTAATTATATCATTGGACTTGTGTATGTGAGGAGACACCGTAGCATTGCTCTTGGCCCCATTTTCTTTTCCGGGGGGAAGAATATGTAAGACCCAGACTGGCAGACTTTGGAAAATTCTCTAGTTTTCTAGTTGTTCTTCATTATTCCTTATTAGGATTTGTCGTCTTGACTTTTCTGAAAAGGAAAAAGGAAAAAGAAAAAGAAAAAGAAAGAGAAAGGAAACTAATGATGGAAGTTTTAGGGCTGCGGACTAATTAGTAATTACCTACTCGCGGCCGATCCCTCACATGTCTATCCAATGTATATGACACATGCTAAGAAAATTTTGTAGCTGTTAAATTCTTCCACTTGGTTCATAATTGATGTAGAGAATTCCTGTATCATTTGGACTAAAAGAGAAGTCTACTCGATCGGGTCGGTGGAGTTACGGAAGTCATAATATCATTTTGAAAACAGCAGCTAAGGCTTTACAAGTTGTTCAAATAATTCATTCATTGGACTAAACTTTTGAAGCCAAATTCGTACATTTAAGGGTTGTACCTAGCCTCTGAAGTTTTGTACACGAATGTTAGTTTCCTATTTTAATTTTCAAATGTTATTTCATTACTTGTTTTATTTAGGTTTCTTTTTTCTTTGGAATCCTACCTTCTTATATAAGGGTCGTTTTGGACAAATAAAATCATCTTGAAGTTTTGAATCAATTCAGTTTGTTTGCTCTTCCTCCTCGTTGGAATTAATGTTTTCGTTACCTTGAGGATTAGAGGGTTGTGACCGCTAAAACGATGATGTAGAGGAGATATCAACATAGTTCTTGGACTCCCTGGACCAATAGAAGGTTACTCGGTCTGCCATAAGGTACTAAATTTTCATGGGCCAAGTTCTAGGCGGCATAACTTTACCCATACTCATCCGATTCACCGTTATAAAAATATTTTCGGAAATGGGAGACAGAGATCTATAATTGAGATTAGTTTAGCTAAGGCTTTCTTCCAAAATTTCCTTCGTTTTTAAGGCCATCTGGGTTCCAAAGCTTTGGCGCCAATTTTTTAATTTTGATTTTTGACGTACTTTTTAAATTTTGAATTTTGACGCACTTTTGCATCTATTTTAACGCTAAAAGATCATTTATATTAACAAAAGAGAGAGAGAAAAAAAAAAAGGTACAAACATCACTTGACCGAGCTAGAAACAACCACAAGAGAAATGCAACGGACGACTCTCCCACCTCGAGCAAAGCCATCAGTAGAAGAACCGAAACCAGTAAACTATGAAAACAACCACAAAAAATAAAACGAGAAAAAAATTAGGAGATATGATATCTTACTCTTCCTTGCGCATCCATCATTAGATCCTGATTAACCAATAGAGGCTAGGAGGAGATAGAGGAGCTATTCTTCATCTTAGTCATTGATTTTGCTAAGAAATCAGCAACTGGGTTTGCTTCATGAAAACAATGAGTGATTTTCCATTCAATCCTAGAGAGAAAGGACTGAAGGGAAGACCATTGCTGCCACATAAACCAATGGACAACCTAACAGGAAGCCAAGACAACCACCACAGTTGAATCACTTTCCACCCACAGATGCAAGTAGCAATGCTCTCTAGCCATTTCCAGCCCATTAATCAACGCTGAAACGTCCAACTCAAAATGGAAGAGCAACAAGCCCTTGATCATTGTTCTTGCTCAATATATCTTCTTTGGGATATTCTAAGGACTTGTTTGACCTACCCAGTAAATCGCTATGCCTAGAACATAAAAAAGTTCACTTATATCTTTTATGTCAAATTTACGTGTCATAACTATTTCATATAATGCAACAACCCTAGATCATGGCTCGCTAAAAGAACTTTTTTTTTTTTGGTAAAGGTCAGCAAAGTATTGAATCAATAATAACAAATCAAAATTACAGACAATGTCCAAAACAAATCAATGGAGTTCCTTCCCCATCTTTGGCATGGCCATCAATAGGGAAAAAACTCCAAATAACAAACCAATAAACCAAACAAAATCACCTAGAAAATCTGTATCTAGGTCTTAATTAGGCATCCCATCTAGCTTCGTTGAGCACACAACTAGGAGCCGCAACCCAGGTAACTGAGGTCCTTGATGAAGCTGCATGCTTGGCTAAAATGTCCGCTACCACATTTGTTTCTTTGTAGCAATGGCTTATCTTCCAAGTGAACTCCGCCAAAAAGGTATTGTAGAAACGCCATTTATGTTGAAAACTCCATGGAATTGAATTACTTTTCATACAACTTACCAACAAAGCATAATCACTTTCAATCCATAGTTTATCTACCTTCATCTATAATGCATGGTGAAGACTGTTGAAAAATCCTTCAAACTCTGCCATGAAGTTTAATAACGGATCTACTAGGAGAGATCCTTGCAGTGACTCCTATGGAGTGTTTTTTCCAATATTTGTTTCCTTATATTGTTGCATGTGATAATGGTAACTATTCAAATAATACCTCACCATTATCACATGTGATAATAGCTGTCCTCAGACATGTACTATTGCTATATATATAGCACTCTTATGTAATCTTTTTCATATCAATCAATTATCTTTTCTCTTCCAAATTTATCATGGTATCACGCTAGTGACGATCTTGGCCTGCTCATATCGTCTCCTTCCTCCTTTGCATCTTCTTCCACTTCCATTTTCCTTGCTTCATCATGCCGGACATAGACAATAATCCAGTTGGTGAAACAAGCGGTGTGCAAGGAGGAACATCGCAGACCTCTCAGCTGTCTGGCTTGGATCCCTCCTCCCCATACCATCTCCACCATTCGGATAACCCAGGTGCTCTCCTTGTCTCCACACCTCTCAATGGTGATAATTATCCCACCTGGCGTCGTGCTATGAGAATGGCTCTGCTCGCAAAAAATAAAATGATGTTCGTCGATGGGAGTCTCCCACGTCCCACTGCTCCACCAACTGCTGTCCAGACATGGGATCGATGCAACTTCATGGTCCTGTCATGGATCCTCAATGTTCTCTCTCGAACCATTGCTGATAGCATGATTTATGTGGAAATAGCGTCCTCCATTTGGAAGGAGCTTGAAGATCGTTTTGTCACGCGGCAATGCTTCTCAAGTTTTTCAACTCAAGCGCTCTATTGCAACCATACAGCAGGGAGCTGATTCCCTCTCTTCTTACTTCACTCGGCTGAAGCTTTTATGGGATGAATTAGCATCTTATGTGGTTGTTCCCACATGTTCTTGTGGCGCACAAGGTGCTCTTCACTCTGCAGGCCAGCAGGAACGTGTGTTCCAATTCCTCATGGGGTTATTGGATATATATGCTCAAATTCGTTCTCAGATACTTGCAATGGACCCCCTCCCTGATGTGAATAAAACGTATCACCTTCTTCTACAAGAGGAGCAGCAGCGCTCCCTCTCTGCGCCACCTGTTCTTGACACGGCGGCAATGGCTGTTACTTGATCTAGCACATCAAAAGGTCCTCGCCCATCTGCTGGCTCTAACCATGATCCCAATCGCAATCGTCCTTTTTGTGATCACTGCAAAATCCACGGTCACACTAAGGACACTTGTTGGCCCTTACATGGCTACCCACCTGGACATTCGAAGCATCGTCGCCCTTCAACCCAGGCTCTCAAATCTGGTTCGCCTACTGCCAATCAAGCTAAGGCAGCAACTGCTGCTCCGGTCCACCCAGCTGTGACTCCTTTACCATCATCCGCTCCTACGTCTGGTCTCACACAGGCGCAGCTACAGCAGCTCCTATCGCTCTTGACCCCAGATCCTTCTACTGCGCATGCCAATCTTGCAGGTATTGAACAGTGTTTTTCGGTTTCAGGTATGGGTTCTCATCTATGGTTACTTGACAGTGGGGCATCTGATCTCATGGTTTCTAACCTTTCTTTACTCACAAATGTCACTTCTCTTACATCACCTATACTTGTTTGTTTACCTACAGGTGCCCAAATGCCCGTTACCCATTGTGGCACACACCATCTTACATTTGACATTATTCTCCGTGATGTGTTGTATGTTCCATCTTTTTTTTTTCAATTTGCTATCTGTTAGTAAACTCACCACTAATTTTTCCTGTATGGTCTCTTTTTTTTCTTCTTTTTGTGCCATTCAGGTCCTTCCATCGAAGAGGCTGATTGGAACGGGAACGCTGCGTAACAGTCTATATCACTTCACTTTGGGCAGCCCTAGTTCAATTCCGAATTTATCTCTTGCTCTTTCATCTTCCTTTTGGCACAATCGCATGGGTCATCCTTCTCGTGACCGTTTAAATTTGTTATCCACTAATTTGTCAAATGTTTTGTCTAAGCATGAACATTGTGACATTTGCCATTTAGCTAAGCAAACAAGATCACCATTTCCTTTAAGCACTTCTCGATGCACAGAAATATTTGGACTTATTCACTGTGACATTTGGGGAGGTTACCCCACCCCCACACACACCGGTGCCCATTATTTTCTTACAATCGTTGATGATTTTTCTAGGTGTGTTTGGGTTTATCTGATGCATCAAAAGTTTGAAACTTATGCTCTACTCCTCTCTTTTTTTGCATTGGTTAGAAATCAGTTTGGAACATCAATCAAGCAAATTCGGACCGATAATGCAAAAGAATTTTTTTCTGGACCATTTCAGCATTTTCTCTCTCAAGAGGGTGTCCATCACTAGCATTCATGCATTGGGACGCCCCAACAAAATGGGGTCGCCGAACGGAAACACCGGCACCTTCTTGAGGTGGCTCGAGCCCTGCGTTTCCAGGCTCATTTACCCTTACCTCTTTGGGGAGATTGTATTCTCACAGCCGCTTATCTTATTAATCGCGTACCAACACCAAATTTGGGGGGTAAAATGCCGCACGAATTGTTATTAAAAACTGCACCTTCATATGATCACCTACGGGTATTCGGCTGTCTTTGCTATGCCCATGATCATCACCCTGGTCAATCCAAATTCAACCCCTATGCTATTCCCTGCATTTTTGTTGGCTACCCTTATGGTCAAAAGGGTTACCGTGTTTTCAACCTTCGAACCCAACAATATTTTGTTTCCCATGATGTGGTTTTTCATGAGCACTTGTTTCCATACCAAACCAATTCACCACCCTCTGATCCATACTCAGTCCTACCCTCTCCTTTCGTTGATCTTGATGATGTGGGATCCATCCCACCAACCCCTTCTCCATCTTCCCCTGCGTTTCATTCACCACCAGCCCCGTCACCTGCACCCCCAGCCGACCCTCCCATCCTGCGTCGTTCTAACCGGACTCGGGTTCCTTCTACTCGTCTCATGAATTTTGTGTGTAGTACTGTTACTCCAAGTTCCTCACCCATCACTTCGACGTTGGTTGGTAAAACTCCTTATCCTCTACATGAATTTTTATCTTATGATGGTCTTACTAATAACCATTTTGCATTTATTTCTGCCATTTCTTCTGATCATGAACCATCTTCATTCCATGAGGCCACCAGATATCCCCACTGGCAACAAGCCATGCAAAATGAGATTTCTGCCCTGGAACAGAATAACACTTGGTCTTTGGAGCATCTTCCTGCAGGAAAATGGGCGATAGGTTGCAAGTGGGTTTACAAGGTCAAAAGACATGCTGATGGTTCCATCGAGCGCTATAAAGCGCGTCTCGTCACCAAGGGTTACACGCAACAAGAAGGCCTCGATTATAATGAGACTTTTGCCCTTGTCGCTAAGCTTGTAACTGTGCGAAGCTTACTAGCCGTGGCTGCCATTCAGGGTTGGCACCTACGCCAGCTAGATGTCAATAATGTATTTCTACATGGTGCACTTGATGAGGATGTCTATATGCGTCTCCCTCCGAGTTATGGCGAAGAGGGGGAGACCCATTTCTGTAAACTATAGAAGTCCCTTTATGGTCTGAAACAGGCCTCTAGGAATTGGTTCGCTACTCTCACTACAGCCCTCCTAACAGCTGGTTTTCGTCAATCTCGAGCCGATTATTCACTTTTTATCAACACAGGTTCTGGTTCTTTTATGGCTGTCCTAGTATATGTTGATGACATCATCATGGTTGGAAATGACCTCACTGCGATTCAACAGCTTATTTCTTTCTTGGATAACCGTTTTCATCTCAAAGACCTAGGTAATCTTAAGTATTTTTTGGGCATTGAGGTAACCCGTGCCAAAGATGGTCTTCTTATCAACCAACGAAAATATGCACTGGAAATCTTATCTGAATCGGGCCTACTTGGCGCCAAACCCGTCACCTTTCCAATGGAGCAGAATCATCGGCTAGCAGTTGATGTTGGCACTCCTCTATCTGATCCGACCCCCTAGAGGCGGCTCATTGGGCGGCTGATTTATTTGGCCATAACACGGCCGGACATCACATATGCAATGAACACACTCAGCCAGTTCATGAATCAACCATGCCAACCACACTGGGATTCAGCAATTCGACTGGTTTGGTACATTAAATCCTCTCCAGGCACTGGTGTCTTCTTTTCGACGAGTAGTTCTTTGACCCTTACTGCTTTCTCAGATTCAGATTGGGCTGCATGCCCCTCTACACGACGCTCGGTGACCGGTTATATCACTTTTCTCGGCTCCAGCCCGTTCTCTTGGAAGTCCAAGAAACAGGTCACCGTGTCCAGGTCGTTAGCCGAGGCTGAATATCGCTCCATGGCTGCTGCTACATGTGAGCTCATTTGGCTTCGCACTCTACTTCATGACTTGAGTGTCATGCTTCCCACACCCATGCGCCTATTTTGTGACAATCAAGCCGCTCTCCATATTGCTGCGAATCCAGTGTTTCATGAGCGTACAAAACACATCGAGCTTGATTGCCATCTGGTTCAAGAGCGCATCCAATCTGACTATTTACAGACTTTTCACATGTCATCCAAGCTCCAATTGGCTGACATCTTTACTAAAGCACTGGGGCGTGATCAATTCCTATCCCTCGTATCCAAGTTGGGCATTCGAAACATGCACCCTCCAACTTGAGGGGGAGTAATAACGGATCTACTAGGAGAGATCCTTGCAGTGAATCCTATGGAATGTTTTTCCCAATATTTGTTTCCTTATATTATCGCATGTGATAATGGTAACTATTCAAATAATACCTCACCATTATCACATGTGATAATAGTTGTCCTCCTACATGTACTATTGCTATATATATATAGCACTCTTATGTAATCTTTTTCATATCATCAATTATCTTTTCTCTTCCAAATTTATCAAAGTTGGTATCAACTCTAGTATAATAAGCATAACAACACCGAGTCCTCCCAATGTAATTTCTCAAAATTCCTCCAGCCCCTGACCGCCCCGAGTTTCCAAGTGAGCAACCATCAATATTTAGCTTGACCCAGTCTTGGAGAGGAGGCTGCCAAATGACTTCAAGAATCTACCTACTAGGCTGCCGAGAAATATTTACAAATAATTTCCTTGAACGCAACAAATCTTCCACGGAAGAAATTTGCACTGGAATTACACATGACACATCTCTTAGATCCTTGAGAATCATTTTTACCGTAGCTGAAGGTTTACAGTGCTTATTCTCAAACCTCTGTCTATTCCGTTCCATCCAAATTTTTTACGGCACTATAATAACCAATACAGACCATATTTTTGGGAGCAATACACTAGCCTTTTTTCTCTTCCACCATGAAAACAGCTCCTCAATAGAAGGGAAACCAGTCCATCTCTGATCAAAAAGAGAGAGAATCGCAGCCCACACTTGAGAAGCATACACACACTCAAGAAAAATATGATTAACTTATTCTTGGCATTTACAACATAAATCACAGCGAGACACACCTGGAACAACATGCTTTGTAATATTTTCATCAATTGGGGGACCCATATGCTGTAAACGCCAACCAAAAATTGAAGACCTTGGGAGAACAACTTTTTGCCAGACCAACCGCTACCACCCTTGCTGAGGCAAACGGAAACGCAAAACTTCCCAAGCTGATTTAACTAAGAAAGCCCCGACTCTGTTAGAGACCAAACTCTAGTATCCTCAAAATTTACAGCTGGCAAATTCACTTTCAGAATTTGATTGCACACTATTTGCAACTCAGGCGACCTGATAGCCAGTAAAACCCAAGCCCCATCTTCTATGTAATCAGCAACTTTGTCATTAAAAGACCTTGGCAATGTTACATATGTTAGTCAAATAGTAATCCATGGGATCGTTGTACTCATGTATCAAGTTGGGTTCATAAATATTGGAAAGTTTGGGTTGCCCTAGGGCGTCCTACATAAATTTTAGGGTTGCCTATGGTTGCCCATGAGTGCCCTACCATGACCCAATTAGGATATGATATGATAAACCATTACCCAATCGATCTCTTACTTGTCCCATAAAATTATGGGATCCCCAAGAGAGAAAAATTTCATCTCTTTTCCATCCCATGGAAAGAGGGATCCATCCCATACCCGAATGCGCAGCGGAAAGAGATCGATTCGGGTTTCTTTCACATCCCATGAATAATCACATAATAGAAACAATAGGAATTAACAGAAATATGCTAAACCTGATGAGCCTCAAGCGTTGCTCCTCTAATAGACAATGGTTCTTCCTCCAACGACCACTCCAGGTAAACAGATCTGAACCTCTAATGGTGCAACCAAGGTTCTCCAAGTCAATCCAATAATCTCTTCAGATCTTCAAGCACGAATCCGAGTTTCCAAAACCCTAACTCTCAAAAACTAGAGAGAGTAAGAAGGAGAGAGAAGAGATCAAGAGAGAGAGAGAGAGAGAGAGAGAGAGTGAGAGAGCCAAAAACGTGGGAGAGAGGGGGAGCACCCAAAACAGTCCAAGGCTGGAAAAAACCTCTCCCCCTCCACATTTTAGGTGTTTAAATAGATAGGGCTTTTAAAACCCTGTTTGGAAAAATCCCAGTGAGACTCTGACACTCTCTCTCCTCATTGACTTGAACCTATTTAAACCTGATGGGCTTCTAATTGGTGAAGAAGCAGAATTTAATATGAAATAGTTTAATTAATTATTTATTTTATATTTAATGGTTAAATAATAAATTCCACCATATCTAATAAATTAAATAAATAAATAATTAATTAGCAAATTCCAATTATACCCTCACATAATAATTAATTATTATGTACCAATCCACCACTAATCAACACCGTAATTATGGAATCTAGGGCATGTACACTAGTACTGCCAAACCCCATTCCATAGTACATATCCATATATGAGTGTTTATGTATATGATCGGATCTCGCAAAACTCGATAAAACATTTTAATTAAATAACTACATATAATCTATCATTTTATGTAAAATAGGTTTTGCAAAAACCATTTCCAAAAAGAGCACTGGATCCAAATTTCAATTCGACCATTCATAGACAACCTCAATCTTGGTATTCCCCAATCGGGCAATGGTGATCATGTTGAGTAACTCCTTCACTCACAAAGTGTTTGCACATTCCCAGAACATCGGCTTTGACTCACTTGAGTCTCAGTCAGGATGAACCAAAGAATGTGGTCACATTTTGCAGTGACAAGGTCCTCTCAGGTACAGAGTCTCGGTGACACATGTCTATCCCATCCTACATCTGGTAGTAATACATGAGGGAATCGACAAAGTAGTTTGCCAATTCACATCATTATGCACACTCACATTCATACCCCAACATGAACATGTTTAGGCATACCCAATGCGACGACCATATGATAAGGGTGCCCAACCGAACCCCTAGTCGTGACTACCATTTTACGTAAAACTTATGGACACATAATGCTCAAAAAGTTTATATCGCATGCGATAATATTAAACCAAAATGTATAAAAGGTTTAATACCAAATAAACTGGATCGAACCGGGTTTGATGGACACATAAATCCAACAATCTCCCACTTGTACATCAAAGCCAATTTCCCATACATTGTACACCCATGCCCTCCATGTATTTTTCAAATACCCTAGGAGACAAACACTTTGTCATGGCATCCGACACATTTTTTGTAGTGTCTAATTTGGAGATACTCACGTCGCCTTGCTAGATTATCTCCCTGATAAGGTGATACTTCTACTGTATGTGCTTGTTCCTCTGATGAGCCGTAGGCACCTTTGCTTGTACAATTGCCCCTCTATTGTCACATAACAGGGGAATTAATATCAAGGACTACTCTAGAAATGTTAGGAACTTCCTAACCCAAACATCTTACTAGCCGCATCACATGATGCAAGGTGTTCTTAAAAATTGGGATCGGCTATAGATTTCTAATTTGCACTCTGCCACACAATGGCACCTTCACCCATTAGACTAGTAACGACTCACAATACCTACTGCATAGCAAATGTCCGGCATTGTACACAACATAGCATACATAAGACTCTCTACTGATGAAGCATAAGGAATCTTCCTCATCTCTTCAATATCTGTCTGAGACTGAGGATATTGAGATTTGGAAAGATTGACTCCATGTCGGAAAGGAACACTTCCCCATTTGGAGTTTTCTATATTATATCTGGCCAGGACGTTGTCTATATAGATAGCCTGTGACAAGCCTAATATCCTTTTCTGGCGATCTCTTACAAGTTTTATCCCAAGGATATAGTTTGCTTCACCAAGGTCTTTCATTGAAAAAGTAGTAGACAGCCACTGCTTAACAGATGAAAGAAACCCTATATCGTTACCAATAAGCAATATGTCATCTACATATAAAACAAAAAAACATACTGCACTCCCATTAATCTACTTGTAAACGCATGGCTCATCCATGTTTTGATCAAAACCAAATGGCTTGATTGATTGA
This sequence comes from Telopea speciosissima, assembly GCF_018873765.1. Lineage (NCBI taxonomy): Eukaryota > Viridiplantae > Streptophyta > Magnoliopsida > Proteales > Proteaceae > Telopea > Telopea speciosissima. The sequence goes on from NC_057926.1 coordinate 11,777,508, forward strand.
TCAAACTTGATGTTCTAGGTTCCAGAAGCCTTCTTTAGTCCATATATGGGACCTCTGCAATTTGCCTACTTTTCTATCTTCCTCCAAGGAAGAGAACCCCTCTGGCTGTTGTATGTAAATTTCTTCTTGAAGAAATCCATTTAGGAGTGCAGTCTGCACATCCATCTGCCAGATCTCATAATCATAGTATGCTATGATTGCTAATAAAATCCTGATGGATTTCATCATCGCTACTGTGAAAAAGGTTTCCTCATAATCTATACCCTCTTTCTGGGTATAGCCCTTTGCCACTAGTCTCGCTCTGAATCTTTCGACCTTTCCAATCCACGCCCTTCTTCCTCTTGAAGATCCATTTACATCCAATCGGCTTAACGTCAAGTGATGAATCAACTAAAGTCCAGATCTTATTAGAATGCATCGAATCAATTTGAGAGCGCATTGCCTCCAACCACATAGTGGCATCAACATCCTTAAGAGCCTCAGAGTATGTTATCGGATCATCATCCGATTCAACTGACACCATGTGGAACTCTTCCACTATTTTCTCTTCTTCGGTGAGAAGAGTAAACTTGGTGGGTGGTTTAATAGCCCGCCCACTACGTTGAGGTTCATGAGGTGTTTCCTTTTCAGTGGGTATGTCAACTAGTCTCACTTTTGGAAGTGAAGTTTTTGAGTTATCCAATAACTCTTCAATAACTGCAGGTTCAGTTTTCTTGGTCAACATCTCTTCCTCAAAAAATGTAATATGTTTACTAACAATGATCTTTTGGTCAACAGGGTCATAGAAATAGTAACTTATCATGCCTTTAGGATAGCCTAAGACATAGCACCTCGAAGTCATAGATTCCAATTTGTCTGCCTATTTCTTTCGAACATGTGCTATGCAACCCCATATCCTAAAGTGTTGTATGCTAGGCTTACGCTCTTTCCACAACTCAAATGGGTATTTTAGCCACAGACTTAGTTGGAACCCTATTCAAGATATAGATCGCTGTTTTTAAGGCAAATCCCCAGAAAGAAAGAGGCAATTCACTGAGCATTGTTCGGACCATATCCAATAAAGTCCTATTGCGTCGTTCAGACACACCCTTTTATTGTGGTATTCTAGGATTAGTTAGTTAACTAAATATCCCCTGTAAAGTGAGATATTCCCCAAATTCATCTAATAAGTACTCGCCTCCACATTCTAATCACAAGGCCTTGATGCACTTATCCAACAGTCTTTCGACCTCGGCTTAGAATTCCTTGAATTTATCAAAGGCTTTCGATTTTCTATGCATTAAGTAGATATAACCATATCTAGAGTAGTCATAAGTGAATGTTATGAAATACTCAAATCCATACCTTGCTTGTATATTCATGGGTCCACACACATCAGTATGTATTAACTCTAACAGATCTATGGCTCTATTACCTTTATTGCTAAAGGGTTTTTTGGTCATCTTGCCTTAAAGGTATGACTTACAAGTATGAAATGGTTCCACCCTTAGACTCTGTAAGGGCCCATCTCTTACCAGCCTACAGATTCGGTCCATGTTAATGGGACCTAATCTTAGATGGCACAGATATGTTGAGATCACTGGGGCTACTTTACATTTCAAATCAACATTTGAAACTTCATTCGTTCTAATCGGGCAATCTCGGAAATACAACCACTTTACAAATATCCAGTTGCCACAAAAATATTAGTCAAACGAATGACCAATTACAATTAAAGTTAAAACAATAACCATCCAAAATTAGTTTGGAAACAAAGAGTATCTTCCTCTTAAAAGAGGGTACATAATAACAATCCTTTAAAATTATATCTAATGAACTAAAACTCAAAGTAAAAGTTCCTACGGCTAATACCATGGCTTCAGCTCCAGTGCCCACCCAAAGACGCACCTCATTTCTTTCCAGTTTCCTTGTCTCCTTGAACTCCAGCAATACATTGCAAATGTAAACAGTAGAACCACTATCCACCAACCAAGAATTGGACGATTCAAAAGATAAATTAGACTCATAAAGAATGTTTACATCATATGTACCTACTTTAGCAGCCTCTGTATCATCTGGCTTGTTATCTTTCATAGTTGCCAGGAATGCACGACAGTTTCTTTTCCAATGACCCTCCTTCTTGTAATAGAAGCACTTGCTTTTCTTATTGCCAAACTTTCCACCCTTGGGTTTCAGGGTTTTACCTTTTTTTTTCTTTTTTTTCTTCTTCCCATTTGAAGAAGGCTTCACATCAGTTGCATTGACCTCAGCCTTATCCTTTTTCAAGGTAGTTTTTGCCGCCTCTACCAATGTGTTCGCAAGCTTGGTGAGCTCCAACTCCTTATCTGACATCTTATAGGACATCCGAAAAGGAGCAAAGGTAGAAGGCAGTGATGATAAGATCACATTAGTCTTGTACCGTAGGTCAAACTTGGTCCCCATGGATTTCAGTTTTTCAAACAGAATAATCATTTTCATGACGTGGTCCATCACTGGAGTCCCTTGGCCCATTTTATAATTATGGATCTGACTCACTACATCGTAATACGCACGTGTCAACTACTTATTGAATAATTCAGCAAGCTTATCCATTTTACCACCTATAGTATGTATTTCCTTGATTGAGTCCAATACTGACTTTTTCAATGTTCCAAGAATGTAGAGAGAAGCATTGGAATCCCTCATAAGGAAATCTTGTATTCTCTCATGTTCCTCAAAATCATCATGGTGGGTTTCAGGAGGAATTTATTCATCAAGAACGGAGAAGAGACCTTCTACAGTCAAGAGAAATTTAATGCTCTGATACCAGTCAACATAATTCGTTCCAGTTAATTTGTAATCGTTAATGAGTATTAACAGGTTGGAATTAACGGCAGCCATTGAATTTAGAATCTACACATGTATAAGTAAACCGCACGCATATTGATAACCATTGATAAAAATTGAGAATACATATCAATGGTCTCTCAGAATTTAGGTCTCCCTCATGACCCAAAAAATGAATTGGATACCTACAACCCTTGCATGCATTACTTACCCTGCCGGGAGTCATTATACACACCGTAGTAGTTTGGACTAATCTGTCCGCCTCATGGGCTTCCCATATTTTCGGCCACCTGGGTGTCATGTCTAGATCCTGTCGACTGATATACACCCAAGTTATGTATACACCTATTGCATTAGTTAGAATCATGGAATCATGAAAGATGGCCCACTGTCGTAGTGCCATCTCACTATCCATACCCTAACGTATCTAGATAGAAATAAATATAGATGATTCTATGATAATGAGTCTGGCAATGTCTTGTTGGCGTATGCGGGGTCACATCACACAACCTCTACACCTATCTTCAATAGGAGGTCATGGATATGTCCACTAACCTAGACTAATCCATGTCATACATGTATTGTAATCAAAGAGGAACAATGAAATACTCTCACAAAATATCATGGATTGCATCAAATAACATAATTAATCAACATTAATTATAAATGATTATGGGATGACAGCATTTTTATTAGAAGCAATTAAAAAATCCCTCCCAATAAAAATACAAACTAATAATTTTCATGGGCACATCATCATGCCAAGGATGTTCCATGCTTCAACTCGATCATCTCCTCCATGTTCTCTTCTTTCAAAGTTGGCGATCATCATCTCCATTAACTTTGAACACATGCGGATCAACATCAACATTCTTTGGAAAATCTCTTCTCCTCTAAAAATTACATTTGAAGCCTAGAAAAAATTCTATACACTTTTCTTTCAAATATAAAGAAACCCCTATGAAGAAATCAACCCACCATTTTGGGTTGCCCATGGGGTGAAGTACATTTGTTTATAAAAAAGATAGGAGGAGAAAGAAAGAGAGAGAGAAGCATACATCCACCCATTAACCCCATGAATTAAATCTATGCCATAAATAACCATCCACATTATTACATAGTCAATCCCATATTCACATCCATAGCACAATACTAAGTATGGGTATAACCATACAAGTAAACAAAAAACATATGGATGCATCAAAATTTGAACCACCACATCACATGTGATAACATGTACTCATGCCCTTTTCAATAATTCTCGCACCCCCTTGAGGAAAAAAGCCTCCGCCGCCCCAGACAAAGGTAACCACAACCCCCACAAAAAAAAAAAAAAAACAAAAAAAAAAAAAACCCACCAAGGGGGGGCTTCACCTCAACCCTTAAGGAGGGAAAAACAAGGTAGGAGCCAGACACCCCCTTACAGAACGCCGCGCCAAACCCAAACCCATCCCAACGCAAACCAAGTTCATGGAAATTGCCTTTCCTTAACACCGCACCCCCCAAACCCACCCGGTACCCAGATCCGGGGGAAAGGCGCAGGATCTTCACTATAGGGCTTGGTTTTCTCCGGGTGGTAAACACCAGGGGCGTTCCCTGCTTTATCAGGAGGAAGATCAGATATCTTGCCCTCTTCTTCTTCCTGGTTCTCTTATTCTATAAAGACTTCGATTTAAGGCACAACTAACCCGAGCATCTCTGCAATTTCTTCTTCTTCACCGAAGAACGAAGAATAGTAAAATCTTTGTCAACTCTCAGCTCTTGAACCGCGCACTGAGAATATGTACATGTTCTCACAACCAGAGTAAGCTTTGTTCATTTGTATTGCAATAAACCAATCTTCAAAATTGATTTCTTCGCAATTAAAAAGAGTGATACGAGCTGTCCATCCTATTCTGTAATCAGATGAAATGTGCAAATTTATACTAACTCCACAATTATCAGCACAAGGTAATGGATTTGGATTTGGGCATGTTAGGGACTTGGACATCTCTCTTTGAAACCCTAATTTAGGGCAGAAGCAGAAGTGGAATGGGGAGGAAGACGAGTTGCAGGTGAGTGAAGGGTTCAGATTTGGGGTTTTTACCTAATTTGAAACCCTAAATTGCCAAGGGCAATTCCGTTAGTTCAAATCTAAATTTTAACACAGTTAGTCATGAAGTGACGGAATGGGCTTATTTGTTACCGTTTGCAAACCTTAGGGGGGTACGTAGAATTTTCCAAAACTGGGGGTAAAAATATCTTTTCGTCAAACCTCAGGGGTGGTATGTGTAAATTACCCTAAATTTAATTATGTGATATCCATGGATGAGAAAGGTGGCTCTGATACCATAGTATTAGTCAAATAACAGTCCATGGGATCGTTGTACTCATATATCAAGCTAGGTTCACAAATATTGGAAAGTTTGGGTTGCCCTAGGGAGCCCTACATAAATTTTAGGGTTGCCCATGGTCGCCCATGGGTGCCCTAAATAAATTTTATGGTTGCCCATGAGTGCCCTACCGTGACCCAATTAGGATATGGTATGATAAACCATTACCCGATCCAAGTCTCATAAAATTATGGGATCCTCAAGAGAGAAATTTCATCTCTTTTCCATCCCTTGGAAAGAGGGATCAATCTCATACCCAAATGGGCAGCGGAACGAGATCGATTCAGGTCTCTTTCGCATCCCATGAATCAAACCTGAACCATTTGCAATCCGAACATGATCAAAACCAATGTAATCAGACCGAGTGCTTAGATTTGCCATATCAGAGGTAAGGTGAGGTGTGGCACCAAAGTCGGGATACCAGTAGGGATCCGATGCTATAGGAGGAGTAGCATACTATCCAGAGGATGGGTGACAAGGCGGCTGGGCAGCATACATAGCAGCTGGTGGTGAAGAGAGGCCTTGTATGCTAGATTAAAGCGTTGATAGCACTATAGGGCAGAATGGCCCGATTTAGTGCGTACCTAACAAGTAACACGAGGCTGATGATCATAGTGTTGGGGGAAGAGCGAGCACGGCTAGGTCCACGAATATTTCCCCTTCCACGAGTATGGGAAGTTGAAGAGGAAGAGTTGGATTGGCGCATAGGAGCATGAGCAGTGATAGAAGCATCAGGTTCGAGATCAGCAATACGATTCTGAATCAGCATCTCTTGGTTGAACAGCAAACCAAGTAAATCATCAAGTTCAATAGGGTCAATCCGAGAGGTAACCAAGGTAACAAAGCTATCATATTTGGGACCAAGGCTGCTGAGGATACTGAGAATTAGTTGAGAATCCGGTATAGGGTGAGCAACCGCGGCTAGATGATCAGTCAAAGTCTTAGCCGGCGACGGAGAGGGAACCCTTCTTGAGAGAGCAAAGCTGAAACTCCAATTGCATGATGCGAGCCTGGGATTGAGGAGTGTATAGTTTTTCTAACTTACGCCATACCACATTAGAGGTGTCAAGGCCAACTATGTTGTAAAAAACCGATTCAGTAAGTGTAGATTGAAGACAGCATAGTATAAGCTGGTCGTGGTGTTGCCAGGCCATGAATGCCAGATTTACTATGACTTGTGCATCAGAGGAGATACTGGTGGGAGAAGGACAGGGATGAGTGCCCCGTCGACGAAGCGGAGGTAACCGTGTAACTGAAAAAAGGGAGGCATTGAGCCCGCCAAAGGAGGTAGTTGTTGTGATCGAGCTTAATCTAAAGCATATGTGAGATGTTACCGAGGGCAAACGGGGTGGTGGTGATAGTGGAGGGCGCCATGGTAGATTGAGAGGAGTAAGAGGAAACAGCCGTGGTGGAGTCTGTTGGTGTAGAAGAGGAAGAAGGCATAGTAAACGCTAAAAAAAAACAATCGTGTTTTAGAAGAGAACCAGGTTTACTCTGATTACCATGAAAGAGTTGTTAAATTGTAATGGGTTTCTCACTTGTTCAGTCATGAGTTCCCTTGTGTATTTATAATGCTATTGATCAGTTATAATGGTTGTCATGTGTTTACAAGAGATAAGTATTAAAAGAGTTTTACAGGAGAACAAGATAGAACTTGTTACGGTGGTTGCATGATCTGATTTTGCGTTATCGTATGTGATTTGGATTGCTTAATCAGATCATGAGTCGTCTCATGAGAGGTTGCTGAGTCACCAAAGTTATGTGTCCTATTAAAACTCAATCACATTAATTCCTCAATAAACCATTGCCTTAAATCAAACCTCATAAATCCAAATGGAATAAATCAAATAACATAGGACATAATACATGTTGTACAAAGAATATTGCTAGAGGAAGACCCTCAAGCACTGTGCCTTTCAAGCTAGCCTGGGCTAGGAAAGAATATGGAAAACGAAGACTACTCTTTAATGTTTCTTTACTTCTCTATTGATTGAGAATGAGTATATCATACATGAGTACTGGGACTCCTATTTATACAGGTTCATGTTCAACCCCTTTCCTATTGTATCTCTTGGATCCGCCAGAGGGCTTTCCTTTCCGATAAGGTGGTCCCCGCATGTTCGGATTAGGAAAACCTTGCAAGAACCGAGATTCTCCCCCTAAATCGCAGGATCTTCCTATTCTTGCACATGAATTACGGTTTATAAGCTTATACCCGCTTGGAAATTCTCAACTAACTTTGCTGACGTGTTTAGGCCTTTATAACTGTCTTGCGCGTGGCTCTCCGCGTTTTTGGTTGGGGACCGGTTACTTGTAACCCGAGTAGGGCCGCGTGTCAAGCAGGGATTGGATAGACAGAACGTGGTGTATCAATACATAAAGTACTCAAATCAACATAAGAAATATAATATTATTAAAATATTAATAAATCGTTGATTAACATTAAAACCATAATTAATCTCTTAAAAATCAAGTATAATACATACAAGTATATTCCACATAAAAAATCATCGAAAATTCCCTCCAATGCCTGACACAAAACTACCAACATAACAGTTAAAATATTATAATATCAGGTACAAAATGCGGGGCATTGCAATTCAGGTTAGATCCGAACTGTATCCATGGGATTATTAATTTGTTTACACTTGGCATTTGCAAACATGCTTAGGTAGGAGCAAGGATGGTTGGATGCTGACCAAATGAAGATGGTAGCTTAAACCATGACCCGTAAATTAATCTGAACTGTAGGCTGATTTGAAAGGATTCGATCAATTGATGAATCTACCATAGTCAACCGCTGAACAATCATAAGCAGTTTTAGTGATTGAGTGATAATGTTCAAGTATGACACTATACTACTTGCTTGGTTTTTTCAAAAGATTTGGAGGAAGAGAAAGTTATCCGAAAATTAAGTTCTTTCACGCGGTTGATTAAACAAGATTTTAAAAGTCCAGTCAAGTCATCAGATTTTTTTGGTCTTGTTCATGCACACAATAATTTATGGGATGAAAATTCAAAAAGGATAAGAGAAATGAGGAATAAATTAAGTATTGCGACTAGAATCTTTCCTTTCTTTGAAACAAAAAAAAAAAAACAGCTTGAAAGTTAGCACAAACCCTTATCTTCCCACTCCCATCTTCTCCTTTTAGACCAAATGAATCGGCTAAAGGTTAACCAAGCCATCTGTTGGTGGACCTGTTTCTGCCCTTTTAAATTCTCAATTGTTGAAGCTCATTTCGGATATGAAACCTTTCTTTGATGACTAAGCCACTTACCAAAGGCGTAGGCCCAGCCCACCAAGTGCCTTTTTTTAATTAATCCTTTAAAGCAGCCCACTAGGCCCAGCCCCTCATCATGTTCTCTCATGTTGTTTTAGACAGAAACGACTAAGGATGTGATTCCTCAAAACAGAGTCCCCGATGCCTGCAACCTAAAAGATAAGCACAAGCGGGGATCGGAGATGACTCCGGGAGATCTTTCAATGCCTATGTCAGTTCTCAAAGCAACTAGTCAAAGGTAAAAGACCCAAAGTGAGTGAGAGAGTAATAGAGTGAATGGTAATCCTTGAATTAATGAATGATCCAAAAGGGATATATATACAAGATACATAATGTGAGATTCTAGATCTCCAAGAATAGGAAACCCAATATTGGGTGATACAAAATATTCAGCCATAACCAATTGATATTGAGTTGCCATAGTTAGGTGGATTCATATCACATGTGATAATAAACCGACAAAGGAAGGTAAGATCGTCTATGATATTTCCCTCAATACACCCCCTCAAGGTTGAGAATCGGGCAACCGAATCTTCAGCTTGTCACGTAGAGTCTAAAAACGGGTATGAGCAAGCGGTTTGGTGAGAGTATCCGCAATTTGATCTTGAGAGGATATGAACTGGACTTGTAAATGTTTCTTGGCAACCCGATCACGGACAAAGTGAAAATCGACTTCAACATGCTTTGTACAAGCATGAAATACCGGATTTGCGGACAAGTATGTAGCACCAAGATTGTCCCACCACAGAATTGGAGGACCAGTGAGAGGATATTCAAGTTCGGCAAATAGGGATTCTAGCCAGATTAATTCAGCCGATGCATCGGCCTGAGCTTTGTACTCAGCTTCTGTAGAAGAACGAGCCACTGTACGTTGTTTGCGAGATACCCAAGACACAAGATTGGGTCCAAGGAAAATCGCAAAACCCCCAGTTGATTTTCGATCGGACCCATCACCTGCCCAGACTGCATCAGTAAATACCTTGAGAGAGCAAGACGGGGAGCGCTCAATCAGTAAACCTGCCGTTTGGGTGCTTTTCAAGCAACGAATAATGCGCTTCACTAACTGCCAGTGCCTATGTCAGTTCTCAAAGCAACTAGTCAAAGGTGAAAGACCCAAAGTGAGTGAGAGAGTAAGAGAGTTCAAGACTGGAATCGGGTAAATAGGGATCCAAATCCTTTTACCTAGGGTCCTTCCTCCTCATTTGTAGAGGGATGGTAGGAGAGACTTGACCTGACATGGTTGTGGAGCACTCGAGTATTCCGATGTGGGTGGAGATGACCCAGTTAAATCAGCTTTAAATGCCGCCATATTGAGTCTTAGAATTCTTCCCTGCTCTTGTATGGATGAGACATACACAGGACGTGATGGGATGGCTTTGCCCCCAAGCCATCAGCCATAAATGCGCATGCAGGTCCCATCTAAGACTTTATCATACGTGCCAGGTGGGGAGGTAGCTCTGTAGCCTCTAGAGGGAGGCTTTGACATTGTGGTGACATCGCTATTTGCTTTTGACTTCACCACGTGTCAATCGCCATGGACTAGTCTATTCTTGGTATGTCATATGCCCCCTACTAGCAAGGGCCTGTGAAGGACCAAGGGAGCAAATTTGACGTGGTTGATCTGAGATCTGGTTGGGTTGGAAGACTGAGTGAACAAGGTGCCCCAATTGACCAAGCATCTCCCGAAGGACCTTTGACCGACCATCCAAGACTAGGGTGTCTTGATCTAGATCCATTATGACTAAGGAAATGCTGACCTAGGAGGTCAGGAATCTCAACCAGTTGCCTGATCATGAGGGATCGAGTACTCACTAATCGTTGAGCTGATAGGCTAGTCAGGATATCAGGTTAGATTTTTTGATTAGGCGCTCTTCCTCTTAAGTGGCTGGAAACGAGAGCAGCGGAGTGCCTTGAGGCTCTATCACTCAAACTGTTGAGTTGTCATATCAATCATTTCATATCCCTTATTTACTGCAGGGCACATTCTCAAGGCGCCTTTAATGCTGCTAGCTATATCACCAGGCCTTCTTGGGCTTGGGCTTCCAGTGTGTGGTCTAGGGCTTGCCAATTATCCTACTATGACTTAGCTAGGGGGGACCCTTCTATATCGCCTCTCTTGAGCGTCCATCATGACTGATCTTGACCGTTGGTCCACCTACATAAGAGTGGGACTGAGCCCATTCTTCCGTTCTTTCTTCCTTCGCGAGTTGCAGTGCTCTTAATGCCATCTTTGTTTTCTTGTCAATCGGTGCTCTCTTTCTCCTGCTCAAGTTGTCCTACATTCATCTGCTTCTTATCTTCTTCAATCCTCATCTGAATAGTAAGTTTTGATCTCTTGTGCCTTTTGTAATCATCATGGGACATTCAGGTGATGATTCCAACCGTCACCCCTCTCCTTTTGACAAGGGAAAAGGGAAGTTGAAGGGCCAACTTTCTGCTTCCACTACGAGAGAGGAAAAGGTGGTTAACACCATGACCACCAGTGAACTAGATTTTAGGCCCTAACTCTAGGTGGTAACTCTATTTCATTTTATTGTATGACCCCCATCCCTCGAAAATCATATACCCTTGAGAAGACGCTTTCCTTCTCTCCCTCAAACCGAGGACCATAAAAACCCCCTTTCAGTGCACCATCGAGCGTCAAGGATGGATCCTCACAACGGCAACTCCACTGGGGACTGATGGTCAAGTTTTTCAATACTAGATGCTACCGTTGAACGTAAGAATTTTCTCCCTTCTGCATTTTTTGATTGAAACTTGTTTAGCTAAACCCTTTTGTTGTACTAACTACATCATGCATCGTGTTCGAAGTGAAATCAAACGATGAAGGTACTCCCTGTTGTGCCTCTACCCCCGGGGAAGTGGAGCACATCATACTAAGTACTTTGAGATTAGATGATACCCGCTTCCTATACCATTATCATGCACACACAACACTTCATGGGAACACACAACCCCATGGTTAGTCATTGAACTCCATGTATAGTCATGGATAATTCACGGTCGAAGCCACAACCCTTGATATTTACTATACGGGTCTAGAATTACCAACGAGAGTATTCACTAGTGTGCCGTGGGGTACTCCGCTACTCAAAAAGGGCACTAGTTTGATTACTCTGAGATTGCGTGATCTATTCCCTAGGTATATCAAAAGAACCATGTACCCGCAATTCGCTATCACGAGTGGTAGGTATATCGGTCCTATCAAGGGTGACCTTGTTCTATCCTACCAGCCTACCTATTGCATACATCATGTAGGAAATTTGACCATATACAACTAGGATATGCCACAATCTAACCTCGTAGCTTTTTTAGGCCAAAAATGGAAATCTCAGCAGCATACTTTCTCTTAATGCAGAATACCGATCCGGGGAAGAATTCTATTTGTCCCTCAAATGTCCCTTGAATGTCCCTCGGTACACGTCATATATCCATTTATGTCAGTGTATCAAAAAATGTAGCCTCGATTGTCCCTCGTAGAAAGATACACAGTCTAAATAATATAACAATGATAGAATTCTGATGAGAGGTGCTCTGTATTAGGAAAAGGTAGATCGTTGAGAAGTCCTCGATTAGATCTCCTTATTATTATTATTGTGTTTGTTAGAGCTAGAATATCATTTTAGAGTGGAATGACTCCTCGGCCTCCTACATGCGGATAAAAACCGTCTGCAATTCATCATCCGGTAGGGCACTGGCGGAGCGCCCTTCAGTGATCAACACATTGTAAAAAGAATCCAACGGCTCTAATCATTTCCTTAACTCTCACCCGATATTACCCACTAGCAGACCCAGTTTGAGGGATTATCCGCCCCAGCTGGAAGGAAATGGGTATCGTCGCCTGAAATTGGGATTTAAAATGGAAAAAAAAAATAAAGATTTCCCTCCCTCTTTCCTCTCTCTCTCGAAAGATCCCAGGCATTCGGTTATTTCCTCTCTCTCCACTCATAACACCCAGTGATGTTTATGATATGTTTCCCAACCAAAAAAGCAAAGTTTGGTGCATAGTGGACACTCCATAAGAATTAAGGTGAGCCTATATGGTATTTGTTTCTTTGTTTATGTAGTCCTTTAGTGTTCTATGATAATCTTTCTTTGTGGAAAACTGTGTTTTATCAGTTCTTCTCCTTTATCTCTTTGATATTGATGAGGGGAACGGGTAGTCTTCATGTATTAGCTTCTTTATCTGATTAAGAAATTGAAATCTGTAAGTTTTTTACTCTTCTTGTTCTTTTTTTTCTTCTCTGAGGGTGATGGTTGACGTTGGAGGAGGGAGAGGTTTTCTATGTTGTTATTGTAAAACTTGATTTTTCTCTGGTTAAAATTTTCCTTCTAAATGTTTTGATTCTTCAAATCGAGCAGCTTTCCCTTTGTAGATACTCTATATATGAATTATATACTGTTGTAGTGAGAGTGAACGAATAGATTAATTAATGGAGTGGAAGCATTCACTCTTTGTAGATGTGTTAAGGATTCAAGAGAAATAAACTCCTATTTGCAACAAAAAGAAGAAGTAGAAATTACCTTGTTGCAAAGTCCCACCAACAGTATTGATAGAGAGGTTCAGCAAGCTTCTCTCGAGAGCTAGGTTCTGTGTCGAGAGAGAGAGACCAGAGAGAGAGCAAATAACTGAATGCCTGGGATTGTTCGAGAGAGAGTGAGTAAAGAGGGAGGGAAATCTTTCTCTTTTTTTTCCATTTTAAATCCTGATTTCAGGCGACGATACCCATTTCCATCAAGTTAGGGCGGGTAATCCCTCAAATCGGGTCTGCTAGTGGGTGATATGGGGTGAAAGGTAAGGAAACAATTAGAGCCATAGGATTCTTTTTTGCCAGGTGTCGATCACTGAAGGGCGATCCGCCAGTGCCCCGTTGGATTATGAATTACAGACGATTTTAATCCCCTACATGCCCCTTTTATTACGACAATTTAAGTAAATATTAATGGACTGATCTTCATAATGTGTCTAACATATATGTTCTCATTTATTTCTGTTATAAACATTATGTCAAGGGATGAGGTTTTTATATAATTTGATAGAATTAGAAAAATTTGTTTCTGTTAATATGGCATTCCATACTTGCTTCTGTTTTGATGTAATAATGCAATAGATTTTCATTCATCCATAAACTAATTCTCCTCTATATGGAGAATATATATGAGTTACAAGCAATCGGATTTACAAGATATCATAAGGGATTACAAGAGATCATAGTGGATTACAATATATCATAGAGGATTACAAGAGATCATAATAAGATTTAGAATCTTTCTTAATATAGAAATTTATATCACATGTGATTGGAGAAATCTATATCACATGTGTTTCCTAAAATGAGGTGATACTGATCTTAAGTATCCATAGCAGATAGGATTCTCAAGATCGGTTGATACACCCCCTCAAGTGGAAGGTCAGTGGCAACAGAGCTTCAACTTGTCCCTTAGAAACTCAAATCGGGCAGTAGAGAGTGCCTTGGTCATGATGTCAGCAATTTGGTCATTGGTTGAAATGAATTGGACCGAAAGTTGCTTCTTGGCCACTCGCTCACAAACAAAATAGAAGTCAATCTCGACATGCTTCATGCGGGCATAAAACACAAGGTTGGCTAAAAGATAAGTGGCACCAATGTTGTCACACCATAGGATTGGCGGTGCCTTGATCGGGAAACCAATTTCATTGAATGGGGACTCAAGTCAAATGAGTTCAGCAGCGGCATCAGCTAATGCTTTGTATTCTGATTCTGTAGAGGATCGAGCCACCGTTTTCTATTTCTTAGACCCCCAAGAGACTAAATTGGGACCAAGAAAGATCGCAAAGTCCCCGATAGATCTGCGATCATCGCCATCACCTGCCCAGTCGACATCTGAGAAGGCCTGAAGGCGATGGTCAGTGGTGCGATGGATTAAGAGTCCATGAGCCCTAGTATGCTTCAAATAGCGTAGAATTTGCTTGACCATTCCCCAATGTGCCTCAGTCGGAGCGTGCATAAATTGGTATACTCGATTAACTGAGAAAGAGACATCCGGCAGTGTCAAGGTGACATATTGCAGCGCCCCAACGATGGAGCGATATATTGTGGCATCAGAAAATGGTTCACCCCCTGAATCAGACGGTTTGCTTGTAGTGGCCATGGGTGTTGGAACTCCTTTGCAATCAGTAATGCTAGATCGATCTAGCAGATCACCAATGTACCTAGATTGTGATAGAAATAGCCCGTCGGTGTGGGATGTAGCTTCAATCTCTAAAAAGAAGTGTAATGGACCCAAATCTTTGATGGAGAACTCGGTTGCAAGAGAAGACAGAAAGCGAGTGATCTGGGTCGAGTTGCTTCCAGTAAGCAAAATGTCGTCCACATAAATTAGGGCATATAACAAGGTGCCACCATGGTTATAAATTAAAAGTGAAGGATCTGTTTTCGAAGCAATAAATCCGAACTTCAGGAGGAATTGGGTGAGTCGTTGGAACCAAGCCCGGGGTGCCTACTTAAGGCCATATAGGGACCGGTGTAAGCGGAAAACATGGTGAGGATGGGTCAGATTTGTGAACCCAGGAGGCTGGGTCATATATACTTCCTCAGTCAGATGCCCGTGTAAAAAGGCATTGTGAACATCCAATTATCGAATCGGCCAGTTTTGGGTAACGGCAAGGGAAAGAATGGTTCGGATCATAATGGGTTTGACTACAAGGCTAAAAGTGTCAGTGTAGTCAATTCCATGCTGTTGGTGAAAACCCTTGACCACCAAACGGGCCTTGTAGTGCTCAAGTCTTCCATCGACTTTACGCTTGACCCTGTAAACCCACTTACAGCCCAGCAGGTTCATATTAGGTCGGGGTGGTACTAAAGACCATCTGCCATTGCGAACCATGGCATTGAATTCCTCAGCCATTGCAGTTCTCCATTCAAGGATTTTATTGGCCTGGGAAAAGCAGGTTGGTTCAGGAGAGAAGGTTGATGGTGAAGTAGAAGTGAGGGCATGAGGGGGATTGGTTCTAGTGTGAAGCCGCATGGGGTGCACATGTCTGGTCGGTGGAGGTAGGGGTGGTGGGGCTGGTACATTTGGTGAACCAGCAGGGGGAGTCATAGAAGTCCTGAAGAGGCCGTGTGCGCAGTGGGGGTGAGGTAGGAGTTGGAGTTGGAGAGAGAGGTGGAGATGTGGACAGTTAGGGAGGTGGCAATGGGGATTCCTGAAAGGGTTGTGGTGAGGAGGGTGGCACATGATTAGGAGGGGATTGCAGGGTCGGGGTTATAGGTGGTAAGATGGGGGGGAGCAGTAATGGGAGGGGGAACGGTGATGGGGGCAGCAGCCCAAGGAGAGTTGGTACCGGTATTGGATGGAGGGTGGGGTCCAAGGATAGATGGGGCTGCAAAAGGGAAAATTGTTTCATCAAATCTCACAAGTCGTGCAATATAAAAATGTCCTGTGGCACGGTCAAGACAGCTGTAACCTTTATGGTGATTGGGACTATATCCCAAAAATACACAAGGAGCGGATTGATAATCCATTTTGTGACGGTTGTACGGTCTCAACATTGGATAGCATAAACATCCAAAAATGAGAAGGAAAGTGTAATCCGGACTCTTATTAAAAACCAATTGGAAAGGGGACACATTAAGGGACACTTTAGATGGCATACGGTTGATAAGATAAATAGCTGTTTCAAAGGCAAAATGCCAGTATTGTCATGGGACCGATGCATGGGCAAGGAGAGACAACCCCATCTAAACAATGTGGCGATGACACCTCTCAATAGAGCCTTGCTGCTCATGGGTGTGAGGGGAGGAAATCCGATGAGAAATCCCAAGAGATGCCAAATAATTGGGCAGGGATCGAAACTCGCCCCCCCAATCGGTTTGGATGGACTTAATTTGGCAGGAGAAGAGACACTCAAACATTAATTGAAATTGGCGAAAAATACCAAACACATCAGATTTATTGCGTAGAGAATAAAACCAAATAAATTTCGAATAGTCATCCACGAAAATAACAAAATATCGATGTCCATCAATTGAAGGTTCAGGGGAAGGACCCCATACATCACTGAAAATTAAATCAAGAGGGAAGAAACTACGAGAACTAGATTCATGTAAATGAAGACGGCTTGCCTTGCCCAACTGGCAAGCAGGGCAAAGATTGTGGAGGCGAGAAGAGCTGCAAGGTAAATTATTAGTGCGCAACATTGTGCAAAGGAGACAATCATGGGGATGACCTAAGCGGGAATGCCATCCATCCAAGCTGGTCCGTTCGGCAATACTGGCAGATGGGGTTAGAGAGGAGGGGAGGGTGTACAATCCATCCTTACTCAGTCCGGTAAGTAAGGTCGCCTTGGTTACCTGATCCTTGACACAAAAATAGGAGGAGTGAAATTCAAAAAAGACTCCATTATCATGTGCAAATCTTTGAACAGACAAAAGTGGTTTGGTGATGGATGGAATATGAAGAATATTAGATAATCGAAAGGAAAGAGAAGGAGAGGAAAGAATACCAGTACCAACATGAGATATTGGCAGTTCCTTACCATTGCTAACATAGAGATTGTCAGATCCACTATATGTGTCGAATGAAGACATAGATTGTAAGTCAGGGGTGACATGGTGGGTTGCGCGGGTGTCTGGGTACCAGGTTAAAGTGGTAGAAGGTGGAGGGGGATAAGGGATTAGAGGGGGTTGGGCATGGTTGGCTTGGGGAGGGTACTGCGAAGGGGGATAGTGAGGTTGAAAGGGGGGAGGAGAGGGATAAGGGTTGGGTGGGCGATAGAAACAAGTATGGGCCATATAATTGGTCCTATGGCAAATGGTGCAAAATAAACAGCCACCCCGAAAAGAGCCACGACCACCTCGGCCACGGCCAAATCTGCCATGCCCCCATGACCACAGAAGGAACCACGGCCTAGTGTGGAGGAGCCGGATTCACTAGTGGAGGGGGGGGGGGACCGTTGAACGGTATTGGCTGAAGGTGCGGGTGTCGTTGTTGGTGCTGCAGTGTCTTAAATGGAGAGCTTTCGGAAAGACCGCATAGTTTCATGGCTTAAGAGAAGCACAAGAAGTTCAGAGTAAGAAGGGGGTTGAGGACGATTCAAGATTCCAGATACAACATCTTGAAGATCATCACGAAGTGCTCAAAGAACATGCATATTGAACTCGTTGGGCTTTAGAGCATTACCAGATGCAGCCAACTCATCAGCGATGGATTTGGCTCGCTGAAGAAGGAGAGAAACTCCCTCAGCAGGTTTTTGCTTCAGATTTAATAGATCAAGATGGAGAGACATGAGCCTGGTTGTTGATGTAGAACCGAAGGCCTCATGCAATGTAGTCCAGCACTCATGGCTGGTTTTTTTGTCCAGTAATAAAGGAACAAGAGACTCCGACAAGGATACCACTAGAAGGTTAACAAGTTGAGAGTCTTGTTGAATCCAGGCATCGGCAGCTACAGGATCAGTAGGACATGGATGAGAACCATCTAAAAACTTGAAAAGACCTTGACCCTTCAAGAAGGGAACCACCTGTTTGCGCCAGATCAGGAAGTTGGTGGATGTTAATTTAATTGAGAGAAAGAGAATTGCTGAGGGAAAGGTGAGTGGGGAGGTGGTGTTTGATGAGGAGATGAGGGGGCCAGCAGTGGAGAAATCAGTGGAGGGATCGGTTGACATTGGGTAGATAACCTGCTATGGTTGAGAAGATGGCACCACCACAGGATCGTGAAGCTCATTGGAGCTAAAGAGGCTGCTCAGTGGAGCAGAGAAAAAAAAAATGATCTGGCTTTGATACCATAATAATGCAATAGATTTTCATTCATCCATAAACTGATTCTCCTCTATATGGAGAATATATTTATGAGTTACAAGCAATCGGATTTACAAGATATCATAAGGGATTACAAGAGATCATAGAGGATTACAGGAGATCCTACTAGGATTTAGAATCTTTCATAATATAGAAATTTATATCACATGTGATTGGAGAAATTCATATCACATGTGTTTCCTAAAATGAGGTGATACCGATCTTGAGTATCCATAACAGATAGGATTCTCAAGATCGGTTGATATGATGTAACAAAAACAACATAAATAATTTTTTACCATACAACATTTGTTGATACAAAATTACTCTAAAAATCCAGAAACAGAAAAAAAAAAAATTATTTCTAACTCAGAACCGGTTGTTTTGTTAAATAGAAACGTTGTCATACATAACCTTAGTAACATAGAGTTTTAGAAATTGGATCACAATAGATAAAGGATGATTCTCATCAACCCAACTCTTTGCTTACTGAGTCTGGACCAAGTTAAGCTAGTGTGATGATTCCAACCGATCCTCTTACAATTCAACTCGAATCAATGGAGCCGTATAGGAGTGTAAATGAATAGCTGAAATCCATTTCCGTATCCGTGTCCGTATCCGTTTAGCACTATCTGAATCCGTCTGAAAGCTAAACGGATGCGGATATGGATAGGCTATAGCTATCCGAAAAGCTATAATTGCATGTAAATGGATAAAATATCCGATCCGTATCCTTGTCCGTATCCGTTTAGCACTATCCGAATCCATCTAAAAGCTAATCGGATACAGATGCGGATATAGCACTATCCGAGCCGAATCCGTTCCGTTTACATCCCTATTTAAACCTTTGTCAACGCGACTGTAACAGTCCGACACCGTGGAAGAAGAGGAAAGCCTTTCTATTTAGGGTAAAGTACACATACCCCCTTATAATGCACCCAATATTCCTCGTACCCCCCTAACGTTCTAAAAAGTCCACGTATCACCCCTGCAAATTCCACGTACCACCCCTACTTTACCCCCCTAATTCCAAATAAGTCCAAACCGTTAAGTTTAGCCGTTAAGTGCTAAAAACTTGACTATTTTACCTTTTCTTTTATGTTTATAAATTTGAAAAGACCTAATTGCCCTGACCTATTTGTTCATAATATGAAAAGACCTTTTTGTCCTAACCTAATTTGATAAGACCCTTTTACCCCCATTATTTGTTCTTAAGAACCTAATCCAATCTAATTACCAAAATGCCCTTACTAGGGCATAATTACCGAAATACCCTCATCTCGAGAACTACGGTTTGAGTTCGAATAAGAGAATGGAGAAGGTGTATAAAAATCGTAAACAGTGGGCCAAGCCATATTTGAAAGCCTATTTTTTTGCTGGGATGAGGACATCTAATCGATGTGAATCAATGAATGCTGCTAGAATATTGGGTGCATTACAGGGGGTACGTGTACTTTACCCTTCTACTTATTCGACATTTCAACTTTGTCATTCAAACTAATTGAAATAACGCCGACTTTGCTTTCTCTAATTCTTTCTCTTCCTGTCGGTGTAGGCGTTCACATCGAACTCCTTGAAAGTTGAATCTCTCTCTCTCTCTCTCTTTTTGCCTCATCCCTTGCACGATCGATTTCTTCCTGCACTTTACGCGTTCCGTCATTTTCTCTCTCAATGTTGTCCCAGGCACGTCGTCACCTACTCCCCCACAACGGCACAACCTGCCAGCTTAGTAACATGAAACTATGATGAAAAAGCTCTTCAGCAATTTAATTAAGGTATATGGCCAACTAGATGGGATTATATATATATATATATTGGTTGAGTTTGTCTGATGATGTTCCACCTAAAAAAATTGAGATTGTCTGATGATGGACTCTATCTTCATTGATTAGGTAACACAGCTTTTTCCAAAGCTATTGCGATGGCCTTCTACGGAAGGAGCCGAGCTGCCCGACAAGACCGTGCTGTCCAGACACGGTGTTGAGTGCAATGTCTGTCTTATCCCTGCCTAAATGCCTTGCCCGAGTGGGGATAAAGCAGTCATTACGCGCAGCACCGTGTCTGGACAGCACGGTCCTGCTGGGCAGCTCGACAGTAGAGGATCTGGATCCCCTTCTACGAACATATCAAAAGAGACAAGCTCTTTTGATTGGATCGAAAGAGACAATTGAGTTAACCCTATCGAAAGAGACAATTGAGTTAACCCTCTTGAGGCTAGACTACTTACAATTCAATTGAGTTAACCCTGTTGAGCCTAGACTACTTACAATTCATAATTTAAAAAAAAAAAAAAAGAGTCTAAAATAAGTGAACAAATGTGCAGGCCTGATATATTGGTTCTAATAAAAAAAAAAAATAAGACTAAAATATATCAACAAATAATTGACTAACATATATTTTGTTGTTCAATGCATGTTATAAAAGCTTGAGAGGAACCATCTTCAAATGCAATTCCAACTTCAGTGCTGAAGGAAGCAATTGTCTCTAACAACGAAAGAAAGAGTGAATCAAAGGATATTGAGCTTTTAGGTCGGCATGGCCAACTTAGGAGCTCTCTTCATTGTTCTTGCTATCTGTCTAATCGCAATAAATCTAAGTCTTGTGGGTGCTACATTTCCCAAGAGTGTATTCTCCGACTGGGGCTCTCAGCAAATGGTGATTACGGGTAATGGTGACGATCTTCAGCTTACGTTGAACAAGTTGTCAGGTATTGTGTCCCCTATCAGAATTTGTTTAGTTGTTGTTGATATACTCAATTTTTTCAAATAACGTTACTTTAGTACATCTAACAAAGTCTCTATATAAAAACTAATTGATAGTAGTGAGGGCGTAACTTTATTTCCTTATGGAGGGTGAGTGGTTAGTTTCAGAATTGCGAGATGCTGACCTTCTAGATCCAACACAATAAACTAACTTCATTGCTTGTCTTGGTTTGTCAGGGTCTGGGTTTCAAACTAAACGACAGTTCCTCTTCGGCAGCATAGAAATGCTAATTAAATTGGTACCTGGGAATTCTGCTGGCACTGTCACCGCCTACTATGTAAGTACTGACTTTAAACAAATGGAACCCACTAGTTCCTGGATTGATCTCCAAAAGATATATGAAGTTAAATAATCGTTATCATGAAAGAAGAGGCTAAAATTCAATTCTGATCAAATTTGTGCAGTTGTCTTCCACTGGTCCAAGACATGATGAGATAGACTTTGAGTTCTTGGGGAATCAATCAGGACAACCTTACACTGTCCATACAAATATCTTCACTGAAGGTGTTGGAAAGAAAGAGCAACAATTTCATCTCTAGTTTGACCCAACTGCTAATTTCCACAACTACACCATAGATTGGAACCCAAGTTAGATAGTGTAAGTTCCGTCACTTCTAGTACTTTGTTAGCATAGGAGCATGCATTCTAATTCCATATACACAAAGGTTTAGGAATTACCTTAACCGAATGGAATCGCAGCGAAAGGGATGATCGAATGCGGCTTGCAATTACGAGCAGATCACGATCTCTACAGGCTTCTCCACAGAGAACTCCATACCACAAAACCCTAGGCAACGATGGAAACCCTAGAAAAAACACAAAACTTGAAAGAGAGGGAAAGAGATTCTAATTGTGTTACTCTTAGGGTTTGAGACAAATAACATATTTATAGGCTAAACCCCTTGGGCGCCCCCACTAATCCGATTCTCTTTTGTGAATCTGAACAAGGGATTAGAAGGAGGGAAGGAATCGATCACTTAAGTGATCGTTCCTCCCTCTCCCGTCTTGGGCCTGCGATCAACCCCCCATGTGGGCGATCAAGTTGGGCCCAAAGCCCATTAACGTTTTACATACTTCAAAGGCCATCAATAGATATTTATATCATACTTGCTCTTCTTTTAGGTGGTTTATTGATGGGCTCCCAATAAGGGTCTTCCGGAACTATGAGAGTAAAGGATTGCTTTCCCAAATCAGCAAGGGATGAGGTCTTATTCCAGCATATGGGATGCTAATAACTGGGCAACATAGGGTGAACGTGTGAAGCTTGACTGGAACAGTGCACCCTTCATAGCTAGATTTCGAAGGTTTAGGGCAAGGGCTTACAAGTGGAATGGACCAGTCAGTATCAGCCAATGTGCTTCTAATTCTCAAGCCAATTGGTGGACATCACCTATTTACAGTAAGCTAAGTTACTGTTAAATCCGTGCCCAAAACCTGGTTTGAAACGCGATCTGACCATCAGTCTGGTTTGAACCTTTTGTGTAGAACCGGGAGCGGAGTACACTTGTGAACTGTGGGTCATAATACTCAAGCCATCACACAAGACTGTCAACCACGAAATGGGGGAAGTTGTCGAGGAAAGATTCACCGTCAGAGACAAGGGGGAAAATCGCCCATATTCTTGGAATTCCCTTATAATGGAGATTTACAGGGCCCGCACCTGAATCGCCCTTATCCACTTAGTGATGACTGGGAGTAAGTCACTATCCGAGTAAATCATGCCTATGCATGACCATTAATAAGCATAAGAACTAGAATAGGCTGGGGCTTAGGAGCTTAGCCTCTTTCTATTTGTAACTAGAACTTAGGACATGGGCCATGGGCCATGGGCCTAAGTGGATCCAATGGCCCAATGACTTAAACTAGACCTTGGGCATATACCTAACCAAACAAGCTCCTAAGCAAATGGACCTAAGGACTTGAGACTAACCAAACAAGACCTAATGCCTAGATGGGTTATTAAAGACCCAAAACTACTCTTCACCTCACATTACAATCCTAAATCGTGGAGACGAGAGGAGAAAAAGAAAGAAGAAGAGGAGAAGAAGAAAGAAGAAGAAGAAAGAAGAAGAGGAAGAAGGAAGGAGAAGGGAGAAGTATGGTGAAGCACAAGCTATCATCATCAACCCTTGGAGAGTCTCTTTCTCTCTCTCTCTCTCTCTCTCTCTCTCTCTCTCTCTCTCTCTCTCTCCATCTCTCTTTCCCTAATTCTATTACCTAGGGTTTGAATCGGTTGAGCACACCTTGAGTGCTCCATCTACCCAATTGGAAGGCCATTAATGGCTGACCTTGTGTCTCGTGGGGGTACCTAACCTCACATTAAGCCTCTCTCCCTCTACATCTATTCCTATTAACTAGGGTCTTGGGAATGAACTACCATTGATGGATCATTACTTACCTAAATAAAGAAGCCATGAATGGATAGTATCATTCTTAAGTAATGAGAGCCAATGAACCCTTATGATTTCTATTTCACCTTAAACCCTTCCCCATTGATAAGCCCTAAGTGGGGTTTTACCTCCATTTATGGGTTTCACCAACCATTTATGGAAAACCCTAGGTGTGAGGTAGAAATCGATGAGTTTTCTTAACAAGGAAAACCCATCTAAGCGTTGGATTCATGAACCCATGTGGGGGATGGCACCTTTAATGGAGTGGAACTCATAGCCAAGAACCCCTAAATAACCCTAAGAATACCCCATTTTACCCCAAGGTAAAACCATTCTCAGAATGGCATGAACAGCAAAACTGGCACATGGACAGGCACATGCAAGTGCATGTCCCTGAGAAACTAGATCTGCTGGTGGGAAATCCTAGAGGGATAGGCACATGGACAGGTACATGCAAGTGCCAGTCCCTGAGAAACTAGATCTGTCGGTGGGAAGTCTGAGAGGGACAGGCACATGGACATGCACATGCAAGTGTCAGTCCCTAAGAAACTAGATCTGCCAGTCCCTGAGAGGGACATACACATGGACAGGCACATGCAAGTGCCAGTCCCTGAGAACCTAGATCTTCCTGTGGGAAGTCCAAGAGGGACAGGCACATGGACAGGCACATGGACAGGTACATGATATAGCCTTGTTGTATGTGTCGGTCCCCTATTTCAGCCTTTTTTGATAACTTATGGGGCCCAACTCTTCTAGCCCTAAGGTACTAATCTCTCCCCACGTTGTACACCCTCTTTAGGTTGACTGACCCAGCTCGGGGGCGTATTAGTACGTGGGACAGTATACTTGGCATCGAACGTCGATTTGAAGAACTCCGTACTGATTATTGACTGAGAATCAACGTGAGTGAGTTAAGCAAACGTCTTAATTTATGGAATGTTTATGTGTCGTGTCTTGCGAATGCCATTCATGCATGTGTGTTATAATATATAATTATTGGTAAGATATAGGACGATAAGATATAGGACGATATAAATGTTTAGATGTTGATAGGACTTAACATTCTTGTCTTGCGATATTATTTATTTTATTGCACTATGGTGCTAATGGTATTGGATTTAGTTATGGGACTCGGGTGCCGGTTGGTGCTGGACCTGGGGATTCCATAATATGGACTCACTCATGGCATGTAGATCTAGGGCTTTGAAAGTAGGATCCAAGTGTCGGTGGTTGCTGGGCTTGAGATTGCCGTACTTGAAATTACATTAGAGTTGTCCATTGCATTAGGTGGAAACGGGATGGTGACCAACTGACTGCCTTCGGTATTCACATCTCGTACTTGTATACGTACGTATGGGCTAGAGGGGCGAGAGGATAGCCGACCGACCATATTTTGGTAACTATGGACTCAGCCTCTGGCCTATGCACATGCGTACCTCACTCATACAATAGGTGAATGCTGGCTAGGATAAATGTTTACCCAGTACTATGGTCCTTACCGACAGGGGGTTAGGTGTCGGTCAAATCCGTGGGTTCCGACCGTTATTCTGGTATACCCACCCGGGAAGTTCGGGCACCGACCGTATTTTGGGCCGAACGCCAGGATGGGATTTGACTTGGGGGTTTGCGTAAATCTCTTGGTGGAGACCGGTACAGCAGGCTTCCAGCGTAACTCGAGTTTGTCATCGCCGGTATACCATCCGTTTATGATACCGATGTCGGGGATGCTACCTAAGGTGTTGCTATAGTACTATACCTGACTTAGTTATGTGTTAGGTGGATAACAATAAAACTATACATCATCATTCATTCATGTAGCATGATTGTAAATTGTACGTGATGTACGGTCTACCTTGGTGGTATGGGACACCTTGGTATCCGTCCATCATGTATGGTTCACAGTCAACCCCATTCATTATTATTATTGTGTATGCTTATGTGGCTTAGCCACTCATTGGGCTCAGTTGGAGCTCACTCCTCGAGAAAACATATTTTTAGTTGATGCAGGTACATTCGAGCATGACGGCACGGAGTTCAAGACTCCTGAAAAAGGTCATGAAGAGTGACGGACTCCGGAGTATGAGGATCATGGACCGGAGTGCTACTGTGAGATGTGTTCCATGAGGGAACAGTGATTCTTGGCTGGTGGCCATCTTTTGTTACACTTTGATAAACTATCTTCTGATTCAAAGGTGTATTCTTTTTATTCCTTTCTTGATAAGTGTATTTATTATACAGTGATAATACATAGATCCTGATTAAAATGAATTGTACTTGAAGGGGTAAACTTGAATAGATAATATTTTATATGCTATCACCTAGCTTCTGCTAACTCTAATGTTATTATTATTAATCCTTTCCTTTTACCTATTATTTGTCGTTGTGAATGAGTTAGTCTTGGATACTGCATCAGTGATTCTGGTGGTTGGAGAGTGTAGTTGTATGCTCCGGTTGCATTTCCCGTGGTTCAGGGATGGGGGTGTAACAGCTTGGTATCAGAGCGCGATGCTCTACCTCATGGACTAACTCAGTATTTACACGACCCGATTTACTCTAAATTAGGGTTAAATATTAAAAGCCTTATCCACAAACAAGAATTAGTAGAACAAGGGAGAATTTATAAATTTTGCTGATAGAACAATGCTTTGATAATACAAATAAAGATAGGAGACTTCCATAGAACATAAACCAGTTTAGAAATGAAGAAAAGATGATAAACTACATACTAAACCCTAGGAGTTACAAAAAAAAAAAGTTGTGGTTAGGCACATTTTGAATAGTGAATCATACCATAAGCAAGTGTGGGAACGGGAGGAAGCTTACACATTGAGATGGATTAGCAAAATAGCTAATTTATACAAAAGAAAAGCTCACCTGAGCCTTTTCACAAACACCTCAAACTCATCACCTGGGCATTCGTTGCTACAACTGCAACAAGCGGGGGCATATATCCAAGACTTGCGCGTACAGTAAGCTCGTGTATGTGCCAAACCTGTAGGCCATCGGTACCATGTAACCCCAGGAGAGTGTATTCAACATGCCTGCAGATGAGGCAGAGTCGTCATCAGGCGTAATGGCAGGTACCTTACCTAACTCACTAATGCTTGGCATTCATTATTTTTCTTACATTGTTAGCATGACAATAAGGTAAATTTCATTGAGTCAGGTACCTTATGTCTATACCTATCACCTGTGCATGCATTATTGATTTTAGAGTTTACGACTCAATTTAGTCACCCACGGTCGTTAGTTGTAATTTCAACTTGTGTAAGCTAGCTGTCGGTGAGAGACTCTCCGCAAGACTTGTTACGTAGGCTAATGATTAGGGGGGAATTATCTTTCATTTTTCTCGTGGCCTCAGTGACTGGCCCGGGCTTTCTTTGGGAACCACCTAGAAATTTTGAGTATTGGTCCTAAGTACCTGTTTGAGTTAAAATAATACCGCAAGCGTACGGGTCAATCGTAGCTACGGGTCAAACACGAAGAGATATACGCCACTCTATTTAACTAACTTAAAAGTAATGCAAAGTAAACCAAATTAAAGTGTTAAATTAAACTAATTAAATTAACGAAAATCAATGCATCCTAACTCATAAGCATCTAACAAAATTAAGGGATTAAATCGGCGTCCTAACACATGAGCATCTAACCTATCAAACTAAAGTGAATTGAAAGGAATAAAAATGCAGCCACACATACTAACCACATAAAAAGAAATAAAGGAATAAAAATGCATCCATAAACCACAACCATATAAAATTAAAATAAAAGAAATAGAGGGGGAAGAAGAAGAAGATAGAGAGAGATAGAGGAGATGGAGAATGAGATTGAGAGTTTAGATAGTAAAACCTAGATGTGCTTGCATGAATGTAAATGAAAAGCTTGAATACTTGCATAAACTTACCATGGCCTCCTCTTCCAAATCTTCAAGTCTTGTCATCAACTTAAGAACTTAGACTAGAAGGCTTAAAACCTAAACTAGAATTAAGAAATTACAACCCAATTGAAGACTTAAATTGAAATTAAAGCATAAACTAAACCTATTATAATTATTAACTAAAAATCATAAAAGCAAACTAGAACTTAGAAAAGCAAAAAATCACAAATTAGAAGGAGAAGAAGAGAAGAAATTTCACTAAGTGAATGAGCCAATTTTTACAAGAGAGGTAGGGGGTATTTATAGGTGGAAGAGAGGAGAAGAGAGAAGATGGAAGTGTAGGAGAAATATTCCCTAAGAAAAGAGAATATTCTCTTCTCTTTCCTCTTTTACAATGCCTTGAATCCTAAGAAAAAAGAAAAAAAATAGAAAGAAGAAGAAGAGAAGATTGTTTACATAGACCTTCTATTTCTAGAAAAATAAACTTCCAATTCTAACAAGTGCTTCCTTTTCTTTGTAGATATCTTCTCCAAGCAATAAAATCAAAACATCTTTGATTTTTCAACCTTCCATAGATGAGAAAATATAAATCTATCCCAAGTAGAATTCCAGAAGTGCCCTTGAGAAGTTGGAGGAGAGAGAGAGTAAGGGTGATGACTAGGATTCCTTCAAGAATAAATAAAATACCCATTCTATCCTTCAGAAAACGTGGAGCATGGGATGCTTATATAGGTCTCACCATTGTGTTCCTTGCAAAAAATCACACAAAATAGACCCAAATTTCATCCAATTTGGGGTTGGGGAGCCCAAGATATCTCAAGTTGAAATTGGACTGTCCAGAGCCTTCCAAATGGAATCTTTCGGGTACAGTAAAGTAACTTCTGATAATTGCATTAAGGCCCCTAAAATGAGAACTTTCGCTTCACTTTATCCCCATCCGACTGTCAATAATTATAAATAAACCCCTACAGACCATTTTCACGCGTCGTTACGGAAACGGCCATAACTTCTTCGTTTCAACTCGGAATTAAGTGTCGTTTGAACCATTGTGAAGCTGACTCGATGGGATATGCATCCATTTACACTTCTAAAATGCTTAAAAACATCTCCTTAGCATCATCTCCTTCATTTTCATAAGAATTCACCTAAACCCTGAAAAGCACAAGAAAGCACCGAGTAACTCTGTCCAATGTGGTAAAATGTATAATTTATGCCCTAAAATTTCACACATAAATGTGCTCATCAGTACCCTTGGGTAAGCCTATGGCCCCACAT
This sequence comes from Telopea speciosissima, assembly GCF_018873765.1. Lineage (NCBI taxonomy): Eukaryota > Viridiplantae > Streptophyta > Magnoliopsida > Proteales > Proteaceae > Telopea > Telopea speciosissima. Next base: position 11,806,053 of record NC_057926.1, read on the forward strand.
GTCTCTCAGGAGAGCCATTTTTAGGACTTGTTGGTAAATCTACCGGGAATGCTGGGATTGGCTTGGTGTATGGGCCTGGTATGTTCAGGGACCTTGTCCAATAAGAAACTCCAGATTTGTGTCTAGATTCTGAAGGGATGGTGAAAAAAAAAATATATATATATATAGGCACGTAGTTGAATCTCGATATGTCTATACACCCACGAACCGATGGATATCTAGAAAGGATAATTTAGGACGGATGCTAGGAGGTATGGATTATATCATGTAGTTGGAAGAGAATGATAGATCTAGCAATTTAAGTTGATGAACAGTATTATATCGGGTGTTAGTGTAGCCAAGTGCAGTCAAGAACTAAAAGGAACTGGAACTGAAGGATTCGACAAAACTTTGCTCAACAATAGATATAAGTGGAGTAATGGGTCCCTGAATGTCCACTTCGTTATTGGGAGTGAACAGTAAGGATTCCATCAATATTCCAATTCATTCTAAAGCTGAGTTAGGTATTGGAGGATCGGAAGTGAAAGTCTTCATAGGAAAAGCCAGGTAAGCAAAGTAGTACAGCCTTGTGTCATTCAACCCAAAATTTTTGGAGTACAGATACTGGACGAAGTATATGAAAATAGTTGCGTCTCTCTATTTCTAGAAGTATAAGCTCAGAGTTTGATTTTTACTGGGTCCTTATATACACTAGACTTTATATTAACTAAACCGGAATTGACTTATACCATTGTGTAAGGTGGATACTATTAGAGGACAAATCAATACAACTTAGTTTAAGCTAAATAACTAAGCAGTCCCGGAGCGAAATTTGAGCACAATTTTAACCCCTCTATCCGGCACTATCCAATACCATTTAAGCAAAGCCAATGTGATGGCAGATGCACTTAGTAGGAAATCACAAACCCTTCCTTGCCAGCTTTAACAGTCAATGAGCGGCTTATAGAGGAAGCCAGAAGAATGGGGTTGGAAGTGTTAATTGATGATGCTACTATGTTATTTATTGCCCTGACAGTATAACCCTCATTGGCGGAGAAGATTAAGGAAGCCCAACCTACCGATGCGGAATTACAGAAATTGATAGATGGCATTCAAGAAGAGATGCAGGAGGAATCAGATTTTATCTAGTTCAAAAATAACATCCTTCGGTTCAGGGATAGGTTATGTGTACCCAATGGTGAGCGAGTTAAGGTGGTATGGAGAGGCAACAACCATATGGACTATTGCAATCACTTCCTATTCCCAAACGAGAGTGGAAATACATCATTATGGATTTTGTCACTAAATTGCCCTGTATAGCTAAATGTATTGATGTTGTTTGGGTCATTGTTGACCAGCTTAGCAAGTTAGCACATTTATCCCAATAAAGGAGATCTATCCAATGGACAAGTTAACTACGCTATACACGGATAATGTGACTCACTTATATGGAGATCCAGTGGATATCATTTCTAATCGTGATCCTAAGTTTGCATTGAAGTTCTGTGGCGGTTTTCAAAAGGCTATGGGTAAACTGCTGAATTTTAGCATGGTTCTCCATCCACAAACTAATGGTAAGTCAGAGAGGACTATTCGGACCCTAGAGGACATGCTTAGGGTTTGTGTCATTGATATGAAGGGTAGTCGGGATGAGCACATCCCACTCGTAGTGTTTGTTTACAACAACAGCTACCAGACAACTATAGCTATGACACCGTTCAAAGTATAGTATAATAGAAAGTTTCGAACACCACTATATTAGATGAAGTGATTAGTAAAGAATATTGGGGTCCGAATTGATACAAGCCACTTGCGGAATAGTAGATTTGATAAAAGATCGAATCATGACGGCTCAATCTAAATGGAAGAGCTATGCCGACTTGAGACGGAAGGAAAGTAAGTTTGTTATGGGTGATTATGTTTTCTTGCGAGTATCGCCAACTAAGAGGGTAATTCACTTCGACAAGGAGGGCAAGTGTGTTAATGTATTTTACGTAATGATGCGAGAAAGTACACCCCTACATTGATATTGTCAAGACTAAAAAGCCACATCAGCTTGTCATGGACTGACATATGAAGAGCTACCTGAAGAGAACTTTGATTATAAGCACAGCAATCCTCACAACCGAACTGTAACTTTTGTTAAAGTTCGGCGGAGTAATCTCATTGATTAAAGGGGCATCTTGTTAATGAGAAGGTGAAGTACGGTCGAAGTATCCTCACCTATGCAGATACCTAAGTACGTCTCAATTTTGAGGACAAAATTCTTATAAGGTGGGGAGGATGTTAAATCCGTGCCCAAAACCCAGTTTGAAACGTGATTTGACCACCGGTCTGGTTTGAACCTTTTGTGTAGAACTGAGAGCGGAGTACACTCGTGAACTGTGGGTCATAATACTCAAGCCATCACACAAGACTGTCAACCACGAAATGGGGGAAGTTGTCGAGGAAAGATTCACCGTCAGAGACAAGGGGAAAAATCATCCACTAAAGCATATTTTTGGAATTCCCTTATGATGGGGATTTACGGGGCCCGCACCTAAATCGCCCTTACCCACTTAGCGTTGACTGGGAGTAAGTCATTATCCGAGTAACTCATGCCTATGCATGACCATTAATAAGCATAAGAACTAGAATGGGCTTGGGCTTAGGAGCTTAGCCTCTTTCTATTTGTAACTAGAACTTAGGACATGGGCCATGGGCCAAGGGCCCAAGTGGATCCAATGGCCCAATGACTTAAACTAGACCTTGGGCTTATACCTAACCAAACAAGCTCCTAAGCAAATGGACTTAAGGACTTGAGACTAACCAAACAAGACCTAATGCCTAGATGGGTTATTAAAGACCCAAAACTACTATTCACCTCACATTACAATCCTAAATCGTGGAGACGAGAGGAGAAAAAGAAAGAAGAAGAGGAGAAGAAGAAAGAAGAAGAAGAAAGAAGAAGAGGAAGAAGGAAGGAGAAGAGAGAAGTATGGTGGAGCACAAGCTATCATCATCAACCCTTGGTGAGTCTCTTTCTCTCTCTCTCTCTCTCTCTCTCTCTCTCTCTCTCTCTCCATCTCTCTTTCCCTAATTCTATTACCTAGGGTTTGAATCGGTTGAGCACACCTTGAGTGCTCCATCTACCCAATTGGAAGGCCATTAATGGCTGATCTTGTGTCTCGTGGGGGTACCTAACCTCACATTGAGCCTCTCTCCCTCTACATCTATTCCTATTAACTAGGGTTTTGGGAATGAACTACCATTGATGGATCATTACTTACCTAAGTAAAGAAGCCATGAATGGATTGTATCATTCTTAAGTAATGAGAGCCAATGAACCTTTATGATTTCTATTTCACCTTAAATCCTTCCCCATTGATAAGCCCTAAGTGGGGTTTTACCTCCATTTATGGGTTTCACCAACCATTTATGGAAAACCCTAGGTGTGAGGTAGAAATCGATGAGTTTTCTTAACAAGGAAAACCCATCTAAGCGTTGGATTCATGAACCCATGTGGGGGATGGCACCTTTAATGGAGTAGAACTCATAGCCAAGAACCCCTAAATAACCCTAAGAATACCCCATTTTACCCCAAGGTAAAACCATTCTCAGAATGGCATGAATAGCAAAACTGGCACATGGACAGGCACATGCAAGTGCGTGTCCCTGACAAACTAGATCTGCTGGTGGGAAGTCCGAGAGGGACAGGCACATGGACAGGCACATGCAAGTGCCAATCCCTGAGAAACTAGATCTGTCGGTGGGAAGTCCGAGAGGGACAGGCACATGCAAGTGCCAGTCCCTGAGAAACTAGATCTGTCGGTCCCTGAGAGGGACAGACACATGGACAGGCACATGCAAGTGCCAATCCCTGAGAACCTAGATCTGCCTGTGGGAAGTCCAAGAGGGACAGGCACATGGACAGGCACATGATATAGCCTTGCTGTATGTGCCGGTCCCCTATTTTAACCTTGTTTGATAACTTATGGGGCCCAACTCTTCTAGCCCTAAGGCACTAATCTCTCCCCACGTTGTACACCCTCTTTAGGTTGGCTGGCCCGGCTCAGGGGCGTATTAGTACGTGGGACAGTGTACTTGGCATCGAATGTCGATTTGAAGAACTCTGTACTGACGATTGACTGAGAATCAAGGTGAGTGAGTTAAGCAAACGTCTTAATTTATGGAATGTTTGTATGTCGTGTCTTGCAAATGCCATTCATGCATGTGTGCTATAATATATAATTATTGGTAAGATATACGACGATAAGATATAGGACGATATAAATGTTTAGATGTTGATAGGACTTAACATTCTTGTCTTGCGATATTATTTATTTTATTGCACTATGGTGCTAATGGTATTGGATTTAGTTATGGGACTCGGGTGCCGGTTGGTGCTGGACCTGGGGATTCCATAATATGGACTCACTCATGGCATGTAGATTTAGGGCTTCGGAAGCGGGATCCAAGTATCGGTGGGTGCTGGACTTGAGATTGCCATACTTGAAATTGCATTAGAGTTATCCATTGCATTAGGTGAAAACGGGATGGTGACCGACCGACTACCTTCGATATTCACATCTCGTACTTGTATACATACGTATGGGTTAGAGGGGCGAGAGGATAGCCGGCCGACCGTATTTTGGTAACTATGGACTCGGCCTCTGGCCTATGCACATGCATACCTCACTCATACAATAGGTGAATGTTAGCTAGGATAAATGTTTACTTAGTACTATGACCCTTACCGACAGGGGGTTAGGTGTCGATTAAATCCGTGGGTTCCGACCGTTATTCGGGTATATCCACCCGGGAATTTCGGGCACCGACCTTATTTTGGGCCGAACTCCAGGACGGGATTTGACTTGGGGGTTTGCGTATATCTCTTGGTGGAGACCGGTACGGCAGGCTTCCAGCGTAACTCGGATTTGTCATCGCCGGTATACCATCCATTTATGGTACCGATGTCGGGGAAGCTACCTAAGGTGTTGCTATAGTACTATACCTGACTTAGTTGTGTGTTAGGTGGATAACAATAAAACTATACATCATCATTCATTCATGTAGCATGATTATAAATTATACGTGATGTACGGTCTACCTTGGTGGTATGGGACACCTTGGTATCCGTCCATCATGTATGGTTTGCAGTCAACCCCATTCATTATTATTATTGTGTATGCTTGTGTGGCTTAGCTACTCATTGGGCTCAGTTGGAGCTCACTCCTCGAGGAAACATATTTTTAGTTGATGCAAGTACATTCGAGCAGGACGACACGGAGTTCAAGACTCCTGAAGAAGGTCATGAAGAGTGGTGGACTCCGGAGTATGAGGATCATGGACCGGAGTGCTACTGTGAGATGTGTTCCACGAGGGAACAGTGATTCTTGGCTGGTGGCCATCTTTTATTAGACTTTGATAAACTATCTTCTGATTCAAAGGTGTATTCTTTTTATTCCTTTCTTGATAAGTGTATTTATTATACAGTGATAATACATAGATCCTGATTAAAACGAATTGTACTTGAAGGGGTAAACTTGAATAGACAATATTTTATATGCTATCACCTAGCTTCTGCTAACTCTAATGTTATTAATATTAATCCTTTCCTTTTACCTATTATTTGTCGCTGTGAATGAGTTAGTCTTGGATACTGCATCAGTGATTCTGGTGGTTGGAGAGCGTAGTTGTATGCTCCGGTTGCATTTCCCGTGGTTCAGGGATGGGGGTGTAACAGTTATAGTCAAATTGGTCAGATGATGTGGGTCAGAAACAACTACATGATTTATAACTACTACATTGATAAAATGAGATTCAATGTGAATTTGCCCCTCGAATGTTATTTGCAGCAGTATTAGTAGAGAAATATAGCTTGGGGCAATCCGTTTTTGTGACATTATGATTTTGGTTTTATTAAGATGTGGGCACATTGGCAGCCACCTCACATCCTCAGTCATCTTCGGTAAACATGTGGTCACTCTCTAAGATCACCTTTGTATTGTTTGAAATCCTTTCCATTATATTGCCCGTAAATGTAATCTTTATATTTTTGTGTACTTTTTCATTACATAATGGAAGCATTTTCACTCATTAAATAATCAAGGTCAGAGTCTCCTATCAACTTTAGCATTGTTGCCACGCTATTTTACCTACACAAATTGCGGAGGGGTGAGAGAGAGAGAGCTAATATCATTACATGGAGTCCCCAAGACAATTGTCTTCGATAGAGATCATGTCTTCACCAGCAAGTTTTGGCAGAATTTTTCTCCTCTCAGGTTCCCTACCCGATCATGCTCGTAGGTTCCTCTAATAGGGAGGACGAAAATGACGACCTCACCCCACCCGGGTAGTGTGTTCGGGCAGGGGGTGAGGTCGTCATTTCCGGTCCCCTATGAGAGGAACCTACGAACCTAACCGGGCAGGGAACCTAAGAGGAGTTAAGTCCATTTTGGCAGCACCTCTTCCATCTCAGTGGCACGATACTCAAGATGAGCTCTGCATACCACCCCCAATCGGATGGCCAGACTGAAGTCCTCAATCATTGTATGGAACAATACCTCCGGTCATTCACTTAAGACAACCCATAAAGTTGGCACTCCCTCCTTGCTTGGGCAAAACTGTGGTATAACACTTTATTCCAATCTGCCATTGGAATGACCCCCTTCAAAGCTCTGTCCGGTCGTGACCCTCCTACTATTGTTGACTATGCAATAGGGGCTTCACAGGTGGAAGTAGTGGATTATGAATTAAATTGTAGAGCTGAAGTTTTGCGCAGTCTCACGGAGAATTTATTGAAGGCGCAACAGCGGATGCAAACCCAGGCCAATCAACATAGACGCGATGTAGAGTTTCAAGTGCATAATTGGGTTATGTTGAAACTTCATCCTTACCGACAACAATCCCTCGCAGCTCACCTTCACCATAAACTCATTAAACGATTCTATGGCCCTTACCAAATCAGTCATAAGATCAGTCCCATTGCATACAAGTTGAACTTACCCCCCACTAGCAAAATCCACCCTATTTTCCACATTTCCCTCCTTAAACCATTCCATGGCCCAATGCCCACTACACCCATACTGCCATTACCATCCTTGTCCTGCCGCCATCAACCAGTCCTTTCCCCCTTAGCCATCCTCAACACTAGAAAGCTCATCCACAAGAATGTTGCTATACCTCAAGTTTTAGTTCAATGGGATGGCCTGTCGGTCAAGGATTCACTGTGGGAGGATCTATCGGCGTTGCAAGAGCTATTTTTTGCATTGCACCTTGAGGACAAGTTTATTTTTGATGGGGCAGATGATGATACGCCACTGCAATTGCAAACGGAATTGGTAGAGCAACAAATGAAGGGCTATGTACAAGATGAGGAATTGGAGGAGGTAACAACAAGAACTGGGCCAAGCACCAGTTCCAGGCCCATTAGGACCAAGAGAGCACCAGCGTGGACTGCTAACTATGCCAACCTTACAGCTGCTGCATAAATAATTGGTGAGAAATAAAGGGGATAAGTCAGTTAGAGTTTTTTAGAGAATGTCATAAAGGAGTACAGGAATATAGCAAATATGATGAGGTTATTTTAGTACTTTGTAATTGAATGTTGGGAGAGTATATAACTCCACAAGCTATTCTCAGTTGAAGAGAAAAAAGTTATCATAGTTTTCGTCAATTCTCTGTTTTCTCATCCCCATTCTGAGGAGTCTAACCAGCTCAAACTTGGTTTTTCTTTTTGTTCTTTAATTCCCTCCCTGAATCCAAACCCAAACGTAACATATTGCAACCATCAGGTTGCAGGTTTGAAATATGGAAACAACTTCTTTATGAAGAGGGGGTATGGTTACGTACGTTTACCCCACCTAGACCCTGTAGTAATGGGAGCCTCGTGCACTGAGACGTTCACGAGAAATGGAAGTTTGCATTATTGGAAAACTAAGAAAGGAAGTTTGGGGTGAAGGAGTTTGAGTCACTGTATTTGTTAGGATCCAGATCCTCTACTGCCGAGCTGCCCGGCAGGACCGTGCTGCCCAAACACAGTGCTGCACGCAATGACCATCTTACCCCCACTCGGGCAAAGCCTTTGGGCAGGGGTAAGGCAGACATTGCGCGCAGCACCGTGTCTGGGTAGCATGGTCCTGCTGGGCAGCTCGGCAGTAGAGGATCCAAATTGTGTTAGATACGTGTGTCTCGATTAGTGAAACATTATCTCTCTTCAAAATAGTATGTTTTTTTTTTACCGATGCACAAAGAAAATATGAACCTTATGGTTGGTGATACAGTTTCATTTAGTCTCCTTTTAATTAATTAATACATGAGAAATGAACCCATTAGGATCAGCACGAAAATTACCACAACAAACAAAAGAAAAATGAGTTATGCTCTCATCTAAAGAAAACTTTAAGAAAATATCATTTCCATTCTTTCAGTAACCAACAAACTAGATCTTTTCATACAATGGAGGTAATAGAAAACAAACCCAACTACTTGTCTAAGCTAAAAAGTCTCTCTCTCTCTCTCTCTCTCTCTCTCTCTCTCTCTCTCTCTCTTTCTAATCTAAACTGGACCCACTCAAACCCACTATCTGTTAATAAGGATACATTAAATGGGATTATATCTTTCTTGTTTATTCAGCGTGGACTGAAACTGGATTTATTAAAAGATAAGGGAAAAAGTTCTCTGTCCGGGAAAACTGCTTCCCTAAAAGATAATAGTGTTTGTACTAGATTGACACATGGTGAGTGTTCCCCAGTGTGGACTGAAGCCACATTATACTTGGCATTCTTCATTTCGGCTCTGTTTGGTTGCAAGGGAAATGGGAAAGGGAAAGGAAGGGAAGTGAAGGGAATTCTTTTTCCTTTTCAAGTTGTTTGGTTGCGAAGGAAGTGAAGTGAAATTCATTTTACTAGGTGGTTTGGTTGGATGTAAAATTGATGTAAAATCAATGTAAAATTTTTTAAAATTTGTAATCCAACTCACTGTACTAACTTGCACTTACTAAGGCTCTTTCTTAATAATTTCTTTAAAAAATATGGAAAAAGTTTGATAAAACACCAATGCAAAAATGAAATTGCACACCTCCTCACATATCATTGTTTATGTGAGGGGGTGATATGTCATAAATACCCCTCCTCCACGCATAGGTAGGCTATGCTGTGGAAATACCAAGACAAGTGAATCTTACATCTTTGGCCGATGCACCGGGAGATAGACCCGAAAGCCCAATGCAAGACCCAATGAAATCTAGTAATGCCTGTATAAATACAAAGTTAGTATAATGAAGCCTAGACCAACTCTAGGACACTGATAAAGCCTTAAACTTTGTTTGACACACTTTTATGATCCGATAAATTAGGTTTTGATCCCGAGCTCGAGGTGTGGTGCCAGTTACCAACCGGGACCGAGTCAACAGCTGAGCCAGTAGGACTAGAGCAAGGTGAGTGAAATTACACCGTGGGTGTAAATGTAACATGGCTAATGAGTCATGACAATTGCAATGATGCTATCTATCTGTTCACTTATTTCAATTACTGTATATTCTGTTATGTAAGAAATGCTTGACTGGTGAATACTGAGAATGAACAATGAATGCTTGTATGTGAACTGCTAGACTAGATGCCGTAGTCGGCATGGAAATGAGGCCTATGGTAGCCTGTAAAATGGGATGCGGTTAACACCACCCGACTCATACTATGCCATATAGAATGCATTGGGCTAGAGTATCATCACCTGTGCTACACACCCTTGCCAACAGGGGTTAAGGTGTTGGATGCCGGTGAGAGTAACCATATGAAAAAGAAAAGAAAGAGAAAAGAGATGGAAATGTTATACACCGAAAGGGTGGTTATGAGGCTATATGCCAGCAAAAGAAATATATTATGTTGAAATGAGGATGGATGCCTCACAGGTTAATCCTAGAGGACTGGTCGGGTTAACCTTGGTGACTGATGCGGGAGCTGATCGGTCCTCTCCAACAACTCAATGGGTATATCGTGGAAAGGGGTTAAAAGCCTGCACCAGGGATACATGTATTGGGGATTGTAGTAGCACTTACCCGCCTTAATTGTGATGTTAGGTGGCTAATAAATAAAATGAACTGCATTTCATGTAAGGCTCATATGGTTGTGATTGCATGTGCATGCATGGTTATATTTCATTCACGAGCTCGGTGGAGCTCACACTCTTTTGTATATGCTTTTGTTAGATGATCTTGCAGGTGGATGTCTCTGTGGCGGGGATGCTCATCTCACGGAGACGGGCTTTGGTTATTATGACAATATTGTTGTGGACCCAGACGAAGGTCATACCACTGGTGCAAGTCTTTTCGGTGATAGTTGAGGAGGACCCGTGATGGGTGTGCAGCTGACTCTATTTCTGACTGTGGGGATCTTTTTGGTTTTACTAGGGATCCCTCTTTTGTATAGCTTTGTTTTGGGGCTCGGGTTGCCTTGCCCTGTTTATATTCTTTTGTAAAGCTGGGTCGGATAGAGTTGGAACTGCTGTTGTTCAAAGACAGAGAGAGAGAGAGAACTAAAACAATGCTGGATGTATATATGCTTTTCCTTTGTTTTCTTAAAAGGCTTAACATAAATATTAGTTTTTCTGCAACACTCTGTGTTATACATCTTGCTTTATCGTGGATGTGTGTGTTTGTGAATGGATTAACAGCTTCTAGATCCTTGGGGTTTGGCGGATTGCTACTATGCAATTCGGATCACCTACCTAATCCTCCCAGGGGTGGTTTGGGATGTGATAGAATGTTCTCTGTGCCGCTGCGCAGCCTACGTCCAGGCACATGGGCAACCTATATGCGGATAAAAATCATCTGCAATTCATAATCCGGCGGGGGGCACTGGCGGAGTGCCCTTTAGTGATCGACACTTGGCGAAAAAGAATCCAATAGCTCTAATCATTTCCTTAACTCTCACCCCATATTACCCACTAGCAGACCTGATTTGAGGGATTACCCGCCCTAGCTGGAAGGAAATGGGTATCGTCACCTGAAATCAAGATTTAAAATGGAAAAAAAAAAAAAGATTTCCCTCCCTCTTTCCTCTCTCTCTCGAAAAATCCCAGGCATTCGATTATTTCCTCTCTCTCTCTCTCTCTCTCTCTCTCTCTCTCTCTCTCTCTCTATCTATCTACTGATAACACCCATTGATGTTTATGATATGTTTCCCAACCGAAAAAGCAGAATTTGGTGGATAGTGGACACTCCATAAGAATTAAGGTGAGCCTATATGGTATTTGTTTCTTTGTTTCTGTAGTCCTTTAGTGTTATATTATAATCTTTCTTTATGGGAAACTGTGTTTTATCAATTTTTCTCCTTTATCCCTTTGATATTGATGAGGGGAATGGGTAGTCTTCATGTATTAGCTTCTTTATCTGATTAAGAAATTGAAATCTGTAAGTTTTTTCCTCTGCTTGTTCTTTTTTTTCTTCTCTAAGGGTGATGGTTGGCGTTGAAGGAGGGAGAGGTTTTGTATGTTATAAATAGTTACTGCAAAACTTGATTTTTCTCTGGTTAAAATTTTCCTTCCAAATGTTTTGACTCTTCAAATCGAGCAGCTTTCCCTTTGTAGATACTCTATATATGAATTATATACTGTTGCAGTGAGAGTGAACGAATAGATTAATTAATGAAGTGGAAGCATTCACCCTTTGTAGATGTGTTGAGGACTCAAGAGAAATAAACTCCTATTTGCAGCAAAAAGAAGAAGTAGAAATTACCTTGTTGCAAAGTCCCACCAATAGTATTGATAGAGAGGTCAAGCGAGCTTCTCTCGAGAGCTAGGTTCTGTGTCGGGAGAGAAAGACCAGAGAGAGAGAAAATAACCAAATGCCAGGGATTGCTCGAGAGAGGGAGAGTAAAGAGGGAGGGAAATCTTCTTTTTTTTTTTTCCCATTTTAAATGCTGATTTTAGGCGACGATACCCATTTCCTTCAAGCTGGGGCGGGTAATCCCTCAAATCGGGTCTGCTAGTGGGTAATATGGGATGAAAGGTAAGGAAACGATTAGAGCCGTTGGATTCTTTTGTGCCAGATGTCGATCACTGAAGGGCGGTCAGCTAGTGCCCCGCCGAATTATGAATTGCAGACGATTTTAATCCCCTACATGCCCTTTTTATTGCAACAATTTAAGTAAATATTAATGGACTAAGCTTCATACTGTGTCCAACATATATGTTCTCATTCATTTCTGTCATAAACATTATCTCAAGGGATGAGGTTTTTATATAATTTGATAGAATTAGAAAAAATTTGTTTCTGTTAATATGGCATTCCATACATGTGTCTGTTTTGATGTAACAGAAACAACATAAATAATTTTTTACCATACAGCATTTGTTGGTACAAAATTACTCTTAAAATCCAGAAATAGAAAAAAAAAAAAATTATTTCTAACCCAGAACCGATTTTTTTAAATAAAAACGTTGCCATACATACCCTTAGTAACATAGGGTTTTAGAAATTGGATCACAATGGATAAAGGATGATTCTCATCAACCCAACTCTTTGCTCACTGAGTCCGGACCAAGTTAAGCTAGTGTGATGATTCCAACCGATCCTCTTACAATTCAACTCCAATCGATGGAGCCGTACCGGTGGCCGATTATTTAAACCTTTGTCAACTCGACTGTAACAGTCCTACACCGTGGAAGAAGAGGAAAGCCGTTCTATTTATTCGACATTTCGCCTTTGTCATAAAACTAATTGAAAATAACGCCGACTTTGCTTTCTCTAATTCTTTCTCTTCCTCTCTTTTTGTCTCATCCCTTGCACGATCGATTGCTTCCTACACTTAAGGCGTTCCGGCATTTTCTCTCTCAATGTTGTCCCTGGCACGTCGTCACCTACTCCCCCCACAACGGCACAACCTGCCAGCTTAGCAACTTGAAATTATGATGAAAAAGCTCTTCAGCAATTTAATTTAGGTATAAGGCCAACTAGATGGGATTATAAATATATATTGGTTGAGATTGTCTGATGATGTTCCACCTAAAAAAAATGAGATTGTCTGATGATGGACTCTATCTTCATTGATTAGTTAACACAGCTTTTTCCAAAGCTATAGCGATGACCTTCTACCCGAAGGAGCCGAGCTGCTCGGCAGGACCGTGCTGTCCAGACACGGTGTTGAGTGCAATGTCCGCCTTATCCCTGCCTAAATGCCTTGTCCGAGTGGGGATAAAGCAGTCATTACGCATAGCATCGTGTCTGGACAGCACGATCCTACTAGACAGCTCGATAGTAGAGGATCTAAATCCCCTTCTACGGACATATCGAAAGAAACAAGCTCTTTTGATTGGATCGAAAAAGACAATTGAGTTAACCCTGTTGAGCCTAGACTACTTACAATTCATAATTTAAAAAAAAAAACAAAGAGTCTAAAATAAGTGAACAAATGTGCAGGCCTGATATATTGGTTCTAATAAAAAAAAAAATAAGACTAAAATATATGAACAAATAATTGACTAACATATATTTTGTTGTTCAATGCATGTTATAAAAGCTTGAGAGGAACCATCTTCAAATGCAATTCCAACTTCAGTGCTGAAGGAAGCAATTGTCTCTAACAACGAAAGAAAGAGTGAATCAAAGGATATTGAGCTTTTAGGTCGGCATGGCCAACTTAGGAGCTCTCTTCATTGTTCTTGCTATCTGTCTGATCGCAATAAATCTAAGTCTTGTGGGTGCTACATTTCCCAAGAGTGTATTCTCCGACTGGGGCTCTCAGCAAATGGTGATTACGGGTAATGGTGACGATCTTCAGCTTACGTTGAACAAGTTGTCAGGTATTGTGTTCCCTATCAGACTTTGTTTAGTTCCTATTGATATACTCAATTTTTCCAAATGACGTTACATCTAACAATCTCTATATAAAAACTAATTGATAGTAGTGAGGGCGTAACTTTATTTCCTTATGGAGGGTGAATGGTTAGTCTCAGAATTGCAAGGAGATATTGACCTTCTAGATCCAACACAATAAACTAACTTCATTGCCTTGTCTTGGTTTGTCAGGGTCCGGGTTTCAAACTAAACGACAGTTCCTCTTCGGCAGCATAGAAATGCTAATCAAATTAGTACCTGGGAATTCTGCTGGCACTGTCACTGCCTACTATGTAAGTACTGACTTTAAACAAATGGAATCCACCAGTATCTCAATGATTTATCTTTCAATTCTGATCAAATTTGTGCAGTTGTCTTCCACTGGTCCAAGGCATGACGAGATAGACTTTGAGTTCTTGGGGAATCTATCAGGACAACCTTACACTGTCCATACAAATGTCTTCACTCAAGGTGTTGGAAACAAAGAGCAACAATTTCATCTCTGGTTTGACCCAACTGCTGATTTCCACAACTACACCATACATTGGAACCCAAATCAGATAGTGTAAGTTCCTTCACTTCTAGTACTTCAAAGGCCATCATCAATAGATATTTATATCATAATTGCTCTTCTTTCAGGTGGTTTATTGATGGGCTCCCAATAAGAGTCTTCAGGAACTATGAGAGTAAAGGAATTGCTTTCCCAAATCAGCAACGGATGAGGTCTTATTCCAGCATATGGGATGCTGATAACTGGGCAACACAGGGTGGACGTGTGAAGATTGACTGGAACAGTGCACCCTTCATAGCTAGATTTCGAAGGTTTAGGGCAAGGGCTTGCAAGTGGAATGGACCAGTCAGTATCAGCCAATGTGCTTCTAATTCTCTTGCCAATTGGTGGACATCACCTGTTTACAGTAAGCTAAGTTACAGTCAAATTGGTCAGTTGATGTGGATCAGAAACAACTACATGATTTATAACTACTGCACTGATAAAATGAGATTCAATGGGAATTTGCCCCTCGAATGTTATTTGCAGCAGTATTAGTAGAGAAATATAGTTTGGGGCAATCCGTTTTTGTGACAATATGATTTTGGTTTTATTAAGATGTGGTCACTCTCTAAGATCATCTTTGTATTGTTTGAAATTCTTTCCATTATTTTGCCTCTAAATGTAATCTTTGTATTTTCGTGTACTTTTTCATTACATATATTGGAAGCATTTTCACTCATTAAATAATCAATGTCAGAGTCTCCTATCAACTTTAGCATTGTTGCCACGCTATTTTACCTACACAAATTGGGGAGGGGTGAGAGAGAGAGAGAGCTAATATCATTACATGGAGTCCCCAAGTCAATTGTCTCTGATAGAGATCCTATCTTCACCAGCAAGTTTTGACAGCACCTCTTCCATCTCAGTGGCACAACACTCAGGATGAGCTTTGCATACCACCCCCAATCGGATGGCCAGACTGAAGTCCTCAATCGCTGTATGGAACAATACCTCCGATCATTCACTCAAGACAACCCAAAAAGTTGGCACTCCCTCCTTCCTTGGGCAGAACTGTGGTATAACACTTTATTCCAATCTGCCATTGGAATGACCCCCTTCAAAGCTCTGTACGGTCGTGACCCTCCTACTATTGTTGACTATGCAATAGGGGCTTCGTAGGTGGAAGCAGTGGATTATGAATTAAATTGCAGAGCTGAAGTTTTGAGCAGTCTCAAAGAGAATTTATTGAAGGCACAACAGCGGATGCAAACCTAGGCCAATCAACATAAACGCGATGTAGAGTTTCAGGTGCATAATTGGGTTATGTTGAAACTTCATCCTTGCCGGCAGCAATCCCTCGCAACTCATCTTCACCATAAACTCAGTAAACGATTCTATGGCCCTTACCAAATCAGTCATAAGATCAGTCCTGTTGCATACAAGTTGAACTTACCCCCCCACCAGCAAAATCCACCATGTTTTCCACATTTCCCTCCTTAAACCATTCCATGGCCCAATGCCCACTACACCCATACTGCCATTACCATCCTTGCCCTGCCGCAATCAACCAGTCCTTTCCCCCTTAGCCATCCTCAACACTAGAAAGCTCATCCACAACAATGTTGCTATACCTCATGTTTTAGTTCAATGGGATGGCCTGCCGGTCGAGGATTCATCGTGGGAGGATCTATCGGCGTTGCAGGAGTTATTTCCTACATTGCACCTTGAGGACAAGGTGATTTTGAATGGAGCAGATGATGATACGCCACTGCAATTGCAAATGGAATTGATAGAGCAACAAATGAAGGGCTATGTACAAGATGAGGAATTAGGAGGTAACAACAAGAATTGGGCCAAGCACCAGTACTAGGTCCATTAGGACCAAGAGTGCACCAGCGTGGATTGCTGACTATGCCAACCTTACAGCTACTACAAAAATAATTGATGAGAAATAAAGGGGATAAGTCGGTTAGAGTTTATTAGAGAATGTCATAAAGGAGTATAGGAATATAGCAAATATGATGAGGTTATTTTAGTACTTTGTAATTGAATGTTGGGAGAGTATATAACTCCACAAGCTATTCTCAGTTGAAGAGAAAAAAATTATCATCGTTTTCTTCAATTCTCTGTTTTCTCATTCCCATTCTGAGGAGTCTAACCAGCTCGAACTTGGTTATTCTTTTTGTTCTTTAATTCCCTCCCAGAATCCAAACCCAAACGTATCATATTGCAACCATTAGGTTGCGGGTTTGAAATATGAAAACAACTTCTTTACGAAGAGGGGGTATGGTTGCGTATGTTTACCCCTCCTAGACCCTATAGTAACGGGAGCCTCGTGCACTGAGACGTTCACGAGAAATGGAAGTTTGCATTATTGAAAAACTAAGAAAGGATGTTTAGGGTGAAGGAGTTTGAGTCTATTTAGGTATAAATATGTTAGATACGTGGGCCTCGATTAGTGAAACATTATCTCTCTTCAAAATAATATGTTTTTTTTTTACCGACGCACAAAGAAAATATGAACCTTATGGTTGGTGATACAGTTTCATTTGGTCTCCTTTTGATTAATTAATACATGAGAAATGCACCCATTAGGATCAGCACCAAAATTACCACACAACAAACAAAAGAAAAATGAGTTATGCTCTCATTTAAAGAAAACTTTAAGAAAATATCATTTCCATTCTTTCAGTAACCGACAAACCAGATCTTTTCATATAATTGGGGTAATAGAAACAAACGCAATTACTTGTCTAAGCTAAAAAGTCAAATCTCTCTCTCTCTCTCTCACTAACCTAAGCTGGACCCACTCAAACCCACTATGTGTTAATAAGGATACATTAAATGGGATTATATCTTTCTTGTTTATTCAGCGTGGACTGAAATTGGAATGATTAAAAGATAATAGTGTTTGTACAAGATTGACACATGGTGAGTGTTCCCCAGTGTGGACTGAAACCACATTATACTTGGCATTCTCCATTTCAGCTCTGTTTGGTTGCAAGGGAAATGAGAAAGGGAAGTGAACAGAATTTTTTTTTTCCTTTTAAGTTGTTTGATTGCAAAGGAAGTGAAGTGAAATTAATTTTACTAAGTTGTTTGATTGATTGTAAAATTGATGTAAAATCAATGTAAAATTTTTTAAAATTTGTAATCCAACTCACTATACTAACTTGCATTTACTAAGGCTCTTTCTTAATAATTTCTTTAAAAAGTATGAAAAAAGTTTGATAAAACACTAGTGCAAAAATGAAATTATACACCACCTCACATATCATTGTTTATGTGAGGGGGTGATATGTCATAAATACCCCTCCATCATTTGTCAGATTCCAAAAAGAGCTACCTTATTGGCTCAAAACTGCAGTCAGACAGCGTAGGGAACCCTCTCCCTTAAAAAAATAAAAAATATATGCACTAAATTTTTGAAATAGACAACTTTTCCCAATGCATAAAATTTCAATTTTAGTGAATCATACTGAGATCAAACATTTTTTATATACCATTGAATTTTGATGAATTTGAAATAATGTTTGAAAACACATCATAGCTACCCCGTTGAGACCAACACACAGTTACACACAGATGAACATGGGCAATTAGAAAGCCTCTGAATTCTAACTTTGGATGGTCAGGAGAGGATATCGTACATCAATGGGGGGATATTATCGGACATTTATAGTCATTAATGACCATTGTGGCAAAACCAAGCTATAAATTCAGGCCTTATGATTCAAATGCAAACATTCATCAAACTTCTTTAACTTCACCTCAAAGAAAATGCTATCCACAACCGATTGGATCTTTCCTAAATCAACCAAAAGAATACATTTTGCTTAGAAAAGAAAACCCCAGAAATGACCACAAACAAGACCACCTTTACTGGCTTTGCAAGTATAGTAGCAGCTTCATTTGTAAAACTCATCACCCATGGATAAAGAAAAATTTTCTACTGTCAATTTTTGCACCAAACTTTCACCAACTTGTAATATAAATTAGAAGTCTCGTCTGGTTTAGAGAGAGAGAGAATAAAGGGTAAAACCTATCTCACTCTACTTCCTACACTTCAGATAAATCATTATATTCAAGTTCTTAAAAATATGATACAGCAAATCCACATCCAATGATTAGATAAACTCATATTCTCTGTTTTCCAGATTATAATCTATACAATCAGTTTGTCATGGCCTTGTAACTTTTAGAGATTACTACCTGAAATAACTAAAAGTCATAAATCCAAAGCTGCTTTAGATCAGGTGATTTGATTTGCTAATTACAATTCTATTGTGGCCCTATTTCGATCTTCCTCAATTCAAGAACCACTTCCACCATTGATGCAACAAGTCGATGGGGGATTGCATATTTCATTATTACAGGCTGCCCATTCTTCTGTGCAGCAACCCGAATATGAACACAATCAACTATCCACAGCATAACCAAAACAAAAAAATGGTGTTCCTCTGAAGTCAGTTCAGAATTCCAGTTCCGAAATGGTTTGACCATCCATTTGGAAAAGGTTTCTCTAGTCTTACACAATGACAGATTAGATAGAACTTAAGTTTTTTGGACAGGTAGACCTTAAAGGTCTCTCTGCTCTCATGTCAAGTTTCAACCAAAATGGAGTAACAGGACAAATAGAGCAATAAATCAGTGAAGATAGAGGAGTCATGGGCCAAAACAATGGAAGGGGAAAGCCCCTAAGAATCAACAATCAATCTATTTCCAGGGTATTGGCACAATGAGAAGGATGGAAAAAAATTTCTTTGCAGTGCCCTAATTTGGCGGTGCACTGCAGTGCGGGCTTGAGAGCTCGACATGTGGAAGATGCAACATCCAACAGTGCTGAGCTCGAGAAGAAAGCAAAGAAAAAAAATTGCCTTGAATCGAGCTCGCACCATTGGATGAATCTTTGATCTGACATATCAAAAAAAAAAAAGGATGGTCTTATTACAAATCCATTAGAAGGATCTGGACTTAGAAGTCCATCTTCTAAGGTTACCTTTCAGCCAAATGTGGTAGATAGCAGCTCCAAATGCAAGCTTTCCTATAGTATCACAAATTTTCCCAGCAAAGGTCATGTGTACACAGTACACCCATATCCATTCTTTCTCAAATGGCAAGATTCTCCTTCTTTGAGGGCTATCATTTAGATAGAGGCCTTTCTAGACTGAGGAAATGGGTAGTTGAAAAAGAGATGTTCGACGTCCTTAGAGGCATTCCAACATAGAATAACAAAGAGTAGAAAAAAGAAACTCTTGAATCCATCTAAATAAAAACTAGGCACAATGACCCAATATCTTACATTCGTCATCTGAATTGGGTCACCATCTAGGCACATTGTTTCAGAAGTTGAAATAAGATGATAATGAAGTGCAGCTTCTTCCATGACTATGTACAATGGGATCTAATCTAATCTTACTTGATGCATTCCATAAGAAAAAAGAAAAATAAAGAATTTATTAGATGTAAAACTAATCTAATAAATTGCTTTGCCATTAGGTACTAAAAAAGCTGTAACAGCTAAAATGTCATTGGGTGCCAAGTGGGAATGTTATATAGTTAACTCTGTTTTCAACTTTAGACACAAAACGACTACAAATCCATGCTATATAGTTAACTCTATTTTCAATAGTTGCAGAGAAGGGGAGGGGGGAATCATTGAGAAAATATATACAGCAATTCTGTCAGTTTTGGGTGCACCACACAAGCATCTCATTTTTTTCTGCTTAAGCTCATAACTAATACCTACTATCACTGCTGATTAAATCTAGAGAAACACCATAAAGAGTTACAAATTCTTTGACATACCAAATAATCTCCATCAACATTTGACTATAATGAGATTATGAACATTGATCAGATACAGAGAAATTTGACTAGAAAACTAGGAAGTTAAAGGAATATATACAACACAGCATGCAGCCAAGTTTGACTAGATAAACTTGAAAGACAACCAGTCAAATACCATATTTGAGTTCCAGTAGTAGTAGGGGTTCATTCCATCGTTAACAAACCTTAGAAGTTACAATCTGAATCTTCCCAAGGATTGGATCTATCGTTCTAACTGAAGTTACCAATTCTGAACCGATATCTCTGAATATTTATGGGATGAGATCAGACAGATTATGATGAAATACCACTTTCAAAATGAGTGGTTGCGATGGTGTTCAAGGCGCAAAAGAAGAAGAAGGAGGTTGTAAGAGCAGCTGCTACCACCATCGCCAAAACCAAGGAAGAGAAAGGGTGTTGCGCCAGACACAAAATAAGGAGGTTGCATCTTTGTTTGCTTGCATCAAAGAGACGAAATGGGGAACTTAGGGTTTTTTCACTCAGCAAATTCGATTCATTTTATTTATATTCAAATCGCTAAAATGTAGAGCAGAGTAGAGTTGATGAACCTGATCAGAGCAGAGTTGATGAACTTTCGATCAAATCAGAGTTACCAAGCTTCTCAGATAGAGAACCAGCCTTGCTCAGAGCTTCCCTGCTTCTCACACAGAAAGAGAACTGGTGCCGTCCGAGCTTCTTGGAGAGAGAACCAACGCATGTTCAATCTTCCAGCCTTGCTCAGAGCTTCGATCTCAAGAGAGAGATCTGTTCTACAGAGTATTTGATATTTCAATCAAGAGAAAAGCCCCCAAAGTTGAGAATCCCTGAGGTTTTAATTTACTTGTGTTTTTAGTCGGAAAATTGCAATGTTATTTGAAAAGTCAAAGTTATTCTCCTTGGGAAAAACAATCCCTTTGCAACCAAACACTTAGAATTGTTTCTCCTGGAAAATAAATTTCACTTTACATCAAAAAATTTGCATTCCCCTTTTGAAGTAGTTATTTGGGCAACTACTATATTGCTTGAAAGGCTCAGCAATGAATTGATAATGGTGTTTGTAGATGGTTTGTTTGGTTGCAAGGTAAATTAAAGGGGAGTGAAGTGAAATTTTCAAATGTTATAGAAATAAATTTTTATATTCATAATCTCGTGCGATTATTATATCAATAAGGGTTAAATACACATACTGTCTTAAAATGGACCGAATGTTCCGCATGCACTCCTAAAGTTCTGACAATTCAACACGCACCCCTTGAAAATTCCACGTACACCCTACTTGTCAACTTAAAGTTATTTAAGTCCACACCATTAATATCAGGCGTTAAATGCTAACGGATCTAAAATTGAAGAATGTAACCCTTGTTAGGGCATAATTACCAAAAAGACCTTTCATGGTATAAAGTAACAAAATATCTAGTTTCTTCTACGTCTCTTACAACTTCAACAATGGCTCTCTCAAGGCCTGTAACAAAGGGAAGAAACTAGCCATTAAGGTTATTCCACCACCGGCAACAGATAAGTGGGCTTTGTCGCCAAAACTTTCACCAAAAGTTGCACCATCATCGATCTGCGGTGGAATTGTCCCATCCACTCCAGCTTTCTAGTGGCCGTTTCTTCTTGGTTTTTTGGTAGAAAAAAATTTTATTGATGAAAAGAGTCATTACAAGCAGTAGCATCTACATTACAGAGTTGCAGAAGCCACGAAGAGGTGCTTGGCCACAGTATCGGAGACTCAACCGATAGGGCCGCCCTGGCCAAGGATTCCGCCACAGTATTGGAGGATCTTGGAACATAAGAAAAATTACAAGAAACAAAGGATTATTGCAAACAAAAGATATCATGATAGATGTTATAGATTTTAGTCTCCACTCGTGATCTAGCGCATAATTGAGTAATCAGATTTTGACAATCTGATTCAACCAACACGCGGGTGAAGCCAAGTGTAGCCGCATGAAGAAGTCCAGACCGAATAGCATATGCTTCTCCAATAATTGCTGAATCACATTGGAGACCGTAAGAGTAGGCTGAAATAGGAAAGCCAGACTCATCTCGAAGAATAATACCAATTCCTCCATGTTTTGACTTATTATTCCATGCAGCATCACAATTGATTTTAATAACATTAGATAGAGGAGTCGTCCAAGGAGAGCTTGATAAACACTGCTGAGTTGAAGAGCAATCCTTAGAAGGATGGTGAGTCTTACTAATAGAAGATGTAGTAGCTTCCCAAAATTCTTTATAAGCCTTCTCTGCAACGGTAATAACTTCAACAAGAGACCAATGATGTTTTTTGAATAGGAGATCATTACGAGCTCTCCTAATACACCAAAAAATGAAAGATGCCAGAGAAAATCTATTTTCAGCCAGCTTTTTGTCTTCCTGATATATGATGTTTGGAGTTAAATGGGCCAGAGAAGAGCCAAACCACACTGCCCTAAAGAAAGGGCATGAAAGAAAAATATGATCCACCGTTTCGTCATCATCAACATCAAGGAAGTTCATCGAGTCCGGCACCAAGCGTAATCCAAGGGTTTTCCGAGAAGATGAAGGCAATTTGGTCAATTAAAATAAAACTTCAATATTTTTAGTCACTAGTTAATGACGAAGACTTGGGTCCACTTTAGGGGTATGTATATTTAACCCTATCATTAATTCTAAATCATTCTATATTTAGTTATTAATTTTCAATTTATTGTGCATCCAATTCCCTCTGTTATAAAAAGCGAAATGAAAATTACATGTAAAATGTATCATTACTAAATATGGTAAAAAGAGGGCCGGCCTTGGTGCAATAGTTCGATTGTTCCATTATGATCAAATAGTCATGGGTTGGAGTCTGAAAAAAAACTTCTCTTCGAAAGCAAGGATAAGGTTACATACATTATAACTCTTGCCAGACATCGCACTGGCAAGAGCCTCATGCACAGGATATATCATTTTTTACTAAATATGGTAAATAATTAAAAAAATTTGAATGTATAAATAATTATAAAAATTCATTGAGTAAACCCTTTTACTCATCAATGAATTTTCTTCCCTTTACGACTCCACCCATTTGAATGGCTCTCTCTCTCTCTCTCTCTCAATAATAGGTGGGCCTACAAAAAATACTTCACACTTAGCTTTAGGGAGCGGTGGTATTTTATAGACGTTGTATGGAACACAAAATTCTCATGGTAAACCCGTTTTGATGGTATTTCTTGGATGCACATATCTTGCCAACCTTAAAGATTTGACACTGAAGCAATTTTGAGCATTGTGAAGCTTTGATTATTATCATTACCACCAATGCTGCTTAACTAACTCAAACAATGAAATCCAACCAACAGACATGATAGATACCGGAACACCTCCCCAAGAATTTCTATTTTAGGTTTAGGGTCTTTCAATTATGGAAAAACAAAAAAAAACAAAAACGGTTCCTTTCAATTAATGAAAGTGATCGCCAACCACCCTCTCTCCTCAAACTCAGGATTTTTTTTCTAAATATCCAAATTACCCAGAGAAAAAGGTAAATTACATAAACCCCCTTGTACTAAGCCTTATACTCACAACACCCTCTCGATTATGAAATATTAATATTAACTGTGTTAATTTAAAACGTTCAAAAAAGCAAAAAAAACATTTTAACCCCCAACTAGGGATTTAAACAAATCGGATGGATTGGATGTGATCGGATCCAGATATTTCTTGACCGAATACAAATACCTTTAAACGGATTCAAATGCAGATCGAATTTAGATTTTCGACCATCCATTTAAATCTGTGCCTTGTGTAACCCGGACCTTCCTCTCCCTAGCGGATACAATTCACTCTCAATCCATATCTCTTAGATCATGATTCTCTTTTCCTCATATTCTAGAACCTGTAGAATCTTAAAAAACCTTCAAGATCATTATTTACTTAATTTTTATATTATTAATTGTTCGGATTTTTTTCGGGACAGATTTTTATTGGAGTAATTGGATTTTTTTTCGAATATCTCTAAATGAATACAGATGTCCCTAAACAAATACGGATGCGGGGATCGGATTCAGATTTTCAGTTATCCATTTGCATCCCTACCCCCAACCCATCCATTTCCTTTTGTTTGAAACTCATATACCGTTGAACCAAATGCAATCATGAACCCTTGAAGACCATTACTCCATTGAAGACCTGCAACTGGACCTGGAAATCTAATTGTATGCATTCTAGACCTTCTGCCCGTCAAAGACCTATTGGGGTACGCCTGAAAATTTATTGTTCACAATAAAGCAACCAGTTCTCAAACATATACAAATAATTTTTTAGCCTTCATATAAAAAAAATAAAAAAATAAAAAAAGAGGAAGGAAAATCAAACCCTTGCTTCCAAACATTCCTATTGAAATTATAATTGAAAATCAAAATTCTTTGATCATCTGATGGCCAACGTCCCAAATGATTTTATCTTCTGGGGTATCAAAAACATGGTGAAGAGCCAGCCAGTCAACCCCACTGCTCCCATGCTTGAACTGAGATGTCCAATCAATAGGTATCCGATTCCTCAGGAACTCGAATTGAAGCAGTTAAGGCCGTTAGGCTATTCGCCAAATCTATCAATCAAGTTCAAGATCCTGAAAGAAACGATAAAATTAAATTAACCCCAGAAACAAAGGAGAAAACCCATGAACTAAAGCACAAAATCATAAACCCAGTGACCTGAATGGAAAGATTCTTCATATGAATTGGTTGTTTTCTATGCCCGAGTGCAGCCTGCGCCTAGACACATGGGCCTACCATTCAGGGGGCAGGATGGTCATTTCACCCACCCCCATGTGTCTGGGTGCAGCCAGCGGCCCAACACCTCCGGCACAGAGAACATTTGGCCTTAATTGTGTTAACAGAGTAGCCGGTTTTTCTTTTGATAAATCAATTTTCCAAGAACCCTTTACTTTCTTTATCTTTTCCTCTCCGTCAGCAGAATTACTCGTAGAAGCTCTCATTTGATCCTGAAAACTCTAACACCATCAATCAGCATTCAACAATCATAGTTATCATTGTCCCAACATCGAGGGCTATTCAGCCAAACACCTCCATGAAAAACATAAAGAAACATAGAAAGAATAAGTAAAGGAAATAGGCAGCAAAAACCCTAGATATAAGAAATAGCAAGCATAAGGACATATAGGGAACAGAGAGAAGGGGAAAAAGTTAGCTCCTCCTTTCACAAGTCGCCAAGATGCTTCGTTGATGAGATTGCAATTCATCGGTCAGAGATTGAAGCAGCAAGTTGAAGAGTTCTTCAAAGCAAAACCTTAGTGACATGTCGTTCATCACACTAGGTGATTTTGGGGTTTTTCGAAACAAGGATAAAACAGTAAGTTTACTCTTCTCTCTGGGTACTTTGGACATTTAGAAAAAAATAACCTAATGACATCACAACTTAACCGAGAACAACTAACAGAATGGATCAATTTGTAATAAATGACTTCAACTAGGGGAAGTCCTAGTAATATTTGATAATCAAAGGAGTGCTGTGAGTATGGGGCTTAGTACAAGAGGGTCTCTGTAATTTACACCAAAAAAAGAAACCTGTAGGTGAGATCTAGTCCAGGGTGTATTTGGGACAAAGGATAGCTTAATAATTATTGCAGAAACAAACAAGCATGTCCATAACTGGATGGGAATTATTATATACACTTTATTAGAGTGAATTTCTAACCAAGTCAAAAATAGCCACAATTCTTGCAGAAACAAACATGGCTTATCTTTAACTGGAGTATGGGGGGTGTATCTTCATAGAGTATAGTGCTTCAACTCATTTATTCTATTCAATTTTCTTGTTTTGATTCTTGCTAAGGTTAAGTGTTTATCCAGGCAGACTAAGGAAACCCAACAATTTCATGTAATTAAAAACCAAAATTATTGATCAAAATGAAAGGTAATAAAATTATTTTTCCTCCTGGGTTCTGTTCGTCTCCCTGTACAAACAAACCCACCTAAAAGGAAAAAATTATCTTAAAAACTTTTCTGTCAACTCAGAAGCAGTCATTCTAGTTTCTTTCTTCTCTGTGTCACCTGTCCATGCTGTTCTTCATCAACTTCCTTTCCGCGTAACTCTTCCATCTCAACATCTTATTCTCAATTACGATTTGAATTTATGCAGCGGTTGTCACTCTATTCCCACAAAGTTCAGTTTCATAAACCATTGCTAGTCTAATAGCTGCCTTGCAAAATTGATTCCATTGGCTGCAACTGAATGCATCCATGGTAGAATATTTTAAAATCTCACAACCCTAATTCTATCCGCAACTTGCATTCAAATTCCAGTTTACGTACCAAGCTTTAGTTTATAAGCAACTTGCACACTTTTTGTTCATGTTTAACTTATGAGTACCCCAAGATTAACAATAAAAAGATGGTTTAGTTCATCAATCTTAACCACTGCATCATTTCTACAGAATCCACAAAAACCATTTTAGTTTACCACACCGTAATCCTTTTCAATCTAAATCACTGCTCCAATCTTTCCATTCCTTAGATTATGCTAATGGTGAACACGGCATTAAACCATTACCCAAAAAAAAAAAAACACAGCATAAAACTTCTTCTACTTCCCCTGCAACACCACACTCTACATTTTGCTATTGGTTGCCAGAATCCAAACTCTCACTCAGGTTGCCACTCTCATCATTTCTCTAGTTCTTGAAGTTGTTCTTCATAGATTCTCTCTCCTCTAGTTCCTTGAGTTTGTCATCCTCCTCATACCTTCTTTCTCTTTCGACTCTAACCTCTCAACTATTCCTGTCCGTAACAATTATCAATTCTGAGAAAACTAGAAACCATACTAAGAAGACCTTTAGACATTGAGTAGCGGTCAGCAGCTCAGAACATCCGAGACCATTTTGTTTTCTCAAACATCACCTGAATCCAAATAGTACAGAGACATCAAAATATGCTTAACCTCACAAGTCTTATAAACCCTTCACTAATTTAACTGGTCAAATGACTAATGAATTCAAAATTAACGGTTTTTTCTAGTCATGAGTGATGATTAAGGTCGTCTCTGGAATGGCCAGAATCTGAATAGCAAAATTTTCTTGGAGATAAAAATCAGTGCTGTAAGGTATATACCCTCCAGTTTTTTATCCAACTCTACCATCTCCATCGACTGTTCTGAGTCAAGACTCAAAAGAGTATACTTCCCTCACGCTTTGTATCTCCTCAAAGAGGATCACAACAACAAAAGCCACAAAAGCCCAAATACAATTCATCACAACCAATGGACAATAACAATAACAAAGAGAAAGAGAACTAGAAAGCAATGGAGAGCTACCTTCACCAAAAAGAACAAAGAATTCCATGTATAGGCCATAAGAAAACAGCCCTGCAAATCAAATTTACAGAACACACTCTTCTCCTTGGTTCTTGCTATTCCAAGTACCAACAGCTACCCAATTAGCGATACCCCGTATATCCTAATTACTGCTAATCAACAATCACAATATTATATTTACAAAAATCAAACACCAAAATAGACAACAAAATAATGGAACACAAAAATATAAAACCAATAAAAAGAGGAAATTTGAGAACCCTAATTAGAGTTGGGGCTTAGGGGTTTAGGGTTTCATTACTACTTCAGTTAATCTCCAGTTGCTCTAATTGTAACTGTTGCTGTTGTTGTTGTTGATCTTTATTGTTGCAGTCGCAATTATCACCTTGCCAGCTCCAAACGATGTCTTTGAGTGCAGGCCTAACATCTTCTTGGCAAAACTTAGCATACTCAAGCGAGTCTCCGGCAGACTTTGAGAATTCAACAATGGCCACACCAGGCGCCACCTCGAACACCTCCGCCGTCACCAATAGCTTCCCTTTACGTCCTTCCTCCACCCCCTGCATCTTCACCTTGAAATCCTTCACCTTCATTATCCGAAACTTCAACCCTTTCGCCACCGATTCCAGCTTTGCCATGATCGCCGAGGCCGAGCATTTGGATGTAAATATCGATCCGGTTTTCCTCTTTTTTTCAAACAAGCTCGACAAATCAAACCCAGATGACATCGACGATATAAACTCGAAAGCATTAAAGAATGGCGGTGAAGTCTTTGAAACCGCCCCCTCTTCTGCCTCCGCCGGTGACTGCTCTTCAATAGAGAGCGTGATCGGGTAGGTAAACCCTTTCTGGAACCAGGGGGTTTGCATTATCGCTGGAATCGTGATTCTCTTGTCTGGATCGGCCACCAACAGCTTCGAGATCAACCGCTTCGCCTCGGTGGAGAACCATGGAGGAAACTCGTACTCTGCTTTGAACACCTTTCGATACATCTTCATTATGTTTTCTTCCTGGAAAGGTAGGAATCCAGCGAGGAGGACATAAAGTATGACTCCGCAAGACCAGATATCAGCTTTCGATCCGTCGTAGCCTTTCTTCCTCAAGACTTCTGGAGCAACATAAGCAGGGGTTCCACACTGCGTGTGAAGCAGACCATCATGAAGAAGCTGCTCCGGTAACGCAGAGAGCCCAAAATCCGAGACCTTGAGGTTCTCGTTCTCGCAAAGAAGTAGATTCTCCGGCTTGAGATCACGGTGAGAGACACCTCTGCTATGACAGTAATCAACAGCGCTGATTAATTGCTGAAAGTACTTGCGAGCGATGTCTTCTTTAACCTTCCCTTTAGCGACTTTCGCGAACAGCTCACCGCCTCGGACGTATTCCATGATGAAGAAGATCTTGCCCTTTGTGGCCATAACTTCTTTGAGCTCTACAACGTTTGGGTGACGAACGAGACGCATAACAGAGATCTCTCGCTTGATCTGCTCCATGAGACCACCTTTCTTCACCTGATCTTTGTTGATCACTTTAATGGCAACGCTCTCTCCAGTTTTGAGTTGCTTACCATAGTAGACCTTGGCGAAGGTACCTTGCCCTAATAACCTCCCCATCTCGTACTTTCCGAAAATAATATTCCTCGATGCATCGCCCACCTGATGGTGAAGCTCTTCATTCTCCTGCTGTTGCTGCTGCTCCTCCATGACCATGAATGACCTGATTCCCAGCACCAAAAGAGGAAAAAAAAATCAACAATAAAGAGAATTGGGTATGCTCATGCAAGGGAAGGGAATCCAAGAGAGTATTGCAGAGATGCAGATGGCCATGACTGTTCAATTGGATTGGTTTGGGCGACAAAACAGAAGGACGTTTCACAGAAACAGAGAAGATTAGAGAAAAGTGAGGAGCGTGTGATTAAAGGAGGTAATTGAAAGAAGGTGTTGATCGGTGGGGACTGGAAGAACAATAAGAAAGAGAGAGAAGAGCCCGGCTTGGCCCGTCGCCATTGAGCACCCAGTTTTCTTATTTTTCAGACTTTCTCCTTTCTATTTATAGGAGTCGAAGGAGCGGCCATGGCAGCAGCACACAGAAATAAAAATTTGGTGCCGAAGGAGAGAAGGGATAATTCTAATTTATATTTTGACTAATAGAGAGTTGACAGGTGGATGGAACTTTTTTTTTAATTTTTTTTTGATGAAGTGGTGGATGGAACTTGGGAACTTGGAATTGCTTCTTCTATCGTTGGGCCATAGTCCAAAGTCCAAACCTTATGTCGACGACAGGGAGAGGATTCCGTGTATCGCCCTAATTTGGTGGGCCCATAAGAAGGTGAGGATTTGGTGTAGCCCCCCAACTGGGTGGGCCCATGAGTGCGATTGAATTTTGTTTCTTGTTCTTCTGTTCGCATTCAAGTGGTTGGATGAAGGGGCTATGGGCTGTAAGGAAAGCCCATTCAACAACATCATTGAAGATTTTCCCATATCTATGGCAGCAGCACGGAATGTAATTAAAACCAGGTAATTTATAACGGGCGCTGTGCTCTGTGCCACAGCGCAAGTTGTGAGTGGCACGCTGATGTGCCTGGGCACAACCAGTGCAACGGCACAGAGAACATTCTCCCAATTCATAATTTGGAAAACTCTCAATAATAAGAAGTTGACAGGTAATTTTAGGAAAATAATCCACTCCAATTCCCTAGAAGTGTGCAGTGCGACAGTGCTAGGTGGAGATGTTGACACCTAGCAGCTCGGACATCCAATGGTCCAAGCTCAATGACTTCTGTTGAGCTCGGACCGTTGGATGTCCGAGCTACCAGGTGTTGACATCTCCACCTAGCACTATCCCACTGCACACTTTTAGAAATTGGAAAGGATTAAAATCCATAATTTTGGGGGCAAATTTGCGGGTTTGAGTTTGGAAACAACCTCTTTACGAAAGCACGGTAGAGCTGCATATATTATGACCCTCTTCTGACCCATAGTGGCGTAAGCCTCATGCATTGAATACACCCTTTTTTAACAGGTGGATGAGAGAGTAGAAGTTGTCTCATAATGTAGACCCATGAGGTTCTATATTTCTACACGTATATTGCTTTTAGCTATTAATTTGTATTCATTCAAAGTAGTATTGTATATACTCAAGGATCTATATTTATACACGTATATTGCTTTTAAGTATTTATTACAATACGATACGTATACTATATGTAATTTGACTTCCATTTAGAATATTTTTTTTAGTAAAATAATGCATTTAAAACTATTTATATTGAAATTTTTTGTGTATGCATATATACGTGTATGTTTATGGTTCAATATTGATTTTGATAAATTTTTTTGTTCATTTCAAAACAAAGTCCAGGTTTGTTCTCGTATGGAACAAGTATGTGTACATTATCAAAAAAAAAAAAAAAAATGTATGTAAGTTTAATTAAAAATAAAATTTAGGGAAAATTATTTGTACACCCCATGTATTATGGCCTAATTGCTTGATATACTCAACTTTTCAAACAATAACTTGTGATTGTTTGAATGAAAAATCCATTTTACCCTTATCACCTATTTAATTGAATTTCACGTCACCCCCACCTGCTGTCCTGCCCTACCTTTCCAATGAAAGGTCTTAGACTTTTCTCTTTCCCTTTTATTTTCATTTTTTTTTTTTTTTTGACGAGTGAAGGGAAGAAGAATCATCCCTCTCTATCAATTGCAAATTGCAGTCGTTAAAAATATGAATTTTTATCACCTGCGTTTCCGATGCTCTAGTGCCTCTAATAAAAGAAGGTAGACCCCACCTGGGCAGTGTGTTGCTCTTAGACTATAACTTCTGTAGTTTTTCGCTCCTTAAGCACAGCTTGCAATCACCTTGCCTTTCTCAATTCTCATGCCCTATCGGGGTTATTAGTTAAAAAGAGCAGTGACCTGACCTCAGAAATGGATAAAAGACAAAAAGCAAAAGAATCCTACCGTTTTACGTTAAGATTCTTCTGCAAAATACTTATTATCCATTATCGGGTGGAAGGACAGGTTATAAGGCTACAATGAAACATCCTTTTAAGAGGAAGAAGCAAGACAGAAGCTTCACCTAATTCAACTCTGTGGATTGCGTCTTGCATGTGTATTAGGAAAGAAAGATAGGGAACGATCGTAAGAGGAAGAAAGCTTCGGCTTCATCGGATCGACCAGAGAAGCAACAGAAGCAGCGATGGAGAAGGATCTAAATGTCAAACTCCAATCAAGTGAGGGTGTCCCACATCCTTATCAAGCACCAGGATTCCAGAAGGAAAGCTTCCTGGAAGGATCCAAAAGTTCGCATCATCTTGAACACCACTAGGGACACCGCTGTTTCTCAGCTCAAGTCCCTCCGTGACGATATCGTCACCGCCAAGGTCATGATCGACGATCTCGCCTCTCGCTACTTCGATTGCAATTCTCCCAAGCGCGGTGGTGATTTAGGTTAGTCCCTCCCTCTCCGTTTTCTTGCTAAAGTGTCAGGATTTCTTCACAGTGGTTAAATCTCACTTGGAGAATTCGTTCTACATACTTCTCTTCTTCTGTTTCATCCCGGATTCTTGTGGTTTCCATATGTTAGGTCATATACACCAAAATCCAAATTATCTAGGGTTTGGATCATACCTGAATGTACACGGAAGCACAGCGGAAGAAGGATCAAACGTCAAGCTTATGCGGTTACGAGCATCCGGACGAATCTCCACGATCACGACAGACTTCTCCACATAGAACTTCACACCACAAATCCCTAGGAAGAGATG
This sequence comes from Telopea speciosissima, assembly GCF_018873765.1. Lineage (NCBI taxonomy): Eukaryota > Viridiplantae > Streptophyta > Magnoliopsida > Proteales > Proteaceae > Telopea > Telopea speciosissima. Next base: position 11,838,234 of record NC_057926.1, read on the forward strand.
GAATCCCAAAGAGAACACAAACACTGCAGAGAGGGAGAATTTTGTTTCACACATCTTCTGCTCTTAGGGTTACATGCTTTCTATATAAAGCCAAAACCCTAAGACCCCTACCCCTTTTAGACTCCCACTGGAAATCTATCTAAGAGGGAGGAATAGACCCAGCCACTTAAGTGGCTGGTTCTTCCCATGCGCACCAGGGTCGGGTCGGGTCCGACCTTCCCTTTGTAAGCGGGTTGGACCGGACCTGGCCCGTGTTCTATTTACACCATAAGTTGAATGTAACTGCTTAGTTTTTAGGGCGATGGAGTTGCAGGAAGAAGAAGGGTAAAAAGTTCACTTCACTACTCTTAAAGGGTAGTTTGGGCATTTAGGATTTTTCTAACCCATAAGTGTCATCACTAAACGGTGATTGACTAACAGACAGGGGCTACTTCTAAGAAATCGTAAAATACAGGGGATGATCAAGTAATAGTTTGAAAAGTTGGGATTATCAAGGAATCGAGCCATAGTACAAGGGGTGTAAGAGTAAAAAACCCTAAAATTTATTTTGTATGTGGTACATAATAGTGCATAACTAGAATTTAAGTGTCACCCAAATTCTCTCAGAGTAAGATAATTGCTTGCTCATTGATTGGTGCCTTACCGGTAGAATGCTGGCTCTTGGGAAGTTAAAGGTTACACTCTATTGTCTTCACCTTGTGCCATAAGGCACCCCCTCATAAAGGATGCATGCTAAATGTATCCTTTATCAATATATCTGTTTGAGTTGGTGACTTGATTTTATTCTATTTACCCATATGTGGAACTACGATTAGCTAGAAAGTGTCACAAGTTCCCCCTAATGGGATTTACTCATTTACCATTGATGTCTATTCTCTCTTTTTGGTTTTTGGGAGGGGGGAGGTTAAAAGCATTGATGTCTATCTTATACATAAATTTGTTACGTGAATGGATGAGCCCGACTTCCCTATTTTTGAGAATCGATTTCAAAAAGAGAAAATAGGAAATTAGAGAGAGTATACAATTGCACGACTTAGGATAAGGGACTTAAAAGTGATTAGTTGGTCTAATAGAAGAGACCATGACCTCTTTACACAAGTTAAGTAATGGATTAGGATTTAAAAAACCCCTCTTATCATAAAACAATATTTAAATCAACGTACTATTCCCTCCCAAACCAGTCTTATTACGTTCATAACAAAAGTGTAGTCTTCAAATCTTCTATTGTGGAAGCTCTCTTTAATTGTGTAAATTGCCTATACTTTTTTTTTTGGATTTATTATTATTATTTATTTATTGCATCTTTTCTCTCAATCAAACCTAAGTTGTGTTTGTTTACAGTAGTATCTTACCACGATTTCATAAACATAATTGAAGTTTTAAATTATACTATCTAAATTAGATATTAGGTTTATTGAAATATTTTGAAGTTGAGTGAAATCACTTTAAAATGTAAGGATTGTTATATCCTGAAAAGGGTATTTTATAGAGATAAGGATTTATACAATACTTTATATATTTTCTCTAATAATTATTTTTAGGGTAAAAGTTCTATGCTATAGCTAATCTAGAGAATCTCCAATAAAGCTTGCATCATCCAAACAATTAAACTATCTTTTCTTTTCCATTAATTCAATTCTTTTGTATGAATGATTGAACATAAGAATCTATAAAGAATTGGTTTTGTAAACTCTTTCTTAAAGATCGATAGATAAACAAACTATTATTTTTTTTCCATAAATTATGAATTTGAAAGTACAGATATTTTAAAAGAAAAATTATTTGTTACTAGTGTGGTGAGTTAAAGTACTGACCAACAACAAAATTCATAGACCTAAATGATACATCATAACTTTGGATTCATTGTATTGGAAGTAATGATTATGTCATATTTTTGTAAATAGGGATGTAAATGAATAGTCGAAATCCATTTCCGTATTCATTTAGCACTATCCGAATTCATCCGAAAGCTAAACGGATACGAATACGGATAAGGTATAACTACCCAAAAAAAAAAAAAAAAAAAAAAAAAAAAAAAAATACCCCCACCAAACCCCATTTCCCTATCCCCCACCCCCCCCCCCCAACCAAAAACAAAAAAAAAAACAACACCAAAACACCCCCCCCCCCCCCCCCCCCCCCCCCCCCCCCCCCCCCCCAAACCCCTCAGAACTTTAACATATAATGAATGGAGAAGGATGATCAAGGCTATAGCCATGCATAGAAAACTAGGTCCTATAATATTTTTAAAAACCCAATGTTTTCTCCTTTTTTCGGGACTTGGGTTAGGAGAGCGGAAAGGAGAGTATATAAAAATTCTAAAGATTAAAAAAAGTCCTTAAAACATATGGTAAAAAATCTTAGGAAGCCCTCATTGCAGGTTTTAGGTCAAAGTCTACTCTGTTGGTATTGATATTGGGATTGTTTTATCAAGGTTTAAGAAAATTTTTTTTTCTAAACATTAGTATCATATTTTATTGAAAGTAAAAACTACTAGTTTCAATATGAATGGTTGCAAATGAAGGAGACCATTCTTACATGGTAGCTGTAAAGCCACATGGCTGCGTATACATATTAAGTTTAAACTTCATGGACTGTATTAATTTGTTATTAATTTATATGTATCAAGTTTCATATTTGTTGGATTTGGTCACATGCCAAAGGTATGAAAATTGGTTTAATGGTCAACTTTTATGGAAAACCATTAATATGCTATTCTAGGGAAGGAACTTGGACTTCTACGCTTGAAGAACTCTTTTTCTTTTGAAGTAGTGCACTACTATGACAAGTATGCAAAGCCTTAAACTTGGACCCAGTTTAATTCCTTGGCAAGGAATATACCTTGTTTGAGAGAGAGAGTTCATCATTTACGTAAGTAATATACAAGTAGACAAGACATTAAGAGGGCTTCACGAAGGGAGCCCACAATGGGTTTTATCAGTTGGGATTTGTAAATAAATCACTTGTTACGGTGTCAGCTGAACGGAGATGAAAACTATTAGATCAGACAATCTAGATCCAAATAAATTAGGGTTTGGATCATACTTAAATGTGTATTGAAGAACAGCGGAAGAAAGATCAAAAGTCAAGCTTATGGTTATGAGCACACGAACGAATCTCTACGATCATGATAAGTTTCTCCTCAGAGAACTCTAGACCACAAATCCCTAGGAAGAGATGGAATCCCAAAGAGAACACAAAACATTAGAGAGAGAGAGAATTTGATTTCACCGATTATTGATCTGATCTTAGGGTTATAGGCTTTCTATTTAAAGCCAAAATCCTAAGACCCTAGCCCCTATCTAGACTCCCGTTGGGAATCGACAAAAGAGGGGGGAAGAGACCCACCACTTAAGTGGTTGGTTCTCTCCACGCATAGGGGGTAGGGTCGGGTCTAGCCTGCCCCTTGTGGGCGGCTTGGACTGGGCCTGACCCGTATTGGATTTACAGAAACACAGTGAAAGGATCTCGTATGGATTTGGTTACAAGCTTTATGAACTCAAACAATCTTCTACAATCTCTAGATATCTTGAAAGACTTCTCCACAGGGAACTCCATACCGTAAATCCTTGGGAACAGATGGAATCCTATAGAAAATACACTAGTAACTTGGTTAACAAGATTGAGAGTGAGAGAAAGAATCAATGTTGTAAGAATGCAATTCAGTTTTGGAGTGACTTGATTATGTCTATATACAATCAATCCCCACTACTTCATAGTGTCCCACTCTAAATAGGAATCAAAAAGAGGGAAGAGACCTAACGGGTAAGGCCGACCTCCTTAAGTGACCAACCCAACTGGTCCAATCGACTGCCCCATAGGTGGGCGCCAAATCCGAAACGGGTATGTACCCAGGTTCGGTTAACAGGATTGATGTTGGACACCTTCACTTACTAGCTCATATTTCTTGACCATTCCATTGATAGGTCCACCATCATTTAAATGAGAATTTGTGTGACCATGTTGAACCTATATACAATCCGGTTCAACTCATGATGGGTCAAAAAGACCAACAACCCGGCATGGTGTTTCATATGTGCCAAACAAGTTTTGATTGGAGCCGAACCAAACCCGATCTAAATTGACCAAGGGTTTAATAGTTTGGTTTTGCTTTGGTGAATATCAGTTCGATTGCAACCGAATCAAACCGACTGATTGACACCCCTAGAACTAGTTACTTTTGGTTTTAAAGCTTACCTCTGACCCGTCAGCAATAGCAATTGAATAGAAAATCAACATCACACGTCTCAAAATCAAATCCTCAAGTATAGTTATTTTGTATTTATAGATCCTTGTGGAATATACCAAAGAATATTAAATCAATCATAATTATCTGGTCACGTGCGGTGCATGGCTCCCGTGCCTAGTAGGTCCATACAAAATTACCATCGTGTCATGAAAAGACAGAAATCCTTGAGGGCGTGGTGGTAATTTGGTGTGGCTCTATGTTTGGGCGCAAGGGCCACATGCCACATGTAACCAGATATCATTGTATTTCCCTAAACCAAATTTGTTATGTTTTTGTAGAGCTTGCTTACGGGGGGAATGTCTACTATGAATAAATTATCACGAGAATTGCAAATTGATTGCTTTTGTGTGTGTGTGTGTTGCAAGAAAGAAAAATAGAAACATATTGGTATTTTTTTGGTTAATTTATGGAACCGCCTTGAAAATGGAACGAATCTCAAGTCACCTCCTCTTATTTGAAAGTACTCATAATACCCCTGCATTAGCCCTATATTACATATTAGGCCCTATCGTTAGTTTTACATTGTTAATTGATGAAATTAGCAAATTAAATATTTTTAAATTCCTAAACTACGCTTGACCAGTGCAAAGTTACTTTTTTACCCTTAGATCTAAAACCCCAAAATCTATCCTCTTCCTCACATGACCTGCAACTCAATCTCCTCGTCCGTCCAGCCATGCATCGGAGAAGAATATCCAAGAATTGTTGATATTCTGTTTTTCTGGGCAGAATTGAGATCCCTTTGCCGAAACGTTGCAAGTTCTGGCGACCAAAGAGGGATTTAGGGTTTATATTTCAGACCATAAAATGATAAAAAAAAAAAAAAAAATGATGGAATGAAGCTGCAGCAATGGATTTTCCCCAACCACTTGTCGATCTCAAGGCTGGAAATATGAAGACTAGTAGTAGGGAATACAAACCCCACAAACGTTCAATGATATAGAGAGAACTAATATAAACCGCAGCCCAAAAACTGCAAATCTGAAGTAAATAAACCCAGAATTTGGTGATTTTGCAATAAAATAAGATATGGGGTTCAGATGACACCAAACTAGGATCGAGTGGTCTTCAAGAAATGGGTAATAATCCCCTAAAAATTGAGATAGATCTTCAGGTAAGATCATGAACGATAGAGGATATCAATCTGAAAAAAAAAATTCCTTGAAAACAGAGTATTGCAGACCTTGTTTGGAGGTTTCTAATAGTACATAATCAGGTGCTCAGGCCAGCTTCAAATCTAGATCGAGTAGCCTTACCAATTAAATGAATAAGTCCCTGAAAGATAGAAAGAGATCTGCTGACTGAATTTAAATTAATCTAAAAAATCGATGTTGCTAAAAATACAGTTTAGAACTTGATACCGCCAGCCATAAAACTTGATTCCTGTAGATAAATCTCCATAGAAGGCACAATAGATGTAAGAGCATAGGGTGTAGATAGAAGTTAGGCAGCAGTGCTACAACACTCGAGCAAGAACTTCTTAGACTTTCAAAACCAGGGTTCATCAAAGCAGCAAAAGAGCTGCAAAAGGGCCAAACCAAAGAACAAATCAAAACCCATCAAGGTTGTGTACATCTCAAACCCTGTAAAGCTAAAGACCCACTGCCTTTGAGTTCAGAGCTAAGGTGCAAGAGCACACCAGCAGAGATTCTTGTAGGCGGTGGCCTACAAAGGGTTTGGGTATCTAAAATGCATTTTCTACAAACGTTGGGTACCTTAATTGTCACTGTTTATCTTATTTTAATTAAGATTAAAATTGTCTTTTCATTTTTTGGTTTGATTTACTGTTACTATATAGGAGGACAGATGAGTATTTTCAAATAAGAGGAGATGACTTAAGATTCGTTCCATTTTCAGAGGGTGTTTTGTAATTCACCTTTTTTATTTAATTTCGTGTGATTTTACGAAGCGCCTCTATGCTGCAAGATCATTAGGGTTATGGACTGAACGCCTACAGCCTCTATTGATTTCCGTGATATATCGTTGATTGCATGGTTCTGTTCTTGTTCCTAGCCCTCATATAATCTTTCCACCATCTAAGGAGGCTTCTATGACTCTAACTGAATACCAAAGACTTAAGACTGGAGAAAGACCAATTATTATTTGTGATGGTAGCATGGACCCATGCACCGAAGATACGGGATGGGCTTCTTTGTTATTTCATAATTCTAGTTTTCTAATAGCTTCTATGAATTATGGAATTATAGATACACTTAGGAGTCTTTATCAACGATTACAATACACCAAAGACAAAGGATGGGACAAAATAGAACTCTGGAGAGAATTTGATATCTTGGGATATTTTTATTCTTCAGTATGATATATTTCAACTTATCTTGTTTTATAAAACTGTAATTTTTGTTAATAAGGATAGGAATACGGTTTCTATAGCTGAAAAACGTATTATAATTTAGGGCTCATGTTCTCTGTGCCGCAGCGTAGGCTCCGCCCAAACACATGGGCCTGCCATTCAGGGGAGCAGGGTGGTCATTGCATCCACCCCCATATGTCTGGGCGCAGCCTGCGCTGGGAGAACATTCTCCCTATAATTTATAACTGTGGTTGACGATGCACATATTTTTCTTTGGTTGAAAAATCACAACATTTGAGACAGTAGAGGATCCAAATTGGTGGATAAGCTCTAATTTACCTGTTAAATCACAATAAATCAAATGAGTTTCAAGATGCTGAGATGAAAATGATTGCATGCCCCTCACCTCCCCTTTACATAAACTAGTGTTTTAGTTTTTGTCACAATTAAAGGCATTATTTGATAGTTAGTAAAGAATTTTAATAAAAAAAATAAATATTTGTGTTTCATATGTTCCTGGGTGGGGGGGACCATAGAGCTGAGATAGACAAATTGGAGCAAACCTGATCTCGTGGATAAGGTTCCCAATTCTCATGCAAAGTGACAGGTAAGAGAAATTTCATAAAATTTTCATTTAAAATAAGAGCAAAAGGAGCCTATAGATACAGCCCCGTGAAATGACCACCCCATTCTTTATGGTAGGTTGGAATTCTGCCCTTGTTGATGATTCCATGTATGCTCATATTGGTCCCCCATTAACGTAGGGGCGGTGCTCCTAAATAAAAAACTCTTTCCTTGAACATTAAATTAAAAAAATTAAATTATAAAAGATAATGTAAAAGATATGGAGATTTTAAGAGTCAATAGTTATCACTGTTATAGTAGATAAACCTTGGAATTTTTTTTCTTTCATTTCTTAATTTTTGATAAAGTCTTTCATTTCTTAATTCACTTTCATTTTCCCTTTCTCTGCACTTGAGTTCATTTTAGTCATTCACAAATATACGGCACCCCTTGCAGATTTTTTTGTGTGGTGAAAACAGCAATCACATACTCACAGCTGCTGGAGTTGACCCTAGCCTAAGGATTTAGTTTAGGAAACCCTTTCTCTACAAACGCAGAATAAAATAAAGAGAGAGAGAGAGAGAGAGAGAGAGAGAGAGAGAGAGAGAGAGAGAGAGAGAGAATGCTATCTGGGCACATGTGGTGTACTGTTTGTCTGTCTCTACGCCTAGACATAGGGGCAAACAAAATGATCGTTGCTTCCCCATAGAATTTTCGGGGGAGTGGAGGTCATTTTGCTTGCCCCTAGCCCCTGAGCGCACCGCACCCGCCCAGGTAGCATTCTATCTCCCTAAAATAAGAAGGGCCGGTTAGCCTGCTCTGAAGAGCCTGCCTAAAAAATAGAGCCAAAATCAGCAACTTGTTTGGCTGGGTTTTGACCACCAGGCTATGTTCAGCCATCCAAGGGTCTTAGGGGGAAGGGAAGAACACCCATTAAGGGTCATTGTTCATGGATTGCATGTATGGTCAAGGAATCATACATGCATTACATAATCTAAACCAAAATGGGAAGAATTTGAAGATGGATTTGGTGAGTTAAGTTGAAGCAACCCATGACAGTAGCATTTAGGCTAAAATGCGGTAAACTAAAGATGGATTGAACTGAATACAGATTAGGAACTTACCTATTGATGGATTAGAAGGGATTTGGAGGAGGAAAATCAAGTATGCAAGCTCTTTTGAGTCACCAAGCTTCCAAATTCCTCAATCCAAGCTTCTTCTTCTTTTTCCAAAACCGATTCTAACCCTTAGCCTTTGAGAAATGAATTCTCAAGGCTAAGGATTGTTTATATACCCAAGCCCTTAGGGCATGTTTGGCTATGGCCCCAGAAATGGGTTTTAAAATAGAATGGATTCTAGAATGTGATTCTAGTCTAGTGGGTTCCGATGCCGGGATATAAAAATGAAATCCCAAGAATTACTGGGTTCATACCCGCGTACGGCACGGGGTTTAAGTGATGTTAGAATGTGTGGGACCCACAAACATGACTTGGTTAAATAATACAGGATGTAGACAGTATTTTGATCGAAATGATATAATGGTAATTGAAAAATAGCGGGGTGTGTGAGTACCACAAAATAAAATATTATTAAATAAGGTCACAATCCCACAACCTACTCATGTAAAAGCTATGTGTGAGGTTTCTCCAGGCATTACCCAAGTTTGAATTAGACCTGCTTTAGAGGCGGGTTTCACAAGTATGGCCTCAGCTTCCTTGCCGCCATTATAAGTGCAAACGCGATCTTCTCGAACTTGGAGTATCATATTTTCGCATCAATTAACACATGACTGACGTAGTATATCGGCTATTGTATCTTGCCATCTTCTTTTAGTAGTACGTCGCTGATTACCACAAGAGTTGCGGCCAAGTAGAGTTGGAGTTCTTCCTTCGGCTCGGATCGAGAGAGGAGAGGTGGATTCTCCAGGTACAATTTTAGCTCATCAAAGGCTTGTTGGCACTCGCTCATCCATATAAAATCCTTCGGGTTCTGAAGGTTCTTCAATATCTTGAAGAAGGGTTGGCACTTGTCGCCCGACCTCGACATAAACCTAATCAATACCACCACTCTTCCATTCAGCCTCTGCATTTTTCGGGCTGTCTTGGGAGGGGTCATCTCTTGGATGGCCCTGATCTTCGTTGGGTTAGCTTCTATACCTTGGATGGAGACAATGAAGCCGAGGAATTTCCCTTAGGTTACCCCGAAGGCGCACTTGGCGGGGTTCAGCTTCATTCAATTTTTTCTCAATACCCCGAATGCTTCTTCAAGGTTGGCCAAATGGTGCTCGGTCTTAAGGCTCTTTACCAGTATGTCATCTATGTATACCTCCATATTTCGGCTGATCTGATCTTGGAACATATGGTTGACCATCCTTTGGTACGTAGCCCCCGTGTTTTTCAACCCAAAGGGCATTACTTTGTAACAAAAATTCTCTTGATCGGTTCGGAAGGCTGTGTACGCCTCATCTTCTTCGTGCATGAGGATCTGATTGTAGCCAAAGTACGCGTCCATGAAGCTGAGCATCTCGTGACCAGCGGTGGCATCTATCAACAAGTCAATCTGAGGTAAGAGGTACTTATCTTTCGGACATGCCTTGTTGATGTTAGTTTAATCAATGCACATTCTCCATTTCCCATTCAGTTTGGGAACCATGCCGATGTTTGCCAACCACGTTGAGAACTTCTCTTCTCTGATGAAGCCGGATTGTTGGCGCTTTTTCACCTCTTCCTTGATCACGGTCTGCCAATCGAAGGCGTAGTTCCTCCTGTTCTGCTAAACCGGCTTTTAGGTCGGATCAATATGGAGTCGGTGTTTGGCTATATCTCTCGATATCCCGGTCATGTCGACAATCGACCAAGCAAAGACATCTATGTCCTTTCTTAAAAAGTCTCCGAGCTTTTCTCTTTGCTCCGAGGTCAGTAGTAAGCCTAGCTGTACTGTCTTGGTGGGGTCGTCTCTGTCAAGAGGGAAAGGGATAAGGTCTTCCACTAGTTTCCCCCTTCGCTCGGTCAACTCATCATGCTGGTCTTTCGGGAGATCTTCTACACACATGGCCATCCCTCGGACATTGCCTTTATTTTGTTTGACGAACGTCGCGTAGCATTCTCTGGCCTTCTTCTGATTGCCTCATATTTCACCGATCCCATTCTCCGTCGGGAACTTCATCTTGAGGTGGATTGGTGAGATGATGGCTCATAAGGCGGTGAGAGTCGGTTGACCCAGTATGGCGTTAAAGGCCACAACCGACCTCACCACCATGAACTTAACCTTGACGGTCACTTGGCGCGATTCTTCCCCGATTGTAACCATTAACTCGATTGAACCTTTAATCGTTACCGATGCTCCTGAGAATCCATGTATGGAGGTCCTCTCGGGCTTGAGGGGGTTATTGCCGAAGCCGAATTATCGACACGCATCAAGGGACATCAGATCTACCGACACCCCCGTGTCCACCAATACCCGGTGAATGGGTCTTTTTGCAATCTCTACCTGCACCACCAAAGCATCATCATGAGGTAAGCTTATACCTTCGAGGTCGGCATCGGTGAAGGAGATCACTGTCTCGGTCCTCGCTATCTTGTTAGCATCTTCTCCACTGCTATAAACCACGCATTGGCTGTAGCTTTTCTTGTTGACTCTTGTCTGGGGCCTCGAGGATAGTGTATATTGGTGCCCCCTTGGCACTACTCAGTCCCGAACCCTCGTCTTTCTTTTTGGGTCAGGCCCAATTTTCGTCGTGCTCAGCCCTTGGGCTGTCTTGCCTCGGCTCGTCTCTCTTCCAGTCATGGTCTTTATTTCGCCTAACTCTATGCTCGTCTCGGCCCCCCTTCACATATCACTTCAAATGTCTGTCTTTTATCAGCTCTTCAATTTCTCTCTTCAGCTGAAAGTAGTCCTCGATGTCATGGTCGATGTCTTTGTGAAATTGACAGTACTTATTCGGGTTTCGAGATGTCCCCGCTTGCATTGGTCGAGGTCGGCACATGTACCCCTCATCCTGGATCTACATCAAGATCTCCTTGCCAGACATGTTCAAGGGGGTGTACTCCAGACTTCAGGCTCGGTCAGTCCTCTCGGATCGACAGTCAGTCTTGGTTCGCTTTTCCTCCTTGTGGTCATCTACTACCGACCTCTTCTTCTCGCTCTTACATTCGCTTGCCTTCCGAACTTGGAGTACTTCTGCCATGTTAGCGAATTTATTGTATCTCTCTAAGAGCTCGACCATGTTTTTGGTCGGTTTTCGAGCCAAATCCTTGATGAGGTCCATGTCCGAGAGGCCATTGCTCATTGCCATGTGGGCCGTAACCTCATCTAGATCCTTGATGTCTAAGGATTCTTTGTTAAAACAGGAGACAAAGGCTCGGATGGACTCGTCAGGTTTTTGCTTCATACTCAAGAGATTGACCATTGTCTTCTTATGTTTCATACTATTAAAGCGCGTGACAAACGCTTTGCAAAGTTCAGAGAATTTTATGACGGAGTTCGGCCTCAGCCATGAAAACCAAGAAGTGGTCGCACCCTTGAGGGACACTGGAAATGCACGGCAAAAAACTATTTTCGATCCTCCATACATAGTCATCATGGAGTTAAAATAATTGACGTGGTTGATAGGGTCGGTCGTCCCATCATATCTGTCAAAGGAGGGAGGTTTGAAACCCAGTGGTAGTGATGCGTTCATGATCTCGAGGGGGATACGAGTGTTGCCCTAGCATCGAGTGTGCATCCCCCATTGTATGCTTTTTCATCCCTTCAAGCTTTTCGTCGAGCTCTCACAGCCATCGCTCCACTTCGGTTTCTTGGGGTCGATCGTCACGTTTGGCCGCCCGGGGTCGATCGGATCCTCGGTCTCGCGCTAGCCCAAATTGCCATTACGTTATGCACGACCATTGCGTCCGGATAGTTCGGTCACGGAGGGCGAGTTCGGCGAAGTGGTCGAGATGACGCCGCACCACTTGGCTAACCTCGGGCTCGGTTATCTATGACCCGAGGGGCGCCGACAAGAGCGAGTGGCAATGGTGGCTGACCCAGGTTCCCCCCTGAGCCAGTTGAGCCATGAGGGTGCACAACATCTCATTGGTGTGAAGCATTTGTAATTGGAGGTCTATGAATCGACAATTATTGGCTGGAACTTCGGGGTCAAGATTCTCCGGTATGGGAGGCGGCGACGGCAAGTTAACATCAACTACCGTCAGTTCGCCCTGCAGTCGTCCTGATGCCGTATTCAACAGGCTAACCCGATTGCTGCTATCCCCGGACAGGGTCGGTTCGGCCGCCGCGTCCACGCTGTGTCGATTTGCTCCTCCTCGTGGAGGTCTTCTCGTTGCTCCCTAGTGCGAGGTTTCGGGTGGAGGCGAGTTTTTCGTACCCTCGTCGGGCTGCCTTCCCTCTCCCCTAGAGGCGGTGCCGTGCTGATCCGATCTTGTATGCACCATTGTTTTATCTCTTTCGATTGGTAGAAACGACTATGCTTTACAGACGTCGTTTCCCACAGACAGCGCCAAATCTGTTGCATGTGAAAACCTCAGTCACCCGGTTCTCCCACGAATGGCTTGCAAAAATCGAGTTAGCACGAGAGAGCCGGTGTGGCTCCGGCCAAGGACTCTCCGATGCTTAAGTCAAGTCTCCAAAGCAACAATAGTTCAACTTTTTGAAAAATGAGAGTGAGCGTTTGAGCTCCATACCTGAGTATTTATAGGGTGAGAATAGGGCGACTAAGAAGAGCCCTTGTATGGCAAGAGTTTTATTCTTGGTAGGAGTCTATCTAGCGGAGTCGTATTTGGGACGCAAACTCTTTACTTGGTAAGATTCCTTATCGAAGCGCGATACGGTTTCATTTTTGGACGATGGTTTGATTCGGTCGAGCGAGAGTATCCCGCGAATATCAGGACGTCCGATGTGGCTTTGTGATCCATATAACCTGAGCTCAGCTCGGAGCTCCCCCTCGGGGGTCGGCTCATGTGTGGTTGGTCCTGGTAGATGGGGATGTTGACCTTGTTGCCCGACCATGAGGGACTCAGTTCCGTTGCTGACCCGGGAGGGCTCGGCCATGCTGTCGGTCACAGCGGACTCGATTGCATTGCCGACCCTGGAGGGCTCGACCATGCTGTCGGTCCCTACAGACTCGACTCCGTTGCCAACCTTGTAGGGCTTGGCCACGCTGTTGATCTCGGCGAACTCGACTATGTCGCCGACCTCGCGATACTCGGCCTCATCATCGATCGTGGAGGACTCGTGCATCTTACGGTCCTCTTTTTCCCTGGTCAAATGGGCTCTGCTCGGCCTTGATCATGCCACGTGTCTGTCGCTAGTTGGCTGTCATTTTGTGTCTCATCACTTTCAAAAATAAAAAATGCCTTAAATCTTATAAAAGTGAAAAGATCCACAATACTACCAATTATACCATTTCATTAGAAACCATTAAAGTTTCTTCATTTTCCTTCCAGGCTTAGAACCGTTTAGAAACCAATACCGTTCCATTGATAATCGGGATCGGAAACTAGATTTGATCCCGTTTATTGGGATTGATACCTTTGCTACCGATACCGATATCAATACAGACCCGTCCCAAATATCGAAAACCGTCCCATTTGATACCCTTACCGTGTTATCATTTCTCCCAAGCTTGACGCAGTCCCATGGGCACGGCACCCCACGCTACTCCACCATAGACCCACTTAAATTGGCACCGACACTGGGAGTGAGGTGGGTTCCACCCTTAGCATCCGACGGCTGTAACACCCTCTACTACCCTTAGCATCCGACGGCTGTAACACCCTCTACTACTGTCAATCAAAGAGAATACGTATCCGAACTATCTCAATCCAACCAATCAGAGTTAGACATACGGCTGTAACACCCTCTAGGCTCTATCGTCTTTTTTGGTTGGAAAATGGAAATGCTTTCCCGATGAGTTCCACAAGTGTTCTTTGTGTGTCGATGTGTATGACTCACACCCACACACACACACCGAGGAAGGGAATAAACTGTGAAGAATAAAAAGAGGCTAAAAACGTAAAAAAGTTTGTGGTGTTGCTTCCGTATTACTGTAAAGCCCCTTGGATGTTTCTCAAGTGTTCTACAGTAACCCTAATCTTCCAAGTGTGCAACATAAAACGGGGTTATGACGAGTGTCTATTTGGGTTGGTGGACTTTGTCGTCGGCCTTATTTAATTGTTCAAAATCTCTCTCTCCTTCTCTCTTGTCAGATCAGACTTGACTGATTCCCCCTTTTGGTGATAGTTCCATTTTCCATTTTGGGGATAAGCCAAAAAACCCAAAACACATCTGAGTTTACTGGGAAATGAGGAAGGAGGAGGGGGGGGGGGGGGGTCAGAAGAAGAGGCTGACAGAAGAGAGTGAGCACACACTGGGAATTGCATAGTGGGTATGCCTTTGTTTGGTGAGTGCTCACTTATCTTGCTGTCAGCTTCCCATCACTGCCGGAATCTCTTACCATTCTCCATATGCTATCTCTCTCTTCAATCCTCACTCTCTGATATACTTCCCCATAAAAATTACGTTTTCTCTCTTCCTCTCTTCTCCATGCGGAAAAGAGAAAAAAATGGCTGACACTAAAACAAAAAGCAAAGGAAGAAAAGAGAAAAGAAGAGAAAAAAAAAAAAAAAAAAAAAAATGAAACGACGTATCAAGCAGGCTAGCCTTTCAGTCACTCTCTGCAAACCTTATTCTACCCTCTCTACCTTTTCCCGGGATCAGATCACCGATCCAGTAAAGAAGAGAAGAAGAAATGAATTGGCAAGAGCAGTTTGATTCCTTTCTCTCTTCTTTCGCCTAATTTAATTTATGAGATGTCATGTAAAAAAATATTTTGTTATTATTGTATTTACTTAATGGATAGGCCAGGCCATGCTCGGGGGTTGGGAAAGTAATGCTTGAAGTGAAAGCGTGACTTTTGATGTTCCTCTTAAGTCTTAAGTCTTAACAGACGAGTGGTACGCCTGTCTCCGGTTATTAGTATAAATGGTCTTACTTACCGGACTAAATCATAATCAATGTACGATTTCTCGATTTTCTTCCCCACCCTTCGACCTTCTCAAATCATAACGTTCTGTCCTTGGAATTGATTTCTTTCTCCGTTTCCTTATGTTCATGTGATGATGTCGACTAGATTGCCCATTGTACGATATCTCGATTTTCTTCCCAATCCCTCGACCCCCTCGCTTCATTACTTTCTTTCTTTATTTGGAATTGGAATTGGAATTGGAATTTGATTTCTTCTCTTATTCTTCAGGTTCATGCGCTGTCGACGAGATTTTGCTCAACAAAGTTTGTATTCAAGGTGCCAATGACTTCTTTTCTCTTGGGTTTTTGACCAAAATCTACACTCACTCGTCCTGAAAAGGTTTTTGTGCCGTGGCAGTTGGGTTTACGGTGAACGAAGGAAGCTTCAGCTTCTCCTCTTCAGTCAAGATGATAGCTTCTACAACTGGAAAACTTATCCAAAAAGGTCAGATATTGTAACACACTTTGAGTTGAATGTTTCTCTTCCATTTCTTCAATTCCACTTCTAATTGGTTTCAAATGCAGTTTTCGTTTCTAAGACGATTTTCTTTTTATCTTTAAAGTAATGATTTAGCTTCTGTTCTTATTACTTGTCATTTATATTTTCTTCTTGTGTAATCGCTAAGTTTACACCCACAAAAGCTTCTTCGCTGAAGAAAGCAGACGAAGATGGCTTTACTCCTGTTCCTAGTAATTGCTCTTTGGAGATACTTTGGTGGGTTCTTCAATTCAACATTCGAAGATGGCTTTGCTTTCCACTACATCTCCTTTTTTCAACCAAGGTATAAATTCTCATTCCTCAGTTTCTTTTACTCTATCGCCTTTGTTATATAATGCAATTGTGCATACATTATTTGTTGCCAATCAAAGTAAGGGCTATTGAATGAGATCCAACTTTGGTTTCTATATTAACCCATATATATATATATAGTTAAGTGTTAGCATCCACTAGGGATATTAACATCTATATTACAATTCACAATTGACAGCAAATAGGAGAACACATATGATTTGTGATTTCCCAGATGGGCTACTTGCAAGAAATTGAAATGGCCAGACTGGGATTCAAAATTTGATAATAATAATACTTACATTGCACTGTCTGGTGGTAATAACCAATAATAAGCATGATTGCAGTCATGGTTATTGAAATCAATCAATCAACCAGCTTGCAGAAATTAGTGTTGGTCAACTCTGAAGAGTGATCTTTTTTTTTTTTTTTTCTTGTTTAATTCATTAGTAAAGCTCATGCTTTCCTCATGGATCTTATGTTCTTTATAGTGACCCATTAAATAAAGCCAATGAGTGGGTTCTCCCACTAGAATATCAAAGAATTTCTAATTGACATACTTAGTAGACTATCAGAAAATCTTAACCTTCAAAAACTATTCTTCTGATAATTAATTTAATTGATGATGTCAATCCATTTTCTGATGGACTTAAATAATCTAATCAGTAGTTATATTTTTTGGCTAAAAGGATCATTTGTATTAGAAAGGAAAAAAATAGAATACAAAGGAAAAGAGAAAAAAACCTGGGCAAAAGGCAGACACGAACTACAAAGTAATTAGCAGAAAACCTATTCTCACCTTCGGCATTGCCATCAACAGGAGAGGAAAAACACTAATATTGAGAAAGAAGAACTAAATAAACTGATATCTCGGTCCACACTGGTCATCTATTAAATTAGCAAAAAACCTACTCCCACCTTCGGCATTGCCATCAACAAGAGAGGAAAAACACTAATACTGAGAAACAAGAACTAAATAATCTGACATCTTGGTGTACACTGGGCATCTATTAACAGCTCAGCCTTAATTGAGGGAGAAAATCTATTACCACTAAGGAAATCCTCAATTTAGCAGCTGATTTGGCTAGAAAGTCGGCCACTGGATTCGCTTCCCTGAAACAATGTGTAATCTTCCACTCGATAGACCCAAAGAAGGCCTAAATAGCATACCATTCTTGACGCACAAACCATGGAACCGTTCTTTGGGAAACGAGAGTTGATACTACAACTGAGTCACACTTGATCCACAGATGAGATATGCCCAACATCTTAGTGTGTTCTAGGCCCAAGACAAAAGCTAAGAACTCCGAAGTTGGATTTGACGCCCAAAAATTGCCTGAAAGGAAAATCACATTGGCGTTACCATAACAAAATATACCACCTGCACCAGCTCTACCTGGGTTTCCCATGGAACAATTGTATATATTAAGTTTCAACCAAGGCGAGGGAGGGGAATCCCAGAAAACGTCCAACAAAGATTATGGTCTGCGGAGGAGAAAATGGAGATTTATTCTTCTAGCTTGCATGAGATCTTCAATGGAAGCAATACAGTGTGCAAAGGCTGAGGATAAGGAGCTTAGTTCCTCCTCCACCAAAAATCAAATTTGAAAATTAGTAGTTGTAGATTATCTAACAAATTATTCTAAATGATCATATTAACATCCATTTTCTTCTTTGGTGTACGATCATCCTTCAATGTGGAATTTGATATTTTGCATCATGTGCGAACCACTGTAAAGCCTCAAAGATATTACTTAAGCTTTCCAATGGTTGTGAACAGAACAGAAAAAATACATAGTATCATCCTGTTAAAAGTAAAATCCAGAAAAGGATTTTTTATCTTTCAGAATGTGTTAGGACACACATGATTGGGTTGAAATGCCTTGTCATACCTTGTATTGCATGAGGTTTAAATAATAAATGGATGCCCCAATCAGTTGGGTGATTACAAGAATCTATACAAGCTATACACCTATTATAACATGTGATAATAGAATATTACACAAGAATATTGTACACATGGCTTGCCTAAATTACATTCAATTATAGCTCTAATAATCCTCAATCAAATCTTCGACTTGTCTCCAATCAAATCTTCAATTTGTCTCCAATCAAATCCACAGAGTTTCCATAACTGTCTTCAATCAAATCCTTAGGGAGTTGAACACTCATATACGCGGAGCAGGCGTTCATTTGGATAACCTAAACGGCGGTGCCACCCATCAATAGACGTTCTTTCGGCAATATTGGCACTAGGTGGTGATAATGGAGATAAGGTGTAGAGCCCATTGCTACTCAGGCCGGAAAGAACTGTTTGCCGTGTTACCTAATCCTTAACAAAAAAATGAGGGGTGAAATTCAAAATAAACCCCATTATCCTGGGCAAACTTTTGAACAGATAATAAAGGCTTAGAAACAGTAGGAACATGCAGTGCATTATGTAGAGCAAAAGATTTGTGAGAGGAGGGAGCGGTGAGATGGGTAGATCCAATGTGTGATATGCGAAGTGTCTTACCATTTCCCACTTGCAATTGATCCGGGCCGGTATAAGCCTCATAGTTTGAAAGGGATTGCAGATCGAGTGTGACATGATGGGATGCGCTGGTATCGGGATACCAAGTCAAGGAGTGAAGTGGCGGGGTGGGTGGGGTGGGGAGGAGTGGTGGGTTTGGGTTGGGGTAGTAGGATGGTGATGGGAGGGTGTTGACGGTGAAGGCAGCAAGGGCCGTGTAACCTGGACGGGCTGGATAGGTGTTGGTGGTTTGTCCTTGGTTTTGATTATGGTAATAGCAATTGCAGCAATATGATTTGTTCTATGGCAAATGAAACACCCTTGCCTATTCCCAAATGGAGGTTTTCCACCACGACCACGACCAAACCCACGCCCACGCCCTCCACGAAATTGGGAAGAGCCACGGCCTTGAGTGGATTGCATGGGTTGTTGAGTTCAGTTGGCATAATTGACAGTAGGGGAAGAGCTATCATTGATATTCAGTCCTTGCAATGTGTTGGAGCACAGAAATTCATGGCTTAGCAAGAGGGCATGGAGGTCATCATAATTAATGGGATCAACACGGCTTAGGAGGTATGGCACAATATCTTGGAGGTTGGGCTGCAATGCTCTGAATATATGCATGTTGAATGCTGCAGTAGTGATAGGTTCTCCAGTGGCCGCCAGTTCATCATAGATAAGCTTGGCTCGTTGGGGAAAATTGGTAACAGATTCATCGGAGCGTTGAGACAGTTGATGAAGGATTAGTTGTAATGACATCATCCTTGTATTGGATGTGGATCCAAAAGCGTGTGAAGGCAGTCCCATAGTTCACGGCCAGAGTTCTTACCAACAATCAATGGGTAAACCTCTTCTAAGAGAGAGGAGATGAGAAAAGAGAGAAGGAGGGCATCATTCTGCATCCAAACTGATACGGCCTCTGTGTCTGTTGTAGCAGGACATAAATCCATTCCATCAATGTGTCCATAAAGTTTTTGAGCCTTTAAAAACGGTGTGATCTGAGCTTTCCAATAGAGATAGTTCTTGGAGGTTAATTTCAAAGAGAGATGGTGATGGGCTGAACTGAGAGATGGAGGAGTAATGGCGGTTGAGATGGGGAGAGAGGTGGAGAGGGGAAGAGAGGATGAAAGAGGGGAGGATGCCACTGTTGCTATGTTGGGGAGATGGAATGAAGAATGTGAAAAGGGAGAGGGGACCGTTTCTATTTTGAGATGAATGAAGAGATAGAATGAAGAAGTGAAAAGGGAGAGGGGACCGTTTCTATTTTGAGATGAATGAAGAGATAGAATGAAGAAGTGAAAGGCAAGAGGGGAATAGGAAATCCGATTGGGGTGGAAAAGATGGAATTTTAGGTAGAAGAATTTTTTGAGAAAAGGAAGGTGAGAGAGCCTTAGCTCTGATACCATGTTAGGACACAGATGATTGGGTTGAAATGCCTTGTCATACCTTGTATTGCATGAGGTTTAAATAATACATGGATGCCCCAATCGGTTGGGTGATTACAAGAATCTATACAAGCTGTACACCTATTATCACATGTGATAATAGAATATTACACAAAAATATTGCACACATGGATTGCCTAAATTACATTCAATTATAGCTCTAATAATCCTCAATCAAATCTTCAATTTGTCTCCAATCAAATCCACAGAGTTTTCATAACTGTCTTCAATCAAATCCTTATGGAGTTGAACACTCATATACGTCCATAGAATGGAAATGATTTTGTGATTTAAGAACTTGTGGGGAAGAGGGGGCAAAAAGCACATCCGGAGGAAAATGGTATGGGATTTTCGTAAAGATCAAGACTTCCTACTTGTGAAGTGATTGCAGATAATAATGGTGGAGGGATTCAATAACAGTTAACAACATGTTTTTGGGATGGGGTTGTAATCAAGGTTCAAAAGCAGCAGTTTTTGGGAAAACTACTTTGTCTTTGTTGGAAATATAGAATGAATCATAACTGTGGAGAGAGTTACCACCACAAGTCAATACTTTTGCTTAGATCAAAGAGAAGTTTGCATGTTCATCTTTAGGACGAATGTTGAAGAAAGATGTCCGGAAGATTCTGCAACATTATTCCAATTTCTTAAAGGGACCAGCATTAGGGTAGGATTTGCAAAGAGTATGTTAAAGAGATCTCCTCAATCAAATTATGTTATTCTTTATGATCGGGTGTGTCTAGGAGGAATCAATTGTGTAAAAGAATTTGTTGGCAGCAAATCCACCCCTGTTGAAGTAATTCCATAGATAACCATTGATCACTTTAAACAAATTGAAGTTTGCATTACAAATTGATGTGTCATGTGTAATTGTGGGAAGGAAACTGTTAACTTAAGAATCAATCCACCCACACTGGTTTGGGAAGGTCTAGCGATCATATAGACATACAATATACACTAGGGGTGTCAATTCCAGGCCCGGCCTGGCAGCCCCGACCGAGCCCGCCCGGTTAAAGCCCAACCCGACCCGGGCAGATTACTAAACGTGTCGGGCCTAGGCCTGACATGTTTAGTAATCGGGCGGTCTTGGTGTGAGGTCCTAGCCTGTTGGCCGCCCGACCGGACCAACCGATTCCAGGCCTGACCTAGACCGACTGGTTGCAGCCCGACCCTTTAACTTATAAACTTCCCCTCCCCTTCCCTCCAAATTTCTTGTTTTTGTTTGTTTCTTTGTTGGTCATTGACATTTATTGGTTAGATACACTAACGTAGGTGAAATGAGGCTTAGTTTTTAGTTTTTAGATCTTACTTTGTTAGATGTGCTTCTATTTGGTGTTGTGCTGCAATTTTTTTTTCCCCTCTACTTACTTTGTTAAATGTGCCTTCTATTCGGTGTTGTGCTGCTATTTTTTTCCCCTGCTTCTATTCGGTTTTGTGCTACTATTTTAGTTGGGATAAGCTTTATTTGACTTTGAGTTGAGGTGTACCGTGATTGCCCAACGGTGTGATGGTTTGAACTTAAAATTCTATTTGCATGTCAATTAGTAAACCCACACCGTTTAGAGTTAAATAGCTCATTAGCCCGTTTTGAGCTTGGTTTAGGCCCGTTCAGCCCGAATAAGGCTGCCTCAATTAAAGATCGAACACCGACCGACCGAAATGAAACCGTACCATGTCCGCCCAAGGCAAGCCCGAATGCCTAAACGGTCGGACATGGTGCAGCCTGTAAAATTGGTGAGGCCCGACCAAGACCGACCGAGCCCGACCGGTCCCGACCGGTTGACACCCCTAATATACACAACATAGTAAAGGAAAGATGATCTTTTCAATAATGGTAGCTCTAGGATAGCAAAGTGCATGGTATGGGATGTGTGAAATATGGAAGGTGTGTCTGTGTGAAGTATGGAAAGTGTAGCTTTGGAGATCTCGCCCAAGGGGCACAATCAGGCTGGCAGATATCTTGTGTTGCTAGAGACTGTAAAAAACCACAGTTTATAGCCACTCTCCATATTTAATTCACATATTGCAAGCTACTAACAATAGTGTATTGGCCATGTTTCTGAGCTTAGTGAAATTTGAAGCAAATTGTTTCATGAGACCGAAGATGGGTTTCTCATGAAGCATCTTGCCAAGGCCTAGCCCACAAAACTGATCAAAGCCATAGAAGTGGCTCCACTTGTGACATTTCCTTTTATTGATGGAAAAAGAGAGAATCAAGGTTCTTTAAGATGTGTTAATAAAAAGTTCTTTCAAATGAATTCAGTTTATAAATATTAACATATTGTCAGTATTTTAAGGATGAGCTCCCAGGTTTTTAATGAATTCAGGTTTTTTCAAATGAATTCATGTCTTTTTTGCCTAGTATTTAAGTTGAAAGAACAGGGGGTAAAGGCAAATCCATGGCTGTTGCTGATCTGTATTGACCAATATAGCCGTTCTCACTCATGGAAC
Source organism: Telopea speciosissima (assembly GCF_018873765.1). Lineage (NCBI taxonomy): Eukaryota > Viridiplantae > Streptophyta > Magnoliopsida > Proteales > Proteaceae > Telopea > Telopea speciosissima. Next base: position 11,860,578 of record NC_057926.1, read on the forward strand.
GTGCTATATTGGTTTCCTTATGCACATATATCTCTTACCTTGTATATCCTAATTTGTATATATCTTCTTACCTTGTAAACCACATGTGATATGGAAACCTATCTATTATCACATGTGGAATCTTAACCTATTGGGATTCTCTAATCCCCCTTTATATACACATTGTAACCGATTGAATATCACAGTAATGAAATCCTAAATCTTCTCAACCAATATGGTATCAAGAGCACAGTAGCTCCAACAAGCCTTCTTCCCTTCCTTTTTTTTTTTCAATGGCGGGTGCCACCGATCATGAATCCACCACCCCTCTCATCGCTGACAGCAGCGCCCTCACCTCTCTTCTACCTTCTGGATCTCCATCCCTTGACCATGCTCACCATTATCTCTCGGTGAAACTTACCTCCAAAAATTATTTGTTCTGGCAAACCCAAATAGAACCGTTCCTTGATGGCTAGGGGTTATTCGGTCACCTCGATGATACAACCCCTTGTCCCATCGATCCCAATGCTGCAGCCTCTTGGCGTCGTCAGGACTCTTTGTTACGCAATCTCCTCCTTTCCTCACTGTCTAAAGATCTGGGAAACATTGCACACTGCCTTCTCTTCTCCTTCTGAGATTCGTATCATGTCCTTGACCATGGCTATGCAAGATTTGGAGCAAAAACTAGATGAATCAGTCTCTCTTTTTCTTCAACGCGCCAAGACTATCTCTGAAGAATTAAGCGCCGCTGGACATCCTCTTCGTCCGAGTGCTTTCAATCTCCAGGGGATTGAAATCTGTCTTCAATGACATGGTGTCTTCACTTCTCACTTGGACAACCCCACTACTCTATGATGACCTGCATGCCATGCTACTTAGTCATGAATTTTTGCATGGCTCCAAACTGTCCAAGCTTGCTCTCACTGACGGCAACGCTACTAGAAACCCTCCCTCTGCACACAATGTGCAACGGTCGCCTTCACAGCCGGATACCTGCTCTCCCTCCTCTGGCCTAGGGGATGGTTCTTCGCGTGGCCGTGGTGGCGGTGGTTATGGTGGACGTGGTCGGTCTCAAGGTTCACGTCTATGGTGCCATTGGTGCAATTAAGATACCCATGACACCCTGCACTGCTACTCTAAACCAAAACCCCCAGCTCAATTTTCTTACCCCTCTCGCCCTCCTTCCAATTTTCAGTATCAATCCCCCACCACACCTACCGCCCATTATACCAATTACACATCCCAACACAACCCTCCCCTTCTTCCCACCCCACCGTATCCTCCTTCCCAACCTCTTCAATGGTACCCGAACACAGGAGCCACTCATCACGTAACACCTGATCTCTATGCCTTGTCGTCATATGATCCCTATACAGGTTCGGATTCTTTGTAAGTCGGTAATGGTAAGGGCATTCCCATCTCACATGTTGGTACTGCTTCTATTTCATCTCCTTGTTCATCTCGCAATTTTCTTTTATCTAATGCCTTACATGTTCCTTCAATTTCGAAGCCTCTCCTCTCTGTTCGTCGTTTTGCTGCTGACAATGATGTTTTCTTTGAGTTTCAGCCGTCTTTTTTTTTGTGAAGGATCGGAGAACCAAAACTACACTCCTATCTGGTCCGAGTGATGCCGGTCTCTACACCATTCCTTCATCTGAGCGCTCCTCTCCTTCAGCCCACCTCACTTGTCACACATCCCTTGATGGTTGGAACTGTCGTCTTGGGCCTCTTGGCCATCCTCATGCCCAAATTCTTCGTCACATTATCAAGACTAATAATCTTCTTTCTTTTTCTTCTTCTTTGAGTCATTTATGTACTGCATGTCAATCGGGTAAAGCATGTAGCCAATCTTTAGGCGAAACTTTTTCTCTTAGTTTATTTCCGTTAGATTTAATTCACAGTGATGTTTGGGGTCCGTCCCCCACTCCCTCCCCCGCTAGACACCGTTATTTTGTGATTTTTGTGGATGAGTATTCCAAATATGTGTGGTTTTATCCAATAGTTCGCAATCAGAAGTTTTTTCTATTTTTCTTAATTTTGAGAAGTTAGTTGAAAGACAATTCAATCGCAAAATTAAGTCTGTTTAGACAGATTGGGGAGGGGAGTTTCGCACCCTACCCAAATTCTTTTTAAATGTTAGCATCTCACACTCTCTCTGCCCCTCATACGCATGAACAACAAGGTGTTGTGGAGCGCCGGCATCGACACATTGTGGAAACGGGGCTGTCCTTATTAGCTCATGCCTCGGTTCCCTACACCTACTAGATTTTTGCTTTTGAGGCTGCTGTCTTCCTAAGCAACCGTTTACCCTCCCATGTCTCCTCAGGTGTTCTCCCTACCAGCTACTATTTCATCGGTCTCCAAATTATTCTTTTCTACGTGTTTTTGGTTGTTTATGTTTTCCCCTTCTTCGCCCGTATAATGCGCACAAGATGGACTACAGGTTTGCCCCATATGTCTTCTTAGGTTACAGTCCCTCTCACCTTGCATATCGCTGCTTGGATCAATCCACTGGTCGTATCCAAATCTTTAGGCATGTGTCATTCTCTGAAAACGTTTCTCCTTTCGCCACTCCTACAGCATCACCTCCACCATCACAACCTACATCTCTCCCTTGGGCTGTTGTTCCCAACGCCCCTATACCATTGCCTCCTCAACCCCAACCATTACCCCCATCTTCCCATCCTCCATTGCATGCATCGCCACCACCACATCCCACATCCCCCATATCGCCACCTCACCAACACCAAACCCCTACCATGCCCACCTCTGGGTCGGATAGCCCTTCCCCTCCCCACTGCACCCGCCCTATTGGGGAACTTTATACCAACCTCCCACACCACCTGCTGCTAACCTACCCATACCTGATCCTCCACCTATCCTTGCACCACACCCGTCCCACCACCCCATGTGTTTGCGGTCTCACAAATCCACCCATCACACACTCCCTGTATCCCCACCCCAACCCATTAAACCAACATGTTTTTCGTAGGCTGTCAAGATTCCTGAATGGCGCTTTACCATGTCTGAAGAATTTAATGCACTCATTCGCAATGGCACATGGAGTTTGGTACCACCATCGCCAAGGCACAATTTGGTGGGTTGTAAATGGGTTTATTGGGTTAAACGGAAGGTCGATGGGTCCATCGAGCGGTACAAGGCCTGCCTTGTGGCTAAGGGCTTCCATCAGCAGCAAGGAGTGGATTACAGTGAAACATTTAGTCCAGTTTCAAACAGCCCACTATCCGCACAGTTATCTCTCTAGCAGTGTGCAATGGCTGGCCCATACGCCAACTAGATGTTCAAAATGCCTTTCTACATGGTGAGCTAACCGAAGAGGTTTACATGATTCAACCTCCTGGTTTTGAAGACAAGGCAAATCCAACACATGTTTGCCGATTGCATCGTTCTCTCTATGGCCTCAAACAGGCGCCACGTGCTTGGTTTCAGCGCCTGTCCAGGTTCCTTCTCTCCACCGGGTTCACTGCATCCAAGGTTAACACATTGTTATTTATTTATAGGCAGGGTGCTTTGGTTCTCTATGTGTTGATCTATGTTGATGACATCCTAGTTACAGGTGACTCTTAGTCCAATATATCGGCCTTATTGACTACATTGGCCAAGGAATTTCAATCAAGGACTTAGGTCCTTTACATTTTTTTCTGGGCATTGAGGCCTCTCATCATCGTGGGGGCCTTGTTCTCTCTCAAAAGCGATATATTACTGATCTTCTTGCTCGGGCAGGCATGTCTGATTGTAAGCCCATCTCTACGCCCATTCCAACCTCTATCAAGCCGTTTGATTCAGGGGGTGCATTATTTTCGGACCAAGTCATTATAGGTCCATCGTGGGTGCTTTGTAGTATGTCACCCTCACCCGTACGGATGTCGCCTTTGTGGTGAATTGTGTTTGCCAATTCATGCACTCCCCCACGAATGATGATTGGAGCCTTGTGAAACGGATTCTTCGTTACCTCAAAGGAACTTACTCTCATGGTTTGTTCTTTGATCAATCTACTTCTCTCAGTCTACAGGCGTATACTGATGCTGACTGGGCAGGTAGCCCTGCTGACCGTCGATCTACTAGTGCTTATGCTATATTTTTGGGTCCCAACTTAATTTCCTGGATTTCTAGAAAGTAGAAGACTGTCTTGCGTTCTTCCACTGAAGCAGAGTACAAAGCCCTTGCCGATGTAGTGGCGGAATTAATTTGGCCACAAGCACTTTTTAAGGAACTTGGAATCCCACAACCATCTCCTCCTATTTTATGGTGTCATAACATTGGCGCTACTTATTTATCGGTGAATCTAGTTTTCCATGCTCGTACTAAGCATGTGGAAATTGACTTTCACTTTGTGCGCGAAAGGGTTGCTCAGAAATCATTCCAAGTTCAATTCATATCTACTCATGACCAGATTGCTGATATATTTACCAAGGCACTGCCAACGGCCAGGTTTCAGTTCATGCGAGACAAGCTAAAGATCTGCTTCACCGACTCTTCATCTTGAGGGGGTGTATTGACCAATATAGCCGTTCTCACTTATAGAATGTGCTATATTGGTTTCCTTATGCATATATCTCTTACCTTGTATATCCTGATTTGTATATATCTCCTTACCTTGTAAACCACATGTGATATGGAAACCTATCTATTATCACATGTGGAATCTTAACCTATTGGGATTCTCTAATCCCCCTTTATATACACATTGTAACCAATTAAATATCACAATAATGAAATCCTAAATCTTCTCAACCAATAATCTGGAATAGCCAGCAGAAACAAATGCAAAAAGAAAGCAGTCAAACTACTGAATGAATTACATGTCTCCATGGGAAAAATCCACTCTCAAATACATATCAAACTGCCATCAAAGTAATGCAGGCCAAGGGGAGGAAGCTTGTTGTGGAAGCAGCAGATCAGGAGAATTGAACACATTTACTCTTAAAGGCATGTGGGAGTATTGACTCAAACACAACGAATACAACAAGGGGAAAGTTACAACTCTTCGAAGTTGCTTTGAAAATCTTCAAAGTTTCAAGGGTTTAACTCTTCTAGGTTCAAAATACTCAACAGAGTAATAATTCCATTAATCAAATTCTTCACCACTTACAATGAGCATAGCTCTTCAAATGTATAGAAAACTAAAAACCTAAACAAAACCTAATCTAAATCGAAACCCCTAATAATCCTATGGCTGAGATTCTGTAGAGAAAATGAGTCTAATCAAGGTAACTTTGACTAAGGTATGTTCCTTGGTTCAATATTTTTCTATAAAGATCAGAAAAATATATTGAGGAGAAAATGATTACAGAATTAATGTCTAGGTAATACCCAAATGAAGACAAAAACATGCGGGAAGTGAGGACACCTCACCTTCAGTACTGCCATCAGCAGGAAGGAACCAACTCAAGACCCCCCCCCAAAAAAAGAAAAGAAAAGAAAAGAAGAGAGACTGCAACCAGAAGGAGGCAAGCTCTTTCCTTATGTATATTGGGACACTTCAAGACACCTTCTAAAATTGTAACTAGCCAAATCCTCCAAATCTTCTTTGCGTGTTGAAAATAGGACAAGGACACGTGATGGCCGTTAGCAACTTCCAAAACTCTAAGGGGCTATCCAAAACCATAAAGGTTAAAAAATATAGTCATTCCCTAAATTTCAAGATGCTGAATTCCCTTTGATGAACTTTCCAATTCCAGATTTCGAAAAGTGACCAAAATAATATTCCCATAAAGAGAAATCGGTAGGAAGCTTTTCTCTTCTATTTTCTGCCAAATTACGACACTTTGCTCCTCAAGACTTGCTGAAATTGATATGGCAGAGTTTCCAAAAATCCATTGATGATGTGGCAAACACATGTCATGGCTGAATCATCATTGGCGCAGGGGAAACACCTGAGCTGAGTTGGTGAGTTGGGCTGCTCAGTTTGGATGATCTTTGGCCTTTATATTGCTATTAGCATGCTGTGATACGCTTAGACCTTTGTAGAATGTGATGCTGGACGTGTTGGACTTCAAATTGATCGGACGTAAAATTTGGCCTACATCATACCCCTCCAAATTGAAAATGAATTCGTCCTCGAATCCTTGTTCTGATCAATGGTGCTCGTTGTCCATCGGATTCAAAAATAAAAATAAATTCATTTGACCAGTCAAACTTCTTAGTGAACAAGAACATTTTTCTAAATCGAGAGCAGTTTAATTACTTATAGATAAGACTATATTTTCTAAAAATAGTATAAACCAATTGTACGTTTTGATTGTTTTAAACTTCCAATTGCTTGCTTCTTTAGTTCTACTGTCTTTTAGTTCTATGTTGATTTTTGTTGACTTGATGTGGCTTAATGTTGATTTTTTATGACATGATGTGACGTAATGTTGATTTTTGATGATTTGATGTGGCTTAATGTTGATTTTTGATGATATGAGGTATATATAAAATAATGTTAGAAAAGAGGGGAAATAAAAAAATAACACTTAGGCGTCGTTGCCTAGACGGGCACCTTGTTGCCTAAGTACTTAGGCGCCCCTCCACCGCCTTTGGTCACCTTACCGCCTGGACAACTATGCTCAATGCCTTCAACTTGGATTGTATTTAAAATAGATATATTCTTTCTCCTTCGGGACTTCAGATTTGATTGCGCTAAGTAGCCTTTGTTTTGTTTAATGTATCTTTGTTCCCTTTGGAGTGCCTCTTGTAAAGACCATTCTCGTATAGCCTCTACGCACATTATAGGCCTCTATGCAAAAGGCCTCCAAAAAAAACACGTATAGCCTCTACGCACATTATAGGCCTATTAAAGTTGCCCATTAAAATGAAAACCCGTGGGATCAAAGGCCCGACACACATACACATCCCTTTGCCTAGCCCAGGTGAGCGCTCAACACCAAGGTTGTTACTAGTCATTGACTAACCTTCTCTTGTCGTCAGACAACCAAGCAGTTACCTTCGCTCCACTTGAACACTGTTCTTTCTACCTTGACCCACCCAATCCGGAATTCACATGAGTCCTGGGACCTAATTCTAATAAGTATCTTTCTTATTGGAACTTCGATTGAAATAATCAAAAGTAAGCCATTTCAAAATGAAATAATATGATAATATATATCTAGTTTAGAAATAAGAAAATTAATAAAAAATCAACCAAAACAAAAAAGGGGTGAAGTGTTCTGTCTAAAAATAAAAAAGAAAATCCAAAATAAAAAGAGTTCTAATATAGATCCTTTGCGAAGGTGATATTTGTGTGCTTTCTCTTGACTAAGCCCCCTTTGCCCTTTATTTAGTAAGGGTTTTCTTTTTAAGTTAAAAGTACTTTTCATCGAAAAGAAAAGGAGGCCCTGGACTCAACCCCAGGCTTTTTTCCACTAAATAAATCCATTTAGGCCAACTTAAACACTTAAACAAAAGAGAAATAATTTAAAACACGAAACAAAAGGAACTAAACACAATAGACCACGCCTAAGCTTTGCCTCTTTTGGTTCTCCTGCGGTGGGTCTTCAGATATGCATCACATCAAGGAGTACGAAATGGCTACAAGATTAATGCGTCCTGAGCCTACCCCTTGGAAGGGGTCCAAGTGGGGTGCACCCTCCATCGATCCAAAAGAAATAGGTTCTTCGGGGTTTTTGGACCCTTAGGAGGGTTTGCACAACAACGGTCCTCCACATCATTCCGAACGTCTCTAATGCCGACTGCCCTAGAACAGCTTCTATTCTGAAATAGGCGAAAGTTCTGTTTCACCCATATATGGGCAATCATACAACAAAAGGCCAACTTTGCAATACAACCAATAGTCTCCCTTGAATGTCTTCCCCATCCACTGTGCCTCCAGGAAAACGCTCTAGCTAGGACTTCAAGAGGTGGAACACTGTGCCTTGACTTGCATTGTTATTGCGTCTAGTTTCCTTTTTAGCAACTACCATATATTTTAGTCACTATATTTCTTGTTCCCTATTTCATTTTTCTACCAATTTTTTTTTTTAATCAATCTCAAGCATAGGATTGTAGGGATATAGGCTGAGATCTAGTCTTTGTTTTCTTTATATATGTAATAGGGTGTAAAAATGTAGGTAGATTATTGTTATTGAATTGAATATTGTTTGAGTTTCTTCTCCTTGTTTGAAACCTGAAAGAGTTTCGATTTTCCAAGCCTTGAAGAGCTTGTTTTGTACCTAGAAGAGCACACGTATCTCTCACCATATATCATTCCTGGAAGAGTAAATATAATTCTTTTGTGACATTGTCTCAACCCAATCATCAATTTTATGCCATAAAGCCAGCCTATGTGGCCCAACTAAATATTCCCAATTACAAATAAGGCCCTAAATAATTAAAAAAAATTCCAATAATGAAAAATAGAAGATACCAGATTATTGGCAATGACAGAAAATCATACTCTTAAAGAGACTTCTTATCAGTCATTTGAGTCAAAAAAATTTGGAAAAGACTAGAGCCTACTGCAACTTTTAGGAAAGCTTCTTTTTTTTTCCCCTAATCCGCATTACCTTGTTTCCTTCTTTCATAAAAAATGGCTGGGTAAATAGGAAATACAGAAAATGGGATGTGATCCAGTCCTTGGAAATCTGAGTTCAAGGATGCTTAAGCCAAGATCGATGTTTAAGACGATCACGAACTAGAAGGGAAATTTTTATTTTTTTTTTGCTAAAAGGTTTCATTGATAATGAGAAGAAAGAAGAAAAAAAGAAAAAGGACAATTCAAGACATCAAAATCCGGGCATTCCCAGGCAAAAAACTAGAAGCAGTCCCACCTACAGCTACGCCATCAGCAGAAACTGCTCCCCTCCACCCCTTCCTAACTGAATCTGAATCTGGGCATGGACATTACGTCCATTCCAAGCTCCTCAAAGATGTGACTTGGGAAGGGAACCATATACTCTGAATACCTTGATTTTGCAGCATATTTCGCCAAATAGTGTGCGATGTGATTCGCCTCTCTATATCAGCGGATGATCTTCCAAGGGATCGAGTCCAAGAAAGGTTGAAGGAAGGTCCAATCTTGAAGAGCGAACCAAGGGATTTCTTTGGATTGAATTGAGAGAACAACAGAAGCAGAACCCGATTCAATCCACAAGGCAGGCACGTTCAGCTCCCTCGCTTTGAGAAGTCCCTTCTTGAGGCCATAAAACTCCGCTAAAAAATTAGTCTTGATGCCCAAGACAATCTTGAAGGAAAAATCACTTTGCTGTTATAATCGTGAATTACCCCACCCACACCAGATCTGCCAGGATTGCCTAAGCAGCTCCAGTCCACGTTGAGTTTCATCCAGGGGGGGAGTTTGCACCAAACTACCTCATGATTTGTTTTGGCTGAGAGGGGATTACTGGTAGTCCCAACCCGTTGCTGTACCTTGCCTCCATTAATTCTATAAGTCCTATATAACGCCATTATTTTGTCCGAAGATTGAGCTCTTAGCTTCCAAATCTTTTGCGACGTCGTTATACTGTCCGAGGATCAAGCATTTGGCTTCAAATTTCTCGTGACGTCGATACTCTATCCAAAGTCTAAGCATCAGACCTAACCTTTACAGCCTCTACTTTATCCGACAAGAGAGAGGTAAGTTGATTGTTCGTCTCCACCTGAGCCGGGGGGGCATCCCGTATCTCACATTTCTCGTGTTTTTTCATCACTTTACTGGTTTTGTATACAAGCATACATTTCTACTTTTTCCTTTTCATTTTGGCACAATATAGACTTTTAAATTATTCTATTTATTGTACATAGCATTTTTTTTTTTTTGGCTAAGCATCAGCAATGAATAAATTATGAAGAAAAAAATACAACTATTTAACGTCTGGGCATACCCAGACGAATACAAAAAACACAACGCAGGGACTTAGGAACAAACCCTGCTAAATAAACCAAAAAAGGGAAAATAAGACCCCATTTGTATCTAGCTCTACCTAGAGCATCCTCAGACAGGAAAAAATTTACAAAATCTGGAAAGTAGACACCACTGCAGAGGATGCCCCACTTCTAGCTGCCAATTTCTCTAAGTAGTCTGCAATCGGATTTGCCTCCCTTAAACAATGCAAAATCTTCCATTGTATTGACTGAAGATAAGATTGAAGACCGATCCAGTATTGTCTAACAGTTAAATCTTCAATGAATCGATTCTAATGAGATATCAAAGGGTTAACAACTAAGAGAAAGGGAAGAAGAAGGAGAGAAGAGAGATTGGGAGAGATTCGATTATGTGTGTTGAGTCATTCTCAACACACATAATAACTTCATTAATAAACTTTTGGAAATTACATAAGCCTCCCTAGGGAGGAAAGAAGAAATAAAAAGAAAGAGTAGATAGTAACTAAGTCATGTCTTATAATAAAATAATGATAGAACTACCCTTACACACATAACACTAACACTCCCCCTCAAGCTGGAGAATAGATATCATACATTCCCAGCTTGCACAATAAGGTACTAAATAGACTAGGACTGAGACCCTTGGTGAAGATATTTGCTACTTGATCACCTGTCTTCACAAAGGGAGTACAAATGTACCTAGAGTTCAGCTTCTCTTGGATAAAGTGTTAATCAACCTCAATATGTTTGGTTCGATCATGCTGAATCGGATTATGGGCAATGCTTATAGCAGCTTTGTTATCACAATAAAGTCTCATTGGCCCTTCAATTTCAAAACTCAAGTCTTGAAGTAGTCTCTTTAGCCATATAAGCTCACATATTCCATGAGCCATGGCCCTAAACTCAGCCTCTATACTAGATCTAGCTACAACTGGTTGTTTCTTGCTCTTCCAGGTAACTAGATTACCACCCACAAAGGTATAGTACCCAGAAGTAGATCTCTTGTTAGAGACTGAACAAGCCCAATTAGCATCTGTATAGCCTTCAATCTGCAAATGATCATACCTGGCAAATAGAAGATCTTTTCCTAGACAGGATTTCAAATATCTAGTTATGCGATACACCGCATCCAGATGTCCACTCCTGGGAGTATGCATGAACTGACTCACCGCACCAACTGCATAAGAGATATCTGGTCGAGTCAAGGAGAGATAGATTAGTTTCCCAACCAACCTTTGGTACTTGCTTGCATCTATAAGAGAAGAACCACATTCATTACCAAGCTTATGATTCAGATCAATGGGGGGAAGTTGCTGGTTTACACCCTATCATGCCTGTCTCTTTCAGTAGATCCAAGACAAATTTCCTTTGGCAGATGTTGATTCCTTTCCTTGATCTAGATACTTCAATAGCCAAGAAGTATTTTAAGAGTCCAAGGTCTTTGATCTTAAACTATTTAGCCAGATAAGACTTCAATCTGTTTATCTCAGTAACATCATTCCCAGTTGCAACCATTGTTCAAGAACTCATTTTGTTTCGGTGTTTTAGGTTGACCGAAATATCCAAAATATTTGAAACTTCATGGAAACCCTATTTTAGGCTATATAAACACATTTAAAAGTTCAAATTGCAAAAATAGTCACCCAAAATAGTGTTTTGGATTTGCACCATTGATTGGCAATGTACGATCGAACCCTAATGTATAACTTAGTTAATTACACATACACATTGTACATTAAACAAGTAAATTGACTTGGAACTAAGTTGGAAACATAATGACTCATAAGTCATAACAGTCATAACTCATAACTTAAGTCATAAATCATAATATTAAGTACATAAGACATTAAGTCAATAACAACTAACAAGTTAACAACTTAAGAGTTAAGAAGATGATATCAAAAATTCAAAATCACAATATCCCCAATTGTCCCCTACAAGTTAAGTAGTCATCATTCATCAAGTGACTCAAATGTTTACAAATTTGCTAAGAATAACTATTCCGTAGTCCAGGATCAACCCCACTCATGGTCCGCTGGAGCCGACACGTATTGCTCTTCGATTGTAGGATAATTGAATGCCACGTCATAGTCTGGGAGAAGAAGCGAGTGTAGTCATCCACAGTGGCCATGTAAACTGCATCATCAACATGTTGAAGGTAACCTATCCTAGGATATAGGTCACCGAACTGTGAAGAAGTACTACCCACTAATCCACTATGATATGAGTCATATGATGGCTCTGGAAGCATGTACGGGTACTGGCTGTATGGCTACGGCGGGTGGGTTGGGTAGGAAAAGATGTCATCCACAAAAGATGATCGACTATATCCCTGTGAGTGGGAGTCATACTCAAAACTGGGAACAGATGGAGAAGATATAGGCTCCTGCCCCTAAGGGTACTGCCTAGCCTGCCCTTCACCATATGGATGTGAATGAGATGAACTATGCTCTGATTGTGCTGGAGATGGACTGCTTTCTATATGAAAAGATGGGGCACGGAAATGCCCACTCGATCTGTTGTCTCTATCGTCAATACCCAGTCCACCAACAGAGCCAGATAGGGTATCAATGTCCATAAGCACAGCCTGCCTACTAGTACCACTACCAGGGCCACCAGGATGGGACTGGCCGCGATGCTTTCTCGAGTAGGTCGAGGTGGACGATGTGGGCCGTGTGGTCGGTGTGGGGGCATGGATTACCTCTTGCTACTCTTCTACCACAAACAGGACTCAAGTTCACTCATATGCTTGACCACCATCACCATTTCCACCACCACCGAAGGACATAGACCAATCTTCTTCCTCCTCATCAACATTGCCACCGGTAGGCTGGAACAGTATGGGTGACGCATCCCATGCATGTACCTCACCCTCTGCAGCCATGAAGTCATCCACATCAGCTTCTATATGTTTAGCTATCATGGGGTCAGGCCTACCTCCAGGCTGATCTAACACTAGCTCTCCTCTATTCCTCACCCAATCAACAATAGGATCTTCATCATCTGACTCCACCTGGAAAATGTCGGCGAGATCAATATTTTTCCTGATACCCTTTTGTCCCATGCGTATGTGTTGCATCTTCAACCTCAAATTATAATGCACATACACCAAGTCAGATAGACGTTTAGAACCCAATCTATTTCTCCCCTTGGAGTGGATGAGAGAAAATACCCTCCAATTCCGTTCATAGCCAGATCTTGAACACGTCTGGGAGAGAACCTTGATTGCTATTTTTCTTAAATTATCTGCCGAACCCCCATACAACACCCACCATTCAGCTGCATTACAACAAAAGAGACATGTCACCTTCATTTCAAAAGTTTCAATATATACATAATTTAAAAAATAAGATATTGAATTGAGTAATGACTAATGAGTACCGGCATCACCGCGTGTCCAGCCTTACTCTGCAGCATTGGTTCTAAAACTTTCCAATGCATCTCTAAAAGTCTTCAACTATAATCATTTGGAAAATATTTAAAATTAGTAATGACTCATTACTATTTAGTATTGAATTGAGTAATTCCAAATGAATTATAACTTATAAGACTCACTTCATTGTTGCATATAGTCTGTAATTTACTATTCGGCTCCAACTTGGCAACTACTTCTTTTACTGCGTCAATAAGACTACTATTCAACCCAAGCCTATGACTGTATTGGTATTTGGGGCTCAAATAATATGCTGAAATTGACATTACATATTGACTAGTTAATAATATATCTTTCAAATTAACTTTAAAGGATGTAATTGCATAAAAAACAAACTACACTCACTAGCCTTATGCAGTTGATGCATAAGTTGATTTTCCCAGCGCTCCTTGATAATTTTGAGAAAGTGTTTGTTACCTCATGGATTTGCATTGTAAACACCTTCATTCATCAAGTCTATTGCAGCATATAGATGTGGCATAGTTGGTCCCTTGAGAGCAGAATCAACTATATGCAAAACCTTGACCACTGGGTCCAGAAGTTATACCACTTTATGCAACTTTGACCAAAAGTCATTTGATGAAATGGTAGCTTGTGCTTCCCTACCTCCATGGGTATTGGACCCATTCCAGTTGAACCAGTCTTCAGAAGCAAACATTGATCTAAGTCCAGACTTCTTGGTCTCTATACTCTTGAGTGCAATGTAGTTGGTGGCGAATCTAGTTATGCCTGGCCTCACTAAATCACCCCCACACTTCTCCCTCAAGAGGTTTAATGCAAACCCATGGTTGTAGACAAAGTTGGTCATTTGCCTTGCCGTTTCCACAACATGTTGTAGCAATTTGATCTTTCCCATATCCTTTAACATGAGGTCTATACAATGAGCAACACATGGAGTCTACAACAACCGGTACTTACTGTTTTGCATCAACTTCTCACCGACACTCTTGTAGTTGCTTCCGTTGTCCGTTATAATTTGGACAACGTTCCCTACTCCTACATCTTCTACCACTTCCTTTAATAATTTGTAGATATAATTTGCATCCTTTTTCTCCTTGGATGTATCAACAGACTTCAGAAAGACTGTCCTCCCATCACAATACACCATAAAGTTGATGATGGATTTTCTTATATGACCAGTCCAACCATCACACATTATGGTCACCCCATAGCTCTCCCACATCCCCCTCATTTCATTAATGTAGTCTTCAAGCTCTCTCTTCTTCTGGGGAAAATACACATTCATAATCTCATATGGGGTGGGCCCCTTATACCCTGGGCCAGCCTCAGCAATGGAATCTATCATAATCTGATAAAAGGGGCCTTGTGCTGTGTTTGCTGGGATGGTATTGTATAACATCTACTTAGATATAGATTCCTTCACCATCCCCTTCAAATTTTTCCATGCTCCCTTGATTTTTGGTTGTTTGCAGGTGCTTGGTGAAGTGCTAGGTCATCTCGTGGTGGTGGAGGTGGAGGCGGAGTTGCTCTCGTATTTTGTGATCTCCTAAAGGGATTAGGAAACCCACCTGCTCCTCCACTACCACTAGCATCAGCTCTAGAGGAACCAGCTCCTCCACTACCACCTACACTCTGTCTGTCCTGATCCTCATGATAACTGGCTCTGCTCATCATCTGTGCTCGTATCCAATCCCTAGCCTCTCGCTCAGTCTCTATATCATTAGGAACATAGACAGGATCATCACTGTCATCGTCATCATCACCATGATGAACATCATCATGATAGCCTCTCGCTGTACACCTCACTGCTTCCTCAAGTTCTACTCTTGCCTTCTCCTTCTGAGCCTTCCTCTTACTCCCTCCCTTCATGTACTCAATTACAGCCTTAGATACCTCCACAGGGACCATATGACATGCGACCACTTCAGGAGAATTCCCAGCTATATGTTGTTTGAGTCTAGTGGCACCACCTCTCAAAAACTGCATGTGACAATAGTTGCATTGGGATTTTCTTTTATCCCCATCAATTAGAGTGTCGTGCAACCATGCAACGTCACCCCTAGTGCACCCGGGTGTTCTCTCCTCCCCCTGGGTCTGGGCCGGCTACCTCTGCACCTCCTGCCTCTGGCTCTGTTGTTTACCACGGTCCGCCATAATCGGACTAGTTTACTGTTGCATGAATAAAAGCCAATTCATTAATCATTGAAGCACATCAATTCTTTTAGTTTAACTATTTAAGAGCACTAACACAAGCATATAACTATTTAGTATTTTTCCCCTAACCCTCATATTTTTCTCATATTTAAAAACAATTTTTTAAAATATTTTTCAAATAAATATTGGCCTAGCACAACCAAACTGAAATTATATGTAAATGGGCAGCAATAAAACAACATGTAGAATTTACTTATAGCTATTTTGTATTTTTCTCCTAACCCTCATATTTTTCTCATATTTAAAAATAATATTTTTAAATGTTTTTCAAATAATTATTGGCCTAGCGCAACAAAATCGAAAAGATATGTAAATGGGCAGCAATTAAGAAGTATGTACAATTTACTTTTATATTTTTCAATAATTTTAAAACAAAAACCTCATATTTTTTCTTATTTTTTGCTATTTTTTTTGAATTTTTTAAATATTTTTTATAATTTCCAAAAATTAAAATAATTAATTATTGCCAGAAAAAATATTTTCGACACCTTTAGGCCGTAGATCGGCCAATGGTGTCTAACATATATTTAATTGATCACTATACAATATACATAACCCCTATTATTTTTTGATTTTTGTCGTAAATAAATCAAAATTTTGAAGCAGAAAAATAAAAAAATAATATATATACCAAAAAAAAATTTCGACACCGTGAAGTTGTAGATCGGCTTCCGGTGTCTAACATATATTAATTTCATCACAAACAAACATATTGATCATGCATTTCCCTAAAAAAAACAAATTTTGAGACTATGGTTTTACCTGGAATAGTGGAAAGGCTTCACAGATGTGCTTAGAAGTTTGAATCTTGTGTTCTCCAAGTGGTTCCAGCGTAGATGCGGCAAAGATTCGAATGAGAAGTGCAAGAATGAAGAAGAAATGAGCAAAAAACCAAAAACAAGAGCTGTTCTGTAGTCTCGGTCAAAATTTCGACCGAGACTAACGAAACATGTTCATTTATATAAAGTGATTTTGAGGCAACATTCGATATCTTGCGAGATATAGAAAATATCTCGAGATATCGCGAAATGCTAGAAATATCGCTCGAGATATTGTATTTTTTCGATTCGAACTCACATTTCGTCTCAACCAGCTCGAGATTTTCGGAATTTCCAAAATCTCAATCGAGATTTCGCGAGTTTTTGAACATTGGTTACAACAATGTCATCAACATAGACAATGAGCATTGTAACTGTACCATTACCTCTTCTGATAAACAAGGTGTGGTTAACTTAACTTTGATAATACCCATTCTTCAGGATGGCTTGTCTAAATCTCTCAATTAGACCTTACGAGACTACTTGAGGCCATAGAGAGCTTTCTTCAAGAGACACACTTTTCCTTCAGCTGAGGGACACTTATAACCAGGTGGAGGCTGTATGTACACTTCTTCTGCTAAATCTCTGTGAGGAAATGCATTCTTCACATCTAATTGGTACATTGGCTAATCTTTATTGGCCGCCACTGAAAGAAGAACCCTAATTGAGTTATGCTTGGCTACAGGGGCAAAAGTCTCCTGGTAGTCAATGCCATACACTTGACTATACCCTTTTGCAACTAGCCTAACTTTGTATCTTTCCACTGTATCATCGGATCCATACTTGATGTTATAAATCCATCTGCATCCAACTAGAATTCTCCCCCTGGGAAGATCAACTAGAGTCCAAGTATTACTCTTTTCTAGAGCAACCCTTTCCTCAGACATTGCTTGCATCCATTTTGGATCGGATAAGGCATCTGTGATATTTTTCGGAATGGAAAAAGTATCAAAGGCAGTGGAAAAGGCAATGGGAAGATCTAATTCAGAAGGAGAAGTATTACCTGACTAAGGAGGATGAGACTGAGGATGTGGATCCAAAGAGGGGTTTTGGTAGGGTTGCTTTCCCTTCAACGCATACTAGGGTTGCTTTCCTTTTCCCTTCAACAAGCATTCCCCTCTTATGAATACAACATCTTTGAATCTTATTCCCTTGTATTCTTTTTTCTACTTGCATCACCGCCACTACTAGCATCAATATCAACAACACCATCAGCATCAACAACATCCACTTCTTTGTATTTTCCAATATCAAATAGGAATGGGGAAGTGGAGGTAGGCAAGGGGGATAGAAAAGGAATGACATCAGCATCCTGTTCACTTCTAGTACTCTCCCCCTAAAGAGGATGCTGAGGAGAGGAAAAATAAGGAATAGACTCAAAGAAGATGACATCTTTGGAGAGAAGTCGCCTTTGGGGAGGAGGATGGTAGCATTTATACCCTTTGGTTGAATCAGAGTAGCCTAAGAAGATGCACTTGAGAGCTTCGGGATCAAGTTTAGTGCGGGCTGATTTATTGACATGAACATAGCAAACACAACCAAAGATTTTTGGAGGCAAGCAGAAGACTAAGGATTGAGGAGAAAGAAGAGTCAGGGGAGATTTGGAGCCAAGGAGTGGGGTTGGCATCCGGTTAAGAAGAAAGGTAGCGGTATGAAGTGCATCAGACCAGAAAGTCTTAGGCACATGCATTCCAAAGAGAAGACCCCTGGTGATTTCCAATAAGTGGCGGTTCTTTCTCTCAGCTACCCCATTTTGTTGAGGGGTGTCAACACATGCCAGTTGATGGATGATGCCATTATCAGTAAAGAACTGTTGGAGCCCCCCATACATATACTCATCCCCCTTATCAGACCTAACAATTTTGATTTGAGTACCAAACTGAGTACTGATAAGTTGATAAAAATTCTTAAAAGCATCACAAACATCACTCTTTTGTTTCAACAAAACAATCCTAGTAGACCTAATAGTCATCCACAAATGAAACAAAGTAACGGAATCCAGACAAGGAAGTAGTAGGAGAAGGCCCTGAAACATTAGTATAAACAAGAGAAAAATGTGCAGTAGATCTATTACCACGATAAGGATAAGATGTGCGACAATGTTTAGCAAAAATACAAGATTAACACTGAAAACATAGAAGTAGGAAAAGAACTAAACAAGTGGGGGTAACTGTCTCCTCATAACAACAAAAGAGGGATGACCCAAATGTTGATGCCAAAGCATTATAGACTCCAAAGTACTATGGTCACTCCGTCCACAAATATATGCTGCAGCAGTAGATTGATCAGGTAACCGTGGTTCAAGAAGGTAGAGTCTTCTTTTTTCAGTCCCACTGTCAATAACCCTCTTTGTCTCCGAATCTTGAAAAAGACAATAGGAAGGAAAGAAAGTGACACAACAATTTCAGGATTTGGTTAGGTAACTCATTGATAATAGATTAGTAGCAAAATCTGGAACATGAAGGACAGACTAAAGGGAAATAGGAGGAGTAACAATCACATTACCCTTACCAAAGACAGAAGAAAGGGAACCATCAGCAACCCCTACCTTGTCTCGGCCAGAGCAAATGGTGTAGGAATCATAATAATGTGACAACCAATTATGTGATCAGAAGCTCCAAAGTCAATAATCTAGGTTGGTGCAGTAGAAGGAGCAGACAAGATTTGCAGAGCTGTGGCAGAAGTAGCTGACCCTCCAAAGGTAGAACCAGTAGCTGACCCTCCGAGGTGAGACATCAGCCGGCGGAGGGCTGCAATATCATCTTGTGAAATGGAGTCAGGAGTAAGCTGGGGTCCAGATGTCTCAAACTCAGATGTTACAGAGTGAGGTCTAGCTCCCCCTCGCTTGCCTCCACAGGCACTAGATGAACCACCATGCATACCAGGGGGCTGCCCATGAAGATCCCAACACCTGTTTGTATCCCAGCTTTCCACAGTAATCACATTTAAATCTCTCATGATGATCTCCACGAGTTGGCCCTTGGCCTTTCCCCCTACTTTTCCAGTCTCTGTGGGAACTAGAAACAAGAGCAGATCTCTCTGTTGATGTTGCCATATCCATAGTTGTTCTCCTGGTTTCCTCACTTTGCAAGTAGCTACACACTTCATCCAGAGATGGAAAGGGAGATCTCCCTAAGATTTGCAAGCGAAGAGGCTCATATTCTGGGTTAAGACCACAAAGCAAAATAAGGATCCTTTCCTTTTCGTGGCCCCTGTAAACCTTTGCTTCATCATCAGAATTGGACAGCTGGAGGTTTTTATAGTGATCATATTTCTCCCACAAGCTAATAATAGTGTTGTAGTAGTCAGATATACTCCTATCACCCTGTTTCATATGAATGATTTTTTGGAGGATTTGATACACTTTGGCTGCATCACCAACTCTATCAAAAACCTTGGAGACACTGTCCCAGATATATTTCGCAGTCTCCTTACTCATAAACCTCCTACCTATCTCAGGTTTCAGGGAGAATATCATCCAAGTCATAACAGTGGAGTTCTTAGTCTCCCACTTGAGATAGCCTGGATCAGTAATGGCAAGCTCCTTAATAGAGCCAGTAATATACCCCAATTTCCCCCTACTTTATAGGGACAACTTCACAGAACAGGACCAATCCAAGTAGTTGGCATTGTCCAATTTCACAACAGAGATTTGGGTGTTGGGGTTATCAAAGGAAGCCATCATTTGGGAACCATTACTCAGGTTGCTAGCTGTAGTTGGTCCACTGACCTCAGAATCTTGCCCAGACATACTAGACACTTCAACAGTCAAACTAGTGTGCTACTTAACTGGGGAGTGCACTCAACCCAAATAAAGGAGGTAAACCAGTACACAAATGGTTCTAAATCAACTAAATCAACTAGGTTGGGGCAAAGCCTAGAAAACAACAGGCATATAGAGAGCAAAAAACTTGCATAACTCAAACCAAATCCTTCTAACACCCAAGGAACTTCAGTTCATAACACCCAATAAGGGGAACAAGGTACAAACATTCCATTCTCAGCAACAAACAACCATCCAATGCAGCAATCTTCAAAAAAAGGTCAAACAAGAAGCAAAAACAGAGCTGCTGTTACCTGTACAGCAGCAAAAAAGGGAGCAATAGTCTCCAAATCTTCCCCTTCAAGAATCAGGCTCTTAGGGTTTCAAAACAACACTCCTATATGACTCAAATAAGCCTAGTTTCAAGGCAAAATAGTCTGCCGAATGCAGAATCGAAACTCAAACACTCCAAGGCTGACGAAAATTCTGGGTTATCTTCAAAGGCTTCACAACAGCTTCCAGCTAAGCAACACTCCTCTCAACAACCGAGAGGTCAAGGGTCTTAGAGAGCACCTCTAGGCGATTCAAATGCACTAGGTCTCATTCAAAGAGATGGAGGGATGAAGGAGAATCAAGACAATCACTCCACAAGCTGGCGGTAGCAAGGCAGGCACCTTCTAAAGCTTCAAAACACTTCAACAACTCCTAAACTCTCTCCATATGGACTTGGTTTGAAGAATAGCACTCCAAAGATTGTAAGAAGTATAGTTATCTCACATAGTACAACCTCTAAAGGAACCCTTTACATTTCTAGGGTTCCAAAGAGAGGAGAAGATAACCACTGAGCTCAGCCGACTCTCAAACCAGAGATGCTAGCTCTGATACCAAGTTAAATGTTCAATCGATCAATTCTAATGAGATATCAAAGAGTTAACAGCTAAGAGAAAGGGAAGAAGAAGGAGAGAAGAGAAGAGAGATCGGGAGAGAATCGATTATGTGTGTTGTGTCATTCTCAACACACATAATAACTTCATTAATAAACTTCTAGAAATTACATAAGCCTCCCTAGGGAGGAAAGAAGAAATAAAAAGAAAGAGTAAATAGTAACTAAGTCATGTCTTATAATAAGACAATGATAGAACTACCCTTACACACATAACTCTAACACTAACATACCAAGGAATATTACTCGACTAGAAAGCCCCCGTAACTGAAGCCAAGTCACACTCAATCCATAATTTGAGGTCATTCCAAGGAAAAAACTAAAGGCAAACATAGGGACTGCCCCTTCATCCCTAAGAACACCACCCGCCCTGGCACGACTAGGATTCCCTAATGAATAACCATCAACATTCAATTTGACCCAGCCCGAAGGGGGGGGGGGGACACCAAAAAACCTCTCTAATAGCTTGAGGAGGTTTGGAGAGCACAGGAATGTGCAGGCTCCTAGCACATACTAGATCAGAAGGAGAGGAAACCGGATACTTAAAACTGACCAAGACCTCCTTTAGAGAGCCAAGAATCCCCTCTAAGCAGGCGATCACCGATTTTGATTTATTCTCAAATTTCCTACTGTTTCGTTCCACCCACAGACCATAAGGAACCAACACCGCCCCAACAAGCCAGGCGTCTTTCATAGTCACCACTTTGCCTTTCCTCTTCCACCACACCACCAAACATACAAATGAAGCTGAAGCCGGCCATTGCTCACCATAGAACTCCAAAAAGCGATTCCACACAACTCGAGCATAAGAGCACTCCAGAAAAATGTGGGGGGACGACTCAAATGCTAATTCACAAATTGTACCGAGAAGCCAATAGGAACCCTTTCAATCTCACGACTTCTTCCGTTGGAATTTTACCCAACAGCAGACACCAGGCAACGATAGAATGACGAGGGAGCATGGCCTTGTTCTAAACCACCCCAAACTAAGGAACAATTGGATCTTTTTTCCTGATGCATTCCCAAGCTGAATTGACACTAAACAGCCCAGAGGCAGTCAATCCCCAAAAACACTGATCCGACTTGTGCAAAGAAGACAATGGGATTTTTTTAATCATAGAAAAAATATCACCAAGGTAAGCCGACTGTACCTGAGGCAGCTTCCAAGTCGGATCAATGATAAAGTCTGAGACCTTCGCTGAAAAATCCTTAAAGAAGCCCAAGTCCAAACCCGACGCAGCGGTTATAGATTTGTTTCCCAACCAATAGTCCCTCCAAAAATCCACAGAAAACCATTCCCCACTGCCCATCTTTCCTCCATCTTCACCAAATTCCATATTTTTTTAATGCCCGGCCAGATCGACGAAGAAAGATGCTGGTATTTCAGCTTCCTTCCACCACCAATAAATCTGGCTCTAAAAAAATTACACACCAGGGAATCCTGATGCATGAAAGACCACGCTAATTTGCAAAGTAAAGCTGAGTTAATATCATGAAGCCTTCTGATACCCAACCCCCCCTCCGGCTTCGGCTTATAAACACTGTCCCACTTCACCGTTATAGCTTTCCTTGATTCAATATCCCTAGACCAGATTAAATTTCTGATCCATTTCTCCATAAGAGAAACAAGTGACGACGACCACCAGTAAATAGAAAAATTATGTACAGGGATACTTGTCATAATTGAGCGAACCAACTCCACCCTACTAGCCAATGACAGAAGCTTGCCTTTCCACCTTGCCAGACGCGACTTGAACTTGTCTACCAGAGGCAACACTTTTTTCTTCGTAACCCTTCCTTTAAAAATATCTACTCCTAGATATTTTGTAGGGAAGCTGCAAAGTGGCACCTTTAAAAGATCAAGAGTACGACGCCTTCTTGACGGGATGATCGCTTCACAGAAGAGCTTACTCTTTTCCAAATTAAATTTTTGGCCTAAAAAGTTTTGCTATTTTTCCAAAAATTCTTGCAGCATCCAAACATACCTGAAAGAACTATTTAAAAAGATAAAAATGTCGTCGGCAAAAAGGAGATGTCTCAGAGTAGGAACACCTTTTGGCCTTCTCCAGGGGGCGATCTTCTGCTCTTGGACCAGTCTTTTCAATCCTCTACACAAGACCACCTCCGCAATGATGAATAGTAGTAGAGAAAGCAGGTCACCTTGACAAAGACCTCTTTTAAGACCAAAGAAGCCCACCAGACCACCATTTAAAAGAACCAAAATTCGTGTAGAGCAAATTAACTGGCGTACCCAACCAACCCACTTATCAGTGAAGCCAAACCTCCTCAATACCTTAAATAAAAAATCCCAAGAGAGAGAGTCATAAGCTTTCTGCACATCAAGCTTCAACCCAACTCCGCCATCCCTCACAGCTTTATGCATAAGATTACTCAACTCCGAAGCAAGGCTAATATTGCTCCTACAAAATCAGCATAGGTAAAAATTCACCCAACCTGGTGGCCATGATCTTAGAAATAATTTTACAAATAAAATTCCCATTACAAATCGGCCTGAATTTATCCAAAGCAATAGCTCCATCAATTTTTGGAATGAGGGAAATGAAGCAATTATTTATACCTTTTGGCATGATGCCATCCCTAAAAAAATTTGATACCACCCTGCACACATCAAACCCCACAATGTCCCAACACCGAGGGAAAAAAGCGCCACTAATGCCATCCGGCCCAGGAGAACTGTCTGGGTTAAGCTCCCACACTGCCTTCTTGATCTCATCCATAGACGGGATGGAATCCAACTTAGAAATCTCAGGCTCACCAATCACTGGAGGAATCACCTTAAGGAGATCAAGATGCTCCTCAAGCTGAATCGATTTTTGGGAAATTTTAAAATATTCACACACATAATTGGCTAGGACAGGCTAGGACAGTAGGGTCAGTAATCAATACTCCACTGGGGTCTGTACATAGCATTTAGAATAACATATTTTTTCTTCTTTTAAATAGTTGTTGTATCATGATTTAGCCATCCATGTTGGAATAGGGCATGTTATTATGGGAAAATATTCGAAATCAAGCATCTAATAGGAAAACCGGTATAACCGGGCGAGGTTGGTGCCTAAAATCATCCCACCTACACAGAATCCTAAACCAAACCATATGAAATCATGTAGCCCTTAATTGGACTATACCAATTGTGTCCTAGGCCCTAATCTTAGGTGGAGACTCCATTTTATATATTTCATGGTTCCAAACCCCCCAATAATTGCGTAACTCTTCTTTCTTACCCTTAAAGTGAGGACCATCTCCAGGAGGAACCTCGATACACCCATATCCCAGGAGGGAGAAAAAAACCCTGATCCCGTAGCGGATCCTCACAAAGGGCCTTTTGTGGTTTTCTTAAGGATAACTCTCCTGATTTTGTGTGTTTAGCGGAGCCAATGGTGGATTTGCATAAATTTTCAGCCTTATTTTTCAATAGGCTAGGTTTCACAGCCGATCTGATTTCTAATAATAGGCTTGCATAAAGTGCCTAATCTGTGGATTCTTTGAAAGGCGCACCTTTAGAAACCGGTAGTGGTTTCCTCCACAGCCCAACAAATTACCAGTAATGTTGACTGGGTTGGTTCAAAAGTGTAAATATCTATTGTGCACACAAATTGTTTTCGGGTGCAACGAAGGGACCTATGGTTTGATTTGGCAGTTGTCTCATCCTCCTCTCTCCCATGGTGTGTTGTTGGGGATTTCAACGCCACATTGAAATCAAATGAGAAACATGGGCCGGGCAGATTTAATGTTGGAGGTGCCGTTGACTTTCAAGCTTTGGTGGATTCTTGCTCTCTAGTAGAGCTACCATTGCAAGGGAGAAAATTCACATGGTCAAACAATAGTAGGAGTGGGAACATTGTTGCAATCTTGGACTGCAGCTTTTGTATCGCTACCTGGATTTCTCAGTTTATGAGCGTCCTCCATCGGGTATCCTCTAACCATGCTCCTATTCTCATTATTTTAGAGTCTATCCCGAAACAAAAAAAATTGCTTGTTTCATTCCCACAACTTTTGGATGGTACACACTGATTTCTTGCAAGTAGTTCATATTTGTTGGGCTATGACTATTTGTGGCTCTCTTATTTACTATTTTTCGTAGAAACTCAAGAGACTTAAGCCCCCCCTTAAGGGTCCGGGCTCATTCGGTCTTTCCTAATGTAAATGTCGCCCTGGAGGATGCTAAATTGGCGTTAGATGATGTTCACTTGCGGATTGAAACAGATTGTATGTCTAATTCTTTGTTTAGCCAAGAAGCTTACGCCAAGACTGCCTATCTCAAGGCGATGGAGGCTCATGATAAGCTCTGGGCAAAAAAGTCCCTCATTCGTTGGATGACCTCTTAAGATCAAAATTCTGAGTTCTTGCATATAGCGACAAAGGTTCACAGGGACAAAAGCATCATCAGATCTCTGAAGAACGATGATGGTATCTCTATCTTCGATCAAGGGCCGATTTTGGAGTATATTATCAATTTATATGAAAATTTTCACAAAGCTATTCTTCTATCTAATCACTCTGAGCTACTGAGCCACATGCCCAATGAGGTTGGGAAGTTGATCGCTTAAGTTCAAATGCGATCCCCTCTAATGATGAGATCAAATAAGCAGTATGGGATATTGACTTGACTAGTTCTCCAAGTCCTGATAACTTTTCTAGGGCCTTCTTTAGATTTTGTTGGAAGGTGATTGGTGAGGACATCTGGAATGCGGTTAAGAGCTTCTTTGTTTCAAGTGTTATGCTAAAGGAGTAAAAATAATTATTTTGCGACACTGATTCCAAAGGTGGAAGGGGATCAATCTCTAGACAAGTTCAGACCGATTTGCATGGGAAATTTTCTATGTAAGGCCATCTCAAAAATCATGGCCTCCAAGCTTTCCCCTTTGCTTTCTAGGCTTGTTTTAGATGAACAGGGGGCTTTCCAGAAAGGTAAAACCATCTCTAATAACATTGGGTTGGCTTCAGAATTAACTAACCTCATGCACAACTCTGCTCATGGAGGAGGCTTAGGGATCAAACTTGATATTCAAAAGGCCTATTACTCCCTCTCGTGGGATTTTCTATTCGAAATTCTTCGGTGCTTCGGTTTCACTGACAAGTGGATCTCGTGGGTTCATCAAATGTTGTTCTCTAGGATCTCTATTCTCCTCAACGGTGGCCCGATGGTTTTTTTTTTGTGTGAGTAGAGGCATTTGACAGGGAGATACAATCTCTCCTCTTCTCTTTATTTTGGCCGAGGAAGTCCTCTGTAGAGGGCTGAATCCTTGCTTCAGAATAATTTGATTTGGTCCCTTCCTGGTCTTAGTGATGCTGCAGTTCCTTCTCATCTTCTATTTGCAAATGACATCTTTATCTTTATGAATTGCTCCTTGAGATTTGTTTGCAACCTCAAGGTTTTCTTATCGAAATATCAGTAGTTTTCAGGGAAGCAGATGAATTTAGAGAAGAGTAAAATCTTATTTGGCAATGTATCTCCCCGCCGCAAGCAAATTATCTCTTATGTATTTGGCATTTCTATTTTCACCCTTCCCACCTGGTATTTAAGGGTTTAGATTTTTAGGGCCAGAGTTAAAAGAGATTTTTTTAAACCCGAATATTACCTGGGACCTGGGCTAGACCCTAAATTATTATTAAAAAAATGATTGAAACAAATAATAATACTCGAAATGAGAAACCTCTCTAACACACACCAAACATTAAAATCTAAAAATTTTGAGACCACCTTTATCCTCCTGAATAATACAACTAAACTCCCTAGGAATAATCTCTCCTGCAAGAAAAAAAGTATTACTAGTAGACTCACATGCATAATTAGCAAGTCAGTCCGCCGCTCGGTTACTTTCTAGAAACGTGAAAGAGATATTTACCCTAATCGAATCACAGAGTGAGAGGACTTCTTGGAAATAATACCAACAATTCCACAATTTACAAACCCTTTGTAAAATAAATTTCACAATTGTGGTCGAGTCTGAATTAACTTGAACACTGGAAACACCCAAGTCTGCACACGACTAAAGACTATCCCTAAGGGCTCTCATTTCCGCCACCTAATTAGTACATATACACCATAATGGTTAGCAAAGGCTGCAAGGATCTCACCGTCTCCATTCCTGATGATGCATCCTCCCCCCACTGATTCTTGGATTCCCTTACTAGTACCGTCTACATTCAGTTTAACAATATTCAACGAAGGGGACCAAAAAAATGGGCAGGGGAGCCTTATGGAAAGTGACAGTCGGGATAATCTTGAGAACTTGTAAAATAAGCTCCTTTGCTGAACTTAGAAAGGTATGGGACTTCTCGAACCCAACTCATTACCTTTTCAATTATCCTAGCAGCAGAGCGAATTCCTTTTTTATGCCTTCTATTAGTCCTCTCCCTCCACAACTCCCAACAAATAAAACATGGTAACAAACCTTTGATATAGCTACAAATCCCCTTAGCATTCGCTTTGTCCTGCCAAAATATACCCGTAAAGCCCCGCGTGGGAATAAGTTCTACATCCATTAACCTCCCAAAACAGTTCCATACCAGAGAGGCCGTTCCCCCCCCAACACTAGGGAATGAGTTGTGGATTCCCTCAAAAAATCCTTACAACACAAACATTTAGATGCTAGGGGGATCCCAATCTTCCATCAACGAGGTATCGATTGAGAGGTTCCCATTAAAGATTTGACAAGGCAAAAATCCCACTTTAGTTGGGATAGATTTATTAAAAAACCATCTAAAATAGGAAACCATAGTGAAAATAAGCCGTAGCTCGTTCCAAGCCAACTTGATCGAGAAGCAACCATTATTAGCTGGCAACCAAACTAGTGTATCCGCCCTAAAAGAAAGAAAATAGCCATTGTTTTTAATATTTCCCGGACATCAAAAGAATCAATGGCCTCCAACACCCCATGGTCCCATTCCCCATCCGTACTAAGCACATCCTTCACCCATATATTTAGATCAACATGGAGAGCACCATCAACATAATCGATCAAAGGGCCCAATCTCGTCCAGTTATCCAACCAAAATAACACCTCTCCCTTGCCGATAAGACACTTGGACTTAGAAAAAAAATTCCTTGAAAGCCAATGTTTTCCTCCACGTTTTGGAACCACCAGCATATTAGTGTCTAGCACAATGTGCTCCCCCTTTAAGAACATGGCTTTGAAAAAGAGCTCCATAATGAGTCCTCCGATAAAATAGGCCACAACCCCTTCAATCGCATGGCAAGATTCAGCTCATTCAACTCTCTAATACCCAGGCCCCCTTATCCAACGGCCTACATATTTTTTTCCAGCCAACCAATGATGATTATTCCCAAAGTCTAACCATCCCCATAAAAAATCAGCACATATCCGATTAAATTTCCCAATCAGAGTTAAAAGAGAGATTAAATGTTTCCCTTAATGGACAAAGTCAAGAATCATCTTACAGGATGGATAGATAAGCTCCTATCCTTGGCGGGTAGAATTGAACTTATAAGCTTAGTTATTTCTAATATTCCAGTGCACAACTTTGTTGTTTACTGGTGGCCAGATTCCCTTTTCAATAATATGGAGCGTTGGATGAGAAACTTTATTTGGAGTGGGGACATTGAAACTGCTAAAAAATGTCACTGTGAAATAGGTTGAAGTGTGTAAACCAAAAGCTTAAGGGGGGGGGCCTTGGCATAGGCAAATGAGGTATGTCAACAAAGCTCTTTTGTGTAAGCTGGTTTGGAAAATCAAGCATGGTGGCTCAGGTATTAGAAAATTCTTTTGTATGAGGTTTGTCAACAAGGACGAGACTCTCAATAGGGGTTTTAAATCCTCTTCGGTGTGGCCAGGTTAAGAAATTTTGGAACTTTGTTGGTGAATAGGAGCGCTGGACCATGGGTGATGGGAAAAGCATCTAAAATTGGAGGGATAGGTGGTTCGGTCCGCATTGTATTGTGGATTTGACAAGTTTTAATCCTTTGATCTTCCAAGGAATGAAGTTACATCTTTCAGATTTTATTTTTAACTCTGAGTGGTGCTTTCCCCTGGTTAACTCTCGTTGCCTCTCCAATCTATTTGAGGCAGCTAATACCTTGAACCTTCCCAGATCTCCAATGGAAGACGTATGCTCCTAGTGTTTGACGTCCTCTAGTTCCTTTTCTGTTAAAATCTAGAACGCTTTGCATGCTGTCTCTCCCAAGGTCCCTTGGTCTTCGGTGGTGTGTGGAAAAGCTCTTCATCCTCGCTATTCGGTGTTTGCTTGGAGACTCATTCATAACAGGGTGCCAATGGATGATAAAGTGTGCATTAAAGGTATTTCACTGACATTTAGACGTGAGCTTTGCTTGCAAAAATAGGAATCCCTTCATCATGTTTTTTTATAGAGTGTTCTTTTATTTGATCGATTTGGTTTCCTTCTTGGTGTGTGTTGGAGTATCATGGCAGGATTACCCCTCTTGTGCTCATCTATGACTGTGGTGGAAGAGGAAAGCTCGTATTTCCTCTCTCAAAGAGGCCTAGATGGCTGGATGTGTCTTAAATACTTTTTTCACTTGGATGGAGAGTAATGCTAGATGATTTGACGATAAAAAGCATTCTCATTCCAAGACATGGAACCTGGTAAAGCTTGAACTTCAACTCATTTCCCCAAATTTTAGGGGGCTATATAGTTTCAGTGGGTGACCTTCTCTCCTTCAGGTGTCAGGGTATCTCAACCCGCCCCATTCTCATTCAAAAATGTTTGAAGTTTTCTGGTGCCCTCCGCTTCCAGGTTAGATGAAACTTAATATGCATTGGGCTGTTCACTAGGGAACCCAGGGATGGCTGGAGCTGGTGGTATATTTTGAGATGAGCATGCGGCTTCTATCTTCGCATTGTTATAGAGAAGTTAACTCAATAGCTGAGTATCTGGCTTAGTCAGCTGCCAAGTTTGATCTCTCCTCGACGATGATTATTTTCTTCGGTCAATAGTGCAAGATCTACAGATGGATGCTATTTTTGGATTTTTATCACCCTATGTTGGTGTCTTCTGGACTAACCATTCTATCCAAGACAATTGTTGTCCAACTGTTTGTAAGTATTGATTCGTGTAATTTACTTATTCAATTACTCTTTTAGTTCTTGCAGAAGCACCTTCAGTAGTTCTAAATGGAGATGCCGGAATTTTTATATTCTTTATTGATAATTTTAGGTTTTCCATAGGAGGATGGATTGCTTCAATGGTTATGTCTTCACTTGTTTTCCATGGTTTATATACAGCCTTCTGTACATTAACTTGTTTAAAAGGGTAATTATGTTGTTATTACTAGTGTAGATGTCTAAATAATTAAAAAATAGAATATTTGTTTTTAACTTGTTCATTTTATTACACCAAATGGATCTAATTTTTGTATGTTCTTGTTCTGTCAATTATCTTAAAAAGCAATCTCCTTTTTTCTTGTTTTGAGGAAAATCAAAGTCTTTTCTAAGTTTTGGTTTGTCAATCTGGAAGTTTTCATCTTGGATGACGTATATTTGACATGGCGTTTTCATATCAGATTCTGATGGTGATTATGGAGTAGAACCAGATCCTTGTGTGGAATCTTTGGCTTGGGTATAGATTCCATGGGTTATATTCTCATATGTTTTTATTCTTGATAGACTTGGTTTTTCTAGATTTATACTTGTTGCTGAAGGGATACTAGAGCATGAAGCTCTGCTTGATTGAAAACTTGATCCTAGTCTCTAAATTTCTTTTCTCTAGGGTTTCTATCTAAACTCTGGGTTATTGATTGAATATTCCTGTTTTGAATATTCCTGTTTTTCTACTTGTGGAGTAGGGATCTGGCCCCGTATTTTGCAGACTTCAGGAAAAGTAATGTCTTTGTAACATATTGTTTTAGGTAGGATTGTTCTCGATTGTAAGAAATCAGTTTCAATGAAGGTCATCTGACCTTTTAATGATCTTTTAAGGGCTCTAGGACTAATTGTTTTCATGGCGTTATATTGGATCCTATGAATGAGGGCAATTGGGATAGACCAAGGTTTTCATCTTATAGCCAAATGTCTTGATGCTGATTTTTAAGGCATCTAAGAGATTTTTATTGTTCAAAGGTAAATTGATATATGGGTAACAATAGAAATGGACTGGTCCATGGCAAGGCTGGTTTCGAATGATTCCTAGTAAAGAATCTTCGAAGTCTAAAAATCTTTGTTCTCTTAAAGCTAATAGAAGGGATGTGTTAAGTCCTCGGTGTAATGGTTTAATGGCTACTTGAATCAATCCTATATGGATGTAATTGAAGTTTTGTTTTAACTTGTTTAAGGATCGAGGGTCCAAAAGTTTGATTTCTTCCAGATCTGGAGAGAAATCAATGGTCTGTTCCACTATTTTTATGGTTTCATTGAAACTATATAGATCTTGTTTATAGACTTCTCTAGTTGGGACTTTGGGGATGGTCCAATTTTCGAATCTGTTGTCAACATCTCCTACACATTCGTCATTACTGATAACACTACTATTGGAATTGGATTCTCTCAATGTCCTAGAGGACATTGTCCGAAATAATCGACTCATACTTATAGGTGTTATCCCCCCTTTTAAAATCGCATTTTACCTACCCGTAAATGGGAAAAGGCAATTATATGCAGACAACCGATAATAACAGGGACTTACAATCGTTTGCCCATCAACACGGCTCTAGAAAGCACAATAATCACCCCTAACCAAGTCATAGGGTTTGTGGAAATTAGAAAAGAGAGAGAGCATAATAAGAGTAAGCTTATTATGTCTGGCAATGGCTCTGTTACCAGTGAGATTGGGCTATAAATATATATGTATATATTCAAAGCATTTTAACTATTATCATGGATAATAAAGTCATACAAAATGAAATCTGGCTTCCTTACCAAGCCTTGGAGTCGCTACTCTCTAGTTGCCTGTGTAAATGGAATATTGTAAAATTATTTAGGTTCACCTCAACTGATTATTTTGTTCAGTTTTAGAGAAGAAGGAAAAAGGAGAAGAAGAGAGGAGAATCGATTTGTGTTAATCTGTTATGTCTCAACAAGAGACAAACATGCTTATATTGAAAAGAATGATAAATTATAGAGGGGCCCCTGGCCTTATACAAATAACAAAAAACACATAAAACTAAATGGGGTTATGTACAAGAATACCCCTTAAACTAAAGTCCTATTCTTAACACTCCCCCTAAAGCTGGGTGGTATATGTCATACATACCCAGCTTGTCCAATAAACAGTCAAAGTGATGAGTGCTAAGTCCTTTGGTGAAGATATCAGCCACTTGTTCATTTGTCTTCACAAACGGGGTGCAGATGGTCTTTGACTCGATCTTTTCCTTAATAAAATGTCTATCAACCTCAACATGTTTAGTCCTGTCATGCTGCACTGGGTTGTGGGCAATACTTATGGCTGCCTTGTTGTCACAATATAAACTCATAGGTTCAATAGTCTCAAATCCCAATTCTTGAACAAGTCTCTTTAGCCACAAGATTTCACACACTCCGTAAGCCATGGTTTTAAATTCTGCCTCAGCGCTTGACCTAGCCACCACAGGTTGCTTCTTACTTCGCCAAGTAACCAGATTTCTACCAATGGATCGTCGATCAGAAATAGATCCAGCCCAGTCAGCATCAGTGTATGCTTCAATCCTCAAGTGACCATTCCTAGAGAAGAGAAGGCCTTTTCCAAGACATGATTTTAAATATCTGAGGATTCTATAAACTGCATCAAGATGACCCATTTTTTGTGCATGCAAAAACTGACTTACCACATCGACAGCATAGTCTATGTCAGGTCGGGTAAGGGAAAAATAGATTAGCTTGCCTACTAATCTCTGATATTTTTCAGCATCTACAAGAGGTTCACCACAATCTTCTCCTAGTTTATGGTTCTAATCAATTGGGGAGGAGACTGGCTTACACCCTAAGTACCCTGTCTCTGTAAGTAGATTAAGGATAAACTTTCTCTGACAAACATTGATCCCTTGCTTGGATCTTGAAACTTCAATCCCCAGAAAATACTTCAATGGACCAAGATCCTTGATCTTAAACTGCCGAGCTTTCAGCCTCGCTGTTTCCCGTGACTACAATGTCATCAACATATACAATTAGGGCTGTAATATTGCTACCCTTCCTTTATATAAACAAGGTGTGATCGGCTTGACTTTGGGTATATCCATTCTGTAGGATAGCTTGTCTAAACCTCTCAAACCAAGCCTTAGGAGATTGTTTAAGTCCATAAAGAGCCTTCCTAAGACGACATAATTTTCCATTGCCACTAGGATGCTTGAACCTAGGAGGGGAATGCATGTAGACTTCTTCTTCTAAGTCACCATGTAAGAAAGCATTCTTTACATCAAGCTGGTATAATGGCCAATTAAGATTTGCACCCATTGAGAGGAGTACCCGAATGGAGTTATGCTTGGCCACTGGAGCAAAGGTTTCCTGATAATCAATGCCATACACTTGGGTATAGCCTTTAGCAACCAGCCTTGCCTTATATCTCTCTACAGTACCATCAGACTTGAACTTGATTGTGAATATCCATCTGCATCCAACAGGAACTCTCCCCTTTGGGAGTTCAACAAGATCCTAAGTGTGGCTCTTCTCAAGGGCCACCATCTCGGTATTCATTGCCCCTCTCCATTTCGGATCAATCATAGCCTCTACTACATTCTTAGGTATAGAGATGGAGGAGATAGCCACTGTAAAGGCAACACCTGTAGGAGAGATAGAATCATAGGAGACAAACTTGGCAATGGGATTAGTACAAGCTCAAGTTCCTTTGCGGTGAGCAATAGGAAGATCTAAGTCTGAGGATGGAGGAGTAGAGGAAGGTATACCTGTGTCAATGGATAGAGGCTCAGGATGAGGAGACGAAGAAGGATTTTGGCAGGTCTTCTTTATAGGAAGCCATGAAGGAGGATTTCTCTTGTCCTTTGTATAAACAAGTAGTTCCCCTTGTTCTCTATTCACCTGTGCACTTGGAGACCCCCTCAACAACAGTATCCTCTGGACTTTTCTTTCCCTTGTCAAGCTGAAATGGGGAAATAGGAACGAAAGAGGAGGATGGCAAAGATACAAACTCAGGAGCCTCTTCAACCTCACCACCGCGACACTCCCCCTGAAGAGGTGACTGAAAAAAAGGAATGGTTTCAAAGAAAGAAACATCTTTGGAGATAAGCCACCGACGGGTAGGAGGGTGGTAATAGGTGTATCCCTTGGAGGTAGAGGAATACCCAAGAAAGAGGCACTTCAAGGACTTAGGATCCAATTTAGTGCGGGTAGATTTGCTAATATGGATATAACATATGCAACCAAAGACCCTTGGGGGAAGAGAGAAAGAAGAAGAAAGTGAGGGTAAGACCTCAAGAGGTACTTTGAAGTTCAAGACACTGGAGGGCATATGATTGATAAGAAAGACCGTAGTGAGTAAGGCATTGGACCAAAAAGTTTTTGGAACATGCATTGTAAACCAAAGGGACAGGGCTACTTCCAGCAGGTGGCGGTTTTTTCTTTCAGCAACCCCATTTTGTTGAGGGGTATCGACACAAGCCACCTGATGGATAATGCCATGGTCAGAAAAAAAGGTCTTCAAACCCCCATACATATACTCTCTACCTTTATCAGAACGGAAAATCTGAACACGAGTTTGGAACTGAGTATACACCAACTCATAAAAGTTTTGAAAAGCAGCATAAACATCACTCTTTTGTTTCAAGAGATAAACCCAAGTAATGCGAGAGAAGTCATCAATAAATGAGACAAAGTAGCGGAAGCCACGTAAAGAAGTAAAAGGGGAAACAGATCTATTACTAGAAGATGGATAAACTGTCTTACAACTTTTTACAAAAAGACAAGGTTCACAATGAAAAACATGATTGATAGGAAAAGATGTAAATAAATGTGGTAACAGTTTTTGCATAACAGAAAAAGAAGGATGTCCCAAACGTTGATGCCAAAGCAAAATATCCGCCTGTGTACGTCCACCATGTTGCCCACACACATAAGATTGAGCTGTTGTCACAGGGGAAGCCCAAGTGTCCATAACATATAATCCATCAATCTCACGTCTACTACCAATCACCCTCTTCGTCACCAAATCCTGAAACAGACAATGAGTAGGAAAAAAGGTGACAAAGCAATTCAAGGACTTAGTCAATTGGCTAACAGAAAGAAGATTAGTAGCAAAGTTAGGAACATGAAAGACAGACTACAAAGGGATAAGTGGAGTAACTTGGACATCTCCCTTCCCCGGGATGGAAGAAAGAGAACCATCAGCAATTTTCACCTTATCTTTTCCCGAACAAATGGTGTAAGAATTAAAGAGCTGAGACCTACCAGTCATGTGATCGGTGGCCCCCGAGTCAATAACCCAGGGAGTGGGGGCAGAAGAGGTAGAGACCTGTAGAGCAGTGGATGTAGTAGGAGCAGCAGAGGGGGATCCATCCAAGTGTGCTACAATCCGACGAAAAGTTGCTATGTCTTCTTTAGAGAGGGACGATGACTCAGACTCATGAACCCCAACATGGGCTTTAGGCCCATTCTTCTTCGGCCCTGTCTGTCCTCCAGATGCAGCAGAGGGTGGTTTCCCATGAAGATCCCAACAAAACTCCTTATGCCCAGACTTGCCACAATAGTCACAAGAAAAATGGCCTTTACCAGCCCCCTTGGTGAAGGGAGGACGATCATGTGGAGTGGATGAAACAAGAGCAGAACGCTCAACAGTGGGAGTGGTCTCCATAGTACTTATGCGGGTCTCCTCACTCTGTAAATAACCACACACCTCCTCCAGGGAGGGAAGACTTGGTCGGCCAAGTATCTGTACCCTTATGGGTTCAAACTCAGAGTTAAGACCTCCAAGAAGGAATAGAACCCTCTCCTTCTCAAACAACTGATGCACTTTAGGCTCATCAACAGGACACAGCTAGAGATCTCTGTAGTGATCATACTCCTCCCAAAGTCCCACAACAAGGTTGTAGTACTCAGAGATACTTTTGTCACCCTAGCGCAGGCTAACAATTTGTTGGAGAAGTTGATAAACCTTTGTAGAGTCCCCCACTCTATCATAAATACGAGTCACACTATCCCAAATATCTTTGGCTGTCTCCTTGCTCATAAACCTTCTTTCAATTTCCGGCTTCATTGAAAAAATGAGCCAAGTCATCACAAGGGAGTTCTCAGTTTTCCATTTGGAGTAACCTGGATCAGCAGAGGAAGGGGCTTTGAAGCTTCCAAATATATATCCCAACTTCCCCCTACTCCGAAAAATGAGCTTCATTGACCGTTACCAGTCCAAGTAATTAGTATTGTCAAGCTTGACAATGGGAAGAACATTTGGATTGTCATATGAAGGGGTAATAGGCAAGGCTGCCGCAACAGTGGGGAGTTCAGATGCTTCAACAGACTTTTCACCCATTGTGGCTTCAATGCAAATAGAAAAAACACTTGGGAAAAGTAACCAACGGCACCTCAAGCAAGAATAGTAGGTCCCCAAGAAGCAGCAGAAAAAAAACAGGGGAAAAAACAGTCCAAAAACACTTGAAATGACTTGTAGAACTTCACACAAGCATCAAACAGCAGCGGAGTACAAAGAAACAATCTTCCTTACCAAAAAATGATAGCAGGTGGCCTAAAAAACCTCCCAAACAAAGCTCTATTGGAGAGCAAAGGCCAATCTGAACTCTGGCTGGCTGAAAAACAGGGCAGAATAGCCCAGGCCGAGATTCTCTCCTGTCCCTTGGATACTTCCAGATGACTTGAGAAGACACAATGGGAAGAAATGAGACCTCCAAACGAAACTAAAGCCCCTGGTTGCTCTCCATTTGGGTTAGAAACAAGGGAGAACCAGGTCTGAGAAGAAGCTTAGGTTTGATTTCGAACTCCAGCAGCAGCCAAGAGGAGAACCCAACTCTTAGCCTACTAAACTCTCTTCCAACACCTTCAAACTCTAGGAACATTAAGCTCTGATACCATGTTCAGTTTTAGAGAAGAAGGAAAAAGGAGAAGAAGAGAGGAGAATCAATTTGTGTTAATCTGTTATGTCTCAACAAGAGACCAACATGCTTATATTGAAAAGAATGATAAATTATAGAGGGGCCCCTGGCCTTATACAAATAACAGAAAACACATAAAACTAAATGGGGTTATGTACAAGAATACCCCTTAAACTAAACTCCTATTCTTAACACATTCTTCTTTATTTATGCTTGTTTAGTTGCAGTTCTCTTTAGTGCAGATGTCATGCTGGCATTGGCAAAATAGTTAGAAACAGGGTTTCTGCTTTCTAAGTTCTGGCATGTGTGAGCTTCACATTGTTTTATGTTAGGAGTCAATAGATGTAGGCATCAATTTTTTTCCACATCCCTTCTGTGTTGAGAATCCATAATTGTAGGATTATGTTTTATTTTTTTGGTAGAAGGTGATTATGATTTTATGGTTCAATTGTTGTTGCTCAGTAGAAATTCATGAGATTAGGATTGTCATTACTCAGGAGCTCTTGGAGAGATTCTATGTTGCTTGCATGGCTTCTAGAAAATCACGTGGCTATATCTTTTGGATTTCATTCTTAATGATTGTAGTTTTATTGTAGTGAGGTTTATCAGCACCCATAAATATTGTTATCAGCCAGCTTGGGAAAGTAAGATTATGATTGCATTATCTTTTAATATGAAGTTAGCTTACTTCCTGAATAAGAAAGGAGAGAAGCGGCCAAAAGAACTGAAAAATAAGGAGGAACGATGCTGAAGCTCATATATGCAATGGAACTGAACTGTCAGATCAGAGCTGGAGCTCAACCCAGATGAAAAACAAGAACGAAGCTGAAACCAAGAACTGAAACTGAGCTAGAAGTTCAGATCTTAAGGCAGCAATGGAGGGGGCTAGCATCATTGCTGAATCTCAGATCTAAAACAGAGTTGTTCAGATTTGATAGCAGTGAAGGAAGTGGCTGCCTCCTCTTTCTTCTCACTTATAGACAAAAAGTAGGAGAAAGTACCTCTTATTGTTGTAAAATCTTCGTCAGGCTGCTCTACAATGCCAAAGAAGAATAAGCGAAACATGCCTACAGTTGGACAATTCAAGGCTATTTCTTTTAATTGATACAGGCCAGAAACAAAGTAGGAGGCAGCAGAAAAGTCCAAAAAATGGTGAGAAGAAAGCTGAGGCAGCCGCTTCCTTCACTGCTATCAAATCTGAACTTATTCTCTGTTTTAGATCTGAGATTCAACATTGATGCTAGCCCTCTCCATTGCTGCCTTAAGATCTGAACTTCCAACTCAGTTTCAGTTCTTGGTTTCAGCTTCGTTCTTGTTTTTCATCTGCATTGAGCTCCGGCTCTGATCTGACAGTTCAGTTCCATTGCATATCTGAGCTTCAGCATCGTTCCTCCTTATTTTTCTGTTCTTTTGGCCGCATCTCTCCTTTCTTGTTTCTTAGATGGCTTGCTGCAGCTAGCTCCTTCCATCTCGGCTATCAAATTTGAACTTCTCCTCAATTTCAAATCTGAGATTCAGCATTTTTTCTGCTTCTCATTCCAGTCCGTCTGGTTGCAGCCACCCCTATTCCTATTTTCAGCGGTCCTGCTGCAGTACATCATTTCTGGATTTCGAGTTGGCTAGCTATTCGCAGGCCCCTGTTATTGTTGCCCGTCTCTTCTAGTTTGAGGCTATGTTCCGTAGATCCCTGTTCTCGCATTGCTGTTTCATGTCTTGTGGCTTTGGCTTGTACTTTCTGATGCCTGCATAGGTGCTTTTGCTCGTTCAATCTGCTGCTCTTGTTGTTGTGAATTTGCTGGTTCGTGATTGTTTGGATGCCACTAAGTGCTTAGGATTTTTAAGGTTTTTGGGATTGGTGATCTCCGTTCTATTAAGGATAATATTTTTAACCTCTCTTTTATTTTCAGTACATTTTATACCTTTTTTATTGCTTTGTTCTGTTTTAATATTTGCTGTGCTTTTCCTTTTTGTCTGGTTCTTTTGTGTTTTGCTGCTACTATTTGCCGCCTTGTATATTTCTCTTTGGTTTATTTTTTTCTGCTCTGGTTGAGGTTTCCCCCAATGCTTTGTTTGGGAGTGTAGTTTCTTCTCTTCTGTTGTTCTTACAATGGCCAGTGGTTCAAGTAGGGAGGAAGTTACGTCTAATGTTGAGTCTTGCCTATGGCCTGGGAATCTGGGATGCCTGTCGATCATCCTAAATTTTGGAGCTCACTGTTCACTAATCAGTAGAGAAATGATGTTTCTTTGAGCCTCAAATTCATTGAGTCTTTTGTGAAGGAGGGTAAACATGTGGCGTTATGTAATGACGATTGGTTTGAGAAGGAGATTGATAGTTGGAAAAGCACCCTTATCCATATTTTTTCTGGTAAGTGTTTGTCTTTGTTATTAGTTAAATCCATCGTTAGTAAGATTTGGAATCCCAAGGGACCTCGTGATGTTTTCCTCTTGCAACATTGCCTTTTTGCTTTTCGTTTCTCCGAGGAAGTTGACAAGGACAGGATTCTTCAAAGTGGTTCTTGGTTTTTTTGGCTATAAGGCTTCTAATTTTGATACAATGGTCTCCGTCTTTGCAGCTTTCTAAAATTCTGTTTAATACCATTCTGGTTTAGATTTCTTTGCTGATTCTGCCATTTCATTACTGGAATGAGGAAGTTTTTGCGTTTTTGTGATCCCTTTTTTTTTTTTTCTGATTTGAATTCTGCTAATCTTTTGAGATTAGACTATGCAAGGCTTTGTGTTAAGGTTTCATTCTGCTGAATATGAATGGAATCCAAAATCCTGTAAATTATGTGGTACTTTTAGTCATGGGTCAGATGATTGTAACTCTTCTAAAGTTGGTCTGCCTATCAGATTACAATAGAAAACAAATATGGTTTCCTAAACCTAGGGCTATAGTTTCTACATCTAGAAATGTAGAGGGTTTATCTGAACATGCTGTTAATGGAACACAAAATAATCATATAAACCATAACTGATTCTCCATTTTGGCTGCCTCCGATTTGATTCAAGAGGATTGTCGTGCTTTAATAATCTCCCCATTCTTGTCTCCAGTGTCTGCTGGGTTTGTTCAACCTTCAGAGGTATGTCCCCCTTTTGGAGAGAACTTTCTCTGCAGGTTGATGCTCCCAAAGTTTTTGTTCTGCTAAAGAAACTATCCTTCAATTGGTCCTTCAGGTTGATGATGATACTTT
This sequence comes from Telopea speciosissima, assembly GCF_018873765.1. NCBI lineage: Eukaryota > Viridiplantae > Streptophyta > Magnoliopsida > Proteales > Proteaceae > Telopea > Telopea speciosissima. The sequence goes on from NC_057926.1 coordinate 11,900,672, forward strand.
GCCTGCAGTCCTTGAGACCATTGAGGCTATTGAGGAGAGTCATTTGCTATAATAGGACCGCCATGGATAGTCACTTTGTGGTCTCTGATAGATGCTTTTCTTCCATTCCTTCCAGCCGTGGTAAGAAAAGCAAGAAAAAGTCCCCCAAGGGTCACAACTTTATAACTCTGCAAGAGGTAAAAGTAAACATTTTTCTTCTCATGATACACCTCTATCATTATATTAAATGTTGGAGCTTTAAATAAACCTCAAAAACAACATGAGGTTTGTTGGCTTTGTTCGGATTATATCATGCTTCTATTAATTTTTTTGTTGAAAGACAAGTTAAAGAGCATAATTCCGCTCTAATAGCTAGAAATCTTTTCCCAAATTGGATTTTGTTCACCAACTATTTACATCATGATAATGGGAGAATTTGGGTGTTGTGGAATCCTTCTTTCATTTTGTTATTCCACTGGAGTGTGTGAAGTGTTGTCATTGTTGGCAACGTATTTGGTCATATTGGTGTTATGATAGTAGCTACTGCTGATTTGACAAAGCTGGAATGGTCAAACTGGTTTCTACACAATGACAAGGGTAATTTGGTCATTTGGCAGGGTTACAACAGCATCCGAGCATGTAGGATGATTATTGGCAGTATATTGGGTCCCTAAGAGGTGTTTGGCAAAGGCCCAAAACAGCAGGTGAAGGCCTCGTGCTTAGCCTAATTTTTCGGCTTCAAATTTAATGATCATTCTGTAGGCAGTCGTTGAATTTAATGAGCTACTGTCCCAGAATCTCCATGAGTGTCAGATCAGCATCAAGTGCTCAGATCCCTCTTGGGCGTCGCGGATTGATGTGAAGAGTTTTTGAGTCAAATTCTTGCACGGGGTGTAAATTGGGTTGGTCCACCTTAATTTTGTACACCATCTCACACCATAGTTTGGTTCTGTTCGTGTATTAATGGGTTTCAATCTAGCGCACACACATGCCTCAAGTGTAGAAGATTCCTTATAAAGGAATTTGGGTAGAAGATTCCTTATAAAGGAATTTGGTTTATTAAAGGAAAAAACTGAAAACGAAGGAAAAAGAAAGAAAATGAGTCTTCGATAGTGGAGTGTGATGTCGGCATGACTGTATACATTAAACAGCCTGACGGGTTTCAGCTTGGTGATGACCCCACTATGGTTTTTAAACTGAAGAGAGCTTTATATGGATGAAAGCAAGCACCAGGGGCATGGTACTCAAGGTTAGATACATACTTACATTAGTTGGATCTTCGCAAAGGTATGGTAGACAACAACTTGCATGTTATGACAGAAGACACGAAACTGCTGTCTGCCTTGCGCATCCATTTGAAGGTCATGAAGAACCAAGGAGGGGGGCAAGAGATCATAGTTGAAGAAACCTCAAGTTCTGCTGTAGATTTGGCCAGATAGTATGCAATAGGGTTTGCTTCCCTATAACAATGAGTACCAACTGCAAAGATAACCACTCTTGCAGTACAAACCATGGAACTAGGCCTTTGGATAAGAGAGTGAAAACCGAGTTGGAATCACATTCCACCCAAGGGTATTGAATCCTAAGATCCTTGGCAAACACCATTCCTTGAATTACCACCAAGAATTCATCCTCGAAGTTTGATATTATTCCCAAAAAATTTCTATATGAAAAGCTCACTTTGGCTTGATCATCTCAAAAGACGCCGCCTGTACCTAACTTCCCAGGGTTTTCCAATGAACAACCATCAACATTGAGCTTTACCCAGCCTGGCGAAGGAAAACACCAACGGATCTCTTAGGTAATGTTTGGTTGGAGGTTTCTTCGGAGACAGATTCGACGGAATCTGGATTCTTGAATTTTTTGCGTGTTTGGTTTCTCGGAACCCGGTTCCGTGTTGGATTCTAAGAATCCATGAAAATCCATTTTATAGTGTAAACTTGGAATCCACAAGAATTCACCCCAAGGGGCAAATTCCAAAACAAGTCCAGGATACTGGGCCGTCATATAAATAGGATGGATTCCAGTGGACTCCAAAAATCGGGATTGAATGGGTATGCTTGATTGCTAGGGTTTCTCTCGTCTTCAGCCATCTCTCTTGTTTTCTTCTCCAAGGAACCGAAGACAAAGACAATCTCTGCAACTCCAAGGAAGTGAAGGCAAGCTCTGCAACGGTGAGGTTCTTCACGACTCTCTCTCTCTCTCTCTCTCTCTCTCTCTTTGTTTCTCTGCAACTCCAAGGAAGCGCAGACAGTCTCTGCAATTTCAAGCGAAGACAGTCTCTCGCTCTCTCTCTCTATCGTTCTCGTTTTCTTTGTGTCTGTCTCTCTCTCTGTGTCTATGTATCTCTCTGTCTCTCCCTTTATCGTTCTCGCTCCATTGTAGTTAGGGTGTTTTTAAAAAAAAAATTGGAATTATTGATTGCTAACCAATTTTTTCTCCATTTCAGGTTCTAGGAAGTTCATTTGAAAATCTCCACTGGAAGGAACATCTTGGATTAACGCAGGTATGGCATATTTCTTCTCTCTCTCCCTTATCTATCGTTGCATTATAGTGAGGGTTTTTAAAAAAAATTTCATGGTTTGTACTGATTGCATTCCATATTTTGGCTTTCTTCTGTGATTATCCTGAATCTCACTGTTGTTCAACATTTGTTTGTAAGTTTATGAAATGTTCTTTAGTCCTTTATCATGATATATTTATTACTTCTATTTTTTTTTCTATATTTGTGATTGGTAGCCTGGGAGAGTGATTAATTTGGTTATCAGAGAGGTCTACTGATGCCAAAGATTCTGGCATTGGAAAGTTTGGTAAGAGGCCTTTGAGGTTACAACCAGCAAGGTGCACATCTGTGAGGGGTTTATTTCTAATCCAGTCAGGAACATTTGCTAAATGGAGTTTGTTGTAGGGTGAGTCTATTGACAGTAGAGATAGGATGCCATTTGGAAGGATTCTTGGTGAGGGATCTGAAAACCCATTTCTTGACAGGTTAAGTTGCCAAAGTTTCTGTAGCCTTGAAACTGAAACTAGGATTTGACCAGTGAGGGTTTACTGTTTGAGTCAGGGTTTCTGGGAATAAAACAGAGAATTGAAAAAAAGAAGGCAAACTTGAAAACCCATTTCAGATCAGCATTTTGGGAAGTGGGTTTTGATCTACTTTGACAAATTTCTTGAAAAATATATGAGATTTCTAACCTGCTAATGGGTTCTCGCTGGTGAGAACTCTATTGGAAGATGAAAAGCTGAAAAAGGGAATTTCTGTGTTTGTTTCTTCACTTAGGGTGGAAGGTATGATGATGGAAACCAAGTGGGGGAAGAGATCGAGTATTATATTATGGTCTGAACCAGATGCAGGGGTCCTTCTGCCTTCCATAATATAATTCTTTTGAATAGTCTCAAGGCTGGATTTTCTCTAAAAAGGCATAATTTCCCTTTCAGAATATCTATTTTTATTAGTCTTTTATTGAAAATTCTCCAATTTTCTTTTGACATTTTTTTGCTTTGTAACTGTCACAGAAAGTTTATAATAGAGATTTTGGCTGAAAGGGTTGTTATTGAGTGATCATTTTCATTTTTATAAAGCACCTTGGATCAAGGGGTCCTTCTGGAATATCTATTTCTTGAAGTCTTTCAAGGGGAATTCTTCTAAGCTCTTTGTAGCTATACCAAGTACCAACAGAGTCACAACTTATAATAAAAAACATGTAGGGACCCTTTTTGCAATATTAAATTTATTGAAGGCCTTATATGAAAACTATCCATCCTTAAGTTTGCTTATATGGTGAGTGGTAACAGAGGACCCAACATTTATATCAGCTTGTCTGTATTTTGTTTTAAGTTTTGAAGTTATAGTCAAAGTAGGAGTGGGGAGTAGAAACTATGATGGACATGTGGTGAATTGGAAGAGCAGGGAAGGGTCAAACAAGTACCACACCCAAATACCAAAGAGAAGAAAATAGAGAGAGAGAGAGAGAGAGAGAGAGAGAGAGAGAGAATAGGAAGAAGAAGATCAAAGACTTTAGTGCAATCTACAACTAGCATTAGAAATTAAGGCTCCAATACAAGAGCCACGAAGGGCAACAACTCAACTTCAATTCAATAAAGCAAGTAACAATTTAATTATATAGTTTGTCCCACATCCTAAATGCTTTGAAATATAGAACTCCTCTGATTTTATAACACCCAAAAGTTGATTTCCTCTTTGAGCAAAACAGCAACCTTATAAACCTTAGATTTTCTAAATTACTAAGCACCAAAAGTTCTATGAAGTCTTTCTAATTTTCAAACCTAAGACTAGAACTTACTGCTTTTACTTAAATTTATCAATTTTGCAACACCTGTGTGATGTAGATCAATGGTGGTTGAGAGAAGAGAACAGCAACCTGTCCAGGTTCATCCCCCCATCAACCCAGCTTATTTGGGGAAGATATTATCTATTGGCCAGCAGTTAAAGGGTATCCAATCCTATCCTTCTTCTCTATTTTCTTCTTTGTTTCCTTTCCGGTTTTTATTTCATATTCATCTTTGTCCCCTTTGTGTTTCATGTACCCAGCAGTAGATAATATGGACTTTGCATAGTTTCTTGTTCTACATCCACCAAAGCTTGCAAAATAGATAGATCAGCATTGATCTAGTGTTACACTGGTACTGTTAATGGAAGCCGATAAACATTACAGAATATAGAAATTTTCTTACATGGCTCTATATGGATGTATTGCCAATCCAATCTTTTGGATGAAGCATGCGTATACGAATTAATTCAACTTCTCCCACAAAAAGAAATGTGGTGCAGTGCAGTGTGATTTGCTGACTGCATCTGTCCAGATGTTCCAGCTTGGCAAAGTGTATGTTGACTATCCAACAACTTGGTTACCCTGCATGTTTTTACATGCAACTACCAACCAAAGGTTCATTAATTCACTTGGATTGGGTGATCTAGTTGGTGTAACTTTTGTAATATGGAGTATCTGGGACTGAGTGAGATAACATCACCTATGGTGGTATTCTTAAGCATGATAGTCCCCTGAAAAGTATTGGAGGATCAAAGATGAATGCTGCACAACCGATTGAAGTCAAGTGCTCTTTCCCACTGAGCCTGTTATATTTTATATAGCCATCCATGCATATATGATGGTAAATTCCAGTGTTTGGTTTGATGATGCAACCTGTGATTGACATGATAATGTCTTTGTGCAGGCTAAACCAGAGACGGTTGAAAAGGTGTGTGAAATAGTGAAGAAGCAGTTGGCATTACCTGATGACTCTGAGGTCACTGGTGAACCAAAATTTGCTGCACTTGGAGCTGATTCTCTTGACACGGTATGCAATTTCTAAATCAACATGCTGCCTTTTTTAATGCATGTATTATACTCTCATTGACCTGGTATGAACCTACTGATTTCCAATGTGGCTATGGATACAGTGCCTCTAATTTCACTGATTAGGCTACCTAAATCGTGATCATTTAATTTTACAAAACTTTCCTTGTTCTACAAAATTTGAGGACAGTTGCTTTTAAGTTGCCTTTAGTGCCAACAGTGAACTGGTAGAGTAAACACCACGGGTAGTAACTTTCACTAGCATCTGTCTAAAGTCCCAATGGGGCCATGTTCGGCTTTGGGTATTCTTGGTATATGTACACAATTTCCACAACTTATTACATTTATTGGGAATTCAAGTGTTCTAGAAAGTTCGTTTAATTGGTAAATGATGTGGGTGATGACCACTGGATTCAAGAATTAGTTTTTTTTTTTTTTTTTTTTGCTACCAGCAATAGTTCTGAAAATGATTTTAGTTGTTTCTAGTGGGAGAGTCAAGTTGCACAACAATCCCAAAAAAAAAATTTCACCCCATTGGATATCTTCTCTCCAAATAATATCCAAAATTGGTATTGGATGGGGAGCTCAGGCATGGTAGTTCTTTATCTTACATTCATTGTCATCTTGGTCCGTTCCTATCAGTCTTGAGTGCTCATTAGACTAGAAAGCAATATACTATTAGTCTTGGAATGTCTTGTCCTCTTAGTTAGTGGTTCTATTTGTTGTTGATTAAATTCCAAGTTCCACTTGATGGGCCTTAAGCTCAAATTGGTAGAGCACTTGGAACATAAGCATGTTCCAGGGATGGTGGTTCAAATCCACCAAGGCCCTTTTTATTCAACTGTTCATAGCATAGTCAATTATGACACTAATCCACACAAGAACCCAAATTTAATGGCATCTTTGAAATTTGACAAAAATTTTATATGTATGTACTTCAATTAAATAGATATGGATTTTTTACTATATGTAGAGATCTCTGTTGTTTGAAAATGCCCGTACTATGAGTTTTGCTTTGTTGAAGTAACATAACACCACTTAGTGCTAATTTTGTAATTTGTATGGACACATGAAAAATTGGGAAAGATTTTCTTTTGAGAATTTTAATCAAATTTTTTGATTATCTTTTTTTTTTTTTTTAAAAAATAAAGTCATATTAAATGTATGCATATGTTGTATAACAAAACAATGTTAAAATATTTTTTCAGACAAAATTCAAGTAGGATCCAACTGACAGACTCAGGGTAACCAAACAATTTTACATATGGATTCAGAAGGATTCCACCTGACAGACCCAGGGTAACCAAACAGGTTTTTTATCCGAATCCAAATCCACATGAACCAGATTCTTAAGAAGCTGATCCAATATAAGAATCCGACTCGTCTGACACCTTCAACCAAATGCTACCTTAAAGATCCCTAGGCTTACCAGATAAGATTTGGATTCTCAGATTTCTGGCACAAATAAGATCATTTACCGAGGAGATTGGAACTTTGAAATTTGGAGATAAAGCCTTTATCTCTCTCAACAGCATATTGCAGACCGTGCCCAAACTTCTAGTCTTCTCATTAAAACGTCTGGAAGTTCTTTCTGACCAGATAATAAAGGGTATAAGGATCAAACCACAACAAATCCTTGAACTGCCACACCCCACTCCCAAGATATTGGCAGTGTGACTGGAATACCCTCGGTATTCCACACCAATCCCAAGGATCTGCACTTTGTAATACCATGCTCACTATTCCCGACAATATAATCATAATCAGAGTCGCAGCGAAAATGAATAATTGCATAATTTAACTAACGGAATCAAGAACTAGAGATGTGATAATATATATGTAAGTGTCATCTTATTCCAATATTCACAGTGTTCATCGATCATATCATAATCATAAGTATAGTAACCAAATGTATACATCAACCAAAACTCCAAGTAACATCATACTTAATTACATTTCCAAAACCAAATAAGAGGAAAACATAAATCCAATAGGGCTCTAGTCCCACATTACTATATAATGTAAGCACATGCATCATAGGTACAGCCTGCACCGTGCTCCTCCACACCAGGAACACTCCAAGCCTCATATCCATCACCACACTGATAGTCCTACTCAGCCTCGATTGGGTCAACCATGCTTGCATCCATATCTAAAAAGAGAGAACCCTCGAGGGATGAGCTTCCACCAAGCCCAGTGAGCGATTAAACCATACAAACAAGCGCAACAACATCTATGATGCACAACACACACGATGCATGAATGCGGTCATTGATTTTCCCCTTAACAACACGTCTAACTCGGATCAAGTACTATAGCACTAAAGTAGCATCCCCGGCATGCAGTTCCATAAACCAGATGGTAGTTCGACGATGTCAAACCCATGCCATTGTGGAAGCCTGCGGTATTGAACTCCACTGGGTTGTCCGCAAAACCCCAATACAAACCCCATCCTGATGTTCAACCTAAAATACTAGTTGGTGCTTGAACTTCACGGTGGGCTACCTCAAAAACACGGTCGGGACACATGGGTATGCCCGACACCTATACCCCTGTCTATAAGGATTGTAGTACTGGGTATAACATAGCCTAACAGGCAAACAACTAATGCAATGGGAGGGTATGCCGATATATAGCCTAGAGGTCGAGTTCATAGTGTCAAATCACAGTGGCCCAGCTATCCTCTCACCCCCTCTAGCTTACACATAAGCATACAACAGTATGGTGGGTGTGATACCGAAGTAACGGATAACCGGTCACCACCCTATCCAATCATCCATTATCCACACAACATTCACATAACACTCTCATGGCAATCACAAGTTTGACGCCAACTTACGACACTTGGATCCCATCACTAACATTCATCGCATAACCACTTATCCATTTTTATCATCATTTCACATTTGTTAATCATAACCATCATTCGATACACATTCATCATTCACGTTGATTCCATGATAAATATCCAATCCTAAACATCTAGCATTCAACATGATAATTTCCAAACACATCTATCGTAATCCAACATTTAATAAGAATTTCAAATTGACATCGCATGCATTGAGATTATAACACATCAACACATAAATAAATAGTACAACATATGCATGGATGGCATTCGACACAATCAGAAAACATTCCAAAAATTAAGTCCAAGTGTCTAATCCACTCACAATCGTCGATACATGTGATCTTGGGTTCTATGCACCTGTACGCCCTTGCAAGTATAGGTTACCCTAGAAAATCACAATATAAGTGCACAATCAATAGGAAAGCCAACAAGAGAGAGAGAGTCAAACTCTCATAGGGATTTTTCCCATCCAGGGTTTTAGAAACCCTAGGTTTATAAAAGGGAAATTATCAACGCCACCCCCTGATGTTTACCTATATTTTAAAGCACACCCACAAACTACCATAATATCAACCATTACCCATTTTTAAACGGTGTTAACCTCTGAAACTCCTTTGACCAAAATACCCTTTACTCTATTCCATCATCCAGATAAACACAGTGGCATCTCTCGTGAATCTCTCGTTGGAAAAGATCAACAAGGTAAAGATCGTATGGGCGGGGATCGTTCCACCATGAATCAATGTGTTGAAGGGAGGGTTCTCTGAAGCGCATGAACACACTATGGGTGCCCTCTTCAGCCTCGCTCTTGACAATGAGAACAAGATGGTTGTAGGTGTGTTAGGCGCGTTGCCACCGCTGCTCCACATGCTTCGGTTTGAGAGTGAGCGGGCTCGGCAAGACTTGGTGCTCACTCTGTACCATCTCTCGCTGGTTCAGAGCAACCACTCCAAACTTGTGAAACTAGGTTTTGTGTCGACACTGTTAGCCATGGCAAAGGGAGGGGAACTTGCGAGCAGGGCACTACTTATACAACAAGGAAGAAAAAGTTGCAAAGAGTAGTGAAAGAAAGAGTCCATCTATTGTACTTTTTCCTGAGAGAGAGCTCATTTTGTTATTGATTGTCTCGATCCTCAGCACATTCTAGTGCTTTTTTTGTTCCGTCTAGTTATCCAATTTGTTGCATATGCACTAGATTCTTGATTTTCCTTTGTTTCTGGAAATTTTTGTGATCGGATCTTGGTCACGGACCTAAATTTATCAGCCATTGTTCACTTATTGCTCTGATCGATAGAAGCTAGAAGCTCTTTCCGGACCTTATGAACTAAAACGTGTCAAATGGTATAGGGTTTATGTATGCTTCAAAATAAAAGTTGAGTTATGGGTTCATTTCGACGAACTCTATCACTTGCTTATCACGACCGTTCGTACCAAAATGATAGTAATTCGTTTGTGGTTCATTCTCCAATTAATAAGCTTCTCTCTGGTTCCAACTACTCGTCGAATTCACCATCTTTTGATGTGTTAGGTGTTGGATTCCACTGATTCCTACCTGGGATTTTCTTGCCGAGATACTTGCGCAAGGGGTATCCACCATGGAAGCGATTCTTGTTTCGGTTATTGCTGTGTTTTGTTCTAGGTTTCGTGCTAGGGCTCACACCGTTTGCTGAGTCAAGGGAGTTTGAGGTTCAAAGTGTTGGCGAAGGAGGCGGGAGCGGCGGAGGTGTTGAGAGAAGTGGAAGAGAGAGGGAGCGAACGAGCCAGGAGAGCGAGGGAGAGGAGGTGGACTGAGAGGGCTTATTGGACTAACGTAAAATAGAAATCCCATCTTTGTCGTCGTTCATCAACCCAAAAAACCAAACCAAACATTAACACAAAGGGAGAGCCCATAATTTAGATCGGGTCTTAGCTTGAATCTCAATGGTTGTAGGCTTGCAAAGACAGCGATTCTTCGACAGATAAAGAAGGGTTGGGGTTGCTTCGTGTAGATTTTTTTTCTCAGAGTTACGCTTACGAATAGCCCAAAAGTTCACTTACATTACCATGTAAACAAAGGAAATGGAGCATCTACTGTACGTCTATACTCATCGGAGTAAGGAAGACGATCGTCGGGGCCTTTAAAGAACTTCGTCGACTGGGTGTGAGGAAGAAGAAGGGTTTGTGGGTTTTTTAATTGAAAGGGTAGATTAGGTATTCTCCCACTAACAAGGGCAAAATTGTCTTTTAAAAAATATTATATAGTTGACATCACCACTTAACAGCTCTTAACTAATGGTAGGGGGTCTGTGTGGAATTAGTTTGGTAAAGTAGGGGTGGCTTTGATATTATGGTAGTTAGTGGGTGTGCCTTAAAATATAGGCAAACGTCAAGGGGTGGCGCTGATAATTTCCCTTTATAAAACCACCAAAAAATGTAAAGGGGGCACCAGTGCACCACGTTTTTGGCTGCCCCCCCTCTGGATGAATTTTGGCTCTCTCCCCTCTCTCTCTCTTGTGATCTCTTCTCTGCCCTTCTTCTAGCTCTCTAAACTTTTGAGAGTTAGGGTTTTGGAAACCCAAATCTATGACTGACGACCTGAAGAGGATCTAGGATTGGCTTGAAGAACCTTGGCTGCATCATTGGATGTTCAGATCTATTTACTTAGAGTGCTCATTGGAGGAAGAACCATTGTCTATTGGAGGTGCAACACTTGAGGCTCATCAGGTTAGCAAATTTATATTAATTCTTGTTGTTTTAATTTTATGATTATTCATGGGATGTGAAAGTAACCCCAATCGATTGTTTTCCGCTGCGCATTCAGGTATGGGATGGATCCCTCTTTCCATGGGATGGAATAGAGATGTGTTTTCTCAATGACATGGATCCCATTAATTTTATGGGATGTCAAAGAGATGGGCTGGGCATTGGTTTGTCATACCAAACCCTAATAGGGTTCCAGTAGGGCACCATGGGCTACCATGGAAAACCTTAAAAATTGAAAATAGGATGCCCAAGCCAGTTTCGAGTGCCCTAGGGACAACCCTAGAGATCCCAAGAGTTGGGAACTCACAGTATATTGTTTATTGGTTTACCATGGTGAACCATCATGATCCCATGTACCATAGCTTTGTCTACAGTCTTATGGTCTGATCATGAATTGAACAACTACCACCTAGAATCTAGAAGGAATTGCATAAAATTTAAGTAGAATGGATAGCTTACAATGGAAGTTAGCTTATAACAACAGGAGGGGAAGCTTCTAAGCTAGAAATGGATCAAACTCCTCCTCTTCCATGAACTCCAAGGTAAAGGATGAGTTCTCAACCAGTTGGAGTGAAGATGGAGCTCAAGAATAGCTTGAATGGCTGGGACAACAATGGAGTCACTTCTCTTTCTTCCTTCTCTCCTTTCTTCTTCTTCTTCCTTTGCTTGCTCTCTGCGTTCTCTCTTTTCTCGAGGATTGGGAAAGGAAGTGAAATGAAAAGGAGGCTAGGGTTTTACTAATTATGGATAAGGATACTAAGGACTGTTTGGTTGGGACTTGGTTTTAGGTCTTAAATGTGTTTAAAACATAACTGGGTTGAAAAGGGTATTAGTTTAGGTGTATGGATGACTAGGATAAGTCAATTAGGTCTAAATACACCAAGGAATATCCAATTCTGGGAAATTTAAGCCTCTGCAGATGATCACTGTGGTTGATGTGCTGCATTGATCGGAGGGTGTCCAGGCATGATCCTTAGAGAGCATATCTGGCAGATTTGAACTCCAAATGTAATGGGGTTTTCTCCGGGGTGTTTGTACATGCAAGGGGGACATAAATGAGTAATGATATCACACATAAAGGCCATATAAGGTTTATCTAATCAAGAGATCTAATGCTCGATGCTCACCTAGTTGAAGTCTTCCTCCGGAACTCCAAAGAACTTTCTCATCTTGATGCAACTTCGCAAAGACACCAAGTATCGATGATATATGACATTGGAATCTTCTTTCGGTATTCTTCACTTCTGGGGCTAGTGCTTGGAGGATAGTCAGTGAACTTACGATCAACGAATCTTCCCCACTTCTGATTGAGGAATCTCTCTTCGACATATTCCCCCGTCCTCGGGTTGATGATCTTATGTGTTGGCTTAATCGTTAGCTTGAATAATTCACAGGCATCAGGAGCTTCCTAAGCTACGCTACAGTATACACACATAAGTTCAAATTAGTATGGATTCGGGCACTGGTGTAACAGCGGGATTGCCCCCTTTTAGGGTGGGCCGGTCATTTCGCCCCCTTTGTGTCTAGGCATGGGTGGTACACTCCCCTATAGAGAGCTTTTTTCCATAATCAAGAGTGTCACGGATTGCGACAATGATTCTTTGACCTCATTGGTCATAATATTGGTTTCATATGATAGGAAAGAGCATTACTTGACACTAGAGAAGGATTTTTCCCCCCTTAAATCAACAGAACTTCAATGGTACTAACCTCACATATTATGTGAGCCTTGATAAACCCAAAATCACACCGGCCAATTGTAAGCCACCACGTGTCTCGGCCCAAGCAGGGAGACCATCCCAAGGTCGGCCACCTCACTTCTCTGGATGGGAAAGGACCAAGTCCAGGTACTACAGGCTACTACAATCAAGGACCAAGTCTAGGTACTACGGGCTACTACCATCAAGGACCAAGTCTAGGTACTACAGGCTACTACCACCAACGATCGAGTCCAAGTACTACACGCAAGCTACCACCGCCAACAATAAGATATACATCATCTCATGGGTACAGGGCACCGCCTACCAGCAACATAGTCCCAGATGGACTCAAGCACCAAGGATCCTATCCAACACACCAAGACTTATGAATGTCTATCTACCAGGAACATCCACCCTACCGGGACTCTACCTCCTGTAGGGGGACAACCAACCAATAGAAGAATCCTACTACCTAGGAACTCTATCTACTACGAGGGTTACTCGTCATCAACTGGGGCTCTCCACACCGCCACACTCCACTATAAATGCGAAGGTACTCTACCCCATCAACCCATCTCGAATTCTAACTATTCATCTATTTACTCAAAGAGATCTAACTTAGGCATAGGAGAGTCCTAGGCTAGAACCACATCGGTTTTCCTTTGTCACCCAGGTTCTTTTGCAGGTTACGACACTCGAAGGGACCACCGAACGATTTCTTGACGCAACAGATTGGCGCCGTCAGTGGGAACGACGCTAGCCATCGTACGTACTAGCTCGATTCCTCAACTACTCAATGACACCACTGGTTAAGAAGACCTCTCCCTCCACCAACAATGCTGCGAGGGAGAGGAACGGATCACCTCCTCCAGAGAGCTCGCGTGGCAGAGCCAATGACCATGTCTCTTGATGAGCACATTTATGTGTGAAATCTTAGGGCATAAAGCATACATTTTACCATATTGGACAGAGTTACTTCAGTGTTTTCTTGTGCTTTTCAGGTTTTAGGTGAATTCTTGTGAAAATGGAGCAAAAGATGCTAAGAATAGCCAGAAGCGCCCAGGAGTCGAGAAAATCAAGTTTGGATTGAGCACTGAAAGAATCACACCAATCAATCAAATTTGAATGTGATTACAGTGGGCCCCTAAGCATAATTTTGAGGTGTTAATAGTATGGATGCGTAGCCCGTCGAGTCAGCTTCGCAACGGTTTAAACGACACTTGATTCCGAGTTGAAACGAAGAAGTTACAGTCGTTTCCGTCGATAGGGGTTTATTTGTAATTATCAAAAATGGCCGACGACAAAGTAAAGCAGAAGTTTGGATTCGAGGGGTGTTAGTGTAATTATCAGAAGTTATCTTTCCTGTTAGCCGAAAGATTCCATTTGAAAGGCTCTGCAGCAGTCCAACTTCAACTTGAGATATCTTGGGCTCCCGAACTCCAAATTGGACGAAATTTAGGTCTATTTTGGGTGATTTTTCGCAAGGAATGCAATAATGAGGCCTATATAAGCAACCCATTCTCCACGTTTTTTGAAGGACAGAATGGGTATTTTATTTGTTGAGTGGAAGCCTAGTCATCACTTTCTCTCTCCTCCAACTTTCCAAGGGCACTTTTGGAATTTTACTATGGATAGATTTCTTTTGAAAAATATTCTCTCATCCATGGAAGGTTGAAAAGTCAAAGATGCCTTGATCTCATTGCTTGGAGAAGACACCTGCAAAGAAAAGGAAGCACAAGTTTAGAATTAGAAAGTTACTTTTTGAAAAATAGAAGGTTTTTGTAACTAGGATTTTTATCTCTCTTAGTTTCTATTTTTCTCTTTTTTTTTGGGATTCAAGTAATGTAAAGAAGGAAGGAGAAGAGAAGAGAATATCTCTTAAGCAAATATTTCTTAGGAAATATTTCTCCTACCTCTTCTCCTCTTCTCCCTATAAATACCCCTTGCCCTTTGGGTTGTAACTAGTTAATTTTGTAGTTAGTTCTAGTTCAGTTTTTAAGTTAGTTTTAGTTTAGTTTTAATTCAATTTTTAGTTCAATTAATTGGTGAAATTTCTTCTTCTCTTCTTCTAGTATTTGGCTTTCTAAGTTCTAGTTTGATTTCATGCTTTTAATTCTATGGTTGTAATGCTTTTGATTCATGCTTTAATTTTATGTCTTCAATATGGTTGTAATAATTCTAGTTTAGTTTCAAGCTTTCTAGTCTAAGTTCCTAAGTTGATGACAAGACTTGGAGATTTAGAAGAGGAAGCCATGCAAGGTTTGTTCAAGTATCCAGGTTTTTACTCTCTAAACTCTTAAACTCATTCTCCCTCTCTTCTTCCATCTCATTCTTCTTCTTCTTCTCCCTCTATTTCTTTTTTTTTTTATGTGGTTATGGTGTGTGGTTGCAATTTATCCCTTCCAATCCGCGTTAGTTTGATAGGTTAGATGGCTATGTGTTAGGACGCCAATTTAATTCATGCCAATTTAATTTGTTAGATGCTTGTGAGTTAGGGTGTGTTAAGTTGTTAGTTTAATTAGTTTAATTTAACACTTTAATTTGGTTCACTTTGCATTACTTTAAAGTGAGTAAAATAGGGTGGCGTATATCTCCTAGTGTTTGACCCGTAGCTATGATTGACCCGTACGCTTGCGGTATTATTTTAACTCAAACATCTCTCAGGAGAGGGAGATCCTAGAGAACGACCAGGTTGAGGTAGTTGACCTCAACCCCAAAGTAGTCGTGGAGCTAATACCTGACCCTAATGCACCAACGACTGTGGGTCAGGTCAATGAGTTGCAACGATAGATCCTCAATGACCAACGACTCTTTCGAGACTACCTAAGGCAGTGAGAGACGTCCCACCACCATAGGGCGTTGCCACCACCAAGGACGAAACCCATCCCTCGACAATAATAAAAACCCTAGGAGGTTGCCTCCTAGGGGTGAGAGGTCAAAGAGACTCACAAGGCGTGCAAGTCCCACTCACCAGTAGGGAGATCCTTCACAGCATCCTAGGAGAATGGCGGACCTGCCAGAACGTTCAGGACATGAGGTGACACCAACACATAGGTCTGTGGTACCTAGTCCAAAAGGTTCAATCAGGATGTCAGTGTTCCAAGGTCGACTAGGAGGAAGTCACACATCAAGGCGGAGCCGGACCTACTGAGAAGAAAGTCCCTCACCTTCACACCAAGGTTCGTTGCGCTGTGACCACTCACCATCCCGTCAAAACTCATTGCGGGAGGGAACGTCAAGGAGAGGTCGAGAGCGAGGTCACAGCGAACACCCTACCAGGTGTGAAGGGCAGTCACGAGAAGAGGAGCTAGACAAAAGACTCTGAGATTTGGACGAGAAGTTGGAAGGGCTAAAGAAGCAGACCAAGGGTGAGACGCACTTGGTACCCGGACAACATCCCTTCTTGGCAGAGATCATGGCAGCCACACTCCCCTCCCGGTTCAAGCTACCAACTTTTGAACTCTACAGTGGTACCACGGACTCTAATCACCATATCAATTACTTCAACAGAATGATGACCCTTTACGGGGGATCGAACGTGGTCTCTTACCGAGCATTCCCTGCATCCCTCAAGGGTGCAGCTACCTCATGATTTTCCAGGCTACGACCAAGGTCGAAAGATTCATTCGTAGAACCGACTTTCAGAGCAGCGTCAAGAAGAAGAAGACAATGGTTAATCTACTGAACGTGGTACAGAACCCTAGGGAGTCCCTCAGGGAGTACGTCACCAGGTTCACCAAAGAGTCCTTGGAGGTCCGAGACTTAGACAACCAGACCTAGCATGTAGCCTTGGCTGGGGGCATCAAAGACCTGACTTGATCAAGGACCTGGCACTACATGAGACCAGGACCATAAAGGAGCTTCTAGAGCGGTGCAACAAGTTGGGTATGACCGAGATACTATAGGCTAGAAAGAAGGTGATTGAGGCCAAGCCACAGGATAATATGAGGTCACCGCAAAGAAAGCAAGAGATCAAGGACCGAGCGCCGACAGGAGAACGGTGACCATCAGTCAGGAAGGACCAATCGTCGCCCAGAGAGAAGCAATCGAGCAAGCAGCCTTGATTTCACACCCCTGAATACCACCAGGTCTCAGATCCTCATGCAGATCCAGGACCGTGACCTACTGTATTGGCCACGACCCATGCTAGCAGGACCTTAGAAGCGTAACCCCAACAAGTACTGTCTCTTCCATAAAGACATTGGGCATGACACAGAGGATTGCATCCGACTGAAAAGGGAGATAGAATAACTTATAAAGGCAGGGAGTTTGAACAAGTACGTGAAAGGAGGACGTGACGGCCGTTCGGGCCAAGGAGGTAGAGGTCGTGACCGAGAAAGAGAAGAACCAAGGAGGGAAGAAAGAAGGACAGACCGAGATAGGGAGAGAGACCGCCCAGAAGAGTGGAGAGATGTAGCAGAGCCAAGTGGCACCAAGGGAGCCCCCATCCTCACCATACTAGGAGGACCAGGGCAGGAGTCTACCCGGAAGGGCAACGCCCATGCCAAGTTCGTGGGAGTAGCGGAGAAGTCGAGTAAGATAGCCAAGACCAAGACGGTAATCTCCTTCTCGGATGCAAACCTGGAAGGACTGAGCTTTCCACATGAGGATACCCTAGTAGTACAGGTGGAGGTAGCCAACCGACCAGTGCACAGAATGTTGATAGACACTGGGGCGTCCGTGGACGTGCTCTCACTAGAAGCCTGCCGACAGTTCAGGTTTGGCGATGACCAATTCAAGCCAGAGCTCACCTACCTCCACGGATTCTCAGGCACTACAGGCTCCATCAAAGGTACCATAGAGTTGCCTATCACCTTTGGAGAGCACCCTCGGCAGATGACAATCATGGTGAACTTCATGTTCGTCAACTCTGTGGTATCCTTTAACGGCCTCCTAAGGCGACCATCTCTAATAGCCCTTAGAGGAGTTGTATCACCCATCCATCTGAAGATGAAGTTCCTCACTGAGAATGGGGTGGGCGAGGTCCGAGGAGACCAGAAGAAAGCCAAGGAATGTTATGCAACCTTCGTCAAGAAGAACAATGGCAACACCCGTGGAATGGCTCTATGCATGGAGAACCTTGTTAGCAATCAGAGAGATGAACTGACAGAGAGAAGAGGAAGGCTAGTGGAGGACGTGCGTCGACTACACGGAACAGAAGGATGCGCTTGGGCATCTCCTCAAAGAGAACATGGATGTCTTTGCATGGTTGACTTCCAACATGCCAGGCATACCCCGGTCCATAGCCGAGCATAGGCTACACATAGACCCAACCAAGAAGCCCGTCCAATAGAAGTGACAAAATTTTGCCCTTGATCGATTGGCAACCATGAAGGAAGAGGTCAAGAAGTTGAGCTAGTCGGGATTCATCAGAGAAGAAAAGTTCCCAACCTGGCTTGCGAACATGGTCATGGTACCAAAGCCCAACGGGAAGTGGAGGATGTGCGTCGACTACACGGACTTGAACAAGGCATGCCCGAAGGATGAGTACCCACTACCCATGATTGACCTGTTGATCGATGCTACTACTGGCCATGAGATGTTAAGCTTCATGGATGTCTGCTCTGGATACAACCAGATCCTCATTCATGAGGATGATGAGTCCTATACTGCATTTCGGATGGACAAGGAGAACTACTGGTACCGCATCATGCTGTTCGGGCTAAAGAATGCAGGAGCCACCTACCTGAGGATGGTCAACAAATTGTTCGAGGAACAGATCGGATGCAACATGGAGGCGTACGTGGACGACATGCTCGTGAAAAGCGTCCAAGCCCATCAATACCTAACCGACCTGGAGGAAGCATTCAGAGTACTGAGAAATAACCAGATGAGGCTAAACCCCGCAAAGTGTGGCTTTGGTGTAACATCAAGGAAGTTCCTGGGCTTCATGGTCTCGGTACGTAGAATAGAAGCCAACCCATCAAAGATAAAGGGCATCCAGGAGATGGCGCCACCCCGAACGATCAGGGAAGTACAGAGGTTAAATGGAAGGGTTGCGGCCCTTTCAAGGTTCATGTCACGGTCGGGAGATAAATGCCTACCATTCTTCAAGACCTTGAAGAATCTCCGAAGTCCTAAAGACTTTGCATGGACAGAGGAGTGCCAAAGGGCATTCGAGGAGACGAAGGAGTACTTAGAGAGCCCACCACTACTTGGGCAACCAGAGCCCAATGAGGAGTTGCAACTCTACTTGGCCACCACCCCGGTCGCGATATGCGTCGTACTGCTGAAGGAGGAGGGTAAAGTACAGAGACCCATCTACTATGTCAGCCATGTCCTGATGGACGCAGAGACCAGGTACACAAGAATTGAGAAGGTAGTTTACGCACTGGTGATCGTGGCAAGGAAGCTACGACCATACTTCCAAGCCCACACCATCGTGGTACTCACCAACCTACCGCTGGAGAAGGTACTGCATAAACCAGACATCTTTAAAAGATTGATAACCTGGGCAGTAGAGTTGAGTGAGCATGACATCAGATTCTAACCTCGGACGGCCATCAAGGGTCAGGCTTTAACGGACTTTGTCGCTGAATGTACCCTTTCAGAGATAGAGCCAGAAGCAAAGGAACCAGAGGAGCATGATCGTGGATCGTGGGAGATGTTCATGGACGGTTCGAGTAACACAGCAGGAAGCGGGGCTGGCTTCATACTCACCAGCCCTTAGGGTTTTCGAATCCAGTATGATCTTCGATTCACCTTCTAGGCATCCAACAATGAAGCAGAGTACGAGGCACTACTAGCTGGACTTCGAGTGGCCAAGGCCATCCAAGTCACCCACCTAGCCATACGGGGTGACTCCCAGCTCATAGTGAATCAGGTGAATGGAGAATATGAGGCAAAGGTCGATCGAATGGCATCATACGAAGCACGTGCTCGAGAAGTTTGAGATGGTTTGAGTACCAAGGATTGAGAGCGCCACAGCCGACACCCTATCTAGGCTAGCAAACGACGAGCTCTGGAACTTGGCCAGTGCTATCTAATACTGCATGAGCCAATGTACCAAGAGAAGCAGGTCAATGAGATTGAGGAGGGGCCAAGCTGGATGGACCCTATACTCAACTACCTATAGAAAGACGTCCTACCAGGAAATAAGGTCGAGGCAAGGAAGATAAGGATGAGAGCTGCAAAGTACACGGTCGTGGATGGGGTACTATACAAGAGGGGGGCTCCCTGCACAACCACTCAGGTGCCTAGGACCCAAGGGAGCCAAGTACGCCCTGGCAGAGGTCCACGAGGGGATATGCAAAAGCCATATGGGAGGGCGAGCACAGGCCTTCAAAGTCCTCTGCCAGAGATTTTACTGGCCACGGATGCAAGAAGAAGCCATACAATATGCCAAGACTTGCGAGCAATATCGATTGTTCGCCCCAGTACCCCATCTACCCACCACCAAATTGACATCCATCCTCAACCCGATACCATTTGCCATGTGGGGGATGGACATCCTAGGTGACTTCACTACAACATCTGGGAATCGAAAGTACCTGGTAGTCGCCATCGACTACTTCACCAAATGGGTCGAGGCTAAGCCACTGGAAAAAATAATAGAGAATGAAATGGAAAAGTTCATCCGTGATGATGTCATCTATAGTAGAAGTCCTTGCCATGTCCCACAGAGTCCTGTACTTCAATGAATACACCTACGACGACGGGCTCCGAGCAAATTTGGACTTCCTGGACAAGGCTCGTGAGAAAGCACTCGTAAGGAACATGGCATATCAGCAACGAACAGCCAAGTACTACAACACCAGAGTTAGAGAAAGGCTCTTCCATCAAGGAGACCTAGTTCTAAGGTGAGCTAGTGCATCACAGCCAAGGAAGGAGGGGAAGCTATCGGCCAACTGGGTAGGACCTTACATAGTTTCCAAGCAAATACGCCAGGGACCTACCGCTTGAAAACTCCAGGGGGCAAGAAGATAGATCATACCTGGAACTCAGAACACCTAAAGAAGTACTACTAGTAGAGTAGAGTAGTTATAGTCGGCCTTCAGCCGCAGTAGTTCGTAGTAGTTTGCATTATAGTAGCAGTATTCCATTTTTCAAGGATAATTTGAAAGTTTTTTGAAGTTTGAAGTAACTATTTGGTTTTGGGCTACATCCGTCTACTTATCGGCCGCTAGTCGAACACTTTCAAGCACTGAGGTCAAATGACCACCAAGTCATAATGCCACCAAGGTCCACGGACCACCAAGGCGTAAGGCCACCAAGGACCATGGACCACCGAGGCGCAAGGCCACCGAGGTTATATGACCACTAAGGCATAATGCCACCAAGGTCCACAGACCACTGAGGCGTAAGGCCACCAAGGTCCACGGACCACCAAGGCACAAAACCACTGAGGTCAAATGACCACCAAGGCATAGTGCCACCAAGGTCCACAGACCACCGAGACATAATGCCACCAAGGTCCATGGACCACCGCGACGTAAGGCCACCAAGGTCCACGGACTACCAAAGTCCAAGAACTATCAAGGCTCAAGGCCACCAAGGTTGAATGACAACCAAGGCCTATCGGCCATGTACGCAAACAACGAGGAACAATATGTAAGAAAGGCAAGAATTTAACTACAAATATCAAGGGTAGGAGGCAACAATAATTACAAACCAAGTTCAAAATCCCAAAGTTTAACATGCAAAAAAGTACAAAGTTAAGAAGCATCCGCACTCCCCCTTGGGGGAGTCACATCCTCCTCTGAAGGAGAAGCCATATCACCCTCAGGGGGGCGAGCCCCGCCCTCCTCAGGCAGAACAGTGCCCTCCTCGGGCAGATCAGCGCCCTCCGTAGGCGGAACAACACCCTTCACCAGAAGAACATTGGCTGCCATGGCAGCTCCAGGGATCAGCGGCACGTAACCCAAAAACTGAGAGAAGTTGTAATCCAGAGTCTCCCCAAGGACGTAGGCCGCCAGGTCCTAGTTCCCTGCATTATAGATCTCCTGGTTGTACTTATAGAACAGCACCTTGATGGTTCAAGATTTTTGAAAGTCCACCATAGCTCGCTCATCGGCCTCGACCAACTCAACCTCATGGCCCCGCCTCACAGTCTAGAGCTCCTCCTCTAAGGCACGGACCCTGGTAGTCGTGGCTGAGCTCTGGGTCTCCAAGGCCACGATCCTGAAAGATATGGAACCAATCTCCTAGGCCATCCTCCTCTCTCTGGCGATGCTCTCCTCTCTAGTGGCCCTCTGCTCCTGGAGGTCCCTCTCCAAACCCCGCAGCAACCAAGCCTACTGAATCTCCTGAAAGGTAAAACGCTTAAAGCGAAGTACCACCTCAGTAGTGCGATGCTGGGCCTACAACCAAAGCAATTGTCAGAAAGCAACAAAGTATAAGGTACCAAGTAGCAACAAAGTACAAGGTACCAAATAGCAACAAAGTAGAAGGTAGCAAGTAATAAGGAATGAAAAGGTACCAAATCGCAGGAGTCAGAAGGTACCACTTACTGAAGCAAGATCCTCATAGAGTGACCGCAAAAACTCTGTATGGCTCATCCCCTGTAGAGCCAGATACTCAGTCAGGAGCAGTCCCCTGTCCAACCACTCCCGCGACACACCGCTCCCAGACAAGAAAGCACCCTTTTGGATGTCCCAGGGAAGGATCAGGGGAGACAAAGCTGGCAGGTCCACGGCTGTGCTAGAAGAAGAAACCACCCCCTTGCCTCTGGAGGAGGGTAGAATAGAAGACTCGGACGCAACAATAGCAGCAGGAGTCGATCGTGGAAGCCAAACCCGCGGAGAAGTCGTCACAGTACCAGGAGGATCGGGACCACCCTTTCGCTTGGCACCCATAGCCACGACCACAGTAGGAGGAGGGTAGGGACCAGAGGAGTGCCAGCATCCCCTGCCCCAGAAGAAGAACCATCCACAGGAAGTGCGGCTTGAGCCGTATCCCTTTGAGCTGCCCTCCTCCGAGTCCAACTCTCAAAGATCCATTGAACGACAACAACAAACTAGAACAAGAAACAAGTCGGCAGCAGATATATACAAAAATCTAGGTGCAAGTACCAAGTCTAAGTACGAGAACGAAAATCTTACCAAGACTCAGGTTTCAAAGGAATAGGAAGGCCTTCGAGTCCAACTCTCGAATGTCGAACATCCTAGACACCGCTTGAGGGAGTCGTTCTCGAAGTCACTCAGCTCAAGAGAACGGTTCACACTCTTGAGGTCAAAAACCTCCCAAGTGGTCCGCAGCGAACATTGGGGGACCGTAGCAAAGAAAAATTGATCCATCCAATACTTCACCGAACTGGTGATCCCCTTGAAGAACTCAAAGTCTGAAAAAGGTCCCTTGAGGATACGACGGACAAAATGATAGCACCCACCATCCCCCTTCCTCAACAAATAGAAGTGCGAGAACAGGGGAACGGTGGCAGCACATCCCATCCGGGCAAAGAATACATAGAAGCCCAAGATAACCCTCCAAGAGTTGGACAATATCTGCCTGGGGGTAAGGTGCTAGTGGTCTAAGACCAACTCGACAAAGTGAGAAATGGGGAAACGAAGGCCATAGGCGAAGAAAACTTGGTAAAGACAGATCTCATCCGCCCGATGTGAGAAGGCACGATCATTGGGCCCAGGGACGCAAAGAACGACCTTAGAAGATATGTGGAACTCCTGGCGAAGGGATGCCAGGTCTGAGGCGGTCAAGACACTAGAAAATTGAGCTAACTAACAGGGTCAACAACAGGAGGCGTCGCCCTAGAGGTACTAGGGACCCCTGCTAGGGCTAGAGTCACCAAAGGCTCCCTCCTCCTCATTGCTGGCAATAGCTCCGGGAGAAGGCAATGGGGGGAGAGTATCCACAGAAGAAAATGACCTTGAAGAAGGCCCATTCGTAGACCCCATCACAACAGTGGCGGAGTCAGATTCGCTAGACGACATGAACAAGGGCGAGGAAGGCTACTTACTTGGGCGGTACTCCCCCAAACGTCAAGCCGCCGACCCAGGAGAGTGGAAAGCGAGCTGCAACGACCAACAAACGGACTCAAAAGGAAAGGTACCATAAAAAAAAAAAAAAACAAATATATTCTATGAGACGTACTAGAGAGGGTGAACAACACCAACAGGCGCCAATAGGCACGGATGGGTGCCAACGGTCGTGAACGAGCACGGACAGGCGCAGACAACACCAATTGGCGCGGAAGGCATGGAAGGGCTTGGACGATCCCCAATGGGCGCGAAGCACGGATGGCTGTGAACGACCCCAATGGGTGCAAACGACGCCAATGGGCGTGGACCACAGACGGGTGTAGTCGATTGCCAAGGGGTACCGACTGGCGCAGAAGGCACGGACGAGCGCTGACGACCCCCAATGGCGCAGATAACCCAGACGAGCGTGGACGATCGCCAAGGGATGCTAACAGGCGCGGAAGGCACGAACGGGCTCGGACAACGCCAATGGGTACGGAGCACAGATGGGAGCGACGACGCCAATGGGCGTGGACCACAGACAGGCGCAAAGCACGAACGGGCGCAGACGACTCCAATGGGCACGGAGCACAGACGGGTGCGACGACGCCAATGGGCGCGGACCACAGACAAGCGTAAAGCACGGACTGGAGTGGACGACGCCAATGAGAGTGGAGCACAGACAGGCCCGGACGATCGCCAAGGGGCGTCGATAGGCGCGGAAGGCACGAATGGGTACAGAAGACCCCCAATGGGCGCCAATGGGCGTATAGCACGGATGGGCGCGGACGACACCGCCGAACGCAGATAACGGAGACGGGTGCGGATGATCGCCAAGGGATGCCGACAGGCGCGGAAGGCACGAACGGGAGCAGACGATCCCCAATGGGCGCCAACAGGCGTGGGCGCGGGCGGCACGGATAGGCGAAAATGGGTGCAAATGGGTGCAGATAAGCACCGGACGGGCGCGGATGACGTTGACAGGCGCGAGACCACGAGATTGACGGGCGTGAGGCATGAGACAGGCAAAGAAGGGCGCTAGGCGACACGGACGCAAGGAAGCGACAAGCTCGTGGCTGGGACCGCGGACATGATCAAGATCAAGAGTAAGCAACGCTAAGTAGGTCAAGACTGGGCAAGCTACCAAGTAGACCAAGGGCTAATGGCCAAGAAAATGAGAGACTAGAAGAAAGCAAGGAGGCAAGAAAGAGGCCACACTGTTTATTGTGATCCAAGGGCAAACACTTGGAGGGCACAAGAAATAGTGGCCCAGTTCAAAACAAAGGAGAAAGGCTTCAAAAGCAAAAGCAAAAAAGCAAGAGACGAGTAACCCTAATACCAAATGCTTCCAATTGTGGTGAAGTTGGCTCTCGCAAGTCGCATGCGTTGTGTACCCATAGGCTGTTCCTTTCCTTACTCCCACTAAGTTTTTTCCTTCCTTATTGGTAAGTAAATTTTCGATTCGCGTGCCTTCTTCTCTTCCCCTCCCCTCACTTACCTAGGACGGCGAGGGGTATTGGCAGTGACAGTGTACGGCTGACTCAGTGGTTGTCTCTCCTTTTAAGTCTTACTGTCCCTTTTGCGTTCGTCCATTTCTCCCCCCTTTTCTTTCCTTTTTTTGGTGGTGTTTCTTCTTTGGTGCCTGTGGCTGCTTCCCCCTTCGTTTCTCTGCTTCCTATTTTGGTTCGCCTGTTTTGTCACCAGTGGTGACGCCTTGCTGGTGGAGCTGTGCTTTCTGTGGCGGCCTGTGTGCGTGGTTTGCCATCCCATTGTGGGTGACAACGTGGTTTTAGGGTTTTGCTCGCTGTTTTGGAGCGTCCCTTTGTTGTTTTTACTCACTGTTTTGCTGTGTTACCTGCCTCCCTGATTTCGTTGTCTGTTTCTTCTCAGGCTCTGATCCTCTATGACGACGAGGGCTTCCAGTTCCCGGTCTGATTCTCGCCATCGTTTTAGATCATCTCGGCCTAACTTTCATTTCGTAGATGGCCATTCTCCACATTTTGCTACCTGGGAATCCAAGATTCACCGCAGCCTCTCCCTTACCCAGAGAATGATATAGAAAAGGAAAAATGATACAAAAATAAGACGTGACAAAGATGCTGGTTTCGGTTCGGCTATTGGTTGGCTGATGGTGTAGTTAGCTCTAGCCAAGTCTAAGCAAATATGGCGTCAAACACCAAGATAGAAAGAGACCTCCTTATTCCCCTAGACTTGACTGCCTTGGCGTCTCTTTTCTCTTTTTCGTTCATATTCTTCCGTCACGGCTTGGACACAGACGTGGCGTCTTTGACGGACGTGTCAAAGCCGCCGTTACCCATGCTGGCTGACTGGACAGTCAACACCGACATGCTCGGTGACGGAGGGCCGTCAGCATTAGAGGACACTAGAGGATTGTTGTTGTTGGGATGGGGGTGTGGAGTGGATGAGCCACTCGGAGGGTTTCTAGAGTGACAAGAGGCAGTGGAAATGGCTGTGGCGAGAGAGATGGGCATGAGGCAAAGACCCTTCCCTTGCAGGTATTGCATAGCGGACCCCATGTCTTCTTCCATCAGCTTCGCCACCTGATGCTCCGTTACAGATATGCTGTCGTTTGATGATGGTGCCGTTTGATTACCGTTACTGCTCCGTCCAAGTCCACCACCAATTCCTCCTCCACTGGCCTGGAAGGAAAGAATGTGTACGTATGTAAGTGAAAATACTTAAAAGAAAAGTGGAGAGCAACAAAACAAAAATAAAAGGACAAGATAGGACAGGACGGATCATCTCGGGGTGTAGGGGTATATTTGGAATCAAGAAATTAATCAGGCACGCGTGCAGACAATCTCGTTGTCGTTTTGAATTTTTTTCCATTCCTTTTCTAACTTTCAAACTTAAAATAATGTTCTCGTAGTCTAAAGTCCTATAACACCATCACCACAAATACCACTACCACCAACAAAACTCCATTTGTGTCCCTTTCTGATGATAATTATATTCCATTTTTTTTTTAAAGAAATTAGAAGTTTAATTCTTTGTTTCTTATTCTTCTTCGTTGTTGTTGTTGTTGTTGTTGTTGTTGGTGTAATAGTTATTATAATTGTTGGAACTTACATCTGAGGACATATCGGCCACCAGGGGAGCAACCGCTGCTGCACCGCCCAATCTGCTCATGCTCAGAACCTGAGGAAGAAAATTGGAATCAAACTCAGAGAATCCCATAAATCCGAATCAAAGAAACAAATTTGTTGGAGAGAATTCGTTTTCTGAACTAATTACACAAGCGCAACCACATATGAAGAGAGAATCAGAGATAGATAATGGATTAAAAGAAGGTTTGAAGATAATTGCCTTGACTTGGAGCTGCAGGAATTTAACATAGTCGATGATCTCGTCAAGCATGGAAGCCTTGTCGGTCTGTCACTCCACCACCATTATTAGAAGAACAGAAACGTCAGTCAAAAGACCGATGAGATCATAAAGAAATAGAAAATAGCCATAGAGACGTCTCTACCTTTCAGAATCGACACATTGCCCCATCTTTCCCCCGGTGTCAACTAAGAATAAATGCACCTTTTTTACCCTTTTCTTTTGTAATAGGGGCTTCTTTTCCCATTAAATATTAACCCCCCAAAAAAAAAGCTGATAATTAGGATCAAAGATAAGTCAATGGATTGACGTTAAATGACAATATAACCCTCCTCTCGTTCCTCTCCTCAATGCCTTTCAGAAGTCATCAGATCACCATGAAATATAGAAAGACTTGTTCATTTATTAAAAGGGTATTTTTGTAGGTTTATCATTTCTCGGGTTTCCTATCCCCCTAAGGGTGTCAAAACTAAACCGAAATCATTTATCGAAACTGAATCGAACTGTTTAAATCGAAATCAACAAACCGTTTAGTTAAATAGTCTAGTTATAGTTTTTGAAATAACACCGTTTATTTAATCGGTTTGATTCAATTTTGGTTGATTAATCCAACGATTTCAAATAGTGTAATCCAATTAAAATCGATTATAATCAAACTGCCTAACCGTTTAAAAACTTTTAAAAAAAATTTCTTATAAACAAAAAGTCAAAATTAACAAGTAACAACTACTAAGCAGTCATGTTTTTTCATTAATGATTTCCTTTTTTCAAAAAAAAAACTAATAACTTAATAAGTAATAAGTAATAAATATTAACTAATAACTAATATTAATTAATAAAGTAGAAAATATGTCTAGAACCGTTTAACCAAAACTGTGTAAAATCGTATAGAACCATTTAACTGAAATCATTTGAAAACCGTTTAATCGAAACCGTTTACCAAACGGTCCAGGTTTTGATTATGAGACTACTAAACAGTCGAGTTATAGTTTCTACCCTCAAGCAGTCAAAATTGAACTGAACCGAACCATTTAACCGTAACCGGACCATTTAACACCCCTATATCCCCTGCCCAAGAATGTATATTATTTAAATTTTTAAACAGTAAACCCTTTTCTTTTTCTCTGTTTCCCAAAATTTCTCCTTAAACCAATTTTGTTCGAAATTTTGTTCAGAAAGGAAAACACAAAGAGGGTTAGAGAGAGACAGAGACCTTGTTGGCATTGGGTACAAGTTCTTGCAGAGACTTCATTCTTTCTGCAATTCTTTCCCTCCGCAACTGTCAAAAGGAAACAATTTCATCAATAGAAAAGGAATAGAAATCTAGAAGAATAGAAGAACCCAAGAATAACAATTAACAAAACCGCCCAGAATCCCAGAACGCCCCCACTTTTCTGCTTGCCTCCATTTTCTATTCAATAAACAATAATAAACATTTACATAATTTATAGTTCTATATTTTCGTAAATGTTCAGAGAGAGAGTCTAGAGAGAATGGAAAAGGGGAGGATCGATTAGCTTACTCTTTCAGCGATGCTGTGAGGATCAGTGGCCTGACCTCTCCTAGCCCTAACCCTCTGCCTTGGTTGAGCCTGACCACCTGAAGCCGGGGCAGCTTGATTCATCCCAGTCGATGGAGCACCGTAGCTTTGGTTCGAAATGGAACCGCTCTGATGCAATTACAATTACAACCAAAGAATGAGAAACATTGATGAAATCTGTAAAATTTTACCACAAATTAAACCAAATTGTAAATGAACAAGACGAAGAAATAACCACCTGAGGATGGTGGAAATGCTGTTGGTTCCCTGTTTGAACCGTCCGAGCCAGAGATCCGGT
The DNA here is from genome assembly GCF_018873765.1 of Telopea speciosissima. Taxonomy (NCBI): domain Eukaryota; kingdom Viridiplantae; phylum Streptophyta; class Magnoliopsida; order Proteales; family Proteaceae; genus Telopea; species Telopea speciosissima. Next base: position 11,929,361 of record NC_057926.1, read on the forward strand.
GAAGCCATTGTATAGAGCTTGAACTGAACCCTCCCCAGTCTGAAAATTAAAACGAAATTTAATCACAAAATTCTTTGATTTAAATTCAAGCGAATATTTAATTTTTTGATTTGATGGACTAACGGGAGATTTGAAGGAACCGTCGACAACATCTTCGCGAGATCGATCAAGAATGAGTCGAGAATCTGAGGAATCAGCACTTCCTAGGGTTAATGGAAGCGGAAGAAGACCGTGCTCGCCGCCGGGAGCTGCGGTCGGCGATCTAGTCAAGCCACCGCCACCTACGCCTCTCGAGAGGAGCAGATGTTGCTGAAGCATCATCGATTTGCCAGTCGGAGAATTACCGCTTATCTGATGCTGTCTCAACCGAGACGCCAGCATAGTCGACTCGTCGAAAGAGTAGTGAAGATTTTCGGTCTGCGAACCCGACTGGTCCTCTGAAGGCTTGTTAGTCGAACCGCCGATTGGGATGTTGAAGAGCTTCTGGTTGCCACCGTTACTGGTGGCCGCGGCGGTGGCGTTAGGGTTTTGAGGGTTAAGGTCCCAAGAGGATTTGTTCCCAGGGAGCTCAGGCCAGGAAGGGATATTAGACAGCATTTGCTCGAGGAAATCATCCTGAGAAGGGTGTTCATAGTGAGAGCCCTGAACCTGATGCATCAGAGGGTTTGGGATCCGCTGCTGTTGACCGTTCTGAAGCTCTGGAACTGGGATTTGAGACGGATTCAAGCTTGCCGTTATGGAAGTCATCCCTTGCATTTCTCTGCTGCAAGGCTGCATGGATTTTTAACTTCTCTCTGCAACTTCAGCAAAGTCTACGACTGTGAGTAAATTGAGGGAGACCTAGATCCCCTGATCTGTTGATCTGTAAGACTAAGAGAAAAGGGGACTTAAACTCATCTAAGTTTGAGAGATACAGGTTTTGGTTTTGAATTTCCATCAAAACGCATAGAAAAGCATATATAAAAGAGAAGTGAAGAAGAAGAAGAAGAAATGGGGACTTAAACTCACCTAACTTTGAAACGCAGGTCTTTCCAATTTCAGTAAATCTCAGAATTTAAAACCGAAACTGTGCTCATAAGAGTCCGTTCTTTTTATCTCACTTGAAACGAGGAAGAGAAAGAGAGAGATGATGGCATTTCATCTCTCGCCATTTTTATAGGGTTTCGGATCCTATCGTTCTCTTCGATACCCCTAATAAATTCCAAAAGCAAACTTCTTGGTTTCGCTTCGCGTCGCTCTTCATTAAATACTCTTTCTTTCTCTGTCTGATTCACTGATTCTCTCTCTCTTTCCTCATCGATTTCAATGACTCAGAGTCGTCTCAGGTTAACCAGTATGTTGACCCTACTATGGTTAACTTTACTACTTGGTCGGCCGGTCTGGTTAGGGTTCGCTTTCAGGAATTTGAATTACCAAACTATCCTCCATCATCATTCATTTTAAATAATCCACAATTTAATTAGTAATTTAATTGTTTGCTGTTGTTAAAATCCCCTATTTCTCGAGATAACGGAAGTTTGAATTTCGAAAAAAGACAGAAATGATTAGAACGTTATTTGATAATTAGACCATTGATGAGATAGTAAGTAATGTAAAGGAAGGGATTTTTTTATTTATTAAAGAGGGTTAAAGGTGACGTGTGAAATGAAAGACAATGATTGGCTGACTTCGAATACGACGGCTCTGATTTCACAGCAAAGTAAAGGAATAAGGCCAGCGGGACGATGAGTGATCGAAATGATGAATATCATTGTCAACTCAAAAATGATGGTGACCCAGAGGAGGACACAGTACACTGTACACATAACTGACTCTGAAAAAACAAAAACCTCATTTAACAGTAGTGTACAGAGATCCTTACCTGCCCGTACATGTTGTACAATCATGAAAGACAAACAGCCCCTTAAGGGTGTTTCCGTAATTTGAGAACTGACCATTGTGTAGGAGAAAATTATCCTCTCCAATTCCCTAAAGCTCAACAATGCTAAGTGGACTTCACCAAAAAACAAAAAAAACACATCAATGCTAAGTGGAGATGCCGACATGCGACACTATTTCCTGGATTATTATCCTCTCCAATTCCTAAAGTGTGGCAATGTGGCAGTGCTTGGTGGAGATATCGACACCTGGCAGCTGCCGCATCTAACGGTCTGATCTCATGTCTGCTCCTGGTGACAAAATCAAACAGTCTTTTGTCTTCGCCCCTTGGCTATTGCCACAGGCCTCGGCCAAAGATGGATAAACTGTAGACGCTGAATTTTGTCACCACCCCCGGCAATGATGATAATTGGACACGGGTGATTGACGACGGCCCCTAAGGACCCTTACCCCCGCATATGAGCCATATCACCCCCCATATCCCTAAAAAACGATTTACAAGACCCTTTTACCAAATGCTACAGGAGGATGAAATGATGTCATTCGACCAGAAAGATGGGATCAACGAGTGATCAAGCCATACGCGAGTACCATAGAGATCAGAAGACCACAGGAGATCGGACTATACACGAATATAGCGGAGATCAGAGGACCACGGGAGGTCGGACTATACGTAAGTACAATGGAGATTAGGAGACCACGGGAGGTCGAACTATACACGAGTATAGCGGAAATCAGGAGACCACGGGAAATCAGACTATATGCGAGTATAGCAAAAATCAGGGGCCACGAGGGATCAGACTATATGCGAGTATAGCAAAAATCAGGGGCCATGAGGGATCAGACTATACGCGAGTATAGCAAAAATCAGGGGCCACGAGGGATCAGACTATACGCTAGTATAGTAGAAATCAGGAGACCATAGGGGGTCAAATAATACGCGAGTATAGCAGAAATCAGGAGACCAAGGGAGGTTGTACTATACGTGAGAATAGTAGAAATCAGAAGACCATGGGAGGTCAAACTATACGTGACTATGGCAGAAATCAAGGGACCACGGGGGGTCGGACTATATGCGAGTATAGCGAAAATCAGGAGATCACGGGAGGTTGAACTATACGCAAGTATAGCAGAGATCGGCCTATACGCGACTATAGCGGAATTTAGAAAAGCTATGTGCGACCATTTGAGGATGAGACAACATTGCTCAACCGGATTTGATCTTTTGAGGATGAGACGGCATCGCTCGACCAAATTTGACCTTTTGAGGATGAGACGGCATCGCTTGACCGGATTTGATCTATTGAGGATGAGACCGCATCGCTTGATCGAATTTGATCTTTGGAGGATGAGACGGCATCGCTCGATTGGATTTGATCCTTTGAGGATGAGATGGCATCACTCAACTGGATTTGATCTTTTGAGGATGAGGTGGCATCGCATGATCGAATTTGATGTTTTGAGGTTGACATGGCATCGCTCGACCAGTTTTGATCATGTGTTAGCCGGTATATGAGTATAAGGAGGATTAGATGATGGATCAATCTGAATATGAGTGCAACGGAGACTGATAGATTCATGGGGTGACCTAACTACACATGGGTATAGTGAGGATCAGAAAAGTCAATGATTAACTTGTACACGAGTACAAGGGGGATCAGATGATGAGTACAACAGAGACTGAAAGATTCATGGGGTGATCAAACTAGACACGAGTATAGTGAGGATCATGAAAGTCAAACTATTCATGAGAGTTTCTTTTGTTTGCTTTCGCCATGCCGTCACGCCAACGTCCGCCTCCGTGTAATGCACAATCACCACCACTATAGCGGTTCTCATCTCATTCCACAGATCTCCTTTACATTAACGATAGATAGAATTAGAAGACTAAGGGATCTTTGGAGCAGTTTCAGCTACCGAACTCGAATGTCTGGAGCCACCAAAAGCTTTAAAATTTGCTTTCCTGTACAAAGCCTCCCTGAAAAAATTCCTGGAAGCCCTTGCGGCCATGGAAGCGCCCTCCCTCTCTAAAATTCAGTTATCTGAGAGCCAAAGAAAGACAAGATGTGAGCTTTACTGGTACTGAATGAGAAATGAAGAAAGCTTTCAGATTCTCTGCTTAACACACGCACACGCACACAGAGAGAGAGAGAGAATGGAGAACAACACGAACTTGGAGACTTGTTCAGCAGGCAGGAAATCGGGGCAAGATTTATCCCTCACAAAATTGTAACTCATCCACTAACTAGTTATCTCCCAAATCACATGAACACACCCAGCAGTGAATGGATAACTAAAAGAAGAAAATGGAAAACGATTACCTTCTTAAGCCCAAATCAAAGAGATTGTAACCCTTGACAAGAGATATATTCCCTGCAAAAACAATGTCTCTGTGCTTTATTTGTATAAAATCAGAGAAATCAAGCAATATCTCTCTAGGGTTTTAGATTAGATGATCAAATGCCGCTAAAGAGAGAGAAAAAGAATTTTGGAACCAACAACTTACAGGGCGTAGATGATCGTCCGTTGATGAGTTGAAGTCGACCCTCGCTGCCTCGCATTAGGGTAAGGCTCATTGTAGGAAGAAGAAGAAGAAAGGGGTTTGTATTTCTAAAAATAAAGTAAATGCCTATTTTACCCCCCTCATACTTGGGTGTTATAAGCACATGCTCATTAAACTAGCGAAAAAATGAAAGAAAATTGTTTTTGGCCATAATCCATAATGGAATCCATTATCATTTTGGGGGGTGTTTTCAATTATTTTAATTAAAAACAAGTTTCAAAAGTGATACCAAACACATGAAAAAATGAAAATGAAAAGTGATACCAAAGAGGCTATCAATAAGGAGCAAAATTGGGTGAATGCAAATCACTGACTTAACCATTTAAGTGTGAGTGCATCCCAAAAAAAAAAATTGAACTAAGAAGTCCAATAAAATACCTATAAAAATTTTCCATTTTAAAAAGGAAAATTAAAAAAAAAAAAAAACTTTTTTTTCGGGGCCCGCTAGTGTACCCCACACTGGCGGCGTGTATTGATAAATCTGCTGCCTACGTAGGATATGCTGGTAGCATATGCTGCTTGCATTCCACTCGTTGGCAGCGTATGCTGCCTGCGTATGGACACAACCAGCTTATGCTGCCTGCTTACCCTACGCAGGCCATAGCTTTAGAACCCTCTTTTTTTTTTTAAGTATGAAGGAAAAAATATAATTATTTTATTTTTCTTTCTTTTTCATATCAATCATATTATGATCAAATCAAGACATGCATTCTCTTATTGGAAAAATAACAATTTTATTCTAAGAACATGGAGTTCATGATCAAAAGTAGGGAAGAAACAATTTTAAAAATAAAATTCATGGTTACGTTAGAGTCACAAGCACAGCTTCTTCTATAGATAATAAGTCTTCCAACTTATGCAAATATGGAGATTGAAAACTTGTTCAACACTTGAATGCTTGTTTAATCCTTACAACTTTTAGAAGAACATAAAAATCACCAAAGCCTCATGAGTTCTCAAACTCAAGTCTCACACACACCACTACAAGAGAGGGGAGAGAGAGAAATTCGTAGGAGGGGAAGAAAGCACTGCCAAAATCGTGGAGAGGCTCCTCCCTCTCCCTTTTTATAATTTTGAAAATCCTTGGATCTCAAGAAATCCCTTTCCATCTTGTTCTTGGCTCAATCTTCCATTTTAGTGTTTTGTGGATCTTCTAATTTTGCAACTCCAATTTGCTACTAAAGTTGAAGACGTAGAATCTCAAAAGAGATACGGTCTTTCTAAATTATGGTTCATAAGATATTCTCATAATATCTCTTGCCATAAGATATAAAGATATTTAATCATAAATATTTTGTTCTCTCATATAATGCCATGTGTCCAATAAACTCTTTCATTACACATAAGCCCTTTCACTTTTCTAATATCTCATAATGAATTATAGGGTATGTACTTTAATGTTACTAATCCTCAATTCATCATGTACGTTGATCAAGAGAATATGTGATTGCGATCGAACAGCCAAAAAACTTCGAAATCAATTCTCAGTATAATTTATATAAGGGGAAATATCATCCCCCTCCCCTCGAAGTATCCAAAATATCAATCCGATACCCAAGTTTTGAATAATGATAATGCCCTCCCTTACTTTTGAAAGATTCTATCAACCGTATTTCAAATTGATAACGTTGTTAAAACAGTAGTTCAAAAGACAATATTACCCTTTAATTGGCTAACCTCATACTTTTTTTTTCTTCTTCTTCTTCTTCTTGTCTAACTTTTTTTTTTCTTTCAACACAGATCTCCTCTTCTCCTTCTTCTTCCGCCAGCACCACCACATCGCCACCACTGCCGCCACCGATCCTCTTCCACTGCCAGCACCACCGTTAGCACCACTACCAGCACCACCACCACCGTCGAAAGACAAAACATATTAGATAAACCCTAGATCTAGATCATAAAAAAAAATGACCTGATTAGTGAAAAAGATGAGATCTGGACCATCAATAGGGCCCCAATCAATAGCCCTCTCAATGCACCACCAGTACTCCTGAAGGGTCTCACCCTTTCACCCGAAAACAACAGCACTGTCATGAGCGATGGCGGCAGCGGCATGGTCCTGTGTAGAGAAAATGTTGCAGGAGCACCAACGAACCTCAGCACCCAGAGCAGTTAGGGTTTCGATGAGAACAAACAGTTTGAATGGTCATGTGAAGAGAACCAGTGATCCTAGCTCCTTTAAAGGGTTGCGCAGAGCCGAATTCGATTCTGCAATACATCAAACCAGGCATCTCGACCTCAAGGCGACCGAAATTGGTTCTTAAGAAGGGGATTAAGTTTGAAGCATGTTCTACTTCACGGTCTTCACCAAAGACTTGCCCAACTGAGTGATTTGTGTCTTCAGATTGGCTTCATCGTCTTCTTCTTCTTCTTCTTTTTTATTTGGGCGGTAACCCTTCTAGTTTTTGAGTTGTGGCTGTAATTCTTGTTGTGTTATTTTCTTGGCAGTGGACCTAATTGGCCTTAATTCTGCCCAGTCTAATCTTCTTATTTGATAATCCAAATTGAATTGGGAGAACTCCATTAGAACCATGTTGCTAAAGATTTCCGCCATGAATAGAAATAGCAACAGAGCTTAAAAATAACCTTACCAGATCCCTGTGGTGGAACAAAATTATTCACAGAAGGGGCCTATGCAGAGTTTTCTTCAACGATAAATCATATGTTATTTCTTTTCTTAAAATTAGAATTCTCATCCAAGTTGATGAGCTCTTCTCTGCAACGAGCGGAACCATTGCCATTGCTTCAAAGCAAAAAAAGAAAGAAAAAAAAATTAGATCTGAAGCACACAAGAGTTCCGATTTCCGATTGCTTACTTTCTAAGCTGCTAGGTTCGTGGTGGGCTGATGGGTTAGGTCATTGGTTGTAGGAGGAGAAGAAGAAGAAGAAGAAGATGGGAAGAGGGAAAAATTGGAATAAAATTACATTAAGGGTGGTTTTAGAAAAATTGGAAATGCCGACGTCATCACTTAATGTCGATTTTTAACGATTAGGGTATGGTTGATAGAATCTATCAAAAATAGGGGAGGGTATTATCATTATTCAAAACTTGGGTACCGGGTTGATATTATGGATATTTAGAGGGGTGGGGGTGATATTTCTCCTTTATATAATAATTTTATATTAAAAATAAATTAATAAAAACATTTCGATTAAACACTGGATCCAGATTTAGTTCCGACCAATCACTTTCTCTCTCTTAGATATTCCCCGGATATGGGCAGTGGATTCCATGTTGAGCATCCTCTTTGTTTACAATGCTGGACCACGAATCCATTGCACCAGTTTATAGTCCTAACGGACATCACCATTGGTTTACCAAAACCCATGACACCACACTGCAACAAATGGAATCTCTCAAGTCTAAGGGTCATCGAGTGGCGGGTACGTGTATCACTCACACAACCAGTAGCATTACATAAGATACTCGTACCGGATTCTTATCTATACACGTTCTCGACGTGTATTTCTCATGACATGCGGTATCACGACCATATAAACAAGATGTCCAGTCCCGTTCCCCGTCAACACCTATGGAACAAACTTATAAGCCCAAATTATAATTAAAATGCTAATAATTAAATTCATTAATTTAATAAACGGGTTTGATGGACACATTTTCAATAGATGCAAAACGACCTGCAATTTCCTTCAAGTCTTCACAAGACCTGTCCCCCAACCCCTCCATCGTCCAATCTTGAGTCTTTACCAACAATCTCATCATTCGTCGACAAGAACAACCTTGAATTTACACAGTTCACCCATGCCAACTCCAAAGCAGGGCAAACCCGCCTTCTAGGTGAATACAAGCACCTCATATTTCCAAGAGAAAATTAATTGGACACCCCCTAGACTATGGCCATTTTGCTTACTATCCCCAACTTTTCAAACAATTACTTGACACCCCCTGAAATCTGACGGTGTTAGTTTGCTATTAGTGGTTGAATGGAAAAGCCCATTTTACCCTTATCACATATTCAATAGAAAACAGTGAAATTTTCTTCTCCTCCTCCTCCTCTGATAGCAAGCAAAACATGGCTTTTAAGCGGAGAGATTTAGGTTTTTAAACTTTTTGCCCCTTTGCATGAATGTGACGGGTTACTGCCATTGCAGGAGCCTTGTTGTTTACTCTTAAACTAAGTGTTGCGTGTGAAAACCTCCGGTGCTTGGTTCGCCCGCGGATGAGCCTGCAAAAACCAAGCAATGAGCACAAGAGGGCCGGTGTGGCTCCGGCCTAGGACTCTCCGATGCTCAAGTCAGGTCTCCAGTGCAACAGCGTAACTGCTAGTAAAAGTGAGATGAGGAATAGTGCTCCATACCTGGGTATTTATAGAGTGAGGAGGAGATGAGACGGTTGGAAGAGTCCTAGTATGGGTAGGAGTCCTTCTTTCGGAAGGTTCTCCCACGTAGAGCGGAGTGGAGAGTCATTTTCGAGGTCGGACTCTTATTAAGGTAAGAGTCCATGTAGAGTGCGATTCCGTGCTGTGCTGGGATCGTGGCTTGATCCCTATCCCATTATTCTCGGGATGTGCTGACGTGGCCCAGAGATCCCTGGCGGGGTGCTATGGCAACCTCAGTGGAGGAGGGCTCGGCCTCGGAGGTCGGCCTAAGGGGTCGGTAGAGGAGGTCGGCCCGAGAGGTGGTTCTCGGCCTCAAGCTCGGCTAGGAGTCTGGTTGGCCTGTATGAGCTTGGCCTCAACCACCGGCCAGCTCGCTCGAGCCTGGCTTTGTCAGATGACTTATCGAAGATGGGGTCGGCCCATTCTCCTGCTCGGCTCAACTCGGTTCTCGGACTGAGGTCGGATCAGCCACGTGGCAACCTCCGATAGGTAGGGTGTTTTATGCCTCATCACAGGCCCCCCCACTCATCAAGAGTCGGCTCGGCACTGATGAGTGAGGTTCCCAGGTCGGCTTGTCTGGAAGATTTTGCGCGGTCGAGCCAGGCTTATTTTTTGGCACGGATTTGACGTTGCACGGTCTGATGGTTGGGTGTCCGTGCCACATCAGCAGAGTCATTATGGCAGGCTCGGGAATTCGAAACATCCTTTGATCTGGGCCATTGAATTATGCTGAGCTCTGGTGGGCCGTTGGATCAGTAAGACCCAAGGATTATAAATAGGCGACTCCTAACTATTCATTCCTCACTGCTCTAAGCTATTGACTTCTCGGCAGCGCTCGGTGTTTACTTGTTCGCGATCAGCTCGGCCTTTGCTTCGTTCGCGCCCAGCTCTTCTTCAACCAGTAAGTCTTCTCCGCCCAGTATGCCAGTTGGTAGTAGTCCCATGGGCGAGCTGTTCTCCAGGGCGGCAGAGGGCGAGAGTCCGAGCCGAGAGCTCCCCGCTCGTTCTCCCACCATAGACTTGTTGGGCTCGACCTCAGATGAGCCCGATGTAGTGGAGCTTCGTCAGGCCGAGGTGGCCGAGCCTCCGTTACTCCTGGAGTTTGACCACGCGGCCCAATCCATTGCCGCAGACCGAGCTGAGAACTCCGGGTCATCCTCGTCCGATGAGGACTTAAGTGAGGGAGATTCGTCTGAGGTGGGGGTTGGCTCGGTCAGCTCGTCTACTGACGCCCCTGAGCCCGAGGAAGGCAGTGTCGACACCATTTTGAGCACGATCACAGAGGCCGACCTCGACTATCTGAGGGCGACCTATGCCATCCCCGAGGACATCCAGCTCCGAGTTCCTAGCCCCTGGGAGATGGCCTGCTTCATCAGGCCCGGCGAGGTGGCTTTGTACGAGACGCCCTTCAAGTATGCATTCAGGCTCCCCGTTCTCAGCCTGGTGAACCAGATCTTGGACCACTTTCACCTGTCTCCTGGTCAGCTGGTGCCAAATTCTTGGCTGGCCGTGTACGGCTTCCACGCCTTATTTTGCGAGATGGGCCGAGGTGCGAGCATGGCGCTTTTCTCTCGGCTCTTCTTCTTGAAGAAGTCCCCCGAGAAGGGGTGGTACTATTTCTGCCGCTGATCAGGGAAGAGTGTGGCACTAGGCGGCCACAAATTTCTGGTCGGCACGCCGACCTTCAATAAGTATTGGAAGCCTCATTTTTTCTTTGCTTCCATTCCCAACAGCCCTCTCCGAACCGAGTGGAAGGAGATGAACTTGAACTATGTCAATAGGGTATTACCCCTGACCGAGAACGAGATGACCTCGTTGGACCTAATCCTCCAGCGTCCGCCCTTCGATGTCCTCCAGCTTCAGGACGAGGGGTTTCTTCAGAGGTGGCATATGACCCCTGGTACGAGCCCGAGCCGAGACCGTCTATGTGGTCCGAGCTGACCCCCTTACTTAGTCTTCTTTTCTGTTTCTACTTATTTTTGATGTTGTCGATTTCTCTTGCAGTGGTTGGCCACATTCCTCCTATGGATACAGCTTGGCTAAGGGCCGAGACCCTTGCAGACCGGAGGAAGAAAAACTTGGACAAGAAGTCCCGGGGCGAATCTTTCAATGCCCCCAAGGGCAAGGCCGTGATGCAGGGCCCTTCGGATGCTGTAGTCGGCCTTGAGGCCGAGAAGAACACGGGCCCAGCGGGGTCTCCGAGAAAGGGGAAGGGCTGAAAAGGCGAGAGGAGCCCGCCGAGAGACAGCAAGCGTCAGAAGCTCTCGGTTAATCTGAAGAGTGGTGGTCTTCCGCCCATGGCTTCGCCCGCCAACATCTCCCGATACGTCTTGGGGAGGGCCTCAGCCAGCAACGTTCCTGTTAGGTCGACCTAGCGCCTCTTCCCCGGGGACTCGGCATTGACGTCGGTCGCACACGCCAAAGAATGGCTGGATACAGGTCGACTTCCAACCGACAAGGAGAAGCTCGAGGCGCTGTCTGACCCGGAGCTCCTCTCCACTCTATTCCAGGATTTCAACATGGTAAGTTTCCTGGTCGGCTCTTGTGATTAGATATGATCTGTGTAGTCTGTCTTGATTTTTGTTCTCGTTCCTTTTTGTAGGGCTTCGCCAAGGCAGTGGAGACCATGCTCCATTTTGAGCGACTCCTGACCGAGAACCATTCCTTGGGCGTCCAGTGCAAGAAGGCCTACCAGGATGCCCAGGATGCCGTTCAGAGGCGTCGAGAGACCCAAGAGAAGCTCACTACTGCCGAGGCCGAGGTGGAGAGTTCTCAGGCCGAGGTGGTCAGGCAGAAAGAAAAGGTCCGGGCTCTGCAGGCTCAGCTTGTCGAGGTGAAGGAGAAGGTTAAGGAGGACCTGGCTGCGGCTTGGAGCGAGGCGGTCAGTGACTATCTTCAATCGGAGGAGTACGCTGATGTCTGCCATGAGATCAGGAGGCCTCCATACACCGAGGGTTTCGAGGCAGGCCGAGCTGAACTTTTGGCCGAGATCAAGGCAGCGTACCCGGATCTCAACCTCTCCCATTTTGATGATGATGCGACTACCTTTGCCGAGGAGTTGGGAGATGAGGAGGGGGCCGAAGTCACCCAGGCTCTGCCCCTTAGCTCGGTGCTCTCCACCTTCTTTTCTTTGTGTACTCTGTTCTATTTGTGGCCGAACTGCCGAGTCATTTTGCTAGCCGAGCTTAGGAACTTGTCTCTTTTTTGCCCATCCCTCATGTGGTCGGCGGCTCGGCCATACCATGCCCGAGGTCAATGTGATCCTTGCCTTAGTTGGTTAATTCGCCGTTCCCTTTGGTCCTATTGGACAGGCTATCATATAAACGGATGCGTGGCCGAGCATCCTTCCTAGCCGAGCTTAATGCCTTAGCTTAGTTTTGAACTTTGTTAGGCTCGGCCAAAAGGGGGATGTTTGCTTTTGAGAAGTCGGCCAGGTATATGAGGACCGGTCTTACGACTTGGCTGCCTACCTATGAGGGTCGGTCTTTGAGGTCGGCCAGGTCTATGAGGACCGGTCTTATGACTTGGCTGCCGACCTATGAGGGTCGGTCTTTGGGGTCGGCCAGGTCTATGAGGACCGATCTTATGACTTGGCTGCCGACCTCCGAGGGTCGGTCTTTGAGGTCGGCCAGGTCTATGAGGACCGATCTTATGACTTGGCTGCCGACCTCCGAGGGTCGGTCTTTGAGGTCGGCCAGGTCTATGAGGACCGGTCTTACGACTTGGCTGCCGCCGACCTATGAGGGTCGGTCTTTGGGGTCGGCCTAGGAGGGGTCTATGAGGACCGGTGGCTTACGACTTTGATTTGGGAGCTTGCCAATGCGTTAAGTGGTGGAGAAAGACTTTATTGAATCAAATGTCGGAGCTGAAGCCGAATACAAGCGTTCTCAGTTATAGAAAAAATTTCTTCAAATTTTCTGAGTTCCAAGGTCTCGGTGCCTTCTTGCCCCCCAGAGTCTGCAAGCGATATGTGTCCGGGCGAATTTGCTTGGAGACTATGTACGAGCCCTCCCAATTTGGTGCTAACTTTCCTTGCTGCCTCGGCTGGGATGCTCTAAGCTTTCTGAGAACAAGGTCCCCTTGACGGAAGTGCCGCTCCTTTACTCTTGAGTCATAGTACTTTTCCGTCCTCTGTTGGTATGCCACGTTCCGGAGTAGGGCATTTTCTCGAACTTCATCGAGGAAGTCAAGGTTGGCTCTCAGTCCATCTTGATAGGTCTTCTCATCGAACTTGAGCACTCGGTACGACGAGGCCATAATTTCAACCGGGGCGAGGGCTTCGGTCCCATAAGCGAGGCGAAAAGGACTCTCCCCGGTTGGAGTTCTTACTGTCGTACGATATGCCCATAGGACACTTGGGAGTTCTTCCACCCGTCTCCCTTTGGCCTCATCTAGCCTTCTCTTAATGCCTGCGAGTAATGTTCGGTTGGATACTTCTACTTGTCCATTTGCTTACGGATGAGCTACTGAGATAGGTCGGAAGTCAATGTAGAAGTGTTCGCAGAACTCTCGAAAGGCCGGGTTGTTGAATTGGGTGCCGTTATCAGTGATGAACACTTTCGGTAGTCCGAACCAGTAGATGACCTTGTCTCGGAAGAATTTCTCCATGTTCTTCTCGGTGATGGTGGCGAGGGGCTCAGCCTCGACCCACTTGGTGAAGTAATCGATCGCGACTACCACATACTTTCTGTTCCCCGATGCCGGGGTGAAATCTCTGAGAATGTCCATTCCCCACATAGCGAATGGGATTGGACTCAACATTGAAGTCAACTTTGTTGCTGGTCGGCTTGGGATTGGTGCGAACAGTTGACACTTCTCGCACGTCTTCACATACCTCATGGCCTCTTCTTGCATTCTTGGCCAATAGAATCCTTGCCGAAGTATCTTGTATGCAAGAGCTCGGCCACCCAGGTGACTCCCGCATATTCCCTCATGCACCTCGGCCAATGCATACTCGGCCCCTTTGGTCCAAGGCATCGGAGAAGAGGGGCCGAGATTGCTCTTTTGTAGAGCACCCCATTGATCATGGCGTATTTGGCAGCTCGGATCTTGACCTTTCTTGCTTCGTCTCGGTTCTCCGGGAGCAGGTTATTCTCCAAGTAGTTGACAATGGGGTCCAACCAGGTTAGCCCGTCCTCTTCAATGTGCTTCACGCTTTCTTCTTGTAAGGAGGGCTTCTCCAAGATTTCTATGTATACGGACCGGCTCAGATATTGGAGGTCAGCCTCGGCTAACTTGGACAGGGAGTCAGCCGTGACATTTTCCTTTCTCGGTATTCTAGTCATCTCAAAGTGCTCGAGTTCGAAAATCAGGTCTCGGGCTCAGGTCAAGTAAGCTATCATCCTTTCGTCTTTCGCTTCATAGTCTTTGTTGACCTGGTTGACCATGAGTTGGGAGTCTCCTCGCACCTTCAACCGCTTTATGCACATTGCTTTGCTGACTCGAAGTCCAACTAGAAGGGCTTCATACTCAGCCTCGTTGTTCGAGGCGGGAAACTTGAACCTCAGGGCATATTGGATCAGAAACCCTTCGGGGCTTACCAGTATCATGTCGGCCCCGCTTCCTCTGGAGTTGCTTGAGCCGTCGACATTCATGGTCCATGTCGGGTCGATCGTAGCCCCGACCTCTTCTACTGTCTTTTCCTCCCCGACCTCAAGGTCGGGTCCTGTGCATTCGACGATGAAGTCGGAAAGGGCTTGTCCTTTTATCGCCGTCCTCGGATGATAGCTTATATCGTATTCACTTAGCTCAACCGCCCAGGTAATCAACCGTCCCGAAACGTCGGGTTTGTGCAATATCTTCTTGAGTGGCTGGTCGGTCAGTACCGCGATCGGATGAGCTTGGAAGTACGGCCTTAGTTTCCTTGCAGCCGTAACAAGAACGAATGCTACTTTTTCAAACCCGGAGTACCTTGTCTCAGCATCGACAAGAACGTGGCTGATGTAGTATATCGGCCTTTGAGTTCGACTCTCCTCTCTGATCAACACCGCACTGACCGCTACAGGGGTAGCGGCTAAGTAGACTTGAAGCTCCTCTTTTGGTTCGGGTCAGCTAAGGAGAGGCGGGTTCTCCAAATATTTCTTCAGCTCTTCAAAAGCTTCCTGGCATTCGTCCGACCATATAAAGTCCTTTGGGCTCCGGATATTCTTGAGGGCTTTAAAGAACGGTAGGCACTTGTCTCCCGATCTCAACATGAATCGTGCCAATGCCGCCACACGCCCATTTAGCCTCTGTACTTCTCGGATCGTTCTTGCAGGACTCATCTCTTGGATGGCTCTGATTTTTGCCGGATTGGCTTCAATGCCTCTGACAGAGACCATGAAGCCGAGGAACTTTCCCGAGGTCACGCCGAATGCACACTTGGCGGGATTCAGCTTCATTTGGTTTTTTCTTAATACACCGAAAGCTTCTTCCAGGTCGGCCAAGTGATGTTCGGCCTGCAAACTTTTCACCAACATGTCATCCTTGTAGACTTCCATGTTCCTTCCGATCTGCCTGCGGAATATATAGTTCATGAGGCGCTAGTATGTTGCTCCGGCGTTCTTCAATCCGAACGGCATGACCTTGTAGCAGAAATTTTCTTGGTCAATTCGGAATGCCGTGTATGACTCGTCCTCCTCATGCATCATGATTTGGTTGTAACCGGAGTACGCATCCATGAAACTCAACATCTCGTGACCTGCCATGGCGTCGATCAAGAGGTCGATCCGAGGTAGCGGGTACTCATCTTTTGGACAAGCCTTGTTGAGATCGGTGTAGTCGACACACATTCTCCACTTTCCGTTCGGTTTAGGGACCATGACAACGTTAGCCAACCAGGTCGAGAATTTTTCTTCTCGGATGAACCCTGATCGGCGAAGCTTTTCCACCTCTTCTTTGATCGCTGTTTGTCAATCAAGTGCATAGTTCCTTCTCTTCTGCCGGATTGGTTTTCGACCTGGATCTATATGGAGTCGGTGCTCAGCTATATGCCTGGGTATGCCCGACATGTCGGCGGTCGACCAGGCAAAGACATCGGCGTTCGCCTTCAAGAAAACTTCGAGCTGATTCCTTTGATTTTCATTTAATAATGATCCGAGCTGGACCACTTTTGTTGGGTCACCTTCGCTGAGACGAAATGGGGTCAGGTCTTCTACAGGTCGTCCTCTCCTCTCGATAAGCTCATCCCGCTGATCCTCGAGGAGATGCTCGACGCCCATTGCCATTCCTCGAACATTACCCTTGTTTTGCTTGACGAGAGTAGCGTAACACTCCCGTGCCTTCTTCTGGTCGCCTCAGACCTCATCGACACCGTTCTCGGTGGGGAACTTCATCTTCAAGTGTGTCGGGGAGATGATGGCTTGGAGGGCGGTCAATGAAGGACGGCCGAGTATGGCGTTGAAAGCCACTATCGACCGTACCACCATGAATTTGACTTGAATTGTCGCCTGGCATGGAGCTTGCCCCATCGTGACCAGCAGGTCGATTGAGCCTTTGATGGTCGCGGCAGCTCCCGAGAACCCGTGGAGTGAGGTGCCTTCTGGCTTGAGTGCTTCGTCGCCGAAGCCAAATTGTCGGTACGCCTCTAGTGACATAAGGTCCACGGATGCGCCGGTATCAACCAATACACGGTGGACTGGTCTGTTCGCAATTTCTACCAGCACCACTAACGCATCATCATGAGGTAAACTTATACCTTCGAGGTTGGCTTCGGTGAAGAGATCTTCGCCACTGGCTTGAGTTTTTTGGCCGGCATCTCGGCCACTCCGATGAACCGCACGTTTGCCTTAGCCTTTCGAGTAGTCTCTGGCCCAGGCCCTCCGAGGATAGTGTATATGGGAGCTCCCTTGTCACTGCTCGGCCCGGATCCGTCCTCTTTCTTCTCGGCTCAGACTTTATCATCGTCTCATTCAACTCGCCTGTTTTCGGCCCTAGGCTCGGCTCTTCTTTAATCTTGGTCTTCAGGCCGCCGGCCTCCACGATCTTCTCGGCCTCCTTTGACATATCGCTGCAAGTGGCCCGCTTTTATCAGCTCTTCGATTTCTCTTTTCAGCTGATAGCAATCCTCGGTGTCGTGACCGGTGTCCTTGTGGAATTGACAGTATTTGTTGGGATTTCGAGATGACCCCGCTTGCATTGGTCGGGGTCGGCGGATGTACCCTCCATCTTGTATTTGCATCAAGATCTCCTTGAGCGAGGTATTCAGTGGAGTGTAGTCGGGGCTCCGGGCTCGATCCGACCTGTCGGCTTAGCGATCCGTCCTGGGCCTTTTGTCTTCCCTACGGTCGTCCGTTGTCGGCCTTTTCTTGTCAGGTCGGCCTTCGTTTCCCTTCTGGGCCTGGAGGACCTCGGCCATATTTGCGAACTCGTTTTCTTGTCGGGTCGGCCAGGTTTTTTGTCGGCTTCCTGGCCAGGTCCTTGATGAGGTCCATATCGATGAGCCCGTTGCTCATAGCCGTATGGGCCGTGGCCTCATCCAAATCCTTGATGTCTAAGGATTCTTTGTTGAAGCGGGAGACGAATGCTCGGATTGACTCGTCGGGCCTTTGCTTCACGCTGAGTAGGTTGACCGTTGTCTTCTTGTGTTTCATACTGCTCTGAAAGCGCATGACGAAGGCTCGGCAAAGTTGAGCGAAGCTTTTTATGGAGTTCGGCGGCAACCAGGAGAACCATGAGGTCGCCGCGCCCTTGAGGGATGCAGGGAAGGCTCGACAAGAAACGATCTCAGTACCTCCGTACATGGTCATCATCGCATTAAAGTAGTTGATGTGATCCGTCGGGTTGGTCGTCCCGTCGTATCGGTCGAATGGGGGAGGTTTGAACCCGTTTGGTAGCGGCGCGGTCATGATCTCGGGAGGATATGGGTGTCGCCCGACCAACGAATAGGCGTCCGGGGTCGCTTGTTTTTTCAACCCCTCCACTTGCTCCGCCAAGTCTCGTAGCCGCCTCTCCAGCTCAGTTTCGGGTGCTCGGTCAACTAGCTCCTTGGCCCGTGGTCGGTACGATCGGCCATCCCGTTGTGGTCGGCCATTCTGGTCTGCTCGGTCCTCGCCGTCATTTCTTGTTCTTCTTTCCTCCTGGAAGTTGGACCCACGGGGGCTCCCCTGCTGTTCTTCTCGGGCGGGCGAGCCTTGACGCCGGGGGTTATGACGAGATCCTTCTCCTCGTCTCGCGGCGCATCGTTCATTCGGTTCTTTCCCTTGCTCTCGGACTTTTCTCGGCTGTTCGTCCTCTTCGAGCCGCCCAAAAAATACCGACCTCCTTGCTATCGAGCCGACTGGTTCGATTTCCTGCCCTGTTCGCGGACTTGGGCGATGATCTGGCTCATCCCGTCGAGCGGCTCTGCTAGGGCATGGAGGTGGGGTCTTCTGACGAGACGGGTGTGAGGATGCGGCTCGGCTTGGCTCAGTCCTATGCCAGCCACCATTTTGCTGCAAGTTCCTCTCTGCGCGGACCGGAGCTGGAGGGGGCGTGGCCAGCGGTTAGCCCATCAGCCCACCTCGGGCCATCTGGTTCATGAAGGTGCGCAGCATCTCGTTGGTGTGGAGCATCTGCAACTGCAAGTCCATAACCTGTCGATTATTTGCCGGGGCTTCGGGGTCTAAACTCTCCGGCAAGGGTGGCGGCGCTGGTAGGCCCATCCCATCCAAGCTTGCCTCGGCCTGTATCCGGCCAGCCGCGGCCGTGGTTAGCGCCGCTCCCCCATTCCCGCCATCCGATGGGGGAATGGTACCCGTGATGGGCTACGTACCCCCTGCCCGAGGGGGTCTTCTGTTTATCCCCTGCCGAGAGGCTTCGGGGGGCGGGGATCGCCTCGTCTGCCCAACGGGCTGCGGCTCGTCCGTCCGGGAAGTCGAGCCATGCTGCCCTAACCTCGTGTGCACCATTATTACTGCTCTTGGAATTGGGAGAAACGACGATGCTTACCGATGTCGTTCCCACAGACGGCGCCAAATCTGTTGCGTGTGAAAACCTCCGGTGCTTGGTTCGCCCGCGGATGAGCCTGCAAAAACCAAGCAATGAGCACAAGAGGGCCGGTGTGGCTCCGGCCTAGGACTCTCCGATGCTCAAGTCGTCTCCAGGCAACAACAGAATCGCTAGTAAAAGTGAGATGAGGAATAGTGCTCCATACCGGGTATTTATAGAGTGAGGAGGAGATGAGACGGTTGGAAGAGTCCTAGTATGGTAGGAGTCCTTCTTTCGGAAGGTTCTCCCGCGTAGAGCGGAGTGGAGAGTCATTTTCGGGGTCGGACTCTTATTAAGGTAAGAGTCCATGTAGAGTGCGATTCTGTGCTTTGCTGGGATCGTGGCTCGATCCCTATCCCGTGATTCTCGGGATGTGCTGACGTGGCCCAGAGATCCCCAGCGGGGTGCTATGGCAACCTCAGTGGAGGAGGGCTCGGCCTCGGAGGTCGGCCCAAGGGGTCGGCAGAGGAGGTCGGCCCGAGAGGTGGTTCTCGGCCTCAAGCTCGGCTAGGAGTCTGGCTGACCTGTATGAGCTCGGCCTCAACCACCGGCCAGCTCGCTCGAGCCTGGCTTTGTCAGATGACTTATCGAAGATGGAGTCGGCCCATTCTCCTGCTCGGCTCAACTCGGTTCTCGGGCTGAGGTCGGATCAGCCACGTGGCAACCTCCGATAGGTAGGGTGTTTTATGCCTCATCACTAAGCTATTGTTCTCCTTCTTGCTCTGTACTAAGAGCCCAAAAGAAAAACCAAACAGAAATGAAATGAAAAGTTTTTCATACTCTGATCTTCACGGATTACTTTCAGAAGGCAAAGAACTAATTAAATAACTGGGAAGTAGAGAAGCTTGGATAACAATTGAAATTGATACCAAACAACAATTTATTCTCTTCAGTACCCATTAAAAAAAATATATAGAGTACGAAGGTCATCATCAACATCATACATTCATAAATGTATATTAACAACTCAACATAATCACAATCATAAATCCCACCAATCTCAGACCCAATTACTCTATAAATATACTTTCCTTGATGATAGATACCACTTTTCAACCCAAAAAAAGGAAAGATGATGGCTACAACTTGGTTAATCCCAATTCCCAAGTCGATTTCTTTGATTTGCAGAAAAATCAATGAAGAATAGAATCACCAAATTGAAACAATAGGGTGGGTTATCTTAAAAGAAAGTAGAATTCAAAGTCTAGCAAGAAGAAGAGGAAGACGAAAAATCAGAAATGTGTCTTCCCCAATGGAATCACCCTAATTAGGGTTTAAATCTGAAATCTTATTTTGTACTTGAATTGGCCATGAAAGAGATTTATTAGGGTTTAAATCTCATATCGATTAAGGGTATTGGGTTATTTGATTTAAAATTTGTTTAAGAAAAGAGAATTTTTTTCTAAAATCGATTAAGTATGAATCTGAAATTGGGCTGTAGGAAGGAGGAACAGGGTAAAAGGGTCACTTCACTACCCTTTATGGGTAGTTTAGGCATTACAAAAATTTTAACCGATGACATCATCACTAAATTAACGGACAAGACCAACTTGAAAGAAATGGTAAAATGCAAGGGGTGTTTAAGTAATTGTTTAAAAAATTGAGGATAGTAAACAAAATGGCCATAGTCTAGGTGGTGTCCAAGTAATTTTCTCTATTTCCAATTCTCAGCCGATGAACACCATCAAATGCCACAAAATCAACAAGAGATGGGGTGAGATGAGCGGAAGGAGAGGGAGATTCGTTCGCGGCAATGAAGGGGGGAAGGGGACAAAATCAACAAGAGAAGGGGTGAGCGGAAGGAGAGGGAGATTCGTTCGGGGGCAATGAAGAGGGAAGGGGAATTCAAGTAGATGTAGGAGGAGGCTCTTTAGGGAGATCCTCTTCTGTGCTAGCAAGTGCAATGAATATGTGTTTGTGTCAAACCTTTCCAATGGATTTTCCAAGAAAGCTGCAATGCCAAGAGTGTATAAAAGACACTTACTTACACAATCACCCTCTCCCTCTAGGATTTTTATCTTCTCAATTTCGCATCGAACACTCCCGCAGGTAGTGAGAGACGAGTGCAAGAGGGGAAAAGCGGTGACGGACTGTCGACAGTGAGAGGGTTTGGAGAGAGGAGGCATATGATTGAAAATGTAGACCTTTATCCGCTCCAATACAGCAGCCGCTGTTGTACGTATCGTGCGGCACAGCAGCAGCCATGCCTGCACAGTGGGGCCCTCTGTGCACACATGGCCGCTGCTGCGCCGCACGATGCGTACAGCAGCGGATAAAAATTCTGAAAATGTCGATCGTGTCAGCGCTTGAGGATAGGTAAATTATTGAATTTCAATTTGGACTACCCCGTGTCATCTTCTCAGCTATGCACTGGCCGTGCACCGGAGACGATAAAAATCCCAAAAAGAAGGGCACTTACTAATTCTCAAGAAGGTACAAGAGCTGCGGTACTAGATCGGGAACGAATCCCCTTAAAAGGTTTTTTTTTCAAGAGACTCATTACTATTTTGTCCGTAGAAGAATTCCCCATTCATTTCATGGGTAAATGGACATTCCATTCATTATATGTTTCATCGTTAATCGTACATTTACACTACTAGAAGGGGTATTAGGTAGTGTAGTTTCTTCGTTAGTGCCTCTTGTCCCTCCACACACCACCCAAGTGCCACACTTTCATGACCCTATAACTCCTCTACGATGCCCCATTCCAGACCCTCACGGGCAGCATGCCCATCCCTCCCATTTTTAGTTCTCTACTTCCATACTAGTACCACTAAACTTTCTAACCTTTTTAAGCCGAAATAGATTTCTATCGCACAGCCTCAGAAAGTACCATAGAGCTGTGCGATGCCTATCATCCGATTGAACACTCACCCTAGAAGCAACCTACCAAATAGCTTCACAGGCAGTGTAACAACAAACCTTGAAATACCTCGGAGTTGGATAAGTCAAATGAGGCTATCATCTAGTCATAAGTAGTCTCTAGTCTACATTCTTAAAACCTTTCATCGAATAATTGGGAGTTCCAGAAAATAGATACAAGGGGCAATGCCTGAAAGATATCGGGATCACGCCACAGAAACCACACCAGGAAATTGAGATAACCCTAATGCAATGAAACCAATACCGAGAATATAATAAAATTTGTGTCAACAAGGGGGATAGAAGGGGGGAGCTCAAGAAAAGACCAGGCCTCGATTAACGATGAAACTACAATACCTAAAACCCCTTCCCCAGATGAATTACATGTTCAGGCACCGGGCTACAGACAGTTTCGTTTGCTCCCGCTCCCGAGTGCATGTTAAAAATACCAGAGACCTATCAAATGATCCACGCACCAACACTATCATTTTCCATTAGTAGCAGGAACCAGAATCCACTAGCCAAGTTGGTCCATAATTCTTTTATGCTATGTAAAAGAGCTAGCAACCACCATTGTTGGTTTAACTTGTACACCAACTGCAAAAAGTAATTTAATAAAGGCTCTACGTCACTACAAGACAAACCCCCCCATACTCTCTCTCTCTAGAGACAAGAAACCCTCAAACCTTGAATCATCCCTCCACCTACAAAATAGAATCCAATGCCTCTGACTGCAGCATGGGAATATACCAAACATTCCAAAGTACCAGATACATGGCACCTTCAACTAGTGCACCGAAGCAGCAGTGGAGAGATGTATTTCTATGACTGGAAGCTAATATAATTATATTTACCTTAGGAAAACACTGGAGACAGGATAATCGGTTTCCCTCCTCAAGAATCAGATCAGACTAAGTTACATCATCAGCCATTGACTCTCATCCGTCGCTTCTTCCCACTTTTTGTCTCACTTTCTTGTGCTTTTGCAGAATCTGATTTCCCTTTCACGAAATCCTCATTTTCTTGTAGCTTCGATGAATTGGATTTCCCCTTGGCAGCCGTGCCATTCGCACTGGTGGTTTTGCCACCAGTTTTTGGGGTTTCACCCTTAGCCTTGGTGCTTCTTTTGGTTGTCTCTTCCTTGGACTTAATCTTGGAAGTGTCATCCTTGGATTTGCTCCCTGATTTCAGGGCATCTTTCGACATGCTACCAGTTTTAGGGGTTTCAACTTTGGATTTGTTGACAGTTTTAAGGCTGTCATCTTTGGATTTGCTGCTGTGTTTAACATCTTTGGATTTACCACCAGATTTTGTAGCTTCACTTCTTGATTTGCTGGTCGAAACTCCTCCACCCCTACCCAAAAAAACTCACCACATAAATCCCCGAGTTGCAGGGCCCCAATTAAAACAAAGGAAGTAAGCACATAAAGTTACCTTTTAGCAGAAGCATCCATCACTCCTTGCTTGGTTGCTGAATCTGAATTTGTTTTTGCTTTCTTCTTTCTGTGCCTGATCAATTGAACATCAATCAGCATTAATTCTAGCTTTAGGCACAAGTAAAATTAAATCATTTGTTCTTTCCTACCCTACTTCCAAACACCAAAACGAAACAAAGTGAATGACAATAAAAAGGTTTTAGAGCATATATGAGGCAGTTTCAAGGACAGCACTATCAGCAGAAGGAACATTACCATTAAAGAGTCGAGATACTTCAAAATCTCAAACTTACCCTAAAACGGCACACGACATAATAGAGCATCGCATGATATTAACTCAAAAATCAACCCAGAACCAATACCCCATCATCCCCCCCCCCTCTGGCGAGGGAGGTGGGGAGAAGAGGGAATGAGTTTTATAGAAGCTACCATCTGCTTGTATTTAAAATTTTGAGTACCAAATGTGTGCATGGAGGTGCTCATTTTGTATGGGCTTTCAGTTTAATGTTTCTATTCGGAAATGACTATACTTGAGGCTGAAATTTGACACCTAGCTAATCCAAATTATTCCTAAATATCCAATGGTTGGAATTGCCAAATCACCGTTCCATGTGGCCCAACGAGGTGTGCAGACCTGGTAAAGTTACATGGTCAGCGCAAACCATGAAATCTATCACCAATTTGTAATTTAAAACGAAAAAGTAAAGTCACTTGCTAGTTGCTACTCCAAATTATGGGCTAGGCAAATTTAGAAGACCCCAAATCCAAAATCAAGTTAATTACACTGATCCAATATATTGTTCAAGGCATGCTAAACTATTTTCTGAATGTAAACTTTTAGCAGCCAACAGGCATTGCTCTGAACGGAAAAATTTAACAGCCAACAACAGAGCTTACATGTCAGAAGAAGCATCAGGACTTGGAAGATCAGTTTCTTCTCCCTGTTGATTAAGAAAATAATTTTTTTTAAGACCTAGGATCAAAAACAATGAAAATAACACAACATAGAATCACACATTAGACCTACCCCTGCCACATCATCTTCTTTAATAAACTCCCACGTCTGTCTACTAAGATTCAATACTTCCACATCCCCATCATTGTAAGAAACCTGTGTAAGTGACAGACATAAAAATAAGGCTGGGGAAAAAGTTAAGCAATCAGGTTAAGAAAAGTACCAATATAAATTTTAGTATCTTTGGTCACCTTATGTTTCATTTTAACAGCGTCAAAAAATGTTATGTTACCTTCATAGAACCTGCATAATAACAACTTGAATATGAGCAAAGACACATCAAAATCTTTTATGTCAGATCCAAAATTATGATTGGATAAAAAATCTGTAACTTATCAGAAAACTATATAGCAAACAACAAACTACATGAGCTGCTTAGAGCTTATGGTACAACAACAAAAAACTCAGCCTTATCCCAACTAAATGGGGTCAGCTACATGGATCCATTCAGAAAAAAATAAGTAAAACAGAGATCCACACAAAGGGATAGGAAAGTAAAAGAAACGAAGAATAAAAATGAAAAAATGAGATATTAAAAAAAAAAAAGAAAAACAAAAGTGAGAAATGGAAAATGAAAGATGAAAGTAAGAGGAAAGAGGATAGCCCAGGAAATCAGAAGAATCAAAGCTACATGGTGTCGACAATGTGGATCCTTGCCCTCCAATAGACTCTATCTGAGGTCATACTTGGCACAAGACCCAGGCAATGCATGTCATTCTTCACAACCTCACCTATTGTCATTTTAGGCCTGCTCTTAGCTCTTTTAGCTCCTTCAATCGAAATCAGATCACTCCTCCTTCGTGGGGCATCCCCAGGCCTCCGTTGCACATGGCCAAACCACCTCAAACAACATTCTCGGAGCTTGTCGTTGATCGGGGCAACTCCCACATCTCTAATACATTCATTCCTCACTTTATCCTTCCTAGTTTTGCCTCACATCCATCTTAGCATCCTCATCTATGCAACACTGCTTCACTATATGGCACTTCTTAACTGCCCAGCATTCCGCCCCATACATCATAGTAGGTCAGACAACAGTCTTGTAGAACTTTCCTTTCAGCTTTAGGGGAATGTGTTGATCACACAGTACTCCGGTCGCACCTCTCCATGTCATCCATCCCACTTTAATTCTTTGAGAAACATCATCTATGTCACCTTCTTTGTGTATGATAGACCCCAGATATCTGAAATAGTCACTTGACAATATCTCTCTCAATATTCACCATGTCATCATCCCGAATAGTGTGACTAAAGTTACACATCATATACTTTGTCTTTGATCTACTAATTTTAAATCCTCTTGTTTCCAAGGTCCACAACTCTAACTTAGTGTTAATCCTTGCTTTTGTCTCATCCACCAAAACTATATCATTGGCGAAGAGCATGCACCAGGGTACCTCGTCTTGGATGGTTCTTGGTTAGCTCATCCATGATAAGCACAAACAAATAAGGACTTAGGGCTGATCCTTGATGTAACCCAACCGTAATTGGAAATTCCTTGCCCTGGCCTCCCACAGATCTCACACTAGTCATCACACCCTCATACATATCTTTAATTACCTCTACATACTTACTCGACACCCCTCTCTTCACAAGAACATGTTGGATTAGATCTCTAGGGACTTTGTCATAGGCTTTCTCCAAGTCAATAAAGACCATATGGAGATCCTTCTTGCCAGCTCTACATCTTTCCATGAGCCTCCTCAATAGATAGATAGCTTATGTCGTGGATCTACCTGGCATAAAACCAAATAGATTCTTCAAGATATGAGTCAATCTTCTCAGATGGGCTTCAATAACCTTCTCCAAGAGTTTCATAGTATGACACATTAATTTTATGCTTTTATAGTTATTGCATCTCTAGACATCACCCTTATTTTTATAAACTGAAACTACAATGCTTCTCCAATCATCTGGCATTTTCCTTGTGATCATAATCTTGTTAAATAACTCGGTTAGCCAATATACCCCACAAACTCCTCTAGCTTTCCACACTTCAATTGGGATTTCATCCGGGCCAGGTGTCTTGCCTACTTTCATCTTTCTTAAGGCTTCTTTAACTTCTACCACACCAACCTTTCGTATATAACTATGGTGTGTGGTGTCTTGATGAATAATGTCGTTAACCGAATCGGTCATATTCGAACTATCTCTATTTAGAAGTTCACAAATATATTCATCTCATCTTCTCACAATGTCCTCATCCCTTACTAATACTTTTCCATCCTCCCCTTTTATACATCTCACCTGGTGGAAATCTCTACTCTTTCTTTCTCTCAATTTAGCTATTTTATAAATAGCTTTTTCCCCTTCCTTTGTGTTTAGCTTAATATAGAGCTCCTCATATTTCTTCACCCTAGCCATCCCCACCATCTTCTTAGCCTCGTTTCTGATCTCATCATACCTCTTTTTATCTTCTGTTTCTTTAGTCTGTTTCCATTCTTAAATTTCTCTTTCTTGGTCATGATGGTTGCTTGGACCTCCTCATCCCACCACCAAGTCTCTCTAGGGGCTTGACGCCTACCCATTGCTTCCCCTAGAACTTGCTTGGCAACCCTCATAATACAAGTCATCATTTCGTTTACATCACGTTGGTAACTCCCTCAAAGTCCCACTTTCCTTGTTTGACCACATTTTCAGTAAATGTGCCTAGGGACTCCCCTTTTATCCCCACCATCTTATCTTAGGGTAAATAGGTTCCCTCCTCCTACGCTTTATGTACCAAGGCACATATCCATGAACGCCAGTCTATATTGGGTGGTTAGACTCTCCCCAAGAATAACCTTACAATCCTGATATAACATTCTGTATACGCTTCTAGTTAGGATGAAATCTATTTGACTGGAATGAATCCCACTTTTGTTGGTAACCAAGTGTTCCTTTCTTTTTTCAAAGAAAGTGTTCAAAATGGATAGATCATACGCTACCGCAAAGTTTATGATTGAGGTCCCCTCCTCGTTCCTCTCTCCAACCCCGAAGCCCCCATGGACATCCTTAAACTCTACAATCGCTCCCAACATGTCCGTTCAGGTCACCTCCAACAATGATCAATTCATCTTGGCCAAAACCCTACACTAACTCATCCATGTGGTCCCAAAATTGGTGTATAAATAAGCACAAACGATATTGACAACCTCCTTCTCCAACACTAATTTGATAGATATAATCCTATCACTCAATCTTTTGACTTCCATTACATCTTTCTTCAGATCTTTATCCATTATTATCCCCACTCCGTTTCCATTAATTTGGTCTCCCGAATACAAAAGTTCGAAGTCATCCAACAATTTAGCTTTGTCACCTTTCCATCTAGTCTCTTGGATACAAGCTATATTAATCTTTCATCTCCCTCAAAACATCTATCAACTCCAAGGTCTTACCCGTTAAGGATCCAATGTTCCAGGAAGCTAATTTAATCCTACGTTTCTGAGCTAGCATAAATCCTCTCACCTACCGTTGCCCTACTAATCACTGCATTTGGGCGTGATGCGACGCGTCGCATACGGTGGACGCCCTAACCAGTTAAGGACGAGATGACATGATAACAAGAAAAAGAACAAGAAAGCATAAAACTGGGATTCATAGTAGATAAGGATATGCAAGAGAGTACTTAATGCATTAAAAGACACTCACACAACTGGGGAAAAAAAAAAAGTTGGAAATTCAAACAAAGCAAGATATCGGGATGCTAACACAGTGCAAGTAACTAAAACAATAATGTTGGAAAGCGTAAACATGTGATACAAACAACAGAGATGATACAGAGTTGGTATAACAGAGCATATAACTCGACAGAGGATCAGATATACAACTGGACAAATATAAAGGGATGCTACTTAGGCTACAGTTAGTCAAGTAGGCACAATGTAACACCTGAATGCACCACCAGTAACTCAAAATATCGACAGTATAAAGATCAAATATACAACGTGACATATAGAAAGAGATGCTACATCAGCTACAACAGATCAAATAAGCACAGCCAATAACTCAAAATATTAACAAAATAAAGATCAAATATACAACTTGGCATATAAAAAGGGAAGCTCTACAGCTACAACAGATCAAATAGCATAATAATACAGCTGGATGCACAGTTCACCGAAATATAAAGTGTTCTAGCCCAATAAATTAGAGTTATCAATGGCTAATAGTAAATAGAATGCACACAATGGTTAAGGGTAGAAGAATGTCAGCTACGACACAGCACTCCAAGGGCCATGACCAAGGGTAGTTCAGCCGAGGAAGCGATGTGATATGGGTCAGCACACTGCCGACGCAGACCGATTCAGTTTTGGTGCAGTTTGACACAAAGCTGTGAGACAGTGGCGGTGGTAGGGCAGAGGTGCACGGATAGGGGGTGGGGGTGATGAGCGAGGGGCAGGAATATGAATCGTTGGTAGTGGGTGTGAGGGTTGTTGGAATGATCGATAAGATGGGGTTAGGAGAGACAGATGGAAGCAAGGAGTCCGGATGAAGAATCGAGTACTGGGAAGATAGAACAAACAGCAGAGAGAGAGTCGGGGGAAGGCAGGGCAGAGATGGTCAGGGAAGAAGGGAGACGATGGTAATTTTTATATATATTTTTTTAATCGTCTATCTTTCTCAGCAGGTGTTCTCGTGAAGGAGGAAAGGGGGATAGTGATTGAGAGGAGGATAGAGAGTTTTGGTGGTGGTAGGAGGTAGGGATTCCGAGGATTTCAGGTGTTCAAGGATGACGTAGGGATTGTCCGGCAGTGAATAGGTAAGCGTAGTTCTGGAGGGGTCAGCGACGGGGAGTGGGGGTTATACGTACCTGAGTCGTGCACAGCTGCTGTATGGTAGTGACCAAAGCCGTTCCAGGAGTGTCACAATCAAGAGAATCTCGCACTCCAGAAATCTCGTGGCTGTGAGAAGCCCAAACGAATCGCAGAGCTAGTTAAGTGGCTCTGTTTGATCGCACACAGCAACCTCAAAACCCCTTTCTGATGGTGGTGCTCTGTGTGCTACTTAACTAAGCGCTAGAGGGTGGTCTCGGTTTACCCGTTGAGGTAAGGACGAGAACTAGAGAGCAAGCGAGGGGCTCACCAGACTCTGATCTCGCCGGAAGTCAAACCATGAGAATCTGGCCATTAGGGTAAGAGAGAGAGAGGCCTCCTCAACTCTCAAGCCCTTTAAAGAAAGACCAAGTATAATCTTTTCGCTTAGAGCTTATGGTCTGCTACATAAAGCTGGTGGTTCAGGTTTATAATAACATTGTTTACTTCTTCCCCCGAAATACATCATGGGCATATGTGCAAAAAGGGATTATCGAATTACAGATTGTGCTTCTGTTAACAAGAATGTCTTTGCTCAACTACAAGGGCCGGGAACTCATTGTATAGACCAATCACACGGAAACCAATTTTAGGATCCCCATAAGAATTTGAAAAGGCATTAAAAATTAGAGAAAACTAAAATCCACCTGTATAGATACGTGAAAAGGGAAGACTTGACCCTACCATGTGCTGAAAGATGATAATAACTAGATTTGATTACAACATTGTATTATTGAATAGTAAAACAGGAATGCAATTATAATGGAACTACCAAATGAATCAACAAGATCACACAGGAGAAAAACAAAGCTGTTAAGATAAAGAAAAAATTTTGAAAATGAAAGAAAAATTCTTCATGCCCTAACAAGTATACAATATCAAATTCACACAAAATCGCATAATAAGTTGTGTCAGCAAGAAAAGATATATGGAAAACCACACTTACATACGATCTTGTGGCCAAAAAACCTTAATCTTGGAACCAACCAGATTCTCACCATATTCTATAGCACCATGCTGCGTTTCAGAAGACTGAAAAGGAAAATTATTATCTTGATGAGAAAGTGATTAAATGACAAAAGCTAGAGCACTAGCATAACATTAGAAGATAATCAGTGGTCAATCAAAAGAGTTCAGAACAAGGGAAGAATTCATGCCATCTCAGAATGGGATTATAGTATTATCTGGGAAAGTCCAACTCAAGACATGTGTTATACTAGTTACAGCAATTGAAACAGATAGAGACTGGCATGAACCCAATCGATTGACTTCCAAACACAACCAGGAGGCTAGTCAATAGCAAGCTTATTTTTCTAAACTTGAACCAGTTTATTTACTACATTTCACAATCCCTGAAAAATAAAATTATGAATCCTACAATCCAAAAACCAATACCAATTGGACTCTGCTTAACATGTTGCAAGCATCAATCCAAGCAATCACATGAGACGTATACAACATAGTTCAAATATTAAAAAGCAAATAGAAAGAGATAACCAAAGAAGTCTATAAACCAGATACACATCAAATTACAACATATTAGTATAACATACCTCTTCCTTCCCGGGAGTACGTTTCCTCTTAGAAGGTATCTTTGGGGTGTCTTCAACTTGACTTTCATCTTTATTTGATGCCTTTGTTGCAGACTTTGGTGAAGAAGCTAAAACCTGTGTAATACATAGTGACAAAAAGTAACTTATTCAGAATGGAAAGAGGTTCAGAACATAACCACCAAACTACCAATTAACAAACCATAGTGATAGGTTACCTTCTTACTTGATTCTTCAACATCCTTGTCAGATACAGATTTGCCCCTGGCCCGCTTATTTTTAACCCCCTGTTGTTTTCCTGATGATTCATCCTCATTGGAAATTTTTACATCTACCTTCTTACCAGACTTCCTCAGCGACTTAACATCTGAATCACTTGTGGCTCCAGCTTCCTTCTTTGAGACAATATCAACTGGAGTTGATGTTTTCTCATTGGCATTCCCAGAAAGTGCTTTTTTCCCTGTGCGCTTATGTGGTTTAGCTTCAGATTCACTCATGCCCTCCAAATCCTTTTTGGCTGCAGAAGGAGTAGCTTCATCTTCACCATGATCACTCAATGAAGCTCCCTTTGGTGGCGAACCAGGTTCAGCTTTTTGGTTTCTGCTTCCTTTCTTCTTTGGAACCCGGCGTCCCTTCCTAGAGCGCGTTTCATTAGTATTGGTCTGAATTGGTGATGAAGCAACATTTATAGCCTCACTAGGTGACGCTGCTGGAGAGGAAGCCTGTGCCTGACTCTCCTTCTCTGGTTCAGATGACACAGCTATGCTCTTGGTAGAAGGGCCTTCAGAAGTTGCACTATCAGCTTCCTTTGTGCGACTCTTCCTCCGATCAGGCAGCTCTACAGATTCTTTCTCAT
Organism: Telopea speciosissima; assembly: GCF_018873765.1. Taxonomy (NCBI): domain Eukaryota; kingdom Viridiplantae; phylum Streptophyta; class Magnoliopsida; order Proteales; family Proteaceae; genus Telopea; species Telopea speciosissima. The sequence continues at coordinate 11,960,602 of NC_057926.1, forward strand.
GACCAATCCGAGAATGGTCAGAACCTTCTGTAGAAGTCATCAAAGAATTAGGTTTCCTACCCCTTGCTTTCTTCGTAGCTTGATCTGGCTTTGTTTCTGGTTTGACTACCTTCTCAGATTCCAAACTATCAGGTTCAATCTTCACTGCTCCATCAGTACTTTTGGATTGATTAGTACGACGGGGACGTTCAGGCTTCTTTTTTGGGGAACTTGGATCTGTCAAAGAATCATCATTTCCAGTTTGAGAATTACCATTGCTCATCACTGACTTGGGGGATTTATCCACAGCAGGATCTTGCGATCCAGAACCAGTCACTTCTGGTGCGAGTTCATTAGCTTCCTGAGAAATAAACAGTAAAGTTATGCATGCTCAATTTAAATATTTTAATCATTCAGCAAAATCTAAAACAATTGGCAAAAAATATGATCAGAGGAATACAGCCAAAGGATCACATGCCTGGAGTAGCTCATCTGCACCAGCCTTCTCCAACGATTTGCTCTCATCTCCCTGAAAAATGCCAATAAACAAGTTTTAAAAAATACTAATAAAAAAGAAAAAGGAAAAACTCCATAACAAATATATTCACATCATCTGGGCATATCGCACTATGAATAACAAAATAATTGAACATTACTTATCAAATCCTTTGGCAATATACTGCATATAACAGTGAACATTACGATACAAGAATGGAGTTCGATTGGAAAAATCAATCAGAATGAGATGGGCGAATGGACTCACAGCACCATCATATTATTAGCTGAGTATACATTGACCAGACCTACCCAAATATGGCAGCAAAGGGAAGTAGAAAAAAATGGAGATTCGGAACAACAGAAACAAGCCCCACCATGAAGGAACCGTCAACAACCTCTTGCTTTTATGCAAATGCCAAGTAAAATCCATTAAAACTCCCACTCGGGGTTCACAATTTCACCAAAAGACTGGTTTTACCAAACAGAGTAACTGGAATCTTTTATCAAAATCGACATAAATGGGCAACATCAGCAAAGCTTCACAGAGATGGCAAACCAAGGTGTTTTGCTTGGCATTTAACCGCGAGGGGATGCTATATTAAGCATAAATAAACATCTAAGATTGATTAAAATCATAAGAAAATAACCCTCAAATGGTTTTATGACTTTGAAACCTACTTTGACAGTCTGTGAATGGTTTGAACAGAACAGATTTTCAGCATAACACATCCAAGGGATCCATGTAGGGGCCTGATAAATTGCAGTGGCCATTGATGTTGTGTCCCCGCAAGTTTCACATTACCATCCGTTTGTAAATTTCCACACAATTTCCAAAATACCCAGATGGCCTCACCATTTCATCCCATGTCATGGCAACAACACATCTACGCATGCCACCCACCAATATTTATTATTCTGTTCACTAAGCTAAGGAAAAGTATAATGTCTGAATGGCAAGAACAACAAATTGTTCTCAATTCGTTTTACATTTCCTCATGGAGATGTTTAGATAACACAACATATCCTAATAATTAAAAGATCAGGAGAATATGCCAAACAAGGCTGCCAAGAAAGACGCCATCGACTACTCACTTGCAAATATGGATTCAAGCGAAGGGAGTAATTATATCCACAGAAACCCAGACAGAAAACAAACAGAATAAACCAGAGATGTAAACCAAGTAATACACCTGCAGCGTTGGCCGGTAAGATTAATGGGAGAGCAATTAGAATACAAAACACAATAATTTTCATAAAACAAGTTATCTAGATCACCAAGAGAGAATAGATTCAAGCAAATAAGATAATGGTATTCAGGGAAATCCAGGAAGGAAGCAAACAGAAGCAAACAGAAGCAACCAAAGATTTAAGCAAATATGTCCACAAGATTAACAGGGAAACAATTAGAATCCCAAACACAAATAAATTCCATAAAATAAGTTATCTAGATCACAAGGAGAGGCGCACCGGATGTTCGCCTGATGCATTGGCTTTATTGTGTTCAGCAGCATCAGATGTCTCACGGCATATAGAGGCCACAATGTCACTGTAATCATTGAAAGAAATGCCCAACGATTCTACTGCGTGAATCATGTACGGTTTAAGCTTAGCAACACAGTTTCCAATTACTTTCTTCCCAAGTTTTTGTGCAATAGGCAAAACATCCTGATACAGAAAAACTAATAAGACAGACAAATGGGAAAGAAGAAAATAATAAAGCAAAAGACGTCATGTAAACAACAAATTACCTTATTTTCCTTTTTGACACTATCTAAGAGGGGAGAAAGAAGCTCCACGGATATATCTTCACTTTCCTCTAACACAAGGGTCATAATTGTCTCCATGGCAGAGAAGACATTTTCTGGGTGGTCATCCCTGATATTTTAGCAAAAGCGTTCACATAATAATAAGTTTAGTTACTAGAACACTATGGTACACCTAATTCAAGAATACATAAATAAGTATCTATGCATTATTTAAAATAAAAAGAAATAAAAGACGATATTTCCCAACAAAAGAAAAAGATCAATGATCAAAAATGTGTTTAGCTTAGCCATTTATAATGTTCATAACCAAACTCACAATTGTCATACTGCCACAAATTATTATAAGATTTTATGCTTAAAGGACCATATTTGAATTATTCAAGTGACTATAATAATTGGACATCAGCTTGCTGGATGGCCCAAATATCTGGCACACGGGTCCAAGGTCCCACCCCCCCCCCCCCCACATAATAATAAGTTTAGTTACTAGACCACCAAGGTACACCTAATTCAAGAATAATTAAATAAGTATCTTTATTTAAAATAAAAAGAAATAAAAGACAATATTTCACAACAAAAGAAAAAGATCGATGGTAAAAAATGTGTTTAGCTTAGCCATTGATAATGTTCATAACCAAACTCACAATTGTCATACTGTCACAAATTATTATAAGATTTTATACTTAAAGGACCATATTAGAATTATTCAAGTGACTATAATAATTGGACATCAGCTTGCTGGATGGCCCAAATATCTGGCACACGGGTCCAAGGTCCCCCCCCCCTCTGATAGATCGAGTTCAACCAAAATGGAATTTGCCAAATGGAAAAATAATGCTTTGAAAATCTAGTGACTACCAAGAGGGTGCATGGCCAACTGAATGGTTGCAAGGTAATATATGGGATTAGGTTCAGAATTTTGACAAATGGAAAATCAAGACCATGCTCTCAGCATCCAAATAGTCAGTATCGCTATATCACCATTCCATGTGGCAAAAAGTAGGAGGAACATACAGAAAGGCCTTCCAATGTGGGCCATGTAAAAGAATTAATTATTTTTTATTAAAATGGTAATTTTTGTATGTTGTGGCTGCTAACTTGGGCCTCGCATATAAAACACAATGATCTTTCATGGTAACTGCTGTTTTGGTTACATTGATGCACAGCGATAGAAGGATCTGCTGATGATGGGCATGAGAGAGAGAGAGAACCTGCTGGTTCGGATGCACGCAAGGATGAAGAAGAGAGAGAACAGAAGAAAAAGGCAACAACCTCACTATCAAAATAAATCAATTTCATTAATCAAATCGTGACGAGGCTAAGCCTCTTACAGGTATTTATAAAACTGAAAACAGAAGAAACAGAAATATAAACAAATAAGGGAACTCCTACTAGGGGTGCAAGTTTGGCCCAACAAGCATGAGCCCAAGCTCGAGCCCAGCAAGGTTTGGGCTAGGATTTTTAGCCTGAAGGGTGTGCCAGAGTTGAGATTCCTAGGCCCAGGCTAGGGAAGGCCTTGGGTTGAGCCCGGTCCAGCCTGATGCCCTTGTATATATATTCACACATTTTTTATATAACATAAATCAAAACCAAAAATAATGCAAGAGGCTTGGGATGTCTAGCTTTATTTATAGGCATCACATTCTGATGTAGTTAAATCATCTAAACAGGCTTATTTTATTAGAAATAAGCCTTGAGTTGGGTTATATATGTGTTGGGCCTTTAGTCCAATGGGTTTTTTTTGTAATGGGCCATTTTAATGGGCCTATAATATGAGTAAAGGCTAGGCATACGGGATTAGTTGAGCTAAAATCTTTATTTCTTTATTCCAATTGTTTTTGAGTGTTTTAGTTAGGCTGGATTAGGATTTTTTATGACGTGATCGGGACGTACTGATCTGGGGTCAAACCGTCTTGCAAAATAGCAAACTCTGGCTGAGGAGTGCCGGTCTGAGCCGGCGGAGTGAGCTCCGATGCCAAAGTTAGATCGCGCGCACAAATATCTCTAGGTTGGAAAAAACCTGAGCTAAGTCAGTCCCCTTTACCTGAATGTTGCCATAAATAGGAGAGCATTGGACTTCATTTTCTCATTCGTTGCTCACTTTCAAAGGTCGTGCTGCTGTCTTGGTCGGTTGCATTCTTTAAGCTCAGGTCGCTTCCTTGGTCGGCGCTTTTTTCCTCTTGCTTTGAGAAGTATCTTCGATTGGGTTGGCCACAAGTAAGTTTTTCTTTTACTTAAGGCTTATAGTGGTAGTGAGTACAAGTTGCCTAAGGTGAGTAGTTCCGTAAAGGGCTTTAGTCAGGGTTTCGACCGTGCCTCACCTAGTAGTCTGAATGCCAAAGACCTCCTCAGTTCGGCTTCCGATGACCTTGACAATGTTCGTCCTGACCGGGATGTGGCAGTGGGGCCCGATCGTGAGATCCATAAACCATTAGTTGCTCATCCCGACTTAGGAGGGGGGACGAGTTAAGACTGCCGATCCTGTTGCCGAGGCGGACGAGGTCGTAGAAGTAGAAATTTTGGCTACGGAGAGCTAGGGTTTAGTCGATCATGGGGTCCAAGTCATCCAAGATGATCAGGTCAGCTCTGACGAAGAGGATGATGATGAAGATGAAGATGATGATGACAAATATGACGATGACGACAGTGATGAGTCCGGATCGGACGAGCAAGAACAAAGCGTATACAACATGTCCAGTATTCCGGGAAAATCCGACCTAGTTCGGATAAGGAAAAAGTATGGAATTCCCCATGAGGTCATCTTGAGAATTCCTTCCGAGAAAGAGATGGCGTGCCACACCCAGAGTCCGTGGGTAAGTTTGTACGAGATGTCCTTTTTTAATGGGTTGAGGCTCCCTGTCTTGGGCCTTGTCAAGGAGATATTTGACCACTGGCTTTTGATCCCCTGCCAGCTCGTTCCGAACTCCTGGAGGATCATCCTCAGCTTTTATGTATTCTTTAAGAGGATCGGTTTTAAGCCCACCTTGCCCTCGTTTTCTTTTATTTTATGTTGAAAAAGTCCAATTTGGACGGGTGGTACTATTTCACCCGTTGTAATTTGGGCAAGAACAAAAAGGGGGTCCTGCTCTTCGTAGCCATGCCCACTTCGGTTAAGAAGTGGAAAGATCGGTTCTTCTATGCCGACATCCCAGGGGCACCATTCAGGTCGGAGTGGCTCGAGATCAAATTGAAAATTACCAATCGATCCATTACCCTAAGTGGCAAGGCGGAGAAAGCTGTTGCCCGTGCCGCAAGGGTCAAGAAGTTTGATGTCAGAAAGCTGAACTCCGACGATTTCCTAAGGGAAATGAACTTGGGTGAGTTAAGTTAGCTCGGCTCAGCCCTTGGTTGTTAGGTCTGGTTCTAACCTTCTTTTGCTTTTGCACTTCTTCCAATGACATTCAAATTGGATAAGGAAAGTCTTGCCCGAGCCACACTCGAGAAGAAGAGAAAAACGGCAAAGGAGAACTCTCGAAAGAAGGGAGAGTCGAGCCGAGGTGTCGCCCCGACCAACAAAGACAAGGGGAAAGCTAGCGTCACGGTTCCCCTGAAACCGTCAAAGGGCAGTTCGAAGGCGCCTCCCCCCACCAGGGTTTTAATTATTGACAGAGATGATGGGCTCGACAGGGACGAGCAAGAGAAGAAAGACATGAAGAGGAGGGAGGAGATTCCCTCGCCATCCGTAAAACGGGTCGAGCGGGAGAAGACAAAGCTATCACCCGAAGAGAAAGGGAAGAAGGTGGACACGAGGCTCAGGGAGGACGACCCTGAGCCGAATTATTTATCAGATGGAATTTGAAAGCTAGCGATTCAGCGATGGACGACGGTGTTGTTACCAGGGAGTGGGTCTCCAAGTGCCGACTTCCTCGGGATCGGAATGACCTGAGGGAGCTTTCCAACGGAGCCTTCTCTACAGAATTTTATAGGTACTTAAACACGGTGCGTTCTCACTCATTTTCTCATTGTGCCTTTTTCCTTGGTACTGGAAAGTTCTAACTTTTCTTATTTTTCTCTTCCTCTTTTCTATTTTTTAGGGTTTTTCTTCTTAACCAATAAAATGATACATCCCCTATACATCTAACCATTGGACCCCACAAAATAAATTAAAAACTATTCTACTTCTAATTTAAAAAATTATTCAATACTTTGGGCCCATGGTATTATAATGCTCCAATTAACATATAAAAATCCAAGATGTAGATTTTGAGATCAAACAACATCAACACAGCTGAACTAGCCAGCTGCATCATATACCAAGTTGAGGCAAACCGATAGAAGGATCTGCTCGTGAGGGGTACAAGAAGAAAAAGAACCACGCTGGTTCAGATCCCGCAGAGATGAAGAGAGAGAAGAGAGGTGAGAACAGATCAAAGTCATGGAGGGAGAAGAGAGGAGAGAGAAAGAAGCATCAACCTCACTAGTCACTACAAGATTCTAAAACTCGGGTTTCGACCCAGCCAGAAACCGAGATATGGTCGAAACCTGTGATTTTTTTCCCGCTAACTCGAACTGGTGGTTTCGAGGCCTAGAAATGCTTTTTTTATCTGATTTTTTGTATACAGCCTATTTTTGACATTCTAAACACAATGCATGAACTATTTTCACCTAAAAAAAAAAACACTAATGGTTACAATGATTTTTTACCCAAGTTTACTAGTGTACGCACAGTGTGAATCATAGTTGTCAAGATAGACATTTATTTATACCAAATATCGTTTAAGTAAATGTTTCATCTACTTGGGATAATATTCAGAATAAGCAAATACCCACTATTTGAATCCAATAAAAATAGTTAAAAAATAAAATTTCAAAAAGATAAAAAGTCAACCCCCAGTTCAAGAACAAAAATTGAATTTTCGGCGATAGGTGAAATTTTTAACTTTTAAATGCTGGGATTTTTCTCAAATCTAAAAATTCCCTAAATCTTAATACGGTAAAACATTGCTAAAAACCAAAAGTGCGGTAATATATTCATTTGTTTTAATGTCTAAAAAAATATTTTCAATTAGAGCGATTTTAAATAGCATTCACGAACATCAAATAAGGTTTGACCGAAACATAACTCCTTCAATATCGCACTTTTGGTTTTTAGCAATGTTTTACCATATAAAGATTTATGGAATTTTTAGCTTTGAGAAAAATCCTAGCATTTAAAAGTTGAAAATTACACCTACCACCGAAAATCCAATTTTTGTTCTTGAAGGGGGGGGTTGATTTTTTATCCTTTTGGAATTCGATTTTTTAACTATTTTTATTGGATTCAAATAGGGCGTATTTGCTTATTTACGAATAATATCTTAACTAAATGAAACATTTACTTAAATGACATTAGGCATAAAGAAATGTTTGTCCTGGTTTCTAGCATAAATAATTGTATGTCCTAGTTTCGAGCCAGGTTTCCTCAAGTTTCGATAGGCATGTGTTGAAACTTGTGAAATATGGGTTGTTTCAATCGAAACTGGTTGAAACTAGTGACTTTTTTCCACCCACATCTCGTCTCGGTTTCTCAAGAAAACGAGATATTAGCAATTTCAACCGAGATTTGTTACCATGCCTCACTATCAAAATAAAACTAGATCAATGCCATTAATCAAATCATGAGGAGCCTAAGCCTCTTACATGTATTTTTAAAACTGAAAACAGAAGAAAAATAAATAAAAACAAGGGAGAGAGTTCCCATGAGGGCAATGTAAGAAGGAATCTGCACACTACAACCAATGAGGGCTTGGAAAGTGGTATCATCCATATGAGGCCTATATAGTTAGATAAAAGAGAGATGTCACTATGGATCCCACTGTTTATCATGCGAGGAGGCCGGAGGGCATAAAGGAATCTGTCCAAGGGCAGTGTAGCAATCTTTTTCCCAAAAAACAAATAAGGGAACCTCCTACAATCAACCACCAATAGGGATTCCTCAACAGAAACCCAAACCAACTAATACTCTCTTCCACCTGCAGGCGAAAAGAAGATCCCCTAATCGACTCAATATTTACAATAAGATAAATACAATAAAATAAGGGTAATTCTAGGCATCACTATACCTAGCGAAGCATAACACTTAATAACTATTTGCTACTTGGCAGCACATGGATTAGTCCATGTAATAAAGGACCCCCTCCTCCTTCCTGGGCATCCCTAGGCCTCCCTTGAACATGCCCATGCCACCTCAAACGCCTCTCTTCGATCTTGTCATTGATCAAAGCAATTCCCAAGTCAGCTCTAATACGTTCATTCCTTACTTTGTCACTCCTAATTTTCCGCACATCCATTTTAACATCCTCATCTCAGTTACACATAGTTTCTCAATATGACACTTCTTAACTACCCAAACACTTTGCCCCATACATCATACCCGGTCATACAATAGTCCAATAGAACTTTTCTTTAAGCTTTAAAGGAATGTCAGTCCACATAACACTCCGGATGTACCATCCCATTTTAATTCTCTGCGAAACATCATCCTCTATGCCACCTTTTTATTTATAATTGACCCCAGATATCTAAAATAGTCACTTTGTGGTATCTCTCGATCCTCAATTCATACTATGTCAATATCCATCATAATGTGACTAAAATTAAACACCATATACTCCATCTTCGTTACTAATCTTAAATCCTCTTGTTTCCAAGGTTATCTCCAGAGCTCTAACTTCACGTTAATCCTTGCTTTTGTCTCATCCACTAAAACGATATCATCGGCGAAGAGCATATACCACGGGACCTCGTCTTGGATGCTCTTGGTTATGTCGTCCAAGAATAGCCAAATAGGAAACAATCAGTGACAGAAATCAGCTCTAGGGTTTTGAACTAACTAACAAACAAAAACTAAAAACAAAGTTGAAATTAGAAGCAATAACGCAACAAGCCACAAATAATAATTCCAACCAACTAGACTTGTGATAAAAATAGATCCACAAGATGACAGCTAACTAATATCAGAAAGTATGAATATTGATAATAAAAAAAAAGGGAAAAGGAATGCTAACCGATGTTCTGCCTCGACATGTACTTGTGCCCAGGCATAGCCGCACGCGAAATGATCGGCGCAACCCTACTTCTTTCCGCCTTTCCAGGGGGTGCGCTGGTTATTTTGCATGCGGATGTGCTTGGGTGCATGTACACGCCGAGGCACAGCACCAGTTAGCATTTTTTCTCCCTAATAAAAAAAGGATATTCTAACTATTGACCATGGAACGTTGATGTTAGCAGATCTGAATTAGAGAATATTGCTTGGATGATCAAATACTGACCATAGGCCTTTGTATTTACAATGAATAATAGAGATTACTTGGATAGAAGAGCCCCCTAATATAGCCGACTCTAATATAGAGTGGTTGTATATGATAAAAAATATAATAAAACACTGAAAAAGGTCCAGAATACCCCTACGGTATTCTGTCCAATACAATCCAACACTCCCCCTCAAATTGGTGCATATATATCATGCATGCCCAACTTGACTAAAATAAGATGAAACACTTTGCCACTCAACCCCTTAGTGAACACATCAGCTATTTAATCAATAGACTGCACAAAGAGAACACAGATGAGTTCGCCTTCAAGTTTCTCCTTGATAAAATGTTTGTCAACCTCCACATGCTTGGTACGATTGTGCTAGACAGGATTATGAGCGATGCTAATGGCAGACTTATTATCACAATATAGCATCATGGGAAGATGGACAGCAACACCAACATCCTGCAACAATCCTCTAAGCAATAACAGTTCACAGATTCCTTGCGCCATGGCACGAAACTCTGCTTCAGCACTGGATCTTGCCATAACATTCTGCTTCTTGCTACGCCATGTGACAAGATTCCCACCCACAAAAGAGCAATATCCAAAGATAGATTTTTTGTCGATAGAGCCAGCCCAATCAACATCAGTATAAGCTTCAACCTTCAGATGACCATGAGGGGATAAAAGTATTCCTTTTCCTGGAGCAGACTTCAAATAATGGAGGATGCAAAGTATTGCCTCCATATGAGAGGAATAAGGATCATGCATAAACTGACTTACCAAGCTTACGGCAATAGCAATGTTTGGCCGTGTATGAGAGAGGCAGATCAGTTTACCAACCAACCGCTGATAGCGACCTTTGTCAACTGGTTCACCTTCTTTCTCCTTGAGTCTTGCAATAGCTTCTATGGGAATGTCTCCCGGATGACACCCTAACAGCCCAGTCTCGAACAACAGATCTAGGATATATTTTCTTTGAGAAAGAAAGATGCCCTTTGAAGATCGAACAACTTTTATTCCCAAAAAATATTTTAGAGGTCCCAGACCCTTTATTTCGAACTCACGACCAAGAAAGTGCTTCAGTTTGTTGATCTCATCACCACATTTCCGGTTACCACAATATCGTCCACATAGACTATGAGAAGAGTAACCTCATCACCAACTCGTTTGATGAACAAGGTATGATCAGCATTGCTTTGTTTGTATCCCACAGAAACCATAGCCTTGTGAAACCTGCCGAACCAAGCTCTAGATAAATGGTTCAACCTATAAAGAGCACGCTTCAATCAACAGACCTTTCCCCTGGTCTTGTCATCAGAAAAGCCTGGTGGGATGTCCACATATACCTCTTCCTCTAGCTCTCCATGGAGGAAGGCATTCTCCACATCCAACTGTTGAAGAACCCATCCAAGATTAACAGCATAAGATAATAACAATCTTACAGTGTTGAGTTTTGCCACTGGTGCGAAGGTCTCCCGATAGTCAACCCCGTATGTCTGAGTAAAGCCTTTTGCAACCAGACGTGCCTTATATCGATCCACAGTCCCATCAACCTTCTGTTTGACCACAAACACCCATTTACATCCCACTGGTTTTTTCCCTAGAGGAAGAGCTACAAGATCCCAAGTATTAATATTTTTCGATGCTCTCATTTCTTCCAACATTGTTGCCTTTTACTTTCCATTTGTATAAGCTTCCTACCAAATTTTAGGAATAGAAACAAAAGAAAGAGAGGACACAAATGCAGGAAAGGATGGAGACAGAGAACTATAAGAAACAAAACAAAAAATGAGATGCTGAGTGCAAGTCCTAGTACCTTTGCAATGAACAAGAGGTAGGTCAAAAGGAGAGATCTTACCAAGAGCAGTTGGGTCTTGATCTAAAGTCAGCAATTGGATGGGTACTGGTGCTACAGTGGATTTAAGTTGCCCTTTTCTGGAACATCCTCTTTGATAGGTTAAAATGTTGGGGTCGTCAACCCTCTTCTGAAATTCACTAATGGTTCTCTGGACTGGAGTCAGCTCCCCCTGATTAGGAACTTCACCATCACTATTGTCCATAGTCTCCTTTTGTATAGGATTCTCTTTGGCTAAAGGAGCAGCAGCCAAAGGAGTAGGGGCAGTAGCCAAAGGAGTAGAGGCATTACTAGGGACAGCAGCCGAAGGAGGACAAATCTCAAGAGTAGGCTCAAGTAAAGGAAACACATCTTCACTAGAACTCTCCCCCTGAAGAGGTGGTGAAGAATAACAAGAAAGGCCTTCATGAAAAATAATATCCATACTAACCAAACGACGACGGGAAAGGGGATGGTAACACTTATAACCCTTCTGGGTTGAAGAATAACCCAAAAAAAATACATTGTAACCCACAGGGTTCAAGTTTGCTAGGAGACTTTGCATCCCTAACATAACACACAGCCAAACACTTTCGGTGAAACAACAAAGGAGGAATCCCCAAGTAAAACCTCAAGCGGACTACAGGAGTCAAGAACCCGTAGGCAACCGATTAATGAGAACAACATCTCCCGAATATTGGGAGGGAACATGTCGAGCAAACATCAATGCCCTGGCCACCTCTAGTAAGTGACGATTCTTCCTTTTAGTCACACCATTTTGGGTTGGGGTATCAACACAACTAGTCTGGTGAATAATACTATGGTCAGCAAGATATTTTTGGAAGTGACCTTCTGTATACTCTGTTCCATTGTCACTTCTCAAAATTTTGAAAGTGACCTGGAATTGAGTTTGAATCATCTTATGGAAATGCTGAAAACATGAAAAAACCCGATTTTTTTGTGTGCATAAGAAATACCCATATGTTTTTAGAATGACAGTTATTAAATGACACAAACCAAAGGTATCCAGAAATAGAAGTCTTACAACTAGGACCCCAAACATCAAAATGAACCACATGGAAAAAATAACTTCTTTTATTTGAAGTAGAATAAGTTGAACGTGTCTGTTTGGCCCGAATACAAGCCTCACAAAAAAATTCATCTTTATTACAACCCTTAATTAAAGCAAGAAACAAAAGAGACAGTTCTTAATGGGGAGTAACCTAATCTAGAGTGCCATTGGTAAAGTTCAGAAGAGACCAATGAGTTTTGGTGGAAAAGGATGACCATCATCAAGCAGGTACAATCCACCTTACACTTTACCACATCCAATCATCTTCCCTGTCACCAGATCCCAAAAAACACAGTGAGAAGGAAAAAATGTTACTTTGCAGTTAAGATCACGAGTAATACTACTAATGGATCAAAAGTTAGTAGTAAAATTAGGAATGTGTAAAACTGAAGCCAAGGTAAAAGAAAAGGTGCACTTAATTGATCCTTTTCAAAAGATAGAAGAAGGGGAACCATCAGGTACCCTGACTTTGTCTTTCCCAAAAGTGGGAGAATAACGATGAAAAAGACTAGAAGAACTAGTTATGTGGTCTGTAGCACTAAAATCTATGATCCAAGGATGGGATGCTACAGAAGCACAGTGACCACCAAATGGGATACCTGACCAAGCAAAATATGAACCTAAAGGAGCAAAGGAATTGGCAGTAGCTGATGTAGTAGAAGAGGCAGCAACAGAAGCCTTGAACACACGTAGGAATGCCTGTAGATCATCCTGGGATAGACCAATGTCAGTAGTAGGGGCTGTGGTAACAGTCTCAATGTGATGAACCTTGTTCTTTGACTTTTTCTTGGTAGCCCGTTTTGCTTCAAAGTCAGCTGGTTTCCCGTGAAGCTTCCAACATTTTTCTTTAGTCTGGTAGGGCTTGTTATAGTGCTCACAAGTAACAATGCCTTTAGTGGAATCACCAAGAGAGTGATTTCCAATAGGTGCAGGAGTAACCAGTGCAGCAATCTGTAGGGCTGATCTGTCAATAATAAGAGGGTGCAGCATAGCACCCCCACGGTTCTCTTCATAGGAGACCAAAGCATAGGACTGTTCAAGTGTGAGAAAAGGGGAATGGCCCAACAGTTGGACACAAATCTAATCATACTCCACATTCAATCCAGCCAAAAAATCATAAACCCTTATCTTGTCCACATGCTTCTTATATGCAGCAATATCGGCAGCTGTAGAGGGGTGGAAATCAGAAAAATGGTCTAATTGTTGCCAGAGACTGCGCAAGGTAGCATAATATTTGGAGACAGATAACTCTTCCTGAGTAGTATGAAGGACCTTTCTCCGAAGTTCATAAACCTGAGCATCATTACCAAGCTGTCTATATGTTTCCTTGCAGGCAGCCCATATTTGGGAGGCTGTATCAAGGAGCAAAAAACCATTGGCAAGGTCGGTTGCATGGAACCAATCAGATAAGACATGAGAACCCCATTGTTGGCAAGCCACCTATCTTGAAGAGGACCAAGGGTAGTCAACATAGCACTGATGCCATTAATATGGCCAGTAAGGCCACGGCCAACAATGGCAACGGATGCAGATCGAGACCATAGAAGGTAGTTGGAGTCATCCAATTTGATAGGATTAGGAGGAAAATTGTGGTATTCTGTTTTGCCTTGGCCATCATGATCAGAAGTAGCAGTGGAATTTTCTGAGTCACCCATAATCGCAGAGAAGCTGTTGCGATGAGAAACCCAATAAAAAAATCCAAGAAAAACTAAGACACTCAAGAAATTGAAGAAGATAGACCTTTACAGATGAGGATATATGTCTTAAAAAATCAGTAGCAGTGGACAAGGCAATCCCCTAGATCGATTTTGTCAGGGTTTTGAAAAAAAACTTTGTTTTGGTAAGATCGATATAGGGGGGAATGGTGCCAAAAACTTGATGGATGAAGCTGTAACTGAGGTCGAGTGTGCCTGTATTATTGGAGAATCACCCTTCCAAAAATCAGCTTCAACAAAAACCAGCAACCCAGAGATCGATATTTTTCAGGTTTTGAAAAAAATAAAAACAAATTTTGAAGAAAAAAATCGATCTATGAGGAGGGATAGAGTCTTGCGCAATAATCTTCTGCAGTTCTTGCACTTCAAGAAGGTGAATCAAGTCCGTGTACTGTAGAGAGAATCAATCCAGAAAAAACCTTGAAGTCTGTAAATATCGCAGATAGGGAGCAATCTTCTATCGAGCAGAATTTTTTTATATCGAATGAGGTGATGGAGGGCAGCATCTAGATCTTTAGATCACCTCATCAGTGCTGCCCTTGTGGGAGAATGAAGAACAAAAGGAGAAAGAGACGGGAAGAAAAAATTGAGAATAAAAAAGAGAGAAAGGAGAAATCGAAACCTGCTCTGATACCATGTTAGCAGATCTGAATTAGAAAATATTGCTTGGATGATCAAATACTAACCCCAAGCCTTTGTATTTATAATGAATAATAGAGATTACATGGACAGAAGTGCCCCTAATATAGCCAACTCTAATATAGAGTGGCTGTACATGATAGAAAATAAAATAAAACATTGAAAAGGTCCAGTATACAATCCAACAGTTGGACAAAGGATGACCTCAACTACAGAGAAGAGTAACCTTTATCTGCCAAAAAAATATGAGCAAATTACATGCACCTACCCTCGTGTTCGAATCATTTACAGAACACCCCCATTGTTTGAACAATTACATCTGTACCCTTGAAGGCTGACGGAGTTAGTGAGGTGTTAGTTTTGAAATGTAAATAACATTTTTACCCTTGTTATATCTTGAACTAAAATGATAAAATCGAAATACCATTTGCACCTTTTTTACATCCTCAAACCTAAAATCCCCAAATCTTCTTCTTCCTCCTCCTGCAACCCCACCCACCCCCAACCCTTTGCACTTTCCCTTTCTTCTTCTTCCTCCTCCTGCAACCTCACCCACCCCCAACCCTCTGCACCCTTTCCCTCTCTTCGAACAATCTCTCTCATTCTATCTTGATGGTTCTAATGCTTGCTTATGAGTTGCAGTTGAGCTGTTCATGCATTGGATGATTCGATGAATCAAGCTTTGAGATTTTTTAGCTTGGATTATTGCTTGCTTAGAAAAACTAACAACCGCTTCCATACTAGTCTGCAACCCATAAAATGGATGAAACCAGTGTTACTAGTGAGAACAAAATAACAAAAATGTGTACACAAAATAAAAATAGCTAAATTGCAGTTCTATTGTTTTCGATAGCTGAAATCTCTGAGAGTATCGATTTCTTTAATTAATCCAGATCTGTTATCTGGCTTTGGCTGATTATTTGGGGCTTTTATTAAGCAGTTTGAAGTGGTCCTTTGACCTGTTTTTGGGGATGACCTGAGGCCTTGGGTTGCTGAAATTTGAATTCTCTATACAGTGCGGCGGTTCTCTGTTTTATTCTCTTATTGGCAGAATTGGAACTTCATATTATCTTCATCTGATTTTCTGATTTCAGAAAGTATTTAGGACATTGTTGACCCTCTGTGGAAGATTGTTTGATCACAGTTTGGAGTTATTCCAGTCCTTTGTTTACAAAGCCAGTGAAGTTTGTGACCAATGAACGATGATGAATCAGCCTGCCTAAATCCGTGTCAGCTAGTTGAAAATTGTTCCCCAGAAAGTTCCGCAAAATGCCAGAAACGTGATTAAATTTCTTGCTTTCTTCGACCAATACTTGTTCTTCTTTCTTCAGTGATTCTTCTTTCGTCAGTTTTCATTTGACTTCCCATTTTGATGAACCGTTGCAATTTCAAATGCCAAATTACGTTAACATGGGAAGATTTATTTAAAATGTCTATTTCTTGAAAATCATACTCTTCTAGTCCCTGTTTTCACAAATTTGAGTCGCATTTCGCCAGATTGGAGATATTAGAGCAGCAGCAGAGCCGCCGGAGATTTTCAAACGGACAACAATAATATGCTATTTCGTGCATCTCGCATTTCACCAGATTGGAGATATTAGAACAACAGCAGAGCCATCGGAGTTGACCGCGATCAGATTTGCATCTCGAAGATCGTTGGAGTGGAGGTGGAGAGTTGAGCTCCACCCTCGCCGATCACCGGAGAGGACAGTGGAGGTTCGCAGAATGCCGGAGAAGAAAGAGGTGAGATAGATGGAGGAAGATGAGGTTGGAACGATGGTTGAGGAGATGGGTTTGGGTTTTGTAACATAAGGGTAAAAGGGTAAAAGTACATTAATGAAAGGTAATATGGCCAATTATGAACGTTTTGCTTCAACTAACAGTTTCAACTTAACAGACAGGTAAGGTAAGCCCCACAATAGTCCAGGGGAGGTCCATGTAAATGTTCAAACAACGGGGGGTGTTCTGTTAATGGTTCAAACATGAGGGGAGGTCCAAACATGAGGGGAGGTGCATGTAAATTGCTCAAAATGTAATTTCCATAACCAACACTGAAATAAAATTCGTAAGGAATTATAGTGACACACATAAGCCACACACCATCCTAAAGGCTTGTGCATGTTTGGTTTTAATTCTAATTCTCAATTCTGGCCAAGAATTAGAATTTGAATAATGACTTGATGACATACATGTCTGCTCCAATTTTGGAGCAATTCATAGAATTAAACCAGAATTGAGAATTGGGCTTATTCAAAGGCACACGAGCAATTCTGGAGAGATTCTACACCTAAGGCTTTAAAGACTGCTTTGCACACACTTTAGCCAGGGCATTCTCTTCATTTCGCAATTAAAACATAAGAAAAAGAACAGATGGAGAAAAAGGGGGTAATGCCATCAACCAAAGGAGAGGAGACTAATTAGAGACACAAATAGTGCATCCAAAATGCAATTCTCTAATTCTATGAGTTGCAATTCAGAATTGGAAAAATTAAGAGTTGGAATTGGATCCAAATGTGCCCTTAGTTTGGACTTTGGACAGCTTATCAGGATTTAAGGAGGCAAGGAGGCAGATTGAACAGAAAACATCAATTTGGTACACCTCCACCACTAGAACCCCAAATTTTGTGAGGCAAATGGCTTAAAGATTCCCAACCAACAATTCTTCAAGGGTTCTGGTGTTGGAGGCAGCAAAGATTCCAAAACGACGATTTCAGTTGGACCCACCTCCTTGCCTCCTAGAAACTAGCTTCTGAATGCAGTGCTAACCCCAAACCAATGGATTCCAGTGGGAGATAATCTTGCGATAGGATCGCAGGAAAAAATACAGAGACAAAATAACAGGTCTGATACACCAATAATCAATTGAAGGATCTGATTTTAATGTAGAAAAGTTCTACAAAGTGTGATCAAAATCTAACAGTAAAATTCTCACTATG
This sequence comes from Telopea speciosissima, assembly GCF_018873765.1. Taxonomy (NCBI): domain Eukaryota; kingdom Viridiplantae; phylum Streptophyta; class Magnoliopsida; order Proteales; family Proteaceae; genus Telopea; species Telopea speciosissima. Next base: position 11,978,280 of record NC_057926.1, read on the forward strand.
GAGTAATCCTACTTGGGGAAGGATAGTTCAACGAATGCCAAATTGGACAGAATGGGGGTTCAAACCAGCGATCAATAGGCTCTTCAATTGAATAACAGGCAATAGAAAGTAAAAACAGAACAGCCAAAACAAATTCAGAAATCTGAAGATTTAATAAATTTAACAAATTCTAGTTGCACTAGAATTTCTAGTGTTAATTGGAAAGTTTAGATTTTGGAACCATTACAAGATTCATAACTAATAGCAGAACAAAGAAGTGAAATCAGAATTCAGAGATCAATTTTAAAACAAGAAATTTGGAGAAATCCAAGTTGAAGTACATAGAATTCGATGGGAAAGAAAGCATATTTGAAATTGAAACTGAAATAGAAAAGAAATTATATATATACAAATGATCAGGAATCACCACCTGATCTGTGGGGTTGGAATCACTACCAATACCCCAACCTTGGAGTCACCACCAAGGGTTCCTGGAACCACCACCAGGTAGCCTACTGAATCACCAGCAAAACTAAAGGCAACAAACCAAATTAATTACTCAAATTCAAGTACAAGGCTGTAGCCCATTACATAGAAGCTCAAAAACAGACTCAAACTCATAAAAGGAAAGGCCTAAACCATTTCTAAACGAATTAGATAACTTAAACTAACTAGGAAACTGAAATAGAAAAGAAGGAAGTAGGAAACTCTATCCAAAGTAGGGGATAGGCTTCCCACATGACTAAAATTCAATCCAGACTAGAAGGAAGAGTTCTATTCAGAAAAGACTATATATAACCTTTACAAGTAGAGAGAAACAATACAATAATAAATAAAACAACCCAAACTAAACTAAAAAAGTAAAATTCCTTATTCCTACCTTCTACCCATATTTTTGCCTTCTAGAGTGACCTATTTATTACAAAGAAAATCCATTGGACTAAAGGCCCAACACATATACAACCCAAACAAAGAAATTCCACTAAAATAAGATTAATTATGTGATTTATCTGGCAGCACTTCTAAATTCCCAAAATCAGAAGCCTGGTACAAACATGCACTTAGACTTAAATCTGACCTAAAATTTTGACACTTCAAAACAACCATATGGTCCTGTTAAGAAACTTATAAAGAACTCATATCAAATAAGGGAAGATGAGACGTGACAGACTTTATGTGAAAATTAGTCACCAAATTGAGTTTATTACTATTCAAAGAAATTAGGATTAAAAATTGTGAGACCGAGAAAACATAGAATTATTACACAGAGATAAATGTCATAAACAGTTTTTGCCGGTTGAAAGAATTTATGGCTACGATGGAACAAGGAATCATCCAGGAGTAATGGGATCTGGTTTAACCTAGAAAGAGGTTTCAGATTATTCCCAACCAGTAAGATCGGACAGTTCCATATTATAGAGAAAATTAATATGTCAAAATTCACAACTCAGATCAAGCTGGCTTTCTGGTCGAGCAGGCCCTTCAATCAGATGTACAGAACTTCAAAAATTCGAGGGAATCCAATGACTGGATTCTCATCTATAGATCTGTTTCAGAAAATAAAAACTTTAGGTCCTAAATTCTAGGAACCTAGATATCATCAGATCAGATGGTCTGATGGTGATGACCTTGGTCGATTATCACACCCCAAAGAGTGAAGAAGTCCACAAGAGTACACACAAATGAGATGGGCAGATTCTGCAGAATGATATATTCCAAGACAGAGCAGGAAAGCCCAAGAACAGGGTATCCACCAACGATAATTCTGCAGAGAAATCTGATTCTCTTGGGACTGATAAATCCCGTTTCCACTGATATATTACACTCAGATTACTCCACAAGAATTGAAGATTAACAGAAGATCAGCAGCAGTAATCGATTGAGGATTAAATCAGAATTAACCTGTAGTTGTAGGAATTTAATGGAAGAAATAATGTAGAAGAAGAAGAAGATATGACTTGAGCATCTCACCCAAGCCTGAATCAGCATCCCACTGACTTGCAGAGCTGCATCTCTTGGTCACGGAAATCTGAATCTCATATATTTGGGGCATCAAGCCAATTTTACTGAACTTAATCAATCATGGGGTATGTATGGCCAAGGAGACAGAATAGGATTGGTTTTATGAAATCTAGTAACCAATCAGATCATTGTCTAATAACAAAATAAAGAAACAAATCTGAGTGGGGAAGCTCCATACGTCCAAGATGGAGATTTCCTAATCAGGCCATGAAACTTGTCCTAAAGTTTTATATAGTAACCTGATTACAATAAAAGACTGAAATAATAACAACCAAACTAAGATCCCACGTCTACAATTGAATAAGATCCTAAAAATATATGAATCTGACCCACAACCTATCACAATTTCCACAGCAACCTATCACAATTTCCACAGCAGGGCCGAACAAGATCTCCCACGAAAGCTGCATTGGTCTGATGTTTTCCCTCCTGAAATTAAGGAATTCATGATCGATAGTCTTCTAATAAATTCCCACAACTTGGTTGCTTGGCTAAACCAGAAAAACCAAATCATAAGATCTGGTTGGCTCTAGTTTGGCCCAAGAACTGGTCTAAAAACAACCCAGGCCCACCATAGGCTATCCTCCTTTCTTTCTTTCTAATCTCAATCTGCATCAAGAAGGTACTTCTACAGTTCTACAGGCCCATCTAATGCTATGGTGGTTACTCAAACTCCATCATGATGGATGGTTCCAGCTGCTCAAGCTAGTCTCGCAGAACTGTTGCCCATCTTTCTCAATAAAATCATAGCCTTAGATCTCCCTTTGGGTCCATTATCTGCAGGCTGACCTTATCGGCCTGCATCATGTTCCCCATATGACAAAGGGACAGAGACCATTGAATCAAGCTTGAAATCCCACAATTAAGTGGCGAAGGAGACCCATATGTGTTCAATTGGGCCATGCAAATGGAGTACATGTTTACCATAGAGAATGCCAGAAATTAAAAGGATGCAACTACAAATCAGTTTTGTTCTTAGATTTTCTATTTTCTGCTGCCATCTGTTTTTATACATGTTTTACATCACAGAAAAATTTGCATTCATATTTATCCATTGTCTATTCTCATCAACCAACAGCTTCAACTAAGGACAAACAAGATAAGCCAATTAGTTACAGATTCAACAATATTGGAGCTCTTTACCTTATGGCTTTCAAGAAATGTTGGAACATCTCAAGAATCAGAGCATCACATTCAAGGTCCAGCATTACAACACATGATCGAACCTTTGCGACGGTTTCAAGTACCGAAACTCTCTTAGCATATGAACAACTAGAAGTATCAAACAATTTCTCAAATGCACCAACAATCAGCTGAAATATCTCCTGCATAGAAACAAATTAGGAAACAGACTGAGTTCATGTAAGCAGTCGCAAAAACATTACAGCATTGATACAGCAGAAATCTAAAAAATCTACTCTCAGATAAAATACATCACATTAAGCTACTTTAAGTACCTTCATTTGTTCATCATCATAAGGAGCATCCGGTGCTGTTATTCTCGTGATCTCACTAATGCAAGATGAGACTGCGACTTTGACATCAGTATCTGAATGCCTCAGAAGATCATCAGCAATCAGTGCCTTCATTGAGGGGCAAAGTGCATTTTGCATTGACTCTGATGGTGACTGTTCTACCCTTGATAGGCAATTCTCAACTTGCTATAGTTCAAAAAATACACACATATTAAAGGAGGCAACACAAATGCAGTAGCCAGTCACATGATCAAGGAGCCTTCCCAGTCTCCATCCCAAAAGAAAGAAAAGTGTATGAAAAAGGAAAACTTAATAAATGGAATATCAAAAAGCTAATCCTGAAAAAATAAGAGACAATTCTCAAGCAAATATAACTGCTTATGGTCACAAATCAAATTTTTCACAAAAGCACTGAACAGGTAAGCACTGCTCAAGGGAGTAGCACAGATAAAAGGATAAAATCATTTGATGTCTTAATGTTCAAGAACCTTACTCTAATTAACATTAACAACCTGGTTCATCAACATTGTATGTTCAGTCCATGAGTGCAAGTATGAGCCATTTCCACAAAAAATTATAGACAACACGAGTAAAAAGACAGCTTTAGCGCATATCAAGAAGATTTGCAAACTATAACACCAGTGAAATGTAGATCCATACATTAAAGTGGGTATTAGCAACAGCCAAATTATTTCTTACTAAGCTCATTTTTTTCTTTTGGGGGGGTGGGGAGAAGTATGTTAACCTAGCCAAATATTTTAAATTCACGATATTAAGGAAGAGGCTAAGATTATAATTTAAGTACACAGCCCTCGATACACCAATTAATTTTTACTTCACCGCAACCAAAGAATGAAAGCAATAGATTCAACAGCAGAAGTGTTATTCTATTTTCCAATACACCAATTATTATTTTACTCAGCAGATCCTAATATGAAGCAATTGAACGAATTAATTAAGTATTAATCTGTTGCTGAATCATGTTTCCTTCTATTTGTGTCTTTTCATTGGGGTGTGATACCATAAAACCCAAGTAAACCGTCACAACCACACCAATTCAAAGTGGCCAAAAATAAGACCTAAAGCGCCAATTACTGTAGTGCTATTCTAATTCTCATGCCAAATTGTGTATCAGTAGCAAGGAAAGCTGATGCAGAGCTGAGAAAGTATTCAAGGAAGTAGAAGAAGAAGAAGACAGCAGTCAATTTTGAGACGGCTGCTGCACAGGAGCTGGCCACGATTTTGACTGGGTTGTTTTATGTTTTATTTTTTAGTCTTGTAATGAACCAATGAACCTGTTGGAATATGTAATCCAGAATACCGTGGGGGGTATTCTGGTCTTTTTGGGGTAGTTTTATTCTTCTTATGTTATTAAGTGTAAGTGGGCTATGTGGGTTTAGTCCCACATCGCCTAGTTTAGTCTCTTTGTAATTTCCCCTCTATTATAAATAGAGGGGCTTACCCATCAATAAATACAACACATTATTTTCTCTCATTCTCTCTTTCTAACCCACGATTCTGCCAACATGATATCAGAGCTGGTCTGATCTAGGTTAGAAAAAGAGAAAGAAAACCCTAATCGATCTCTTCAATCAACTTCTCCCTTTCTCGGCTTCTCCTTCTTCTCAACCTTGTAAAGGGGCAGCACTAATGAGGTAAATACAGCATACCCATGATTTAGTTGCTGCCCCCCCTCCCTTTCTACCTTTTTTTATTCTGTTCGAAATCTGCTGGAGCCATACCTGCGATTTTGGAGCTGTTCAGAATTTTTTGGAGATCTGATTTTTACCTAATGAAGACTGATCCTCCATTGTTGGAGCCTCCCTATGCACCCTTCTCCAGCCCCTTTCTACCCTATTCCATTATCCTCATTCCCTATTTCCTTTTTCTCCAAGCTTTAATTAATTCCAGCCACCATACCCTAATTGATCTCAACTTGTCAGGGTTTTTCAAAATCCTGATTCCAATCGATTTTGGTGTTTCCTTTTTCAGATGCAGCTGATCTTTTGGGGGTGATTCTCTATTACTACAAGCCCTACTCGACCTAAGTTTGGACCCTTTCTGATGGCTGGATTTGTTTCTATAGCAAAAATTCCTTAACCTGCTAATTTGGTTACCTGCCAAAAACCCTGACTTTCAGGTTTCAGTTTTTGCTAATTTTTGGAGGGTTGATTACTCCCACTTCAAGGACCAATCGACCTCAATATTGCACCTATCCAAGTTTTTGGAAGACCCCTACCCCAATCGATCTCTTCTTTTCAGGGTTTTCCAAAACCCTGATAAAAATCGATTTGGGCTAGGGATGTTTGCTGCTGTTCAAGTGCTTTGGAGGTGGTTCTAATATTAAAAGAGAACTCTCATTCATCAGCTCAAGGCTTGAAGAAGGTCCTTATATCTTGGTGTAGTCTTGTAATGCCGCCTCGCTCTACTCTGCGATTTTTGGAATCTCTCCCCTTTGAAGATCAAGTCTCACTCTCACTTGAGATTGATTGTTCACCTTGGAGGTTCCATTTTAGCAGCCTTGGTCAGCATCTATTACATGTCTACATCAGCAATTACAGCCCCCTTTCCCTAAATCGATCTCAATTTCAGGGTTTTCTAAAACCCTGACAATAATCCATTTTAGGGTTAGGGTTTTCCTATTAAGCTCATATTTTGAGGAGAGTCTTATACAAATCAGAGGAGTAATCAACCCATATTTCAGCATCATTCATCAGTTATTTTTGGAAAAAATTCAGGTTCATTCTTATGGCTCGATTTTTTCAATTATCAACCTATTTTCCTTGTTCTTATGTGGCTGGCTGCTTCAACTACCTATTGGATCTACTAAGTGATTATCTTATATTTTTGGTTCTATTGAGCTTTACTACCTACCTTTTGGTTCTCTTGATTGGCTTCCGTAAGCATGACTGGTTGACATGTTACTGCTGCCTTTATGTGGACTACTGCTACCCTATTATTGAGACTGAGTATCCTACTATTGGAGATCGAATTTCTTTCATTATTGAAGACTCGAATCTACTACCCTGGAGATCAGCTTATTTGGGATTACAACAGTGTGTTCCAAGGTTATTGGTTGCAACTGCGAACCTATTCAGTTATGTGAAGCTTTTTTGGTTCATATCCGGCTTACTTTGAGAGCTTGATCCTAGCCTTATTCACTAATTCAGATCTGATCCAAGTTTTTTGTTAAAGCTTCTTACATCCATTGCTGTCCAGATATCTTCGTCAATTCTATTTAGCATGTGGGAGTTTATAGTTTGGAATTTTGCACACTGGTTCTTCCTTGTGTGAAGATCGATCAAGTTTTTTAAGAATGGTGCCTTCTCCTTCCAAAAATCAGACCTGTTTTTTTTTATAATTTAGATCTGATCATTGGAGATTAGTGTTTTGGAATTAGTTTGATCGATTGAAAAAGGTTGAAGATTACTGTGTTGCATTGTTTTTGTCCATGGTTCATTATCCCATTGCTCTTTTCACTTCACCACCTCCCAAAACATACCTTTGGCTTATACCCATAACCCCTTTGGAAGTTAATGGTATTCTCTAATTTGCCATTTCTTCCTTTTCCATTACCCTTAGCACCTCTTGGAAAATTCTGGAATATTATGTTTTTGCCATATCTCTTACATCATCTCTGTTATGTCCACGTGTACTACACGTGAGGGGGGGATTATGTACAGTACACCTGCAAACATTGTAGAAGCAGAATTTGCAGGAACACTTGGTGCAAAACATAGAAAATCAGAGTTTTCACCATTGCCAATGGGTATCTACTTTGTTATTGGGTTGAGTTTGCCGTAAAGGGGAGATTGAAGTATTAAAGTATTGAAGATGTTTGGTTATTGCCTGCCTATATGAGGTTCTACAGTTGAGTTGATTTTTTCCGCTACTTGATCTTTTCTGCTGCTTGATTCATCTGCTCGCTACCCTAGTTACTTATCTTCAAGATTATCAGTCAGAGATTCATTACTGGACAGCTGTTAAAAATTGGTGAAAGTTTGCTGCTCAAGTCTACCCAGATTTTGAAGATCTATTTTTCAAGTTCTTGAAGGTTTATTTGGGAGCTGCATTCATCTGTCAAACTGGATTCTGCCACAACTTAGTTTTTTCCCTTTTTTGTTCAAGTTGGGCATTAGTACCTTGTATGCGCCAACTTGCAGGGGAGTGTTAGCATTATTAGGAGTTATTTTTTTTTTAGTTCAAGCTAGATCTTCTTTCTTTGCTTATTTGTATAATCCAACTTGAGGGGAAGTGTTGGAATATGTAATCCAGAATACCGTGGGGGGTATTCTGATCTTTTTGGGGTAGTTTTATTCTTCTTATATTATTAAGTGTAAGTGGGCTATGTGGGTTTTAGTCCCACATCGCCTAGTTTAGTCTTTTTGTAATTTCCCCTCTATTATAAATAAAGAGGCTTACCCATCAATGAATACAACACATTATTTTCTCTCGTTCTCTCTTTCTAACCCACGATTCTATCAACAGAACCGGTTGGTTCAGTTGATCTAGTTTAAGTTGTGGTCCCATATTTTAGTAAGACAAAGTCTTTTAATTTTATTTAGGCAGTGTTCGGTATACATTCGTGGAATGCATTTTAAATCGATTTCACATTCTCAGATGATAAAAATAGTTGTTTTTATGGTCCAAGAATGCGAAATCGGTCTAGAATGTATTCCAAAAATGCATACCAAACATAGCTTTGGGGTAAATTATGTTCCCTGGAACTAGCCCGTAACTCATGTAACCCCCACGATTTGAAAAAAAATACACATACCTCCCCCACTTTTACAAGCTATAATCATAGTGGTCCACTCCGTTAGTTGATTCCTGTTAAGTAATGATGTCATCAGGTTAGATTTTACCAAATGGCCAAACTACCCTTGAAGAAGGGGAAACTATAATTCATAATGACTGGGAAGTCCTCGTCCCTAACCTCACCCACCAAAAACATAATCTGTGAGGGTTTGATTTACCTTCACCTTTCTTCCTCCCACGTCGCCTTCTCTCCTTCGCCACTCCTGAAGAAGCAACCGCCAAGCGTAGCCGCCAAAAGTGCCGCCTTCGAATCGAAACCCCTCTAAACTCCCTCCATCACTCCCAACCCCAACATCATCCTACAAACTCTAACCCTAAGCCTAATGCTCCCAAACTCCAAGAGTCCGTCGCCATCCTCACCGGCAACCACCTCAACCTCCCCAATCGAATCCTCTCCCTCATCCGACAGAACGACCTTGATGAAGCCGCACTTCTTTCTAAACACTCCATTTACTCCAATTGCAAATACCATCATGGCTTCTATTTAATTGGAAAATAAAGTTAAATCTTCATGCAAGGGCTTTTGATTTTAAAGAATTTTGAGTGTTTATTATTTATATTACCATCTTAATTGTGTTCATAGTTTTCACTTTAGTGAAAAGAAAAGAAAATTGATTTTACAAAAGATAATGGTATAGTAATTACGCTTCTTAATAATTAGAATATTAAAATCCAAGGGAGTTTTAGTTTATTGATCAATTGTGATTGACATTAAAATTTCAGCTTTCAATCCGTTGAGGAACCAAGTCGGAGGATCAATGCAAGATCAGATCTTGTACAAGGTGGGAAACACTATTAAAAACTGCCCCCTCCCCCACATCAAGAATGATACAAATGGATTGTTTGGATTCTCCAAAGGTTGCCTCACCATGCACAGATGGGATCAGCTCAATAACTGTTTCACCCAAACAGGGCAACCATTCCAACCATTCTTCTGTTTTGGGCTCCATCGCAGAATGCAACTTGAGAAAACCATAAAAGAACATGATTCTTCATTGATACAGAGCTACAGTAACTTTTGGGTTGAATGCACTCTTTGGGAGAAGAAAGAGGAGTTGCAGGTCTTCAACATATGGGATGGGTTATATAGAGGGATATAACAGGGTTAAAAGGGTCTTTTACTTTTTTTAAGTTTTAACTTAACACCGTAAGTAAAGATGGGTGCAGTTGTAATTTTTTTTTCAAATCGTGGCGTCTCCTGGTGTTATGGGCTAGTTCCAAGGGAGGTACACGTAATTAATCTTTTATTTAAGTTGTTGATAGGTCGGTTCACATCAGCTTTGACTGATTGTGTCTTGTAACTCAAGTAAAGGGTCAAGTTTGGAAGTTTCTAATTTTGGGACTTTCCAATTTTGATTCGTTGGTATTTTTCGTTTATTGCAATCTATAAAAGCAACCCAAAGAGGCCATAACAAGCCATGATTTTATCCTCAACTACAGCTGTTATGCATGATTCCTTCTGTTGAAGTTTTCCTTGGTGTTTGATCCATGGAGGAAGGAGCTGGTGTTTGATCCTGCTGACTCCTATGGTGGGAAGCCCAGGAGGTTGCCTTCAATTGCTGTTCTTCATCCCATTTAAGTTCTCAAGCCATCAGAAGCCCCATTCCTTCAACCGAGCCACTCTGATACTGCCTATTTTCTTAATGTAGTTCTAGACAAGGATTAAAGTATCGGTCCTTATCATATCGTCCGATACGTATAGGTATCGGTCAGTATCGATACGATACTAACCGATACATCTCTTTTTTTTTTTAAATGTTTTGTTTGTATCGAGTCGATACGATACTGACCAATACGTCTCTTTTCTTTTTCGCTGTTTGGTTTTTTTTCTGTTTCATCTTTGTGAGGTTTAATTCAAGGAACAAAATTTCCATAAACAAATATGATTCGAGTAACATTAGTTGACAAAACTGCTATTTGATGCAATTAATCATTGAATATAATTCTAATGCCATGTGAAATAGTAGACCATTAAGCACAAGTTTGGCAGTAGGTCATCTGAACTCTACATATGACTATAAATTTTTAACCTGCTACTAAGGTACATGAACTTCCATTGTTGATGTTAGTTCATCTTAGAGATGAGTTCTAAAACACAATGTCTTTTTTTTTTTTATGCCTGATGAGATACTTTTATTGATATTTTGATTTGTTAAATGATAATCTTATGTGAGATGTAATAGGGAATATTATATTGTGTTTATTTTAGTTGTGAGGTTTCTTTTTGATAAAATCATTGTCTATATGCTATTATTCTGTTTATTACGTGGTGCATGTCTATTACATAGTGAATATATTCTCGTATTTTTGCTTATAGAGTGGCCATATTAAACACGTATCGTATTATTCTCGTATGCGTTTTATTACGCCAGATTTTTTAAAAGTATTATTGTCGTCTAGTCTGTTTAATTGCCAAACGTATCCGTTCCCGTTCAATTGTTGTTCCCAAGCTTACTAAGGTATCGTCGGATACATGTCGATACGATATGATACGATACGATCGATATGTATCAATACACTCAATATGTACTAAATATTACCCTTTTTGGGTTTTTAAATGTCTTGATATATATCGATACGTATTGGTCGATACATACAGATACGTATCGATACACATTCACTTGAATCACATTTTTCATAGAACACGAACCAGAGAGCACTTGCAGCAGAAAAACCCTGTTCCAGCTAAGGAGAAAACCCAGAAAATTTGGATTTTAAGCCCATTTTTTGCCCAAATCTCTTGAGGGCTTCCATTCCATAGTGAAAAACGATTCAGATCGTGGTGGAACTAAATCATTTGCAGCATCCAACAACAAAAAATCGAAGATTGAAGGAGTTCTTGAAAGGAAAGATAGGTTTTTTTCAAAAAACTTGATCTTTTGCTTCAAATCTTGCATTTTAGTTCTTTTTTTTGCTATAATTCAAGGAGAATAGGTTCAACTAACTATTAGATGCACGCATTGTATACGTTTGCAAAGATTTGAACTCAAATCTACCATTTTTAACCCAAAAACGAAAATGGCTTCCATAAATGATTTTTTTTTATTTCTTCCAAAAATTATAACCTATGCTTGTGTATAATATATGTAGTACATTATGTACAGATCTATCATCTTGAATGTAGAAATCTCATCGTTTCTAACAATTTCGAAGTGTCGCACTTATCTGGTTATACATTATTCACAATTCTTGGTGTATATGCATGATATATGACATATATTGCTTGTTTATAATGTTTTTTGTGTCCAAAAGTGTATTTCCATGTGTATTTTGATCATTTTCAAGCATTTCTGCACCGATTGATACGTATTTCCAATATGATACGATGTCTCTTAAAATCGCCCAACCGATACGATACCCGATACTTTAAACCTTGGTTCTAAAATGGTAGAAGACCAACTAGAAGCCAATAACCAGGATCTGCTCTTGAATGGGTAATTTGGCTAGGTCAAATATGTGAAAATTGTAAAAATAAGGTTAGGGTTTGATGGGACCTAGGGTTAGATGTTTGGGTTAAGTTAGGAGAATGTGGATTATATGGGAGGGAAGAGATGCTGAAAGTAATAGTTAAATCAGATGACTAAATCTGAAGTTATTGAAGACTCCTAGTAGAAATAGGATTGAGGGGTAAAAAGGTAATTTCAGACAATCGGCTGGGTGGATGGTAATGAAATTTGGATAAAGTCTCTCTTAGGGTTTGAGGAAGATTCAACCAAAATTTCAGTAGGTCCTAACGGTTAGATTTGGCTGGGAAAAATTCTCGTGAATATCACCTTGCATGTGACCTTCTAGAAGGGAAGAAGAATATTTGCAGAATTTCAATTTCAGACTTTCTTGTTAAAATCTTGAACCTTGCAGATAATTTCCAGCAACTGAATATGTTTCTTCAAGAGATCAGCTAGGGCAGAACTGGAGCTTGAATGGAACTTGAATGGAGATCGATGGAATGGGGTTAGGGAAGGGAATGGCTATCTCAGCCTGGGCATCTCACCCAACCTATCTCAGGATTTTTTACAAAGGCTAAAGCCAATATTTCATTAATCAAATTCGTGTACCATGCTTGCCTCCTTTACAAACTTATATAGAAAACTCAAAAATAGACTTCGACACTAAAAAGTAAAGGCCTAACCTTATCCTTAACTAATAAGGTAACCTAAATTGACTAAGAAAGTGAAATAACAAAGAAAATAAACTCAAAAGAGGACTCTAAATAAACTAAGTAAATTCCGTTTTCCTATTTTCTACCCATATTTTAGGCCCATTAAATTGGCCAATTACAAAATAAACCCATGGGATCGAAGTCCCAATACATATATGACCCAACCCAAAGCTTATTTCCACTAAAATAAAGCCCCAAGTGACTTATCTACATCAATTCTGCTATTCCATGGTTAGTTTGTAATTTGGAGTTAACCTTCTATTCCATCACCCCTCTCTTCTTGCCCTATCAAGCCACCAGACCACTTTCATCTTTCCATCGAGTTTTGTGCCCACCAAAAGAGACACTTGATCCATAGGGCAGGCCATTCTGACCAATGGACCTGCTGTTGTTTCTCTTCTACCATTCCAACCTGTCCCTGCATTAATTCTGCAGGTTTGGGCCTGTTTAGTGAAATCAGTAAGGCCATCCTACCCTGCTGTTTACATACTGCCCTCTGCCATTAATCCCTACCTTACATACTCTTATTCTGTTCTATTCTCCCAAGCTGTTATTACACTGCTCCTTCCCTAACCTGATCCCTTCCCTTAACCATCAACCTGTCCATCCACCTAACTACAGTATCATTCCTTGACCTATACCCTGATTTCAGATCCTGTATTGGGACTGATTGAAACCTTCAATCCTGTCCTACATTAATTGGCAACAGAGCCTATGATAGGGAACAAGACTTCTGGACCTTCTGGTCCACCTGATCCCATGGTAGCTATGCTGGAGATGTTTAAACTGAGCAACCAGATTACAGAGAATCAGAGGAGCATTGAGGAGAGGTTGTCAGCAATGGTGGCTCGAATTGCTGTCCCTACTCATGACTCACACCTTCCACTTGAAGAGGAGGCCCATCCGGCTCACTCTGCAGCCAATTTTCCTAACCGGAGAGGTATAGGAAGGGGCCCACAGAGGGTTCCAGCAGTGTAGCCGACCTTTGAAGAGCATCTAAGGAGTTATTTCACTGGTGATCAGCCTGCGCTCAATCGACACACAGGTGATTCTCAAAAAGTCAAGCTTGTACTCAAGGAGTATTCGGTGCATGATCCCCAAGTATTCTATGACTGGTTGGCAGCATTAGATGACTATTTTGATTGGTATGAATTGTTGTTGGCGCAAAAGAAGAAGCTAACGCACAAAAAACTAGTTGGAGTTGCACGAGAGAGGTGGAAAACACACGAGAATAAGTAAAAAGATCGTGGTAGAGTGCCTGTTACATGGGAGGAGATGAAGGATGAATTGAAAGACAAGTACTTGCCACCCAATTATAGAGCACAACTACAAGATAAATTAAATTCTCTTTGTCAAGGGAATTTATCAGTTGCAGAGTATGTGGAGCAGTTTGATTCTCTCTCATCTCAAATGTGGATTAGGGAAACGATATTCAAGTCTTGTCACGATTCAGATTAGGTCTACGGCCTGCAATCAATAGGGCCACTGGCGTTGCAAATGTGGTGAATGTTAGAGACTGTTTTGAGAAAACCCTACATGCTGAGGAGTTATTGGCTTTGGCTTCCAATAACAAGAGGTTTGGTTACCAAGCTAGGGAGAATATGAGATATTTTCCAGCACCTAAACCTGCTACAACAGCCCCTAATCAACCCACGACACCTACCCGACAAGACAAGGGCAAGGCTGCTATGACTAGTGGCACTAAGGCACAATGTTTACATTGTCATGATTGGACATTATGTTAAGCATTGTCCACATCGCCAAAGAATTAATGTTGTCGCTGAAGTTGAAATGCACCAGATGATGAAGATCCTGATCTATTTCTATACCTACTCAACGATGATGATTATGGTGGGGCTGAATATGATGAGGATGATGCCAACGATGATGGTACTTATGGCAGTCATGTAATCAACCGTATCTTGGTGGCTGAAACCAATATTTCTATGGGGTAGGTGCTTTTAAAGCAAAGAAAGAAGAAGTGAAAACACAAGGCTGTTTTTGAAAGAAAAGCGCTAGAAAGAAGAAGTTGTATTTTCTACAGCCGCATGAAATTCGGAGATAACACTGCTTTGGTGATAGTTGACAGAGGCAGCTGCATCAACGATACTTCGGACACTTTTGTGAAGGCAAACTTGAAGGTGGAGAAGCATCCTCAACCATATAAGGTATCCTTGCTGAACAGCAATACCTTAGAGGTAAATCAGCATTGTTCCGTACCGCTGAAACTTCATAGGTATGAGGAAGAGGTACGGTGCGATGTAATCCGTATTCGTCTCACTAATGTTTTATTTGGTAGACCGTGAATGAATGATAATGATGTCATAGTCGGAGGAAAGAAAAATCAGTGTCTTCAAGTTCAAGGGACTTCACACCGTCTTTCATCCGGTCAACATACTAACTAAGTTGTGCCAACGGAGATCTTTAAGAACCAACCAAAAGAGCACCGATGATGAGAAAAAGGTGTTAGATGTACCACAAAAGGAGTAGTTAGCTATTACTCACAAGGAATTTGTCCATACAAGTCATGACACAGGGTTGGTGTTGGCTCTTGTCACTACGAAGGTCACTCCTCCATCTGAGGCAACATTTTCCACGCCCATTAGAGAATTACTTTCTGATTTTTCTGACTTGGTTCCTGGTGACCTGCCTCCTATGAGGGATATTCAGCATGCTATCGATTTGGTACTCAGTTCAGTGTTACCAAACCTTCCATCCTACAGTCTCAGTCCTATGGAGAATGGTGAGCTCAAACGGCAAGTTGATGAGCTTCTTCGATAGGGTTTTATTGTGGAGAGTTGAAGTCCATGTGTTATACCAGACTTGCTTACTCCAAAGGACGGTTCGTGGCAATGTGTGTGGACAGCAGGGCAATAAATAAAATAACGGTCAAGTACTGGTTCCCTATTCCATGGCTTGATAATATGTTAGACATGCTGTCCGGAATCCGGATCAAAGGTCTTTTCTAATTGGACTGATGCATATCTGAAGACTTATATTTGAAAGAAGAAGTCCAAGCAGTCCAAGTAGTTGTTAGTAGTTAGTAGCTTTATATACTTAGTTTTATTTTGATGTAATAAACTGAACCGGTCCAAAGCTGGTTGAACCAGTGATTCAATTTAAGTGAAATTAATAGTTTTTAGTTTAATTGTTTTAGTAGGTCATGTGACTATTTAAGTTGTCATGTGAGTATGTGACAACTTACTAGTTCCCCCATCTCTCCACGGTTTTGAGATAGGTGGTGTTGATGTAATTTAAGTCGGCTAGGGGTCTTCTACTCCTAAGCTGAATAGGATGCTGGCCTTTTAGCCCTTATAAATAAATAAAATCGTGGGGCTCCTCTTTACCACTCAATTTGAAAAATACTCTTCAAAGAAGCTGCTGCTGCTACTGCAACTTGTCTGCTCCCAGGAGAATTGTCTTGTGTTTGATCAAGGCTGACAGTATCGGTGTTTGATCCGATTGACACCTTGCAGTGGAAAGCCTGTGGTTTGCAGTTACTTTTATCTTCTTCATTCACTGTTCTATATTCAAGTTCTGTTTTTTAAGAATTCTCTACAGCAACAAATCTGATTTCAAGTCTGTTCATCATTAAACAAGTCTGAATTCCCTCAAACCCTAGGTCACCCTTCTTCTTAATTTCCAAGTGCTCAATTCGTCCTAGACCATTCCAACCGTAGTAATTGTCTCAAATCTTGACCGGGAACTCCTCAGCCCTCATAGAGAACTCGATCCAGTTTTGGTTCAATTCTGACCAGCCAAAATCCTTCAACCAGCATTCCCCCCTTTCCAAAACCTAACCCTAATTCAACCATTCCCTTCTCAACCTTGCTGCCGATTCTGTACAGCAGTCTCTGGTTTGTTTTTTTAACGTAACCTTCACTGGAACACTCCCATATATCATATGACCTTAACCTTAACCCTAACCTCAAACCCTAAATTTAGCTGTTTCCATTAGTTTAACCCTAACCAAGTTACCCTTTGAAGAACAGATCCAGGTTTTGTCTTCTAGGCTGACTATTTCAATCTAGAACTACATTATGGACCTTAGGAACAGTTATCATCAGATTCGTATCCATCCCGAAGACAAATGGAAGACCGAGAGTGGAAAACCATGCCTTCTGGTCTGACGAATGCACCTAGCACTTTCATGCGAGTTATGACTCATGTACTTCGTCCTTTTATTGGTCGGTTTTTTATCGTTTATTTTGACGATATTTTGATTTACAGCAAGAATAAAGATGCCCAAATTGACTACCTTAAACAAGTCTTGAGCGTTCTTCGACAAGAGAAGTTGTACATAAACCTCAAGAAATGTTCCTTTATGCTGCCCAAAGTTAGATTCCTTGGCTTTATTGTTTCAGCCATAGGAGTTGAAGCTGACCCGGAGAAAGTTAAAAGCATCACTAATTGGCCTATACCAAAGACATTCATTGAAGTACAAAGTTTCCATGGTTTGGCCTTATTCTATAGAAGATTCATTTGGAATTTTAGTGTGGTCATGGCACCCATTACCGAATGTCAGAAGTCAAGCAAGGGCAGATTTGAATGGACAGCAGTGGCAACCAAGGCTTTCCACCTTATCAAGAAGAACTGAAGAAGATGATAGAAGCACCCGTGTTATGCCTATCTGATTTTGACCGAGTGTCAGAAGTTGCTACAGATGCATCACATGTTGGCTTAGGAAGTGTATTAATGCAAGGAGGGCACCCAATCGCTTTTTATAGCGAAAAGCTCAATGATGCCAAGAAGCGCTATTCAACATATGACCTTGAGTTGTAAACAGTCGTCCAAGTGTTACGTCACTGGTGACACTACCTTATTGGTAAGGAATTTATCGTCTACATCGACCATGAAGCGCTCAAGCACCTACATTCCCAAGAAGGGAAGAGAGATACAAAAAATTTTCATGTCTTAGCCAATGTGAGAAAGAAGAGGTGCTCGGTGGACAAAATTAAAAATAGTGATGGTGTTTGGGTAGAAGGAAGTGATGGAGTGAATGAAGAGTCCGTGAAGTTTTCTCAGATATTTTCCCTACTCAACCCTGTGTTGAAGACACTAACTTGCTAAACGTCATCCCTTCCATAGTTAGTGAGGTTGACAATACTTGCCTGACTTCTCTACCATCTTTGGAAGAGGTTGAGAGGGCTATTTTCTCTTTCTAAGGAAAGTGTGCCTAGTCCAGATGGTTTCTCAGGTTATTTTTTCATAGCTTGCTGGGATATAGTGAAACAAGATGTCAATGCTGCTATGGTTGATTTTTTTCAGGAGGGTCCCTCCTAGATCTTTGCTTCCGCTCACCTGATCCTCATACCAAAAAAGTAAAGTCCAGAATTCATGTCAGATTTCAAACCTATTAGCTTATGCAACTTCTCCTATAAAATCATAGCTAAGATCATGTCGTCAAGATTGGCAGTGATTCTTCCTAATTTGATAGCGGAGGAACAAGGAGCCTTTGTGCAAGGTAGATGCAATCAAGAAAACATCACCCTTGTTTAGGAAGTGGTGCAAGATTTAAACAGGAAAACCAGAAGAGGGAATGTAATTACAAAACTGGACACGGCTAAGGCCTATGACCAAATCGAATGGAATTTCTTGCAAGATGTCCTTAACCAAATCGGTTTTAGCTCTTGGATCAGCTTGGTAAATAAAACACTGGAAAATTGCTGGTTTTTGGTGGTGTTGGACTCGGGTCCGAAGGGGTACTTCATGTCAACTAGAGGGCTTCGACAAGGAGACCCGCTATCTTTTTCTTTATTTATTTTGGCTGAGGAAGTGTTGAATAGAGGTCTTCATAATCTCTTTGCGGAGGGGCATGCGTCATATTTCCACCTCCCATGAGGATGTCCTGGTGTTTCCCATAGTCACTTCGCTGATGACACCATCATTTTCTTTAAGGGTGTCAAATCCTCCCTCAAGCAATTAATGGGCTTTATAAACAGGTATGAATTTCATTCTGGTCAATTGGTAAACAAGCATAAAGTTTTGTTTGTAGTGCCCTCTTTTGCCAGGGTGAGGATGATCGGTGAGGATACAGGGTTTGCAAAAAAATCCTTACCAATCACCTATTTGGGAACGCTTATTTATACTGGTAGATTGAAAATCAACTTTTTGGATGATATGTTAGCTAACCTTAGATCAAAGGTGGCAGATTGAAAGGGTAGATTGCTTACTTCGAGTGGAAGACTGATCTTGCTTAAACATGTTCTTGCCTCAATGTCTATATACGTGCTTTCTAGTTTGGATGTCCCTAAAACTGTTATGAGGAGATTTTACACCATTTGTTCCAATTTTTTATAGGGCTCTTCTGATTATGGGATCAAGCATCATTGGGTGTGCTTTGAAAAAGTGTGCAGACTAGTTGGTGAAGGCGGTCTAGGCATCCGCTCTCTAGGAGACATTAACTTAGCTATGAGGCTAAAGGGGTTATGGCACATGCTCTCTGAAAAGTCTTTATGGGCAAGTTTCTTAAAGCCAAATTCTTAAAGGATGAGCACATTATTTTTTCTAATGGGTAGGAGAATTGGTTTGAAAACTTGGAAGAAAGTTTTGGATCCCAAAGAAGTTATCCTAGCTAAATCCAGATGGCTACTTGGTAAAGGTGAAATCTTATTTTAGCTAGATGATTGGCTGGGTAGACCCTCTAATAGACATTGTGGATGGTATTATGCATATTAATCCATATTCTCTGCTCAAAGAAGTTTCACACAGATGGTTCTTGGGATCCCTCTTTTTTAACCCTTATTGATAATGAGGATGTTCAAGAGAGCATTATCAGTAACAATATTACACTTTCACAAAGAGATGACAGAATGATGTGTAGACTCCAACCTCGGACAGCAAATTCACTTTCAAATCGGCTTGGCAAGAAACTCGATATAGGTCTTCCCCTACCCCCTAATCAAAATGGTTTTGGAATATTTCCTTGCCTACAAAAATAGGGGTTTTTTCTTGGCAAATCATGAACAGAAAAATTCCTACTGATAAGGTTTTGACGAAGTTAGGAATTCCCATGGTTTCCAAATGCAGTTGTAGGGTACCTTGGCGGGAACCTCAAACCATGCTCTTTTGATGGGAGGAAAAGCTTCAAAAGTATGGGAATTTTTCAGCAGATTACAAACGTTGAAACCGTCCCTAGTCAGGAAATCAGAAGCAGAATTTTATTTAGGAATTCCAAAGCAGGAAACCATGGTGTGCGCGTATATTACAGGTTTAATGCCTTCCTTCAATATGTGGGAACTTTGGAAGGAGAGGAACAATAGAAGACATGGAGAAAGGGTACGAGCGGCTTCGACCATTATTGAAAAACTTAAATCTTGGGTCAGGGAAATTCCTTATCCCTCTTCTTTTAAGAATTCTTTAACTATGAAGGATGATATTATCTTGCAGGTTCTGAAGATGAATTCACCCATTATCAAGCAAAATCCCCCTTTACCATTTTTCTGGTGCCCCCCTTTCAACATGGTGAAACTAAATGCACATGAAGCCAGTGAAGGGAACTCAGGCTTCAGTGGGGGAGGGGTTACTATCAGAGATCCTCAAGGCAAGTTGGTTGTAGCTTTTTGAACTATTATAGTGTTTACTCAAATACGGTGGCTGAAATGAGGGCTCTCCTTGATGGTCTTCGGTTGTGTGCAGACATGGAGTTCAGAGGCTGTCGTGTTAGCAACGATTCAGCTTCTACTGTTAATTTTGTTAAACAAAGATCCTGCAACCTTTGGAGTTGTTGGTTCTTGTTTCAAGATGTCCTAACTTTGGCCGACTCTCTTGGGATCAATCTTTACTTCTCTTATCAAGAAAGCAAAAGGGTTGCTGACTTCTTGGCTAACTTAGCTGGTAACCTTTTTGCTAGCTCATTTTTTCAAGTTGGACAAGAAATCCCCCCAAGATCTAATCAGAATTCTTCGTGAAGACAAGGCTGGCCTCCCAATTTTAAGAATGTAATAATTTTTTTTATGTATGTTTGTTTGGTCTGAGTATTTTTGGTATCTCTTGTGAGAGTGAGAGAGTGCCCTCCTTGTTTGTTGGGCTGGGGAAAGGCAGGTAATGTCCCCCCCTTTCTACCTTTTATCTAATTTCATTTTCAATAAAATTCTACGCGCCAGCCAGGGTCCCAGGTAATATTCGGATTAAAAAAAAAACAATTAAGCTGTCAGATGACCACTTACCAAATCACATGATCACTTAAGTGATCACATGACCACTAATTAAATAAAAAGAAATCTACTAACTAATCCCGTATGTATCCTTATTACTCATGGTTTAGGCCCATAAAAGTGGCCTAATACATTGAAAACCCATAGGATCAAAGGCCCAACATATATCTAACCCAACCCTAGACTTATTCCTAAGCAAAGAAGCCCAGTTTGATGATGATTTTGCGTCAATAGGTCAGTTCACATCAGCTTAGACTGATTGCGTCTTGTAACTCAAGTAAAGGGTCAAGTTTGGAAGTTCTAATTTGGGAATTTCGAATTTTGATTCCTAGCTATTATTCTTTTATCGCAATCTATAGAAGAAACCCAAATAGGCCATAATAGGCCATGATTTTATCCTCTACTACTGTTATGCATGATTGCTTCTGTTGAAGTTTTCCTTGGTGTTTGATCCATGGAGGAAGGAGCTGGTGTTTGATCCTGCTGACTCCTTGTGGTGGGAAGCCTAGGAGGTTGCTTTCAATTGTTGTTCTTCATCCCATTTAAGTTCTCAATCCATCAGAAGTCTCATTCCTTCAACTGAGCCACTCTGCTACTGCCTATTCTGCTATTCCACGGTTAATTTCTAATTTGGAGTTAACCTTCTAATTCCATCCCCACCTCTTCCTGTCCTATCTAGCAACCAGACTACCTACATCTTTCCATCGAGTTTTGTGCCAACCTAAAGAGACACTCATCCAAAGGGCATTCTGACCCGTGGATCTGCTGTTGTTTCTCTTCTACCATTCCACTTTGTCCCTGCATCGATTCTGCAAGTTTAGGCCTGTTTAGTGAAATCAGTAAGGCCATCCTAACCTGCTGTTTACATACTGCCCCTCTGCCATTAAACCCTACCCTATTTCAGACCCTTATTACATACTCTTATTTTGTTCCATTCTCCTAAGCTGTTATTAAACTGCTCCTTCCCTAACCTGACCCCTTACCTTAACCATCAACCTTACTACAGTACAATTCCTTGACCTATTCCCTGATTACAGATCCTGCTTTGGGACTGATTGAAACCTTTGATCCTGTCCTACATTAAGAGCTACATAGGATTGGGATTGAACCAGCAGGGACAATGTGGTAGAATGTCAAAATACTCAAGAGATAGATCAATACGTTGGCATCCAAAGTTGACCAATAGCATCGGGTCATTCAACTTTAAATAATGTCAAGACTAATGAAGAGTATTATCTAGTGGAAGCATCGGGGTTTTCGAGTTTTATCTCCAATAGCAGTATGCAGGAATCTATACACTTGAAAACAAGTGCAAGAACTACCCCATTCAACACTAGAAATCAAGAAAACTATGATTAAAAACCTAATTCGTTTTTTGAAAGGACTAATCATCCAGGATGGAGTTTAAGGCACACAACACTTCTCAACTTTACGAGTGTGCATATTGTTTGGTTCAAATGACCTTTCAGATCAGTCACTCTTCTTGTTCTTCCCTGACATCTCGAGTGTTGTTCCAAATTCCAATACCTAATCAAGATTCAACAAAAAAGTGGCTACCCACACAAGAAGATTTCAAATTATGCCAAGAGAAGTCCCACAAATTATTATACCAATTCAGGATAGAGAGCTGCTTTAGACTACAGTTACTGATTCCAAAACTGAATACTCTTGGATGTCAAGTTAAGATCATATGTCTACTATGAGAACAAAATCAAAGTCAATCCTCAGGACTAAACAACCAATGCGTTAATATGCCATATCAATGCACAGCTCTCCAATAAATGACTTGATTGATTTAAACAGAATAATACCCAAAGACAGAGACAACTCAAAAGTGATCATTTTTTCGCTTAAACTCGGCTCAGAATGCCACAAACAGATAGCATGTAAAAAAGACAGAGAGGCTAAACATAAAGAGTAACAAAGATAACCATAACACCTTTGGCGACCATATTTTAAAGACCCAAAAGAGAAAAGGCATCAATTAAATTTAAACACTTATCATAAGAAGAGTACTACACAACCGAGAAGACTGACGAGACATGCATAAAACTTAATCAACTGCATGCCACCCACCCCCAAAATCATCCAACCAACGGAAGAAATAGGATAAAGAGATTAAAGATATATACAAACACAACGAAGAGATATATACAAACACAACGAAGGGAAATAGGGCTTACGTCAAGAAGAGAGAGGAGTTCATTGACATTAGTAGGAGGATGAACGAGTCTCTTCCCAGCTTCCTTCAGCTGTTCTTCGAGCTCTCTCTCCGAGGACGCCATTTCTTCCCGTCCCAGATCCTCGAAGCTTCGAGCTCCACTGCAAGCTCAGACCATTGAAACCCTAAAAAAAGGGAAACCCTAGAAACCAGAACAATAACAACGACGACGAAACTACAACAGCCCCTGCTAAGGCGTTACAGAGAAACGTAACAAGGGATCCAAAACAAAAACAACAAAAAAAATCTAGGGTTTTACAGGTAACGAACTAACAAAAACTACGAATAAGAAGGACCGAAGGTTGAGAAAGAGAGACACAAATATTTTCTCTGTTTCGTGTGTACCTGTTTTTCCAGAGAAACGAAAACAGAGGTTTTTTTGTTTCCTTTATTTTCAAGCCCTTTCTGTCTCTACTTTTCTCTCTTTCCTCTCTTTCCTCTCTTTCCTCTCTCTAAAGCTTAGCCTTACCTTTAGCCCTCTCTCTTGCTGGGCCGTTCTCTCTCTCTCTTTCTTTCTCTCACTTTGTCTTCAAGGATGGGAAAACAGAAAATGAGAAAAATAATGTAAAAATAGGAGGGGTAAAATGACTTAAACAGAGGAAATCCAGGAATCCGCTCGGAATCCGCTTGGTTTATGGATTGTAGCTAAATTTTGGGTTTGGAATCCGTTACTCAACTTTTCTCTTCTGATTGCGTAAAAACATTGGGTTCTGCGTTGTTCACCTGTACAGAGAAGACCCGACCAAACACAATGGTGTCTAGTCTTTTTCCCCGTTTGAAAGTACTAAAACGCCATTCCCTCATTCTTTCTTTAATTTTTGACGAAGTTGTTCTTATTTAATTATGATTTACTTTTTTTTTCCTAGTGGTTTAAGCACTCCCTTTTTCCATGCATGCCCTTCAAATGTGTCCTTTCTACGTGTTCCCTCGGGTGTTGAGACAGGGTGTTGGGACAGATGCAAATGCAAATGCAAATGCAAATGCAAGTGCAAAGCTTGACTAAAGTTGAATATTAGAAGACTATGACCGGGTTTCGGTTTAGCATGCCCGATCCTAACTCCTGGATCTGTCTTGATCTTTGAAGCAAATAACAATGATCGAGGAGGCCTAAGGAAGCTGAAGGTCCTTGGTGAACATGAGGGCTAGAAGGTCCTTGAATGAAGCAAATAACAATGAGTTCGACTCCACCTCCCCCCTTTGGGCCACCCACATGAGAATAAACTTCTTGGTGAACATGAGGGCCACAGTATCTCCCAATTTGTGTGTTGCGGGATCGTACACTAGCCCTTGGTGATTTAGTCGCCCAAAGGCCAGATATCTCCTGTAAAAGAAAAAATGAAAAAAAAAACAATGATCGAGTTTTCCTTCAACCACGAAGAAGGGGAATCCTTTGATCGCGCGGCTTTGAGATAGGTATGAGAAAGTATTACACAACAGAAAAGGTATCTGATGAGTCCAGGATCAATAGACCAAGCCCGAGCTCGCAAGTTGAGAAAGGACCGACCTTACAGGGTCAGAGGACATGCCAAATCCTAGGACCGGTTTCCATTTACACGACGAGAAGTTATGCGTGTAAGTACACAAGGACAAGGCTTGGTGAGGCCACAACGGTCCCCGGGTTTTACATGATCGAGCGTGACCTAATTTGGTGGGAACGGCTCGATCAAAGCCAATCATATAAGAATCAACAATCAGCTCCGATACATCCCAAAAAAAGCGCAACAACCCCTTGATTCACGCACCACAATCCTATCCATAAGGGGTAACTAACGGGAACTTATCCAAAATATCGGATAAGGCGCCACCCCCCTGATTACGCGGGAAGACTCCCATCACGCCCAAAACTCCTACGCAGGAGTCCTTACCTAACTCAGACACTCCATAGCCTACTTACGACTATAAATATGAGCTGATACCCCTCCATTTCATTCATTCATTTTTCAGAATCATAATCAGTTGCTAAGAGAGCTAATTTAAGCATTGGAGTGTCCGAGACTGGCACGGCTCGGTCGCTTTAGCGCCAATCTTTCCTTTTGCAGGTCTTGAAGGTCGGCCCGCTCGGCTCTTGATGCAACAGATTGGCGCTATATGTGGAAACGACGCTTCCATACCTACGAAAGCTCTCATGGCTGGTAATCGAGAAGTCGTCCCCACTAATCTTGATGTACTCCAACAGGAGGGGAACCAAGCAACTCGACGAACGGCGAAAAATGCTCGTGGTGGAGCACATGGAGTACGGTTGACAACACGACAAGCAATACCCGCTGCAGTAGGAGCACTACCAACCACCGCGACTGCAGCGGCAGGGCCTAGCACGACCAAGGGAGAGACTCATGTCAATAAGGGATCCCTCCCCCCCACCACCGCCACTTCTAGAGGAGCTCTCGGCAAACCTGGACCCAAACGCACCCGCCACCGTCAGTCAAATCAATGACCTGCAGTAGCAGGTGCTCCGACAGAATGCCCTTTTTAGGGACATTCTCAAAGAAGTGCAGGCAGAAGAGCGCTCAACCTCGTGCCAGCTGCTGCGCTTGCCCCTACCCTTCCACCTCTGCCTCCAGGTCTACTGGCTCGAGTTCGGGAGACAGAACGCGTTCATCCCAAGGGCGAAGATGGCCAAAGAACTCAAAGTCAGGTTGGGTCATCCCAGCCAACCCAAAGAAGTGTACCCCCTCCGGGGATAGTTCGGACCGGAGACCTACTGACCAGGACTAGTGAAAACTTGGCACGCACCATAGAACCATCCATCACGATGCGTCGAGAAGCACATAGCCGCACTGATCAAAGTCGCACCCGACAATCCCACCAACACACGTCACGGGAAGAAAACTCTAGGTCAGTGAACCAAGGAAACGGGCGTAACGAACAAAACGGCCAAGCTGTAGATACAAGTGCGAATCAGCTAGTGGGAGATGAGCTTGACCGTAAGCTCAAGGAAATCAATGACAAATTGAAAACCCTAGAGAAAGAGATCGACCCTGAAGAATATTACCCGTTCTCAGCTGAGATAATGAGGGCGAAACTTCCCTGAGGTTTCAAACCGCCCAACTTCAAATCATACGATGGAAAGATCGACCCCAATGACCACATAAGCTACTTCAATGCGATGATGACAGTCTACGAGGGATCCGATGTCGTGTGGTGCCGATCCTTCCCCACATCCTTGAAGGGACCGGCCACCCTGTGGTTTTATAAACTCAAGTCAAACTCTATAAAAAGTTTCACAGAGTTAGCTCGAGCCTTTGTGAGTCATTTCCAAAGTAGTGTGAAGCAAAAGAAGACGGCAGCGAACCTGTTGGCGGTAAAGCAGCAAGCCAATGAGTCCGTATGGGACTACATTACTCGTTCAATGGAGAGTCCCTGGAGATAAAAGACCTAGACGACGGTATGGCCTTCAATGCCCTGCACAGCAGGGTCATAAATCACGACCTAATCCGATCTTTGGCCCTGGAACCAGTTTACAATATGACCGAGCTTCTAAACCGATGCTACCAATATGCGAATATGTTCAACATCATGAAGGCCTGGAAGGCGGCCGATGGCAAAGGGTCAGAGAAAAAGAGAACGTGTGATAAGGAGGAGAAGAAGGAAGGTGAGAAATGGCAAAGATCTGACCGGTACCAAGACTAAGAGCGCAGCCTTGATTACACCCCATTGACTGCCTCCAGGACCAATATCCTCATGGAAGTTCACGATCAAGGGCTCTTGCAATGGCCTAGACCGATGTTCACGAAGCCCAAACATAGGAACCAGAAGAAATACTGTAAGTTCTATAAGGATGTCGGGCACGATACCGATGACTGCCGACAACTGAAAAGGGAGATAGAAGACATAATCCAGAGAGGTCACCTCAGATGGTACGTCAAGGGGGAAGATTAGAGAAACAACTTGCGTGGTCAAGGAGGCATGAATACCAAGCCAAAGAGAGACAACCAGGCTCGGGAAAGAAATAAGCGAGATCTGTAGACACTGAATTTTGCCACCCCCCAGTAATAACGACAATCGGACACGAAAGACTGGCAATGCCCTTTAAGCTATTTTTTTTCTTCAAGGTGACTCGGACACCCCTATTCCACCTCATTTCCACCCGCGGTCCCCCACATCCCCAATATGACCCCACATGATGCCCCTGCTCAAAGCCACGACTTGGCAGTACTGCGCGCGGCTACGATATTGCACGACAGCGCCACACCCGGCCATGGCACTGTGCGGCAACACCACACCCAACCGTGGCTTTGCCGTGTGATCGTGCAGGGGTGGCGCTGCGTCTAGCCAGTCCTTGGCCCTGCAACGCCACGCGGCAGCACAGTGCCCCAAGCCGTAGCCCCACGGGGGACCCAAAATATAATTTTTTTTGGTCCGGCAGCGCCGTAAACTTCACCGTGGCACCGCCAGATGGAAAATTTTCCTATAAATACTCCCACCCCTCATTTCAAGAAGTTCCAAGTTGAGGAGAGGGGGAGCCCCCAGAGCTCCAATTTTCCTTTTTTCCTCTTTTCCCTAGTTTCGGCCCCTGCCTCAGTCCAATTTTGAGCTTTCAAGCCTCGTGCCTCTGTCCAAAGTCCGGGTCCCCCGGACCTGCCTTCCCTAACCTGTTCCGCCCAAAACCTCAAAGTCTCTCATGGCCTAGTCACCCTGTCAAATATCCTAATGCTTAGTTTCTAAAGCTTTCCAACACCGTTATCCTGTCTGAGGTCCTAGTACTCGACACCTGTGCACCGTTACTCTACCTGATATCCGAGAAGCCTAGTTTCTGAAGCTTTCTGATGTCATTATTCTATCCAAGGTCTTAGTACCCGATACCCGTGCACCATTACTCTACCCAATATCTGAGAAGCCTAGTTTTTGAAGCTTTTCAACGTAATCATTCT
Source organism: Telopea speciosissima (assembly GCF_018873765.1). Lineage (NCBI taxonomy): Eukaryota > Viridiplantae > Streptophyta > Magnoliopsida > Proteales > Proteaceae > Telopea > Telopea speciosissima. The sequence continues at coordinate 12,005,981 of NC_057926.1, forward strand.
GTCTGAGGTCCTAGTACCCGACACCCGTTCGCCATTACGCTACCCGACATTGGGGTGATTACTCTCCAAAGATTTTTCAACATCGTTATTCTACCCGATATCCAGGCAATTAATTTCTGACGCCGTTACTCTGTTCGATGAAGGACAAAGCCAGTCTTTTGCCTCCACCTGAGCTGGGGGACGCGATCCGTCTCATATAATTGCATTGGTTTAAAGCATACAGGTATTTAATTCTTTCATCGCACTTTAATTTTGTAACGATGTAGACTTTTAAATTATGCCCATGTAGTATACAGTAGTTAATTTAATTAACCAGTTTGTGCATCATTTTAGTTATACATGTGGAAATAAGACATTTATGAAGGAAAAATATTCAAAAACCAACATCTAGTAGAAAGACCAGTTTACCCGGGTGAGGTGGGTGCCTAACACCTTCCCACTCTCGTAACCTGACCACTTACCCTGAATCTCTGACCAGGCCAAACAAAGTCCTGTAGCCCTTCACAGGGCTGCACCAATGGGTCCTAGGCCCTAATCCTAGGTGGCAACTCCATTTCATTTAATTGTATGATCCCCATCCTCTGATAAATCATGAACTTCGAGAAGACGCATTCCTTATCTCTCTCCAACCGAGGAGCATAACCCAACCCCATTGGGAACCCGAGAAAGAGTACCCCAAATGGGGGAATACAGAAGTGGTTCCAGGAACGGATCCTCATAAGATCGACACGACGACCACCGAGAAACTCGCCAAGATCGCGGAACTAGAGTCGAGGCCAATACTTCCATGGCACCAACCATCGTCATAATCATCAGGGGACCAGGACTAGAATCTTCAAAGAAGGCGAAGGCTAAGGCATGGTTCGCGGGCATAGTAGAAACAATGGAGAAGAGAGCAAAACCTGTCCCATCCATCTCCTTCTCGGAAGAAGACCTAAAAGGGCTAAGCTGGCCTCACGATGACACGGTCGTTGTTCAAACGTTTATAGTAAATAGGCCCGTACATTGTATCATCGTAGACACCGAAGCCTCAGTAGACCTGTTGTCCTATGATGCCTACCTGCAGTTCGGGTTTGAGCCAGGAATGCTGAAACCAGAAAGCTCGCCACTATACGATTTCTCGGGATCCCCGACCCTAATTGAAGGATTAGTAGAATTGCTAATGACGGTCGGCAAGGCTCCATGCCAGAAGACTATAAAAGTCAACTTCATGGTAGTCTGAGTCGCAACATCTTATAATGTCATATTGGGAAGGCCCAGCTTTAATGAGATAGGGGCGGTCATCTCAACTAAACACCTCAAGATGAAATTCATCACGAGGAATGGTGTGGGAGAATGCCTAACCGAATAGAGAAAAGCCAGAGAATGCCATGCTGTGTTTGTGAAGCAGACCACGGGCAACTGCCAAGGAACGGCCTTCACCGTCAAGGTCAGCGATAACCGCGATAATTGAAAACATCCGCAAGGAGAGCCCGTGGAAGAACTGGTCGAGGTCCCAGTCAGCGATAGTGACCCAACTAAAGTAGTCAAGGTTGGGGCTTTACTGAAGGAAGAGGAAGCGAAAGAACTCGGGTCTTTTCTTAAAGATCACACCAATGTGTTTGCGTGGTCGACTGAGGATATGCCGGGTATTCCTCGGCATATTACAGAGCACGCCCTACACTTAGATCCAACGAGGAGGCCCGTGCAGTAAAAGAGAAGAAATTTCACCCCTGAATGGCAAGCTTTAATACCATATTCAGAGTGTGTGGCGGTTGAAGGTTAGGGCAACCGTATACACAGCAAGAAGATGCCAGAAGAAAATGACACATTCGTTATCAAAAAGTGCTGGATTGATAGTGAAGGGAGTCAGGAAAGGAAAATCTGGGTGACAGACAACCCAGTCATACTGGAGTCCATTCTTATGGACAATGGAGAAGAGAACAGACTGATAGGTGGAGATGCTATTAGTCTTCTGGGTGCGAAGAGAGATGTCACTAAAAAGGGAGACTGGGAGAGTGGGGAGAAGGGTGAGCAAGGGATCTGCTATCTCTGGGGGGGTGGAGGAGGAAGATGCTCCTAGGGTTAGAGGCATACAGAGAATTGGGATAGTGGAGGACACTGGTTGTTTAGTCCTGGAGAGAAAATCTGCGAGGACATTGTCCTTGCCTTTGATGTGCTTCACCTTGAAAGACCAATGAGAGAACCATTGTGCCCAACGGAGCAACTGAGACTCAGGAAGTTGCTTTTGCTTGAACTGTATCATTCGGGGGAAGGTTGTCATGTCCATTTCAACCTGGAATGTGTGGCCGATGAGAAAGAATTGGAACTTTTCAATGCCACGGCGTACTACAAGGATCTCTTTGAAAGTAGAATGGTAATGTTGTTCAGATAGCTTGAACAGACCACTACGATATCCACATACGCGACGCGTCTTATCAGGGAATTCTTCAAGTAGGACCGCACCCCATTGGGTGTCGCTAGCATCAGACTGCAGAATACGTAATCCAGAGGAAGGAATCTGCAGGGTAGGGAGTGATTGGGCAAGAGTCTTCAGAGACTGGACTGCCTTGGTATGAATAGAAGACCAGGGTGGAGCATCCTTCTTGAGAAGACGATGAAGATGACTCATGAAACGGATCTGATGAGGTAGGAACTCGGTCATATAATTGATAATGCCAAGAAACTGCTGGAGCTATTGCCGAGTAAATGGACCGTCTGAAAAGTCGAGCAGGGAACGGCCAATATGGGGCTGAAGCTGGAAACTTCCTTTGGAGATGGTGACACCGAGAAAGTCAATTGTAGAGACTGCCACTTCCATCTTTGTAGGGGAAAGCATAACACCATGAGTCAGAGTAACATCGAGGAACCTCTGGAGAAGGAGAGCATGGGCTTCTTCCATCTCAGAAAAGAGGAGAATATCATCGATGTATATGAGAGTATGTTCCTGTATCGAGGCATATACTTGTAGCATCACTTGCTGAAATAAGGAGGGAGCAACTTTGAGACCAAAAGGTAGAACTGTCCAATGAAAATGTCCACCGGGAATGCAGAAACCTGTCTTGGCACGATCATCAGGATGAATGCCAAGTTGCCAAAAACCAGCCTTCAGATCGAACTTGCTGAAGATCGTAGCCTTGGAAAGCTGGAGTAGGAGAGCCGGCCTTGTAGGTAATGGGAACTTATCATCAGCCAAGAATGCATTGAGGGGCTGATAATTGATCACCAGACAAAGCTTGCCGCGTTTCTGTTCAGCTCGCTTGTTGACATAAAAAGCCTCACAAGCTCAAGGGGAAGATGTCTTCTCGATGAGGTTTTGGGCCTACAAGAGGGCCACTTCTTGTCGAGCACTGGCGAGATGTTCTGGATTCATTCCAGAGTGACTGGCTTTGGTGGGATTTATATCCTCATTCTTCTTAAAAGGAAGGCGGATGAAGAACTTCGGGTTATGTCAGAGGGGATGATCACACTTAGAGAGAAACTCAGAGTGTGAGTCAGCGCTACAGCGAGTGAGAAGTTGCTGCTGGATGTCTGCAATAGGAGTGATTAGTAATAAATTTGAAACAGTAGTTCAAGGGAGAAAATTCTTTTTATGACTGAGGCCATGTATGCTCCATCGGAGATGGGGTAAACGGCAAAGCAGATCAAAACCTATGAGGGCATCTCGACCAGGAAGGGAAGAGCCTAACACTGTATGGCTAAGGGTAAGAGAGGGGAAAAACCGAAAACGAATAGGACCTTTGGAAATAAGGTCAACAGAGAAAGTTTGTCCGTCAGCTGCAGTAAAGAACTGTTTATGGGGCTTCCAGAACTCAGGAGGGAGGACATGGGGAGCTAGGATTGTAGTGGAACAACCGGTATCAAAGTATCCGATGACCTTAATAGGACGATCCCATGTCGTAGGGGAGATGTAAAGAGGAGCCTGGGGTAAGGGCGTTTTGGTAACTGCAAAAAGGGGTTGGGACCCAAGAGGGGAGAAAGGAGCTGGAGATACAACTGGGTAGAAAAATTGAAGGCATCAGACTTCATCCGGGAAGAACAATTCCCTACCTGGCTGGCCAACATGGTCATAGTACCAAAGCCAAATGGGAAGTGGAGGATGTTCATCGACTACACTGACCTGAACAAGGCTTGCCCGAAGGATGAATACCCACTTTCCCGTAGAGACCTTTTGATCCACGCGACTGCGGACCATGAAAGGTTGAGCTTTATGGATGCGTATTCCAAGTACAACTAGATCTTAATGAAGAAAGAAGACGAGAAATACATGGCCTTCCAATCTGACCAGGAAAACTTTTGTTACCCCGTCATGCCGTTCGGGTTGAAGAACACGGGAGCTACGTATCAAAGGATGGTGAACCAAATGTTCAAGGATCAGATCGGGTGCAACATGGAGGTATAAATGGATGATATGTTGGTGAAAAGTGTACGGGCTCAGGACCACATAACCGACCTGAAAGAAATATTTCAAGTCCTAAGGGTTAATCAAATGAAGCTGAACCCGACAAAGTGCGCTTTCGAGTTAGCTCGGGAAAATTTCTTGGGTACATGGTCTCCCAACGAGGAATAGAGGCAAACCTTGCAAAAATCAGGGCTATACAGGATATGGCGCCTCCTAGGACGGTCCACGATGTGTAAAGATTGAACAGAAGGATCCCAACTCTGGCTCGATTCATGTCTAGATCCAGGGATAAGTGTTTACCGTTCTTTAAAACATTGAAGAACCTCCGAACCCTGAAAGATTTTGTCTGGACCGAAGATTGCCAACGAGCCTTCAAAGATCTAAAGCTATATCTCTCCAGCCCACCACTACTAGCATGACCCGAACCCCGAGATCAGTTATTGATATACTTGGCCACCTCGGCTGTGGCAGTGAGCGAGGTGCTCATGAAAGAGGAAGGCAAAGGCCAGAGGTCGATCTACTATGTAAGTCACGTCCTTCAAGATGCAGAAACCAGGTACTCAAAGATTAAGAAGCTCGCCCTCGCCTTGGTCATCAGAGCCAGGAAATTGCGACTATATTTCCAAGCCTACCCAATGATAGTGTTTACGGATCAGCCTCTGAAGAAAGTAATACACAAACCTGATGTCTTGAGACGGCTGATAGCATAGGCAGTGGAACTAAGTGAATACCAAATCAACTATTGACCTAAAACGGTGATAAAAGGTTAGGCTCACATAGATTTGTGGTTGAGTGCACCATGACCGAGAACGGGCACGAAGTAGTACAAGCTAAAGCTGAGAACGATTCCAAGGCCCCATGGATCATGTTCGTAGATGGTTTGAGTAATAAAGGTGGGAGCAGAGCAGGATTCCTACTGACCAACCCTGAAGGCTTTATAATTCAGTACGCTCTGCGTTTTAATTTCCCAGCATCAAATAATGAGGCCAAATATGAAGTATTGCTAGTTGGACTGAGGACAGCCCAAGCGATTCAGATTGAAGGTGTAAAGGTGAAAAGTGATGCACAACTGGTCATGAACCAGGTTAACGACGAATACGAAGCCAAATATGATCAGATGGCTACTTATTTGGCCAAAGTTTGGTCCCTAATCTCAAAGCTCCTCTTTCCATTATGAATGAAGTCAACCATTCCGAGTATGCCTCGTCTTCTTCTTCCGATTCGTCTTCTGATGATGAGGATATCCTTGAATACCATCACTTAATAAAATAACTAAAGCAAAGAAAAGCCCAGCCTGTCCAAGAGGACACTTGTCTCATAAATCTAGGAATAGAACAGTGTCCCCACATGGTTAAAGTTGACTCCTCACTCAATAAGGAGGAAGTTGGTCAGATGACAGCCCTATTGAAAGAATTCCAAGAAGTGTTCGTATGGTCCTACGAAGATATGCCAAGCATCGATCCAAGGATAGTACAACATCAACTGCCCACTTATCCAGATGCTTGGCCTGTCAAACAGAAGCCCAGAAAAATGCGGACTAAATGGAGTGAAAAGATCAAGGAGGAAGTCATCAAGCAATGGAATGTAGGATTTCTCCAATTGGCACAGTACCCTCAATGGTTGTCCAATATTCTCTTAGTTCCCAAGAAAGACGAGAAAGTATGGATGTGTGTGGATTTTCGAGACCTCAACAAAGTTAGCCCCAAGGACGATTTCCCATTGCCACACATTGACTTACTGGTTGATAACACAACAAAGCATGCCCTATTGTCATTTATGGACGGATTCTCTGGGTATAATCAGATCAGCATGTGTCCAAAGGATAGAGAGAAGATAGCATTTACCACACCATGGAGAACTTATTGTTACAAGGTAATGCCCTTTGGTCTGAAGAACGCAGGAGCAACGTATCAAAGAGCAGCCATGGTCATCCTACATGACATGATACACAAAGAAGTAGAAGTGTATGTGGATGACATGATCGTAAAATCAGTCACCTAATAGAGGCATTTTCCAGCACTGAAAAAGTTCTTCGAGCGAATCAAAGAGTATAAGCTCAGATTGAACCCTCATAAATGTGTATTCGGAGCAATGATAGGGAAGCTTCTGGGATTTCTCGTCAGCGAAAGAGGAATAGAGGTGGATCCCGACAAAATAAAGGCTAGAATAGAAATGCCATCACCAAAGACAGAAAAAAGGTCTGAGGATTCTTGGATTGCATCCAATACATAAACTAGTTCATAGCACGCCTAACCGTGACATGTGAACCCATCTTCAAGCTCTTGAGAAAAGAAGAACCAAAAGAATGGAACGACAAGTGCCAAGAGGCATTCGAAAAGATAAAAGAGTACTTAACTCATCCGCCAATACTTGTCCCACCAATGTTGGGTGAAGCGCTGCTATTATACTTATCCGTTGAAGAAATGGCAATGGGATCAATGATAGCATAACTTGATCAGAAGAATGGGGAAGAGAATGCAATCTACTACTTAAGCAAGAAATTGTTAGAGTACGAAACTCGAAACCCCTTTAGAAAAGACATGTACCGCCTTGGTTTGGGTAACTAAAAGATTGGGGCATTACATACTTTCACATCCAATCCGGACCCGATAAAGTACTTGTTTGAAAAGTCAACATTTACTAGAAGGATGGCCAGATGGTTGTTGTTATTATCAGAATTTGATATAACATATGTCAACCAAAGGTCTATGAAGGGGCAAGCAATCTCGGACTATCTAACTACACATCCAGTGGAATCGGATTCATGACCAATGGAAGATCTTTTCTCGGATGAATGTATTTTGATGGCTTAGCCAATCAAAGGGGATACGGGGCTGGAATATTGCTGATAACCCCAGAAGATCTTTACCTCCCTTCTACTTTCCGATTAGAATTCTCATGTACCAACAACATCACAGAGTATGAAGCATGTGTGATTGGCCTGAAGGCTGCCATGGCATTGGAAATCAAGAAGTTGAAAGTTTATGGTGATTCGTCAATCATAATTTGTCAAACTCAAGGGAAATGAAAAACAAAAGATGAAAAGCTGAAACCCTATCAGGAACACTTAGAAGGTATAATCAAGAATTTTAAAGAAATCACATTCGAATATTTGCCAAGAGTTAACAATAGATTTGCAGACGCTTTAGCCACCCTCGCCTCAATGGTTGAATGCAGCTCAGATACTCGAATCCGACCATTTTTGGTAGATAAAAGATGTGAGCCGACGTATGAAGAATCAGTGAATGTCTTGACAGCCGATGGAAAAATATGGTTTGCACCCATAATTGATTTCATCAGAAAAAGGAGGTGTCCTTAACATTTCACAGTGAGAGAAAAGAAGCGACTACGAAAGTATGCCACGCAATTCATGCTCCAAGGAAACTTGTTGTATAAAAGATCTTATGATGGCACACAACTACTCTATGTAAATGAGGAACAAGCTCAAACAACCATGAAAGAAATCCATCAGGGAATCTGTAGACCACATATGAATGCCAAAATGCTCGCCAAGAAGATCCTAAGATTAGGGTATTATTGGGTAACCATGGAAGAAGATTGTGCCATGTTCTTGAAAAGATGTCACAAGTGCCATATATTTGCCAACATTATTCACATTCCTCCCATGGAACTCCATTCATTGAATGCTCCCTGGCCATTCTCCATAAGGGGCATTGACATCATAGGGAAGGTGATGCCGAAAGCATCCAACGGACATGAATTCATCCTCGTTGCCATAGATTATTTCACCAAATGGGTGGAAACACAGTCTTACGCCATCATGACGGCTGCAAAGGTACCAAAGTTCATCAAGGAAAGTATCGTATGCAGATACGGAGTACCACATGCCCTCATATCCTATCAGGGAGCACATTTTTGGGGAAAATAGATAAGTTTTGGCCAAGTTTGTTATCAAGAGACACCGGTTTACGACTTACAGACCATAGAGTAATAGAGCAATGGAAGCGGCCAACAAAAATGTCAAAGCGATATTGCAAAAAATGACGGATACTCATAGAGATTGGGCAGACAAGCTCCCATATGTGTTATGGGCTTATCGGATGTCCATTCAAACTTCTACTGGGGTAACTCCTTTTTCATTGGTCTATGGAATGGAGACAGTATTACCTGTAGAAATCTAAGTACCATCCCTCAGAGTATTGATGGACAACAAATTACCCAAAGGAGAATGGATACAGGCAAGGCATGATGAGCTCAACCTGCTAGATGAGAAAAGGATAAAAGCCATGGATCACCTCAAAAAGTATTAACTCATAATGGCAAGGGCCTTCAACAAAGGAGTTCGCCCTTAGAACATCGAAGAAGGAGATTTGGTTCTTCGAGAGCAAAGAGCACCTATCCACGACCCAAGGGGCAAGTTTAGGCCAAATTGGAATGGACCTTATCAAGTAAAGGAAATCCTAACTAGGTAAGTTGTTCAACTCATGGATCTTGATGGAGAAGATGTCAAGGGCCTTGTCAACATGGATCAACTCAAAAAATATTTCGTGTAGCCGTCAGGTCTACATGAACTACATTTGACCTGATTCCTTTTCAAAGGATACATAGGCAACTTGGCATGGTCAAGTGTGGTCACAACAACCCTTCACCAGGGGCATATTCCTAAATCTGCCACCCGACAATCTCCACCACCCATCTAAAAAAAATTCCTCCACCCAACAAAAATCTGCCATCCAACATCTTCTCATATGTTACTAATAGGAGCTGACTATTCCTTGAGTCCTTAAAACAAAGTAAAAAAAAAAAAAAAGAAAGAGAGATCTTTTCCAGTTTACTAAAAAGTTCTTCGATTGAGTACAAGCAAGATGCATCCCCCAAAGAGGGCAACTCTCGATGAGACTTTATGTAAATGGACCATCGACATGAGTTCGAACAATCCAACCTCTTTGGAAGATGTACATTTACCGATCCTTGGGAGGATTATGTATGTGGAGGTCCATCATGACATGCTTCGGCCAAGGTTCAAAAACTCGGGTCTCGGAGCCATCTCGGCCCATGAAAAAACCGAGTTGGGCCGAGATCTCGGTGAGATCTCGGTGAGTTTGTGCAGTTTTTTTTGTTCGACTCGGAAGCCCATCTTGGTTGGTTTTAGACCTCTGTTGGGTCTGAAAATCGGTATACAGTCTATTTTAGGCCATTTAAACACAATGGCATTATTAGATTTTGCAAAAATAAAGTCCAAAGATGATTTTTACATCGGACCCTTAGTTGGTAGGCGGCGACGTATTAAAATAGCATAGTATATACATTAATGACATAATTTCTGTACCTAGAACTCAAACAAAACATTCAATTAATAGAAAAACAAGTTAATAAGCATTACAAATGTTTAAGTTAAATAAGTGATACATCAAATTGCTCAAGCTTAACAAATAACAATGTTACAAGTTACAAGTTACAACTATCATCACATAAAATTAGATTGAATGACATATTCATTCTCCATTTATCCCACATAGCCTTGCCATGACATATTGTTGCTAAACTGTTGCGTATAGTCCTCCACAACATTCGTATAAGAGTTCTCATCCACATATGCCAAGATCCCTAACCTAGGGTATAGCTGTTCCACAGTGGCGTCAGACCGTTGCCATGAAGGATGAGAGGCACTGCTTATGCTACTGTCATATTAAGGATTATATGGGACTTGGAATGTGGACCCAATGCTGGACCCAATGTTGGACCCAATGCCAGACTCACTGCTTTGATAGTCACACGCATGTGTTGGCTGCCCAAACTGACCATAGGAACTATATTTAGAACCGGTGCTCTGCTAGCCATAATCATAGTCATAATGAGGTTGAGATGATTGCCACGGCTGATGCTGGCTACCAGTATCCATACTCATGCTTCCAAAACTTGCTAGCATGGTGTTCATACTCATGTCATCATACTAAGGTTGGTTGTGTTTGCGACCCGTCCTTCTCTTGTAAGTTTTGTTGTGGCCACTATGGTCTTGATCTTGTGTGGCATGTGTAAACTGAGACTCACCTGTGAAACGCACAGGGTCCTCCTGTGTTTCCACTTCATGCTGGTATTGCTCGCGCATCCCCTCATGACGATCATTATAATAACCACCAGCAGGCATGCCACCACCAGTACCACCATCACCACCACTACTACCACCAAGAGGGTCATCACTACCAGCAAGGTCATCACCATCACCATCACCACCACCATCATCATCATCATCAGGAGGAGTTCCTGTTGCAGCCTCAAAAGGTCTCGGTGACTGAGAATGTGCACGCCCCTCTTGCGACATATAGTTGTCAACATCTGTACCGGTTATGAAAGCAATGGTGGAGTCGGGCCTACCTCCAGGCTCATCCATCTCTGGTGCGCCACGATCCCTCACCCACTGGAATAGGGGATCCTCATCATCATCAGAGTCCTCCTAAAATATGTTGGCTAGCTCGATGCGATCTTTGTCATTCTTCTTAAATTCTTCACGTATGTGCCTCATCCTTAGTCTCATATTATAATGCACATACACCAGCTGCTCCAGTCATTGACTATCCAATCTATTCCACCTCTTTGAGTGTATCAATGCGAATGTACTCCAGTTGCGCTCGCACCCAGAGGATGAACAGGTTTGTGAGAGCACTTTGATTGCTACCTTCCTTAGGTTGGGTGAACTTGTACCATAAAGCACCCACCAGTCAGCTGCATTATAAACATAGAATATTAAGAATATGTGCATTGTAAAGGGATAAAATTATAATTCATAAATGTAAAGTCATGCCACATTGCCACCTACAAGGGTTTGACTTTTGTCTACCTCCACTGCAGCTTTTTGACTAAAACTTGCTGAGGCCTCTCTGAAGAATTTGATCTATTTTCAATTTAAATTTAAAACAGTGTTAGAGGCATTAGTATTTGCTATTTAGTAATTACATTCCTTTATTGACTACCAATGTACCAAAGTCCCATAGTCTCACCTCATCATTGCAGTCAGATTGTGTCTTGGGATTGACCTCCAACTTCTCAATAACAGCTTCAACTGCCAGTAACAAATCCGTGTCCAACCCAAGCTTATGCGAGTACTGGTACTTTGGATTCAAATAGTATGCTAGTAAAGGGGAAACCACAAATATAAGTTGTTAGTGACTTAATACTTTCGAGTTTTGAATATGTAAATGTAAAAACTCATATAAAGTGTAAAGTATGTCGAAGTGTTGAACTCACCAGCTTTATGCAAGGGATGACTCAAGTGCTTCTCCCATCGCTCATCAATGATGTAAATGTATGAGCGAGCACTTAGGGGTATTGAAACTCGGACCATTTCCTTCATCTTCTGCAGGGCAGCATATATGTGGGGCAAGGTAGGCTTCTTCTCCGTGTCAACCATCCTTAGTACTGCCACCACTGGCTGTAATATAGCAACAACTTTGTACAAGTCCTTCCAAAATCCATCACTTACAATGGTCTCTTGTGCTGCCTTCCCTTCTTCTGTCCTAGAGCCTGGCCAACTAAACCATTGGTTACTTGTAGACATTGACCTCAGACCTACCACCTTCGACTGAATGCTCTTCAATGCAATGTAATTGGTAGCAAATCGAGTGACACCAGGCCTCACTAAATCCCCCTTGCATTTTTTCCTCATCATGGCTAAAGCATAACCATGGTTATACACAAAGGTGATCACTTGCCTTGCCCCATTGACCACACCAGCCACCAAAGCTTTTTTCCCCATGTCCTTTAGCATTAAATCAATAGAATGGGCTGCACATGGAGTCCAAAAGAGGCGGATCCTCTTACTCTTCTTGTTCATCAATTTCTCTCCAGCCTTCTTAAAATTAGAACCGTTATCCGTCACAATTTGGATAACGTTCTTTGCTCCTATATTTTTCTCCACCACTTGCTTTAATAGCTTGTACAAGTATGATGCATCCTTGACATGCTTTGATGCATCAATAGACTTCAAGAAGACTGTCTTCCCATTACAACTCACCATGAAATTTATAATGGACTCTCTAGTAGGTCCAGTCCAACCATCAGCCATAAGAGTAACCCCATCTGTGTCCCAGCTTGGCTTCAGACCCTCTATATATTCTTTCAGCTCCTCTACCTCTTTAGACAAATATACATTATACAACTCATATGGTGTGGGCCCCTTCCATCCTGGGCCAGTCCTCCCTGCAGTGTCAAGGAATGCATTATAATATGTTCCTTGTGCTACATTAGCTAGAATGCCATTGTATAGCATGAACTTGCTGAAGGCTTTCCGTGCTTCCTCTTGTTTACCACCAAACACTTGCGGGATGGTTGGCTGGAAGGCATCTTGTTGCCTAAAGGTAGATGGATCCTACTAAAAAATGGTATCTGGAAAACGTGCTCGTGGTCGGGCTTGGGGCCGTGGGATATCTCTTGTGCCAATGCTTCTCCTCCTCTCATCTTGTTGCACTAGTGTAGCTGAGCCAGATCTACCAGCTCCTCTTGCTTGCTCATATGCTCTTATATTCTCAAAATGAAAACTTTGCCTACTCTCTGCCAAAGTCTGCTGGTAAATCCTATATTCAGCCTCTGATTGGAACTCACCAAGTGTAGGCCTATATTCAGTATCATCTCCTACTCCTCCAAGGATGTCTACACCAGGCCTCTCTAGAATTGCCTCATCGAAAGCCATTTGTTGTCTTTCCCTATCAGCTTTCTTTGTTCGTACTCCTCTCAAGTTTTGTGCCATTGCCAGTTTCACTTAGCTCAAAATATTTCGGCATTTGGCAACATCCTTGCCCAGACCAGACAAATGTTCCTTTAACCTAGTTGCTCCTCTAGAATTTAGAATCTTTTCACAGTAGTTACATTTTGACTTCTTTTTGTCCTCAGACATCGGAACTCCATGTAGCCATGCTATATCCCCCATTGTGTAAGAAATATCTTATTTTTTACATTGTTACATAAAAAAATATGTATTAGTAACTATTACAGACTTAAAGTAAGATATTACACACTTAAAGTATTGTATTCATAACTATTAAACATAATATGAAGCTATTAGAACAATCAAATACCTATCTCTTATTTATTCCCTAACTCTAGTATTTATTTATTAATTAAAAATAATATTTATAATTTTTATTATAAATAATTATACCTTCAAATATAAACTATTACAACATAATGATGTATTTGACATCATTTGAAGTTGGACATTATGTACAAATGTTGTGCATAATTTTTCAACAAAAAGCAGGTATTTTTCCTTAATTTTATATATTTTTTAACTATTTTAATAATATTATTATTAAATTTGAAAAATAAAATATTTTTTTTAATGGGTGAAAAAAAAATTGACTCCATGAGGCTGTAGAGCATGCAAACTTGTCTAACATACATCAAAATAACATCCAAACAATAAGTATTTATCCTATTTTTTTTTAATTTCTTTTTTGAAAAAAATCATTTTTTTTCTAAAAATTATATTAAAAAATTCGGCCTCCATCAAGTGATAGATCGGCCAAACTTGTGTAACATAACTCAAAATCACACCCATCTACCAAGATTTCATCAATTTTTTTTCAAAAAAATAGGTTTAGGGAAAATGGGTTACCTTTAAAAAAACCTTCAAAATCTTGAGCAATCTTCCAAAATTGAGCTCCAATCTTCACTTTAGCACCAAATTCAGCTTCCAAAGGTTTGAATCCAACCAAAAAATGAAGAAGGGAAGAGAAGAATTGAGAGAAGAAGAGAGTTAGAGAGAAGAGAGAGCCAAAATGCCAAATAGAGAAGAGAAACAAGCATTCTGTCGAGATATGCATCTGTCTAACACTTTAGACAGCTAAATCAAGTTAAATGGGTCAATTGACCCAAGCCCCATACCTGAAACTGCAAACTCGACCCGAGAACTCGGCGAGATTTTGCTTTTCCATCTCCTGATTTTATCGAAAAATTGACCCTGAATCGAGACGTGATCTCTCCGAGATCATCTTGATGAGCAAATGTAATCCTATGTTTCGTAGGCTGTCTCGACTCGCTTTCTGGAAAAACTAAGAATCTCGGTGAGATCTCATGAGATTTCGGACTATGGCTTCGGCAAGTATACCAATATTGGGATCTAGAACTGTACGTTTTCAGAGTGAAGACAACCCCCAAAATTAAAGAGTTCCGAGCTTGCATGTTCTCACCACCACCAAGAAGACTTTTTCATCCCCCTCTATGCAACAGCTATGAAGAAGTTTTGCAAGATTTCTTCGGATGGACCAGGAAGGAAGTCAAGAAGGTCATGAACTATGGCAGAGTTGACATTACGAAAGTAGTAGGAATGTTTTCCAAGTAGGAAAGTATCGGAGAAGCTCAATAGAAGAACAGAAGGAAATCATATTTATTTTGCATGATTGGGAGATACTTGTTGTGCACCCGGAGAAAAGGTGTTTTCCTTGTAATGGCCGACATTGTTCAGCAGCTTCTAGAAGGATGTGACATTGCCCCTATAGTGCTAGCTGAGACTTTCAAGGATCTGGATGACAAGAGTGCTTCCCAAAACTATAGCACAGATTATTGTGCAGGATCGCCTGCAATTTTGCAAATATGGTTACTGGAAAGGCTACGATTGGTCCAACCAATACCCAACACCAAGCTACAACTAAAGCATCTCCGAATTCGAAGAGAAATAGTAGAGTTTCATGCAATCAACGATTGGAGGAAATATTTAGAAGAAAGAATGGATGAGAAGATTCAGTGAAATTGCATTGGTGGAATACAGAAGCCCCAATCTTCAAGACCCAGGGTTGTGATTATGTGCGGTTGATGGGTTTGACCCATACCACTTTCTATTTACCTCATCTTGTACCCATGCAGTATCATTTGACTCCAAAAGCGTCGACATTTAAGGTTCGACCACCAGAAGAGCTAACGTCGAAAATCGTGAATCTACTGAATAAGTTATGGATGAAATATGTAATTGCGGGTGATCTTATTGAACTATGTATCAATTCCATCTCTCTCTTCTTTCGTTGCTTTACCATTCCCATGCATGTAACAATCAGAGATTAAATGAAAAACATTTGGGATTGTGCCTTACAAAGGAAAAAGTAAATGTCTCAAAATAATTAACATGTTTTGTTCATAAGATAAAACAAAGAAAACAAACAACCAATATCCAAAATCCATACAACATACTAAAAAGGATAAAAGAAAAAGTATATGTAATAACTTGGGGAGGGGGAGAAGGCTAATTCTCGCCACTGGAGGATGAAGCCTCACTCTCAGCCTATGGAATAACTTCATCATCATCATCACCGTCGCCGTTATCATCATCATGTGCCACAGATGGAGATGGGAAGAGTCCTATAGATGCTAACTGCCTCCGAAGGCGCCTATTCTCCTCTGAGTATTGCTGTCAGCGATTCCTTAAGAAGTCCCGAGATTCCCTCATCTCATTGAACTGGCCACTCTAAAAGGGTAAAGGAACAAGATTACTTCAAGAGAGTAAGATTCCAAAGAAGGGAAAGGAAACGACAAAGGACACAGAAGAGAAAGTACTCACCAACCGCTGGATATCATATGTCCGCTCTAGGAGTTCGGTGTCCATGCTCGCCTGCATCTGACACATATCGGCATAGTGTTCAGCAGCACTAATCTGTTATGATGACATCAAGCATAAAACAAGGGTAAGCACCAAGACCAGGAAATCAATCAAAAAAAAAAGAAAGAAAAGGAAGAGGTAACATACTCTAGCAAAAGGAATCGGGAGTCCCAGATCATGATCAGAGTTTGGCAAGTAGGGAGGACATTTTGCAGACTAGTATCAAATCTAGAAGGTGTGGTCCATCCCCGGTATCTTGGAATGAGATCACCCATTTGTGCGATAGGCAAACCGGCACCAGTAGCATGGGAGGGGCGAGAATTCACACTGTAACTATGCGAAGGGGGCAATCCATACTCGCCAGGGATCAGACGAAGACCTGGATACTGCAGAAAAGAAAAAAGAAGAAGAAGAGACGAGATTGTCAAAGAAAAGAAGAAAAGAACACCACGAAGGGAGACAAGGTTCAAGAAAGTACCACGGGACCCTCCTAAGTCAAGCGAAAACACAGACTGTTTCTCGATAAAGGAAGTCTTGATAGTTCTGATCAGCCACATTCATCTCCAATGCAGAAATCCCAGCCATCAATTCCTCAATATCAAGAGATAGGAAAGGAGAATGCATATGGGAAGGAGGAGGTTGAGGCACTATCTGAATAGAATGCCATTGAAGGGTAACCCTCTCCCCGAGATAAAGCTCAACCCTGGTTGGACCTTAGAAGGCTATCCGCCTTTGAACAAGCGTAGAGACATACCGATATCCCTCTAGGTCAGCTACATCATCAATCTGCTCCTCATCATAAGGTTGCCAGTGGATCTGCCAACAGAATCAACTCAGTAAAGCCAATGCCAAAGGGGATCAATTCAAAAAAGATAGAAATGCCTAAAGAAGTTTCTTTTATGTTACCTGGTTGACTGACAAATCGTTAAGCTGAAGGTGCACACTTGCAATTCATCAATGAAGGAACACCTTGCCTTACCCCAACGAGTCGCTCTAGGGATGTAGGGAGTTGCTTCATCAAGAAGACAAGGGGCATGAATCCCCAAGACTTCATAACACCACACCTGTCAATAAGAGAAGAAAGCGATATCAAGAACAAAAGAAAGGTTGAGGACCAAAGTGAAGCCAAGCAAGTGAAGCATACCCAAAGAATATAGGCACAGCCAATAAGGCCTAGTGCACCGAAAGCAATACGATCCAACATCTTCAAGAAGTGGGAGTAAGCAGACCCACCCCAGTTGAAAGTCCCTGCCTCCTCAAAATCCTCAAAGAAACAGACAAAGGAAGTATTTGTACAACCTCGTCCATCACAGAAGAAGACATTGGAGACGAGATAAAGGAGAAAACTCCTAGCAGCCTGATCTAGTAACTCCTCAGAGGAGCTATCACCAATTACTCGGCTGTCCCACTCTTTCTTCAGAGTAGTCAAGAGAATGATGCAAGAAGTCACTATGAAACCCAAGAGGTCACCAATTTCCCCAAGAGATTTCATCTAGATTGAGGGAGTCAATGAAACAGGTCTCCTAGAGAAAAGGATCCCAGTAATCATGAAGAAATCTAAGGGAGTAATGGTTACCTCCCCAGCAGGCAAATGAAAGGTATGAGTCGACAGCCACCAACGGTCCGCGAGAGCATCAACTATTGGTGTATCAAGCTTTGGGGAGACTACCTGGGCAGTACATCCAAGACCTATCCGGTCCACTCTCTCTCTCACAACAGGATGGAGTTGTCGGTACCATGACAAGACATCATTGGTACGACAATATTTCTTATAACAGGGAGAATAAAGTTCCTACATAATAATTGGCAGAAATCAAGCACTAAAGAGAACGTGTGTTGCACAAGAAGGAAGAGAAGGTAGGTACTACTCACCTTTTTGAGGGCCTGGCCCCAAATAGTACAACATTTGTGGAGGGCAGTGTCCACCATGGTGTTGCTAGGATACCACTCCGCTTTCAAGTCACCAGTCACCTCAGAGGAAGACGACGATGGCCTGCCCCACTTCGATGAAGACATGGCAATTGGCTAACAAGAGAAAAATAAGAAAAAAAGTAAAGAATGCAAGGAAGAGGAGAGAAGGCAGAGCTCCAAGCAGAAAACCCAAGAAGGAAAGGAGAGGAATGACAAGGAGACCTCCCCTATTATAGCAATTTCATGCCCGGTGGAGCGTGCCTGGTGGCGGTGCGCGAAGCCGGCGGCCACACACGGCAGCGCCGCGTAAAAAAAAATAAAATGGTCACGATGCCATCTCATCATACATTTTCAAAATTTGGTCATGATGCTGTCTCATCATACAATTTTGAAGAATGGTCACGATGCCGTCTCATCATACAATTTCAAAACTTTTTGGTCACGATGCCATCTCATCGTAAATTTTCAAAAATCGGCCACGATGCCGTCTCATCGTACAATTTCAAAATTTGGTCACGATGCCATCTCATCGTACATTTTAAAAAATCAGCCATGATGCCGTCTCATCGTACAATTTTAAAAATTGGTCACGATGCCATCTCATCGTACAATTTCAAAACCTCTTCGGTCATAATGCCATCTCATCGTACTTTCTTTTAAAAATCGATTACGATGCCGTCTCATCATACATCTCCAAGAGAAAATTTGGTGATGATGCCTTTCCAATCGAGCGATGCTCAAAAATAGATTTCCGTCGAGCGTCGCTCAAAACCATAGCTTTGCTGAACGTTGCTTAAAAATTTGCTGGGCGTTGCTCAAAACCAAAGATCCTTGTCAAGCGTTGCTCAAAATCAAAACCCCGTCGAGCGATGCTCAAAACACAAAAGTTCCTATTGAGCGTCGCTAAAAAATCAGAATCCAATAGAGCATCGCTCAAAGCCATTACTCGTTGTTATCCGTGTCACACCCCGAACCCACCCCCTGGGAGGATTCGATGGCTGACCCGAATACCCGAAGTATTCGAAGACCGCCAGGATCCAAATGTAGTATTTACACATCACAAGCACAACACAATATCGTGATAACAAGTGTTTCCTTGATCAGAGTGCACGGAAATTAAATATTTATAAATCTTATATATATTATTTACATTAAGGTTCCAACAGCTTGATATTCCCAAGTTCACGACCATCGGGTCAACACACAACTATTCTAAAATATAAACAGTGGAACTCTTCCACCAAAAAGGATGGTGTTTAGCAAAAGAAAATATAAAGATAACACCACGTCATCAGTCCTTGTTCTCCAAGGACACCTTAATCGTCTGCATGATTGGGGTCACAACCCTCTGGGTCTGCACCAGCACTTTCACAGTGGCCATCAGCCTCCGCCTCAAAGTAATTCTCCCCATTACCATCACATCCACCTGCAAGATAATCTAAACAAAAATATTCCACAGGGGTGAGCTCCACCGAGCCCGTGAATGAAGAATAAACCATGCATGCAGATGCAACACAAAACATGATCCTATATGCATGGGGTTCAGTTTTATAATTAATCCACCTAACAACAAAACTAAGTCTAGGTTAGAAGGTACTACTACAATCCCCAATACATGTATCCCTGGGGCGGGCTTCTAACCCCTTCCCTCGATACATCCATTGAGTTGTCAGAAAAACCAGTCGGCTCCGGCATCCCTTCCCAAGGTCAGCCGGGCCAGCCTTCAATGTTACCACTGTGCTACCACCAGCCCTATTGACTGATGGGACAATCGACACCACCTGTCTTAATGACCTAATGAGTCTACTGACTGAGCAATGCCCCTTCAGGACATTAGTCTCACACATTTGTGGTATCCAACACCTTAACCCTTGTTGGCAAGGGTTCGTAGTACGGGTGATGTTGATCCCTAGCCACATGCCATTTTATATGAACATAGTATGAAGTGTACGGTGCTCATCCCATATTATGGCACACCATACCTTTCATTTCCAAGGCGACTACGGCGTCTATTCTAACAATCACATGCAAGCATGCCAACAATAATATCAAAGCATGCTAATAATAATATCATACCTCAATAATTTCCATTTAAATCTCATAACAATAATAAGAAATAAGAATGAGAAATAACTTAATCAATTACCATATTATAGCACAACAGTTGTATTACACCTACATGTATGGCATATTCCCACTCACCTTGTTATGCTTGTATTTACGAAGCTGGATTGATTCTCGAGTTGGTTGCCGATAGGTTCGATGACCAAATGATTATTCTCTATAATTATTAAGTCATACACAAGTATTAGGATATGCTTGAGTGTTGGTGGGATCCTAGGGTAGTCTTAGGGTTAGTTTAGAATAGGTTTAGAATCAAATTTAGGTTTAACAGTAGTTACAAGAATTTAAAAGAAAAATGGGGGATTTTGTATGAAAATTTTGGATCACACAGGGGCAGAAGTGGACAATGGTTTATTCTAACAAAATGAAGCCTATGAATCTAGTATCTAACAAAATTAGAATCAGAGCAAATGAAGTTCGGATGGTGGAGTTATACCATTTTACTAAACAAGGGTCATTCTCCCGGAACAGTAGACAAAACATACTACCCAACTTGAAGTAAAATTTCAGCCCATTTATGTGGAGGCACAGTGCTTGGGTCCAACCGGGGTAAAATATCCCAAAAACCTGAATTGGACTCTTGGATGAATTCTGGTCTGAGTCCACCTTTGGGTCCACCTAAAAACAGAATAGGTGTGGACTCTTATTACGGATTCTGGGCTGAGTCCACCTGAAAACAGAATAGGTGTGGGCTCTTATTACGGATTCTGGCCTGAGTCCACCACTGGGTCCACCTTTGGGTCCATCTCTCTGCTGAATTCGAATTTTCTAAGGTTTGAGCTTCCCAACTCGATTTTACTTGGGTTTTAAGCCATAAGAACTTGGGGGAAAGGTCACTAAGTTACCTAGGGTCATAACACCCTACTCTTATCGAGGGATTTGTTGGGTTCAATGAATAAATCATCCAAAAAGACCCAAATCTAGGGTTTACCATTAAAATTCCTAGATTCAAGTGAGGGGTTAAATGGAAGGTCAAGAGTGGTCTTAGAGGTGAGCATTAAGCTCCCCATAGAGGTGATTTAGCTCAATATCCATAGATTTCTAAAGGAACTACCAAAGATTAATATTGGGTAATAGTTACTATAAATTTTGAATTTGAAAAATAGTTAAATCTTAAGTTTTAGTGAGACTTTGCTTAGTTAGATTTCATTAAGGAACTTAGGAATAGGGAGGACTGATTTCAAGCTTGATCCTAAGGCAATTGGGTAAGAGCATAGATTTGACAAATCAGCCATGGGGTTTTATAGAAAAATAGAAGAGAGAGTGAGGTTCTTACCTACAAAACCAAAAATGAGCTCCCAATCTCTTCCTCCTCTTCTTCATCTTCTTCTTGCCCTTTTTCTTCTTCTCCTTTTCCTTTCAATAATGCAAAATTGATTCAACCGTTTGAGTCTCTAGTTTACTTAGGAAACTATAGCTAAATCTCATTAAAGGACACCTCCACCTTGCATGGGCAAGGTGGCTTTGTCTACCAAGCCACTACTTCCTTCCTTAACCACCTCCTACTTCACTATTTGTCCAACAAGCCACCACATGCTTCCTTAACCACCTCCTACTTCACTATACACCAAGCTACCACTTTCTTCCCTAGCCACCTCCTACTTCACTATGTATTTAAGTAATACAACATAACCCATCATATATATACATATATATAGATATAAACATAAACACCATATTATTATATTGTATTTAACTTATATTAAAATAATATTATAACACATCTTAATTTATAGTAACATTATTATAATATAATCCATTTAAATAACATATAATAATGTATTATACAGAATTCTTAAAATTTTATATCCGACCTACATTGGTTATAAGGCCGGATCTAAGTCTGGGTTTGAATCCGAGCATGAATCCGATGTACCTTGTTGTTCAGCCCACAACGGACTCAAGGCCGGACCCAAGACTCTGCTTGCATCCTTTCTTGCCTCTGATGCCTTATTTATGGCTTTTCGCTTAGGAAATCCTAGGGCTCTTCTTTGGGAATCTTCCCCATATATATTCTCTAACACACTCTCGCCAATAATATTTAGGTTTAAAATATCAAACACGGCTTATGCTTATCAGTTAGTGAAACTTACCACGATCCGTACATCTGTCAATGGGTCTTGCCACTACATTGGGGAGGTATCCGACGTTTTATCAGTAGGTGACGTATTGACACAAGGGTTCTTTCTTCATCATCTATCCGTTTGAACACCCAACTAAAATTCCATAACGTACTTGATGCTACGACTTCAGGTTCTGGATCTATAATCGGATTTGGGTTAGGGTTCGGGTTTCGAACTTACAACCAAAGTTCAAATTAGCCCGAGTTTTTGGGCACGGGTGTAACAATCCGATCCTTGGATCACCCATTGCTATTTGATCTTCGAATCATCCGCTGTCATCCGATCCTTAGATCGTATGTTGCCATTTGATATGTTGATCACCCGTTATTATTTGATCTTTGGATTGCCCATTGCCATTTGATCTGCTGATCACCCATTATCATCTGATCCTTGGATCACCCGTTGCCATTTGATCTATTGATCACCCATTATCATCTGATCCTTGAATCGGCCATTTCCATTTGATCTATTGATCACCCAGTGTTATCCGATCCTTGGATCGCCCATTGCCATTTGATCTATTGATCACCCAATTGTTATCCGATCCTTGGATCGCCCATTGCCCTTTGATCGGTTGATCACCCGTTGTCATCCGATCCTTGGATTGCCCGTTGCCATTTGATATTCGATCACCTGTTGTCATCTGATCTTTAAATCGCCCATTGCCATTTGGTTGGTTGATCACCCATTATCATTCGATCCCTGAATTGCCTGTTGCCATTTGATCTTCGATCATCCACTGTCATCCAATCCTTGGATCACCCGTTGCCCTTTGATCACCTGCTATCATCCGAACCTTGGATCGCCCATTACCATTTGATCTCCGATCTCCCGTTGACACCCGATCCTCTAGATCGACTGATTGAGCACCCGTTCCTACCGGACGGTTTGCCAATATAGGTTTTATCATTCAAAACAAAAGATTTTCATTGGACGGTGTGCCGAGATAGGTTGCATCGTTCAAAACAAAATATTTTCATTGGACGGTTTACTGAGATAGGTTGCATCGTTTAAAACAAAAGATTTTTCGGATGGTTTTTCAAAATAGATTTTATCATTCCAAATTTAAAAAAGTTTTGCCGAATCATTCACTGAGCGATTTGTCGAATTAGGTTTTATCGTTCAAAACGTTGTCACCTATGACCAAAGTGGCGATAGCAGTTGCTCGACTCGAGGAAGTTTATTAAAAGGTTTACTAAGGGATCTCCATTGCCTTTGAGCAAAGTAATGGAGTAGTTGCTCGACCCAAGGAGGCTTACTGAAAAGTTTGCCGAGGGAACACCGTCACCTATGAGTAAAGTGATGGTAGTACTGTAGTAGTTGCTCAAAAGGTTTGTCGCAAGGTTTACCAAGACGCATTTTTTATCGTTCAACTCCACCACCTTTGAGCAAAGCGGTGGCAATACATACTCCTGGTGATAAAATCAAGCGGTCTTTTGTCTTTGACCTTTGATTGTTGGCACAGGCCTCAGCAAAAGAGGGGCAAACTGTAGACACTGAATTTTGTCACCCCCCAATGATGACAACAACTTGACGCGAAAGACTAGCAAAGCCCTCTAAGTCCATTTTTTTAGAGTAACCCAAACAACCCCTGTTCCACCTCGAAGGCACCCATAGCCCCTAGTATCCTTGGTGTGGCCCCGTACAAAAATCGTAGCCCCACGTAAAAAACTGCCACCCCACATAGTGGCCCCACGTAAAAAAACCACGGCCGTGCAAGGCAGTGCCGCATGCAGCCGCGGTGCCGCGTGGTAGTGCCGCACTTCACAGGGAAATCACCCTGTAGCGCCGTAAGGACTCCAATAAAAAAATTTCACTCTTTTTTCACCTCGCGACGCCGCTAGACCCAATTTTTGCCTATAAATAGCCCCCTCCCCCCTCATTTGAGCAAGTTCCAAGTTGAGGAGAGGGGGTACCCCCAGAGCTCCAGCTTTCCTTTTTTATTTTTTCCTAGTTTCGGGGCCTTTCCCCAGTTCAATTTCAAGCCTTCGAGCTTTGTCCCTCTGTTCGGAGTCCGGGTCCCCCAGATCCGCCTTCCCTAACCCATTTTTGTGCAAACCCCCGAAGTCTCCCATGGCCTAGTCACCCTGTCTGAGATCTTAGTGTCCGACACTTGTGAGCCGTTACTCTGCCCATCCGGGTGATTATTTTCCAAAGCTTTCCAACACCATTACTTTGTTTGAGATCCTAGTGCCTGACACTTATGAGCCGTTACTCTGCCCGACATCTGGGCGATTACTTTTCGACGCTGTTACTCTGTCCGACGAAGGATAAAGCCAGTCTTTTGCCTCCACCTGAGCTGGGGGACACGATCCATCCTGTATAATTGCATTGGTTTAAAGTATACATGTATTTAATTCATTTATCGCACTTTAATTTCGTAATAATGTAGACTTTTAAATTACACTTGTATAGTATACAATAATTAATTTAGATTAGTTTAACTTTAAGCCGTTTGTGCATCATTTTAGCTATACATGTGGAAATAGGACATTTATAAAGGGAGAATATTTGAAAACCAACATCTAGTGGAAAGACTAGTTTACCCGGGCGAGGTGGGTGCCTAACACCACTTGCCCCGAATCTCTGACTAGACCAAACGATGTCTCGTAGCCCTTCACATGGCTACACCAATGGGTCCTAGGCCCTAATCCTAGGTGGCGACTCCATTTCATTTAATTGTATGACCCTCATCCCCTGATAAATCAACATACCCCTGAGAAGACGCATTCCTTCTCTCTCCAACCGAGGAGCATAACCCCAAAACCCCTCCAAAACCCAAAAAGAGCACCGCTATAGAACGCGCACGATTTCCCCCAGGAGGACGGATCCTCATACCTGGTGCTAGGCCTTCTATTGGTGGGGACACCTCACCGATCTCCCAAGTAGGCTGGTACTAGGTCGTGTTCTTGGGGCATTACAAGACCTTCCTATTTTGTGTTGTTGCTCAATTCCTGCTTTGTTCTGGTTCGCACGGGGCTCCCCCTGTGTTGGTGGAGGTTGTCAAGCAAATCCAGTGGGATGGTGATATCGTTCCTACCATTTTGGCAAAAATGATGAGAGGACTGGATATCTTGAGTGGGAGCCATACCCTACGTAGTGAAAACTTCTTTGGTAGTCCATACTTGTTGCAGGAATTTTTCTTTTTTGCTTTTTTGTGATGTCCCTCTCCATGTTTCTAGAACTACCCTTGTTCTATTTATATGGTAGATTTGTTATGAGAAGTTGCAGTTCGTGAAACCCATGAGGGAAGATTTCAAAATCAAGCATTATTATCTCTGCTTGGTAATGATGGAGTATCACCATTAGAACATTTGGGTGTGTGCTCTTTCCCGTATCTCTATTGATGACATTCGTTGGCGGTGCTCTTGGTGGTCTGTAGATGCCCCAGTGTTGAACTCTTCTGGATGTAACTATGTGTGCCTGATGGGGTTAGGTTACACTTCTTTCTATATACCCAATCGACTGCATTGACCATACAAACTGACTCAAGATGTGCCTGGGGAATTGGTGAACTTCTATCTGCCAGAACAATTGGACAAGGAGTTGGTGGCATGGATCGCTAGTCTGTGGTGGTCCAAGACAATACTGAAGAATGTGGAGGCTATTGATGATGGTGGAATGACTGTTGAGTATAAAGAGTGGGTGAAGACCCAAGGATAGGGGAAAGAGAAGACTGTAAGGAGGAGGTTGACATGGGAGTGGAAGGAAGCTTCAAGCTCTTCAAGTTCTAGCGTTCTAGAGAAATGGAGGAAGATGATGGTGAAGATATGGATGACCCAGTTATCCCGAAAGCAAGGATTGCAAACTTATAGAAGATGATGGAAGATTTAAGTTATTAGGATGTTTGATTGCCAAGAGTAGTCATTTTCATTTTTTTGAAGAAGTGTTTGCTTCCTTCTTTTGTTCTGGATAGACTTAGAATTTGTGATTGAACTTTAATGGATTGGTTTTATTATTATTATTATTTTTTGAAGTGACCGGTCCTGGTGTTATTCCACCAAGATAGTTCCTTTGTTAAGGAAACTTCAGACGTAGTACTTCTTGAGCTAGTCCATGTTTGTCAGATAAGGGAGCTGGATCCCATCTAGATCCACTCCTCGAATCGCTTTTCTAGGTAGTATTTCCTTGATCATGTAAGGGCCATCCCAAGTGGGCCTGAATTTACCTCATGGATCGTGTATGGTTGCTCTCTGCTCTTTAAGCACCAAATCACCAATGGATAGTTGGCATGGTATAACCTTCTTGTTGAATGTTTATATCATCCTTTGTTGGTACTTCTTCATGTTGCCGATGGCATGCTTCCTTTTCTCGTCAATGAGATTTAACTCTTGGAATCTTGTTTTGATCCATTCTGCTTCTGGAACTTCACTATCCATCATGACTCGAAGAGAGGGTATTTCTAATTCGACTGGAAGGACTATTTCCATTCCATAGACCAGTGACTAGGGTGTCACCCCAGTCGAAGTTCAGATAGATGTTCTGCATGCCCAAAGTGCATAGGGTAGCGTGTCGGCCCAATCATTGTTTTTGTTGGCCATTTTCTGTGTTATCCTTTTGATGTTCTTATTGGCGGCTTCCACTACACCATTAGTTTGAGGTCTGTACGGTGACGATGTATGTCTTTGAATGTTCATCTTGTTGCATAACTTCCTCATTTCTCCTCTGAAGTGGGATCCTTGATCTGATATGAGCTCATGAGGGACTCCATATCGGCACATGATGTTGTTGCTTATGAATTTTGCCACCTTTGTTGTTGTTAGTTTGGTATAAGACTATGCTTCCACCCACTTGGTGAAGTAGTCGATGGCTACCAGAATGTAGTCATGACTATTAGAGGACTTAGGGACCACTTACCCTATGATATCAATGCCCCAAGTGGCGAATGGCCAGGGAGAACTCAGAGTGTGCAACTCTAAAGGCGTTGTATGTATGACGTTGCCGAATATCAGACACTTGTGATACTTCCTTCACATATTGTGCATAGTCGGCTTCCACGGTGTTCCAGTAATACCCTAGTCTAAGGATCTTCATGGCCATCATTCTTGCATTTATGTGAGGCCCACATATATCTTGGTGGATTTGATCCATGACTAACTTTGACTGTTCCTCGTTAACACATAATAGTTTTACTCCATCGTACGACCTCTTGTAGAGAATGTCCTCCAATAGGATGAATTGTGTTGCATATCTCCTCAAGAAACGCTTTTCTTTTGTCATAGCATCTTTGGGGTATCGTGCTTCCCTAATAAAATCCATAATGTTGGTGTACCATGGTCTTCCATCAACTATTAAGGTATATATGTGATTGATGTATGCCGGTTGATGTCTTAGCTTAATCGAGAATGGGTGTACCTTTGTTTCATATTTCATCTCAACTATGGATGCAAAAGTTGCTAGTGCATCGGTGAACTGATTGTTATCTCTTGGGCATATGGGTTTTATCGGGAGTGATTAGTAATATGCTGACTCCACAACCCTTGTGATTGGCTGCTCCATCAAATAATAATTGTCAGACCGTGTCGGTTTCTTCTGGTTCCAACTGTGCAATATCCTCGTCAGGAAATACATCTTCTAACGGTCGGGTTTCAAAGGTTGGATGTGCTGATAAGTGATTAGCAATTGCTCATCCTTTGATTAACTTTTGTGTCACATGTTTGACATCAAATTCTGATAATAAGAACAACCATCGTGCTAATCTCCTTGTTAAGGCGGGTTTCTCAAACAGGTACTTGATGAGATCCATCCTCGAGATTAAAAAAACTAGGTGGGCTATCATGTAATGCCTCAACTGCCTTGTGGGCCAGATCAAAGCCATACAAACTTTCTCTAAGGTTGTATTTCTAGTCTCATAATCCACGAACTTCTTACTTAGGTACTATATGGCCTGTTCTGTCCTATCATCTTCCTGATGTTGTGCTACATCGCTCCCATGGCCATATCAGTTACAGACATATTGCAACAAAGGTTTGCCGGGTATTGGAGGTGCTAATATCGGTGGGTTGACCAAGTATTCTTTGATTGTGTCGAATGCGGCTTGACATTGTTCGTTCCATTCTTTTGGCTCATTCTTCTTAAGTAACTTGAAGATTGGTTCGTACACCACGATTAACCGAGAAATGAATCGACTATTGTATTGGATTCTCCCAAGAAAACCCCTGATTTCCTTTTTGATTTTGGGTGGTAGCATATCCATGATTGCCTTAGTCTTGGTAAGGTCAACTTCAATGCCTTGGAGGCTGATTATGAACCCTAAGATTTTTCCAACTTTGGTTTCAAACACACACTTCTAGGGGCTTAGCCTTAGTTTGTATGCCTTAATTCTTTCAAAGAATTTTCTTAAGGCTTCAAAGTGTCCCTCACGTTCTTTGGACTTGACGATTATATCATCAACATCAACCTCAACCTCTTTGTGCATTAGGTCATGTAAAATAGTGGTTGCCACCCTTTGATAGGTTGCCCTGACATTCTTGAGCCCAAATGGCATTACTTTGTAACAATATGTTCCCCATTGAGTTATAAAAGATGTCTTTTGCATGTCTTTTGGTGCCATTTTGATTTGATTGTACCTTAAGAACCCATCCATAAAAGATAGAAAGGCGTGTTTGGCCATATTGTCTACAAGTATATTAATGTGAGGTAGGGGAAAGTCTTCTTTTGGACTTGTTTTGTTCAGGTCCCTAAAGTCTACACACATTCGTACTCGTCCGTCTTTCTTGGGTGTCGACACAATGTTGGCCAACCATTCAGGGTATTCCATCACTTCCTAAAATCCGGTTTCAAGTTGTTTTGTGACTTCCTCTTTGATCTTAAAGATTCATTCTGGTCTCGCCCATCTAAGTTTTTGCTTTACTGGTTTCATTCCAAGGTATAAAGGCAGACGGTCTATAACAATATTGGTGTCAATTCCGGGCATGTCATCGTATGACCATGCAAAGACTTCTATGAATTCTTTCAAAAGTTCAATTAAAGGTTGGACTTCTTATTCATTCAAAGTTGAACCTAGTTTAATTTCTCTTGGCAATTCTGATGATCTTAAATTGATGATTTTAAAGCTCTCAGGGATTGGTTGAGTTCTTTTTTCTTCATTTTGTTGTATTATTTTTAGGAGATCAGGTGGAGGATCATTGAACATTTCGTCCTCATTGATGTAAGCAAGAAGAGGCACAATGTAACCGAAAGAAAGTAATTCATTGAAATCAAACTAATCGTCAGACTCAGACATGGACTTAGAAGAACTAGAAGAAGAATTGGACTCACTCAGACTCAGAACTAGAACTAGAACAGCTGAAGTGAAAACTAGGACTAGGACTAGAACTGTCGACACCTTCGTAGAAGCGGTACTCCAAAAATTGGGTCCAATTAGGTATAACTCCTTCAGCTTGGCAGATCATTACTTGCGGGTTTGGTTTCCAATCTTCAGAGCCTTCTTGTGCAATGATCACTTCTTCGAGCAGGTTTTTCGATGTGGAAAGAATCCACTTCATCCTGCCAGTCTTTGTTGGAGTCCACACGATCTTCTTGAAGGATTTCCAACCAGTCCATTTGATCTATAAAGAAGATTTCAAGACTTGGCATTAGTTGTTGAGAAATTTCATCGTACCATGGTTCATTAAATCCACAATAAGGGAGGGTATCCACTTCTTTGATGAAGTATCCATTGAGAGTTGTGGGGTAAGGTGTGATAACGCTTACCTCAGCTTTTGTGTCCTTTGACTTCTTTACCCTCTTGTACTTCTCGGGATCCTCTTTGTGCAGCTTCTTCGTGTAAGCTTCATACTTCTTTTGTTTCTCTTTCTGGGCCCTTTTGAAAGATTCTCTTTGGTTGGGACGTAACCTAGACCGTAATACTCTTTGTTGGGAGAGGGTAGTATGAGTTCTGACATTCCTTGGTGAGATTTTCCAAGGCCTATACCCAGAAAATACCCCATCTGCTTGAGCATGTATAGGACTGTTACTGTTGAGATGTGTGAGAGGAAGCTTATCTTTTAGGGGTGTTCCGGGTATGTAGCGCACACTGTATCGAATTGAAATCCAGCTAACTAAGAATCTATTTTTTTGTTGACCTCTATGTTGGCTAGCATGCTTATCACCTTAGGGTCAGCCAAGATGGTAATGACCTTATCATCAATTATGAACTTGAGCTTTTGATGGAGGGAGGATGGAACTGCTCCGGTTGCATAAAGCCATGGCCTTCCAAGGAGTATATTGAAAGATGAAGGGATGTCAATGACTTGGAACTCGACCTGGAACTTGGTCGGGCCTGTTAAACCTACCCCATTCTGACTAGAACCTTACGTATAGGTCAGGAGCCTAAAGTCACAAACACCAGTACTTTGTGGTGTATCAGCCCAGTGGTTGAGTTCAGTGATGTGCCCCCACTGATGACATCCTATAAATAAGCAAGGAGGCATATCCGATCACCATGCAGCTGCTCCATGCACCATCGGATGTACAACCCAACGTAAAAACTCCCTTAGTAATCTAGGGGCCATGCCAAAATTTATACTTGCATTAATTTGGTAAACATGTGGGGGAAGTGCCCATACGAAGGCCTTGGCCTTTGGAAAGTTTTAAAACAAAAACAGCAAAGAGGGATGCTTTGGACGATCTAGAAGATCCAGAGGATCGTCCAAAGTTGTTGTACTGAGTATTTTTTACTCTAGACATGTGGGGCCCAGTGTCTCGCATCGGGGATCCCCTCACCACATCCCCAATGCTTAGTAGAGATGATTCCCCAACCATGAAGCCATGTGGGACCCATTTACCCCCGTTATACATAAATAATTAGGGAAAAGAATGAGTTTTCCTAAAACAGTCCCCAACCAAACAAGCATTAGTGAGCTAAAAACTATATAAAGAGAACCCAGCCTTAGGAGACCCACCCTATTGTTCAAAGCGTAGAAGAAGAGGAAGAATGTAACGCCCCCAAAACCACCCTAGCGGTTTAGGGACATTGATGGTCCACAAGATCGTTTATGTCAAGAAGATATGAACCGGAGTAGAACCAAAACACAAACACATGTCTAAAATGTATAGATTAAGACTTCAACTAAAGTAGGATAGTTAAACTAAGCTATTACAATTTCTAAATTAAAATTAAAATTTTGAAATAAAGGTTACAATCTCCAAAATTAAATTAAACTCAAACAAATTATCAGTTCTTCTAAAATTGAAAGAAAGTGTAAAGTTTCTAATAGTAGTTGTCATCTTCTAATCCAAACACATCGTCCTCTTGGACCTCCTCCTTTAGTACATCCTCACATCCAGGTTCGCATTCATAATGTTGTTCATCTGAAAGGTGGTGAGGGTAAGCTTTGGAAAAAGCTTAGTAAGTAAATCCACAACAACTATACAAGTGTGAAAATATGCACAAGTAATATAAGATGTAAAGACATATAATAATATATATATATAGATCTGAAACAAAACAAAACAAAATGATCATAGCCATATTTGCTTATCACCACCACCGTAATGAAAAGTAATTATGTCAATGATCAATAAAAGATACATAAAAAAAAACGTAAATTAACAAACACATCACTCCCTGATAGACTAGTGTGAACTAATTACCATACATTGGTCAAGGCCTTCATAATAGCGGCATATAAACTCTAGTTATGATCAACTATAACACCACTGTCTCCTCTCAACATCAAGAAACTAATGGAGAAACTAGTGACCAAACTTGCCTCAGACCGAGTCAAAGCCCCAGAAGATTTTACTAGCAATGCCATCCTGAAGAGTTTTTGATCATCTCCCTCTTTCTAATAGTCTATGTAGTTCCAATAAAGATAAGCCCGTAGCTCAAAAACTCGCCAACTTATCCTTACCCCCAACATATCCCCAATGTCGATAAGGTAAACAACAAAATAACAATCAAGGGTTTGCTTATAATTTAAAGTTATACATCCAAGTTCGGAACTTAAGGGTCATGACTCCCCAATTCCACCCTACCACATGCTATTGAAAAGAATGAAAATAAAGTGTGAAAACAATAAATTTCATCAACATATCAATGCATAAAGTGAAGAACAATAATACGGAAGATTGGGCAAAATCTTCGCAATCACTTATCCAACAATAACATCAATGAAAATTAAAAGGTAAACCCTAAACAAAATCAAATTTTTATGCATCATCTATAAACATCATGCAATAAATTATAATCATGAAGAATCATTCATAGACCTTCCTCATACTATCAACAAATAAACATTGGATTCATTAGTCTTTAA
The DNA here is from genome assembly GCF_018873765.1 of Telopea speciosissima. Classification (NCBI taxonomy): domain Eukaryota; kingdom Viridiplantae; phylum Streptophyta; class Magnoliopsida; order Proteales; family Proteaceae; genus Telopea; species Telopea speciosissima. The sequence continues at coordinate 12,038,306 of NC_057926.1, forward strand.
ACATGACATTATTAAAATTTCTGCATACACATATATGAATTAAATCATAAGGAAATCACCATTCCTTGCAAGTATTCATGTGTGAACAATTTAATTGAGTAAAAAGCATGAATGAAATATATTTTTGGCACGGTAAATCTCAGTCTAAAATTAAATTCGAGATTTAAAATAATGTTTTAAAATAAATTTTATATGAATGAAAAATATCAAGTATAATGGTTGAAGATCTACTCACCTTGTGTGAAGCAACTAGGGTTTCTATAGGTGACCTCAAATCAATGCTTCAATGGTATTGATCTACCTCTTCCTAGTTCAGAATAACTTTAATGGAGTTCTATGAGTAAGGTAATGATGAAATCAACTTCAAAGTATTGCTTAAACTCGGATTTGGGAAACACAAATTTTTGACAGAAAGACTTACCTTCAGTAAATCAGCTATATCTTTCTTCTCTGATCTCTGATTGTGGTGATTCAAGTTGGGTTGCGAAGATAAGAGATGAGACTACGTTTTATTGTGAAATAAGATTTTCTCAATTAGATTCTAAAAAAGGTTAAAATTGGACGTCAAGTGACTGATTCTGAAGAGTTCGAATCTCCATCTTCTCCCTCCTTTTCCTTCTTCTTCTTCTCTTCCTCTCTATAGCCCACTAATTTATCTTTCTCTTTCTTTCTCACGTTTATGCTTCTTACCCTTCCTCTCTAACGATTTTGATAAAGGGGAATAAGGTTTTGTATTTGGTTATGAGAATTTAATCCTAACAAGAAAGGAAGGAGGTGGAAAGAATCCGATTTAGTCTCTAACTAAACCTCTTTACTTTCCCTCCAATGAAAATATTTTAAAAGAAATCTTGACTTAAGATTTTTAAATTAAAAATTTAGATTAGGTAGTTTAATTTTAGCTAAATTCCTTCTTTTATTGGAATTTTATTTTATGAGGATTTTCTCTCTCCAAGATTGAGTTTCCAACCAATTTGAGATTGCCACCTCACCTTTCTATATCAACCCATAATACTTTTCTAACTAAATTCTTACAAGTTCAAAGACCTCCCAAGCGAGAATCGTGGGAGCTCCCTTTTAAGCCCTATAAAATTATAAAATAAATTTTAACTCCACCTCTAAAGAATGGAACCTTAGACCTCTAACCACATGAACTAATCGTCTAACCACTAGGCTAGGTTACTAGTTATGAATTATTTTTTAAATCAAGTTATATATCTTTTTAACAACCCTAATTCTACACTTAGGCAAAGAATAATTCAAATAAGGTTGTTACACTAGGGCACACTACTTACCATGCATGCATGTGTACACCTCCAGCTATTCCAAGCTCCTACATATCAGCTTGCCCTAATCCTTTATTAGGTTAAAAGACCAAATTACCCCTAGTCCAAAATCAGGGTATTACAATTCTCCACCCCTTAACAAAATTTCGTCCTCGAAATTTAAATTTACCTAGATCACTGAATAAATGTGGGATATTATAATCCACCTCCTTTAAAGAAATTTCGTCCTTGAAATTTACACCTCTGTAAATAGTTGCGGATACTTGGATCGCATTTCATCTTCTTTCTCCCACAACCCTTTGAATATCATGATTCCTCTAGAACATCGTCACAATTGAAATGATATGGTTATATAGGACTTACCCTTTGCGATCCAAAGCAAATAGGTGTTTCCTCAAAATCTGAGTCACTCTCTCTGACTGTTGTTTAAGATTTAAAAATTAACTGCAAGCGTACGGGTCAATTGTAGCTACGGGTCGAACATAAGGAGATAAGCCACTCTATCTTACTTATTTAAAGTAACGCGAGAGTGAACCAAATTAAGATGATTAAACTAAACTGACGATCTTAACACATGCTTCTAATGATTCCAACGGCCTAACCATTCATCATCTAACCTACCAAAATCTAACACAGAATACGAGATTGACGGATTGAAATTACCACATCCACACACATACAAAGAACATAAATCCAAGAGCAGAGAGATAAAACCCAAAAATTGCTTGAACCGAACTTGATAAGGCTTCCTCTATCAAACTTGAATTCGCATCTACATCTACCAAATCTAAAAATCAAAATAAAAATTCCAATCATAAGACATGAGGATGAGAGTAAACAAAAATCCCAACATAAGTACTTGAAATAAAGAGAATGAGAATGAGAAATAAAGAGAAAGAGGATGAGAATGAAAAAAAGAAAGAAAAATAGGATCGACTACTCCCTTCTACCAAACTTGCAATTATTGATAATGATTGTGTTGATTGAGCATTGAATAAATATTATTGATGAAGCCTACGTTGCTTGAATTAACTTGCATACCTTCCTTCTCCGAATCTCTAAATTCTTCTCACAAGAACTAGAAACCTATAACTAGAAGGCTTGAAATAAAACTACATCTAGAGATTGAAGAACTTACAACCAAAATTGAAGGACAATCATTGAAGTAAAATTGCATAAAAGAAATTACAACCATTGAAATAAAATTTTAGAAAAGTAGAACTAGAAACCTAGAAGCCAAAAAAATATGAAAAAGACTAGAAATCTCAATACCCCCTAACACCCATACCCCACAAGTATTTATAGGGAGAGGGGAAGGAAGAGAGGGGAGGAGAGAGAGGCCTCCACACTTTTGAGTGGGCCCCAACTCCAAAATTCGTTGGAGGTGGTGTTGCTCACTCAATCTTTGATTTTTATCCCTTCTTCCTTTTACATCAAAACTTGATTCCCAAGAAAAAAAGAAGAAAATACAAAGTAAAATATACAAGTTCCTAGTTTAATACACCTTCTATTTTCTAATTTGACTCTTGAGCATAGATTCCACTCTCATGTGTTTCCTTTTTCTTGTAGGTGTCTTCTCCAAGTAATGTCAATAAGGCTCCCTCAATCTTTGACTCTTCAGTTTTTCAAGTATAAGAGAATATTTTTCACAAAATATCCACCACTTGTTAAATCCCTATAGTGCCCTTAGAAATTCGGTGGAGAGAGAAAGAGTGGGTCATATGGTCTTCCTTCTCCAAGAATTAAATTGATGTCCATTCTACCTCTTCAAAAATCGTGGACCATGGGGTCCTCTTTGAAAAACGTGGAGCATAGTGAAGGAGTCCCAAAAAAAAACGCAGAAAGAGGATCTTTTGCATGAGAGAATCTCAACTCTTGATCATGGTTGTCTTCTTTTGTCAAACCTGCCCCTGACTGATTGGGAATCTTGGATGAAGGACAGGAACATATGACCAGTCATCCAAACACACTGTGGAGCATCACTCCAGTGGTTGAATTCAGTGGAGAACCCCTGAGGATGTCCTCCTACATACCTGTCAGAAGATGGGTTACAGACCCATGCAGCTGCACTACCCACAGCATGATGTACTGCATCAACCTCAGGTACTCTCTCTCCTATCCATATATGTGGGGTCACACCTGTTTAGATGTATGTCAGACCCTGGATGAGGTGTTGATGCAATGCCCAAGCGATAGGCCAAGCACCTGTGTAAGCCCAAGGCCTATACAGCAATGCTGCATTCTCTGGGCAATGCACTGGGCGATTGGCCCAAAGGCCCAGAGAATCGCCCAGAGTGGCTGAAATGGGTTTATTGGACTCTAGACATGTGGGGACCACCCATACAGACCATGAACACCCTCTAGGGGTAGATGGGAATTTTAGGAACTATTACCCACCCCTGAAGCCATGTGGACCCCACCAGTGCATCCAGAATGGCCCAGAATGCACTTAAAAATGCATGATTGGGAAATGGATCCTGAGGTCAAACAGGCCTTAGTCAGCCCAACTCTATAAATAGAGGGGGGCAGCTGCCATTTTGTCCTTGCTACTGTAGATGAAATCAAAAGAGAGAAAGAGAAGGAAAAGGAAGAAAAAGAGAAGGAAAGGAAGAGAGAAGAAGGAAGGGGGAACTATGCTACACTTTGAGCACTGATCCAGATGCATACAACCTCCAGGTAATAATCACAGACACTGTATGCTGCTGTTCTCTGTGTTTAATCTTTGATCTCTACTCTGATGGTGGTATCTCTAGCTAGTAATGCTCAGAACACCATGGGAATGCCTTGGGATGCATCAGATCTAACATGCAAAGCCATTGCATGTAAGATTTGATCATAATATATCATGTTGTGCTGCTGTTTCTGTAGTTGAGACTGAAGTTAGTCTCTGTGCCTGACTGCACTGCATAGTTGCACCTTGAACATATAGTCTGGGCATGGATCTTGCATGCATTGTGATCGTTGCATATCTTAGCATAGGATCAGTGTCCTACCATGAAAGCATAAGTAAAAGAAGCTCTGCATGCAGCCCAAACTGGATCCTTGAGCTTGAGCTTAGCCTGGACAGCTGTTCTCTGTGCTGTCAGAACACCTCCTTGCTTCCAAATGGGAAAAGCAAACCCAAAACCATTTAGACCAATGGATTTTACTTCAGCTATGGTCCATGACCATCCCTCATGCATCCCAGGTTGAAATCATGGCAGCCCTTACTGTAAAATCCAAGAAAAATTGCCCAAACCCTTATCAAACAGGCTCTGGGCAATGCACTTGGCGATTGCCCAATCACCCAGTGAAACGCCCAGAGATATAAATTGGGCTCAATTTGTGTCCTACCTTTTTGGACCTTCACCAGTGACCTATGGGGTGGTAAATGACCAAAATACCCCTCTCCACTTATGCTTGCTGTCATCTATACCCTGGGTACTCAAGTGGGCCCCACAGGGCCAGGTAACCATACCTAGGATTGGTTTCAGCTGAACTGTTGACCTAGGTATTGGTTTGTGTGACTGTTTGGGCCATGTATTGGCTGACTATGCTATTAAGGTACCAAGTTAGATGAATTCCACATCTTTGGATGATGCACCGGGAGATAGACCCGAAAGTCTAGTGTAAGACCCAGAGAAATCCCAAGTAATACTAGTATAAATACAATGTCAGACCAGTAAGCCTAGACTAACACTAGGATATTAAAGCAACTTTAAATATTAATTGACACACATTGATGATCCGATAAATTAGGTTTTGATCCCGTGCTCGTGGTGCACAGTCAAACACCAACCAGAACAGAACCGACAGCTGAACCAGTAGGACCAGAACAAGGTGAGTGAAATTACACCGTGTGTGTAAATGCAACATAGCTAATAAGTCAACACAAGATATAATGATTCTATTACATTGTTTAATTAATCCAATTACTGTGAATTTTGTTGAATAAAGAATGCTTGTCTTGTGAATTCTGTGTATGAACAATGAATGCTGTATGTGAATTGCTAGACTAGATGTCATAGCTGGCTTGGAAATGAGGCCTGTGGTAGCCCGTAGAATGGGATGCGGTTGACACCACTCAACTCATATGATCCCATATAGATGCATTGGGCTAGAGTATCATCACCTGTGCTACGCACCCTTGCCAACAGGGGTTAAGGAATTGTTATACACCGAAAAGGTGGTTATGGGCTACAAGCCAGAGAAAAAAAATGTGTTATGTGAAAGAATGGATGGATGCCTCATAGGTTAATCCAGAGGGCCGATCGAGCTAACCTTGGGAAGGGATGCTGGAGCCGACTAGTTTTCTCCGATAACACAATGGGAGTATCGCAGGAAGGGGTTAAAAGCCCTCACCAGGGATACATATATTGGGGATTGTAGTAGCACTAACCCGCCTTAGTTGTGATGTTAGGTGGCTAATAAATAAAATGAACTGCACTTCATGTAGTACTCATTTGGTTGTGATTGCATGTGCATGCATGGTGATATTTCATTCACGGGCTCGGTGGAGCTCACGCTATGCTATATATATTTTTGTTAGATGATCCTACAGGTGAATATTACTATGGTGGGGAGGCTTATCACCCAGGGGCGAGCTATGGTGGTTATGACGATATTGGTATGGACCCGGACGGAGGTCATACCGCTGGTACGAGTATTTTCGGTGGTAGCTGAGGAAGACCCGTGAGGGGTGCAACTGACTCTGTTTTGACTATGGGACTCCTTTTTATTTTGTTGGAGTTTCCCTCTTTTGTACAACTTTATTTTTGGGGCTCGGGTTACCCTCCCTATTTATATTCTTTTGTAGCTGTGTCAGATAGAGTTAGGAGTTGCTGATGTTCTGGGAGCGAGAGAGAGAATGAATTAAGAACACTATTGATGTATATATTTTCCTTCCTTCATTTTTCTTTTTAACTTTAATGTAAATATAGCTTTCCACAGCACTCTGTGTTTGACATTTTGTAACACTATGGATGTGTGTGTCTGTGAATGGATTAACTGCTTCTAGATCCTTGGGGGTGTGGATTGCTGCAGTGCAATTCGGGTCACCTAGCTAATCCTCCTAGGGGGTGGTTTGGGGTGTGACAAAGCTTGATATTAGAGAGAGATGTTCTTTCTACATTCTCAGACAATGGAATAGGATTAATAACTTACAAGAAAGTAAACATGTAATAAATAAAATTTACGGAGGGCAAATGTAAATAATAAACAATAACGAGATAGAAAAATATAGAACACTAACAATAAGCTTTAATAAGGACTGAAATATGGCGAAGGCCATTACATAGAAGTTCAAAATGGAAGTACTACTTCCAGATACAGACAATAGAGAAATAAATGGAAAATAAAGGCAGAAAACAAAGAACTACATAATCCATGATAAAAAAAAAAACTACATAAAGTAAGACTAAAGAAAAAGACCAAATCCTAGGTATGAAACTGAAGCTGAGGGACTACTCCTGTGGACATCGCTCTGTGGAGGCCGAGCCTGTCGAGAGTCAACTCGGTAGTAGGAATCCCAGAAATTAAGGCAATGCTCAATGGAACCTACTCTCCCCTACAGGAAAGTGAAACCCTGATCCATCCGTGTCGACATCTGGGCAAGCTGAGTGTGGAGACCTCGGAACTGTGCCACCATGTCAGACCAACCATAGGACTCAGGCACCTGAGGTGGCACCTGAGAACTAGAAGCTCCTGTCGGCCCATAGGAAGGTAGATCTCCAAACTCTGTACTAGGATCCACTAGATCATCCTCCTGCTCACCTAACCCAGCTCCCTCTGCTGCCTCATGCCCCTCCTCCATCTCCTCCTGCTCAAACTCTGGATCGCTCTCTGGCTCCCCCTGCATCTTCATCTTCTGGATGGAGGTTTTGCTTATAGGCGTCGACCTATCACCTCCCTTGTACTCGCCAACAAGAGGAACCCCAAAATATAGGAACAAATGAGTCAGGAATTTCCTATAGGGCAGGTTCCCGTCAAATGGGTTCTGGGCATGATAGAGCATGACCTACATCAGTAAGTATGGGAGGCTGATCACTGGACCCCCCGTGCCGGCCCTCAGCAAGCAATAGGTAAGGTATGCTCAGAGCATAGAAATGCTACCTTGATTCCTGCCCTTAGGATAGATGTTATAGGAGATGCACCTGCTAATAATCCTGGCAGTGGGCTTGTAATCCCCCTTAGACTTTGGAATTCCTTCAACCCCAGTCAAAGCCTTGAAGACCGTCCTCCTAGTCTCCAAAGAAAACATATCAGAAATATCTACTCTAGGCTTATAATAACACCTATCGCCTGTATCGGGCAATCCCTAAATCTCTGCTAATATGGTTGTAGTGAACTTTATGTCTACACCCTTTACCCTACTCTCTAACCCAAATCCTTGCACCCCAGAAGCCGGTACAAGGTTGCAGTAGAAATACGGAACCAAGTTTGGGTAGCACGGCGGCGTAGGAGATAGCATCGATGCCCAGCCTAGGGCATTGAACTTGGCATATAGCCTGTACTAGTGGAAGTCATCTACTTGCACCACCCTACCACTCACAATGTTCTTAGAATGGAACTTCGCCCAATCTTGCGAATGCTCGTACTGGGAGAACCAAAATCGGTTAAACTCTAGTTCCTCGGATGAGGAATTTTCTTCAGTTGATGGAGAGGGTACTGCCAAAGGTGAAGAAGGCAATGGGTCTAACCGTAGGCGCTTGTGGGTCACTGCCTTCCTTGCCGTGCTGTATCTGCCGCTTGTAGACATGGCTATTGCAAAGCAAGAAGAAGGAGAAGAGAAATTAGGACATGAAATAGGAAAATCAAACAAAAAGAAGAAGAAAATGGGGACAACAGTACTATAACAGTAAAAATTTCGAAGAAAACTTACTTGGACTCGCGTAGATGCGCGGGGAAACTTGAAAGGATGCTTGGATTTGGTGGGGAAATAGCCAAGAAGCCCTTTGGAGCACAACCTTGGTGGTTTGAAGCTCCCAAAATGAAGTTTGGAATGAAACAATGGACTCACAGACTGTTTATACCTGAAACCCGATTCTCTGGGTGATGCACTGGGCGATTGAGCCAAACGCCTAGAGAATGAAATTTCAACAGTAATGCAAATATTAACTCATGGGCTTATGTCTCCTATAATGTAATGGTATACATAAGTCCATTAAAGCATTTGTATGGTAATATGAATAAACTCAAAAAAAAATATAAATAAATATATATAATAAATAACAATAATAAGTAAAATACACAAACGTATACAAGGTAGGATAAATAAGTAAGAAATTGCAAGAAGACAAATTGTTTTTATAGCCTAATTTGGGCATAAATATTATGCATAAAGTAATATATATAACTTTGAATGTACGAACCTTGTGTGAATGGTGCGTGTGAAAAAAAAAACCAAACATAGATACATAGGTTGAATGGCAGTATGTAGATTGCAGTATTTCAAAATTTAGACACTTCCTATGATGCTATGCCTGGGTATAGGTCATACCTTACCCATAGCCTAGCCAAACCAAGGTTAAACACAATAAGTTACAGAGCAAAATAAGAAATTTATACACTATACATATCCCTACCTGAGTGGTGTGTTAGATCCAGTAGAACACTGTAGCATTGTGTGCAACCTCGAGCTGATCCATTTAACTTCCTAACTATGCTTTTAATTACCTATAGTATTAGGTATGATTATGAGTTAGGTGACCATAGAAACCTAATACCTAGAAATTCTCCATGGCAGGATCTGACTGTGTTGTTCGGGCTTAGAGACCCCACCAACATGCTCTACATTAGGCGACTAAGGAAGAGATTAGCTTGGATTTGAGAGATACAGTCCCGAGCAGAGAAGCAGCTGATTGTTTACTTGGCACTCGCAGGCACTAGTGCAGTAGCAGAGCATGCCGTGTACCTTGCCCTAGCAGAGGAGGTTAGGAGTGATATGAGATACCTATACATACAGGCCTTTATGACCAAAAAGAAGTTGGAGAGACTCGCATGCTAGGACAGGTATAAGACTAAGTAACACTGATTAACATAAATCTTTAACTTGTTACCCTATATAACATATCATGGCATAAAACACCTCACAGACATAAAACTCTTAGCAATGGTAATTGGTAAATATCACTTCTTACTGGAATGCTTACATTATTACACTGGAACTGTGGAAAAGACAACGTACATGTGATAGTTAGAAATTATAAATTGTTTCTGTTAAGGGTGTGGGAATATTGAACATAAAGCTTCTTTCAGAGAATCAATCATGGTCAATACTAGATCCAACCGAGGTGGTCGTCGTGGAAGACGCCCTCGATTTGTCCCAGAAGTTGAGCTACCGGATGGAGCCGAAGCTCAGAATTTTAAAGTATCAGTTACTTTGCCAAGGGTACCAATGGCTGCCTAACCTACTGCCGCTGCACTTCAGCCAGGAATGGCAGCTGGAGAGGTAAATACCATCATGACCACCATGATGCAAAGCATGCAGCAACAACAAGAGTTGTTGTGCCAAATGTCTACACAGTTCACGGCCATGATACAAGAGCGAGCAGTGTCACCACCACCACCCACTCGGCCGATACAATTTCCACCACCTGTGCCCCAACACACAATGAAAAACTCTACAGCTAAGGTGATGGAGAGATTCAAGAAGCTCTAGCCGCCCGTGTTTTCCAAATTAAATTCTGAGGTGGATTAGCGCCTTGGAAAAGGCATTCGACGTACTTGAGTGTACGGATGCACAGAAACTGATATGTGCTGGTTATTAGCTATAAAACGAGGCGGAAGCATGGTGGAAGGAGACCAAGCCTAATTTAGAAGCAGCTCACCCTAATCCCACCTAGGGGCAATTCAAAGAAGTCTTCTTTAAGAATTACTTCCCTAAGAGCTCTAGAGATAGAAGGAAGCTGAGTTCTCTACTCTCGTGCAAGGATCCAAGACCATGCTGGACTACTAGTAGCAGTTCGAAGATTTGTTCCATTTTACCCCAGAGCACATGAAGGGGGAAGCTAGTAAAATAAAGAAATTTGAAAAAGGACTCAAACCAGAGATCGGGTCTATTCTGTCGGTCTTAGATATCCAGGACTACGTTCAAATGGTCGACAAGGTGAAGACTATGGAAGATAGATTAAAGGAGAAAGAGAAAGCTACAACATCGCCCAGCTTGGGCAAGAGGCCAAGCAAATATCAGAATTTTGGATGGCCGAATAAGGTTTTTTAAGGAACTAGTTTGAACCCTAGCCCGACTCAGTATCGTCGGCCAAATGTGGGCCAAACCCCTTTTTGCCCCACTTACAGCCGGCCTGCCCAACCTATTGCAAGCTAAGCGACAATTGTAGCTCCTCCAGCCCGACGTGCAATAAGCCAAGCAAGCCAGGCCTCTTCATCGATCGTGTTGTCCAATAGATGCTACGTGTGCCACAAAGTAGGATACATGGCCAGGGAATGCGTGCACCATGGATACAACACATACTCGCCAATCCAATCCCACGCTCGACCCTTTCAGCCATAAGACAACCAGACTCAAGGAAAAGTGTTGGCGCTGACTAATGACGAAGTGGAGGCAAATTCTGAGGTGATGACAGGTAAGTCCACGTAACACTACTAAATTGTAGGAAATAACCTGTGGATGCAAGAAAACTTAATTGCATCCTTATTTTATACAAACCCTAGGTACTCTGATTGTCTCGTCCGCCCCTGCGCGAGTGTTATTCGACTCGAGTGCAACCCACTCTTTTATTTCCAACACTTTTGCGAGTAGGATGACCGTTCAACCAAGGGACATCAGGCATGATTTAGTAGTCAGTACACCGACTGGAAGTGTTGTGAGCCTAAAGGAAGTTTAAGACCCCTGTCTGGTGGAAATTTGCGGGAAGAACTTAACCGCCCGTCTGATTAAGTTTGATATGAGGGACTTTGATGTGATACTAGGCATGGATTGGCTATCCGCCTATGGAGCAAACGTCTTATCTGCATAGAAGAAGATCACATTCAAGTTGGACGATGGCTCGGTTTTCACCTACCAAAGTGAACCGATGAAAAAGTCTAAAAGAATAACTATATCCGCCCTCCAGGCGCGAAAGTTGTTGAATGATGGATGTTAGGGCTATTTGGCCATAGTAATGGATATCGAGGCAAAGATAAAGCCATTGGAGGAACTTGACGTCGTTAGAGAATTTCCCAACTTTTCCCCGGAAGATCTGACCCAGCTACCTCCAGATCATGAAATAGAGTTTGCAATCGATCTGATTCCTGGTGTGGCACCGGTATCCAAGGCACCATACTGAATGGCACCCATTGAATTAAAAGAATTGCAGGTCCAATTACAAGATCTATTGAAGAAGGGGTTCATATGACCAAGTGTGTCTCCTTGGGGAGCACCCGTGCTATTTGTGAAGAAGAAGGATGGTAGCATGCGACTATGCATCGATTATCAAGAATTGAATAAACTTACGATCAAGAATCGATACCCGTTGCCATGCATCGATGACCTATTTAATCAACTACAGGGAGCAAGAGTCTTCTCTAAGATTGATCTTAGGTCCGGATACCACCAATTGAAGATCAAGAGCGGCAACATTCATAAGACGGCGTTTAGAACTCGATATGGACATTACGAATTTTTATTACTGTCGTTTGGGTTAACCAATGCCCCGGTAACATTCATGGACATGATGAATAGGGTGTTCCATGATGTAGTGGACAAGTTTATCATTGTATTCATCGACAACATTCTAGTATATTCTAAAAGTGAAGAGGAGCATGCTCGACACCTTACGTTCATGCTGCAGCGATTAAGGGAGCACCAGCTGTTCCCCAAGTTCAGTAAGTGTGAATTTTGGCTCCACCAGATTGGATTCTTGGAACATATCATCACCAAAGACGGCATCAAGGTAGACCCAAACAAGGTGAAGGCGGTTCTCGAGTGGGAGACTCCATAGAATGCCACTGAGATTCGAAGCTTCTTGGGTTTAGCCGGATACTGCCACCGGTTTATTGAGAATTTCTCACGCATCTCGGCACCCATGACAAAACTACCAAAGAAGGGTGCGAAGTTTGAGTGGACCGAGGCTTACGAGAAAAGCTTCTAGGAGTTAAGGAATCGATTGGTGACGATGCCAGTGTTGACTATTCCAGATGGCACCAGAGGTATGGTAGTATACACCGACGCATCCCAAACGGGATTGGGCGGTGTGCTAATGTAGAAAGGTAAAGTGGTCGCCTATGCTTCGAAACAATTGAAAGAACACGAAAAGAACTACCCTACTCATGACCTAGAGTTGCCTGCGGTGGTTTTTGCGTTGAAAATTTGGCGATATTATCTCTATGGTGAAAAGAGTGAGATCTTCTGCGATCACAAGAGTCTAAAGTATTTCTTCACCCATAAGGAGTTGAATATGAGACAGAGATGGTGGTTAGAATTAGTAAAGGATTATGACTGTGAGATTCAATACCACCCTGGCAAGGCCAACGTAGTGGCAGATGCATTAAGTAGGAAATCCCAAATCGCATCCCTCGCATCCTTGGTTGTTAGCAAACAACTGATAGAAGAAGCTTGGAAGTTTGATCTGGAACTCATGATCGAAGGAATGGCTATACAACTAGTAGCTATGGATATACAGCTGTCAATCCGGGAAGAGATAATTGAGAAGCAGCCCAAAGACCCCGATCTAGCCAAGATAATCTGGAAAGTGAAGCATGGAGTTCACATGGACCCAGGCTTCTTGTTGGCCCATGACGGGGCATTAAAATTCAGAGATAGATTGTGCGTGCCTAGTGACTATGATGTGCAGGATCAAATTCTTAGGGAAGCACATAATTCACCTTACTCAATCCACCCTAGAAGCATAAAAATGTACAAAGATTTGAAGAAGTATTATTGGTGGATTGGAATGAAGCAGACTGTAGCTCTATAGGTGCCCAAATGCCTCACATGTCAACAAATAAAGGTGGAAAGACACAGACCGTATCGGTTATTGCAGTCACTCCCTATTCCCGAGTGGAAATGGGAAAGAATTACCATGGATTTTGTGACCAATCTACCCAACACCAGGAAAGGGATGATTGCAATCTAGGTGATTGTCAACGGACTGATGAAAGCGGTTCACTTTATTCCCATCAAGATAAACTATTCGATGGAAAAGCTTGCCCAACTATAAATTGAGAATGTCGTCAGCCTGCATGGCATGCCCGTTAGCATCGTATCTGACAGGGACCCCTGATTCACCTCAAGATTTTGGAAGAATCTGCAATAGGCACTGGGATCTCAACTAAATCTCAGTATGGCTTTCCATCCTTACATAGACGGACAGTTCGAAAGAACCTTTCAGACTCTGGAGGACATGCTCAGAGCCTGTATATAAGAAATGAAAGATAGTTGGGATGCCCACATACCCTTGGTGGAATTTGCTTACAACAATAGCTACCACTCCACCATTGGTATGGCACCGTATGACGCTTTATATGGTTGGAAATGCCACACACTGTTGTATTGGGATGAAGTCGGAGAACAAAAATATCTTGGGCCTGAAATGCTATAGGCAACGTGCGAGAAGGTGGATGTGATCAGAGAAAAGAAAAGCGGCCCAATCTAGACAAAAGAGTTATGTCGATAATTGAAGGAAGAATATTGAATTTGGGGTCGGAGAGAAGGTATTCCTCCAAGTATCTCCAACGAAGGGGTTGCTACGCTTCAACAAGAAGGGCAAACTAAGCCCAAGATATATTGGTCCTTACGAAGTCCTCAACAGGGTGGGACCTATAGCATATTGACTGGCACTACCGCCATCTTTGCAATGCGTCCATGATGTTTTCCATGTATCAATGCTAAGGAATTACATCAATAACCCGGTATATGTACTCTTAGCTAAACCCAAACAACTGGATGTGGCTATGACCTACGAGGAGCAGCCAACGGAAATATTAGACAGAAAGGAACATAATCTCTGTAACCGCACGGTCACATTCATCAAGGTTCAATGGGGAAACTGTCCCATAGAGGAAGCATCGTGGGAACGCGAAGAGGAAATGTGAGAGAAGTATCCCCAACTCTTTGAACTACAAGGTAAGCCAATTTTGAGGATGAAATTTTTGTAAGGTGGGGAGAAATGTCAAAATTGCCCCTGACTGACTGGGAATCTTGGATGAAGGACAGGAGCCTATGACAAGTCATCCAAACACACTGTGGAGCATTACCCCAGTGGTTGAATTCAGTGGAGAACCCCTGAGGATGTCCTCCTACATACCTGTCAGAAGATGGGTTGTAGACCCATGTAGCTGCACTGCCCACAGTATGATGTACTGCATCAACCCCAGGTACTCTCTCTCCTATCCATATATGTGGGGCCCACACCTATTCAGATGTGTGTCAGACCCTAGATGAGGTATTGGTGCAATACCTAAGCCATAGGCCAAGCACCTGTGCAAGCCCTAGGCCTATATAGCAATGCTCCATTCTCTGAGCGATGCACTAGGCGATTGGCCCAAAGGCCCAGTGAATCGCCCAGAGTGGCTGAAATGGGTTTATTGGACTCCAGACATGTGGGACCACCCATACAGACCATGAACACCCTCTACCGGTAGATGGGAATTTTTAGGAACTATTACCCACCCTTGGAGCCTTGTGGACCCCACCAATGCAGCCAGAATGGCCCAAAATGCACTTAAAAATGCATTCTTGGGAAATGGACCCTGAGGCCATACAGGCCTTAGTCGGCCCAACTCTATAAATAGAGGGGGGCAGCTGCCATTTCGTCCTTGCTGCTGTAGCTAAAATAGAAAGAGAGAAAGAGAAGGAAAAGGAAGAAGAAGAGAAGGAAAGGAAGAGAGAAGAAGGAAGGGGGACCTGTGCTACATTCTAAGCACTGATCCAGCTGCATACAACCTCCAGGTAATAATCACAGACACTGTAAACTGCTGGTCTCTGTGTTTAATCTCTGATCTCTGCTCTGATGGTGGTATCTCTAGCTAGTAATGCTTAGAACACCATAGGAATGCCTTGGAATGCATCAGATCTAACATGCAAAGCCATTGCATGTAAGATCTGATCATAATATATCAAGTTGTGCTGTTGTTTCTGCAGTTGAGACTGAAGTCAGTCTCTGTGCCTGACTGCACTGCACAGTTGTACCCTGAACATGTAGTCTGAGCATGGATCTTTGCATGCATGGTGATCCTTGCATATCTTAGCATAGGATCAGTGTCCTACTATGAAAATATATGTAAAAGAAGCCCTGCATGCAGCCCAAATTGGATCCTTGAGCTTGAGCTCAGCCTGGACAGATGTTCTCTGTGCTATCAAAACACCTCCTGGCTTCCAAATGGGAAAACCAAACCTAAAACCATTTAGACCAATGGATTTTACTTCAATTATGGTCCATGACCATCCCTCTTGCATCCCAAATCGAAATCATGGCAGCCCCTGCTGCAAAATCCAAGAAAAACTTCCCAAACCCGTGTCAAACAGGCTCTGGGCGATTGCCCAATCACCCAATGAAACGCCCAGAGATATAAATTGGGCTCAATTTGTGTCCTGCCTTTTTGGACCTTCACCAGTGACCTATGGGCAGTGTGATGGGGTGGTAAATGACCAAAATACCCCTCTCTACTTATGCTTGCTGTCATCCATACCCTGGGTACTCAAGTAGGCCCCACAGGGCTAGGTAACCATGCCCAGGATTGGTTTCAGCTGAACCGCTGACCTGGGTACTAGTTTGTGTGACTGTTTGGGCCATGTATTGGCTGACTATGCTATTAAGGTACCAAGTCAGATGAATTCCACATCTTTGGATGATGCTCCGGGAAATAGACCCGAAAGCCCAGTGCAAGACCCAAAGAAATCCCAAGTAATACTAGTATGAATACAAAGTCATACCAGTAAGCCTAGACCATTAACTTTAAATATTAATTGACACACATTTATGATCCGATAAATTAGGTTTTGATCCCGTGCTCGAGGTGCACAGTCAGACACCAATTGGAACAGAACTGACAGCTGAACCAGTAGGACCAGAACAAGGTGAGTGAAATTACACCATGTGTGTAAATGCAACATAGCTAATAAGTCAACACAAGATATAATGATTCTATTACACTGTTTAATTAATCCCATTACTGTGAATTCTATTGAATAAAAAATGCTTGTTTGGTGAATTCTGTGTATGGACAATGAATGCTGTATATGAATTGCTAGACTAGATGTCGTAGCTGGCTTGGAAATGAGGCCTATGGTAGCACGTAGAATGGAATGCAATTGACACCACCCAACTCATATGATTCCATATAGATGCATTGGGCTAGAGTATCATCACCCATACTACGTACCCTTACCTACAAGGGTTAAGGTGTTGGATGCCTGTGAGAGTGACCATAAGAAAGAGAAAAAAAAAATGAAAAGAGAGAGGAAAAGAGAAATGTTATACATCGAAAAGATGGTTATGGGCTATAAGCCAGAGAAAAGAAATGTGTTATGTGAAAGAAAGGATGGATGCCTCACAGGTTAATCCAGAAAGCCAGTCGGGCTGACCTTGGGAAGGGATGCTGGAGCCGATTGGTTTTCTCCTACAACACAATGGGTGTATCACGGGAAGGGGTTAAAAGTCCGCACCAAGGATACATGTATTGGGGATTGTAATAGCACTAACCCGCCTTAGTTGTGATGTTAGGTGGCTAATAAATAAAATGAACTGCACTTCATGTAAGACTCATTTGGGTGTGATTGCATGTGCATGCATGGTGATATTTCATTCACGAGCTCGGTGGAGCTCACACTTTGCTATATATATTTTTGTTAGATGATCTTGTAGGTGGATATTACAGTGGCATTGAGGCTTATCTCCCGGGGGTGAGCTATGGTGGTTATGACGATATTGGTATGGACCCGAACGGAGGTCATACCACTAGTACTAGTATTTTCAGTGGTAGCTAAGGAAGACCTGTGAGGGGTGCAGCTGACTCTATTTTGACTGTGGGACTCCTTTTTGTTTTGCTGGAGTTTTCCTCTTTTGTACAGCTTTGTTTTTGGGGCTCGGGTTGCCTTGCCCTGTTTATATTATTTTGTATAAAGCTGTGTCAGATAGAGTTAGGAGTTGCTGATGTTCTGGGAGTGAGAGAGAGAATGAATTAAGAATATTGTTGATGTTTATATTTTCCTTCCTTCGTTTTCCTTTTTAAGTTTAATGTAAATATAGCTTTCTGCAGTACACTGTGTTTTACATTTTGTAACACTATGGATGAGTGTGTCTGTGATTGGATTAACTGCTTCTAGATCCTTGGGGTTTGGCAGATTGCTAAAGTGCAATTCGGGTCACCTACCTAATCCTCCCAGGGGGTGGTTTGGGGTGTGACATCTTTGATGCCAAATATATCCCTAGGAAATCACAGACTGGCCCGGGCTTGCATTCCAGCTCATTTCTGGCCCATTATTCTTTTCTGTCCCAAAGAGAATAATCACATGTATGGATGTCAAAACTAATGCATACTTTTAATGCATCATGTCCATCTTGCTCAGAATTCAGCCCTCTTCACAGTCATGGAAAGAAACATGGTGACTTTTCGTGTAGATTAGGAGATACAACTTCTGATAGCCCAGAATAGCATAAAATGACCTCAAAGTACCTAAAACCAGAAAAACACAGAAAAATACTCGAGTAACTCTTTTCAATATGGTAAAATGCATGCTTTATGCCCTAAGATTTCTCACATAAATGTGCTCATTAGATTCCCCCATACTTGAACTTTGCTTGTCCTCAAGCAAACAAAGTAAAAACTATCATAGAATGCAGAAATCCTAACTCACTTTCGTAGGAATCACGGTTGCACTTAGCACGTGCAACAATCCTTTAAACTCCTAGGTTACCCCTAGTGGATGAGTTGTGTCTTGTGGGTGTTTGTATTGAATGTACACCCAAAATTCATGATTCCAAAAATGTTGCAAATTCTAATTCTGGCATAAAGTAGGATGGTGCAAACATTATCTAAAAATGCTCAACCACAGATCAAGGAGCCAAAGATTCTCCTACACTTGAATTTTATTACCCCACATCAATTCAAGCAGCAAGCATGTATCAAGATTAAGGGATCTCCTCATATCTTCTGAACACTACTCATAGCATCGATGGAACCAAAGACTCAAGCTTTGAGCATTTTTTCCCATACTTTTCCTTTCAGGCATTAAGGCAATAACTTTTTCTTCTTCTTCAAATAGTGAACTCTATTTCTACTCCACTACTATTCCCTAAATGACATGGTAGAGCATACACCAGACACCCAAGTACTTGGCAGCTTCGCTTTTTGCATACATCTATAAAGACGTTGATGCTAGAGTTTATTTTCTTTCAGAAGTTTCCTTCCAAGGAATTTCAAACAAGTCACCCGCTTCCTAAGGCACCAATGCCCTGTCTAGTTCCAAGGAATTCCACTTTCCTTTCTTGTTACTTTTTTTTTTTTTTTTTTCACTTTCATGCCTTGCCACAAATTGGTCTCAGCTTCTAGCCAAAAGATCAAAGGATCCATAAAACACACAAGGAATCTAGCCACCAAATGAAATGGTGCTCATATTTTCTAACTCAGTCCCCATCACCGGATACGTACTAATTACCGTCCTCAAAAAGGGATTTTTTTATTATTTCGCATGCTAGGGCACCTAAGTCTCTCTTTCTCTCGCTTCGCAATCAAAGAAAGGTATGCACAAAACTACCACCACAATCAAAATTCACCAATTAAGTTCACACCCCCCTCCACACTTAAATCATGTAGTGTCTGCAATGGAGGGGTCATACCTGATAGTGTTAATCATCAAGATAAAAAGGTTCATGGAGATCCATGACGTCTTCCGTTGGAGCAGACAGGAGTTCCAAGAAGGGCTTCAGTCTTTGACCATTAACTTTAAAGATCTCACCTGTGCTCCCAAGATTTTTTCAAAATTTGCTTATCGTGGAAGGTCTTGGTTTTCGCCTTGTAAATCCGGGCATTCTCATATGCATCATTTCTCAGCTCTTCCAACTCAGATAGTTGGAGTTTTCTATGCCCACCGGCCTCAGATAGATCCAAATTCAATTTCTTGATGGCCCACCAAGCCTTGTGCTCAAGTTCCAATGGTAGGTGACACACTTTACCATACACGAGTCAATAGGGGGATTGACTGCGATCGATCTTGTAAGCGATCCTAAATGCCCACAGGGCATCTACAAGACGGGTCGACCAATCCTTGTGGTTGGGGCTCACCGTTTTCTCTAGAATCTATTTGATCTTTCTATTTGAGACCTCCACCTGGCCACTCGTTTGCGCATGGTAAGGAGTCGTAAGCTTATGGGTGATCCCATATTCCGCATCAAGGCCAAAGCGGGATAAGATATTTTCCTTAAAAAATTGGACCACCACTTTGTGGTCGTTGGATTTACAAGCGATGGCCTCTATCCATTTTGACACGTGGTCCACAGCCAACATAATGTATAAATTCCCAAAAGAATTGGGAAACGGTCCCATAAAGTCAATACCCCAAACATAAAAAATTTCCACAGCAAGAATAGGATTTAAGGGCATCATGTTTCTCTTAGTTACTCGGCCCAAAGATTGGCAAGCTTTACAAGCCTTGCATTAAAGGAAAGCATCCCTAAAAAGGGTAGACTAGTAAAAACTGGACTGAAGGACTTTAGAAGCCATTTTCTTGGGACCAAAATGACCCCCACAAGCATGATCATGACAAAACGATAGAACAGGAATCTGCTCATGCTCAGTGACACACCTCCTGATGATCTGATCAGGACCCATTTTGAATAAGTAAGGGTCATCCCAAAAGAAAATTTTGACCTATGAATGGAACTGATATTTTTCTTGGGTGGACCAATGGTCGGGTGTCACACACGTCACAAGGTAGTTCACAATGTCAGCATACCACGTTCATTCATAATGGCCAATAATTGCTCATCAGAGAAATGCTTACTAATGCAACAGTCATCCTTCCTTGCATTGGGCAGGTGGGTAGGTGGTCTGCAACCAAGTTTTTTGTCCCTTTCTTAGTGCATTGCGCAGTGCCTATTGAACATGAGTTTTGGCTCCAAAACTTGGATTTGGCCATTGGTTTGGTCAAGATTTCGATCAGGGATGTTCCTAGGAGGATTATGATCCTAAAATGAAGCTAAATGGACTAGGTTTAATGGATCCAAGGTCTGGTTAACCATTTGGAAGCTGGGTTGGGTTCTGACATCACAAAGAATGGCCTGTCATGGCTATGCTCAGGATTTGGATTCGGATTTGGCTGCATGTAAGGCATGGATCACCAGTGTTGACCTACAGCAGGTCTGGTTTTAAGCTCAGGCATGAAGAAATTCATTTGCATGCAAAGATCCATGCCAATATTGCATGATCTGGGTGCAACTCTGCAGTTCAGCTCATCCCAGAGATTAACCTCTATTTCCTACACAGTAACAACTTTAAATCTTATTTTGAATGGCTAGATCTTGCATGCAATGCACATGCATATAGGATCCAGAGCTCCTCTAGGCTCCTAAGTGATGTTCCTAGCATTACTAGCTAGAGACTCAACCTATAGACATAAGAAGCAGGTGCAATCTTAGACAGACAACAGTGTTATGAGCTGAAACATATACCTTCAAGCTTGTGGAGATGTTCAATCCAATCCCAAGTCCAATCCCCTACTCTTTCTTCCTTCCTTTCTTCTCTTCCCTTCTCTTCTTCTTCCTTATCCTTCTCTTTCTTTCCTTCTCTTTACTATAGGAGCAGTAAAACGAAATAGAGAGGCTGGGCCCTCCTATTTATAACCCCTATGGCCTTAAGACCTATTTGGCCTTGCTGTCCCTCATTTAAAAATACATTTTTAAGTGCATTCTGTCCCATTTCAGCTGCCTAGGTGGGGTCCATTTGGTTCCAGAGGTGGGTAATGGTTTCTAAAATTCCCATCTACCTCTAGGGGGTGTCTATAGGTTGTATGCATTGTTTTCAGTTGTCTGGAGTCCAAAATACAAGTTTCAGACACTCTAGGCGTTTGGGTCAATCGCCCAGTGCATCGCCCAGAGAATGGATCTCTGCTGTATTTGCTTTGGCCTTGCACCAGGGTTGAGGCTCCTACTTGGGCACTTCAACAATACCCTTTCTAAGACAAAATAAACATCTAAATGGGTATGGCCCCCATGTATTTGTCAGAGAGAGAGATTACCTGGAGTTGGAGCTGTACATCAAGCTGTGGGCTGAGCAGCTGCATGGGTTTGCAAGCCATCTCCTCACAGGTATGATGGATAACATCCTTAGAGGTTCTCCACTGAATTCAACCATAGGGGTGACACACCACAGTGTGCTTGGGTGATTGGTCTCAGGCTCCTATCCTTCAACCAAAGTTTCAGTCAGTCTAGGTAGGTTTAATAGGTTCTCATCCACTAACATGCCGCCTGTCCCCTTGTCCGAAAACTTTAAGCGTCCGTCATTAATAGCTTTCTACAATGCCAATCGAAGAACAATATAACTGTTAGTGTTATGGGTAAACGAATTATGCCATTTACAATACCCTTTGTCCTTGATCTTGTCGGCCGAAGGTATATGATGTCCCTCGGACAACTTAATTTGTTTATCTTTAAGGAGGTGATTGAAGATTGATTCAGCCTTGGATATGTCATAGGAATACCTGGTCCTACTATCAAAGTTTCTGGCCGGAGTCGGCTTTGGCGGTGGGCTGGGACCTATCCGTTTGTTTTTCCCAATAGGAGATAAAGCCTTACAAACATAAGGTTTCTTCGAAACAATTTTGGCAATGCTAACCTCACATTCCTCATCGGCCTCAAAATCCAAAAAGTTGACAGAACTAGGATTAGCGACCCCAATAATTGCCAAAGTCGACTGTTTGTAATAAGTCCTTAGAGATGAGGCTCTACGATCTTCCTCTTCTCTGAGAAGCAACTCATAACTGGTTGCTTGGGCCACAAGTTGGCCGAGGTCTAGGAACTCTTATCCAGCGAAGCGCTTTTGCAACTCAAAGGAAAGCCCTCCTAGATCCATTTTCGTGTACTCCGACTCTTACAGAATGGCGGGCACTTATATCGTGCCAGCTTGAACCTATTCACAAACTTGGCAACTGACTCGTCAGGCAATTGGCACATTCGTGCCAGTTCTGCTATTGCGACTGTAGGTTCGGTTTGGTAAAACTGAGCGTGGAACTGATCTTCCATCTCATGCCAAGTTTGGATAGAATCGGCCGGTAAGTTAATGTACCAAGTGAATGCCGATCCAGCCAGTGAATTTGGGAACAACCTAAGATACATAACTTCGTTGGCTCCGAGGTTTCCACACTGGATGATAAACCTTGCTATGTGTTCCACAGTGGACATGTTGTCTTCTCCTGAGAACTTGGCGAACTCAGGAATTTTTAGATTGTGTCCAAAATCCTACTGGTCATAATGCTCGGGGTACGGCTTTCTATACACCGGCTGGGTGGTGGGACAAAATAAGGGATTGATCTGCTCTTAGATTAATCGGGTCACATCTACTTGGTTTACAAGTACCTGATTTGCTTGATCTATAACAACTGACTGTCTTTGTCGAACTTATGCTTGCCCCTCATTAGGGGGTAATAGGAAATGGCCAATGTACGATCATTCAGGCTCTAGCAGGTTCATCCTAGGCACTGTCAGCCTTTGGTAAAAACTTGAATTTGCACGCCTAGTGTGCTCCCCTCTAACGGCTTGGGGGCCTATTGTTGGGCTTGATGTGGTGACCGACATAGTTGGATTTGTTGAGGAAAGGACCTCACACACTCCTTTATGGTTTTGATGATAACAAATAAACCCTTGTATACTAACTCTTGTTCTGGATGCATGAGAAGCCCTTTACAAGAGCATGGCAACAAGTGAGGGGGAGAATTTAAGTTTAAGAGTCCATATACACAAGCACTTCAAATTATTCTTGGAAGAAATTCAAGCTAAGCTATGAAGTATTCAAGACATGAAGCACCCAAGACTTGAAGTATTTTTGAAGTGTTGAAATTGTAATAAAGTTGTAAAAGATGTATTAAGGTCTAATCAATGTATCGCACGCACACACGCATGCATACATGAAGAAAGACCTTAGGAAGTGAAAAATAACCTAATTCCATATGCCCATGCCAAGTGGATATCACCCCATATTAGTCCTTTAAAGGACTTGTAGTATTCTTGCAAAACTACTGATTCGGTATACTAAATCTGAAAATGGCATACCGAATCATATTGTCCAACAGATATAAAGTCACAAAGAGTAAACGGAATGCTCTGGATTTGAATTCGGCATACCGGATCAGAATTATCACTATAGACATGGATCCAGCATATCGAATCTAATTATAACCGTTGGGATTTGACCATTGAGTCAAAGGCTTTAATTTAAATAATTTGGTGATCTGGCATACCGGATTGGGATCCGGCATACCGGATTGGGATCCGGCATACCGGATTAGCTCTGTCTTTTGAATCCGATCTTAAGACAGATTCTTAATTAATTTGAACTACCTAGCCTATAAATAGGCACTTGTTTAGGCTCTAATTAATACTAATCACTATCATTAAGAGACTTCAATACAAGCTCTAAGTGCCATAGCCTCAAGTGAGCATTCATTGATTTTAAGCATCAATTCATCACAAAGCTCACACACTCAAGCTCCTTTACCTCATCTAGCTTCTAGGTCCAAGGGTGGAAGGTAGCTTCCACACTTACTAAGGTCGAGGTAATCCTTTTCTTAGTAACTTTTTTGTTATATGTGTTAATTTAGTCCTCTTGCTCGGAATCAAAATTGGTTGAGCCCTCTTGCTTGGAATCAAGAGTAGTGTTGAGTCCTCTTGCTCTCAATCAAGATTTGTATGAGTTCTCTTGCTCATTCTGAAGATTGGTTTTAGTAGAATTCTCTCTAAGGTGAGAGGAGTGGATGTAGACAAATTTTGTCCGAACCACTATAAATCTCGATGTTATCTTTGTAATTTAATTATCTTTTATTGATAATATTTTTATTTTCGCATAAGTTTTTATTTTCCACTACGATCACTAATTCACCCCCCTTTAGGTGAATTCACATTTGGTATTAGAGCAGGAGCTCAAGACCTTGATTTTTTTAATCTTATTAAGAGTTAAAAGACCATGGGATCTTCTGCAAATCGAAAGATTGAAGGATATAGCATTACTAGACCACTTTTCTTTGAAGGAGAAGGATTTTTCAATTGAAAAAATTGCTTAAAAATTTTTGTGTGTGCTAATAATACTGATGCTTGGGAGGTCATTGAAAATGAACCAAATACCATAGATAAACCCAAAGAAGAATGGACTATCGCTGAAAAAGCATAAGTCCAACTTAACTATGTAGTAATAAGCTATATTCAATGTGCTTTGGGAGAGAAAGAATACAATAGAACTTGCATGTGTGATACTACTAAGGAGATGTTTGACAAACTTGTTGTAACCTATGGAGGTACCTTGGAGGTCAAACAATCCAAAATAGATATGCTTGTAAATGAATATGAATTATTTAAAATGAAAAATGTTGAGGATGTTTATGCTATGTTCACTCGTTTTACTAACATTGTAAACAAGTTGAAAGGTTTAGGTAAGATCTATACAAACGTAGAAAATATAAGAAAGATATTGAGATCTCTTTTCAAGGAATGGAGACCCAAAACAACGGCTATCAAAGAATCAAAAGATATCGATAAATTGAGCCTAGATGAGCTATTGGGATCACTTTAAACTCACGAAATAGAACTCAAACTAGACACCAAAGAAGATAAATCAAAAGAATCTAAGAAGAATGTTGTGGCTTTCAAATCATGCTACGAAATTAGTGATGATGAAGAAGAACTATCTAATGACGAGATTGCATATCTCTACAAGAAGTTTTCAAGGTTCCTGAAGAATAAGGACAAAACCTCTTTCAATAAGAGAAGATTTTCTAAGGATAAAAAAGGTAAGAGTGTTTTCAAAGACAATACTGATTCCTCTTCAAAAGATATTGTTTGCTTTGAGTGTAGAAAACTAGGACGCTACAAGGGAGACTGTTCGAAAATAAAAAAATACAAAAAGGCATATAAAATCGAACATTCATTTGACTCAAGCGATGAAGACGAGGAAAACAAAGAATCTCAAGAAGAAGAGCAAACCAACCTTGAACTCATGGCCCTTGAAGATGAAGGAAACCAAAATGAGGTAACCCCCACATCTCCATCTCATAAGGATAAAGATTTCTTAGAATTAGAAGAAACATTTGACGATTTTTATCAAAGTAGCATGGAATTGACAACCACCAAAAAGAACCTCTTAAAAGAGATCAATTCCCTTAAAGACCAAAACATAACTTTAACTTCTCAAGTTAACGACTTGGAAGAAGAAAAAGAAAAGTTGTGTAAAGCCTTAGAATCTTTTACTAATGGTAAAAAGAACCTTGACATTTTACTTGAATCTTCATCCAAAGTACCTTTCAACAAGGAAGGACTAGGCTATAATGTGAACATGAGTTCAAATCAAACCAAAGAGCTAAGTTCAAGTAAAATAGCAAGTAAAAAAGTAAAGAAGCACAAATACTGTAATTATTGCCGAAAGAAGGGGCATTCTCTTGAGGAATGTTATTCTAAGAAGAAAAGTCCTCAGGCTAAGAAATCCAATCCCAAAGGGAAGACTCAAAGTCCAAAAACCCCCCAAATTGTTGAATGCAATAACTGCAACAAAAAGGGATATACAATTTGAAAATGCTATCATATGAACCAAACATTTTACTATCCTAGAAGACCTTATAATGGTCAAAATAGGAGAAGTCCTCGAAAGATGCAAAGAGCATCTGGGATTCTACCAAAGGTGCAAAAACCATCTAAGAACCAATGATCATACAGAGTACCCCAAAACCAAAGACCTTGGAACCCCCAATCATATAAAAATTGGTATGACAACCAAAAGGTAAATGGAAACCAAATAGTTTGGAGACGAAGAAGAATGTATGATACTAACAATGACGGACCCAACACACAATGGGGACCAAAATTTTATTAAGTGTTATTGTTTTGTAGGTGCAGAAGAGCAACATGGAATGGTACATCGATAGTGGTTGTTCAAAGCACAGGACATCCAATCCAAAGCTTTTCTCCGAGCTCAAAAAGTAAAAAGGAGGATGAGTATTCTTTGGAGACAACAAAAAAGGAAGAATCATTGAAAAAAGATCAATCAAATTTGGAGGTACAGTAATCTCCAATGTTAGCTTAGTTGATAACCTAAAGTATAATCTACTTATTGTAAATCAATTATGCAACAATGGATATTTTATGAATTTCAATGCCTCTAAATGTGTAATTAAAGATTCCGATGATAATGTGATTCTTGAAGGATGTAGAAGAAATAATGTTTATACTTGCATATTTAGTGTAAACTCACATGATGCTTACTTTATCTCAAAATTAGATGATGCTATCTTATGGCATAGGAAATTGAAAAATATAAATGCTAAAATAATTAGATCCCTATCCTCAAAGAATTTGGTGAGAAATCTATCAAAGTTGAATTTTGATAAGCAACACACTAGTAGAGCATGTCAAAAAAGTAAACTGACAGAGGTTTCTCACAAGACCATAAATTCTGTTGCTACTTCTAGACTTTTGAAACTACTCCACCTTGACTTATTTGGACCTATCCAAACTACAAGTTTAGGAGATAAGAAATATGCTTTTGTTATAGTAGATGATTACTTTAGATTCACTTGGACCCTCTTTCTCAAGCATAAAAATGATGCATTTGATAAATTTGTATCTCTGTGTAAGAGAATACAAAATCAGAAGGGTTATTTGATCACCTCTATCAAAAGTGACCATGGTGGTGAATTTGACAATATAGATGAATTTGGAGACTGCTGTTGAAAATAAGGTATAACTCATAACTTTTCGGTTCCTAGAACACCACAATCAAATGGTGTGATTGAAAGGAAAAACAGAACAATCCAAGAAACTGCAAGGACAATGTTCAATGAGTACTCTTTCCTAAAGTATCTTTGGGCTGAAGCCGTTCATACGACATGTTATGTGTTGAACCGAGTTTTAATAAGACCTATACATTTAAAAACTCCCTATGAACGTTTTCATAATAAACTTCCTAAAGTTGATTACTTTAAAGTTTTTGGTTGTGCATGTTTCATTCTAAACACAAAGGACAACTTAAGAAAGTTCAAAGAAATGACCAATGATGGTATATTCCTAGGCTATTCCACAAATAGTCGAACTTATAGAGTATTCAATAAGAGAACTCTAGTTGTGGAAGAGTCTATGAATGTCAAATTTGATGAATCTATGGCCAACAATAAATATAAAGACTTAGAAGAAGAAGATGAAGATGAAGTACTTGAAATTAGGAAAAGAGTTGAAAATGTCTCTTTAAAAGAACCTAATGATCATGTATATCAACTTCCAAAGGAAATAAAGACTGTCAAAGATCACCCTCTTGACCTTGTTATTGGAAACCTAGAGAAAGGCATATGTTTGAGTTAAAATAATACCGCAAGCGTACGGGTCAATCATAGCTACGGGTCAAACACGAGGAGATATACGCCACTCTATTTAACTAACGTAGAAGTAATGCAAAGTGAACCAAATTAAAGAGTTAAATTAAACTAATTAAACTAATGAAAATTAATGCATCCTAACTCATAAGCATCTAACAAAATTATGGGATTAAATTGGCGTCCTAACACATGAGCATCTTACCTATCAAACTAATGTAAATTGAAAGGAATAAAAATGCAGCCACGCATAATAACCACATAAAAAGGAATAAGGGAATAAAAGTGCATCCACAAACCACAACCATATAAAAAAAATAAAAGAAACAGAGGGAGAAGAAGAAAAAGATAGAGAGAGATAGAGGAGAAGGAGAATGAGATTAAAGGTTTAGAGAATGAGATACGTTGATGTGCTTGAACCGGATTGAACTTGCTTGCATGAATACTTGAATAAACTTACCATGGCTTCCTTTTCTAAATCTCCAAGTCTTGTCATCAACATAGGAACTTAAACTAAGAAGCTTTAAACTAAAGTTATTACAACCATTAAACTAGACTTATGAAATCAAAACTAAGAACTTGAAAAAACTAATTTTATGAAATCAAAACTAAAAACTAGAAAGCCGAAAATCACAATTTAGAAAGAAAAGAAGAGAAGAAATTTCATTAAAAATTTAACCACTTTACAAGAGAGGGGCTAGGGGTATTTATAGGGGGAAGGAGAGAAGAAATAAGAGAAGAGAGAAGAGGGGGAGGGGCTCCATGATTTTGGAGCTCCTCTCCTTCTAAAAATCGTGGAGAAGAGAGAGAGTATGAGAAGGAAATCCAAAAATAAGAGAAGATTCTCTTCTCCTTCCTCCTTTACAATGCTTGATCCCTAAGAAAAAAAATATAAATAGAAAGAGGGAGAGAAGAGAATATTGTCTACATAAACCTTCAATTTCTAGAAAAGTAAATTTCTAATTCTAACTTGTGCTTTTTTTTCTTTGTAGATATCTTCTCCAAGCAATGAGATCGAAGCATCTTTGACTTTTCAACCTTCCATAGATGAGAAAATATCTTTCAAAATAAATCTATCCCAAGTAGACTTCTAAAAGTGCCCTTAAAAAGTTGGAGGAGAGAGAGAAAGTGATGACTAGGATAGTGATGACTAGGATTCCACTCAACCAAATAACAAAATCCCCAATGTGTCCTCTAAAAATCGTGGACACCTTGTGGGCCTTCAAAACTATGGAATCTAGTGGTAGTGTGGGTCCCTCCATGTGGGTAACAGTCCTTCTCTCTCTTCAAGAATGCAAAATTACCAAAACGGTCCTGTACTTGCAGTACATCTCCACCATTACTTAGAAATATCTTCTATAATGTCAAAAATGTCCTTGGGCAGTGGCAAAATGACTATGGGCTTGCACTACAGTTCCTTTCTGACCCATTATCCTTTCTTGGGCTGAAAAGAATAATTAACTGTACGGTGGGCTAGACAAATGCGTACTTGCATTTCGTCACGTCTAACTTGCTCCAAATTTAATCATCTTTATAGTCATGGAAAGAAAAATGATAACTTTACGGGTAACTTGGGACATGCAGCTCCCGATAGTCCAGAATAGCCCAAAATAGCCCAAAACTTGAAAAGCACAAGAAAGCACCAAAGTAACTCTGTCCAATGTGGTAAAATGTATGTTTTATGCCATAAGATTTCACATATAAATGTGCTCATCAGATTCCCCCACACTTGAACGTTACTTGTCCTCAAGTAAAGCAAAAGAAAAACTAACCTAGAATGCAAAAAATCCTAACTCACTTTCGTAGGAATCACGGTTGCACTTAGCATGTGCAACAAGCCTTTAAACCCCTAGGTTACCCCTAGTGGACGAGTTTTGTCTCGTGGGTGTTTGCAGTGAATATACACCCAAAATTCAATAAATAAAAAAGAATGATGTAAATTTTTCTCATGGCATAAGTAAGATAGTGCACACAATCTCAAAGAAATACTCAACTAAAGATCAAGGAGCCAAAGGTTCCCCCACAGTTGAATTTTATCATCCCACATCAATTCAAGTAACAAGCATGCATCAAGATCAAGGGATCTTCTCATATTTTCTGAACACTACTCACCTTCAAGTAAACCCCCCATAGCATCGATGGAACCAAAGACTTAGGTTTTGAGTATTTTTTACCATACTTTTTTTTTTTTCAAGCATTAAGGAAAAAACTTTTTTTCTTTCTCAATCACAAACTCTATTTCTACTCCACTACTGTTCTCTGAATGACATGGTGGAGCATACACCAAACACCCAAATACTTGGTAGCTTCGCTTTTTGCATATATCCATAAAACATTGAGATATTGATGTAAGAGTTTTTTTTTTTTTTTTTTTGAGTTTCTTTCCAAGGAATTTCGATCAAGTCACCCTGCTTCATGAGGCACAGTGCCCTGTCTAGTCCCAAGGAATTCCACTTTCTTCTTTTTCTTTTTTTCTTTTTTTCTTTCTTTCACTTTCATGCCTTGCCTTGCCACAAACAAATTGGTCTCAACTACTAGCCAAAAGATCAAGGGGTCCATAAAACACATAGAGGAATCTAACCATCAAATGAAGTAGCACTCATATTTTCAAACTCAATCCCCATCACCGGATACAAATCAACTACCATCCTTGAAAAAGAGTTTTTTTATTATTTCACATGTTAAGGAACCTAATTCCCTCTTTCTCTCGCTTTGCAATCATAGAGACTTATGCACATAACCAAACTATTACCATAATCAAAATTCACAAAATTCACCAATTAAGCCCAATACATACCCCCACACTTAATTCATGCAGTGTCTTTAATGCATGCAGAAAATAAAGAATAAGGACAAGGGAGGAGATGAGGGGACTTACCAGATATAATCAACAAAGAGGATCATGAAGAGTCATGAGCTCTACCAAAAGTACTAGGGGTAGCAACAGAAACCTCAGTTCATGGCCGGTAAATGTAGAAAGAACTTCAGAACCAAAAAATACCCGACTATGAATTTTAGTAAAGCGAGAAATAACATGGAGGTTAAGCACACATGAGTAATACCTAATAGTAAACTCTGTCCACATGAGACAGTGGAAAATGAAAGCATTAAAACTCAGGCCATATATCCGTCCATTTTCTCCCAAGGTTAATACAGAATGCATGTCATTATCGTAAAAACCAACTAAGAATGGATCACAGTAAGCATAAAAAGGATTATGACTAACCTCATCAAAATAATCATAAAAAATGGGAGGTTTACTCAAATCAATCCTAGCAATAAAACTATCCGCCCTTTGCATAACTTGGTTTTCCAAATCAGGATCATGATAATATGCTTGGGGAGCATCATGACTAACATTGTCCTCTTCAATAAAATATCAAACCGAGGAGGTTTGAACTAATCAACATACGGGACAATAATGGAAGAATAAAATATGAAGGGTTGAGGAATGGAGGTGGATAGGGGTTCAAGGGGCTCCAATGGTGGTTTGATGCTCCAGACCTCAGATAAGGTGGTGTCATCAACACCTTC
This sequence comes from Telopea speciosissima, assembly GCF_018873765.1. Taxonomy (NCBI): domain Eukaryota; kingdom Viridiplantae; phylum Streptophyta; class Magnoliopsida; order Proteales; family Proteaceae; genus Telopea; species Telopea speciosissima. The sequence goes on from NC_057926.1 coordinate 12,069,602, forward strand.
CAATTTCTCCGTACAACCCTGAAATCCCGAATCAAAATTAAAAAAGAGAGTCTCATCATCTAGGAATTCCTGAAGCACATGTACCTCTTCATCCATATCAGGCTGTCTGCCCAACCTGAACACATTAAAATCAACAGAGATATTGTCAACAGATAATTTTATGAGACAATTCCTGCAATTGATTAAAGCATTACTAGTAGCTAAGAATGGCCTACCCAAGATGATAGGGATTTGATCCTTGTAGTTGGCAGTAGTTTGGGTACCTAAAACAATAAAATCCACAGGAAAAATAAATTCCCCAAGCTTCAATAGAACATCCTCAATCATCCCCTTAGGAACTTTAATCGACTTATCTGCAAGTTGGAGAGTAATTCTGGTCGGTTTCAGTTCTCCCAATCCCAATTGTTGGTAGATATGATAAGGCAATAGGTTCACACTTGCACCAAGGTCTAATAAAGCATGATCAATGGTGGTGTTGCCTATAGTGCAAGAGATGGTAGGACTTCCAGGATCCTTATGCTTGGCTGCTATCGGCTGTGCGATGAGAGAACTAATATTAGCGGCTAAGAATGCTTTTTTGGGCACATTAATGGTCTGCTTTTGGGTGCACAAGTCTTTGAGGACTTTAGCATAAGCGGGGACCTGGGCTCTAGCATCCAATAGAAGAATGTTTACCTGAACCTGTTTAAAAACATCCAAAATTTTCTCCATAGAAGGAGACTTCTTGCTAACCAACCTATTTGAGAAAGGGGCAGGTGGGGTATAAACTCTTTCAGGGGTGGTCTCTTTCACTTTCTCAACAGAATCATCTTTGGTTTCCTCAACCAAATCATCTGGAATTACTTCAGGTTCATCAGACGAACCAGGAACAGAAGGTACTACAACGGCCTCTTCAGAAGGGGGGAGAATCAACAGGAGTAATAGATGGTAGAGATTTATGTGTACTAACCTGTTGATACTCACGACCACTCCATAAAATATATATTGCATTTACTTGGCTGGAGGGCCCTTGATGCTGTTGGCCTTGTACAACATTGAGTGGAGGAGCTTAGGTACCTTGCCGAATATGAACCTGATGCCTAGGATTTGGGTCAGGTTGGCTAGGTAACTTCCCTGTTTCCCTCTTATGCAAGATTGTGACAATCTGAGTGAGTTGTCTCTTTATATTATTTTGGTTTGTTATGAGAAGGGCTATCTTGTTGTCCATCTCATTCAGTCTTATTGCCTCTCTTGTATTGGTAAAACCTGGGGGTTGCTGATAAGGTGCAAAGAGAGGAGGCATAGCAGAATTAATAGAGGGTCCTAGATGAGGACGAGGGGGGAAGGGGTGAGGAGACATACCTTGGCTTTATGGTGCAAAGTTGGGCCTTTGGAGACCAAGCTGGCCTTAATGGTTAAAGTTGGATGGGCCTGCTTAGTTCCCTTGATTCCAGGAGAAATTGGGATGATTTCTCCATCCTGGATTGTAAGTATTGCTATATGGGTTATTTTACTAGAGAGCACTTACATTCTCAGTGTTGGAATTGCCCACAAAGGTGTTGGGGCATTCCTCCAAAAGATGTCCAGGGGTTTGGCACCAACTGCATATTGATACATGATTGACCTGGTTAACCGGTATAGACTCTTTAAAAACTATGGACTCCAACCTTTTTATGGGGCCGTCAAGTTTGGCCTCCTTGGCTGGCATACCCTCAATGAGATATCCCTTAGTGGTCCTTTCAGCCTCTTGGGAAGATTCTCACTCCCTTGTCTTATCAGCCAAGTTGGTTAAGAATGTCCATGCATCATTTTTCTCAGAAAAAGAAGTAAAGCTTGCAAGACACATGGACTCTACAAGTTGGTTAGTCTGAAAGTCAATACCCTCATAAATAATTTGGCATAGCTGCCACAAGTCAAAACCATGGTGAGGGCATTCTAAGAGGAGGTCATTGAATGTTTCCATGAATTTAGAAAATGACTCTTGTGGTTTCTGCCTAAACTGGAGTATGTCACTCTTGAGTTTATTGGTTTTGTAAAGAGGGAAATTTTTTCTCAAGAAGGCAATGGTAAACTCATCCCATGTATTAATGGAATTTGTAGGCAGTCTATAGAGCCACTTCTTGGCCTGGTCTTTCAGGGCAAATGGTATAAACCTACGCCTAACTGCATCATCAGTCAAATTCTGGACCTTAATTAGAACATAGACCCCCTTAAATTCCCTAAGGAAGAGATCTGCATCTTCATTGGCCATCCCATGGAACTGGGGTAGTATGCTAATAAAGTTGGTCTTGAGTTCATAATTGTTTCCTGTAACAGGTGGTAAGTTGATGCAAGAAGGCTGTACAGCCCTAGTAGGGTAAAACCTATCCTTAAGAGTCTTAGGTTGTTGGTCACCCATGATCAAAGGTGGGGTCAAGGGTAGTGGAGAAGGTGGTATTCTAATAAGAAGGTTACTTGAATCACGAGTCCACACCAAAGCCACCTAAATAGATATGAGGTCTCCTTTAGAAAATTAAAAGACTTAGAAAGAATCACCAAAAATAAGAGGGAGTCCAAGGTAGATAGTGCATCTATCCCTTAAAAATCGAAACAATGGTTCCAAAGCTGTAAAGATGCTATATAGGTTGACAGCAAGGGAATCCGTATAGTCTTTTATAGCCACTTACGTGCGACTCCAAGTGGATTCTAATGTAGGGTGGAGGACTACTATACGTTTTTGTCTCCAAACTCACTCACTATGTCGCTTTCCTGTTATCAAGAGTGGTCACCTCCAAAGATAAGTCACATGTCAATCCACCCAACCAAGTCAAGATGTAGCGTCATAGGTAACTTAATCCTATAAGGGACACCAAAAGATGGAGGGTTGGAGCATATGAAGGACTTTAGATTGGGCGCACACTATTTGAAACAGAAGAGAAACAAGAAGAGGTTTTCAAAAACTAAAATTTTTTTTTTAGAAGAAAAGGTAAAATAAAATAAAGCACTTCGAATTACTTAAAAATAAAAAAAATAAAGTGGACAATAATCTCCCTGGCAACGGCGCCAAAAACTTGTTTGAGTTAAAATAATATTGCAAGTGTACGGGTCAATCTTAGCTACGAGTCGAACACAAGGAGATATACGCCACTCTATTTAACTAACTTAAAAGTAATGCAAAGTGAACCAAATTAAAGTGTTAAATTAAACTAATTAAACTAATAAAAATTAATGCATCCTAACTCATAAGCATCTAACAAAATTAAGGGATTAAATTGGCGTCCTAACACATGAGCATCTAACCTATCAAACTAACGCAAATTGAAAGGAATAAAAATGTAGCCACACATAATAATCACATAAAAAGGAATAAGGGAATAAAAGTGCATCCACAAACGACAACCATATAAAAAAAATAAAAGAAATAGAGGGAGAAGAAGAAGAAGATAGGGAGAGATAGAGGAGAGGGAGAATGAGATTAAGGGTTTAGAGAATGAGATACGTTGATGTGCTTGAACCGGATTGAACTTGCTTGCATGAATACTTGAATAAACTTACCATGACTTCCTCTTCTAAATCTCCAAGTCTTGTCATCAACATAGGAACTTCGACTAGGAAGCTTTAAACTAAAGTTATTACAACCATTAAACTAGACTTATGAAATCAAAACTAAGATCTTGAAAGAACTAATCTTATGAAATCAAACTAAAAATTAGAAAGCCAAAAATCACAATTTAGAAGGAAAAGAAGAGAAAAAATTTCACTAAAAATTTAACCACTGTACAAGAGAGGGGCTAGGGGTATTTATAGGGGGAAGGAGAGAAGAAATAAGAGAAGAGAGAAGAGGGGGAGGGGCTCCACGATTTTGGAGCTCCTCTCCTTCTAAAAATCGTGGAGAAGAGAGAGAGTGTGAGAAGGGAATCCAAAAATAGGAGAAGATTCTCTTCTCCTTCCTCCTTTACAATGCTTGATCCCCAAGAAAAAAAATATAAATAGAAAGAGGGAGAGAAGAGAATATTGTTTACATAAACCTTATATTTCTAGAAAAGTAAATTTCTAATTCTAACTTGTGCTTCCTTTTCTTTGTAGATATCTTCTCCAAGCAATGAGATCAAAGCATCTTTGACTTTTCAACCTTCCATAGATGAGAAAATATATTTCAAAATAAATCTATCCCAAGTAGACTTCCAAAAGTGCCCTTGAAAAGTTGGAGGAGAGAGAGAAAGTGATGACTAGGATTCCACTCAACCAAATAACAAAATCTCCAATGTGTCCTCTAAAAATTGTGGGGCATTAAATGCAACCCAGAAAAATCGTGGACACCTTATGGGCTTTCAAAACTATGGAATCTAGTGGCAGTGTGGGTCCCTCCATGTGGGTAGCAGTCCTTCTCTCTCTTCAAGAATGCAAAATTACTGAAACGGCCCTGTACTTGCAGTAGATCTTCACCATTGCTTAGAAATATCTTCTATAATGTCAAAAATATCCTTGGACAGTGGTAGAATGACTATGGGCTTGCACTGCAGTTCCTTTCTGACCCATTATCCTTTCTTGGGCTGAAAAGAATAATCAACTGTACGGTGGGCTAGACGAATGCGTACTTACATTCCGTCACGTCCAACTTGCTTCAAATTTAATCCTCTTTACAGCCATGGAAAGAAAAATGATAACTTTACGTGTAACTTGGGACATGCAGCTCTTGATAGTCCAGAATAGCCCAAAATAGCCCAAAACCTGAAAAGCACAAGAAGGCGCCAAAGTAACTCTGTCCAATGTGGTAAAATGTATGCTTTATGCCCTAAGATTTCACACATAAATGTGCTCATCAATATACAAACTAGAAGTAAAATTCAAAATATTTATTTAAATGTAGCCTTCATCTTTACCATTGAACCTAAGAATATAAAAGAAACCTTATTGGATAGTAGTTGGATAGTTGCAATGCAAGAAGAGCTTAATCAGTTTGAAAGAAATCAAGTTTGGGACTTAGTGCCAAAACCCATGAACACCAAAATTATTGGAACTAGATGGGTATTTAGAAACAAACTTAATGAAGATGAAAACATAACTAGAAACAATGCTAGATTGATTGCTCAAGGTTATAACCAACAAGAAGGCATTGACTTTGATGAAACATATAGACTTGAATCCATTAGAATGTTATTTTCATTTGCATGTCATAAGAATTTTAAATTACATCAAATGGATGTGAAAAGTGCATTTTTGAATGGTTTCATTAATGAAAAAGTATATGTCATCCAACCCCCTGGATTTGAAGACTCCAAGTACCCAAACCATGTCTACAAACTCAAGAAGGCTTTGTATGACTTGAAACAAGCCCCAAGAGCTTGGTATGACAGGTTGAGTAAGTTTCTTATTGATAATGGTTTCTCCATGGGTAAGATTGATACTACTTTATTTGTTAAGCATAAGAAAAGTGAATTGATTATTATTCAAATTTATGTTGATGATATTATTTTTTATTCTACTAATGATGCACTCTGTCATGAATTTAGTAGATCAATGAGTAGTGAGTTTGAAATGAGTCTAATGGGAGAATTAAACTTCTTTCTAAGACTCCAAATAAAACAAACTCCTAATGGGATTTTGATTAATCAAACTAAATATCTTAAGGAACTCTTGAAGAAGTTTGACATCAATGGACAAAAATCCTCTAGTACTCCAATGAGTACATCTGTAACTTTGTCTAAAGATGAAGATGGAACTCCTGTTGACCCCACAAAATATAGAGGTATGATAGGTAGTTTACTTTACTTAACGACTAGTAGATCTGACATAATGTTTAGTGTCTGTGCTTGTGCTAGGTTTCAAGCCCAACCTATGCAATCCCATTTGAGTACTGTAAAGAGAATCTTTAAGTACTTAAAAGGAACTCCAAGCATTGGCCTTTGGTACCCTATGGACAATGACTTTGAGCTAATTAGCTTCTCTGACGTCAACTTTGCCGAGTGTCATGTTGATCGTAAGAGCACAAGTGGGACTTGTCACTTCCTAGGATCTTGTTTAGTCTTGTGGTTTAGCAAAAAGCAGAATTATGTTGCTTTATCAACCATCGAGGCCGAATACATTGCAGTCGGACGGTGTTGTGCACAAGTGTTATAGATGAGGCAAACTCTCCAAGATTACGGAATTACATTTGACACTTCCTCAATCCAGTGTGATAACACCAGTGTCATTAACTTAAGTAAAACCCCGATTTTACACTCAAGAGCAAAACATATTAATATCCGCCATCACTTCTTGTGTGATACAGCTTAAAGAGGTGAAATCAGACTTGACTTTATAGAGACCGAGAAGCAACTCACAGATATTTTTACTAAACCCCTGAGTGAGGAGAGATTTTGTATGTTAAGAAGAGAACTAGGGTTATGTAGCCCCTTTGAATGATAATTTGCATCTCTGTTGTTTTAAAACTATGAAAATTGCTGAAAAACTTGATTCGGCATACCGAAGCCCGAAGCCCCGTACTTTTATTGTTCATTTTTTTTTATAATGTCAAAAGGGGGAGAAAAAGTGGAAAAAGGTTGTAGTAATCTTGAAAGTTTTGTGTATTCATTTATTTGCAATCTATATATGCAATTGCAATTATGAATTTTAATTATGATATGCATTCTTACTTTGTGCAAGATTACATTATTTTCCTTACTTTGTTTGATTATTTGTCATCATCAAAAAGGGGAAGGTTGTTGAGGAAAGGACCTCACACACTCCTTTATGGTTTTGATGATAACAAATAAACCCTTGTGTACTAACTCTTGTTCTAGATTTTACAAGAGCATGGCAACAAGTGAGGGGGAGAACCTAAGTCCAAGAATCCATATACACAAGCACTTCAAATTATTCTTGGAAGAAATTCAAACTAAGTATTCAAGACATGAAGCACCCAAGACTTGAAGTATTTTTGAAGTGTTGAAATTGTAATAAAGTTGTGAAAGATGTATTAAGGTCTAATCAATGTATCGCACACACACACACGCATGCATATATGAAGAAAGACCTTAGGAGGTGAAAAATAACCCAATTTCAAGTGTCCATGCCAAGTGGATATCACCCCATATTAGTCCTTTAAAGGACATGCAGTATTCTTGCAAAACTACTGATTCGGTATACCGAATCTGAAAACGGAAATACCGGATCATATTATCCCACAGATATAAAGTCACAGAGAGCAAATGGAATGCTCCGGATTTGAATCCGGCATACTGGATCAGAATTATCACTACAGACATGGATCTAGCATACTGAATCCAATTATAACCATTGGGATTTGACCGTTGAGTCCAAGGCTCTAATTTAGTAATTTGGTGATCCGGTATTTTGGATTAGCTCTGTCTTTTGAATCCGATCTTAAGACAGATTCCTAATTAATTTGAGCTACCTAGCCTATAAATAGGCACTTGTTTAAGCTCTAATTAATACTAATCACCATCATTAAGAGATTTCAATACAAGCTCTAAGTGCCATAGCCTCAAGTGAGCATTCATTGATTTCAAACATCAATTCATCACAAAGCTCACACACTCAAGCTCTTCTACCTAGTCTAGCTTCAAGCTCCAAGGGTGGAAGGTAGCTTACACACTTACTAAGGTTGAGGTAACCATTTTCTTAGTAATTTTTTTTTATTATACGTGTTAATTGAGTCCTCTTGCTCGGAATCAAGATTGGTTGAGTCCTCTTGCTCGGAATCAAGAGTAGTGTTAAGTCCTCTTGCTCTCAATCAAGATTTGTACGAGTTCTCTTGCTCATTCTCAAGATTGGTTTTAATAGAATTCTCTCTAAGGTAAGAGAAGTGGATGTAAGCAAGTTTCGGTCGAACCACTATAAATCTCGGTGTTATCTTTGCAATTTAATTGCTTTTTATTGATAACATTTTTATTTCCGCATAAGTTTTTATTTTTCACTATGATCACCTATTCACCCTCCTTTAGGTGAATTCACAGGATTACCAACTTGCGCTGCCAGTGTAGGGACTCCGTTCTAAGGAAGCGTGGTCCTGGCTGCACCATTTGGACATACTGGCTGGCTGGACAAACTAGCACAATCGGCCTGACTATAGACGCTAGGATACCCAGTCTGAGCAAACGACAAGCCGTTTCTGGCCCCTACTGCACTACCCGTCTATACCATCGGGGTCTGGCCTGTACGAAGTTGGCTGGCCTGCACCGTCCGCTGTTGGGCCATGAACACTGAGTTCAACTCTTCAAATCGAGCCTGGGTACCGTTATATACTTGAGTCATGGAAGCAACAATTTCTTTCATGTCTTCCATTCCCGTTTGTACCCTTACGTTTCGGCGGTCATACGGGCCTGCCCCTGTAAGATCACAGCCACATAAGGAAGAACGACAGTGTCCAGTTGTTCTTCTCCTTGTGCGACCAACTGATCAGCATTTCCACCGTCAGATTCATCGGTTCTGCTATCTTTGTTAAGTAGACTGGCTCTGGTATCCACCATTACTGTCAAGTGTCTCACCGGACGTGCCAAAAAATGTTGTGTCAAATTTCCTTCGGCCAACAAGTTATGGCCAGAATGAGGACAGAACACCTGTTACGTCACAGCGATCTAGAGCTCTACTCGTGCCCCGGTAATCCGAGGACTTCTCAAAGATAGTAGAACGAAAAGAACTGGAAATAGATGGTAATTGCACTTTAAATTACTCGAAGTGAACAATCTACAGTACAAAGCATAAGGGTGCATAAAGCAAAAAGAAAAACCTTAAGTTCACACCATTGTGAGGAAAAGTAAAACAGTGTAAGAAAGTAAAGATAAGTAAATGCAGGTTTGATGTGTGTTTGATTGATGCCTTTCTTTTTCTTTGCCTACTTATTTTATATGATAGAAGTAACCATGAGAATGATCTCTTTATTTGTCGGTCACTATCCCAATCACGTCCGGGTTAATGCATCACCCACGTCTTAACTACTGAAAATCGTCATTGACGCTAACTGACTGATTCTTGGTCGATGAATCCAACCTTGCTCCATCTGACCGAAAAGTACAATGGCGTCTCGTGTTGGACTTGTGTGCCCATCAAACCCGGTTTGGTCCGGTTCAACCCGGTTCTACTTTGTATTGAACTTTTATACATTTTAGTTTAATATTATCACATGCGATATAAATTTTTTGAGCATTATGTGTCTGTAAGTTTTACTTAAAATGGTAGTCACGACTAGGGTTTGGGCTGGGCACCCTTATCATATGGTCGTCGCATTGGGTATGCCTAGACATGTGATGTCAGAGTACGAATGCGAGTACTCACATGTTTGATGTGTGTATTGGAGAAGAATCTACTTTGTCGATTCCCTCATGTATTACTACCAGATGTAGGAAGGGATAGACATCTGTCACCGACACCATTTGCCTGAGGGAACCCTGTCACTGTAAAGTGTGATCGCATTCTTTGGTTCATCAATGACTGAGACTCAAGCGAGTCAAAGCTAGTGTTCTGGGAATACGTGAACACTTTGTGAGTGAAGGAATTACTCAATATGGTCACCACTGCCCGATTGAGGAACACCAAGATTGAGACTATCTATGTATGGTCGGATCAGAATCTGGATCTAGTACCATTTTAGAAATGGTTTTGCAAAAACCTATTTTACATAAAATAATAGATTATATATGATTATTTGAACAAAGTGTTTTATCGAGTTTTGCGGGACCCGATCAGATGCACAGATGCTCTTATATAGACATGTACTATGGATTGGGGTTTGACAGTACATGTGTACATGCCCTAGATTCCATAATGATGGTGTTGATTAGTGGGGGGTTGTATATGATAATTTGTTATCATATAGGGAGTTATTTAGAATTTGCTAAATTAATTGGTTCTTTATTTAATTAATGGATATGGTGCTAATTGTAATTATTCATAAATTTTAAATAAAGTAACTAATTAATACTTTCCTTATTAGATTCTGCTTCTTCACCTTTTTGAAGCACTTTAAGTTTTAACAGAACTGCCAAACAAAGAGAGAGAGAGAGTCAGACTCTCATAGGGATTATAGTAATCCATCCAGGGTTTTAATTAAAACCCTGGCATTATAAATAGGACCAAAATGCAGAGGGGGAGGTAGTGCTCCACGTTTTCTGCCTGGCCCCCTCTCTCCTGCGTTTTGGTCTCTCTCTCTCTCCCTCTTGTGATCTCTCTTCTTCTTCTTCTATTTTCTCTCTACTGTAATTGAGAGTTAGGGTTTGAGAAACCTAAATCTGTACTGAAGAATTGGAGAGCATCTGGGATTGGCTTGAAGAACCTTGGTAGCACCATTAGAGGTTCAAATCTGTTTACTTGGAGCGCTTATTGGAGGAAGAACCATTGTCTATTGGAGAAGCAACACTTGAGATTCACCAGGTTAGCAATTCTTAATTAATTCCTCATGTTATTAATTATTAAATATTCATGGGATGCGAAAGAAACCCGTATCGATTTATTTCCGCTGCGTATTCGGGTATGGGATGATCCCTCTTTCCATGTGATGGATTAGAGATGAATTTTCTCCTGCTATGTTGAGTTCCATAATTGCATGGGACACAAAACAGTAGGGTAGGGCATTGATCTGACTGACCAAACTCTAATTGGGATGCACTAGGGTTCCCATGGGCGACTATGGGAAACCCTAAAATTTAAATAGGGCACCCATGGGCGACCATGGGCTAACCCAGGGCGTGCAATACCCTAATTGATTTATAATTGATTTTCCTAGGGAAGCATGACTTGATCCCATGGACCGTAGTTTGACCTACAATGTGGTATCAAAGCCACCTTTCCCACCCATGAATATCAAATAATTAATGGTTAATATAATTATCATGAGTGAGATGCAAGTTTTTCAAATTCTTGACTGAATTTGCACATGGGTGGTTATATGATTGTTGTAACAACCTCCCATGTGCACATGGGTGGTTACAAGGTTGTTAGATGTAACAACTTACCCGTGTGATGATAGATTTGGTTGTTAATTTATTCTTTCCAATTGTTGAAACATGGTATCCAAGTGGGGTATGATAAATATTTTTTTTAAAATTTTGATCATGGTTATGTTGGGAGGGGGGGGGGGGGGGCGCACGCTGCCAAGCCTCTGCGCACGCCCTCCTCCTTTCCCTGCCCTTTTGCGCAACCCACATGAGGGCTGCTGTCAGTGGGCTGCGGCCTGCGGGCAGCTGTCCATGGGCCGTGGGCCTATGGGCTGCGCCGGGGGTGCATGCGGCCTACTCATGTGGGCTGCATACACCGCCCCCTTGATTCCCCTCCAGTTTTAATTAAAAAAAAAAAAAGAAGGGTATTTTTCAAAAAAGAATTTTATTTTTGTTTTATTTTTGGAGGAAGTAGATGGGTGAAAGGATCCCTCCCTCCACCCACTTGTAATTAAAATGCGATTTTAATTTTTAAGGGCTTGGATACATGTTATCACATGTGATGTGGTGGTTAAATAATTGAAGAAATCCATATTTTTTGTTTACTTGCTTTAATTATGCCCATACATGAAATTATGTTATGATGTGATTATGGGAATGGCATTTTAATAAAATGGATGGATTTTGATGTATGTGATACATGGGGTTTTGGGTGGATGTGATGCTTCTCTCTTTTTCTCTCTCCCCCTATCTTTGTTATAAACAAATGTACTCCACCCCATACACAACCCAAATGGTGGGTTGGTTTCTCCATGCGGGGTTTTTTTATTATGGAAAGAAAAGTGTATAGAAGTTTTCCTAGGTTTTCTTTGTAATTTTAGAGGAGCTAGGACTCTCAGGGCATGTTGATGGTGATCCACATGTGGCGCTTAAAGTTTATGGAGATGCAAGTCATCTACTTTGAAGACGTGATCGGGCGGAGGAGATGATCGAGGCGTGACATCCATGACATGATTGATGCACCCAAGTTATTAGTTTTATTTTTATTGGGAGTGTTATTTAATTGCTTATGATAAAAATGCCTCCATCCCATAATCAATTTTGATTAATGTTGATTAATTATGTTGTTTAATTCCATCCATGATATGTGAGAGTTGATTAATCCCTCTTTGATCATAATACATGTATGATATGGACTAGTCTAAGTCAGTAGACATGTCCATGACCTCCTATTGAAGATAAATGTAGAAATTGTGTGATATGACCTCGCATAAGCCGACAGGACATTGCCAGGACCGTTGTCACATGGTTATCTATGTTTACCTCTATCTAGATACGTTAGGGTATGGATAGTGAGAGGGCACTGTGACAGTGGGTCATCTTTCATGATTCCATCATTCTAACTAATGTAATGGGTAAGTACATGACTTGGGTGTATGTCAACCGACAGGATCTGGATATGACACCCAGGTGGCCAAAAATATTGGAAGCCCATGAGGTGGACAGCTTAGCCCACACTACCACGGTGTGTACAATGACTCCCAACAGGGTAAGTTATGAATGCAAGGGTTATAGGTATCCAATTCATCTTTTGGTTCATGAGGGAGACCTAAATCATGAAAGACCATTGATGTGTGTGTGTTTAATTTTTATTTCAATGGTTGTTAATATGCATATGTTTTTTACTTGTACATATGTAGATTATTATTCAATGGCTGCCGTTAATTCCAACCTGTTAACACTCATTAACGAATACAAACTTCATGGTACAAACTATGTTGATTGGTATCGGAGTATTAAGTTGTTTTTGATTGCTGAAGGACTATACACAGTTCTAGATGAACAAGTTCCTCCTCAACCCGACCCAAATGATTTTGAGGCAAATGAAGAGATGCAGGATTTCCTCATGAGGGATTTCAAGGCATCACTTTATATCCTAGGATCGTTGGAAAAATCAGTTCTGGACTCGGTCAAGGATATACGCACAGCTGGGGTAAAATGGATAAGCTTGCTGAATTGTTCAACAGGCAGTTGACACACGCCCATTCTGATGTGGTGAGTTAAATCCACAACTCCAAGATGTCCCAAGGGACTCCAGTGATGGATCATGTAATGAAGATGATCAATCTATTTAAAAAACTGGAATCCTTGGGGACTGATTTCAGCCTGCGATACAAGACCAATGTGATCTTAGCGTCACTCACTTCTGCCTATGTACCCTTTAAGATATCCTACAAGATGTCAAATAAGGAGATGGAGCTCACCAAGCTTGCTAACGCATTGATAGAGGCAGAAGTTTCCTTGAAAAAGGACAAGGCTGAGGTCAATGCAACTGATGTGAAGCTTTCTTCAAATGGGAAGAAGAAGAAAAAGGGAAGTAGGGGTAAGACCTTTAAACCCAAGGGTGGGAAGTCTGACAATAAAGGCAAAGGCAAGTGCTTCTATTACAAGAACGAGGGTCACTGGAAAAGAAGCTGTCGTGTATACCTGACGACTTTGAAAGACACGAAGCCAGATGAAATAGAGGCGGCTAAAGAAAGTACATGTGATGTTCACGTTCTTTATGAGTCTAATTTGTCTTTTGAACCGACCAACTCTTGGTTGGTGGATAGTGGTTCTACTATTCACATTTGCAATGATTTGCAGGGGTTCAAGGAGACAAGGAACCTGGAAAGAAATGAGGTGTATCTTCGGATGGGCACTGGAGCTGAGACCATGGCAATGGCCGTGGGGACTTTTATTTTAAATTTTAGTTCTGCTTGTTTAGTTTTAAAGGATTGCTATTATGTACCTTCTTTCAGATTCAAAACTTGTTTTGGATGGATATAGTTTCTTCTTTAATTCTAAATTAATTATTCATTTTAATAATTCTTTTGTGGCATTCGGATATATGCAAAGTGGTTTGTACTTCATAGATTGCCCTATTAGAACGAATGTTGTTTCGAATGTTGATTTGAAACGGAAAGCAGCTCTAGTGAACTCAACATATCTGTGGCATCTAAGATTAGGTCACATTAATTTGGACCGAATCAGTAGATTGGTGAGGGATGGGCCCTTGGAGTGTCTGAGGGTGGAACCATTCCCCACCTGTGAGTCATGCCTTCAGGGCAAAATGACCAAGAAACCCTTTAGCAATAAAGGTACTAGAACCACAGATCTGTTAGAGTTGATACACACTGACGTGTGTGGACCCATAAACATATAAGCAAGGTATGGGTATGTGTACTTTATAACATTCACCGATGATTACGCTACATATACTTGATGCGTAGGAAATCGAAAGCCTTTAATAAATTCAAAGAATTCCAAGTCGAGGTTGAAAGACAGCTTGATAAATGCGTCAAGTCCTTACGATCAGATCGTGGAGGGGAGTATCTATCGGATGAATTTAAAGAATACCTCATATCGCAAGGGATAGTTAGTCAACTAACTAATCTAGGCACACCATAATAAAATGATGTATCCGAATGACGCAATCGGACCCTATTAGATATAGTCCGGACGATGCTCACTTATAGTGAGCTGCCTCTCTCTTTCTGGGGGTACGCTTTAGAAATGGCGATTTATATCTTGAATAGGGTTCCATCCAAGTATGTAGCTAAGTCACCCTTTGAGTGGTGGAAAGGGCGCAAGCCCAGTGTTCAACACCTTAGGGTATGGGGTTGCATAGCACATGTGCAAAAGCAACAAACAGACAAGTTGGAATCCAGGACTTCAAGATGTTATTTCTAAGGCTACCCCAAAGGCACGATAGGCTATTATTTCTATGACCTGGTTGACCAAAAGGTCATTGTAAGTAAACATGTCACATTTCTGGAGGAAGAAATGATGACCAAGAGGTCCAAACCAGTAGTCATTAAAGAGCTATTGAATAGCTCAGAAACTTCACTTCCAGAAGTGAGACCAATTGACATACCCGCTGAAATACCAACACTTGAAGAACCTCAACGTAGTGGGAGGACTATTAGACCACCCACCAAGCTTACTCTTCTAACCGAAGAGGAAACAGTGGAAGAGTTCCATATGGTATCGGTTGAATCAGATGATGATCCGATGACATACTCTGAGGCTCTTAAGGATGTTGATACCACTAGATGGCTGGAGGAAATGCGTTTTGAAATCGATTCAATGCATTTCAACAAGGTCTGGACTCTAGTCGATCCACCACTTGGCGTTAAGCCGATTGGATGCAAATGGATCTTCAAGAGGAAGAAGAGCGCAGATGGAAAGGTCAAAAGATTCAAAGCGAGACTGGTGGCAAAGGGTTATACCCAGAAAGAGGGTATAGACTATGAGGAAACCTTTTCACCAGTGGCGATGATGAAATCCGTCAGGATTTTATTGGCAATCGATGCACACTTTGATTATGAGATCTGGCAGATGGATGTGCAAACTGCATTTCTGAATGGGTTTCTTCAAGAGGAAATCTACATGGAATAGCCAGAGGGGTTCTCTTCCTTGGAGGAAGAGAGAAAAGTGTGCAAATTACAGAGGTCCATTTATGGACTGAAGTAGGCTTCCAGGAGCTAGAACATCAGGTTTGATCAATCAATCAAATCGTTTGGTTTTGATCAAAATATGGATGAACCATGTATTTACAAGAAGATCAATGGGAGGGCAATATGTTTTTTTGTTTTATACGTAGATGACATATTGCTGATTGGTAACGATGTAGGATTTCTTTCATCAGTAAAACAGTGGTTATCCACAACGTTTTCGATGAAAGACCTTGGTGAAGCTAGCTATATCCTTGGGATCAAACTCATGAGAGATCGCCAGAAAAGGATGCTAGGCTTGTCACAGGCTACCTATATAGACAAAGTCCTGGCCAGATTTAGCATGGAGAACTCCAAACGGGGAAGTGTTCCTTTCCGACATGGAGTCAGTCTTTCCAGATCTCAATGTCCTCAATCTCAGACAGACATTGAAGAGATGAAGAGGATTCCCTATGCCTCAACGGTAGGGAGTCTTATGTACGCTATGTTGTGTACGAGGCCGAACATTTGCTATGCAATAGGTATGGTAAGTCGTTACCAATCTAACCCTAGACGGAAGCATTGGAGTGCTATCAAGAATATCCTTAAGTACCTGAGAAGGACTAAAGAATATTTCTTGGTTTTTGGATCTGATCAGTTGTCAGTATTGGGATACATAGACTCGGATTTCCAAACTGACAAGGATGACAGAAAATCCACATCCGGGATGATATATCTAATGGGTGGAGGTGCCATTGTGTGCGGAGTGAAAAACAAAAGTCTACAGCTAATTCCACTACCGAAGCAGAATACCTTGCAGCTTGCGATGCAGCAAAAGAAGGTGTTTGGCTGAGAAAATTCTTATCAGATTTGGAGGTTGTCCCTGACCTTGTCAAGGGCCCTATTCCCCTGTTATGTGACAACAGAGGGGCCATTGCACAAGCTAAGGAGCCTAGGCTCATCAGAGGAACAAGCACGTGCAGCGGAAGTATCACCTCATCAGAGAGATTATCCAGCAGGGCGACGTGAGTATCTCCAAAGTGGACACAACTGAAAATGTGTCTGATGCCATGACAAAGGGTTTGTCTTTTGGAGTGTTTGAGAAACACATGGAGGGCATGAGTTTAAAATGTATGGGAAATTGGCTTTGATGTACAAGTGGGAGATTGTTGGACTTGTGTGTCCATCAAACCTGATTCGGTCCGATTCAACCCGATTCTACTTTGTATTGAACTTTTATACATTTTAGTTTAATATTATCACATGCGATATAAATTTTTTGAGCATTATGTGTCTGTAAGTTTTACTTAAAATGGTAGTCACGACTAGGGTTTGGGCTGGGCACCCTTATCATATGGTCGTCGCATTGGGTATGCCTAGACATGTGATGTTAGGGTACGAATGCGAGTATTTGATGTGTGTATTGGCAAAGAATCTACTTTGTCGATTCCCTCATGTATTATTGCCAGATGTAGGAAGGGATAGACATGTGTCACTGACACCCTTTGCCTGAGGGAACCCTGTCTCTGCAAAGTGTGATCGCATTCTTTGGTTCATCAATGACTGAGACTCAAGTGAGTCAAAGCCGGTGTTCTGGGAATGCGTGAACACTTTGTGAGTGAAGGAGTTACTCAACATGGTAAGCACTGTCCGATTGGGGAACACCAAGATTGAGACTGTTTGTGTATGGTCGGATCGGAATCTGGATCTAGTACTGTTTTGAAATTGGTTTTGCAAAAATCTATTTTATATAAAATAATAGATTATATATGATTATTTGAACAAAGTATTTTATCAAGTTTTGCGGGACCCGATCAGATGCACAGACGCTCTTATATAGACATGTACTATGGATTGGGGTTTGACAGTACATGTATACATACCCTAGATTCCATAATGATGGTGTTGATTAGTGGGGGGTTGTATATGATAATTTGTTATCATATAAGGAGTTATTTGGAATTTGCTAAATTAATTGGTTCTTTATTTAATTAATGAATATAGTGCTAATTATAATTATCCATAAATTTTAAATAAAGTAACTAATTAATACTTTCCCTATTAGATTCTGCTTCTTCACCTTTTTGAAGCACTTTAAGTTTAAACAGAACTGCCAAACAAAGAGAGAGAGAGTCAAACTCTCACAGGGATTAAAGTAATCCATCCAGGGTTTTAATTAAAACCCTGGCATTATAAATAGGACCAAAACGCCGAGGGGGAGGTAGTGCTCCACGTTTTCTGCCTGGCCCCCTCTCTCCTACGTTTTGGTCTCTCTCTCTCCCTCTTGTGATCTCTCTTCTTCTTCTTCTTCTATTTTCTCTCTACTGCAATTGAGAGTTAGGGTTTGAGAAACCCAGATCTATGCTGAAGAATTTGAGAGCATCTGGGATTGGCTTGAAGAACCTTGGTAGTACCATTGGAGATTCAAATCTATTTACTTGGAGCGCTCAATGGAGGAAGAACCATTGTCTATTGGAGGAGCAACACTTGAGGTTCATCAGGTTAGCAATTCTTTATTAATTCCTCATGTTATTAATTATTAAATATTCATGGGAGGCGAAAGAAACTCGTATCGATTTATTTCCGTTGCGCATTCGGGTATGGGATGATCCCTCTTTCCATGTGATGGATTAGATATGAATTTTCTCCTGCTATTTTGAGTTCCATAATTGCATGGGACACAAAACAGTAGGGTAGGGCATTGGTTTGCCTGACTAAACCCTAATTGGGATGCACTAGGGTTCTCATGGGCGACCATGAAAAACCCTAAAATTTAAATAGGGCACCCATGGGCAACCATGGGCTAACCCAGGGTGTGCAATACCCTAATTGATTTATAATTGGTTTCCCTAGGAAAACATGACTTGATCCCATGGACCATAATTTGACCTACATCTCAGTCATGGCCCCTTGGTCGAGTCAAACTATGGCCGAATACTTCCATTCAGCCGTGAAAGGGTTGAGCGAAATCTGGGTGTAAATAGGGGGGGGGGGGGGGGGCGGAGTTCCTGTATTCCTGGATTTTCCTCAAAAGCAAGCGTTGTTCTAGTTTGTAGGCAGTTAATTTGATCAGGTTTAGGGAACAAAAGGGCCATTTAAACCTGACTGAGGTTCAAGTTGAGTTGAATTTAGCCAACCCAATAACCTGGAAAAACAGTGGATGGGTTTCAGGTTCAAGAATTACGACTCCTATTGGCACATAAAGCTTCAGGCATCTCTTTACCCTCTCTATCAAAATAAATAAAACAAAAACAAATAGGCAAAATTATTGTACTACTGAGAAAGTGCTGCGTTCAACAAGAGATCATAAATCAGCTAAAACTGCTTACACTCACCAATATATTATTTTTCCGATACTGTAGAACAAACATCTTAGGCTACACAATACCGCCAAAAATAAAGGATCGATACTGGAGGAGAAGGTTGGGAGGACATTTTACATGTATATATTACATAATATCCATGTTTAAAGCATTCCGTCATTGTTTGTAGCCCAAGGAGAACCAAGTAAACTAGAATAAATGAGGCGATGGTCCTCTACTGATTTTACTAGTTTAACTACAATAGAATTGATAATTTCCTAATAGGCATATTAACCCATGGTGTACGAAGGAGTGGGTAAGTTGATTACGGTGCTCTTGATCTTGGTCATCATGTTAATACTGTTGGTGATTCCTTGAGAACCAATTCCACTGTCTCTAAGACCCTGCCACAAGCAATGCTTGGTGTAACCTCAAATATAAAAGCTCAAGGAAGTTTAAATAACCCTTAAATACAAAAAAAACAGAAACACTAATTCTCAGATTTGAATAGTCAATGTACCTGAAAAGGAAAGTGGTCTGGTCCACGAGCTGGTGCCGAATTGATTTGAACCGTTCCTGTCTCCATTGCATCGCTAATCAAAATCGCTTTGTTGATATCTCTTGTGAAGACACAGCCCTATGTTTTTTGACAATAGCATAAATAATGACAAATATATTATAATTCATTTTCCACAAAAAAAGGGAATTAATAATAATTCTATCTTTCAAGTGTAATCTACAAAATATGATTTCACGAAACCATCGCAAATAGATAGTATCAAATTGCAACTCCTGCTGCTTCTGTTTGGCACAACTGCTTCAGTTTAGAAGCTTCACTATCACAACTTCCAACAAGATAATAACACAAATCCCAAGTACGAGACATAATAGAGAGATGAGTGGGAAAAGGGTAAAATCTTGAAAGGTAAATATGCTGTAAGGTGCTCATTGATCTGGCCCATACAACAGATAGAGTATCTTTCATATTGTATGACAATTGTGGAAAACTGAACACATCAATCAATATCAGTTATACATGAAACAATCATCAACAAGAATGTGCAGGACTATGAGAGATAATGGGTTCTAGGTGGGTGACTAGAATGAGGTCATTGCAGTAAATACCCCTCCCCCCCACTTTTTCGTTCAAAATTTGATAACAATCACTTGGAGTATTGGGGGTGGCGGGGATAAGAAAGGGGAAGATGAAGGCAGGACTCAATACAAGGTCTTGGCTATAACAAGCTCAAGATTTTACCAGCTGAGCCAGTTGGCAGCTTCCCAGTATGATAACCTTGGGGAATTCATTTCATCTGTCAGCAGAAAACGATGAACAGTTGGATGCAAATACCCAATGGGAAGAAGGTAGGTGAATTTTGTACCTGGAGGCCAAAATTGCTGGCATTG
The DNA here is from genome assembly GCF_018873765.1 of Telopea speciosissima. NCBI lineage: Eukaryota > Viridiplantae > Streptophyta > Magnoliopsida > Proteales > Proteaceae > Telopea > Telopea speciosissima. The sequence continues at coordinate 12,089,618 of NC_057926.1, forward strand.
CAATGGTGAATTCCTTCTTCAATAGAGTTGATCCTGATAACCGGCAATACAGGCCCAAATGGCTCCTCCCATGCAATCCTCATATCAGGTCGAACATTATCCAACAACAAGGGCCAGATAAGATTTCCTTCCCTCTTGTACTCCTGGCAAAATGTTGCTCCCTTCTTCTTGGCATCTATTACCAACCCCTCAATGAAGTTTGCTGATGATTCTGACACTACTGGGGTGATGTCACAATCATCTTCTGGTGGTCCAACAGTCAATTTTGCAACTTTGGCCTTGACTTTCTCAACAAGAGCATCAGCTATGGACTCCATTGCCAAGATGACCTTCACAGCTGTGCATCTTTGACCACTGTTAAAGATGCAAAGCAGTTGGGACATCAGGGAACTGCAAACTGAAATAGCAGAGCAAAGGTTCTTAGCGATAATCATGCATATTTTCCTTCACCTGTAAGAGAATCCTCCTTTTATGATGTTTGCTGCCACTAAATCCAAATCAGCATCTTCAAGCACAATGCAGGCATCTTTTCCTCCCAGCTCCATTTGAAGAGGGATCATGCCCGCCTTTTTTGATATTGCGATTCCAGTGTCTCCACCAGTGAAGCTGAAGTTATTGGAGGAAGAAAAATGTGACTACCAGTAATAGTAAGAATGAAGTTAAAGTTCAAGTGTATGGAGTGATGAAGAGCTGATAGATAAAAGGTACCTTATACAGTTAACCCCAGGATGCATTGTGAGGAAATCCCCAATCTCAGAGCCTTTTCCGGTGACACAACTAATAAGGCCTTTAGGAAAACCAGCCAAGTGAAAGCAATGTACCATGTGGAGAGCAGCAACAGCTCCCTGAAAGGACCAAAGGAAATGTGAAATTGTACTCAACTCAAATTAGAAAAACAAGCAAAGGCCAATAGCACAGTCCATCAGGATTGGTGGATCTTGACATCAGCACATGCACAGCCATATATGACTTTTGACTACTTATCAAGGACCAAGAGAGGCTGTATGATAGGATACCTGAGTCGGAGGCTTAAGCACAAGGGAGTTTCCAGCGATTAGTGCAGGACCAATTTTTGAGACAGCTAGGTTGACAGGATAATTGAAAGGTGGGATTGCTAAAACGATCCCAAGTGGAATCTGCAATAAGAAATCAAATCAATATTCTTTTGCATACAACATGGTATCAATTTAAATCCTTTATTTCCTCCTCTTAGAGCATGGAAGGTAACATTTCTCATTGCGGTGATTTTGAAATGAAAAACATGTTAATGATTCTATGGAGAACTTGCTTCCCATCAAATGATATTATCTACAAAACGACTAACAGTTGAATCCAATGGATTACCATCAAATGAAATTATTCTACAAAACCGCAAACAGTTGAATCCAATGAATTTTTTATATGGATTGTTTGACTCCAGTTGTCTAAAACTAAAGTCAGAGGAATATTTCGGATTTTGGACAACAATTGGTTTGCTTTTCTAGGAATTTTGGAACACATCTTTTTCAAATTAAAAAAAAAAAGCGATTTTTCACAGCCTTCTTTGTGCTTACTGAATAATACTATATTAATTAGTATCCAATGTATCATCTCTACTATCCTTTCCTGTGCTATTTAATTTTTGGGAAGAAGGATGGGCACGCTGCCTGGGTTCCTGGGTTCCTACCCTGTCTGTCTCTCTCCCACCCCCCATGGAAAGGAGCACCCTACCCCTCCCATACCACCCCACCCATTGGTCAAGGCCGCCCACATACCTGGAGCGGGCGGAGTGCCAAACATCTACCCTTAATTTTTTATCAGCTTAAAAAAATTTGCTTATGGTTGTATTTGACTTAATGTTTTCGGTTCAGGAAGTTGGTTCAGACATTTTGAGCAATCTACTTTGTTTTAAGTTTTTTGTGGTGGTACAATGCTTGTTTATTTTGCTTAACTATTATGTTTTAATTTCATACTTGATTTGTTCAGCAAGGTTATTTGTGAAAGTGTTTGTTTATCCTTGCTTTTAACATTGGTATGCATATGCTAGTTGATATATCAAAGTTAAAGGTGGTATTTAGCCAAAGTTAAGCGGTAAGCCAAGGTTAGGTATTAACTAGATTTGTATCGATTTGCCCAAGGGTTGGTTAATATCAAGGAAAAGGACCCATAAGGGTATGACAAATTTTTATGATCACAGGATGGTTTTCATGGTTAATATCCCAAAGAGATTTTAGTAGCAAGTAGATTTATGTTTGTGACTGACAGAAAGTTGTGCACCGTATATTGAGGTGTATCTTCTGTTGGTGTTCGACATGAGTCGATTTCTTGACTGAAAAAGGATTCAAAGTGGTAATGTGACTAAACTAAGGATTCAAAAGTCACACTTGTTAAGAAAACAATGCCCAGAATGGTGATTTGCAGAAGAAAAACTAAAATAGAGAGAGTACACACAACGCACAACACAGAAATTTACACGGTTCACCTCCAAGATGGAAGCTACATCCACGGCCAAGCAGTAGAACAGGTTTCACTATTTTTCTCTGAAAAAGTTACAAACCCTCATAACCCTATCTCAAAGAGATAAAAACATTATATAGGGAAGCCCTAATCCCAGAAAGTACAAAAATGCCCCTAGCCCAAAAAATGCCAAAAAAACAGAGCCGGACCAAAACATAACCCATGGCTCAAAAGTACTCATTTCGAAGATCTTGATGAGCCCAACACAACTCCACGCCGAAAGCCCCGCCATTTTTCGGCATTCCGAGGTCATTTCGAGGCCGAAATGGCCCTCCGAAGGTCTCAACCGCACTTTCTGGACCAAATCAGACTTCACCAACAACAACACTCTGGGACATGTATAATTAATGTAGCTCAAGTGGGAGATTGTTAGATTTTTGTGGGCTTAATTAATTATACCCTACCTATTGGTGTGGGTCCATGGGCATAAACCAGACTTGGAACCACTTTAAGGTTAATGGGGGTATTCTAGTCCTTTCCATTGTGGGTGTTGGCAAGGATTATGGTTTTGTATTATAAATACACGGCTACAGTCATCGCAATCTCTTGATCTCATTCTTTGTTTGTCCGATCAAGAATTTGAGAGGTGCTAGTGAGAGCAGAATATTGTGAAAGATCCAAACCAAAAGATTTGATCGTGTTCGTTGTGAGAAGTTTTACGAGGTCTTCTTCAACATACCTAGGTGCAAGGTACACATCATTTTTCCCATATTTGATTAACCGTGTCCTAGTTTTCTTTATGGAATTTGTTTAGCGTTTCATGTAAAACCCAATCTAGTATAAGTCTAGGGAATATGAGGGATTGACTTTGACGCGTGTTTAACTCCATTCTAATTAGAGCTTACATAGCCCTGTTTTACAATACCCGTCCCATTATTGTCATGAATAATTTTGGGTAGAAAACCCACCCAATTCTGTCCTTTTTATTTTTGTGGCTCTCCACCCCGACCCGCCCCCCCCTTCCTCTCCCTTTAGCTTCTTCAAGTAAACTTTTCAATGCTCATTATATTGGTTCACTTCCTGCTATGATCATACGAAGGGGGTTGGGTGCAGCTACCACTACATGTTGGCTTCCACTCTCTAAAATCCAGCCACCTATATGGATCCATTGCGGCCCACATACGTGAATGGGATTTTTATTTCATGGGGGTGCAACAATAATTTCTCTTACTCTTGTTCAGTTGTTTGTGGGCGCAGAATCCTCGCAACCCGACATTTTTTTTTGTCTGCCCTTTATTATTGACCCCCTCTTTTTTTTCTTAACTTTATCGGAACACGCCCGAATGCAACAGATAAAAACTGAAAGGTTATTAGAAATGGTCACTGTTCCGATGAAGTCTGTTATACCCTATATTGGACACCCAACAAGGGTATGACACGTGGCATCAGCGAGAAAGTCCAAATGAACAAGCCAGGTAAACCCTATTCGGACAAGGTCCAAATACCCACTCATAGAAGAGAGAAGAAATTAATGCGCCTACTAGACCAGCTAGCCTACCAAGTAACAAAACAAAATATTTTAAATCCAAGACTACTAAGAAGTTATATGATAATGGTTAGACTAACAAGAAAGTGCATAACAATTAAATGGAAAGGTACAAAGGAATATTTGCAAGGGCAGTGTAGCAATCTTTTTCCCATAGTTGAATTTAGGGGGAACGTTCCCTCGACGCTCATGTGCAGTTTCAGGCAAAGGAGGGGGGTATTATGGGAAAACCTTTCAAATAAGGGTATGTAGGAGATTTCCATGGGAACGGGAACATTAATATGGGTGGGGGCATGCAGTTTCATTTTTGTGCTGGCGTCGTGGGCATCTTATACCCTTGTAGAAGTTGACAAGTGAACAACCCAAACCATTCTCGAGATATTAAAATTACCAATCCACATGGCACAACTAGGTGAGTCTAGTCATAGATACTACATTCCATAAAACATTTTACCTATTTTTTCAGATGCTTACTATACACCCATTATCTTAATAAAATCTTAATATGCATTTTCTCCTTATTTGATTAGTCTCATAAAAAATTAACATATGTGGTGGAGATTGCACCGTCGCTTTTTATTATTTATTGGGAGGGAGATCACAACTATGCCAACACGGGCCAAGGAGAGCATGCGCATAGGTATCCAACCAGGGGGCTGGATGGTCATTTCACAGTGCCATATGTCTAGGCATAAGGGGCACTGTCGGGCAGCCTTCTTTTTCCCCTTTAAGACAAGAGATCATTGCCTGGTCGAGTAGTCCACTAGTCCCCGGTCAATGAGGGTGCACAATGTCACCATGAATGGGATTTTATTTCATGGGGGCGCAACAATAATTTCTCTTACTCTTGTTCAGTTGTTTGTGGGCGTAGAATCCTTGCAACCCAACAGTTTTTTTTTTCTGCCCTTTATTATTGATCCCTTTTTCTTTTTTTTTTAAAAAAACTTTATCAAAACACGCCCGAATGCAACAGATAAAAACTGAAAGGATATTAGAAATGGTCACAATTCCGATGAAGTCTATTATACCCTATATTGGCCACTCAACAAGGGTATGATGCATGGCATTAGCGAGAAAGTCCAAGTAAACAAGCCGGGTAAACCCTATACGGACAAGGTCCAAATACCCACTCAAAGAACAAAGAAGAAATTAACGCGCCTACTAGGCCAGCTAGCCTACCTAAAGCCAGCCCACCTACTCAAGCGCCTCCTGAACCACTAAGTGTGGTTATGCAAGCAAAGGCCTCAACACGTCGCCACCCACTAAGCTTGGTTATGCAACAGAGACCTTGGACATCATCAACTGCTAAGTATGGTTATCCAACGAAGGAAACCACTCTCCACGCCTCCATGGCATTAATGAGCAATAAATGTTGCTTACCAAACAAGGCTCCCAGGCATGCGGGAGGCCTTATCAGATAGGGACTCTCCATATCTCCACGAAAATAGCACTCCACCTCCTGACGACAGGGAGACTCCACCATTGGTCAAATCAAGGCCTATATGATCACCACGTCGCCAAAAAGGGAATCAACCATATAAATTAGAAGGTAACATCCTATGCAAGGGGATTGCACTCTTAAAACTCTTATTGTTTCATCTGTTTGCTAAAGAGACCTAACTCAGGCATTAGAGTCTCCCACTGACACTCATCTCCTTTTGCCTATTTGTCACCTTGTGCAGGTCCCATCCTTGAGAGGACCCTCCGGAGGTTTCTTGACGTAACAAAATAAAAAAAAACCTTTTTAAAAACCGTGAGGTTGTAAGCATTCTGTGCCCACACAAGAGCAAGAGAAATTACCATTACACCCCCATGAAATAAAAAAATCCCTTTTATATTGATCCCCTTGCAATCTCATTGACCCTAACTCGTGCTGGTGGAATCGTTATCCCCTCCAATTTGCTGCCCCTTTTAATTCCTCCAATTCCTCATGAGGGTAGAAATGACCACCCTACCCCTTTCCCAAAAACACTGCCAAAGGTGGGATCCATTCCCCAATATTAGAGAAATTGGAAGTGATAATTATTCGTGCTGGTAGCGGGGCCTACACGACCAGGCGTGAAGTCTTTTTGAGAAAGGAAGATAAGGGCGATAAGACGATAAGACTTTTTTTTTTTTTTTTTTTTGGCAAAAACGTTAAGACTCTTTGTACGACCACCCTTTCTCACTCTCTTTTTCTTTTTTCTATTTATTATTTGGGATTCCCTTGGTTTGCCCACCGAATCATTACTCCACAAATATATGCCACGTGGACAAGTATAACGGATGGCATATCTCGTCATGATCTAGAAAGTGAGCACTTTGAACGTAAGGAACTGAATTACTTTGAGGTGACGGTGGCAGTGTGGCACACTCGTCACACTTGTAACTCTCACTCACTCCACCCAAAGCTCGAATAACGAAAAAATAGCGAGATTTTGAGGACGAGAATATGAGAATCAGAATATACCTTGGAGGAAAGACAGTATTTGGTCCTCTCGTTCCCAGGGAAGCTATCGGAGACTAGAAACTTCCCTTCTCCCAGAATTCTCACCCCTTCTTCTGCGCAGTATGACACTAGATCTCCGGACCTCACGACCTTCATCACCATTCCCGAATTCTAGGTCAGTTTCAGAACTAGAATTCCAGAAATAGAACAGTTTATCCGTTTAATTTTTACAGACAGATACCTCAGTGACAGCGTCCTTAGCAGGCTTTGCGATCTCTTTAACGAGGCACTCTGCAATTGGGGCTTTGTGTTCTTTCAGGATCGCGGCCGCCTTGTGAAGCAGCTCTGCTCTCTTCCACAACGGTGTCTTCGCCCATGCCTTTTGGGCGCTTTTCGCTGATTCCATAACCTTGTTTACCTCTTCTTGCGTACAAGCTGTTGGGAAGACAAAACGAAATTTTAATTAGGAAACTCGAACCATTCGACGAGGATTTTGTAGTATCGAGATGAGGCAAATGGAAACTACCAGAAATTTCTTGCAAACACTGTTCATGAATCCAAAAGAAACAAACGATCAATTAATTACAATCACTGAGAAGTTCAAATGTAGTTTAACTACAACAGCAGTAAATGACGCTGATTGTACAAATATCACAAAAGAATTCAACCTTCCAGCCAAAAAGGAGAGAAAAAAAATTCAAACCAAACCTGAACTAGAACGAAAAACATTCGATTTGAAGTAAAAAAAGATACAAAACCTCCTTAAAATCTGAAAAAGATGAAAAGTTTATCTCCTTACCACACTCCGCTATTTCTCAGCACCAAATAATAAAGAATTAAAATGAAAAATCAAGCCAAATAAAACAAGATTGTATCAAAAGTATAGTTTAAAAAATCATTTACCTTGAACCTTGTACTGAGTCTTTCTTGTGGTAGGGTTGATGATCGAAACAGACTTCCCGGAAGATGATGTCTTCCACTCTCCATCAGAGTAGTACTTGAAGACATCGCTGTCTAAAATCTCTGCAAACACTCCACTTCCCGCCATTCTAGATGATTCAGAGAAGGAAACAGAAGAAGCAAAAATAAAACGAATTAACTTAACGGAGAGAATTCTCTGCAAAATCTATACTCTGTTTCTCTTCTTGTTTGCTTTGGTTATGGGGTTTTAAGAGTTAGAGAGAGAGAGAGAGGGGAGAGGACCGGTGTGTGGGCTAGGATTTGGTGTATTTATAGGGAGAAGTTGAGCTACGTTTCTCCAATGACTCGGGAACCAAGTGAGCATCACCCATTTCCTATTTTGACATGAGTATCACAGTAATTTACGGTACTACCACTGGATGGTTTGCTGTGCACTGCGGAGTTAAACTTTAGTTAACGTTGGTTTCCCCGCCCAGATAAGTTTTTTTTTTGTTTTTGATAAATCCGCCCAGATGAGTAGTTGTCTATGTACCAATCTTCCATATGGGACAGTCATGTGGTCCCCACCACGTTCTCTTGTAGACTGGAAATATGGTCCGTAAACATCGCTCCTGGTTGTTATCGACGTTGGTAGTAAGGCTCTGAACTGCAATGATTTTTTTTTTTTTTTTATGAGAACAAAAGATATTTAAAACATTAGTCTATACATGCATTCTTGGCCAAGTTCTGCGCTAAGCCTATACTAAAAGTATTAATACACAACCTAAAATACACATTCTGAGTTAAGTCTGAAATTTCAAGGAGCTTAGTAAATAGATGCCATGGCCATAAGCATTTGATTGGAGATGGAAGAGATTCAGTGATTCTGTAGTCGTCACACCAAATTTTCTTAATCTGCAACCCAGTGCTAACAGCATAGTCCAGACCCTTGCGGATCGCCAAAATATAAGGGACTAAGTCATCTGATGTACCCAGCTTCCTTGCATAAAAAAATTTAGACTTGCCATCAACCAAAAAGAGATAGGCCCAGCCGGTCTCAGTCAGTCCAGGGAAACTGAATCCTACACATATTAAGATAGGAAAGTTATAACGTGGTAAAACAAAAAAGGAAGGTTGCAACGGGAATGCAATATCATGCACCAAAAGAGGCTAAGAATGACATCCAATATCATATAAGTGTAGATCCCGAATCCATTGAGTTATGACCTGATGACCTGAATAATCCTTGTGGGATCAGGTTGACAGGATTCAACCAATAATTTGTTTCTACATGTCTAGATAAAATAACAGGTGATAATAACAATACTAAAAAACCAAACTAACAGGGTTTTTTTGGCACGAAAAGAAAGATAGAAGAACCGACAGAAAAGAGTGATGTTTTCAAAGCCCAAATACTCAGGTCTCAGCCCCAGTGGTCCTGCAACCCAGATCCGTTTAACCCAATCACAAGAAAGAAAAAGGTGCCAAAGAGACTCAACACCAGTTCGACAAAGATCACAGGTCGAGTCAATCGGTCACCATTTTGATAGACTATCCTTGGTTGGAAGTCCTGCATTGAGCACACACCAAAAGAAAATTTTTAACTTAGGGTGAATAGGAAGCTTCCAAAAAAAATTCCACCAACCAACTAAATTAGGTGAAGTTGTAGTAGAAGATGAAATCAAGTGCCTTACAGCAATTTTAGTTGAGAACAGGCCAGATTTCGACTTCAGACAGTACCAGTGATCATTACCATTCGACATTCTAATCGAGTGAATTTGAGAAATAATATTAGATGGTAGATAATCTTTAAGAAGATCAGTATTCCACTCAGTACCGCAAGTGAAGCGGCTCACAGTCAATAATTTAGAATCTTTAGAAAGGGGTAAGGTAACTCGATTAGCAAGATTAGATGAGGATGATGGAATCCAATTGTCATACCATAAGGAAGTAGAGCACCCAGTACCAATACGCTTACCAACTAATCGTTCCAGGATAGGGGTAACATGTGTAATGTTGTTTCAGGCCCAAGACCCCTTTTTCTTCCTAGTTCGAGGATAAAAAAAAGAAGTTTGAGGGAAGTACTTGGCCTTCAGGACCCTGGCCCAAAAGGAATCCTGTTCAGTTAGTAAACGCCATCCCAACTTTAAAAGTAAAGCAGTGTTATGATGCTCAGACTTCCTAAAACCCAACCCCCCATAAGCTTTAGGTTTGCACATCTTGTCCCAAGAAATTAAGGAAGGTTTCTTCCTATCCTTATAATTTCCCAGCCAGAATTGAAGACATAACGAGTCAATTTTGTGACAGACCTGGGCTGGGAAACGAAAACATTGCATTAGATAAGCAAGGGTAGAAGCCAATACCGATTTGATAAGAACACCCCATCCAGCAAAGGAAAGGGAAATGGTTTTCCAAGAGGACAATCTAGCTTGTAATCTCGAGATTATACACTGCAACTCTCTAGATTTTGACTTCCCATGGAAGAGCGCGCTTAGTCCCAAGATACACAGATTCCTTGGTCATTTCCTTAATCCCAATGACTGAGGATAACATCACCCGTGTTGCGACAGGAACATTTTTACTAAAATGAATACCACTTTTTGCAAAATTGATTTCATGTCCCGAAAGATCAGAAAACAGATCAAGAATAGCCTTAATAGTAAGCAGATCCTCCTGGGTAGCTCGGCAAAAGATGAAAATATCATCCACAAAAAGCAGGTGAGATATTTCAGGACCAGAACGGGAAATTTTGACACCTCGAAACAGATTGAGGTCTCGATAAACAGAGAATAATCGAGACAAAACTTCCATCGCCACAATGAACAGAAAAGGACTTAGGGGGCAGCCTTGCCGGAGCCCCCTCGAAGCATGGAAATACTCAAAAGGGCTACCATTCAATTTGATAGAAAAAGAGGCAGTGGAAATAAGAGAGTAAATAAAATTGATCCATTTATCAGAAAAACCTAAATACCTAAACAAAGAAGTAATCAGATTCCATTCAATCCGATCATATGCCTTAGACATGTCTAATTTAATGGCCACAAACCCCTCTTTACCTTTGGTATGCTTGAAGAAGTGAAAGATTTCCTGCGCAAGGATAATGTTATCCACAATTTGTCTTCCTGGAATAAATGCAGCCTGAAATGGTGAGATAAAAGACTGAAGACAAGTTTTAAGTCTGCAGGCTAAAAGTTTAGAGAGAATTTTATAAGAGACATTACAAAGACTAATTGGTCTAAAATCACTTACCGATGATGCATGATCCGTCTTTGGAATAAGACAGAGAAGAGTGTGGTTTAAACCAGAAGGAAGAAACCCGGATTCAAAAAAAGCCTCCACCATTCGATAAACATCAGGATGAATAAGATCCCAGAATTTTTGAAAAAACCCTGCATGAAATCCATCCATACCTGGGGCTTTAAGTGGGCCAAGCGAAAACACTACCTTCCTAACTTCATTCAGTGAGGGGACCTCACAGAGAAAAGCAGCTTCATCGCCATTAAAAATCGGTGAAAAAAGAGACTCCACAAAGCTAGCCTCCAACGGGTTAGAAGAGGTGAAGAGATTTTGAAGATGTCTAGCAAAAAAATGCGCAACCACCTTTGGATCCTCAACCAGGTTCCTGGCCTCATCCTTGATTGAAATATTACCACGTTTCCTGAGGTTATTCCTTATAACAGAGTGATAATATCTGGTATTGCGGTCCCTGTCTTTAATGTAAAAATGTCTGGACTTTTGAAGCCAAAACAGCTCCTCCGCATCAAATATCCAATTTAATTTCTGAGTGATCTGATTGAGGGTTAAAGAATCCAGGGTAGCACGCTCTGATTCCAACTGGTATGATGAGAAAAAATTCACCTTTAGTTGGTCTACATGCCCGAATACCTCCTTGTTCCATTTCTTCAAATGAACAGGGAAAGATGAAAGTTTGGTAGGTAAGGAATCAGTAAGAGATGGGTTCCAAGCGGAAAGGCAGTAGGGTATAAATTTTGGGTGGGCAGTCCAGGCTTCATGGAAGTGAAAAAGTTTTTTGTAGGAGGGACGGTTAGCATAGGTTTTAAGATAAATTGGATTATGATCAGAACCAACAGCAAATAATTTGGAGACCGAGGTAAACGGGAAGAGCTCGATCCAAGAACTAGAGACAAACGCGCGATCCAGGCATTCTTTAATAAGGTTAGGACCGTTTTTGCTTGATAGACCATGTAAACTTAGATCCAGGTAAGAGGACCTCCTCAAGGGCCAGGGCATGGATCAACAAAGTTAGCTCAGCAGCCAATTTGGATAAGACAAAGGGTGAACCCCCCATTTTATCGGAGGCAAGGAGTACTTCATTAAAATCACCAATAAGACAGTATGGATGGTTCAAGGTTAAAAGAAATTCATTTAGGCTATTCCAGAAAGGGATCCTATCTACAGCATGAGGACGGACATAAAGGCACACAACCCAAAAAGGTGTGGAGAGTATCACCAATAAAAACAGCAATAATATTATCCAAACAAATACAGTCCAAGATCTTCACATCCGACTGAGCCAGCACCCAGAGGCCCCCTTTTTTACCATGAGAACCCAAACTATTTTGAAATTTAATGGAAGCATAAGAAGCAAAGGGTGGTAAGTTACGAATGCTATCATAATCAACACATTTCGTTTCTAGTGTTTTCTTGTTTCTCTTGTAGACTGGAAATATAGTCCGTAAACACTGCTCCTGGTTGTTATTGACGTTGGTGGTAAGGCTCTGAATGACAATGTTCTTAAAAAGCATTTCCAGTGTTTATTCGTTTGTGTTTTTTTTAATAGAAACAGGGTAAATATTGTATGGTATGTCCGGTTTGATTTTTCATTTTTTCTAAACGAACTGGGCAGTTGGCATATTTTTGAGTCTCATTTGAAAAACCTCAAAATCATGTTTCTCACATTAGAGAAACACTTCTATCAATTTTCGGAGAAAAGTCATTCCGACTTAAGTTAACGAGGGTAATATTGGAATTTTCAAGAAAAACATAACAATAGGTAATGTTTTGCCCTAAAACCTCACCTCTTTACTCACAAGACTAGCTTGGCCTAGTTGTCATTCGACCTCTGTAAATCCGATAGAACTCTAGTGCTCTCTTCGCGCTTGACCTCTATTACTATCCCTCGCACTCAACCTCTGGTGCTCTCTTTGCGCTCGACCTCTACAACTCTTCATCGTGCTCGAACTCTGGTGCTTTCTTCGCGCTTGACCTCTGCAACTCTTCGTCGCACTCAACCTTTGGTACTCTCTTTGCGCTCGACCTCTACAACAACTCTCCGTCCCGCTCAACCTCTGGTGCTCTCTTCGTGCTCGACCTCTACAACTCTCCGTCGCGCTCAACCTTGGTTGCTCTCCGTTGCACTCGACCTCTTCTAAAATTACCCAAGGTATGAAGTATAACACTACCCTATTTCTCAATTGGTCTACATTTTGATTTAGGGTTTTTCCTTCTACCTATTTGTTCGTGTTTTCCTTCTATAAGCCAAGGTGGTTCTGGTGGTTGAAACTATTGTCTGCTTTCTTAGGAAAAGATCATGTATTCTTTAAAATAAAGAATAAAGGAGGTTCAGTGAGTCAAACTATTAGAAAGTCCTTGGGTTTTGTAAAACCCAAATCCATTTCCGTACAGTGAACTAGAACACGATTGAAAAGAGAACGAAAAAAATAAATAGTACCTTGCACCCACGTATGTTGGGGAGAACAATAATAAAGAAAGCTCCAAAGCTTGATCATCCTTGAATAATTAATCTTCCTGTTTGATGATAACAACCTCCTTCAGGAGAACCTCCCTCGGTTTGGATCTTCCACAACCTTCTCCTCCCACTTTAGCTCTCTTTCTTGTGAGAATAATAGAAAATGAGACTAAGAGGCTGCAGGGACCCTAACCATGTATTTATAATAAGTACAAACCCTAATCCAATCCACCCCCATTGTCACACCCAGAACCCACCCTTTAGGAGGATCCGGTTAGTAATCTGGATACTCTATGACATTCGCCAATCCTCCAGGATCCAGAAGCAGAACTTACATATCACAAACCACACAAAAGAGTAGATAGAAAATAAAAGTATATCAGAGTGCAATGGAAGACTTGAACTACTCATAAATGGATTATATCATTTATAGTAAAATCTCAAATACCTATGTTATATCATATACATATCCATTTATGCTTAAAAAATATAATATCTTGATAATTACACTTCTTGAAAGAAAATAAATTTAAATAATCATAAAATCGTCGCAGAACAGCAAGTTAAGGAAGATCTACAGTTCCATCAATAGCTTCATCGCCCATTAGCAAACCAGTACTACAAAATCATTTAAAAAGAAAAGATTCCACGAGGGCGAGATCCACTAAGCCCAATGAATGGATAATAAACCATGCATGTAGATGCAACACAATATGATCCTATATGTATGAGATTCAGTTTTATTCTCTAGTCCACCTAATATTAATGCTAAGTCACTAGGTAAGTAAGTACTACTACAATCCCCAATACCTGCATTAGGGGTATAGAATTACGTTCCATACTCGATAGCAATAATATTGAGTTGTCGAAGAAGACTAGTAGGCTCTAGCATCCCTCCCCAAGGTCAGCCCGACCAGCCCTCTAAGTTACCACTATGCAACCACCAGCCCTATTAGTTGATGGGACAATCGACATCACCTGTCCTACTGACCCAATGAGTCTACTGAATGACTAATGCCCCTTCAGGACATTGACATCACACAATTGTGATATCCAACACCTTAACCCCAGTTGGCAAGGATTCGTAGTATGGGTTGTATTATTCCCTAGCCACATGCAATACTATATCGCATAGTATGAATTGTATAGTGTTTCCGCATTCCATACTTTGACGCACCATACCCTTCATTTCTAAGCCAGCTACGACATCTAATCTAACAATATAAATAGCATGCATTTCAACATAAAGCAATATCTCGATAATTTTCCATTCAAAGTTCCATATCAACAACAAGAATAAAAGAGAGTGATATAACATATTTAACCATAACATCATAACACAAAAGAAGTGTTACACCTACATGAATGATATATTCCCACTCACCTTGTTGTGCATGCGATTGCGTAGTCGAACTAGTCCTCGAGATGGTTGCTGATAGATTTCACTGATCGAGCAGTTCTATCCTATGGTTAACAAGTCATACACTAGTCAAATTATGCTTGAAAGAAGGTGGGGCCCTAGGGTGACCATAGGTCCAAGCTAGGTTGAGTTACACTTTCAGTTTAAGTTTGACAGCAACTCTGGTCTGTAGGAGTGGTTGACCAGAGACACCGACCAGAAGGTTACAGTAGCTAAGTTAATAAATTTCATGAGACAGCTTTCTCTGGTCGATGGGAGTGGTTGACCAGAGACATCGATCAAAGATTTTGCAACAGGATTTCTAAGGACGGAAAATAGGGTTTTTTTTTTGGGGGGGGGGGGTTAGTATGGATTTGCCCAATGGTTCCCAAGGATGGTGTCTAGGTATATAAATTTGAGTTCCTATAACCCAATTTATGTCTAAGGAATGGGCAATTTGACGGATTGGAGTTGGGATTGGGTACATGCATGGGGTTTGGGTTCTTGTACATGATCACAGCCATGCATGGCTAGAATCAGATCTCTAAATTCCTTAGCTCAGTATATAGGGTGGGAAATGGTTAGCAATTAGGTTAGATTAAGGTTAGGTTTTGGATCAATTGGTTTGGATTAACATGCATGGGCGTTTTGGGTTTCCAAATCTATCAATTCAATCATGCAAGGATGGAAATGCATTCAAATGTTAGTTTATATATGTAGGTTGAGGAATTCATTGGGAATTAAATTGAATTTGAACAAAGTTTAGGTTAAAGGGTCTGGATTAGCCATGCATGCAAAGGTATTGAGTTTATCTTTGCAAATTCAAGTTGATTAACATGCTAACAAGTTAGGAAATTAAATTCCTGCTCCAAAATTTGGGCTATGTACTAGGGTTCTAGATCTAAGAAGGAAATAAGGAATAAATCTTGATTAGGTTAGGGAAATTACCTAGAATTCGGAGACGAGGATGAATTCCAGCTTAAGTCCTTTCACCAAGTTGAGCAATTGAGAGAACTCAGATTTTAGAAGTGGTTTAATATAAGAAGATGAATTGAGGTGGCCAGAGGGTGGAGAAGGTGATGATCTTCACCTCAGGTCATAGATCGACCAAGACTCAAGCTCTCCTCCTTCAACCTCCCTTCTCTTTTTCTCCTCTTCTTTTCTTTCTTCACTTTCTTCTCTTCTCTCCTCTTGCTTCCAATGATTGAAATAGTGAAATGGTTGTTAGGTCCTTAGTTTGATTTATATAGATATGGCCTAAGGTCATGTTTGGAAATGAGTCAAATGGCCAAAAGTGATTAATTGTTCAATTTCACATACACGGGTTGATATGTGGGGCCCGCGTATCAATAATTATCGGGGAATATTCCTACTAGGTAATTAGGACACGGTGACAAAATCCCCATTTTAGTCTAGCTTAAAATGCCAGTAATTACCAAAATACCATTGGAGAGCATAATTGCAGAAAAATCACATTTTAGCATCACTGCTAATAATAAACATGATTAGATATGTTAACAAAGTATATGTGAGATATTCCAAATATCTAAAGTGCAATCCAACTCAAAATGGCAATAATTACCAAAATACCACTAGAGTGCAGAATTGTAAAAAATCACATTTTAGCATCATCATTGATATTAAATATGCGGATCTTTATCTCCCCAATTTGTCTGGTCCTCAATTTCTTCTAATAGAGGGGCGGAAATGACCACCCTAACCCCTACCAGAACACACTGTCCGAATGGGGTCCACCTCCCTCTATTAGAGGAATTGAGGAAATTGACAGACAAGCAAATTGAGGTGATAATTTTCCTTAAATATACATACGTGAGATATTCTAAATATCTAAAGTGCAATCCAACTTAAAAAGGAAATAATTACCAAAATGTCACTAGAGGACAAAAAAGCAGGAAAATCATATTAAGCATCACCAATGTTATTAAACATGATTAAATATGTTAAAAAATACATATATGAGATATTTCAAATATCTAAAGTGCATTCCAGCTCAAAATGGTAATAATTACCAAAATGCCATTGAGGGAAAAATTGTAGAATAATCATATTTAAGAATCACTACTAATAATAAATATGATTAAATATGTTAACCAAACATATGTGAGATATTGCAAATATTCAAAGTGCAATTCAACTCAAAATGATAATAATTACCAAACTGCCACTAGAGGGAAAAATTGCAAAAAAAATCATATTTAAACATCACAACTGATAATAAACATGATTAAATATGTTAATAAAGCATATATGAGATATTGCAAATATCTAAAGTGCAATCCAGCTCAAAATGGCAATAGTTACCAAAATGCCACTGGAGGGCAGAATTACAGAAAATGCATGGAAATGATGTTTTATATGTCAAAATACGTGTTACAATTATTAGGAGTCCTTTTGGGGTCCTGAACAAGTTTTGACTGCAAAATGACCAAAATGCACCGAAGGGCGTAATAGTAAATGGGTGTCAAACATGACACTCTGGAGGGGTGTACATATCAAAAGTGATGTTGATTAACTTAAGATGTCCAAACATACTGAATAGTATTACTAGAATGGGATTTTGGGCCTGCAATTGGTAAATTACCAAAATACCCTCGAAGGGCACAAGTGCAACTAGTGCGAATGAAACCACTTTTTGGGCATCATCGTTGATTAAAAACATGATTTTGAATTCACTTATATGCATGAATAATGTTCCGATCTTGAAGGGGGGATCAAATGTATTTTTAGAAGAAAAAAAATCTGTACCGTTTTAAGAAAACATGACGGCATAAGGGCCGAAAAATCGAGATTCTGGAAGGACCAGTATATAACAGTAAGATTCTGTTAGGTGCCAGAGTCATTTACTTTAGAAAGTTGTAATTCTGGAAGGACCAGTGTAAAATAGTAAGATTTTGTCAGGTGCCAGAGTCATTTGCTCTAGAAAACTGTAATTCTGGAAGGACCAGTGTAAAACAGTAAGATTCTGTCAGGTGCCAAAGTCACTTATTCTAGAAACAATAATGATCGATGTGGGGGGTAAAAGAACTTCCCGATCATCGATTAGATCATTAGTAAACAACGCCTACACACATCTCTAAAACTTCGAAAAGCGGTAATGATTGGTGTGGGATAAAAGAACCACTCGGTCATCAATCAAATCATTAGTGAATAACAAATGCATATATCACTAAAACTTTGGAAAGAAATTAAGTGCCCGATGGAAAATGTCCTAAAATGACTAAATACGCCAATTTAGTGATAGTGGATGGTCATTTTGAGCTCTTTTCGATAATTATTGGAATGCCCCTGAAAGGCTGAGATGATATTTTATCTGATTTTATGATGCACAATAAGCATAACATAGGCATAGGGATGGCATAAAATACCACAAATATAATGCCATAACTGTTGGACAAGTGTGTGTCCATCAAACCCGGTTCGGTCCGGTTCAACCCGGTTCACCTTTGTATTGAACATTTATACATTTTAGTTTAATATTGTCACATTCGATATAAATTTTTTGAGCATTATGTGTCCATAAGTTATACTTAAAATGGTAGTCACGACTAGGGTTAGGGCAGGACACCCTTATCATATGGTCGTCGGATTGGGTATGCCTAGACATGTGATGTCAGGGTACGAATGCGAGTGCTCACATGTTTGATGTGTGCATTGGCGAAGAATCTACTTTGTCGATTCCCTCATGTATTACTGCCAGATGTAGGAAGGGATAGACATGTGTCACCGACACCCTGTACTAGAGGGAACCCTGTCACTGCAAAGTGTGGTCGCATTCTTTGGTTCATCAATGACTAAGACTCAAGCAAGTCAAAGCCGGTGTTCTAGGAATGCGTGAACACTTTGTGAGTGAAGGAGTTATCCAACACAGTCACCACTGCCCGATTGGGGAACACCAAGATAGAGACTGTCTGTGCATGGTCGGATCAGAATCTGGATCTAGTTCCGTTTTGGAAATGGTTTTGCAAAATTTATTTTACATAAAATGATACATTATTTATAGTTATTTCAAATAAAGTGTTTTATCGAGTTTTACGAGACCCGATCGGATGCACAGATGCTCTTATATGGACATGTAATATGGATTGGGGTTTGGCAGTACATGTGTACATGCCCTAGATTCCATAATGATGGTGATGATTAGTGGGGGGGTTGTATATGATAAATTGTTATTATATAGGGAGTTATTTGAAATTTGCTAATTTAATTGGCTCTTTATTTAATTAATGGATTTGGTGCTAATTATAATTATCCATTAATAATTAAATAAAGAATCTAATTAATACTTTCCCTATTAGATTCTGCTTCTTCACCTGTGTAGCACTTTGAGTTTAAACAGAATTGCCAGGCTGAGAGAGAGAGAGAGAGTCAGACTCTCACTAGGGCTCTATTAAATCTATCTAGGATTTAATTAAACCCTATTATTATAAATAGGGGACCAAAAAACACAGAAGGAGCAGCTCTCCACATTTTTGGAGCAGACACTCTCTCTCCTATGTTTTTGGTTTCTCTCTCTCCCTCTTGTGATCTCTCTTCTTCTTCTTGCTTCTCTCACCTGTGTTTGAGAGTTAGGGTTTGTGAAACCCTAGATCTGTGTTGAGGAGTTTGAGGGCATCTGGGACTGGCGTGTAGAACCTTGGTAGCACCATTGGAGGTTCAGATCTGTTTGCTTGGAGCGCTCGCTAGAGGAAGAACCACTGTCTATTGGAGGAGCAACACTTGAGGCTCACCAGGTTAGCAGTTCTTCATTAATTCCTTCAGTTTATTGATTATTAATATTTATGGGATGCGAAAGAAACTCAAATCGACCTTTTCCGCTGTGCATTCGAGTTAGGGATAGATCCCCCTTGCCATGTGATGGACTAGGGATGAGTTTCTTCGTCCCTATTGTGATAATAAATTTTATGGGACACATGAGGGAAGGAGAAACCCTAACAAGGATGCACCAAGGTTCCCATGGGCGACCATGGGAAGCCCTAAAAATTAAAATGGGGCATCCATGGGACACCATGGGCTAACCCAAGGCGTGCAAAACCCTAAGAATAAATATCTTGGTCTTCCTAGGGAACCATGGTTTGATCTCTAGACCATTGTTTGGCCAACAATAACCCGATCACTTTACCGGTCTACATCATTCCAAAGTTGGAATGGAGCAAGAAGTTGCAAATACCTGGATTCGACCTTCGTGGAATTTTGACCATGCTTCCATTCTATATTAGGGTTTGCCGATAAAATGCAGGCAGAACCTCGGCATACCGGAAAAACTTCGTTGAAAATCGAACAGAACCTCGGCTCAAATGGAGGGGAAAAGACTTATTCTCTCTCACTTAATGAGCTATACCTCTCATAAGGTAGGGTTTGGAAATATCCCTATTATCTGCAGCTAGGGACTTCGAGGGACTCATCGAGGGACTTTCTGTAGAGTAACGAGGCATCAGGGGTACAAAGACATGTTGGCAAAAGAATGACAAATGAGGGGTGAAAGTATAGACCTTACTCACTCAATGTATTCAAAAACGAAAATAAGAAGGATGAAGGGTAATGGGATTTTCAAAGAAAACCTGTTTTGAAAATCGACCTCCTGCTTCTCCCTCCTCTTTAAATACTCAAGCCAGAAAACCATTGAAGAACAACCTATTAGGACAAGGCTTTTGTAGAGAGAAAGCCTTTGATTTCAAAGGCAAATACTTGATTTTAAAAGTATCTGGATGGGAAAGAGAGAAAAGGCTAAAAAGGCTCTTGGTATTTGAAATCTAATCTCTCTACTTCAAAAGATTCTTTTGAAAAACCCATCACCCATGTAAAGAAACCCATTTGATTTGAAATCTCAAAACTCATCCACGCATTTTCCAAAAGCTAAAGCTGTTCTTCCAAAAACCCAAGTACGTTGGAAGAGACAGGGGGTATTTATAGTGCTTAGATTTTTTATTTTTTATTGTTTTGTATTAATTTATTATTTTTTAAAGCTTATCCAAGGCTTCCACGGATCCAAAGAACCGCCTTTGGCTTCCACGGATCCATATAAGCTTACAAGGATTCCTGTAAGAGCTGAAAAGAACTGAACCTAGGTT
Source organism: Telopea speciosissima (assembly GCF_018873765.1). NCBI lineage: Eukaryota > Viridiplantae > Streptophyta > Magnoliopsida > Proteales > Proteaceae > Telopea > Telopea speciosissima. The sequence continues at coordinate 12,110,126 of NC_057926.1, forward strand.
CCACGGATCCGTGTAAGCTTAGGCTGATCCATGGGCTGCCATGTGGGTCTGAACCCTCTGGTTTGGCCTGAAAATGCTGATTTTGATAGTTTTCTATGCCATTTCGTGCTCGGGTATCAGATTTTAACATGTAATATACCGTTGGAATCATCTTTCAGAGTACTATCCATTGGTATAAGATTTGGTCCAAGATTAGGTTAAAAAATATTTTAAATTTTGAAAACAATGATTAACCCTAATTTGGTGCCGACAATCTACCGGCAGTGTTTCCAATCATTGATTCTACACCCTCGGCTATCATTGAGTATTTGGCATTTAAAAAAAACAACATTTGTTTGAATCTTATCGGGATAAAAATGGGTTATGTGGTCGAGCCCTTCTTGAGTGAGAAACTTCGTCAATTCACGTCTGATTGTCATCACTGCCGAGTGGGGTGACAAAATTCAGGGTCTACAAAATGCCCCTCTTTGTCTGAGGCCTATGCGTCAGCCGAAGGGCAAAGCCAAAAGAGCGCATGATTTTGTCACCCAAAGCATGTACTACAGGTACCTTGCTCAAGGGTGACGGAGATGCGATGCAAAATGCGTACGATAAGAGCAAGCCTAGTAAAATCGATCCATTGAAAGAAATGGCATTAACCAAAGCCAAAAACATGATGGTTGCCCCTTATGCTCCAATAATCCTTTATGTAAACCTCTCATAAGATTAACATCATTGTGCAAACAAAACCCCTCATAAGGTTAACAAAATTGGGTGAACAAAACCCCTCATAAGGTTGACATAATTTGTGCAAATAAAACCCCTCGTAAGGTTAACAAAATTGTGTGAAAAAAACACCCTCATAAGGTTTAACAAACCCCTCATAAGGTTAACAAAATTGTGTGAACAAAACCCTTCATAAGGTTAACATAATTATGTGAACAAAACCCTTCATAAGGTTAAAACAATTGTGTAGGTAAAACCCTCATAAGGTTAAAACAACTATGTAGATAAACCCCTCCTAAGGCTAAAACAACTATGGATTGGTTTTTATAAGGCTAAAAACATGCAGATTGCCTTTCATAAGGCCGAAAACATGTAGATTGCCTTTCATATGGCTGAAAACATGCAGATTGCCTTTCATAAGACTGAAAATATGTAGATTGATGTGCAAGAGTTGCCCCTTATAAGGCTAAAACTATGCAGATTGCCTATCATAAGGCTGAAAAGATGCAAATTGCCTTTCATAAGGTTGAAAACAGGCAGGTTGCCTTTTATTAGGTTGAAAATATGTAGATTGATATGCATGAGTAGCCCATCATAAGGCTAAAACCATGCAGATTGCCTATCATAAGGCTGAAAAGATGCATATTAATATGCATGAGTAGCCCCTCATAAGGCTAAGACTATACAGAACCTGGTGAGGTATGACTTGAGGGACTCACCACTCCTCTGCTTCACGGTGGTTAAGTTCACTAGCATCTTTTTGTGGCTTTGACTACTAGCAAAGGCAACTGTGAAGGTAGTAGTAAGCTCTCTGAAGCCCTTTATCAATTTTGGTTCAAGCCGAGTGAACCAGGTTCTGGTTGCCTTCCTAAGAGTGGTAGGTAAAGCCTTCACATGATTGTGTCAGAGGCTCCATAGAACACCATTATGGAATTGAATCCTTCCAAGTATTATACGAGATTTGTGGTGCCGTCGTAGTATTCAAACGTTGACATCTTGAACTCCTTGGGGAACGATACGTTCATGATCTCGTCAAAGAGTACCATTTTACCAAAGAAGACAGGCTTCTTGGCCCCAGCTTGCCTCTGCATGACCTTCTTGAACTGGTCCTGGAGCTCCTTTATCTGCTTGTTGAGATCTTCTCCTCCAGCCCCTTCCCTACGGGTCTGGGTTTTAAGTGTGCCTCTTGGTTCCCTCCGTTTTGCTTCTGGTGCCTGCACCTTGGGTGATGGCATGGGTTCTATTCCGAGTCACCTAAACCCAAGCTACTATGCTTACTCATAGGTGGTAGTATGGCATTCGAATTTTGCTGTGCATTGGGTGCACTATCTGTCAGATGGTCTGGGTGATTTTGCGGAGCTCCTATTGCAAGGCCAAAATTTCCCTTGGGTGATCGGGGCCTTGAGGTTAGGCTACTGTTGTTGTTGTTGTCCTGCCCGATCTTGCTGTTTTTCAGGTCACCTAAAGGTACGGCTTCGAGATCCCCTAGCCAGGTCGGACCCGTGCAACATTGGCAACCAAGTCTATCAAGGATTTAGGACACTCGGTTTAGAGCATTGGGTGTGTTGGCTTTGTTCAGCTTGATCCTTATCTTTCTCTCCTCAATTGGATGCTCTTGTCCTTTGTTTCTAGTTTGCACCATGGTTAACATCTTACTCTCTCTCAGTGCTCTACTGTGGGCGCCAATCTGTTGTTGCCAAAAACCTCCTCGCTAACATAAACATCCTACAAAGGTTGAAGAGCATTGAAGAGACCCGGAGCAGACTCCGAGGGGGGACTCTCCAATGCTTAAGTCAGTTCGATGCATAGACAAATACTGAAGAGAGAGGTACAGAGAAAGCAGTAAGTAAAAGTTTTCAGATCCTCGTACTTGGGTCCTCCTACAATATCTATACTTTGGGCGGTTATCGAGATGGTTGGGGATCTTTCGAGTCCCTAACCCTTGGCACGTAGCGATGATGGAACGGTTCCTCCCCTGATTAGGTGGAGTGTTCCTTATTGGGGGACAAAATCTTCTATAGTGCGAAGGTGTTGGAAATATGTCCATCAAACATGGATTATTAAATTATTGAATTTAATATTTGCATTTTATTACTTTTTGGGATTTTAAGAATATTTCATAGGTCTTAACCTAACACTGGTTTCGACTGGGAATGGGACTGGACATCCTGTTTATACGGTCGTCATATCGCATGTCACAAGAAATGGTGATTTCAATACATGGTTGTGGGTACACGTCGAGAATGTATATAGATATGAATCTAGTGCGTATATAATATATAGTGCTACAAGTTGTATGAGTGATATACTTATCTGTAACTCGATCGCCCCTTTGACCTGAGAGATTCTATTTGCTGCAGTGTGACATTACGGATTTTTGTAGGCCAATGGTTGATGTTCGTTGGGACTATAAACCGGCACATTAGATTCTTGATCATGCATTGTAAGCAAAGAGGATTCTCAATATGGAATCCACTACCCGTTTACAGGGAATATCTAGGAGAGAGAAAGTCAGTAATTGGTCGGACATAAAATCTAGATTTAGTGTTTATTTGAAATATTTTATGAATTTATTTTTGATATAAATATTAATATATTTAATATGATGAATTTTTTATTGTGAAGTTTTTTAGCTATCCGATCACCACTTATTATCTCAATCAACGTACATGATGAATTGGGGATTAGTAGCATTGAAGTACATACCCTATAGTTCATTATAGGATATTAGGAAAGTAGAAGGGATTGTGTATAATTAAAAGAGTTTCTTGGACACATGGCATCATATGGGAGAATAAAATATTTATGATTAATTATCTTTTTATATTATGGCAAGAGATATTGTGAGAATATCTCACAAGTCATAACTTAGAAAGATTGCATCCCTTTTGAGATGCTACATTTTTTACTTTGGTAGCAAATTGGAGTCACAAAAAGTAGAGATTCACTAAATCACCAAAATAGAAGGTTAGGCCAAAATCAATATAGAAGGCAACCTTGTGACCTAATGAGTCACTAAAATTATAAGATGGAAAGAGGGGAGAAGCTTTCCACGTTTTTGGTCCTCCTCTTCCCCTTCCACCAATTTCTACTCTCTCCCCTCTCTTGTGGTGGTATGTGCAAGGAGTGAACCTGGATTTTGGAACCCAACGATTTTTGGTGAATTGTCTTCTACTCCAAGTTTCCAGGATTGATCACAAACTTGATAGTGTTGGAACAAATATCAATCTCCAAATTTGCACAACTTTAGAAGACCTATTATCTATAGGAGGAGTTACACTTGTGACTCTAAGTAACCATGATTTTGTTTTGAAATTGTTTCTCCCTTCTCTTGAATATGAACAAAAAGGGCATGACCCAATCCGATTACGCTGTGTCATTGATTTAAATCAAAAAAGGTTTATTCTAACTGTCCTTGGGTCGTCAAGGGAAGGTTTGCCCCTGCCTATCGTTCTTTCCAGCAACCGGGTTGGCCAGTTGGATTCTGCTATGTGTCTCATGTCCATTGGTTGGTCATTCTTGGGTACATCAGGAGGATTCAATTTTTAACCCGTCATTCATGCGTCCTTGGAAGAAATTACATGTTTCTAGTTTTTTTGGATAAAAATTCTCTCAAATTCTTTAATCTGGCAATGCCTGGCAATACCACCTTCATTATGCGACATGTGGCATACAAATATCATGTGGTGGAGATTGATTTGCTCCATTTCATGAAGCCCAAACCCATTTGGCTTCCGGATCATCTCAACCCGATGAGATTCTTCTAAACCCAAAACATAGAAAAGAGGAATAAAAACAAAAAAACAAAAAAAGCAGAAAGGGTAACACTAACCATAGCCCCCATCCATGGCTTCTCGCAAGGTCTTATCATCTCTTCTTAGGTCTTTTGCACGTCGGTCAGCGTCGAAGCCTTCGATCATCAACCCTAGAGCCCCTTCCCCATCACCTGCTGATGAGCACATTTATGTGTGAAATCTTAGGGCATAAAGCATATATTTTACCACATTGGACAGAGTTATTCGGTGCTTTCTTGTGCTTTTCAGGTTTTAGGTGAATTCTTGTGAAAATTGAGGTGATGATGCTAAGGAAATTTTTTTAAGCTGTTTAGAGGTGGTAATTGCTTGGATGCATAGCCCATCGAGTCAGCTTCACAACGGTTCAAACGACACTTGATTCCGAGTTGAAACGAAGAAGTTACGGCCGTTTCCATAACGAAGCGCGAAAATGGTCTATAGGGGTTTATTTATAATTATTGATAGTCGGCCGGGGACAAAGTGAAACGAAAGTTTGGATTCTAGGGGCCTTAACAAAATAACCAGAAGTTATATTTCCTGTACCCGAAAGATTCTATTTGGAGGGCTCTGGACAGTCCAACTTCAACTTGAGATATCTTGGGCTCCCGAACTCCAAATTGGACGAAATTTGGGTCTATTTTGGGTGATTTTTTGCAAGGAACACAATTGTGAGGCCTATATAAGCACCCCATGCTCCACGTTTTTTGAAGGATAGAATGAGTATTTTATTTATTCTTGAAGGAATCCTAGTCATCACCCTTACTCTCTCTCTCCTCCAACTTCTCAAGGGAACTTCTGGTATTCTAATTGGGATAGATTTATATTTTCTCATCTATGGAAGGTTGAAAAATCAAAGATGCTTTGATTTTATTGCTTGGAGAAGATATCTACAAAGAAAATGAAGAACTTGTTAGAATTTGAAGTTTACTTTTATAGAAATAGAAGGTCTATATAAATAATCTTCTCTTCTTCTTCTTTCTATTTTTTTTCTTTCTGAGGATTCAAGGCATTGTAAAAGAGGAAAGAGAAGAGAATATTCTCTTTTCTTAGGAAATATTTCTCTTACACTTCCATCTTCTTTCTTCTCCTCTCTTCCACCTATAAATACCCCCTACCTCTCTTGTAAAAATTGCTCATTCACTTAGTGAAATTTCTTCTCTTCTTCTCCTTCTAATTTGTGTTTTTTGGCTTTTCTAAGTTCTAGTTTGTTTTTTTTATTTTCATTTAATGGTTATAATAGGTTTAGTTTATGCTTTAATTTCAATTTAAGTCTTCAATTGGGTTGTAATTTCTTAATTCTAGTTTAGGTTTTAAGTCTTCTAGTCTAAGTTCTTAAGTTGATGACAAGACTTGAGATTTAGAAGAGGAGGCCATGGTAAGTTTATGCAAGTATTCAGGCTTTTCAATTACATTTATGCAAGCACATCCAGGTTTTACTATCTAAACTCTCAATCTCATTCTCCATCTCCTCTATCTCTCTCTCTTCTTCTTCTTCTCCCTCTATTTCTTTATTTTAATTTTATATGGTTGTGGTTTGTGGATGCATTTTTATTCCCTTATTTTTTTTTTATGTGGTTAGTATATGTGACTGTATTTTTATTCCTTTCAATTCGCTTTAGTTTGATAGGTTAGATGCTCATGTGTTAGGACGCTGATTTAATCCCTTCATTTTGTTAGATGCTTATGAGTTAGGATGCATTGATTTTCGTTAGTTTAATTAGTTTAATTTAACACTTTAATTTGGTTCACTTTGCATTACTTTTAAGTTAGTTAAATAGAGTGGCGTATATCTCCTCATGTTCGACCCGTAGCTACGATTGACCCGTACGCTTGCGGTTTTATTTTAACTCAAACACCTGCCTACCGGGCTTCTCTCAAGGGTTTTCTCCTCAACCGCGTTGTAGACTATGTGACTGCGGCAGCAACACCAGCACCGTCTCCGACTTCCACCCCTCCGTCAATGAAGGGTTTGTTTATGGTCGAAGGGTTCTCAACACTGGCTCTCCCATCATTGTAAGTAGGGGCAATTACTATCACTACCCTACACTTAGCCTATATTTACTAAAACTACCCAACCTTAAACTTCTTTTCTGATACTACCCTGCTTTTAAACTTTTACATCTCCTTCTACCCTCATGTTTTTAAATACCCAGATTACCCTTCCTTTTCACCTACTAACTTGTTAATCTATTTAACCTCCCATTCATCTTCTACGTTTTACTTTTTTTTTATTTTTTTTTTATCATTAAAATAGTATAAAATGAAAGCACCCACCCACTTCTTCTCTCTCCCGTTTTTTACTCCATTCGTTTTTTTTTTTTCCTTCAAATTTTCTATTTAATTAGTTTTTTATTCAACATTTCATCCTCGTCGTTCTTCTTTGAAGTTCAAACAAATTATGGTTCTAAGTATTGGTATCGTATCGCCCATATTGGGCAATACGTACCGATTTTGCTAGTCACCGATATCAATACTGTGCCGATACCGTATCGATAGCACGGTACAAACAAAAGGTAAAATGGTCAGAAAACTCATTTTTTAAGGAGATTTAGGGGTAATTTTGCCTGATACAGCCAATCCAGGCCGATACCATATTAGTATAATATCGATTTTGTAAGTTACCGATACTCGTCCCGATCTGTGCACTAAAACCATGGAACATATCAACTCATTTCAAAAATAAAAAAATTAAATAATAACAGGAAGAGAGAGAAGAAGTGGGGTGCTTTGAAGACAGTTGATGCACGGTATTGGAACGGGTTTCGGTAACCTGTAAAATCGATACGATACCGATATAGTATCGGCTTGGATCGGCTGTATCGGGCAAAATTACCCTTGAATCTCCTTAAAAATGAGTTTTTTGATCATTTCACTCCTTGTCTATACCGTGCTACCGATACGGTATCGGCATGGTATCAGTATCGGTGACTAGCAAAACAAGTACCGGGCGATACGATACCGATACTTAGAACCATGATCTGTTTGAACTTCAAAGAAGAACGATGAGGATGAAATGTTGAATAAAAAATTAATTAAATAAAAAAATTGAAGAAAAAACAAAACAAAAAAAAACCGAATTGAGTAAAAAACAGGAGACAGAAGAAGTGGGTGGGTGCTTTCATTTTTTACTATTTTAATGACAAAAAAAAAAAAAAAAAAAGTGGAAGATGAATGGGAGGTTAAATAGATTAAAAGGTTTATAGTAGGTGAAAAGGAAGGGTAATCTGGGTATTTAAAAACATGAGGGTAGAAGGAGATGTAAAAGTTTAAAAGCAGGATAGTTTTAGAAAAGAAGTTTAAGATAAGGTAGTTTTAATAAATATAGGCTAAGTGTAGGATAGTGATAGTAATTGCCCCTCGTAAGTATCTCCATCTACATCCCCCTTCAGTGAACTGGCTCTCCCATCATTGTAAGTTTCTCCATCTACATCCCCCTTCCCCTTCATTGAACTGGTTGATTTAAGCATTGGAGCGTTTGTTTGTGTTCAATTGGTAAGGACCATTGCGGACTCTTTTTGTTTCAACTGTTGTTCTCTGATTGATCTCTTTTGACCTTATTGCCTTATTGGAGATCCAATTGACGAGACGCGTGATATAAGTAAAAAATCTGAATTCCTTCAGCTCTGTTAGTGTTAGCTAAGTCTTTTACTACTCAGCAACGGACACCAATCTGCATTGGCGAGTGAAGAAGAAGAAGAAGAAGAAGAAGAAGAAGAAAAAGAAGAAAACGAAGGATTTGCATCAGGGTTAAAATCTGAAAAGGAAGTCAGACTTCATAGATGAGACTTGGGTCTACTTGCCAAGGAAACCAGACCTGGTTTCAGACCTTGAAGCTCTCCAATGGTGGGAAGGAGAGAAGGAGACGAACCGAGAGAGAGAGGAAGACGGTAAGTTGAGGTTGTAAAGTACCTTTTCTGCGTTTTGGGTTTAGAATTTCATCGGGTAAGCTAAATCGGGTTGGGCTTAATGAAATGGAGCAAATCAATCTCCACCACACAATCTTTATGTGTCACAGGTCGCTAAAATGAAGGTGGTATTGTCAGGTATTGCCAGATTAAAGAATTGAAAAGGATTTTTATCCAGTTTTTTTTGTGGTAAAAAATTACATGTTTCTAGTTGGTGGTTGTTGGGGGAAAACGAGGGCTGTGTGCCACTAACTTCATTTTATTAGAGAGCCACAGAGTTAAAGGTGCTATGATCCTCTCCACACCCACACAATATGTACTGATCCATCTTCAGATATTTGAGGCACACCAATATATTGGCCAAATTAGCAACTGACACTTGGTGGTTTGCAGTGTACCATCTCTCGAATAACTAGGGCCCTCTTTTTATCAAAAAAAAGAATAACTAGGGCCCACATATCATTAACTGAAATACACAAGTGGTGGACCATCTGAGCATTAGATGGAAAGGCTTGGTGATGTATCTATCATAACCTAATCCATATATCATCCAATCCTGCCCTGATATAATAGTCAATGTTCATGGCCACTCTTATCACCATCTAATCCTTCAGATATCCAAACCAACCCATAACATTCTCACCCATTCATCTGCTCTATATGTTTTCTTCTGCAATATTGCCTATATATATGATTTGTGCATAGGAATGTGTGAGATGGGGACCACATTTGCTTCATTTAAGGAGGAGTAGCAATATTAGTTTGATTCATTAAGAGGTGTAACACCACAAGTCTCAACTCTCAACTGCTAATTCCGGCTGATGGCATTTTTTGAAAATTTGACTACAATTAGGGGCATTGTAAGTTGCAGCAGAAAAGGAATTATGGAATCAGGCAGGGACGATTGCTAGTCGCTACCCAGGAGGGTGGGCACGCATGTTGTTGACGAGTTGATGACTGCTGGGCCTGCTTCGGTTCCTAATCCAAGTATCCAACAACTAAAAGGCCCGTGGTCTAATCTACCTGCCTTCGTAAGACCTTTTTTCATCTCTTGTACGGTTGAGTGGTGGATGACATTATGACACCTTCATGCAAGCACAATTAACACATTGCAATTGTTGGGAGAGGACTGCTTGCTTGCTTGCCCTAACTAGGGGTGTCAAGAATACCCGGCTGGCCCGAACCCGCCCTGAGCCTGGCCCAGACCCGACCCTGATCTGTCAGCCCGAAGGGCGGGTCAAGGTAGAGATTTTGGCTGACCCTGATAGGGTCGGGTTGGGTCGGAAATAATTCCCCGGGCTTGGCCCGGCCTAGCCCGGACCCGACCCTGAATTGGGTATAAGCATTTATATGGCTCAAAATACCAACATGCCCATAAGAGTGATAAATAACCCTAATCCCATATGGCCATATTCCCTTTTCGTTTTCATTTTTCACAATTTCAGCCTTCGTTCTTCAAAATCTTTGGATACAGTGGGGGCTGTGAGGGCATAGAATCATGAGCTGCTTCAGAACTTCTTCTTCTTCATCCGCGAGATTTCACGAACATATTTTAATAATGAGCCTTCGTTTGTGCATCGGATAGGAAAATAACATATTCCCATTTTATTAATTTTCTTCTTCTTCATCCGCGAGAAACTGAGAAAGCTGCCGCTCGACTACGACGACTAGCAGCTTTCTTCTTCCTCGGTTCCTCCTTCACAGATTCGCATCAAGGTATGTCATCACTTCATTTTTATTTGGATCTTTCCCCATCTTCGCAACACTGCTGCTAGTATACGTGGACTCAGATCTGAAATGCATCTCTCTTGATCAGCTTTTGTGTTTATTGTTTTTAAATCTTTGAATGCATGTTCTCTGTGATCTATTTGTCTTGATCAATTCCTTGATTAGCTTTGGACTTGGGATAACAACTGTTTTGTTTGTTTACCTGAACATCTAGCTAATAGATTCCAACGACCTTCACCATGATGAGAAATGTAATGGATGAGAAGAGTGTTTCTAGTGTGCTTTCATCGACATGTACCTGATAATGTTATGAAGGAAAATTTTCAAATAAAATCTTATTCTTTTTTATTTTTTGGATAGGTTTAGGCACTAAAGTTGATCTCTAAAGCTTCTAACAAGAAAACTTTTCGTTTGGCCTTTAGATAGAAGGGTAATCAGCAAAGAACTAGTGCAATATCGGAGAAAAAAAAACCGATTCAATTCCAAATCAAGCAACCAGTGGTCTATCGCATGTGTGCATGAATATTTGCAAACAGGGGTGCTCCTGTGCCAGATCTTTTGACTTCACAGTTTTTATGATCGTAACAGCGTAAGGGCTTGTATAGTTGCACCTACACAGACCTTTTAGCTTGACAGATTTTGTGGCTGGTTTTTTTTTTTTTTTTTGGTAGATTTTTGTGGCTGGTTAGGGCCTGCCCAGTGAGTAATGTTTTCTTCATAATAAATGCCAGAAGAACTGTAAGACCTTGATATATTTTTAGCATTTGCACAGATGAGACTTCAACTTATTACTACATCAATATGGAATCAAGTCGGAAAGTTCAGTCTACATTGAGAATAAGGGGATCACATGGATTTTACAACAATGTACACTGCCCAAGTATATGCTTGATATACACATCTCTCTAGTTGATTTAACCAAAGGTTTTCTCACTACTGTAACACATGTATAGAAACCCATCTTCCGCCTTGAAAGATTGATAAACAGAATCCATGAGACTCCCTGCAGGTAATAGTTGGAGACATACACATGAACACCTCCTTTTTTTCAACTAAGAATAATAATGTGCTGCTATAGAAGTTGTAGAAAAGATGTCGATGAAGGCACACTAGAAACACTCCGTCCTCTGAATAAATGAGCATTGCTGCTATTTCATAGCCTAAAGTAATGTTTTCTTCATGATTTATTTTCCACAAATATAAATTTTTGGACATGGTTTTAAAATTGACCAAAGCCCTTTGGTTCTTTTGCAACCCTGGAAATGGAATGTTGGGGGTTATCCTCTGTTGTTCATGCCAGAAATTACTGCACTGGATATGTTGGATGTACTTTGTATGGTTAAACATGAAAACAGTATAAACCTATCCACAAATGAGTTGTAGAGCATATTTCATGACATTGTAGTTGGAATGATGTTTTATTTTAGTAATTTTTTTTTCTAAAGTTAGCCGGTGTTAGATGAACTAGCTTGAGAAGGGAGGGACAAAGAGAGTGGATAAGGGTCTGATAAGATGGTTTTTTGTGGAGAGGGAATGGTTCTTATAATGGGTGTGAAAGGGTGGTGCTTTCAGATCAGATCTACATATAGAGCAAGTCTCCTTCTTCTTCATTAATGTATCAATCATTGAGTGGGAGCTCATCACTCACACCATGTATCAATCATATAGAGCAAGTCTCCTTCTTCTTCACTATTTTCTTCAACTTATTGCTTCAAAGATCTTACGCATGTCTGGATTTTTGAATTTGTACAGATCTCAATGGAGGAAAACAAAAACCCAAGGCAGCCAAACTCAAGTTCAAATCATCCAAATTCAAATCCAGTTGAATCAAGCTCTAAGGATCCTGTGACAAGCTCTACAGAGGCACAACCAAACTCTAATGCTTCTGAGGTATCTTCTAATCCCCTCACTATAGGGTCATCTAGTATTTGGAATCACTTCACTAAAGTTATACCTCCCAGTGGTTCAAAAGCTACTAAGTGCAAGTATTGCCATAAGGAATTTGGTTGTGCAAGTGAACATGGTACTAGTTCACTAAAACGACATTTGGATAGATGTCTTCTGTGTCCAAGTAGTGAAAAAAATAAAAAGCAAAAACTTTTGGATTTTAAAGTTGACACGAGTGATGGTAAGAGTACAATCACTAGTATCTTAGGTTGGAAATATGATTATGAATTGTGTAGAAAGGCGCTTGCTCGCATGATTATTATGGATGAATTGCCTTTCATATTTGTAGAGCGGGACGGGTTTAGAGATTTTTGTAAGGCTTTACAGCCTAGGTTTAATACTTTGACCCGTAACACTGTGGCACAAGATTGCTTGCAATTGTATCTGAGGGAGAAAAAGAAGTTGCAAGATTTGTTTAAGAGAAACTGCTCAACGGGTGTCCCTCACCACAGATATGTGGACTTTTATCCAAAATCTTGGTTATTTGTGCCTCACAGCACATTTCATTGACCGAAATTGAAAATTGCAAAAGAAAATCATTAACTTTTGCGTAGTTCCATCACCACATACTGATGAAGCAATTAGTAATGCCCTTGAGCTGTGTTTGATTGATAGGGGGTTGGATAAACTGTGTAGTATTATTGTGGACAATGCAAGCAGTAATGATGTTGCAATTCGAAATTTAAAGAGAAGATTTAATAAGAAAAATGGGTTGTTGTTGGGTGGTGAGTTTTTTCATATGAGATGTGCTGCCCATATTTTGAATTTGATTGTCAAGAAAGGTCTTGAGGATTGTGGAGATGTTGTAAGCAGAGTTTGCTCTGTAGTGAAGTATGTAAGGAGTTCACCATCAAGGTCACAACAGTTTAGATTGTGTTGTGAGCAAGAAAAGATTGAGTGTAAGAAAGCTTTGAGTTTAGATGTTTCTACTCGTTGGAACTCTACATATCTTATGTTGCAAACTGCTTTAGAGTTTCAAAAAGCTTTTGAATGTGTAGAAGATAGAGACCCAAACTTTACTATGGAGTGCAAGGATGGGGTCCCAACTACTCAAGATTGGGAGAAAGCTAAAGTTTAATGCACGATGTTGGAGTTTTTTTACAATGCAACTACAAGATTGTCTGGGTCTCTTTTTACTACTTCAAATCTTTACTTCAAAGAGATTAGTGTGATTGAATCATAGTTGAACAAGTGGTCAAGAAGTGAAGATGACATGATTTGGGATATGTCGTTAGCAATGAAAGAAAAATTTGACAAATATTGGGGTGGTAGTGGCACTGACAAAATGAATATTATGTTGGTTGTTGCTCGTGTTCTTAATCCACGATTTAAGTTGAGATATGTAAAATATTGCTATTCAAAATTATATTCTCAACTTGAGGTGGAAGAGAAAATTGAGAGGATTAAAAATGTCATGGATCGTCTCTTGAGACATTACTAAATGCAGGGGTCGACAAGTAGTACAGTGAGAGTTGATTCATCTACAACCTCTTTTGATGGTTCATCAATAGATGATGATGACAGTGAATTTTCAGAAAGGGGTTTTCATAATGCATTAGAAGAGGAGGAGCGTTTCCATGTTACATCTGGCTTAGACAAATATTTGTTGGAATGTATTGAGAAGGAGGATGAACTCAATTCTTTTGACATCATGAATTGGTGGAAGGTCAATAATACAAGATTTGTGGGTCTAAGTAAGATGGCAAGGGATGTTTTGGCGATTCCTGTCTCAAGTGTTGCTTCAGAGTGTGCTTTTAGCACTGGTGGTAGGATTTTAGACCAGTTCTGTAGCTCTTTGACATCTAAGATGATAGAGGCATTGGTATGTACACAAGATTGGCTACGACAGGCACCGGTTTCAGTTGATCTTGAAGAGAACTTAATTGACCTTGAGAAGATCGAATCAGGTAACAACCTTTTAAATTCCCTTATATCATTCAATTACAATAATAATAAAAACATTATGAATGATGATTAAGTTTATTGATTTGTTCATTTGTTAAATGTGTTTTTTTTTTCAGCTACTAACAATGATTGTGGTGATGCAACTATAACTTTGACTTGATGGATGATAATGCATACTTATTTGGCCTGAACTGATAAGGACATGTACCCAAACAATAGTTCTTATTAGCTAATATTTTCTTTGACATCTGCTTGTATTAATAGAGTTGTCCCCTTATTTTGGGCATTTTTTTTTCCAGGAATCCTAGATTCAAGCATATCATAGAGATGGATCATGGATGCTGCTGTGATTGATGGTTGATTGTGGCAGTATTTTTATTCATGGATGATTGTGGCATTAGTATTTTTATGGATGCTTGTGGTAGTATTTATATGGATATTTGTGGTAGATTATTATGGATGATTGTGGTAATATTTTTATGATGTTTGTGGAAGTATTTTATTTATGGATGTTTGTGACAGTAGGTTTATTTATGGATGTTATGGCAATATTTTTATTTATGGATTTTTATAGATGTTTGTGAATTATTTTTATTTAAATTTTCAAGTCCCTCTCTCCCTCTCTCTCCTTCCCATCTTATTCTTATTCTTTAAAGAATTTTTCAAGTTTTTTTTCGATATATTCTTTGATATATATCAATCAGGGTCAAGACAGGGTTAAAACAGGGCCAAGACAGGGTCAATCAGGGCCAACCTGACCCTGCCCGACCCTATCAGGGTTGGGTCGGGTCGGGCCGGGCCGGGCCAGAGAAAAACCCTAGCAGGGTCGGGTCAGGGTTGAGGGTTTCTTGGCCCTGCGAGGGTTGGGTCAGGGTCAGGGTTTAGGCAGCCCCGGCCCAACCCGACCCATTGACACCCCTAGCCCTAACAACCATTGGGTATGATCTCTCTCTCTCGTCCTAACAAATTGCTCTATGACTTTTTTGTTCGTAGGTACATCTTGTTGTCACCGAATTAGTGAACTGAGAAGTTGAAACCTCCTTTTGATTTTCCCTTGACTTTTTTTTTTTGGTAAAAATTTCCCCTTGACTTATTCCCAAAACTTATTTAGGACGCGTTTGGTAATGTTCAGAACAATTCTTTTGTTCTAAAAGAACAAAAAAACATCAAAACGCGTTTGGTTGTACAGTTCATTTTTTCGTTATTTTAGAACGAACCGGAGGTTATTAGCACCAGAGACGGTCTGCAAAGAACAAAAACAAATCGTGACGGACAAAACCCGTGATTTTTCGAGACTACCAACGAAACTCATCTCGCTCTGCCCGTGGAAGTTTGGAGACGACGAAGGAAACTCCTCGCTCTGCAACCCTAGGTGAGATCTCTCTCTCCCTCTCTGTCTCTCGCATGCTCTGCCTCTCTCTTGCGTTGTTTCCCTCTCTATCTCTCGCACTCTCTGCATCTCTCTCTCGCTCTTTCCCTCTCTTTGTCTCTCTCTCTCTCCCTCTCATACTCTCCCTCACTGTCTCTGTGTCGATCTCTCTGACGATTTATCCAATTTGTTTCCCATTTTGTCTCAGGAAGTGGATCAACACCCCTTTAATCAGCACCCTTCAACCGAAAAGGTATGGATCAGCACCCCTTTGTTTCCCATTTTGTCTCAGGTTAATATTATATCTCAGATTTAAAACTCAAAACGGCACCTGTGGAAGGTGTAATCCTCAATAATATTGAAACAGGGGATGGGTGAAGAAGATCTGTATGTATAAGGGTAGTTTGGTTCCATAAATTGCTTGTATGTATGCATTCTCTTCATAGTCTCTCTAATAAATGACTAAAATCTGTCTTTTTTTATTTTATTTTGAAGAAGCCGTAACTGTATATTTTCTTCCTGCTGGGAATTGGACCAAGTCTCCTGCTGGTAGTTCAATTTTTGTGGATCCTTGCAATCAAACGGAGCCTTTAAGGGCGAGGTCTTGTGAAATTTGTATAAACATGATCCCGAACCTTCACTATGAAGATCAGAATTTATGGATTATTTAAGGGTTCACTGTTCACGGCTTCATGGTGAAGCAAATGACTTGTTTTGTTCTCTTTTTAGAATTTTAGATTTAATGAAAGGATCCATCTGTTTATTTCAACTGATTCAAGAACTTTGATTGCTCTATTTCACTAGAATCACAAGAACACAGGCACAATGAGTAAATCGAATAAATTTGATTCATCCATCCATGGAACTTGTTTCTTTCTTCCTTTCTTTTTCAGCCCATTCAAATTCATTGTTGATCCTTATTGCAGGGGTGAAGGAGAGAACCACTTTCTTTGTTTCTTTGTTTCAAAACTAAAATTCCAATAAACTTTGGTATTTTAGTTTGGAAGTAACTAACTCAATCCCTTCCGGAGATTTACCTAGAAAAGAAAATAAGCTAGTCTGTCAATCTCTCTCTCTCTCTCTCTCTCTCTCTCTCTCTCTCTCTCTCACTTCATTCTTCCATACCTGCGTAGACCTTGTTAGATCTATTCTCCTGAGACCCAACTGCCAACCCATATCCTTCCTTCCCTTCTGCAGTTTTTGTAAGTTGAAAGTACACTTATAAGGGTAGTTTGGTTCCATAAATTGTTTATGTATGTGAGTTTGTATTTGTTTCTATCCTCTTATAGGTATATATTGTTATAAGTATATATTGGATATTTTATCAAGTTGAGACTCAGTTCAATTAAACCACAAATATACTCTCTTCCCATAATTAGGTGGTTCGGCAAGGTCTAGATATATTCTCTTCCCATAAATGGCTGCCTATTCACTTGCACAGCTTCATTACAAATCTGAACAGGCCTTCAAGAGGCCATTTCACACCTTAAAATTGCAGCATCAACCTTACTTTGATGTAACACAATTGCTTGACAGTTCAATTAAGCCACAAATATACTGCTCACGCACTGCATGTGTGATAACTTGCAAACCAAATAGATGTAATAAAGGAATTGTTTCAACACAAACCTGACAAACATAGGTCATCTTGGACTTCTACTAGCAGTTGCAGATTATGTTGAATAATGTAATTTACTAATGATAGATTACACCTAATGGTGTAAATATGCACAGGGAGTGAACAATTGATAATGTAATTGATCTATGCTTGATAAGCTTCAATAGTAATAGTTTCAGATGTAGAGTACCATGCTTGTGGGGAGGTGTTTTTCTTTCACTTGTGGTCTCATAAACTACAGTGGGCACAACTCCTGCTGTTTCACTACCACTATTACCTCAAGTAAGACCTTTTAATTTCTGTTGTAATAAGTTTAGGACAGTTATAACTTCTGTTGTTTCTTAACTGGATTTTTGTCAAATAAACATTTTTGTTTTCCACACTGTAGGATCAGCTTTTGATTCATAGACTCTCGAAGAACAATGGCAATGTCTGGGGTCCCAAGGAGGGAGGGGAGTTGAGAGTTCATGAAAATGTGTAGGAACTTGCCACCGATTTGGCTGACTATATAGCTGAATTATGTGAGATATCAATGAAGGAGAGGGAGTTCTTTGCCATTGCCTTATCTGGTAGTTCTCTCATCAGCTTGATGGGGGGTAAAAACGTTTTCCCTTTCCACAGTTTCGTTGAGTGATTTCTTTTGGTGCTTCTTGGGCCACTAAAATTCATTCATTGCAAATTACTTCAAAAAAAGAATGGAGAATATAATTTGGTTTAATCTTTTGTGTTAATTCATTGACAACTTGATGGGTCTTTAGCTCAAATTGGTAGAGCACTTGGAACATGAGCATGTTCCAAGAGGATGGTGGTTCGAGTCCACCAAGGCCCTCTTTATTCAACTGTTCATAGCATAGTCAGTTATGCCACTAATCCATACAAGAACCCAATTTTATTGGCATCTTTGAAATTTGACATCTTTTTATACTTACTTTGGTTATGTTAATGAGATACTTTAATTTTATGCTAAAGTTGGTAAGATAAAAGGATTTTACAAGTCTTTTTTTGGTATAATTGACAAAGAAATGACATTATTGTAATTAATATCAAATAGAGAAGAACAGGTTTTATCAAACACCATTTTCGTTCTGAACGACGTTCTTGAGACTGTTACCAAACGGTCATTTTCGATCTCAGAATGCCGTTCCAGACCAGAAACGCAAAAGAACATTTCTAGTCAAGAACGGACGTTCTTTGTTCAGACCGTTACCAAACGCAGCCTTAATGTAGGGGTGTTGCTGCCGATATCTTCCTTCCGTGGTTTAGCCTAACCCGGTCTGGACCTGAACTACAACAAAACCAGAAAGCAGGGGAGGTTAGCACCCCGGGATTGGCCCAAAGGGAGGTCCCTCCAATGCCTAAGTCAGAAATTGAGACTAAACAGTAGTTTTTGGTGGCTAGAGGTGGAGAGCTCGATTTCGAGGATCTGCTTCTCTGAGGTCTCTGGACTTACCTTTCTCCTTTATGTCCTCCTTTTTGTATATCCCTTCCTCTCTTTCCTCAAATGTCCTTTTTGCCACTTTTTTAGGGTTATCTAGCTCCCAAGGCAAATTAGAGATTTGGTATGGGGACCATATAACCGAATTGTCAATACCTGTCGCTGGTCGGGCCCTTTAATGGCCCCCGTGTAATGTTTGTCTGCTCCCTTCTTCCATCATGAGATCGTGGTTGAGGATTCGGTTGAGTCGGGGGTGTCTCTCTCTTTACATTGGCGCATTAGTTTGGTCCCATATTGGTTTGGTCCCGTTACACGTGTCTAGTTGGCACTGGAGGTCGGGATTAGACCGTATCATAAGTCCCCCACCCCTTCAAGTCTTTGAAAAAGAGTCGATGCAGTAAGGTGGGCCCTGGGATCTTTGTCTTGAAAAATTTAATCATGGTGGGGTCCATATCATACCGTATTGTACCGTACCATATAAGTCCCCCACTCCGTCGAGCCATTGGAAAGGGTTGGGGGAATAAATTGTATCTTTTGCGATGGGACTGGTTATGGCGATTGTCAGGTTTCTCGGGGGCCGTTCCGCTTAAACCGACTTTAGCGGCGGTACTGATGTTTTGGAGTCTCGTTCATGATGGCCGCAGGTACCATTTGCAATTTGATTTTTGAAAGGAGGTTTGATCTGGGCCATTAATCTGTGTGCGCTGCTTATCGTTGGATTTGGGGTCATTTTTTCTGAGAAACGTATATATGTGTTTTCCTCTATTGCGAGTGTTTCTTCTGTTGCAAGTTGTCAGTTGAGGATTCTTTTTTTCATCTATTCGGGTTTTCTGCTTCTTGTGAGGTGCTTCGATGCTCGTTTCTTCTTGCTTTAGGTGTCTTTTAGAGTATGTCTTCGGGGTTTGAGAGAAGGGACGATGCTTCTTCCGGTGAGGGTGAGGGTGCCTCCTCTAGCGGCGGTGAGTCCGTTGGTTTTCCCTTTTATGTATTGTCCCCTGTACCTGGGAATATGCATCGTTGCACCATGGGAGGGAGACTAGAGATGGCTGAGGCGTTGTCTTGTGTTCATGTTAAGGGCCCTAGAGATTTTTATTTTATCCTGAAGGAGGAGGATTTTGTGCGGATTAGGTCACGTTATCAGATTCCTTCATCATTCAAGCTGTCTTTGCCAGAAAAGACCGACACCGTTATGTCAAGGAGGCCTGGGGCGTGTGTCTTCTACAAGGAGATTTTTTATCTGGAGTGCGTCTACCATTGCATTCTCTATTCTTCGATGTCCTCCATCGTTATGGCATTGCCCGTGAATAGGGGAGGCACCATCGTGGTTCTACTTTTCTCACAGCAAAAAGGAGGTGAAGATAGTCCAACTTACCAATAAGGTTGTCGACGGTTGGAGGAACAAGTTTTTTTGGGTTAAGTCACCCTTCGGTTTTGCTATGCATTGGGTGTAAGGGGTCTCGATTAGATTTGTGAACCAAGCCGGTGCCTTGTCTAGGTCGGAGGTGGAGCGGTTGAAGTCTCTATGTGCAGGTAGGGTTGTGCCCTACATTGACTTGAATATCCATCGAGTGTTGGTTGATGTTGGTCTGGTTCGAGGTATACGGCAACTCCAGTCACTACTTGCTCCAACTTGTGAGTTGTTTCTCCTTCTTTCTCTCTTCTTTCTTTATTTTTGAGATTGTTGTGTTTTGTCCTCGGACAGGTGAGGTTGTTGGCGGTGATGAAGGGGCTGAGATGTCGGTAAGTGGCTGGAGGAAGGGAACTTTTGCTGGTAGTGTGTTGAACAAGAAGGCTCGAAAGGGCGAAGTGCACCTGGCCTCTATGGCAGATGCCATTTCCGCTAGGAGGATGAGCGAGGGGGCCGTGAGCTCGCCCAAGGGTGAATTACGTAGGAAGAAGAGGAGGAGGTTGGTGTCAATAGGTGACAAGGTTCCTTCTTCCTCGGCCCATGGTGAGTTTCGGTTGGAGGCGGTTGTTGTGGGACCTGGGGTTTTCGCTGACCTGTTTGGGACTGGCCCCGTGACTTTTTCGGAGCCAAGGGAAGAGTTTTGTGAGGTTGATGTGATTCTCCCACTATTCGAGAGTGTGCAGGTTCCTAAGGGTTCCATTGGTAGGCTCAACGGGGAGTGGGACTCTCTTGTCGTCTGGTGTGGCCTTTCTGACAAGATGGAGGGTGTTAGGGTTGCTGATGAAGGTGTTATGGGGGATGGAAAGGGTATTCTTGCTTGGGGTTTGAAGGGATGCCAGGATGGCGCTGGCCCCTCGCGTGGCGTTCCCTCTTGGAATATCACAGTGGAGGACTCTATTCTAGGTGATAGCCCTATTGCAGGGGAGATTTTACAGCATGCACTACCGCCCGTGGATGTGCGACTCGTTACAGAGGGGTGTCTGGAATCTTTTGCGAGCTCGTCTCTAAGCAAGCTCGGTTTTGTAAGTTCTTGTCTTTACTTTTTTCGGCATGTATGGGGCGTCCTTGGTTTTATGTTTCAATTCTCTATTGTTTAGCCTTCTTGTTGTAAGGGGTGCTGCTTGTAGCCGCCATGGTGAGGCGTCAATAGGAGTAGATAAAGAGTTTGAGTCTTTCGTTGCACAAGGTGCAATCCAACTTCTTAAGCTGAGTGATGACAGATAGAACAGAGAGGGATGAGGTGGTTAGGTTGAAGAAGCAGGTTATCCCGAGGGAGATCGATTTGACTTAGGAGTGACATTCTAATAAGGTGATGAAGAGAGACCTCCAATCGGCTTGGAAGGGCGTCGAGAGGTTGGAGAGGCTCCGTGATAGTAATAAGAAGACTATCAAAGATCAGGAGATGGAACTCAAGCAAGCTCGGGAGTATTAGGTGGAGGCAGAGAAGAAGTATGACTTGCTTACTTGTGAACATAAAGAGCATGTGGCTATGGCATGGTTGCTCATCGTAAGGAAAGAGGAGGTGGATAAAACTCTGGTGGAGGCCCGAAAGAAGTATGAGGAGCAGGTCGAGCTCATGGAGCGGGTTACTGCTTAGAAGAAAGAGCTCGAGGAGACCCTTGAGAGAGAACGGATGAGGTTTGTGGAGGTCTCTTTAGTGAGATGCGAGGAGATCGTTGTGGAGTTCCGAGCGTCCGAGCCTTATGCGGATGAGATTGAAGACGCAATGGAGGCTCGAGTTTAGTCTGAGAGTTTAGTGAATATGTCCAGTGCTTTGTTGTAGAAGCACTTTGATGAAGGGGCTGAGGGGGTGCAAGGGTTCATTCAGAATTTTTATCTAAGGGAGTCGAATTACAATTTTTTTGGTTTCGCTAAGAGTAGTGGCCGTCGAGGGCGGTGATGGAGGCCTGCCTGTGGTGATTGATTCGGAGTAGTGGTGTGAGGATGATTTTTTTTTTGTTTTCTTGCCCCCTTTCTGTAATCATTGGCATTAAGTGGACAATATGCAACTCTTATTTCTTTTATCATTTATTGTGCTCCTCCCTCCGCCTTTTTGCTAGGGATTTCTAGGTGGTTACTGACGTACCTCAACTCTGGGGCGATCCTAAAGGTTTTTCACGTTTGTCGATGGATCATTCCCAAGGATTAATTAATTAGACGGGGGTGCGTTGGTTGAGATTTCTTTAGTTTGGCATTGCTTTAAGTGGCTCTTGCCACACTTATAAATAGCTATTAGGGGTTTCTTTGATCACCATAGTCACTCTCCTTGTTTTGTCTCGCTCTACTGACATGTCTTATCACTTAGTGGCAAATTATGAGAGAAAGATCTCCGTAGTGCAGGTGGAATCTGGGACCCAGCCTGTTCCAGCAGAGGGGCCTGCTTTGCACTGAGGCTATTACGGAGATGTCCTCCGGTGTCTACACGGCTGGTGTTTATAGGAAGCGGCCATCTGAGTCTACTCTGGAGGGTTCGTCCTTTCATTTTTCTGGCTCTCCTCCCACCTTTCGCCGGCGAAGGTCTCCTGCAGCATCTAATCCTGACATTCCAAAAATGCTAACGAACTTAGAGAATCAGTAGAAGGAGGCTCTGGAGTTGTGAGTGGAGTTGGAACGTGAGCATGCATGGTTGGAGAGGAAGTCTGTGTTGGTTCAAATGATGCTAGAGCGGTCTTTGGGGAGCTTGGTGCAGTGAAGATAATGGTGCGGGAGATGTTGGAGGATGAGTGGGAGTTGCGTGCCCGAGCGGATCGTCATCAGGTAAGGGCTGATGAACTTGAGAGGCACTTCAAGACTGCATCTTCCAAGGTTGATCATGCCATCTGCCAAGCTTTTGCATTGCCTGAGGACCCGTAATCTATCTTCCCGGTGTTGTCGGGGTCATAGGACCCTGGAATATTTTGGCTTCTTGTTTCTTTTCCCCTGGTGGGACATTCTGTTATTTTGGCCTCTTGCACAAGGCGTCTTTAGTTCGTTTTCCTTTCTTCTCTTCTTCCCCCCCCCCTTTCTCTCTCTTTGTTTTTTTTTTGGAACTTTTTTAATAAAGTTTTAGGATACCTTCCCTTCTTTGCTTCTTGTCGTTTTACACTCTCCCATCCTGATGGAGATTGTGTTGGGTTATTCCTAGTGTGACATTGTTGTTCCTTAGCCAATTAGAATCTTCCACGTGGTTCCTGGTCGAGTTTCTTTTGAGGGATTTGATTGGATGTGCCACTTTTATTCCATCGATGGGGGTTTGGTGAGGTATCTCCTTGGTTGCTTTATTGGCGGCATTACTTTCCTTTTGAAAGGTCGCCTTTCTAGGATTCTCACGTCTTTTTGAGATCTTTTGGTCATGGGACTGGTGAAAGGAGGGTGCAACGCGGTTGCACTACGTAGGCTCTGATGTAGGTTGTTCAAATGGGTTTCTCAGTTTATGGGAAGGTCCTTGAATCTGGACCGTTGTCTCTTTTCATCTCGGCCATTGTTTTGTTATAAATAGGGGTCCAAGGTTCTCCTCTTGGTATGTATCTTCTCTTATTCTTGCTCCCATGGCTGCCTTTTACGGGTTTTATCCCTGTGATTCCATGGCTGTTCTTTTTTTTCCTCTAGTGTTGCCTTTGCCGTTGTTTTGGGAGTCACAAGCGATGTTGCTCCAATGAAGCCGTTCCAGGGGTGGTGTTCTCCTAGCTGTCCTCGGCTCTGATCTTTGAACGATGAAGTCCCCCTAGCCTTGATCTTCGAACGACGTGTGGCATCGTATTTTGTTTGCAGGATTAATGCAGCCTCTCTATGCGTTTATGCTTAGCCACACTTTACTGGCACAAAGAGGTGGGGAATCTTATGGTGGTCGTCTCCTTACTCCTGCCTGGTATTCTCCCATCTCCAAGCGGTGGGAATCTATTACTGGGATGCATCCTTGGCTCGGAGGATCTGTGGGTCTGCAAGTGGAGGATCCGTGGAGCGGCGAGCTCCTCAGGATGCCATTTTGGTCGCTTGACCTAACATTCCTTTCGCGGACTCTCTTCGCGGGTCCCATTGGGGTGTTATCTCATTGGGTCGACCCGGGCACCATAGAGACCTACCACTGACTGTACCCCTTCTGTCGTCTCCTTGCTTTTTGGCCCTAGTTCATGAGAGACCCTGCTCTCCATGTGTGCATGGTGGGATGTGGAGTTTAATGGAGGCCAAGCATGTTTAACCCTCTC
Source organism: Telopea speciosissima (assembly GCF_018873765.1). Taxonomy (NCBI): domain Eukaryota; kingdom Viridiplantae; phylum Streptophyta; class Magnoliopsida; order Proteales; family Proteaceae; genus Telopea; species Telopea speciosissima. The sequence goes on from NC_057926.1 coordinate 12,134,124, forward strand.
TTGGCCCTGTCAAGGTCCTTATTCCTGTTTCTATGTTGTAAAACATGCTTGGGTGGGAGTTGGGGTTTCTCTTTCTTCCAAATCCTGCTTCTATGTTGTAAAATGTTAAAGGATTTGAGTCCTAAAGTTGTAATATTCAATGGATAATAAAGAGTGCTCCCTTTTCTTCCTATGGTTCTTATCCCTTATTTTTTACTCGTGAGAAATTGATATTCATGTGAGCTTGCAAATTTAGGTCGTGTTTGTGACGTAAGTATACCTTTGTGATGACGTTGGGCCCTCCGACCTTAAGGGCTCGGGGGTTTCGTTGAAGATTTCTTATGAGGGTTTCGTCAATTGTCTACTTGCAGGGATCGAACTCGCGGTTTCTTTGGAGACTTGGCACAGTCTCATGAGTTTTTATTGTGGGGGCCTTAACACAGGCCTACAGTACTTGGCGAGGTGGACCTTAACATAGGTCTAGAGTGCTTGGCGAGGTGGACCATAGCACAGGTCTGGAGCGCTTGGCGAGGTGGACCTTAGCACAGGCCTAGAACGCTTGGTGAGGTGGACCTTAGCACAGGTCTAGAGTGCTTGGCGAGGTGGGCCTTAACACAGGCCTGGAACACTTGGCGAGGTGGACCTTAGCATAGTTCTAGAGCACTTGGCGAGGTAGGCCTTAACACAGGCCTAGAACACTTGGTGAAGTGGACCTTAGCATAGGTCTAGAGCGCTTGGCGAGGTAGACCTTAGCACAGATCTAGAGCACTTTGCGAGGTGGGCCTGAACACAAGCGTATAACACTTGGCGAGGTGGACCTTAGCACAGGTCTAGAGTGCTTGGTGAGGTGGGCCTTAGCACAGGCCTAGAGCACTTGGCCTTAATACAGGCCTAGAATGCTTGGCGAGGTGGACCTTAGCATAGGTTTAGAACACTTGGCGAGATGGAGAAATCGACGAGCTTGACATAACGTTCATTCATGATTTAGAAACAACCTGCGAATCAAAGAACTTTGCATGTAGTATTATTGTAGAAGAGGAAATACATAAGTGGGGTCGCGAGCCTATAGGGATGTGACACTAACATCTTCCCACTCTCTTAACTTGACCACTTACCCCGAACCTCTGACCAGACCAAACGGAATCATGTAGCCCTTCACAGGGCTACCTCAATCGGGTCCTAGGCCCTAACCTTAGGTGGCAACTCCATTTTAAATTATTGTATGACCCCTACCCCGTGATAATCATAATCTTGAGAAGATGCATTCCTTCTCTCTCAATCGAGGAGACTAACGAAACCGCCCTACATATCGTGGCGCAGCGGGGAACGGATCCTCACAGTGGCGACTCCGCTGGGGATTGATGGTTAAGCTTTCAATACTAGATGCTACCATTTAACGTATGAATTTTCTCCCTTCTGCGTTGATTGGTTGATAACATGTTTAGCTAACACCGTTTGTTGTACTAACTGCATAATACATTGTGTTCGAAGTGAAATCAAACGACGAGGGTACTCCCTGTTGTGCCTCTACCTCCGGGGAGGTGGGGCTCATCATACTAAGTACTCTGAGATCGAATGATAGCCGTTCCTACACCACTATCATGCACACACACATGGCATGGGAACACATTTAGCCCTGTGGTTAGTCGTTGGACCCCATGTGTAGTCATGGATAATTCGCGATGAAGCCACAGCCCTTGATATTTACTTTACGGGTTTAAAATCACCGACGAGGGCATTCACTAGTGTGCCGTGGGGTACTTTTGCTACCCAAAAAGGGCACTAGGTTGATTACTCTGAGATCGTGTGACCTATTCCCCAGGTATATCAAAAGAACCACGTACCAACAATTCGCTATCACGAGCGATAGGTATATCGGTCCAATCAAGGGTGACCTTATTTTGTCCTATCAGCCTACCTATATTACATGCATCATGTACGAAATTAGATCGTAGATGATTAGGATACGCCACAAACTAACCACATAAATTTCGAGGCTGAAAGTGGAATTCTCAGCAGTATACCCCTTCCTAATGCAGACTACCAATCAGGGAAAGAGCTCTATTTGTCCCTCAGATTTCCCTTGGTTAAGGGTGTCAAAACCAAACCAAAAATCGAAAATCGAACCCGAAACCAAGCCGAATTAACCAAACCGAGCCGAACCGAATTAATTCGGTTAGGTTTCGATTCAAATGTACGATAACTTAATTCGATTCAGTTTCATGTCCAAACCAGTCGGTTTGAACCGAAACCGAGTCGAATACCCATTTAATTCCCAAACCCTATATCTTTTAATATCTTTTGGGTAAATGATATTTAATAAAATAACTAAATAAAGTAACCAAAACCGTATACACCAAAATCAAAAACCATATTTATCTTCTTTGTTTTTTTGGTAATTGTCCAACACTTAAGCTCTAATTCTCTAACAGAATAGGTTTTCATATTCCCTTTCCTATTTTATTATTTTTATTTTAGTTTTAGATTTAGTCTTACTCTTTTACTTCAAGTCTAAAGTCTTCCAACTCTTTCAACTTCAAACGTGCAACCTCCATCTTCTCCTAAGTCCCAACGATCTAGTCTGCAAGGCTGCCTGCAACTTGCAAGTGTGCAACCTCCAATCCTCCATCTTCTTCAATGGCGACGGCGACGGCGATGGCAACACTCTTTTGTTGGACTGGTAAAGTGGTAAGTATTTCAAATAAACCCTCTCTTCAATGGTCATGGCACTATGAAAATATGAAATTATGAATGAAATAATAAATTCATAACTTCAATGGGATTGCACGAACTAGAATTTTGGAAAAAAAAAATTCACCCGGGGTGTGTGGATGTAAAGAAAATTTTAAGATTTTAAAGGTCGTGGGCCTTCCTAAAATTTGACCTAGCACTAACAACTATGGACTGAGACAGAGTGGGTCTTTTCTGTGTGTCGGACTGTCATGGCATGTCTAAAATGGTAACTTAGGCACTTAGCTAAGCCTGAACTAGAAAACACATGTATGCAGTTCATGCATTATACTGTATGTTACTGACCTATTTTTTATGTGGAAGTTGCTTATAAAGGAATATACCTGTAATGGGCTGATATACATAAAAATTTATATGAATGGCAACAGTATGCAGCATGCTGTTAAAAATCTAAAACAAGAAATATTGGTTAAGTTAATTTGTATAAATAAAAATGCTTGACATGCATCTCAGACATTAATGTTATGTGGCTATCAAAAAAGAACAAAGCACATGCGAGAAGGACTGGATCGTTAAATCTAGCATCAAATTTAGATTAGAAAATCTTCAATGAAAATTCTTTGTTGCATTTTGTAATGTTTTATTGTACATTACACAATCTTCAATGAAACTTTTTGTTGATTTTTTATTGATGGTTATGTTTCATGTTCTTTTTCTATATGTACTTTATAGGTGTTTTAAATATTATATTCATACTTAGAAAATGAGCCAAAATCCAAGTGAGATAGTTGAGGCCAATGTTGGTTCGGTGCCGGTACCACCTCCCCCTTCTCAGCCTTCTATTGTCATAGAGGTAGACATAGTGGGAGTTAGTAATGTTGTTGCCCCTTCTAATAAAAGGGAAAAGACTAAGACAGCAGCATGTTGGACAACTAACTGGTTCAAACCAGTGGATCCAAAAAAATACCCGGATGGAAAGCCTAGGGCTGAATGCAGTAAGTGTGAGAGAGTGTTCATGGCTGATCCCGTAAAAAATGGGCAACCAACTTGAATAAGCACATAAAAAAGTGTCCCAAGTGTGAGAATAAGGACATAGCCCAACTGTTTATGCAACTAACCGGTGGGAATGTGACCTTGAGAGATGTAAAGATTGACCCCAAGGTTGTGCCTGATATGGTTTTAACATTAGTGGTCAGGAATGAACTTCCTTTGAGATTTGTGGAGTATGCAGATTTTAGAAAACTGATGTTGTATGTATATCCTGAATACATTTCCATTAGTAGAAACACTCTTTTGAATGATATTCATAGAATTTCTAAGAAGAAAAAGAATGCAATTAGAGAGAGTTAAAAATTCTGCTGGAAGGATATCAGTGACCACTGATTTATGGACTTCAATCTCTAATGATGGTTACATGACCCTCACAGCCCATTATATAGATAAATCATGGGTTTTGAACAAAAAGTTGATAAATTTTACCATCTTGACACCTCCCCACATGGCTACAAATATTGGTGAGGCTTTGAGAAAGATTTTGATTTAGTGGAGGCTTGAAGAGAGATTATTTTCCATAACAGTTGATAATGCGAGTGTTAATGAAGTGGGCATTTCTTTTTTGAGAAATACTTTGACTGCGAAGAAGGCATTGCTTTGTAATGGAGATTTTTTTCATATTCGTTGTTGTGTCCACATCATGAATCTTATAGTCCAAAGTGGTATCAAATTAATTGACACATCCATTCAGAAGGTTAGAGATAATGTCAAATTTATTAGAAGTTCACAAGTTAGAAAGATCAAGTTTGAAGAATGTTGTGAGCAAGTGGGAATAAATACCTCTAGGGGCTTACATGGAGATGTAGCTACAAGATGGAATTCCACATTCAAAATGCTTGATAATGCTTTATATTACAAGAAAGCATTTGAAACTTTGGACTATTCGGATCCGACTTATACACTTTTGCCTTTCGATTATGAGTGGAAAAAGATTTCAAAAATTACATAATTGTTGATGCCCTTTAATGAAATCACAAATGTGTTGTCGGGTTCAAAATATCCAACTTCTAACCTTTATTTCCCATGTGTGGTTGAAGTTTATCAAATTCTAAATGATACATCTTTATTAGAAGAGGATTTTATGGAAGATATGATACGTTCCATGAGGGAGAAGTTCAATAAATACTGGGAAAAGTATTCATTGATTTTATCAGTAGCTGTTGTTTTGGATCCCCGTTATAAGTTCACAATTCTTCAGTGGGGATATCATAAGATTCATGGTGGAGATGATATCTTGGTTACAAAGTCTACTGATAAAGTGAGAAAAACTTTGGAACGAGTTTATGGGGAGTATAAGAGTATGTCAAAAGAACAAGGGTCTTCTTCAACTAATGATGATACTAGTCTCAAGAGGAAATTTTCTCAAGTAAACTATTTTTTTTTTATTTTGCTTGACATGCAAATTTTGAAGTTTCACTTATTTTTGTTTTTAATATTGGCAACTTTTTTATATTTTGTAGGATTTCCTTACTTTAAAAAAAAAAGAACATGCTTATCAACACCAATACTAAGTCTGGTTTGACCTTATATCTTGAAAAGCCAACAAAAACATTAGAAGATGATTTTGACATTCTTGGATATTGGAAAGTAAATGAGGTTCAATATCCTGATTTGACTCGGCTAGCCCGAGATATATTGGCGATTTCAGTATCCACAGTTGTATCTGAGTCAGCATTCAGTGCTGGAGGTAGAGTTATTGATAAATATCGAAGTAAATTACTCCCTAAGAATGTTGAGGCTTTGGTTTTCTTATGTGATTGGATGTGCGATGAGAACTCTGGTGGTAATCTTGTTTCTTTTAGTTATCATGTGTTGTTCCTTATGAATTATTAATTTAAATGATAATTAATTATTTTATTTTTAATTTGTAGCTGAGCCAGATCCAGATCACGATGTCGACGAATTGTCTGAAGCATTAGGAGATGTGTTTTCTTTGTCTCCTGCTCTTATTGAAGCATCCACCACCATACAATGAGTTGTTTAGAAACAGTTACCATCAATAAAACCAAAGATTAGCAAAGAACAAGTGCAAATTGCAAAAGTTAAAGCACTCTAGTCCATAACTTTGTTTCTGTATTTTTTGTTTTTATCTTCCCTACTGATTTACTACTTGTCACACCCCAGTCCGGTTCATAAGGGCCAAGTGTGACTGGATATCTCTGACATCTAACTAATCCCCCAAGGATCACAAGTGCAGTACTCCATTTACAAACATATCTCACAAATACAGTAATCAGAGGTAGCGGAAACAATTTAAATAATAGAGGTAACATTAGTAATAAGAGAAGTCTAAGTGATATTTCATTTATATTCAAGATAAAGCTTCTGTGATACAACTATACATTTCTCAAAAGTACCACAAGGTAAACTATACAAGGAACTATACTATAACTATACAAAGTGTTTATAAGCATAAAAGAGTGGGGAGATAGCCTGGACTATCAGGCCAAGATCAAGAGAATGCGCAATCAACACATGCGCACGAAATATCGTGCACTTCAAACTTCAGTGCCGCAACTCCACCACCACAAGTAACCAAGTCATCTGAAAAATAAGGATATCCACAGGGGTGAACTCCACTGAGCCGAGCAAGGAAAACATGCAAACACAAGCATATAGTCCATGATGCATGACCCATATCTAAGAATGCTACTAACATCAATGTCTAGGTCTCATGAGGTATAAATGCTACTGTAGTAGGTATGATATTCCCAATCACGGAATGAACTCATCGGTCTTCCCAAGAATACCACTCTACTACGGTGGGAACCCGCCTGTTCCAGAATATACACATCAGACCCCGACGAACCCCCAGTGATAACCCTACTGTTGCTCCCATTCCAGTATGTACTCATCAGACGTGGGACAGTGAATGACATTCCGGTATTAACCCTTCAGACTTGGCACGGGTTATCCAACACCTTTACCCCTGTTGACAAGGGTTGTAGCATTTGGGTTTATGATAATCCTAACCATATGCATACTAACATGATGGCATATGAATCAATATAAGATAGTTAGGTAATTCTGTCCAGCAATAGTAATAACAACATCAATTCAAGAACATAAGTAATTTCATGCATATGCATCATGTAATGCGTCCTAATAACATGCATCATCTAATGTAAAGAAGGAAAAAGCTATAAAACTATATGATCAAAGTATTATTATGATGCATGACATGGCAATATTAACAAATAGAAATTAATACAATAAATACACTGAAATTAAGTCAAAATCCCCTTACCTGTATTGGAGGATGATCCTAGTCAATTGAAGCTCCAATACACACAAATATTTACACCTCTTGATGTTACTATTGCCTATATAGCCAATATACAACATTTGTTAGGTCTAACATAACCCTGGGCAAAGGCCCAAAGTATACAAGAACTAAAACCAAAGTTGTGGGTAGAATCGGATTCAGAACTGGTTGAATCCGATTGACCATAGGACTCAGCTGTCTGAATCCGGTTGGCCAATCAGAAACTGTTCTGAGATCTAAAGCTCATGGATCTTTCATGTATGGGGTTATTTTCCCAAAATTGGTTTAGGGCTTTGATAGAGTATAGCAAATGAGAGGTTTTGACCCATTTGCATGTAAGATCAAATTAGGTTTTTTAATTAAAATTAAACAAAATAGAAATTCTGCAATATTTTGGGAATATAGTTGAAATCAAAGAAGAAACTAAAAATTTGGTATTATAGAATGGTTTTGGTGGTCAAACAAACTATACCCAAGTCTAAATTGGGGTTTTAACACAAGTTATCTAATACCTTAGGTTTGGCTAAATTGGGTGTTAATCCCAAGAAGAATTCAGCAAGAATAATTAGAGAAACATTGAGAAATCAGGTTTAAGATTGTGTGTTGTTCTAGAATAGTAAATTGGTTTAATTAGGTTAGGGTTTAGGGTTATCAACAACCCAAATTAGGGTTTATTATACTAGGGTTAGTATGAATCAAGAATTCAGCCATAATAGAAGAGAGAAGAAAAGGATTTTGGAAAATAGATTTAAGGTTTAGATGTCCTACCTGAAATTAGAGTTCAATTGATGATGGCAGTCCCAAGTTTCCAAAGCCCCAAGTGTTAGGCTCTAAGCTCCAAGCCCTTCTCCTTCCTTTATCTTCTTCTTCTCTCTCTCCTTTAGAGCTCCTAAGCTGAAACCAAATTCTTTTTTGGTGTAAAATGAATCCTAAAACTAAGGCACCGTTTGACAATGTTATATTTGTTCTGTTTCTTTGCCAATAACGTTATGAGAACACAAATGAAACAAAAAAACCGTTTCATAAAACCGTTTTGTTTCACTTGTTTTTTATAAAAAAAATTAAAATTTATAACAATTTATGCCTTAAAAAACGTTTTTGACATAACAACAATTTGTTGTTATTACCATTTTACAAGCCAATGGCAAAAACTGTTACTCAATAAATCACACTCGTTCACTGTTCGCTCAAACAAAATCAAAGGAAAGGGGTAAAGGGAAACCCTATTTTGCAGACGAAGGGAGAAGGGAGACGATCTGAAGGGAGAGCTGCAACAAGGTACGGTCCATCTCTATCTTTGCTATCTCTCACTCTCTCTCTCTCTCTCTCTCTCACTATCTCGCTCTCTCTCGCTCACTCTCTGTGTCATTCTCTCTCGCTCACTCTCTCTCTCTCACTATCTCGCCTCTCTATCCGTAAGAATCTCTCACTCTCTCTCTCACTATATCGCTCTCTCTCTCTCTGTTTATCGCCACTCCTCCGGCAGCCCCAAACGCTGCCTGCACCTCTGTTTCTCAGCTGGACATCCTCTCCATTTTGTCCCTCCCACCTCTGCTAAACCTATGTCAATCTCGGCTTGTGAAGTATAAGGCTCAGTTTTTTTCCTGCAATTTTTGTCTCAGAGATTTGTAGACCGACCTGCCTGATTTTATGGCTTTTCATGTTGCAAATGTAGGGATTTTACCATCTGGGAGTCCAGCTTAGTGCAACCAGTGATTACAAACAAGGTAATCTCTCATTCTTTCTCTCTCTCGCTATCTCTCGGTCTCTCTTAAAACTGGTAATCCCTCCATTTGTCTGCTGCAATCCATATTGCAGTCGTGTAATGGTTTGTTAGTTCTGTAGATGTTCTCTTGTTGCCTTCTGGCTTTGATGTTTGTTATCTTCCTCTTTGTGTTATGTCTGCATTGGTTGTTATTGTTTGTTCTCTTTGGATTGATTTTAGCCTCTCTACACATGTTTTATTGGCATTTGGTGGGCTGAGATTCATTGGTTGCTTTTGTGTTTTTTCCCCAAATTTGTGCTGCACAATTATTTAATTTGATGGGAATCAGAAGTCGTTGGTGGGTCAGTTTAATGGTTTTTCTCTGTTGTTTGAATAATCTGGATTGTTGGATGATGCTCAATTTCTCTCTTCTTTGATTCTGAGTCCTAGGTCCTTGTTCATTTCTTGCTCTAGCTTGTTGTTTTCTAGTGGTTTTAGTAATATGACGGATCCCCTACTTTAACTTTGTAGTGGCTGCTTATTGATTTATAAAATGGAAAACTACTAGAGAATCCACACACAGAAGCAACTATTGAACATTATTTTGATTTAAGATGGAGCCCAGTGTAAGGTTCCTGAGGTGAAGATGACCTCTCATCTCATTTATTTCTGAAATAAAACCTCTATTTTGGGTTGTGAAGCTACCAGTGAGGTGAGGGGTGTTTATAATGGTTGCTTCTCTCTCTCTCTCTCTCTCTCTCTCTCTCACACACACACACACATACACACAAACACATTTGCATCAAAGTCCAAGTCAGTCTTAAGAAACAAATGATCATTCCAGGAATTCTGGGCTAACCTTTAACTCTGGAGAAAAGTATGTGTGTTTGGGAGAATGGGCATTAGAACTCAAACAAGACCCACACAAACAATTCCGTAGTTGGTACTGTGAGTTTTCTTCTGATGAAAGAATTTGAACTTGGAAAAAGGGTTATAAGGTACAGAAATAAAAGAAAAAAAGGCCCTCCTCACTATCATCAACTTTTCTCATTTTATACCATTACCCTTTTCCATTCATTTATCACCCTTTTTAAGGGTGTCCACATTTCCATAAATAAATTGTATTACCCATTGAGTCCCATGTTCAGCCAACCTGTTCACACCTTTTGAGATGAGACTTGACTGTCCTAGACTCCTAGGAGTGCCTTCAAGTGGTAATTAAACTAAAAATGAACTAATCACTGCAACTCTCTTCCTCTCACATGAGTTGATTGAATGAGTTGGCAAATCCTCATTCAAATTTCAAATACCTATGTATATGACATGTGAGTTACTTGAGTGTTTTTTTTTTTTTTTTAGATTCTTCCATTATTTAGATGGTTTTATTCTTCTTTTTCTGCAGTAATTGGATTCAAATTGTTGGCCTGAGCCATGTGAAAGCCTTTTCATCATTCTCAGAAAACCACCTAAGATGTGGGAATGCTGTCCATGAAGGGGATTCATGTAATTTTGCTGAAAGGGGTGTAATTTTAAAGCTCCATTGTAGTTTCAGTGAAGATGAATCCACCCACCAAACACAACTAGCTATTTAAAGGTGTTGGAATTGGAAATATTCCCTAAGTTAGAGCTAGATATGGAGAGAGTCAGAGAGACTTTTCTTTCTCTGCCCTTTCCTTCTTTTGTCTTTTTGGCCATTTGTGGGTTGGAAGATTGAACCCACAACCATGTTAACAAAAGCCATCTATGTACTTAACCTAGTTCTTTTTTTAATAGATTTAAGAGTGTGAAAGGATACATAGTTACATTTACTTTTCTAAAGGGTGTAAAGGAATAGGGAGAGTATTATGAAGCTAATATTCAGAACAAGTTATTTGACCTGAAATGCAATGATTAAACTCTTTACTTGTCTATTTTAAGGTATTGCCATTAATAGAGGTAAATTCTTGTGCAATATATCGTTTCTATCATATAACTATGTTATTTGTGGTTAGGTTAGATATTATGTCAACCAGCTCAACTCAAGCAACTCATGTAACATGGAATGTCAATGAGGTTGATAAGTTTGTTTATGTAATGATTGAGAATGTGAGGAATGGTCAAAAGACCAACACCACATTCTCAAAAGTAGGTTGGAATAACATCCAAACTGAAATGGAACGGATGTTTCAACGTCCTTTTTCAAAAGACCAACTACGTCAGAAGATATACAAATTACAGAAGGACTACCATAGCTTCAAAAAACTGTTAGAGACTACAGGGTTTGGTTGGGACCATAATTCAAGGACAGCTACTGCAGAAGATTCTGTTTGGGATTCTGCTATTAAGGTACAACATGCCTTTTATTCCAATCAACTGAATTCCTTATCTATTAGTGTCCATTACCTATGTGTCATTCCATTAAAACAGAGTTTGTTTTAAATATACAGGCAAACCCAACATGGAGAATATTTCGAAGGAATGGCCTTCCATGGTGGCCTGAGTTGTGTGAGATCTTTTCAGACACAAGTGCAAATGGGGAAAGAGGAGTTACCCCACAAAGGCCTACAGCTCCACCCCCAATCATCATTGATGAACAATTAGAGGATGAGATAGGCCCACAGGATTCCTCATTGGGTTTGGATGAGATAGAGCCAACTGATGTTCAGGATTGTACAACTCCTCCTACCACAAAGCAGAAGCGGGATCTTGATAAAACACCAAATGATCGTAGGAAGAAGAGTGCATTAAAAGCTATTGCTGGTATTAAGAGTGATTTTACTCGCTTTATTAACTGGAAAATGGAGCGGGCTGATAGTGTCACTCCCACATCCTCCGTATCACCTCCTGTTGTTTCTACCACTACTGTGCAACCTCTCACTGTGCCTCCTCCTGATCCGACACACCATGATGGACCTTATAGCATCAAAGCTTGTCAGATTATGTTGGACAACATAAAAGACATTAGCAAAAAGGTGTATGCGGCTGCCGCCAAGAAGATGGTTGACGACCCTGGTTGGAGAATCTCATTTATGGAGGTAAGACCAGACAGAAGGATGTGGATCTTATCTATCTTTTAATAGTTATCTTTGATTAATGGTTGACAATACATTTAGATAGGTATTCCTAAACAATAATGGCTTTTAAAATTTGATACTTTTTATATTAATATTTGGTTGTATTTGGTTGATGTGAGACTTTAACACTATTTTATTTGATCCAGTTATTTGGTAAACTTGAATGGTAGCCAAGTATTCCTAAACAATATTATCTTTCATTAATGGTTTATAATATATCTAGATATTTTTATGGCATCTATTACAATACTTTATTTGATTATGATATTTGGTTGAATGCCCAACTATATGTCATTATGTTGGACAACATAATATTGCATTAATTATTGTCATATTCTTTACAGATATGTCAGTCAATAATTACAACCAAGATGATTCATCAGATGACGATGATATTGTCATTTTAGCTATGGTTGACGCTATTCTTGATTCGATCAGAGTTAGAGAACCATACATGGATGGACTGTACACTTCATCTCTTCTAATGCATGACATATTGATGGGCCATTCCGATTTTTGCTATAGGTTGTTTAGAATTGAAAGACATGTATTCCTTAACCTACGTGACCTCATGGTTCAGAGAAACTGGTTCCAAGACACTCGTTTTATTCGAATTGATGAACAACTAGGGATCTTCATGATGAAAGTTGGACATGCTCTAGGTACTAGAAAGGTGGCAACTAAATTTCGACGGTCAACACAGACAGTTAGCGCTGTCTTTCAGCTTGTGTTGCAAGCTATGCTCAATTTAGCAGAGGAACTCATTCAACCACCTTCTTATGAGGTAGTACCAAACGAGATAAAATACAACCCTAAATACATCCCTTATTTTAAGGTAATCTCGACTTTGACTACAGGGTTTTTAGTATGTTAATTTATGACTGGAATTCTTTTTCCTTAAAATATAACATGTATCAACTGTTCCTTTTAGGATTGCATCGGTGCTATTGATGGCTCCCATATCAGTGCAATACTCACATCAGGAGAGCAAGCCTGATATCGAAACCGAAAGGGATTAACCACACAGAATGTCATGTGTGCTTGTTCATTCGATATGCGTTTCACGTTTGTGTACGCGGGTTGGGAAGATAGTGCACATGATGCTAGAGTCTTTGAAGCTGCAAGAGCAGATCCATCTTTAGCTTTTCCTCATCCACCTCCAGGTAAATTATAGATTTTGAAACCCCTCAATTTTGTCAGATTTTGATTATTATAATTAATAGTAATATATAATTCATAATGCTTCTAGGTAAGTATTATGTTGTGGACTCAGGTTATGCAAACCAACTTGGGTACTTAACACCGTTTAGAGGAGAAAGGTATCACTTACCGGACTTTCAGGGAGCGCGTAGGAGAGCAAGAACGGCTAAAGAATTGTTCAACCACAGGCATTCCTCTCTAAGGAATGTTATCGAAAGGACATTTAGAGTCCTAAAGAATAGGTTCCAAATCTTGAGGTCAATGAAGGCATATAGCATTAATGACCAAGCGTTAATTGTGTTGGCTTGTTGTGGGTTGCATAACTATATCAAAGATGAACAAAGAAGGGATGAATTATTTGAGGAGTATGGTCAGGAAAGACACATAGTAGATGCACTTAATCCCAACCCTCAATCTTTTGAACATGTTAATGCAACTACAACTTAGAGGGAAAGTGCAAGATAAATGACAGTAGCACGCCTCCAAATTGCAAATGAATTGGCCATCGATATGAGGTTGCCTCAGATTCCTACTTAGGAAGATTTTTCTAATGGTTGGACAACATGGTTGTATATTTTATAATGTTATTTTGATACTTATGGAGATTGGTGATCGATTCATTTTTATGTACTTTATTTGGTTAACTTTCAAACTTATGGATATTGATGGTGTCGATAAATTAATGGTTATGTACTTAACATCGTTTATATATTTATGTCATGTTGAAATATTTTTCATATCATACCCATTATTAAACCATCTTTTTATTTGACCAGATGGCTTCTAGTCAGTATACGCTTACACATGCTAGATGTGAAGTATGCAACTCCATTTGTAGTACGGATATAACAAAGAAAGGTCCCAATACAGGTAGACATTTTTTCAAATGTCTACAACATAAAGAATTTTTCATGTGGGTGGAAGATTTAAGATTATGTCAATGTAGAGAAGGCCAATGTAAGGTACGAACATCAAAAACCGCAGCAAACCCCGATCGAAGATTCTGGTGTTGCCCAAAATTCAACAGGGGTATGCCTAATATTCACATAAATATACAGTGATTATATTCTTTTAAGATTATGTAATGTTAATAAGAATGTTTTTATTTTTTATACAGATTCAAAACCCGGGTTGTAGGTTTTTCAAATGGATAGATGAAGAAATCATGTACGGTTATAAACAGCCTAACCTAATGTCAAGTGATTGTGTGGACACTTCAACTTCAGTCACCTCTTCCTCAACTCCTACATCTGTACGGGTTATGGAATATTTGCAGAAAGCAATGCAAAAAGAGGAAGAAAAAAAAAAGATTTTAATAGGAGCAATTCAAGCTTCAGAGGAAAAGTCAAAAATATACAATGATATCCTTGAAGACCTTAAGAATATGAGCATAAACAAAAATGATGATTGTTCAAGTGATTGTGTACCTTTTATTCCAATATATACTTTATGTGGGTTTGTAATAACTAATGCACTAATGTTATTTACTTTATATAGATTACAATATTAATGGTTACACATAATTTTTCTTTATATGTTTTTTCAATATTTTTTTTTAAGTTTTTTTTAATTAAAAATAATTTGTAATGTCCTACCATCCATGATTTTATATGTATTTTAGTAAAAATGGCAATTTTGTAATTTACATTAATCAATACAAAACTGTTACAGAAACAGCTTTTATCAAACTCTTTTCAGTATTAATACTTTTCTGGATACGTTTCTGGAACAGGTTTATCAAACACCTTTTAGGAAGCCAGTAACGTTATTCTAGTAACAGTAACATCAAAATACATTTTTAGTCAAAAACATAACAAAAACGCTACTAACGTTGTCAAACGGTGCCTAAGTATTGTATATATAGTAAGCCTTGACTAAAGGCTGTTTGGTTTGGGCCATAGAGAATTAATTTATAAAAAATGTTTCTCTAAACTAATTATATGTAGAAATAACTACATAATTAGTCATATCTAAGTCATAAGGGTGATGTCATGTGACACAAGCAGGAATCCAGCCAGGGTAAACTACGAGAAGTTGAATTCCGCACTGGAGATGTGGGTCCTATAAGAAAAAATTATCATTCTGCTCCTACAATGCTATTTAAGTAGAAATACAATATATATACATACAAAATGGAATTCTCGCCAATAATTCAGCCTAGAATAGAATGAGGTTCCGCAAGCCATCAATCCAGCATGCCAAGCTTATGTGTTGTCCTCTGCTAGACACCTCAGACTCATTAGAGACTAAGTTAGTTGGCTGTTCGAAATGCCATTATAGGTGGGCCACGAGATTGGTCTAAATTTTCAACCAAGACGGCCCACAATATAAAGGCTAGCATGGGCATTGAACCAGAACTCGAAATCACACAGGTTCCAAAAGTTTAAATTTATTGCGGGTTTCACATTCCCCCAACCTTATAAAAATTATGTCCTCGAAATTTGTTGCAAGAGATAATCTGAATAGTTAAGGTTACTTCAACAGCATCATAGCTTATACTCTAAAGTTGTTTCCTGTTTTGGGTACCGTACGATCTACTGGTCGATGGCTTTTTATGACTGATTTCGGGTTAAACAGTATTTTAAACTGACCAAGGACACTATTCTCATTTCCAAACTCTCCTATTCTTTCTCTAAACACAAAAGAATATACAAGAGGGGGGTCCTAGAGTATCTAAAGTAACTTGGGAACAATCCATTACAAGGCTCATTCACCATATCGACAAAGTAGGTATCTAAACCTAAAAATCCAAAGAAAATATTCTCATTCTTATTATTATTATTGTTACCATTATTTTTGTTCCTCTTATTCCTTAATGTTCGATTATGTTCTTCTTATATTTAAATTTCACTCTATTCATGATATTTTCATATAATTCGATTATTATATTTTTATCAATATTTTTTAGGTTTGGGTTATAGTGTATAAGTCTGTACAATTCTTGCTTATAGGGTTTTCCTTATGAAGACTTTCACTTCTGGTTCTGCAATACCTAACTCAACTGTAGGATGAATTGAAATATTGATGGGATCCCTGGTGTTCACTCCCAAAATGAAAGGGACATTCGGTGACCCATTACTCCACTCATACCTATTGTTGAGCAAAGTTTTGCCAAATCTTTCAGTTCCAGCTTCTTTCTATTCTCAGTTGTTCTTGGCTTTTATTGCATTATGTTTAAAGTGAAGGCATTCAATAATTTTAGGAAGAGCTTGTTATTCTAATGCCTACAAGGTGTTTGACTGGATGCCTAAACTAGCATTCCTAGGTCTTTCATTTTTTTTTTTGAAATCCCTAAATCTTCTTTTGCCTTTCAATACTTGGATTGTTCATAAGCTTTCTTATGTGAAATTTCTTCTCATCTAGGAAGTTCTCCTTCTAATGCTTTAGGTTACTTTAAATTTGATTGGGGTTTTAATGGATCCTAGGCCTTAGGTATGCCTAGCCTAATGATATGAATTGTCAATTATTCACTTCTACACATCTCCTATGGCTTCTTGGTTACTTTCATAAGGGATTTAGTCACCTATTGTGCTGTACTTTCTTTGGTCTAATACCAATGCACTTTTCATGAAATTAGGTTAATTCCATATGGTTTGTTTTAAAGATTTTTATTGTGCTTTATTTGGCAGTCCCATTTGATCTTTGTTAAAGTCTATATATGCTTTTATCTTCACTAAACCCCCTTGTATCAGTTGTGAGATGAGTTCCCATTCGTCTAGCTTTCTCTTATCATTCTCCTTTTGTTTACTTATTCTAAGCAATGTAGCATTATTCTTCCACTTTTCTTTCCTATTATTGCCCCTATCATTAACTTTCTTGTACCTATTATTTCTTCTTCTAATGTGTGTAATAAGTTATGCATATCAGATGTTTGTATAAATGTTTGTATGGTTCTTCTTAGAAATTTTCCTACCAATTTCGAATTTCTTGGACTTCATTAGGTTTACTAAGACTCCTTAGTGTTTCATTATGTGTATTTATCCATTCTATCCTAAGCCCTACACTCCCTAAGTTATCAACTCTCTTGTTTACTATGCAAGCATGCTGTCCTACATTACTTGTCTACATATAGGGGGGTTATCTTATATGTATTCCAAGTCTCTTATTATTAAGTACTTATATTTATTTCCTTTTCCTATATGCAGCATTTACTTATAAATGGCTGCAGCCTGAGGTAAAGGTGGTCTAGGGAGGGGTGGTAGAGGAACAGGGGCTGTTAACATAGAAGCTGATTTTTGAGCCACTGTTCTTCCGAAATGTATAAGAGGAAATCAGACACGGAGAACATTATATGGGCAGATCTGTGGAGGAAGAGCGCGGGGTGGTTTTTGCGGACTTGACTCCTTTCAAGGTCCAAGAAAGGTTCGAGAACCAAGGTTGGCTACCAATGATTCAGCCGGAGCGTCATTGTTTTCCCCGCCTTGTTCGGTTCTTCTATAGTAACCTTGCTTATAGGCATGAGGGGGAGTGACTTCATTGTGAACAGCTATGTGAAAGGCAGAGAAATTTCTTTCAGTATCGGGCAGCTGGCCCAACTGTCAGAGATATCCAATGAAGGGGAATGGAGGTACTGCTCTCCAAGGTCTGAGACAACGGAGTTCCTCTCTCTTGTGGAGATACGACGGTTTTTTTCCGTGCTCACCAACAGAACTTCTTAAGAGAGAGTCATGTCAGAGTTGGATTTCATCCCTTCTGCTAGGGTGCTCTTAAGGATCTGTGACCATATCGTCTCCCAAAATTGGGCAACCGCACCGAGCTCTTTTCTATGCAGGTTCTCACCACCTATTGCCTTTACACAGGATACCAGATCTGCTTGTCCTACGCCATCATGCGTACTATGGCATACTTGCATGATAACCCAAGGCGTGGGAACCTATTGTTTAGAAGGCTGCTTTCGATGATCTTTCCTAAGTTTATGGTTAACCTAAGGAATGAAGAAACCTCGACAGGGAAGACAGTGAGCATCAACCGGATTACTCTCGTGAAGATGAGCATAGAGCTTTCACCTTTTTCTCCAGAGCTTGGTCATCCCGACTGCACTGATATGGGACAGACTATTGATGCAGAGGAGGCTGCAGAGAGATACCATGTCGGGGTACACAAAGATATACCCATACCTCCTTGGCGTATAACATTATATGATCATGTGGGTGCTTCTTTCTCTACTATCCCAGCTATTCCTATAGACGGTACTGGGACAGTTCTTTAGCCGGTTCAAAGGCTTAGAGAGATCTATGGCACAGGGATTTGAGGGCATGAGGAGAGACTTCACTCATGTTAGCACCCGTGTCCAGGCAATGGTGACTAAGTTGGGTCAGTGGAGATCCTTCTTGTCTGGGCAGGGACTACCACTACCACCACAACAGTAGAGATGACATTCTTCTTAGTTTAGTCTTTAACTTTTAGTTGTTCAGTGTAGGACCTTGTACTTTTTCTTTTAAGTCTGTAAGAAGTTGTAACCAATTCAGCACCGGGTGCTGAAAATTTTTGTAACTAACAACTTGGTTATATATAAAGCTTTAGTTTTTTTTTTAATTTCACATCACTTGTGTTTTACAATCAAATTTTTATCTCAATTTGTAGCTTTTAGTTGTAGTTTTTATTTCACCCTAAATTGGACTCACCTTCAAATCAATGAGTCCAAAGAGCTGTTGTACTATGATTTTTTTATTGTAAATAGGAGTAGAACATGATCGCTCTGATACTACTTAAATGTCACACCTCGGCTCGGTTCATAAGGGCCAAGTGTGACTGGATGTCTCTGACATCCAACCAATCCCCCAAGGATCACAAGTGCAGTACTCCATTTACAAATATATCTCACAAATACAGTAATCAGAGGCAGCGGAAACAATTTAAATAATAGAGGTAACATCATTAATAAGAGAAGACTAAGTAATATTTCATTTATATTAAAGATAAAACTTGTGATACAATTATACATTTCTCAAAAGTACCACAAGGTAAACTATACAAGGGACTATACTATAACTATACAAAGTGTTTATAAGCATAAAAGAGTGGGGAGACAGCCTGGACTGTCAGGCCAAGATCAAGAGAATGCGCAATCAACACATGCGCATGAAGTATTGTGCACTTCACACTCCAGTGTCGCAACTCCACCACCACAAGTAACCAAGTCATCTGAAAAATAAGGATATCCACAGGGGTGAGTTCCACTGATTCCAGCAAGGAAAACATGCAAACACAAGCATATAATCCATGATGCATGACCTATATTTAAAAATGCTACTAACATCAATGTCTAGGTCTCATGAGGTATAAATGCTACTGTAGTAGGTATGATATTCTCAATCACAGAATGAACTCATCGGTCTTCCCAAAAATACCACTCTACTATGGTGGAAACCCGCCAGTTCTGAAATATATACATCAGACCCCGACGAACCCCCAGTGATAACTCTACTGTTGTTCCCATTCCGGTATGTACTCATCAGACCTGGGACAATGAATGACATTCCGGTATTAACCCTTTAGACCTACCACAGGTCATCCAACACCTTTACCCCTATTGGCAAGGATCGTAGCATTTGGGTTCATGATAATCCTAACCATATGCATATTAACATGATGGCATATGAATCAATATAAGATAGTAAGGTAATTCTGTCCAGCAATAATAATAACAACATCAATTCAAGAACCTAAGTAATTTCATACATATGCATCATGTAATGCGTCCTAATAACATGCATCATCTAATGCAAAGAAGGAAAAAACTATAAAACTATATGATCAAAGTATTATTATGATGCATGACATGGCAATATTAACAAATAGAAATTAATACAACAAACACACTAAAATTAAGTCAAAATCCCCTTACCTGTATTGGAGGATGATCCTAGTCAATTGAAGCTCCAATACACACAAATATTTACACCTCTTGATGTTACTACTGCCTATATAGTCAATATACAACATTTGTTAGGTCTAATATAACCCTGGGCAAAGGCCCAAAGTATATAAGAACTAAAACCAACGCTGTGGGTAGAATCAGATTCAGAACTGGCTGAATCTGATTGACCATAGGACTCAGCTATCTGAATCCGGTTGGCCAACCAGAAGTTGTTCTGAGATTCAAAGCTCATAGATCTTTCATGTATGGGGTTATTTTCCCAAAATTGATTTAGGGCTTTGATAGAGTAGAGTAAATGAGAGGCTTTGACCTATTTGCATGTAAGATCAAATTAGGTTTTCTAATTAAAATTAAACAAAATATAAATTCTGCAATATTTTGGGAATATAGTTGAAATCAAAGAAGAAACTAAGAATTTGGTATTACAGCATGGTTTTGGTGGTCAAACAGACTATACCCAAGTCTAAATTGGGGTTTTAACACAAGTTATCTAATACCTTAGGTTTGGCTGAATTGGATGTTAATCCCAAGAAGAATTCAGTAAGAATAATTAGAGAAACATTGAGAAATCAGGTTTAAGATTGTGTGTTGTTCTAGAATAGTAAATTGGTTTAATTAGGTTAGGGTTTAGGATTATCAACAACCCAAATTAGGGTTTATTATACTAGGGTTGGTATGAATCAAGAATTCAGCCATAACAGAAGAGAGAAGAAAGGGATTTTGGAAAATAGATTTAAGGTTTAGATGTCCTACCTGAAATTAGAGTTCAATTGATGATGGCAGTCCCAAGTTTCCAAAACCCCAAGTGTTAGGCTCCAAGCTCCAAGCCCTTCTCCTTCCTTTTCTTCTTCTCTCTCTCCTTTAGAGCTCCTAAGCTGAAACCGAATTCTGTTTTGGTGTAAAATGAATCCTAAGATTAAGTATTGTATATATAGTAAGCCTTGACTAAAGGCTGTTTGGTTTGGGCCATAGAGAATTAATTTATAAAAAGTGTTTCTCTAAACTAATTATATATAGAAATAACTACATAATTAGCCATATCTAAGTTATAAGGGTGATGTCATGTGACACAAGCGGGAATCCAGCCGGGGTAAACTACGAGAAGTTGGATTCCGCACTGGGATGTGGGTCCCATAAGAGAAAATTACCATTCAACCCCTACAATACTATTTAAGTAGAAATACAATATATATACATACAAAATGGAATTCTCACCAATAATTCAGCCTAGAATAGAGTGAGGTTCCGCAAGCCATCAATCCAGCATGCCAAGCTTATGTGTTGTCCTTCGCTAGACACCTCAGACTCATTAGAGACTAAGTTAGTTGGCTGTTCGAAATGCCATTATAGGTGGGCCACGAGATTGGTCTAAATTTTCAACCGAGACGGCCCACAATATAAAGGCTAGCATGGGCATTGAACCAGAACCCGAAATCACACAGATTCCAAAAGTTCAAATTTATTGCGGGTTTCACACTACTTCTATGAGTTTCAGGTTCCAATTGATGAGGATTTATTGAAGGCATTCACGGTGAAGTGTAGACTGTGGAGTGAGGGGTTGATCTTACATGAGAATGGCCTTAAGATTATTTTTTATGAGAAGTATTTGATTTTTGAAACACTTACCCTCTGTGTCATTTCATCCTTGTTTGAGGGTGACTATGAGAAATTTTTGTGAGAAGTATTTGATGGTATTATTGTTCCTTTTTAAAACACTTCCTATTCCTTTTTTAAGAGTTAGCTTGATATTTTGAAGTTTACTAAAAACAAAGTAGTATTTGTCTGTTTGATGGTGTTGTCATTCCTTTTAGAACAGCTAATTTTGATGTGTTTCTCTATGATTTTATTGATGCGTTTTCTTTTAAAATTATAATTTTGATGTGTCCTTTTAAGGTTTTGTGAGCATTTATTTATACAAATGGAGTTCCTTGAGAACACAGCAAAACAGCAACAATGGATGAACTAGCAGCCCATAAAAAATGGAACCGTATTCAAGAACCGAATTATATTGTATTAAAAACCAAATTAGACCCGAATTAGAATCGTTTTGTGAAACCAAATTAGAACAGAGACCAAACCGAACCGAGGTGGTTCGGATTCGGTTGCTAGTCCTATAATCGAATTGGGTTTCGGTTCGGTTTTGGGTCACACCCACAAGGCATGGAACCGAAATGAATACCCAAAACCGAACAGGTTGACACCCTTACACTCGGTAAATGTCACATATTTGTTTGGATCAGTGTATTGAAAATGTAGCATCGATTGTCCCTCAAAGAAAGATACACTGTATAAATTATACGACAATAATATAGCTCTAATCATCGCCCAATAAAAGGTATTCTGTATTAAGGAGGGATAGACCGCCGAGAGGTCCTCGATTAGGCTTCCCTGTGATAATTCAAATTTTTTATCCGAGAACCATCAAACATTGAAGGATCTATGGGGAGATTACGTCATATTGCGAGATCATAAGGGTCATACCTGAATAATCTCAAATGTTGATGCAAGTTTCACCATCGATTACTCTAACCAAATGGAATCGATAGATTAGAGGGAATTGTCACACTAACTTGTGTGTATATGTATGTATATATATTTGTTTGTTAAAAAAAAATATAATATATAAAAAAATGTGTCTCCCCATTTGAGTCCTGAAAATTTGTTCCTTTTTTCCTTTGTAAGGCACAATTCTGCTATAAAGAAGATCCCTATTACCCGTGTGAAACCATCATGGCGGTCGACTGAATCAAACCGACCTCCACCAAACTCCACCTTCGGAGTCCGTTGGAAATTATGGTTCACCTCCCTTGTCTCCCAGTCCTCCAATGCAAAGTCCAATAAGGTCATCCCCTGTTACAACCACCATGGATCCACCAAAGGCTAACTCTTCAGAAGAAGTATTAAGTCGAGAAATGGTTAGCATGCGGAGGGACCCAACCAGATACTCTTGAATGGGCAGCAAATAAAAATGGAGTTTTCTCTGTTCGTAGTGCATGTCATATGTTATTGAACCTTGACTGTATGCAAGCACGCAGTACAACATCTACATCGAGGCCCCACTCATGGGAAACAGTTCCATCTTCAGTTTGGAAGTCTATTTGGAAATGTAAGACTACACACAAGATTCATCATTTTCTTTGGAGGGTATGTGCGTCGGGTCTTGCAACAGCTGATGCATTTCAGCGTCGGAATATTCAAGTAGATGTAGTTTGTGTTCGTTGTGGAAGTGTGGAGACACCACTGCACCTTCTCACGAGCATTCTGGTTTGGGAGTAATGTTGGTTGTAATTTCTCTACAACAACTATTTCTTCTATGGCAGATTGGGTTTCTAGTTGGAGTACATTTGCCCAATTGGGAAAGAAGGAAGCTCGTTCAAAGAGTACCTTTATAAGTTTTATTTGTTGGTATCTTTGGCTTGCTCGCAATGATGCAGTCTTCGTTCGACGCATTTGGAACCAGAAGAAGTAATTGTAGCGGCTTCATCTTCATGTAAGGATTTTGTTGGGTGTCTTCCATCTGCCCAGGGTGTCTCTTCTGCAGATAGAGATGATCATCTACAATGACAATTACCAGAACTAGGCTTTATTAAATGTAATTGTGATGCAAGTCTTCCTTTGGACGATTCATCTGGTGGTCTTGGCTATGTTTGGCGAAACTCTGCAGGTGTTCCTCTTATGGCTGTGTTAACACCGAGTCCCTTTAATGATATTTTGGTTGGAGAGGCATTAGTGGTTTGTCAAAGTTTGGTGGATCTTCATTCATGTTATGAGGGTTGTGATTGAATCTGATAATGCCAATCTAATCAGATTCCTAACTAATTTCACACGACCATTGCCTGTTGATTTGCCCAATTGTAGATGAAATTATACATTTGTCAAATTTGTCTGTTAGCTATAACTTTTGTTATGTTCTAAGGGAAATCAACACTATGGCTGACTCCCTGGCCAGGATGGCCCTGTCGATTACATGCACAACAGTTTGGCCAGTTTTCACTTCTTGGTTGCGAGAGTTATGTTTACTCCCAATGCCTTGATTGTTGCATGTTCAAATAAATCTCTTCTTCATTCCAATAAAAAAATGGTTCATGTTTGTTTTTGAAACCATTTAGTTAAACGGTTTGGTTTCGATATCAGTTTCTATCCTTAAATACCTTGAAACACACCGTTTAACACCCTTATTTATTTATGGGAAAATTACACTACCAACCTCTGAGGTTTGTATTAAATACAGAGCGACCTCCTGTGTTTTGAAATTATACAGCCATACCCCCTGAGTGGACGGTAAGTGAACGGTGTTAAATAATACATTTTAAATACCAACTTTGTGCTCTTCTAATATCCTGTTAATAGTCAATGGGAAATTCCAACTTTACCCTTTTACCCTTATGTACAAAACCCTCTTTCTTCTCCAGAAACTCCAATGTCCTCTCCGACGATCTGCAAGGGAGGAACTCTCTGAAGGTAAAGGGCATAAAGACGAGAGCAGATTTTTACTTACACAGCCGCTCCAACCTCTGGTTTTCTGCCTGCTCGCATCTCCTTGCTTTAGGATTTTACCCATCTAGCTGGAAAGCTCCAAAGGTAACTCGTCAGAGAGGTTCCGCCTGCTGAAATCCAGAATCCTGAGCTGCAAAAGGGAATAAGGATCGATCGGGGTGGTTCCCATTAAGTCTATGGAATATGGATTCGAGTTCCCAGCTATCCCAGCTTTAGCTCCAAGGCCCATCCTGAGCTGCAAAAGTGAATGCTTAATAGCTCAACCCATGGCGCACGCAACCTTATGGAATCGAGTTCCCAGCTATTCCAGCCTGTTGTAGCACGGACATCTTAGCGACCCTACAGCACGGTACCAACCCTCTTCTCCTTTCCCATAAAAACGACTACTCCTATCTTCTTCACTCCTCTGTTCCCACCGGCCAAACAAGAAGACTCACCACATTGAAGAAGAGAAGATCGCTCTTTTTTTAAAGTCTATTTAGCAAATACTCGCTGGAAGGACACATGGATCCCTGTTCTTTCGTGCGACTTCTCATTGGAAATCTTGCTCTGAAGATCCCGATAGCCTCTAAGCCCACTCGTTTCGATGTTCATCCGGCTTCGTCTCCATGTTTCTATAAGATCAGGCTCAAGAACTTCCCTCGGTAGACCTCGATCGTCCCGCTGAGCTCATCCGAGACTCAGTTTCCTGATGGTCAAACTTAAACCCTTGCTACCAGTTTCAACTTGAGCAAAGTAGATCTGGAGAAGCCCGCTGCCAAGTCCATTTTTGCTACGAAGCCTTGTCTTAAGATTTCTATCTGGTCGTAGAGGTACTACCTACGGTGTTAACTCTGGGAGACTCTTGGGGAAGGTTTCGGTGCGCTTGGATCAGGGAGGGGAGGGTGGGGTGTGGTGGTGGTGGTGGTGTTAGATGGCAGGGGGTAAGGGTGGGTGGGTTGGGTTGCAGCAGGTGGTGGGGCTAGTGGGGTTGTAGAGAAGAAGAAGAAGAAGAAGAGGTGGGTCCCATTAAATCTATTTCAAGGGTAAAATTAGAAAAAAGGAAAAAATTGAGCAATTAAAGGTATATTGGGAGGACTTCACGTAGCTCGGTAGAACAGTCTCTGGAGCGTGGCTATGTTTGGGCGATTTCAATGAGATACTAAGACCAGATGAAAAGCAAGGAGGTATCCCTAAAACCTTTACTCAGCTTATGGATTTTAATGATGCGGTTAATGCTTGTAATTTGATAGAGTTGCCTTTTTCGGGTCCTCAATTCTCCTGGTCCAATAAGAGGAATGGGGAGGAGTTAGTCATGGCCAGCTTAGATAGGGTATTTGGTAATAGTGAATGCAACTACCTTTTCCCTTCTATGAGTGTACATCGGCACGCCATGATTGGCTCTGACCACACACCTATTGTTGTGGAGTTACTGCCTAGAGTTAGGCATGGCAGACCCTCCTTCCATTATGAGGCAAAATGGGAGGGGCATCCAGATTTGGGTAATGTTATTCGAAATGCCTGGGCATATGATCCTATGGGTTCCTCTTTGTTTAAGCTTAACTCTAAGTTGCGTGAATGTTGTACCCAATTAAGAAAATGGAGTAAGAGTTTGTTTGGTAATGCGGGGCTTGAAATATGTAAGACCAAAGAGGCTCTTAAAGAGCTTCAATCTAGCCCTTCTAGGAATAACCTGGGCCTCGAAGAGGCTGCTCTTTGTTCCAAGCTTGAGGCCTTTATGCTCCAGGAGGAACAATATTGGGCCCAAAGGTCGAGAATCCAATGGCTCAAAGCGGGGGATCGAAACATCTCATTTTTTCACACATCTGTCATTCGAAGAAGGCAGTTCAATAGAGTCACCCGAATTAAAGATAGCTCTGGTACCTGGATATCTGACCCTGCACAGCTTCATACTCATGTCCTGGAGTATTTTCACAATTTATTCTCGAGCTCAAATTCAGGTGCAAACTTGGATATCCTTGATTGTATTCAGCCCCGGGTTTCTGCTATGCAGAATGACCAATTGTGTAGGCCTTTCCTAGACAGTGAGATCAAGGCAGCAGCCTTCCAGATTGGGGCTTTTAAGGCCCCGGGCCTTGATGGATTACCTGGCCGGTTTTACCAAGCTAATTGGACTATTGTGGGACCCGCAGTTATGGCTGCTGTCTAGAGGTTTTTCTCTAATGGATACATGTTTAAGGAGTTCAATAAAACTGCCATTGTCCTTATCCCCAAGCATAACCATCCTGATATGATGAGCCACTTTAGGCCTATTAGTTTGTGCTCAGTGTTTTATAAAATTATAGCTAAATGTCTTGTTAATAGACTTAAACCCTTTCTTGATTCTTTAGTTAGCCCATTTCAGAGTGCTTTTGTCCCTTCTAGGGCTATATCTGACAACATATATGTTGCTCATGAAATTTTGCAGCAAATGAGGCTTTCTAAGAGTAAGGAGGGGTTTATGGCTATTAAGATCGACTTTAGTAAGGCCTACAATAGAGTGGAATGGTCTTTTTTGGAACAAGTAATGGGGGAAATGGGGTTTTCTGATGTCTGGATCCATTGGGTAATGCAATGCATCTCTACAGTTGAGTATCATGTCAAACTCAATGGGAGTGTGATTGGACAGGTGTCCCCTAAGAGAGGCCTCCGGTAGGGGTGCCCACTGAGTCCTTACCTGTTTATTCTTTGCCAGGAAGTGTTGTCCAACTGCTTTCTCAAAGCTGAGTCTTCCTCTATGTTTACTGGAGTGCGCACTACTAGGTCAGGCCCTAGAGTTTCGCATCTATTTTTTGCGGATGATTGCCTTTTCCTTTCCAAGGCAAAAATTGTGGAAAGCCAAAATTTTCTTCGCCTACTTGGGGAGTTTTGTAGTGCTTCTGGCCAGGAGGTTAACTTTGATAAGTCTAGCATTAGCTTCAGCCCTGCTACATTAAGCACATCTAGGATAGCTATTAGCTCTCTCTTAGGGTTTAAGGAGGTGGATAACCATGGGAAGTATCTAGGCATTCCTACTGATTTTGGTAGACCCAAGAGATTAATTTTCTCAAACATTGTGAATAAGGTCCATACAAAGTTGGCTGGTTGGAAGGGCAGTTTGCTCTCAGCAGCTGGCAAAGAAATTCTGATTAAGTCGGTTGCTTCTTGTCTGCCTTCTTATGTCATGTCAATGTTTGAACTCCCCAGGTCTATTTGCCGCATTCTTATCCAAGCAGTTAATCGGTTTTGGTGGAAAGATGGCCAAGGTAAAGGGGTCTTTGGGGTGAAGTGGGAACATTTGTGTAAAAGCAAAAAGGATGGTGGGTTGGGGTTCAGAGATTTCCGTTGTTTTAACCTTGCCCTCCTTGCGAGGCAAGGATGAAGACTGTTGCACAACAAGGATGCGTTGTGAGCCAAAGTCCTTAGAGAGAAATATTTTCCCCAATCTAGCTTCTTGGATTGTTCCCCCCGGCAGCGCAGCTCCTGGGCATGGCACAGTTTGCTTAAGGGGAGAGATTTGCTACTCAAGGGCCTTCGGCGTCGGATAGGCGATGGGAAAACCACTAGAATTTTTAGGGATGCCTGGATCCCTACCACGCTGGGAGGGAGAGTTACTAGCACATCTAATGGCAGTGTTAATTGGGTTTCGGACTTGATCCGTGGGGGTTTGGGCTAATGGGATGATGCTGTTCTTAAGAGTACTTTCCCCCCTTTGGAGGTGAAGGCTGTTCAGAAAATCCCTTTGAGCATTATGCCTAGTGCTGACTCATGGCTTTGGCACCCAGCTATGAATGGTTTATTCACGGTTAAGACTGCCTACTACCTTGCTCTATCTAATTCTAGTGGGGGTCTGGGGTCTACCTCTTCTGCGGAAAGGCTTTGGGCTAAGCTATGGGCTTTGCCTCTTCTCCCTAAGCTCCGACATTTTATTTGGAGAGCTTGCTCCAATGTGCTGGCTGTAAAGGAGTGCTTATTTTGCAGAAACATGGTCCGTGACCCGATGTGCCCTTTGTGTGGGAATGACAATGAGACTATAATACATGCTCTATTTGTTAGGGTTTAGGGTTTAAGCACAAAGTTGCTTAAAACATTACACCCTGAGTATCTAGTTTGGAATACCCATTCTGCCTCCACTAGTATATATAGGAAAACTAGGGTTTAGGTCGGATGGGCTAATTACTAGATTGCCCCTCACAGCCTAGGCATTAATACAAGTAGGATTATATGAGAACATATAAAGGGATATTACATAAATACCCTTACAATCTCCTCCTATGTTCTACATATATCCATTACACATGTATAGGAACCATTGTTCAATCAGTAATTGAATCAATATAAATTGAATATCAATAATCCAATAAATCAAATAAGAAATAAGTAGACTTCAAGAAATAAAACTAGGGTTTTAGATCAAAACTAAACCCAACAATAAATCCGAAGTTCCACATGCAAGTGGCTAAACCAAAAGAAATAATCAAAAGAAAAAGTCCTTGCAATCCATGTGACTTTACTCATCAAGTAAGTCATCCTCATCGAGATCCGATTCAACCGTTCTCCTCCATCTTCGCCATTCTCTGTAATTTGTCAAATATGAATTTCATAAGATATTATGAATTCAATCATTTGCACAATAGTATCTAATTCAACAATAAGAACTTAGTACATTTCATATATGGCTGAAGGAAAATCAAAAAACAATAAGCATCATCATCAAGTTTCTTTACAAGAACTCGATCCTATATAGTCTCTATCATAAGGACCATACCATGTTTCCATTTGGAATCTTGTATTCGTCATATCAGTCATAGATTTATGTTGTATCATCAAATTTGGAATGGTACACCATACTATGAAAGACATGTCATCAAATTTGGAATGACATAAAGACTAGCACAATATCATTGAAACATATCAGACATTTTCCATATTCCTTTGTGGAATAACAAAGTAAGGAGACTTCACATGAAAATTTGCTACCCCATCAAGTTTGGAATGGTTTCACAAACCCCCATACTTAGTAACCTAACTAAGTTATCGAAACATGTAAAGCGTCCCGAATGCTTACCAAGGCTAGATGAGATTCGAATAATTCAAAATAATATCGGTTTAGGTTAAGACCTGACTAAATGGTCTTTAACCCCATCTCCCCGTAGTTTTGAATGTTTGATCTTTGCTCAATCCCTTTGTAAGGGCATCGTCGTATTATCCTTCGATCTCACATCAATCAAAGTGATAATCTCTTGTTCGTTCTATAATTCAGCATGGCCTGTTTCACTGATGTGTCTCCTCTTACCATTAAAGAGTGAGTTATTCACAATCATCTTTGTTGCTTGATTATCACAGAATATAGATATAGAGTTTAACTTAAAACTCCTCAATGGAATATCCATAATTAGATCCTTTATCCACTCTGCTTCATCTCCCAGAAGCTAGAGCATAAAGTTCGATTCCATAGATGACAGAGCAATACTAGTCTGTCTTTTGATTTCCATGCTCTGACTGCTCCTCCTAGTGTAAATACATAACCACTGGTGGATCTCTTGTCTCCCAAATCGAGCACCAAGATGCATCAGGATATCCTTCCAAAGTTGGAGGATGTCCATTATAACATAAAGCATAACCTTGAGTACCCTTAAGGTATCTCATCAGCCTCGATAGGGCATCCCAATGCTCTTTTCCAGGATTACTAGTGAAACGACTCAAGCATGCCTACCGTAAAGGCTATGTCGGCCTAGTGCAACTCATTGCATACATGAGACTACCAATCAGTTTAGAATAATCTAACTCGATTCACGGTGTCTGTGTTAGGTTTCAACCGTTTGTTGTAGTCATAGGGTGTCTCAATCGGTTTACAATCACTGTATCTCCAACTAGAAAGTAGCTTCTCAATGTAATGAGTCGATTAAGGGTGATCCCTTGCTCACTGAAGCTTACTCTCATTCCAAGAATGGTGTCTACCACACCAAGATCTTTCATGTTGAATTCTTTGGACAAGGTTTCTTTAATGTCACTCACTACGAGAGAGATCGAACCTAGAATCAACATGTCGTCTACATACAAGCAAATAATCGCGACCTTGTTTGACTCGGACAAAAAATAAAGGCACTTATCCGAGTTCTTGGTTTGAAAACCAAAGCTCTTTCTTGTCTTGTCAAACTTCTCATGCCACAATTTAGGTGCTTGTTTAAGACCATAGAGAGATTTGTTTAATTTACAAACTCTTTTTTAGAACCTTCCATGACAAACCCTTGGTTGGTTCATGTAGATTTCTTCTATTAGGTCTCCATTAAGGAAAGCCGTTTTACATCCATTTGATGCACAACATAGTGCTCAATAGATGCTATGGCAAGAAGAATCCTTATTGTTGCCAAATGGCGACCGGAGAGTAGATGTCAAAATAATCTATCCCTCTCACTGTTTATAGCCCTTAGCTACTAATCGTGCTTTATACCTGGCTATAGACCCATCCGGATTAAGTTTCTTCTTCAGTACCCACTTACACCCTATTGTCTTGGCCCCTCTAGGCAGATCAACAAGGTGCCAGGTCTCATTACGCATTAAAGAGCTCATTTCCTCATCAATGGCTTCTTTCCATAACAGGAGTCCCTAGATCTCATCGCTTCCTTATAGGTGGATGGATCAGCCTCTAAATGGTCGGTCACAAAATCCTCACCAAAATTCTTGGGTACTCGATCTCTAGTAGATACTCTTCTAGATTCCGATTCAAGGAGCATTGTGGGAGTAGTGTGAAACAATTGGTTCAGATTCCAAAGGTGATTCGTAACCACTTGACCAAACCAGGCAAGGTCAGGCCTTTATCTCTAAGGAATTTATCCTCAAAGAATATAGCATCCCTAGATTCTATGACCACATTGGTTGATAGATCCAAAAACCGTCTGCAAGACCTGTCTTACGCACAACCAAGATATACACAAGTGTTTGTTCTAGTTCCCACCTTAGGTCTCCTAGGGTCTTGTATCCTAACATAAGCTACACAGCCCCAAACCTTAAGAGTGTCATATCTACGGGGATGATTATGCCATAGTTCATAAGGTGTAAAAGTCGTTTTGAATGTGGTAGTCTATTTAGAATGTGATTTGCGATAACATCTTGCTTCTCCCCAATAGCAAGAGGGCATACCCATTGTCAATAACATGGAGTTTAACATCTTTGTTAACGTCTGTTCTTTCTTTTAGCTATGCCATTTGATTGAGGTGAGTAAGGAGCGAGTAGTTTCAAGGATTATGCTGCAGAGGCACAGAATTCCTTGAACTCTGTCAATTTGTATTCTCCTCCCTATCACTTCTAAATCTTTTAATTTTCAAGTTCAACTGATTTTCTACCCTATTCTTGAAAATTTTAAATTTTTCAAAAGCTTCATCTTTAGATTTTAACAGGTATAAATGACAATATCTAGAAAAATCGTCTATAAATGTTACCAAATACTTCCGACCTCCTCTAGTTGTGTAGCTTTTATAGTCACAAATGTCGAGAATGTATAAGTTCAAGAAGTTGAGTGCTCCTAGAAACCGGTCAGAACGGTTTTCTAGTTATTTTAGTTTGAGCACATACTTCACATCTGTTAAATCTAATTGAAGTGTCTAATGGTAAATTATGAGTTTTAGCTAGTTTGAGCATTTTCCTATAGTTCACATGTCCTAACCTACAATGTAGTATTTTGGGATCAAGTAAATTATGGTTAACCTGGTTTATTGTCTCATTAGCTAAACTCAACCTAAACATACCATTCAAATTATAAGCACATCCAAAATAAAAGGAGTTAACGAGACAATGTTACTCTACCACTACTAAAAGTAATAGACATGCCAAGATCAAGCAAAATTCCAATGGAAATTAAATTCTTTTCAAAACCAGGAAAGATTTTAACATTTTTCAAAGTTAATATTTTACTCGATGAGAGAACCAGGTTCGCTGTCCCTTGTTGAGCCACTTCCACGACGTCTCCATTTGCAACTGAGAGATGTCTCCGCTACTTGAACAACATCGGTGAGCGGGTCCTTGCTATTGCAAACATGACAAGTCGCTCCAGAGTCTAACCACCAATCGAAGATGTCTGGCCAACCCCTTACCCTTGCCAATCATGGCAACAAAGTTAGTAGGCTCATCTTGTCCACCGCATGTGAACTTCCTTCGTGGTGTGTCGGTGTTCCCTTTCTTAGGACCCCTACACTCGGATGCATAGTGACCCCACTTTCCACCCGATTTACGGCACTTGCCCCTCTTTTTAAAATTAGGCTTTTGGCCTCCAGCTGTTGGGGTTCTTTCTTAGGTGGCTTGGATGCCTAGGATATTTCTTGGGTTGTGAAACCAAATTGGCGATACTGTTGTTGTTTCACCATCTCCAAGTTATTCCGGCTCTGTTCTCATCTTCGATTCTAATGAACCATTTGAGATCATCCAGCCCCACTTGTGTTTTCTTTTCTGTGCATCTCGGTTTAAAGGAATGCCAGGTAGAGGGTAACTTAAAGATAATTGCACCCACTAAGAATGCATCAACAACGGGGATGTTTTCTTGGTTCAATTTTGTTCTCAAGTTCTCAAAGTCCATTACTTGTGGAAGTATCTCCTTATCTTCTTGAAACTTGAAGTCCATAAACTTGTCAACCAAATGAGTTTTTGATAGGTCCTCCTCCTTTTTGAATTGGACTTCTAGGTTTTCCCAAATCTCTTTTGCGTCTCATATTTACTATAGGTCTCTGCCGCCTATCGACAGCGATTCAATAGGTAGTCTTTGCAAAAGTCTTCGTCACTTATCCATTGGGCTTCATTAGGTCCGTACAATCGAAAAATTTATTTACTACGAGTGTAGAAAATATTGAGGTACTTTCCAAACCGAGTCCTCCTTTTCCAAGAACCAACTCAGAGCCACTAAAGCTTTCCAATTTGATCATCTCAATTGGAGCAGCGTGTTTCTCCATATTAAGTGATTTGTTTATATGCCCAAACAAAAGATCAAATAAAAAAATAAATGCTCAAGGAACAGTCACACTGAGATGGAGAACCCTGGATTTAGATGAAGGAGGAAAAGATCGCGGCAGTGCATGCGTATCGACACTTGTAATGTACACGCTAATGCGGTACGCTAGCGCGGATGTTGGCTGCTCGCAGATAATGGCGAACCCAAAAAGATTTGATAAATTAAATCAAAAGTGTCCTTTTTTTTTTTCAATGAAGGACAGTCAATTCAATGCCTTGAAAACGACTTTGAGTAAAGAGCTTGCCGCCAAGTGCCAACGATCAAATCAATGCTGATTTTTTTTTCTTAATAAGGCACCAACACCATAAAGCTTCTTTAGCTTTTGTCAAAAAGTTTCGACAAAACAGAAAGCGAAGACTACGAAAGCTTCACCGTTTGTTTTTTTTTTTTTTTTTTTTTTTTTTTTTTAATCAAAAACAAACTTTCAACTCCTTTTGTCTCATTCACCTTCAATCAATCAAATCAAACTACTATTCTTTTGAATGATAAATCAAAAAATAATGCAATCAAGGCCAAAGTCGATTACACATATGGGCCCAAAGATCGTGACGATCTAAGAAATCCTCGGTGAATGAAGACATCGAGGGAAGCCGATCTCAAATTCTACAAAACCCACGATCAACAAAGCCGATTAACAAAGCCGATCTCTCAATTGAGGAGAAAATTTCGCAAAAACCCACGATCAAACAGAGCGATCTCTCAAAAATAAATTGTGAATTGAAAATTCAAAGCCGATCTTGATCGCAGAGAAACAAAAATTCTAATGCTTTAAGATTGTTAGGGTTTAGGGTTTAAGCACAAAGTTGCTTAAAGCATTACACCCTGAGTATCTAGTTTGGAATACCCAGACTGCTGCCTCCAGCTAGTATATATAGGAAAACTAGGGTTTAGGTCAGATGGGCTAATTACTAGATTGCCCCTCACAGCCTGGGCATTAATACAAGTAGGATTATATGAGAACATATAAAGGGATATTACATAAATACCCTTACACTATTTACATGTGAATTTGCTTCTAACTGCTGGCTTGCTTCTCCTTTCAGGCTTGACACCAAAAATCTACATGGTAATGCTTTTAAGGACTATTTTAAAGAATTCTTATTGGCTGTCTCACATTCTCCCAGCTCAGTAGATGCTATCTTGTAGTGGGTTTCTTTAGTTTGGCAAATCTAGAAGCATCGAAACTTGTTTGTCTTTCAGCAGGTCCCTTGCTCGGTGCTAGGTGCCATTAAGGCTTCAAATGTTTCGGTTGAGGAAGGGTGGCTATGCCTGGAGAAGGACAACAGCATGCTTAATTTTTATCCTATTTCTACTGGCTTTGTTAATAGTTCTCATCCTTCTAAGGGGTGTTTTAACATCTATGCAGATGGGGCATGGGCCACTAATGGCGACACAGGTGGAAGAGGAGTGGTTATCCGAGACTGGTGGGGCCAATTTGTAGCTGCAAAATGCAAACATGGTCATGGCATCTCGGTGTTGATGATGGAAGCTGAGGCGGTTCGGGATGCCCTATTGATGGGGCGTAGCTTGGGCCTTGATCGCATTTCTGTTTTCTCTGACTGTTTGTCCTTAGTTAGTTTCTTAAATTTGACACTTCGGTCCTTGGAATGGGCTACCTTGGTTATGATTGAGGATATCCTAGCTCTAAAATCTTACTTCCAGCAGGTATCTTTAGGTTTGTTCCTCGTTCCCTTAATAGGGAAGCCCATTTGTTGGCAACGGGTGCGGCTCGTTTTGGTATTTCTAGAGTGTGGTGGTTATCCCCACCTGATTGTATCTCTTCGCCTGCGCTCCTCCGCAGGCTCTTCCCTTCCCTGTTTTCTTAATAAAGTTGTTTGGGTAGCTATTGCTGCCCTTCCTTGATAAAAAAAAAAAAAAAAAGAAGAGTATATTAGTTATTTTAATTCATGAACTACTAACACCGTACCACTTAACGGGAATGATATAACGGAGTGGGGTTGTCTGTAACAACTAACCAAACCTCATGGGGTGTGGCTGTATAATTTAGAAACACAGGGGGTCGTTCTATATTTAATACAAACCTCAGGGGGTGGCAGTGTAATGTACCCTTTATTTATTTGTTTATTTATTTGGTAAAAAGTCAATTTATTGAGGAACCAGACAATAGTTACACATGAAATCCTGCTAACAAACATCCAGGAGCCATGGATTGGACAATGGCAAAACTATCCTGCTTGCCCAGGATAAAGCCTTCCTAGCTAGGGAATCGGCAACGGAATTCCAATCCCTAGAAATATGAGCAAACGACACTGAATGAAAACCTGTAGCGACAGAGTGGATATCCTCAAAGATACTAGTCAACCGAGAGGGAACATTGGACACCTGTTGGATATAGTTGACCACAAGAAGGCAGTCTGACTCCACAACTATGCTCGTATGCCCTTCCTCTTGGGCCAAAAGCAGGGCCGCGGGGATAGCAAGGGATTCAGCCATTATGGGATCAGCGGCACGCACACAATAACATAAAGCGATGGTTGGAAACCCCGTACTATCATGTAGCACCACATCCAGACCTCCCATACCCTCTTCTTCAAAGAACAAGGCATCACAATTGGCCTTGATCGTGCCAGCAACCGGAGGAACCCATCCTGATTATTGTGCTGGAGCTAGCGCCATTCCTGGAGTCGCGGAAGGCTCATAATGCTTTGAGTGCTCCCAAAACTCAACGAAGGCTGTGTGAGCCTTAGTAAACACCTCGGTTGGAGTCCAGCATCTTTGGTTGAAGACTTTGTCGTTCCTAGCGATCCACAACTGCCAACACAAGAATGCAAACTGAACTAGAGATTGTCTCCCTACCTGCTTGCTTGGGAAACTGATTCTATCCCAGTGCTGAAGAACCTCAGCCAACTTAACCTCCTCACTGTTAGGCAACATGAAACTTAGGCTGCTTCCTAACCATGTGGCACGAGCGAAAGGACAGTTGAATAACAAATGATCAATAGATTCTGACAGGTAGTTACATGAAGGACAATTTGGATCTCGAGGAATCTGTCTGCGTACCAAAGCTTCACCCGTAGCTAGACCTTGCGCACAACATCGCCACAGAAACACTTTGATTTTGGGGGGAGCCTTACAGTGCCATATGCACTTCCAAACAAACGCAGGAACCTTTTCCTACTCATGCACCTGAGAGGAGGAAGCTTGGGTCGCCATAGCCTGATCACAACTAATGACTTGCACATAATACGCCGATTTAACTGAGAAATTCCCATTAGAAGCTCCTCCCCAAATAAGTCGATCTTCTTATGGAAAGATGCTCAGAGGTATCTTGACAATTGCCTCACGGTCTTCCCTCGAGAACCATCTATTGAGCAAACCAACGTCCCAACACCTATTCTGATTGTCAATAAGATCAGCTACTTTGGATAAGTTGCAGCCCACTGGTTTATCTCCATGAATCTTGAAGCCTGGGATGGTAGGTACCCAATTACAGTGCCAAATGTCCACGTTGACCCCTGAACCCACATGCCACAACAGTCCCAGCATTAAGATTTTCCGTCCCACCAGTATGCTTTTCCAAGCCCATGATGGTTTGTTACCATCGTGGGCGTTGAGGAAATTGGAAGAGGGGAAATAGATTGCTTTATTGAATTTGGCCCATAAAGAGTTAGGATTGGACCATAACCTCCACTCCACTTTTGACTTTTGCCAACAAGGCCCTGTTATGAAGAGTAGGATCTTTAAAACCTAATCCCCCATGCTCCTTTGATTTACATAGGCGAGACCACGATATCCAGTGAAGTTTGTTTTCATCTCCTGTTTGACCCCAGTAAAAATTAGTTGTGGCTTTCCTGATTGCTTCATGGTGCTACGCCAGCAAAAGGGAATGAGATGCAGCATAATTGCCAAGGAACCAGCAACTGACTTGATCATGACTTCACGCCAGGCATGTGATAGGAGTCGATTCTTCCACCCTTGAATCCTATTGCAGGTTTTCTCCCTAACCTCCTTAAAAACCACAGCCTTAGACACACCTATCTCTGTAGGCAAACCCAGATACTTAGTTGGACCATCGCCATAAGGAACCTTTAAAATCCTAGAAAACCACCTCTTGAAACGATTGGGCTTGTTGGGGCTAAAAGTGAGTGACGACTTTTGCAGATTAATGGATTGTCCACTCGCCCGACAATAGCATTCTATGCAAGTCTTCAACTGGACAATATGGTGGAGCTTTACTTCAGAGAACAAAATATAGTCGTCTATGAAGAGCAAGTGCGAAATTGGAGGCGCACGGTTGCAGACCCTGATGCCTCAAATGAGCTGCGATTCTTCAGCCTCATGTATGATCACACTAAGGACCTGTGAACACAATACAAAAATAAATGGTGATAGGGGGTCCCCTTGGCGAATGCCTCTGGAAGGAACAAAGGCACCCCTTTCAGCCCCATTAATGAGAAGAGTATAGGACACCGAGGTAATACATTCCATGAGGAGGTTAACCCACTGAGTACAAAAACCTAACCGAAGTAAGGTCTCTCTAATGAACACCCATTCAAGCCTATCATATGCTTTTTTCATATCAATTTTGAAGGCCATGAGTTTTTTCTTACTCTTTTTTTTATGCTTGATATAATGGAATAATTCATGGGCTATAAACACATTATCAGAAATTAATCTATCAGGGACAAAGGCAGATTGATGGGGAGAAATGATACAGCAGATAAGGCCCCTCACAACCTTGTAGCCATAATCTTGCTTATTACTTTAACCGCAACTCTGCTCAGACTGATTGGGCGATACTAGTCAGCTTTCTCTGGGTTCTTCGATTTAGGAATGAGGCATACATAGGTGTGATTCAACTCCTTGGGCATTCGACCAGTGGAGAAGAAGTCGACGACCAATTGGTGCAAATCCTCTTTGGTGATGTCTTTGAAGCATTGGAAATAGGTGGGGAGAAATCCATCTGGCCCCGGAGCCTTGAGAGGGCCCATAGCCTTGAGGGCATCCATCGTTTCCTTCATGGTTGGGTGATTACAGAGACTCCTATTAGTGTCCTCCGACACGATGCTCTGAATTTTATCCATTACTGACTGCATGGTCTCCATATCAACCCCTTGGGAGGTAGCACCTTCCTTAAAATGAAGAAGGAACTCATCAAACACCTCAGCCTCAAACGTAGTCCACCCTCCAGTAGCCTTTCTCAACTTTAAAATTCTGTTACGCTGACGACGATCAATAGTTGTGGCGTGGAAGAATGCAGTGTTTTTATCCCCTTCCCTGATCCACTCAACTCTCGCCTTTTGATGCCACATCGCTTCTTCCCTCTCCAATTCCTCCTCTAATAGGGTTCTGGTTGTATTCAGCTCCTCTTGATTATATGTCTCAACTTGCTGATTCTGTAGAATTTCCAACTTAGCTTTTAGGTTCTTGATCGAAGACTGAACATGACCAAATTTTGTTTTATTCCACTATTGAAGAGCCTCCCTGCATTTAACAGATTTCTGCGTCAAGGGATGAACAGTAATATCCTTGGTGGGAGCCAACCAAGCTTAGGACACCACACTTTTGCAATTTGGGTGGCGAAGCCACATTGCCTCAAAACGAAAAGGTCTAGGGTCTTTAGATCTTCCGACTTCAGTATCCACCATAACCGGGCAGTGATCCGAGACAGCAGCATTTTCGAACATAGTTCGCCATGCTACATTACCCAACGTACGGTTTAATTTAATACGAATATCTGCGCTGCCCCTCCTCATATTGTTCCAGGTATACCTGCACCCATTAGAGCCCAAGTCTAAAAGCCCACAGTGATTGATCATCTCTCTGAATTGATTGGAATCATGCACACCCTGGGAATTACCCCCTACTTTTTCATGCCATCCCAGGAAAGAATTAAAGTCACCCAAGCACATCCAAGCCTCGCTGTGGTGCCCTCCCAAGTTCTTCAATCTACTCCAAAAGCTTGATCTGCTACTTCGGTTCGGTTCTTCGTAGACACATGTTAGAAAGAAGTTTTCCCCTGAAGGTGTGGAGATATGAGTGTCTATCAGTTGCTCATCCGCTTCAAGAATGTGAATTTGTATAGACTACTGCCAATACAAGGCTAACCCCCTGATGCTCCAACCGCCTCAATGAACTTACAATTCTGGTATTTTAAACGTCTTCTAATGAATTCCATTCTTCCGGCTCTACTCTTGGTCTCGCTAACAAACAGGACATCAGGTCTTTCTGCCGTGGAGAGATTTTTAAGTGCTCGAACTGACAGGGCACACCCCAGGCCCTGGTAGTTCCACACAATGATCCTCATAGCTCCCCGTGGGACTGATAAACCCCAGTCTCCACGGGTCTAGAGGATAAAAAAATGCCCATTGTTACCGTCCAGCCTAGAGTGTTACGATGCAGCTTCAAGCTCATCAAGCACCTTAATCCCCACACATGCTTTTTTAACTTTGGTACTGATCCTTGACGGGGAAGCCACGGTGTGGAGGGTGGAAGACTTAGTTGGTTGGAGGTGTTTCTGAAAATGGCTGTTCTGGGTTAGGCTGGAATAATGGGATTGATCTTGTGAACTCATCTGTAGGTTTGAGATTTGGTTGGAGGCTGGTTGAAGAAGGTGAGGGGTAGTGGGCTTGAATTCCAGATGCTCATTGGTTGGAAAGGTCACAGGCAATGGATTAGGCTGGACTAGGGGACAAGACTCTTTAGAGTTCATCGGACTCGTGGGCGTATCCCAAGTTGTGAGGGACAAAATCTGTTTATCAACAGTGATTCCATCTGGAGTACTTTGTGGGCCCGAAAGGGACACTGTGGCCATATGCTGGCAGTAAGGAGAAGACTGCCTGTGAATGTTCAGGACACTGGAGAAGAAATTGTTGGATGGGTATGATACTGAATTCTTTAAGAATTCAGAATCAAAGAGCTAACGCCGAGGAAAAACAGAGAGAATTAAGAAAGAAGGGGTTCTCCTGTTTCGAGCACAAGAGCAAGCTCCAGAATTGGGGAAAAGAAGGAAGGAATTAAGGAGTATTGTATTTTCATAGCCATCTACACGTGTTGGGTCTTTATATATACCCTTACAACCAATTTCTGTTACAACAAAAACTGTCCTAGCTGAGCTGGAAGAATCTTTCTAAATGAACCCTTCTAACCACTTGGGTTTACGCAAGCCTTCTCTGGACCTGAGTTGTATGGTATCACCTTGGACTCCCTCCTCATGTAGACTAGACCCATGATCTGTGGTCTGGATTGTATCATTTCCACCCCCACGGGCAAACACCTTGTCCTCAAGGTGAAAGGTAGGATAAGACTCTCTTAAAACAGAGACATCCTCCCACGTCGACTCTTCTAAGGGAACTCCTTGCCATTGGATAAGAAGTTGAGGTATCCATCAACGTTGTCGTAAAATTTTGCGGGAATCAAGAACCACCACCGGCTGCAAAGGTGGAGTAGTACACTGAATGTCCTCAGGCCAGTCAAGTTGAATAAATTGTTGACCTTTAAAAGGTTTGAGTTGAGAGACATGAAACACAGGGTGGATCTTGGAACCAAAGGGAAGTTCTAATTTGTATGCGATTGCTCCAATCTTATCCAAAATTTTAAAAGGACCGTAGTACCGTTTAGCTAACTTTTGAGAAGGCCGCCGTACCACTGAAGTCTGCCTATACGGTTGTAGCTTCAAAAGCACTAAATCAACAACCTGGCATTGTAATTCAGTTCTATGTTTATCAGCATTGAGCTTCATTCTTTGTTGGGCAGCAAGCAAGTGTCGACGAAGTAGGCCCTTGATTTCCTCCCTAGTCATCAGATCCCTGTCTAGGGCCTCCAAGGAAGAAGTCCCCCGGCAATAAGTTGGAATGCATAGTGGAGGTCTCCCATAGAGGGCTTCAAACGGGGTCATTCCAATAGAGGAGTGAAAAGCCGTATTGTGGTGATACTCTGCCAAAGGCAGAAACTGAAACCAAAGGTGTGGTTTAGCAGCAACAAAACACTATAGATATTGTTCAAGACATCTATTAACGACTCTGCCCGCCCATCGTTTGAGGGTGGTAAGCAGATGACGCTTTCAATCGTGTGCCATGCAAAAGAAATAGTCATGTTAATTTACTCAAAAAAATAGC
This sequence comes from Telopea speciosissima, assembly GCF_018873765.1. Classification (NCBI taxonomy): domain Eukaryota; kingdom Viridiplantae; phylum Streptophyta; class Magnoliopsida; order Proteales; family Proteaceae; genus Telopea; species Telopea speciosissima. The sequence goes on from NC_057926.1 coordinate 12,175,484, forward strand.
ATCTCTGTCACTAACAATGGACTTTGGCATGCCATGTAATTTGCAGACGATATCCAAGAACAGGGTTGCCACCTTAGCAGTAGTGTAATGCGATGGTAAGGCCCTAAAATGGGCAAACTTTGTATATCGATCAAGCACGACTAAAATGACTGAGAACCCATGAGAGGAGGGAAGATGAGTTATAAAATCCATACTGATATCCTCAAAGGCTTGTTCAGGAATTGGAAGTGGCTGTAACAGGCCATAAGGAGAGTGATTGAGTCCTTTGGACTGCTGGCAGGTGACACAGTGTTGCACAAACCTCTTAACATTCTCCTTGAGTCCTTTCTAGTGGAAATTAGCCGAAATCCTCAGATAAGTCCGTAAAATACCATCATGACCTCTAGCTGGAGAACTGTGAAACTCGGAAAGAAGAGTGTGTCGTAAGGCTGCATCATCCCCTACAAATAATTTTCCCTTATTATATAACATGTCATTGCGAGTAGACCAAGGCCAAGCAATTGCAGTGTCGGAAGTGCATTTTGTGATGATTTCTTGTATCTGGGGATCAGTGCGATGGTTAGCTTTAAGATCATCAAGGAATTTAAAATTCAGTAATGATAGAGCCATGAATGTTTCATGGCTGGAAGACAATCAGCTGTGTCTTTCCTAGAGAGTGCATCGGCAGCCTTGTTGTCGGGGCTTGGTTTATAACATATCGTATAAGAATAACCAAGCAATTTACAAAGGTAATGTCATTGTTCAGAGACTGGATCATCGACATAAGCCCTCCGAGACTTTCTTGATCAGTCCGGATAATGAACTTAGAACCTAAAAGATATTGTCTCCATTTGGCCACCGCACATGTAATCGCATAAAGCTCTCTGATATAAGTAGATTTATCTTGCATTTGAGGTGACATTTTCTTACTGAAAAAAGCAATAGGATGAGAATTTTGCATTAATACTGCTCAAATGGCCCTCCCCGAAGCATCAGTCTCCAAAACGAAAGTAGAAGCAAAATTGGGAAGTTGCAAAACAGGGGTTGAACACAATGCAGCCTTCAGCTGTTGAAAGCTTTGTTCTGCAGTTGGGGTCCATTTATAAGCATCCTTCTTAAGGAGGTCTGTAAGAGGAGAAGCAATTGAAGCATAGCCTTGTATAAATTTCCAGTAATAGCCCGTGAGACCCAAAATACCCCGCAACCTTTTCACTGTAGTTGGGGCAGGCCAGTTAGCAATGGCATCAATTTTCTCTAGGTCTAGTTGTAACCCTGTAGAACTGATTATATGGCCCAAGTGACCAATAGAAGACTGAGCAAAGCTGCACTTGGAGAGCTTGGCATAAAATTGATTCTGTTGTAGGCATTGTAAGACCAAAGCTAAGTGTTTTGCATGATCTTCCACCGTCTTGCTATAGACCAGTATATCATCAAAAAATATAATCACAAATAAGGCTCAAAAATTATGTTCATAGTTGCTTAAAAGGTACTTGGGGCATTTGTGAGGCCAAATGGCATCACAAGGAACTCATAGTGGCCTTGATGAGTTCGAAAAGCAGTTTTAGGAATGTCTACAGTATGCATTCGTATTTGATGATAACCCGATCTGAGATCTAGTTTAGAAAACCAAGTTGCATCATGTAGTTCATCAATTAGCTCATCGACAGTAGGGATAGGAAATTTATCTTTGATTGTTACATTGTTCAAAGCTCTGTAATCAACACAGAATCTCCAACTGCCATCTTTTTTTTTTACTAACAAAGACAGGCTACTCGTAGGGGACCGACACTCGGTTGGATAATCCCATCTGGCAGCATATCAGCCACCATTTTCTCCATTTCAGCTTTCTGATAGTGAGGGTATCTATAAGGTCTAATAGATATAGCCTTTGAGTGGGACTCAAGTGAGATCCGGTGATCATTTAGTCTCTGAGGAGGTAATATGTTTGGAGTATCGAATACAGACTGGTGAGTGTCAAGAACAGTTTGGATGAGTAAAGGAATATGGGCTGTAGTGGTGAGGCGGTGGCATCAAGTGTGTAATAACCCCAAAGCGTAAAACACGATGCAACAAGTGAGCAAGAGAAAGTTTCGTGAGTTGATTACAGTCAAAGGTGAAATTGTATGGCATCGATCTGTGTAATCACCACCAATTTACCCTGCCACATAAACTTCATAGTAAGGTCCTTATAATTAGTTGCAATGGTGCCCAAAGTCTCTAGCCATTGAACCCCGAGAATAAGGTCTGCACCATGGAGAGATAGCACAAAGAAATCTATGGTGAAGCAATGTTCATTCAAATTAAATGAAACATTTCTGCAGATACCAACACAAGTCAAATGCTCCCCATTGCCTACTTGAACTTGGAAGGTACTTGATGGCGTGATGCCAAACCCAAGAATTTAGCAAAGTGTGTTCTTGAATAAAATTGTGCGTCGCCCCATCTATTAGCACCTCAACACTGGAGTTGTTGATCCGACCTTTGAGTCGCAAGGATTTAGGGGACCTATGGCCCATTAAGTCATGTAGACCGATTGCCGGATCGAATTAGGTTCTTGCGATTCCTCAATTTCATTGGGTAACACCTCATCCATGAACTCATCACCCTCTAACAAAGAAAAGAGTGGACCGACCTTTACACCTGTGACCCACATGGAACTTTTCATCACAATTAAAGCAAAGGCCCTTTTGCCTCCTTTGCGTTGCTCCCCGATAACCTCCTTATTGGTTATTTGGGAGTCTCGATTAGAAATTTGGGTGGTAGGACTAGGGCCCAAAATTGAAGGCAATGGATTGATAGATATTGGTTTCTGCTGCCAGGGTTTAGCATAAGGTTTGAAATCAAGGAATTTGTCCTCCTGCAATCTAGCAAGATCCAGGGCCTGTTGCAGAGAATCAGGTTGTAATGCTAGGACCTCTCTTTTAAGCATTGGCTTGAGGCCAGAAATGAAACAACTCTTTAACATATCATCACTGAGGCCATAGATACGACTAGAAAGAGACTCAAACTTAACTTGATAATCCAAAACAGTGGTTTCTTGAACCAGTTTGGATAGGGCCCCCTTAAGATCTTCATATCTTGAAGGTCCGAAACGGATTTGAATCCCATTCACAAACTCAGTCCAGGTATTGCATTGATTATTATGAAATTTCCATTGGAACCAACTACAAGCAGGACCGTCTAAATGAATAGATGCAAGTTTAACTTTCTGATTCTGAGGTATATCATGATAATCAAAATATTGATGGACTTTAAACAACCAGTCAACAGGGGATCACCATCAAGAAATCGAGGAAAATCAACTTTAATACCTCTGTTGGCACGGTGAAATTGCTGAAGACGAGGATGATGATCATCTGGACTGAAAGTACCCGTAGGACAGTCAAACTTAGAAGCTATCATCTCCACCAATTGTTGCTGAAAGGACGTATTAATGGCTTCCATATCCTGACGAATCCAAGAACGGATCCTCTCTTCATCATCTTTCTTTGATTCAAGAATGAGCTCTGAGCATTTAGTCACGATCACATCCATTGAAAGATTTGCAGACCTCTCCTTTGATCGAAGACCTTCTGCCATGGTTAACGGCAAAGTTGCAGATCAATGAAAGCACCAATGACAGTGAATTCTTCAAGAATTCAGAATCTAAGAGCTAACGCAGGGGAAAAACAGAGAGAATTAAGAAAGAAGGGGTTCTCCTGTTTCGAGCACAAGAGCAAGCTCCAGAATTGGGGAAAAGAAGGAAGGAATTAAGGAGTATTGTATTTTCATATCCATCTACACGTGTTGGGTCTTTATAGATACCCTTACAACCAATTTCTGTTACAACAACAACTGTCCTAGCTGAGCTGGAAGAATCCTTCTAAATGAACCCTTCTAACCACTTGGGTTTACGCAAGCCTTCTCTGGACCTGAGTTGTATGGTATCACCTTGGACTCCCTCCTCATGTAGACTAGACCCATGATCTGTGGTTTGGATTGTATCAGGGTAGCGGCAATGGAATTAATTGGTCTAATGATTGGTCTGAAAAGGTGGGGTTAGCTGGTGATATGGAGAGAGTGGGGGAAGTGGTATTCGTGTCACGACAAGGAATAAGAGGTGGAGGCTCAGGCATATAGGTAACGAGAGATGAATGGCTAATGGGAGTAACACGAAAAGGATCAGTACCTTGATCTGTGACAAGTGCCGTATAGGCATATCTTTGCTGTTCTGACATTGGGATCAGGCCCGTATCGCTCATGTTGGGGATTCACGTGCTACCGCATAGAGTACGATCATCTTCTCCAAGTTCCTCCGCCCCCAGCTTCTGGAAGTAGCAGGGTTCTCCTCCGGCCACGGCTTCTTCCTCTGCGAAGATGGTTGCTGCTTGTCTTAGGAGACGATCATCTGGACTCATCCCTCGTACCTCTGGCCCCCACTTAGGTATTGGAACAGCGTTTCCAGATGTGTGGGTTGCTTCTCCAGGGGACTTGCTCTGCGAGCCCATTGCTTCAAACCTTGCCGTGCATCTTTTCTCTTCATGACCAATCAAACCACAAAAATAGCAACAAGTGGGAGTTTCTTATACCTTAGGGTTACTACAGAGTTGCATCCCTTGACGCGTTTGATAGTAATGGAGGCACGCAAGCTCTTTGTGACATCCACTCGGACCCGTGCTCTAGCATAGCAGACTTTCTCACCAAATTGGAAACCTTCAATCCATAAAATTCTGTTGACTTCACCCCCCTTTCTTGCTATCTTGACCAGGATGGTCTCCTCCCTAAGTTCAATGGGTATGCCATGCATTTGAATCCAGAACTCACATAATCTAAACTCCCAGTTCTGCGAGGGGTTCCACCGCTCAAGCAGGAGCAAGTTACCAGAAACAGCCCATGGGCCCTCCATTATCACATTTTCAAGATCCATACGGTGGTGAAACTGGAATAGAAATTTTTGTGCCTCCAAAGGTCTGATCTCCACTTTATTCCTCGGATTCCATGCCGCAATAAGAGCATCAGTGACTGCTTGTTTCCTGTAGGGGCGTCCTTCTATGATGAAACCCACAAGGATCTTCTCCCATGCGACTGAAATACGCTCCTCTGTGACCTCATGTATGGTGATTTCACCGTCATCGTCACTATGTGAGTCATGCTCTGGGTGGTTAACTGGGGGGTTTGAGGAGGGTGACAATATCGAACCAGGAGCAGGTAGCGATAGTGGATCCATGCTACCTAGCTACGACTTAAAGCAGGTTAAGGCTACGACGAAAACAAAGGGGAAGGAGACGGAGGAGTTTAAGGTTAGCAGACTGCAGAGGAGCTACAAATGGGAGGGAGAAGCTTGACAGAGGGTTCACAGTAGAAATTCAATCAAGAATACCAACGCCCCAAACATCTCTAAACAATAATGGGTGAAGATTAAGGTAGTGATAAGAAGATGTCGGATCAAAGGATCTACAAAATCACGAATGAAACCCTCGTCGAAGTACTCCATGGAAGACGACTCTACAGCAGAGCTACACTCACACTGGAGGAGAAATACACTCACCATGGAGGAGAAACTCTATTGAAGTACTCCATGAAAGAGGAATTAGCTACTGAAATACACTCACAATTTATTTTTTTGGTTGTTGGTAAACACACCCTTATTTCTTATGAAGGCTATGAAAGATGACACAAGTAGGGCTGCAACAGGGTCGGGTTGGGTCGGGCTTTTTAAAACCCTAGCCCAACCCTGAGTCCCCTTAGCTGGGCCCAGGCCCGCCCTGATCCTGACTCAGGGCTTAAATACCTTGACCTTAACCCTGACCCTGACGGGCCAAGCCCAGCCCAAGCCCACCCTGATTGGCCCTGGCCCTGCAATAATTAAATTAAAATAACAAGACTATGACAGATGTGAGAGAGGAGGCATGAACCCAAGACCTTTTGGTAGTAATTGGTTTTTACACAACACAAACTACCAATATGAATAATAGCTTCTATTTTCTAATAAATAAAGAAATTTCTTCAGGGCCAAAATCAGGGTCAGGCTGACCCGAGGTCTCAACCCTGACTCAGGGCCAGGAATTTCTGGCCTTAACCTGCCCTCAGGGCCAGAAATCTTAGCCCAGGCCCTGTTCGGGCTCAGGGCGGGCCAGGGCGGGTTCGGGCCGACAAGGCCAAATTTGCAGCCCTAGACACAAGAATAAAACCGTCCACGTTTCGACAGCGTCAACGAATGCTTTGGTAACCAACCAGGCCTTCCCACGTCACTTTCACACCACATGTACCAATCTCATTCCCTCTAAGCCTCTAAAAAAACGTCTTCAAAATGTCGCGCTGTCCACTGTGGGCCTTCTGAGTTGGAAGAAAAGACCAGTTCCCTCAATCCCTCGAAACAAATGGAAAACTGAAATCAACAAATCGGAGCTCAGAGAAGAGAAGAGAAGAAGAAGCAGAACCCAAAACTTACGAACCTTTGAAGATCCAATTCAAGCTTCTCTCTCGCGCGCGCGCTTTCACCGAAGAAGACGGTGGGTCTGAGATCCACATCTTTTCTGGAGCTTCGCTCTGGATAGCCCAACTGAGCGAATCGTGGCTCCTTCAGGGCCACAGAGCCTATCTCGAAGGAAACCCTCCTCTTCTACCTCTTCCTCACCACAAACCCCAGTTTCAAGGCCGACGCGGATTATTCACAGTGGAACATCGCCTCCTTCTCAGTCCGATCTCCCTTTTTGGCAGCAGAACTGGTTCATCGTCTTCCTCTTTTTCATGGCGATCTCCTTCTTGGTTCTCGCTCTCTTTCTCTACGTCGGCATTGACTTGGATCAGAGCGCTCCTTCTTCCGCTTCGGCCGCCGCCTCCGAAGGTGTTGAGGTGAATCCCCCGAATCTCCACTTTTTTTTTTTCCTTCCAAAATTCGTTGGAGAAAGATTTCAAACTTTCGTTAATTTCTTATCCTTGTTTCAGATTACGTATGGGTCGGTGCTTAAATTGATGCATGAGAGGACAAATTTCCGGCTGCATTCACATGATGTCCCTTACGGCTCCGGCAGTGGACAGCAGTCAGTGACTGGTTTTCCCAGCGTTGACGATTCGAATAGCTACTGGGTATCTTCTTAGTCCCTCCCCCCCCCCCCCTTTTGAGCGATCTTGATTTGATGATGATAAGAATGTGAATGAAAATTTCAGTTTCCACCCTCCTGACCGTGTTTGGAGTTTAATTGGTTTTGGTTCTTGTGCTGATCGTTACGCATATTTATTTTTTCTCCTGATCATGTTCGGAGTTTAATTGGTTTTGGTTCTTGTGCAGATCGCTAAGCCAGTGCTGGACTCATCTGCCAAACAAGGTGATAAAATCAAAGCTGGAACTATTATCAGGTTGCAGCATATGAGGACTCGGAAATGGCTGCACAGCCACCTGCACGCATCTCCAATATCGGGCAACCTGGAGGTTGGATGGCAATTTACTTCACAATTTTGTTCATGTTTCAATTTTGACTATTTGAATGCTTAATTGTGAATAAAATTTGCGTCTGTTGTTTTATGTTCCTAAATTATCACTTGCATTTTAATGGACCGTTGCCTTACATAGTAGTGTGTTTGGGCAGTAGAAATGAAATATACTATTAGAGGCACATCATAATTGTTCGTTTGAAACTAGTGTGTTGATTCTAGAGGTTGCAGTATTTTGCAGTGTGTATGTGCATTTGAAAAACTGTGAGTTGTCTATTGACATTAGCTGAAACACTGTGTCTTTTTATTGACATTTAATTCTGATGCTCAATAAAGCATGAAACCATTCAATCATGCTTAGTATGAAAGACTTGGAACTGGTTCTATTATTGTAAATTTGTAACCATACTTATGGCAGAATCCTTCAATGTCTCTTTTTCTGAATAAGTTATTATTAATTTATTTACAAATTTTGTTCTCGCATTGGATTATTTGTGTCTTACCTCTGTAATTAGTACTTGTAGACCTATTAATGTATTGTTTTTATTCTGATTAAAAATTTCTTTTGCCTTTTGTTTTTCTATACATTAATTTGAGGAAACATGAATGAGGCTCCATGTCATTGTCATTAATGGTTCTACCTCCATAAGTGATGCAGATCATCCTCTAGAGCATCGAGATAGGTACTTTAAAAAGTACCATACAAGAAGAAACAAATTGTCTCGGTAGTGTAGTCCTAGATAGATAGGAGATCTACTAGGAGCCAACACAACCAGGATCTGTTAAGCTGCCGGTTCTATGGGGGTAGAATTGAGGGTTTAGGTCAATTTTAGGGCTAGGGTTAGGGTAATGGAGGTGTGTCTTATACGGTAAAGCTAGGCAGGTGTAGGGGAGTCTAATGAACTAGGTTTTATGGGTTTTGGATGGGTAGAAATAGGTTAGATGGATTTGGGCAGCAACTAGGGGGTTTTGAAAGGTGGAAGATGATGGAATCTAGGGTTTATAGTAACAGGAAATTAGGTGGTTGAATGGGCTTAATATTTAGGTTGAGTGTGGGTAGGGTGGAGGGAAATATATGCTGAAAGTTACAGTTAAATCAGATGGTTAAATTTAGAGTTATGGAGGTTTCCTAGTAGAGATAGGAAAGAGGGGTGTTATTTCAGACAATTGGTTGGGTGGATGGTACTGAAATTTGGATCGAGTCTCTTAGGGTTTGAGGAATATTCGATCAAAATTTTAGTAGGTTCTAACGGTTCGATTTGGCTGGGCAGAATTCTCGCGAAAATCACCTTGCATGTGACCTTTTAGAAGGGAAGATGAATAGTTGCAGGTTTTAGGATTCTAATGGATCTATGGTTTTAATGGTGGAGGAGGAAGGTAATAAGGTTTAAGTGAATTAGGGTTTAGGGAATTCAAATAAAATAGAAGGGGGATGTTAGGGTAGGTTGTAGTGGGTTAGGAGAAGAAGGGGGGATGATGAATAATGCTAAACACTTATTTGGAGTTGCAGGTCTTCAATGGCAGCAGCTTGAAGACATCTAGAAACAGATCCTCTCGATCTAAAAGATGCAAGGAGTTGATTGGACCTAATAACAGATCCTCCCGGTCCACAAGACGCAAGGAGTCAACTGGAGATCCACCAGTCCCCCTTCACCTTGATATGACTCACAAGGCAACACTCAACAGAGCAGGGCAGCAGCAGCAATGGCAGCAAGCAAAAGCTATTTTTGTTAATCAAATTCGTGTACCATACTTTGCCCTCTTACCACCTTATATAAAAGACTCAAAATTAGACTCCTACACTAAAAAGGAAAGGCCTAACCAACCTATCAGGTAACTTAAACTAACTAGGAAACTGAAATAGGCTCAAAATAGAGTCCTAATCCAGCACAACTAAACAACCAAAACTAATAAAATCACTTAAATTGAACCACTGGTTCAAACCAGCTTTGAACTGGTTCAATTTAAAACTTTAAAAACATGAAAATAAACTAAGTATATGGCTAATCCCGTATGCAACCTATGTAGCCATATTTTAGGCCCATTAAAATGAGCCTATTACATAGAAAACCCATGGGATCAAAGACCCAACAGCCAAACCCTAGACTTATTTCTAAAGAAATAAACCTATTTTGGTGATAAACCTGCATCACATGGTAGCAGTTCAGCTCAACTCAGCCTTGTGGTTCTGAGTTGACTCAGTTTGGACCAGTTTTTGTACAGCCGTGTCTTAAAGATTGGGCCAAAACCAAAATCGTGGGGCACCTTTTAGGTTATTTATTTATTTTTTTTACTTCTATTTAGTTATGCGTGTGGGTGAGCCTTAGTGCAACTGTTAAGTTGCGCTAGGTGTGGGTTCAAAACTTGGAAACAGCCTCTCCTGCGAAGCAGGGGTAAGGCTGTGCACATTTACCCCTCCCAGATCCTGCAGTAGTGGGAGCCTCGTGCAGTTGGACACTCTGTTTTTTTTATATATCTTCTCCTTTCATTAATTGTTTTATGTAGTAAAGACACCTTATTATCTCCCCATGGTTTGGAGAGTTTTGTTTTGTTTTCTTACTTTAGTTTTCCTGTTTACGACATGTTTACTTCATAGAGTGGGACTTTAAAAACTCATCTCTTTTTATATGGATGTAAGGGTACTGCTACCCAATGATTTTGACGAATAAAGAGATGGCCTTTTCTATTAATGGTCTGTGTGATTCAGATTCTGGTTGTGTGACTCAACTACCCTATTGGTGAGATTCCAATACTGCTGGTGGGATATCTGATCATATCTTTTCTTCTTAAACTTTATTCTCTACTGATAAATTCTTCAACTCAGATCAGTTCTATTTTATTTCCTGGTTTATTTTACCTCCATTGATTTCTGCTACTGCATGAAAGTTGCTCCTGAGATTATTCTCTGGTATTACATTATTTAGTCCCTGTTCTGTTGAGCATATCAGTTCTAGACTGAGGTTGAAATCTGGATTCTGTTCTCAACAGTTATCTGAATTTATTTTTTCTTTGGTAACCTGTGATACTCTGTTTTGAAGGGTTTTCTGGCATTGCAGTAAGACCTGTTGTGCCGATCTAACCATCGGATCTGTCTCATATTTTTATATATTGTTTACTGGTATAAGAATTGCTGTTGACCAGAACCAGATCTGCATCTGTTCATTATTTGCTTAGATATATAAGTTCCTGGTTTTAAAATCTTTACTTACTAAATCTGTAACAGTGCTGGTTCTTAAGATCCAACCATTGAATCAACTCCATTTTTGAAGAGTTGTTCTTTGTCATAAGACTTACCTTCGACCAGAATTTGAGCTACTTCCATCTATTTGATTTCAAGTTATTAAATCCTCTTTACATCTCGTTATTTCATATTCACTGTGATTCTGGCAATTTTTTTTTTCAGAACCGAACTTCTTAGGCTTCTAGAAACCCATCAATAGCCTACAATTTTACGCCAAACCATGAATTTAGATAGATCCAGCTGGCAAACTTCTTTGACCCTATTTATTTAATGGATAATCCTATGTTTTTGATATTTTTTTTGGGTGTCTGAATTATTCTAGAATAAATAGATTAGTTCCTGCAGTTTTTTTGTAATGCCTAATGGAGCACCTTCAAACTAGGTGGTTTGGCTACGTGGCTGAACCCATACGGCACGAGATTTTATTTCATTTTTAACCTGAACTTAACTGGGACCCGGGGCAGCCCCTAGAATTTTATTAATCAATCCAAAGAATCAAAGAATACAAGAGGGGGGGACATCCCGCCTTACCCCTTTCCCGATCTTATAAACACTCAAGTACGACCTCATTGAACCAACCCATACAAGCAAACAGTAGACCTGCTAGAACCTGAAAACCGGCAACCCAGCCTTGTCTTCCCTAATGATCCTTGCAAAGCTCCCCCCAGGCAAGCTGTCCTGGAAGAAGGTGCGAGAAGCGCTTGTATCACAAGCTTCTCTAGCCAGCCAATCTGCCGCTCTGTTGCTTTCCCGAAAGGCGAAGGACACTGTGGCCCGAGTCTGAATGACCTGTGCCAAAATCTCCTGGAACCAGTACCATCCTTTCCATAAGTTACATCTTTTGAGGTTGACCATACTTACAGTAGTAGCCGAGTCGGAGTTTACCACCACGTTTGCATGTCCTAGCTCTTGGCATAATTTCAAGCCATCCCTCAACGCTCTGAGCTCCGCTATGGCATTAGTGTACTCTCCATAGAAATTTGCAAAGGCTGCCAGCACCACACCATCGTGGTCCCTAATCACCCCTCCTCCCGCACCAAGCCCCGGGTTTCCTTTACAAGCTCCGTCAACATTAAATTTCACAGACCGCAAAGGGGAACACCAATAGATCGGAAGGGGCTGTTTCAACCTTGCCCAAGGGTCCACTAGACCAAAGCACTGGAGAATTAAGGTATCCCTAGGGGACCCCAATCCACCAACCTTAGGGGGATACTGAACCTCCCTTACCCATCCCTTGATACGCTCAATGATGGAGGCTGCACTACGTCGTTTCTCCTCAAGCCTTTTGTTATTCCTCTCTTTCCAAGGCTCCCAGACAAGCAGCGCCGGCAAAATGCCAATGACGTAGTCACTGAGGCTCTTGTGACTTCCTGCACCTTGCCAGAATAAGATCCGACTTCTGACATCCTATGTGGGCAAATAAGGGATGTCCAAAAGCCGTGAGAAATACTTCCACACCTTCGTTGCCGTTCCACCAGCACCCAAACAGTGGTCTACGGTTTCCCTCCTTGGCTGTCCACAACAATTGCATCTTGATGCTAAGGGGATGCCCAGGGCCATAAGAGCATCATCAGTGGGATTTTACCAACAAGAAGCTGCCACACAAAAAACCCCACTTTCAAAGGCACCGATTGATTCCAGATCCATTTAGCAAAGGACGGGGTCCCTCTGCCTGACTTCATTCCATGCTGATCTAGAGGAGAAACGACCATCACTCACCGGAGTCCAAACCATCAAGTCATCCCTGTTAGAGAGCGTAAAGTCCCCTGACCTGATGCTATCCCTGATTGCCTCTGAATCGATGAGGCTTAGGATTTCCTCCTTCCAGGCCCCCTCCTCATTAACTGCATCTTTAACACTCAGGTTCACATCCACAAGCAAACCGTTATCCACGAAGTCTATGAGAGGGCCAACTCCCACCCAGTTATCCAGACAGAAGGAGATATTGCCGACCCCAATTAACCACCTGGACCTCTCCATAACAAACCCCTTGAACTCCATGGTGCTGCGCCAGGATTTAGTCCCTGTCCCAATCCGCCCTGCCAAGGTGACATGCAAATTTTTGAAATACTTGGCCTTGAAAAATTCACTCCACAGTGTTTGCTCACACTAAACCTTCCAAAATCCTTTCAACCTTAGAGCAGTCCCCACATCCTGTAGGAGTCTAACACCAAGACCCCCTTCCGCCATAGGCCTACAAACCTTCTTCCAGCTTACCTAGTGTCTGCGATTGCCCCATTCAGAGCTGCCCCAAAGGAAGTCAGCAAAGATCTTGTACAGATTGCGCAAGACCGCTTTCGGAGGGTCCAGAGTAGCCAAGACATGAATTGGCATGGAAGAGAGTACATGCTTCAAGAGCGTCACACGACCCCCAGAGGACAGTAACCTACCCTTCCACCCCGCCACCTTACTTCTGATCTTTCCTATTAGCCCATCAAAGAGGTTAATCTTCATTCTTCCCGAACACAGGGGGCTCCAAGGTAGGTGAACATATGGCACGAGATTACTTTGTTCAAATCTAAAATAAACATTAATTGAAAATATAAGTGCTCAAATACTTACGATGAAGTTTCAGAAAACCAATGCTAAACCAGAATCACAGACAAGGATATCAGTCCCCAGATTTGAATGCAGATTGATATCATTAAACCAACCGATCAGATGTGAGTAAAATTCTGAACAGTTACTAATCAAAGATAGGTGAATATCATATAAAAAATTGGGACCAATATGAAAGGTTAGATCTGGACTGAGAATCAGAAAGGAACTTCCTAGCAGAATAACAGAATCAGAAAAGAGAAATTAAACAACATAACAACCCAAACAAAGAAACAAGTCTAGGGCTGATTGAAGGCTACAAATACTGGACAGAACATGATATTAGAAGATCAAACTAATGTGTCGGCTAGATCATTAGTGTTGAGATCGTGGTTATGTAACCACGATAGAAGAGGATTCCTCCTTTGTGGAATCCTCTCTCTCTCTCCTATCTCGGCTCCTTCTAATTCGCTTCTTTTCTCTTTTTTAATTCCTAGTTGAGTTGTAACTCTGGGTTTCTATTTTCTTTTGTACTTTTACAAAATTTTGATATATTCTCCTACATAAATTGAATGCTCGACCTGCTTCGTAGCCAGATCAGACCTTCTGATTTTTCTGTTTTTTAAATTCTCCCAAGTCTGGTTTTGGTTCCTAGTCCCTGCGATTCTGGTTTTGTAAGGGATTTCTGAATTCCTAAGCGAGCACTTCTAATAATTGAAAAAGATATTACATTTTAGGCCTAGCTTGTAATCTAGTGTAGGGAAACATACTCCCAAATGTTCCCGATCGCTTCTCATTCACTTCCATAATGCATCTTGTCCTCTCCGTGCTTATTGCATTTAGGAAATTCTTAGGCCTCACGGCGGCATTCGCCTTCTTCTGTGGTAATTATTTGCCAACCTCACTCAACCTTTAGGCTGTAGGACTCATCATGCTTTGTCACGAGGGAGGGGGGGGGGGGAGGAGTGGGAAGAGGATGAAAGAAAATGGGATAAAATATTTTTCAGTCAGAATGACACATGTAGTTTTAGACAAATTTTTTTTTTTATGTGAAGCATTATGCTAGTCTAGGTTTGATTCTGTATGGTTAAATGCATCATGACCAATGCAAAACTCGTAAAGACTGGTTTTTGCAGGCTTGACTGATCATCCCAACCTAATCCATTGCCAATTCAAATCCTTGTTTCTGTATTTTCTTTTTCTTTTTATTTTTTTGGGCACTCCCATCAACTCCACTTTTTACGAATAGCATCTGGCCTGTGGTCTGAGAATTAATGATAACTTAATTCTTCAACAGACAATGTTAATGCACTGAGATACAATATTAATATCTAAAGTACCTTCATATATTATATCTTTTGTACTTTTAATTATATCTTTTCACTTTTAAGTACCTTCTTATTCATTTGCCAATGCAAATCTGTGAATCAATATATTGGAATATATCCTTTTATTGATGTTTGCAAATATTAGTACTTTTATTAATTTTGGCATGATGTGACGGTAGCGAATCAAGTTTAGCATCAAAGAACCCACATCTATATATTTGATCTTGTTGTACCAATATATATATACATACATACATACATACATACATACATATATATATATATATAGGGGAATTGATGGTCATGTTCCTGTTCTTGTCAGTGCCTATATACTTAAAAGTTTGTATGGTCCTTGTAACTTTCATATACCCTCACCATGTTTATAATCAGTAATTCTGGGCTTTTAAACATGGTTGACGAAGGACGATATCAATAGGCCAAGACTAAAACTCTAGAGCTAGGATTGTAGACTCCAAATCATAGGTACGCTGAACATGAAATACCAAACACAATTTCGGCTTCCACATAATCAGTCACTTTTCAACCCCAAGATTTTGCGAAGTTATAATTGTGATAAAATTCAATAAACTTGTGATCACATCAAGGGGCATGTTGAGTGTTACATGAGCCAGTAATTCCAACTTTCAAAATGCCCAATAAAGTGAACCTTAACTTTTCCACTAATAAGTAGCTCAAATTACATTAGGAATAGGTAAGATTATGTTAAGAGGATATGGTTTTATATTAGCACTTTCAGGCGCTCAAGGATAAACCACCCACCATGACCTAAGGGACACACTCTTGGAAGAATATGACATGAGTTTAAGGATAAGCCACATCTCTGTAATTACCATACATTATTTTAAATTAAAAAAAAAAAAGCGTGCTTGTGTGTTACAGGGGTACTTTATTTGGGCTGCTAAGTAGAAGTAGAAGCTATAGGAGAAGTTTTTTTTGCACCTTGCTGTTAAGGTGGAGGCTCAGTGAAATAGACATGTCTGTGAAGATGCGGACTATCTGTTCCGGGACAGAAAGATCCTATGAAGCTTTACTGTTCCCTTGGATTGGCTTTGGCCTTTCCTGCGTAGCTTTGGTCGAGGGCAGAGAAGGCCCGAATCTGGTGTATCATAAGGGATTTGCCTGTTCTATTGATTCCTACGGATTGGATCCCCAGCCGTTAGTCTGCCAGGGATGAATAAAAAAGGAAAGATTTATTGGTTCTACCTCCTATTTTTTATGAAGAGAATGAATCTTTTTACTGAAGAATCACAAAAAATCGGTCAGGATCTCCTGTGGGAATTAAGGGCTAATAAATCAAAATAACTAGAACAACAGTTAATAAATCTTTCATCAAATCAACTATTAAATAGTATTTCAGAGATAGATGGAAGAAAGAGCAACCTTGGCTGTTTTCTTGCCCACCCAAAACCATGAACTTTAGGAACTTTCTTTACGGAATGAATGGAATCCAACCAGAGAATTATCCGTTTAAATTATGTGCATCTCTGGAATCTTCAACACGTGCAAGCCAGACAAACCCATAACCTTTGCAATGAGCAGTCTCTGGGTTGAGAGGCAACTACACAGCCACCAGCTCCACAGGACAAATCGGTTCACAAACTGATAACTGAAAGCCTCAAATCAAAGATATTTCCCCAACTTGATGAAGTATATATTCGTAATGGTGTGATGCAGATTACCAATATAAAACCTTCCATATCCTCCTTAATATAGTATATCTACACTGCATGCTTGTCCATGTCCAATTATATTGGGCTGAACCAGAGCTTTCTAGCCTCCAAACGCTTAACCATCAGTATCTGACCAAGATCATTGAGTCTATCACATCAGACTAACACTGCATCATAAAAATTCAATAAACTTTTTTTAGGGGAGGGGTTGAAAAACTAAAAAGCAAAGAATTTGTAGACAGTCCTTGGAATGTCTTCCATTGAGGCTCCAGATCCATCAAATTAATTAAATCTACTCCCTTGGAACGTCTTGAGTTGAGACTCATTATAAGCTGCACATCTCGCACCTTGTCAGCCATTGAAAACAATTCACAATAGTCTTTTCATATACCTGATAAGCAATAGAATCCTTTGATCTCGATATGGATCAGCTTCATTCTCTCTCTTTTAAAAAAAAAGAAGTCTGTTTCCTTGGGTTGTGTTAGAAGTTATCGATTAAGGGGTTCACAGCACTGTTCACGTGAACAGTGTCATGTACAGTAACTCGTGAATAGTAATTTTAATATTCATGATGTATTTCCTTTTATGCCCTTAATAGGGTTCTGTCTTATTATATATTGAATGAAGTGGGAGTCTCAACAAAAGGTTGTGACTCCCAAGTTACAGCTCTCTCTCTTCTCTTCTCTTCTTCTTATTTTCCTTTATTATTTACATGGTATCAGAGCTCGATCCTTAAACACCAAGTCGAGTTTGATATCCCTACATTCAGCACAACTTCTTTTCTTCTTTGGTTGCTACTGGTTTACATCACAGGTCACGGCTACGCTTAGAGGAGGTGATTTCACCCCTTCGTTTGCTGTTTTTTGGCTCAACTGCAATGAAGGCTTGATTGATCAATTAAAATTGATGATCAATCAATGTTTTGGAGGGACCAATTCAAGAGGGATGTCCCATTGATCAATCGGTTCTGTTTTGGAGATTGGAGATCAATTTTTTACTAGAATCGATCAAAGTTTCTGCACCGTGTTAAGGTTTTTGGAATCGTTTTTTTTTGGAGTGCTGCTGTTTGGATGGTACTATTACTTGGAAGGTGTGCTGCTGTTTGAGTTTTTATCTCAAATCGATACTGTGAGATTTTGGAAGATCGATTTTTTTTTTAGACTTGATTGTTAATCAGATTTGCTTGCTGATTTCTTTGTGTTCATGGCTGAGGGAAAGAATTTGGTGGCTGAGGTTGTAACCTCATCCTCTCATCGAATCATAGAAAAGAAACTTACTGGGGCTGCCAATTTTCAACAATGGAAGAAAATTGTGCATTTGGTTTTGACTGGTTGTGAACTACAGGATCATCTCACCAAGATGAAGCATGTTGATGCCCGAATTCTCGGGCAGCTTCTGAATTCGATGGATAATTCGAGCGAGGAAGTGTTATCCTCTCATCTGGCCATTGCTCTTCAGCAGCAGATAATCCATGGCATTAAAATCTCCAGGCACAGCTAGGCCATCTCTCACATGGCCTGCGCGCACGATATGATAAAGGGCCCCTGGGAGAAACCAATGAAAAGCCAGGGTAGAGCCTCGGAGCCTGCCCAAGCGAAGATCGACACTCTAAGGCCTTTTTGAAGAGCAGCCCGCAAAAGGGAAAGCCGTGGAGACAGCAGACTCGCCACTCAGGCACACCATGAGGCTGACCCACTATACCGTACAATGTGATTATTGTACATGAATGGATCATTTGTCGAACAAGAGACAGAATCATGAAAAGAAAATTAGAGCGTTGATGTCTTTCGCCGGGCAGACTTGATGAGATAAGGAAAACAATTAAATAACAAGTTTTATCTTTTTTTGACGAGGGAGTTGTTTATTGATAGGCACGACCGTTGATCTTGTTACCCACATCGACACTGTGAAGGAGTTGTGGGAATATTAGACTGTTCTCTATTTTGGGCAGAACAACCTTTCTCGTATCTTCGAGTTGTCAAAGGAGTTCTATCGGGTTGATCGGAAGGGTCTCCCTTTGACTCAGTACTTTGCCGATTTTAAGAGGATGTACGAAGAATTAAATTGTCTACTTCCTATTAGTAGTGATGTGCAGAAGATGCAGTAACAGCGAGAACAACTCACATTTATGGGTTTTTCTGGTTGTCTTGGAACAAAGTATGGTTCTGTTCGTTCTCAAATCCTTGGCAGGGACAAGATTGCCTCTCTTGCTGATACTTTTTCCCGAGTTTTAAGGGTATCTCAAGAGATTTCTCATGTTCCTACACCAGTGGACAGTTCAACCCTTGTTTCTCAGAACAATAATCGTGGTAATGCACGTAGCACTGGTAATGGGAGTAACAAAGGGCAACCTACTGGTAACTCCACCTCTTCAGATGGTTCGGGACCCATCTATACATGCTACCATTGTGGTAAACCAGGACATATCCAGCGTTTTTGTTGGAAACTTCATAGCAAACCTCCTCAAAAGTAGTTTGCTAATTCAACAACAACTAATGAGTCTTCCCCTCAGCCTGTCCAACCTAAGAGTAAGATGGTTATGATGACCGATAAAGAATTTGCACGGTATAATCAATTTTAGACTTCTCAGCCTACTCAGTCCTCCACTGCTACTTTGTCCAGACAGGTAATGCCATTGCATGTCTCTCCACTTCTCGTTACTGGATCATTGATTCAGGTGCTTCGGATCACATGTCTAGTGTTTCAGGTATTTTTTCCTCTTTTCGGGAATCTTCTTCCAGTGTCACTTTGGCTAATGGCTCTTTAGCAAAGATCAATGGTACTGGCACCGTTCATCCTACTTCTTTATCGTTATCCTTTGTCCTTCATTTACCACAAATTCTTTTAATCTCTTATATGTAAGCAAGCTTACCCGTGCCTATAATTGTTCCGTAACTTTTTATCAAGATTCTTATGTTTTTCAAGACCTTACAACGAAGAAGATGATTGGTAGGGGCCGTGAATTGGGGGGAGGGGGATTGTCTCTTCTTGAAGACGATTCTCCTTCCGTTGCATGCTCAAGTATTTTGTCACCTCATCAGATTCACTGCTAGGGTCATCCATCTTTGCAGAGTACAAAAATTGGATTCTAGTTTTCGTTCTCGTTCTAGTTTAGAATGTGAGTCATGTCAGTTTGGAAAACTTCATCGTGTGAGTTATCCCCCTCATGTCGATAAACAGTCTACGCACCCTTTTGCTTTAGTCCATTCTGATGTATGAGGTCCTCGTCTTGTTACTTCTAAGTTGGATTTTAAATATTTGTTACTTTTGTTGATGACTACTCAAGTGCATAGTTGTCACGGCGGCATGGCGGTCCAAGGCGGTGGAGGCCTGTCTAAGCGCTTAGGCAGTAGAGCGGCTGCCTAAGCGGAGCTTAAGCGGTAAAGGCGGTCTAGTGTTAGTTTTCTCCCCCCCCCCCCCCAAAGGCCAAAACACTCAATAGTCAATACATGATGGCATGATGCATCACAGTATCATACCTTATATCATTAAAAATTAAATTTAAGCCACCTCAAGTCATCAAAATGAAAAATCATACATGACACATAAAAATTCAAAATAATCAAACATCATAAATTAATTAAAAAACTAAAAGACATAGCACAAAATCACAAATGACTAATCAACATTCTCTTATTAAGTAATCAGTTAATCACTAATCAATAATCACTAAGTCCTAGATAAAAAATGTGTTATTATCATCATTTCATAAAAGACATAGTTGCATAGCATACCTTAACCAGGATGCTACCAAGAAAATGAAAAAATTGAAGAGATGTCAACTGTCAAGAATCAGGATGTTCATGTTGTCCATGACTCCATGTATCAATCCTGAAAATTAACAATGCAAGTAAGCATGCTAATTGTTAAAAATAATTAATAGAAAAGAAAGAAGAAATAAATCAAATTAAGGGGGGAAAAAAGAAATAAGACGAAGAATATGAAAGACTCAAAGTATCCTAGTTTAAGCAGTCAAATACTTAAATACTCAAGACTTCAAGAGTCAAGTTAAGTGTTAATGTCAAAGACTCAAAATATCCATAAGATCCAAATACAAATGTCAAATGATTTAATCAAAATCATCATCAAGTAAATTAGCAGCTGGTAGGTGATCATGTTCTTCTTGTTGTTGTTCCATGGAACCACGTGTCCTTTCTCCAAAATTATCTACGACATCCTCGTCGTCATTCACATCTTCCTCTTCTACCATATCTCCATCTGATCCTGAATCATCTTCAACAATAGCCGTCTGGGCTGTCCCTCGATTACGACGTGTGTAAGAGTTGATTGCTCCAGAGGTTGATGGTTGAGCTCTCCTTGCTCGGTTTTGGCCTTCAAATAATGTAGATGCCCCCATTGCTCTATCAGCAGCGCCCCATGTGAAATCATCCTGGGGATGGACTAAATCATCCATTGGTTGGCTAACCATCCACTCACTAGTCCAGTCTAGCTCATCAAGCAATAGGGGATCATAATTTCTGTTCTCCTCACGCCTTTGTCAAAACCTTTTTTGAAGGCGGCGATTGTGTTGAACATAGACTAGATCATTCAAACGTTCATGTTCTAGTCTATTCCTCTTCTTGGTGTGAATCTGAATTCAGTAGATGATCCCAAGTTATTCTTCTATAAACTAATAACAAAATTAAAAGTCTAAAAATAAAAAAAATAAATGTAATCACAAAATACTTACAAAATCAAATGTGCTCCAGTTGCGCTCACAACCAGAAGAGGTGCAACAAAGGCCCAGTAAACGCCGTGCAATCCTTGAAAACTCAAAAGCATCACCTCTATGTGTATCCCACCCAAGAACTATAAAGTACAAATATAAGAAAAAAATTGGATTAATATATCATACAAAGTAGGTACAACCTACAAACAAAATAACTAAATAATATAAAATAATTAGGCAATTAGCTACTTCCTAGGATTCATAGTTGTTCGTTGTCTAATGGCCATACTGCTCGAAATAGGACCTCGAGCATTTCTATATTCCCCAGCTTGATGTAATATCTTGTCTTGTAAAGATGGATCAGGCACTAATCTTGAAGTGAGTTGATTAAAAGCCGTTTGTAGAGTCTGTCTCATTTGATAATCCTCAGCTTCTGAATACTGAAAAAACTTCCCAGGATTAAGAAACAATGCAGCAGCATACAATGGGCACTTCATTTGACACGCCCATCGCCGATTAACAATATTTATGACTTTCTTCCACAACCTCTCTTTATCCCCAAAATTTGTCTTCATCATCTTTTTAGCCTCTTCCATGGCAACATAGACTTCAGGCAAGGCGGGCTTCTCATCAGCATCTACAATCCTCAAAACAACAATAAGTGGTTTTGATGCTCTGATACAAGTCTTCCACACCATTCCAAAATGTAATAGCAAAGACCGTTTCAGCCACTTTCTTTCCTGCCTCTGTCTTTGCCAAATTAGAATGCTTCCATTCATCAGAAATAAATAAATGCCTCAAGTCATCCTTATGCCTTAATAAGCTCTGGAGTGTTAGAAATGAAGTTGCAAATCTAGTTACAGCAGCCCTCACCAGATCTCTCCCATTTGTTTTAACTCTCATGGCATCTAGAAGGCGTGTGTGTCTGTAGATGAATATTGTTATTTTCCTAGCCTTCACTATCTCCTTCTTGTATGCCTTCAAGTTACCAATATCTTCCAACATAAGGTCAATGCAGTGGGTTGCACAAGGAGTCCAATAGAGCCTAGTCCTCTTCTCTATCAACAATGCACCAGCTGCTTTATAATTGGAAGCATTATCTGTACAACATATTCTTCCCCAATTTCTTCTACCTTGCTATCAAGTAATTGAAACAACGTATTTGCATCTTGTACATAACTTGATGCATCAACAGAACCCATAAAATAAGTCCCCTCCAGACAGTTGACAAGGAAGTTGATCAAATGTCTTCCCTTCTTATCTGTCCACCCATCTGACATGAGTGTACATCCATACTGCTTCGAATACCCTTCATAGGTCTTTTTCATCTCTGCAGTTCTCTCCTTTGCTGACTTTAACGAAGGCACCCTCGCCTCATGATAAGTAGGGGGTCTATATCCTGACCCATACTATGCAACGGATTCAATCATCACCTCAAAACTTCTTGACTTTAGTGCATTGAATGGAATCCCACACTCATAAAGCCAATCTATAATATGATTATCAACTCTTTTTTTCTCTTCAGTTGATCTCATCCGGTTCTCTATTGTAGTTTGGTTATGACCTTTAAGCCTCCTGTCAGCAACCACTTGTTTAGGGGTCCGTCTCACATGAGCATCCATTGGGTGGCTGAATTATGACACTCTTCTTTTTCTTTGCTGCTGTCCCAGAGCTTGGAATAACTTTGGAAGAAGATTGGGACCTACCAAGACCAGATTGAGACTGTATCTGCTCAACCTCTACATATGTCTCTTCTGCTCCTCCTCCCTCATGATCATGATCATCATCATCCAATATATCTGCTAACTTCTTCTTCCTATTACGCATTAAAGCTGCATTCATCTCTTGAGCAATTGCTGCAGTTGTCTTGGTGCACTTCGCAACATCTCCATATCCACCCACCAAATGTTGCTTTATCCTTTTAATCCCACCTCTGAGATCTTTTTTGCACAGACTGCATTTGACAAGATTTTTGTCTGTAAGGTCAGGCCAATACCCATACTTCCACCTTGGGTCATTTGATTTGGCCTTCCTCTTTGGGTCTTTGAATGGATCATACCCCGCAGTACTGCCGTTATCAGCCCCACTACTAGCAATGCCAACATTACCACCCTCGCCGTTGCTATCTATTGTGTAATGAATCAATATTCAATACTTTGCAGGCTTGCAATGTGTCAACTGCCAACGGATAAAAGTAACTACAAAAAAAGGAAAAGAAAAAACATAGAAGCAAGAAGGGTAAGAAAAAAAAGGAAATCATGATTTTGATTCATCATCATGATTCTAAATCTCTGATTCATACTTTCAAAGAAAAAAATGTTGCAAAGAAAAAAAAAAGGAGAAGCAGCATCAGCATCCATTACTCTTAACATCAATTCATCATCACATCATGTCATTGCAAAGGGGGAAAAAAAAAAATAGAGAAGCAGGGAAGCTACATCAGTATCTAATATTCTAGATTTCTAGTATCTGACTATCTATTTTAGTGATTCAGGTATTCTCCATTACAAAGAGAACATCAAAACAGAGAAGAAGCAAGAGAAGAAGTGTTAGATCTGTTAGTACTTAGTACTACAGAGAAGAAGAAGAAACAGCAAGAAGCGTTAACCAATAAAAAAAAAAAGAAGCAAGCAGTTAGAGTGAGTGTTACAGTAGAAGCAAGCAGCAGCAGTTTACCAAGTTACTATAATACCATTACCAAGCCCAAAAAAAAAAAAAAAAAAAAGCAGCAGAGAAGAAGTAGCAGAACCAAATCTCTTGAGCAATTGCTGTAGTTGTTAGTACTACAGAGAAGAAGAAGAAGAAGAAGAAGAAGAAGAAGAAAGCAGCAGTCAACCAATAAAAAAGCAAAAACAGAGAAGAAACGACAGCAGCAGATAGGATGTTAGTGTGTTACAGAGAAGCAAGCAGGTAGTAGTTAACCATGTTACCAAGCCAAAAAGAAAAAAGCAACATAGAAGAAGCGCAGAAGAAGCTTAGAAGTTACGATTCTGAGACTTATAAAAAAAAAAAGCAGCAGCAGCATTACAGAGCTACAGAGAAGAAGAAGCAGAAGAAGTAAAGAAGTTACCAAGTAAAAAAAAAAAGGAGAGTTACCATTACAGACTACAGAGAAGAAGCATCGATAGAAGTTACCAAACCAAAAAAAAAAAAAAACAGAGAAGAAGTTACCGTTACAGACTACACTCTACAGAGAAGAAGAAGCATAGAAGTAGAACTATAGAAGTTGCAAAGCAATGAAGCCAAAAAAAAAAAAAGACAAGAAGTTACCGTTACAGACTACAAAGAAGAAGCATCATAGAACCATAGAAGTTACCAAGCAAAAAAAAAAAGAAGAGAAGATCAGAAGAAGTTACCGTTACAGAGAAGAAGAAGCATAGGGAGTAGAGACTTACCTTGCCGTAAAGGTAGGAGGAGGAGGAAGCTTCGCCTTTTGCATAGAGGACTCGAGAGGTAGGAGGAAACTTTGCCTTCGCCTGAGTCGAGTTGCCGTTGCCGGAGCCGGAAAGGAAGGAGGAAGGTTGCAGTGTCGCACAATCTCTTGCGTAGAGGAGTCGAGGGTTTTACTTATAATTTCTTAGAGAAGAAGTTTAAGGCTTTTAGCCTTTTACAGATTTACGTTTTAACCTTTAGGAATTTAGGGATTTTAGATTTTTAGTTGTAAAGGCTATTTATCCCATGTAGCAGCGTACGTGAGATAATTATACACCAACCAATACCAATTAAACAAAAAGAATAATATATAATTGCATGAAAAAAATCAAAAAACAAATACACACTCCATATTGGTGTCCGCCTTGCCCTCATGGCGTCTCAAGGCGTCGCTTTATCCGCCTTGGCGATGCCTAGATGGTCAAGTCAGCCGCCATTCACGAGTCTTGTTAAGCGTAGGCTCGCTTAATACATGGGTTTCTGCTTGGACGCCAAGGCGATGCCTTGACAACTATGCTCAAGCGTCACTTGGATTCCTTTAATGAAAAGTCGTTCGGACTTGTTTTCTATATTATGTGCTTTTTTGTTGCTGAAATTCAGAACCAGTTTCATGTGTCTATCAAAGTTTTGCGAAGCGATAATGCAAAAGAATATTTTTCTGCCCCATTTTCTCAGTTTATGACTGCCTGTGGTATTATACATCAGTCCTCTTGTTCAGATACCCCTCAATAAAATGGTGGTGTTGAAAGGAAAAATAAGACATTTTATGGAAGTTGCTCGGCCCTTCTTTTTGAAATGAAGGTGGCCAAGTATTTTTGGGCTGATGTTGTGTTGACCACATGCTACCTTATCAATTACACGCCTTCTTCGATTTTAAAGGGTGGTATTCCTCATTCTTTGTTATTTCCTTCTGATCCCCTATTTGTTCTTTCTGCCCATATTTTTGGGTGTATGTTTTATTCGTGATCATCGTCCAAGTTTTTCAAAATTTGGATCCTAAAGCTCTTAAATGTATCTTTCTTGGTTACTTCTGTACCTCAAAAGGATACAAGTGTTATTCTCCTACCCTGCAAAAATATTTTATTACTGCTGATGTATCTTTCTTTGAGTCCACCTCCTACCCAGCCAATTCGTTTGTTGTGTTTGACCTAGATGATGATCTCCGCATCTATGTTGTGCATTCTTCTGTTCTGCAGGCACCACCAGTTGCAGTACCAGCATCACCACCACCACCTCCACCTTTGGTTCGGCAGATTTATTTTTGTCGCCCTCGGGATGGTCCAGCAACCCCCATCTCTTCCACCTACCTCATCCTAAGATAAGTATTCCTTTTTCTAACCTTTATCTTCCTATTGCTAAGCGTAAGGGTGTTTGACATTGCACTCAATACCCCATTTTTTATTTTTGTTTCTTATTCTGGTTTATCCTCTGCTTTTCTTGCCTTTCTACTATTTCTTGTCATCTTGTTCCTAAGTCATTTGCAGAGGCATTATCTAGTCCTGGCTAGAGGACATCTATGGAGGATGAATTATTGGCTTTGGAGGAAAATCAGACTTGGAATCTTGTTCCCTTACCTCCCGGGAAATCTGCTAGTGGTTGTCGTTGGGTTTATGTGGTTAAGGTTAACCCCGATAGCTCTCTTGCTCGGTTGAAGGACCGTTTGGTTGCTACTTGCCCAAGTTTATGGTGTTGACTATCTGGATACTTTCTCTCTGGTTGCCAAACTTTCCTTGGTCCGTATTTTGATCTCTCTGGCGGCCACTCATCATTGGCCTTTGTATTAGCTTGATGTTAAGAACGCTTTTGTTCATGGTGATCTCCATGAAGAGGAGCAACCTCCAGGATTTGTTGCTTAGGAGGAGTCTAGTATGGTGTGCAAACTTAAAGTCTCTATATGGTTTGAAGCAGTCTCCTT
The DNA here is from genome assembly GCF_018873765.1 of Telopea speciosissima. Lineage (NCBI taxonomy): Eukaryota > Viridiplantae > Streptophyta > Magnoliopsida > Proteales > Proteaceae > Telopea > Telopea speciosissima. The sequence goes on from NC_057926.1 coordinate 12,201,690, forward strand.
GGGCATGGTTTGGCAGATTCACTAAAGTGGGAGTCTCAACAAAAGGTTGTTACTCGGGCATGGTTTGTCGCGGCGTAATAGTGATCATTCGATATTTTATCGACGATCTGGTGTAGGGAAGATATTCCTTATTGTTTATGTTGATGATATTGTCATCACTGGTGATGATGTTGAAGGTATTCAACGTTTAAAGATGTACTTGCAACAAAAATTTCAAACGAAGGATCTGGGAAGAGATTAATGCAAAACTGGAGTTATGGAGATCAAACTTGGAATCACGAGGCTCTAAGTTAAGCAGAACAAAGACAGAGTATATGATGTGTAATTTCAGCCAAACCAGGAGACGTGATGAAGTGGTGAAACTTGAGGAGCGAGAGCTACCACAAAGTGAATGCTTTAGATACTTGGGGTCAACCATTAACAAAGAGGGTGATATAGAGGATGATGTCTCCTACAGAATTAAAGTAAGATGGATGAAGTAGGGAGGTGCATCGGGAGTGTTATGTGACAAACGCATGCCTGTTAAGCTTAAGGGGAAATTCTACAGGACAGTTATAAGACCAACCATGACTTATGGAGTGGAATGTTGGGTAGTTAAGAAGAGAAATATAGGTATGATGGGTGTAGCGGAGATAAGGATGTTGAGGAGGATGTGTGGTAAGACCAGGAGAGAGAGAGAGTAAGGAATGATTGTATTAGAACCGAATTGGGAGTTGGACCAATCTAGGATAAACTTCGTGAGAGCCGCTTGAGGTGGTATGGTCATGTCCAACGGAGACCTATGGATGCACCGGTAAGGAAGAGTGACCAGATTCAGTTTGACGGAGCTAAAAGAGGTAGGGACAGGCTTAAGATGACTATTGGAGAAGTGGTAAGAAAGGATATGCATGTAGTAGGGTTCGATCTTAGTATGACTGCAAATAGAGTGTTTTGGAGGACAAGGACCCGTGTAGGGGAATGTTCTTGGGATGCTGCTTTGACTAATGCGTTGACTTTTTCCTTTACTTATTTTCTACTCTTCTTCCTTTCTACTCTTCTTCCTTTTACTTCTTTTTACTTCTCTTATTACTTTTACTGTCATAGCCTTAATCGGATCCATGTAGCCGACCCCATTTAGTTAGGATAAGGTTATAGTTGTTGTTGGAAGGATCTGGGAAGATTGAAGTATATTTTGGGTATTGAAGTTGCTCAATCAAGGAAAGAAATTTCGCTTTCTCGATGAAAATTTGTGTTGGATTTGCTTAAAGAAATAAGATGTTAGGATCCAAGCCGGATACTCCCATGGATCCCAATGTGAAGCTTACAGCTGAAAGTGGTGATATTCTAGATGACCCTGAGAAGTATCGGAGGTTAGTTGGAAAATTGAATTATTTGACTGTGACTCGATTTGATATAGCCTTTCCTGTCAGTGTGGTGACTTAATTTCTGTCCTCTCCTCGGACATCCCATTGGGATGCTATTGCTTACATTTTGTGATATCTCAAGAAGGCTCCAGGGCGTGGTTTAGTATATTATGATCATGGACATGGACGTATTGAAGGATTTTGTGATGTTGATTGGGCTGGGTCTTCTATTGATAGGCAATTGACTACTGGTTACTGTACTTTTGTTGGAGGGAACCTTGTATCTTAGAAGAGCAAGAAACAAATTGTTGTGGCTAGATCTAGTGCAAAGGCTGAGTATCGAGCCATGACACTTGTCATCTGTGCATTGATGTGGGTTATGCAGTTGCTGACTGAACTTGGGTTTGAAAGTGTGTCCCCTATGCAATTATGGTGTGATAACCAAGCTGCTATACATATTGCATCGAATCCAGTGTTCCATGACAGAACGAAACATAATGAGGCCGATTGCCACTTTGTTTGGGAAAAGCTACAGCAAGGAGTTATCTCTACAAGTCATGTTCGCACAGGAGAACAACTTGCAAATGTTTTTACTAAGTCTCTTGGGAATGGTAGAATTGATTATATTTGTAACAAGCTAGGCGCCGCATGATTAACATCTATGCTTCAGCTTGGGGAGTGTTAGAAGTTATCAATTAAGGGGTTTACAGCACTGTTCTCGTGAACAATAATTTTATTATTTAATGTATTTTCTTTTATGCCCTTAATAGGGTTATGTCTAATTATATATTGAATGAAGTGGGAGTCTCAACAAAAGGTTGTTACTCCCAAGTAACAGCTCTCTCTCTTCTTCTTTCTTCTCCTCTCCTCTCTTCTCTTCTTCTTCTTTATTATTTACAGGTTGAAATACTAGAAAGCAAAGAATTTGTGGACAGCCTTTTGAACCTCTTCCCTTGAGGCTCCAGATCCATAAAATTCATTAAATCTACTCCCTTGGAACATCTTGATTTGTAACTCATAATAAGCTGCACATCTCATACCCTGCGAGCCATTGATGTCAATTCACAAAGGTATTTTTCATATACCTGATAAGCAATAGAATCCTTTGATCTCGATATGGATCACCTTCAGTCTCTCCTTTTTATTTAATCTGTTTCTTTAGGATAAGAAAAAGTCACAATTTCCTATCCTTTCACGAACTTGCTCCCCTTCTCTATACCTGGAGCTGTCCTTTTCTTTTATCCTTCTTCCCTCTCCGAGTCTCCGTTTTATTCCAAGTGCTGTTGGAATGGAGGAGGAAAGAAATAGTAGGAAATTATCCCTTGTATTAAGAAATCATAGCTGGTAGTTCATTAATGTTAAGAAACTTATGTGTGCAATGAGGGCCTATGTCTTGAATAAATCGGAAACTTCAAGGTTACTTGAGAGAGAGAGAGAGAAAATTTAAAAAAACAGAGAACTTGAAAGGGAAGGAGGAGAAAGAGAGGAGGTGTAAGTATAGAGGGACGTAAGAATGGGATGTGGCTATTGAGAGGTGACTTCAAGGTTTTTGTTGGCGTTCAGAATCTGAGTCATAAGAATGGAGGTAACTTTACCAGAATCAGTATTTTTTTTTTTGGTGGATGGACAGGAATGTTTTCCTGTATTTCGAATAAATAGGTTACGTGAGAGAGGGAGGGAGAGAATGGGAGAGTTTAAAAAGGGAACTTGTAAGGGAAAGAGGAGAGAGAAAGGAGGTGTAAGCATAAGGGCTGTAAAAATGGGATGTGCCTATTGAGAGGTGACATCAAGGTTTTGTACGCTTTCAGAATTGGAGACTCATAAGAATGGAGGTAACTTTACAGGTTTTGTAGGTCTTTTGGTTTCCCAAGTATAGCGGTAGCTGGGGCAAATCCTGCTTTCTTCGCTCCGCAAATGAGAGAGAACGTAAGAGGAAAAAACACCTTCTCTCTTTGCAAGGTTTGAAAGTGGAGAACGCATAGCATTCTCTGGGCACATAGGATCAGACGTAAAGCAGTGCTTTTTGGCAGAGTTTTAAGCGGCAAGAGACTGATGGGGTTGTTGGCTGCGGAGTAGTGAGTATAACAAATTGAAGCCAAAGACGGACCAAGGTAGCTGGCCTGCCAAGCTGAGAGGTGAAAGGCCGAAGGATGGAGCGTGCAAAGTCGATCGTGCACCTGTCGTGTGACCAGTTGGTCCTAACCGATGTCTTTCGTGAAGCTCAGGTTTTGTAGGTTCCCAGAATCGGAGAGCCATAAGAATGGAGGTAACTTTATGGTTTCTTATGAATAGAGGCACATGAGAAGGATAAATTCTATTAGAAAGGGTAATAGGAAAGAACATTTTTAGGAGAGTATAATTAAGGGCAGTTTCGTCAAATGAAAAGTTTGAGTTCGTACTTATATATATAGATCATACTATTATATAAAAGCACGAATGCATGCATCATGGCAAAATTATCATTAGACAATTTTACCCTTCTTTCTTATTTAAATAGCCTCTCGCTCCTTATTTTTTGTCTTTCTTTTTATTTTGCCTAAATTGTTAGTACCCTTTTTATTTATTTATTTATTTTATACCCTTTCTTTCCTATCTTTAAATCCAACTCATATATTCTATAAGAATCTTTCCCATCCTAAATTCAACGCCTCTCTCTCATATCAATCCCTAATAAAGGAAATTTTATTAAAGACACCCTACAAACATAACTCCTAAATTTTCTCCTTCAACCTCTTGAATATCTTTCATTCATTTCCTTCAACGATCCAACCCTCTCTCTCTCTCTCTAATTAGATCGCTACATTTTGGAGTTCTATACTTTCTATCTACAATTATAGTATTTAATTCCCATTGTAGAAAAAAAATCTAAATATTTTATTGATCTTCTTAATAAAAGGAAATCCAATATTAATAAGGAATTCTAATTATAATTAAGGTTAATAAATAAAAAAGAAATATGACTCCTAAATTTATTTCATTCAACCTCTTTAATCTCATTCATTCCTTTCCTTCAATGGTTCAACCTCTCTCTCGTAAAATGGGGAGTTTTATCTACAATTATAGTATTTAACTATTTCCCAATCTAGAAAAAAAATCTTAATATTTTATTGAATCTTCTTAATGAAAGGAATTTTAATATATGATATTAATAATAAAGAAAGAATGATTAATACTTAATTATATCTTTTTTATAAAGGCATCCAATATCCACTAAAACGGAAAACATCCCTCTCTACCATCTTTGTCTGCATATTAGTTTCCACCATGTCTCCAGCCTTACTAAGGAACTACATGGTATCATCCCCTCTTGAATCAGATTCTCAAAAGTTATACATTTTGAGAGAGACGATCAAGGGAGTTCACATAGACTAATATGTGCTTATAGGAGTGATTGGAAGCCGAACTCATTGTACCAGCTTGGAGATTTTGACTTACACTGGTAGGAACAGGACCAACATGAAGGTTGTTCCTGACAGGTCATTGTTACATAATTGAAGATAATAAACTCATTAGAACTGGAACCGAAACATTTAAATCCAGCAGCAGCAGCAACTGGGATGGCATTGCAGTTGGGATCTTGCTTTTGAGGAGTGAATGATTAATTTTTTCCAATTATTTTCACGGTAGTTGGTGTATCGTTCATCACATCAAATTCTTATTTCACCACAACGTTGATGGCTTTCCAGCGTTTTGGAATTGCTTCCATACCAATTCATTTTATTGGGGCTGCATTACTTGTGAAAATTGCTGTAAGTATGATTCTGAGAAGCAATCTTTCTCTCTCTCTCTCTCTCTCTCTCTCTCTCTCTCTCTCTCTTAATTTAAGTTGAATTCTATAAACCGTTTCTTGGATAAAATGTGATGCATGCACTCCATCTCCATTGCCCCAAGGGTGCTTAGACTATGAAAGTTCAGCCTATCAATGTCCCTGCCGTACCAGTAGATGAACTGAAGGAACTGACAGAGACCTTCGGGACAAAAGCTCTAATTGAATAGGGATCATATGTTAAGAGTATATTATGAAGTTTTAAAATATGGAAAGGCTACAGCCATCAAAGAAAGAAGTTGAACCAAGTTTGTATTTTATGATATAGGGAACCCAATAGCTTACAAAGTTGGGTCTCCATCTAGCTTGTTTAATTTTGACTGTACGTTCTTCTTTGTTATGTTATAATCCTTACTACATAATTTTCTTTATGATTCCTTTGTTTTCTATTGTGCTATCCCTATAAACTCTCCTTTATTAATTTTTATAGATTATTGTCAATGATATAACATTTGAGTATCTAAATCTGTGTCGTACTGATAGAATTTGATTCTCTCTCTTTCTCTCATCATTCATGCCATTTAGAAGCATAGAAGAGAAGACTAAGTTCTTGATTGGATCAAACGTTGTTAGACTTATTTGGTTCATATATTGTGAAATTGTGCACTATTAAAATATGTAGAAAGAATAGGAGAATTATATCATTGTATTAGAACAATAAATGACCGCTTGAGGCAATCTACTGGATGCTTATGCAATACAGTTTAGGATACTTAAGTGTTCTCAGAAGGATCTTGAGGAACAACTATGTGCCTTGAATGATGCTCAACACCTAGAGATGAACATGAAGGAAATGTTTCAAAGCATAGTCTGTCTAATTTTCCTTTGTTGATCTTAAGGCACTTATTTCTTAGATTGTCTTTATTCTATAGCATTGATGAATGTACAATGTTTGCCTATGTAGGGGTTTTGAGGTTCACCTTTTGCTGTATCTTTTAGATTGTCTTTATTATACAACATTGATGAATGTACAATGTTTACATACATAGGGGTCTTGAGGTTCACGTTTTGTTGTTTCAAAATAATAGAAGTCAACCATTTTGGTCGCGCTATTAATCTCATCTATGGAATGCGTACAAACACTTATCTTCTTCTTCTTCTCTTGATCTGATTTTTTTTTGGATGAACTCTCTTAATCAAATTGAGTTGGGCTTGTACTAGCTTTTGGTTCTTATTTTCTTGATCTGAATATGGCAATGATAAATTTGTTTTAATTGAAGCTTAGAAAGAAATATGCACAAGTACGTGCTATGTTAGATACATTGAATCCGATTGATTATTGATTCAACATATATATTTTAGTAGACCTTGTTGAATAAACTGCCAAGATGCACAAATATTGATCAGTTGCTATTGTCCTGCCCCATGCTTACATGCCTTCTCTCTCTCTCTCTCTTACATATATTGATGTATAAAGGTTGAGCTCTCATGTATTTTCACAACCTTGAATTTTTATGGTACATCAAAAAAATTATCCAATCAAATGACTAATCAAATGTCTACCGAAAGAAAAATACTAATCAAATGCTAATTGAAGCTTACAATTAATCAGCATGGTCGGTTCATTACCACATATTTTATTGCTATAATTCATGATTAGATTATTACATAGGAAAAAACTTAGCGAGCATACTTGAGAGTGAGCAAATCACAACCCAATTGTTCAGTTGGGTTGAGTTTGGAGCCTTGGGCCACTCGAGCCTTGTTAACCCAGCCAATTTTATCTATTGCCTGCTCCTAAGGGTATGCATTCTATCTCTCTGACACCTAACAAATGGCCACGTGCATGTTTACTAGTGTATATATATATATATATATATATATATATATAAAATTTTGACCATCTTAACTGATGGTACCATCTATCTTCTTAAGAATGCAGCAGTCCACTTGAATCTTGAAGTTGAAGTGGTGACTTGTTTCTGTCCTTGTGGTAATTGTGTTTGAATCCCACTCCTATCTGAGCTTGTACACCATCACAAAGTACACATACAGGGGTGCCATGCATGCAGGGGGATGCCCTGCCTGTACGTTATTCTCCATTATTCTAAGGATAAATGAATTTTATCGCTTTTTTTGGAGGCCGTGGGGGGGGGGGGGGGAGGAAAGGGTCTTTAACAACTTACTGTTAAGTTGTTTTTACTGTTCATAGCATGCCCACATTTTCAAACTTGGGCCTAACAAGGAATTTTAATTTCTTTGTTCTCAAACCTCATGTCCTTTTATTATAGTTGCATAATTATAAGCTGTATTGCCATAATAATTTGCATTAAATTTTAGCTTGTTCTTGTGTAGGTGAGCTGCTTTGGAGGAGAAGATGAATCTAATACTGGGGATTATTGGAGGTGAGATCTTGATCATTCTTTCTAAATGACTTTATGAGAATACCTTGCTCATAAAGATGGCTGATGGCATAGTATCTCTACAGGCTTGAAATTGAGGGTGGTGGGAAAACATGGAAGCAAAACCAGAGGATCAGGCTTCAGCATGTGGAAACTGGTGGTTATCTACACAGTCACAACAAGAAATACCAAAGGATAGCTGGAGGTCAACAGGAGGTAAAAAAACAAAAAAAGAAACAATGTGTGGTTTCTAAAATTTTTATGAGAATCAATGCAAAATACTTTTGCTTTGGGAGGTCCTCAGTTCCTCCCCTAGAAATTTATATGCTGACATGTACCTACGCAGGTTTGTGGTGTTCGAGACAAACGGCCTGACAACGTTTGGTTGGCAGCAGAAGGGGTATATCTCCCGGTCACTGGAACCAATTAGAGTTAGTATCTCTGCTCTAATTAACACTGAAAAATCAAAACAGGACAGTATTTCTGGTTGTGGATAGTGAAAGCAATAGTTCTTTGAGCAAAAGAATCACATTTTATTGAAACGGGTAACTAGCTGTGTGACAGATTCCATCAATTAATTTTTATGTCAAGAACCCCAGTTTTGATCTCAAGGGGACTAACCACTCTGTGGAGTTCGGGCAACTTCTGCACCAATCTTTGAGTAGATTTTGTAGAATATTTGTGTCTGGTTTGTGCATCTGAATTTCTTAACTCTATACTGCGTGGGCAAGGGTTTTTTGTGGTAACGTTCCTTATTGCTCTGTCCCTGGGTTTTCTCCAACTTATGATGTAGAGCTGATATGAGTTTGATTGCTTTTTATTCCACAGCAAGCCAAAGTCCTGTTGGGGTTTGTCCGTCTCACCCAGCTAAAATGAAAATGAGGAATGATGAAAGTAATTTGGACTGTATAGCTCATCAAGAATCAACTGTTAATAAAAGGGACAATTTTTTAGATCTACTAAATAGTTTCAAATTTGTTTTACATCCACTACTTTTCTTTTTGAAAAGATTTACTCAATCCCTAAAGTTGGTTAATACTCATGATACGCAAGAATAAAATAAAAGTAAATTTCCAAAATTGTCGCAAAAATCTGTTTTACACTTTTAAACCTTTAAACCACGCAAGGAAAATAGGAGGAAAGTGGAGTGCAATTTTCTCTACTTGTTTTTTATTTTTTATTTTTATATTATTTTTCACTTGTTTTTACCGAGTTTCCTTCCACCAACTGTGAATGAGATCTCATTCATTGCACGGCGGGGGAGGGTGGGAATAGGATTTGGGAGGGTATTTTGGAACATACCAAAACCCTAGGAGGGGTTGGTAAACTATCCTCTTTTTTTTTTTTTTTTTTTAATATGTTTTTATTGGTTTTTATTCCAACAATTAAGATGTACTTCCCTATGGATTCAATGATGTAGCTTTTTTTTTTTTTTTTTTTTTTTTTTAAGGAGGGGGGGGGGGGGAAGGACAATAACCGTTTTGATTTCTACTCCTACAATTAAGGTGCATTTTCATCGGATTACACATTTTTTAAAACAATTAAAATTATTTTTGGGTAGAAAAAAATAGTTAAATGAGGTCGGGGCAATTTTTGAAGTTTCCTTATATTTTATTCTAACGTGGCATGAGTACTAACCAACTTTGGGGTTTAAGTAAATTTTTTTTTAAAATTGAAAATAGTGGATGTAAAACAAATTTGAAACCTATTTATCTTGTAATTCCCATTCTTATCTAGTGGATCTAAGTAATTTTTCCGTAATAAAATAGCTTGCTGGGTGAAGAGAAGGTTGCAATCTAGTATAAGTACTTAAGGAATTGTTTGGTTGTGTAAATCTAAAGAATTAGATTTTGATTCTGGATCACATTTCATGAAATCAGTTTTTGTGGATTCGTAACTTTGAAATTTAACTGTTTGGTTATCCTAATTCTATGTATTGATTTTTCCTGAAAAATTGTTTGGTTACCCTGAGTCTGTTAGGTGGATTCGTACTTTATCTATATGAAAAACCGTTTGGTTAACTTGAGTCTGTCAGTTGGATTTATCTTAAATCTATCTAAATAACTGTTTAGTTACCCTGAATCTGTCAAATGGATTCATCTTAAATCTACATAAAAGAATGATTAGTTGATCATGTGAAAAGGATATTGACCAAATTATTAATTATTAGTAAAAGTAATTTTGTGGTTAAAACTTGACATGTTTGAAATGCATCTTAATGTCATATAGTTGGGCACCCCCCTCCTGATTAGTAAATCAAAAAAGAGACACATCTCTCCATCTCCCAGTGGTATCAATTATTCATGGCCAAGTAAAATTAAGTCTTAAAAAAAAAAAATCGAACGCATCAAAAAGGCCACACATTGTTTTAATTGCCTCTTTTGTTGAAGTCAAGTTTTTGAACAACGTCAATGATATCTTTTTGTGATCCATATATCCCAAATAAAGAAATTGATGTGTGAGAGAGAAACAGATAATGAAACACACCACTTGAAATTATGTAGATTATTGCCATAACTAACTATGCTATGAAAAATTGAATAAAAAGGGCCTTGGTGGATTCAAACCACCATCCCTAGAACATGCTCATGTTCCAAGTGCTCTACCAATTTGAGCTAAAGACCCATCAAGTGGAGCTTAGAATTTACAAATAACCCATAGGAGAGAGAAAGGTTTATGGATTAATTAACTACAAGGAAATGGTAGGGTTGAATAGGGCTTATAAAAATAGAAGAGAATAAGAAATAAACATTACTATAATTTACAATAACCAAAAGTTATATCAATTACGCTGGGAGTTGTCTTCTAGATTGCTGGGATGTACTAATACTATCTATTATACACAAAAGCAGGCAACAACTCAGTCTTTGGAACCTCATGCTGAAATTTCTTTCACAATTGTATTTAACAAAATGAACTATATTAGTTTAGGGAAAAAGTTCTCTGTGTGGGAATGTGGCCTACGCCAGCACTCCCATGAGTCTATCTCTCTCCTATCCACGTGAAAAGATACCTCTACCCCCTTGTTTTAAGGAGGAGAGAGATAGACACATGGGAGTGCTTGCGTAGGCCACACTCCCGTACAGAAAACTGCTTCCCATTAGTTTATTACAATATCCAAAGAACCTAAGCAGTTATTTTTTTCCTCCAAAATCTAGTTTCACAATAATTACAGTACATATCCACATCAAATTTAGCACAGACTGGACAATATCAGCAGGGCAAAGGTATGGAATAGTCCTCTTTATGGTATTCAATTAAGCTCCAGCCAAAGATCACAAAATACAAGTTTATAGTTCAATTTCATATTAACTACAAGATGTAAGACTATCCTGCCGAAGATCACAAAATACAAGTTTAAAATTTAATTTCATATTTACTACAGGATGTAAGAGTAAGGCAATTGCAACTTAAGCTGCATGCAGTTTTTGAAAACCACAAGCTGCCAAAAAAAAGGAGGGGAGGGGACTTGCGAAAAAGAACATGCACTTCTTGTTCCTGGAACAACTAACTGCATACCCAGGAATCTGTCATCCAGTGAGAACTGTAATCCTTTTTTATAAAGTGCGAGACCTGAGAAAGGTGACTAAGCTAGCGAAATCAATAGGGTCACTGTCAAACGTTCCATGGCCACCCAAGAAACCCTCCCCTACAGGTCAAGCCTGTGTTACTGCTTTTTTTTGTAGAAATCAGCTTTAAGCACATTGAGTTGCTCTTTGTATAATTGTATGGCAACAAATTTGAGGTAGCTCTTTCCCATTGAGGATCGTGTACTATTAATAGGATGCTACGATGTATATGGATATACCTGATAGTATGGGATTCTTTTTTAGGCAATCAAATTGTCACATAAAAAAGAATAAATATTTATGATGAATGTGTTCTAAGGTTCAGAGCTTTCCATTATATCTACCATACAAACACTTACCCACAATCTAAATGCTTGCTCAATAGTGTCATTTAACACACTCTGTAATACGTCCTGTTGCACAAAGAATAATGCTCGAGGGAGATCCTCAAACACTTGAACTTTCAAGCTAGACTAGGCTAGGAAGAAGATTATGAAACACGAAGATTACTCTTTAGGGTTTCTTGATTTCTCTATTGATGAAGGAATACTCTCTTTTTACATGGGTGCAAAGACCCTTATTTATACAAGTTTTCTCCCTAGCCCTCTTTCTCTGATCCTCCTTTGGATTCGCCAGATGGCTTTCCTTCCCCGTAAGGTGGTCCCCCTCTGCTCGGATTAGGAAACCCTTCAAGAAAGAGGGATCCTCTCCTCGGATCTCGGGATCTGGAATCTTCTCGCACGTGAATTACGGTTACCAGCCTCCATCCACTAGGGTGCTCGCAATTGATCTTGCTGACGTGTCTAGGCCAGTATAACTGCCTCGTTAATGGTCTGATCTATTTTGGTCGTGGGCCGGTTACTTGCAATCCAAGCCATTCCACGTGTCAAGCTCAAATTGGGTAGATAAAGTATGGTGTATCATTTGCCCCCTACTCCCCTTACCTGGAATGAGGTATGGGAGAATTCATTCATCACATGCAGCGGCGTTTTTGCCTAAATGTGCGGTTATCTGCGATCTTCGTCCGTCGATATACCTCGGTGTTGCTCGGTTTATGTTGCTTAGTGCCCGACAGAACTGGTAATCGGTCACGTGCGCAAATTACTTCCCTTTTTGAATTGTATTTCTTTCCTTGACGATTTTACCCCCAAGAGTCTTCATAACCGCACCACCAGTCGCCGTTGTTCGCACGTGGGTCTGAAATATCTTCCGGATTTCACGCCTTTTGTGGGAAGTTGAGAGGATATCGTAAAGTTTGAATTTAAACCTCTTGTTTTCCCGGTGCTTTCCTTGTCGAGGGAGCCTACCCCATCTCTACACACCTAGTTCTTCCGTCTTTTCCTTCCATCCTGATCGTCCAATTAAAATCACTGGGTGGATCTGAAGCCCCCGTTCCTTCCCCAAGGGTATAAAGTGTTCAAACTTCGTGGGGCTTCTCTTCTCCATCATCTTTGAGTTCTTTGAGCCTAAAAATCTCCTGATTTTCTGTTTTCATTTCACCTTTGAAGCTATCCCGTTCTGTGTTTTTTCTTCAACTACACTTCTCTTATTCAAGTAAATTCTCTTTCCTTTACTTCTACAGTTGATTTCTTTCTTCTCTCCCCCCCCCCCCTTTTTTTTCTTTTTGAGAGATGTCGAGCTCTAAGAAAGCTCCGGTTCCTAAGTTCGATCGGGATGTAGCTTCCTTGTTCAAAGAATCCGAGGAGCTATACCATGAGGAAGGTGTCAGGAGAACCAGGGTGATTCCACCTAGGTTGTCTGAGGGAGTTCTTGCAGCTCCTAGGGTTTCTGCGCCAATTCAGCAGAGTACGTCTGGTGTTTCTGCTGGTACTTCCGGTTGTATTCCTCCAAAACAACCTTTGGCTTCCCTGGGGAGGAAGCCTTACCACATTCGTCAACCTCAAGTTGATCCTACCATAGGAAAAGGGGTGGATGAAATTCCCTCAATACTGATAGTGTCCGATGTTGTGGAAATCCTAGAGATTTACTCGATTCCAGAGTCGATTGACCTTAGGGCCGCCTCTTCCGATGACAGATTAAATACTGAGCATCCCAATGAGGTTGGCCTCATCTTGGATGCCTTTGAGGCCGGCCTCCACTACCCTCTTCCAGTATTCGTTTCCTATCTTCTTAAGCATTATGGAGTTGCCCCCAGCCAGTTGGTCCCTAACTGATGGAGATGTGTCAGAGCCTTCGTTCTTAGATGTACCCAGTTAGGTAGACGTCCTTCTCCTGCGTTGTTCATTAGATGCTTTCTGTTGAATTCGAACAGTGGTCACCCTGAGTGGTACTACCTTCGTCAACGTGACATTCCTATTATGGGAGAAATCTCTACCTCCATCCACGGTTGGAAACAAAGATTCTTTTGGGCTTCATATGTGGGACCCAGGTTCTCCAATACATTGGGTTTTTCGACCACCTCTGCTCGGAACAAGGTCCAACTTCTTGATGACGAGTATTCATCCACCTTGAAAATGATGGTGAATACTCCGGGGCTTATGAAACTGGCCACCCTAGACATGTCCGAGTTAGAGAGGGGTGAGCGTCCTTGGATTTTCTCTTTCTACTATCGTCTCCTCATTGATTTTCACCTTGTGCTAATCCCTTCTTCTCTGTTCGGTGCAGTGGATTTCGATTTGGGTTCCCTTACCAATTTTATGGAGGCGGAGAATCTCCAAATTACCGGGGATATGGTCCTCTCCCCTTTGGATAAGAAGAAGAAAAGGAAGGAAGCTCCAACCGAGCATAAAAAGGATCTTCTGATGAAAGAACTCAAGAAGAATGTCCCTCCCCTGAGCTCTGGGGGTCATAAGAATCAGGGTCAGCATCTGAGTAAAAAGAAGGCACCCTCCTCCTCCGACCAGACCGTATGAGAGGAAGGCTCTCTTACAGTCTTTAACAGTGTCCCCCTGTTGGAGGGCATTGCGAAAAATAAAGGTTAAGGGAAGGATTTCTCGGATTTGTTTGTCCCCAAGTGGTCAATGCGAGCTGACCAGAAAGTGATCGGGGATGTTGAAGTTGCTGGGCACCTGGCATTGACCTGTATTCCCCCAGTTGATCGGGATGCCCTTTCTGACATGCAGGATGATGCGCTGGAAAACACCGCCCTAGCGCGGGCCTATGAGGTGACGCTTTCTTCTACTGGAGATCTCCATGATCTCGGTTTATCTTTACTAACTTTTTCTTAGTTCCAGGCGTTGGCCTTCACCTCCGGGTTGGTGTAGCGGAAGAGGAAAATCGCCTCCGTTTACCGCCAGCTGGAGGAGGATTGTAAGGAGCTAAAGCGAACCTGTGCTAACAGGAACGATCAGATCCATTCTTTGGTTGCCGAGGTACAGTCACTGACGGAGGGGAAGATGGTCGTAGAGAAGGCCTTCGCAGCGGCGGATAAAGGTCTTGCTGCCACTAAGGAGCGTATTGCGGCCCTCAGCCTATCCAACAAAACGGTTGGAGGAGAGCTAAGTAAGAAGAACCAGTTGGTGGAGAGCCAGAAAATAGAAATTACGGATTTGAAGTCCAAGTTAGAGGACGTTGGTATAGAGGCCGTGGAAGCCTATCTTTGCTCGGAGGCTAACACCAAGGAGCACATGAAGACCGCTTCCAAGATTTTTCTGTAGGTGGCCCACTCTATCTAAGCGCAGGTGACGGAGAAGGAGCCCGATTTTGACTTTCAAGGTAGGCCCGAGGTGGAATATATGCTCGTTCGGTTGAAGTCGGGGGCCTATGTTCCCACCTCAAATAGGGGAGAACTGGTAATTCTGATGCCATGTCCTCCTCTAGGACTACAAATGTGGCAAGCACTAAGGCCGGGGGCCCACCTCTGTGGCAAAGGCTGAAGAGACCGCCATCGGGGATACAAAGCCGGTTGGGAAGGTTGGAAAGGATTCTGAGCACGACACTGAGCAAGTCGTCGCCCCACCAACTAGGATCTCCTTGTCACCTGCGGATGAAACAATGCCGACTTCTGATGCTCAGGATCCGAAGAATTTTGCTTTAGTTTAGCTCCTCTCCCTTTTTCTTTCTGGTATTGGACGTGTTTTCTTGTTATTTTGCACTTGTAATTCATCACACATATCTTTAATGAAAAACAATCATTTTCTGGGCTTCTTTATTCTATACTCGTCTTGAGAGTCATATTATCTGATCATGACCTCCATGTTTTGCATATAGGGTTATTCCTCCATGCCTGATTTCATACAACCTGACACTATGGAGCGAGAAAAGGAGTTGCAAGCTCGGATAACGATATATGCGAACTCAAATGCTTCCCTGTTGAGGCTCAAGTCTCGTCTTGAGGATGAATTAGACTACTATAAGTCAGTTGCAAGTTGGGAGAAGGATTTGATAGAAAGATTGGACTTTGCTCGTGACATCGTAGACAATGTTGCTGACTATCTTTGGGTTTAGAAATATGCCACGGTGAATCTCACCATCGAATATCTCTTGAAATCAGCGGTCTTCCAATGCTTTTGTGAAGATAAGGCTTTAGAGGGTGCCCAACTCCTATACAATAAAATAAAGAAGGCAGCCCCCCACTTTAAGTGGGGGAAGATCAATTTGGCGTTTGATCCGAGAATTTCCATGCAAGAGGTGAGGCTAGACCCGTCTTCTATTTCGGTGCCCTTCTTTCCTCCTCCCAAGACCGCTCTAGGACCACTACCCCTCAATCCCTGGAGTCCCAAGCGCCTATACTTGTAATTGTTTGTTTTGTTTGGCTAGGCGGCAATATCAGGCGTACTTTATTTATGGAATTTTCTATCCCTTTGATACTCGGTATTTGTTTGGCTCATAATGCTTGGTTTTCTAACTTGGTCAGGTGGAAATCATTTCTTCTTACGGTGCTTGTAACCTTTTGGGATGAAAGTCGCCTATATGGTTAGAAGATCTTTTATGTGATCTTGGTTTTGTCCCCTAGGTGGCTTATTTTTAAATTCCAATGCAGAACATTTATTATATGAGCCCCTATTAACGCTTCGTTTACTACGCCATTAATGGGACTCAAACAGAAGTTGAACTGTCGCTTCCCTTCTTAAACCTTTCGACAGATTTTGAAAAACATAGGTGCAATGGGGACCTGTCACGTGGTCCCTGGCAGTTACTGCTCTTAAATATGGGATATTGCCTTTTGGGATTCTCTTTCGATCTAGACCGTCCGTTCCACCATAAATAGTAGTTTTTCCTTCTTCTTTCCTTCAAGGTACGATGGAGGAACCACACACCCGAAGAAGCATCGTGGGAAAGTGAAGAAGAAATGCGTAGGGAATATCTACATCTATTCAGCTTACAAGGTATGTCAATTTCGAGGATAAAATTCTTTCAAGGGGGGGAGGATGATATATCCTAACCCGAACTTCGAATGTAGGTTCGGAACCCAAAGAATCCAAGGTCATGTCCACTAGCAACCTATGGTGCATTGACTGGGTAATCATTCGAGAGGAAAGAAGTCCAATGGTAACATCTTACATACCAATTCAGAGGCAGACACCACCCCCATGCAGCTATTCTGTGCATCAATTGATGTACGGCCCAAGGTAAATTCCTCACTTTAGTTGAAATGAGGTTATAAATATTTGAACATTGTTAGTTGCTAAACAACCATGTGTGGTAAGTGTCCAAACCATGGCATAAGCCTTTGTGGGTTTTAAATGCAAAAACAACAAAATTTCACCCACTGATCCATTGCCACTGGTCGATTGGATCGACCACTTCAATCGACCAATGCTGCTCTCATGTGTAATTTCCACTCCTGGTGTGTGGGGCCCAGTGTCTCACACCCCAGATCGCCTCCTCGCATCCCAACTAACTCATGGGAATATTATTCCGACAATGTGACCATGTGGGGCCCACCTATTAGCCTATGTGCTTATAGAATGTGTTTTAAGCCTAAGGGACCCCTAGCCAAACAGGCTTTAGGAACATTTGGTATAAATAGATTGAGCTTAGGTCTGAGCTCATTTCATAGCAAAACCGTGGGGGAGAAGAGAGAAAGAGAAGAGAAGAAGAAGGAGAGCTTGGAGAAGCTTGAATCCTCCTTGAGCTTGTGGATTCCTAAGGCAATCCTTTCTTTATTTAGTTTCCTTAGCTTTCTATGCTGTTCTAGAGCTCTTGGCATGATCAGCCTCTAATCCATGTTGTGTAACCATGATCCATCATGCCTACTAGTTAAATCCTCATGAATTAGTAGCTTAGGAACTAGGATCCTTACATGCATGTTGAAATCCAGCATTCCCGACCTTTCATCCATCCTTCCCTTGATAAAATACATACTGCAACCACCATTCCAGCCTTGGATGATCGATCCTCATGCCCATAGCCAGCTTTGAATGAGCTTTAAAGGGGTAGGACTTGCTTAACTTGAATGCATGTTGAATCCAAGGCCTATTTCCAATAACAGAATTTTTGTAGAGTAGTTTAAACCTTTTTATAAATAGAATCTATTGATCCCTATGTATGAACCCATGCATGTTGGCCATCTAGGCCATGGATCCCGAAAACCCCCATGCATGTTTGATTTTTCCTTTGAAACATGTTGTTTGACATAGTAGTAACCTAACCATGCTTCTTGATAAACCATGTTAGCCATAGATCAGTAGAACCTAGCCCAAACAGTGAAGGCTTTTTAAATTCTTCGAGCTGAATAGTAACTGGTCGATTGCCACTGGTCGATTGGATGGACCAGTACTAATCGACCACTACCAGAAACCTTGACCAAATGCAAACCCGGTTAGCCCCAGGGCCTACAACTCCATGTGGGATGCCATTTGGGTGGACCAATTTGGAACCCATACCATTTTTTCCCAGTTGCCACCCCTTGGTGATAGATGGACTCCCGGGAAGTGTTTCGGGCAACCAACCCAAGTTGGGGATGATACCTTAACCCAAACCCCGTAGGAACCACTAACTTATCACCCTAGAGACCCTTTGGTGTGAAATCATGTCTTGATCCATGAATCCTTTGCAGTTTTGCTGCTGCAGCACCACTAGTCGATTCCTATAGGTCGATTGGATCGACCACTACTGCTGTCTTTCCAATTTTAGGTCTGGCCTTGGTTGGGAACCTAAACCAAGGGTACCCCTGGTCTCCTTAAGTAATTTAATGCTCATTAATGTGTAATTTTGATTTAATTACCTTATGCTATAACAACTTGCCCGACGACACGTATCGAAGTACTTTTGAGGACCGACAGTCCTTCGAGCAAGTGGATTATAGCCAAGGTGAATGGATATGAATCATTCTTGTAGATGTAATGCTGCTGAACATGATGAAGCTAATAAAATACATTTCTTTCTTTAAATTGTTATGACATCATGAGATCTATGATATGAATGTGGAGTTGAATTTATTATGATTGAAATGCTACATTATGATGAAATGCATGATATTGAACTGTTAGATTAAATACCGTAGTCAGCTTGGAAATGAATGGTATGGTGAGTCGTAATATGGGCTACACGAGCATTGTACACTTGATACTCGGACATGGGGAGTGTGGTAGCCCGTAGAATGGGATATGGTTGACACTACTCAACTCATACGATAATGTAGATCATGTGGCTAGGATGAACATACCCTCATGCTACAACCCTTACCAATAGGGGTGCAAATGTTGGGTGACCATGACCTCCTGTAAGCCGAGGAGTTATAGAATCCGGGATAGGTTGTCATGATTATCTTGGGGTCTGTCAAGGGAGGGAATTGGTGCTCCTAGCCTAGCACGGGGTTCCACCCACAGTAATTGAGGTTGCAACCAAAGTAAGAAAGAGAAGTGATGGAGGTTGCCACCCGAGTTATTGCAAGTAGCATATACCTAGTGACTTAGTTGTGTTGCTAGGTGGACTAGAGTAATAAAATTGAATCCAAGCATATAGAATCCTGATGATGTGTTGCATCTGCATGCATGATTTATTATTCATTTGCTGGACTCAGTGGAGCTCATCCCTCAAGAAACATTTCTTTTAGATGATTTTGCAGGTGAATGTCTCCCTGAATGGGAGAATCATTTCGAACAGGATGGTGTTAGTGATTGTGAGTTTCTGGTGTCGACCCCGATGGAGGTGATCCCTCTGATGCGGGTGCACAGAGTTAGCTTGGAGGAGTTGATCTGAAGAGAGGTTGTCCTTATTTTGATATTTCTTGAAGCATTCTTTTTGTGGATAGCCTGATGGCATTTCTTTTTGTAAAGCTTATAGATGCATCTTTTGTTTATTTATAACCTTGATGTAAAGCTTGATAAATGCCATACATGTATGTAAAGAACTATGGGTTTGTGGGCCACTTCTGAATAATGTAACAGGTGGCTCTTATATATAAATTTTTAGCTTTTCGTTGCACTCTAATTTTACAATGTTTTATTGTGAATGCTTGTGTGTGTTTGTAAGTGGTGTTTGTTTCTAGATCCTGGAGATGTAGCGGATGTGGTTGGACATCAGGGTTACCTGCTCAATTCTCCCAGGGGGTGGTTTAGGGTGTAACATCAGACATTCCCACTCTCGTAACCTGACCACTTATCCCGAATCTATGACCAGACCAACCGAAGTTTCGTAGCCCTTCTAGGGCTACACCAATGGATCCTAGGCCCTAACCCTAGGTGGCGACTCCATTTTAAATTATTGTATGACCCCCCATCCCCTGATAAATCTTGATAATCAGTAACCCTTAGAAGACGCATTCCTTCTCTCTCCATTTGAGGAGCAAACACCAAATCCCCAAAAACCCCCTCCGCGCGCTACGAACGCGTCACCCGCGGGGGAAAACGAATCCTCACAAAGTCTATGTGGAAGGAATTGTGGAGGAGAAACCCTTCAAAACTCAGCTCTTGCCTTGATCGGATGCAAGGGTGGATACAAAGTGCTGGTTGAAACCGCTCTTAAATTTGATGTCATCAACGAAGGCTGGCTTGATCGGAGGCAAGGGCGGATGCAAGGTTCTGCTTGATACCATACTTGCATCTGGTTATGCTCTTATGGCCTGCAGCCTCATGTAATCTAAAGGGCTTCCCTTGGGACCTCCTCTAACACTCTTTCACACCTCCCTAGGCAACAATACACTTATGGGGAGGTGTACTAAATGACAAGCAAACTACGAATCAAATTAGCGAAACATGACCTATACTGTGAGTGGATTTGGGTTGATTGTTTGGGATTGTATTTATATATAACATTACTCATAATTTCATCATCGATCAAGCATATAGCATCTTGCATCTTATATCCATTGCTTGAGAATTTTTTTGATGTTTATGTGATGTGGCTTTGAAGATAACTATGTATGTTGGGTTTCGATGTCGGGTTATACCGACATCGGGACCCTATGATATAAATTGCTATTGCTTGTCATATTGGTCTATATTCGTCGTGTCGTGCTGGTACCCAGGTGATAGATGAAATGGAACGTTGATGCACCCGGAATACCTCTTAATACGATAGGTTTCATGTAGTATAATTGCGGTTAGGATTTCGTTCTCTATGCTACAACCCTTACCAACAGGGGTTTAGGTGTTAGGTGATCAGGGCTCCCTGTTGCCTATGGAGTGTGAGAGCAGCTAGGTCAAGGATGACCTCTGATCATCGGGGTCTGGCTCTGGGTGGTCTGGGACTACGACCGACACGGGCCCCATGGTAACAATTGAGGTTTCACTGTGTGATAGGTTAAGTGATCCATGGTGTTTCCCGAGTTGTTATAGTAGCATATACCTAGTGACTTAGTTTGTGTATTAGCTTAAAAATGTACTAACAATTACATGCATCATGGACTATTTGAAAATATTATGTGCTTGCATCCCCATCCCCTCACTGGGCTCAGTAGAGCTTACCTCTCATCGCGCAACCTTTTTAGATGTATTCAGGTGATGTTTAGATGGTGCTCCTTCTTAATGTCAATTGTTCGGAGCCGGTGACCTAGGACGTTGATGCTGGTGTACATTCAAGGACTGTGCCATTGGGGCACAATTTCATCTTTATTCTTTTTAGTTTATCATTGCATTGTACACTTCTGTAACATTATTGTTGTTTATAGCTTTTAACTTAAACTTTTGGGATAAAATGTAATATACATTAGTATCTACCACGTAGACTTTTGGACCCTTTTATTCATTGATAAAACGCTTCTGCACTCTTGATTTTACATTTGCTTTTGTTGTAAACGTGTTCTTTCCGAACTCTGATGTACATGTGATTTTGTATTGAGATGATTGTGATTCAAGCCACTGTATCGAGATCCTGGTGGTGGTTTAGGATGACAGGTATTGTCCTAGTCATACCAAAACCCTAGGATGGGGGTTGGGGTATGACACATTAGGTTAGCAGATCTTAATGTTTTTGTTGATTCATTAAGTGTTTTAATTATTTTGATAATCATGGGATGTGAAAGAAATCCGAATCGATATCTTTCCACTGCACATTCGAGTATGGGATGGATCCCTCTTTCCATGAGATGGAAAGGAGATGAATTTTCTCTCTCTTGTGGATCCCATAATTTTTATAGGATAAGAAATAAAGGTTTTGGTAAGATGGTTTATACCAAAACCCTTTTTAGGGTCACAGTAGGGTTAAACCCTAAATTTTAAATAGGGTGCCCATGGGCAACCATGGGGTAACCCTGGAATTTCCAATAGTTGTGAACCCAACATGATAGACAATTGATTCATGTGTTATTGATCCCATGGACTGTAGTTCACCTACACTTCAGACAAGGTGATCCCCTCTCCTCTTATCTTTTTGTGTTATGTGCGGAGGTGCTATCTACTAAGCTTACCATTGCTATGAAAGACAGGAGAATTCAAGGACTTTAGATTAACAGAGGAGGAGAAAGAATCTCTTATATGGCTTTTGCAAATGACTTGATCCGTTTTGGTGAAGCTTCCATGAATGAAGCTAGAGCTCTAAACGAGGTCATTGAGACCTATTGCAACTATTCCAGACAGGCTATCAACTTGAACAAAACCAAAGCCCAATTCAGTCCCAATGTTGATTCATCATGGAAGAGTCAACTAAGGGAATTCTTTCAGATTACCCCCAACTTCTTCCTTGGATAGTTATTTGAGATCTCCTTACACAGGTGGAAAGGTAACCAAGAATCATTGCAAAGATCTCATGACAAGAGTCAACTCAAAGCTTCAACACTAGAAGTCTCAATTCCTCAGCCCTGCAGGTAAGATTGTCCTAATGCAATCAACTCTCTCGGCTATGCCCCTCTATACTATGTCTTGCTTCAAACTCCCTATGTCGATCCACAAAGCTCTTGTCTAGTGGTAACAAATCACTTGTTCCCACCATTTCTTGGAACACAATTTGTTAACCGAAAAGAATGGGGTGTTTGAATGTCAAGCTATCTACCCCAATGAATCAAGCTCTCCTAGCAAAAAAAGGTTGGGAGCTTCTCCATCCTTCCATATTCCTCTGGTCCAAGTTCATGAAAGCTAAGTATTTTTTTGTCACCATGTTCCTTCAAGCCAACTGTCCAATCTCATCCTCTTGGGGTTGAAAATCTATTTGTTCTTCAAGAGATATTCTTCGCAAGGGTTTATTCTTTCAAGTTGGGAATGGGCGAATTATTGATCCTTCGAAAGACTTCTAGATTCCCAATTACCCTCCATCTGCTATCCTTTTTCCTCTACCTCTTAATGCTCCAAGTTCGGTTGATCAATTCATTGATTCCCACAACTCCTCTTGGCGTAGAGAGGTGATTTTCCAATAGCGGCCTTCAGACATAGCCTTCTCAATTTTATCAATCCCTCTTCCAATCTTCCCTTCTGAAGATAAATTCGTGTGGGCGGCTACTTCTTCTGGAAAATTCACAATAGCATCAGCCTACAACATTGCTATCAACGGTTTCACCCACACTCAAAATAATTACTGGTTGAAGATCTAGCACCTTCCCACAATTCCAAAAATCCATCATCTTTTTGGAAGATCCTTAACCAAAAGCTCCCATTACCGGATGTTCTTAATTCCAGAGGCTTTAATCTCAACCCCCAATGTTTCAAATGTCACCAGCAGTTACAATCAACCAATCACCTATTTCTTGAATGCCCTTCAATCAAGAATCTTGGGGACAGGTGGGAATTTTGAATGATTTTCAGGGTCGTGATATCACAGATGGAATCGTAAGTTTCTTAA
Source organism: Telopea speciosissima (assembly GCF_018873765.1). Taxonomy (NCBI): domain Eukaryota; kingdom Viridiplantae; phylum Streptophyta; class Magnoliopsida; order Proteales; family Proteaceae; genus Telopea; species Telopea speciosissima. Next base: position 12,224,887 of record NC_057926.1, read on the forward strand.
ATAATAGCACATCTCAGAACAGGGACCTCAAACTAAAAGTCTCCATTTTCTGCGACATTCTGTGGCACATATGGAATAGCTATTGGGATCTCATTTTTTGGAACTGTCCATTTAATACGAGAACCATCTTCCCCAGAGCTACAACCAATGCCCAGGATCATATCAAGGATGATCAGACTCCAGGAAGCTACAGAATTCAGCTTGTTGAATGGCTTCCCCCTCCATATGTTGAATTCAATGTAGATGGTTCTAGTCAGGGTAACCCTGGAAAAGCGGGCATTGGTGGTATTTGCAGGTCCTCAAACGCCTCGTTTATTTGTTGCTTCTCGGTCGGCATAGGTTGGAACTTTGCGCTTGTCGCTGAAGCTTTGGCAGTTCGATTCAACCTTTTGTCAACCTCAAACATGGGATATCCAATTTGATCATCGAGAGTGATAACCTTCTAATGATGGATATCCTCAATCATAAGGTTTCTTGAAAACCTTGGAGGATCTCTTCTATAATCAAAGACTGTTGGCATCTGATGTCTCTATTTACTAGGATTTCCTTCATTCTCTCTCTTTTTGAAGCAAAGAGTGTGGTTAAATCGACTGGCAACTATCGTAGCTTCAGTAAGGGTATTTATGTAATATCCCTTCATATGTTCTAATATAATCCTACTTGTATTAAAGTTCAGGCTGTGAATGACAATCTAGTAATTAGCCCATCTAACCTAAACCCTAGTTTTCTTATAAATACTAGCTGGAAGCAACAACCTGGATATTCCAAACTCAATACTCAGGGTGTAATGCTTTAAGCAACCTTGTGCTTAAACCCTAAACCCTAACAACTTCTTCCTAATCTCATTGTATTTGGACTCTCCCCCCTGATTGTATTTCCCTTCCGTTGTATGTTGACTCTACTAGTACTTTTTTGTTTTTGATAAAAGACTATTAGTACTTTGTTCCAACGTTAATAAATTATCTTTATAAAAAAAAAAAACAAAGATCTTGCACCCTAAATTTTGGAAACAATTTCATTCCACGTGGATGCTTCTCTATTGCGGATCAAGATCCTCTGCAATACCGGCGGGGCGGCAATGCACATCCGACGACACAACAGAGGCCAAGTAGCACACATGGCCTTTGCTGTACCGTCAGATATGCACTGCCACCCCGCCGGTACTGCAGAGGATTTTAATCCCTCTATTGCACCATGTGCAGGGGTTTTCCCCCTATTTTTCCTATAACATGTGGAGATGCCACATTGGTCTGAATTAATCATAATCATATGACTAGATGAAACATGAAATTTCTCTAGTTGATCTTGAATTGAAGGGTTTCCAAAGATCCGAGGTGAAGATTACGGGAAACCAAACCACACCAACCGCTGCGCCCAACCACCACACCCCAACCCCCCCCCCCCCCTCGTGACCAATTTTAGTATGTCCTAATGTATTAATCATTATATAATTAAAATGAAAGAAGAGTGATCATAAGCACAATGAGAACAGGATTTAAAAAATCAGATCCTAATCACCTATCTTTCCTTTGCTCAGTTCATGGTTGAATTTACCCAATCAAATGTGCAACAGATTGCTTGAAAGATGCCCAAACCATAAAAGAACTAAATCTGTCAACCATCCAAAAAAAATATAGATGTCATGGCAATAATGGTATGACTCCTAACCACCACAAGGGATTGAATACCAGCAATTCTAATTGAAGACAACACAATTCATCTCATTTTTTAATCCGTCCTCCTGTCAAAGTTCGGACATTAAAGCACCGAAAATCAAATCCTACTTGGTTTTGGAAAGATATTGTACCCAAAGAAGGATATTCTGGGGGAGAAAAAACTGGCTAGCATGAGATGGTATACAACATAGTTATTTTGTGGCAGAAACAAAACAATCCAACAACCAATATGGAGACTTGATGAGAAATCCGAAATTAAAGACTTTTGTGAAAATTCAGGAATGGGGTAAGAGAAAATCCTTATAAGGTCAATAGGTCTACCAAAACACTTTTCTAGGCTCTAGCAGTCATTCACATCAACTTTTTTTTTTTTTATGGAAATAAAGTTTATTAAGGAAAACTAAAGAACAGGGTACATCTGATTTTGTTTAGTCATTCACATCAACTTTCAGTTGTACTAGTAAACGTTTAACAAAAAATAAAAATAAAAATCAGTTATAAAACTAAACCCCATTCATCCTTTTTTTTTTAATTAAAAAAAAAAGTAATAATTGGCAGAAATTGTTTCGACATCCAAAAATATTTGCACTACAATGACAATAACTGCTGCATTTCCTCCATTCTAGCTATCAAGTACAACCAAAAATGAAATTTTTAAACATGCTGATCAGAGAGCTCTCTTAAACAACAGAAGGGGGGAAAATAAAAAGAAATGTTCCTACTGATTGACTCCAGGTCAAAAACCTTGAATATTGTAGCTTCTTACTACATATTACTTAATGTGACTTCACATACTCCTGGACGATATTAAGACCCTCAGATTCTTCCCCATAGTCCTGCACATCAGTAGGAAGATAGGAAACCATATGAGAAAACGACATCAGATGAATCCTAAACAACAAATGAGTTAACATGAACTTCATTGTACTTGTTACTCACCTTCACAACGACACAGGAGCAACCAACCACCTTTCTGGCCTTGCCCTCTGAGTCGATCTTACACAACTACATAAGAAAAAGAGAACGCCAAAGAAACAAGCTGTTAATTAGACACCCTTGTAAGTTTTAAGAAAAATGAATTATTATTGGCATGAATGCGCAAAAGAAAAGTTGACAGCACATGCAGTCCACATACAGGTTCAAACACCTATCCAATGGGTTCCAAACCCAAATAAGAAATTTCCCCCAAGTCAAATTGACAGGGTAACTGAATCAACTGGCAAAGACGTCTACCCAGCTAAACAGATTTCAAATGACCTCATCAATATCTAACAGAACAAGATGCTAGATGAGCAGAGTGCTCTGCCCTCTCTAATGTGCCACTAACTCCATGCCCCGTGTTTTTTCACTAGTGACTGGAAACTCTCCTCACAAAAAGAGCAGATTGATTTTGATGGCTCACAGAAACATTGAGACTGGATTGTACTTACCCCAGCCCATTCACCGAGAGTCTTGGCACTTGGAACAGATATTAAGCTCACATTGTGGTCTGCACAAAGTGCTCTGACCAATTTGACATAATCTGGCTGGTTGCAGTCTTCTGCCACGACACATAGTTGTGCGGCATGCTTCTCAATAACTTTAGCACCTTCATGGAGCCCTCGAGCAAGCCCCCCATGTGCCAGTGATTTCTTCAACACAAGTTGCAAGGCTGTCATTATATCCATGGGCTCACCAATAGCGGGAGCAGGCTTTTCAACTGCTGCTGCAACCTCTTCACTGAAAATGTAAATGGATAAAAGTAAAAAACATGCTTTTACTAATATTAACTAGCCTTGTTTAAATATAGAACATAAAAATTAGGTGCAAGGAGTGAAAATAAATGATTAGAGTCTTATGCTTCAAACACATCGCCCGTGCTTAGCTAAAAGAGAACTAATTTATTTGCAATTTCCAAACTGAATAGTTCATAGATGGTGGTTAAGGAAATTTTCTGAATTCAATTCCATGCTTAATAAAGTTACCTAACACATTTCTTGTGACCTACCTAAACAACACACTTATTGCAATTGACTGCCTGATTGGGAATAGAAAGTCCAGATTTTTGTCATGGATATGTTTTATGGGCCTTTGGCTACTTGATAATGGTTATTTGTTGTATTGGTCCTTAAAGTGAGTGTAAAGTTAGTACACAAGATTAATAGTGTATGAGAGTTAGATTATGATACTTCTTAACTAGATTAGAGTTCTGTTTTAAGTCTATTTAGTCAGTATGTTTGATAGTGATGTCCTATATGAGTCAGTTTAGGAACTTCGCAAGGACTTCATGTATGTGATACACTTAAGCATGATTTGAGTAAAGAATTTTGACTTTTCTAAATAGCTTTGGAGCTGCTGAGCTATGCGCACAAGGGTTTGGTATTCCAGATCTGATCTCCCTCTTTTTAGTTCTGTTTATCTCTGAGATCAGGTGTGATCACTCCTCTCTTCTTCTCTGTTCTTATTTTCTAATATTTTCTTCTCTGATTTTTTCTAATTCTCCTCTATTCTTGAGAGTTATATAATTTCTCCTACCATTCTTCTATTCTGGTCCTATATTAGTTCATTGATTCTACATTTATCCTGGACTGTTAGCTATGGCTCCAGATTTTTTATGGAACCTTGAACTGGATTAACACTTCAAGAAAATAGAATACATATATAAAAGAAGGAAAATCATTTTCAGGTTTGCATATCCTAGGAGGCTATCTCTAGAGCACATTGCTATTTGTGCCATATGGAAGGGTGATGTGGCATTTCAGATCATCGGGTTTCTCAAAAATGGTCTGGCCATGTCAAATTTCAGACTCAATACACAATCATGTACCCTCACATGTATCAGCATGCACACCCTCTCAGTGTTTTGCCACTTGGCCAACTCCATTTAGCTTGACAGTTGGAATGTGTGTAGGGGGGAGGTTGCAGTTTACCTGCCCACAGTTTCAGCCCCATCTGACTTGCCATGTGCAGTGCTTTTGAACACTAGAGATATCCTCTGGATTGCAGAGACCATAAAAACATTCCCGAATAAATAACTTTTAACACCAAATTCTCTTTCAGTTCCCAATAATAGATACTTGTGGGTCTTCCATATCAAAAAGTAGACAACCTGTGAGCCTATGGTAGATTTCAAATGGCCTACTGTCATTTGCATTCACGTCTCCTAATAGATTCATTCCAGAACTCTAGATCTACATTCTAAAACACAGGTTAACAGTATACTTTTTAAGTGTTCAAAAACTTCTCTTCAAACAAAAATTTCACCATCCCTCTAGGAGGGTTGAGGGGACGATGTACTGTTAGTTCTTTAAGTCCTTTCAGATAGCAATAAGCATTGCAATTTGTTTGATTGCCAACTACAAAATTATACGAAAAACTGGATTGGAAAATAACCATAAATGAGGGTTCAACAGAAACAAAGTTCAGAAGACACTCTAGTTATATAATAGCAAATAAATTACAAATTATATTATCAAAACATAATAATCAACAACTGATCCAAACAATCAACAAGAAGGAATCACATACCCCGACATTTTTGCAGTAGAAATTCAGATCTAAAAACTCCTTCCTGTGCCTATAGCCAAAAAGGAAAATGAATCAGTAAGAAATGAAACCAAGTGTAAAAGCCAAATTCAACCCCAAAAAGAGAATAAAGGAAGGGGATAAAAGACTCATCCACATGTTGTCTACGTTTAGCAAACTCTCATTATCATATAGTCGCCTAAAACAACCGTAAAACAAAAAAAAATTCGGAGAAAATAGTCGACCTTCATTACCAGAAATTACAACAGCCTCCTTAACATCACAATTATATAACAATACAACAAACAAAGATTAAACGAGCTTCCCAGACACATGGGTAAACCTCGCAATAAGATACAAAGAGTCATTAGCCCAAAAAGAAGTTTCTTCATGCAGAGCCCTTGTAACAGCCTCACTCAAAACACAGTTTATTCAATTTGACAGATAAATTACATCTACTACCGTTTTCTTCCGAAATCTAAAGCAGAAAATATATGCATCTTTATCTAACTGAGGCAACTGAATTTTCCACTCCAACATCAGTGGACAAAAGAAAAAGTGAACAACTATTATACTAATAACTAACCAAAAGTAGAAGATAAGTTTGATCTTAATCCAGAGCTGAAGGGTAAAATCACACACTTACAGGATTGTGAAGAGGCAAATCTGAAGATAGAAAGTAGGAGAAATTGACAACTCAAGAACAGAAGCTGTGAGATAAGATAAGCAGACGGCGATCAGTACTCACCTTCGGTAATGAGAAACACCTCTCTCTGTTCTTTGAGCTCGTGGCGGAGAGAATGGACTACGAGATTTGTCTTTATATCCTAGCCCATACCAGAAGAAAGTCAAGAAACCCTAAAACCCTAACTTGTTATGAAGTTACTAAAATATCCTTATGCATCAAGAAAAATACCGGTACAAACCATTAGAGCCATTAGCGAGTTAATACATTCATGGACCAGAATTTAAGCCGGTCGGTCCAATCTGTATTTTGTCCACTTGAGAGTTCAGATCCGAGATCTGGTTCATCATTGACTGTGATGAAGAACATATCATTAACGGAGGATATGCTAATGCTAATAACCTCTTTATGCTCTAAATGTCGGTTAATTTTTTGGGATTGGTGTGTGGTTTGTGTGATTACATTTTCATCAAAAAAAATCTCTTTCTCAATATCTCTTCCTCTTCTATAAATATATATATATATATATATATATATATATATATATATATATATATATATATATATATATATATATATATGTGTGTGTGTGTGTGTGTGTGTGTGTGTGTGTGTGTGTGTTCCTCACTTGAAATGACTTTAATGCCCTCCTATTTCTAGGTGGAATTGATTTTTTTTTGATTCCATGAATTTTTCGAGTAAGATTTCTTAAATTGAATCCAAAATATAGTGAAAACAGAATTAACATTTGGTCTGCAAGATAGAATCACTTCAATTCCTACACTAATAATTACAAAAATACCATATTAGTATGGCAAATGTCATTCTTCAAGTTTTTAATCTCTCTAATATTGCAAAAATGCCATTGGCCGATAATACTAACATTCGAACTAAAATATTGTAAAGTGTACAAGTACAACTAATGGTTTCAATAATTTTAGTTGTATCATTACCTATCTACCAAAAAAAAACCAAAATAATTTGTCTACTCATTTGGTTCTATGTAAGATATAGCTAAGAATTGGTTATGCTATGAACATGTAAAGCACCAAATGAGATGAAGTACTGAACAGTTGTAACTTTAGAATAAAATCTTACCAAAAAAGCAAACAGTTGAATTAAAGGGATCTTGATGTATTCAAATCCACCATCCCCTTGGAACATGCTTGAAATATGCTCATGTTCCAAGAGCTCTCTCTACCAATTTAAGCTAAAGACACATAAAGTAGAGTTGAGTTTAGAATTTACAAGCTCAGGTGGTGATCTTGCATTGATACTTTAAGGAGTACCTCCTTTGATCTGCATGACATATGTAGGTAAATGAAGCTTCTCTACCCAAAGCATCACTTGACACTGCTGTTGTTGCTCACTAGCTAGCTATTGAAGGAGTACAACTAGCTATTCTACAAAATTCTCCTATCGAAAGTTTAAATCTGAGTTATTGGCTTATAAGAAATTTTTTGTTCACAAACTTTATCTTTTTCAAAATGGTATTAAGAAGAAATTACAAGCAAAAATACATGGCTTTGGTTTTTTTTTTTTTTGGTAAACAGGTTATTTATCTTTTGTAGAGAAAGCCAGATTTGGTGTGATTTCTATTTTTCAATTGCGGATTAATTTCATAAAATAGTCATCATATAGACTTCTGGTCAAGAAGTTGAAATTGTTTTGGTTGCATCAATTTGAAATATTTCAAGAATAAGAAATCCATTTGGAAGTTCAATTTTTGAGAATAAATTGTCTATATTTCTTTGGGAGAGGGTGATGGTGGTGGTGTGGAGGCAAGGCAAGGTGGGGAAGGAAAGCGGGTGGTGATGGTGGTGGTGGCAGCAGCAATGGTGATGGGGTGGTGGGGGTGACGGAGTGGTGGTGGTAGTAGTGGCGGCAGTGGTGTTGGTTGTGGGGTGATGGTGGCGGCGATGACAGTGACGATGGTGATGGTGATGGCAATGGGCCATTGGTGGTGGTGGTGGCGACGGTGGTGGTAGTGATGGTGAGGTCATAAGGAGAAGAAGAAGGTCGTGTTTTATTTTTAACATGAAATACTATTTTCCCATCAAAATAACATGTGTTCATTAAAGAGTAAGAATGAAATTAGTTTCAAAATTGAACACATGTAACGTCATGCATTCTGAGTGTTAGTTCACATAAATTAAGATCCAAATAAACCAAGGTTTGGATCACACTTGAATGTGTACGAAAAGGTAGTGGAAGAAGGATCAAAAGCCAAGCTTATGGTTACGAGCACACAAACAAAGCACCACTATCTTGATAGGTTTCTCCTCAAAGAATTCTAAACCACAAATCCCTGGGAAGAGATGGAATCCCAAAGAGAACACAAAACACTGGAGAGATGGAGAACTTGGTTTCTCAGATGATGTGGTCTTAGGGTTATAGGCTTTCTATCTAAAGCCAAAATCCTAAGACCCCTGACCATATTTAGACTCCCACTGGGAATCGACCAAAGAGGGGGGAAGATACCCATCCACTTAAGTGATTGGTTCTCTCCATGCCTAGCGGGTCGAGTCGGGTCCGGCTTGCCCCTTGTGGGCGGTTTGGACTGGCTCTGGCCCGTGCTTGATTTACATCTCCCACTTGCCCACATGGGGCGCATTAGTTTAACTATGCATCCAAGTCTCCCCCAATTGTTTAACTCTTCATACAGGAAATGGGGCATGCGACCTATCGAAATAATACAGGATAGGAGTACTATATCAAGCTTCCATCTAACCAGCATAGTACATCACTCACAAACAATCTCAAAATACCCCAAATGATCTAATTACACCAGATCTAGCACTCTCGATCCCTCATGATGAGCAGTGCTAATCCTTCGTATGTAATGTACACATGACTACGTCGATCACAAATACGACAAATCGCCCGGGTAGTGAGTCACAAAAACAAAGGTGTAATGTCAGATGATTTTCCCTAAGCCCCTCATGTCAATCCAATTATCTAAAACAGCTTTCCCAATCGTTTCCCGTTAGACCGTATCATTCATGATCCTAAGGAGAATGTCAAAGTAGCATCATTGGATGTCTTCTTCATGACATTGTCTCAGGTGATAAGGGTACTGTGGTATTAATATAATCCACGTGGCTCACACAGTGATGAAGCAGGGATCCATTCAATCACTCACAATCGGTCGGTATAAGCACATATAGTATGATATGTATGCTATGGTGTAAGTCCCACTGAGGTGAGCATGTCACTCTTCAAAAATATAAACGCCATACAGATCTTAGTTTAGTCACTCCGCCAAGCACCTAACCTAAGTTTCTAGTGTAGTCACCCTAATGGTTTTTACCTGAAACCTCACATCCGGCTTTCCACAGGCTACATAGAAGTGTGGTATCTTCTAAGTTGGACCTGATAATGTCTCATCTTAGCTCTGACTAAGGTGCAGTCAAGCACATATGCTCATGGGCTCATCTCGCTCTCTATTCTCAAGCGTTGAGGCGAATCACCCGTGTGAGTGGGTCGATTCAATGCCTGGTGACATCTTTACAATAATGAATGTAAACACATAACATTGCTCAAACAAATATATTCGCATTAATAAATGTAAGAGTAATACAAATAAATGTCCATCCATAAAAGTGTTCCAAAAAATACACATCAAATCCGCCTGAGTCCCAAGTTCCTAACATAAACTAGGAAAACATCTCTGGCAATGGGTTTTGTCAAAGAATCATCCAACATATTACCAGTGGAGATATGATGCAGAACGACTTCACCTTGCACGACCATGTCTCGAATGTAGTAATACCGAATATCAATGTGTTTAGCTTTACCATGAAACTTAGGGTCCTTAAAAAATGCAAGCGTTGCCGTGATGTCATAATGTATAAGCAGAGCATTGTCTGAGTGATTAGAAACACTAGTCTCTACAAGAACCTTCTAAGCCAAATAGCCTCCTAAACTGCTGCCGAACATGCGATGTACTCCGACTCCATCGTGGATAGGTGATGTAGATCTGTTTCTTGCTACTCCAAGTAGCAGCTCCGCCTACTAGGACAAATGCATACCCTGAAGTGTATTTGCGCTCGTCTCTATCATTAGCCCAATCAGCATTACTATAGCCTTTCAGTCTTAAGTCTGAACCACTGAAGGTGAGCGAGAGGTCTGTAGTTTCACATAGGTATCAAAGGATTCTCTTTACTGCCTACCAATGGACTGGTCCTGGGTTGCTTTGGTAATGCTAATCATGCCAACAGTAAAGCATATATCTGGACGTATGCACATCATCGCATACATCAGACTACCTACTGCTACTGCATAGGGTATTTTGGACATTTGTTTTCTCTCTTCATTAGTCTTAGGGCATTGGTCTAGGTTGAAAGTACATACCTTGTCCATTGGAGTGTCTATGGGTTTCGAGTTGTTAACATGGAATTACTCAAGGACTTTCATTATGTAAGTCTCTTGAGACAAACTAAGAAGTCTCCTTGTGCGACAAAGTTGGCCTCACCCATGTCCTTCATCTCAAAAGTAGAAAACAACCACTCTCTAGTGGCGACAATCAACTCAATGTCATTCTCAACCAGCTTCCAAGGCCTCATGGAATGGCCTTTCTGAAGTGGCTTGCTTGTTGAAACCTCGAATCAGGACGTGCGTTTGGCAAAGCGCCTACTCCCCTACTAATCAAAGGCTCCAGCCTCGGGAATGGATGAGTAACAACATCTTAGTGGTCTACAATCAGGTTGTTTTAACAAGCTAGGTAAGCCAGATAGGCTAAACTAGTAGTTTGTAGTTCCCCAAGCCAGCCAAGAGTTAGGGTAGGTCCGCAGCTTGGTCAATCAAGACTGCTCCTTCAGTGGACTCCATTCTTTTCTGTCAGGGGAGGCATAATTGTTAGATTGTAAACTGCTCTCAGGCAAGAGTCAGTTTGGTTTTTTTCATGTTTCTAAGAGCGGTCTTATCAAATAAGGAATCAAACCGCTCCTGGTGTTCGAACTAGTCATTAATGGTCGGCTTAATTGGTTTCTACTCCTGTTACCTGGCTATAACTCAAAAGCTTACTTACGCTTTCCATCTTCCTCGGTACCAGCCAACACGGTCTCAATGTTGAGAGTCACATGCCTTACTCGAGTAGGGGCTCTGGAGCAATCAAACTACTATGCTACCGCGTCAAAGCATGCTAACGCAACAAGAAAAGCCTTACCCAAGGTGGTCGTAGATCACAAACACGCAACTGTGCTCTATGATCAACTCGACCCTTGTCTTTTAGGAGGAGCGGGAAGTATGTGAAGATCAAGATCTTTCTCCAAAGTTTTCTGTGATTCAAAACCTAGCGAGAGTTGTTTCAAGGCTCCAAATGAAGGTGTCATCAACATATAAGAATAGGATAAGGAAACCTTCCTTGGACCGTTAACATACACGTAGTGGTCTTCTTCAATCATTTCAAAATCTATAGAAGTAATGGCATGATGAAATCTAATGTACCAATGCCTGGACGTTGCTTAAGGCCATAGATGGAACATTTGAGATGACATACTTTACGCTCTTGTCCCTCCTTTGCAAAAACCCACAGGTTGAGCCATAAAGATCTCTTTGTCCAGTTCTCCATTAAGAAAAGCAGTTTTAACTTTCATTTGGTAGAGTTTCAAATCCAACTTTGTGACAATGGCTAGAATGAGGCGTATAGAGGCCATTCTCACCACAGGGGAGAACGTCTCATTGTAGTCTACACCCTCTCTTTGGGTATATCCCTTCGCCACAAGGCGTGCCTTATACTTGTCAATTGAACCATCTACCTTGCACTTTATCTTCAAGACCCATTTGTTTTCAATGGCTTTGTAACAAGGCAGAAGGTCAACTAACTCCCAGACTTGGTTCTTACTCATAGAACTCAACTCATCTTCCATAGCAGCTTGCCACACAAAGGGATCTTATCCTTCGGGTTGTACGCTTTCACTAAGTGGCGCGCTCCCACTGATCTCTGATGATCACTCTCACCCTCTCTGATGATCTCATGATGAATTATTAATTCCCCACCTTTGTTAAGAGTAAGTGAACTATTTTCATCAGTCTCTATCTCAAAAAGATCAAGATCTCTGCCAGTGTCTCTAATACTAGAAAAATCGGTCTCAAGAAAATCAACATCGCGGGAATCAGTCTCGGTCATTCCTCCATTTTGATATCCACCGTACATTACATAGCCTTTTGAGCTATCGGAATATCTTATAAAGATACTCTTTTTATCTCTAGGGCCAAATTTCCCAAACTTATGGGAGGTGTCATGAACATATCCCGCACATCCCCATGGTCGCATATGGCCTAAAGTGGGCTTTGCATCTTTCCACTATTCATAGGGAGTGGAAGGAACTGATTGTGATGGCACGCGATTAAGGATGTAGGCAGCGGTCAAAAGAACATCCCCCCAAAAAGATATTGGGAGGTTGGCCTGCGCCATCATCGATCTAACCATATCTAAAAGTGTCATATTCCTACGCTCTGCTACACCATTTTGCTACGAAGTGTAAGGAATAGTTAATTGTCTGGTGATTCCTTTTTCCTCACACAGTTCTTTGAATTGATCTAACAAATATTCGCATTCTCGGTCAGTATGTAGAGTTTTTAAGCTCTTGCCTTGTTGATTCTCAACCTCTCCTACAAAGCGTTTGAAGCAATCTAATGTTTCGTAGCGATGAGCGATCAAAAAAATATAACCATATCGTGAATCATCATCTATGAAGGTAAGAAAATAAGAAGCACCATGACATGCTTTCATATTCATTGGTCTGCAGATGTCCGAATGGACAAGCTCTAGGGTCTGGGTTGCCCGAATTGCCTTTCGAAAAGGCTTTTGGTGGGCCTTACCAGTTAAACAGGGCTTACATTGTCAAGCCTGCCCCTAACTAACTGAAATTTTGGATGAAGGACACGGACCTCTAACCAGTCACCCAAACACACTGTGGAGCATCACTCCAGTGGTTGAACCCCTGAGGATGTCCTCCTACATACCTGCCAGAAGATAGATTGTAGACCTATGCAGTTGCACTGCCCACAACATGATGTACTGCATAAAACCCAAGTATTCTCTCTCTTATCCATAAATGTGGGGCCCACACCTGTACAAACGTGTATTAGACCTTGGGTGAGGTGTTGGTGCAAAGCCCAAGCCCTGGGCCAAGCACCTGTGCAAGCACAGGGCCTATACACATTGTTGTATTCTCTGGGTGATGCACTGGGCGATTGGCCGAATCACCCAGAGTGGCTAAATTGTGTATTTTGGACTCCAGACATGTGGGGACCACCCATACAGACCATGAACACCTTCTAGGGGTAGATGGGAATTTTAGGAACCTTTACCCACCTCTGGAGCCACGTGGACCGCACCTAATAGCTAGAATGGTCCAGAATGCAGTTAAAAATGCATTCTGGAAGGAGGGGCCCAAAACCAAACAGACCCCAGTAGGGGCCAGCATTATAAATAGAAGGGGGGTAGTACATAATTCGTTTACTGCCCCAGCTGAAAACAGAAAAGGAGAGAAAGAGAGGAAGAAAAGAGAGAGGAAGAAGAAGAGAAGGAGGATCACTGAGATGCTGCCTACCCTCTATTCTTGCAGCCCATTCATCCTCAAGTAATGAACTTTACCACCTGATGCTAATGTTCTTAGTATTTCCTTGTGGATCCCTTCTCTGAGATGGTGTTTTTGGCTAAGTAAAGCCCAGAACACCTTGGAACTGCTTTGGGGTGCCTCATATCTAACATGTAAAGCTGTTGCATGTAAGATCTGAGCATTTTATATGTGATTTTATTACTGATATACAGTTGAGACTGAAACCAGTCTCTGTGCCAGACTACACTGCCCAGTTACACCCAGAACAGGCAGTCTAGGCATGGATTTGCACATGCATGCTGATCCTTGCTTAGGTTAATGTTGGAACAACATCCTACCATGAAAGTATACGTGGAATGAGCCTTGCATGCAGCCCAAATCATGGCTCTGAGCTGGAACACAGCCTGGGCTGCTGTTCTCTGAGTTGTCTGGACAGCTTCTGGTTTCCAAATGGGTGAACCAAGCCAAAAACCATCGGGACCAGTGGATTGTACCTTAAACATGGTCCATGACCATCATACATGCATTCATGGTCGATCCTATGGCTGCCCATGCAACAAAATCCAAGAAAATAGCCCAGAACTCGTCTCAAACAGGCTCTGGGCGATTGGCCCAATCACCTAGTGAAACGCCCAGAGATTTATTTTGGGCTGTATTGATGTCTAGTCTCTGTGGGCCTTTACCAATGGGCTATGTACTATGTGTGGGAGTGGTAAATGACCAAAATACCCCTCTTCATATATGTTGCTGATATTCATACCTTGGGTACCCAAGTGGGCCCCACAGGGCCTGTAACCATGCCAGGGTTGATCCAGCTAAACTGCTGACCTGGGTACTATTTTATATGACTATCTAGACCATGTACAATTGATTCTACTGCTATGTACCAAATCAGATCCTATTCCACATCTCTGGATGTTGCACCGGGACATGGACCCGAAAGCCCAGTGCAAGACCCAGAAAATTCCAAGTAACACTAGACTAAACATCGAGTCAAACCAGTGAGCCTAGACCAACACTAGGTTATCAAAATAGCTTGAAATATAATTTGACACATATTTTTTATTTAATAAATTACGAATCAATCCCGTCCTCGAGGTGCACAGTCAAACGCCGGCCGAAACTGAACCAACAACTGAACCAGTAGGACCAGCCCAAGGTGAGTGAAATTACATCGTGTATGTAAATGTAACATAACTAATATGCTGAAATGAATTATAATATAATGATATTATACTGTTTACTTATTGCATAAATTTTGAAATCTGAAACAAAGATATGTTGACTGCTGGAATCTGTGAATGAACATTGAATGCTGTATGTGGATTGTTAGACTAGATGTCATAGCCGGCTTGGAAATGAGGCCAGTGGTAGCCCGTAGAATGGGATGCGATTGACACCACCCGACTCATACGATGCCATATAGATGCATTGGGCTAGAGTTTCATCACCCGTGCTACATACCCTTGCCAATAGGGGTTAAGGTGTTGGATGCCTATGGGAGTGACCATATGAATGAGAAAAGAAAAGTAAAGAAAAGAAAAGAAATGAAGGAAATGTTATTGCACCGAAAAGGTGATTATGGGCTGTAAGCCAGAGAAAAGAAAAGTGATAAAAAGGATGGATGCCTCACAGGTTAATCCCAGAGCGTTGGTCGGGCTGACCTTGGTGACTGATGCGGGAGCTGATCGGTCCTCTCCGACAACTCAATGGGTGTATCGTGGGAAGGGGTTAAAAGCCTACACCAGGGATACATGTATTGGGGATTATAGTAGCACTAACCCGCCTTAGTTGTGATGTTAGGTGGCTAATAAATAAAATGAACTACACCTCATGTAGGACTCATATGGTTGTGATTGCATGTGCATGCATGGTGATGTATTTCATTCACGGGCTCGGTGGAGCTCACACTCTGTTATATATGTTTTTCTGTTAGATGATCCTACAGGTGGATGTTACTATGGCAGGGAAACTTATCACCTGGAGGCGAGCTATAGTGGTTATGATTGTATTGGTATGGACCCGGACGGAGGTCATAGCGATGGTGCGAGTGTTTTCTATGATGGCTGAGGATGACCCATGAAGGGTGTTGCTGCTGACTCTTTTTGTCTTGGGGACTGCTTTTATTTTTGTCGAAGTTTTTCCTCGTTTTACTTTACAGCTTTCTTTTTTTGTGGCTCGGGTTATCCTGCCCTGTATAAATTTCTTTTGTTTAAGAGTTGTATATGGTAGAGATAGGTACTACTGTTTTCCTTGTGGGAGTGGGAGAGGGAATGAACAAACATAGTACTGTATATATTTTCATTTCCTGTACTGCTACTCTTTTTAAATGCTTCAATGTAAATATAATTTTTTGCCGCACTCTGAGTTTTACATTATGTACTATGGTGGATGTGTGTGTCTGTGAATGGAATAACTGCTTCTAGATCCGTGGGATTTGGCAGATTGTTGTCATGCAATTCGGGTCACCTACCTAATCCTCCCAGGGGGTGGTTTGGGGTGTGACAGAGCTTGGTATCAAAGTGAGAAGCTCTTTCTACATTCACAGACAGTGGAATAGGATTAATAAATTGCAAGAAAATAAAAAATATAATAATTAAAAATTACAGTGGGCAAATGTAAATAAAAGATAGAACACACACTTAAAACTTTAATAAAGATTAGCTGTGGCAGAAGCCATTACATAAAATTCAAATGGAAGTACTACTTCCAATTACATCTGCAGAGGGAAAAAAAAAAAAAACTACATCAAGTCAGGCTAAAGTAAGGGGACTAGATCCTAGGTAAGGAACTGATGCTGGAAGGCTACTCCTCAGGAGGAATATCGCTCGGCGGAGGCTGAGTCTGTCGAGAGTCAACACAATAGTAGGAGTCCAAGAAGTCTAGGCGCTGCTCAACAGAACCTACTCTCCCCTCCAGGGAAGTGAAGCCCTGATCCATCCGCGATGATATCTGCGCCAGCTGGGTGTGGAGACCTCGAAACTATGCCATCATATCAGACCACCCATAAGACTCTGGCACTTGAGAACTAGAAGCACCGATCGGCCCATTGGGAGGTAAATCTACAAACTGTGTACCAGTGTCCACTGGATCACCCTCTTTCTCATCCAAACCTGCCCGCTCTACTACCTCCTGCTCCATCTTCATCTCCTCCTCAAACTCAGGATCACTCTCAAGCTCCCCCTGCATCTTCATCTTCTGGATGGAGGTCTTGCTGATGGGTTTCGACCTATCACCATCCTCATACTCTCCAACCAGTGTAACCCCAAAATACTGGAACAAAAGAGTTAGGTCCCATAGGGCAGGTTCCCATCTGATGGGTTCTGTGCGTGGTAAAGCATCACCTGCATCAATAAGTATAGGAGGTTGATCACTGGACCCCTCTTACCAGCCCCTAGTAGACAATATGTGATATATGCCTGGAGCATAGAAATACTACCCCGGTTTCTGCCCCCTTTGGATAGATGTTATAAGAAATGCACCTACTGATGATCCTAGCTGTAGGTTATCTGCCTCATACCTTGGAATCCCATCCATCCCAGTCAAAGCTCTGAAGACCGTCCTCTTGGTCTCTGGAGAAAACATGTCAGAAATATCTACCCGAGGCTTATAGTAACACCTGTCGCCTGTGTCGGGCAATCCCAGTATCTCTACTAGAATGGCAGTGATAAACTTCATATCTACCCCCTTCACCCTGCTCTCCAGACCAAACCCTTGCACCCTAGAGGCTGGTACAAGGTTATAGTGGAAGTACCGAACCAGGTTCGGGTAGCATGGCAGCGTGGGTGACAACATCGATGCCCAGCCTAGGGCATTAAACTTGCCATAGAGCCCATACTGATGGAAGTCACCAACTTGCACCACCCTTCCATTCACAATGTTCTTGGATTTGAACTTCTCCCAGTCTTGCGAATGATCGTACCTGGAAAACCAAAAGTGGTCAAACTCCGGTTCCTCGGACGAGGAATCATCTTTGGGCGATGCAGCGGGTACTGCCGAAGGCAAAGAAGGCACAGGATCAGACCGCAAGCTTTTGCGGGTCACTGCCTTCCTCACTGTACTGTGTCTACCACTTGTGGACATAATTGCTGCAAGCAAGAAAGGAAAACAAAAATGACTTAGGGCTTGGAATCGGAAATTCTAACTAAAATAAAAGGAAAATGTGGACAGCAATCCAAGATGAAGAAAATGTGAAGAAATCTTACCCTAGACTCACGTGGATGCGCGAAAGACTTGCGGAAACACTTGGATTTGGTGTGGAATAAGTTAAATAGGCCTTTGGAGCTCTACCCTAGGGGTTTGGAACACTTAGAATGAAAAATGGAATGAATTTGTGAGCTCTCGGATTGATATAACATGTGCCCCGATTCTTTGGGCGATGGAGCCAAACGCCCAGTGAAACGCCCAGAGAATGGATTTTCAGCAGGATTTGAACTATTGATGTATGGACTTATGGTTTTTACACTAAAATGGCATGAATAACATAACTACATCATTTGAATGATTATGTGAATAATATATATATATATATATATATATATATATATATATATATATATATATATATATATATAAAATATAATAATCATAAATAATCAATAATGAATAAATAAATCAATAATAGGCAAAATTAAATAGGTGTATACTAGAATAAGATGAGGAAGTAAGTGATCTGAGGGACTAAATTTCTCTCTTTATAAGGCTTAATTTGAGTATAATTATTATATTTAAATACTATATGTTTATATACATGTATGTATGAACCACTGTGTGAGTGATGTTGTGCAAAACTCAAACATAGATACGTAGGCATATGATGATCTGTGGTTGTAGAGTCTTGGGAAGTTAGGCATTACCTAGGACATTGTGCTTGCAAGTAGGCCATACTCTACCCATAACCTAGCCCAACTAAACCCAATAGGTTACAGAGTAAAACAAAAACCCCAAGCACTGCACCTATTCTTACCTAAGAAGTGTGTGAACCCACTGTGTGCAACCTCGAGCTGACCCATTTAATTGTCTGTCTATGCTACTTTATTTACCTATAGTGCTTAACATAATTTTTAAGTTAAGTAGCCATAGTAACTTGATACTTAGAAATTCTCTATGGCAGGACCTGATTGTGTTGTTCGGGCTTGGAGACCCCAGCAACATGCTCTACATTAGACGAGTGAGGAAGACACTAGCTTGGATACGAGAGATACAGTCCCGGGCCGAGAACCAACTGATTGTCTTCTTGGTACTTGCAGATACTAGTGGACTGGAAGGTCGTGCCATCTACCTTTCCCTAGCAGACGAGGTTAGGGGTGATATAGGATACCTTTACGTACAGGCTCTTATCACCAGGACGAAGTTGGAGAGACTTGCATGCTAGGTACATAAGAAATTGCTGCTTAATATAAATCTTCAACATAACATCATGCATAACATATCATGGTATAAAACACTCCACGAACATAAAACACTCAACAAAAGCATTCAATAAATAACATACCTCATTGGGATGATAACATTATGACATTGGAACTGTGGAATCGATAATGTACATGTGATAGTTAGGAATTATATATTGTTCCCGATATATGTGTGGGGAAATATTAAACATATAGCTTCTCTCAGAACATCAATCATGGTCAACACTAGATCCAACCGAGGTGGTCGTCGTGGAAGACGCCCTCGATTTGTTTCAAAAGTTGAGCTACCGGGCGGAGCCGAAGCTCAGAATTTTGAAGTGTCAGTTACTTCGCTGAGGGTACCAATGGCTGCCCAAGCTACTACTGCTGTACCTCAGCCAGGTATGACAGTTGGAGAGGTGAACGCCTCCATGACCACCATGATGCGGACCATACAGCAACAATAGGAATTGTTGGGCCAAATGTCTACACAATTTGCGACCATGATGCAAGGGCGAGCAGTGCCACCACCACCACCCAACCGGCCGATACAATTCTCACCACCTATGCCTCAACACATAGCGGAAAACTCTACAGCTAAGGCGATAGAGAGATTCAAGAAACTCTAGCCGCCCCCATTTTCCAAGTTAAATTCTAAGGCAATGCAACCGGAACGGTGGATTGGCGCCTTGGAAAAGGCATTTGACGTACTTGAATGTACGGATGTGCAGAAATTGACATGTGCTGGATATCAGCTACAAAATGAGGCAGAGACATAGTGGAAGGCAACCAAGCCCAATCTTGAAGCAACTCATCCAAATCCCACCTGGGAGCAATTCAAAGAAATTCTCTTTAAGAACTACTTCCCTAAGAGCTTTAGGGACAAGAAGGAAGCTGAATTCTCTGCACTCGTGCAAAGAACCAAGTCCGTGTTGGACTACCAGCAACAGTTCAAAGATTTATTCCATTTTGCTCCAGAACACCTGAAAGGGGAAGCTAGTAAGACGAAGAAATTTGAGAAAGGACTCAAACTAGAGATCGGGTCCATCTTGTCCATCATGGATATTCGGGACTACGCACAAATGGTCAACAAGGCGAAGACCATGGAAGACAGATTGAAAGAGAAAGAGAAAGAGAAAGCTTTTTGTTGGCCGAATAAGGTTTTTCGAGGAACTAGTTTGAGCCCTAACCCGACTCTGTATCGGAGACCAGATATGGACCAGAACCCTTTTTGCTCCACTTATAACTGGCCTGCCCAGTCAACTGCAAGTCAAACGACAACTGTGGCTTCGCCAGCCCGACCTGCAATGAGCCAAGTGAGCAAGGCCTCATCACCGATTGTGTTGTCCAACAGACGTTACATGTGCCACAAGGTAGGACATATGGCTAGGGAATGCATACACCACAGATACAACACTTACTCGCCAAACCAGTCCCACGCTCGACCTTTCTAGCCATGGGACAATCGGACTAGAGGAAAGGTGTTCGCGTTAACTAATGAGGAAGCAGAGGCAAATCCCGAAGTGTTGACAGGTAAGTCCATTGAACATGACTAAATTGTAGGGAATAACCTGTGGATACAAGAAACTTAATTGCATCCTTAATGTTACTACAAACCCTAGGTACCCTGATTGTCTCGTCCGTCCCTGCGCGGGTATTATTCCACTCGGGTGCATCCTACTCCTTTATTTCCAACACTTTTTCAAGTAGGATGACTGTTCAACCAAGGGACATCGGGCATGATTTAGTAATCAGTACACCAACTGGTAGTGTCGTAAGCCTGAAGGAAGTCTACGACCCCTGTCTGGTGGAAATTTGTGGGAAGAACTTAACCGCACAACTGATTAAGTTCAACATGAAGGATTTCGACATGATACTAGGCATGGATTGGCTATCCTCCTATGGAGTGAACGTCATGTGTGCGGAGAAGAAGATTACATTCAAGTTAGATGATGGCTCGATTTTCACCTACCAAAGTGAATCGATGAGGAAGCCCAAAAGAATAACTTTATCCGCCCTCCAGGCATGAAAGTTGCTGGATGATGGATGTCAAGGCTATTTGGCCATGGTAATGGATACCGAGGCAAAGATAAAGCCTTTGGAAGATCTGACCCATCTACCGCCTGATTGTGAGATGGAATTCGCAATCGATCTGATTCTTGGTATGGCACCAGTATCCAAGGCACCATACCGAATGACACCCATTGAGTTGAAAGAGTTACAGGTCCAATTACAAGATCTGTTGAAGAAAGGATTCATACGACCTAGCGTGTCTCCCTGGGGAGCACCCGTGCTATTCGTGAAGAAGAAGGATGGTAGTATACGACTGTGCATCGACTATCGAGAACTGAATAAACTGACGATCAAGAACCGATACCCGTTACCACGCATCGATGACCTATTTGATCAACTGCAGGGAGAAAAATTTTTCTCCAAGATTGATCTTAGGTCCAGATACCACCAATTGAAGATCAAGAGCGGTGACATTCATAAGACGGTTAGAACTCGGTACGGATATTATGAATTTCTTGTACTATTGTTCGGGTTAACTAACGCCCCGACAGCATCCATGGACATGATGAATAGAGTGTTCCGTGATGTGTTGGACAAGTTCCTCATTGTATTCATCGACGACATCTTGGTGTATTCTAAGAGCGAAGAGGAGCATGCTTGACACCTTACTTTCGTGTTGCAGCGATTGTGGGAGCACCAGCTGTTAACCAAGTTCAGCAAGTGCAATTTTTGGCTCCACCAAATTGGGTTTTTTGGGCACAGTGTCACTAAAGATGACATCAAAGTAGACCCAGACAAGGTAAAGGCGGTTCTCAAGTGGGAGACTCCGAAGAATGCCACTGAGATCCAAAGCTTCTTGGGTTTAGCTGGATACTACCATTGGTTTATTGAGAATTTCTCGCGCATCTCGACGCCTATGACAAAACTAACAAAGAAAGGTGCAAAGTTTGAGTGGAACGATGCTTGCGAGAAAAGCTTCCAAGAATTAAGGAATCGATTGGTGATGACGCCAGTTTTGACCCTTCCAGATGGCACCGGAGGAATGGTGGTCTACACTGACGCATTCCGAACAGGATTGGGTGGTGTGTTAATGCAGAGAGATAAAGTGGTCGTCTATGCCTCAAGGCAGTTGAAGGAACATGAAAAGAACTACCCCACTCATGACCTAGAGTTAGCTGCGGTAGTCTTCGCGTTGAAGATATGGTGACATTATCTCAATGGTAAAACGAGTGAAATCTTCAGCGATCACAACAGTCTGAAGTATTTCTTGAATATGAGACACACACGGTGGTTGGAATTGGTGAAGAAATATGGCTATGAGATCTAGTACCACCCCGGTAAGGCCAACGTAGTGGCGGATGCGTTAAGCCAAAAATCCCAAACCGCATCTCTCGCTTCCTTGGTTGTAAGCGACCAACTTATAGAAGAAGCTCGGAAGTTTGATCTGGAATTTATGATCGAAGGAACGGCTATAGAGAAACAAAGAAGTGATCCATTCTTGAACAAGGTGAAGAAGGAAATTCAAGAAAGAAAGCGAGCAAATTTCAATGTTGCAACAGATGGGTCCCTAAGGCACCCTAAGGCATATATGACAAGACTTGGTTTGCCTGATGATGACGTGGAGAAACAAATGTTATTGAAGGAAGCACACAAAAACTTGTATTCCATTCATCCTAGTAGTACTAAGATGTACCAGGACTTGAAAGAGACATTTTGATGGAATAACATGAAGAGGGAGATTGCGCAGTACATTGAGAAATGCATGACTCGTCAATTGATAAAGGTAAAGCATCAACAACCCTCAAGTCTCCTACAATCACTTTTGGTACCTGAGTGGAATTAGGTACACACTACGATGGATTTTGTTACATCGTAAAATTTGAAAATAATGACAGCACAAGGACACCTTTTCTTATACTTTTGAGAAGAATTTCGTAAGGCAAGAAAAAGATTTCTTCTGTTCAAAACAAAAGAGCAAACTAATTTACATGCTTCCCTGGCTTTCCTCTACAAAACCAGTCACCCAAACAACCCCTCCCCCCCACACCAAAAACAAAAAAAAGAAAAAAAGGAAAAAGGAACAAAAATGAATGAGTGGAAAGATCAGTGAGAGCTTCACAAAATCTACTACTAAAATTTACAGCTCAGGAATACAGTATCAACTATCAATCATTGGCCTCTATGGTATCCACGAAAGAATCATTCTCTAGTTTCTTGATGACCAATCTCATTCTCTAGTTTCTTCTTGATGACCAATCTCATTCTCCAGTTTCTTGATGACCAATCTCTTCTGCTCAAAAAGGTCCTTGGCTGTAGGAGATTCCTCTACATCAACAATGACTGAGTCCTCATCCTTAAACTCTCCTCTCAAGATACCCAAAGCTATTTCATTTTCGACCATTTGCTGTATAACTCTCTTGACAGGCCTTGCACCAAAGTTTGGATCAAAGCCCGAAGTCCCCAATAGCTGTTGGACAAGTGTGTGTCCATCAAACCCGGTTCGGTCCGGTTCAACCCGGTTCACCTTTGTATTGAACATTTATACATTTTAGTTTAATATTGTCACATGCGATATAAACTTTTTGAGCATTATGTGTCCGTAAGTTACACTTAAAATGATAGTCACGACTAGGGTTTGGGCTGGGCACCCTTATCATATGGTCGTCTCATTGGGTATGCCTAGACATGTGATGTCAGGGTACGAATGCGAGTGCTCACATGTTTGATGTGTGCATTGGCGAAGAATCTACTTTGTCGATTCCCTCATGTATTATTGCTAGATGTAGGAAGGGATAGATATGTGTCACCAATGCCCTGTACCTAAGGGAACCCTGTCACTGCAAAGTGTGATCGCATTCTTTGCTTCATCAATGATTGAGACTCAAGCGAGTCAAAGCCGGTGTTCTGGGAATGCGTGAACACTTTGTGAGTGAAGGAGTTATCCAACACGGTCACCACTGCCCGATTGGGAAACACCAAGATAGAGACTGTCTGTGCATGGTCGGATCAGAATCTGGATCCAGTACCATTTTGGAAATGGTTTTGCAAAATTTATTTTACATAAAAAGATACATTATTTATAGTTATTTCAAATAAAGTGTTTTATCGAGTTTTGTGGGACCCGATCGGATGCACATACGCTCTTATATGGACATGTACTATGGATTGGGGTTTGGCAGTACATGTTTACATGCCCTAGATTCCATAATGATGCTGTAGATTAGTGGGGGGTTGTATATGATAAATTGTTATCATATAGGGAGTTAGTTGGAATTTGCTAATTTAATTGACTTTTTATTTAATTAATGAATTTGGTGCTAATTGTAATTATCCATTAATAATTAAATAAAGAATCTAATTAATACTTTCCCTATTAGATTCTGCTTCTTCACCTGTGTAGCACTTTGAGTTTAAACAGAACTGCCAGACTGAGAGAGAGAGAGTCAAACTCTCACTAGGGCTCTATTAAATCTATCTAGGATTTAATTAAACCCTATTATTATAAATAGGAAACCAAAAAACGCAGAAGAGGAAGCTCTCCACGTTTTTGGAGCAGACACTCTCTCTCCTATGTTTTTGGTTTCTCTCTCTCCCTCTTGTGATCTCTCTTCTTCTTCTTGCTTCTCTCACCTGTGTTTGAGAGTTAGGGTTTGTGAAACCCTAGATCTATGCTGAGGAGTTTGAGGGCATCTGGGATTGGCGTGTAGAACCTTGGTAGCACCATTGGAGGTTCAGATTTGTTTGCTTGGAGCGCTCATTGGAGGAATAACCACTGTCTATTGGAGGAGCAACACTTGAGGCTCACCAAGTTAGCAGTTCTTTATTAATTCCTTCTGTTCATTGATTTTTAATATTTATGGGATGCGAAAGAAACTCGAATTGATTAATTTCCACTGCGCATTCGAGTATGGGATGGATCCCTCTTGCCATGTGATGGACTAGAGATGAATTTCTCCGTCCCTATTGTGATAATTAATTTTATGGGACGCAATAGGGAAGGAGAAACCCTAATAGGGATGCACCAGGATTCCCATGGGCGACCATGGGAAACCCTAAAATCAAATGGGGCACCCATGGGACACCATGGGATAACCCAAGGTGTGCAAAACCCTAATTTTTTTGTATATTGGTTTCCCTAGGGAACCATGGTTTGATCCCTGGACCGTTGTTTGACCAACAGTGTGGTATCAGAGCTACCTTTCCCACCCATGAATATTGAATAATTAATGGTTAATATGATTATCATGAGTGGGATGCAAGTTGGCACATGGGTGGTTAAAATTATGGTTGTTGTAACAACCTTCCCATGTGCACATGGGTAGTTACGAGGTTGTTAGTGTAACAACCTACCCATGTGATGATGGATTTGGTTTGTTTTATTTATTCCAATTGTTGAAGCATTTATCCAATTAAGGGGTGATTATTAATTTTATTAATTTAAATTTTTAATCATGATTTATATGTGGGGGGGCGGGGGGGAGCGCACGCTGCCAAGCCTCTGCACACGCCCTTCCCCTATTGCCAGCCTATGTGCGCATCCCCTTGCGGGCAGCAAGCTTGCGGGCTGCAGGCCTGCAGGCTGCTATCTGTGGGCTTTAGCCTACGGGCAGCAGGCCGCAGCCCAAGGTTGTTGTCCGTGGGCCTTGTGCCTATGGGCTGCGCAGGGAGTGCCTGCAGCCTGCGTATGTGGGCTGCATGCACCCCCCTTGTTTTCCCTCCAGTTTAACAAAAAAAAAAGGTTTTTTTTTCAAAACAGAATTTTATTATTTTGTTTTGTTTTTTGGAGGATGATGATGGGTGAAGAGATTCCCTTTTTACCCACTTGCAATTAAAATGCGATTTTAATTTTATGGGCTTGGATACATGTTATCACTTACGATGTGGTGGTTCAATAATTGAAGGAATCCATGTTTTAATTTTTGGTTTACTTGCTTTAATGCCCATGCATGAAATTATATTATGATGTGATTATGGGAATGGCATTCTAATAAATGGATGGATTGTTTATGTATGTAATACATGGGGCTATGGGTGGATGTGATGCTTCTTTCTCTTTCTCTCTCTCCCCCTATCTTTTTTATAAACAAATGTACTCCACCCCATGGGCAGCCCAAATGGTGGGTTAGTTTCTCCATGCGGGGTTTCTTTATTATTATGGAAAGGAAAGTGTATAGAATTTTTTCTAGGTTTCCATTGTAATTTTAGAGTTGTTAGGACTCCCAGGGCATGTTTATGGTGATCCACATGTGGTGCTCAAAGCTTATGGAGATGCAAGTCACCTACTTTGAAGACGTAATTGGACGGAAGAGATGATCGAGGCGTGGCATCCATGGCATGATAAATGCACCCAAAGTTATTAGTTTTATTTTTATTGGGAGGGTTCTTTAATTGCTTCTGATAAAAATGCCGCCATCCCATAATCACTTTTTAATTAATGTTGATTAATTATGTTGTTTAAATCTATCCATGTATGTGAGAGTTAATTAATCCCTCTTTATTCACAATACATGTATGATATGGACTAGTCTTAATCGGCAGACATGTCCATGGCCTCCTATTGAAGATAAATGTAGAAAGTGTGTGACATGACCACGCATAAGCCGACAGGACATTGCCAGGACCTCTGTTACACATTTATCTATATTTACCTCTATCTAGATACGTTAGGGTATGGATAGTGAGAGGGCACTGCGACAGTGGGCCATCTTTCATGATTCCATGATTCTAACTAGTGCAATAGGTAAGTACATGACTTGGGTGTATGTCAGCCGACAGGATCTGGACATGACACCCAGGTGGCCGAAAATATTGGAAGCCCATGAGACGAACAGCTTAGTCTACACTACCATGGTGTGTATAATGACTCCCGACAGGGTAAGTTATGCATGCAAGGGTTGTAGGTATTCAATTCATCTTTTGGGTTATGAGGGAAACCCAAATCATGAAAGACCATTGATGTGTGTGTGCTCAATTTATTATTTTTAATGGTCATTAATTAGCATGTGGTTATTTACTTGTGCATGTGTAGATTAATATACGATGGCTGCCGTTAATTCCAACCTGTTAACACTCATTAGCGAATACAAACTTAATGGTACAAACTATGTCGATTGGTACCGGAGCATTAAGTTGCTCCTGACTGCTGAAGAACTGTTCCCAGTTCTAGATGAACAAGTTCCTCCTCAACCCGACCCGAACGATTTTGAGGCAAATGAAGAGATGCAAGAGTTCCTCATGAGGGATTCCAAGGCATCACTCTATATCCTAGGATCGTTGGAAAAGTCAGTTGTAGACTCAGTCAAGGATATACGCACTGCTGGGGGTAAAATGGATAAGCTTACTGAATTGTTCAACAGACAGTTGGCACACGCACATTCTGATGCTGTGAGTCAAATCCATAACTCTAAGATGTCCCAGGGGACACCAGTGATGGATCATGTAATGAAAATGATCAATCTGTTTGAAAAACTGAAATCTATAGGGACTGATTTCAGCCTGCGATACAAGATTGATGTGATCTTAGCGTCACTCACTTCTGCCTATGCACCTTTTAGGATGTCCTACAAGATGTCCGAGAAGGAGATGGAGCTCACCGAGCTTGCTAATGCACTGGTAGAGGCTGAAGCATCTTTGAAAAAGGACAAGACTGCAACTGAGGCAAAGCCTTCTTCAAATGGGAAGAAGAAGAAAAAGGAAAGTAAGGGCAAGACCCTGAAAGCCAAGGGTGGGAAGTCTGGCAATAAAGGCAAAGCCAAGTGCTTTTATTGCAAGAAGGAGGGTCACTGGAAAAGAAACTGTCATGCTTACCTGGCAACTTTGAAAGACAAGAAGTCGGATGAAATAGAGGCTGCTAAAGAAGGTACATGTGATGTTCACGTTCTTTATGAGTCTAATTTGTCTTTTGAACCAACTAATTCTTGGTTGGTGGATAGTGGATCCACTGTTCACATTTGCAATGATTTACAGGGGTTCAAGGAGACAAGGAACCTGGAAAAAAATGAAGTGCGTCTTTGGATGGGCACTGGAGCTGAGACCATGGCGTTAGCTATGGAAACTTTTATTTTAAATTTTAGTTCTACTAGTTTAGTTTTAAAGGATTGCTATTATGTACCCTCTTTCAAGAGGAAGATAATTTCAGTTTCAAAACTTGTTTTGGACGGATATAATTTTTCCTTTAATTCTAAATTGATTATTCATTTTAATAATTCCTTTATGGCATCCGGATATATGCAAAGTGGTTTGTATTTTCTAGATTGCCCTAATAGAAAGAATGTTATTTCAAATGTTGATTTGAAAGGGAAAGCAGCTCCAGTAAACTCAACATATCTGTGGCATCTAAGATTGGGTCACATAAATGTGGACCGAATCAGTAGATTGGTGAGGGATGGGCCCTTAGAGAGTCTGAGGGTGGATCCATTCCCCACCTGTGAGTCATGCCTTCAGAGCAAAATGATCAAGAAACCCTTTAGCAATAAAGGTGCTAGAGCCACAGATCTGTTGGAGTTGATACACACTGATGTGTGTGGACCCATAAATATACAAGCAAGATATGGGTATGAGTACTTTATCACATTCACCGATGATTACTCTAGATATGGTTACGTATACTTGATGCGTAAGAAATCGGAAGCCTTTGATAAATTCAAAGAATTCCAAGCCGAGGTCGAAAGACAGCTCGATAAACGCATCAAGTCATTACGATCAGATCGTGGAGGGGAGTATCTATCGGATGAGTTTAAAGAACATCTCATATCCCAAGGGATAGTTAGTCAGCTAACTAATCCAGGCACACCACAACCAAATGGTGTATCCGAACGACGCAATCGGACCCTATTGGATATGGTCAGGACGATGCTCACTTATAGTGAGCTGCCTCTTTCTTTCTAGGGGTACGCTTTAGAGACGGCGATATATATCTTGAATAGGGTTCCATCTAAGTCTGTAGCCAAGACACCCTTTGAGTTGTGGAAGGGGCGAAAGCCCAGTATTCAACACCTTAGGGTATGGGGTTGCATAGCACATGTGCAAAAGCAACAGACAGACAAGTTGGAATCCAAGACTTCGAGATGCTATTTCTTAGGCTACCCCAAAGGCACGATAGGCTATTATTTCTATGATCCAGTTGACCAAAAGGTCATTGTAAGTAAATATGTCACATTTTTGGAGGAAGAAATGATGACCTAGAGGTCCGAACCAGTAGTCATAAAAGAGCTATCAGATGGCTCAGAAACGTCACTTCCAGAAGTGAGACCAACTGAGATACCCGCTGAAATACCAACACCTGAGGAACCTCGACGCAGTGGGAGGACTATTAGACCACCCACCAGGCTAACTCTTCTAACCGAAGAGGAAACAGTGGAAGAGTTCCACATGGTATCGGTTGAATTGGATGATGATCCGATGACATACTCTGAGGCTCTAAAGGATGCTGATGCCACTAGGTGGCTAGAAGTAATGCGCTTTGAAATCGATTCGATGCATTCCAACAAGGTCTGGACTCTAGTCGATCCACCACTTGGCGTCAAGCCGATTGGATGTAAATGGTTCTTCAAGAGGAAGAAGGGCGCAGATGGAAAGGTCGAAAGATTCAAAATGAGACTGGTAGCAAAGGGCTATACCCAGAAAGAGGGTATAGCCTATGAGGAAACCTTTTCACCAGTAGCGATGATGAAATCCATCAGGATTTTATTGGCTATCGCAGCACACTTTGATTATGAGATCTGGCAGATGGATGTACAGACTGCATTTCTAAATGGGTTCCTTCAAGAGGAAATCTACATGGAACAGCGAGAGAGGTTCTCTTCCTTGGAGGAAGAAAGAAAGGTGTGTAAATTGTAGAGGTCCATTTATGGGCTGAAACAGGCTTCCAGGAGCTGGAACATCAGGTTTGATCAATCAATCAAATCGTTTGGTTTTGATCAAAACATGGATGAACCATGCGTTTATAAGAAGATCAGTGGGAGGGCAGTAAGTTTTCTTGTTTTATACGTAGATGACATATTGCTGATTGGTAACGATGTAGGATTCCTTTCATCAGTAAAACAGTGGTTATCCACAACGTTTTCGATGAAAGACCTTGGTGAAGCTAGCTATATCCTTGGGATCAAACTCGTAAGAGATCGCCAAAAAAGGATGCTAGGGTTATCACAAGCTACCTATATAGACAAAGTCCTGACCAGATTTAGTATGGAGAACTCCAAGAGGGGAAGTGTTCCCTTCAGACATGGAGTCAGTCTTTCCAAATCTCAATGTCCTCAGTCTCAGACAGACATTGAAGAGATGAAGAGGATTCCCTATGCCTCAGCAGTAGGGAGTCTTATGTATGCTATGTTGTGTACAAGGCCGGACATTTGCTATGCAGTAGGTATGGTAAGTCGTTATCAATCTAACCCTGGACGCGAGCATTGGAGTGCTGTCAAGAATAACCTCAAGTACCTGAGAAGGACTAAGGAATATTTCTTAGTTTTTGGATCTGATCAGTTGTCAGTGTTGGGATACACAGATTCGGATTCCCAAACTGACAAGGATGACAGAAAATCCACGTCCGGGATGGTATATCTAATGGGTGGAGGTGCCATTGTGTGGCGGAGTGCGAAACAAAAGTCTACAATCGATTCTACTACCGAAGCAGAATACCTTGCAGCTTGTGATGCAGCAAAAGGTGTTTGGCTGAGGAAATTCCTATCAGATTTGGAGGTAGTCCCTGATCTTGTCAAGGGCCCTATTCCCCTGTTATGTGACAACAGAGGGGCCATTGCACAAGCTAAGGAGCCTAGGGCTCATTAGAGGAACAAGCACGTGCAGCGGAAGTATCACCTCATCAGAGAGATTATCCAGCAGGGTGACGTGAGTATCTCTAAAGTGGACACAACTGAAAATGTGTCTGATGCCATGACAAAGGGTTTGTCACCAGGTGTGTTTGAGAAACACATGGAGGGCATGGGTTTAAAATGTATGGGGAATTGGTTTTGATGTACAAGTGGGAGATTGTTGGACAAGTGTGTGTCCATCAAACCCGGTTCGGTCCGGTTCAACCCGATTCACCTTTGTATTGAACATTTGTACATTTTAGTTTAATATTGTCACATGCGATATAAACTTTTTGAGCATTATGTGTCTGTAAGTTATACTTAAAATGGTAGTCATGACTAGGGTTTGGGCTGGGCACCCTTATCATATGGTCGTTGCATTGGGTATGCCTAGACATGTGATGTCAGGGTACGAATGCGAGTGCTCACATGTTTGATGTGTGCATTGGCGAAGAATCTACTTTGTCGATTCCCTCATGTATTACTGCCAGATGTAGGAAGGGATAGACATGTGTCACCGACACCCTGTACCTGAGGGAACCCTGTCACTGCAAAGTGTGATCGCATTCTTTGCTTCATCAATGACTGAGACTCAAACGAGTCAAAGCCGGTGTTCTGGGAATGCGTGAACACTTTGTGAGTGAAGGAGTTATCCAACACGGTCACCACTGCCCGATTGGGGAACACCAAGATAGAGACTATTTGTGCATGGTTGGATCAGAATCTGGATCCAGTACCATTTTGGAAATGGTTTTGCAAAATTTATTTTACATAAAATGATACATTATTTATAGTTATTTCAAATAAAGTGTTTTATCGAGTTTTACGGGACCCGATCGGATGCACAGACGCTCTTATATGGCCATGTACTATGGATTGGGGTTTGGCAGTACATGTTTACATGCCCTAGATTCCATAATGATGGTGTTGATTAGTGGGGGGTTGTATATGATAAATTGTTATCATATAGGGAGTTATTTGGAATTTGGTAATTTAATTGGCTCTTTATTTAATTAATGGATTTGGTGCTAATTATAATTATCCATTAATAATTAAATAAAGAATCTAATTAATACTTTCCCTATTAGATTCTGCTTCTTCACCTATGTAGCACTTTGAGTTTAAACAGAACTGCCAAACTGAGAGAGAGAGAGTCAGACTCTCACTAGAGCTTTATTAAATCTATCTAGGATTTAATTAAACCCTATTATTATAAATAGGAGACCAAAAAACGCAGAAGAGGAAGCTCTCCACGTTTTTGGAGCAAACACTCTCTCTCCTACGTTTTTGGTTCTCTCTCTCCCTCTTGTGATCTCTCTTCTTCTTCTTGCTTCTCTCACCTGTGTTTGAGAGTTAGGGTTTGTGAAACCCTAGATCTATGCTGAGGAGTTTGAGGGCATCTGGGAATGGCGTGTAGAACCTTGGTAGCACCATTGGAGGTTCAGATCTGTTTGCTTGGAGCGCTCACTGGAGGAAGAACCACTGTCTATTGGAGAAGCAACACTTGAGGCTCACCAGGTTAGCAGTTCTTTATTAATTCCTTCTGTTCATTGATTATTAATATTTATGGGATGCGAAAGAAACTCGAATCGATTAATTTCCGCTGCGCATTCGAGTATGGGATGGATCCCTCTTGCCATGTGATGGACTAGAGATGAATTTCTCCGTCCCTATTGTGATAATTAATTTTATGGGACGCAATAGGGAAGGAGAAACCCTAATAGGGATGCACCAGGGTTCCCATGGGCGACCATGGGAAACCCTAAAATCAAATGGGGCACCATGGGATAACCCAGGGTGTGCAAAACCCTAATTTTTCTGTATATTGGTTTCCCTAAGGAACCATGGTTTGATCCCTGGACCGTTGTTTGACCAACAATAGCTCAACAGCTTCCTTTGTATAATAAAGGTCAATCTTCTTCTGTTTAAGCCTGCCTTTCAAACGGTTCAGCTGCAAGACAGATTTCCCATGGATGTGACCATGAATTGTAGATTAGTCAAATGAAAATCTCAGCAAAGCAATTCCATAACTTTCAAATATTTGTAAAAGAACAGTCCCCGTATCTAAAAAACTCTAGACTTCAAAACCAGATGTAGCTGCACAAAATGAAAGCAAAGACGAGCAGAGAAGCATAACAGAGGCTGTAATGTATGAACAGCTTTAAGCTTAAAAATAATTTAATAAATAAAATAAAGTAGAAGGATGAAGCAGCAAAGCCTCCCTCAATCAGTAATTACCTGTAGCTCCACAATCCTACAAATTTCCTTAGAGTCCAGAGGCTGGAAAACAATAAACTCATCAATACGATTCATGAACTCTGGGCGAAAAGTTTGAATTGCTAACTCCAGAACCTGTCTTTTCATCATATCATACACTGCATCCTTGGTATCCTGTGTATTGCGAAGAGTTTCAAGGATGTAATGAGACCCAATATTCGAAGTCATTATAATAACACAATTTGTAAAACTAACAGTCCGTCCTTGTGAATCAGTAATCCTTCCATCATCCAATAGCTGTAACAGAATGTTGAACACATCATATGTGCTTTCTCAATCTCATCAAACAAGATTACAGAATATGGTCTTCGGCGAACCACTTCAGTCAGCTGCCCACCTTCTTCATAGCCAACATAACCAGGGGGAGCACCTATCAAGCGTGAAACTGCATGTTTTTCCATGTACTCACTCATGTCGATCCTTACAAGTGCATTCTCCATGTTGAATAAATAACCTGCTAGAGCTTTGGCAAGCTCTGTCTTGCCAACACCAGTAGGGCCCAAAAACATGAAGCTTGCTATCGGCTGGTTTGGGTCTGATAGCCCTGCCCTCAAACGGCGGATTGCATCAGCCACTGCTTTGACAGCAATATCCTGTCCAACAACCCTCTTGTGGAGAACTTCCTCTAGCTTAACTAACTTCTCTCTTTCGGACTGTTGCAGGTTTGATAGTGGTATACCAGTCCACTTGCTCACAATTTCAGCAATGTCAAGGTCAGTGACCTCTTCTTGGAGCAATGATTTACCGGACTTTCGAAAATCAGAGAGTTCCTTCTCAGCCTCTTCTAGCTGCCGTTGAAGAGACATCAGTGTTCCATACTTGAGCTTAGCAGCACGATTCAAATCATACTCACGTTCAGCAGCCTCCATCGCTTGGTTGACTCTATCAATCTACAAAAAGAATCCAATTGATAAATTAGAAAATAATTGCAAATTATAATTCCAGAAGGCCAGGTTGTGCACCAAATCATTGAAAGCCTACCTCTTCCTTAATTGATCGAATTCGTGTCATGAAAGCCTACTCACGTTCCCACTGTTCAGTGAGTTCTTTCTGTTTCTGTTTTAGTGAATCTAGATCATGTTCCAACTTGCTTAACCGTTCTTTAGATGTTTTGTCAGTCTCTTTTTTCTGTGACAATATCTCCATCTCTAACTTCAGCACAGATCTATCAATCTCATCCAACTCAGTGGGCTTAGATGTAATCTCCATTTTCAGCTTTGCTGCTGCTTCATCAACAAGATCAATTGCTGCAGGCAGAAATCTATTAGTTGGACATTCAATCTTAACGCAAGCGTATAAGAAAAAAACAAGATGGCCTTTTTCTTCTATTGCGCCTTTATGGCACGTAAGCAAGAAGAAAACCCATCAACTCAATGAGAAAGTTAATAAACTCAATTGTGACTGACAAACCAGGACAGTCTAAGGACCTTACAGAATTGATTCTTAATATTCCGGGAAAATGAACAGAAACTAGAACCACTAAAGAGAAAAGTAATGGGTGAGATACCAACAGAAAACAAACAGGGATTTTTGACATTTAAAACTTATAAATTGAATTAGTTTTGGACTATCAGCCAAGGTTTAAAGTATCGGTATCGGGTATCGTATCGGTCGGGTGATTTTAAGAGACGTATCGTATCGTATCGTATCGTTTCGGAGATACGTATCGAACAATATAGATACACATAGAAATTGTCAAAATACACTTTTGGAATAAAAAACGATATAAATAAGCAATATATAATGAGTGTCATGAATAAAACCTAAAATGGTGAATAATATATAACCAAACAAGTGCATTAAATTGAAATTGTTATAAAAGATGAGGTTTCTTATATGTTGTAATCGTCTAAAGCGATGAAGAGTATTGGATGATTCAAAGATGATGTTGTAGTACTCCTTGATTCGTTTTTTAGTTTACAGGTATAAAAAACCAAGATTAAATGCAAGATTTTAGACTTTTGGTTGAGAGTTTTCCTTCATTTTTTTGTTAGATTAGGAGTTATATCGAGTCTGTGAGTGAAAATGGCTTTTTTATGGAATGTATCGATGGTATCGGTACGTATCGATATGTATCAGTGTGTATCAATTTGTGTCGGTAATGTATCGATATGTATCGATACGTATTAAACCACCCACATAACCCTTTACTGGATATTTCGATGGTATCGATACGTATTGGTCATATCGTATCGTATCGGTCCATATAAGTCGATACATTTCGATACAATTCGAGATAGTTTTTTTTTTTAAAAAAAAAAAGAGACGTATCGGTATGTATTGTATCCATATCGACGATATCGATACGTATCGATCCGTATCGATCGATACTTTAAACCATGCTATCAGCCACCCAAAAGGTAACCTAACATTTCAATTGCCCCCAGATGAACCTTTTTGTATATAGCATAGGCTAAAGGAATAAGCTAACTAACAACACCTTATACCTTTATCTGGCAAAAAGCGGTCTGTAATGTATCGGTCTGCAAGAACCGCAGCTGAAACAAGGGCACTGTCAGATACTTTAACACCATGATGGAGCTCATAGCGTTCACGCAACCCACGAAGAATGGAGATTGTGTCTTCAACAGATGGCTGACCACAGAACACCTGCTGGAATCTACGCTCAAGAGCAGGATCCTTCTCGATGTATTTCCTATATTCATTTAGTGTGGTTGCTCCAATACAACGGAGCTCACCTCGTCCAAGCATTGGTTTCAACAAATTACCAGCATCGAGTGCACCACCAGTAGCCCCTACATATATTCCATACAAGAATGCTACTGTGATGAGCAAGCTGTTGGCGGAAAAGAAAATACAACCCCAATAAGTAAGTTAGAACCCACAGATTTAGAATGGGAGCAAAATATATATATATATAATGGAGCTTTTTTTATTTTCCTTTATTCATTCTTTTTTCTTTTTGGATGCTCTGTGAGAAGGACAAGATGAACTAGTATTTTTCCCAAGAGATTTTACTTTTCACATTTCCTTGAACATACCAAATAAAAAATTGAATATTTTCTTCTCAATTTTTAATTGCACCAAGAAGAATTGAAAAGTTTTAAAAAAAAAAAACAAAGTGAGAGAGAAAAAACGAGGACCCTCAGCACAAGATAAGCAAAGAACAAAGAAGAATTAGAGAGTACTGTGGAAAAGACTTGTAAATAAGAGATGGAGACAGTTCATACAGGTATAGGTTCACTTTTAAGAAATTACAATTACCCAGAAAGATTTTCGAAGCAACACTAGTTAATATCTAAAGTACGAATCTTTTTCTCCATCATCAGTAGAACTTTGGCCTGTTGGCTGATTTACAAACAGACTGAAACAACTAAAACAGGAAACTTCAAGGCCTATAGTGGGCCCGCATAAAAAGAATAAATAAGTATTACTCTTTGCAAAAGACACTAGCTAAATATTTTTAACTTGCTGAATTGGAAACAACAAAAAGCAGTGTGTTCTCCTCTGTACTAAGATGTAATAGACAGAACATCAATGGAGACAACCAAGGTAGAACAGTCACCTGCGCCAACAACAGTGTGGATCTCATCAATAAACAAAATAATCTGCCTATTTGAAGCAGTGACTTCCTTCAAGACAGCTTTCAGCCTTTCCTCAAAATCTCCACGAAATTTAGCACCAGCAAGCAATGAACCCATATCCAAAGAGATCAACTGCACAAGTCAAAGACCAAATATAAACATGGAATTAAAAAATGACTAAAAACAAAAATCAAAATCACTTTCATCCTAAAATAGTAAAATATCAAGCATATGGGCTAACAAAAACCAGTAGAGTCGCAAGCAATTAACAATTTCCCCAAATCTTCCTAGCCCATCTGCATCATCACTTTCTCAATCTTTCTGTCATGAACTGACCAAGGTATTACAGAATATTTATGCTGCAATATCTCAACCATAGTTGTTAAGGCGTTGCTTGGCCGACACCTAGGTGTCCAGGTGCGCCTTGCGTCCAGGCCCCCTCCAACACTTTAGGTCGCCTAGATCCCATGACAACTATGATCCCAATATATCCTAATATGATTGCATTTTTTACAAGATACAAATGTACGCACTAGAACACATGGATACAAACATAAAATATAGGTCCTTATGCAATTATTTTGATTTAACGTAAGGTAATAAAAATTGGAAGGGATAATGAAATAAAAAGAAGTAACAGGGAGAAAGGAAATCCAAAACATGAAAGGGGAACTGTTAAATTCAAAGTACTTACAGAGCCAATACAGATTTATGGGGGAAATTGTATGGAGATCATTCCAACCAAAATTTGCCGCTATATCGACAAGAAGCACAATTGAGTGATCTTCCAGGACCCTATAAGGGCCGTCCCTAAATTTTACTTAACATATGAAAGGAATTTCGTTAGGATTCAATAGTCAAAACAATGGAGAATCACAATAAACCATGTTAGATATTTGGAGTGAACTGAGAATTCTGCGAATTTAACCACCATCTTCGAACGACCAATAGGAATCGAGACCTCCACCTAAACTGGTGGAATCCAATTTCTGTTGAGATGTGGGATCTAGTTGCTTAGGTGGGAATCTAATCAACCAGCTGGCCTACTAATCATTACCATGTCTAATGCCTGTTAGGATTCTCATGATCCAAACTGAGCCTAACAGACAGACTCAAGTCAAATTATCTCAATGTGCATGTTTGTTATCTTTATATTCACCAAATTAACTGAAGCCATATTATAGTACATAGATTTGGTTTACGATCATTGGAATCAATGTCAAAGCCGCCAAACAAGGATCAAAGACAAAACTTGATTCCCTGCCTCATACATTTCCACAGTTTAGAGAGAGAGAGAGAGAGCAGTTAATGTTCCTAAATGCGTTTGGAGAGAAATGGAAGCATCTCCAATCAACCAGAAACACAGAATTGCCTGTCTAATCTACTCATAAAAAGAAGGTATCTAACTAACAGCTTAACCATCTTCAGGAAAACATTATTTCACAAAGAAAAAAGAAATACTAAAGAAGACTGGCAACCTTCCGATTCAATAGAGGTTCAGGAACATCTCCTCGCACAATTCTTTGAGCTAATCTGCAAAAGAAAAATGTTTTCCAATGAAAAGAGAATTTTAAATCCATAAGAGATTAAGAGCAAGAGTTATAGCTATGACTTTGTTTTATAGTGAGATATACAACGCATTAAAGCCTCAAGATATTTCTAAATTTTTATTTTACAGATCCGATCAAGTTTTTTACACATCTATGAAAATTTGTCTAAAATTATAGATTAACAATTATGAGCATAAATAATGGAGGTAGAGAAGAGAAGAGATGAGATGAGAAGAGAAGAAGAAGAAGAAGAAGAAGAGAATGGAACAGCAGCCGAAAAATCTTCTATTGAGTGAATAACGAAAGGGATACAGAATACATATTAGGGGTAGGGGCAAATAAGGAAAGATAAAATACTAATATAGATTCTTGGGATTAGTGCCAGGCGGTAATCCCGAGACCCACTAATTGGACTCCCACAATACTTCTAACACTCCCCCTTAAGCTGGAGCATATATATCAATCATGCCCAGCTTGTTACAAATATAATCAATACGCCCACTACCCAAGGTTTTGTAAACACATCTGCCAGCTGCTCTCCGGTTCTGACATGGCTTGGAAGAATTAGATCACTTTGCATCTTCTAAGGAACAAAATGACATTCAATCTCAATATGCGTTGTCCTCTCATGAAACACAGCTTTTGAAGCAATAGCTGCAAGGGAACAGAGGTTTTAAAACCCAATTTAGACAACAACTGTTGAATCCACATCAGCTCACAAGTCCCATGAGCCATAGCTCAATATTCCGATTCAGCACTCGACTAAGCCACAACACTTTGTTTCTTGCTTTTCCAAGAAACAAGGTTTCCTCCAACAAAAGTATAGTATCCTATAGTTGACCTCCTATCAACTGGAGATCCTGCCCAATCAGTATCTGAAAAACCCTCAAATCGGTTATGACCATGATCACGATACACTATTCCTCTACCCGGAGCCTTCTTGAGATATCGTAACACCCGGATAACAGCATCCCAGTGAGGAGTCCGAGCAGAAGAGAGAAACTGGCTCACCACACTAACAGGAAACGCAATATCTGGTCGGGTAACTGTTAAGTAATTCAGTTTACCCACCAGTCTTCTATATCTTTCAGGATCATCAAGAACATCTCCCTCTTCAGCAGTTAGTTTTACATTGGGATCCATAGGAGATTCAATAAGCTTGGACCCAAGCATACCTGTCTCAATCAGCAAATCTAGAACATACTTCCTCTGCGACAAAAACACTCCCTTTTGAGATTGACCTACTTCAATTCCCAAAAAATACTTCAACCTCCCCAAATCCTTAGTCTGGAACTTCTGTTGGAGGTAAGACTTCAAATCCACAATACCTGCTGAATCATCACCAGTGATAATAATATCATCAACATATACAATAAAAAAAAAAATCCTCCCTACACCTGAGTGTCTATAGAAGGAGTGGTCACCACCACACCTAAATAGACCAAACTCAAGAACCACCTCAGTCAACTGACCAAACCATGCACGAGGGGACTATTTCAGACCATACAAACATTTTCTTAATCGACATACCATATCAGACTCCCCCTGAGCAACAAACCCGGGAGGTTACTCCATATACACCTCTTCTTGCAATGTACCATGCAAAAACTCATTCTTGACATCGAGCTGAAACAAAGGCCAATGATAGGAGGCAACAAGAGATATCAAAATTCGAACAAAAGTAAGTTTGGCAATAGGACTGAAAGTGTCCAAATAGTCCACATTGTACACTTGAGCATAACCCTTTGCCACAAGTC
Organism: Telopea speciosissima; assembly: GCF_018873765.1. Lineage (NCBI taxonomy): Eukaryota > Viridiplantae > Streptophyta > Magnoliopsida > Proteales > Proteaceae > Telopea > Telopea speciosissima. Next base: position 12,264,664 of record NC_057926.1, read on the forward strand.
TCGCTTTCAAATGAGCAAGAGAACCATCCGGATTAACCTTCACTGCATACACCCATCTACAACCAATAACTGTCTTGCCCTGTGGCCGCGGAACTAGTTCCCAAGTCTGATTCTCATCTAAAGCCGATAATTCTTCCTCCATAGTTGTCCTCCAGCTAAGACTAGACAATGCCTCTGCCATAGACTTGGGAAGGGGATGAGACTCAACAATAGACAAAAAAGAACAATACGGAGAAGTCAATCTTAAGTAAGAAACAAAGTTAGAAATAGAATGTTTGGTACAACTACGAGTACCTTTTCGGTGAGCAATGGGAATATCAAGATCAGAAAAAATAGGTTCAGCTGAAGATGAACTACCATCAGGATCTGCAGTTGGAGGAGTCATGACAGTGTCCATGAGCACAGGGGAGCAGCAGCTACCTTCGGGTGGTGACGATAAACATGGACAATAGGAGGACGACGAACAAGAGCAGCTTGAGAAGGACCCTAAGGCAAAAAAGACTGAACAATATAGATAGGAAAATCATCATCCAACTCAGAAGCAATAACCAGTTCAACATGATAAGGGATGGACTAAAAAAATGACACATCAGCCTTAACAAAATATTTACGCAAGACAGGTGGATAACAGCAATATCCTCTCTAAGTACGAGAATAACCAAGAAAAATACATTTTATGGTTTTTGGATCCAGCTTGGATAGACAAGGCCGATGGTCACGAGTAAAACATGTACACCCAAAAATGCGAGGTGGCAAGGAGAACAATGGCTCTTTAGGAAATAGCAAAGAATAGGGAATGCCCCCTTTCAAGATAGATGAGGGCATACAGTTGATAAGATAATTGGCAGCCATAACAGCATCAACCCAAAAAATTTTAGGAACTCGCATCTCAAATAACATAGAATGGGTAACTTCCAACAAGTGACGATTTTTCCTTTCTGCCACACTATTTTGTTGAGGTGTGTCAGAACAGGAGGATTGATGTACCATACCATACTGAACCAAAAATACAGAAAAGAGTGCTGAAAAATATTCTTTAGCATTGTCACTACATAATACTTTGACACACACACACCAAATTGAGTTCGAACTTCAGAGACAAAAGCACAGAAAATAGAAAACAATTCAGAATGATTTTTCATTAAATATAACCAAGTGACCTTAAATGGTCATCAACAAAAGTAACGAAATATTTGAATCCCAAGTTGGACATAACAGGACACGGACATACATTAGAATGAACTAAAGAAAAAGGCAAAGCTGAACACTTATGGACTCGAGGGGGATAACTCACAGGGTGAAGTTTCCTAAACTAACATGACTCACATTCAAGACTAGAAAGAGAAACAAAACTAGGATCTAATTTTTTAAGACTCTCCAACGAGGGATGACCCAACCGACAACGAATCTAATAATGAGAAGCTGTACTAGAGCAAGCAACCAAACCAGAACCAACTAAACCAGAACCTTCAAGCAAGTACAGCCCCATGACTCTCGTCCTCTTCGTAGCAAGATCTTGAAAGATAAGATTCAAGGTAAAATGTCACTGAGCAACTTAAAGCTTTAGTCAATTTGCTAACAGACATAAGATTAAATGGAAAATTGGGAAGGTAGAGAACAGAAGGCAAGGATAGAGACGAACTGGGAACAACAGTACCAGTGCCTTTAACCTTGGCTAAAGATCCATCGACTAATGTAACACTGGAAGACGAAGGGGACAAAGAAGAAAAGATACCCGACACGCCAGACATGTGATCAGATGCCCATGAATCAATAATCCAAGGACAAGATGTAGCTGAGTGATACACAGTGGCATTACTTGTCTGAACCAGAGTAGCAGTGGAAGAAGTGGGCTGTGATATCTGGAACTGATTGTACAGGGCAAACTCCTCATCTGACATGACAACTACCTTACCCTCAGATGGTTGAGACTGAGAGGCTGATTCCATAGAAGTGACTGAGTTGACAAATTGCTGCTGCTGAGCTAGTTTCCCATAGAGCTTCCAACAAAATCTCTGAATACGCCCAGACTGACCACAATAATGACATATCCGTATATTACCATCAGATGTAGGACCTGACTAGCCAAAGCCTTGTTGGTTTAGACTCCTTCCTGTGCCACGGCCACCTCCACGGCCACAGCCACCTCCACCTCCATGACCTCCACCTTCTCAATGACCTCCACCTTCTCCATGACCAATACCTCTAGCCCCTGTTTGTGAGACCAGGGCTAAACTTTCAACAACAGAGGCAGCATCATGAGAGCTATCTTGAGAGAACCTAAGTACCCGAGAAAAAGCATTGGTGAGGGATGCAATAGTCTCACCCCCTAGAATTTCAGACCTAACCAAATCATATTCTTGTCCAAGGCCTCCCAAAAAGCCCATTACTGCCAATTGTTCCCTTTAAGTCTGCATCTGTTTCACATTAAAGGACATGGGAAGGAGAGAATTCAGCTCCTCATACATTCTCTTAAAATCAGCAAAGTACTGTGTAATAGATCTCCCCTTCCTCTCTGTCCGATAGAAGTCCTGAGAGAGCTCATAAATTCGAGACAAGTTATTCTGGCTAGAGTATAAAACTCCTAAATATTCCCATAGTTCCTTCACAGTATCGATGTGAGTAACCAAATCAACTATGTGGTTATCCATCGAATTCAACATCTGGCCAAGGATTCAAGCATCAATAGTCTCCCAGGCAAGGTTTAAAGTATCGGTATCGGGTATCGTATCGGTCGGGTGATTTTAAGAGACATATCGTATTGTATCGTTTCGGAGATACATATCGAACAATATAAATACGCATAGAAATGGTCAAGATACACATGGAAATACACTTTTGGAACAAAAAACAATATAAATAAGCAATATATAATAAGTGTCATACATAAAACCTAAAATGGTGAATAATGTACAATCGAACAAGTGCATTAAATTGAAATTGTTATAAAAGATGAAGTTTCTCACATGTAGTAATCGTCTATAGTCCTAAAGAGTATTGGATGATGCAAAGGATGATGTTGTAGCACTCCTTGATTAGTTTTTTAGTTAAAAGTGTGAAAAACCAAGATTAAATGCAAGATTTTAGACTATTGGTTGAGAGTTTTCCTTCATTTTTTCGTTAGATTAGGAATTGTATTGCGTCTGCGAGTGAAAATGGCTTTTTTATGGAATGTATCGATGGTATCGCACGTATCGGTGCGTATCGATATGTATCGGTACGTATCGGTGTGTATCGATATGTATCGATACGTATCAGTGATGTATCGGCATATATCGAGCCGTATCGGTCGATACGTATCAATACATATCGATATGTATTAAACCATCCACTGAATCCTTTACTGGACGTATCGATGGTATTGATACGTATCGATCGTATCGTATCATATCGTCCCGTATCGATCGATACAATTCGAGACAGTTCATTAAACAAAAAAGGAGACGTATTGGTATGTATCGTATTGGTAGTGACCGATACCGATACGTATCGGTCCATATCGTATCGTATTGGTCAATACTTTAAACCATGCTCCCAGGTTGTATCATCAGCGGGTTTATTGCTTGTCAGATGTGTTTGCTGATCACGACCTGTCAACACAAGCTGCACAATTTTCTTCCACTGCTGAAAATTTGTGACCCCTTCAAGCTTCTTCTCTGTGATTCGATTGGAGGACGAAGAAAGAACCTCAATAACCCTATTCTTCCTCTCATCACCCATAGTGAAACTATGCGCAAACAACCAATCTCTACAGGGAGATGTTTTGCAATTTATCAAAAATTTTGACCAAACTGATGAAGGCAAAACAACCAAGACTAATCTCATTATTCTACAACAGAATTTTGAGAAAATATTAGTTGAATTTCCAAAAATCATCAAAACAGAATTTTGTGGTTTTCATGCCCCAGAAAAACTGATTGAAGATGTTACGTTTAATTTAACCAAAATTAAACTTAATAATCTTGATGAATTTGAGGCCTTTGCTAAGAAGTATATGAGCCTATACCAGATACTTGATCCGCCTGAGTTTGAATACTGGCGAGATCAGTTTTTCCCGAAGTTACCCCCACCTTGGGATGAGCTGTGCTATACTACTTACCCTGAATTTATCAATATTACCAAAAGTAGTGATACATTAGAGAATCGGATAAACTTTGTTTTCCGACATATCCTTGACCATTGCCTTAAAGCTCGTGCAGCCAAGGCAGTCAAACATAAGATCTCCCCTAGTCTTTGTAAAGACATGCTTAAAAATGAATTTGAATTTGGCACAAAACCAAGTTTCAGAAGAAGGATATGCATAAAAATCAACCGCCATCTAATAAGCGTCGTTACAGATGGAAACCCTTTACCCCAAATGATTTTTTCAAAAAAGATAGATCGTCTACTAAAAGACGTTTTATCAGCAAGAAAAAGCCTCCTTACACTAAAAAGAACAAGGCCAACTACACCTGTTACTTGTGTAATGAGAAAGGACATTTTGCCAATGAATGTCCAAACAAAAATAAAAATGCCAGAAAAATTATTAAATTTCTGGATGAATTTGAATATGAAGTATTGCACTTCTCTGAGGTTACAGACCCAACTGACCTCCTGTATGAACTCGTTTCTGAGTTCGATATTGACTCTGACACTGAAGACTTTGTCTTTATGACCAATGAGTCTACCTCTACCCCTGCCATTGAAATTACCAAAATTTCTGAGGCAGAAACTGCTTCTGTCTCTCTTAACGATCTTGTTAGAGAAGACGTCTCTTTCGATTTAAATCTCTTTAACAAAGTAAAGGAGATTAACCAAAACGAGGTTTACAAGCTATCAAAGCTAAACCTTTGGAGTAATCGTTTCTTTGATCAAGCAAGTGGAAAAACCACGGCACAATCAACGGACGATGCCAGCATTGAAATCAACCTTTTTAACCCTGACCAAATCAAGAGGTTAATTAAAAAACATCTTAAGTTACGATATATACATATCGGACTTATACAGGTTGAGCTTACAGCCCTGTTCCGTCAAGGAATAGATACACCTATTATGGTGGCTATCTTTGACAAAAGATTCCTCAAAGAGCCACTCAACGCTCTAATTGGTGGAATCGAGCCCAACACGGTTCACGGATCGGTTTGGTTTAAAGTTAAAACCAAATTTCTTTATCTCCATCCATGACCCGAATCTTTGTGATTCTGCGGTTTTAAAAATTAAAACCGGATGGACCGGCATGAAGGCAGATTGTCATAATCTTGCAGTTCGCTGGACTTGCTTACATGAGTTGACGAATATCACCTCTACTAAGCTTCTTCCTCCTCCTGAAAAAAAATTCGTGGAGCTCTTTGAACCTCGACCGTTTGAATCCGAAATTCAACCCCGAGTTCTCAATTGGAGGGATATTAAGTTACCCAAAGAATGGTTAATTAATGATATCCTTGACACCCCCCAGCATCATAGGTTAGAACAAAATCCAACCTTTGAATTACAGTCTTCCTGGAATAATCTCTACATCAAGAGAAGAAATTCCATTTCAGGCCCCCCTCCTTCTTCCTTGCCTATGGCTTCTACCTCGATGGCTTCTACCTCTTCTTTTCGTAAAGGCAAACAACCTTTACCGCCTATTAAACCAACTGCTCAGCAAGCACCGTTCCCTTACTATTTGCCCACTAGATTATACAAAAGTAATCAGCAGCAGGATGAACAGCAGAATGACGAATATGGTGTACGTACCATTTTCAAACACTGCTTTACTGATGGTTCAGATTTAATTTTCTCGACTTCCCAAAGTCCTAAAAATTATACTTATGTTAAAGGACAATTTATCTTCCCAGGATATAAGTCTTATACCCTTGATATCCTTATGGATACCAGCGCAACCGGATGCATTTGCAAACATAATGCGTTACCGACCCACTTCTGGAGAAAGATGGACAAACCCATTTTTGTTAGCGGGGTTTCTGGCCCTTCCGTCACCTTATAGTACAAAGCTCTAAATGTTCCCATTACACTTGGTGGAAAGGAATTTATTATTCCCAAAATCACCTGTTTTCCTAATATGAATGGTGATTTTATTCTAGGCACTAATTTCCTTTTTAATTACATGCCTATTACCATCTTACCTCATGTCTTTCAGGTACAACATCCCACAAGCATAGTTGATCTAAAACTGCTTTCTTCTCACTCTTATATTTGTGATAAAGGTTTCACCCAAGAACCTATCACAGTCTCTATCATAGACCAAAAACATTGGATTTATGATAAGCTTAAACCCAACTTCAGTGACAACCCCTTGTTACTTTGGGAAAAAAGGCCCCAGTTTTGCTCCATTAGACTGGATCATCCACTAAAGATCATCCGGGTAAAACCAATTCTTTATTTTAAGCCTGATATTGAGGAATTTGACAAACAGATTCCTGAATTGCTACGGTACGGATTAATTGAACCCTCAACTAGTCCCCACACCTGTCCGGCATTTATGGTACGCAACCATGCCGAAATTAAGCGAGGAAAGGCTTGCATGGTTATTAACTACAAAAGGTTAAACCAAAATCTTATTTTTGATGGTTATTTTATCCCACGCAAGGATGTCTTAATCCATCGGGCTAAAGACGCAATTATTTACAGTAAATTTGGCTGTAAATCAGGCTTTGGGCAAATCAAGCTTATTGATGAATCTAAGCCACTTACGGCTTTCAGTATTTCTTTCAATAGGCACTTCCAATGGACCGTTATGCCCTTTGGACTATGCACTGCCCCACAGATTTTTCAACGATGGATAGATTCCATTTTTGGTGATCTCCCTTTCTGCGTTGCCTACATTGATGATATTCTCGTCTTTTCTAAATCACGAGAAGAACATCAAAACCATCTTCATATTATTGCAAACTTGTTCCTACAACATGGAATAATTCTGTCCCCTATTAAAATTGAGTGAGAACAAACTAGGATCGAATTCCTCGGTTTGATTCTTTCTGAACATGGTCTCCAACTCCAAGACCATATTTTAATTAAAATTAGAGATTTTCCTACCAAACTTGTTGATAAGAAACACTTACAGCAATTTCTTGGAATTCTTAATTATGGACGAACATACATAAAAGATCTTTCTACCAAAGAAAAGAAACTTTTGTTAAAATTAAAAAAAGATGTTGAGTTTACTTGGACCCCCCAAGACTAAAAAATTGTTCAATCCATTAAAGCTGAGATACAACAATCTTGTCCAATAGTTTACTTTCCCGTTGCCGGTGATTTACTCATCTTAGAAACAGATGCAAGTAATGAACACTAGGGATGTGTCCTTAAAGCACGCCCTCTCAAAAATCCCTCCGAGGAGCAAGTGTGCGGATACAATTCCGGCAAATTTACCCCCTCTCAAATTAATTATATTATTTATCAAAAGGAAATTCTTGCGATCGTTAATGCTATACAACGATTTAAGATTTACCTTATTCCTGAGAAATTTCTTATATGCACTGACAACCAAGCTGTAAGAGATTTTTTAAAATCTAAAAAATGGGAAGAAAATTCTCAAAGGATTAATTGGTACAACATCATTAATCAATATAATTTTGAAATTGTTCACATTAAAGGAACTAACAATTTTCTAGCTGACTATCTTAGCAGAGATGCATCCTCATCGCCCTCCAGACAAAGGTAAAGGCAAAATGCCTTAAGAAGGTAAAAAGAAGAAAACTTCCTCTCAAGGAATACTTCCCTTTCCCCCTCGTCCTGGCGGAATACTCATCCAAGATTCCCAGTCAACAGCAGCAATTCCTACACAAAGGTCTGCTTTTGGAGCATACAGTCCTACCCAAAGGCCTGCGTATGTTAGAATTCCTGCCACCACAGCGGAATCCACTCTATCTGCCTTTCAACCTTACAGTCCCTATTTCTACCCAGGAAATAGTCAAGAACAGGACAGTCAGGATCCATATTACTTATGGAATGCTTCCCCCTTGAGCTATTCACAGGCTGTACAACAATTGCCTGTTCCCAACCCATCTTCTTTCTCTCAGTTAGTTACACAAGCGACTGATTTTCACAAACATGATGGCATACCTACCAAATGGTATGAATCTTTCAATAAAACTTGGCATGCACACTTGTCCGAACAGAAGAAACCCTTTTGGACATTTCTTACACAGTTTTCTAAATCTCTAGGAGCTTTTTATAAAAAACACTTAGATTTGCAAAACATTATCCTCGACTCAATTAAACAAATTGATTGGGACGATATTGTTTCTCCTGAGAAAGTACACAGCTTTCTCCTCGTATCCGATTTTATAGATAATAATTTAAAAGATCCCCTTTTTCATAAAATTAGGAAAATATGTTTATATGAAAAAGCATGAGATATCCTCCCCCGAGAGATCTTTCCATTGATACAACGTCAATGTGATGAAGAACAGTATTTTCTCTATAAAAAATTTATGCTTGATTTCCCTAAAAGCATATTTCGTACACATCATCAACAGCATCGACTTATCTTCTACCCCGGACATGAACCCTGGAGTATTGCTGCTGTTGAATGGGGACTCATCGGACAGTTAGTTTTCCAAAGCGACTATACACAGGTCCTTGATCAATTACCCATGATGGTTCGCACCATGGTTGCTCACGCCATATCCAATTGGTGATTCTCCGGTGGACTCGAATTCACCATTACCAGTACGTTGGGATGGCGACAAAGAGAACACTTCTTCCAGCCGTACCAAATCTGGCACCTTCGACCGGCCTCCTGCTACACATTCCAGGAACCTTCGGTCATCACTGATGAAGATGAAGCTGCTACCATCACCAATCACTTCATCCATGCAAACCAACTCTTTAAGCAATCTCTCATGGCTCTACACAAAGAAGCCCTTACTCTTACTACATAGCATGGTCTACCTGCTTTTCGGTATATTGTAGTTGATGGCAGACGTATTTTCGTCACCCAATTTCCCATGGACTACAAAATCCCAGATGAAATTGCAGCTGCATCTCAGGACTTGGTCCTTAACCTACAGAGACTCACTCTGTTGGATGTTCTAGTTGACCTTCTCTATGAAGTTGAGGAGGCTCTCGCCGAACTTGAAGCTCTGGCCGCAGCTGAAGAAGCAACTGCACCGCCACTCACAACTTCAGACTTTCAAATGGATTCAGATGAACTCAACAACGAATTCGATTGACTTTTACTTACGTCACAACTTACGTCAGCAACGCATTATCATGAACAGTACCCGACACAAAACACTAGTCATGAACAGTGTCGACGCTTCGCGCCTACCTTTACTATTCGGATGTAAAACTTTGTTTTAAAATCCAAATTTTCTTATATAAGGAGAGCTTCGCTCTTCATTAGGGACATCTTCGGAATGACATCGGCGCTCCACTCTCTGCTCTCTCCCTCTCAATATAATTGAAATTGTTCACATTAAAGGAACTAACAATTTTTTGGCTGACTATCTTAGCAGAGATGCATCCTCGTCGCCCTCCAGACAAAGGTAAAGGCAAAATGCCTTAGAAGTGCAGACCCAACTGACCTCCTGTATGAACTCGTTTCTGAGTCTGATATCGACTCTGACACTGAAGACTTTGTCTTTATGACCAACGAGTCTACCTCTACCCCTGCCATTGAAATTACCAAAATTTCTGAGGCAGAAACTGCTTCCGTCTCTCTTAACAATCTTGTTAGAGAAGACGTCTCTTTCGATTTAAATCTCTTTAACAAAGTAAAGGAGATTAACCACAACGAGGTTTACAAGCTATCAAAGCTAAACCTCTAGAGTAATCTTTTCTTTGATCAAGTAAGTGGAAATACCACGGCCCAATCAACGGACGATGCCAGCCTTGAAATCAACCTTTTTAACCCTGACCAAATCAAGAGGTTAATTAAAAAACATCCTAAGTTACGATATATACATATCGGACTTATACAGGTTGAGCTTACGGCCCTGTTCCGTCAAGGAATAGATACACCTATTATGTTGGCTATCTTTGACAAAAGATTCCTCAAAGAGCCACTCAACGCTCTAATTGGTGGAATCGAGTCCAACATGGTTCACGGATTAGTTTGGTTTAAGTTAAAACCAAATTTCTTTGTCTCCATCCATGACCCGAATCTTTGCATATAAGAAATTTCTCAGGAATAAGGTAAATCTTAAATCATTGTATAGCATTAACGATCGCAAGAATTTCCTTTTCATAAATAAGATAATTAATTTGAGAGGGGGTAAATTTGTCGAAATTGTATCCGCACACTTGCTCCTTGGAGGGATTTTTGAGAGGGCGTGCTTTAAGGACACATCCCCTATGCTTTGCAAAACCCTAAACCCTCTTTCAGCAACAGGGGAAGGGGAGGTGTGAAGTTAGGGATGCCCTATGGGTAAAATGATAACCTCACATCTTGGAAGGGGTATATTAGTCATTTGAAGGCAAATTTAACCAACATCGTAACACCTAACTAACGGAGTGGGGCTGACTGTAACAACTAACCTAAACTCAAGGGGTGCGGCTATATAATTTATAAACACAAGGGGTCACTCTGTATTTAGGACAAATCTCAGGAGTCACTGTGTAATTTTCCCAATAGTTTAACACCGTGTCTGGTTTAGTAAACCTCAAGGAACAACATCTTGAGATGCATGAATCTCAATTTTTTACACCGTTTGGTTGGAAAACGGATTCATAATCTTGAGATTCACAACATCCTGAGATGCACGATTTTACACTAAAAAGTCGGATCTTGAGATTTCACCTATTGAGGTGTAATCCAGATTGATGCAAATTTTTACACTAGAGTATAAAAACCTCCAAATCTGGAGATGCTTACCAAATCGTGAAAATAGGTTGGACCTCATCTCGCTCTCGTAAATCAAGCCCTAGCTTCCAGAAATCTCGCTCTCGCCTGTAAGCCCTTTCCTTCATCTCAGGCTTCATCTCAGTCTTCAGCGAAGCATTTGAGCTTGGTGAACCTGGCCTTGGTATGCGACCTCATCTCTCTCTCTCTCTCTCTCTCTCTCTCTCTCTCTCTCTCTCTCTCTCTCTCGCTACCTCTGTATCTCTGTTTTTGGTTGTTGATTTGTTTGTAAAATTTTATCTACTTGATTTATGCAGGCATAATAGATAGACATTTGGAGTTTCGTCCTGCAATTATTCCTAGCTTCCTTGATTTCATTCTTCATCGAAGGTTTTGAAGCACGGTGAACCTGGCCCTGGTATTTACCTCATCTCTCTCTCTCTCACTTTGTCTCTGTCTCAGAGTCCTTCTCTGCTCTCTCGCTACCTCTGTATCTCTTATTTTTCTCAGATTTGTTTTTAAAATTTTGTTTTAATTTTATCTATTTGATTTATGCAGTCAAAATAGTCTTGAATTTTGAAGTTTCCTGCTGCCTCCTAGCCCTAGCTCTCAGTTTCTCTCTGTGTAAGGTAAGATTTCACTAATCATGACCAACAAACTCATCATTTAATTTCTGTCTTTTACACCCTCCGTCAGAGATAAAATCCTCTCTCATATTCCCCTTCTTGCATCATTTTAGTTGTTAAAGCATATAAACTGACTAAAAAGTAGTATGGTTACTATGACAACCAAAATTATAGTAAGGAATAAGAGCAAGAACCATCTTCAACTGAAACTAGTATGGTTACTTTTATCCTTCAACAAATTCCAAAATGTTTAAGTAGGGGCTTGATGAGGCATAAAACACCCCACCAATCAAAGGCTGCCACGTGGCCGACCTGACCTCAGTCCGAGAACCGAATTGAGCTGAGCAAAAAATTGGGCTGATCGACCTCCGATAAGTCACCTAACAGAGTCGGACTCGCACAAGTTAGCCAGTGGCTGAGGCCGAGCTCTGAGCTGAGCTCACACAGGTCAACCGTAAACTCCTGGCCGAGCTGACTGCCAAGACCAACCTCTCGGGCTGACCTCCCAGTCTGAGGTGACTACCAAGGCCAACCTCCCAGGCCGAGCCCTCCTACACGGAAGCTACCATAGCTCCCCACCGGGGATCGCGGGGCCACGTCAGCGCATCTCGAGAATCATGGATAAGAATCGAGTCACGATCCTAGCGCGATACGAAGCCACACTCTACATGGACTCTTACCTTAATAAGAGCTCGGTGCCAAAAATAGCTCTCCACTCCGCTCTACATGAGAAAGCCTTCCGAAAGAAGGACTCCTACCATACTAGGACTCTCCCAACCGCCTCATCTCATCCTCACTCTATAAATACCCAGGTATGGAGTATCATTCCTCATCTCACTTTTTGTTAGCTGTTACGCTGTTGCACTAGTGATCTAACTTGAGCATCGGAGAGTCCTAGGCCGGAGCCACACCGGCCCTCTTGTGCTCATCTCTTGGTCCTTGTAGGCTCCTCCGTGGGAGAACCAAGCGTCGGAGATTTCCACACGCAACAGATTTGGCGCCGTCTGTGGGAACGACATCAGTAGGCTGTCGTCTTTTTACCAACTTTAAGAGCAACAATAATGGTACACACGAGATCAGGGCAGCATGGCTAGACTTCCCGTACGGATGAGCCACAGCCCGTTGGGCAGACAAGGCGGTCACCGCCCCCCGAAGCCTCGCAGTAGGGGATAAACAGAAGACCCCCTCGGGCAGGGGGTGCGCAGCCCATCACGGGCACCATGATCAATCCCATTCCCCCATCAGAGGGTGGGAATGGGGGAGGTGTGCTAGCCACAGCCGCGGCTGACCGGGTACAGGCCGAGCCAAACTTGGGCGGACTGGGCCTACCAACGCCGCCACCCTTACCGAAGAGTTTGGACCCCGAAGCCTCGGTAAATAATCGACAAGTTATGGACTTGCAGTTGCAGATGCTCCACACCAACGAGATGCTGCGTACCTTCATGAACCAGATGGCCCGAGGCAGGCTGATGGGCCAACCACTGGTCGCGCCCCCTCCAGCCCCCGTCCGCGCAGAGAGAAACTTATAGCAAAATGGTGGCCGGCGTAGGGTCGAGCCTAGCCGAGCCGCGTCCTCACACCCGTCTAGTCAGAAGACTCCTCCTCCGTGCCTTAGCAGAGGCGCTCGATGGGATGAGCAAGAGCATTGCCGAAGCCAGGGAACAGGGTAGGAAATCAAACCAGTAGGCTCGGTAGCGAGGAGGTCGGCATTTTTTGGACAACTCAGAGAGGACGGACAGCCGAGGAGAGTCCGAGAACAAGGGAACGAGCCGAATGAAAGATGCACTGCGAGACAAGGAGAAGGATCTCGTCATACCCCCTGGCGTCAAAGCTCGCCTCCCCGAGAAGAACAACAGGGGAGCCCCCGTGGGTCTAACTTCCAGGTGGAAAGAAGAACAAGGAAGGATGGTGCAGACCGACCTGACCAGAACGGCCGACCACAGCGGGACGACCAAGCCTACCGACCTCGGGCTGAGGAGCCAAATGGTCGACCTAGGCCGAGCGAGCAAAACAATTTGTACCGGGTGGATGAGTCGATTGGCCGAGCACCTGAAACCGAGCTGGAGAGGCGGCTACGAGCCTTGGCGGAGCAAGTGGAGGGGTTGAAGAAACAAGTGACCCCGGACGCCTATTCGTTGGTCGAGCGTTACCCGTATCCTCCTGAGATCATGACCGCGCAGCTACCGACAGGGGTTCAAACCTCCCCCGTTCGACCGATATGATGGGAGGACCGACCCGATGGATCACATCAACTACTTTAATGCGATGATGACCATGTACGGGGGAACCGAGATTGTTTCTTGTCGAGCCTTCCCTGCATCCCTCAAGGGCGCAGCGACCTCATGGTTCTCCTGGTTGCCGTCGAACTCCATAACAAGCTTCGCTCAACTCTGTCGAGCCTTCGTCACGCGCTTCCAGAGTAGTATGAAACATAAGAAGACAACGGTCAACCTCCTCAGCGTGAAGCAAAGGCCCGACGAGTCGATCCGAGCTTTCGTCTCCCGCTTCAACAAGGAATCCTTAGACATCAAGGATTTGGATGAGGCCACAGCCCATACGGCTATGAGCAACGGGCTCACCGACATGGACCTCATCAAGGACTTGGCCCGAAAGCTGACCAAAAACCTGGCCGAGCTCTTGGAGAGGTGTAATGAATTTACAAATATGGTCGAGGTCCTCCAGGCCCGGAAGGGAAACGAAGGCCGAGCCGATAAGAAAAGGCCGACAACCAATGATCGAAAGGAAGACCAACGGCCCAAGATGGATCACGGAGCCGAGAGATCAGATCGAGCCCGGAGCCCTGATTACACCCCGCTGAATACCTCGTGCAAAGAGATTTTGATGCAAATACAAGACGGTGGGTACATCCGCCGGCCCCGACCTATGCAAGCGGGGTCATCTCAGAATCCCAACAAATATTGTCAATTCCACAAGGACACCGGCCACGACATCGAGGATTGTTATCAGCTGAAAAGAGAAATCAAAGAGCTGATAAAAATGGGCCACTTGAAGCGATATGTCAAGGGAGGTCGTGAAGAGCGTGGGGGTCGGCGATATGAAGAGCGCGATCAAAGAAGAACCAAGCCGAGGCCCAAAAATAGGCGAATCAAGCGAGATGAAGATAAAGCCCGAGCTGAGAAGAAGAGGATGTGTCCGGGCCAAGCAGTGACAAGGGAGCTCCCATATACACCATCCTCGGAGGGCCCGGACAAGAGACTACTGAAAGGCCAAGGCAAACGCACAGTTTGTCAGAGTCGCTGAGGTGCCCACCAAGAAGCTCAAGCCAGCGGTGACGATTTCCTTCACCGAAGTCGACCTCGAAGGTATAAGTTTGCCTCATGATGATGCTTTAGTGGTGCAGGTAGAAATTGCAAAGAGACCCGTCCATCGAGTATTGGTCGATACCGGCGTATCCGTGGACCTTATGTCGCTAGATGCATATCGGCAATTTGGCTTCGGTGACGAAGCGATCAAGCTGGAGGGCACCTCACTTCATGGGTTCTCGGGAGCTGCCGCAACCATTAAGGGTTCAATCGACCTGCTGGTCAAGATCGAGCAAGCTCCATGCCAGGCGACGATCTAGGTCAAATTCATGGTAGTATAGTCGGTAGTGGCTTTCAACGCCATACTCGACCGCCCATCATTGACCACCCTCCAAGCCATCATCTCCCCCACGCACCTGAAGATGAAGTTCCCTACCGAGAACGGTATCGGCAAAGTCCGAGGCCACCAGAAGAAGGCACGGGAGTGCTATGCTACTTTTGTCAAGCAAAATAAAGGCAATGTCCGAGGAATGGCAATGTGTGTCAAACACCTCCCCAAGGATCAGTGGGATGAGCTCATCGAAAGGAGAGGATGACCCGTCGAAGACCTGACCCCATTTCATCTCAGCAAAGATGACCCAGCAAAGGTGGTACAGCTCGGATCATTACTGAATGAAGATCAAAGGAATCAGCTTGGAGCTTTCTTAAAGGCAAACACCGATGTCTTTGCCTGGCCAGCTGCCGACATGTCGGGCATACCAAGGCATATAGCCGAGCACCGACTCCATGTAGATCCAAGTCAAAAACCAATTCGGCAGAAGAGAAGGAACTACGCACTTAATCGACAAATCGTGATCAAAGAAGAGGTGGAGAAGCTCCGCCGATCAGGGTTCATCCGAGAAGAAAAATTCCCGACCTGGTTGGCTAACGTCGTCATGGTCCCCAAGCCGAACGGGAAGTGGAGAATGTGTGTCGACTACATCGACCTCAACAAGGCTTATCCAAAAGATGAGTACCCGCTACCTCGGATCGACCTCTTGATCGACGCCATGGCAAGTCACGAGATGCTGAGTTTTATGGACGCATATTCTGGCTATAACCAAATCATGATGCATGAGGAGGACGAGCCATACACGGCATTCCGAACTGACCAAGAAAACTTTTGCTACAAGTTCATGCCGCTCGGATTGAAAAACGCCGGAGCGACGTACTAGCGGCTCGTGAACTATATATTCCGCGAGCAGATCGGAAGAAACATGGAAGTCTACGTGGATGACATGTTAGTGAAGAGCTTAAAAACCGAACACCACTTGGCCGACCTGGAAGTAGCCTTTGGCGTATTGAGGAAGAACCAAATGAAGCTGAACCCTGCCAAGTGCGCATTCGACGTGACCTCGAGAAAGTTCCTCGGCTTCATGGTCTCTATCAGAGGCATCGAAGCCAATCCAGAAAAAATCAGGGCCATCAAAGAGATGAACCCTCCAAGGACGATCCGAGAAGTACAGAGGCTAAATGGACGAGTGGCGGTGTTGGCACGATTCATGTCGAGATCGGGCGACAAGTGTCTACCATTCTTTAAGGCCCTCAAGAATATCCGGAACCCAAAGGACTTTATCTGGTCGAACGAATGCCAGTAAGCTTTTGAAGAGCTGAAGAAATATTTGGAGAACCCACCTCTTCTCAGTCAACCCGAGCCAAAAGAGGAGCTTCAAGTTTACTTAGCCGCTACCCCTGTAGCTGTCAGCGCGGTGTTGATTAGGGAAGAAAGTCGAACTCAAAAACCCATATACTACATCAGCCACGTTCTTGTCGACGTCGAGACAAGATACTCCAGGTTCGAGAAAGTAGCATTCGCTCTTATTACGGCCGCAAGGAAGCTAAGGCGGTACTTCCAAGCTCATCCGATCGCGGTACTGACCGACCAGCCACTCAAGAAGATATTACACAAACCCGATGTTTCGGGACAACTGATCACCTGGGCGGTTGAGCTGAGTGAGTACGATATAAGCTATCGTCCAAGGACAGCGATAAAATGACAAGCCCTTGCCAATTTCATAGTCGAATGCACAGGGCCCGACCTCGAAGTCGGGGAAGAAAAGACAGCAGAAGAGGCTGGGGCTACGGCCGACCTGACCTGGACCATGAATGTCGATGGCTCGAGCAACTCCGGAGGAAGCGGGGCCGGCCTAATCCTGGTGAGCCCCGAGGGGTTTCTGATCCAATAAACCCTGAGGTTCAAGTTTCCCACCTCGAACAATGAGGCCGAGTATGAAGCCCTCCTAGCCGGACTTCGAGTCAGCAGGGCAATGGGCGTAAAGCGGTTGAAGGTGCGAGGAGACTCCCAACTCGTGGTCAACCAGGTCAATGGAGACTATGAGGCGAAAGACTAAAGGATGATAGCTTACCTGAGCTAAGCACAAGATCTGATTTCCGAACTCGAACACTTTGAGATGACTCGAATACCAAGAAAAGAGAATGTCGCGGCTGACTCCTTGTCAAAGTTGGCCGAGGCCGACCTCCAATATCTAAACCGATCAGTATACATAGAGATCTTGGAGAAGCCATCCTTACAAGAAGAAAGCGTAAAGCACATTGAAAAGGACGGGCCGACCTGGTTGGACCCCATTGTCAACTACTTGGAGAATGACCTGCTCTCGGAGAATCGAGACGAAGCAAGAAAGGTCAAGATCCGAGCTGCCAAGTACACCATGATCGACGGAGTGCTCTACAAAAGAGCAATCTCCGCCCCGCCTCTCCGATGCCTTGGACCGAAGGGAGCTGAGTATGCCTTGGCCGAGGTGCATGAGGGAATATGCGGGAGTCACATGGGTGGCCGGGCTCTCGCATACAAGATACTTCGACAAGGATTCTATTGGCCAAGAATGCAAGAAGAGGCCATGAGGTATGTGAAGACGAACGAGAAGTGTCAGCTGTTTGCACCAATCCCAAGCCGACCAGCAACAAAGCTTACCTCAATGCTGAGCCCAATCCCTTTCGCTATGTGGGGAATGGATATTCTAGGAGATTTTACCCCGGCATCGGGAAACAAGAAGTACGTAGTAGTGGCGATCGATTACTTCACTAAATGGGTCGAGGCTGAGCCCCTTGCAACCATCACCGAGAAGAACATGGAGAAATTCTTCCAAGATAAGGTCATCTACCGGTTCGGGCTACCAAAAGTGCTCATCACTGATAATGGCACGCAATTCAATAACCCGGCCTTCCGAGAGTTCTGCGAATACTTCTACATTGACTTCCGACCCGTCTTAGTAGCTCATCCGCAAGCAAATGGACAAGTAGAAGTATCCAACCAAACATTACTCACCGGCATTAAGAGAAGGTTAGATGAGGCCAAAGGAAGATGGGTGGAAGAGCTCCCAAGTGTCCTATGGGCATATAGGAAGACAGTAAGAACACCAACCGGGGAGAGCCCTTTTCGCCTCGCTTATGGGACCGAAGCCCTCGCCCCGGTCAAAATTATGGCATCGTCGTACCGAGTGCTCAACTTCGATGAGAAGACCTATGAAGATGGGCTGAGAGCCAACCTTGACTTTCTCGATGAAGTTTGAGAAAATGCCCTACTCTGGAACACGGCATACCAACAGAGGACGACAAAGTACTATGACTCAAGAGTAAAAGAACAGCACTTCTGTCAAGGGGACCTTGTTCTCAGAAAACTCAGCGCATCCCAGCCAAGGCAGCAAGGAAAGTTAGCACCAAATTGGGAAGGCCTGTACATAGTCTCCAAGAAAATTTGCCCTGGGACGTATCGCTTGCAGACTCCAGGGGGCAAGAAGGTACCGAGACCTTGGAACTCGAAAAATTTGAAGAAATTTTTTCAGTAACTTCCATAAGTATTCTGCTCGACAAGGTTTTTGACGAGTATGTTTGTATTCGGCTTCAGCCCCGACAGTTGATTCAATTAAATAAAGTCTTTCTCCACCACTTAACGTATTTATAAGCTCCTAAATCAAATTCGTAAGACCGGTCCTCATAGACCTGTCCGACCTCGAAGACCGACCCTCATAGGTCGGCAACCAAGTCGTAAGACCGGTCCTCATAGACCTGGCCGACCTCTCAAGAGAAAACTCCCCCCTTGGCCGAGCCTAACAAAGTTTGAAACTAAGCTAAGGCATTACGCTCGGCCAGGAAGGCTGCTCGGCCACGCGTCCGCTTATATGATAGCCGGTCCGATTGGACCGATGGGAATGGCGAATTAACTAACCAAAGCGGAAATCACCTTGGCCTCGGGCATGGCATGGCCAAACCATCGACCACATGAAGCATGGGTAAAAAACAGACAAGTCCCTAAGCTCGGCTGGCGGAACGGGTCGTCAGTTCAGCCACAACCTCAAATAGAACAACATACACAAGGAAAAGAAGGCTTAGAATGCCGAGCTAAAACACTTGGACAAATTCTGGCAAAAATAAATTTTTTATTCAGTACAGGCCGACTGCTCGGCATGGTTACAATGAGGGCAGTTCAGCCCCAAAAAAAAAAAAAAAAACAAATTTTTACATCTCAATCTCCTCGGCAGTGGACTTGGAGGCGACCTCGGCGACATCCATGGTGGTAGGCTCGGCAAGGGGGTCTTGGGGTTCAGCGTCAAGGGTGAAGAGGTTGGCCTGCGTAGTTTCCTCAAGGGGCAGAGCATGGGTGACCTTGGCTCTCTCCTCATCTCCCAACTCCCCGGTAAAGGTAGTCACGTCATCATCAAAACGTGAGAGATTGAGATCAGGATAGACCGCTTTGATCTCGGCCAAGAGATCCTCCTGGCCTGCCTTAAAACCTTCGGAGTAGGGAGGCTTCCTGATCTCATGGCACACATCAGCGCACTCCTTCGACTGGAGATAGTCGCTGATTGCCTCGTCCTGAGCCATGGCCAGGTCCTCCTTGGCTTTCTCCCTCGCCTCGATGAGCTGAGCCTACAGAGCCCGGACCTTCTCTTTCTGCCTGATCACCTCAGCCTTAGAGCTCTCCACTTTGGCCTTGGCGACAGTAAGCTTCTCTTGGGTCTCCCGACGCCTCTGAATGGCATCCTGGGCATCCTGGTAGGCTTTCTTGCACTGGACGCCCAAGTAGTGGTTCTCAGTCAAGAGCCGCTCAAAATGAAGCATGGTCTCCACTGCCTTGGCGAAGCCCTGCAAAAAAGCATGAGAACAAAAGTCAGGACAGATTACATAGGTCGGACCTAATCACAAGAGCCGACCAGGAAACTTACCATGTTGAAATCCTGAAACAGGGTGGAGAGGAGCTCAGGGTCAGACAGCGCCTCGAGCTTCTCCCTGTCAGCCGGAAGCCAACCTGTGTCCAGCCATTCCTTGGCATGTGCGGCCGACGTCAATGTCAAGTCCCCTAGGAAGAGGCACCAGGTCAGCCTCACAGGAACGTTGCTGGCCGAGGCCCTCCCCAAGACATATCGGGAGATGTTGAGGGGTGAAGCCACGGGCGGAAGGCCACCACTTGTCAGATTGACCGAGAGCTTCTAAAGTTTGGTATCTTTCAGCGGGCTTCTCTCGCCTTTTCGGCCCTTCCCTTTCCTCGGAGACCCCGCTGGGCCCGTACTCTTCTCGGCCTCAAGGCTGATCACAATGTTTGGCGGGCTCAACATCACGGCCATGCCCTTGGGGGCCTTGGAGGACTCGTCCCGGGACTTCTTCTCAGCGTTTTTCTTCTTCTGGTCCACTAGGGTCTCGGTCCTTAGCCGAGCGGTATCCATAGGGGGAATATGGCCGACCACTGCAAGAGAAACCAAACATAAAAAATAAATCAAAAAAGAAAAGAAGACTAAGTAAAGGGGCCAGCTCGGGCAATAGAAACGGGCTTGGCTAGGGCTCCTACCAGGGGTCATATGCCACCTCTGAAGAAACCCCTCGTCCTAAAGCTGGAGGACATCGAGGGGCGGACGCTGGGGGATCAAGTCAAGTGAGGTCAGCTCATTCTCAGTCAAGGGCAGTACCCTGTTGACATAATTCAAATGGATCTCCTTCCACTCGGCTCAGAGAGGGCTATTTGGGATCGAAGCAAAGAAAAAGCGGGGCTTCCAATGCTTACTGAAGCTCGGCGTGCCGACCAAAAACTTGTGGCCGCCCAGGGATGCACTCTTCCCAGATCGGCGACTGAAATAGTACCACCCCTTTTTTGGAGACTTCTTCAAGAAGAAGAGCCGAGAGAAAAGTGCCACCCATGTGCCTCGGCCCATCTTGCAAAATAAGGCGTAGAAGCCGTACACGGCCAGCCAAGAGTTCGACACCAGCTGACCCAGGGATAAGTGGAAATAGTCCAAGATCTGGTCCACTAGGCCGAGGACGGGGAGCCTGAACGCATACTTGAAGGGCAGCTCGTACAAAGCCACCTCGTCGGGCCTGATGTAGTAGGCCATCTCCCCTGGGTTAGGAGCTCGGAGCTGAATGTCCTTGGGGATGGCATAGGTAGTCCTCAGATAGTTGAGGTCGGCATTCGTGATCGTGCTCGAAACGGTACCGACACTCCCTTCTTTGAGCTCAGGGGCGTCAACGGACGAGCTGACCGAACCAACCCCCACTTCGGAAGAATCTCCCTCACTTGACTCCTCATCGGATGAGGATGACCCAGAGTTCTCGGCTCGGTCCACGGCAATTGATTGGGCCACGTGGTCGAACTCCAGGAGCAACTGAGGCTCGGCCTGATGAGGCTCCACTACATCGGGCTCATCCGAAGTAGAGCCCAACAAGTCTATGGTGGGAGAACGAGCGGGGAGCTCTCGGCTCGGACTCGCGCCCTCTGCCACCCCGACGAATAGCTCGCCCATGAGACTACTACCAACTGACATACTGGGCGGAGAAGACTTACTGGTTGAAGAAGAGCTGAGGATGAGCTGAGCGCGAACGAAGCAAAGGCCGAGCTGATCACGAACCAGAAAGCACCGAGCACTACAGAGCTGAAGAATCCGAGCTTGCCGAGAAGTCAATAACTTAGAGCAGTGAAGAATGAATAGTTAGGAGTCGCCTATTTATAACTCTTGGGTTGAACTGGTCCAATGGCCGAGCAGAGCTCAGCATAGTTCAACGGCCCATTTCAAAGGACGTTTTGAATTCCTGAGCCTGCCATAATGACTCTGCTGATGTGGCACTGACGCCCAACCGTCAGACCATGCAACGTCAAATCCATGGTAAAAATAGGCTCGGCTCGGCCGTAAAAATCTTCCAGACAAGCAGACCTGGAAACTTCACTCATTAGTGCCGAGCTGACCCCTGATGAGTGGGGGGCCTATGATGAGGCATAAAACACCCCACCAATCAGAGGCTGCCACGTGGCCGACCTGACCTCAGTCCGAGAACCAAATTGAGCCGAGCAAAAAACCAGGCCAACCTGACCTCCGATAAGTCACCTAACAGAGCCGGGCTCACACAAGTTAGCCGGTGGCTCAGGCCGAGCTCACATAGGTCAGCCGTAAACTCCTGGCCGAGCTGACTGCCAAGACCAACCTCTCGGGCTGACCTCCCAGGCCGAGGTGACTGCCAAGGCCGACCGACTAGGCCGACCTCCCAGGCCAAGCCCTCCTACACGGAAGCTACCATAGCACCCCACCAGGGATCGCAGGGCCACGTCAGCGCATCTCGAGAATCACTGGATAAGAATCGAGTCACGATCCTGGCGCGATACGAAGTCACACTCTACATGGACTCTTACCTTAATAAGAGCCCGGCCCCGAAAATAGCTCTCCACTCTGCTCTACACGAGCAAGCCTTCCGAAAGAAGGACTCCTACCATACTAGGACTCTCCCAATTGCCTCATCTCATCCTCACTCTATAAATACCCAGGTATGGAGTATCATTCCTCATCTTGCTTTTTGTTAGCTTTTACGCTGTTGCACTGGCGATCTAACTTGAGCATCGGAGAGTCCTAGGCCGGAGCCGCACCGGCCCTCTTGTGCTCATCTCTTGGTCCTTGCAGGCTCCTCCGTAGGCGAACCAAGCGTCGGAGATTTCCACACGCAACAGGGCTATTGGCTACAATTTCATCCTTTAGTTTGTTGGGGAAACCTCTTAGAAGAAATTGGACAGAAAGTCAAGAATAAATTGATAGATCCATATTGTAGTTCTATTTTTTCACAACTGAAATTTTCTAGAGTTCCAACTTTGGGCTTTAGGCTGTTCTGTATTGAAATTTTATTAAGAAGGAGGCCGGGAAGAAGACAGAAAATAAGGTTAAAGAGAATTATTTATGTTTTAATGAATATGCTAGCACTCAAAATTAAAGAGAAAAAGTACCTTCATCGGCCTGATACTTGTTCTAGTCATCTCCTGCTGCCAGTAGATTGAATTTGGGATTCCATTCAACACTGTTCATTGGATTTCAACCTAGGAATTAGGATATGTCCAAGTGCACAAACTGATACTTGTTCTAGTCATCTTCTTCGTCTTGTTCTATCAAGCCAGTTAACTTATTTCCTTTATTGCATTAGTATTTTGGGAAAAAGTTCTCTATCCGGGAGTGTGGCCTACGCCAGCACTCCCATGAGTCTATCTCTCTCCTCCCCATGTGAAAAGACACCTCTGTCCCCTTATTTTAATGAGGAGAGAGATAGACACATGGGAGTGCTGGCGTAGGCCACACTCTTGTACAGAAAACTGATTCCCTAGTTTTTTTAATGAAACCTTGTATTGCATTGGTTGGATATGAGGAGGATGCCAATGTTGGAAACTTGTAGGGACTAGGGACTGAGTCGACTGACTTCCTGTATGGATTGTTATTAATGCTTGGTGGAAAAATCTATCAGCTTGGTATCCAAGATCAGAAATGTCTTTCTACTTTTACTATAGGTGGAGGGGATACTATTAGCATCATGTAACCTCTAGATTTGGCCGGTTCAGTTTTCCCGATCATCCATGGATTTGTTATTGGTATTGTATCAGCCAATATGTATCGGTATAGTAAAAAAGTGGGCTTTTTTGTTTAAAAAAAGGGGTTTTCTGTACTGGAATAGGCTTGATACGGTCCTTGGAAGCATTATTGGCAGCGACCAATACCGTGAACTAAAACCTTGTGACCATCCCATGATGCTTTATTGGTGGTCATGTTTTGGCTATTAGTTCTTCTTTGTTTCAATTCTATGGTTTTGTGGATTGGTTCAAATATACTTAACTCTTGTTTTAATTTGGATCTTAAAGATCAAGAGAATGATGTTCCTTTTTTTAAGAAAAGGGCATGGGAGAAGTCTCCATCAAGAATCCTTATATGGAGAACCCCACAAAGAGAGTGATGCATCTACAATATATTAGGCCGACCACAGTCAGCAAATTCAACATTGAAATTTCTGATTATATATATAATATTTAGAGAGAGAGAGAGAGAGGTTGGTTTTCTTTTTGAATTCTTGAGATGGGGTTATAAGAGATTGTGATATGGCAAAGGGACTATTTATATGAGACTATACTATTTGTTATATTATAAATTGAAAGAAAAGAAGAAGAAGATGTTGTGTTAGTTATGTTTGTTAGTTCTGAGTCACTCCCAAAATCGGCTGCAGTCATTTACAATCATTTGTGTTCCTTGGTTGTTAATAAATTAGGGTGTGCAATTATGTTTGTTAGTTTTGAGTTTTAGTGTCTTTATATTTTGATTTGTAGATATACATATACATGGACACAGTAAATGAGACTGATGAGGCCTAGCTAGAGTGCAGGAAAAAACTAAATTTTATTAGCGACTGTAGCTGCTGTTCTAGGAGCGAAGTATTATAGTAGAACGTATTTGGTTAAACAACCATACAGTGATGAGCGACTCTGTGACTATGCTGAGACATAAAGAATCATAGGGGTATGTGACACCACATGTCGAAGTATTACAAGAATGAGCAAAAGAGCATTTTTTTGTTTAAGTAAAATGATGCGAGATAGGGGCCTTCTACATGATAGCAGATCAGTTCAAGTGGAGGAGCAGCTGCTAATTTTTTTGCAAACAATTGGCCACAACCTTAAGAACTATAAGTGTCTACATGATTTTGGCCGTTCTAGAAAGACTATAAGTCGATACTTCAATATTGTGTTGGGTGCAACAATGAATTGGCTCCAATTTTATTAAAGCCTCCAAGTAGAAGAATTCATGATCGAATATCAGGTAGTAGAAGATTCTACCCTTTCTTCAAGGATTGCATTGGCGCCATTAATGGTTCACATGTCCCAGCGTGTGTTCTGGTAGATCAACATAAGACATTTTGCGATAGGAAGGGAAATATATCTTAGAATATATTAGCAGCCTGTGATTTTGACACGAGGTTTACTTACATATTATCTGGTTGGGAAGGATCAGCATCAGATTCTAGAGTATTATATAAAGCCCTTCGCAGAAATGGAGAAACAAAGATGGTGGTCCCTCCTAGTAAATGCTATCTTGTTGATGCTGGGTATGCAAGTCAGAGGGAGTTCCTAAGGCCATACCGTAATGTTCGGTATCATCTGAAAGAGTAGAGAAACTCTAATATCCGTCCAACTGATAAAAAGGAATTGTTTAACTTGCGTCATTCTTCGTTGCGCAATGTAATTGAACGTGTCTTTTCTCTATTAAAGTCACAATTTAAGATATTGAAAAATCAACATGAATATCCTTATAAGACGCAAGCAATGATTGTAGTAGCATGTGTTCTTCTTCACTATCATATTCTTACTCAAAATACTCTTGAAGAAGAAGAGTTTTTGGAAAACGAGAACAGTGATGATGAATCTTCTAGTAGCAGCGATGATGAAACAGATGAGGAAGAAGATAATGATGATGTTATTCCCATTGGTAATGAAGGGGCTATTATTGGTGATGATGATTGGGATGAATATCGAGAGGAGGTGGCGGACAACATGTGTGCTGGTTGGATGGCAGGAGGAGACGATGATGATGACTATATGACAGATACTAACGATTGAACTATTTTCAGATACTCTGATGATGAGACACATGTAATCTTAATATTAAACATCTGAACATGTTTTGGACATTTTCAGATACTCTAATTTGGTTGTTATTGAGTTTTAATCATTTGAACATGTTTTGGATATTTTAAGATACTCTAATTTGGGGGATGTGGAAAGTCAATTGTTTATGTTTATGTGGATTGCATCGTATTAACTATTTAAGATATATTGATAAACTGTTTATAAACTCAAATAGTTGTATTGTATGATGTTGAGTTTTTTCATCAGACAAGCATTGTAAACTATGACTTCAGAAGTGGGTTCACAATCTAGGACACAAGCGTCCCGGGCTACTAACGTATCTCATATGTTCCTAGAGTTTGTCTAATAAAGCAACATAAGAGTGGAAGGTCAAGAGACAATGGTTTGTCTAATAAAGCAACATAAGAGTGGAAGGTCAGGAGACAATGGTTTGAAGAAAGAATAATGGGTGAAGATTTCAAAAACCATAAAAGAACGCTGCAACATGACATATGAAGTGGAGCAATGTCGAAATCATTACAGAGTCTGGAAAGCAAAGATTAAAGCATTGGGTGACCTACACAAGCAGAGTGGGTTGGGCTGGAATTCGGTGGAGAATAGGTTCGATGCACCCCAACATGTTTGGGCTAAATATAAGGTAATGCATATTTTCCTATGCATGATTCAGTTCTAATAACAAAGGTCATAATCTACTATATTATATTATATTAACATTATCTCCCAGTTGTCTCTTGGCAGAGAAAAGAAGAAAAATTTTGGAGAGAGCATAGAATGCTTCAACTGCATTTGGATGTTGTCGTTTGGATGGGGAATGAGATTGCGACGGGGCATGGTTCTTTTCACCCACTTGATGCACTTCATATTGATAATACAGAGCATTCTGTGTCAGTTGATGGTTTAAATAGCATGGACTTAGATGTTAATGAAGACAGTCAAGACCAACCAAATACTAGTGGAATTCAAGTGGAAAGTAGTAACCGTAGTGGTCGTAGGCCACGTTTAGATGCCACAAGTGGTCGAGGGAAGAAAAAAAAAAAAGGGAGAGCGGATAAGGTAGCTAGTCCTTTAAAGGTAATAGCTGAAGTGATCACTGAAATGGTTAAGAAATACTCACCATCTGATTTTTGTAGCAAATTGTTTGCTACAATCAATGTAATTCTAGGTATAGATTTCAATAAGAAAGTCGCTGCCAAAAGATTTTTTTCGGACAACAAGACCTTAGCAAATATATTAATGGAAGCAAATGAAGACGAAAGGATGACAATATTGGACATGTATTTGCCAGTTTAAGATGCTGGACAAAGTAGGTTGAAAACTGTTTGGTTGTGGATTTTTTTTTCTCTAAAACTAATGTCTCTTTTATTTGGTACAAAACTGATGTGTCTCTTTTATTTGCTACAATAGATGCTTTATGTGGATTCAGATATTATGTGATCATGTGTTTGGTTTGAAAATATTTCCTGTCTCTATATTCTACGGGAAAAATATACTGTTCTTGTTGGTAAACGCTACCAGAAAGCAAAGTAGGATTCAACAAGTGAAAAGAAAAGCGGTAGAGTACCGAACGAGATTGAACAACAGCATTCCTGGAGTTTGATACATGTCGATTTTCCCTGGAAATACCCAACATGGGGCCTCCTTGGATAATGTGCTAGGACTAGGTTTGAAAATATTTATTGTCTCTGTACTGCTATATAGCATATTCTTCTTTTTCTTCATGATTCTCTTGGTTTTCCCATATTTAGGACTTGGAGCTGCTAACTGTGTTACACTACATTTAGTATTCATCTGTCCATTGATTTTTACCATCATTTTGGACTTATTTCCTGCCCTTAAGACCTTGACTCGATGACAGTTTGAAGCAGATCAGATCAGTAGATTGTGACATATGACTCCCATTTTCTGCTCCTTTTTGTTTCCTGCGATTAAGAGTTTTTATATATACTTGAGATTACCTGTTGCTTTGCGATATAAAGTACTATTATGAAGATATAATTTCTGGTATCCTTTCTAATCAAGATTAAGGTGTTGTTTATGAAGACATAGTGTTTGTTTGCCCTTCAATCAAAGTTAAAGTGCCTTGACCTACAGCTAGAGAATAATCTCTGTCCTATGAATGGTCTTCTTGTTATAATCTTTCATATATTGCTGCTGTGGTGCTAGCCCTTATTGTTGTTCTATAAGTATATCTGCATCTTTTTATTGTGCTGTTGTTGCTACCTCCTATATCATGGGTAAGAGAACACTAACCTAATCAGTCGTGTAGCCCCGGTACTAGTGTGGTTGCCAATGAAAGTTGTGTACACGCAATGGTTTAGATTCTTTGTCCCTTAAAATATTTAGTTGTGGGAGTCAAATGTAAAACTGATCTTACTACTTCAACAGCACCACTTTGTTGTTTTTTTTAGCTTGCTTTCTAGCTCAAATTGTAAGAAGTTAGGTTATATTCTGTTCTTTTTGATGGGGTTTGTTTAAGGTCTTTGGGTTAATTGGCCTATTGCATGAGACTTTTCCCCCTTTCCCCTTCTTCTCCCCCCAAATAAAATCTTTTTCACAAGAAGAACTCACACACACAAGCCAATCAAAGTTCCAAATACTATTATGTTGGATGATTTAACTGATCATATACAAGGGTGAAGCAAACCACATTCCTTCAGGCCTTTCTCTTGAAGATTGATGGTAGAAATATTATTTTTAAATGGTAGATGATGGAATAGACATAGTTTTCCAATTCTGTTTTTCACTCCCCTTTGCAATCTCATTATTTTCCTATTAGAGTCTTCAACGCTTCCTAATAGCCTTGTGCTGGGCATGTAGTCCAATTGGTTTTTATCAAGTAAGCACTAAGCCTCCCTGGTTCAAGTAGGATTATTTGAAAACTGTTTTACCCTTGTGTGGAATGTCAAGGAAGAGACAAGTCAAAGAGAGAAGTCACCAAAACAGAAAGTAGGGGAGTTTGGTTTATTTATTCAAGCAGTCCATTGGTGGTTTTTTCCCCTTAGATAGAGTTTGGTTTATTTATTCAATTTATCATAATAGAAAAATCGATCAAGTTTTTTATCAACCCCAACCCAAACCGAAACATTGAGCATGGATTTTTTTCTAGCACCCAAAAAGGTAATGGAATGTGAACATCATCATCAACATTTCCTCCACATTCATGCTTATATTTATTTACCACATACATTTTCAATGTATGACACTTTTCTTCTAATTGAGCTTTCCCATTATTCTTGAGATTTTTATGGGTCTTACCTTATCTTTCAATGTAGATGGATAATGTGGCAAGTTGTGAGAACTGTGGTCGTCAATGTATAATATTAACGTCGAATACGACGACTAACCCGGGAAGAAGATTCTACAAACCACTTACGCATTTTTCCAAGTGGACAAGGGCAATGCAAGGTTCATAGGTGCAAACAAGGACTTGGAAAAGGACGAGATTTTTGGTGTTGCCCACAATCCACCCCGGTATGACTACACTTACCATAATGTATAATTTGTTTAGACCTCATTGTATTAATTAAACAGTATTGATTTATTTGTTTGTAGGAAAAAAAGCAAGGTTATAGATATTTCAAATTTATAAATGAAGGAGAATCTTCATATTCAAACCAGCAAACAAGGAATGCTGCCGAGGATCTTACCACTGTCACATCAACACCAAGCCCGGACACAAACTATCTGCAAAGCATTGTCGAAGAAAAAATATCAGCTTCCAAAAAACATACAAAGGATTTGGAGGATAATCTGGACATTGTCAAAAAACTAAACATTAACAAATAGGAAGGGATCTGGGAGGAAGGAAGAGAATGTGACAAATATCACGTGGCATTGTCAGACACTATTTTTTTTTTTTTTTTATGTACTTGAATTAAGTGACAATAAAATGTGAACCAACATGTTTGACTGAATTCTATTTAACTCTTCTATTGTAGGAGAAAAAATCATTCAACCAAAGCATCATATAATTAAAATTTCATCTAATTAATTAAAAGGCAATGGTTGCATGGAAGGCAAAGTGCATACATAATTAAATTATTAATTAAAAATGCTAAATTTGTTAAATACCTATATTCTAATTGTGAGTATATTTTATTATTATTATATTCTAATTGTGAGTGTATTTTCTTATTATTAAATAAATAATTAGTATAAGTATTTTTGTTTCATATTGCATTTTATCACATTTTTGGTAGATTCAGGTTTCAGAATCAGGGTAATCACATAGTTATTCTGGTAGATTTAGGTTTCAGAATCAGGCTAACCAAACAGTTATTCTGTCAGATTCGTTCATCCATAGATGCTCTGATCTATGGATGTTACATCTGAATCAATGTAGACATCAAGAAATTTATGCAACCAAACGCAATGTAAGTCTGAATTTGTACAATTGTATCAAGGGAGAAAGAACACCACATGGTCGTGCACACCACCCTTGTGGTTAGATGGTCACATAGGAGCGCAATGATCGCTACAGTACACCACCCATGTCTCTAGTCATAGGGCTGCACGATTGGGTGGCTTTCTTTTTCCCTTGTAATAAATTTGGTTGGGTTCATGCTCACCAAGAGGTCTCGAGTTCGAATCTCCTAGTTGTTACCTTCCTCCCTCCCCCCTTCCCCCTCTCCCCTTAAAAATAAAAATATATAAAAGCTCCCAATTCCAAAAAAAATTGGGCTGACCTTGTCATGATGAGCCTATTCAATTTTTAATAGACACTAAGTAAGTTCACCCCAGTTTGTTTTCCTACTAATAAATTGGTAGCCCTAATAAGAGAAAAGCAACCCTTACCTCATGAGAAAATGGAAAGTTGGTAGCCCTATAGTGTTACAGGGATCAACTGATCACGCATATGGTTGAAGGTTTCAGTGAAGTCTTTTCCAGTGTGTTCTCTGGTGTTTTCATGGTTTTATAGTTTAAAACTATATAGGGATTGATTTACAAAAGCTGACATTCAAATCTTATCAATGCTCCACCGCTCTGGTGTGTATGCTCTCCTCCTCCTAGAAGTGTTTTTTTTTTTTTTTTGTGGGGGTGGTAATAAGCTTATTCATGAGTATGAGGCAAACGCCTAGAAGGGTGAGTACACATCTCCTCCAACCAAGGAGTGGAGCTAGGCCAAACTGTCAAACACACTAGCTACAAGGCCTTCCTTGCTAGCGTATCGGCAATGCCGTTATAATCCCTAGGAACATAAGAAAATGAACAAGATAGGAGAAAAGAAGTCAAATATCTAATGTCCGAGATCACCAGCTGGAGGGTTAAAGGAGCTACCGAATCCTCATTTTGAATGAATAGGATGACCTGGCTCCTGTCGGATTCAACCAACACATGATCAGAGCCTTACGCAATCGCTTCCAAGAGACAACTTCTTATAGCCAAAGCCTCACCTTCTCCAATTTCCGCAAAAGTAGCCACTTCTGACTTTGCAAACTGAGCTTAACCCTCGCTATTTTGAGTAATAAGAATCCCTAACCCACACTTCGCTTTATCTGCAGACGTTGACCCATCAACATTCAACTTGACATGGGATGTAGGAATAGGAGTCTCTAGGTGACTCGGAGAATTTCCTAGCTCAATTTTCTCTTTAGAGGTTGATCGGATCTCTTTAGATTAAAAAAATTCCCTCTGGGCAGAAGATGCAATTTGAATAACCTCCAAGGGGGACCAGTCCTTTCAGCCAAAGACAAAGTCATTTCTGGCCTTCCAAATGAACCACATAATGAAGCTGACCAGACACTCCACTTCTTATCTGAACTTCTTATCTCCTTGCTCCAATTTCAGCCAATCTTCAATTCACTTTGCCAAGTTGTACTGATCATTTGTCGATGGATGAAGGGATAGAGCACACCCGAACCAAACAGCTTGGGTGAAGGGGCATCTAAGTAAGATATGATCAATGGACTCTACCTCATTACTACAATGCCCACAGTGAGGATCAATCTGGAGACTCCTCTGTAGGCATAACTACGGTCCAGGGATCAAACCATGGTTCCCTAGGAAAACCAATTATAAAACAATTAGGGTATTGCACGCCCTGGTCATCCCATGGTGTCCCATGGGTGCCCCATTTTAATTTTTAGGGTTTCCCATGGTTGCCCATGGGAACCCTGGTGTATCCCTATTAGAGTTTCTCCTTCCCTCATGTGTCCCACGCAAATTATAGAACACATTAGGGACAAAGAAAATACATCTCTAGTCATCACATGCCAAGAGGGATCCATCCCATACTCGAATGCGCAGCGGAAATAAATCGATTCGAGTTTCTTTCGCATCCCATAAATATTAATAATTAATAACAGAAGGAAATAATAACGAATTGCTAACCTGGTGAGCCTCAAATGTTGCTCCTTCAACAGACAATGGTTCTTCCTCCAATGAGCGCTCCAAGTAAACAGATCTGAACCTCCAAATGCCGCTACCAAGATTCTTCAAGCCAATCCCAGATGCTCTCAAATTCTTCAGCACAGATCTAGGGTTTCACAAACCCTAACTCTCAATTGCAGTAGAGAGAAAATAGAAGAAGAAGAAGAGAGATCACAAGAGGGAGAGAGAGTGACCAAAACGCAGGAGAGAGGGGGCCAAGCTAAAACTTGGAGCACCGCCCCCCTCCTGCGTTTTCTGGTCATTATATAGAGCTAGGGTTTTAATTAATCCCTGGATGGATTACTTTAATCCCAGTGAGAGTCTGTCTCTCTCTCTCTCTCTCAGTTTGGCAGTTCTGTTTAAACTCAAAGTGCTTATAAAAGGGGAAGAAGCAGAATCTAATAGGGAAAGTATTAATTAGTTACTTTATTTAATATTTATGGATAATTATAATTAGCACCATATCCATTAATTAAATGAAGAACCAATTAAAATAGCAAATTCCAAATAACTCCCTATATCATAATAATTTATCATATACAACCCCCCCACTAATCAACACCATCATTATGGAATCTAGGGCATGTACACATGTACTACCAAACCCTAATCCATAGTACATGTCCATATACGAGCATATGTGCATCTGATCGGATCCCGCAATACTCGATAAAACACTTTGTTTAAATAATTATAAATAATCTATCATTTTATGTAAAATTGATTTTTGCAAAACCATTTCCAAAACGGCACTGGATCCAGATTCCGATCCGACCATACACAGACAGTCTCAATCTTGGTGTTCCCCAATCAGGCAGTGGTGACCATGTTGGATAACTCCTTCACTCACAAAGTGTTCACGCATTCCCAGAACACCAGCTTTGACTCGCTTGAGTCTCAGTCATTGTTGAACCAAAGAATGTGATCACACTTTGCAGTGACAGGGTTCCCTCAGGCACAGGGTGTTGGTGACACATGTCTATCCTTTCCTACATCTGGTAGTAATACATGAGGGAATCGACAAAGTAGATTCTTCGCCAATGCACACATCAAACATGTGAGCACTCGCATTCGTACCTTGACATCATATGTCTAGGCATACCCAATGCGACGACCATATGATAAGGGTGCCCAGCCCAAACCCTAGTCGTGACTACCATTTTAAGTAAAACTTACTGACACGTAATGCTCAAAAAGTTTATATCGCATGTGACAATATTAAACTAAAATGTATAAATGTTCAATACAAAGGTGAATCGGGTTGAACCGGACCGAACCGGGTTTGATGGACACACACTTGTCCAACAATCTCCCACTTGTGCATCAAAGCCAATTTCCCATACATTTTAAACCCATGCCCTCCATGTGTTTCTCAAACACTCCTGGAGACAAACCCTTTGTCATGGCATCAGACACATTCTCAATTGTGTCCACTTTGGAGATACTCATGTCGCCCTGCTGGATAATCTCTCTGATGAGGTGATACTTCCGCTGCATGTACTTGTTCCTCTGATGAGCCCTAGGCTCCTTAGCTTGCGCAATGGCCCCTCTGTTGTCACATAACAGGGGAATGGGGCCCTTGACAAGGTCAGGGACTACCTCCGAATCTGATAGGAATTTCCTCAGCCAAACGCCTTCCTTTGGTGCATCACAAGTTGCAAGGTATTCTGCTTCTGTAGTAGAATCGGCTGTAGAGTTTTGTTTCGCACTCCGCCACACAATGACACCTCCACCCATTAGATATACCATCCCGGACGTGGATTTTCTATCATCCTTGTCAGTTTGGAAATCCGAATCTGTGTATCCCAATATTGACAACTGATCAGATCTAAAAACCAAGAAATATTCCTTAGTCCTTCTCAGGTACTTAAGGATATTCTTGACAGCACTCCAATGCTCGCATCCAAGGTTAGATTGATAACGACTTACCATACCTACTGCAACAAATGTCCGGCCTCGTACACAACATAGCGTACATAAGACTCCCTACTGCTGAGGCATAGGGAATCCTCTTCATCTCTTCAATGTCCGTCTGAGACTGAGGACATTGAGATCTGGAAAGACTGACTCCATGTCGGAAGGGAACACTTCCCTTCTTGGAGTTCTCCATGCTAAATCTGGCCAGGACTTTGTCTATATAGGTAGCATGTGACAAGCCTAGCATCTTTTTCTGGCGATCTCTTATGAGTTTGATCCCAAGGATATAGCTAGCTTCACCAAGGTCTTTCATCGAAAACATTATGGATAACCACTGTTTTACTGATGAAAGAAAACCTACATTGTTACCAATCACCAATATGTCATCTACGTATAGAACAAGAAAACATACTGTCCTCCCACTGATCTTCTTGTAAACGCATGGTTCATCCATGTTTTGATCAAAACCAAACAATTTGGTTGATTGATCAAACCTGATGTTCCAGCTCCTGGAAGCCTGCTTCAGTCCATAAATGGACCTCTGCAATTTGCACACCTGTCTTTCTTCCTCCAAGGAAGAGAACCCCTCTGACTGTTCCATATTGATTTTCTCTTGAAGGAACCCATTTAGAAATGTAGTCTGCACATCCATCTGCCAAATCTCATAAGCAAAGTGTGCAGTGATAGCCAATAAAATCCTGATGGATTTCATCATCGCCACTGGTGAAAAGGTTTCCTCATAGTCTATACCATCTTTCTGGGTTTAGCCCTTTGCCACCAGTCTCGCTTTGAATCTTTCGACCTTTCCATCTGTGCTCTTCTTCCTCTTGAAGATTCATTTACATCCAATCGGCTTAACGCCAAGTGGTAGATCAACTAGAGTCCAAACCTTATTGGAATGCATCAAATTGATTTCAGAGCGCATTGCCTCCAGCACCTAGTGACATCAACATCCTTTAGAGCCTCAGAGTATGTCATCGGATCATCATCCGATTCAACCGATACCATGTGGAACTCTTCCACTGTTTCCTCTTCGGTTAGAAGAGTAAGCCTGGTGGGTGGTCTAATAGTCCTCCCACTGCGTCAAGGTTCCTCGGGTGTTGGTATTTCAGCGGGTTATGTTAATTGGTCTCACTTCTGGAAGTGACGTTTCTGAGCCATCTGATAGCTCTTTAATGACTACTGGTTCGGACCTCTGGGTCATCATTTCTTCCTCCAGAAATATGACGTGTTTACTTACAATGACCTTTTGGTCAACCGAGTCATAGAAATAATAGCCTATCATGCCTTTGGGGTAGCCTAAGAAATAACATCTTGCAGTCCTGGATTCCAACTTGTCTGTTTGTTGCTTTCGCACATGTGCTATGCAACCCCATACCCTAAGGTGTTGAATACTGGGCTTTCGCCCTTTCCACAACTCAAAGGGTGTCTTGGCTACAAACTTAGATGGAACCCTATTCAAGATATAAATCACCATCTCTAAAGCGTACCCCAGAAAGAGAGAGGCAGCTCACTATAAGTGAGCATCATCCGGACCATATCCAATAGAGTCTGATTGCGTTGTTCGGATACACCATTTTGTTGTGGTGTGCCTGGATTAGTTAGTTGACTAACTATCCCCTGTGATATGAGATATTTTATAAATTCATCCGATAGATACTCCCCTTCACGATCTGATCGTAAGGACTTAACGCGTTTATCGAGTTATCTTTCGACCTCGGCTTGGAATTCTTTGAATTTATCAAAGGCTTCCGATTTCCTACACATCAAGTATATATAACCATATCTAGAGTAATCATCGGTGAATGTGATAAAGTACTCATACCCATACCTCGCTTGTATGTTTATGGGTCCACACACATCAGTGTGTATTAACTCTAACAGATCTGTGGCTCTAGTACCTTTATTGCTAAAGGGTTTCTTGGTCATTTTGCCCTGAAGGCATGATTCACATGTGGGGAATGGTTCCACCCTCAGACTCTCTAAGGGTCCATCCCTCACCAATCTACTAATTCGGTCCACATTAATGTGACCTAATCTTAGATGCCACAGGTATGTTGAGTTCACTGGAGCTGCTTTCCGTTTCAAATCAACTGGAGCTGCTTTCCGTTTCAAATCAACATTTGAAACAACATTCGTTCTAATAGGGCAATCTAGAAAATACAAACCACTTTGCATATATCCAGATGCCACGAAGGAATTATTAAAACGAATAATTAACTTAGTATTAAAGGGAAAACTATACCCGTCCAAAACAAGTTTTGAAACTGAAATAATCTTCCTCTTGAAAGAGGGTACATAATAGCAATCCTTTAAAACTAAACAAGCAGAATTAAAACTCAAAATAAAAGTTTCCACAGCTATCGCCATGGTCTCAGCTCCAACGCCCATCTGAAAACGCACCTCATTTTTTTCCAGGTTCCTTGTCTCCTTGAACCCCTACAAATCATTGCAAATGTGAATAGTGGAACCACTATCCACCAACCAATAATTGGTCAGTTCAAAAGATAAATTAGACTCATAAAGAACGTGAACATCATATGTACCTTCTTTAGCAGCCTCTGCTTCATCCGGCTTGTTGTCTTTCACAGTAGCCAGGTAAGCACGACAGTTCCTTTTCCAGTGACTCTCCTTCTTGCAATAGAAGCACTTGCTTTTGCCTTTACTGCCAGACTTCCCACCCTTGGGTTTCAGGGTCTTACCCTTACTTCCCTTTTTCTTCTTCTTCCCATTTGAAGAAGGCTTTGCCTCAGTTGCATTGACCTCAGCCTTGTCCTTTTTTAAGGACGCTTCAGCCTTTACCAGTGCGTTAGCAAGCTCGGTGAGCTCCACCTCCTTATCAGACATCTTGTAGGACATCTTAAAGGTTGCATAGGCAGGGGTGAGTGATGCTAAGATCACATCGGTATTGTATCGCAAGCTGAAATCAATCCCCATGGATTTCAATTTTTCAAACAGATTGATCATTTTCATTACATGATCCATCACTGGAGTCCCCTGGGACATCTTGGTGTTGTGGATTTGACTCAACACATCAGAATGGACGTGTATCAACTGCCTATTGAACAATTCAGCAAGCTTATCCATCTTACCCCCAGCAGTGAGTATATCCTTGACCGAGTCCAGAACTGACTTTTCCAACAATCCTAGGATATAAAGTGACGTCTTGGAATCCCTCATGAGGAACTCCTGCATCTCTTCATTTGCCTCAAAATCATTTGGGTCGGGTTGAGGAGGAACTTGTTCATAAAGAACTGTGTATAGTCCTTCAGCAGTCAGGAGCAATTTAATGCTCCGGTACCAATCGACATAGTTTGTACCATTAAGTTTATATTCGCTAATGAGTATCAAAAGGTTGGAATTAATGGCAGCCATCGTATAATTATCTACACATGTACAAGTAAAAACCATATGCTAATTAACAACCATTGAAATTAAAATTGAGCACACACACATCAATGGTCTTTCATGATTTGAGTTTCCCCTATAACCCAAAAGATGAATTGGATACCTACAACCATTACATGCATAACTTACCCTGTCGGGAGTCATTATACACACCATGGTAGTGTGGACTAAGCTGCCCGCCTCATGGGCTTCCAATATTTTCGGCCACCTAGGTGTCATGTCCAGATCCTATCGGCTGACATACACCCAAGTCATGTACTTACCTATTGCATTAGTTAGAATCATGGAATCATGATAGATGGCCCACTATCGCAGTGCCCTCTCACTATCCATACCCTAACGTATCTAGATAGAGGTAAATATAGGTAAATGTGTGATAGAGGTCCTAGTAATGTCCAGTCGGCTTATGCGGGGTCATGTCACACACTTTCTACATTTATCTTCAATAGGAGACCATGGACATGTCTACCGATTAAGACTAGTCCATATCATACATGTATTATGATCAAAGAGGGATTAATTAACTCCCACATATCATGGATAGATTTAAACAACATAATTAATCAACATTAATTAAAAGGGATTATGGGATGGCGGCATTTTTATCAGAAGCAATTAAAGAACCCTCCCAATAAAAATAAAATTACTAACTTTGGGTACATTTATCATGCCATGGATGCCACGCCTCGATCATCTCCTCCGCCCGATCACGTCTTCAAAGTAGGTGACTTGCATCTCCATAAGCTTTGAGCGCCACATGTGAATCACCATCAACATGCCTTGGGAGTCCTAGCTCCTCTAAAATTACAATGAAAATCTAGAAAAAATTCTATACACTTTCCTTTCCATAATAATAAAGAAACCCAGCATGAAGAAACCAACCCACCATTTGGGCTGCCCATGGGATGGAGTACATTTGTTTATAAAAAAAAAAGATAGGGGGAGAGAGAGAAAGAGAGAGAAGCATCACATCCACCCATAACCCCATGTATCACATACATAAATAATTCATCCATTTTATTAGAATGTCATTCCCATAATCACATTATAATATAATTTCATGCATGGGCATTAAAGCAAGTAATCCAATAAAAATTTAACATGGATCTCTTCAATCATTGAACATCCACATCACATGTGATAACATGTATCCAAGCCTATAAAAATTAAAATCATATTTTAATTGCAAATGGGTAGAGGGAGGGATCCCTTCACCCATCTTCTTCCTCCAAAAACAAAACAAATATTTAAAAAATTATTTTGAAAAATACCTCTCTTTTTTTTTTATTTATTAAAAACTGGAGGGGAATCAAGGGGGTGCATGCAGCCCACATGCGCAGGCTGCAGGCACTCCCTGCGCAGCCCGCAAGCCCATGGCTGCAGCCCGCAAGCACCAACCCACGGACAGTAGCTTGCAGGCCGCTGCCCGCAAGCTTGCTGCCTGCAGGCAGCAGCCCATGTGTGGGCTACACACATAGGCATGGTCAAGGGGGGAGGGGTTGCGCAGTGGCTTGGCAGCGTGCGCTCCCCCCCCCCCCCCACATACAATCCTGATTAAAATTAATTTAAAAAATAATAACAATCACATCTTACATGGATACATGTTTCAATAATTGAAAATAACAAAATAATAATCAAATCCGTCATCACATGGGTAGGTTGTTACACTAACAACCTTGTAACTACCCATGCGCACATAGGAAGGTTGTTACAACAACCATAATTTAACCACCCATGTGCCAACTTGCATCCCACTCATGATAATTATATTAACCATTAATTATCTAATATTCATGGGTGGGAAATGTGGCTCTGATACCACACTGTAGGCATAACTACGGTCCAGGGATCAAACCATGGTTCCCTAGAGAAACCAATTATAAACCAATTAGGGTATTGCACGCCCTGGGTTATCCCATGGTGTCCCATGGGTACCCCATTTTAATTTTTAGGGTTTTCCATGGTTGCCCATGGAATCCCTGGTGCATCCCTGTTAGGGTTTCTCCTTCCCTCATATGTCCCACGCAAATTATAGAACACATTAGGGATAAAGAAAATACATCTCTAGTCATCACATGCCAAGACGGATCCATCCCATACTCGAATGCACAGCGGAAATAAATCGATTCGAGTTTCTTTCGCATCCCATAAATATTAATAATTAATAACAGAAGGAATTAATAACGAATTGCTAACCTGGTGAGCCTCAAGTATTGCTCGTCCAATAGACAATGGTTCTTCCTCCAATGAGCGCTCCAAGTAAACAGATCTGAACCTCCAAATGCCGCTACCAAGGTTCTTCATGCCAATCCCAGATGCTCTCAAATTCTTCAGCACAGATCTAGGGTTTCACAAACCCTAACTCTCAATTGCAGTAGAGAGAAAATAGAAGAAGAAGAAGAGAGATCACAAGAGGGAGAGAGAGTGACCAAAACGTAGGAGAGAGGGGGTCAGGCTAAAACGTGGAGCACTGCCTCCCTCCTGCGCTTTCTGGTCTTTATATAGAGCTAGGGTTTTAATTAATCCCTAGATGGATTACTTTAATCCCAGTGAGAGTCTGTCTCTCTCTCTCTCTCTCAGTTTGGCAGTTCTGTTTAAACTCAAAGTGCTTCTAAAAGGGGAAGAAGCAG
Organism: Telopea speciosissima; assembly: GCF_018873765.1. Classification (NCBI taxonomy): domain Eukaryota; kingdom Viridiplantae; phylum Streptophyta; class Magnoliopsida; order Proteales; family Proteaceae; genus Telopea; species Telopea speciosissima. The sequence continues at coordinate 12,304,572 of NC_057926.1, forward strand.
AATCTATTAGGGAAAGTATTAATTAGTTACTTTATTTAATATTTATGGATAATTACAATTAGCATCATATCCATTAATTAAATGAAAAACCAATTAAAATAGCAAATTCCAAATAACTCCCTATATGATAACAATTTATCATATACAACCCTCCCACTAATCAACACCATCATTATGGAATCTAGGACATGTACACATGTATTGCCAAACCCCAATCCATAGTACATGTCCATATACGAGCGCCTGTGCATCTAATCGGATCCCGCAAAACTCGATAAAACACGTTGTTCAAATAATTATAAATAATCTATCATTTAATGTAAAATAGATTTTTGCAAAACCATTTCCAAAACGGCACTGGATCCAGATTCTGATCCGACCATACACAGACAGTCTCAATCTTGGTGTTCCCCAATCGGGTAGTGGTGACCATGTTGGATAATTCCTTCACTCACAAAGTGTTCACGCATTCCCAGAACACCGGCTTTGACTCACTTGAGTCTCAGTCATTGATGAACCAAAGAATGCGATCACACTTTGTAGTGACAGGGTTCCCTCAGGCACAGGGTGTCGGTGACACATGTCTATCCCTCCCTACATCTGGCAGTAGTACATGAGGGAATCGACAAAGTAGATTCTTCGCCAATGCACACATCAAACATGTGAGCACTCGCATTCGTACCCTGACATCACATGTCTAGGCATACCCAATGCAACGACCATATGATAAGGGTGCCCAACCCAAACCCTAGTCGTGACTACCATTTTAAGTAAAACTTACGGACACGTAATGCTCGAAAAGTTTACATCGCATGTGATAATATTAAACTAAAATGCATAAATGTTCAATACAAAGGTGAACCGGGTTGAACCGGACCGAACCAGGCTTGAGGGACACACACTTGTCCAACATCCTCTTGAAGAAGCCTTCCCCTGTAGCTAAGCCATCAGCACAAGCTCTCCATAGAAAACTCTTGATCTTTGGAAAGGTATTGCATTTCCAGACCTTTTTCGAGACCAGTGAAGGAGTAGATGCCCATTTACCTTGGCGTAACCTCAAACTCTGAGTCGCCTCTTGATCATCTATGTTTGTCAATAAGTGGTACGTCGACTTAACTAAAAACAAACCATTCTTGCTTGCTCCCCAAACCATATGGTCCGTCGAGGGAAAAAGGAGAGATGGATGTGCATGATAGCCTTCCGTTTGGTTGGGTTAAAGGTAGAATTCAGTAAGTTTTCATTCCGCGGGCCATTTTCTTGATCGATAAGGTCACGGACTAGCTCCACTTGATAGGTTTTGTTCACCTGTTTAATTGGTTTAAAACCCGGAAGAGTAGGAACCCACTTATCCCTCCATATGTTAATCTGATCTCCACTTCCCACCTTCCAAACTAAACCAGCTGTGATCACCTTCCTTCCTTGCAATAAACTCCTCCTTGCCCAAGAAGGGTTATGTTGGATGTAACGTTTATGTGTCCATCATACCCAATTTAATTTGATTAAATTAATTAATTTAGTTTTTTTTAATTATGTGCTTGTCATAATTGTATATTGCATCTGCCCAATTCAAACCATTTTGTTCACAACTATGGATAGATTTGGGCAATTTGTTCTATGGTTGCTATATTTTACATTCGTACAATAGTGATTAGACCAAAATGTAAATATAGGCACATTTCGTGTTGAACATGATCCACGGGGATTCCCGAATTATTCACTGTCAAGTTGTAGTTGCAACAGGAATCTCCGATAGTTATTTTCTCCGTACTTGAGAGACACTTGCCATTTTATTTATGTTCTGTACATTTGTGGTGTGTCAATGGTTGATATCTACCGAAAGGACTGACTATATATCGGTCGCTCGGTATGCACAATGTAAATAGTTATGGATGTGATGCTCAATAAAGTTTCCACTGCCCGTAAAGGGAGAACACCTAAAAAAGAGTGAACGGATTTGATTGTGCCAAATCCAAGGCCTTGGTATTTTGTAAAGTGTTTGCAAAGAGTATTTTATTTTATTAATATTAAATTAAATGTATTTTGGAAAAGAGTTTTCAAAGAGTTTTATGGCCAATCAAAGTCCTCCATACTCTCGTGATAAATTATAATGGACCGAAATTGTGGCGGTGACATTTATTCCATGGTTGCAAAGGCCCATTATAGGTGTTAGTAGTGTGAGAAAAAATGTAATAAAATTACCTACCGCAAGGGATTTTTTAGGTTATGCCCTAGTAGGATCGTCCTTTACTGTGATTTTGGATAAGTTTTATCCTTAAGTGTAATTTAAGATAATCTTATGGGCTACCCTTTAGGATCACATCACTTGGTTAGATCTGGACCGTAGATTTGTCACCTCCTCAATTAGGTCTCTATATATATAAAGAGACCTAAGGCCAAAGATGATTGATGATGATAGAGAAAAAATCATTAGAACAATTTGCACAAAATTGTGAGAGAGCTTAGAGAGAGAAAAAGAGAGTCTTCTTCTTCCTTAAGCACTATTGGCCATTGGAGGTGAAGCAAGCTTGGGAGATCTTCTTCAAGTGTTGCATTCCTTTGGAGGAACACACCATTTGAGTGTTCTAGATGACCTTGCTCTCCCCTTGAGGTTAGTACATTAATGTGTTTATTGAGATCCTTGCATGCTCATAAAATTTTGTGATTATATGAGAAACTCATCGCTTCCACTGCCACTAACAATTGGCATCAGAGCGTAGGTTCTTCATTAAACACATGTCAAAATCAACTTGCAATCTTCTTCTTCCTCCATTATTGTGTTTTGAGTTTTTTGAATTTTGAGTATTGTACACAAAATTCGAAGTTGACAATATATGAAACAAAGGAGAAGGGGCCACACCAGCCGAAACCGCCGGTCTGCAGCCTCAGCAAGCAGGCACAGCCTGCCAGCCACGCCTACTGGCCAGCTTGTCAGCAAGTGTGGGGCGGGCGATCATGCGCAGGCGCAACCCTACGCGCCGCGCAGGTGCAGGCCGCGGTCAATGCGCACGTAGGCAGCTGCCTATCCTGTGCGCCGTGTGGGCAGCGGCCCTTGCATCTAAAAAAAACAAAAAAAAAGGGTCCATGAGGGTTGGGGAAGATGATGATTTTTGAAATTTTCTATGTGTGCATGTGATGTAGATTTAAAAAGTTTATCTTCTTCATGTCAAATTCCATCTTGTAAGCTCCATTAATGGAGTTCTAGTTGAAGCTATTTTAATGGAGATTGCTTGAAGATGCTCTAATTGTGTTTTGAACACAATAGGACTTTTAGCAAAGTTTCCTAATTAGATTAGGAAGGTTGGATTTGTGAGCAAGATTGCCTAATTAGATTAGGAAATTTATATTTGAATTAATTTCCTATTTTGGATAGGAATCTAAATCTAATTAAGTTGCTCACAATATAATAAGAATTTAAAAGGAGTGGGATTCTGATTTCCTATTTGGAATCAAACTCTAACTATTTTCTCTCATGAATGAAAATTGATTTTAAATAGGAATCCTAACTTAATTAGAAAAGTCCAAATTAAAATAGGATTTTATTTAATTACAAATTAACCCATGGGACCCACTTTATTAATACATGGGTTGGATCCATGGGACCCACACGGTTTGACCTTGGGCCGACCCACATGGGTTTGACCCATGGGCCGGTCCATGTGGATCGGACCACATGGGTCGACCCATAGGCCGACCCGAATTGTAAATAAAAAAGAATGTTTTGAATGAAATATATGCAAATTTTATTTTTTAATTTAAGGTTCCACTTGGTGTGATTAATTGAAAATTGATTGGACATCGAGTTTTATGAGAACTGAAATGCATTTTCATTCTAAAATCATTTAATTAAAGAAATTTCAGAATAATTCTTGAAATTGTATAATTAAACAAGTATGTGTGAAATTATAATTTTGCCCTCATTGCATTTTATTATGAGATAATATAGAGAATGCAATGCTTTCTTGAGTACATGCCTACCTATCATGTATAGATTGCATATCCAAGTGTTGGGTATTAAAGTTGATACTTTAATCATTTTTAAAGAGTTAAAAGTGGGATTATGAGATTCATGTGGTACTAGCACTTTGATTTTGAGCAATTGATCTAACCATTTGTTTTGTAGCATGGAATGGTCATGGGATTAAGTATATGATTGTTGTTTTATATTTATGTTACTTCTTAATTTTCCCCCTCTCTTCTTACCCCATTCTAAATGGTTGTATCCCCCCTTGGGCAGCCCTATAATTGGAGGTTGGCTTCCCAAGGTTTTCTAAATGGTTGTAAAATTTTAATCTTTATTTTAAATTCATGAGATGTAATTTAATTTTAAAGTCCAATGGATGTAATCGCTTGAAGACATGAGATGATCTTTGAGATGAAAGAAGAGGAACGTGACTTCAAGGAAGACAAAGTTTCGAGTGGGAGCTTCTCAAGTTTCAAGGAGTTGAAGATCTTCAAGAATCCCATGACCATACCATATTATTGCTTACTTTATTTGCTTTATATGGTTTGCTACATGTTAGTACATCGGGTAATATTTGCTTGTGCGCGTTACTAGATGCATGTGATGTATGATGGTTAGGAGTAACAAGGTTAATGTGTAGTAATGTTAAAATTACCGTATTGCCCTCGACTAAGTAAAACAAGTAATAGTGCGGGAATCTTTAACGGCTAGAATCCTGTGGCCTCCTATCGCGATGAGAGAATGGACTATCCATAGACCACTTTGGAAACTCCGAAAGGATAAACTTAGTGATTAGTGGATAAGTAGCATCCTCCCATCTCCGGCGTGATAAAAAACAATCATAGTAAATAGGTATAGCCTGAATGTCAGCATTACCTAAAAGCCATGAATTGTTTTGAGGAGATAGATACCTACTTGACTTAAGTGTGCAGTGAACGCCGAAAGGCTAAGTTGTCACTTAGGTGGCCAAAGTATATTGGAGGTCAACCCTTATATTAGGGTATTGACAGCAAAGTATACACATAGTGAACTCCGAAAAGGCTAAGCTATGCATATTAAAGGCTTAGAAGACTCCAATTCACATTTTCAACTGAGAGGGATGTTAATTTTGTGAGTTACCATTGGAATGTGATGCATGATTCCTTAATTATTTCAATGGTATAGTTTTTTTTTTTTTTTTGATAGGTATTTCAATGGTATAGTTGCTACTTAATTGCTTGTACGTTATTTGTAGACCCTAACTGCCATCAATACAACCAACAACGCCGCCCTCAATTCCCTACTTAATGACAATAGACTGACCGGGACTAATTACCCCCAGTGGGGGCGAAAGCTTAGTACATTAAGGTATTTATTGAGATCCAAATTTTGTGATTACATGAGAATCCCATAGCTTCCGCCGCCTCTAATAGGTTACTACCCAAAGATGCCTCAAGGAATTCACAACTTGGAAAATATATCGCCTTCATAAACTTTGCCCAACAAGAGTCAGGGTCACTATATAATATCCACGCTGACTTGGCCAGAGCCTTGTTATGTCTAGCTAGATCGTGAAAGCCTCGGCCACCATGCTCCTTCGAATGGCAAAATTTCTCCCAGGAAAGCCAATGGATCTTAGAGGAGTCTTCGATACCTCCCCAATAAAAGTTTGTTGCTAACTTCTTCAATTTAGAGTGATGAGCCCTAGGGAGAATAAAATGGGTGCCCGCAAAATTGGCCATTGGCAATACAGCCACCTTCAGAAGGGTTTCCCTGCCAGCGTGAGAAAGATTTATCTATGCTCATTCAAACATACGTCTGTTGGTTCTATCAGTGATCTCATGAAAAGGTTCGGTCTTATTAGCTCTAATGATCGAAGGAAGGCCGAGGTACTTTGTTGATCCATCACCATACGGGATCTTAAAAATCCTGGAAAGCCATATCTTGAAGCGAGGGGTTGTGTTTGGACTAAAGCAAAGGCTCGATTTCTTCATATTCAAAACTTGGCCACTAGCCCGGTAATACAGGTAAACACAACCTTTCAAATTATGCAATTCTCGGAGGTTCATTTCAGCAAACAAAAGACAGTCGTCTACAAAGAGAAGGTGGGAGAGGGGTTGTCCTCTATTCTAGATTTTGAGTCCATGTATAAGCCCATTTGCTTCAGCTCTTGCTAGGACACTGCTTAGGGCCTGTGAACATAAAATAAACAAAGCTGGGGACAGGGTATCCCCTTGCCTGATGCCTCTTGAAGGCTTAGCTGAGCACCTGATTGAACCATTAACAAGGAGCGAGTAATGCACGGAGGAAACACATGCCATGATTAGGGGATAAACTTACAAGAGAAGCCCATGGTTAGTAGAAGTTGGGATAGGAACCCCCATTCCACTCGATCGTATGCCCTCCTCATATCGAGCTGTAACGCCACAAATCTCTTCTTCTTAATGTAGTGAAATGCTTTGTGAGCCATATAGATGTTGTCAGAGATGAGGAGCCCAGGAATGAAAGCTGACTGGAATGGACATATAATATTAGGGAGGATCATCTTCAATCTCAATGACAGAATTTTCATGACCACCTTCGTCACCACACTACATAAACTGATAGGCCTGTAGTGATCAATCTCCTTTGGATTTCCCACCTTAGGAATGAAGCAAATGATATTGTCAGAGCCGATCTGGTTAGGGCAGAATTGGTCAGAGCCGATTCTGTTCCGAATCGATTGGCACCAACCAGTTATTATCAATATAGGGGGTGAAACTAGAATCGGCCCTAGATCGGGGATCAGTTCAATTCAACTAAAAATATAAAGGAATTGGTTAAAGAATTAGGAATCGGTTAAGGAATCGTTGTTTCAATTCCGATTTAAGTTATACTGATTAAGATCGATGGAAATCGAGATCGGTATCAGCCAATTCCGTTATGAATCGACCCATCAACCTATCTGATTCCCGACTTTTTAAACCCTAGCCATGATAGAGATGAAAGAAAGGAGTAAAAAGAGAGAGAGACAAGGGACAAGATGCAAGATCTCTGTCTTCAAAAATAAAAGGGGAAGAGAGTGAGTGCCAGGGCAGGGAGATTTTCAACTGTCAGCCCCAACGGTTAAGCCGGTCCAGCCTTAACCATCAAATAGACCGGTTGAACCCTGTCTCCCACTTATAGGTTCTCCTTCGTTTCTTTCTCTAGGGTTTTATCAAGGGCTTAGCAGGAGAAAACATCGAAAAAATTTCCGAATCTTGCAAGCAAAGAAGCTTTGATGAACTACAAAACCCACTCGACAAATTTTAGGTAATTTGTTCACTGATGTTTTCTTTTTCTGTTATAAAACCTCTTTATTTCCTCAGCAGAGATGAAAGAACGCATCTCTGCGTCTTTGAAAACCTTTTTCTCAAATCTTTTTCTAACATCTCAGAATCTGTAATCCAACCATCTGTCATGGTACTTCTGCTGGAGAAGATATGAAGGGAAACTACTAATCAATGTGACGCTTCTCTTTTGTATCTTTTTTAGTTTTTTCCCTAAGCATGCAGAGGAGATTTGTTTGTGGAATTGTGGGTTATGAATTATGATGGTTTATATGGGGAGTGAGCAGTGTTTATGAGGGATTTCATACTTTTTGTAAATGATTTGTACTTCTCTTCTTATTATTCTGGTATGCTTTTGAAGTTCAATGCTGCAGCTCAAGCAATTAGATAAGATTTGGAACGCTTGGTTTTTTTTGTTTGTTTTTTGGGTGAACGATGGCTTGGACTTCTTGCTTGGTGGTTAGGCACTTACAGTGAAAATGTTTCAGCCTTACATTCTCAATAATATTCTGCTTCCCAAATTTCTGACTTTTCCTTTAATAACTTTGTCATGGTTGCTAAATCATTCTTATCATCCTGAGATTTATTGGAATCCAGATTTATTGGAATCATTCTTGACTTCTTTCTGTCACTCAAGAAATATTCACCACTTTCCAGGTGAAGATCAATCTTACTGGTCTATTGAGGAGGAGGAGAGGGCGTATAAAGTTTCTTCTCTTTACCCTTAACTTTCTTTTTCTTTACATTTTTCTTCTTGAAACTGGGAAGGTATCTATCCCAGGCCCCAACTCTCATTTGCAAGTTCTTGATTTTTTTAAAGCTCCTGTTTGATCATGAGCTCCTTGATGTGGTAAAATGGATGCTTTTTATTCTGCATGCAGCCATGCAATCTTCAACAATCCTTGTGAAGAACAACCAGGTGATAAGGGAGATTTCCTATTGTTGTTAATGTTTTTGTTCATTATCAATGTTGTTATTTACAGCTTCAAATTTCTCTTGGGTGCATTTGCTATTGATTTTCTTTTAATATTATTTGGTAAGCGTATATTGTTGTGATTTTTTTTAATGCATAGGAGGACAATAAAAATGACAAAAAAATCAGGGCCAAACAGGGTCAATTTGGCCCGGACAAAAATCAGGGTCAATCAGGGTCTGGGCTGGGCTGAGCCTGGCAGGGTTGGGCCTGGGTTGAGTTTTTTAAACTGAGTCAGGGTCAGGGCGGGCCTGGGCTAAGCTAAAGGGTTCCAGGGTTGAGCTAAGATTTTTAAAAACCCGGCCCTGTTTCACCCCTACCCCTAGGTGCACCACAGATTTTTTAAGTGTGGTGCAGTGTCTAATGCGCTAGGCAGTGCACCGCACTTGAGAGGATGAAAATTTGAGGTCACAGGTTTGAGTCTGGAAACAGCCTCTTTGCTTCCCTTTTTTTTATTATTTTTAGACATTACCTCAGCCGACCTTAAATCACTTCTTGCCGGGTCTGCCATCCCAGCTTCTACTCGTGACGAGTTTCTCTTCTTACACTGGCATCGTACTCTCACAGCTCAAAAAACTAATTATTTGGTAACAAAAGAAGAACAGAAGAGCAGAGGACTAGGTTCAGAGACTTCGCTTCCGTTGCATTGCCACCGTTGGAGTTAAAGCGGTTGCAACAGGTTTTCATTTCCGTTTCCTATATGCCTTAAATACGAGCATTTATTTTTGAATCTGTTTGTGGTTAATTAGTTCTTGACTTCGCTCAAATTGAATGAGCAGAATTTGGAGGTGAGCTAGGGATGACGACTCGAATCGCTCCGGGCGTTGGAGCGAACCTCCTGGGCCAACACTCGGCCGAGAGGAATCAAGACGCCACTGCTTATGTTGGCAACCTCGACCCCCAGGTTTTGCTTCTTACAGTATTACCCTTTCTTCTTCACCATCTCTCCCCCCCCTCTTTCATTCCTTTATCATTCTAGTTCTCTCTGTGAATATTTGTTTAATATCTATGTCTGTTTTACTGCCTTCTGGATATTATTGCGTATATCTGAATGCTGAATCTTCATTTGTTGTGTGGAGGTAATTCTAAGTTTCGTCTTGCAAATTGTAGTTCTGATGACGAAACTAGGGTTGGAAAAACGGGATTTAAGTCGTCAATTGGAGATTTGTGCTTGAGTTGTTTTATGTCCTCAGGAGTACTAGGTATTGGTCTATTCAAGCTATGCATTGTGCTTCTGAAACTACCTTCTAGATTCATATTTAAGCAAGAATCGAAGGGAATGGAGCAGAAAATGTTCTAAAATCACTTGATAGAATTCATGCTTGTCAAATATGTGTCTAACAGGTTAGAAGTCCACACTGTTGTTCTATAGGTTTTTCGGGGCTTTTATTGTTTGCCCATTTTAGGTATATACTGGACAGCAACCCTTTTATCTGCATTGTCTTCCTTGTTCCTTGGTTTTAGAAGAGGGTTTGGTCTCTGTACTTGTTGCGATTCATTCTGCTGTGAATCCATCCACGATCAAACCTCCTAATCTTTTTTCTAAATTTGTTACAAATGAACTTATTAAGAAATGAGGAAAGAGATCTACAATGGCAACCCTACAGGCTCGATAAGAATCTTGGGGCTTTGAGATAAAACATAGTCACAGAAAACATTAGCAAATGCTATGTATCACTGTCTCACAACCAAGGTTCAAGATTTCGGCAGGCTACCCCATTTCGTCCCCTGCTGAAACCAAGATATTTCAGCGGAATGGAGATGAAATTTGATACAGAATACCTTTTTGGTCCCTAAACAGTGGAATTTTCCCTTCAAATTTCAGGGAGTCCCTATTTAAGCATGAATACACATGTTTGAATCATTAGATGCCCCAAAAGAAAAAAAAAGTGGTAATTTGGCTTTGAACCGATGTTTCTAATGTATAACATAGCCTCTTGTATCCTTTCCCTTATATAATTTATTCTACACATAATTTAGGCCAACACCATACAACATTCAATCAAAATAATAGACAAATGCATTAGGAATGAAGAACAAATAAAATCAGCAAGCATATATCAAAGTGTAAAACAATTTAACATTACAATCATACATAAATTGCTTCCTCAACATGTGTCATCATAGACAATAAGTACTAGTTGCCAAATGTTTTAGACATTCAATATTCCAAGTTATACACCCCCACCCCATCTTCAATACCACATAGAGTTCCTGGGAGGGTCAAAACATCACTTGTAGCTTGGAACCAAATGAATGAATGTTCAGACTGTATGAAGAATCTCTCAAAGTCTATCACAGATTCACAATAGCCCTATAGATGGAATCATCAATATATGCGAGGTAACCCAACCTAGGATATGGATCATCATCGGGTTGTAAAGACGATACTGCATGTATGGATCCACCTTAACTGCTTGGCCGAGTGGGCATATATGGTTGGATGTCGGGTATAAGTTGAGGCCATATCACTATACTCACCATATCCACCATACTCAAAATTAGAGCTACCTTGGGCAAAGGAGGGTGTACACCATTGCCCATACCCACTATATCTACTACCCTCCTCAAGACTTTGGTCTCCAAGAGTGCTAGACAAGCTTGTAATTCAAGAGTCTAGATCCATCCTATCTTCCTCCTCCTTTGGTTTGAATTTACAGTGCAGACCTCTCGGGTAGCCTCTACAAAGGGCATGTGCACCGTGGTTGACATATTGTGTGTATGGTCAAACTGAGTCTCCCCTCTGAATCGGATGTGCTTATCGGTCTGGTCATGCTCTTCCCCTTCCCCCTCTTCCTGGATATTATCTCCACCTATGGCTGTAGGTTGATCACCCCCATCATAATCATCCCTCACCACCACCATGTCTGATGTAGATGGTTTGCGAGTGACGGGGGGATGCCAGACCAATTGACGTCTTCCTCATCATTTCCCAAGCCCGATTGGGATTAAAAAGGTTGTGGTGCCTGTGAGTGAACCTCGCTCTAATGTGACACAAACATGTCGACATCATTATGCATCTGTCTGCAATTTTGAAGTTAGATTCACCCCTAGGCTCATCCAATATAAGGGCACCTCGCTCCTTCACCCACTTGTAGAGGGGATGAAGCAGTATTTGGGCATTGGCAGCAGTGCCAAGAAAAGAAGAAGTGATTTCAGGAATTTTAGAATTCCTAGTCTCACTGGGAATCCTTTTCCTACTCTACTAGTGAGCTCTATGTTGCCTTGTTCATACGGGGTGTTCCATGATATGGAAATCGACCACCCGTGCGGAATGAGGGTGAATATTCCATTATGATCGACTTCCTGCTGTCACGAAGGACGGCAGCAAAGGCTGGAACAGCATCGTTCTGTCCTATCAGAACTTCAGCAACGAGAAGGATGTAGCGTTTAAGAACTTGTCATCTACGTAAAAACAGCAAGTTCGCATGATGCATTTGAATGAAACTTGAGTTATTTATTAGTTCTTATCAATGATTGAAGAAATGAAAGGGATTACAAAGTCTTAAATGAAATGAGTGGGCATTCTGTTTTCAGTTTTTTTTTCCTAGTTCAGGCTAGATTAGGAATCTATAAGTCCAATCCTGTTTATGATTTGATTTTCTTTCATTATGTGAAGTCCTAGTTGTTTAGGACTCCAAACACAGCTGGAGGTTCCTGAGTCAGTTTAAGAATTGTTTTAAGTCTTTTATTGGTCAATTAAGTACCCAGCTTGATTACTAGTTATTTAGGTTATTTCTATTCATGTTATGAGTCATATTTGGAGAGTTTATATATAATTTTGTGACCAACCTTTAAGCTATACGAATTTTATTATGGATAAAGCATGCTTTTTGCTGTTCCTTTTCTGTTTTACTGAGAAACTAGTTGTGGGATTCAACTACTCTATTGGTGAGATTCCAGAAAGGCCAGGTGAGAGGTCTGGCTATATCTTCTTCTCCTAATCCTCTTCTTCATTAGTTAATCTCTGCAAAGATATTGCAGGAATCGATACTTAGTTGGGAAGTCCTATCTCAAGTATGATTCTTCTGAAACTCTAGATCAGACCTATGGATCGACTTTTGGTATTCTGTTCCTATATCTGAATATAGTGATTCATTGAAATTTGAATTACATCTGAAATCCAGATCACTGTTTTATCACTTATTCTTTAATTTCATTTTAGATAATGAAACCATTCTATTACTACCAACCCAAAGAAATACGACCTCTTTGAGATATACAGTTCATGCCTCTTTCTCCTAAGACTCTAGGGTTTTTTTCTATTTGATCCTGCCTGAGATTTGATCTATTCAGGTTCTAGTTCTACATTAGTGTGTGGGTGTTCTTTCATTGTCTTTATAATTTTGAACACCATGGACTGATCTCAGTGGAGGTTCAATAATGGAACTGCTTTTGGGTTTGTATTACTCTATTGAACTTCACTTTTTTAAATTAATTGAACTTTTAATTTGCTTCGTATTTGATGATGATCTTTTTTCAGGTCAGTGAGGAATTACTATGGGAGTTGTTTGTTCAAGCAGGCCCTGTTGGTAGGTTTCATTTTTTCCATTATTATAACTTACCTATTTGAGTAGTTGTTGGATAACTATCATGAATGTTGTTATAACCGCTTATCGCAAAAGCTCGAGCTGTTAGGAAGGGCACACAATAATGTATATCACACCCCCACACATGCAAACCTACACATAGTGCTCTACATGTGACACCAACACGTGACACTAAGGGAATAGGGTGTAGAGGCACAACAACACACTCCTACACTCCTATGCACCTCTGGACTTACCAAAGATCAAACACCCAACCTCCTGGCTTTGATTCCATGTAGTAGATCTGAACACTCAATAAGCCAGAGCAGAGAAAAGCAATAAAGAAAAGAGAAGAGAAAGAAAAGGGAAGAAAAGTGATCGATTAGAGAGAGAACTCTCCCCACCGATCTAATATATTAATTAGTGTATATCCTGTAATGGGCTACAGCGGTAAGGCTGCATACATTATGACCCTCCCCAGACCCCGCAGTGGCGGGAGCCTCGTGCACTGGGTACGCCCTACGCCCTTATATCCTGTAATGACAATAATACTCTTCCCTTAATAGGCTACTGATCCAGTACTCCTCACAATTTGATCTGGTAAATCACCAATATGATTCAATACAGCTCAACTAAATAGGGTAATGATCCAGTACTTCTCACCAACACTGCAACACTCCTCCTCGAGGTGGAGAATAGACATCTCCCATGACCAGCTTGTAACACATAATTAAGTACGAACCACTATTGACAACCTCAGTGAAATATCACCTAACTGATTACTGATCTGATGAACGAACATAAGGATGAGGCTTTCTTGAATTGTTTTTAGTTGATCTATATCGATTTCAATAGTGATATTATCTCATTTTCTTCGTCATGTTACAGTCAATGTTTATGTGCCAAAGGATAGAGTGACAAATCTTCATCAAGGATATGGGTTTGTGGAGTTCCGGAGTGAAGAAGATGCGGACTATGTGAGTATTGCATGCAGTTGCATCTTAATTATCTTTGCTTTTGAATTAGGTCATAAAAGGCATTTCTATCAAGAAAAATAAGAGCCTTAAAGGTTAACAAACTATTTGTTAAAGTGTATTGAGCTCATAGGGAGAAGGGTAGTCTTGATTAGAATATTTCATTATTCTGATTGAGATTCCCTCCCTCATGTGTCTCTTCTAGTATTCTTAGAAGTCTTTAGTCCTAGTCCTAGTTCTTGTTTTATTTCTATTTTCCTATTGTAACTAGAATTCCTAATCATATTAGGAATTCCCCCTTCCCCCCCCCCCCCCAATTTTGATTGTAATATATTCATATAAATACAAGCAGTTTGAGGGAGGCGGTCAAGTTCAATCTTCCGTGACAGCTCTCCTCTCTTCTCCCACTTCTTCTCTCGGTTCTGGGTTTCTTTTAGTGCATTCTGTTACATGGTATCAGAGCACAACCATTAGTTGGATGTTACTCTGCGATTTTGGTTTGATGGTCTTTTCAAGTTCTTCTTAAAGGGGGTGCGACACCTTATGCTGCATATTACTACAAATTAAACCCTAGATGGAGTTTTCAATTGAAAACTAGGGTTTTACTACTGACCTGAGGTGCAAGATCAATTGGAGATCATCTACTTAAGCTGCGGTTTCTTCTTGAAGACTATTGATATATCTAATTCTGGTCCAGTCAGTGGATCATATTGAAGACTGAAGACTGAAGACCTTCTCTACGAGGTATTTCTGTTCTTATTTCTACTTTGTTAGATTTCTATTTCTCCAATCGATCCATTTTCCTGGTGGGAACTTTTGGACTTTGCTTCCCTTCTCCTAGAACACCACTTGGCTATCTATTTTTGGCGTTTTGGGGGTTGATAAACCCTTGGAGTTGATACTCTCCTCTGCTGATTGTGTTATTGCTACTGATTTGGGTTCATAAAGCCTAATTTTCTACTTCTGAGTGTGCTATCACTATTTTTGTGATTACTACTGCCTTTTAGGGTTCTTAAACCCTAATATTACCACTGCCGATAGTGCTGCTGGTTTTAGGTCATTAAGACCTTCCATTGCTACTGCCGAGTATACTGCTGCCGTTTTTTGGGTTGTTTCAGATCCTAATATGGTTATATTCAATAGCCAATTGACATATTGCTGTTACTACTCCCTATGATTGATCCTAAACCACCTATGGACAATGTCCAAGTTCAGATTACTACTATTAAACTCTCCGGAGTTTCAAATTATTTGTTATGGGCCCAGGCAGTGCAAGCTTACATTCATGCCAAGGGAAAATCAAATACATTACAGATGACCCTCCTGATTGTGATCCTAAGGATCCTGCCATAATCACAGCTCATGATGAGTGGATGCGTGAAAATTCTATTATCAAGATATGGTTGTGGAATAGTGTTCAACCTGCTATTGCATCCAATGTGATGTTTCATACTCTTGCTAGGATGTCTGGAATGATCTGTGTGAAAGCTTCTCTCAAGAAAGGAATATCTCCCGCATGTATGATCTCTATGAGAAACTTTTTACTTTCCAACAAGGAGATAAATCCTTGAATGAATATTTTGCCAGTTATAAGGAGATCATTGAAGAACTCCAGATACATCAGCCCCTCACTACCAATCTGGACCGGTTGAAACAACAAAGAGTTAAGGTCCATGTTGCAAAATTTCTAGCTGGACTACATCCTGATTACCAGTCTGTAAAGAGGCAGTTACTCATAGGGGAGAAGGTTCCTTCTCTTAATGAAGTCTTTGTACTAATCGTCTGGCTAATCCATCCAAAACTGATAATACACCTAAGGATAACTCAGCCTTTGTTACCAATCATGGGAGAGGACGTGGTCATGGCCAATCCAGAGGCTATGGCCGTGGCGCTGGTGGACGTGGTACAGGTTCTCAAATTGCTGACAAGTCTTCCTATCAGTGTTCTTATTGTGGCAAATCGAATCATACTGTGGGTACTTGTTGGGCCAAGCATGGAAAACCTGAGTGGGCGAATGAACTAGCCAATGCTGCTATGACCGACACTACTACTAAGAAACCTACTGATGATATGAATTAGAGTTCTGGTACTTCATCTTCCGTGTTTTGCGATGGTGGCGGCAAGCTAGTCAAATGCCTTCAACAACTTGAAGCTGCCTCTGCCTCTACCTCTACCGCCATCTTAGCCTATAAAAGTAACTCGGTTTTTTATCCTTCTTCTACTTCATGGCTTATTGATTCAGGTGCTTCGTGTCATATGATTGGTGAATCAAGTTTGTTTTCTTCAATAAATCTTGTTCAAACCTCTTATAGCGTTATCCTAGTTGATGGGTCTTCTACTCAGGTAGCTGATCATGGAATTGTTTCACCAACATCCTCCATGACCTTCTCTCTTGTTCTTCATGTCCCTAAATTACCTTTAAATCTTTTATCTGTCAGTCAACTCACTAAGTATCTTAACTGCTTAGTAACTTTCTATCCTTCTTACTGTATTTTTCAGGACCTTCAGACAAGGAAGATGATTAGTGGATGGCTTGAGCGCGATGGGTTGTATTACTTGGATGGCACTGGACCTTCTACTGCTACTAGTGCTACCATACCATCTACCATGTAATGACATCTACGTCTTGGTCACCTGTCTCTACCTAAACTCCAATTAATGGTTCCTAGTTTTAGATCCACATCTCGTCTTGAATGTGAAGTCTGTGAACTTGTCAAACATCACCATGCCTCCTTTCCTGCCCGTACTACACCTAGAAGTTCTTCATTGTTTTCTTTAATACATTTTGATATTTGGGATCCGTGTCGAGTTCGTAATAGGCTAGGATTTTCTTACTTTGTTAGTTTTGTGGACGATTATTCTTGTTCCACTTGGGTTTATTTGTTGATGGACCAAACTCAATTTCTTAACGTATTCAAAAAAATTTATCAGGAAATAAAAACTCAGTTTGGCACATCCATAAAATTTTTTTCGGTCTGATAATGCACTTGAGAACATTCAAACTGTGATTTTTGTTTTTTGCCTCAGTTATGGTCTTATTCACCAAACTAGTTGCTCTTATACTACACAACAAAATAGAGTGGCCGAATGCAAAAATTGATACTTACTGGAAGTGGTCTGGTGTATTATGCATCACATGAATGTCCCCAAACGCTTTTGGTGTGATGCTGGCCTTACTGCTTGTTATCTTATTAATCGTATGTCGTCATCTGTATAAATAATAAAATTCCTTTTTTTGTTCTTTACCCAGATAGTTCCTTATTTACCTCTCCACCACGTGTTTTTAGTTGCGTATTTTTGTTCACATTCGTCAACCTACCATTGATAAACTATCTCCACTGTCTATTAAATGCATTTTCCTTGGTTACTCTTGAACTTTGGAAGGATATAAATGTTTTGATCCGGTTTCTAATAAACAGTTTATTAGTGCTTACGTTACCTTCTTTTGAAAATGCTCCTTATTTTTCTCGTTCTTCTATGTCGTTCACTGTGACCAATGAAGTTCTTCTAGATCATCCCTTACCTGTTACCATTCCCATCTCCTCACTTCCATCGGTTCGGGTCTATTACCTTCGCCAACGTCGATCACCAACCTTACCATCTACCACTACTAGTAGCCCCCACTGTCCCAACTAGTGCAACTGGTCCACTACTCTCTACTCCCTGTGTTCCGGATCTGCCATCTGCTATAACAGATGCTTCCCCTCCCGTCACTCAATCTGATTCTGATGTTGAGAGCTCCATCGACTTACCAGTCGTTGTCCGTAAAGGTACTCACTCTTGTACTCAAAAGTCACACAAATCTTTAACTATTTATCCTATTGAGCAGTATGTTTCCATTTCTTATCTTCCATCCTACTATCACCCACTTGCTTCCGCTTTATCTACTAACTTTGTGCCTAAAACCCACCATGGGGCATTTTCTCATTTTGGTTGGAAGGCTGCCATAGTTACCGAGATGGATGCTTTATTATCTAGATATACTTGGACTCTGGTTCCATTACCTACTGGGAAGGATCTTGTTAAGTGTCGGTGGGTTTATACTATCAAATACAATCCGGATGGTTCTGTTGAGCAGCTTAAGGCTCGCTTGGTTGCTAAAGGCGATACTCAAACTTACGGTGTTGATTACTTTTAGACTTTCTCGCCTGTTGCCCGCCTGGATTCAGTTCGTATTCTTTTTTCTCTGGCTGCCAATTTCGACTGGCCCTTATAACATATGGATATCAAAAATGTTTTTCTCTATTGTGATCTTTAAGAGGAGGTTTATATGGAGCAACCTCCAGGGTATGTTGCTCAGGGGGAGAATTCTACCAAGGTTTGCAAACTTCGTAGGTCAATTTATGGGTTGAAACAATCTCCTAGAGCATGGTTTGATAAGTTCAACTCCATTGTCACTCAGGTTAGGTTCTCACAGTGTTATTCTGATCATTCTGTCTTTCTTCGTCGTCGTAGTTCAAAGGTGGTGGTGATTATGGTCTATGTGGATCAGTGGATGATATTATTATATCTGATAATGATGCTTCTGGTATTGCTCAAGTTAAATCATATCTTCCTCAAAACTTTCAGATGAAAGACTTGGGTGTTCTCAAGTACTTCCTTGGTATTGAAGTTTTGCGAAGCAAGAAAGGTGTTTGCTTATCTAAAAGGAAATATGTCCTTGATCTTCTGACTGACACTGGAATTTTTGCTTCCAAAGTAGCAGATACTCCCATGGATCCCCATCAAAAGCTAGGGTTTATTGAGAGAGGATTTTTCAGATGTTCATCGGTTTAGAGGATTGGTTGGGAAAGTCATTTATTTTACTGTTACTCGCCCATATATATCCTTTGCCGTTGGAGTTATTAGTCAGTTTATGCAACATCCAAAAAAAATTCACTAGGATGCTGCTTGTCTTGTGTTTCGATATCTAAAGGGTGCTCTTGGTAAGGGTCTTATTTATCGGCCTAATCAGAAAGCTAATTTGGTTGGGTTTTCTGATGCTGATTGGGCTGGTGTTGATGATGATAGGCGTTCTACTACTGGTTATTGTACCTTTGTTGGTGGTAATTTAGTTACATGGAAATGCAAGAACCAAACTACCGTTGCTCGGTCGAGTGATGAGGCTGAATATTAAGCAATGACACATACTGCAGCTGACTTGATGTGGGTATAATCATTGCTCTAGGAGTTGGGGTTCTCTATCATTCAACCTATGAAGATGTTTTGTGATAATCAAGTTGCTATCTATATTACTAGTAACCAATGTTTCATGAGAGGTCTAAGCACATTGAGGTTGATTGTAATTTTGTTCGGGATGCTGTTATGAAGAAGTTGATTTCTACTCCATTTGTTTCAACTACTAATCTACCAAGCCGTTGTTTGGATCTGCCTTTCGTAGCAGTTGTTCCAAGCTAGGTTTAGGTGATTTATACGCTCCAACTTGAGGGGGAATGTTAAAGTGTATCGAGCTCATATGGAGAAGGGTAATCTCGATTAGAATATCATTATTCTGATTGAGATTCCCTCCCTTATGTGTCAATTCTATTTTGGTTATTATTAGGAATCATTAGTCCTCGTATTGTTAGAAGTCTTTAGTCCTAATCCTAGTTCTTGTTGTTTAGTCTTAGTCCTAGTTCTTGTTTTATTTCTATTTTCCTATTGTAACTAGGATTCCTAATCATATTGGGAATTAAGGGTATCAATCAGTACGGTATCGGTAATCAGGTATGGTAAAGAAAACATGTACTAGATACCGATATTGTACTGTACCGCATAATATCTATATTTCTAATACCGATACCGTGCCGATTCGGTACGGTATAGAAATCGGTATAAATTTGGTACACAAACGGTTTGAAACATTTGGAATCCTTACCAAATTTTAAAGATGACAATTAAAGCAAAGAAACCTGAAGTGACGGAATCGTAGACACGCAGATGATATCCATGGAAGCCCAAAACCGGAAGAGAAATGGAACTGAGCTCAACCACAGCTTGGACCGATCATCATATTACGGATCGTATTAGCTACTCAACAAGAAGATCAAACAGGAGTTAGAGAGAAGAATAAGAAGTTACAGAAGTCTAAATTATCAGGAGAAACGATCACTCACATGAGCTTGAGGACTCAGGAACGACTTGCTTAGGAAAATATATCAAAAGAGAGAGCTTCACAAGGCGAAGCTGATAAGACCCATTGATGTTTTGAAAGTATTACACTTCAATTGTCCAAACTCCATCAAAGCTTCAACTATTAGAAAAATAAATTATATTAGCGGGACTGCGGGAGAGAGAGAGAGAGAGAGAGAGAGAGAGAGAGAGAGAGAGAGAGAGCCGTTTGCAGCCACAGAGAAAGTCAGTCACAACAAAGTAGAGGAACAAGCTTTATAAAAGGCCGAAAGGGTATTAGAGTTTCAACTTTTCATATGTTTTGGCAGTTTTTACATGTTTACCCATATTCGGTATCGGTACATACCGAACGGTTTCAGTTTAGAAACTGATACCGTACCGAGGCCAATACCGATTTCTCATACCGTACCGTACCGAATTTGTAACGGGATGGTTTGGTACGGTTTTATGAGGTCGGTTTCGGTTCCAAATGGACACCCTTATTAGTAATCCTCCCTTTTTGGTTGTAATCTATTCATACAAATACAAGCAGTCTTAGGGAGGCTGTCAAGTTCGATCCTCCTTGACAGCTCTCCTCTCTTCTCCCACTTCTTCTCTCGGTTCTGGTTTTCTCTTAGTGCATTCTGTTACACTATTCAAGGTAACAACATCGGAATTGGATTTTCAGGTCAAGCTAGTTTAAAATATATAAAAAGTTTAGCATAGTTTTTCTGGTTCAATGTAAAATGTTGTCCAATAAAATACTTTAAGAGGAAAGGCTGATAGCGTAATCAGAAGATAGTAGCATTTTTTACTTGGTGGTTGAAGATCGAAATAAAATTTTCCTTTGCCATATTCTTCTACAGAAATATGGGGAGTATAGTTGCAAAATTTAGTTAGTAAGTTTATTGAGTGAGTTATACAGTTATTCTTAGTTTTAGTTGGAAATTTTCCACTTGGTTGTTGAATTAACTTTTTAGCATTTTACATCCAACCAGATGTAATGGAGGGAGGGGTAAGGAAGAAAGAGAATCCAGGAAGGAAATTAGAATTGCAGGGGTAAAAGAGAAGAAACCGTGAGAAGAAGAAGCAGTAGAAGAAGAAGAAGAGGGGGGATTAGAGTTGCAGGGAGAAAAGAGAAGGAGGGGGGGGGGGGAGGAGGGTGCAAACGCACATAGCCAGAAACTCAATTCATTCTTTCCATTCAATTCTGTTCCCATTCCTTCTCAAAATATAGTCTTTTAAAAAACTTAAAGTTAAAAAAATTGCAGAAAATAACTCCCTAACAACTACTTCTACAGCAATAACTGTCCTTTAATAACTACTTCTACAACAATAATTGAAATAAAAACTAAATGCAAGGCTGGTAGGACTTGGACTTGGGCCTGAGATGGTATCCCTCGGTGTATCTAATTGGGCCTGGGCTAGGGCTAGTAGGAAGAGCCCCCAAAGTCCTGCATCAACTCTCCCTTGCTTTAAAAAAACTCGACCTCGAGTTTGGATAAACCCGGGATCCAGTCCATCTGCTGCACATCCATGCCGTTCAAAAGCTCCGATAATTCATGACAAAAAGAGATGAAATCTTGAAACAGCACGTCCTCTCAATATTGTTGAGTGGACTGTCAAAGTCATACACCATTACTGTTGCATCATCTCCAGTGTTGTTTGTCATTCCAACTTGGGATAAGATGGAACAATATGGAATGGTTGGTTGTTGCAATCGTGTGGCTAAAGGGGTTCAATGGATGTTATGGTAAAGAGGATAAGGTAGTTGTATAAGAGTATTTTGGAGTTCTGGCTTGGGGTTTCCAGAACAGGGAAGGAACAAGATAAGAGAACTTAGATAGGAGAAGAAAGATAAGAAGGGAAGAGAGACTAAAAGGGAGAAGAATCGAAAAGAGAGAGATTCACCCAGGTTTGGGCTCTGATACCAGATAATGGGGGGAGGGGTAAGGAAGAAAGAGAATCCAGGAAGGAAATCAGAATTGCAGGGGAAAAAGAGAAGAAACCGTGAGAAGAAGCAGTAGAAGAAGAAGAAGAGGGGGGATCAGAGTTGCAGGGAGAAAAGAGAAGAAAGAAGAGGGGGGGGGGGGAAGAGACTGCAAACGCACACAACCAGAAACTCAATTCATTCTTTCTATTCAATTCTGTTCCCATTCCTTCTCAAAATACAATCTTTTATAAACTCAAAGTCAAAAAAATTGCAGAAAATAACTCCCTAACAACTACTTCTACAGCAATAACTGTCCTTTAATAACTACTTCTACAACAATAATTGAAATAAAAACTAAATGCAGGGCTGGTAAGGCTTGGGCTTGGGCCTGAGATGGTATCCCTTGGAGTATCTAATTGGGCCTGGGCTAGGGCTAGTAGGAGGAGCCCCCAAATGTCCTGCATCAAGATGGAGCCGCAACTCAATATATGTTAATATGATATCATTTTCCATGTTCCTTGGTAATTGGAATAATGAATCCTCTAAATCATATGGTGAATTCCTCCACACGTACACCCCCCCCCCCCCAAAAAAGAAAAGAAAAGAAAAGAAAAAGGATCTTTGTTTGCTCGTTGTATGATCACTTTGTCAGAAGTGTAGTTAATGTAATACTGGATTTGAATAATTACAACAGTACCAAAACAGAATCTTTTCGCAGAGAATAAAATCCAAAATAGGGAGAATATCTTATATAGAAAAATTAGATGATCATATTGAAACAAAACTCAGGTCGAATTCTATTCTCAAGGTAAGGAACCCTTGCTGAAATTCCAGGTTGATCCGACTGCTGGATCTGAAGATATGGATCTGTTAACGAGAGAGCTGTATAACTCTCAGTATTAGTGCCTAGCGCTAATACCGAGAGGAGAGTAGTGAGAAGGGTAGTTTAGGAAGTTTCCCTGATTCAGTTTTTAAGTTGTTTACCTGGTTTACCCTTATGATTATTATTTAGTGAAGGAAAGAGGGAGATCACGATTGTATTGTGACTCCCAACTCTGCACATCGTCTCTCTCGATTTCTCTGCTTCTCTTCTTCTTTTCCTTCCATTAATTAACATGGTATCAAAGCTATAGGCACTGTTACAGCTCTCTACAATTATTCTCGTCTCTTCTATCAAGGCATCTATCAATATTGAGGAGGTGATTTCAGTTTAGAGAATTGCGGCTTCTTATTACTTTCGTTTGAAGGGGTGCAGCATCCTATGCTGCATTTTTTGGACTGATTAGTGATTAGTTCATGATATAAGATAAGAACTAGGTCTCTCTTTATGTGTTTTGGGGATTTATGGAGTGAAGATTGCGCTGGAATTGGAGGAGAATTTGTCGGCAGCACCCTGTCAGAGTTTTGAGTTCGACTTTTCCTAGGGAGATTAATCGAATTTTTTGGTGGAGCTTTTGAAGCTTGCTGGATTTTTGGAAGTATACACTTATTTTTCTGATCTGATTCTTCTTTTTAGATTGAAGTATTCTTCTCCCTAGAGAATCATCGACCTTGTTGGTTTGCATTTTTTGAACTAATTTTTGATAAAGATTGCTAGATTTGTCGGGAGCAGATTTGTTTTTAGCTGTTTGGTTCAGATTTGGTTAGACTCGATTGTCAGAATTTTTGGGCAGAATTTTTGTGCAATCTCACTCCATTCGTTGGCTGTGAATTATGGGTGATACATCGAAGACTGTGACGACTGAGGTTTTCTCTTCCTCCTCCAATCGTATCACTGAAAAGAAATTGGAGGGGATCACCAACTTTCAACAATGGAAGAAGATTGTTAAGTTGGTTTTGACGGGATGTGATCAGCAGGATCACTTATTTAAGACTAAACCTGATGATGACCCCTAATGGGATACTGTTGATGCTTGAATCTTGGGACAGATGTTGAATTCTATGGAACATCAGATTGTCAATTTGGTGACACACATTGATACTGTTAAGGAGTTGTAGGAGTACCTTAATGTTTTGTACTCTAGACAAAACAACCTCTCTCGCATTTATGATTTGTCCTAGGAGTTCTATAGGGTTGATCGAAAGGGTCGTTCTTTGACCCAATACTTTGCTGATTTTAAAAGGATATATGAGGAGCTTAATTGACTTCTTCCCATTACTTCTAATGTGGAAGCAATGCAAGGTCAGCAGTAGCAGCTTGCTGTTATGGCTTTTTTGGGAGGACTTGGGAAGGAGTTCGATTAAGTTCGTTCCCAAATTCTTGGTGGTGACAAGGTAGTCACATTGTCTGAGACCTTTTCCAGGGTTCTACGTGTCTCCCATGAGACTACTACTACTGTTGATAATTCGGCCTTGGCTTCTTTTCCCCAGAACCGTGGGCCCAATGGTGGGGCTGGTATTGGTGGTAATGGTAATAGTGGTGTTGGTCGTGCTTGTGCTGGTGGGGCTGGTTCTAGTAAACCACCTACCTTGGGTTCTCAAAATGTTTCTGATGGTTCAGGGCAAGTGAGGACTTGTCATCACTATGGTCGTCTAGGACATATCCAACGCTTTGTTGGAAGCTTCATGGCAAACCACCTCTCAGCAGCAGTTTGCCAATTTAGCTACCACTATTGAGTCTACAGTTTTTGCATCTCCACAGCCTGAGGGTAAGACCGTGAAGATGTCTGATGAAGAATATGCCTGTTTTACACAATTTCAGATTTCTCAGTCAGCCCAGCCTCCAACCGCCACCTTTGTTCAGACAGGTAATGCTACTGCCTGTATTTCAACTGCTACGCCTAGTCCCTGGATCATTGATTCAGGGGCATCGGATCACATGACTAGTGTTTCAGGTATTCTCTCTTCCATCTCACAACAAAATGGTGTAGCTGAGAGGAAGAATTGACATTTAATCGAAGTTACTCATTCTTTTTTATTTGAGATGAAAGTGGCTAAATCCTTTTGAGCTGATGCTGTTTTGACTTCTTGTTACCTCATTAATCGCATGCTTTCCTCTGTTTTAGGTGGCGGTATTCCCTTTTCTTTGTTGTTTCCTTCTCTGCCATTGTTTGTTTTACCACCACGAGTCTTTGGTAGTGTTTGTTTTATTCGTGATCATCGTCCGAGTGTTTTCAAG
Organism: Telopea speciosissima; assembly: GCF_018873765.1. Classification (NCBI taxonomy): domain Eukaryota; kingdom Viridiplantae; phylum Streptophyta; class Magnoliopsida; order Proteales; family Proteaceae; genus Telopea; species Telopea speciosissima. Next base: position 12,329,437 of record NC_057926.1, read on the forward strand.
TTGGATCCTAAGGCTCTCAAGTGTATGTTTGTTGGTTATTCTTGCACTCAAAAGGGTTATCGCTGTTATTCTTTTGAGTTGCGAAAATATTTTGTTATCGTTGATGTTTCTTTCTTTGAGTTTACTCCTTATGATGGTTCGCCTTTTACTGTGTCTGACTTGGATGATGATCTCCTTGTTTTCGTTGTTCAGCCTATTATTCACCATGTTCCGTAGGCTATCTCATCACTAGCACCTCCACCTATTGTGTTTCAACGTCACCAATGGAAAGTATGTAGTTGGACCCCCGCTCCTACGAATTCTGCCCCGTCTACTTCTTCGCCGACAGATCCTGCAATAGGTAATACTCCTATTCCTTTTGGAACCTCCTTCTGATCTTGATATTCCTAGTGCACATAGTAAGGGTGTTCGGGCTTGTACTCAACACCCCATTTCTAACTTTGTTTCCTATGCTGGTTTGTCTTCCACCTTTCATTCTTGTTTACAAACTGTTGAAAATCATCCTGTCCCTAAGTCTGTCGCAGTGGCATTGTCCAGTCCTGGTTGGAAGGTTGCTATGAATGAGGAATTGTTGGCATTGGAGGAAAATCAGACTTGGGATCCTGTTCCCTTACCCTCTGGTAAATCTGCTATTGGTTGTAGGTGGGTGTATGTGGTGAAGGTGAACTCTGATGGATCCTTGGCTCGTTTGAAGGCCCGTTTTATGGCGAAGGGCTATGCCCAAGTATATGGTGTTGATTACTGGGATACGTTTTCTCCTATGGCAAAGCTTGCTTCTGTTCGCATTTTTATTTTTCTTGTTGCTATTTACCATTGGCCTTTGTAACAGTTTGACATCAAGAATGCATTTTTGCATGTGGATTTGCATAAAGAGGTTTATATGCAGCAACCTCCTGGGTTTGTTGCTCAGGGGGAGTTTGGTTTGATTTGTAAGCTCAAGAAGTCATTATATGGGCTGAAACAGTCCCCTCGGGCTTGGTTTGGCCGATTCACTAAAGTTGTGTTAGAATTTGGGCTGACACGGGGTGGTAGTGATCATTCTGTATTTTTCCGCCGGTCTGATCCTGGAAAGATATTCCTTGTTGTTTATGTTGATGATATAGTTATTACAGGAGATGATATTTCTGGATTGAGAACTTGAAGGTGTATTTGCAGCAGAAGTTTCAGACCAAGGATCTAGGAAAGTTGAAGTATTTCTTGGGTGTGGAGGTGGCTCAGTCAAAGAAAGGAATTTCACTTTCGCAGCGCAAGTATGTTCTGAATCTTCTTTCAGAGACAAGGATGTTGGGTTCTAAACCTTTAGATACTCCTATGGATCCCAATGTAAAGCTTATGGCTGATGATGGTGATGTTTTGGGTGATCCTGAGATGTATCGAAGGTTAGTTGGCAAATTGAATTATCTAACAGTGACTAGGCCTGACATTGCCTTTCCTGTTAGTGTGTTGAGCCAATTTTTGTCTGGTCCTCGAACATCTCATTGGGAGGCAGTTGTGCGTATATTGCGGTACCTTAAAAAGGCTCCTGGACATGGTCTTCTCTATAGTAATCATGGCCATGGACGGATAGAGGGTTTTTCGGATGCTGATTGGGCAGGGGTTCCGATTGACAGAAGGTCGACCACAGGTTATTGTATATTTGTTGGAGGAAACCTGGTGTTCTGGAAGAACAAGAAACAAACAGTGGTTGCTCGTTCCAGTCATAGTCCGAAATCTCGCGAGATCTGGCCGAGATTCTCGATTTTTTGGAAAGCCGAGTCGAGATGCCATCCGAAACATAAAAGTGCAGTATCTCGGCGAGATATCGTCTCGAATGGGCTCGATAAACAGGATAAAACACAGAAGGAAAATGCAAAATCTTGGCGAGATCTCGGGTCGAAAAGTGTGTCTCGGGTATGGGGCTGGGTCATTTGACCCAAATGACTTCATTTAAGTCATTACAGAATCTGTTTTTGGGGCCTTAGGTCGACAGAGACTCCCTTTTGCTTCTCTTCTTCTCTTCCCTTCTTCATTTTTTGGTTGGATTCAAACATTTGGAAGTTGAATTTGGTGCCAAAGTGAAGATTGCAGCTCAATTTTGGAGGATTGCTTAAGTTTGTGAAGGTTTTTTGAAAGGTAAACCCATTTTCCCTAAACCTATTTTTTTGAAAAAAAATTGATGAAATCTTGGTAGATGGGTGTGATTTTGAGTTATGTTATACAAGTTCGGCCGATCTATCACTTGATGGAGGCTGAATGTTTTTTGGGTTATTAAATTATTTATTATAATTTCTAAAAAAAAAATGATTTTTTTTCAAAAAAGAAATTAAAAAAAATAGGATAAATACTTATTGTTTGGATGTGATCTTGATGTATGTTAGACTAGTTTGCATGCTCTACAGCCTCATGGAGTCATTTTTTTTTTTCACCCATTAAAAAAAATATTTTATTTTTCAGATTTAATAATAATATTATTAAAATAGTTAAAAAATATATAAAATTAAGGAAAAATACCTGTTTTTGTTGGAAAATTATGCACAACATTTGTACATAATGTCCGACTTCAAATGATGTCAAATACATCATTATGTTATAATATTTTATATTTGAAGGTATAATTATTTTTAATAAAAATTGTAAATATTATTTTTAATTAATAAATAAATACTAGGGTTAGGGAATAAATAAGAGAGGTATTTGATTGTTCTAGTAGCTTCATATTATGTTAATAGTTATGAATACAATACTTTATGTGTTTAATACTTTACTTAAGTCTGTAATAGTAACTAATACATGTTTTTTTATATAACAGTGTAAAAAATAAGATATTTCTTACACAATGGGGGATATAGCATGGTTACATGGAGTTCCGATGTCTGAGGACAAAAAGAAGTCAAAGTGTAACTACTGTGGAAAGATTTTAAATTTTGCAGGAGCAACTAGGTTAAAGGAACATTTGCCTGCTGGTTGTGCAAGCAATACCAGTATGAAGTGGGAACACAGGAGGACCCTGTTCATTTCACAGGTGAGTCAGTTTACACATGCCATACAAGATCAAGACCATGGTGGCCATAGCAAAACTTACAAGAGAAGGACGGGTCGCAAACACAACCAACCTCAGTATGATGGCACGAGTATGAACACCATGCTAGCAAGTTTTGGAAGCATGAGTATGGATACTGGTAGTCAGCATCAGCCGTGGCAATCATCTCAACCTCATTATGCCTATGATTATGGCCAACAGAGCACCGGTTTTGAATATAGTTCCTATGGTCAGTTTGGGGCTTTTGGGCAGTCAACACATGCGTATGACTATCAAAGCAGTGAGGCTGGCTCTGGCATTGGGTCCAGCATTGGGTCCACATTCCTAGTCCCATACATTCCACAATATGACAGTAGCACAAGCAGTGGATATCAACCTTCACAGCAACGGTCTAACGCAACTGTGGAACAGCTATACCCTAGGATAGGGGTCTTGGCATATTTGGATGAGAACTCTTATATGAATGTTGTGGAGAACTATATGCAACAGTGGAGCAACAATGTGTCATGGGAAGACTATGTGGGACAAATGGGGAATGAATATGTCATTCAATCTCATTTTATGTGATGATAGTTGTAACTTGTAGCTTGTAACATTGTTATTTGTTAAGCTTGAGCAATTTGATGTATCACTTATTCAACTTAAACATTTGTAATGCTTATTAACTTGTTTTCCTATTAATTGAATGTTTTGTTTGAGTTCTATGTACATAAATTATGTCATTAATGTATATACTATGCTATTTTAATACTTCGCCGCCTACCAACTAAGGGTCCGATGTAAAAGTCACCTTTGGACTTTGTTTTTGCAAAATCTAATAATGCCATTGTGTTTAAATGGCCTAAAATAGACTGTATACTGATTTTCACACCCAACAGAGGTCTAAAACCCACCGAGATGGGCTTCTGAGTCGAACAAAAAAAAATTGCACAAACTCGTCGAGATCTCGGCCCAACTTGGTTTTTTCATGGGCCGAGATGGCTCCGAGATCCGAGTTTTCGAACCTTGGTTCCAGTGCAGAGTCAGAGTATAGGGCCATAGCGCATGCTACCTGTGAACTAATGTGGGTGAAACAATTATTGGCTGAGCTTGGATTCATTGATGATTCTCCAATGCAACTTTGGTGTGATAACCAAGCTGCTGTTCATATAGCTTCAAATCCGGTGTTTCATGAAATAACGGAACACATTGAGGTGGACTGTCATTTTATTCGAGAAAAGCTGCAACAAGGACTGAGTTCTCCTTGTCATGTTCGTACATGAGAACAACTTGCTGATGTATTCACAAAGTCTTTGGGGAGTGTTAGAGTGGAATACATTTGTAACAAGCTGGGCATGATCAACATCTATGCTCCAGCTTGAGGGGGAGTGTTAACGAGAGAGCTGTATAACTCTCGGTATTAGTGCCTAGCGCTAATACCGAGAGGAGAGTAGTGAGAAGGGTAGTTTAGGAAGCTTCCCTTATTCTGTTTTTAAGTTGTTTACCTGTTTTACCCTTAAGATTAGTATTTAGTGAAGAAAAGAGGGAGATCACGATTGTATTGTGACTCCCAATTCTGCACATCGTCTCTCTCCCTTTCTCTCTCGATTTCTCTGCTTCTCTTCTTCTTTTCCTTCCATTAATTAACAGGATTAATCCTAGTGATACTAGGAGAAGGATATTTCAGTCAAATCACATATGAGATTAATAACCAGAAATCTGGAATTATAATACCCAATTGAAACTGATATTAGGAACTAGATCTAAACATATCGAATCAGTAATCAGAATTGCAGAAATTCAGAAACTGGAGATAAAGGGTAGAATAGGAATTCTTAGATATAACGAGATCAGAAGGTCTGATCTGTAAGAACTTCTGGTCGAAGGTCTATCCTATGGTGAAGAACAACTCTTCAAAACTCGAGGATGATTTGATGGCCAGATCCCTCAATTGAATTTTGAGTAAAAAAAGACTTGTATACGAATTCCAGATCAGAATTTGAGTTGCACAAAATTAGAAGAACACTACTTGATTAATGGAGAAGAAGATGAAGGAGAATAAGAACAATGAAAAAACACAAGATTCCTTGATCAAACACAAGGGATTCTTCATGCAGGAAGGAGCAGCAAAAGCTTTTCATTAATCAAAATTCGTGTACAATGCTGGACCCCCTTACAAACGTATATAGAATACTCAAACACTAAAAAGGAAAGCCCTAACCTAATCCTTTACTAATGAGGTAGCATAAACTAACTAGGAAATTAACTCAAAATAGGACTGGATTTATAGAATCCTAATCTAGCCTAATTAAAACACTTGATAACAATTAAAATAAAGAAATAAATACACTAACTTAACTAATCCCGTATGCCTAGTCTCTACCCATACTATAGGCCCATTAAAGTGGCCCATTACAAAGAAAACCCATTGGACTAAAGGCCCAACACATATATAAACAAACCCAGGGCTTATTTCCACTAAACTAAGCCTATTTAGGTCATTTAATTGCATCATTGTTGTCAAGGTGATGCCAAGGCAACGAAGAGGTTTTGATGCCGAAGGTAACCAGTCGCCTTCTGTATCGAGGACCTCCAGACCTAGAAGAAGAAGGAAACATACCTAGAATATGGTTGCCCTTGGGAGCCCTTTTTTTTTTGGGGGGGGGGGGATAGATAGGCCACAAGGAGATCTGAACTTAAGACCTCTTAATTATGAGGTGTTGATCTTTGCCAACCGAGCTACCCCTTGGGGTCCCTTGCTTTGCCTTGGCACCATGACAATCGACAACTATGGTAAGAAACAAGGAACTAAAACTCGGAACTTGGCCAGCTTTCGACCTTGGAAACAATCGGGTTGACTTGAGATCTCGCGAGATCTCGGTCGAGTTGGTGTATTTTTTTTTTTTCAACTCGAAGGCTGGTTTCAATGGGTTTTAGACCTAGTTTAGGTCTGAAACTTGGTACTCAGCCTATTTTAGGCCATTTAAACACAATGGCACTATCAAATTTTGTAAAAACAAAGTCCAAATAGGAGTTTCACTTCGGACCCTAGGTTGGTAGGCGACGACGTACTAAAATTCCTTACTTTATACATAATTTAGTAATAGAAAGCAATCAAAACATTTAATTAATGTAAAACAACTTAAATAAGCATTAGAAATGTTAAAGGGTACAATACATCAACTTGATTAACATATCACATTCTATCATCTCATAAAATGTGATTGGCACACGTATTCAGTCCCAACTCGTTCCACATTGTCTTCCCAAGTCATAGTGTTGCTGTAGTGTTGCACATAGTTTGCCGCAGCACTCATATAATTGTTGTCATCAACATATGCCAAGTCCCCTATCCTAGGGTATAGAAGAGGCGGTTGCCATGAGGTGTGAGATCCACTGCTACTATCATATTGAGGCATGTATGGGTGTGGCTGGTTTGGGACTAGGAATAAGGGCCCAAAACCTGATCCAGTGCTTTGATTGTTGAACTCAAGTGCTGACTGCCTAAACTGACCATAGCCATTATATTCGGAACCGGTGCTCTTCTGGCCATAATCATAGTCATGATGAGGCTGAGATGAATGCCACGACTGACTTGCTGTGGTGTAGCTGAATGATGCCGGCTGCAGCTTCTCCGACGAAATCCAGCTCAAAAATGGTGAAAAACCAGTGGCAGCAGCTCATGGAACAGCCTCTCGGTTGAGATAGCTCGAGACAGGTCGAGATCTGGAAGTTTTATAAGGTGAGTTGGGTCGAGATCTGGGTCGACCCGAGATCTCGACGAGATATTGCACTTTTTTGTTTCAGATGGGATCTCGTCTCGACCCTGGAAAAAACCGAGATTTCGCGAGATTTAGTTCCATGGTAAGTAGTTACCCTGTTGTCATGATATCATAATATATTAAATAAAAACCCTGCAATTTAGTCCTTTTCCTTAATTATTAGCTTTGTGGATTTGTTCTAGAATCAACCAAATAAGGGCAGTCTAATACTATTTCATCCACAAGTTCTCCGGCATGCTTTGTTATATTTGTTTTCTCAATAAAAGATGTAACGATATAGAGACTAATAAACCCTTAACAGAAGCAAGAGAGAGAGAGAGAGAGAAGAAGATGAAGGAACTCTGCAACAAGAAAGGAAGCAGAGTCAGTGAGTCTATGAGCTCACCCTATGACCATATAAATATAGAAAGAGTACAACTTATAGTAGGAGTCTAAAACAGACTCAACGAAGGAAACAAAGAATCCTAGACTATCTAGAACTATTAAATAGAAACACAACTTTACATAAATCGGTAGACTCTTTAACAAAAGATAATTCTGTTGATATGGGGCTTTAGTTGTTTTTGGCCAAATTTTATTTCCTCCCTTGAACTAATGTTGTTTTATTGTAATCCAGGCAATAAAGGTTCTGAACATGATTAAACTGTATGGGAAGCCAATACGTGTGAATAAGGTGAGTTATTTTTCCACTCTTGCCTCTAACTGTTCGTGTTAGTCAAGGACCTTAATTTTGTAATAAAATGATATAAGGCATTTGGAGGTACCCTTTTATGAATTTATTTTCTCTATACATGATAAAGTTTCATATATGATCTATCATATAATGTTTCCATTTGTCACCAGGCTTCTCAAGATAAGAAGAGCTTGGATGTTGGTGCAAACCTTTTTGTTGGAAACCTTGACCCTGTAAGTTGTCAAATTGTATCAAGACGTTACCTGTCTCACCAACACCATCATTACTCTTCTCATCATTTGAATTTGACTTCATTTGCAGGATGTGGATGAAAAGCTTCTCTATGATACTTTTAGTGCATTTGGACTCATTGTTACAAACCCGAAGGTTATTATCCCTCTTAATTGGCTCTACTTTATCAGTCTGTTCTTTCTTCCTTTAATGTAAATTATAATGCTGACTAAAAGAAAGGAGAGAACTGCTGCATTATATCACCTTGTTGCAGTTAGCAGTTGGGCATTCTATGGCTTTTTAACTTTCTGTTGTGCATGAATTTCATACTATCATGTTATTAGCTTAATTCCTTTATGCACTCTTGGAGCCTTTGTGTTAGGTGAGTACACCATCTTGTACCATTAGAAGTGAAAGTTTTAGCAATAGAAACCTGAAAGTATCAAAGTACTTGGCCCCCCTCCTCACATGAATTCGGATATTGATATAAGGAAGAGGTCTCTGATCAAGTGGCATAGAGGAGCACACCAATGAGGTGCGGTGGGATGGTTTCGTACATGGGAGGGCAGCTTGGTCATTTCCTGTAAGGGGAGAGAGATTAAACCATTTCCCAAGAGATTCCTTGTGCTAGTGGATTTTTAAAGCTTTGTCTAGCTACATGGCCAACTTCGTTATTGCTGAAACTTGACATATGAGCAGGGGGGCCTTGGCTCTACCTACCCACAGAATTTGGGCCCCGCCTGATCTTCCATATGGTAGAAAATAGGGGAATACGGGAAGGCCTTCCTTGGTGGGCCATGCAGGAAACCTAATTGAATAGTGACATTTTGTTTTAATTTGAACTTTCTGATTGTGCTCATCTATGTCACTTGCAAATGACTAGGAATGACCAGGTGTATTTTCCTTGTCACTTTGTTGCTTCTTAATCCAAGGGTGCTATTATGTTCTACTTAGTTCTGGAAGTCCAAAGCAATCTAGTATCTAATTTGTAAGGCTGCGTACATTATGACCCTCCCCAGACCCCGCAGTGGCGGAAGCCTTGTGCACTGGGTATGCCCTTTTTTTTTGGCTCTTTGTTCACCTGAATGGAAGCCTGAGTTAATAAAGATATTGGTTGCACCTAGAAACTTGCGGTGCCATATTTCCGATTTGGTTTACTCATGAACTTCTGTTTTGGAGCTTGAGATGTTCTATAAATGTATACCATGGTGGGTTGTAGTTTCAGTATCTACTCACCATGTCTCCAAGACAAAATGGTTGTGCGACCTTGGAAGTATTCCTGGAGGCAAAGTAGCAGCTCAGTGCATTGACTTTTCTGCGGTCAAATTAATTTGCCTAAAGAGCCAATAAAAAATCCCCATCAAGATCTATCCAGCAGGCCAGCATGTGTAAATTTCTCCACATGGAAAGCAACACTTAAGTTATAGTATATATTTTCGATCATCCAGAAAAAAGTATTGACCAAAATACTACCATTTGGTTCTATAGTGTAGGTTAATTTTTAATTTTCTTATAATAGAGATCCCATTTAAAAAGTTGTTCTCTGCAAGTGGTGCCAAAAAAAAAAAAAAGTATAGGCACTAATTAGAAGGTGTTGCTCTTGCGGGAGCATAGTAGCTTGTTTTGGAAGGAAAATCAATGACCTAGAATGACTGATTGAGATGTAAAATTGACATAGGGGTGTCAGCTTACTTTCAAATGATCTCTGATGCAAGACTGCTTCCTGTTTCAGATAATGAGAGACCCTGAGACTGGGAATTCCCGTGGTTTTGGTTTTATTAGCTATGATTCTTTTGAGTCTTCTGATGCAGCTATCGAGGTACATCCCTGCTTCTGATCTGCGGTCATAATCTTAAATGGTCATAAATGACTTGCTATTATTTAGTTCCTTTTTATTGTATCTGTAGGCCATGAATGGTCAATATCTCTGCAATCGTCAAATTACAGTGTCCTATGCATACAAGAAAGATACCAAAGGGGAGCGTCATGGTACCCCAGCAGGTTAGGGTTTTACATCAACCATCTTTTATCTTGTATTCACTATTCTATGTCACATCCCCATGTGTTCTGCCAACTTACTGGACTAGCTCAAATGCTGACTTTTAGCATTTTATCGTCAATTTGGATAGATACTCGATTCTATTTCCAGAAAATACTTATTGTTTTAAACATGCAATGCAGAGAGAGTCTTGGCTGCAAGCAATCCTGGTGCGCAGAAAAACAGGCCCCACACGCTTTTTGCAAGTGGACCACCTACACTATCGAATGGTCCTCAGGCTAATGGTACCATGGGGGTCCCTGTTCCTCCTCGTCCCTTTGCAAATGGTCCCATTAATCCTGGGCAAGTTCCAGCAATCCGCCCTCCCCCGCCACAGGTTGGGGCCTTTCCCCCTCCTATGCAACTAGCAGGGCAGCATTGGCCTGGTCAGATGCAGCAACAGGGTCAAATGATGATGCCACCTGTCATGCCACCTCCACCTCAGCAGTTCAGACCACTTGCCAGACCACCACCACCTAATATTCCACCTCCTCCACAGGCAGCAGTTTCAAGGCTTCCACCACCACCAATGGGTATGAATGCACCACCACTGGTTTGGCCACCAGCACCACCTCCTCAGCATCATATGGCTGGAAGACCTCCTCCGCCACCTCCAATGTCCATGCCACCACCTCCACCACCTCCATCAGCTTGAATTGATATGATAGGTCATTCCAGAGCTCTGTAACTCCAAGATATATATTTGCTGGGTAATACTATTTAGGGGGTATGGCCTGGCTGTTGACCTTTGTTTTCTTTGTTCTATTAGATGAGGATTTTTCTTTATATGCAACTGCTAGATGAGGATTTGTTGTTTCTCACTTTGGTTTCATTAGGCTCGCACAGGTTGTAATATATAAACCCAATAGTGTAGTGCTATGTGAAGTTTCTTTAATTGACAGGCAAAAGGTGGAAGAAGGGATTGCAAGGTGGTGAAATTATATAGAACTTTGCTGATGTTTATCGGCAACTGTGAACATTAGAAACTGGAAACTCGAAACTTGATGTGCGATAGATACGTTGAACAAAGGTGATTTGGCTGCAAACCCCAAATGCTGTTGAGATGATTCTATCATATCCAGGTAATTAATTGCAGGATGCTGTTAATATGGATGGTTGGAAGTCAGAACGTTGGTCCAAACTTTTTGGGAAATTTCCTCTGAACATTTTGCCACTTCTGGGCATGGTGGTAGTTCCTAATTCGCCAACCCTTTCAGAAAATATTGTGAGTTGTCTTTTCTTTTCCTCCATAGGCTCCGTTTGGTTGCAAGTAAAGGGAAGGGCAGTGATTATTTTGAGTAAATTACTCCCCCCTTCCCTCGATTATGCCCGAATGACAAGCCCCACCCCTGCATCTTGAGTATTAGTTCTCCCTCCCCTGAAATCAAAAGATTCTATCAACTGTATCCATTTCGTCAAAATTGGTTGAGTGTTAAAAAAACAATGACCCTCTGAGAATTTCTCTTAAAACGTTCAAGAGGGAACGAAGATCATCTCTCTCCTCATCTATCGTCCCCACTCCATTGGAAAAGAGAAAAGGAGCTGAAACCGCTATTGCTATTTCAACAGTAACTGGAACTTCTTCCGGCTTGGACTTGCAACTATTCTGGCGAGCGAAAAAATACATAACTAGGGATGAGAATCCTTGTATTTGCTGTTGGTACAAGACTGCAGCAATAAATTTCTGAATTTCCCCTATAAAAGTGAATGGTAATACTTTTTAACAAAATCAAATACGAATCCATGACTGACGATCTCTTCCACCATAAGATTTTAGATTCAGGAATGAAGATAGGAAGATGGAGATTTGTGGGGGTGTGGAGGTGGTACTGATCTGATGGAGTAGTCTTTGACTAATTATTGTTCAAGGATCCCCGTGTAAACGGCCAATGCATACATATGCGGAGAGGGGAGGGGGGAGGGAGATGCAGAGGAAGCCGGAGCTGAGGAAGCGTGCGTCGGAGAAAAAGGAGATGGGATTTGGTTGATCTTTGCATATGATTTGTCAAGCATTATCCTTCCACTACAATAGAATAAAAGCATCATTAGCCTTCCACTACAATTGAATAAAAGCATGTGAGGGTAAAAGTCCTAGTGAAGTGAGTTGTTTCAATTTACCCAAAAAAGAAGTGAGTTGTTTCAATAGGAATAGTGATATGCCGATAAGGGTGAAAATGTTTATTTCACGTGGGGCGGGTATATTGAAAGGGCACTATTACCTTCATTGAGAGAAAATTATATAAAGAAAATTTCACATATCTCATCGGAGGTTTGCCTTAATTACATTTTTATTCGTGAGGTTTGGAAAATTTCATGTACCTCCCCTGTTTTTCAAACTAAGTAACAAAAACACCTAGTTCATTAATTGTAGATGTTAAATGTTAAAATTGTGTCGTACCAAAAAAAAAAAAAGAGGTTAAAATTGTGTTTTAATTGGGTAAGAATGTAAGATGAGGACATTTTGATCAATTAAACACAATTTTAACGTTTAACGTCTACAATTAACAGATTGGGTGTTTTTGTTACTTAGTTTGAAAAGCAGGGGAGATACGTGAAAATTTTCAAACCTCACGGGTGACAGTAATTAAGGCAAACCTCAGGGGTGGTATGTGAAATTCAATTATATATCATATTAAAAAGACAAAACAGTAAGGTTACAAATTATTTGATACATTAAAGGGTATCGATAAAAAAATCCCTATATATATATTGGAAAAGGCTAGGCACATCGTCGGTGTACCATAAGCTAGCACCCATTATCAATCTCTTTCTTCCCCTTTGAAATGACCCCTTTACCCCTCTCGTATGTACACCAACTTGCCAACAGAGGATGTTACATAGATAAGGAAGAATCCTCATGATACTATTCCATGTCCACGATCCTCTGTGTAGGGATTGAGAGTGAACTAGGAGATTTTGAGATGGGAAGTATTTTTTCCTTTAGGCTTTATTTGTAACGGTGTAAAAATTTACCTAGAAAATTTTCCACGGCAAATTTTACTTCGTAAATATAAAATTTACAAACATTGCAACACTTTCCAACATTTAAAATTTTACATCTAATTTTTTTTGAAGTAAAAATTTTCAAGTAAAATTTTTGAGGTAAAATTTTACACCGAAACAAATGGAGCCTTAAGGTCTACGACTCTCAGCCAATAATTTATTGGGATTGGTGATAAGATGCCAACATAGTTTGAAAAGCGAAGCTCTGTTATGTGTGATGGATGTATGTTGTATTATTATTTTATAAAAGCACTTTTTGAGTCAATGTATTATTTCAAAAAACACTTTTTCAATGTGAGTCAAAGTTTAAAAAATGTGTCTTTTGTTCATTCCCTCATTTTTTACTTCTCTCCATTTTTTGGTTTGAATTTATTGTGCACTCTTGTGTGCAAGAGACAATATTGAGTTCAAGAATAGTCCCACATTGGTTGTGGGAGAGTAATTTGAGGGGTATATATATATGGTTGGTTCCTTAAGGTGTGAGCCCTTTGGAGAGATAATCACCCTACTCTCTAGTGTGTGGGGAATCCTTGGGGTGCTTTTGAATCGTGCTCCGAGCCGAGCCGAGGTCAGGATGTGCGCAAAACCTTATTTTTAGATAGTATAAGTTTTGGACTTTTGAGTTTTAATTTTCATATTAAAACTCGGTTTGGTTCACCCATGGTTCGTCTATATGGTTGAACCGTACATAGCTATGCACTCTGGAAAGGTAGTCACCCTACTCTCTAGTGTGTGGGGAGTCCTTGGGGTGCTTTTGAATCGTGCTCCGAGCCGAGCTGAGCCAAGGTCAGGATGTGCGCAAAACCTTATTTTTAGATAGTATAAGTTTTGGACTTTTGAGTTTTAATTTTCATATTAAAACTCGGTTTGGTTCACCCATGGTTCGTCTATACGGTTGAACCGTACATAGCTATGCACTCTGTACGTAGGTCACCTATATTTGTATAGATATATCCCTTCATGAAAGGGTACTCCAACACTAGATATACAAAGTCTTGCTTGCCATTTGATACACACAACAAATTTCGTTTTCTGTCTCTGCAACTGTTCATTCCAAAGACAGTTTTACCTTACTGTATCTTCTATAAACAGAATGATAGTACAATCGTTGGAGTCCTACTGTACTCGTATCAGGTTCTGCAACCTATATGTTTAGGAGATGTTTCATTTTGGAGGGTTAGGTGCAAGGTCAACCCCAATGCAGAAGTGGAGGCATCTAAAACCTTAAGGAAAATATCTGTTAGATAGGACACAACTCACCTGGTTCGTGTCTCTGGTTCCTGTTTGTGCTGTTGAAGTTCTCCTCTTTGGTTCGTGTCTCGGTACTGATAACAGGTATTTTTCTTATTACTGTGTTATAATTTAGTCTTATAGTATTTGCCTTATATAACAATGTACAAATCACTAGGCCGTCAGACCATTTTGCTTTGCAAATGGTTGACCAAGAAATCTAGGGCATGTACATTAGTACTACCAAACCCCATTCTATAGTACATGTCCATATATAAGTGTTTATGTATATGATCGGGTCTCGCAAAACTTGATAAAACATTTTAATTAAATAGAACTAGAAATCTTTCGGTGATTTGTTGGGGAGCTGGTATGTCTATGTACACTAGTTCATCATTTTATCTTCCTCGGCCACAGATTGTTCCAGGTCCTTGCACTCTTACCAAGGTTCAAAATCCAGGTATCGGACTTGGTATCGGTCATAGCCGAAACCCTTTCGGATCGGATCGGTCAATATCGGTTGGTATTGGTCAGAATCAGTGAAGATAATATAAAAAAAAAAAAAAAAACCTTAAAAACTTTGAAAAAATCCAAAAAATATCGATCAAGGATCTGATTGGATCAGCCGATCTAACCGAGTTGGCCGATCCAGGGAATGATCCAGTCAAACCTTAACGTATAGGTCTAATCTCGGGATCGGCCTCAACCGATACCGATCTGATCCAGTCGATATCGGCCGATCCAATCCGATATTACGAACCATGACTCTTACTAATTGTAGTTGCGGTCAATATCCCAGTGCTGCTGGATTTTGCGCTGGTTATGTGACTATCTATCATCGGAACTGTTTACAGGCGCAATCCCCACCGCCACCACCACCACCGCCGATGTTATCTCCTCCTCCGCCAACATCAAAGTCGCCTTCATCGAAAACGAAGATAGGGGTTTATTGGCTTTTCTGATTGTGGGATCAATTGGGTGTTTCTCTAGGCTCTGTACCATTGTCTACTGCTTCTGGACTGGAGCGTGCTATTGCAAACACAAGAAGAATAAAAGGGAAATTAGAGGGGTGGGGGTAGGTGGGTTTGCAGGAGGAAGAAGGAGAGGAAGAAGAGGAAGAAGAGGAAGAAGAGGAAGAAAGGGAAAGGTGTACAAGCAATTTGGCCAGAACAAGTTTTTTCTTAACTCCGTTAACAGATTAGGGCTAACTGAAATCAAGTTTGAAAAATAAGGGAGATTTGAGTAATTGTTAAAAAACGCAGGGAGATTTTCTGAATTGTCAGAAATGTGAAGAGAGGTCAGAGTAATTTACTTTTAAATTATTTAAGGAAAAATTACGTTTATCATCCCTATAGTTTAAAATAATTACACTGATCCCCCTCAAAATTATGCCTCCCCTTGAGAGGGGAGGTGGATGTAATTTTAAGAGGATTACTGTAATGTTTTCAAATTACAGGGGAATTTTTTGTAATTTTCTCAAAGAAGATTTTTTTTTTCGATAATAATAAGAAGACATTGAACAATCAAAAGAAGTTTACAAGTACGTGTTATTATTTAGATAGCCCCATATTATAACATAACATAAATTCATTCATACGCAGGAACATCAATATTGGTGGGACGTGGGATATTTGATTTCATGGGGTTGGGATAGTAAATTTATACGCTCCTATGTCTGGCCAGGGGCCACACGACTTTTGGTAAAATATTTTTTTATTTTAAATTAAATAAAGCAAGGAGCCCAGGACGATAACAATTTCTCATTTCACATTTTCATCATTTTATTTAAATGAAAATAAATTATATAATACAAATTCTCATTTTTCATTTCCCAAATATATAAAGCAGAAACGGTAGATTCATCAAAAAAAAAAAAAACAGGAACGGTAGAAGCCCTACAAAAGCTTTGGTCGCATCTCTCGTCTCCTTTTCTCTTAATCACATTTCTTCTTCATCTCTCTTCTTCGATGAAGAGCGAAGTCATTAATCGGAATTAGGAAATCCTTAGATCGCATCGGAGGATTTCTGTAATTTGAGGTGAGTCATCTCAGATCTATGCGCCGTTCCTCATCTCGATTTCTCGCTTCTTCTGCACTGTATTCGCGTTCTGTAGTCTTTGATCTATGTTTCCGGATAATTTAGGGTCTATTTGTTTGGGAGGTTTTGCAGATCTGATTAAGGGAAAGCGGTTAACGATAGATCGGTCGGAGTTTTGTGGGGCTCTATTTGCTTATGTTTTATTTAGAGATCTGGTTTTGAAGTGATTGCCTTCTGGCTTGGTATCTTTCCTGCGAAAAATGTCGATGCTACCACCTAAAGGTGATATTCAAATTAGGGAGGTGTGGAATGATAACCTTGAAGCTGAATTTGCTCTGATTCGTGAGATTGTGGACGATTACCCTTACGTCGCTATGGATACCGAGTTTCCAGGGATTGTTCTTCGTCCTGTCGGGAATTTCAAGACCAGTTCTGACTATCATTATCAGACCTTGAAGGCCAACGTTGATATGCTCAAGCTTATCCAGTTAGGGCTCACCTTTTCTGACGAGGCAGGGAACCTTCCTACCTGTGGGACAGACAAGTACTGCGTTTGGCAATTCAATTTCCGCGAGTTCAACGTTAGCGAAGATGTGTTTGCGAATGACTCGATTGAGCTTTTGCGCCAGAGCGGGATCGATTTCAAGAAGAATAACGAGAAAGGAATTGATGCGCAAAGATTTGGCGAGCTCTTGATGTCTTCGGGAATTGTATTGAATGATTACGTGCATTGGGTTACCTTCCACAGTGGCTACGACTTTGGGTACTTGCTCAAGCTCCTGACGTGCCAGAACCTCCCAGATACCCAGGCTGGATTCTTCAACCTGATCAACATGTATTTCCCCACCGTTTACGATATTAAGCATCTGATGAAGTTTTGCAACAGCCTACACGGTGGGTTGAACAAGCTTGCGGAGCTCTTGGAGGTAGAGAGGTTTGGTATCTGCCACCAAGCAGGATCTGATAGTTTGCTGACTTCATGTACATTCAGGAAGTTGAAAGATCATTTCTTTAATAGCTCAACTGAGAAATATGCCGGTGTCTTGTATGGTCTCGGTGTTGAAAATGGACAGAATACTCATTGAAATGAAAAAAAAAAATTAAAAAAAAAAAAATGAAAAAACTTGTTTGTTTGACTACATCTGGGTGTTAGATTCCCATCCCTCTATGTATACCTTTGGCAAAAAGGGTGTTGTTTAAGTTATGAATTTTCTCTTCTGCTGCTGCCTTTTAATTTCCTGATTTTCCATGGTGAACTACGAGTTTGTGGTGTGGAATTGCAAACTTCTCTGTTTGGTTTCACGTCGCAGCCTTGGTTTTCCGTGACTTAATGCTACCAATGTTGACCGTTGCTTGAGGAGCATGCCCGCCATATAATTTTCTTTTGCTGCTGGAGTGCTCCTACTCCTCTCATTAAGATATTGAGTATGACTTTTCTTAGGACCTTATTGAGCATTGCAGGATCGTGTCTTCATTTAATGGTATAGTCCTAGATATTTCACAATACTGCCCCATAGGCAACACAGAGTCTCAGGCCATCAGACAGATTGGGTGTTATGGGGATGTTGAGGGTGGACTTTATCCCTTTCCGGTGATGATTATGGGCTTCATCTGTATGAGGGCGCACAAAGTTGTGCAAGTATAGTTATTAAAAAGGGGAAAAGAAAGGAGGGAGTGGAAAAAGATGTGCAAATTCGAAATACCCAAACTGGTTGTTCTTGAATGCGCCAAACCTTTTATAAGTCAAGGTATGAGATTTTTTTTCTACATTGGAAGCCATTGTTTATGGCCTTTTATTTTGTTCTCTGTTTTGTTTCCTGTTTTGTGGATTTGTTCATGCTAAAATTGAATCTTGGAGGCTCAAAAATCGTTAGAGCAGTTATGCATTTGTTTGTTCATGCTAAAATTGAATCATGGAGGCTCAAAAATCGTTAGAGCAGTTATGCATTTGTATTCACAGGGTTCTTTAACTCTTCTGTGGGTGGTGGTATTGGGAAATGATGTTACATTGACAGTAAAGCTGTCTATTATTCTCTTTTGGGTTGAACTCATCGCAAATGTGAATTGATGGCTTAAAGTACTTAGCTTTGTTCTTCTATCAACCTCTCTGTTTGTTGTATGGAGCATTTTTCTTTCCCATAACCGAACAGTTTTTCTAGTTTGTGAATCTTTAATGTAATTGTTCTAGAGGTTTGACTGACAGTTGGATGTGAGGATGTTTCCCTGATAACAATTAGAAGCAGAAACAGATGCAGATGCACAGGCTGCGAGTGCCTTGCATTGTCTCATTTTTTTGTCAAGGAACTGTAAATTGTTGTGAAAGGAGAATATGTTCTGCTGCTTCTGTTTCACTATATCTGTGTGTGCTTTGTTATCTCATGAATACCCTTTGCCATGTTATTCTAGTTTTATGTTCCCTTGCATTTTGTTATGTAACCTCATCAGTCAATGTATATTCTTTTCCATAGGGTTTTTTTTATGGTACATAAGTAGCTAGTTTTCTTGGGGTAAATATATGCATTAAAAGAATAGATTCATGATGCTTAAAATATTTTTATTTGCATTTAATCTTGGCATAGATTTTTTGTTGTTTTTATGGAACTTAACCATTTCTCCTGTTGGTGTCATAAATTGTACCAAACCATTAGAACCGGTCAAAACCGATTGGAAAATGCAAAACTGGACCAACTGTTACCCATAATGGTTCAGTTTTGGTTTTAAAGTAATTCAGCTTCGGTTTGGTCTGGGTTGGACTGACGGGTACCCAATAAGATCGACCATTAGACCGACCAAACCAACTATGGCACAGAATAATTTACCCCATTTAAATGCCTTACATGGTTCTGGTTCTGATTCTTCTCTCTCCGATTCCCCCTCTCCCTGACTTTCTCTCTCTCTCTCTCTGTCTCAGGGTGTTTTTGGGTCAGTACCGGGTCTTTAATCAGGTTTAGCCCGAGACCGAATTTAATCGGACCAATTCAAGCCTGATAAAGAGAACTCGATAAGGGACTGAAATGACCGACCGATAAGGGTTCAGTTTTGGTTTCAGTTTTAAAAAACCGAAAAATTCAATGGTTGGTTTTAGTCTCAACACTATGATTTGGTCCTGTCTCAGCCCAACCGAGACTGCCTATTTGACACCCCTACCTGTTAATACTGTAGAGGAATTCCGGATTTGAGTTTTTTTTTATTTTTTTATGGGGAATTCCAGATTTGAGTTTCTCCTAATGTTTTTGGGAGTTGGCATAAAATTCATGGGCTTTCTGAGTGTTTTGAGATATATGAAGTTGAAGTTGTTTCTTTTTGCTTCTCAACTTTATCATCCTGGGTAATGTAGAAGGGGTTCAAGTAAGTACCACTCTACAGTAGGATCGATGATAGGTTGCAGCAGAACATCAAAATAAAACAAAATTAGAATTAGTATCTTAGAGAATTTAAACCAAATCAGACAGCAGAACTTTGCCAGATTGGGATCGAGTGAAAGAGGAGTTGTGGAGGATCTATACTCCAAATCTTAGCCTATTCTGACGGCTAACAATTGAGATATGAGATGGAGTCAAAATTAGAAGGCTGTAACAGATCTTGCAAACCAGTGGAAACTTGGTCTTCAAACAATGGATCTAGTGGAGCCCTGGTTGTGTGATTCAACCCTCTGAACCTCTGCTAAAACTGAGTTCAGGTTGCAGAGAAATTGAGGCTTGAAGTTTGCTGGAGAAATAGAGCAGAACAGCAGGGCTGCAAGGTTGTCCAGGTCTCGTCTGGGTTGTATGTCGCAGCAGCAGTCCTTGAGGTGATTGGAGATTGATTCAAGCCTTCAAGGAGTCTTCACAGCAATTGTATTGAGCAGCAGAGAACAGCAGCAGCACAAGGATTGATTGTAAGGGTAGAGAAAATAAAGAAGATAAGAAAATAGAAGGTAGGGGGATAATGGGATTAGGCTCTCGTAGCCAGGCTCCTAATGGCCCTTCATGTCACTCATAAGGGACAAGATAATCTTTGCATTCAAAGCAAACTTTTCATTCAACTCATAAAATCGTTCAAAGGCTTCTAAAAGCCTTTACAATAAATAGAGGGCTTATACTTGCTCGTCAAGAAACTGACTTGACTGGAAAATTGAAACTAAATCTTGCAAAATGGAAATAGAACTGAATTGAAATTTGAAAATAGCAACTACTAAGGCTTTATAGGATCAGCCTTCTAAACAAGCAAGAAAACAAAAAATAGAATCAAACTGAAATTAGAAACTACCTAATATACTTTCTAAAACTGAAAATAGAACCTAAACTATGGCATTATCAGGATAGAATCTTTCTCCACTTGATGGGCCCACAAAATCTTCTAAAAAATATCTCCACACAAGGAAAATATGGGCTGTGACACTGTTCATGTGAACAATGTTTTGGCCTCTTCTTCATGTGTTGTCCTACATCACTGGGCTTTCTGAGTTTTTGAGATATATGAAGTTAAGTTGTTTTTTTTCTTCTTCTCAACTTTATCATCCTTGTGTCTCATCTAGAATTGAATTGGCATGTTTGAAATTAGTTAATTATGTTTGGTTGTTTGACAATAGTTGTGTCATTCCTCTGTAATGAATCAGAATTTTAGGTGACGATGGATTCTCCCTTCAGTGGAAGCTTGTCTGTTTGCATTGTTTATTGATGGTTTCTGTGGTCTTCTTAGCACAACATCTCTCCTTTCAGAAGGACATCATTTTTTCCTGAAAATTTTGTTAGTTGGGTGAGTGTACCATCTTTAGAAATTGGAATTATTCTGCAGGAACCTTACATCTGCATTCTGTTGAGACTGGAAAACATCTTTATATTGTTGCTGGATGAAACTTTTTATCCCACTCCCTTTCCCTCAATAGAGGCAATGTTCTGGTATCAACAAGGTTCGAATTGGTGCATACATATTCGATCTGTGATAGAGTCCCATTAGTTGAAATTGGAAGGAGAATCAGATTGGTAAGCAAGGAATTTCAGATGTTAACTTTTACCCCTCTAGAACCACTGACGAGTCAGCCAGCCCCAAAAAGTTCTGGTAGGCTTGATTTGTTGAATGCTTCTATCATCGTTACTTATGGCATTTCTAATAAACCTTTGCCTATTTTTTCTTAACCCTTTATTTTATTTCCTTTGGTTATGAACTAGATGTTAAAGTTTTGATACTTGAACTACTAAATTCAGATCAGTTAAATTGGCCCTTTAAAGCATTAGTTTCTTCAGCAAAGATCTATCATTGTAGGGAGATCCCATGTTCTACCTTCTCATTGCTTTTGAACTAGATTTGGTTTCTCCAAATTGAGCAACAGTTCCATTATGCAACAATGATATTCTCCACTTCAATTAATTTATTGTTGTTTAGTACTTGATTCTCAGTTTAGTACCTTGAACCTGTGATTTGTGCTGAAGAGTGGGTATTCTGTGTTCAATGTATGATGGATTTCCATCTGGTTCTGAAGAGAAAGGTGCCTGGAAGGCTCAAGTTTGCATTACTTAGAAATAGTTTGAGATCATCAGATATACCAGCAATATGACAGTTGTAAGTTGTAACTTATGTCTTGGCGGCGCTGGCACTCCTCTGAGATCATATTGGGTGAAATGCAAATGGTGATCTACAGAGCAGTTGTAGTTTCCAGAATGGGATATCACCTATGAAAGAATACGTTCTCCTAATTCTGGTGCTGTCTTAATTGTTCGTGGATGGAAGGGGATAAAATTGGCAGTTAAAGATTTTACAGTGGAGGAAGAGTAGTCATGGAGAACTTAGGTAAGGTAGTGATAGTGGGGTTCAGGTAAGAACTGTTTTTTTTTCCTTTCCTCCTTTATAATTAACAAATACTTTATTAGGTATACTACCAAATAAGTTTACAACTACACCCTAAAATGGGAATAATAAGTTACGATACCTCGAAAGGTAAGGGTGTCTGGTAACGGTACTAAGGGGAAAAAAGAAAATTCTGGTGTTTTTGTGGTCTTGTGTAACACATTTGAAACGAAAAATGATTTGACCCTCACTTTGAAGAACAATCGTTTTGAGTTCTCTGCTCTACCCATCTTACTCAAGCTAGCGAAGGAACTCCTCTGTCCTCCCTCACTCAAAGAACCCTATTTGGCTGTTGAGTTCTTGTTCTTGCTGCCTTCAGTGACTGCAACGAATTACAGCCGTTTCTTTCTCCTTCAATATCTCATTCTTTCTCTCCTCTTTCTTTTCTCGCACGATTAACTAACCGTTGTTCCTTGTTGCAGAACTTTGCATGTGGGTATTTGTAGCGGTTTCTTGTTCAGAGCTCATCCTTCACAGGAATCGATACCAGAGTTGTTCTTGAGTTGTTCTCCTTGTATTCTAGCGACGTCAACATATAAGATACGAATTTGCATAGGCGTTTTTCCTTGCTCTAAAATCTACTCAAATTTCAAAAAGTTTTTCTGTATTTGCATCTTGTGAAGGCCCAAATCCAGGATTAAGCTCCTCTCCAGCAAGTGACCAGGTTGCCATCCAGCCGTTGGGCTGTACTGCACACATCCCGATAGCTGATTGGTGTGCATCGGGATGTGTGCAACACAGCCCAGCCTTTGGATGGCCCCCCTGCACTCCCTCGGCATTGGGCTCCCTAGAGAGGAGTTTGATCCCCAAATCCATATCTGGCTTTCCCTAAGGATGTACCCTCTCTCTCTCTCTCTCTCTATATATATATATATATATATATACATGTGCGTATGCACATGTGACCATATGCTCGGGGAGAAAGAAATATGAGGGAAGGAAAATTGTGAAGAAAATGATTTACAAAGCTTTTTCAAACATAGAAAGATTTCCAACAAAATGCTATAGGAATTGTGCCAAAAAAAAAACAACACAATGAAAAGAACAAAACACTTAATAACATCACAACAAAAACATACCAACATATTGTAGCTCAAAGAATTTTAATATTTGCTCTTCAAATAATCTATTTGCTAACTTTGAACACTCTTGTTCTGTTTTAATATGCGCATGCCTTTTTGAATCTCACCTAAGATTAACAAGTTGAGCTTTTTGCATTGTGATAGTTGGTCAAGGTGTTCTATTCTCTGTAGGTATTGTCACCTCTACGAATGTTTTGGAAGTAGTTATCACTGGAGTTCTATATCGATGGAAACAGGTGCGGGACTTAAATATCAATATCTCGGATGTCAGATGCCCAAACCCAAAACAACAAAACCTGTTTCCTAGACAATCTTTTAAAATCCCTTGGAACTCTCTATCTTAATCTCTTAGAACTTGTTGATCTAACAACTAACTTTTCTACTTTTTTATTTTTTGATGAAGATAAAACCTTATATTAATTAAAGCGAAATATGTACATCATTGGGATATGGAATAGTACAATTGCTAGTGAAACTAGTCTTAGTCAAACCCAAAATCGTATTATAGAAGGTTTCTACTTTTTCACTTTGCTACCTAGAAGACATTAGAATTTTAAATATGTAAGAATGTTTAGCTCGTCATGCCCTCTTTGAGAAACATAAAAGTCCCAATGAGGGCACCCTTGTAAATCTCCCTTTATTTTAATATATATTTTTTCTATCCATAAAAAAAAATAAAAAATAAAAAAAATACCAACATAAATTGAAAATAAAAAATATAAAGAGAATCCTTAAAAATTTTAAATAAAATAAGAGAATATAGTATTGAATCTTGAAAGAACCACGAGATAAAGTGGTGAAATATAACTTAAGGAGTACTTAAATATCACAACATTCCTTATTTATTATGGGATATCACAAGTTTTAAGTTCATGTCTCTTTTAATGTTGTAAGTAAAATATAAAAAAAGTAAGAGTTTCAAAACAAAAGAGAGAGAGAGAGAGAGAGAGAGAGAGAAGATCACAACATAGGGTGAGTACATGTATGTGATAATTAATGACAAAGAGAGATGGAATATAATGTGATAGAAATAGATGCCAAAAAAAAATTCTATATGCATTTTCAATCTTATAGTGTTATACCCGCATTACCTCGGGATATAATTAAATATCATTTCTTCTCGTGACGTGTAGATACCGCCATGTATGTTGGTGACTGTTCTCCATGATGGTCAAACCTAGCTACAAAATCGTTGACCACAAGACGGGTTTGCTGTGGAGGAAAGATTCCTCAACCGCCGCGTGGGAAAAGTTCGTTGACGGCGACTTCGTCGACTACCCTCCAAGTACCAGCCGGAAGCAAGGAGTTCGGAGAGAGCATCCGAACCGTCACCTCGCTTGGATAATTCGTTCGGTGATGAGCTTAGCATTGCCGTGGCAAGGTTTCGGGTCATGGGTAATAAACCATGACAGGGGAAAAGTAAGTTCTAGCCTCAAGACTTATTAATTATTCTTCCCTTGGTAACCTCGAAGTGCGGGTCCGGGCTTGAACCGCTCGAGCTATTTCATGAGAGAAGGGAATAATTTAAGTTCGGGTCCCACGTACCTTTAGGAAGTATATTGGGGACTTATACCCATCTCTTATGAACCCATCTAAGAATGGGCTTTTCCCTAATTAAGGTTGTGGGCAGGCCCATTTAACCTATTGACCCAATGATGGGTTATTCCATCCACTTACCCACATAGGACTAATGGGTTGACCCATTAGGCCTCATGACCCATTTGTCTAGAGGTACCCAAATACCCATTTATTATAAATGAGTCCATGAGGCGAGAGAGAACATTACTTCTCCTTCATCATTCTCTTCTA
Organism: Telopea speciosissima; assembly: GCF_018873765.1. Taxonomy (NCBI): domain Eukaryota; kingdom Viridiplantae; phylum Streptophyta; class Magnoliopsida; order Proteales; family Proteaceae; genus Telopea; species Telopea speciosissima. The sequence goes on from NC_057926.1 coordinate 12,354,146, forward strand.
CCCTAAATCGTGGAGGAGAGAAAGAGGAGAGAAAGAGGAAGAGGAAGGTGAAGAGGCTTGGAGGAAGGTGGAGACCCCATCTCTTGGGCCATAAATCGTGGAGCTCTCTCATCTTGGGGGTAGGTAAGCTATTGAAGCTTCTTCCTTCTTCTATTTTGGATTTTAAAGGGGTTGGGTAATGGGAGAGATTGACCTAGATCTCTCTTGGAACCTAGGGAGTCGATGGAGCATTAAAGCCCAAGCTATGGTGGAGTTATTTCACTCCATTATGAACTCTAATGTAAGGGTTCTCATTGCCATTTGAGAGATTTAAGGTTGGACCCTAATGAGCTTAGGATGGAGTTTCCTAGAAGTTCTTGTGCTTTAAAACCACTTGAAAATGGGGTCCTTGGAGGGAATCCTTAAGATTTTGGACTGAAGGTGTGAGAGTTTACATGTGGTTTCAGCACTGCAAGAAACCACCCGAAATTACCTTCCCGAGAAGGCCCTGTGAAGCTTCGGATTTACACGGTTTGATTTTCGAAACCACATCCGCATCCGACCTTGACTAAAACCGTCCCGAACCCGGTTTCCTAGGATTTACATGTGGTTGCGGAATTTGGGCATGAAACCACTCCCGCAACCACTTTGTTTCGAAACCTTATACTAAGTGATTATGGGAGACCTTTTGGGAATCCTTTCCTTCGCTCGTTTAACCTTATTTCACTCTTTGTATAGGTTAATATATTCATTTTTGTGGCTTAATGCTTGATCGAGGCGACAACCGATAATCGTGGTGCTTGGCGTATACGTAGTGAGTAGGTTTGGTCGTTTGGGCTCTATTATTGTTGCATTATATATTATGTAATCATTATAATTAATAAGCATGTTTGCGCATATTGCATACTCTTATATACAATTGTTATAATGTTGATCGGTAATGTTGTACCTTGATGGGTCTCGATGTCGGTGGGTACGGTGCGAACCCGAACACTATATACATTTATGAAGAAATTATGTTGAATGTCATGTTGAATCGATGGCGCGTGCCGTCTTGTGTAACCGGGCACTAAACCGGATGAAAAGTTGATGCGCCGGATTACCTCTGGGACGATAGGACTTGCATGTAGTATATTGTGGCTAGGATTTCACACCCTTATGCTACGACCCTTACCAACGGGGTTTAGGTGTTGGGTAATCGACACCGGATTCGTGGAGGTGGAGAGGCCATCATGATAGTATTGGTTATCGGGGTTGCCACCGAGTGGTCTTGGAGGCTTCGATCGGCGTAGGTCCCACGTGACAATTGAGGTTTCATTGTGGCGATAAGTTAAGTGACCCACTGTCTCCCGAGTTGTCACATAGCATATGCCATTGACTTAGTTGTTTGTTAGGTGGAAAATGGACTTAACATGTGCATGCATCATTGGACTATGTGAATTGCGTGTTTGTGCATCCCCATCCCCTCACCGGCTCGTGGAGCTAACCCCTCGTGCGCACACTTTTTAGATTATGATGCGGTGACGGATATCTCGCGGACTTGGAGTGTAGCCCTCGGGTACGATGAGATTGGTGAGGAAGAACCGGAGGCCGTGTTTGAGGAACATGGCGATGGGTGTCCTTGCGATGATTGTGCCTACGGTAGTGAGGATATTCGGGACTCGATCCCTTTTGATTTACTTTTGAGGCTAAGGCCTATGTTGAAATACTTAATGTTATACCATTTTTGATAGTTATTAGATGGTCATTGGAAATGTAACTAATTCATCGTATTTATCATCTAGCCTTTGAACATCTTGTAACTATTCGATTTATACGCTCCGCAATACTACCGATCCTTGGAATGTAATATTCCTCTTTTTCTCGCATTCTAATATTATATTGTGTTAATATTGGTTATGGATGTGCGTTGGGACACCGTGTCGGTGATCCGAGCGGTTTAGTAGGATGACACGCGTCGTCCTAGTCACCCTTTATATGATATTATATTCCTTATCTGGAATAGGGGCTTGATAGCGTGGTATCAGAGCGAGATGCTCTGCACCATCCACAGTCTAGCGGATTTGTGATTTACTCTCCACAATAGGTTGCTAAGTTAAAAGCTTCCAACACCGCATAATTGGAATGTGTGTGAATGCTAGGGAGAAGACTAGTTTAGGGTGAAAGCCAAGACAATAGCAAATGATAGGCACAACAATGGAAGGAAAGACATGTGTATATATTTATAGATATATTCCTTCGTTGCAGCTGTGAATACATTTTCCATAAGCCAAATGAGTGATTACAAAAAATTCAGTTGAACTATAAACTTCAAATTCTTACAACCAAGAAAGAGAAAAAAAAAAAATAAATAAAAAAAATTTACTACATGGTAAGACAAATAGCTAGGAGTCCATAGAGGCATGGTGGGAATGGACGGAGGTCTCTGCTCCATCTCATCATCAACTGCTGGGCTCATCCTCGTGCCCTCATCATGGAGGTAGGAGTGCAAGTCCTCCATCTCTGCTCGAAGCTCTCCATGCGTCTCGATGCATCGAGCCTAGTGTTCACTCCTTCAAACCCCGAGCCATCGGTGCTCATCCGGCCCAAAGTGCAAGAATCCTATCGATGTCCGACCCACTAGGAGCAAATGTTTGGATGAAGAGGCCGCATGCACAGCTGCGAGAGAGGAGGCTCCTCAGACTGAGGCTGTGCCCGTGGCCCTCTGGCTGGGACCAATGGCTCCCCATCACTATATGCATCCATCACATTCGCATCCTCGCCACTTCGCATTACGATCTAGAGGTGGATCTTCGCTAAGTCTTGATCCTCCTCACTCAAGTCAACTCCAAAATGGTGGAAAATAGTGGTGAGCAACCTCCCATAGGGTAAATCTAAGTTCTTCCGGGATTTGCCCGCATGATCCATGGTGCATGATAATGTAGGGCGGCGATGGGAATGCCTTTGTAGAGGTGATAGGCCACATAGCCTACGAAGATGGAAGGCATGGTGCGGTGACCTGCTATAGGCATGATGTTGTCTGCACAATCCGGCTCAATATCCTGGGAGAATTAGCAAAAGAAGTCTCGGCACTTTCTTCTCAAATGCCCCACGTGTAAGCTCCCTGTATAATTCCCTGTATGCCTCTCTCCTGAGAAAGGAGTAGGGATTCTTCCATGGTGCGCAGAGGTCTTCTCTCCCCAAATAGCTACATTGAGGATGCCCGCCAACTGTGCCCCTATGAAGGAAATGGTGACTCCCTTGACATAAGAGATGATCCGGTAATCTCGCGTGCCTAGGTTCTCGAAGTGTGCTGGCGTGAGAAGTGACGAATGAGCTTGGGATAGAATGGCTCTGGAAGGTTGAGGAGGTTGGACCACCCCAGTGCTTCAAATCTCGGCCCTACTTTGTAGGCCTTGAGGTCTTCCAAGACCACATCTCTCCCTCCAAGATACTCTTAAAGCGGAAGTAGTCTTGGCACGTTTCTTGTTTTTCTAGGTCTTGAAACCATAGTGCATCCAAGGCACTGGGCAGCTTGTTCGGCCCGTGCACGCCTTGTTCTAGGAGCCATTTACTTTCCTAACCTGCAACCAAGGAAGGCCAAGGATATAGAAACATATTAAGTCAATGCTTGGATATTTAGGCCTAAGCAGATATACAATGAAAAGAGACAAGGAATTAGAACCTAGACCTTGATTCCTACAACAGATTAACCAAATTACAACAGGAAATGTACTAGGACAATTTTGTTGTGAATGGTCTAAGGAGTTAGGGAAAAGGGGAATGCATGGCCAACATGTAGATGCAATCATAGAGGATAAATGTACATGGCCACATTATGCTTGGAGAGCATTATATTATGCAAGCAATTAGTTCAAATAAAGTTGGACTGATTTGATAAGAAATATACTAAGGGGTCCAAAGAGGAAATTTTCAGATTTGTGTTTGGAAGTTGAAAGGCATAATACACAATGTAAGTACATGGCCATATTATACCTAGAACATGAAGTTTTATACCAAATACGTAGTTCAAGCAATATATGGAGCTAACTTGTGGTAAATCATGCTTAGAACTTTAAAGAAAGGAAAATTCAGATATGGTACATGGATTTTAACTCATAGGAACAATTATTCATAGCCATGTTATGCTTGGGATTAAGCCCTCTTATGAAATGATAAATGCAAGCAAACAAGGGGTGCATTCGATCATGAGGCATGCTTGAAACTCTAAAAGAAAAAAAAAATTCAGATGTGGTTCTTGGAGTTCAAATTGCAAGAAGTAAATAGGTAATGGCTTGAGACAACCCCAAATTACATACACCAAGCCTACCTACCAAAACCGAACTTGATTTGGGCAAAAAAAAAAAAAAAAAAAAAGGAAATAGAATTTTCGGTTAGGGTTTTGGGATTTCTCCAAAATCCAACCGAAACCCATGGTGATGGTGCAAAATTGGGGTAAATGCCTCAACTAGGTTGCATATGATGGGAAACGAAGGAGGGATGGACAAAAATCCATCTATATAGCTAGGAGAAAACAAAAAAACTCAAACCTAGTAAACCCGAAATGGGTTTTGGGGTTTCTCCATAAGAGAAGTCGAAGGGAGAAAGAGATAGATCGATAGAGAGGGAAGAGGTCATACCGAACTCGATCGGATTCTGTGGAGGTGGGTTGGAGTGCCAAAATCCACCTAGAAGGGAAATGGAGCAAGAACGAGTGCGGTTTTGGGTTCTCCAGAGCGTAGGGTGTGTTTAGAAATAGGAATTTGGGTTTTGAAAAAGAGTTTTGAGTTAGAAATTTATTTTTGGGCCATGCGGTTTTACACTGGGTGCAAAACTTTGAAACCGATCGTGAATCCGCGGTTTCCGAGACCAAACTTTGGTCCCGTGAATCTCGGATTTACACTCGGATGTAGCCTAGTGAAACCGCACGTAAACCGACCCGGCCGAAAGGGTTTTTTGACCCTGTTTTGCTTAACCAACTTGTTTCTAATGCTTATTACCCTCATTATTGCTTCCCTTACCCCTCGTGTAACCTGTGTTTACCTTTGTAAATCGATTTTTGATTGGTTTGCTTAATATTGCTATTGTGCCTATAATCGTGGTGTTGATCGTAACCAGGTGTGAACCATGGTTAATACACGGTCAAATGCCAATCGTTCCCTCGCTAGGGAAGAAGCGGTGAGGCTTCAACACGTTCTACCGGTAGCACCGCCAGTTAGTAATAATGCGGATGTCGCGCGTTGTTGAGCAATAGGTTGCAATCCATGGAACGAGAGCATAGGGAGGCGCAACAAGAGCAGCGCCAATTTATGCAAAACATGACCGCTATGTTCCAAGACTTTGTTAGGGAAAGGCAGCCAGTGCCTCCTCCGGTGCAAGTCAATCCTCCCCCACCGCCCCTCGTGGGTCTCGCTGTACCTAGTGTTCCTCTCGTCTCAAGCTACGCAGGAATTCCTTTGACACAAGAGGTGCCAAGCACCTACTCTACCTCCCACTTCGGTGGCTCCTCCACAATCAAGCGGTGGCTCCGGCTGGGTGGATCGCTAGGCTATCGGAAAGATTTCTAAACATCGTCCTCCAACCTTCTACAAGATGGCCCATGATTCCTTTTTTCCGGCAACATTTATAAGGGATCTTGAGAGGATCTTTGAAGTGATAAGGCAATGACACGGACAAGATCCGGTGTGCTACCTACCAGCTCCGGGGTGGTTCGATGCGTGGTGGCTCTCCTCTAAAGACCATTTTTGGGCAACTCACCCAGAGGCAACTTGGGCTCAATTCAAGGAAGTCTTCTTCAAAAATTTCTTCCCTCGTAACTTCCGTGATAGGAAGGAGTCGAGCTTATGAGCTTCTTTCAAGGATCCAAATCGGTCCTTGAGTACGCAAGCTTTTGAGGAGCTATTTTACTTCGCCCTGGTACACATGAAGGCCGAGAATGTGAAGGCTAGGAAGTTTGAGAAGGGGCTTAGACCTAGCATTAGTATCGTGGTGCTACACAAGTACCCTACTTATACCGAGACGGTCCAGCCGCTAAGGTGATTGAGGACCAGAGAGAGAGAGAATTATAGGGCCATTCAGCCGGTAAAAGGCCCATGACCTCTCATGAACCTAGGGGATCCACAAAATTTCAAAAGAGAGGATCCTACACTATCGCTTCCTGGTCGGGTCCGTGAGGTCGATGCGATGCAAGCGCCAGGCCTACATCAACTCCTCACTATGGTTCCCGGACTCTTATATGTTACAATTGCAAGGAGTCCGGGCATATGGTTCGAGACCGTCCTCATCCTCGGATGATAGGACCTCCAGTGCAGCTACACAAAAGGCACCCCAAGCCAAGGCGTTGTGCGTTCTCTTCTTCCCGCTCCGGCCCATAGATCTCAAGGTCGGGTGTATTCTCAGTGACAAATGAAGAGGCCTGTGCCGATCCGTGTTATTATAGGTAATGCACTCTACTCTTAAGATGTGCATATTAATAGCTTTTGTTTCTATGATTGGTTGTCTGTTGCTTGTCGTGTGTCGTTCTTGTTTGCTCTCACCGCTTATGCTTTATTTGATTCGGGGCATCACACTCTTTTGTGTCCCCTAGTTTTGCTAAGAAGATGTCCATTGAACCAAAGCTAATGGCCCGTAAATTGATAGTCAGATACACCAACGGGTAGCAAGGTTGAACTTGACTCGGTTTATGATCCTTGCCCGGTATGTGTGGGTGGTCACGGACTCGAAGCAAGCTTAGTAATCGCTGGATATGAAAGACTTTGATGTGATTTTGGGAATGGATTGGCTATCAACTCACAAAGCCAGCCTAATCTGCTCAGAGAGGAGGGTTCTATTCAAACCATGAAGGTGAAGAGTTTGTGTTTATGGGTACTAGGCGGAGAGACCCAAGAAGGTTATCATCTCTGCCCTCCAAGTACTAAGTTGTTGGTAGAGGATGTCAGTGTTATCTAGCATCCGTGATAGACATCAAGCCAAAGGCAGGCCTTTGGAAGAGTTGTACGTGGTGAAAGACTTTCCGGATGTCTTTCCGAGGATCTAACGTGGTTGCCACCGGATCGCGAGACGAGTTCATGATAGATCCGATTCTGGTGCAGCCCCAGATTCAAGGCACCTTACAGGATGGCCCCAATCGAGCTAAAGGAGCTACAAGAGCGCTTGAATGACCTGTTGAAGAAGGGTTTCATTAGACCCAGTGTATCTCCTTGGGGAGCACCGTGTTGTTTGTGAAAAAGAAGGACGGTAGTATGCGTGCGTGCATTGACTACCGTGAGCTCAACAAATTGACAATCAAGAACCGGTATCCTTTGCCTAGGATCGATGACCTATTCGATCAACTACGGGTGCTAAGGTGTTCGCAAAAATTGATCTCCGGTCGGTACCATCATTGAAGATCGAAATGGTGATATCAAGCAAGACAAGCATTAGATCTCTCTATGGTCATTATGAGTTCTTCGTCATGTCCTTCGGGCTGACCAATGCCCCGGCCGCTTTTATGGAGTTGATGAACCGGGTGTTCCACGATGTTCTAGACAAGTATGTCATTGTCTTCATTGATGACATCTTGGTCTATTCCAAGAGCGAGGAGGAGCATGCACCATCTCCGCCTAGTATTTCAACGCCTAAGGGAGAAGGCATGTACGCCAAATTCAGAATTGTGAGTTTTGGCTACAACATGTGGCATTTCTCGGGACACCTTGTTTCCGGTAAGGGTATAGAGGTTGACCCTGGCAAGGTGAAGTCGGTGGTTGATGGGCGATACCCAAGAATGTGGCGTACATTCGTAGTTTCCTGGGACTAGCTGGCTATTACAGGAGATTTATTGAGAACTTCTCAAGGCTCTCCGCTCCTATGACACGACCGACCCGAAGGGAGTGAAGTTCGAGTGGTCTCGATAGTCGTGAAAAGAGCTTCCAAGAGCTCAAGCAGAGGCTGGTTTCCCTCCAAGATTACCATTCCTAATGGTACGGAGGGATGGTAGTCTACAGTGATGCATCTAAAATGGGCTTGGGTTGTGTTCTAATGCAAGATGGGAAGGTAGTGGCCTATGCTTCTCGGCAATTGAAGGACTATGAGAAGAATTACCGACCCATGATTTGGAGCTTGCCACCGTGGTTTTCGCTCCAAGATCCGGAGACATTATTTATATGGTGAGAAGAGCGAAATATACAGTGATCACAAGAGCCTCAAATACTTCTTTACACGTATGAGCTCAATATGAGGCATGACGGTGGTTGGAGTTGTTAAAAGATTATGATTGTACCATCCATTACCACCAGGCAAGGCAAATGTAGTAGCGGATGCGCCTGAGCCAAAAATCTCATCCTTGTCATCGGCATCACTAGCATCGGTGAGAAACTCATTGAGGAAGCTAGAAGGATGGACTCGAATTATGGTTGATGGTGTTACCTTATCTCTATCAGCTTTATCAAGTACAATCCACACTGGTAGGGCGAATTCAATCAGCCCAAGGCTTCGATGAGGAGATTCAAAAGGTTATTGAGGCTATCAAGGGGGACACGCAGGAACTGGATTTTACTTTAACAGAGAGTGGTGTTCTCATGTTCGGACAACGGCTATGTGTTCCTAGTAACCTCGGTTGAGGAAGGAAGTGTTAGTGAGGCCCATGACTCTCCCTATTCTATTCATCCAGGTAGTACGAAGATGTATAGAGATCGAAGGAATATTCTGGTGGAGTGGAATGAAGAGGGATGTGGCTGAGTATGTGGCAAAATGTCTTACTTGTCGCAGTGAAGGCGAAGCAGCACAGCGACCTCATGGCCTCTTGCCATTGCCTGCTCCAGTGGAAGTGGGAGCATGTTACCATGGATTTTGTCACCGGTTGCCCCGCACGCCTAGAGGTGTCGATACCATATGGGTTGTCGTTGATGATTGACAAAGACGGCTCACTTCATCCCCATGAAGATTACCTATTCGATGGACAAGTGGCTCACTTTGTACATTGATAATGTAGTTCGTCTACACGGAGTTCCTCACAAGATCATCTCCGATCGGGATCCCGATTTACATCTAAGTTCGGGGGGTTTTGAAGGCAATGGGTACATGTTGAGTTTTAGTACAGCCTTCCACCCTCAAACCGATGGATCGGAGAGGACTATTCGGACATTGGAAGATATGCTCCGAGCTTGTGCCATTGATATGCAGTGGCAGCGGGACGAGCATCTCTCACATATTGAGTTTGCTTACAATATGATTACCGAGTGCTACTATAGGCATGGCACCGTTTGAGGCTCGGTATGGGAAGAAGTGGCGGACACCGTTATATTGGGACGAAGTAGGTGAACGCGTATTCTTGGACCCGAGTTGATTCAGCAACATGCGAGAAGGTGGACTTGATTCGTGAGCGGATCAAGGCGGCTCACCCAAGCGATGGGTTATGCAGACTTGAGGCGGAAAGACCTTGAGTTCACTATCGGCGATAAAGTGTTCCTTAAGGTATCACCCTCCAAAGGGGTGATGCGTCACAAGAAGGGCAAGCCGAGTCCGAGATTTATAGGGCCTTTTGAGATCCTTGCACCGATTGGACGGTGGCATATCGTTAGCACTCCCTCCATCTTTAGAAGGTGTGCACGACGTCTTCCACGTGTCCATGATCCAAGCCATGTATTGACGCATGAACCACCAGAACTTGCGGTCGACATGTCCTATAAAGAGTGCCGAAAAGATTTTTGGACAGCAAGGTTGTTCATCTTCGCAACCGGCCCATTCATTATGTGAAGATAAAATGGTGCAACCATCCGGAAGAGGAAGCTTCTTGGGAGGCAGAGGTAGAGATGCGGGCGAAATACCCTTTTCTTGCCTATCTACGGTACGTCAAATTTCGAGGACGAAATTTCTTATAAGGTGGGGGGATGTTATACCCGCACCAGGGATATAATTAAATATCATTTCTTCTCGTGACGTGTAGATACCCATGCCATGTATGCTTGGTGACCTATTCTCCATGATGGTCAAACCTAGCTACAAAATCGTTGACCACAACACGGGTTTGCCTGTGGAGGAAAGATTCCTCAACCGCTAGTGGGGAAAGTTCGTTGACGGCGACCGTCGACTACCCTCCAAGTACCAGCCCGGAGCGAGGAGTTCGAGAGAGCATCCTGGACCGCTCACCCAGCTGGATAATTTGTTCGGTGATGAGCTTAGCATTGCCGTGGTGAAGCTGTTCGGGGTCATGGGTAATAAACCATGACGGGGAAAAGTAAGTTCTAGCCTCAAGACTTATTAATTATTCTTCCCTTGGTAACCTCGAAGTACGGGTCCGGGCTTGAACCGCTCGAGCTATTTCATGAGAGAAGGGAATAATTTAAGTTCGGATCCCACGTACCTTTAGGAAGTACATTGGGGACTTATACCCATCTCTTATGAACCCATCTAAGAATGGGCTTTTCCCTAATTAAGGTTGTGGGCAGGCCCATTTAACCTATTGACCCAATGATGGGTTATTCCATCCACTTACCCACATAGGACTAATGGGTTGACCCATTAGGCCTCATGACCCATTTGTCTAGAGGTACCCAAATACCCATTTATTATAAATGAGTCCATGAGGGCGAGAGAGAACATTACTTCTCCTTCATCATTCTCTTCTACCCTAAATCGTGGAGGAGAGAAAGAGGAGAGAAAGAGGAAGAGGAAGGTGAAGAGGCTTGGAGGAAGGTGGAGACCCCATCTCTTGGGCCATAAATCATGGAGCTCTCTCATCTTGGGGGTAGGTAAGCTATTGAAGCTTCTTCCTTCTTCTATTTTGGATTTTAAAGGGGGTTGGGTAATGGGAGAGATTGACCTAGATCTCTCTTGGAACCTAGGGAGTCGATGGAGCATTAAAGCCCAAGCTATGGTGGAGTTATTTCACTCCATTATGAACTCTAATGTAAGGGTTCTCATTGCCATTTGAGAGATTTAAGGTTGGACCCTAATGAGCTTAGGATGGAGTTTCCTAGAAGTTCTTGTGCTTTAAAACCACTTGAAAATGGGGTCCTTGGAGGGGAATCCTTGGATTTTGGACTGAAGGTGTGAGTGTTTACATGTGGTTTCGGACTGCAAGAAACCACCTGAAATTACCTTCCCGAGAAGGCCCCCTGAAGCTCGGATTTACACTCGGTTTCAGTTTTGAAACCACATCTCGCATCCGACCTTGACTAAAACGTCCCGAACCCCGGTTTTCTAGGATTTACATGTGGTTGCGAGAATTTGGGCATGAAACCACTCCGCAACCACTTTGTTTCGAAACCTTATACTAAGTGATTATGGGAGACCTTTTGGGAATCCTTTCCTTCGCTCGTTTAACCTTATTTCACTCTTTGTATAGGTTAATATATTCATTTTTGTGGCTTATTGCTTGATCGAGGCGACAACGATAATCGTGGTGCTTGGCGTATACGTAGTGAGTGGGTTTGGTCGTTTGGGCCTGTTATTATTATTGCATTATATATTATGTAATCATTATAATTAATAAGCATGTTGCGCATATTGCATACTCTTATATACAATTGTTATAATGTTGATCGGTAATGTTGTACCTTGATGGGTCGGTGCGGTGGTACGGTGCGGAACCCCGAACACTATATACATTTATGAAGAAATTATGTTGAATGTCATGTTGAATCTGTATGCGCCGTGCGTCGCGATCTTAGGCACTAAACCAGATGAAAAGTTGATGCGCCCGGATTACCTCTCGGGACGATAGGACTTGCATGTAGTATATTGTGGCTAGGATTTCACACCCTTATGCTACGACCCTTACCAACGGGGTTTAGGTGTTGGGTAATCAGTACACGGATTCGTGGAGGTGGGAGAGGCCGATCATGGTAGTATTGGTTATCGGGGTCTGCCACCGAGTGGTCTTGGAGGCTTCGATCGGCGTAGGTCCCACGTGACAATTGAGGTTTCATTGTGGCGATAAATTAAGTGACCCCAGTGTCTCCCGAGTTGTCACGATAGCATATGCCATTGACTTAGTTGTTTGTTAGGTGGAAAAATGGACTTAACATGTGCATGCATCATTGGACTATGTGAATTACGTGTTTGTGCATCCCCATCCCCTCAGGCTCGATGGAGCTAACCCCTCGTGCGCACACTTTTTAGATTATGATGCAGGTGACGGATATCTCGCGGGACTTGGAGTGCAGCCCTCGGGGTACGATGAGATTGGTGAGGAGGAACCGGAGGCCGTGTTTGAGGAACATGGCGACGGGTGTCCTTGCGATGATTGTGCCTACGGGCCGTGAGGATATTCGGGACTCGATCCCTTTTTGATTTACTTTTGAGGCTAAGGCCTATGTTGAAATACTTATTGTTATACCATTTTTGATAGTTATTAGATGGTCATTGGAAATGTAACTAATTACTGTATTTATCATCTAGCCTTTGAACATCTTGTAACTATTCGATTTATACGCTTCCGCAATACTACTGATCCTTGGAATGTAATATTCCTCTTTTTCTGCATTCTAATATTATATTGTGTTAACATTGGTTATGACTGTGCGTTGGGACACTGTGTCAGTGATCCGGGCGGTTTAGTAGGATGACACGCGTCGTCCTAGTCACCCTTTATATGATATTATATTCCTTGTCTGGAATAGGGGCGTGACATATAGAAAACAGAATATCACTTCAATGATCATAAGGGAAAGAATTACTTCAAAGTTGTGCCATGGACATGGATGAGTAGTTGTAAAAGTATCGAATAAGGCCTACCAAATTATAGACCGATGTCCCCCTAAAACCAAAGCAAGACATGAACTTCAGAGAGAAACTAAAATTACAAAATAAGTAACAACCTGTGACAAGATGATGAGTCTGCATAGAGCTTCTCCTGTTTCATCATATCCAAATTCTTGGCGGTGAACTGCTACATTGTGATACAACATGTACAGTATATAAATATGCAATAACTTATAAATGAACAACATTCAAAAGGGGAATATTGGGAAGGGATCAAATTGAAGAGTCAACTAATACAATAGTTGGGAACAAAAAAATTCAAGAAATGTATAAATATACCACTTAGAGAAAGTCAACAGAGACAAATATCAAAATGTTAAATGGGTTCTTCAAAAATCTTGGTTGCTCGATATTGGATAGTAGGGAATGGGACTTGTTATTACCATAAAATGGCCACCCAATGATAGCAAGACATGTGGCATTAATAAAGAGACCCGGTCGAGGGTATCTGAGAGATCTCACCCACGCAGGATTTATCCCTGAGGTTCAAACAACCACCTAGCAGATCGAGAGACAACTAACTAACTTGATGGATAAACTATCCTGGTCAAAGCAAATCTCCATGCCTTGACACATCATTACCCACTTAGTATGGTTATCCAATAAAGGCCTTGGCACATCATTGCCCACTAAGTATGGTTATCCAACAAAGGAAGCCATATCCCACGCCACAATAGCATTAATGAGCATTTAAGGATGCTCACCAAACAAGGCTCCCAGACATGTTAGAGACCTTATCAGATAGGGACTTTCTATAACCTGATAAACAGGAACACTCCACCTCTTGACACCCAAGAGGGCCCTAACGTTTGTCAAATCAGGATCTTCTCGTTACCACATCAATCACATTGATCCAACTATATAAAATGGAAGGTAACACACCATGCAAGGGGATCACACTCTTGAAACTCATACTGTTTCATCTGTTTGCTGGAGAAATCTAACTTAGGCATTAGAGAGTCCACCTTTGGTACCCAATCGACACTCATCTCCTTTGTCTGTATGTCCCTCTGTGCAAGTTCCACCCTTGGAGGGCCCACCGGAGGTTTCTTGATGCAGCAGATTGCCGATATCTGTGGGAATAGTTCTTGCAAGCTAACCCACTTGATCATCCTCTACCAATGGTTGGGACGACTCTGAACTTGCAACCCAGTTCCTCTCATGGAAGAGGTACCAAACGTCCTCCCCAGGGAAACACTAGCAGGATTAGTTGCTCTGGGAGGATAGCTTCACAAGTGGAGCAACAAGTGAACTGGGAGAATCTGGCTACGGAGCCAATAACACCACTTCCGCCAACCTCGCTGGTGGACATGTTGAGAGAGCGGTGGAAGAGCTTCCACCACCACCTATCCATACTATGATGATAACAGAAACTCTTGATCCCAAAGCGCCAACAACTCATGCTCAAGTCCGGGATCTGCAACTCCAGGTCATGCAGGCCAACGCCTTCCTCAAACTCTTTATCAGGCAGGTTAACCCTGCCAGGCTTCCGATGCCATCTTCAATGGCACCCTCACAGAAGATACTATCTTTAGTCCAAAACCCACAAATACCTTTGTCACGGGCCACTACTATAGCCTGAAGATCTAAAAGTTGTGTGGGATCATCACAACCGTTCTGTCACGAAGTGGCAGTCCCCACTATCCGAACGGGAGCCCTTCCTACCCGCTCCCCCCCACACGAGTCCATCATAAAGCGCATGAGACCCACGAGTCAGCCTTAGCACAGCTCAAGACTGAAAGATCCTTGTCTAGAGAGCAACACGTAGAGAGTCAGCCCATGCAGAAGAACAAGGTGTGACATGAGGAGCGCAATGGAGACCACACCCAGTACGATCCACCGAATGGTCATAGGAGGACGAATGATCAAAGTTTTAGGCCAAGTCAACAAATTTTTGTGTCAAGTAGATTGACGAATCTGGACCTCGAGCGGAGGATACATGACCTTGATGCATGGTTCAAGAGTCTAGACAAGCCGACACTATTACCAGGACATTCCCTACGAGGAGACCATCTATTTTTCAGTGGAGATCATGAGCGCCATGTTGCCACACATATTTAAGCCATCGAACTTTGTGTCATACAATGGGACGAAAAATCTAAATGACCATATCAACTATTTCAACTCCATGATGACCATCTATGGCGGCGGCGACGTTGTTTCCTATAGGGCCTTCCCCTGATCATTGAAGGGAGCGGTCACCACCTGATTCTCGTGTCTAAAGTCTGGCTCCATCAAAAGTTTCGTGGAGCTTGAGAAAGCCTTTGTCTTGTGCTTCCAAAGCAGCATAAAGTAGAAGAAGACAGTCGCAAACCTTCTGGCGGTAAGACAAAGAGATGATGAGCCAATCTGTGTTAAGAATAATAGTTTCAGGGGTATACTTGTACATATCCCCATGTTTTTATGTTTTTTTTTATGTTATTTGTATAAGGCTAGGGGCCTCTCTATAATTATTCATTCTTTTGAATATAAACCTGTTAGTCTCTATTTTGAGACATAACACATAATCCCCAACATCGTGTTTGCTCTCTTAGAGCTTCTTCTCTCTTATCTCTTATTCTCCTTCCATTCTAAAACCATACATGGTATCAGAGCATCTTGCTCTTGGAGTTTGAAGGTGGTAGAAGGCTGTTTGGAAGGTGAAGAACAGTTCCTTTGAAGGAAAACCTAGCATACCTTCTTAGATCGATTTCTCTCTTGTTTACAATCCGAATGATGAGTGACCAAGTGCTCTAGTTTCGTTTGGAAGTGCTCTTTCTTTCCCTTGTATCCTCTCAAGCATCTTGGAAGCTCCTAAGGATCGAACTACATCTCGGCCAAGCCATTTTTGTAATTTTTTCCGCGAGGGATCGATTCGAAAGAACTCTTTAATAGAGCTTGATTTGAGAGTTTTTTGGGCTATACCCTGTCGTTTCTTGGTAAGGAAGGTTCTTCTTCTTTGCCCAACTACTGTTTGATGATTGTTTAAAGTTCTACAAGCTGTTTCAAGGTTTTCTGTCCTGGTTTGTATCTGTTTTTTGCTGCTGTCTCTTGAGAACCCACTGTGTTTACTTGTGGTGCTGTTGTTTGGCTCCCAACTGTTTGCTTTGAAGTCACAATGGGTGGAAAAAATGGAGACACAATCATACCTCCATCTGAAATATCTGAGACATCTGAGTTTCCCACTGTTACAGCAGCTTTACCTTTCATCCCTTCACCTTCATATGAGCATCCCAATGTTCAGCTCCCCATTGTCAGACTGGTCATGGTCTATGAAGCTCATTCTTCGGAGTAGAGGGAAGTTGGGGTACATATCTGGGAGCTTTAAGGCTCCTCCCTCCATTGATCCAAGTTACTCCAAATGGGAAACAGAGAACTCCCTTGTGATGACTTGGCTTATTTTTTCGATGAAGTCAGAGATTGGAAGAAGGTTTATGAGCAAGGAGACTGCCGAAGACATTTGGGATAGTGTTGCTCGTATTTTTGATAAAGTGGGAGACTCTACCAAGGTTTATCAACTTCTCCAACAGATTGTTAGCTTGCGCCAGGGTGACAAAAGTATCTCTGAATACTATAGTCTGGTCATAGGACTATGGGAGGAGTATGATTACTATAGAGATCTCCAGTTGTGCCTTGTCGATGAGCCTAAAGTGCATCGGTTGTTTGAGAAGGAGAGGGTCCTGTTCCTCCTTGGAGGTCTTAACCCTGAATTTGAACCTTTAAGGGTCCAGATCCTTTGCCAACCAAGTCTCCCCTCCCTGGAGGAGGTGTGTGGTTATCTACAGAGTGAGGAGACTCGTAGGAGTGCTATGGAGACCACTCCCACTGTTGAGTGCTCTGCTCTTGTTTCTTCCACTCCTCAGGATCGTCCTCCCCTCACCAAGGGGTTTGGTAGGGGTCGATTCTCCTGTGACTATTATGGCAAGTCTGGACATAAGAAGGAGTTTTGTTGGGATCTTCATGGAAAACCATCCTCTGCTTCATCTGGGGGACAGAAAGGACAGAAGAAGAATGGGCCTAAGGCTCACGTTGGAGTTCATGAGCCTGATCCATCCTCTCTCTCTAAGGAAGACATAGTTGCATTTTGCCGGATTGTAGCCCACTTGGATGGTTCCTCCTCTACTGCTACCATTACTTCCACTGCTCTACAGGTCTCTACCTCTTTTGGCACCACTCCCTGGGTCATTGACTCCGGAGCCACAAATCATGACTGGTAGGTCTCAACTTTATAATTCCTACTCTGTTTGTTCTGGGAAAGATAAGGTAAAAATTGCTGATGGTTCCCTTTCTTCCATTTTGGGTAAGGGAGATGTCCAAGTCACTCCACTTATCCCTTTGAAGTCTGTCTTTCATGTTCCCAACTTTACTACTAATCTTTTTTCAGTTAGCCAATTGACTAAATCTTTGAACTGTTTTGTCACTTTCTTTCCTACCCATTGTCTCTTTCAGGATTTAGTGACGAAGAGGGTGATTGGCAGTGGACGTGAAGCTGATGGCTTATATGCTTTGGACACTTGTGCTTCCCCTGTTGCGAAAGCTCAATCTTACGTGTGTGGGCAAGATGGCGGATGTACACAGGAGGATATTTTGCTTTGGCATCGTCATTTGGGATACCCCTCTTTTTTTGTTATGAGAAAACTGTTGCCACATTTATTTACCTCTTTTCCTGTCAATCATGTTTTCCATTGTGAACCTTGTCTTTTTACAAAAAGTTGTAAGACAATTTATCCATCTACTAATAATAGATCTATCTCACCTTTTCACATTGTTCACACTAATGTTTGGGGTCCTTCCCCCGTTACTTCTTTACGTGGCTTCTGCTACTTTGTCTCTTTCATTGATGATTTCTCTTGGGTTACTTGGGTTTACCTCTTGAAACAAAAGAGTGATGTCTATGCTGCGTTTAAAATTTTTTATGAGTTGGTGTATACTTAGTTTCAAACTCATATTCAGATTGTCCGTTCCGATAAAGGTGGAGAGTATATGTATGGTGGTTTGGAAACCTTTTTTTCTGACCATGGCATTGTCCATCAGGTGGCTTGTGTTGATACCCCCCAACAAAATGGGGTTGCTGAGCCAAAAAATTGTCACTTGTTGGAAGTGGCTCGGTCTCTTTGGTTTACAATGCATGTTCCAAAAACTTTTTGGTCTGATGCCTTACTCACTGATGTCTTTCTTATTAATCATATGCCCTCCAGTGTCTTAAACTTCAGAGTCCCTCTTGATGTATTACCCTCACTTTCTTCTTTTTTTTTTTCTCTTCCTCCAAAAGTGTTTGGTTGTATTTGTTATGTCCATATTAGCAAATCTGCTCGCACTAAATTGGACCCTAAGGCCTTGAAGTGTCTCTTTCTTGGGTATTCCTCTACCGCCAAAGGATACAAATGTTATCACTCTCCTACCCGTCGGTGGCTTCTCTCCAAAGATGTCCATTTTTTTGAAACTATTCCGTATTTTCAGTCACCTCTTCAGGGGGAGAGTTCATCCCTTGGTGGTGCGGTTAAAGAGGTTCCTGAGCTTGTTTCCTTTCTCTTACCCTCTCTTGTTCCTATTCCCCCTTTTCAGATTGACAAAGGAAAAAAAAGTTATGTGGATACTCTTGTTGAGGGGGAGAGTTCTATAGATGCTATTATTGAGAAGGAGCCACCTTGTGCACAGGTGAATAGAGAACAAGGGGAGCTACTGGTGTATACAAAGAAGGATGGCAGCCAAAATCCTTCCTCATGGTTTCTCATAAAGAAGACCTGCCAAAACCCCCTTTCGTCTCCTCATCCTGGATCTACATCCATTGAGACAGGTATACCTTCCTCTAGTTCCACATCCTCAGACTTAGATCTCCCCATTGCACATCGCAAGGGAGCACAGGCATGTACTAATCCCATTGCCAAGTTTGTCTCCTATGATTCTATCTCCCCTATAGGTGTTGCCTTCACTGTGGCTATCTCCTCCATACCTATTCCTAAGAACGTAGCAGGGGCTATGGCTGATCCAAAATGGAGAGAAGCAATGAATACAGAGATGGTGGCTCTTGAGAAGAATCACACTTGGGATCTTATTGAACTCCCACAGGGGAGAATTCTTATTGGTTGCAGATGGGTATTTACAGTCAAGTTCAAGTCTGATGGTACTGTGGAGAGCTCTAAGGTAAGACTGGTTGCCAAGGGATATACACAGGTGTATGGCATTGATTATCAGGAAACCTTTGCTCCAGTGGCCAAGCATAATTCCATTCGGGTACTTCTCTCAATGGCTGCAAATCTTGATTGGACATTTTACCAGCTTGATGTAAAGAATGCATTCTTGCATGGTGACTTAGAAGAAGATGTCTATATGCACTCTCCTCCTGGGTTCAAACATCCTAGTAGCAATGGAAAAGTATGTCGTCTTAGGAAGGCTCTTTATGGCCTCAAACAATCTCCTAAGGCTTGGTTTGAGAGGTTTAGACAAGCTATCCTACAGAATGGATACACCCAAAGTCAAGCTGATCACACCTTGTTTATACAAAAGAAGGGCAACACTATTACAACCCTCATTGTATATGTTGATGACATTGTGGTCACGGGAAACAGTGAGGCTGAAATCTCAAAGCTTAAACTTTACTTGGCTCGACAGTTTGAGATCAAAGATCTTGGTCCTTTGAAGTATTTCCTGGGGATTGAAGTTTCAAGATCCAAGCAAGGGATCAATGTTTGTCAAAGGAAGTTTTTCCTTGATCTGCTTATAGAGATAGGATACTTAAGATGTAAACCAGTCTCCTCCCCTATTGAACAAAATCACAAACTAGGGGAAGATTGTGGTGAACCTCTTGTAGATGCTGAGAAATATCAGAGATTAGTAGGCAAGCTGATCTATCTTTCCCTTACCCGACCTGACGTAGCCTATGCTGTTGGAGTGGTAAGTCAGTTTATGCATGCACCCAAAATTGGACATCTTGATGTAGTTTACAGAATTCTTAGATATTTAAAGTCATGCCCTGGAAAAGGTCTTCTCTTCTCTAGGAATGGTCACTTGAGGATAGAAGCATACACTGATGCTGACTGGGCTGGATCTATTTCTGATTGAAGATCTACTTCAGGATATTGTACGTCTGTTGGTGGAAATTTGGTTACTTGGAGAAGTAAGAAGCAACTTGTGGTGGCTAGATCGAGTGTTGAGGCAGAATTTAGAGTCATGGCTCATGGAGTGTGTGAAATCTTGTGGTTGAAGAAACTTGTCCAAGAGTTGGGATTTGAGACTGTTAAACCTATGAGTTTATATTGTGATAACGAGGCAGCCATAAGTATTGCCCACAACCCAGTGCAACATGATAGGACAAAGCATGTTGAGGTTGATAGACATTTTATCAAGGAAAAGATTGAATCAAAGATAATCTGCACTCCTTTTGTGAAGACAAATGAACAAGTGGCCGACATCTTCACCAAAGGCCTTAGCTCTCATCATTTTGACTGTTTGTTGACCAAGCTGGGTATGTATGACATATACCACCCAGCTTGAGGGGGAGTATTAAGAATAGTAGTTTCAAGGGTATACTTGTACATATCTCCATGTTTTTATGTTTTTTTTATGTTATTTGTATAAGGCTAGGGGCCTCTCTATAATTATTCATTCTTTTGAATATAAACTTGTTAGTCTCTAGTTTGAGACATAACACATAATCCCCAACATCGTGCTTGCTCTCTTAGAGCTTCTTCTCCTTCCATTATAAAACCTAACAATCTGTGACTATGTCACTCGGTTTACCAAGGAGTCTTTGGACATCAAGGACTTGGATGACACTATAGCGTACAATGCCTTATACACTGACATAATAGAGAAAGAGCTTGTCAAATCCCTAGCTTTGGAGCACCCCAACAACATGGTTGAGTTGTTAGAAAGGTGTTACCAGTTTGCAAACATGGCGAATAACCTGAAGGCAAGAAAAATAGTCGATTAGGAGATCTAGGAGAAGAAGAGATCGTCACACGAGAAAGGCGACTGCAAAAATGGAGAGAAAAGCAAAGGTCTGAGCAACCAAGTGACAAATCAAGGGCCTGGAGCCCTGATTACATTTCACTGAACACCTCTAGAACGGAGATCCTTATGCAGATCCACAATCGAGGGCTCCTTCAGTGGCCGAAGCCAATGTATTCATAGCCTAGAGAAAGGAACTCAAAGTAATATTGTCGTTTTCACAAAGACAACGGGCATGATACGGAGGACTGCTAGCAGTTGAAGAAGGAGCTCGAGGAGCTGATTCAAGCTGGCCGCCTCCGATGGATTGTGAAAGATGACAAGCAAGCTGCTCAGTGGGCGACGGAGAAAGAACTCAGAAGAAAAGGGAAGAACCAAGAGATTAAAGAGCAGATCAGGAGAACCCTAAAAGGAGAATTGAAGAGTGTCGTTCGGACGCAGAAGCCAATTGACTAGCCAGAGTTGATATTCTCACCATCTTTGATGGACCGGACCAAGAGTCGATTAGAAAAGCAAAAGCCCGTGCCAGGTTCGTTCGCATGGCAGAAGTATAAACAAGAAAGCAAAGAAAAACCTCGTCATCACCTTCACGGATGAAAATTTGGAGGGACTAAACTTCCCCCATGATGATGCAGTAATCATACATGCGGTGATTTCTAAGCGCACCGTGCACCGAGTGCTCGTCGACACGGCGACATTGGTTGACATACTATCGTGCGATGCATATAAGCAGTATGGGTATGGAGATGACAAGCTCCAACGCGAAAATACATCTTTGTATGAATTTTCAGGTTCAATGGCAACCATCGAAGGGTTAATCGAACTACCCATCACTGTGGGGGAGTCTCCTATAGATCTTACTATCATGGTTAACTTCATGGTAGTCAAAGTCAACACAAATTTCAACGCCATTATAGGGTGACTGAGCCTCAACAAGATGGAAGCAGGAGATTTGTGCGTCTTTCTTACATACACTCTGCTACTAATTTGGATCCTCCAGAAGTGAGATTTGGTTGACTCATGCTTGATTTACCAAGAGAGAACAAAGGAGTTTCAAGAAGAGCAGTGGGTCACTCGGTTGGAGATGAAGTTTGAAAGAATGAAGAACATGATGAGTTCGAAGAGATGAAGGGTTTTAAACGCAAGAGTTTAAGTTTTTGGTAGTAAGGATCATAATTATACCTAGGGAAACAGTGAGAAAGTCTACCAAGGATTATGACTGGCAAAGAGGGTGAAGACAAGTGGCACTGATGATGTATTCGCGTCTAATACATCACGTCAAGTACAAAATCCCTTTTTGAAGATATTTTGTGGACCCTGGCCGGCTTATACACAATCTTCAAGAACTTTTTGACCCCGTTCCTGAAGATTGTGAAGGGCATTGTTTACCCTCTAATTTTACTTGTTCTTCAAAAGTGAGTCAAGGAAGATGTAGTACAAGGTCAAGACAATAAAATAAGGCCGCCCGGTTCATCTTAAACCAGGCTAGGCAGTTATCGATTATGACAATTATATCCTAATGCAGTAGTTGTGATTGGTCAAGAAGTTATAGCCGATTCTGACACCTAGAATAGATAGTTATGATCAGTTAAGTAGTTATAACTAGATATTTGAAACCGATTAGGGAAACAACTGCTCTAGTTTAAATAGAAGAAGAGAAGAAAGGAGAGGGACCTTTCGTTAAATCAAATAAACCTGCACTTTTATGTTTCTTAGGAGTAGGAGTAATTTAGGTTAGAGTAGTTCATCCAATGGAAACTCTCCCTTTAAGGGATCATATGCTTTGTGTTCTATCATGTAATCAAATCGGGTTTGGACCCGAGGCCCATATCCACGCCCACTTGAGGTACCTGTTGGTCAAGAGGGCCCACTAGGGTTAGGGTTGGAGGAAGGGGGCCACATGGTGGTCCCTCCATTCTATTTATATAATGAGTGAGGGGGTTGGAAATAAGAACTTCAGCCACAGCTCCTCTCCTTCCCTAATTCCCACGTCTATCTCCTATCTCGGTTCTCACTCTTTCTCTCCCTTTTGTGTGTGAGTGTGTATCCCTAGAGGATTCCATCTTTGCCTCTGGTCTTGGAGTGTGGAGGATTGAGTTATCACAATCACTTGACGAGAACAATACCACCGCGAAGGAGATTGTTCGCTCTCTCGCTGCTCGTGATGTAATCATGCGATTGTTGATCAAGAACGTCATGATCCGTCTTCCGTTGCGTTGTGGATATGATGCTATGAAGGTAATGATTAATATCCCCTCTATATTGTTTTAATATATCATTTTTCCTTATTCCCTGTATATTGAAAAGCCCTTGGAGCAACCGAGGAAGGAGTACAATCAATTATGGCCTAAGAGAAGTTGAAGCAAATCCTTTGATCAAGGCATATCTCTGAGTCACGAAGACTTGGGCATGCTTGCTCATCAAAAACGGTCTTGAGACCGAAAATAGTGGAAACACAATCTCTATTTATTTGGATTGTAAGTAACAGCAAATTCTGGTCTGCTCTATTCCTCTTCTTAAAGGCATCTTGCTTCTCTACTTTATTGTTTAAATCTGACTTACCACATTGGGAACGCTATTCCTATATCACTTACCTGATTAGTCATATTAGTCTTATTAATTGTGAGGGAGAGAATAAGAATATAACCCCTCAAACTACATTAGGATGGAACGTAGTGACTGAATCATGCACTGGAGTAGGATAGAATTGATGGACCATCAAGTTACGAAAGCCCGAAATTTTGGAACATGATGATCATGCCTTTGTATTTGTTGTGATAATTAAAAGCATTCTCAATAGGTACGTAACATTCTCTGACCCTTTTTTTTCAGTTTAAACAGAGATTTCATTCCCCCCCCCCCCCTCTCCTCTTTCTGCTATTTCTCTACATGTAGTTTTCACTTCATACCTACATTTTGCATTAAAGATATGGTCATCTTTTCCACTTTTTGGTAATTAATTATATGGTCCTCTCAAGTAATGGTTCAACAAATTAGTAAAGTAAATGGCATCTATGTAAGACAATAGATGGTATTTAAGAAGTTTTTGTAATTTTATAATACTACTTCAATCTTTTTTTCTAATTTCATTTCATCAAAAAAGATGGTATTTAAGAAGAGAACAAAGAAGATTGCCTTTTTCTTGTAAGTCAAGGGGAAGTGGTCGCATTGAGAACTCAACTCAACTCAGCCTTATCCCAACTAAATGGTGTCGACAAAGTGATCACATTTAAAACAATAAAGATAATTCTAGAAAGCACAATTTTTCCTCTCATCAGAGGCTTGGTCTGAGGTTGCATCCATGAATATCTCAATCCAATGGAATCCCAAACAGCACTTAAGAGCTAAACTTATGATAGACAGCTCTCCATTTAATCATCAATTTTTTGGCAACCAAATTGAGAGGACTAACCCCAAGAGAGGTCACAACCCATGCTGAATCACCACTTATACACAAAAGCCAGATGGTACCAAAAGACCACATGGCAAAAGGCAAGCTTGGGTAATTAGACGATGCCGCTGTGGTCTCACATGCCAATAGAAATAAAAGGAACAAAATGGCAGATCTCTCTAGTAAATATGGTAATCACTGTGAAAATTTTGCCAACATAAGAGAAAGGCCAGTGATTTGGCATCACATGGCAACTGGAGCCAAAACTTACTAGGTAGGAAAGACATGCTGAAAAGAGTGGCAGAGTGCTATATGGACCATTTTGACAGTTTTGGACAAAAGCTTTTAACTGATGTGGTGAACCAATTCTATACTGAAAAGCTAATTTTGGCAGTTAAATGTACCCATTTATTGGCCAAAAATAGGGGTAGTATACTAAATGAAACACATGATAGTTGACTCAGAAATGATAAAGTTTTGCATCTAACGAGAGGAAAAAAAAAGTTAGTTGGATCAGTTCATATTAGAGTTTTCAACTATTCAAAATATATGTCCTCTGAGCATATCAGTTCAGTCATTACATAAAGCAGCAGTGTATAAACAAATAGCTCGGCAACTAGTGTCATCCAGACAAGTCAAACTGGATTAAGGAAACAAAGGAGAAAAGAAGAAGAAGAAATGACAAAATGTTCAGTGACTTCCTTTAAATCAGTGTAGGTTTATGCTGCAAAGGACGGACCTAGAACTTGTTCCCTAGATAATGCTCCAAACTTCATCATTGTTTTTCTTCCATCTTTTCCTTCGATATAAATTGTGGATAATCCCTCGCTCTAAAAATTCACGTCATTAGTAATTTCGATGTTACCATTGAAGCTTTTTGGTCCACCAGTGGGTAAACTCACAGCCATCATATCTCTTAGAGCATCTGAAAATTGTATATCAGAATGCCTGGAATTTAGAGATATAATTTAGAGATATGAAGACAATTGCAAAACAAAAAGCACAGAGAAACCCTCTACATACTAACCTCTCGTGAGAAACAAAAAGGACATACAATAGAATATTGACATCATCCAATTATGAACCTAATTACTAATAGTCAGCTAATTAAGCGTACAAAACCAGAGTATCTACCTCTAGTTTATCAATAACAAACCCAAATTTAAAATTAGTCACCAGTTTAAATGAAAATTTGGAGTGGGGAATGGACAGGAATAAGTTCCTCATGCATAACCATAAGATACTAAAAAGAAAAACTAAATTCATAGGAATAAGTTCCTCATGAAAGTTGTTTGGATGTTGCCCAACATGAGTGAGGTGTGATTGTAACTGTGTGATTCCCTACTATTCTGAGTTCATTCTCAGATTTCTCCCTCCTCTCTAACCGGCCCTCCACCAAGGTGTCCAAGGATGAGTGAGGCATTGAGAAGGATTGAAGAGATTGAGGAAAAGAGCAGCAAAAGTGACAAGAAATGAAGCACAAAACCTCAAAAAGAGAATTCTTGATCATGGGAGAGAGTGAGATCCTAATTACTAATTTAACTATGCTAATCAAATAATTAACTAATATTAAGCAACTAATTAACCGATTAATAAAACTAATTAACTAAAATATAAACCAATTATTTAAAGTAACTAAGCGTTAATTAACTGCTACTAACTAATTAAAACTTAACTAAAAGAAAAGGAAAGAGAATTACCTTAATTAACTCAAGATTAGGGCCAAGAGGGGTGGGCCCTTCGCTCCAAAAGGAGAACCGATAGACCGATTTAGTCTCCCTGCTCAAAGGGGAGCTTAATTCACTCTTTTTCTCACTCTTGGAGAAATCCTGAGTATGGGACTACCTTAGTGGAAATCCTCTTACAAATCAGATTTTAATCTCAATTATGGGGCCTACTCATTCATGGCAACCCTCGTACAAATTGGACTATTTCTCCCAATTCTTGGACTCTGTTTTTGTACGGGAAGGGTCCTATATATAGCAATGTTCGAAGGGGAAAAAATTCATCTTGTTCCATGTGGGACTAAGGCACTCTTTGGTATCATTTTTCAGTTTCATTTTGGCCTATTTAAAAATAAAATCATTACTAAAAACCATCTTGATCAAAAATGAAAAATTGTTTGGTAACTACTAAACATAATAGATTGTAGAATGAAAATAAGTTTGGTAACTACCTATGAGTAAATAATTTTTATTACATTTTTGAACAAATGGGTGAAGAAATTCTCTCATCACCTATCTTCTTTCCCAAATCAACTCTAAATGGTGTAGAATGCAACAATATGACAAAAATCAAAATGGGAGGAACCACCCTCCACTCAATCATTATGATCACCCAGTAGGATAAATTTGGCTAAGAAACCCTCCTAACGATTATTGATCAATTGGAACCCTAAGAATTCGAGGTGTTATCAAGGGTTGCAACTACAGTCTTTACTCTTTAGGTTAGGGAACACTAATATCAAGTGTTAAGGGTCTCAATAACCTACCATCTTCTCTCCACATCACTACACAAAATGCAACAGATCCTATTCAGAAGGTTAACAATGAAACTGTTAATCCCATTATACCGCAAACCAAGAACAACACACCTTTCTTAAGTGCTTCCGGTGATGGCTCCATAGTCTCTACAGTAAAAGGAATGAACGCCAGCTTGTGCCGAGAAATCGAGTCATTGACCTCCTCCATTATTTCCCTCACCGAAACGAACTTATCCGCAGAATTCGTTAGAATTTCTCCACCTTGAATAATAGCAGTGGCATCGACAACAGCAACTGCGATACCTTTGCTCGATTTACAGCCCTCGAAGACTCGAGTCGCAGCACTTTCTTGCTGCTTCAGAGGCGGCTCCTTCTTAACAATATTGCTCCAACAAGGTGTCGATGACAGGACCTCCATTGCTGGACCAGAACTATGTACCTTATAAAGAGAAGTGAACACAGTAAAATAGCTACACCTGTGCAGAATATAATCTGAAACTTAGACGAGAGAATCCAGAGATAGTAGGAGAGAGAGAGAGGGGCGGGTAAGCCGCTTACCTGCAAACGTGCAGTGAAGGTTCCATCTCTCTCTCTCTCTCTCTGTGTTTCAAAAAATGAACACCACCAGAGTTCTCGTTGCAGGAAGAAGAAGGGTGTCACACCCCCAACCACCCCTTGGGAGGATTAGATAGGTGACCCGAATTGCACGGTAGCAATCCGCCAAACCCCAAGGATCCAGAAGCTGTTAATACCATTCACAAACACACACACACCCACAACAATGAACAAGATAGAACACAGAGTGCTGCGGAAGCTAATATTTACATTAAAAATCAAAATAAATATTTACATAATGTTTTTGTTCTTGCTCTCTCTCTCTCTCTCATACACCGGCAGTCCCAACTCTTCCAACCAAAACTTTACAAAATAACAAAAGGGGCAAGACAACCTAGGCCCCGAATAAAGCTATACAAAAGGGGATTGGTTAGTAGATTTCTATCTACAACAAAAGAATCCCGAGGTTAGAAGAAAAGTCAGCTGCCCTCCCATTACGGGTCATCATCTACAATCACTGAAAACACCCGTACCAGAGGAAGGACCTCTGTCCGGCTCCAAACCCACACAGTCATAATAATCATGGCCCGCCTGCGCGAGATGAGCTTCCCCGCTATTGTAACATCCACCTGCAATATCATCTAACAGAAAGACATATACAAGAGTGTGAGCTCCACCGAGCCCGTGAATGAAATATAACCATGCATGCACATGCAAGCACAACCAAACGACTCTTATATGCAATGCAATCCATTTTATTAATTAGCCACCTAACATTACAACTAAGGCAGATAAAAGTGCTATTAAAATCTCCAATACATGTATCCCTGGTGCGGGCTTCTAACCCCTTCCCGCGATACACCCATTGAGTTGTCGGAGATGACCAATCAACTCCCGCATCAATCACCAAGGTCAGCCCGACCAGCCCTCTGGGATTAGTCTTTGTAGTCACCTATCACCATTCCGGTATAACATTTTCTTTCTCTGGCATTTAGCCACAAAATCACCTTTTTGGTGTAACATAATTCTATTCCTTTTTCTCTTTTATATAGGTACTCCCACAGACATCCAACACCTTAACCCCTGTTGGCAAGGGTTCGTAGCACTGGTGATAATACTCTAGCCCAATGCATTCTATATGGCATAGTATGAGTCGAGTGGTGTCAACCGCATCCCATTCTACGGGCTACCACAGGCCTCATTTCCAAGCCGGCTACGGCATCTAATCTAGCAATTCCACATACAAGCATCATTATCCATTCTCAATATTCATCAGACAAGATTCCAGCATTTAGACAGAACATAAGGCAAGTAAAGTAATTGAACACAGTAAATAATGTTGTTGTAATTATCATGACTCATTAGTTATATTACATTTACACACATGGTGTAATTCAACTCACCTTGTTCTAGTCCCGCTTGCTCTGCAGTCAGCTCGGTCCCGGCCGGTATCTGACACTGCACCTCGAGCTCGGGGTCAAAACCTAAGTTAACCGGATCATTAAAGTATGTTAAACAAAGTTCAAAAGTATGTTAATGTATTTTTACATCAAGGTTTGCCTATGTATGGCCCTTTCAATCCCATACAACAGTACCAAGGTTCCCAACCTATGTTGGGCTAGTCTGTGTGTGGGTTCCTGGCTCTGTGGGGCCCACTTGAGCATCCAAGGTGTGGATGACAGCAAGGACCAATGGGGTAGGGTTTCCAGGTCATTTTCATTCTCTCCAGACTGTTCTAGACCTGTTGGTGAAGGTCCAAAAGGCTGGAAACAAATCTGAGCCCAAACCGCACCACTGGGCGTTTGACTGGGTGTTTGGGTCAATCGCCAAGTGCATCGCCCAGTGCCTGTTAAACATGAGTTTTGACTCCAAAACTTGGATTTGGTTGTTGGTTTGGCCAAGATTTCGATCAGGGATGTCCTCAGGAGGATTATGGCCCTAAAATGAAGCTAAATGGACTAGGTTTAAGGGATCCAAGGTTTGGTTATCCAATTGGGAGTTGATTTGGGTTCTGTCAACACAGAGAATGACCTGTCATGGCTATGCTCAGGCTTTGAATTCGAAGTTGACTGCATGCAAGGCATGGATCACCTATGTTTACCTACAACAGGCCTAGTTTTAAGCTAAGACATGAAGAAAACCATATGCATGCAAAGATCTATGCCTACACTGCATGATCAGGGTGTAAATCTGTAGTTTAGCTCATCTCTGAGACTGATTTCTACAGTAACAGATTTGAATCCCATTTTAATAGCTAGATCATGCATGCAGGATCCAGAGCTCCTCTAGGCACCTAGGTGTTGTTCTTAGTACTACTGGTCAGAAACTCGACTTATAGACACAAGAATCAGGTGCAACATTGGATGGACAGCAGTGTTATGAGCTAAAACATATTACCTTCAAGCAATGAGGGTGCTCAATCCAAGCCCAGATCCAATCCCTTACTCCTTCCTTCCTTTCTTCTCTTTCCTTCTCTTCTTCTTCCTTCTCCTTCTCCTTCTCTTTCTTTCTCTCTTTATTGTAGGAACAGTAGAAACGACATAGAGAGGCTGGGCCCTCCTATTTATAGTTCCTATGGCCTTAAGGCCTGTCTGGCCATGCTGCCCTCCTTCAAAAATGCATTTTTAAGTGCATTCTAGCCCATTTCAACTGCATAGGTGGGGTCCACTAGGTTCCAGAGGTGGGTAATGGTTTCTAAAATTCCCATCTACCTCTAAGGGGTGTTCACAAGCTATATGCATTGTTCCCATTTGTTTGGAATAAAAAATGAGTTTCAGTCACTCTGGGCGTTTGGGTCAATCGCCCAGTGCATCGCCCAGAGAATGGATCTTTGCTGTTTTTGCTTTGGCCTTGAACAAGGGTTGAGGCTCCCATTTGGGCACTTCACCAATACCATTTCCAAGACAAAATAAACATCTGAATGGGCATGGCCCCCATGTATTTGTCAGAGAGAGAGATTACCTGGAGTTAGAGCTATACATCAGGCTGTGGGCTGAGCAGCTGCATGGGTCTGCAACCCACCTCCTCACAGGTAAGATGGATGACATCCTTGGAGGTTCTCCACTAGATTCAACCACAGGGGTGACACACCACAGTGTGCTTGGGTGGTTTGTCTCAGGCTCATATCCTTCAAGCAAAGTTCCAATCAGTCTGGGGCAGGTTTAACAAAGGGACCATTTCTATTTTAACGACTAGATGTCTATTTTACCCCTCATATTTGGGTCATATAAGCACATGCTCATTAAAAAGCAAAAAAATGAAGGAAAAACAGATTTTGGCCATAATCCATAATAGACTCGTTTGGGGGTGTTTTCATTTATTTTAAATAAAAACAACTTTCAAAAGTGATACCAAACACAAGAAAAAATGAAAAATTGTCAAAAATGAAAATGAAAAATGATACCAAAGAGGCCCTAAGAAAAGTAGGTTTTGGTGCAAAAAGGAAGGTGCAACGTGGTGCCCCAGCATTACCTTAAAGAGAATCTTTTGAGGGAAATTGTTATTAGAAAGCTTATGCCAAGTGCAACTTCAGTAAGCCATAACTTTTGATCCAACAATCCAGTTTCGACATGCGATATATCGTTGAAAACCTTGTTCTGAGCACTATTCAGTAATCCAAGAATAAGGCATGGCCTTGGTTGGCAACTTTGCCGAAAAAAGTGCGACAAGTGGTGATGCTTTCCTGGCATTGTGTGGAGGTGGTGGATGATTTGCACCGTTCACGCACCAATGTTTGTTAATGCTAAGTCTTAATGATAGAAAAAACTTATCCACACTGTCAAAGCCAGTTTTGAAAATCATTTGGTCGTTAAAATCTTTTGAGAGAAATTTGGTCATTTTTCTCCTATAATTGAACTTCTCAAAGAGTGAATCGTCGAGTACATAGCCTACTTATATCATCATCACCGGGGGGGCTGACTAAATGTTAACAGATTTAGAATTAGAGTAAGGCTTGGATGACTAATGACCATCCCAAGCTTCTTTATTTATATCAATGAGACTAGAGAATAAAAGTACAAATAAGCCATGTGGGACTAAAGCCCACATATTAGAAACATAAAAACATAAGAAAAAGGGGTCTAAAAAACCCCTACGGTTCTAACACTCCCCTTCAAGTTGGAGCAAATATGTCAATCATGCCCAACTTTTTTTTTTAATCCCAAATATTACCTGGGACCTGAGCTGGCCCCTAAGATTTTATTACAATCCTCAACAAAAATAAAGAATATAGGGGGGAACATTCCACCTTACCCCAACCCACGATGCCAAGAGGACACACCCACTCAAGGCAGCCTTACCACCCCTTACAAGAGAAAGAAACTCAACCACTAGCTTCTAAGAACAGGCAAGCCTACTTTGTCCTCACGAAGGATGCCTTGAAGGGTTCCGAAAGGCATGCTACCAGGTTGAAACCCGGCAGATGTCTCCGTATCATAAGAGAGGTTGGCCCGCCAGTCTGTTGCCCTATTGCTCTCCCAAAAAGCAAAGGACATGTGGGCCCGCGTGGAAGCAACTAAATCCAGGATCTCCTTGAAACAGTACCAACCTCCCCACAAGCTACACCTCTTCAGATTAACAACCCTGACAGTTGTCTCTGAATTAGAATTTACCACCACATCCATTAAGCCCATCACCTGGCATAACTTCAATCCATCCCTCAGGGCCCTCAACTCCGCCAACGAGTTAGTGCAAGGACCATAAAAATTAGAGAAAGCAGCCAGAACTTCCCCATTGCGATCTCTGATGATCCCTCCCCCGCAGCCCAGGTCAGGATTGCCACGACACGCACCATCCACATTCAGCTTAACCGAGACAAAAGGGGGGCACCAGTACACTGGGGTAGGGCGTTTCCTCTTGGGGGATGGAGCCGACAAACCAAACCATTGCAATAATAAGCCATCCCTAGTTGAACCATGAATACCAACCTTGGAAGGAAAGGGTAGCTCCCTCACCCAAGTCTTGATGCACTCTATTATGGAGCTAGCTGTCCGCCTCTTTTCCCTGTGCCTTCTGTTGTTTCTTTCCTTCCAGAGTTCCCAAATGATCAGACATGGCAGAATACTTGTGATATATGCACTGAGACAGTGGCAGCCTACCATCCCCTACCAAAGTAAAACCCTGCTTCTAGCATCCTGGGTAGAGAGAGGGGCAATGTCAAAAACACGGGAGAAGTAGCCCAGACTTTGGTAGCTGTACCACCATCAACGAGGCAATGATCCGTCGTCTCCCTCCGAGGCCTACCACAGCAGTAACACTTTGAAGCCAGGGGGATGCCCAATGACATCAGAGAGTCATCAGTAGGAATCTTCCCATTCAAGAGCTGCCACGAAAAGAAACCCACTTTCACCGAAAGTGTTTGATTCCAGATCCACTTCGCATAGGAAACTGTTGGGGCCCCACCCCACACTTCATTCCAAACAGCCTTTGTAGAGAACAAGCCGTTACTAGAGGGGGCCCAAACAACAAATCCTCGCATTCAGACAGGAAAAAGGAACCTGACGAGATACAATCCCTAATAGCAGCTGAATCAATGTTGTCCAACAAGCCCTGCCTCCAGGAACCATCCTCACAAATAGCATCCTTTACCCGCAGCCCCAAGTCAACCAGGAGCCCATTGTCCACAGCGTCTATCAGCGGACCATTCCCCGTCCAGTTATCCAGCCAAAAGTATATGTTACCAGCTCCCAGTAACCATCTGGAGTTGTTCAACAGGAGATCCATGTAAGCCAGCGTGTTCCGCCAGGATTTTGAACCAGCCCCAGGCGACCCCGATAACGCCACACGCTGACTCCTAAAGAACTTGGCCTTAAAAAAATCACTCCACAAAGACCTACATCCTCCAACAACCTAATTCCCAGTCCACCTTCCTCGAGCGGCCTACAGACCTTCTGCCATCCAACCCAGTGCTTCTGCTTTCCCCACTCTGAACTGCCCCAAAGAAAATCAGCAAAGACCCCATAAATTCTCCGAATGACTGCTTTAGGCGGAACCAACGTAGCAAGCACATGGATGGGGATCGAAGAGAGCACATGTTTTAAGAGGGTGACCCTGCCGCCCGCGGACAGCAACCTTCCCTGCCAGCCTGCAACTTTGTTTCTTATCTTTTCAACCAACCCATCAAACAAATAGATCTTCAGTCTTCCCGAGTAGAGAGGTGCCCCCAAGAAGGTGATAGGCAAAGACTTCCGCGAGAACCCAGTGATCTCCCCTACCATGTAGGCTCTAGATGGCGACGCCCTGCCGCTCAAAACAAAACAGCTCTTCTGCCTATTGACAAGCTGACCCAAGAAACCTTCATATCTGCTGAGAAACCCAATAATCTGCTTAAGAGAGCCCTTCAACGCCCTAGAGAAAATAATAGTATCATCTACGAATAGGGAATGAGAAACCCCAGGGCACCCTCTCGGCAGCTTGAAGTAGGAGGCATGCCCTTCTGCAAACAAATTTTTAATGCCCCTGCTAAGTACCTCCTCTGCTAGGATAAAAGAGCCGGGGATAGGGGATCCCCTTGCCTCATCCCTCTAGTTGACTTGAAGAAGCGCGACTGTCTGCCCCCAGAACTGTAGAGCACCAACAGTTAACCACCATCTTCTTGATTAAGTTGATCCAGTCATCGCTAAACCCAAAGCTAGAGAGGACCTGCCAAAGAAACATCCATTCCAGCCAATCATAGGCCTTAGCCATGTCAAGCTTAAGTATCACATTGCCCCCCCTAGTTTTTCTGTTGATATCTTGGGCTACCTCTTCAACTATGGAGATATCGTCATGTATGCTTTTGCCCTGCACAAATGCCCCTTGCTCCTCCGCTACAACAGAAGGAAGGATACCTGCCAGCCTGGATGCAAAAATCTTGGCAATAATCTTGTAAGCAAAGTTGCACAGGCTAATGAGTCGAAGATCAGACATTACCTCAGGGTTCTCCTTTTTGGGAATGAGCACCAAGTTTGGTGGATGTAAAGCTCCTGGGCAGCTCACCTCCAGCAAAAAAATCCTTGACAACTGCCCAAACATCCTTCCCCACCACATCCCAGCAAGACGTAAAAAAATATCCTGAGAAGCCATCAGGACCCGGCGTACTATCGCAAGACAAGGAGAAGACAGCCCCTTCAACCTTGTCCATCGAGAAGAGCTGCATTATCAGCATCAGAAATGACCTTGGGAATCAGAGAGAGCAGGCCCTTGTCTACCAAACAGCCCTAAGAGGTAAAAATGTCCGAGAAATGCCGCACCGCCTCCTCCTGAACCCCCTCCGGGTCCGTAATCCATGCTCCATCCCCCCTTTAATTCTCTGGATATTGGCCTGCCTCCTTCTAATGTTAACTATAGAGTGGAAGAACTTTGTGTTCGATCCCTCTCCTTTAGCCAAGTCACTCTGGATTTTTGCTTCCAGAAAATTTCCTCTAGCAACAACATCTCCTGCAAGGCTTCCCTGGCAGTCATCAGAGCATCCCTGGAGACATCGAAGGCCTGCTGATCAAAAACAGTTTCTGCCCTACTCATCGAGTCCTTCGCATCCCTAACCTTCTGATGTGTATTGCCATAGACCTCCTTGTTCCACTTTCGTAGCGCACTGCGAAGCAACTTGAGCTTCATAAAAAAAATAATTAGAGGCGAACTAGAAACCGCCAAAACCCACTAATCCTTAACAAAGTCATGAAAACCTGGATGCCGAAGCCACATCTGCTGAAATTTGAAGCTTGAGTAGGTATGATGGCCAGTAGCCAAGAAAGATAGGCCAATGGACGCATGGTCTGAACAAGTCCTGTTTTAATGGGAGACAGTGCACCTGGGGAAAGCATTAATCCAAGTTGTACTTACCAGGAACCGATCTAGCCTGGCCAGCACCCTACCAGCACCAACCTGGTTATTAGACCAGGTAAACCTGTTACCAACATAACCCACATTAACTAGGCCAGCCCTACTCACAAAATTCCCAAACTCCTCCAAAGAAAGAGCGCAAGCCGGTCTACCACCCGTCTTTTCTAAAGGGGACACCACTGCATTAAAGTCTCCACCCACCGCCCAAGGCAGAGTGACAGTCCGAGAGAAGAGCTCAAGCCTCTCCCACAAATCCCTTCGCTCCATGGTTGAACACCGGCCATGGACAAAAGTCACAAAAAAAATCCCCCTGCTGGCATCGTCACATTCGAGAGTAATAAACTGATCATGTTCATCCACCACTCTGACCTTCAAGGAAGCCCTCCAAAAGACCCAAAACCTGTCCAATAAATGCAAAGAATCCGGCCCAATTCTTTGTAGCACCATGCGTGCTTTCGCCACCTAAGCCTTAGGTTCAGCTACAGCTACAATGTCAACTTTATGCAAGCTCACTAAAGTTTTCAACCGCCTGATCCTAGGCTTATTTCCAATTCCCCGGGCATTCCAAAAAACACAGCTCATTAGGAATTATTATAAGGGGCGACTGTAGATCGCATCGATCTCGTGACACGCTGTTGGGCTCCCTCCTTGATCTGTCTCCCATGCCTTGCCTTCTTAATTTTCTTCCGTTTATACACCAGTGCCGCACTAAGAAAAGCAGGTTTTTGGGGCGCTCGGCTCCTTACGCGACGTCCAGCAGGCACTGAGGCACTGCTCCCTGGTTCCAGCCTCTCTAAAGTGTTGCGAATCCTCCCTTCTAGTGTAACATTGAACCCCTTTAAGCTTTCCAGAATAGCCTGACGCTCCAATAGAGGGCCAGCCAAGCTCAAGACGAAACCATCATCCTTCGAACTAAGGGGTATAGCTCCGTTATAAAAAAAAGACTGAGGCCGATCACAAGCAGACTGCAATCGCACACCAGTCAAGCCGTTGCCGTGGCCTAACATGGTGCCAGCAGCCCTTGAGTCCACCATCGCCATGGTCAGTTCTTCCAACCTGCTTTCGCCCTCCATGGCCTCTTCGGCTTTAGCACAAGTAATCTCCCCCTCCTCCACTGGCTGGAGAGCGCCACCCATATCTGCTGCAGGAATCTCCTCCTCACGTGCCATAACCTCTTCATTGCCATTCGAGCCTAACCCCCCAACAACAGGGTTAGCGAGATGGCCTCCACCTTCAGTCAAGGCCAAATTGGCTCCACCGACTGCTGAGCAACAGGCCTCCATAGTCCTCCCCTCCGGAGAGGTGGCATCGTTTGCCCCTGAGAAGGCTCACCGATAACACCTGCACCTCCACGAGAAGAGCCTTCACCCCTGGGAATGAAAACACCATCCCTATCTCTATCTCCAGTCCCTCCCATCTCCGCTGCTGGGGTCGCGCCAGTGCCGTCGACTGCAATACCCTCATCTGTCCACCAGCAGGCTTCCTCCGTAAAGCTCTTCTGCAGGTCTATTTCTGATGCCCAATCTTTGAGCAAGTTTCACAATAGGTTGGGCGTCTCGGGTAAACCACATTTTGATAAAACCCTGAGGCCCCACAACCAATCCATATTTTCGTTGGAAGTGAGGCTCACAAGTCGACCTCCACACATACCCGTGTTGCCACCGTCCTAATGCAATTTGTCGTTACTCCATCGACTTTGAGGACCCTGCCAATTGCTCCAGCAATCGAAATCAAGAAGTTCCCTTGGTAGAGATTAACCGGAAGCCCCGTCAAAGAAACCCATAGCGGCGCCAGTGGAGACTCCCAGCCAGAGACGAAGTCTGAAGACCATCTCATAAAACAAAACAGAAACCCCTGGATGTACATCTGCACCTTCAACCATACCTTGACAAAATCAGCCTGAATAGCAAACCGAAGAAGAACATGTCTGGGATCCAAGATCGAAACGATCACGTTGCCCTGCAAGAATAGCGACTTCTGAATATGCTCCTTGATCTGAAAGAGAGCAGGCTTCCCATAGCTGCACTTGGCCACAAGCGTGGTTGCGAAAGTCCTTTCCGAAACTTCAAGTTCCTCCTTGGAGAAAAAAATCGCATGTTCTCCAAAATATGTTGATGGTTTTTTAACTTCCACATTGACAGATGGCAACGCCATTGACCTAGACACCTCCAAGGCAAAACTCTATCCCACCTGCAACAATCCCTAGGTGGGGAGGGGGATCAGGGGGGAACCTCCCTAGGAAGAGAGACCACCATTGCAGAATCCCAAGTGAGAGAAAACCCTAAACGACGTCACCAGAGCTAATCCTACGCACCCCCGAAAAAAAAAAAAAGGCCTATTAACTTTATCTTAATGCCCAACTTGACTAGATCAGGATGGAACAATTTTTCAGACAATCCCTTGGTGAAAATATCAACAACCTGATCAGTAGACTTCACAAAGGGAACACAAATCAATCCGTCTTCTAACTTTTCCTTTATGAAATGTCTGTCCACTTCAACATGCTTGGTGCGATCATGTTGTACTGGATTGTGAGCAATGCTGATATTGTCACAGTACAACATCATAGGGAGATGAACAAGAATACCAAGGTCTTGTAGCAAGCCTTTCAGCCAAAGTAACTCACAAATGCCCTGTGCCATAGCACGAAACTCTGCTTCAGCACTAGACTGAGCCACCACATTCTGCTTCTTGCTACGCCAAGTGACAAGATTGCCTCTTACGAAAGAACAATACCCAGAGATAGATTTCCGATTAGTAGAACCAGCCCAGTTAGCATCAGTATATGCCTCTATCCGTAGGTGACCCTAAGGAGACAGAAGAATGCCTTTTTCAAGAGTTAATTTCAAGTAGTGAAGGATCCAAAGGACAGCCTCCATATGAGAAGAATAGGGGTCATGCATAAACTGACTCACAGTACTCACAGCAACAGCAATGTCTGGACGTGTGTGTGAGAGATAAATCAGCTTCCCCACCAGTTACCGGCCTTTATCAACAAGTTCACCCTCCTTTTCTTTGAGACGAACAGTAGCCTCCATAGGAGTATCAGAAGAGTGACATCCTAACAAACCAGTTTCAGACAATAAGTCCAGGATATACTTCCTTTGGGAGAGAAAGATGCCTTTAGAAGACCTGGCAACCTCAATCCCTAGAAAGTACCGTAGCTTCCCTAGATCTTTAATCTCAAACTCTTGCCCAAGAAACTTCTTCAACCGGTTGATCTCATCACCATCGTTGCCAGTAACCACAATGTCATCCACATAGACTATAAGAATAGTGATGGTTTTTCCAACCCTCTTTATAAAGAGAGTATGATCAGCATTACTCTGTTTATAGCCTACAGAAATCATGGCCTTGTGAAACCAACCAAACCAAGCTCTAGGTGACTACTTCAGCCCGTAAAGTGCTCACTTCAACTTGCACACTTTACCTTGATTACTGTCACAAGAAAAACCTGGTGGAATATCCATGCACACCACCTCACTAAGTTCTCCATTAAGGAAGGCACATCCAGCTGTTGTAGATCCCACCCAAGATTGACTGCACAAGATAGCAAAACCCGAACTGTATTCAACTTTGCAACAAGAGCAAAAGTCTCCTGGTAGTTAATCCCATATGTCTGAGTAAAGCCTCTTGCAACCAGACATGCCTTATACCGATCCACAGTGCCATCAACCTTCTGTTTGACCACAAACACCCATTTACATCCCCCTGGTTTTTTCCCTGGAGGAAGATCTACAAGATCCCAAGTATTATTTTTAAGGCTTTCATTTCTTCCAACATAGCTGCCTTCCACTTTCCATCTGCATAAGCTTCCTGCCAATTTTTAGGAACAGAAACAGAAGAAAGAGAAGACACAAATGCATGAAAAGACGGAGAAAGAGAACTATAAGAAACATAGCGAGAAATGGGATGCAAGGTGCAAGTCCTAGTACCTTTGCGAAGGGCAATAGGTAGTTCGGAAGAAGAAGTCTCACCAAGAAGAGGAGGACGAGGATCTAGATCCTGGGCCGGCAATTGGATAGGTATGGGTGCCACAGTGGATTGATGCTGCCCTCTTTTGGAGCATCTCTTTTGGTAGGTGATAACATTCAAGTTGTCAATTCTCTTTTGAAATTCACTGATGGTCTTCTGGACTGGATTCAACTCCCCCTGACTAGGAACATGACCATCATTAGTTTCTACAAGCTCCCCCTGTAAAGGAATCCCTATGGAAGAAGGGCCAGCAGCCAAAGTAGGCTCCAAAGTAGGCTGGACAGCAGCCATAGGAGAAGGGGCAGCAGCCAAAGTAGGCTGGATAACAGCCATAGGCTCCAAAGTAGGAGGAGACTCAGGAGACTTGGAAACTCAAGGGGAGAAAGCACAAACACATCTTCACTAGAACCAGAATTCTCCCCTTGAAGATGTGGAGATGGATAATACTCACACGCGGGGATATGCACATGGTGCAAGTAGTGCGGGCGTGCCAGAACCTTTGCGCAGGTTCAAACGAGGCCAAGAACGGCCTAATCTGACTCCTTACCAGGCTAGTAGGTTTCCCTCCTGCTTGAGTAGCTCTAAGGTCTTTGGGGTTAAGCCAACAGCTACGGCCTACAGCCCAAGATGCTATTGATCTGTGAGAAGAAGAGAATGATTTGGGACACAAACAATAATGAAACTGAAATACTGAATACACTAATCAATCATACCAGATACAAGCGTGAACTCTGTGCATACACCCTCGTCTCCCTTAGCATGTGATTGTACATTCCTTCAGCCCCAGATAAAGACAAGAATAGCAATAAAGAATGCAAAAACAAAACAAGTAAAGCAGAAACGTAAAGAAGATAAAGCAAATGCTGGTTGTCAGTTGTGTTTGTGTGTCCCTTTTAGATCTGTTGCCTCCCTTATATAAGATAGGCACCAGCAGTTATCAGT
Organism: Telopea speciosissima; assembly: GCF_018873765.1. Classification (NCBI taxonomy): domain Eukaryota; kingdom Viridiplantae; phylum Streptophyta; class Magnoliopsida; order Proteales; family Proteaceae; genus Telopea; species Telopea speciosissima. The sequence goes on from NC_057926.1 coordinate 12,393,937, forward strand.
CCGTATGGTTACCCCCACGAGGGCTACTCTTTTTGGTCCATGCTCCTCAGCCCCAACCAGGCACCGCCACTTGTGTCACTATCCCTACTCTGCCTCCAACTGCCAAAGTAGTGATGGGCCCAGTACCGTGAGACCTCTCCACACTCCCCGAACGACGCAGCTCTGCGTTCATCGATGCCTGCGTCACTAACACGTGGGCCAGCCCATAACTGACAGGGCGTAACCACGTTCCAACGTCTCCCCGTGCTTTCGGCCCCAACGACGCCCTCCAACCCTGGCCCCTCTGGCCCAGCCTGACCAGAACCAGTGGGTTTGGGCCGCAAATAGGTATCAACACAACTAGTCTGGTGAATAATCCCATTATCAGCCAATACTTCTGAAATTGGTGTTCCTTATCCTCGGTGCCATTATCGCTTCTCAAAACCTTGAGATTAGCCTAGAACTGAGTTTGGACCATTCTATGGAAATGCTGAAAACAGGCAAAAACTTAACTCTTAGTGTGCATAAGATAAACCCATGTATGCCTAGAATGACAATCAATAAAAGAAACAAACCAACGATGACCAGAGAGGGAGGTTTTACGACTAGGGCCCCAAACATCAAAATGCATCATTTGAAAAAGTGAGAACTCCTTTTAGTTGATACCGAATAAGTAGAACGTGTCTGTTTGGCCAAAACACAAGCCTCACAAAAAAAATCAGTCTTATCGCATGATTTGACAAAAGTAGGAATTAAAGATGCTAATATTCCTAATGGAGGGTAACCTAATTTAGAGTGTCACTGGAAAATTTCAGAAGAGACTAAGGAGCTCTAATGTGGAGATGGTAACAGTGGTGAAGTGAGATGACCATCATCAAGCAGGTACAAGCCGCCATGCCCTTTACCCAATCCAATCGTCTTCCCAGAAGCCAGATTCTGAAACACACAATGGGAAGAAAAAAAAATCACTTTACAGTTAAGGTCACGAGTAAGACTACTAATAGAAAGAAGGTTAGTAGTAAAATTAGGAATATGCAAAACTGAAGACAAAGTAAGGGAGGAAGTGCAGCTGATGATTCCTTTTCCAGATATGGAGGAAAGGGAACCATCAACTACTTTGACCTTGTCTTTCCCAGAAGTGGGAGAATACCGATGGAACAGGCTAGAGGAACCGGTCATGTGATCCGCAACCCCAGAATCTATGTTCCAAGGATGAGAAGGTACAAAAACACAATGACCACCAAATGGAATACCTGACTGGGCAAAGTGTGAACCTGAAGGAGCAGAACAGGTGGCAGGAGCTGATGTAGTAGAGGCAGCAGCAGCAAAAGACCTTAGCAATCGTAGGAAAGCTTGTAGATCATCCTCGGATAGGCCAGTGTCAGTAGCTGGGGCTGTAGGAACAGATTCAAAGTGGTTTGCCTTATTTTTCGTCTTTTTCTTGGCAGCCCATTTAACCTCAAAGTCAGTTGGCTTCCCGTGAAGTTTCCAGCACTTCTCTTTGGTGTGGTAAGGCTTGTGACAATGCTCACAAGTAACAGTCCCTGTAGTAGAATCACCAAGAGAAACATGTGGCAGGAGTAGCCTGGGCAGCAGGCTGAAGGGCTGATTTGTTGATAACAGGAGGGTGGAGCATAGCAGCCCGACGGTTCTCTTCAGAGGAGACCAAAGCATAGGATTGTTCAAGTGTGGGAAAAGGTGAATGATCCAATACTTGAATGCGAATTTGGTCATACTCCATGTTCAAACCAGCCAAAAAATTATAGACCCTGGTTTTGTCCAGATGTTTCTTATATGCAGTAATATCAGCAGTTGTAGTGGAATGGTAATCAGAAAAATGGTCCAGTTGCTGCCAGAGACTACGCAAAGTAGCATAGTATTTGGAGACAGATAACTCCCCCTGAGTATTATTATTCACCTTCTTCTGGAGCTCATACACCTATGCATCATTACCGAGCTATCCATATGTCTCCTTGCAAGCAGACCAAATTTGATGGGCTGTATTAAGGAGAAGAAAACCATCGGCAAGGTCTGAGTGCATTGAGCCAATCAAATAGGACATAAGTACACCATTGTTGGAGATCTACCTGGTCAGAGAAGGGCCAGCTTCAGCTGGCATGATAGTAGTGCCATCAATATGGCCAGTAAGCCCACGGCCAGCAACGGCAAAGTAGGCAGAGCGAGACCATATCAGGTAATTGCTCCCATCCAATTTAATAGGACCAGGGAGAAGATCACGAGTATCATTCCTACTATACCCATTGTTAGTAGAAGTTCCATTAGAAATCTCAGATTCAGCCATAAGTACAGCAGAACAAATCAAATCGCAGAGAAGGCTGTGGTAATAAGAAACACAAGATATCCTCCAAGTTAAAGGTTGAAAATTGGTGGAGAATCTCCTTTGAATGTCACAAAATGTGTCTCCAAAAATCAGCAGCAGCAGACAAGTGTAGCCCCTATATCGAATTTTTCAGGGTTTTGAAAAAAGAAAAAAAAACCCTGCTAGGCTGAAATAGATATAGGGAAAAGAATAAGCCCAAAAACTTAATAGATGAGGCTCAAATTTGGGGCAGATATGTCATTATAAGTGGAGAACCAACCTGCAAAAGACCAGCACCAACAAAGTTTTGTTGAGATTCAATGTAGGGAGAGAAACCTGCAAAAATAGCACTGGATTGAGCTGAAACTTGGCTCGAGTGTGTGTCTAGAAGAGACAAAGAACCCCTCCAAATATCAGCCCCAACAGAGGACAGCAGCCCCTAGATCAATATTTGTCAGGGTTTTGAAAAAAACCCTATTTTTTGCAGCAAGTCCCTGTGAAATCAATCTATTTTTTGGAGAAATCAACACAGGGACTTGCTGCAGTTCTTGATCTTCAATAAGGTAGATTGATTCCTTATAGTGGAGGTGAAATCAATCAAATATAGAAGCTTCAAATATCGCAGCCAAGGTGTTGTTGATATGGAAACTTATCTAAACATGGAAAGAGGTGAGAAAGGGCAGCAGCAGGATCTATGGATCACCTCATCAGTGCTGCCCTATTGAAGAATAGAAAGCAAAAGAAGAAAAGAGAGACAAAAAGAGGAAATCGAGAGAGAGAGAGATAGAAGAGAAAGAAAGAGCTGAATGCTCCAATGCCATGTTAACAGATTTAGAATTAGAGTAAGGCTTGGATGATTAATGACCATCCCAAGCTTCTTTATTTATATCAATGAGACTAGAGAATAAAAGTACAAACAAGCAATGTGGGACTAAAGCCCACATATTAGAAACATAAAAACATAAGAATAAGGGGTCTAAAATGCCCCTACAGTTCTAACACTAAATGAGGTGTCTACACAAACCCAAACCTATACTAAAACCTTGCCTAAATTTAAAAACAGACTTAAACTGTGCTTGCATTATTCCCTCCTAGTTAGAGAAGACTCGTCTTCGAGTCTTATTATGAGGACAATCTCTACCACTTGATCAACATCCATGATTGTCAGTTTTGATGATACGGCGATCCAATGCATCTCACGATCAATCAGCAACGATTGCCTTTCTCACATCCAAGATTTGTGGAGGAAGAAGAAATTCAACCGTCTTGATCTCCTTATGAATAACGTCAAGTGGTATCTGTCCGATTGAAATCTGTTCTTAGGGCTCCACATCTTTAATTGGACTGTTGATCAATTCCTCTGCTTCAATCTCGTCTTTGGAATAATAATCGGGTTGATCTGGATCAGGAGGAATAGGATCATAACATTCAATTACGGTTCTTGGTCGTGGATATTCAAATATAAACGGCCTCTTCATACTCTCTTTGAGTGTACGAATATCATCTTTCATCGAAAGTAATGTCATAGATATATTAATCAACCTCCATGATGAAAGCTTCAGGTTCGGCTTTGATACCAAACTGATGCAGGATATATCAAATCTGATGGCTCTAATTGGCCTGCAAGTAATGGCTCCAATCCCGAGCTGACAGCTAGATATAGGCCAGATCTGATCTCAGATCTAACGGTCAGAATTTAACATGGTAACTACAAGATCTTAATAACTAATTTCCAGAATTTAAATCAATTATAAATACTCTAATCTTTGAATTTGATGAGGTGGAATAGAGGAGAGAATGGATGATCGATGGTATGGAGAGAGGTAATATTGTGTGAAAGAGAAAGAGATAAGCTTCCCTAAAAAGTGGATCTGAAATTTAAAGCAAATCAAGAAAGAGAGACAAGACAAGAAAGAAATAATGAGAGAACTGTGGGGGAGAAGAAATAAAAAGGAGAGAAAAAGTCCCTTGCCATGGGAGAAAAAGAAGAGACATTACATTGCTTATTTATAGAAACTGAAATAAAATCTCCTACATTGACTCAACTATTAAGACTTTTCTAACTAGACAGCTAAGGACTCTAAATTTCCTAAACTAACTCAAAGACTTAACTTAGGATAAGATAAATCCTTATCCAACGACACCAACATGGAACCCACTAATAAAATAATAATTTTGTGCGCCCCCTTAAAACTCTACTTTTGGGCTTTATCTTTCAGCCCATTATAACAATAAAACCCCAAAATTAAGATCCAACCCAAACCTATACTAAAACCTGGCCCAAATTTCGGTCGGGACTGCATTAACATCTTATTTTATAATGCCTACAAAAAATGAGAGAGAAGGGGGGAATCCCCTATCCTCATAGCTTATACAACTAAAGGCATGTTGGAACCGTGTATCCTCAAACCAGGATCAAGGACTCTAAGCCCAAACTTTTAGCCCTAGGGAACCAACAACCAACTGAAATTTTGGGATGCGTAAGATATAGTTGAAGATTAAGACTGGAAATTTTTCCAATGCTTCCCAAGATCATTCCACCTTCACTTCCCGTAGTCAGGGCACTTCGCAAACAAGCACTAATCAATGCTCAACTCACCTCATTCCCTGTATTTCTCTCAAATTGAGAAAGCGGTCAACATTTTCCTATTAGCTCAGTGTTAGATAGGTCATTAGGTTCCCAATGGGTGCTTCAACCGTGGGTCCATTTATTCACCGGTTATGGATTTGCATTGGCATCTGCCGTTGGTGGTTATGGATCTCGGTCTCTAGTTCGGAAGGTGACCCTTTATTGAGAAAGTCTCAATGCTATCTTCAAAAGTCTTTGATTTCAATTGCCATCATTTAGTATTTATTTTTTGGATCAGTGTCGTATGAGTTGGTAATGGTTTGTTTATGGGCGTACGTACTTACTATAATATTAATACCAAAACCCTCCCTCTTTGATTATGGGAGCATTCTGAGCCTGTTACTGATCTTGCCCCAAGATGGCCGGGGAGCATGGCAGTGACTATAGCTGGAAACTTCTTCCTTCTCTTAGAGGTGGGTGGGCCAAAACTCATTGAAATGAGACTCCGATCTGCCCGAAGTTAGTCCAGTCCTATTAGAGATGGACAAGCAACTTTTATAGATGGGAAGGAAGAACCACTGATAGCATTTGCAGCTTCTTTCCGATCAAAAGGGGTTGGACGCTGTGGTTCTTCTGTTCTTACAGCCGTGGCAAGAGAGGTTGATTATCCAATAGCAGGTGTTATTGGGGTAGGGGACTCACTCTTTCTTCGAAATGGTATGGGGACAGCGGAGACTACTAGAGATGGGAGGTCGACCCAATTTCACTCATTTGCTGAAAAGGTTAACCACTTTCTCCTGGCTGGATGCAGAAAAAAACTCTCATCGAGGAAGTGATGAAGCAGTAAGCTGAGAGTAAGAATTGAACTATTCCATCAAGGTGCACTTTAGATATGATCTGGTCTTCTTAGTAGTGCTCTTCTGTCAAGGTTTTCAGATATGATCTGGTCTTCGTAGTGCTCAGGAGAGCACAAAAATGAATCAAATATAGAAGGCAAGCAGTATGAACAACTGTGTTCAAACAAAAGAAATGCTCTAGGGGCCATTCAGAAACCAAGTCATACCTCAAAATGTACCTCCCAATCCACATCAGTATGCCGACCATGACAATGGGCTACCAACATAGATCAAAATGCATTCTATAATAACTTGTCCGACAGAAACAGAAATGCCTAAATTCTAACAGCATGCATGCTGATTAGCTCAGTTTTTACAACTTGATCATTGTGGCTCCGTTTAGGTTAGATATACTGGTGTACATTGACAAGCTGAAGTTCAAATAGAGTAGACAATTTTTTGTGGTGTTAGGGACCTTCCTTTGTTTGGATGCAGTTCCACTCAGAGTTTTAGAACCCTTACCAGACATCAAACCAGATGGGGCTTGGTCTGCTTAAACATGGTTTAGCTGTGCCATTTTTATTGAAACCACAAAAACTACATCCATTAGGGAGTGGCAATGGTTTAACATTGTTTGATTGCCCAGTCCTGTCCACTTTTCAAAAATTATGGTTCTCCGCACTTACTTATTTGGGTCCTATGCATATTTCCATCTGCTAAAGCTATAGGAATGAATACAAATGCATATGGTTGTACTAGTAATAGAACAAGGCTGAGATGTAATGTAGAACCAATTCAGGGTAGAACTAGTCCCAAATAACCCTGGAATAACCAGCAACTCAGATTAGGGGTTGAACCAGAAATTATGGGGTTAAGAGTTTTGTTATACCAGCCAATGGAAAGGGGGTAAAAGGGGATCGAGGGAGGTGGAAGGTGAAGTGGAATGATGGTCAAAACCCAGCAGGGTTTGATGGAAGGATATGGAGATATGGGGGTTCAGTTATGGGAGCAACCTTCAACTCGCAAGAGCAGCACAAAGGCCCTCAATCAAGTGGACACAGCAGCAGCAGCTCTGGAACCTGATTGTTGCTTGACTCAGGCTTCAAGAGGTCTTCACAGCACTTGTATAAGCTTCAGATGAAAGCAGCAATAAGAGGAAATCGAGCAGGAATAGGGGAAAAAGGAAGGAGAAAAGAGAAAGGGGGATAGCTCTCCCAGCCAGGCTCCTAACAGCCCTTCAAGTCATGAACACTTGATAAGGAACCATATTTTTGCAGCTAGCAAATATTCTTCATTCATAAAATCGTCGGGAGGCTGAGAACAGCCTTTACAATATAAAGAGGGCATGACTTGCACCTCAAGAAAATAGAAACTTACAAATTAAGAAATTACTTGCAAAATAAGATAGTAACTAATCTAGGAAAGAAATAAAATAAAATCCAAGTGATAGCTGGGATCTTATATGGTCCCCACAAAGAAAGAAATCAGCCAGCACTTAAGAAATAAAATAAAATCCAAGTGATAACTGGGATCTTCAGATGGCCCCCACAAAGAAAGAAATCAGCCAGCACATAAATCAATATTGTGTCAAAGAGTTGACACTTTTACCCCCACGATCTGGGTTTGAGAGAACCAGCAACTCCCAGCCCAGTTGGGCTGGCCCAACTTAAACTTGGTTGGCTCTATGACCCAAGGGACTGGTCCACCGATTGGTGAAGTGAACCAGTCCTTCTCCCCTGACTGTTCCTAGAGTATTTCTTGCCAAACAACTTGGCTTCTACATCAAGATGACAACAGCTAATGGATAGAATTCACACCAAGTACAACTCTAAAGAAACCATAAAGCATTGTTAGGAGTACATATAAAGTACAAGATTTTAAGTGCTAACCTTTGCCTGCTCATCTTTTGCGCTTCAATACCCTTAAGTGCTTCAATATATAACTGACAACCTCCTTTAATGTGGCTTTTCTTCCTTCTTTAAAGTTCCAAAGCTCGGGTATAGGATACCTTCCACTGGGATTGTGCTCATTGATCTCCAGCAAGGCCGTAATAACAGCATTATGAACCTCATCACCCCACTCTTCCCTTAGATTTTTTAACTTTTCGTCGTCTTCATCTACTGTGTCCTGAAGCATGAGACAGAAATTTCATGTTTTAATCTCCCAATGTTTTCTGTAAACTCTACACCAAACAAAATGATTCCCAATAATTTACGTGAGGTTAAAAGAAATAAGTTCTAAGTTTCCAAACATGAAGTCATGAATACATGATGATTGCATAGGAAGTTAATTCTAGAAGTGAAGAAGAAAATGATGGAGATTGGTACATACTTTTTCTTTACCGTTGACAGTGACAATTTTAAATGGATACCATCCTGAATTCCTGATTTCTTCTTGCCATAAGCTGCAAAGTTCCATAGATTTAACTAATGCTTCTGAACAAGGAAATGTTTGCTTGCATGTATTTTGAAATGGTTTTGGGTTGACCTCCCCCATTTTCTTGATTCCAATCAATGTTTTCCCACTTAACATATCTTGTAAACCCTAAAGAACCAAAAAATAATTGCATCAGATAATTCAGAGCCATACTGTCAACTGGATTATGGGGGACAAAAAGTTTGCATAGGATATTAAGGTTCATAATTTATAGATTTAATGGCATCTATTGCAGAGTAAAAGTACATAGTTCTCACAATTGAAATGATCCCACCTAAAAAGTCTCCAAGATCAAACCAATTGATTTTTATAATGACTGTTTGACAAAATATAGTGCTGTTGACTATCTAAAACTAAAAGATTGGTATATCATGCACTGGTCTAACTCACAGTCTAGGAAAACTCTTGAATGGTTGTTTTTCACCCTTGCATGGTTCTATTATAGATTGATATTCTATATATAGAAATCAGTTCTAGATCATATACAAGCAGAGGATGGCTTTGGCAATTCTTAACCTGACCGGCCAACCCACCCTCTTTTTCCGGATCAGGTTGGCATACCAATGGATTATATTTGAGACACTGTTTCTTAGCTGTGTAGCGTGGTATTAAACCTTTAGGGTTAAGTTGGCCAACTACTGGCTACAAAAAACTGGACTGACCACCTATTTCCAAGGTTCAGGTTGCAGATTGAAGTTAAATCAGATCACAATATTGTTGAGCTTTTTTTTTTTTTTCATTTCTTTTCTTTCTGATCCAATATGGATCCAACAGGAACCACTACAAACCTAGGCTGAGATGCTTAGAGAAAAAAAGTAAAACATAATAACCAACAGGGTCCTTCTAGGCGTCCCTATGTCTAGTGAAGCATACTGCTTCACTATTTGCCACTTGGCAGTACATGGTTTAGTCCATGTGATGGAGGACTCCACATACATCTTAATGGCCTAATTTTAATCCAAAGTATGCAACGAAAGTTGCTAAAACTCTGATTCAAAGTTTTAGTAAAATTACCTAAATGCCATCAAATGGAGATCAATATAAAATACAAAATGGCATCATTTGTAATTGAGCTACTTCGTCCACTCATTTTAGGCTAAAATTGTACGAATGAGATGCTTGCCTGGTTCTCCATCGCATGGGCTAACCCATGTACTGCTATGTGGCAAATAGTGAAACGTTAACATAAAATATCAAAAAGAAAAACATAATAACCAACAATATCATACTTCAATCAATTCTTTACGAGCATCTTGTAGCTCATCATTACTCTGCCGCTCTTTAACTATAAGAGCTTGATGCATATCTTCCACATCTTTCAAGTCCCCTATCTTTTCATTCAATTCGTCGTTCATCTCAATCATCTTTTTTTGAACACCCGTATCATCTTCACCTACCATATGTTTCATCACCTCTAAATTCCCTTTCAACTCCTCAATTTCTAACTCCAATTTCTGTTTTGCATCCAACTGCTTCTCCAGCTCAAGTATCTTACTCAAAGCTGCCTCTTTCTCCCACTGCACATTTGTAATTCCAGTCAAATGAAGAGTTAAATTATCTAAAAGAAGGGATAATATTAATGTTTTGAAGGATAACTTTGGGTCAAGGTTTACAACATGCAGCATACCTTTTGCTCTTCAATCAGCCTCAAGACATTCTCATCAGCCTTTTTCTGCTCCATGGATGCCATGTGAAGTGAATTGTTTCTAGAAACATTCTAAAAGGACAGAAAGATATTTGTATCAAACCAACAAGCATCTTCATACATTGTTACAGCTAAAGATATGTCAGAAAACTTTTACCACAACTAGTCATCTGCTGCTTTGGTTGCCATACCTCCTCTCATAACACGGTTACACTAATTTTAGTTGATCTGAGGACATAGGATGCTGAAACAGATGGACTAGAACTTTTATTGTTCTGATTGACATTTGAACAATGTAAGGTGATAGCCTATCCTATTTATGGGTTAAAAATGCAACAAAAGGAACTGTGTTTAATGGTCTCATTCAGAATTATTTTGGCACACCAATTTACAGGGGAAAAAAACTGATCTTTCAATAGTTAAAAATGTTAGGGCTGCCTAATCCATACGATATATTGTTTACTGCAAGCCAATCTAGATTCAATTGACTCAGATCCCATTTATTGGTGGAAAGAAATATATGTAGAGTGGGACATAGAAATTACAATGATGTGAACAAATTTATTTGCATTAATCAGTGAGAAAAAGGGTATTTTTTCCCTTCAGTCGCCAACCTGATGTGTCAAGAAATAACATGAACTGAAAGGAAGAGGAGAGTGATTTAGCCATTAATTCTTTTCAGTAGTTGATAATATTATTTAGAGAAAAGGTTGGGAATGCTAGCAGTATACCGTATGCTAGCACCCTATGTGTCTATATCTCTCTTCCTCCCTTTGAGAGGTAAGGGAGTCAATTCAAAGGGGGGAAGAGAGAGAGAGAGATAGGGTGCTAGCATACCCATCCCTCTCCCTATTATTTATCAGATCTCAAATATGATCGATATTTTGACCAGGGAGTCTCACCTTCTCAATCTCCTCATCGTGTTTTTTCCTCTCAAGTTCATTTAGGGCTTCCTGCTTGTTCAGTTCTTTAGACCGCTTCTCAAGTTTTCTTCTTTGAGAATCCAACTGATATCTCAACATTTCATTCTCCTCGAGAATCCTAAGAGAATGATCATGTGACATGCGTTGCAACCTCCTCATTTCTGATGAAGAGATAAATATGCAACATTGTAAGTACATTTTAGTCATAATAGGGAGGGGAGAACAGAGAGAAGTGAGATGGCCAAGGGGGTTATAGACCTTCATTGTAAGATTGATGTAGCCTGTCCTTCTCTTCTATTGTCCAGCTCAAGGACATACTCTTCTCATTGTACTTGTACTCTAGTTCATCAATAGTTTCATTTGTGACATCAAGTTTGTTGGTTAGGTTTGCCACGATACTGTTTGTTTGTTCTGTTGCTTCTTGTGCAATGTCAGCAATGGTTTTCAAGTCCCCATTTTCGTGGAGATAATCCCCAACTGGGCCTTCTGAATTATAATCGTCCGCACGTGCAAACCAACCATAAATGTTTGAATTAGGGTCTGTTCTGCATTCATTCCAGTCCTTTTTGCCATGATGATCAGCTTCAAATGCTTTCTCAAATTCTATAGCATCCTTGAACCCAGTCCAGTCTTTACTGAAATCCACTATAGCATATCCTATACAATCTTCTTTTTTCCATAATGTATGAACTCCTAAAGGTCTATATTTAGAAAATTCTTCTTTAAACCATGATGCATATAAACTTGGGTCTTTTCCATTCTGCAGCTTGGCGAGAAGGTTAACAATGATTCCTTTCCAAGGCCAAACAAACAGATCATCTTGCTCGGGGGGCTTAGTATCTGGCTCCTGCACAACCGCCAATTGTGATTGCTCTGATGCATCAGCCAGGTCTATTTCCAAGTATTTGGCTAAGGCGAGATGGTTTGCCTTTTGCTTTGCACTTCTGTTAGATGAACCTTTACCTACTCCAGAAGCATGTTGGAGGAGGTCCTTGTAATGATAATCTTGTTTCTTCTTCCCCTTACAGAAGGGGCATCGAAAGGCAACATCTGAATACTTTACCTTGTGCTTTCCAATCTTTAGTTGTTCATATGGTTTCTCTGTGTACTCATCAATCTCGGATTCACTTATATCTGAGTCTTCTTCTGAATCGTAGTCCATTTAACTAACAAATTATAACTTGGTAGTAGGCACCAGTACTAAATAGGGACTGCATGAAATAATTAAATAAAAAGGAATATCAATACAATTCAGCATGAGGGTGAAAAGAGAGAAACAAAAAAATAAGATAACAAATTGGTCACGAGTAGCAGACAGATTAACTGTCTTAGTAAGGGGAAGGTGGGGGAGGGCAACAATAAAAAGGGACGGCTTTTTTCCTTTTAATCTGAAGGTGCCAGCCATATAGGAGAGTCCAAGGTCTAAGGAAACACAAATGACATATCCAAACAAATAAGGAGATGGTAATCTAGACTGAATCCCAATCTTCTATAGCAAACCTAACTCTAGAAAAGGCCAATTGGAAATTATAGGCAGAAGGGCACAACTAAGACCAAAGAATATATGGACATATGTATATTGGATAGAGAAGAATGGCCAAGGTGGATATGCATGTACAGAGTGCTATGTGATCAATGAATAACTATCAAACTAAAAAAAAAATTCTCTTGCCAGCACCAAGATCTGTCATGTGCAATTGCATGAAATGCTGAAATTTCAAAAAAATAAAATCTTCAGTAAATGAACAAAATTGGGATAAAGAAGATGAAGTGACCAATGAAAAGATTACACAAAAAAATTTCAGGAATGAGCACACTGAAATAAAGTTAGCACTTAGCCAAATAGGGGATTGCAAAAGTTGATTAAACTAATGTTTTGAACATGTATAATGAGATCAAGTAAAACACTTGTGGGAAAGAGCAGTTTGTTGTAGTTTGTTTCAACATTTATAGAATAACAAGGCGGAAAGCAAAATGGAAATGGAAACGGAAGTGCATTGCTTTAAAACAGATGGCCCTAGATAAGTCAGAATGGAAGAAAAAGAATCCTGATGGGAACCCAAATAGTTTAGAGAAGGCAATTAGGATGACAACTCAAAAAATGGTCACGGTAAAGGGGACGGATATATAAATAAAAATGAAAAGTTTTAAAAGGAGATACAGAAACAGCAGTGGAGATCAGTTGAATGAAATATGAAAAATGTTCACTGTCACAGGCAATAAGCTGCTTAAGTAGAAGATTTTATCACTGCAGTTTGCATTAGGATGGCTTGAGAGAACAACTCTCTAAGCCTGATCCCAACTACTTAGACTCGGGATGTACAAATCCTGTGTGGTTCCACATTAATTAAGGCCATATGAGTTATTAACTCAAATATTCATTTTTTCTCACCACTTGAAACCCCGCTCTTCATCAGATTTCCTTTTGCTTCTTAAAACCTCCTGTTAACCCATATCACTCTTTTCAGCCAGTGCATTCATTGGACTTTGCTGCACATGGCAAGCCATCTGACAGAATTCAAGATAGTTCATTATACATGTGGGATCAATAGGAAACAAAATAGAAGGGGTGAATTGAAAACCTTAAGCATAGACTAAAGGGTACAAAATTTTTCTGACAATTTCATAGCGGAAGCTAATGCAAGTTTGACCACACACTGAAGAACCAAGTAAGGTGAGGAGAGTATAGAGAGAGAGAGAGACACACAAAGATTTATGGTGGTTTGGCAACCTTGTCTACATCCACTCTCAAGTAGATACTCACACTCCAAGGCTTTTTTCACTATCTCAATTGTTGTACCCAGTAGAATTCAAACCTTACAATGTGTAGGATTCCAAATGGCTCACTACCAGCCTTCTTTGTAGTTTTCCAATGGCTAACTACGAACCTTCAACAATCACCTTAGTGATTCTACTTGTGTAGGACACACCCTACACATAAGGACAACAATCTCTAAATGTAGAGAGTTACAACATAATACCTCTAAGAAGGGAAGATGTATAAGGTAATAACAAGACTCTCTATCTAAAAAACTTACAGCTCAAAGGATCATAATATATCTCAAATTAAAGATCAGAAGTAAATGTATTGAATTGTAGTAAAAGGCCCCACAACAACAACTAAGCCTTATCCCAACCAAATGGGGTCGGCGATCCTTTTCAAAACAAAGTAGAGAAAAACTGAGGTCCTCACAAAGGGAAAGGAAAGTAAGAGGATGAAGAATAAAAGTGAAGAAATGGGATAAGAAAAGTGAGTAATGAAAAATGAAAGTAAAAGGAAAGAGGATAGCCCAGAAAAATCTCAGCTACATGGTGTCGATAACGTGGATCCTTGCCCTCCAATAGGCTCTATCTGAGGTCATACTTGGCACAAGACCCAAACTATGCATGTCATTCTTCACAACTTCACCTATGGTCATCTTAGGCCTGCCCCTAACTCTTTTAGCTCCTTCGATCGGAATCAGATCACTCCTCCTTACTAGGGCGTCCCCAGGCCTCCGTTGCACATGGCCAAACCACCTCAGACGATATTCTCGGAGCTTGTCGCTGATCGGGGAACTCCCACATCAGCTCTAATACGTTCGTTCCTTACTTTATTCCTAGTTTTGCTGCACATCCACCTTAACATCCTATCTCTACAACACATAGCTTCGCTATATGGCACTTTTTAATTGCCCAACATTCTGCCCCATCCATCATAGCAGGTCGGACAACAATCTTGTAGCAGTTTCCTTTAAGCTTTACAGGAATGTGTCTGTCATACAGTACTTCGATCACACAGTACTTCAATCACACCCCTCCACTTCATCCATCCCACTTTAACTCTTTGTGAGACATCATCATCTATGTCACCTTCTTTGTGTATGATAGACCCCAGATATTTGAAATAGTCACTTGGTGGTATCTCTCTCTCCTCAAATTTCACCATGTCATCATTCATCAAAGTGTGAATAAATTTACACCTCATATATTCCGTCTTTGATCTACTAATCTTAAAGCCTCTTGTGTCCAAGGTCGACCTCCACATCTCTAACTTAGCGTTAATCCCTACTTTTGAATCATCCACCAAAACGATATCATCCGCGAAGAGCATACTCCAAAGTCAAGGTTCGAAAACTCGGGTCTCGTTGCCAACTCGGACCCTTGAAAAACCGAGTCGAGTCGAGATCTCGCCGAGTTGGTGCACTTTTTTTTGTCAACTCGAAGCCTCATCTCGGTGGGTTTTAGACCTAGTTTGGGTCTGAAACTCGGTATTCAGCCTATTTTAGGCCATTTAAACACAACGGCACTATCAGATTTTGCAAAAACAAAGTCCAAATAGGAGTTTCACTTAGTGGGAAAGCAGGACAGACACTTATGCTAGAAACCAGGACAAACACACTTATTTATGCCTAATATCATTTAAGTAAGCATTTACTTAAGATATTATTCATAAATAAGCAAATACCCCCTATTTGAATCCAATAAAAATAGTTAAAAAATAAAATTCCAAAAGGAAAAAAATTCAAACCCCCTGTTCAAGAACAAAAACTGGATTTTCGGCAGTAGGTGCAATTTTCAACTTTCTAATGCTGGGGTTTTCTCAAATCTAAAAATTCCATAAATCTTATTATGGTAAAACATTGCTAAAAACCAAAAGTGCGGTAAAATATTCATTTGATTTATATTGAAAGAGTTATGTACCAGTCAAACTTAATTCGGTGCACGCGAATGCTGTCAAAATCGCTCTGAATGAAAATAGTTTTTTGGACATCAAAACAAATGAATATTTTACCACACTTTTGGTTTTTAGCAATGTTTGACCATAATAAGATTTATGAAATTTTTAGATTTGACAAAACCCCAGCATTAGAAAATTGAAAATTGCACCTACCGCCAAAAATCCAGTTTTTGTTCTTGAACTGAGGGTTTTAATTTTTTTTCTTTTGGAATTTTATTTTTTAACTATTTTTATTGGATTCAAATAGATGATATTTGCTTATTTATGAATAATAACTTAGGTAAATGAAATATTAGGCATAAATAAGTGTCTGTCTTGGTTCCTGGCACAGATAGGTGTCTGTATACCAAGATTTTCCAGCTAGATCTCGAGATCTGGCACTCATATAAAGGACCTAGATGGGCATTTTCCTATGTCAAACCGAGATCTCGACCGAGATCCAAGATCTCTCCGAGATCTTGCCGAGATAGTGGCTAGATCAAGTGCAGAATCAGAGTACCGAGCCATGGCTCTTGCTACTTGTGAATTAGTGTGGTTGAAGATGTTGTTGACTGAACTTGGGTTTGAGAGCTCTACACCAATGCAACTGAGGTGTGACAACCAGGCAGCAATACATATTACCTCAAACCCCGTGTTCAATGAGAGAACCAAACACATTGAGGTGGATTGTCACTTTGTAAGAGAAAAACTCCAACAGGACGTCATCTCTTCAAAGTATGTCAAGACTGGAGAACAACTTGCTGACATTTTTACTAAGTCTCTAGTAAGTGGGAGGGTTGACTATATTTGTAACAAGCTGGGCATGATTGATACATATGCTCCAGCTTGAGGGGGAGTGTTAGAAGTATGTCTGAGGGTAGAAAGGGAAAGCAGGCCTCTCGGGATTAGTGTCAGCTTGTTGGCGGCCTGGCGCTAAGTCCCAAGAGGGCTTCCCTCCTCTCTTCTAGTTCCCAATTTGCCCCTGTAAAGTTATCCTTATATATTGATATTGCTGGCCTCTCTTTCACTTCAGAGAGACGAGCCCCTTTTCCCTCACTTTTCTCCTTCTTCTTCTTCTTCTCTATTTCTTCCCCTCTTCTCCTACTTTGCTGTTATTTACATTTTCCATGCCAACTGTCCATATGGGCCCACAACTAAAGCATGTGATAATCACATATGGTCCCATACAGCTGGCCTAAAGGCTAGCTTGACTAAGAACCATGTACCACTGTTCACGTGAACAGTTTTCTTCCTTGAACTGCATCAACCTTGCACAAGGACAACAATCTCTAAATGTAGAGAAATATAAGGGGAAAGATGTAAAAGTTAAGAAGACACTCTTTTAAAACCCTTAAAGCTCAAAGGATCACAATATATCTCAAGTTAAAGCTCAGAAGTAAAGGCATTGTATTCTTGTAAAAGGTCCCACAAAGTCCCTTTATATAACCAAAGAAGCGCTCACAACAAATGACCACGATTTGGCTTTTCAAGCTATCTGCAGACATCCGTTGCGTCACCTCAGACGTCCGTAGGGCTCCAACATTCATAAATAGAATTGTTGAACTCCTATGGTCACATTAATGACTCTTTTCCACAGATGTCCATGAGTTAACTCTCACATCCATCAGATCTATCGGACATCCATGATTTCTCGAGGATGTCTCCCAGACCTGGGGACTAAGAAGATCTAAGATCCACTTCTCTCAGCTCTATGCTGTCCTTCAGACATCTGTAATACCTCACAGACAGCCTCAAGACAGATGACCTGAGAGTGTAATTTAACAAACTATTCGGATCGGACGTCCATGACACAGGGTATTTGTGTCCAGATCAAGTTAAATCACTAGAGTCAACCTCCTATCATGGGGGTTTATTCTATTAGGACTTAGGTGACTTAATTATGAGCATTTTAGGCTTAAAGAGAGAGACACATAAAAGATTGAAAAGAATTACAAGTATAAAATCCTGCCTATGGAGCTTGAATTCTCCATGATGCTCCCATGTTTTCTAGTCTTCGATCATTGATGGATTTGGGACTTGATGAAGTTTTCCAATTGTATTCCTCAAGCTTCCATACCACTTTGCTCATTACTAATGGAATGGCTTGCAATTAATCAATTGAACCCTTCTTTGATACATGACAATCCACTTGTATACTTGGGATTGTATAAATCCTTTCACATTCACACACATATTAGTAATCCCATGGACGATCATCGCATTGTGAGTTTTGTCACCAAAACCTAAGGTAGAATAGTTAGACACCCATATGTCAACAACAACGTCACAACAAAATTCTGTCAGCTCTATCATCAAATAGTTTGCACACATTTGGACTCTACATTTCACGAGGCCACTACAAGCTAGAATTTATACTTCTGCAGTGTTATCATGAGCTTGGTATTAGCGCAAAGAGCTAATACCGAGAGAGGTGTGAGGACGGTAGTTTAGTACTTTGAGGTGTTTAAGTTATTTCTTTTATTTTTTATTTTGTTTCCTGTTCTGCCCTTAAGTGAATATATATATATTTGAGGTTTAGAGGAGAGTTACACATATCATGTGACTCCCCAAAGTTACATATTCTCTTCTCCTCTTCTCCCTCTCGGTTTCTCTTCTTCTTCTTCTTTTTCTCCATTAATTCACATGGTATCAGAGCTGTAAGAACTGCTACAGATTTCGTAGATCACTGCTTCCCTTATCTGCAGCACTCAATTGAAGATTTAAAATTTTTTTGAAGATTTGAAGACCCTGCGGTTTCTTCTATTTTCTGCTTGAAGGGGTGCAACACCCTATGCTGTATTTTGGGATTGTTTTTGGGATGGTTAGAGACTAGTTCATGATATAAATTAAGAACTAGGTCTCTCTTTTAGTTTGAGGAATATTTGAAGGAGTTTTTTCGATGAAGTGAAGGTTTTGTCAGGGTTTTGGTTGAAAGAATCGATTGCTACCTCTACTATCTGTATCAATTTTGTGTCAGGGTATTATTTGAGGGGATCAATTGCTACCTTTGCTGCATCTTTTGACCTTTATCAGGATTTTATTTGAGGGGATCGATTGCTGCCATTGCTGCCTCTATCGACTTCTATCAGGGTTTTTCACCTTTGTCAATTTCTGTCCCTGCTTCCAGTATTTTTCATTCTATTTATCCTTCACTTCATCAAGTACATAATGGGCGATGAATTAAAATCTGCTGAAGGTTCAAAGTCAGTAACAACAGAAATTTTTTCTTCCTCTTCAAATCGTATTACCGAGAAGAAGTTGGAAGGGATTACAAATTTTTTGCAGTGGAAGAAAATTGTTAGGCTAGTGTTGACTGGCCGTGATCAGCACCAACACCTCGTCAACACTAAGCCTGAGAATGACCCTTCGTGGGATACAATTGATGCTCGTATCTTGGGACAGATGTTGAATTCCATGTATCACCAAATTGTGGATTTGGTAACACACATTGATACAGTGAAAGAGTTGTGGGACTATCTTAATGTTTTGTATTCTGGACAAAACAATCTTTCCCGCATCTATAACTTGTCCTAAGAGTTCTACATGGTTGATTGAAAGGGTCGTACTTTGACCCAATATTTTGCTGATTTTAAGAGAATGTATGAAGAGCTCAATTCCTTACTTCCTATCACTTCCAATGTGGAACAGATGCAGAACCAGCGGGAACAACTTGCTGTTATGGATTTTTTGGGAGGCCTTGGGAAGGAATTTGACTCTGTTCGTTCCCAAATTTTTGGTGGTGACAAGGTAGCCACTTTGTCTGAAACTTTTTCCAGGGTTCTTCGTGTTTCTAGGGAGAATACTACTGATGGTGATACTTCAGCCCTGGCTTCTTTCCCATCCAACCGTGGGCCCAACAGTGGGGCTGGTAGTGGTGGTAATGTCAATTCTGGTGGTGGTGATGGTGGTGGTGGTGGCCGTGGTCGTGGTGGTGGGGCTGGTTCTTCTAATAAGGCACCTACCTTGAGTACTCAAGGTAATTCTGATGTTTCTGGTGGTTCAGTGCGCACTTGCCATCATTGTGGTCTTCCGGGACATATCCAACGTTTCTATTGGAAACTTCATGGCAAACCAAATCAGCAACAGTTTGCCAACTCTACTACAGCTGATTCTCCTGTATCTCCACAGCCTGAAGGTAAGACTGTGAAGATGTCTGATGATGAATATGCCCGCTATACACAGTTTCAGATTTCTCAGTCAGCCCAGCCTCCAACTGCGACCTTTGTTCAGACAGGTAATGCCACTACATGCCTTTCGACTGTCTCTTCCCGTCCCTGGATTATTGATTCAGGGGCCTCCGAGCACATGACTGGCGTTTCAGGTATACTTTCTTCTTTTCAGAAATCCTCTTCAAGTGTCACTTTAGCTAATGGTTCCTTGGCTAAAGTGACTGGTACTGGTACTACCCATATTACGCCTTCTCTTTCTTTGTCTTCCGTTCTTTATGTACCTGATTTTCCTTTTAACCTTTTATCTGTTAGTCAGTTTATTAAAACCCATAACTGTTCTGTAACCTTTTCTTCTGACTCTTGTGTATTTCAGAATCTTTCGTCGAAGAGGATGATTGGTAGAGGTTGTGCATCGGGGGGACTTTACATACTTGAGGACACTTCATCTATGGCATGTACCGGTATGGCGTCACCCCACTAGATTCATTGTCGTTTGGGTCATCCTTCGTTGGAGAGTTTGAAGCTTCTTGATGGACGTTTTCGGTCAATTTCTAGTTTTAATTGTGAGTCATGTCAGTTTGGGAAACTCCACCGTGCGAGTTATCCTCCCAGAGTCAATAAACGGTCTGACCAACCACTTTCTTTAGTTCATTCAGATGTTTGGGGTCCATGTCCTGTCGTTTCTACTTTGGGTTTTCGTTACTTTGTAACTTTTGTTGATGATTATTCCAGGGTTACCTGGATCTACTTAATGAAACAGCGTTCTGAGTTATTTTCTATCTTCTGTGCATTTGTGAATGAAGTAAATAATCAATTTTCACACCCTTTGCGTGTTCTTCGTAGTGATAATGCTAAGGAATATTTTTCTGCTCCTTTTGCTGATTTTATGACTCAGTGTGGTATTATTCATCAGTCATCTTGTGCTTACACCCCACAGCAAAATGGTGTGGCCGAGAGGAAAAATAGACATTTGATGGAGGTTACTCGTTGTTTATTGTTTGAAATGAAGGTACCTAAATCCTTTTGGGCTGATGCTGTTTTAACCTCGTGTTATCTCATTAATCGTATGCCTTCTTCAGTTTTACGTGGTGGTATTCCCTTTTCTTTGTTGTTTCCTTCTGCACCACTGTTTGCTTTGCCACTTCGTGTGTTTAGTAGTGTTTGCTTTATTCATGATCATCACCCTGGTGGTTCCAAGTTGGATCCCAAGCTCTCAAGTGCATGTTTGTTGGTTATTCTCGCACTCAAAAGGGTTATTGTTGTTATTCTTTTGACTTGCGAAAATATTTTGTTACCGCTGATGTTTCTTTCTCTGAGTCTACACCGTTTGTTCATTCTTCTTGAACTGTGTCTGACTTGGATGATGATATTCCTGTTACTGTTGTTCGGTCTACTGTTCACCATGCTCCGCAGGCTGCCTCATTACCGGCACCTCAACCTAGTGTGTATCAACGTCACCAATGGAAAGTATGTGCTTGGACCCCCGCTACATCGACTTCCACCCAATCTCCTCCTTTGCTAACAGATCCTGCAATAGGTAATGATCCTCCTCCTTTGGAACCTTCTTCTGATCTTGATATTCCTATTGCTCGTCGTAAGGGGGTTAGGGCTTGTACCCAACACCCCATTTCTAACTTTGTTTCCTATGAAGGTTTGTCTTCCACTTTTCATTCTTGTTTGCATACTGTTGAGAACCATCCTGTTCCTAAGTCTGTCGCAGAGGCATTGTCTAGTCCAGGTTGGAGGGCTGCTATGGATGAGGAATTATTGGCATTGGAAGAAAATCAGACTTGGGATCTTGTTCCCTTACCTTTAAGGAAGACTACTATCGGTTGTCGCTGGGTGTATGTGGTGAAGGCGAACCCAGATGGGTCATTGGCTCGCTTGAAAGCACGTCTCGTTGCCAAGGGTTATGCCCAAGTATATGGTGTGGATTACTTGGATACTTTTCTCCTGTGGTAAAACTTACTTCTGTTCGTATTTTGATCTCTCTTGCTGCCACTACCATTGGCCCCTATATCAGCTTGATGTCAAGAATGCATTCTTGCATGGTGATTTGCATGAAGAGGTTTATATGGAGCAACCTCCTGGGTTTGTTGCTCAGGGGGAGTCTGGCTTGGTGTGTAAATTGAAGAAGTCTCTATATGGGCTGAAACAGTCCCCTAGAGCTTGGTTCGGCAGGTTCACTGAAGTTGTGTTAGAGTTTGGGCTGACACGGTGTGATAGTGATCATTCTGTATTTTTCCGCCGTTCTGAGGTTGGAAAATTGTTTCTTGTGGTTTATGTTGATGATATAGTTATTACAGGAGATGATGTTTCTGGAATTGATGATTTGAAGACACACTTGCAGCAGAAATTTCAGACCAAGGACCTGGGAAGGTTGAAATATTTTTTGGGTGTGGAAGTTGCTCAGTCAAAGAAAGGGATTTCGCTCTCACAGCAGAAATATGTTCTTGATCTTCTGTCAGAAACAGGAATGCTAGGTTCTAAACCTCTAGATACTCCTATGGATCCTAATTTAAAACTTGTTGCAGAGGATGGTAAAGTCTTAGGTGATCCAGAGAAGTATCAGAGGCTTGTTGGGAAGTTGAACTATCTCACAGTGACTAGGCCTAATATAGCTTTTCCTTTTAGTGTGGTGAGCCAATTTTTGTCTGCTCCTCGGACGTCTCATTGGGAGGTTGTTATGCATATCTTACGCTATCTTAAAAAGGCTCCTGGACGTGGTCTTCTCTACAGTGATCATGGTCATGGATGGATAGTAGGTTTTTCAGATGCTGACTGGGCTGGATCTCCGGTTGATAGGCGATCCACTACAGGTTATTGTGTATTTGTTGGTGGATATTTGGTGTCCTGGAAGAGTAAGAAATAGACAGTTGTTGCTCGCTCCAGTGCAGAGTCAGAGTACAGGGCTATGGCACATGTTACCTGTGAGTTGATGTGGGTAAAACAATTAATGACTGAACTTGGCTTTGTTGATGGTGCTCCAATGAAACTGTGGTGTGATAATCAAGCTGCTATCCATATTGCTTCAAATCCGGTGTTTCATGAAAGGACGAAACACATTGAGGTTGACTGCCATTTCGTTCGAGAAAAGTTACAACAAGGTTTAATTTCTCTTGGCCATGTCCGTACAGGAGAACAACTTGCAGATGTGTTCACAAAGTCTTTGGGAAGTGCAAGAGTGGATTATATTTGTAACAAGCTGGGCATGATTGACATCTACGCTCCAGCTTGAGGGGGAGAGTTATCATGAGCTTGTTTGCGCTAATACCGAGAGAGCTGTGAGGAGGGTAGTTTAGTACTTTGAGGTGTTTAAGTTATTTCTTTTATTTTTTATTTTGTTTCCTGTTCTGCCCTTAAGTGAATATATATATTTGAGGTTTAGAGGAGAGTTACGCATATCGTGTGACTCCCCAAAGTTACATATTCTCTTCTCCTCTTCTCCCTCTCGGTTTCTCTTCTTCTTCTTCTTTTTCTCCATTAATTCACATGCAGGTACTTTAATTCAGCCATTTTACTTAACGGAGCCATGAATGTGAAGTTGTTCAACCGAAAAACAAGAAGAAATGCATCCGGAGTTCCTACTTGCTTTACTATCTCAGTTACATAGAACCAAAAAACTAAGAGGGCAACTAAGGGAGCCAAAGTAAATAGAAATAAAAATCATCAAAAAAAAAATAAACACCCCCCAAAACAGAGAACTATTTTGCATCTTACAATCTAAACGTACAAACAAAAATCATACGAGGAAACAAGAAAAAAAATCAACACCTATATTACAGATTGAAGTTCAAGAGAAAGATTAGGTCCAAATGGAAATATCAAAATGCAACAGAAAATGGGCTTGATGAAGAAAGAATTTAATATATATGGAGAAATATTAACATGTATGCACGAAGAAATGAAAGAAAGATCATACAGCAGAGAACTGTGAAGAAGAGCTAAGTGAGCTGTCAGATGTGCAGTTTTGCAGAAAGATACCAAGCAGCTTCAGCTTAGCACTAACAAGAGCAGAGTAACAGACTAGCGGTCCAACTAGAGTGGAGGATGACTGAATAGATGACCAGGGCAAGACAGTAAAGCTCTCAGGAATCATGTACATTTTCCAAGATTTAGACTTACAAAAGAGCATGATTTTAGTGCATCTTGACCGTCCAAATGCTTGCCAGTATTCATATAGAAGATCGGAACCAAATCTGACACAACTGACATGTGGCAATTAGAGGGTCTCAAATTTAATGTGTATGTCATAATTTTGGAGACCAAGGTAGCTTATCTAGTCAAAATTATGTCTTGAAAATTAACGATAGGAATAGCCTCACACTTGGTGGGCCATAAGGTTGATATGGGTATCCATATTCCACACGTGACGGATCCAAAGTATTCTCTATATATCCAACCATCAGATTAACCAATTGGCACTACCATACGGCAATTACACCGATTGTGCTGGAGTAGTCTTTAGTACAGAATGTATCGGAATCCATCCATGTAATTTTCTGAAATAAAAGGGGATCTAATCACATAGTCAATACTGATACGGCAAAAGAAGGGCCCAGATACGTACGGGTATAAAATAGCCCTGGACTTCAAGTACTACTTTTAAACATTTTGTGTGAAAAAGGACACAGGTAAAATACAACATGTGTTTAAAACGCTTCCTATTTAAAAATTAGAGAGCAAACATACGGGCATTATATCAAAATGCAATAGACATGTACTTCCAAAGTTCATCTCTTTGTCTAACCATTTTTTGTATAGTATCCCATAAACAAAAAAATATATACAGGAAAATGAAAATTCCACAAAAAAGTCGCAGCATCAACAAACTGATGTCAAGAAGAATTAGGAGGAGCAACTTAGCAATGCAAGATCCTCAAAAACTTACAACATTAATAATCAACTATTTGCTTATAATTACAAACTCGAAGGATATATACAGGAAAGAAATCTACACCAATATATATAGGAAATAAATCTACACCAAATGAAAAAACTATCAACGTATCCTTTAGCCACCATATTTCATTAACATGTCAATTTATTAGAAGGATAAAGGTTTAGCCATTGAGTTGAGGTTTCATATTAATGAAAATTTTCTAAATCTGAAATCCACCGATCCCTGTATATCATTGAATTGGGGAAGGAAAGGTAGGAAATCCCAAGTACTTAGTTTTTTATTAAAAAAAAGGGGCAGATTTGTGAATTTTTGAGTTTAAATTCAAGGGAAACAGACTCTCCCTGAAGCGGGGTAGGCTGCATACATTATGACGTCCTCTGCCATTCGTTCTAAGATACCAAGGGTGGTTGATAACCGGTTAGAATGAAATAAAGAAGAAAACGAAACCATAATCTTGTCTTTGTGGGGAAGAAAAAATAAAGTCCCCAACATGAAGGTTGGATCAAACCCGCAAAATCATAAGGACGAGGACATCAAAACGAGCAGAGATGAGGACCCTGTTTGTACCATGCGTCCTCTCTCTCTCTCAAAACGACAAAATCAGAGAAGAACACTTTAAAAGGAATTGAGAAACCTTAAGGAAAGGAAGGGATTAGGAGAAACCCAGGCTAAGCACAGGAAGATATATAATAGTGCTGCAGAGTGAACATTTCACAAAAATAAGAACCCTGAAGCTCAATGTTCACCCGTAATAACCTGCACAAGACAATCTTCCATTTCAGTAAGAGAGAGAAAGGGAGAAAGAGGCTCACCTCCAGCAACTCCCACAAACGGCGACTCTGATTAACGACGCGATCGGCGAAAGAAGAAGAAAGTTAGGAAATCAGAACTCAAAGGAAGTGAAAGAGAGAAAGAGAAACACGCGATGGCCGGTGATTTCTCCTGCGAAGGCAGCAAAGAGCGACTGAGCCAGCGATGAGTGTGCCAGTGCGACGGCGCAATGCTGGAAGTCCAAGTGGAAGTGTCGAACTCTAATCAACACGTGAACGGTGATTTGGCACGTATATAAAGCCATGTAGGAGATGCTAGAGATATATGGACCGTTCGATCGGAATTTTAGGACCTTCGTGATGATAAAGAAGAGTTTCAAGCGCTACGTTGCCATGTTGGATATCAACCTGACAGTCGACAGCTCCTGACCCATGCTCTTCGCGGTCATCTAGGAAGCGCAGATCTCGTTGTGTGGAATTTCTGGATAAAGACGAAGCAACTTGGTCAGGGTATTTCTGTCATTCCAATAATGCATTGGATTTTGTTTTCCACCTTAATAAAGCAAATTTTCAATACTTACTATTTACAATGTGTCACAAGTAGGGGTGTAAATGAATAGTCGAAATCCGTTGCCGTATCCGTTTAGCACTATTCAAATCCGTCCAAAAGCTAAACGGATGCGGATACGGATAGGCTTCAGCTATCCGAAAAGCTATGTTTACATGTAAACGGATAAAATATCCGATCCGTATCCGTGTCTGTATCCATTTAGCACTATCCGAATCCATCTGATAGCTAATTGGATGCGGATGAGGATATAGCACTATCAGAGCCGAATCCGATCCGTTTACAGCCCTAGTCACAAGTCACAACCCCGTGCCTTAAAGGGCAAAAAAATTGTCCCAACCCGAGTACGGCTCTCTGGCTTCGCTTATAGTCTCATCGTGGCTTGGCTTATAATCTCAGGCTGTGTTTAGTTGTCTAGAGATGGATAGAACCATAGAAGGAAAGAAAAGAAAAAATTAGAAGATTTTGGTGTTTTGCGAGATGCCTAACTAAGAGGGACAAAGATGCTAACCGAAAAGAGACTGTTTCCACTAAATTCAGCATCGACAACGTGAATTGATGATGTCACAAAATGAATTGAATCAAAGAGTGGGTTCTACCAGTGCCTTGGTAATTCAAGGGCTTTTTAAAAATGGAAAGAGTGCAATGCCAAGAAGAAAGACATATATGGTAAAATGTTTACAACCCTCCATTAACGCACCGCCGATGCTTCAATGTGATGCCATCACCAAATCTCCATTAAACTGTGCTAACAACACCCAATTACCGAATCGAAGTCTCAATTTGATGTTGGCACCAAATCTCCATTAAACTGTGCTAACAACATCCTGCCGACTGCCAATAGCCAATGACACCTCTTTTGAGATGCTCTCATCTTGCCATTGAAAGACTGCAGAGATCTTCAATTTGACTTGGAATGATGCATCATTGCATCTGATAGTACTGTTGGAGAGTAACCCCAACAGGTTTTTTAAAGAAAAGAACATAAACCATTTACAACTAAGAATAAAAGGAAATAAAAGATAAAAGTAAAGACTTGTTTGATTGATTTGTGGATCCTGTCCTTTGTTTTGAATTTTTCTTTTTCTAGGCATCCATGGCAGTTCAGGTGGTTTCTGTAGTTACCTGGTAGTTTCATAACTACCCACTTCTTTGATAGTTGGTTGTAACCACCTTGCTAATCTTTCGCCGGCCACTAACCGTTCATCAATCACTGACCTCTTATTGGTCACTGACCGTTCTCTAACCATTTTCTGTCATTGATTGTTTTTTACCGTTTTCGATCACTCACCGTTTTTCGGTCCTTGATCATTTTTTATCACTAACCGTTTTCTGACTGTTTTCAGTCACTGATCATTTTCCGTTCACGAATTAACATGTTAGTCTTGACTGAAATAGATTTCGATCAATTTCTCTATTAACCGAAATAGACCAAAAATAGGGTGTAAACAGAGACACTGGTAAGGAAATCGGTACATGATCTACTGTTTAGAGAGGTTCTACGAGGGGAAATTATCTACTCCATTTCCTGTCCGGTCCAGTTCCCCAAGTCCCTCTAATAGGAGGTGGACCCCACCCGAGCAGAGTGTTCAGGCAGGGGGTAGGGTGGTCATTTTTGCCCCCTATTAGAGGGACTTGGGGAAATGGAGTGGGCAAGGAAATGGAGCAGATAATGATCCTTCTACTAGGGGGAAAGAGATTTAATCTGTTTCCAAAAAGATAAAGCAAGTTTTGTTTGGCATTGTTGGAGAATGGGTGAGAAATCAGAGATAAGACATTCCAACTCCTTCATTTTTGGCATCGTTGATCCATCAATGGTGGAGCCATGGGAGGAGGAACGATGCTAGTTGCAGGTTGTAACATCGTAATTTTCAATAATATCAAACAACTCCTAATCCTAAGGACTAGAAACTACAAAATGAAAGACGACGAAAGGCCACTAACTCAAACAAGCACCTCTCTTTCGTCTTTCTCTTACTCTTATTTTATTAATGAAAGTTTGTCTTTTCATGAAATCATCTTCACTGACATTCATTCTGTTGGCTAGGTCATCTCAAACTTTTTCCCATAAGAATTAGGGCAAATACAAGAAAATTAAAAAAAAAAAAATCTCTTTCCATCTTTCCATGGAAAAAGGTAAACATCCCATACCCGGATGCACGGTGGAAAGAGAGCAATTTAGGTTTCTTTTACATCCCATGAATACCAAACCATTTAAGTTTAAACACAAAAGAGTTAGTTAGATTTCCCACCTTCGAGAGCCACAAATGTTGCTCCTCCTCCATATAGTGGTTCTTCCTCCAATGAGCATATAGAGAAAGATATTCTTGAACCTTTCTTGGTGCAGCCAAGATTCTTCAAGTCAACACACTCTAAATCGAGGGAACAAGAGAAGAAACAAGAAGAGAGAGAGACAAGAGACTTTGGCTAGGGGATAGGGCCAAGCTTTGACATGTGCGGCTCCCTTTTCTGGCCGATCATTTTAGAACATACCTTGGTGGGTGTAGCTCCAATCCCAGCCCTAGCCAGCCTTGAAGGTCCACCTCCTCCTTTGTCCTTCTCCCCTTTTTTCTTCTTTTCTTTAATCCTTGTCCGGACAGCAAGAGGAGGGAAGGTAGGGCAGTCAAACCCCTTATTTTCCCCTCCCATTCCTCTTCCTTGCTTCTTCTTCTTCTTCCTCTCCTCTTCTCCTCCACGATTTTGGCATGGAGGGGGAGAGATGGGAGAATATGAGGCTAAGCCCTATCTTTTAAAGACCAAAAGAGGCCTTAGGGCTTGTTTGCCTAGGTGCCCTTAAGACTAAGGATGGTCCTTTAGGTCTAAATGGGCCTCAAGGCCTGTTTGGCTAAGGTCACATTCTTATTAAATCAAATTTGTTAGGACACATTTGGCTTAGCCTAAGGTCCTATAAGGGCATATTGGTTTTAGGGCTTGTTTGACTCAAGCTAATTAGAGGAGCCCATTATTCATTTAAGTTAAATCTTGTGGGCCCACTTTCATGGCCCAACTAACCAAAAGAAAATAAGGGTGGGAGTCCACCTTGTCCGAGGACCTAGTTAGGGTGTGCAAGACACAGGGGTGTGGGTCCCACAAGAAAATACAACAAAAGGACAAGAAACAGTACGGACGGATTCACAAACGGAACCAGTCTTGTGAGTCCGTTTGTGACCCTGTTGCTGTTGTCAAGGCCCAAACCTTAAGAAAAGTTGCGGGGCTTTGACCCGTACTTTCAGGACTTCAAGGGGAGCCTGTAATAGGATTTAGGGTCCAAGGTCACAGGTGTTGACCATTGCCATCGTGGCATTACCCGTTAAGTGAAAGTCTAATTTGACCCAGGTATTATGATGCATTTCGGGTGTGGGTGTAACAATATCGCCACCAATAATTCGGGCTTCTCAGGTTCTCCTTTGGGCAGCACTTTGTCGTCCATACTCGAAGATCACTCAATATGAGTTAACTAGACAAGATAGGACTTAGAGAGTTGTCCAAGGATTCAAGGGAGATCCTAGTCAACATGAGAGGGGGTATATTTATAGTTGTAGAGGGATGCGCACACTCCCAAATTCGTGCTAAGTGGTGAGGTTTGATCCAGATCATTGGTAAAGCATCAAAATAGGTGTATTTTCATCAACGATGGGTGTTTGATCAAAGTTTTGGCCAATGAGATGTGAGCAACTGGTTTATTACCAAAGGAGGAGTTATTTGGGGCCTAAGAAAGCCAAAATTTGCATCCAAGTTGCCAAATATAAGTGTGGGTGTGAAAGAAAGTGAAATTGAAGCTAAACATGGCAAGTTTGGGTCTCTCAGATTTACACAGGATTAACAGTGAACTGAGATCGAATTGACATCGAGAAGGGGCTAGATCGACATCAAGCTACTGTCGATGATTTTGACATCGGTGGAAATGCTTCGGGTGTCAATGAATGTTTTAAATGTCGATATGAGATTGACAATAAAATGGTTCTGAACAACATTCAAGGAAGATGGGTCGATGTCAATGGAAGGTAGGGTCGATGTCGACTCGGGGCCTTTGGATGTCAGCTCCAAGTATGGGTGTCGACAGAGAGGTTTTAGGCTATTTGGGCTAGTTTTGTGCTGGGCTAGGTTGGTTCCAAAGGAGTCTGTGTCAGGGCTAGCCTTTCTAGGGGATCTTGGAATGCTCTAGGATTCTGGTTTTGGGTCTACTAAGAATTTATGGTTTTTTTCCTCTAAGGGTATTGAGGGTGAATGATTTGTGGATGGCTTTGAGCAGTGCACACTTGCGCTACTTCTACAGATACATCGACTCTATGCCTTGGAAGATGCTCATCATTGTCACAGGAAACCTATGGGAGGAAGGACAAAATGAGGTGTCTACACTTGCCTGCAGATTGAAAGCATTTATGCCGGGCTCGCTGGCATCCACACTAGGAGCTTTTGTCCTCTATCATGAAAAAAAAAATCACCGGCACTCTGCTAGGCTCACCGATAACAACCTAGATTAGCTTGGGACAATAAGGAATCAAGTAAAAATGGGGTCTCTTCGTGGGGTTTCTCACCTAGGGTCTCATACACACCTTCTAAGTATTATATGGACATGAAACCCCACCCACATTGATCCATAATGAACATGCATAAGAAGATTTGGGTTTTTGGTCTAGGGTTTTAACCATAAACCTCATTTACACACCACACCAAGCTTGAGCTTGGTATCCTTCTTCCATTCACTCAAAGGGCATCATCACAAGTTGTACTGTTACTCCATGAGTCTCATGTAACCTTTGTGAACTAGGGCTAGCACCTAAGTTGAAGACTAAATGGTTTGTTGGAGTTCAGCTTTGGTGTTGCTTGAAAGCGGATGGAGGATGTTGGCTTCCCCTTCAGTCTCCACCTTCTCTCCGACTCCATCCTTGCCTAGAAATCTTCGGTTGGTGGGTTCAACTTGGATCTCACCATTTTCTTCCTCCTCATGTCTTTCTCTTTTCCCTTGCCCTTTCTTTCCTTCTCCTCTCTTTCTTTCAATAGAATGGGTGAATAGTTCTCAATTCACTTAAGACATGCCTTATATTAGGCCTCAAAGTAGACCGAATTGTCCAACCAGGGTCCAACCCTGACTCAATTCAACTCAGTCATTATCTCACATAGACCCTTACTGAACCAATAAGCCCAGTCCATGGTCCATCGAAGTCATTAAACCCAAAACTAACTCCTTCACTAATTAATATTATAGAGAAATCATAGTAAGCAATAAGCATATTGGGAACACAAGGACGAGATGTGATCCAAGTATCCCCATCTTTTTTAGGAGTAAAGTATGTCAATTTCAGGGATGAAATTCTTATAAGGAGGGGAAGATGTAATACCCCTCATTTTATTTTTAATGTGGTAATAGCAGGTGTACCAACAAGATCGGGCAGGAGCCGACCTTGACTGGAAGAGACCATGGTTCTTTGACTATATGGTTTAATTAATGTGAATAATTGGAACTTATATGGTTTAAATTGAGACACTATGTTTTAATTCAGTGGATTTGGTTCAATTTATGGCTTTACATTGGTCTGGTTCACTTTTGGTTCATATTGGATTGCTTTAAGTTATATGGTTTAATTTTTATTTGAAGTTGGACCCAAGGGCAATAATGGAAAGAAATAAGGTTGGTGAACCTTGCATGAAATTTTATTGGTGGATTAGAAAGTGGATTATGAAATCTGGTGAGGGCATGTTGGGAAACTCACTTGAACAAGAATGAATTACCATTATACCCCCTAAATCTTGTGCTTTGACTTGAAGAGATCTCATAGTAGAGTTATAAGCTGCTGAGGTTTATATAGAGAGGAAGGAGATCAAGGAGAAGAAGGCGATTTTGCATAGAGAATGCTGTGAGAGTTTGAGGGATTGATTTTCATGCTGAGTTTTAGTGCTTCAAAGAGTGTTTGATCTCATACATAACACATCATCATGATTTATCCACCTAAATCCATGCATGCACACTTCCACACCATGCCATGACTCCATCCATATTATACTCACTTGTATGCTTGCATTATACCATCACATCATCCATATGCATTCTACATGAGTTCAACATCACTACCAAGCATACCATCATGCAATCATGCATGAACACATACCAAATCATGCAACACTGTACCAGGCACATCCAAACATGTCCTTGACATGTCTACCACATCACCAGAATTTGAGCACATTTACCAAAATGCCCTTAGGCTACTTCCAAATGAGGTTGAACCCCGCAAGTACCATTCAATCACCTCAACCAATATATTGTTGCCAACAATGACGACACAACTTACAAATTGCCCCAAGTGTCCAAAATTATAAAAGGTAGGGAAAATGTAGGTTTCCCTACGTCCTAGAATGGTCATCTTATCATTGCCCTAAACATCCTTGCCCTAAACATCCTTAGGACAAGAAAATAGGGTATCTTCAGTAGGGGAAGAGTAATTATGAGATCACAACAGTGAGAAAAACTTCACTGTGAGTGCATGAAAACTTTCTCCAATCTAGAATACCAATACTTGAAATACTAAGAATTTCCTTATCAATATACTAAAGGGTATATGATTGAATTTAATTTTAAATTTGACATGTCATCAATCTAGGTGTAAATATCCAACAGAACAAATTGTCACATTACCTTTCCATGTGGGATAAATAGATGTACAAATCCATAGATTTTATAGTGGACTGTACATTTTTCCTTTTTAGTGAGTGGATCCACTTCCAGGCTATCAAAGTGGATAGGAACTAAAGCATATAAAAGGTCGGAAGATGACCTTGACTGCTACATCAAGCTCAAAGCCCATTAGCAATAGTCCTCCACTGGTAGCGTCGAGCATAGAACGAAAGAAAGCTGAAGTTCCACTAGTTTAAACTACTTACATTAGGGATTTCACTCCTCTCAATTTTCAGATCTATTATTTCTTGTTATTTTCCCTCCAGAGTGCGACACGTGGTGAACTTAAATCTAACGGTCCTAAATCATTCTCTTATTTTGAGTAATGAACTAACTATGGTTACCCTAACCCAGAGTCTAACCCGGGTCAAGTTTAACCAAACCAATGTTAGACCCATGGTTAACTCAAACCATTCAACCCTAATCTCATCGCCTCTCCCTCTCTCTTCTATTGCCCTCATTGAGAGACGAAAGAAGCTGCCGCCGGATGCCCAACCGAGGAGCTGCAACTTCGCCGGAACCCCACCTCTTCTTGCCGCTGCGACTTTAGGCAATGGCGCCCTCTGTTTCTTCAGGTAACTTAAGGCGATGTTATTTTTTTTTAATGAACACAACTTTTAAAAATCAGAGATCTATTGAAGGTGATTTGATCTTTATTGACTTGAACTCTGTATTCGACATAAACTATTTACTGTTCTGAAGAATCTGCAATTGAGAGCATACGACATTGATTTTCTGTCGATTAATATGAATCTGGGATTTGAACTATCATACAGTCCCTGGTTTTACAGATTTACCTCCATAATAAATCTGAAATCTCTGTGCCCACATGTTGATTCAGTTGTGACTTCATATGAAGTGGAGTCATTTTTATGGTTTGCATGCCCTGTTTTTGTTTGTCCAATCTTTGGCTATAGTAACATTGGATCCAGATGTGTAATTTATTTGTCTTCTTTCTTACTTCCCATGAGTAGAATTCTTAAATTAGAATTTCTATATTCTTTGTGTTCCCCCGTCTGTCCTTTTATTTTTAGATCATACAAAATTCTTTATAGTATTGGTGGTAACTTTTCTTTTGTTCCTTAAACTTTATCTTGTTATGTTTCTATGACACATGTTAAACTGATAAGAAATGTCAGATAAGAGCATTCACAGTAACACAGCCTATACCCCTGAGCATTCATATATTAGTTTTTGTGTTTCTGATGATGGAACCATAGTGTGATAAGTAATCTTTTTGACATTCACTTTATCTCCCAATTTCCGGCTCTGGGGGATGAAGAACCAGAGCCTTACCATTGAACACATTGGTATCTTCAAACTACTTTAGGTCCTTATCTGTTTGGGTATTGTCCAATCATTTGGTCATACACTTTATTATATGCTATTAAGTAGTTAAGCATTTCAACTAGTTGATGTCTTCAAGAGTCGCATGATTTTAAAGAACATCCAGGGCAATGTAAAACTGCTGAGTGAAGGCTGGAAAAGATGTCCTGATTGAGTATAATTTTGGTCCTAAGAGAACATGTGATGGTTGGATTTCCATATGGCTTTTCTGTGTGATTTTTTTTTCTCTTATAAATTTGCTAAATCCCATTTTCTTCCTTTTTCCTTGCTCTTTGTAGCAACCATCAGGATTCCTTTAGGGAACATCTTAGGGTCTGGTTTATTGGGGATATCTTTATGTAAAATTCATAAAGGCAAAGGAAATGAAAGGTTCCCTACATAGTTATGAATATGTTAGTTACTTGGCTAGACAGAGTTTGGAGGTGCGGAGACTTTTGAAGCCTGATTGAACCTAAAGAGACATGGTATTTTTGATAATTAGTAAGGAACTTTAGGTTTTGAAGACTAGTTCCGGAGGTTGGAGTGACAGTCGTAGAAGCAAAAAAAGTCATGTTTCATCGGGTGAAGTACCGACATACAGCTAATCTGTGTATGTAAATTATCATCATATCTCTAGTTCGGAAAACATAAATGGATTCATGGTTCTTATTGATAAACTGAGTTGAAATTTATCATTTTTTGAGAGTTGTTCAAATGAAAGAATCTCTTGTTCTTTTCCATCTTCAAACCAAATCAAAATCCTTTTGTTTGTTCTGACATGTTTTTTTTAAGGTGAATCCTTGGCTCAAAATGGGAGAGCACCTAGGAATTAAACAGGTTATGATGGTTCGAATCCATCAGGATTTTTAACATGATTGTGCCAGCTATCCTAGTTACTATTTTATTTCTATTGTTCTTTCAGTTAACAAAGAAAATACCATAAACAGAGACTTTCCAACCAGATAACCATTTTCAGGCAGAATCACAAAGCTACTACAACCTTCAATGTTCAAATATCATAGCTCAATCAATAGAATCATCTACTAACAAGGATAACCTACTCATGAAAACAGCAGTCTATCTTCAGGTCTGCTGGCAAAATAGCTTATAGAGTTTGGAGCTGCAAAGAACATAGAAGTATTGCCAGCTATGGGCAGAAGTTCTTGCAACAAATGGTCCTGATTTCATCTCCAACTAATACTAGATCAGAGAGAAAAAAAAATAGAACTGGCTCCAGAGCTGGCAATAATGCTGTTCTGGCCAATATCTCCTTTGATTTGATTTTTGTCAATAAAAAATTACCCAACATGATTGACTTCCTTGATCGACTCTCAAACCAAACGTTAGATGAATTAATCAACAAGGATATGTAGAGTATTTGACATGAAGGAAAGACATTGTATCCCCTCGTAAAGAAATTAGGAGTCTTGGGGGAGTCAAACCACCATCTACTGGGTATAACCTCAATTGCTCTTCCATTTTGAGCTAAAGACTCACATACCTCCATAAATCATGTTCGTTTAATCCAATATTCTGAAGAATGGTGTGATGCAATTTTTTTTTTTATGCTACTTCTCTCTAATTTTTTTAAATGCACTATTATATGTCATTTAGGTGAAGGAGAAGGATATTGTGTGATTTGTGCAATTCTGTGTTCCATGGTGTAAGCATTGGTAAATATTCCATTAGAACCGCTGAGAGCTTCACATAAGTCTTCCACACCATCTGTTTGGTGTTGAATCCCTCTAAGTATAACAATGCCAGATAAACGAAGCCTTGTACAAAGGTGAAGTAACAACCATAACTGAACTGGAGACGGTT
Source organism: Telopea speciosissima (assembly GCF_018873765.1). Lineage (NCBI taxonomy): Eukaryota > Viridiplantae > Streptophyta > Magnoliopsida > Proteales > Proteaceae > Telopea > Telopea speciosissima. Next base: position 12,429,577 of record NC_057926.1, read on the forward strand.
GTAGACGTATTCTTGAAACAGACACGGAATTAATTAGATAAATTAGCAGCAAAAATATACACATGAATGATATCACTACGAAATCTTACTTTTAATAAAATTCTTTCGAAAGATCTAAAAACAGAGGATCCATGGTTAATGGAACAATGCGAAGGAAATACACATTTAACTCGAAATTCCAACAGCTCCACCCCAAAGTTGAGAACCCGAAAAAGCGAATATAGGTACAAAATTGCGTATATCATTCATGCAAGAAAATAAAACGAAGCAATTGGAAGCCTCCAACAAAAAGCAAGTTTCCATAAAATCAGATGCAAAATGTGGAAGAAAAACGGGCGAAGAACAGTTAAATAGCAACAATATGTTGATTGATCTCGAGCGACCTTAACGAGGTAACCGAAGAAATATTGAAATCATTGCATGTGGAACAAACCTCGCAGATGCCATTAACGAGGTAACCGAAGAAAAAACCTGAACAACAGAGGAGGAATTGCTTCCACTTGGGTTTATCAGAGAGAGAAATCCCAAACAGTGACCGAGGTTGCTCCTCGTTTTTCATCCGTTCCCACTGCTACTGACTCTTTATCTTCTGGTAGAAGGTAAAATCAAATCAAAGACGGAAAAACCCAATCAACGATCCTAAAGATGACGGGATTACGATCGAAGCTCTTTCGAAGGTGGGTGAAATTCCGCCTAGTTTTATTTGAAGAACAAGAAAAGCATCTCAGGAAACTGGAAAAAAAAAAAAAAGAGAAATACGAATTGCTTTTCTTACCAATATTGATTTCTTGATTCTTATAGAGATTGATTTGATACCCAGAGGCTCAAAAGAGAGTAAGAAAGAGAAGGAGAGAGCGAGAGAGAGAATTTAGGGCTTATTTGGTCCCTGCGAGTGTATTTTAGGAATTGGAGAGTTAGAAGAGTCGCAGAGAAAGAAAGAAAGAGGCAACTGGCATGTGCTGTGCCCATTTTACTGCTCCCCATTTTCAGATCCGTCGCCTGAAGTCGCAGCGGTAAGAAGAGGTGGGCTTCCCGCGAAGTTGCAACTCCTCGGTTGGGCTTCCAGCGGCAGCTTTTTTCGTCTCTCAATGAGGGCGATAGAAGAGAGAGGGAGAGGGGATGAGATTAGGGTTGAATGGTTTGAGTTAATCATGGGTCTAACACTGGTTTGATTAAACTTGATCCGAGTTAGACTCTGGGTTGGGATAACCATAATTAGTTCATTACTCAAAAAGAAAACGATTTAAGACCATTAGATTCAAGTTCACCACGTGTCACACTCTGGAGAGAGAAATAACAAGAAATAATGGATCTGAAACTTAAGAGGAGTAAAATCCCTTACATTAGTGGCTGATACCATCATCTCTGTACCTAGTAGTTATGGGTTACCTTTCCACCTAGAAGAGATGGGACCACACCAGGGTGTGCAAAGACACTACAACCCATCTTTGCACATCACACTTTAGACAGTGATGGATTCCCCCACAAAAACTTTGATGAGGACCCAAGTGCGCATGACAGGATAAATAATGGACTAATATGAAATTTTTATTTATAATAGCCCTATATGATTAAAGCAAGCTTATTGTTTGATAATCACAAAAGTTATTTTAGACCCAGGTTCAAGGGGGAAAAGAAAAAAAAAGAAAAAAAAAAGGATTTTGTGAATCAGCCAATCAACTTGCTTTTCACCAACCACCCCAAAAAATAGAAAATAAGAGTGAAGAAGGTAAGAAAGCTACTCAATATCAATGACAAAGAGAATCTGTGTCACTTTTTCAAATAAATAACCCTTTAGAACGTAAGAAAGCTACTCAACATCAACCCTTAGGTTTTTTTTTTTTTGTTTTTGATGTTACAACCCGTAGTTAACTATGAGGATTCTTCCTTCAAGTAATTATCACGATATTGTATATTGGCCCAAATACCAAGGGTGCATTTTAAACAATATTTTATCAAAAATATTATTAAAGATTCTCAAAGTAACAAATGTCTGGTCCTTCAAAAAAAAAAAGGAAAATGTTTCCTTCAAGGGAGCGTGGTCCCATGTGCATGCGGAGGATTTTTATCCTCTCAATTTACCTGTCTGTATTTGACGTCAAGTACATCTAACAGAGGGGTAGAAATGATTATCCTACCCTCTGCCCAAACACACTGCCCGAGATAGGGTCCACGCGAGATCCACCTCCTTCTATTAGATGTACTTGACGTCAAGTATGAGCAGGCAAATTGAGAGGATAAAAATTTGCACATGTAAACCAATGGGAACATGTGCGGAAACATCAATAATGGTATCAATATTACATTTCATGGGGGCAGAGCAGTCATTTAGCTCCCTCTATATTTGGGTGCTAGGGCCACATTTACTCCCATAGAGTTCTTTTTCCCATAAGGGGTCAATGTTCTCTGTAAGGGAGTGTGGCCCCTGTGTGTGCGGGAGGCCAATGATATTGCACGCATTGGCATAATGAGGTGGGGTGCTTATTTCGTCCCCTCTGTGTCTGAGAGTGGGCAGTATACTCCTCCCTCCTCCAAAAAAAAAAAAAAAAAAAATTTCTAAAAACAAAGGGAAAATATATAATATGGCTGAGTGAACCTTCATTTGCAAAATATGGCCATGATCTCCGTTCTCTCTGCCTCTCTCTTCCACTCTTCTCTTTTTATTTTGTGATCTGGCCTACTACTCAATGAAGGAAGGCACGGAAGGCACTGAGTAATTCATTAGTAGAGACAGGAAACCATAATTCATATCTGAAGCTCAAGCAAGCCGCTTTCAAAACTAAAAGGTGAAGTAGAAGGAGAAAAACACCACTAAATTCCAAAAGTACCCCTCTCCGTATTTCAATTCTAGCCACTAGGGATGTCAACGGGCCGATTCGGGCTTTTCAGTTTTGGTGTGACTTTTATAAAAACCGAAACCAAACCATTAAGAAATGTTCGGTTTCGGTGCAGTTCGGGCTACCGATGCACCGTCGGGCTAGCCCAAACCAAACCAAACCGTATACCTCGTTGGATCCACAAACCGAACCCGAACCATTAAGAGTTCAGTCCGGTGTGGTCCGGGCTCGTTCGAGCTGGTTCGGGTTGGGTATTGACACCCCTACTAGCCACTAAACTTTTGGATTTGACCCCTGTCCTGCAGTGGCGGGAGCTGGAGCGTCCAGCCCAGCAAAACCACTTAAAAACAGGGGGTGGGGTGGTCATTTCACAAGTGGATCTCACCTGGGCCCCACATGTGAAATGACCACCCCAACCCCTGTTTTTAGGTGGTTTTGCTAGGCTGAACGCTCCAGCTCCCGCCACTGCAGGACAGGAGCCTTTTCGTAAACTTTCCTCCTGCCTCCTGACCCCACTTGTCTCTCTCTGCTATTTCTGGATTCTCAAGTCAACACCTTACTATTATATAAAGCCCCAATTTACCTTCATAAATCATAGAAGGCCAGAAAGATAAAGAGTAGAACAACCCAAGTTAATTTCTGTAGTTTCTTTCTTCAGTTTTCTTTGTTCTGGTCTGGAAACTCTGGACTCGAGATGGTAGACACAGAGGATGTTCCATCAGCCCCTTCTACTCCTGTAACCCCAGGGACACCTGGAGCTCCTCTCTTTGGTGGGTTCAGGTCAGAAAGAAGTGGTAATGGCAGAAAATCCTCCCTCCTTAATAGCTGCAAGTGCTTCAGTGTAGAAGAATGGGCACTGGAAGAAGGCAACTTGGGTCCAATGGCTTGTTCATTACCTCCTCCACCAGTCTCTCTTGCAAGAAAGGTACACATTCCTCAAATCAGATTCTTACTCATCTTTAACAGATCTATTATGTCAAAATGTCAGGACTGAAGACTGACCCCTCTCTTAACATTTCTTGAAAAGGTAGGAGCAGAGTTCATAGGCACCCTTATACTCATCTTTGCGGGGACAGCTACTGGGATTGTAAACCAAAAAACAAAAGGCTCGGAAACGCTTATCGGCCTTGCTGCCTCTACTGGCCTCGCTGTAATGATAGTTATACTATCAACTGGTCATATCTCAGGAGCCCATCTCAACCCAGCAGTCACCATTGCCTTTGCAGCTCTCAAACACTTCCCATGGAAACAGGTTAGAGCAGTTCTTGTACTTCTTGATTGATTCTAATCTGTCTAAAAACCTTCTAACAATGATCTCTACTTGACATAGGTACCTGTGTACATTGGAGCACAGGTGATGGCTTCAATCTGCGCTGCATTTGCACTGAAGGGGATCTTCCATCCTTTCATGAGTGGTGGAGTTACCGTTCCCTCAGGTAGTTATGGTCAGGCCTTTGCTTTGGAGTTCATCATCTCCTTCAATCTGATGTTCGTTGTCACTGCAGTAGCCACCGACACAAGAGCTGTAAGTGTACACCTTTTTTTTTTTTTGGTTTTTTTCTTTCTTAAATCAATAGAAAATTCATGTGTAAAGAGAACACATGAGCTATGTATTGCTGTCTCCCACCTCGTCTAAAGGTCCTTTTCCATATAGTTAGGGTCTTTCTGGTAATTCCAAATAATTCAAAACATTGGCATCTTTTAATGTTCTATGCAGGTTGGGGAGCTCGCAGGAATCGCGGTTGGAGCCACTGTCACGCTCAACATACTCATCGCAGGGTATAACGCAGTTTTCCTATTTTACCCTTGTAGCTTCATAGTTTGTTTCCTTTCTTTATCAAGCCTAGCAAATTGAAGCCCACAATAAAATCAAACCCTCACTCCTGCATCATACAATTTGGCCTACATTTAAAAACCCCCAAACTTACAAAAAGACCAACTGATAAATGGAAGAAAGTTCTACCAAAAAAAAAAGATAAATGGAAGAAAGTTCTCTGTAGGGGTGAAATGATCTCCCCGCCCCTCAAGAGAGGCTGAAATATTCCTACCCTCATGATGCCAATGCATATGCTTTCATTGGTCCCTATGCGCACAGGGGCCACATTTTCCAATAGAAAACATTGACTCCAAATACATAGATTCTAGTACGGGTTACCTTTCTAGTCACTATGCCTAATGAAGTATAACGCTTTACTATTTATCACATGACAATCCATGGGTTAATCCAAGGGCAAGCATTTTATTGGCATCAATTTTAGCTTAAAATGAGTAGAAGTAGCTAAAATTATAAAAGATGTTATTTTGTATTTTATTTTCATCTTGATAGTATTTTGATAATTTTACTAAAACTTTGAAACATAATTTTAACAACTTTCTTTATTTATTTTGGATTATAATTTAGATATTGAAATATACATGCATTAATTCATGTATTGCTTTTTCATTTTATTTATTTTTTATTTTAGTAAAATAACTCATATTCTATCAAATGGCAAATAATAAAGTGTTATACTTTGTGATACTCGGGGTACATTCTAGGGGTCCAATATATTAATGTACCAAGTTTTTTTGAAGAAATATTAATGGACCAAGTTGGATGTATAGTTCAAGTACATGCTAGGATGGTGGGCGGCTAATAATCCAAAAAAGGAGCCACAAAGTATTAATGTTGATCATCCAGTTGAAGAGATGTCAGAAGGACCCACCAATCAGACATTTTTGATAATGAAAGCACATGAACGGAACCCACCATGTGCACAAGGTCCTGGGACCTATCACATCATTTCTTACAATTTTGAAAGTTTAAATCCTATCCGTCCATTACAATAAAGTAGTAAAATCTTTTCCCTATTTCCTACCTATTATATATAAGAGCATTTGTCCCATAACAAAACTATCACCTTAATCATAAAGGAGAATCTCACAATATGATCTCACTGGGGAAATGGAAGCACAACTAGGACCCATTGCATCCCTTTTTTATTTATTTTTTCTTCATTTATTTCCAAAAGCATATTTCCTCATTGAATGACTCCCTCTGTATTGTTAATAATGGTATAGGGAGAGCAGTGGAGCATCCATGAATCCTGTGAGAACTCTGGGTCCAGCCATAGCTGCTAACAACTACAAGGCCATCTGGGTCTACCTCACTGCCCCTATCCTTGGTGCACTCAGTGGAGCTGGAGTTTATTCTGTCGTTAAACTCCCAGAAGCACACGATGCAGAGAAGCCGTCGGCAGTTCGTAGCCTGAGAAAGTGATAGAACTTCCCCACCAGAAATAAAGTAATTCAGCTTTCTAGGGAAAAATACATAGCACAAGTATCCCGAGGTGAGCTCATCAATATGATCATAAAGAAAGAAGATCAATGGGAGATGATGATGGTTCATGGATTCATGTCCACTTGCTTAAAAAAAATAATTAAAGATCCCAAGAAAAGGAAAAAGAAAGTGATGGGAAAGAAGCTTAGAAGTTGACTCTTGTCATGGTTCATTGGAGATATGAGTAAGTACTGTCCTCTAGTGAGAGTTAACTAGCATATATATGTAAATTGATCAGTAGGCCAATGTTGTGAAATGATAGAATAAAGAAGTGATAAGGTTTTCCCTTTGTTTTTTTACCCCAGTTTTTCTCTTTGTTTGTGAAAAAATTAAGAATCTTGGAGTCAGCACTAATTTAAACATGGTTTTTCAGTTTTTTTAATGCTCTGTTTCAGTCAAAGACAAAGACAAGTGTAACATGCATTTACCGTTAATTGCATGTGACTAGATAATAAATTGAGGGGCAAAGAGTTCTCTGTGGGTAGCGTGGCCCCTGCATGTGCATGGGCCAATAGAAGCGCGCAACAGCATCAACAGGATGATCATTATCACTTTTTATGAGGTGGGGTCGTCATATCAGTTCGTTTATGTCTGAGCATAGGGAGAACACTCTCTCACATAGAACTTTCTCCCTAAATTGAGATCTATTTTGTTTTATTTGTATCATTTTTGATAAAATGTTTTGTTCCAATCTTTTCATGAACAAAATTGTCTTCCCTTACATTGTGTGTGTTTTTAGCCTAGACATGGGCCAGCCCGAGCAACTAACCTCAGCTCCCAGCCTTTAGAAATTCTTTGGGTTTTGTAAAAATTCTAATCCATCTCCATACAGTGAATTAGAACACGATTGAATAAAAGAACGAGAAAACAGGGATTAGAAGTATCTTGCACCCACGTATGTTGGAGAAGAACGATGTAGAATAAACCATAATTCTTTTATTGTCATCCTTCGCAAATAAAACTTTGATTAGGATCTTCTCCAGTCTCCTTGCCTTACACACACCTCTCACATTCTTAGTGGGAAGAACAGAGAATGAGATCAAGTGACTACAGGGACCCTAACCATATATTTATAATAAATACAACCCTAATCCAATCGACCTTCACAATGAAAAAGACTAGTATACCCCCATTAACGTTAAACTGGTCACAAGTCGGGTTTTATGCCCATGGACCCACACCAATAGAATAAGGTATAATTAATTAAGCCCAATATAATATTAGAAAGATCTTACAATCTCCCACTTGGGCTACATTAATTATACACATCTCCCTACTGGCTTGACCTGTGAGTCACATTGCAAATTACCACTTTAAAACCTTGACTCAGTCAACAAATTGATTCATGTCGAATAATAACAGAGATACATCTCAATATACGGCATACAACTTTCTGTCAATCACAAACACAAGCCTACTTGCTAATCAGAATCGCAATGAAAAATTAACCATGACAACCAACCTCACAAACATAAGCCTACTTGCTAACCAGAATCGCATGGGAAATTAACATATGTCATGGGCATGCTGATGCATGTAGGGAGATCCGAGGATGTAGGCGTCCTGGATGTAAGCTGTAACTAGCATACTCCTTTTCTTCGTCAACAAGACGATTGGGTCACCATCTTCCATGGGAAAGGTCATCACCTTCAATGCATATGCGAGAGAGAAGTTTGTTATATTTAAGCCCCACGGCCAAGCAGAAGTGACGAAGGGCTATGCTGCTCTAGGTAAAAATTATTTCGGATTCGAATAGTATTGTGTTCCTTTTTTCTTGTATATCCCTTCAACACCAATAAAATTCCCTTCCCAAATGCCTGCTTTGGGCTTGCCAATGGCTGACATATGGTTTTTTTTTTTTGGGAGGGTGGGGGGAAGGGGATGGAAAGAACATAACTATGCATTATCCATCCTTAAATTTCAGATCAGCATTTTTCAGCCTTATAGACATTGTGATGCATAGAAGTTCTCTCCAGAAGCTCCATATTGTAGCCAAGACTTTTCTCTCATTCCTTCCCTACGCAGACAGTAACCTTCACAATTCATATTGAGCCCAAAAGTTTGTTTGGTTGTAGCGTAGACATGGGATCACCAAGAAACAAGGTTCTATAACTCAGGTTCGACTAGGTTTCGACTAGCCAAAAAACGAGTTCATCTCAGTTTCGACCATATCTTAGTCGAAACTTGGAATTTTCTCCAGGCTTATTCGAACCTTGGTTTCAAGGTCCAGAAGTTGTTTTTTCACCATAATTCTTATTGTGTTGCCTATTTTTGACATTTTAAACTCAATCCATGCAATAGCTTCACATAGAGAACACTAAAAATATTACTTGTGGTTTTGATCCAAGTTTGATACTGTATATTGTTCTTGGACATGGTATCGAATAAGGTTTGACCGGAACATAACTCTTTCAATATAAATGAGATTTAAGTACTCTTGGATTTGTTAGAAAGATTTGTTTTGATAGCTTTCCAACAAATCCAAGATTGTTTAAATTTGATCTATATTGAAAGAATTATGTACCAATCAGACTTAATTTGGTGTGCGCGAATGCTATCAAAATCGCTCTAAATGAAGAAAAAAAATTTGGACATCAAAACAAATGAATATTTTACCGCACTTTTGGTTTTTAACAATGTTTTACCATATTATGATTTATAGAATTTTTAGATTTGAGAAAAACCCCAACATTAGAAAATTGAAAATTGCACCTACCATTGAAAATCCAGTTTTTGTTCTTGAATTGGGAGGTGACTTTTTTTCCTTTTGGAATTTGATGTTTTAACTATTTTTATTGGATTCAAATTTGAATTATTTGCCTATTTATGAATAATATCTTAAGTAAATGAAATACAAATACAAAAACATTTACGTATTTCATTTACTTAAATGAGTCTGTCTTGGTTTCTGGCAGTTTTTGTCATAAATACATGTCTGTCCTAGTTTCGAGCCAAGTTTCCCCTAGTTTCGATGGGTATGTGTGTCGAAATCACTAAAATATGGTCCAAACCAGTCCAAACCATCGAAACCCGATCGAATCCAGGGATTTTATAAAATCCCCCTTCAACTCATCTCGGACACCTGCGAAACCAAGTTAACTTGATGTTTTCAACATGTTTCGGTCAAGTTTTTCTTCCATGCGAAAAAGTGAATTGACTTGATCGGCAAAGCCACATCCGTCAAGAGCCAGCAAGACTTGTGTTTTCCCATCCAACAGCACCAACTTTCTGATAGTGAAGGCCCTGTTAATAATAGAGGCCAGGCCTAGAACATGATTCGCAAGGCATCATAGACACCATGTCTCTGGTTCACAAAACAACAGTATTCAATGCAGAAAAAGGGGTTCCGTGGCCACCACCAACCACCAGTACAATGTTACAAATTTTAGTATACATACACTATGATGAAACATACATAATGGAAATTACGAACAGGACAAAAAAAAAACTAATGCTCAGCTGAATGAACTAACGGTACACATTGAAACCGTGGTAACTGTTGGAATGCTTAGAGGGCATTCTTAAATTTGCAGAGAGAAAAGAACATCAGGTTCCTAAGTCAAAGGAATCCACCCAACAGAGATCTGCAAAATTCATAATCAGAAAATAGCATTGAGCTCTCCTTAGTTACTGATCCACCTGCGTTTCCGAGCTGGTCGCTCTGGTCTGACTTCTGTATTTTCAGCAGTCTTGGTCTGGGTTGCAGACAGTTGTTCACTTTCCATCTTGTTTGAAATGCCATCCTTTTCACTAGGCATTGGAAGGTTGAATTGCTCACTCCGCTTTTTTAGTTTTGCTACTGTGTCCAGATGGCAGTCACCTCCAATTTTTTCTGCCTCGGGTTGGTTGCCAGGTGTAAGACTAATTTCAGAATCCTTATCCTCCAAACCACCAGTATTTCTCTCATCCCCAAGGGAATACTGGTTATTGACAGTCTTAGCTGTCTTGGATGATTCATCTGGCTGTTCGCTGGCAAAGGAAGATGGGCCATTCATGTTAGCCTCTATAGACTTTAACAAAGCTGTCTGAGAACTGGTATTATGATCCCTTTCTTTCTGGCTTGGCCAATGCTCCAATTTGGACCGACATTTCCTCGAGGTTTGTTGCTCATCATCTGAGGGAGCATCTTCTCTATGTTTTCTTGAAGAGTGACGTTGTTGTGGAATTTCATCCTCATGACGAGTCTTTTTGGAAAACACATTGGAGGACCTTGACTTTGCAGGATCATTAGATTCAGAGGGACCTAATGTTAGCACATTACCACGTTCTTGCTCACTTCCTTTCATGGTCACCTGAACAAAAGCAAAATTTCATGATAAGAAAGCTTTCATCTGCAGTAAAGGGAAGCTTCTATTTCAAAATGGGAGGGAGCGTACATTTTTCCTTTCTAGTTACTCAAGATGGTGTTCACTTAGTCAGGAACAAGTAAATTTTTGTACCATTTGTGAGTAATTCATGTATGTACTGAATTACATGTATTTTTCAAATATTTGAAATATTCCACGTATCTTATAAGTTGGCCGTATTATTTGGGTTTTTCTGTATCTGTCCATATTTTTTGCGGATTCTTTGTCTTTATAAACGATCCCAAATCCGCCTTGCCCAATAATGGTGGAGAAGTTATTTGTGGCAGCTTTGAGCTCTGCATGACTGAATCTTTTTGGGCCTCCAGAGGCTAGGAGTTCAAGGCCCAGCGTCCATGCCATGTCTTGGTATTTGAGGTATTTCTTAAGAAAAGCCCAAACAGAGAGGAAAAGAACGATGAACTCCATAGAGAAGATGGTGGAGAGAATGGCAATGTTCCTAGTTGTGGTTTTAGAGTGATTAGGTGGTAGAGGAAGACTAATAAGAGTAGGGCAGATTGTGTTCACCTTGGTTGTCATACCCGTGAAGAAGTTGGATATATTTGTTTCTGAATTGGAGATTCGAAGAAACGTTGCGAGCCTCGACCATGTAGACCAGTAGCCATGCAAGAGGCGTTCATGGTGGACATAGTAGTGATATCCATTGAATTTGACTGAATAGGCAAGGCAACTTGGGTTGGCTAGACATCCATCCTCACAGGAAGTGAAATTGGGAGCATAAAGGTCCCCTTGGTTTGGGCCAGCAGTGAAGCTAACGAAATCCAGCCGGAGAAATTTGCTGTGATTTTGCGTTAGAGGAATTCTCCTTCCGCAGATTTGCTCTGAACAGGATGCTATTATATGAATGCTCCAACTGAAGATTACCGAAACAAAACATTAGATCTTGAGACAAAAGCAGTATCCCAGCACTGTCAGGCGAAAATTGATTGGGACCAAAAAGTCGAGTGTATTATTATTGCTGTTGCTTGTACTATAACTTGAACTAATACCTCAGAACCCAGCAATACGTTTTCTCCATTAGGACAGTAATAGTACTATAATCGAAGCTCAACTACTGATTATACAGCAGTTACAATAAATTATGAAAACCAAGATCGTGTCATGTGTAATCAGTTTTAGATTACTCAAACAAAATCTCTTTGATGCAGATCAAAATAGATTGTCTGCTGGTGGGGATTTTACTCCTCTCCATTTCCAGATCCATTATTTCTTGTTATTTCCCCCTCCAGAGTGCGACACGTGGCGGTCTTAAATCTAACGGCCCTAAATCATTCTCTTACTTTTGAGTAATGAACTAACTATGGTTACCCCAACCCATAGTTTAACCTGGGTCAAGTTTAACCAAACCAATGTTAGAGCCATGGTTAACTCAAACCGAATCTTCAACCCTAAGTTCTCATCGCCTCTCTCTCTCTCTTCTATTGCCCTCATTGGGAGGCGAAAGAAGCTGCCGCCGGAAGCCCAACCGAGGAGCTGCAACTTCGCCGGAAGCCCACCTCTTCTTGCCGCTCTCAACCAAATCTTCAACCCTAAGTTCTCACCGCCTCTCTCTCTCTTCTATTGCTCTCATTGAGAGACGAAAGAAGCTGCCGCCGGAAGCCCAACCGAGGAGCTGCAATACTCAGAGAAAAACTCAGAGCAACTCCAACTCCATCGTTCATGGCCATGGCCCATGTGGATCTAACGCATGCAATTTTCCTTTCTTTCCCAGTACCATCACAAAGACTTCCCACCAAGAAAACTAGAACCCAACTCATCTTTTCTTCCTCTTCTTCTTTATCTGTCAGTTCTGGTTCTCTTCTTTGTCTCTCTTCGTCTTCTTTCAGATCGTTTCAGTGAAAATACAGAGATGGGTTAGTTCCAGTAGTAGCTAAAGAGCCTTCTTATTCATCTGATTTAGAACAAATCTGAAACAAACCAAGCTGTATCAGAGACCTGATACACTGATCTCAGAAAAAAAAACAAAAAAAAAAAAAGAAAGCAACCCCCTTGAATCTGAAGATGAAAGAATATATTACACGAATTACAGAGTAAAAAGCTAAGTTCCAGTAACAGATTAGTTCCTGTTCCTTAGTATTTGTTTACTTTCAGATTTCATGGAAGAAAATAATTAAAAAAAAATCTTAAGAAGATGAAGGAACGAAATGGGTACTTTGATTTTGATCACTTGCAAGTTCAGTGTAAATCCATCGCGCCCTTCTCCTCTTCGCTCCCTTTTCCTCTTCTTCCACCAAGCAGCCGGACTGGATCCAACCTAAATAAACTAATTGGCCTCTACTCAAACTTCAATGGTTTGATTAGATTCAGTTCTGGGAATTTTCCATTATAGCTGCATCATTACAAAGTTCTTGATACCCCACTGTTATAAAGTTTAAAAGGCCTCATCGTGATATTTTTATGCAAGGATAACCCTCTATCGTCTATAAGCAATTATTTGCGAGCAAAACCTTTCCATATTCAGTTATTGGCAAAAAAACAGAGTTGAATGGAGAAACGGGATCAAAATCCCATTTAATCGTGAATAGGCTTGTCAAGTTCATTGACAAAGGCCATTAAGTGTGAGATTTTAATGTTTTCTTTCTTCTTCTTAAATAATAGCAGATGCTAGTCCAATGACATGAGACGATATACTCATGGTGAAGGTTGTGAAGCTGCAATGGTTGGCGGTGGGTGCCTAGGGCATGATTACAGTCCAACGCTGGAATGATGGAATCATAGGGTAATATTCAACCAAAAACAGGTAGAAGAAAGGCCCAGATCGAGTAGCTTGGTTCATAGAAGAGGCTCTATAGAGCTTGAAGAGGAGAAGAATGACTTTGAATAGTTTGAGACGGTGCCATAGAAGAGGAGAAGAAAGGCTTTGAAACGTCGGCCGAACTCTACGATCTCACTGGAATCGTTTTGAGCAGCAACGGCGAAGATGATGTTCATGGGAGAAGAGAGCAGCAACGGCGGTGTTCATTTGGGAAGAAGGGTTTGAACATAATGGAAGTAGAGGATGTGAATCCTGATATTAGGATTGGGCTTTTGGTTTGAGTTAACCATGGGTTTAATGTTGGTTTGGTTAAACTTGACCCAGGTTAGGCTCTGGGTTGGGATAACCATAGTTAGTTCATTACTCAAAAGTAAGAGAATGATTTAGGGCCGTTAGATTTAAGACTGCCACGTGTCGCACTCTGGAGGGGGAAATAACAAGAAATAATGGATCTGGAAATGGAGAGTAAGGGTTTAGATTGATGGAAGAGGAGAGAAAAAAGGAAAGAGAAATCATGGGGGAGAGAGAGAGAGAGGAGAGAGCACGCAACTCGTTTTTCGAAAATAAACAACTCTATTTCACAATTCCAAATCATGGTTGAGGTCTAGGCTCTTATCTTACATGTATTTATAAACAGAAAAAGGACAAAATAGAAGTCTAAATAACCTAAGCTTTCCTACTTGACCCAATCAATTAGATAATAAAAAAAATAACAACTTAAATAGATAAAGAACCCCTTCCATACGCAAACTCTTTAAAAAGAGTCCTAAGCTAACGCAAAACAAAACTCATCTCCTCCAAACTAAGTCCCAAAAATAGAATAAATTTTACGGGAAAGTTTTCCTTCACCACGCAGTAACGGTTCACCACCCCATCCTAGGGTTCAAAAAACCCCTATAGGGTTTAGTATGTTCCCCAAAATACCCTCCCGTGCGCATCTGAAGCCCTACGGTGAACGGATTTCCATTCACCGTGGCTTAAGGAAAACTTGGTCCTAAATTTTATCTAACAAAGTAACTCCTAACTAATAGCTAATGGGCCCCACTACTAAAACTAACTACCGTGTACCCCCTTTGGACATAAAATTTGGGCGTCATAATTGTGCCCATTACAAATAAAAACACTTAAAACAAAATCCCATACCCAATAGTATCAAAAAGGCCCAAAATAAAAGAACAAACCACATCTAGTGGTGGTAATCATGCTCATGCATCATTCTCCCCTAGTTTGAAAAAACACGAGGACGAGTTTTGAATTACAGGAGGATCTTCAACGCATGATCAGCCATCCTTCTTGAACCTATGAAATCATTGATCATACCATAATCCAATGGTACAAAATCTCTGTAGTAAGGAATCTATTGTTGAAGTTGCAATGCGAAAGCACAAATTCAACTTCAATGATAACTGGAGCCACTTTTTTCTTCCATTGTCAGAGACTCGCCTTCTTGCTCTTCCACCTATTGCTCAATAACTGAGATCAATTTATCGAATGAAGATCCCATATGATCGGATGTGATCAGCAATTAATTCTTAATTTCTTTATATTATCAGAGTTTTTTCGATATTCGCCTCAACCGTTCATAAGTTCTCTTGCACGAGTAAAAGTTGATGCCGGATAGCAAACAAGGGGGTAGAATCCTAGGTATTAATGGCATAGTTGTCAAAAAGTCTAGGCGACCCAAGACGTTGGCGGGGTCCTGGACACAAGGCGCCCGCGTAGGCGACCATAGTTGTCAAGGCGCCTGGACGCCTAGGCAACTCCTTGACAACCATTATTAATGGCCAGGTTTGGCTGTGATACCAAGTTGATGCAAATCAATTTGATGGTTTGCTGGTGGTGGATTTAGACTGATGGAAGAAGAGAGAAGAAAGGAAAGAGAATGCAACTTGCATTTCAAAAACAAACAAACTCTGTTCTATAATTCCAAAATGAGGTTGAGGTCTAGCCTCTTACATGTATTAATAAAACAGAAAAAAGAAAAAAAATATATAACTCTAACTAACCTACGCTTCCTACGTGACTGAAACAATTAAATAATAAATAAATAACAAATTAAATAGATAAAGAACCTTTTCCATACTTACTCTTTAGAAAGAGTCCTAAGCTAACTCAAAACTAACCTCATCTCCTCCAAACTAAGTCCCACAAATAGGATTTCATCAAAAAAAAAAAGTCCCACAAATAGGATAAACTTAAACTAACAAGATAAGTTCCTAACTAATAGCTAATGGGTCCCACTACTAATGCTAACTACCTAATAAAAACATTAATTTCGCGTACCCCTTTGTATCTAAAATTTGGGTCTGATAATTGAAGCCCATAACAAATAAAAAAATCTAAAACAAAAAGCCCAAAACTATATACTATCAAAACAGGCCCAAAATAAAATAAAACCACATCCAATGGTGATGATCATACTCCTGCATTACCTTTGCTATTAGGCTGAACTGAAACCAGCAGTTATGGCCTTCAATTCTTGGTTGGCACACCCCTCCCCCCCCCCCCCCCAAAAAAAAAAAAACCGACAGAGAAAAAGAGGAAACATTAGAATGTCTTGACCAAGTTTAAACTGCCACAACAGGTTTTAAGCCAATGCCATTTGTGAGTTAATGAAAACCAGTGGGTTAGATCCACATAGTTGCATTCTTTATCAGCTGGATAACTGAGGTAACAGCATGTAGTTAAACCATTATAAGATAGCAGCATGAAAATGTGAAATAGGCTTACTCAACTTGACCTTAGGGCCACTAATACTTGTTTTGCTCTGGGTGGAATTTCCTGTCCATAAGGGATATGGACTTCAAAGTTACCCCTATTAATCAAGATCAGAATTACAGTATGGATGCCACCTGGATGATGAACAACTTTTCTGGAGAATCAAGCCCTTAAAATTTTTCTGTTAGCAATCCTGCCCCTTTAATAGTTGTAGTTAAACACATTTCATCTCTTTGGTTAAGAACAATAATAAGGGGGACAAATTCCAATGCAAGAGACCTGTATGGTATACACCTATGTAGGTCACCCCTCTATCCTTTATGGTTGATTATTAAATAGAGCTTTCTATGGAATCAGGAAAACAAAAAAGCTGGGGCACTGTTTCAAATTAATTCTAAGGTTCATTATTTTCACTGCAAGGACTAACCTTTTTCCAAGTTCAAATCATTTTCTGCTCTATTTTGTTGAAGTCTTGTTTTCCTAATCTTCAAGATACTTTGCATATAAGAAAATGGATTGTACCTTTTCATTCCAGTGAGTAGTGCTATTTTCTTGTTTCCGCTTCACAGGTCCCAGGGTGTTCTGATCTCCTACTTCAGATTCTTTCCTTTTCCTCATATTCTCTTTATATCTTTCCTTGTGCATCCAATGTCTATCAGAAGCATTTACTGGGTGATCATTATGGCTGCTTGACCTTGCATGCCTTGAGCTTCTCTCCTCCTTATTGCTTTGATTATCACATCCATGGACAACTTCACGTCCCATATGCTGCAAAGGAGTTTCATCCTCCATTCTGTCTCTTTTCTTAGTTTGCTCACTGTCTCGCCTTTTATCTTTCAACTGGCGGTCCTTATCAGATCCTAGACCTTTACATTCATCCTTAGCCCCCAGGTTCACAGTCCAAAGTTTTTCTTCTAGACCTCGGCGACTCCTTGATGATCCCCTGGCTTCCTCGCTATCCCGCTTTGTTACGGAATCTTCATGGGATTGCTTGAGCCTCTGCCGATCATCTCTCTCCCTCTGTCGCCAGCTCTCATCTTTGTGCCTAGAAGCACGGTGATCATCAGATCGATCTCTTCCTCTTATTTGATCATCCCTCCTCCTTTGGTCCAGAACATCATCACTCTCCCGCTTTCTTTGTCTGGTCTCTTCCCTAGCTCTGTAGCCATGCAAGGCTTCTTCCTTCTCAGCCTGTTCTCTCCTCTGATGCTCTTCATCCTTCCTCCTCTTGGAATGAGGAACATCCATATTCTCAGGCCAACTTATCAAATTATCATCTCTTTCCCTGTGTCTTGGTCCCACATCTTTATCGAGATGACCCTTCCAATCACCATTGTCCAATCGCTTTCTGGAGTGAAGATGCTCATCTTTGTCATTCCTCTCACTCTCCCGTACCTTGCTTCTGTGTTTAGATCCTATTTCCTCAACACGCTCATGCCTCCTTGTCTCTTCATCTTTCCCCCATCTCCCATGTGTCTCCTCATCTCGTCTTTGCCAAGCTACAGCAGAATTATCCCTCTCCTTTGGCTTCTCAACACCCTCAGACTTTATATGTGAATAATGAGCTGACCTAAGATCCCAGTCTCTACGAGCATAAGAATTATATGGATCTTCCCTCCCTTTTGCAGCCATGCAGTTTTGGTCCTTCTCATGTCTGCCATCACGGCTATAATTATCTCTCCTTCGGAAACTATGTTCTTCATCATCGCGGTGCCTTTTCATGTCTCCCATGTGCCTAGACCGACCCTCTTGAACAACCTCTTCCTCACCACTCTCACGTTGCTTCTGGTACACTCTGCTGCTTCCTGAACTTGCTTTGCTGTTATCACTACTACGTGTGGCCCTTAAGTCGTCAGCATCACCAATATCTTGAACTACAGTCTGTTCAACACGGGAACTTAGATTTTGTTTCTTAACAGAAATTACCAGGTCCCCATCTTCGGCAGTATCACTTGAGATTACTGAATTGGCCACCATGTCCTCCCCTTTCACTTCAGTGCTTCCGTTTCCCATCACAAGATCATCGTGAACGCCATCTTTATGTCCCACATTTGGCTCCTTAGCAGCCATTTCTGTGGTAGAGGAAGACAGTGGAATCTGCTTGTGATCGATAATTGCCCCTGATTTCTCCTTCTGACTATCATGGAATCTGCTCACTTGTTCGCTTGGACTCAGTACCAAGTCATGTCCATGCTCAGCAGTTCCAGGGTGGTATCTATAATGTGCCGCATCTGGTGGCCACCTGAGGTTGAGAGAAAGTTCAAGTTGCCAGTAAGTTCATAAGAAACAATGTCCATGTGGATGTTCTAGATAATAACATAATGGTTTGGTGAATAAAGGTCATAAATCTAAATCATAAAAACTGCTCCCAAAAAAATTGGAATGGGGAAAAGGGTTTTGAACACCATTTCCAGTTTAGGGTGCATGGTGCCTCAATTGGTAATGTCAACTATATTCATGAATAAAATTGGGTTACATACATACTAAACCATTTTTATTTTCAAGGGGTTAAGGCTTTTTCCTCATCACCCCTCCTTCTTCCTTATTTAGTGTATGATTGTCGTGTGTATCAGAGGAGAACCAGTCAGCATCCCCTTAAGGTTGTATCTGGCTTTCCTCCACAATTCACCACGATGAATGGTGAAGCAGATTAAGTTCAAAAACAAGAAATTTCTATAGGTGGATGTTCAAATATTCTAATTTCTAAAGGATTCAAAAACATTAGTATCGGTATCGGGTTCTCATATCGGAAGGGTGATTTTAAGAGATATCTTATCAGATCAGACAAATGCAAAATATACTAAAGATACGCATGGAAATGGTCAAGAAACATACGGAAATGCTTAGGATACATGCAAAATACAATTTTGAAGCATAAACACTACAAATAACTACAACGAGACAAGTGCATTAAATTGATTATGTATAAAGGATGATGCTTC
Source organism: Telopea speciosissima (assembly GCF_018873765.1). NCBI lineage: Eukaryota > Viridiplantae > Streptophyta > Magnoliopsida > Proteales > Proteaceae > Telopea > Telopea speciosissima. The sequence continues at coordinate 12,448,512 of NC_057926.1, forward strand.
TTACATGTACTAATACCAAAAAAGATGTCAATTTAAGTTTCGGAAAGATTTAGGGTTTAGATGCACACATAATTGCAAAAAAAAAAGAGTTCAATGCGATCATTCAAGTTGTTTTTCCCTAATCTAGTCATCCATTGCAAAAAAACCAAAAAAAAATCAAAGTTTTGATATATAAATGTTCTTGCACAAATCTGGTTTCGAGCCTTGATTGTAGGCTGTTTAATCCTCAAATGATGATGATCAAATCAACACTATTAGAGTCGCTTTTGCCAGTAGAAGTAAGGAATCAAGTTTATTTTGCCAAAAAAAACGTTTTTATTAGAATGCCTTACAGGGGCTCTCAGTAAGAATTTTGCAATCATGGGTCATGTTCTGTAGTTTATAAGAGATGCATCGAGCGTATGACCCGATACAATTGCAACATTTTTTAAGGTATCATATTGGTACCTTAAGGATACAACATCTATCGGTTATACTGTAGGATACTTAAAACCTTACTCGTGAGGACACCGGCTCCCTGTGCAAATTCTCACATTTCAAGCTTCTGACTGCCTCATATTCATTTCCTAACTTTAAAGTAACAGTCAATTCACTTTATGGATATCGCTAACTAAGGTGTGCTTTATTAGATGTCAAGAATGGTCCTCCATCCCTCTCAATCAAGAAAAAAAAAAAGGGAGTGAAGTGAAAAACAATAGAAAGAAGATTAAGCAAACTCTCTGGACATCAAATTCAATTCCTAGCTTGCAGGAGCTTATGGTGGAAACTACAAACAAACATTTGATAGCTCAAAATATTTATTAAATCGACCAGTATCTAAACATAAATGAGAAGCATATAAATTCTCAAACACTTCTGCAGTACCTCTCTTCATGAGGTGTACCATGCATCTTGCCAGGGTATATATGAGACTGCCCTTTAGAATCAGAATGGTTTTGAATGGAGGCTTCTTGAGGTAAGGGTAAGATTCCATCTCCTTCATGTATGTTGTTGTGAACAGGACCCATAAATGGTGTTCTTCTACCCACAATCTCACTCTTATAGCCGTTAGAAGTTTGTGGAAAACGATCGTCAGAATAGTCTCTGTCAGTCTGCCCCATATCTTCAACTTCATGAGTCCCTCCATTGTGATGCTGTCCTTGGGAATCATTTTCCAGTCGCTCTAGTGTGCCATTATCAGTGATGAGATCATCATCATTGGAATCCTGTAAAACAATCTGTTTTCCAAGATAGCTTAGATAAGTGTAAATTCAAAAGCTCTACATAGATATGCAAGGAATTCTAGGATCAGCATATGAAAGGGGAAAGAGAAGTTCTATTACCTCAATAACTGCATCTGAATCACGGATTCGTGGTGGCCTAGTATCTATGGAAGGAAGACGCTCACCATAGCCACCTTCTACTTGTATTGCCCTCCCAGTTGGCTGGTTTTAAGAACAAACAATATGAATAAATCCATAGAACCAGGACTCGGTGTGTTTGTGTCTTCATATGTGTGTGTGTGTGTGTGTGTGAGAGAGAGAGAGAGAGAGAGATGGAAACTGTCATTGGGTCCATTATGGGAAATTGAGCAATACAGGAGAAAAGCAAGTTTAGAAAGAAGAAACAACAGAAGAAAAATGATCCACACAGTAGAATATTAAAAGGGAAGGGGAAAAAAATAAGAGCTAAGCTAACATTGAAAATTAGCAATGCTGTTTGACACATCTGCATTGAGATTTTGAAAATAAACAGCTTGGCCATACTATTGGTGGGCGCACATGTGCTGCTCCTTTTCCTTGGCCTATTAAGTCACTTTGTCCACCTTCTATCTTTCCCGGAAGTGCATTTTCAGCTGAAGCATCATGAATCACTGTAAGTTCTGGTGGCAGGTCAGGGTCGTAGTCCTGAAACATGACCAAGCTATTTCACTTCACCCTTGTTTCTGATAATAACTTATTTGCATTAAAAGTTCATGAAGAAAAAATCAGCTGAACACTTTCAGACTCAAGAAGGAGCTCACTAGTCACTACCTGCTCTGATCTCCCACTTTCATAGACACGGATTTTGCTTTGCATGGTTGCCTCCAGGCGGAGTTGTTCCTGTATGATCCAAAATTAATCCTCCCTAGTTGATGTGAAAATATCTCTTATAATATACAAGAAGAGTGTGATACTTGCCAATTGTCTGGAATAGCCCTTCCATTTCTCCTCATCCAACCCAAAGTTGAAAAAGTCAGCTGCATCAACACCAGGGTGTCTCCATGGTTTTTCCTCAAAACTATCAATGTCAATACCAAATACTGTCCTGAAAATGATTGAGGTGAGATTGTAAATTGTTTACACTAAACAGAAACTTGGGGGAATTTTAAGTTATAACATACTAGGGGAATAAAGCAACATAAATAACAGCATTCACAATTACTGTGCGTACACCTGTAAAGAAAAGGAGTCATAGAAATTGAATGTATAAGGGCTTCAGAGAAAGTGTCAATTGCATTTAAAAAGACCAAAGGCCAATCATTATACTAGCAGACAGTGCACCACCAAGATGCTTCCATAGAATAATTTCCAAGCACTAAGACTTGTTCAGAGTGACCAGGTCCCCCAAAAGGTTAAAGAAAAGGTGTGAAAAAAGAAACAGAGAAAAAGAACTAGCACAGTAGCACCTGGACTAGAAAATATCAAAAATCTTCTACCATTCATGCAACTATCTGATTATCAAATACTTGGTAAAAAAACATGGTTGCTATGGCGTCTAGGAGACCCAAGGGTCTGGACGCAAGGTGACACCTACAAGGCGACCAAGGCGTCACCTTGAAAACTACTAGAAAGCATTTCATAGCACCAAGGAACTTTTAAAGACACCTATATAGGATTTGAATGAGCTTTTTACTGCTGTGTTCTTCTCCCCAAGCATCCCTCCAACCCCCAAAAACCCAACTTAACTTGAGAACAAATTGAGACAAGAAAATTATGAAAGAGAACTCACGGTAATTTAGGGAAGTCGTCTTCCTATAGTGCCCATACAACCTCAGGAAAGGTTTTGACTTTATGGCTATATAGATATACATCTTACAGACATAGATAGAACAATAAGACTGATTCACAAGGATCAAACCTTGGCTCCATATAAGAATAACCTCATTATGGACAGTAGGTGATCACGAACAATTTTATGCCCATAACCAAATATTTTAATAAGGTGGTCTTCTTATAATCAATAACAGGATCTATTTTCCTGGAAGAACGGAAGAAGAGAGACAGAAAAACTGTACAAGCACAAAGTACTTAAGACAGTCTGTTGTGAAACCATCTCCCACATCACCAGTCACCGCAGAATATACAAGGATGACATGATTAGAGTAGCCAAGACCACCATCACTCTCAGGCATACAAATGCATTTCCAATCCACCAAATGATTTTCTAGAAGCCACCCAAGTCATTCCACAAAACTCTCTATCTCAAGGAACTTAAAGCAATCAGCCACTAGTACTGAGAAAATATTGGCAGATTCAAGAACACAATAGGAAAAAGAACTAGCTTCCCTCCTACAGACATATAACAGCCTCTCCAACCAGCCAGCCTCCTCCCAATGTCTTCATTTTTTATTAACAAAAAAAAAATCATCCAATTATAATAGACAATATGTAGAAGTATACCTTATAAAATAGTCAAAACCAATAATATCCATCAGTGACCTATAGAAGGGTCTTGTCTTTGCTAAAATGTCCTCCAACCTCGCTTTAGTGTTTAGTATATGGGTGAGAAATCCTTTTCTGGCACATACTCATCCTTGATGTAATTTGCATGGGCTGAGAAAATCTAAAGAGTTGACACTTTTTGCTCAAAGCATCTGCAACAATGTTCTCTTTCCCAGCCTTATACTTCACTACAAAGATAAACTCATAAAGATACGCAACCGACTTGGGGTGGTGATTGCTCATTGACTTCTTGGAATGAAGATGCTTAAGTGCCTCGTGGTTAGTGAAAAGAATAAACTCCTTGCCGATGAGATAATGCCTCAAATGCTTTAACACATGTAAAACAGCATAGAGCTCCAGTTCATGGAACTAAATCTCGGTTTCGCAGGTTTCCGAGAAGAGTTGGCCAGGTACTTGAAAAAATGCATGATTTTGACTGGTTTCGACTAGTTTAGACCGAGATGTTGATAATTTCGCAAGTTTCGACACTTATGCCCATCGAAACTTGGGGAAACCTGGCTCGAAACCAGTGCAGATACTTATGCATGCCAGAAACCAAGACGGGCACTTATTTATGCCTAATATCATTTAAGTAAATACATTTACTCAAAATATTATTCATAAGTAAGAAAGTACCCCCCTATTTGAATCCAATAAAAATAGTTAAAAATCAAACTCCTAAAGGATAAAAAGTCAACCTCCCAGTTCAAAAACAAAAACTGGATTTTCGATGGTAGGTGAAATTTTCAACTTTCTAATGAGGATCCACATCCTCTACTTCCAAAGATTGTACTTCCATCCTACTTCCATGAGTTCTTACTGTGCCACCTGGCCTGACATGCATCTAATGGTTGAGATTAAAAAAATTCAAAATTTTTTGAAAACCTCATGACATCCTTTTTGAACCACTTTAGACCCCAAAACAAACCCACCCACCGGTTCGACTCATCAACCCAAACCCATTTCACTCAAACTAAACCCAAACCTCTCATCTACCTAAGGGTTTCAGATCGTTTAGAAAATTCCCAAATCCAAAACCATCGCTCCCTTCTTCTCTACTTCCAATCTCTACTTCCAACAGAACTGTCGACGATACACCGGCTCAGAGGGCAGAGAGGTTCGATGGTCAGAGGGGTTCCCTGTAAGTGAGATGTTCAGAGGGGTTCGATGTTAGAGAGAGAGAGAGTAAATGGGGAGTAATACCTGAATCTGTTTTGTGATTCAATCTAAGCTGTTACGTCTCAAATTCCATGATCAATTGCTCCTAAAAAACCAAAATTAGTTTTTAATTGTCAACAATAGCGTATAACTCACCAAATGTTGAACCCCATGCTTATATGCAGAATTGCAGAAATGAGGGACATTAATGAGGAGATCCATTTATAAGTTGTTCTTGCACTTTCCTCCCTGATGCCAATAGAAAAGAAAAGAGATTTACACAGAAAACAGATCTGCCATTTTCCATTCCTGTTAAAACTTTAATCTACAAAATCCACTTTCTCAATGGAAATTTTCGGCACCAAAACTGGTTCTCTGTATATGAAAGCAGAGGAGGAAAGAAATAAAAAGAAAAGATGAAAAGGGGATCGTTAATCTTCTTGGAGGCACCTTAGATCTTATATACTGTCTCACTGCTCCATTTCTTCCACAACCCCCCATTTTCCTCTCCCTCTCTAATGGTTTCTGCAACTAAGAACCTTCAACCACAAACCCACAAACTTCACTTCAAAACCCATAAAAGCTTAATTTCTTCAAACCCTTTAACTATTTCGTTCCCACGATAGAAACCCAGAAGTTTTATTTTCAATCTAAGGGGTCTTCTTCTTTTTCTTCCAACTTTTAATGAGCTGGGTCCCCTCAATTCAACCTCAAAACTCTAAGTTTAAGCTTCTGGGTATACACCCAACATCTGAGCCGGTGTATCGTCGTCGGCAGTTCTGGTGGAAGTACAGAAGAAGAAGGGAAGGTCTGTTCGTTGGAGAGGTTGGGACGTTGGGTTCTCAGATGTGTTGATGGGTTTGGGTTGGGTGAGTTTGAACTGGTGGGTGGGTTTGTTTTGGGGTCTAAAGTGGTTCAAACAGGATGGCATGAGGGTTTCAAAAAATTTTGAATTTTTTTAATCTCAACCGTTAGATGTATGTCAAGCCAAGTGGCACATTGGGAGCTCATAGAAGTAGGATAGAAGTACAAGCATTGGAAGTAGAGGATGTGGACATTGCTAAAAACCAAAAGTTCGGTAAAATATTCATTTGTTTTGATGTCTAAAAAATTATTTCCATTCAAAGCCATCTTGACAGCATTCGTCCACACCAAATTAACTTTGACCAGAACATAATTCCTACAATATAAATCAGATTTAAGCAATCTTGGATTTGTTGGAAAGCTTTGTTACGCTATTTCAATGCAGCCTTAACTACAACTACATTACGCAAGCCCACCGAAACCTTACCTATAGAGACAAAGTACCAGTGACGGTAACTTTGACGGTTTATGGATTCAGTAAGCTAAACTCCATCAAACTCCTCAATCAATATCAACAAACAACATGCCATAACTAGCGAAGAAAACAACAGGGTGGTCTACGATCAGCAGCAAGCAAGAAGCCAGATGCGCTAACCGCCCATGCAACCAAACAACGGCTGATCGTAGACCACCGTTGCCTTGACTCTGTTAGGGGCGCATACATTTTTTTCCTGCGCGTGCTAACGCACAACGGCTCGAGCGAAGTTGCTTGTTTGGTTGTAGATCAGCTAGCCGTTGCTTCTTTGGTCGTAGATCAGCTAGGGCGCGGAAGCGACCACGACGCGCATATCATGTCATTGCTCGTCGCCCTGCTTCTATTTGTCTAGATGTGATGCTTCTTTGGTCGTAGATCAGCTAGGGCGCGGAAGCAACCACAACGTGCATATCGTTTCATTGCTCGTTGCCCTGCTTCTATTTGTCTAGATGTGATCCAAGCGGGTTCAAGTGCTTGAAGAGCTATCTACCGCAACAAATACAATTGCCTTGATAAGATATTCCACAAAGCTTTCCAACAAATCCAAGATTGCTTAAATTTGATTTATATTGAAGGAGTTATGTTTCGGTCAAAGTTGATTTGGTGTGCGTGAATGCTGTCAAAATGGCTCTGAATGGAAATAATTTTGTAGACATCAAAACAAATGAATATTTTACCGCACTTTTGGTGTTTAGCAATGTTTTACCATATTAAGATTTATCGAATTTATAGATTTGACAAAAAACCCAACATTAGAAAGTTGAAATTTTCACCTACCACCGAAAATCCAGTTTTTGTTCTTGAACTTGAGGGTTGGTTTTTTATCCTTTAGGAATCTGAATTTTTAACTATTTTTATTGAATTCAAATAGGAGGTATTTGCTTATTTATGAATAAAATATCTTAAGTAACTGAAATACAAAATTCATTTACTTAAATGCTATTTGACATAAATAAGTGTCTGTCTTGACAACTATGATTCTCAGTACACTGTGTACATTATCAAACTTGGGTCAAAAACCACAAGTACCATTTTTGCCTTCTTTTTTTTTTTTTTTTTTTTGTGAAAATAGCTCATGCATTGTGTTCAAAATGTCAAAAATAGGTTATATACAAAAATCAGACCCAAAAAACCATTTCTAGGCCGCGAAACCACTGTCTCGAATAGGCTAGGAAAAAGTACCAGGTTTCGACTTGGTTTCGGTAGGTTTTGACCATATCTCAGTTTCAGCCTGGTCGAAACCAGGTTGAAACCCGAGATCTTGAACCTTGCTCAAGATCATAGGTAGAATATCGCCTCTTGTCATCATTTAGCTTCTTACTATAAAAGGCAATAGACTGACCTTGCATGAGAACTCATTGTGTGAAGCGTCTGTGTAGCAAACAAAAACACCCGATCAAAGATTGGTAGTTGTAAAATGGGAACCTCAATCGGGCACACCCCACAACACAAGTCTTACATGGTTCGGCAATGTGCCTACATCCCCAAAACAATGCCCTTATTGGGCTTCATATATTGCTCAATACTTAATCACAATTTTAGTCACACCGACCCCTGATACAATGGTTCTTCACCCACAAGGAACCCTAAGGGCTACAACCTAACTTTACACAGCCACAATTGTGAAGGTGCTACAACACCCGCCATTAGGCAATCACAACTGCCAAGGAGCAACAAACCCTCTCTGTCCAACCCCCCCCCCCCCCAACTGGATACCCAAAAATAGATATAAAATGGGCTTATATGATTTGCCCCCATAGTTGTCAAGGCGACGCCTAGGCGTCCAGGCGCCTTGGACACCTTCCTCGCCTACTTGGTGTCGACTTGCTTTTTTTACCCTCTCGAACGCCTTGGGTCGCCTAGGCGCCGTGACAACTATGTTTGCCCCAATTACAAGTTCAATACTAAAGCAAATCCCTCCCAATACATACAAGTGCTAACTCAGGCAATTTCCCAAACACCTAACCTACAATCAAATACAATAGATGGGGATTTGTCATAAGGGTTACCTATGTCATTGAGTAACCTCTAGAGATGATGTACATTGGGCGTCTCCAATCACCGATGATATCCCTCTTCCTTCCAAATCCTTCTCTTCATACAAACCTTAGGTATGTTCTTCTTCTTCTCCAGAATTTCTTCTTTCAACCCAAAGACCTTTGATGGAGCTTAATGCACTTGAAGAATCCTTTCAATGGAGTAAGAGATTACCGGCGTGACCTGATCTTCAAAGGTCTTCTTGGAGGCTCTCCCTTCACTTTCCCCCCATTCCCTTGAAATATTTCTCTTTTTGTGCAAGAAAGAACTAACAATGAAGTCCAAAAGCTTCCTTAAATAGGCTCGCAATAACCCTAATCATGTGCGTGGTTCAACCACTTGGTTTAGACCGGTGCAAATCTGGTGGAATGACCTGTGTTCAGTCCGGAAGGCAAACTCCCTCTATATAACTCCAATTGGGCTGATTCTTTTCGCATCTAAAAGTAGACTAAAAAATCTACAACTTTCACATAAATAGCCTTCTTCAAATTTGGATCCCAAAACGGGGCTTGAACCTGACTAATGTGCTGAAACTGCTATCTTTAACTTGTGTGCCATGCTTGATGCTCATGCCATAACTTCCCACTCCATTATCGGATCGACCTCGTACAAATTTTGTTGGAAATATAAACATCTTAATTTCTTATGTTATGAGTTCCTCCAAATTCCAACTCAAGGACAGCTCAAAAAATCGGCGAAATTACTGCTACAACATTAACATGCAGTTTTCAGCATATAACAGCATCCTTCACCTTAGGCAACTCATGAACACTAGGACATGAATCTGCCTCCTCATCATGCCAAATACATTTCGCCACTTCCAAGTTCCAACCCATGATGATGATGCAAATTGTATCAGCTCTACTGCCAACTGCAAGCCAACTACAAATTATGTCGATGCCTTGCCAATTGTACTAGCTCAACTCACAGCAATCAACCAACTTTGTGGCTATGCCAACTGTGCCATCTGAACCATCTCATCTGACATTGACAACTATACGTGATGCCTTTGATGATTGTACTATCTCACTACATTGCCACTGCCATATTGCATGTTGCCTATGCATGACTAATCTGTCAACCTGGCTTAACCATGTAAGACCATCTCTTCTCAGTTTCACATGACACATCATCCATGTGCATGTTAGCATCTCTGCCTACCTCAGCCATGTTGGCGTACTACCACTCACCGTGTCAGTCCATACACTCAATTCTCTGCTCTTCCACACATGTTATCTGCCAATGACCTTCTACAGCAACACTAGAACCACTGTATGGGTGACTTGACCAATTGACCGTGTTGACAACAATGGCAACATCAATATGCCACAGCTAGTGTTTAAAGTATCGGTCCATATCGTATCGTATATCGGTCGGTGTGGATATGATACATACCGATACGTCTCTATTTTTTAATAAATAAAATGTCTCGACTGTATCGATATGTATCAGTCTATCGATACGATACGATACGGTCAATACGTATCGATACAGCCGAGAATTTTTTTTTCATTTTTTTTATTATTTTTTAACGTATCGGTACGTCTTGACACACTTAAGCAGCACATGGGTTTTTTTCATTTTTTCCACCAGAACACGATAAGAGAGCTTCCAGGCGGAAAAAAGTCCTGTCCAGCCAAGGGAAAAACCCAAAAATCAAGGTTCAAACCCATTTTTTCGACCTGATTTTTTAGGACTTCAATTCCTTGGTCAAAAACGATTCTAAAGGAGGTGGAATCACAGCCTTTGCTGCATCCAACAACCCGTATTCGAAATCAAAAGGTGTTCTTGAAGGGAAAGGTAGGTTTTTTGAAAAAAACTTGATTTTTTTGTTCAAATCTTTGATTTTAGGTCTTTTTTTCGCTATGATTCAAAGAGAATAGGTTAAACTAAGTTAGTGATGCATTCTTTGTATACATTTGCAAAGATTTGATCATTTTCATGCGTTTTTGCACCGATCGATACATATCTCCGATACGATACGATACATCTCTTAAAATCGCCCGACCGATACGATACCCGATACCGATATTTTAAACCTTGGACACAGCTCCAACATCTCCCTCCTCTAGAATTGTTAGCAACACACACAAATGCAATCACCATATCTGCACTCGACTGCCTCAACATACAAACAGAGAACATTCTACTTCACATTTGGGCTCTTACATATGTCACCCTCTCCCCCTTTGACAAGAAGTCCAAAGGGCACATATAAGAGTAATAAGACTCCCCCTGAATATTACATCTCTCTCCTTTGAGAACTGTTGCTAATGATGTGGCTCTTTTCCCCATTTAACAACAACCTCCCACTAAGTTCAGATGTGATATCTCCAAAACTTTCCCTAAGCATGACTTTTCTTCTTAAGACAAGCTCCCCCTTTTTGGGAAATAATCAACTATAGGAGTGCCCACCACATCTTTCCTATTATATCGCGTGCGACTTCTCAAACCATAAAGGGGTGTCCATGGCATTTTTTTTTTTTTGGTGAATAAAAGAATTCATTACCAAAGGGAGAAAAGAATTACAAGAACCCCCGAGGGGGAACAACAAAACAAAAAATCAGCAAGCCAAGCCTCAGCTAAGAGGGACAGGACCAACAAAAGAGACAGAAGAGAGACCCCAGAAGATGCCCATTGCATCTTACTGATCCTATGAGTTGAAAACTCAGTTGATCACCCATTCTCTTGGCAGTTGAGACTGATTTGCCTTCACTCAGAGCTATTCTCCCCCTTTGTTGGATCCCTCCTTAGACAAACTGTTGAAGTCAATCATCAATTGCTGAATTATGTACACCAGAATACCGTGGGGGTATTCTGGTCTTTTTACCTCTTTATTTACCTCTTTATTGCTCTTCATTATTCATTCTAGTATGTAAGGGCAATTCTGTCCATGTAATGTTTTGGATTATTATAAATATAGAGCTTGGGGTCTGTCTTAGACATCCAAGCATTCACTTTTCCTAATTCTAACCTCTCAACATGGTATCAAAGCAGGTTTCAATTAGGGAGTTTTTTTCCATTCTCGATTTCCCCCCTTCTCCCTTTCACTCTCGATCTCTTCTTCCCACCCCCCTCTTCTGCTTTGATCTTCTCTCTCCATCATTCTCCCACTAGGGCAGCACTAATGAGGTGATCGACAGATCCAGTTGCTGCCCTCCTTTACCTAATCCTATGATAAGGTTTTTTTATCGATAGGGACAAGCTCCAACTCCAGTTGCTGCCTGCGATATTTGCTTCTTCAGTTTTTTTTGGATTGCTTCCACTTCTTTCCAAGGGACCAGTCTACCTCATTGAAGACTCAAGAACTGTGGCAGTGTTTACTTCTTTGGATCAGTTCCTATCTACAACAAGATTGAAGACCTCCTAGATCGATTTCTTTTCATCAAATCAAGGTTTTCTCAAAACCCTGACAAATATCGACCTAGACATTTCAGGTTTCCATCGGGGCTGGTTTTTGGAGGAGTACTTCAGTCCTATTAGAAGCACACTCGATCCAAGTTTCAGCTCTATCCAATGTTCTTTTGTCTGCAATCAGCCCTCCATCGATTTCACCACAATCAGGGTTTTGAAAAAAACCCTGAAAAAGTCGATATCAAGGATTTCTCTGTCAAATGCTGCTGGTTTTTTGAGACATCTCTTCCTACATTTAAAGAGGTCTCCCCTCCAATTTTCAGCCATTATCTTGGAGTTTTTATTGGGTTTCTCATCAACACAGCCCGTCTCTGCGATTTGTTTTTTTCTGCTGCATAATGGGTGACTCTGAAGTCTCTACTAGCACTTCTGCTGCTGATATGTACAGTATGAATGAACCCCGTGACCTTCTTCCTAATCCTATCGAACTGGATGGGAACATTACCCGGTATGGTCTCGCTCTGCCTACTTTGCCATTGCTGGCCGTGGGCTTACTGGCCATATTGATGGCACTACTGTTATGCCAACTGAAGCTGGCCCTTCTCTGACTAGGTGGATCTCCAATAATGGTATTCTCATGTCTTATCTGATTGGCTCCATGCAATCAGACCTTGCGGGTGGATTTCTCCTTCTTGATAATGCTGCCCAGTTATGGTCTGCCTGCAAGGAAACATATGGACAGCTTGGCAATGATGCCCAGGTTTATGAACTCCGGAAGAAGGTCCTTCATACCACTCAGGGGGAATTTACTATCTCCAAGTACTATGCTATTCTTCGCAGCCTTTGGCAACAGTTGGACCATTTTTCTGACTTCCATCCTTCCACTCCTGGTGATATTGCCTCTTACAAGAAGCATGTTGACAAGATACGGGTATATGACTTCTTGGCTGGATTAAATGTGGATTATGATCAGATTAGAGTTCAAGTGTTGGGCCACTCTCCTTTTCCCACACTTGAACAGTCCTATGCCTTGGTCTCCTCTGAAGAGAATCGTAGGGCTGCCATGCTCCATCCTCCATCTACTAAGAGATCAGCTCTCCAGAGTCCAGACTGCTTTCACGATTGTTCCTATGACTGCTGGTTCTTCCCCTTCTGGTGATGGTTCTACCAAGGGCATTGTCACTTGTGAGCATTGTAATAGGCCCTACCACACCAAGGACAAATGTTAGAAACTTCATGGGAAACCAGCTGACTTTGAAGCCAAACGGGCTGCCAAGAAGAAACCAAACAAGAAAGCCCATCACTCTGAGTCTGTTGCTACAGCCCCTACTACTGACCAAGGCTTAAGATTTCGTGATATATCGGTATTTCGGGCCTACCGAGATAACCGAAATATCCGAAATATTCCAAAATTTCGCTGAAATATTGCTTTTTTTTTTGCAATATTTCGGCAATCCATCTTGGTGGGTTTTTGGCCATATCAAGGCCTGATACTTCATGGACACCCTTATTTAAGCTAAATAAACACATTTAAACCTTCATATTGCAAAAAAATGAACTCAAAGTGGTGTTTTGGGCTTGCACCATTGATTGACAGTATACAGTCGCCGACCCTAATGTATAAATAGTTAAATACACATTGATTAGGCAGTCAAAGACATAAAAGAAATTTAAACAAACTAATTAAAACTCATAAGACATAATTCATAAATCATATTCTCATAAACTCCATAAATCTTGGACTATGGCTTGGAAGAGTAGAAGAAGAAGAAAAATGGACAAAACTTCACCTTACAAAATTTTAAATTATATGCAAGTGTCACGTGACAATTTAAGTCAAAAACCATTATTTCGACGATATCTCGTGAAGCCACGAAATTTCGTCGAAATATCACGAGATATCGACGAAATATTTACCTTTTTCATTTCGGTACTCCATTTCGTCTCGGCCCACTCGAAATATCCAAAATTTACTGATATTTCACCGATATATCGCGAAATTTTGTACCATGCTACTGACACTGGCTTATCTCAGGAGGATCTACAGGCATTCTTACGTGTGCTCAAGTCTTCCGTTGCTGCTGCCTCTACTACATCAGCTACTGCCAATTCACCTACCCCTTCAGGTTCAAACATTGCTCGGTCAGGTATTTCATTTGGTAGTCATTGTGCTTCAATAGCTTCTCATCCTTGGATCATTGATTCTGGAGCTACCGATCACATGACCGGGTCCTCTAGTCTTTTCCACCATTATTCTCCCACTACTGGGAAAGCCAAAGTCAAAGTAGCTGATGGTTCCCTTTCTTCCATCTCAGGAAAATGAATTATCAACTGCACTTCCTCTCTTCTTTTGTCTTCTGTTTTGCATATTCCTAACTTTACTACTAACCTTCTTTCTATTAGTAATATTACTCGTGACCTTAATTGCAAAGTAACTTTTTTTTCCATCCCATTGTGTTTTTCAGGATCTAGCATCTAGGAAGACAATTGGATTGGGTAAAGTGCATGGTGGCTTGTACCTGCTTGATGATAGTCGTCTCACTCCACCCCCATTACCATCTCCCTATCAGAACTCCTTAGTCTCTTCTGAAATTTACCAGTAGCATTTTAGACTAGGTCATCCTCCGTTAGGAATTTTAGCATCTTTATTTTCTACTTTGGTCAAAAACTGTGATAAGACCGATTTTTTTTGTGAGGCTTGTGTTCTGACCAAACAAACACGTTCAAGTTATTCCATTTCTAATAAAAGGAGTTCTTCACTTTTCCATTTGGTCCATTCTAATGTTTGGGGCCCGAGTCGTAAGACTTCCCTTTCTGGTAATCGTTGGTTTGTTTCCTTTGTCGATTGTCACTCTAGACATACATGGGTTTACCTTATGCATACCAAAAACCAGGTGTTTTCATTTTTTCAGCATTTTCATAAAATGGTTCAAACTCAGTTCCAGGCTACTCTCAAAATTTTGAGAAGTGATAACGGAATCCGAGTATACAGAAAAACAATTTCAAAAGTATTTTGTTGATCATGGGATCATTCACCAGACCAATTGTGTTGATACCCCAACCCAAAATGGTGTGGCTAAAAGGAATAACCGTTATTTATTAGAAGTGGCCCGAGCTTTGATGTTTGCTCGACATGTTCCGTCCCAATATTAGGGGGAGGATGTCCTCACTGCAACCTATCTCATTAACCGGTTACCTTCTCGTGTCCTTGACTCCCACAGTCCTGCTGAGATTTTACATGGACATTCCTCCTTTGTGGTTCCCCCCCAAGGTATTTGGTTGTGTGTGTTATGCGAGGGATACACGATCTCCAGGCAAACTTAGACCTCGTGGGTTGAGGTGCATCTTTTTGGGTTATTCTCTAACCCAGAAGGGTTATAAGTATTACCATCCACCTTCCCGTCGTACTCTAGTCAGTATGGATGTCGTTTTTCATGAGGGTCTTTCATATTATTCTTCACCACCTCTTCAGGGGGAGAACTCTAGTGAAGATGTGTTTCCTCTATTGGATGTCCCTTCATCTCCTCCTTCATCTCCTTTAGTTGCTGCCCCATTTCTAGTGATTGTTGCCCCTTCATCCGAAGGGAATCCTTTACAGGGGGAGCTCGTAGGGAATAATGGTGGTAATGTTCCTAGTCAGGGGGAGCTGACTCCAGTCCAGAAAACCATCAATGCATTTCAGAAGAGAATTGACAACTCTAACATTATCACCTATACAAAGGGATGTACCAAAAGAGGGCAACATCAATCCACTATGGCACCAATACCTATCCAGTTGCCGGCTCAAGAACCAGATCCTCCTCCTTCTCCTGGTAAGACCTCTCCTTCTAAACTACCTATTGCTCATCGCAAGGGTACTAGAACTCGCACCCAACATCCTATTTCTCACTTTGTTTCTTATAGTTCTCTTTCTCCATCTTTTCATGCATTTGTGTCCTCTCTTTCTTCTGTTTCCATTCCTAAAAATTGGCAGGAAGCTTACACAGATGGAAAGTGGAAGGCAGCAATGTTGGAAGAAATGAACGGTTTGAAGAAAAATAATACTTGGGATCTTGTAGCCCTTCCTCCAAGAAAAAGACCAGTGGGATGTAAGTGGGTGTTTGTGGTCAAACAAAAGGCTGATGGGTCTGTGGATCGATATAAGGCACGTCGAGTTCCAAAAGGCTTCACACAGACATATGGGATCGACTACCAGGAGACCTCTGCTCCTGTTGCAAAGTTGAATACAGTTCGGGTTTTGCTATCTTGTGCAGTCAATCTTGGATGGGATCTACAACAGCTGGATGTGAACAATGCCTTCCTAAATGGAGAACTTGGTGAGGAGGAGTACATGGATATTTCACCAGGGTTTTCTTGTGACAGCAATAAAGGTAAAGTGTGCAAACTGAAGCAAGCATTTTACGGGCTGAAGCAGTCACCTCGAGCATGGTTTGGGCGATTTCACAAGGCCATGATCTCTGTGGACTATAAGCAAAGTAATGCTGATCACACTCTCTTTATAAAGAGGGCTGGTGAAAAACTCACTGTTCTTATAGTCTATGTGGATGACATTGTGGTTACTGGCAATGATGGTAATGAAATCAACCGGTTGAAGTAGTTTCTTGGCCAGGAGTTTGAGATTAAAGATCTAGGGAAGCTACGGTACTTTCTTGGGATTGAAGTTGCCAGATCTTCTAAAGGCATCTTTCTCTCCCAAAGGAAGTATGTCCTAGACTTATTGGCTGAAACTGGTTTGTTAGGGTGTCACCCGTCCGATACTCCTACGGAGGCTACTGTCCATCTCAAAGAAAAGGAGGGTGAACCTGTTGATCAAGGCCGGTACCAAAGACTAGTGGGGAAGCTAATTTATCTCTCACATACACGTCCAGACATTGCTGTTGCTATGAGTACTGTGAGTCAGTTCATGCATGACCCCTATTCTTCTCATATGGTGGCTGTTCTTCGGATTCTTCACTACTTGAAGTCAGCTCCTGGAAAAGGCATTCTTCTATCTCCTAATGGTCACCTATGGATAGAGGCATATACCGATGCTGATTAGGCTGGTTCTACTGATCGGAAGTCTATCTCTGAGTATTGCTCTTTTGTAGGAGTCAATCTTGTCACTTGGCGTAGCAAGAAGCAAAATGTGGTTGCTCGTTCTAGTGCTGAAGCAGAATTTCGTGCTATGGCACATGGCATTTGTGAGTTACTTTGGCTGAAAGGCTTGCTACAAGACCTTGGTGTTCCTGTTCATCTTCCTATGATGTTGTACTGTGACAACAAAGCTACAATCAGCATTGCACATAACCCGGTACAGCATGATCGCACCAAACATGTTGAAGTGGACAGGCATTTCATCAAGGAGAAATTGGAAGAAGGGTTGATTAGTGTTCCCTTTGTGAAGTCTACTGATCAGGTTGCTGATATTTTTATCAAGGGATTGTCTGGGAAGCTATTCTATCCTATTCTAGTCAAGTTGGGCATGATTGATATAATTGCTCCAACTTGAGGGGGAGTGTTGAATTATGTACACCAGAATACCGTGGGGTATTCTGGTCTTTATTTACCTCTTTATTGCTCTTTATTATTCATTCTAGTATGTAAGGGCAATTCTGTCCATGTAATGTTTTGGATTATTATAAATATAGAGCTTGGGGTTTGTCTTAGACATCCAAGCATTCCCTTTTCATAATTCTAATCTCTCAACATCAATCTACTGACAACAACACTAAATAGTGACAACGAGGTCCACATCAGACCAAATGGAAACAAATGCGGCCTATATACTTTTTCTCCTCATATCCACCACAACACTTCTCATCATGGACAACGGTTGCCTCAAGTAGAATTTCTCCATTTGCTTCCATCAGCATCACATAACTGCTCATATTACCAGCTGCTTACCATTTCTGCCCTTTGCATCCAGTAAATAAACATATTATTACTCCCCCTGTCGAGAATGCCAAAATGCCCCTGTAGGATAGTATTCTTTTTGCACCAAAGGATGGTACTTTGACATCTGAACAGGAGACTGGCAATTTTTCTGTCATAAATCATACTGGAGCAAAAAGATAGACCTGGCTGTAACACACCACTACCAATCTCATCACTGCACATCTCATCATAACTGCTATCTCCTCTGTGTAACCATAACTCTTCTCATATGATGATAACTCGACCAAATGCAAAAATCACAAAGGGACTACAAATTGTGTGCAATGATGACTACAAGCACTTTTCACCTGGGACTCCCACTGCTATTACCACAGTCCACTGGGGCCACTAATTTAATATTTAGTGAGCTCCCACTATAAATGTGTGCCGGAGCACACCTCAGTGCTTGGGTGGTGTGTCCACCACAATACTCAACTTGGGCATTGAAAGGGTAGTGATAACTGCTATCTACTCTACTGTGACTTTCTCTCTCCATGCTCTCTCTTCTAAGCTTCTTGAGACTTCTGCTTATGCTTTAACGGTGTATGCATCTCAGAAGTTCTCTTGCTCTATCTGCCTTTCTTCTCAATCACTAATCGCTTCTTGTGTCTCTGTCCAAGCAAAGACACTATAGACTTCTTTGTTGCCTTACCTACTGCTGTATCTATCTTCCTGAAGTCTGCCTGCACTACCAATGAAGTGACAGCTACCATTGATCTATTCTTTTCTTTCCAGACTTTGTTCACTGATGTCTTGGCCTTCTGCTTGAGTATCAACCGGTGTTTGTGTCTTCTGATTAGCTTTTTCTTTGCATACACTACACAAATGCAACTTGAGATTTATGTTTAGGCTGTGACTTCTTCTTGGGCTGCTTCCTTTTGGCCTGTTTCTTCCTTTGCTCATTAGGAACCTTTCCTGTGTGCTTGGTTCCAAAGGATTGACATTTCCCATGTGATTCTGAGACAGAAGTCCTACAGTCTTTAGCAAAGTGCCCAAACTTTTAACATCTGTGGCACTCTATAGAATGCTTCAACAGAGGTAAGAAATAATTTTTTATGCTAAATCTTCTTGACCCCACTCTGTACTTGCACTCTAAACTCCTAAGTAGATCTGGGCTGCTGTCTGTGCCAAGTGGGTGGAACCATCTACCTAGGCCTCTGGTGGATGAACCTTCTGAAGCTGCCATGTTCAACTGGTCTCTGATGGTAGACTCTGCTGAATTTTTCACTACCATCAACTCTACCCTGCTGTCCACTTCCTCTGTTCTCAGCATGTCTTGTCTGCTGCCTCTGTGCCTTCTCTTCACTCTTTGCCTCAGACTGAAATTTCTGCTGATTTTGCCTGTGAGTTGTCTCAGAATTGTTCACTGCTGTTCTGGAAGACTCTCCCTTTTCTGTGACTGACCCCGTATTGATTATACCATGTCTCTGATAGTTTTTTGTCATATCTACCACACTAGGTCTCTCTTCAAGTATACGAAGATTATAAAACTGTTGATTTAATTCTGACACCTTAATGTGGGATTTCATCTTCCAACTAGCAGTAGTCCTCACTCTTCTTTCTGAGTTGAGCTTCAAGTGCTTCTACAATATGGATCTCACATCTCTCATCTGTCACATGCGAGGTGCTGACCTTCTTAAGCTCTGACAGCTGTGTTCTTAGAACAATGGTCTCTTCCTCAAGGTTGCTGCATCCTTCATCTCTTCTGACTACTTAAGCTTTCAGTTCATCAATGATAAACGTGGACTCTTTCACTTGGGCTTCCAGAAACAAGATGATATCATTGAACTTACTGCAGCTTGGATGAATCTGAGGAGATGTGCTTGTCTCAATAGCCTGAGCAACTGATTCTTGTCTCTTTAATTCTAGAGATACGGTAGTATTGGTTCCATCCAGCTCGGCTCTAGATCAATTTGCATAGCTTGCTCGGTGTGCTCTATGCTCGGCTCCTTTAAGATATCTATGTACACCGTCCTTCCAAAGTCTTGTAAGTCTGATGTAGCCAACTTTGATAGTGTGTCAGCCGACACATTCTCTGCTCGGGGCACCTGTTGAATTTGGAAATATAAGAATTGTGATAACATGTTACGCACCTGGCTCAAGTATTTCACCATCCTGGGCTCTTTTGCCTCATACTGTCCTTTAACCTGTATGACCACGAGCTGGGAATCACTGTGGATGAGTAATCTTTGAACCATCATCGCCTTGGCAAGGCTGAGCCCTGCTAGCAGTGCTTCAACTTTAGCTTCATTGTTCAAGGCTTGGAACTTGAACCTTAGCGCATATTGCACAGTAAACCCTTCAAGGCTGGTTAAAATAAGACTTGCTCCACAGCCTGTGCTATTGGAGAATCAATCAACAAATAAGATCTAGGCTTGCCTGTTCTCTTCCTCTACTCCTGTCGGGGATGGTTCTTCAGGTAAAGTGCATTCAACCACAAAGTCTACCAGTGCATGTGCTTTGATAGTTGTTCTTGAATGGTACTGGATTTTGAACTCTCCCAACTCTACCAACCATCGGACAACCATTCCGAGGCCTCCGGCTTTTGCAGTATCTTCCTCAAGGGATGGTCGGTCATTACCTTGATAGCATGTGCCTGGAAGTATGGTATGAGCTTCCGAGCTGCCATGACTAGAGCGTAGGCTAGTTTCTCTATGTTGAGATATTTGATTTCTGCATCCAAGAGCACCTTGCTAAAGTAGTAGATAGGCCTCTGCACTTGTCCTTCCTCTTTTACCCATACAGCGCTAATTGCCACCGGGGTTACTGCTAAGTATAACTGTAGCTCATCTCCCTAGTTTGGTTTGGCTTGGTTTGATGAGCAATGGTGGCCTAGCTAGGTATTCTTTCAACCGGTCAAAAGCCGTTTGGCATGCCTCTGCCCATTCAAAGTTTTTTGCTCCCTTCAAAGATTTGAAGAATGGTAAACATCTATCGCCCGAGCTTGATATGAATTTGCCAAGAGCAACTATGCGCCCAGTCAATTCTAGAACTTCTTTTCTGTTCCTCGGTGGAGTCATGACTGTTATGGCTTGTATTTTGGCAGGATTGGCTTTGATGCCACGTTTGGACACCATAAACCCGAGAAACTTGCCCGAGGTGACTCCGAACACACACTTGGTAGGGTTCAGCCTCATCTTGTATTTTCTCAACTCCTGGAAGGTTTCTTCGAGGTTTGCTATGTGGTTTTTTGCCTGAAGGCTTTTGCATAGCATGTCATCCATATAGACTTCATATTTCTCAATGCACATCCACTACTTGCCGTTAGGCTTGGGCACCATTACAACATTTGAAAGTCAATTAGGGAACATAATTTCTTCAATAAATCCTGCCTCGAGCAGTTTATTCACCTCTTCTTCGATATTCTTTTGCCTCTCTGGTATGAATGTGCGCATCTTCTGTATGACTGGCTTGTGGTTAGAATTCACATTCAGCTTATGCTCGGCTACGCTCCTGTCTCTCCCGAACATGTCTGCAGTCGACCATGCGATTATGTTAGCATTGTCCCTCAAGAATTAGATGATCTTCTCTCAATGAACACCTTCCAACGCTGTCCCTATCTGCACAGTTCTTTCAGAATCCCCAGGTACTATCTCCACGGCTTCTAACTCTTCTACAGGCTCTCCTCTCACCTGCTCGATGTCATCTCTGAGGTCTTCAAGTATTATAGACCTTGATACCAGTGCCTTCTCCCTTCCTCGGAGATAAGTGTCATAGCAGCATTGTGACGCAGTTTGGTTCCCCACGCATTCTCCTATTCCCCCTCAGTGGGGAACTTCATCTTCAAATGAGGAGTGGATACTATGGCTTGCAAGTGTTGAGGCCTGGTCGACTTAGTTTTCCATTATAGGTGGAATTGATGTATACCACTAGGAAGTTGAGCATGACAGTGGATTGGAGTAGGGCTGTTCCAGCTGTGATGGGCAATTCAAGGGATCCTTCGACTTAGATGGGTGATCCAGAAAATCCTTACAAGGGGAATCAACTTTTTTCAGCATGCTATTGCTCAGCCCCATCTTCTCAAACACCTCGTGGTACAAGATGTCCGCCGACCTCCCGTTGTCCATGAGTATTTTGTGCACGGTGGAGTTGGCTATGGTCAAACTGATGACCATTACATCATCATGAGGCCTTTGGATTCCCTCCATATCCTCTTTTGAGAAAGTAATTTTATATTCAGGAGGAGGTTCACAGCTTGTATCAGACTGATATACACGTTGTGCATACGCCTTCCTTGAATTGGAAGATTCTCCTCCTACGCCAGGTCCACCACTGATGGTGATTATTTCTCCCGTAGGCGCGTTCACCTCATGGGGGTCATGCTTTTCAGTGCAGGAACGCGGCTCTTCTTTCCCCGCTGCACTCCTTGAGGAATGCCCCCTCTCCTTTTGCCCTACGGCACGGGTTTCATGCCTCAGTCTCTCCAGCTTTAGCTGTGTGCAGTCATTTGTTTAATGGCCTTCACCCTTGTGGAATTTGCAGTATTTTCACTTGTCTTGCTCTTCTTCCAGGGCTTGCATATTTTTTGGCCAATTCACATACTCTGTCTTTTATCTGATTAAGGACATAAGCTCTGTTGTGCGTTAGGGAGGTGTAAGTTGGCTCTGTCCCGGAGGGTCTTTGCCTTGAGTCTGATGTTTGGTCCTCTCTCTTCCTCTTCCTATCAACTCTTCTATCTCTTTCTTCCCAATCATGCTTCTTTTCGGGCTTCTTCTCTTGTTCTTGATCTGCTGCCATCACCTCCGCTATATTGATATATTTTTCATAGCGGGCAATGAGATCTCATACATGTCAAGGCTTCTCTTTTTTTGCCAGGGACTCCCTCAGCTTATGTCTCTGACGCCACTGTGTAAGGCCTGGAACTTCACCATGGGATCTAAATCCCTTATTTCCAAAGCCTCCTTGTTGAAGCGCGTAAGGAAAGCCCTGAGAGTTTCATCCGGACGCTGCTTTATGGCCATGAGGTTGGCAGCGGTCTTTCTATGGACCCTACTACTCATGAAGTGGGCCACAAAGGCTTTATTGAGTTCAATAAAACTAGAAACGAGCTTTGGCTTCAGACGAGCAAACCAAATCCTTGCAGCTCCTTTTAAGGTTGACGTGAAGGCTCTGTGCATGATGGCATCTGATGCTCCTCTGCTAGAAAGAGCATCACAGATTTGAAGCTTTCCAGATGGTCTTCTAGGTCCAAGGTCCCATCATATTGATCCAGAGTTGGCATCTTGAACCAAATGTATATTTTTGGCCCAATCCACCCCTGAGCTGTCACCAACTCCTTATAGCCCTTCCATGCTTGAGCTTAGGCCTCCATAGTGGATCATATCAATCCAACCAATTAAGGGCTTCAACTGCTGCATCAATTCCTATAAAGCCTAGTTAAAAAAGCTAAGCCTTTATGCTTTCAAAAGAAATTTTTCATTCATTTAGAAGCAAGATTGAGCAAGACATTGGCAGATTCTCCAGCTAAAGACAAGGTAAAAAGAGAGATTTTGTACATTGGACCCTATCTAATACACAACATGCAGATAGGAAAGGAATCTATCTGGTCTTTTTTTTTTTTGGGTAGAAACTTATCAAAAAATTGTTAGTGCAAGATGAAATAATCTTATGCAACTGTTCGGAAGAAAGTACTTATTGTGATCAACAATCAAATTGTTAATCCAAGATGAAATGAGCTTATGCAACTGTAGGGAGTTAGTTTACTTGTGAGAAGGAAGTGTGAACTCCAATCCACCGCCATAACTACGTCCGACTGAATTGTTGGCCCAAGCAGGTCCAAATCCTGAGTGAAAAATTTTCTGCATGGTAGGAGCTGCCTTAAATCCACTGGGTCTCCAATCACCTCTGCCACGAACAGCAATAGGACCCATGTTGACAGGTGGATGAACTTGACCAGAGACACCTCCAGGACCAGCAGCAGATCCTTCAGGCATGACTGCAGCACCAGATCTTATATACTAAAAGCCCCCAAAAAAAATCAGATTAGAACTTCATCCAAGTGAAGAAATAGAATAGTTCTAACGAATATAGTTACAACACAATGATTTCAGTTGGGACTATTGTTTGCAAAATAGAAATCTAATTGCAAGACCTAAACAGAAGGGAGGGAGAAAAGGGAGAAACGTAGAACCTCCTTCTGACAACAAATATGAACATCCATAACTGCAGATCAAAATGAAAGTAACACTGGTAGTTTTCCTCCATCTTAGATGGAACAACTATCTTTTAACCCTTAATAAGAAGTACACAATTTATCCCAATGATAAGGTTGGTTTGCAAACAGAACAAATGCGTTGGAGATGGAATGTAGGTGAATTTATGAAGAACAAACACGTGGATTTTCAGGCCAGTTGCCACCAATTGTAAATAATAGAAATGTAGAAGGGGGTCAATTAAGAACCACTCCACAGTATGATCGATGACAGGTTGCAGCAGAACATCATTATAACAATAAAACCAGAATTAGTAACTTAGGAGGTAGAGATCAAACCAGCTGGCAGAATTTAATCAAACTTGGGTTGATTGGTGCTTGTATGGAGGAGAAGCACTGCTGAAAGTTTCACTCAATTCTGATGGGGGAGTTGGGAGATATGGGGATAGCACCAAAATAGAAGGTTAGGCTCTGCAGGCCAAACCAGTCAGCAAATTGGGCTGGAATTGGGATCAAGTGGGCCTCTTGTGTGGTTGATTCAACCCTCCAAAGTTCTACTGGATCAGGGCTCAGGCTTCTGAGAAAAGCTGGATCGATTGTTGCAGGAAGCAGGACAGAAAACAGGTCTGCAGGAGTGTGGTTCGATCTTCTCTGGTGATGATCAACAACTGCAACTCCATCAGTGATTTGGGTTGATCTCTGGTCCTTCACAGATGCAGCAGCAGTGAAACAATGTTGACACAAGTGTAGCAGCAGAGCAGTTGAAGACTCCACAGCAGCAGTCACCAACAGAGCTCGAGTAGGGCAGGAGGAAAAGGAAGAAAATAGGATAAAGGAGGGATAAAGATGTTTCAGTCTCAGCCCTAGGGGCTTTGGCTCTCACCAGCCAGGCCTCTCAGCCCTTCATCCACATAAAGGATACAGAATCTTCATGCTTCAAAGCAAATTTCATTCAACTATTCAACTCGTGGGGTGCCTCTATGGGCAGGTTACAATATATAAAGGCCCAAGGATTGAGCTCCAAAATAGAAACTAAAAAGAAAGTCCCTTATAAGGCTGAGACTTGGGTTACAAGTAATGCAACTAAAATAGAAACTCTAAGTTGTAAGGTTCAAAATAGAAACGTAAGCGTACTTTCTAAATCTGAAATTAGAAACTAAACTAAACTTCTAAATCCCCACGCATAAAGCACCATGCAATCTGATCTTGGCCCCACAGAATCTTCTAATAATATTCTCACCAAGGCAAAATAAGGGGCTGTGACACTGTTCATGTAAACAGTATGTGAACAGTGTTTTGGCCTCTTCTTCTTCATGTGTTGTCCTACATTAAATAGGCATTGAGCAAAGTCAACTGGTACAAAAAGAGAATCGAGAACTAGACAAATAAGTTCTGGAGCATGGAAGACATCCAACCTACTTGGTGATGTGAAATGCAAACAGTGGGACGGATGCAGATCATTGGGAGGAGATTTTGAGGATATTTTAGAAGAACTAGAGGAGATTTGAAGGATATTCTAAAAGATCTAGAGGAAATTTGGAAGACATTCTAGAAGTATAGAAGAGTTTGAATTGTGGGTTTCACTTTGTGGCTTCTTACTTTCTATTTAATAGGGTTAGATGGATATGCTACAATCCAGCCATAGTTTCTAATCTGTAATGTTCTAAGTAGTTCCTATTTTGAAAGAAGACTTAGTTGCAAGGGATCCTCCTACCATACTAGAGGTTTCCTATTTTGTTGGTTTCTATGAAGTTATAAATAATGGATAAGGGAGTTAGACCCTCTAAAATTAGGGGGGGGGGGGGGAAGTGAGTTTTGGCTTCAGCTTTGTTGATGCAGTGGTAATGCTGTCCTTTTGAACTGTGGTGATGCAGTTCCAGCCCTCTTGGTGGTGATCTCAATCAGAACCTAATGTGGTGATTTAGTAGGTTGTGTATGGGGGTGATTCCATTCCCACAGGCCAGGTGGTGAAACCTTGGTCATATCCTATCTTGTTTCTTCTTTGTATGCAAAAAAATAATAATAAAAACAAGAGAGTTGAAAAAAAGTTCCATTATCGATTTATGTTAGTTCCATATTGCAATCTTGTTGTGATTAATCTCCCACTGGTTCTTCCCTGGTTCAAGATCGATATTGCATTAGGGACATAAAATGTAGGAGTGCGAGGAAAGCAGAAAGTTTAGAAATGTTACTATGTGCCTCTAAGAAGTCTTTCACTAAAGCACCTTACAAACACAAATGACATCATGGTTACAAAAAATATTGAACACAATGAAAATAGAAATCAGCATAACCTAGAACAAGGAAGCCTATTAATATTTCCAATGATGCGGAAACCAACAAAGTACTAGTATTAACGTGACCCACTTAAATAAAACAATAATGGCATGAGGACTAAGGTCAATAATCAGAGCACCTTACAAACACAAATGACATCATGGTTACAAAAAATATTGAACACAATGAAAATAGAAATCAGCATAACCTAGAACAAGGAAGCCTATTACTATTTCCAATGATGCGGACACCGACAAAGTACTACTATTAACGTGACCCACTTAAATAAAACAATAATGGCATGAGGACTAAGGTCAATAATCATTCTCTTGTTTAGATGTTAAGTGTTTATCTATGTCATCACTTGAGAGAGCCAAAAGTAATTCTTCAACAACCATTGACTGTTCGTAAAACAGAACAAAGCATTGCAAACCAAATACTTTTTCCTTTTCTTTTAGGGAATTAGCGAAACAAATACTTTGGAAGATTATTGAATTGAATTATTTTTTTATTCACCAAATTTAAATGTAACCATGTTTTTCAGTTACTCAAGGTTTGGAAATGATGTTTTAGACACTATGTGACATTATTCATATAGGGTATCTCTCTTAAAAGTTAAAATTACGGTAGAGAGCTCTACCAATCAGCTAATATTCTACCGAGGAACATTGTTAATGATCTGGCCATCCTAAGAAAATGAAGTAGGATGATGAAAAAAACTTGTAATATAGAGTTGGAGTAAGTAGGCCAACACTTTTCTCCACTTTGGTTGTCTTGGCACTTGTGAAACAAAATGTCCATTGCCACCTTCCCTATTGGAATTTAAGTTTAGACCTTTCCTCAGCAGCATTTCTAACTTTTTTCTTCTATAGCACTTAGTTGTTGTTGTATTTTATAAAATGAAGTTTCAAAAGACCTCAGTGTGTTTCCGGTTCTGTTCAACATTGATCGATTTTGACTGATGTTGACTTTTTTCGTTGTGTCTCTTGAAGGGACACATCCCTTAGGAAGGGTGTCTCCAAGGTGTCTGATGTCGACTTTTTTTCGTTGTGTCTCATCCCTTGGGAAGGGTGTCTCCAAGGGATCCTTCACCTCTATACATAAAGGATGTTTTTGGACACTTTGTAAGTGAATTACAAGTGTTGTTACACACTCTCTCTTTTATTCAGTTCCTCTCAAGGTTTTCTTTCTAGTTTTTATTGCTTTGAGAGGTCATGTTATTGACTGAGCACAACCCGAACGTGTCTCGACGGGGAAGGGTGTCTCCAAGGGGTTTGATGTCGACTTTTTTCATTGTGTCTCTTGAAAAGACACATCCCTTGGGAAGGGTGTCTCCAAGGGGTCCTTCACCTCTATATATAGAGGATGTTTTTGGACACTTTGTAAGTGAATTACAAGTGTTGTTACACACTCTCTCTTGTATTCAGTTTCTCTGAAGGTTTTCTTTCTAGTTTTTATTGCTTTGAGAGGTCCTGTTATTCCATTCCTATTATTGACTGAGCACAACCCGAACGTGTCTCGACGGGGCCCAGTAAGCAAGTGCAACGACTACTGGAAGGGCCAAGGCTGTTTTATCTTGGAGGCTGATTCGCAAGAACCCGGTTTGCACCATAGGGGGCGTCTACAGTCTTAAGGGCAATGTCTATTGATACGACTCAGACTATTAAGTTTCTCAACATAATTTCCAGGTTCGTGACGTTATATTTGGTGCTTGAGTTGCCGACATCAACCTTGATTTGTCTACAAAACAGATAAGTAATCTAAACCCCTTGTTACATGTATTTTAATGTATGATTTGGATGATATATTTCCTACATTATTAATATTATTTTTATTCTTATTAGGGAAAATTACACTGCCACCCCCTGAGGTTTGTACTAAATACAGTGCGACCCCCTATGTTTTTTTTCTAACATAAAAAAATGGGACCCACCACTATTTCTTCCTCTTCTTCTTTCTTCCTCTTCTCAACCACCGCCCCACCACCGCTGCAACCTTCCTCCCACTCCTTACAATCTAGGGTACATTTGAATAAAAAAATTTAAAACTCTGCAACAAAATTTGTTCACATTATTATTCCAAATTCTTCATGTCTCTCTCCTTCTGATTCGTGCTAATCTTTCAATCTGTTGTAGCTTTGAGTTGGGTTCCATTTCCTTCGAAATTGCACTTTTTGTTTCTTTTTGGTACGACTCTTAGAGCCTCCTGATATAGGTAACAGGTTTTCTAGTTATGTGTATGAAGGCGTTGGACACTGTAAATGGTTTTAGTCATGGAGGGACTAAATCAAAGGGCTTTAGGCTTGAAGAGATTAACAGAATTAAAGAAAATGATTTGGGCCAATTCAAGGTTAATAGTGTCAAGAAAAGTTTCCCTTGTTGGTGGAAGAAACTCCTTAAATTGGCTCGTTGGATGACAGAGAGGTTTTGTGGTTGGTGATTATAACCCAGAAAAATCAGACTTTAAATAAGGTACCTTATTTGTTCTATCTCTGTATTCAATTAGGGTTTTTATCCTCACAAGGAAAGCGTTGAATTACTTCATTTTGACCTGGTTTTTCAAATACTACGTAACTAATTCTATTCCTAAAACGTTTTTTTTTAAATTGATTTCCTTCATTGAAATTACAGGGCAACCATCTGGTGAACAGTACTGAAATCCCATTTAACAGAAAGGGTGCTTCAGATGAAAGCTTGGAATGAAAAAACAAACATAATCCCATAATTAAATTCCTATAGAAGATGACGAAGAATAAGACTAGAATGGTGGATATGTTCTACCAGAGCTCGATGAAAGAAGACAAACTAGAAAACTAAGTTCCAGCGACACAGGTCGATCAAACATCACACGGAAGTGTTGTAGTTGTGAAAGAGGCTTTATCAGAAAGAACGAACTTTCTTTTCACCAAACAAAAAAATAAAGTTATAAAACTGATGAGATAAGAATAGCAGGTTTCGGTTTATCCATTCTTCTTTTCTTCTTCTTTCTTCTTCCTCTTCTTCTTCTTCTTCTCGTTCTCAACCGAGACTCCCATCCGTCTCCACTGGCCACCTCTACAGCCACCAGTGCCCTTTGCGATCCCCAACCTTTGCAATAATCAACCGCTGCAATCGCCGCCCAGCTGTGCACCCCGTCGTCGATGATGGCCTCAGCAGACCGCCACAGCAAGAACTTGAGGCAGGTCATCGGTGATGGGCTTGAAGATGGCCTGAAGCAGATCGCCAAAACTTTAAACCCGCGTCGGATTCGACTAACAGGGGAAGGGGGTGTGAAGTTTGGGCTGCCCTATGGGCAAAATGGTAAGCTCACACCCTCATTAAGGATATATTTGTCATTTTAATGCATCAATGGCCAACACGTCAGCAACTAACGGGAATGCTCTAACGGAGTGGGGCTGAGTGTAACAATTACCCTAAACTCAAGGGGTCAGGGTGTATATTTTGAAAACACAGAGGGTCGCACTGTATTTAGTACAAACCTCACGGGGTGGCAGTGTAATTTTCCATTATTATTATTATTTTGTTTGGCAGTATGTGAATGTCACTCACTGTATGACAGAAGCAATGGATTAAAAAAAAAGGACCGAGTTTCCCTCCACCCCATTCACCAAGGGGCGGGAATGGGTATTGGGATGGTATTTTGGAACATACTAAAACCCTAATAGGGGTTTGTGAACCCTAGGAGGAATGGGTATTGGGATGGTATTTTGGAAGATACTAAAACCCTAATAGGGGTTTGTGAACCCTAGGATGGTGGGTGAACCGTCCTCCATAGGTGGAGGAAAATTTTGAACTCGATTTTCTATTCAATTTAAGACCAAGAGAGCATGAGAGAGTGTGGTTGTATAAAGCAGCGACTTCCACACTCATTTTGACTTAGATTATTATGAATGGAGCCAAGGACAGCCTTAACCAATTCGGCCCCAAAAATTAAGTTGTAGGAAAAAAATTTCTGGGTGAGTAGCAAGTAGCCTTCGCACTGTTCGCAGTCAGCTTGATATATAACTATATACGAAGGAAAATCAACAACCCCCCCCCCCAACCTGTTGTTTTCATTTTACACAGAGACATGCGAGTGTTGATTCCAGTTTTGAAGTAAAATTTTGGGTCAGGCCCTCAGACTCCAGTTATGATTTCCCATTGCTGCATCTCCATCGTACTTTACTTTTATGAAGACATCAAATCAATTTGCTGTTATTTGGACTGTGGGAAAGAACTCTACCACCATAGAGCGATCCATCCGTTGCATTGTATATGATTCCTCTTTCTCATCTGCATTATTTTTTTACTGTCATCGACTGGCATTATTGCACATGTTTATACAAGAAACCAGTAACTAAGACAAATTAAAGTAAAATTGAAGTAACAACTTTTATTCAATAGCATCTTTCAGTAAAACAGTGTATACCTGTTACAATTAAGCAGCTGAGCATTCTAACACAATGACGATTTGTTGAAATACAATTCTACAACCCACAAAGAATGGGTTAACAAAGCACGTTGTACATCAAACACTTCTTTTTCAGGCAACACTTATCAGGAAACTAACCTTAAACTGAGAATGATGTGGATGATAACCATTATTGTTATACCCAATCTTAGCTCCCAAAGCATTAACCATTCCTCCATTCAATTTAACAGTATCGCCGCCTTCCTTCCTCTCTCCATCCGGAGCCTGCGCAGAATCATCGCCCCATTCCTGCTCTTCCATGGGCTGATGATGCTGGTCACCATCAGCAACAATAACCAAATCTTCCCCGTCTCCATCCTCATCCTCGCTTCCCATTCCGTCCTTCCTGTCCATGGCAAGAGGCCCTGTGTTATCATTCAGTACAATCTGCAGATCGTCCTCGCTATCGCTGTCCCAATCATCGCCAATGCCTCCGCTATCCTCCATTCTAGCAGCAGCTTTCGCACTTACCCCATTTCCTGAGTTATCATAAACGCCAGGAATAAAAGAACCACCGGAGAGTCCAGGGATTGTCGGCTTTGGGTCCATACCATCGACGCCAACATCAATACCCCCCTTGCCCACCGCCTTTTCCTCTTGGACCACCCCATCATCCTTCATCAAGCCCCTGTCTATCTCACTCCCTTCTTCACCTTGAGCATTATCAATCCCAGATTTCTCAAAAGCTTCTGAAGTTTCTGAAACCCTAAGATCTTCTGTTTGTTGTGATTCCATGGCTCCGTTCTCCAAATATCTCGATACGTGTACCTTTGGAGATTTCGATATTCCATCGTCAAAAATCCTAGATGGTTCTTTATTTTTTCCTTCTTCCTTCTCTTCCAGCTCATTCCCCCTATTACTATCGTTCCAATTCGAATTGGCATCGTCTCTCTCCGCAGTAGTACAGGATCTCTTTTCCTTCTTAGCGCTAAAAGTTAAGGTTTGAGTATGGGCAGAGGTACTAGGATTGGGCGCTCCATAGAGAATTTCTTCGTCGTCGCTATGGATGTTAGGATCGGATGAAGGATTTGCAGAAGATCCAGATACTACAGAGAACACTGGAGAAGGAGTAGGTTTGGATGAAGAGAAAGGGCGGAGAACGTCTGTGTAGAGATCTCCAAACTCATCGTCGTCTTCCATCAAAGACGAGAGCCAGAGCAACGAGAGGAGGACAGAGTAAAACTGTAGAGGATGATTTTTTATTTTTTTATTTTTTTGGGGTTGAAACACTGTAGAGGATTTGGGGGTCACAGACTAGGCCATCTTTGGTATAGTTTTTTTTTTTTTTTTTTTAATGAAAGTGTAATTACACAAATCACACATCAAGCTCAAAAGGTTAACCGACTTTTAGGACGGTGGAATGGACGATATACACAACACACAACACACTCACACACCCCTATGAGCAAAATGGTTTTTATCTTTGATTCTTGCCAATTTAAAATAAATCATTAACGAAAACCATTTTTTTATCAAAACATAAAAAAGGTTGGGTAACCAATAGACATAAAATGGAGAAATGGGTTTGATATCCCTATGTGC
Source organism: Telopea speciosissima (assembly GCF_018873765.1). Lineage (NCBI taxonomy): Eukaryota > Viridiplantae > Streptophyta > Magnoliopsida > Proteales > Proteaceae > Telopea > Telopea speciosissima. Next base: position 12,480,415 of record NC_057926.1, read on the forward strand.
AAAATGTTTTTTGAAAAAATGGGTTCAGAGTTGTTCCCTTCGCCCACCTTCCTTATAAGTGTCTCAACTCTCCTTCCTTAAAATCAAGAAGATCTTCAAGTAAAATTAGCAACGATAGCATGATCTACAAATTGAATCACAACGAAAAACATCAAGATCAAGCATACAACAACAAACTCTTAATTTATTTAAAACCATCAGAGAGATCGAGAGAGAGGAAATACCTTCAATGCATTGACAGAATGACGGAAGTAATGATCTGATATCATGAGATTTGTTAACTGAAGGAAGAAAACTGCAGCTCTAGACACTGATTTTTGTCACCCCCTAATTGGCGATGATGACAACGGGACATGGACGATGGACGACGCACTCTTCCTCTTTCTAGACCCAAGATACCTGATCCATAAGACCAAGAACCATGCTGAGCACAAAATGGCTCATTTTAGACCAAAAAACAAGGAAAAATGGAACTACGCCCCCACGGTGCCGTGGACTCCTTCCCACGGCATCGTGGGCTCCTTCCCACGGCACCGTGGGGATGTGTATCGGATTTTCATGGTGCCATAAGGGGGTGTGACATCAGCTTGCTGACGTCACCCACAGCGTCGTGGAAAAGTCCCCTATGGAGCCGTGGAGGACTTATTTGGTCAGGAGAGAGAGAGGGGGTCCCTCCCTATAAATAGGAGGGTCCTCTCCCACATTTTTCAAGGAATTTTTGGGTGGAGAGACCCTCCCCAAGTAATTCCTACCCTCTTTTTCTCCCTTTTCACCCTCATTTCTCCATCTTCTCTCATGAGAGTGTGAGTGATTAAAGTTTTCTTGGTTGCGGATAGATCCTTCGATTATCCCTCTGAGTATAGGGCGCTTTTGCTCCTAGGCATTGTTATCCCGTCAGTGTGCGGCTAACAATCAAAACCCTTTTATTACAGACATTATTTTGTCTGTTTACTCCTCTCCAAATCACTTGAAAGAGCCGTTACTCTGCCCATAAAGAAATCGGCGTCAGTCCATTCGTCTATCTCCCCTGAGCCAGGGGAATACAACCATACAGGTATAATAACTGTATTCTTGTTGATACGATGTAGTCCTTTCGTATTCCATCATTTTAGTCTATATTTTTCATAAATGTAATGTAGTTTATTATGTTTTTAGTTCGATTCATAACATCTGAATGTAGTTCATAATATCCCCCATCCCCGTGATAAAAGAGAGAGAACATTCGTCCTTATGTAGCATATAATACAGAGAGACCGGCTTCGGCCGAGCGAGCTGGGTGCCTAACACCTTCTCACACTCGTAACCTGACCCCTTACCCAAACCTCTGGTCATATCATATGGAGTCAAGTAGCCCGATCCCATTCACAACGGATAGGGCTACACTTAATGGGTCCTAGGCCCTAACCCTAGGTGGCGACTTCACATTATCTTAACATAGTTTAATGCATGATCCCAATCCCCTATTTATCAATATTATACATTGATAATATTATCCATATCCATATATATATATATATATATATATATATATATATCAAACCCATGTCACCATATATAAGGGCTGAGGAACCCTCGTCCCGAGGACCAGGGTACTTACAGCAGCGCATACATTCCTACTGTTAAATAAAAATACTGAAATATACAAAGTCGTCTTTACTCCTAAGTCATCTAACCGGTTATTTGCGATCGAGAATCTGGAGATGAAAGACCGTGAAGACTGAAGACGACAATCAATTGACCAAGCATTTGTTCAATTTGGTTATTGTTTTATTGATATCTTGATCACTGATCACCATTCTCCCTTGTATTCCACACCTCCATTGCTAAATTGTTTGTTGCTTCATTGGGGTTGCTTCAACCTTCAAAAATAGTCTCTTTAGAGCGAAGGAAATCCAAAATTTAGTGTTTAAGATTGATTCAATTAAGTGGTCTGGGAGAGTAGTAACTAAGTAGGATTCGTCTCTGGAGTCTGGAGGAGGAAATTTGGAAAAGAAATGAAGGGGTTGGTCACAGGAGCAACTGGTTACTTAGAGGAGAAACTGTGCAGTAGATTATTAAAGGAAGGTCACACTGTGTAGGCATTCGTACGGCCAACCAATGACCTCTCCTCCCTTCCTCCTAATGGCGATAATGGAGGCGAGGAAGGAACCCTTCAGCTTGCTTACGGCCATGTCAACGGCTACCCATCTCTACTCAGGGCCTCCGCAGGCTGCCAAGTTGTCTTCCTCGTTGTTGCCATCGTCGAACCATGGCTTCTTGACCCTTCAAGATTCTTCTCTGTATATACCTTATCTGTAAGGATATAGGGGGTTGAGTTGCTGCTTCGAGGGAGCTACCTCCTTAGAATTGCAAAGAAGGGTTGAGAGAGATAAGAGAAAGAGAAGAGACAGAGGGGAAATAGTTATATCATGCTTCATTACTGATCCCAGATCCCATTAAATACACTGCTTGTACCTTCTAGGTGGTCCCTAATCCATATTACCATTACTCATTACCCTATCACAACCTTACACGTAATCTGCTAGTTTAGCAGGCCTTGTACGTGGCCTTGTGCTCCTTCGCATAGGCTGAATCGTGGAAGATGCTTCACGCCTTATACCATCGTCTTCAGGTTCCCCACCATGTGGCTCCACAGATCCCCTTGATATTATAACATTACCCACTGCTTCAATAAGAACCTTGTCCTCAAGGTTCAGTTATGGGAATAGTTGGCGAAGCAAGCGGACGTCCTCCCACGAAGCATCCTCTAAGGGTAAGTCAGTCCATTGGATGAGCACCTGGGAAATCCATTGACCTTGCCGGCGAATACGACGGTGATTCAACACAGTCATCAGTGAAGGGGGGCCATCACCACCCATGGCTGGAAGCGGCACAGACTGTGCTTGAGCCATTGGTTCATCGATGCAATTTTTAAGTAAGGAAACATGGAAGATTGGGTGTATTTTTGCCGCTGCCGGTAAGTCCAGTTTATACGCCACCTCCCCAACCCGCTGGGTAATTCTGAAAGGGCCAAAGAACCTGCGTCCAAGCTTTTGATTAAGGCGCTGAGCCAGAGAAGATTGACAATAGGGCTGTAACCGAACAAAAACCCAATCGTCGACTGCAAATTGAACATCCCTGCGGTGCTTATCGGCCTGCAACTTCATTCGGTGCTGAGCACGGGCGAGATTCATCTTCAATTCCTTCAGAATGAGGTCTCTCGCGATGAGGTCCTGATTTACAGCTTCATTTGACTGTGCATCAGGGATATAACGGACCGGAGTTGGGGGCAGTTTGCCATACAAGGCTTAAATGGTGTCATACCCATGGTGGTGTGGAAAGCCGTATTATACCAGTATTATGCCCAATGGAGGATCTTCACCCACATTGATGGCTCATCCATCACAAAACTGTGCAAGTACATTTCCATACACTTATTGAGCGCCTCAGTCTGACCGTCAGTCTGAGGGTGATAGGCGCTGCTCATGGCTAGTGTCGTCCCCTGGAGGCGAAACAATTCCTGCCAAAATTGACTGATGAATATGGGGTCACGATCACTGATGATGTTGCGTGGAACTCCATGGAGTTTAAGTATCTCTTGAGCAAAAACCTTGCCGACCTTCTGACTAGTGAAGTTTCCAACCAAGGCGCAAAAATGGGCATACTTAGTAAGTCTGTCGACGACTACTTAAATAGCAGTTTTGCCATTAGAGCTTGGGAGGCCCGTAAAAAAATCGAGAGAGATATCTTCCCACACTTGGCTCAGAATGGGTAGAGGATGGAGGAGACCGGCGGGGGACGTGGTAAGAGCCTTAGTCTGTTGGCAAACATGGCAGTGTCCGATGAAGCGCTTGACATCAACATGAACAGTGTGCCAGAAAAATGTTGCAACAATACAGTGGTATGTGCGTAAGTAGCCTGCGTGGGCCCCAATTAAGGAGGAGTGAAATTCAGTTAGCAGGGCGTCACGCACTAGGGACAACGAAGGTACAACCAAATGATTGTTATGGAAGACAAGCACATCCCTGGTAGAATATCCTTTAAAAGCTTGGGGATCTGTCAATATGCCTTGCTGAATTTGCTGAAACTCATGACTGGATTCCACCTCCTGCAGTAGCTGATCCAAGAATGGTAATTGTAAAATAGAGTGTGCCAATAGAGTAGGGGGAGGGCTGGGTGGGTGAGAGAGTGTATCCGCTGGAGCATTGGTCTTTCCTAAGCGATAGATGATCTCAAACACGAATCCTAGGAGTTTGGCCAACCAACCCTGTTACTCGGGGGTTTGGACTGTTTGGGACATCATAGCTCTGAGGCTTTGTTGATCTGTGCAAATGATAAATTTTTGGCCCAGCAGGTATTGTCTCCAGCGCATCACGGGCTCTGTCACAGCGTACATCTCTCTCACATAGGTGGAGGCAGCTTGCATATGTGGAGAGAGTTTCTTATTGAAAAAAGCTATGGGGTGACCCCCTTGAGAGAGAACAGCTCCAATTCCAACGCCAGAAGCGTCTGTTTCCAATGCAAAGGGTATTGAAAAATTGGGCAGTTCTAACACCGATGGCGATGTCATAAGCTATTACAGCTTTTCATAAGTGGATTGGGCAGCCATATTCCACGCGAACGCTCCTTTTTTCAACAAATCTGTCAAAGGAGCAGTGATGTGAGCATATTGGCGAAAGAAGCGCCTGTAATAACCTGTCAGACCAAGAAATCCATGGAGCTCCTTTAAGGATTGTGAAACAGGCCAATGGAGAACTGTCGAAACCTTATCCGGGTCCATGGCGACACCAGTAGCTGAAACCACGTGGCCCAAATAATCGATGGAAGTCTGCCCAAATAAACATTTAGAATGTTTAGCATAAAAGGAATGATGATGCAACACCTGCAGAACTTTGGTTAGATGCTCCAAGTGAGTGGTTCAAGTGGGACCGTAAACGAGTATATCATCAAAAAACTTAAGCACAAAACGTCAAAGAAAAGGGCGGAACACTTCATTCGTAGTCGCCTGAAACGAGGATGGGGCATTCGTGAGACCAAACGGCATGACGAGGAACTCGTAGTGGCCATCGTTGGTGCGGAAAGCTGTCTTATGAACATCAGCGGCACGAACCCGGATCTGGTGATAGTCGAAACGTAAATCAAGCTTGGAGAAGAACTGCGCCCCATGTAATTCGTCCAATAATTCATCCACAGTAGGAATGGGAAATCGATCACGGACCGTGGTAGCGTTCAAGGCTCTGTAATCGACACAGAAAAGCCACGTGCCATCTTTTTTTTTAACCAACAGAACCGGTGATGAAAATGGACTAATGCTCGGACGGATGATGCCGGACTGTAGCATCTCATGCACTTGCCGTTCAATCTCAGTTTTCTGAAAATGGGGGTACCTTTAGGGCCTGACATTAATGGGTTGGGAACCAGGGTGAAGATGAATGGAATGGTCCACCTCTCGCATGGGTGGGAGGCCCTGAGGCACAGCAAAAACAGGGGCAAATGTCTGAAGAAGGTCCTGCAAGTCTTTATTGCTGCAAGATGGCACCACTAGAGGCTGGGATTGAAGCTCAATATGAAAAAATGCAGCACAAGCGTCGGTGTCCAACAGGCGACGCACGTGATAGAACTGTAGTGACGCCGGGGATGTGGCCGGAGTACCCAACAGAGTGATAGCCTGACCATTCACCGAGAACGTGACCAATAATTTACCATAGTCAAACACCACAGGTCCCACTTGAGCAAGCCACTGTACACCGAGAATGAGATCAGCTCCCACTAATGGTAGAACCAAGGCATCGATCACAATAATGTGGGAGTCCAGCCAAACCGCAAGGTTGCTCACAAGCGCTTCACTGGCGATGCGCTCACCATTCCCAACCATCACAGGGAGGTTCGATGTCGATTCCACAGGTAAACGGAGGTGTTGAGCTAGCCAGCTCTGCACGAAGTTATGTGTGCTGCCTGTATCCACAAGGATCTGGACAGGCTCGCCTGAAATATAACCCGACAACAGTAGAGTGGTATGGGAAAAGTGACCTGCTAGTGTGTGAAGGGAGATCTCAGTGGATGTGATGGGGTCAAACGGGGTTAGCGAATCCGACAGGGCGGGGTCCACCGGTAGGGGGTCATCGTCGAGCTGTTCAATGTGGGGAGAAGAATCGTCAAACTCCAGCAAGAATAATTGCCGCGACTTGCAGCAATGGCTTGGAGTATAGCGCTCGTCACAGTTGTAACATAACCCTTTGTCACGGCGGGCCTGCATTTCTTGAGGTGATAGACGGTGAATCAGAATTCGTGGGGGAGTGGATGGAGTGGTCGGGGCCGGAAGCAAAGGTGGTAAGGAACGAGTAGATGACGATGGTGGAGAACGAGAGACTGGATGGCGGAACTCGAGAAACTTGGATTCCTGGAGGCACGCTAAGCCCACTGCCTGGGTCATGGAATAGGGGCGAAAGGCCATTACCTTCGTTCGAATATCACGACGAAGCCCAGAAATAAAACAACTGGTGAGGAAGGCTGCCAGAAGATTATTGGTTCGATTCGCTAACAGTTCGAATCGAGTTTGGTAGTCGTCCACCGACGAAGTCTGAGTCAGTTTCGTCAAGGCTCCGTGAGGGTCCTCGAACTCAGTAGGACCAAAACGAGTCTCCAAAGCACAGGTGAAGGCCAGCCAGTCAGTGAACAGAGCTACATGGTACATCCATTGAAACAACTGGAGGGTTAGCCCATCCATGTGGAATGAGGATATCAAAAGACGTTGGGCATCAGAGGTGCCGTGATACTCGAAGAAGTGCTCAGCCTTAAAGATCCAGCCTAAGGGATCGGTGCCAGCGAATCTGGGAAAATCCAGGCGCATGGTGCAAGTTTGAATAGGAGCAGGGGTGGCTGGGAATGAGGGGATGATTCAGGGGAAGGGGGTGGGTTGCGTAGGGCCTGCACCAAGCGACCATCCATTGCTGTGAGCTGAAGAACAATGTTTGAAATGGCTGTGTACTGGTCCGAAAGGTTGGATTAAAGGGAGTCTGACCGACCGTCTTGAGCTGACGATGAGTCACGGAGGGATTGAACAGCATCCTCCAAAATCTAGAATCTCTTGCCCTCAGCCATGGCGGAAGGGGATGAAAGCACCAATGTAAGGATATAGGGGGTTGAGTTGCTGCTTCGAGGGAGCTACCTCCTTAGAATTGCGGAGAAGGGTTGAGAGAGATAAGAGAAAGAGAAGAGACAGTGGGGAAATAGTTATATGGTGCTTCATTAATGATCCCAGATCCCATTAAATACACTGCTTGAACCTTCTAGGTGGTCCCTAATCCATATTATCATTACTCATTACCCTATCACAACCTCACACGTAATCTCTAAGTTTAGCAGGCCTTGTACGTGGCCTTGTGCTCCATCGCATGGGCTGAATCGTGGAAGATGCTTCATGCCTTATACCATCGTCTTCAGGTTCCCCACCACGTGGCTCCACAGATCCCCTTGATATTATAACATTATCCACCCCCTCTTCAATCCCTTTCTATTAAACTCTACTTAGAATTAAATGAAATCTGTTATTAGTTCAACGTTGAGGGTCTCAAGAACGTATTGCAAGCATGTAAAGAGATGGCCACAGTTGAGAAGATCATTTACACTTCATCTTTCTTCGCTTTTGGCTCCATAGATGGTTACATCGTTGATGAGATCCAAGTCAGTTACTCTTCTTACTTGCAATTTCAAGAGGAGGAAATGCGGGTTGGGTCGCATGAAGAACAAGATGAGGGGGCAGGTGGAGTGCTGAAAAAATAAGATGATGGAGAAGTGGCCGATGGTGTTGCAGTAGGAGGAAGAAGAACAAGAAGAAAAAAGAAGAAGGATCCATCTTCTAATTAAACGAGAAATGACACTCCTACCCTTTGATTTTTAGACTTATGAGCACATGCTTAAAGTACCCGCAAAAATGACCAAAGGGGATTTTTGGCCAAAACACATAAATGGGTCAGGACCTATTTTTGGTTTTTGGTTTTTTTCAATCTTTTTAAAATAGAAATAGACTCCATAAACGATACCAAATGCAACCAAAAATGTTTTTAAGGCAAAAATCAAAAATAAAATCTATACCAAAGATGGCCTTAGTGTGGATTTATTTTAAAAAATTTACAACCGACTTCTTGTAAATCAAGGTATTAGCACATAGGTTCCTTGCATTTGGCTGTTAAATTTCTATCATTTTCCTATACTTTCGCTATATTTACTCAAATTCACTTACTCAAAAAATTTTTCCCCTCCCCTCCCCTCCCCTTCCCTCAACTAGCACCCTACTCCCGTAGCCTGTCTCATACATCTCCACCCACCCTTTGCCCCGCCCATAGTTAGTAAGTTCGGGAACGGCAATTGCATGGGTACGGATACACACGGTAATTAAACTGACATACTTTTAATATTACTTCTATATATTCTATAGTATTTATCCTATATTTGTGCATCAGGTAGGCAACCAACACTTTACTATACCCAGCGAATCCCTTTTGCATGGATCCTATTGTTTTATTTTGAGTATTTATATATATATATATTTTATTATTCATCACATTTCCGTATTCCATGTCCTTTAATACTAACCTTGTTTGTAAGTGTAGGATTAGATTTGCATCCTAGAACATCGGATCTTTGAAGGGTAAGAGTTTGGAGCTGATAGATGTTATACGGAGAAGAAGGACTAATGTTGCATGTATTCAAGAAACAAGATGGAAGGGTCAAAAAGCCAAGGCGTTAGATGACTTCAAACTATGGTACTTGGGAGACGAAAGTGGGAGAGGTGGATGGGCATAGTTGTGGACAAAGACCTTAAGAACGAAGTAGTGGATTTTAAAAGATTTGGAGATAGGATCCTATCTATCAAGTTGGTGCTAGACGATGAGGTTATCAACATAGTTAGCGCGTACGCACCCCAAGCAGGATTAGATGAGAGTGTTAAATTACAATTCTGGGAACACATCGATGGTTTAACACAAGGTTTTGGTCAGGGAGAGAAAATTATTATTAGAGGTGACATTAACAGACATGTGGGCAGAGATCGTAGAGGTTATGATGAGGTTCACAGAGGATATGGAGTTGAGGAGGGGAGTGAAGAGGGGATCTCAGTGCTAGACTTTGCAATAGTGTTTGATCTGTGCATTGCAAATACCTTATTTAAAAAGAGAGATGAACATTTAGTTACCTACAAGAGTGGACAACATGCAAGCCAAATAGATTTCTTCATAACTAGAAGGTCTGATAGACTATTATGTAAGGATTGTAAGGTAATACCAAGAGAGAGCTTAACGACCCAACATAGACTGGTGGTCTTGGATATGTACCTCGGTACGAAGCAACGTGAGAAGGAGAAACCGGTTTGTCCTAAGATAAGATGGGGGCAACTACAAGGATCTCTCCTAGAGTCATTTACCAATAAAGTGGCTCTGCAAGGAAGGTGGGATTTTGAGGGAGATACCGATGAGATGTGGATTGAAATGACGACTTGTATTAAGAAGGTAGCTAAGGAAGTCCTAGGTGTTTCCAAGGGTACGCGTTTGGGCCCTAGAGAGACTTGGTAGTGGAATGGCGAGGTCCAAGCAGCCATTAAGACTAAGAAAGATCATTTTAAGACCTGGCAAAGGACTAATAAGGCAGAGGATAAAGTGAGATATTATGCGACCAAAAAAGAAACTCGGAAGAATTTGGGGAAAGCAAGAGCGAAGAAATATGATGACCTTTATGAAAACGGAAAGCAAGAGCGAAGAAATATGATGACCTTTATGAAAACTTAATACAAAGGAAGGGGAAAATGTGATCTATCAGATAGCTAAAATAAGAGAAAGAAAGAGCTGAGATTTGGACCATGTTAGATGCATTAAGAGTGAAGATGGTAGAGTACTAGTACGAGATGCTAACATTTTGGAGAGATGGGGTGATTAGTTTTATAATCTACTAAATGGAGCTACCTTTACCTTGAATGATAGGATGGATTCGAAAGTGGAGAGGAATAGTTTTGAAGCCAACACACGTCATGGACTTCTATAACAAATTGGCGAGGCCAAAGTTAAAGAGGCCCTATGAAAGATGAAGATTGGCAAAACATCGAGACCATATGAGATCCCAATTGAAGTATGGAAGAGCTTAGGAGTACGGGGGTATCTTGGCTAACCAAGTTGTTTAACAATATTTTAAGTACAAGAAAAATGCAAGATGATTGGAGGAGAAGCACTGTAGTTCCAATTTATAAGAACAAAGGTGATATCCAAAACTGCAATAACTATAGAGGCATTAAACTTATGAGTCATACCATGAAACTATGAGAGAAAATCATTGAGGCCCACCTAAGAAGAGTAACTGATATAATAGAGAACCAATTTGGTTTTATGCTAGGGAGATCCACAACAGAAGCTATTTACCTTCTAAGGAGGCTTATGGAAATTTTTAGAGCTTACAAAAGGAATCTCTATATGGTTTTTATCGATCTAGAAAAGGCCTATGATAGAGTTCCTAAAGAGCTCATTTGGCATATCTTAGGGAAGAGAAGAAGCTCAAGTAATTATGTGGATATAATTAAGGACATGTATGAGCTTGTGGTGACAAGTGTCAGAACTGCAGAGAGCCAAAGTAATGAATTCTCAATTATAATTGGTTTACACCAAGGATAAGCTCTAAGCCCTTATTTGTTTGCACTCATCATGGATGATTTGATCAGGCACATCCAAGATGAGGTCCCTTGGTGTATGCTTTTCGCTGATGATATTATTTTGAAAGACGAAATAGTGGAAGAGATTAACTCGAAGCTGGAGTTATGGAGATCATGTTTGGAATCAAGAGGTTTTAAGATAAGCAGAACAAAGATAGAATACATTATGTGTAACTTCAATCAAACCAGGAGAGGCGATGAAGCGATGAAACTCGAGAAGTGAGAGCTACCACAAAGTGAATGCTTTAGATACCTAGGGTCAACCATTAACAAAGAGGGTGATATAGAAGATGATGTTTCCCACAGAATTAAAGTAGAATGGATGAAGTGGAAAGGTGGACCAGGAGTTTTATGCGACAAACGCATGCTTAATAAGCTTAAGGGGAAATTCTACAAGACAGTAATAAGACCAACGATGATTTATGGGGCGGAGTGTTGGGCTGGTAAGAAGAGTAATATGGATAAAATGAGTGTAGCAAAAATGAAGATATTGAGGAGGATCTGTGGCAAGACCAGGAGAGATAGAGCAAGGAATGATTGTATTCGAACCGAATTAGGAGTTGCACCAATCCAGGACGAACATCATGAGAGCCGCTTGAGGTGGTATGGTCATGTCCAACAGAGACCCATGGATGCACCAGTAAGGAAGAGTGACCAGATTCAGTTTGGAGGAGCTAAAAGAGGTAGGGGAAGGCTTAAAATGACTATTGGGGAAGTGGTAAGAAAGGATATGCATGTGGTAGGGCTCGACCCTAGTATGAGTTGTTTGGAGGACGAGGACCTGTGTAGCTGACTCCTTTTCGGGGGATATTCCTGGGATGCTGCTTTGACTACTGCTCAGACTTCTCCCCTAGTAATTTTACTTTATCTTTTTTAATTCCTTTTACTCCTTTTTACTTTTATTACTTTTTTACTCTATTCTACTCCTATTATTTCTATTACTGTCATTACCTCTTCAGACTCATGTAGTCGACCCCATTTAGTTGGGATAAGGTTATGGTTGTGGTTGTTGTTGTTGTTGTTGTAGATAGTAATAATACTTTCTAAAAATCCGGAGGAATAAAACGCATACGGTAATGATGCGGTACGTGTTTAATACACTTTCTCTAGATAAAAAATACGGCTATATATTTACATGTAATACATGTATAATTTGGATTTCAAGTCAAAAGAGAGTTTAAAAAACTTCTTTTTGAACATTGAAATCAATTCAATACAAATAACAATGCATAAAAAAATAGTTATACAAACACACACATGGGAGAGGACCCCAAAAGTGTCAAAACCTACCCAAATGAGAGCTCATTTCATTGTATTTTACCCAAAAAACTAATAGAAAAACCTCTCATTTCATTCGAACACAAAGGCCAAAGCCACACACTTTATTTCAACAAGTCACATCAACATTTTTATTCAAAATCAAAATTTCAAAATTGCAGAGACTTTATTTTGAGAAGTTGCATCAACTTCTTTATTCACAATCCAAATTCCAAAATGGCAAAAGCCTCTTGAGCCTTGCGTTGGATAGCTATTTTTCCAAAACTCTGGCTTCTGCAGCTCAAGTTTTGGTGGAGTTCATCCAACAACATCGACAATAGCCTCTTCTCTCTCTTTCTTGCAACTATCGATGCCATTGCAAATCCCCGCCTCCTTCATCGAGCCCGCCAGATTTCTCTCTAGTGACTGCAGTTGCAAATCCCCTCCTTCATAGAGTCTATCGGATCTCTTTCTATCTCTCTCTGTCTCTCCGCCATCGCTACAAAAACCCTCCTTCACGAAGTCTGCCGAAAAAGGAGTTAGGTTGGTTATTGGTTTTAGACTTAAATTTTTTTTTAAAAAACAATTAACGTATAAAACTGTATAATATATGTTTTATACGTGTATTATACTTCAACCCTTAAAATCCGCATATATATCTGTATCCGATGACTTATACGGAATATGGTACGTTTTTTAATTAAACATTTGGATCCGCGTGTAATACGCGGATTCACTAACTATGGTCCCGCCACCAACTCTCATCCCACCAGCCCCTCTACCACGAGCCAACCCCTCTGCAACTCATGCCCACTCTCTGCAACCCTTGCCCCCACCCCCTTTAAACTCTTGCTTCACCTCCCTTAAAATGGAACCATAGTAGTGCTCCTATTTCATGCTTTTGCTGAAATTTAGTTGATTTGATTTCTCCGTGAATCATCGGCAAGATCAGATCATGGTGAAGCTAAGCTAAATCATGTGCCAAAAAACTGGTCTTGATCCATGAGATTTAGGGAAAATGCTCAGGTGGCGGTCGGGGAAGGTCTTAGGCACATCAACTTGCTTGGTTTAAAAACTAGTCTTCCACACTTGGCATTCTAATTTGGAATAAAATATTCTATGTCTAAAACATACTGACATGGCAAGCACCAAAAAATGGTAAGTAAATTTAACCTAAAGTGAGGGAAAGGAAGAGTGGAGATCATGACCAAGTTAGATGTATTAAAAGTTAAGATGGTGGAGTACTAATAAGAGATGACATTAAGAAGAGATGGGAATGTTAATTTTGTAGCCTACAAAATCAAGACCAAATAATAATGTTCTGGAAGACTGCATTATCCATCAAGACACCATATGTAGTAGATATATATGAAGAATTATAGTCTCTAAAGTAAAAGAAGCTTTAAGGAGGATGAAAGTAGGCAGGCCACAAAGCCCATATGAGATCTCAATAGAAGTGTGGAAGAGCTCAGGAATTTGTGATTTATCTTGGCTAACCAAGTTGTTTAATAAGATTATGACCACAAGGAAAATGCCAGATGAATGAAGAGAAGCATTGTGATTTCAATTTACAAAACTAAAGGTGATATTTAGAGCTGTAATAACTATAGGGGTATAAAACTAATGAGTTATACTACGAAATTATGGGAGAGGATTATTGAAATCGACTTGCGATAAGAAACTACTATTACGGAGAATCAATCTGGTTTTATGTCAGGAAGATCCACAAAGGAAGCTATTTACCTTATTAAGAGGCTTATGGAAAGATTTAGAGATTGCAAAAAATATTTTCATATGGTTTTTATTGACCTAGAAAAAGCTTATGACAAAGTCCTTAGAGAGTCAATCTAGCAAGTACTAGAGAAGAAAAGTGTTTCAAGTATATATGTGGACATAGTTAAAGATATGTATGATGGTGTGGTGACAAAATGTAAGAAATATGGGGGCCAAGGTAGTTAATTCCCAATTACAATTGTGTTAAATCAAGGATCAATTTTAAGCCCTTATTTGTTTGCTCATATCAAGGATGAGGTTCCTTGGTGTACGCTTGTTCAGGATATTATTTTGGTGGATGAGACAAAGACATGGTTTAATGCCAAGTTAAAGTTGTGGAGATCCACTTTGGAATCAAAAGGTTTTAAGTAAGTGGAACAAAGATGGAGTATATGTTGTGTAACTTTGGTTACACTAGGACGAATAATGAGGTAGTGAAAATTGATGAGAGGAAGATTTCGCAAAGTGATTATTTTAGGTATCTTGGCTCAATCATAAAACAAGATGGTAATATAGAGGATGATCTTTCACAAAGAATTAAAATAGGACGGAAGAAGTGGAGAGGTGTGTTCAGAGTCTTGTGCGATTAGCATATTCCTTTAAAGCTTAAAGGAAAATTTTATAGGACAGTCATACGACCAGCTATGATGTATGGAGTGGAATGTTGGAAAGTTAAGAAGTGCAAACATTCTCATTTTGTCATGCCCATGTAGTGTACAGTAGTTAATTTAATTAAGCAGTTTGTGCATCATTTTAGCTATACATATGGAAATAGGATATTTATGAAGGAAGAATATTCGAAAATCAGCATCTAGTAGAAAGACCGATTTACCCTGGCGAGGTGGGTACCTAACATCTTCCCACTCTCGTAACCTGACCACTTACTCCGAATCTCTGACCAGACCAAACGAATTCCTGTAGCCTTTCACAGGGCTACACCAATGGGTCCTTGGCCCTAATCCTAGGTGGCGACTCCATTTCATTTAATTGTATGACCCCCATCCCTCGACAAATCATAATCATTGAGAAGACGCATTCCTTCTCTCTCTCCAACCGAGGAGCACAACCCAACCCCTCTGAACCAAGCATTTAGGACGCGCGGTTCCGGCAACGGATCCTCATACCTATGAGCAAAGTGGCGATAGTAGTTGCTTAATCCGAGGGAGTTTACCGAAAGGTTTACTAAGGGACCTCCATTACCTTTTAGCAAAGTAATGGAGTAGTTGCTCAACCCAAGGAGGCTTACTGAAAAGTTTGCCGAGAGAATACCGTCACCTATGAGCAAAGTAACATTAGTAGTTGCTCAAAAGATTTATAGAATGGTTTACCGAGACGCAGTTTTTATCATTCAACTCCTCCACCTTTAAGCAAAGTAATGGCAGTACATGCTCATGGTGACAAAATCAAGCGGTCTTTTGTCTTTACCCTTCGACTATTGTCACAGGTCTCGACCGAAGAGGGGCAAACTATAGACGCTGAATTTTGTCACCCCCCAGCGATGACGACAACTGGACGTGAAAGACTGGTAATGCCCTCTAAACCCATTTTTCTTCAGAGTAACCCAAACAACCCCTGTTCCACCTTGAAGGCAACCACAGCCCCCTAGTATCCTTGGTGCGGCACCGCATGGCAGCATTGCGTGTAGCCATACAGCAGCACCGCACCCCACAGGGAAATCACCCTGTGGCGTCGTAAGGATCCCAAAAACTTTTTTTTTCAATTTTTTTCCCCCTCGGTGTCGTAGATTTCACCGCGGCGCCGTCAGACGTGATTTTTGCCTATAAATACCCCCTTTACCTCTAATTTCGACAAGTTCAAGTTGTAGGAGAGGGTGCACCCCCAAAGCTCCAGTTTTTCTTTTTTTCTTGTTCCCTTGTTCCAGGGCCTTTCCCCAATCCGATTTCGAGCTTCGTCCCTCTGTCCAAAATCCGGATCACTAGAATCCGCCTTCCCTAACCCATTTCCGCCCAAACCCCCGAAGTCTCCCATGGCCTACTCACCTAGTCTGACGTCCTAATGCCTAGTTTCTGAAGCTTTCTGATGCCGTTATTCTATCTAAGGTCCTAGTGCCTAACACTTGTGAGCCATTACTCTGCCCGACATCCGGGAGATTACTTTGCAAGGCTTTCCGACGTCGTTACTCTTTCCAAGGTTCTTGTGCCCGACACTTATGAGCCGTTACTCTGCCCCACATCTGGGTGATTACTTTCCAAATATTTTCCAACGCCATTACTCTGTCTGAGGTCCTATTACCCAGCATCCATAAGCCGTTACTTTGTCTAACGAAGGGCAAAGCTAGTCTTTTGCCGCAACCTGAGCTGGGGGACACGATCCATCCTGTAAAGTTATATTGTTTGAAAGCATATAGGTACACATCTCTTTCATTATGTTTTAATTTCGTAACAATGTAGACTTTTAAATTACTCTTGTGTAGTGTATGATAGTTAATTTTACATTAGTCTAACTTTAAGCAGTTTGGGCATCATTTTAGCTATACATGTAGGAATAGAACATTTATAAAGGGAGACTATTAAAAAACCAACATCTAGTAGAAAGATCGGTTTACCCGGGCGTGGTGGGTACCTAACACCTTCCCTCTCTCATAACCTAACCACTTGCCCCGAATCTCTGACTAGACCAAACAAAGTCTTGTAGCCCTTCACAGGGATACACCAATGGGTCCTATGCCCTAATCCTAGGTGGCGACTCCATTTTACTTGATGGCCCCCATCCCTCGATAAATCATAGAGATGTAAATGGATCGAATTCGAATCGGATTGGGTATTATCCGAATTCGAATTCGTTTACAATTCCGCTATCCGAATTCGATCCGAATATCCATCGAATATAATAACACAATACCAAATTCAAATTCGACTTGTTAAATGGATTCCGGATATTATCCGGTTCGATTCGTTTAGCAACAGATACCAAATATCCGAATGTTTCTATCCGATTACCATCCGATTGTCCGTTTACTGTTTTCTATTTAATTAGCTTTATTTCTTCTTAGAAATGACTTCATTACACTCCGTTTTTCAAATCGATTTGAAATCATGTATCACATAATACATAAAATGCAAGGAATATAATAAAACAGAAAAGCTTGATCTAAAACCCAACCAAACCTGCAGTATCCGAATATGGAACAACCCAACAAATATAAAGCAATAGGTGATACTGTAGACAAGACTAATAACAAATCCAACATACAACAACCAGATTCATACAGTTTAAAAAAATAAATAAATAAAAAAATCTGAAAGATAGAAACTCACATAAATCTATTGCCGACAGACTTGAGATCGACAACCTGAACAATGAGTTCTGGGACTTTAGAGGATGATCCAAGAGATGGATTCGCTAGGAATTAGAATGGTAGAAATGGCATCAGGGGTAATGCTATAAAGAAGAAAACGATGCATATGAAACAATAGAGAGAGAGAGAGAGAGAGAGAGAGAGAGACTTACCTTTGACAGTTGCTACTGGTGATTGCGCATGCAGAACGATGTCTCTTCTAACAACAAAGATGTGCGCAAGAAGGCATGAAACAATATGTATATGAAACCAGAGAGAGAGGGATTATAGATTTTTAGTCACAATGAATGGAAGGCAAAGAGAACGTTGAGCTTTAGGGTTATACTTGAGAGTCTTGAGAGTTGAGAGTTGAGAGACCGAGAATCCGAGATTTCAGTTTTCAAAGAGGTTTTTGGCTTTTCAAGTTTCCATCGAGACTTTTGGCTTTCCATCTAAACTTTTGGCTTTCCTAATTCCTTTTTTTGGTCTTATTTACATTTTTTATGTATTTCTACTTTTTGTTTTGTTTTTATATGTTTTTCTAATTGATACATGATAACATCTATCGTAGTCAAATAGTAATATATATAAAACAATCATATTTTATAACTTACTAGCTAATAAGTTATAAATATAAATAAAATACAAAATTCAAGAAGGCAACTTAATCGGATAGATGGATACGAATATTTTATTTCGGATATTTTAATACCATCGGATAGCTAAACGAATCGGATAATAATCGGTCGGAAACATGGATTACCATATTTGTGTTTGATTAGTTTCGGAAGAATTCGGGTAGTTTCCGAATAGTGAATTTTCGAATACGAATCCTCATAAACGAATACGAACCTGAATCAAATACGGATTTTTGACTATTCGTTTACATCTCTAATAAATCATAATCTTCGAGAAGACGCATTCCTTCTCTCTCCAACCGAGGAGCAGAACCCAAACCCTCTTAACCAAGCGTTGGAACGCGTGATTTCGAGAATGGATCTTCACAATGGTCAGCAACATAGCTATGTTATATTCCTAGAAAGAAAAACAGAAGCCAAACACTTAGAATAAAGGGACATTTCATTAATGAAAGGCCGATAGGTCGCCCATATTATAAAAAGCCTCGTACTTGTGAGGCAATAAAAATAAAAAAAAGAAGAAAAAAGAGGGCCCAAACACGGGGGATCGTCCAAACAAAAGCAAAAAGAGAAGAGAGATCTTCAAGAAATTGGTGAGTCCTTCGAGGGGTCGTCAGCTGGAAGGTCGTCGACTGGAAGCTCGGTGGTCGACACCAGGATTTGCTCCACCTCTATGCTGTCATCAGCGATGTTGGAACTGAGAGAGGTCCAAATTGGGGTGGGGCTCTCGGAGTTCGATGAGGACCTTTGCCTGACCGTCCTTAAAGCCGGAGGTGTAGGAAGGCTTGTTCATTTGGTGGAGCAGCTCTCTGAAGTCTTTCGACCCCAGATATTCCTCCACAGTAGCCTTCCAAACAGCTTGGAGATCAGCCTTGACCTTCTTCCTCAAGCTTCGGAGGGCTGCCTCCAGCCTTGTATTCTCCTCGTTCAGGGCCTTCACCTCCGTCCTCGAAGACTCCAAGGCAGACTCGACCTTCTTCCTCTTTTTCTCCTCATCCCGGCGCACCTGGATGGCCTTCTTGGCCTCCTCCCCAGCCCTCTTAGTTTGGGCCTCAAGAGAGGTGGCCTCGGAAGCCAGAGTCTCAAAGCGAAGGGCCACCTCGGTGGCCTTAGAAAAACTTTACAAAGGGGAAAGTAGGGTTAGTCTTCGAACTCGAAAAAAGTGAATGAAAGTTTTACAGGAAGAAAAACCTACCACCGCTATGTCCCTTAAAATGGTGGCTGACAACTCAACCTCGGAAATGTCTTGCAGGGTGGCGCGGTCAACTGGAAGCTGACCCGCATCCAACCACTCTTTGGTTCAGGACATCGAGCAGAGAGCTAAGTCCCCATTTTATAGCCGCCAGATGGGCCTCATGGGTTGGTTGCTCGGTGAGATCTTCCCCAAGGGTACGTCGGAGGAAGTACCCTCGACCATCTCCCTCAACCGTAAACCCGAGGTCAAAGGAACACCAGGGGGAGCGGGACCCTTCATATAGATGGAGATCTGGTTCTTGAGATGCTTATTGTCCCTCATATTCGTCTCTTCCAGCCCCCTCTTCTTTTGGGTGGAGGTCGAGGCTTTGGTGTGCTCGACCTCAATGCCGAGGACGAGACCTTTTTTTCTGGTCTGCTTAGCCGCTGACGCCTTGGCCTTAGACTTTTTGGCTGCTTTCTTCCTCTTTCGCTCTTCCATAAGCTCGGCCTTAATGCGAGCAGTTTCGGGGGTGAGGGGATTGGCTGCCACTACATAGGATGAAGAAGAGGTCAGAGAAAAAACAAAAAGAAAATAAAAGACTTTTAGAGAACGAGGTGTCGGCACCGACCACTTATCGGTGGTCAGATTCCACAGTCAGAGAAACTTCTCCTTAAGGGTGTTAAACGGTTTGGTTCGATTCTGTTTTGGCTGCTTGAAGGTAGAAACCGTAACCTGATCATTTAACTAAACGGTCTCATAATCAAAACCTGGACCATTTGGTAAACGGTTTTTAAATAGTTTCGGTTAATGGTTTTTAAACGGTTTTAGACGGTTTCAGTTAGACGGTTACTAAATAGTTTCATAAACCATTTACTAAATCTAATTCACACTGGTTACCTACTACATTTTTTAATAGAAAATGGACTTGCTATTAATCTTTCCAATAAGAAATTCCACCTAGTGCATCTCTTTTAATCTCCATATTTCCTTGTAGCTTCTTTAAAATCTACAACTTTCCTAGAACTTGTAATATTTATACATTAAGGAAGACACAAATAAAAATTAAGAATGAAATAGGAACAATGGAAGCCATGGTTAGAGCTTCAAAATACAGAAACCCAGAAACACGTAACAGTACGAATCAATAGATCCCCTGAAACTAAGGTTTTTAAACGATTAGACGGCTTGGTCATAATCGGTTTTAATTGGATTAAATGGTTTGAAACGGTTGGATTAATCGGACTAAACTGAACCGAATCGATTAAATAAATGGTGTCATTTCTAAAACCATAATTGGACCATTTAGCTAAATGGTATGCCGGTTTCGGTTTAAACGGTTCGTTTGGTTTCGGTAAATGGTTTCGATTTGGTTTTGACATCCTTACTTCTCCTTTTGGACTTGCATAACGTCAAAGGGCTAACCCTAAAGGATCTAATCGAACGAAGCCTGATTATAGTCATTCAGGGTTGGCTTGAGATTGACATATTTCAGATCAATCTCCTTCCACTTGGTCCTAAAAGGACAGTTGGGCATAAATGCAAAGAAGAACCGAGGCTTCCAATGCTTGTTGAAGCTCGACACTCGGTCCAGAAACTTATAGGTATTCAATGCCTTACTCCTCTGGGGTCGACGGGAGAAATAATACCACCTGCCCTCCTTGAATTTCCTCAAGTAGTAGAGTTGGGCAAAGAGAGCAATGGTGGCTGCCCGACCCATCCGGCTGAAGCAAATGTGAAAGCCATAGAGGATGAGCCAAGCATTAGGGGTCAGCTGACTAGGTGACAAGTGCCACTGGTCCAAGATCTCATTCATCAGGTGAAGGATCGGAAAATGGAACCCGTACTTGGAGGCAACTTGGTAGAGAGCCACCTCGCCGGGTCGGATGAAGCAAGCAATCTCCTGAGCACTAGGGGCTCGGAGTCGGATGTCCTCAGAAACCCCGTACCTTGCCCAAATCTCCACAAGGTCGGCCTCGGTCACAGTACTTTAAACTATCCCGACCCTGCCTGTAGTTGGTTCGGGAGCTTGGGAAGACGAACTTGTCGATCCATCTCCCTCCCCATCTGAGGACTCATCTTCTAAAAATGACCCCGATGACCCCGAATCCCCTTCATGACCCTTGGGGATAGGCTGGGCGAGATGGTCGGACTCTTGAGGCAGAGGAATCTCGGTTGTATCGATCGGTCGGGAGGCCACGAACCTGGCCTCGTCCGAGCCCGAATCAAGAAGATCTATTATCGACGACAACATGTCGAATTCTCGACTCAGCTGTACAACATCTCCCAGCTCGGCCAGAACCTCCTCTTCTAACCCACTACCGACTAACATAACTAAGGGTTAGAAGACTTACTGGACGCTGAGGTTGAGGAAGAGCTGGGTCATGACAAGCTACAGGGAAGAAATGCTCAGACACGCACCGACGCCGAGAGAGCAAGAACTTGGAAATCTGACACCACAAAAGGCCGAGTGCTAGAAAGCTGAGCATTGGAAAGTCCAAGGGCTCTGGGTTATCCGAATGCTCTGGAGTTGGAAGTAAGTGCAAATGAAGAACAGTACTCACCTATTTATAGTGACTAGGGGGCAACCGATGCATCATAATCCAACGGTTGAGGAAAAGCCGAGCAGATCCAATGGTCCAGATCATATGACGATTGGTCTGCCCGAGCATTATGATGGCACCGAGTGACGTGGAACTGACAACATTTTATGTCTAATCAATCACCCGTACCATTCTCCAAACTCGGTATGGTCAGCCTCGGCGTAGACGGGACGATCGAGATACTCGAGGAAATACTCACCAAGGGCAGCCGAGCCTTGATGAGTGGGGGGCAAGTGATGAGCCATAAAATAGCCTCCAATCAGAAGAAGACACGTGTCCTAGAAAATATTAGACCTACGTCTTGGTGTCATCCACCCGGCCGACACCTTGGCGTCATCAACTCGGCCGATGTCTTGGCATCATTCACCCGGCCGACACCTTGGTGTCATCCACCCGGCCGACACCTTGGTGTCATCCACCCGGCCGACACCTTGGTGTCATCCACCCGGCAGACACCTTGGCATCATCCACCCGGCAGACACCTTGGCGTCATCCACCCAGTTGACACCTTGGCATCATCCACTCGGCTAGCACCTTGCAGCACCTTGGCATCATCCACCTGGTCGGCACCTTGGCATCATCTACTAGGCCGACACCTTGGCGTCATCCACCTTGTCGACACCTTGGGGTTATCTGTCGAGCCGACTAATACAGTATCGGCCATTGGTCACCGAATCCTCTTGTGGGACGACAACTGTGACTTGCCTAAATCACGGAACCACATCAACACATCCCGACGATCGCAAGATACGCTGAGTCATCCATTATCTCATAATGAGATCGCGTCACATCCAAATATGGACTCTTACCAAGTGAAGAGCCCCATCTGAATATGACTCTGCCTAGAAGATACCTACCAAAAATAGGATTCTTCCCATACGAGGGCTCTTCTCCACCACCCTACCCAAACTCTATAAATACTCAGGTATAGATCACAAACGGGGATCTCACTTTGTACTAAGTTGAAACACTGTTGCTTTGGAGACCTGACTTAGGCATTGGAGAATCCTTAGCCGGAGTCACACTGGCTCTTTTGTGCAAACTCGGTTTTTACAGGCTCATCCGTGGGCGGACCGAGGGTAAAGGTTTTTAGACGCAAAAAGTACTTATCTTCATGTTCTATAGATTTCGAGTCAATATCATTACTCTACCATAAACAACCGAAATTTACTTCCAACCTCATTCAATAATCAAGATCACCACCCTCTTAAGTCATATTTAGCCTCATTTGAGTGACAAAAAAAATATATATTTATTAAAATTTAGAGGGGAAAAAAGGTTGGTTTCCAAAAAACATGGATCCTCTTAATCAGAGAGATAAATTTCAATTATTGAACACACAACTACTACAAGGTAAGCAAAATGACATTCAAATTGAGAAACACCACAAGTTATCATAAGGATATGAAATTAAAGAGGTCTATATAGAAGTAAAAAAGCAAACAAACATGTAGAAGAACAAACCCTAAATCAAGATGACATTCAAATCGAGAAACATACCTAGGGTAAGCAGAGGGAGTGCGAAAAAGGAAGCGCAACAGAGGTCGAGTGCAACAGAAAGTTGCAAAGGTTTACCATGAAGAGAGTACCAAAGTTCGAGCCAATGCCACAGAGAGTTGCAGAGGTTTACCGCGAAGAGAGCCCCAGAGTTCGAGCCAAAAGCCGGAGAGTTGCAGAGGTTTACCGCAAAGAGAGCACCAGATTTCTAGCCAAAGCCGGAGAGTTGTAGAGGTATTCTTGCGAGTGAAGAGAGATTGTGAGGTATTAAGGTAAAACATCACATACGTTATGTTTTTATTTGAAATTCCAAGATTAACCTCGTTAACTTAAGTGATATGTTTCTTCAAAAATTGGTAGAAATGTTTCTCTAATGTGAGACATGATTTTGGTGTTTTTCAAATGGGACTCAAAAGTTTGCTGTGCTCGATCATTTAAAAAAAACAAAAAATCAAATCGGACATACCATACAGTTTTCACTATGTTTTTGCTAAAAAAAATAGAAAAGGTAAAAAGACTAGAAACGCTTTTTAAGAATGTGATTTTTTCGTTCATTGAAGGTTGAACGGTGATTTTGTAAGGTCTTGTGTCCAGGCGACCGTTTAGCGTTTTTTTTTCCCAAAAAAAAAAAAAAAAAAAAACCAGGAAAAATGCGGAAACATATCCGCGCCATTAAATCCGATAGCCGTATGGCTACATATAGGTCCCACATAGGTCCAACATCCGTCATTATTCATTAGCAGTTCAATACGACGAAAAGAGCAAAACCCTACGAAACCGATAACTCCAGTCTACCAAAAAAAAAAAAAAAAAGGTAACTCCAGGAAGTGGGAACAAGAACAGGTGAATCTTCTCTTCTTTCATTTTGTCGCTCAATCCAGAGAAGGTGCGCGTTGAATTTGGAGCAACTGAACCGGAACAGGTGAATTTCTCTTCCCTCCTCGCCCCCCACATCTGGTTTTTTTCTCTTTTAAATTCTAATCATTTCACTTCGGATCATAGTTGATCGCTACCGGAAGCGGAAGATGAATTTCACGATGCTTTACGCTATTTTTTGTTGTTTTTGGGGGTTCTCTGGAGTATTTAGTATGCATAATTGATCATCCCATTGTCTTCCGGTAGCATAATATGAGTTAGCACTCTTATTAGTAGTTCAGAAGAAACTTAATGTGAGGTAGGGTTAGCACTCCTATTAGTAATGCAATAGAAAGTTCATGCGAGGTAGGTAACGGAGAGGGGACGCGAATGTTCGGTTGCTGGGCTCTCAAAGTGAAACAAAGGAGGACGAAACATTTCTAAACCTTTTTTTCGAACATGTGTTTCAGAGGTGTGCATTTCTTTGTTAAAATGAAAAGCTTTTTTTATACCCTCTCAAAAGATATCTGATTCATCAGGGGACTTTGTAAATTCAGTCAGGTATTTGAGATTATATTTCAGCATGTGGAAGGAATCAAGTTGGTGTTGACGAAAATCTTAGACAACACGTTGTTTCCTTGTATTTTTTTTTTCTCCATGAGAAAGAAACTTCAACCAGTTTATGAAATTCGTACCACCTACGTTACCTTGCATTTGCTCACTACATGCAAATGAACACTAAAGGGTGTACCCAGTGCACGAGGCCTGTCACTGTGGGGTCTGGGAGGGTCATAATGTACGCAGCCTTACCCCCGCTTCGCGAAGAGGCTGTTTCCAGAGACTCGAACCCGTGATCACTTGGTCACAATGGAGCAACCTTACCGTTGCACCAAGGTCCACCCTCTACATGCAAATAAACACTGTTTTTCTGAATTTACTCTTATTTATATTTGAAATCCTTCTACTGAAATCAGATAAAAGTTACAGAAACGGAAATCAGTTGACAGTAGCAGAGTCGGTTCAAATTTCAAATTCTCACGATTCAAAAAAATAAGCACGGTGCTGATAGGCATTAATTTGTCCTAATTGCCGTTGAACAAAATACATATGTGAAAGAAAGAATTTAAAAGCCATTTTAGGGAGTGAAGGATTATCAGACAACTTGAAAACATGGTTAGGAATGAATAATAAGGCATTTTATTAATTATTAATAATAAAAATATAAGAAAGCAATTAATTGATTGCTTAAGAGTATAGCACCCTTCTAATGAGCTTCCCATGCAATGGTTTGAATGAATCAATGTCGATTTGATTGGGTTAAGTGGTATTGGTTCATGGATATGCTCTTCCTCTATTCCTATGTGTGGTGTGTAATAGATCTAGCTCTGTTATTTAATTTTCTATTGGGTGGCATTGGTTCAGTGTAAATCATTGGATGGCTACAGGACTTACATCCGGCATGTGCAATATGAGCTGTTGAAAAGATAGGTAGATACCCTACATCAATCACATGTTTAATATTCAGATTGGTCTACATGGCCAAATAAAGCAGGCTGAGGCTGTACAGGGATCTTTGTTCCTATGAAGATCTTGAATTAGGCTGTCAACAATGAGGAAAAATGAAGTGAAGCTTTTGGATTGGTTGAAAATAGTAGATAAGTGCATTGATTGCTAGTAAAAAGGCTTGTAAGATTATCCCAAAGAGGGAAGGTGAAATGAGGTGGTTGTATACTTTATGAGGCCATGTCATTACCATGTAAGGATTGATGCAGTTGAGTTAGCCTGGATGGACCGAAACAGCCCCATATGGGGACATGGTCTAAATGGCCAAAAAAAG
Organism: Telopea speciosissima; assembly: GCF_018873765.1. Lineage (NCBI taxonomy): Eukaryota > Viridiplantae > Streptophyta > Magnoliopsida > Proteales > Proteaceae > Telopea > Telopea speciosissima. The sequence goes on from NC_057926.1 coordinate 12,506,019, forward strand.
CAAGCTGAGGCTGTACAGGGATCTTTGTTCCTTGGAAGATCTTGAATTAGGCTGCCAACAATGAGGAAAGATGAATTGAAGCTTTTGGATTGGTTGAAAGTAGTAAAATTATCCCAAAGAGGGAAGTGACAGGAGGCGGTTGTATACTTTACGAGGCCATGTCAATACCATGTAAGGATAGATGCAGTTGACTTAGCATGGCTGGACCGAAACGGCCCCTAAGCCGAGACGCTACCGGCCCAACCTGGTTTTTTGGTCAATGGGGGCTGGTAATTTACATAGGATGCAATCTTTAAATTTACTTTTATTTTATTTGGGTGGGTAGATTAAATAAGAATTATTTTGGTAGTTTTTTTATTTGAGATGTTGCTTACATTGTTTAGTTTCCATTTTAGTTGGTTTTCAATTATTATGTAAGGTAGTATGCTTTATATTGATATAATACGATGGAGAGAACAGATTTCAATGAATTGGAAAGAGTTATTCTGAGTTGCTACTGTGGTGCAACTGTGGTGTGTGAAATTGTGACTGACCAGCCATGACATTATTCTTCTCTCTTCTTTTCTCCTCTGCTCTCCTTCCGATTTCTCAACTTCTATCATCAGGTGCTCTCTCTTCTCTTTTATTGTTCCTTCCATCTTTGTTTTTCTTCCTTTCAGTCCTCGTTTCTTCTATGTTGTTAGGTTTCTAAGCTTCTGTAACCTTTCTAGTGTAAAACACAGCCACCTAATCTTCCTTTGAATCCCTTTATCTGTAGTTTGTTCACCTTAATATTTGGAATGTTATTACTTACCCAAGGGGCGACCCGTGTTGTTGAGTTTGGATACCCAAAGCTTACTGGAATGGTGGATTGAACAAATGATTCCCGCTAGGTAAGGTTTCAGTCAAGGTTCTAAGATTCGGGTCTCGGTGGCATCTCGGCCAAGCTAGAAACCGAGTCGAGCCGAGATTTCGCCGAGTTGCTGCATTTTTTTTTTTTTTGACTCGGACCCCCAACTCGGTGGGTATTACACATATTTTGGGTCTGAAACTTGGTATCCAGCCTATTTCAGGCCATTTAAACACAATGGCATGCCCAGATTTGCCAAAAAACAAATCCAAATATGAGTTTTACTTTGGAATCCTACAAATAGGTGATGATTCTTGGACTGTTGGAGTTGAATCTTCACTTTAGCACTTGAATCTCACTTCAAACAATGCAATCCACCCAAGATTTGAAAGAAAGAGGAAGAAATTTGAGGGAAAGAGCTGTTTGAGTGTTTTCCCCTTTGTTTAGAGAGTTATGGACACAACTATTGAGATTTCCGAGTTCTGTCCATTGCCCTCTTTTAATAAAATGGGCACATGGGTCAAATGGGTAAAATACCATGTTCTAACCCGATACCGAGATCTCGGCGAGATATTGAACTTTTAAAACTAAAATAAAACTGGAAAAAATGTGTACCGAGACAATGCCGAGGCGAGATCTCGCCGAGAAAGTGTAATTTTAGAATGCGTATGGCATCTCGTCTCGAGATCTCACGAAACCGAGAAACTCGGCGAGATCTCGCCGACGAGTTCTCGAACCATGGTTTCAGTTCTGGATTATTAACTTCTCAGCTACTTGTTGGGGGTTGGTTTTGAGTTGTAATCAAGAGAATAGTGTGAGGGTTCCCTTGTCTAAAGATTTGACTTAATCCGAGACCAGGAGAGAGTATTGTCTCCATCGAGACCATCTGGTTCCACCGCTGGTTCTGTTTATGGGAGGTTAAAGACAACCCCAACGACATCACCCCTTTAAAGTTGTTTTCCGAAACTGCCCTTCCCTACTTTATTAATCTTTTTTTGTCCCTTATTTAAACTCCATTCCAAGTCAATCCCTGGTTATTATATCTAAATCCTTTTTGTATCCTCCTCTTTAATTACCAAGCCCTTCAACATTCTGATTATTTACAGTCTTGCCACTCCCCATTGTAAACTTGAAGTTATTTACAGAATCTCCATTTTCTTCCTACTTTTGGCTATTATTCAATTTGGTGGGCCCATAGTGAACCTAAATAGGGTTTCTGGAAACCAGGATCACACCATGTATTATGGCTTAATGGTTCTCATATCAGTTGTACTGAGTAGTGACATTTTGAAATTCTTTATTGTGTAAGTTTAGAAGCCTAAAAATAACTACTTCATCACGTTTTTTTGCTGCTACCCACAAAGCAGGAATGATGTAGTTTCCAAATGTTTTATGGCTTGGCTGCCTTGGCTGGCCATATGCACCCAAAAACAGTTGCTGCAATCAACATCCATATCCTTTTTCCTTGATTAGACATTCCTCTTTAACGTGGGACAGAATTGAAAGCTTTAATCAGTCCCAGAATAGGATCTTAATTCAGGGGTGGTGGTGGTCTAGGTCGATGGAAATAGGGCTGGGATGATAGGATGGATTAAGGAATAGGTCTAGGGTTAAGTTAGGGTGATGGAATAGGTCTGAAACAGTAGGGAACTCAAGGGTTTAAACAAAAATCAAATCAGCAGCAGGTTTCCCCTCTACCGATTTCACCAAAAGGCCAGAGAATTGGGTTTTGGTAGAATTGGAGAGAAATCCAATATCAGCTAATCTGCTGGGCAGATGAAGCTGAAACTTGGATCAAGTGGGGGTCTTAGAAGGGGGAAGGTGTGCTCAAAAGGTTGAAGAAAAGTAATGGCTAGATTGGGCAGGGGGTTGAGGGAAAGTAATTACAAAGTTAGGCTAAAAAATATAAAGTAACCTTAGAACAGTAGATTGGGCAGCAACAGAGCAGCTCAGTTGAAGGCATAGTTTAAAATCTCGCGATATCTCACCATTTCGGGTTAGTCGAGATATCCGAAATATACCGAAATTTCGCCGAAGTATGGTATTTTTTCTGCCATATTTCGGCACTCCATCTTGGTGGGTTTTTGGTCATATTAAGGCCTGATACTTCATGTACATCCTTATTTAAGCTAAATAAACACATCTAAACCTTCATATTGCAAAAAAGTGAACTCAAAGTGGTGTTTTGGGTTTGCACCCTTGATTGACAGTATACGGTCAGACCCTGATGTATAAATAGTTAAATACACATTGTATAAGTACTCAAAGACATAATAACAAATTGAAACAAAGTAATGAATAAAAAATAAAGTCAAATGTAGCCTTTAGTTTAAACTTTAAACTCAAAAATTCATAAGTGCATAAAGTCATTAGTTCAATACTCAATAGTCAATACACAAAGTCACAAGTTCACAACTCATAAGTCACGACTCACAACACACAAGACTCACAGTTTTCATGAAACAAATCCTAATAATAATTGCTATGCCTTTCTAGATTGACCCCACTCATGCTCTGCTGGAGTTGAAGTCCATTGCTCTCTGTCTGAAGGACATACGTGGACCACGGTATAGTTTCGGAGAAGAAACGCGTGTAGTTATCCATAATTGCCATGTAAATGGAGTTATTAACATACTGAAGGTAACCTATCCTAGGATATTGGTGACCAATCTGTGACCGTGAAGAAGAACCATGACTACCCACCGATCCGGATGATGATGATGTTTGCGGCAAGATGTATGGTGTTGAGTTGGGTAGCTAGGGTATGAAAAGATGTCGTCCATAAAAGATGATCTAGTACGTCTTTGGGGCTGGTATTGGGACTGGGAGTCATAGTCCCCATGAACTGCCCATATCCATATCTATATCCACCTTAAGGTTGTGATGCACTATAATCCAATGACGATGGAGTGGTATGTGCGTCAAAAGATGAGGCACGCCAATGCCCACTCGATCCTCGCTCCCTATCACTCATACTCCGCCAACAGAGCTAGATAACTCATTAATATCCATATAATCAGCAGCCTGTGTCTGCCGACCCCTACGCTTCCCGGTGTATGATAAAGGGGTATGTGAGGGTGCAAGTGTAGGTGCGGCCTCACGTGCACCATGGTCTGTATCTTGTGTGGCATGATCAAATTGTCTTCCTCCGATGAATCGAACAAGCTCTATAGGCGCCGTCTACTGGTCTACCACATAATGCTCTCGCATTCCATCAAATGCTTCACCACCACCACCACCACAACCATCATCATCATCATCACTGCCATCATCATTACCATCACCATCACTTCTATCAATTCCAGTTTGAGTCTGAGTCCTACCAATACCACCTGAGGACCTGGACTAGTCATCATCCTCATCAGCATTGCCACCAGTGGACTGGAATGGTATGGATGATGCTTCCCGTGCGTGTATTTGACCCTCGCTAGCTATATAGTCATCCACATCAGCATCCATCTCAAAAGCTATCACAAGGTTTGGCCTACCTCCCTCCTGATCCAACATCGGCTCACCTCTATCCCTCACCCAATCCACAATAGGGTCCTCATTGTCTGAGTCAACTTGAAAGATGTCGGCGGGGTCACTAGTGCCCCTTTGTCCCTCATGTCCTATGCGTATGTGTTGCAGTTTCAGCCTCAAGTTGTAGTGCACATACACTAAGTTAGATAGACGTTCGGAATCCAGTCTGTTGTGTCTCTTGGAGTGGATGAGCGAAAATGTACTCTAGTTCCTCTTACAGCTAGATGCGGAACATGTTTGGGTAAGGACCTTGATTGCTATTCTCCTTAAATTCTCAACCGATTCCCCATACAATATCCACCATTCAGCTGCATTTCAAGTTAACAACAAAAAAGACGTGTCAAAATTTTCACAACTTTCAACTTTCAATACACAATACATATGTAATTTAAAAGAATAAGATATTGAATTGAGTACTAGCATCACCGCGTGCTTTGCCTTGTACTGCAACATCGGTTTTAAAACTCTCCATTGCATCTGTAAAAATCTTCATCGATACCCATCTGGAAAATTAGTAATGACTCATTACTAATTAGTAATTACTACTTACTACTTATATTCCAAATGAATTATAAGACTCACATCATTGTTGCATATAGATTATAGTCTATCATCTGGCTCCAATGTTTTTACTACTTGTTTCACAGCATCAATAAGTTGAGTGTCCAACCCAAGCCTACTATTATATTGATACTTGGGGTTCAAGTAGTATGCTAAAAATTGACATATAGAAATGAGATATTGTCAAATGCATAGGTAATTAGTAATATTTACTAAGATATGAATTAGTTACATAAACAAAATTACTCACCAGCCTTATGCAGTGGATGCATAAGTTGATTCTCCCTGCGAGCATTGATAATATCCAAGAAGTGCTTGCTACTAAGAGGAGCCACATTGTAGACACTATCCTTCATCAAGTCAATGGCAGCTTATAGGACTGGCATGGTGGGGCCCTTGAGAGCGGAGTCCGCTATATGTAGAACTTTAACTACTGGTTCCAAAACTTTCACCACTTTGATTAGCTTTGTCTATAATTCCTCAGAGGGCATGGTTGCCTGTGCTTCTCTCCCACTTGCGGTATTGGAACCCTTTCATCCAAACCACTCCTCAGAAGCAAACATAGATCTCAGCCCGGCCTTTTTTGTTTTAAAGCTTTTTAGGGCAATGTAGTTTGTGGCGAATCTAGTGATTCCCGGCCTCACTAAGTCACCCCCACATTTTTCCCTCAATAGATTTAGTGCAAAGTAGTGGTTGTATACAAAGTTGGTGACTTGTCTTGCACTTTCGACCACAGTCTTCACCAACTTTAACTTTCCCATATCCTTCAGCATTAGATCAATGCAGTGGGCCACACAAAGAGTCCAGAAGAGCCGGTACTTACTGTTATTCATCATCTTCTCTCCGGCCTTCTTGAAGTTGCTTTCGTTATCCATTACAATCTGGACAACGTTCTCTATTCTTACATCTTTTTTAATCACTTCCTTCAACGTCTGTAAATGTATTTTGCATCCTTTATCTCTTTGGATGCATCCACAGATTTGAGGAAAATTGTCCTCCCATCACAATAGACCATAAAATTGATGATGGCCTTTCTTGTAGGCCCAGTCCAACCATCTGCCATTATAATCACTCCATATGTCTCCCACATACTCTTCATTTGACCAATGTACTCATCAATCTCAGACTTTTGTTGAGGTAAATAAACATTCATTACCTCATATGAGGTGGACCCCTTGAACCCTGGGCCAACCTTTGTAATTGTATCAATCATGGTATCATAATTGGGGCCTGCGGTGTTTGCTGGGATGGTATGGTATAGCATCCACTTAGCTATTGATTCTTTCACTAACCCCTTCATATTCTTCCATACTCTTTTGATTTTTGGTTGAGTGCTTCCCTTCTTCCTATGTAGTTTAGGATCTGATGCTGATGGTGGTACTGGTACTGATAGGGTGTTGGAGCTGCCTTCATACTTTGTGATTTTTTAAAAGGATTCAATAACCCACCAACTCTAGAACCTCTAAATGTGCCAGCTCTTCCACTACTCCCTACTCTCTGTCTTTGCTGATGATTTTAAAAACTAACTTTACTCCTCGAAATAGACCGTCGAAAGTCCCTAGCCTCCTGTGATGTTTATATATCATCATGCACATAGATGGGATCATCACTGTCATCATCATCAGAGTCATCACCATCATTATTATGGTATTCTCCTTCTCCTTCTCCTATTGAACTCCTCACTGCCTCCTCAAGTTGTTCCCTTTACCCTCTGCTTGTCAGCATTCGTCTTATTCTTTCCCCTCAAACTGTAACCAACTTCCCTAGCTACTTGAGTTGGGACCATATGGCAACCTACAACATCTTTAGATCCTCCAGTCAGATGTTGTTTAAGTCTACTGGACCCACCTCCCAAAAACTTCATATGACAATAGTTACATTGTGATTTTCTCTTATCCCCATCAATTGGAGTGCCATGTAACCATGCAATGTCACCCCTAGGCTGCCTGGCTGGCCTCTGCTCCATCTGCTCCCTCTGTTGACTACTTTCCCCTACCTTCTGCTTTCCTTTCGCACGTTGTCTTTCACGATCTGCCATAATAATACTTGTTTACTGCAATGTAAGTAAAACCAATAATTAAAAATTTAATGTAGAAGCACTTCAATTGATACTTTGAGAATACTAAAACAATTGTATAGCTATTTAATATTTTTCCCCTAACCCTTATATTTTTCTCATAATTAAAAACAATTTTTTATAAATAATTTTCATATAAAAATTGACCTAACACAGCAAAACCGAAATGATTAAACATAATATATATCTAATGCACTTAAAAACATGTAGAAATTCCTTTCATATTTTTTCATAATTTTTGAAACCCAAACCTAATATTTTTCCTTATTGAATTTTTTTTTTTGATTTTTTTAATATTTTTCGTAATTTTCGGAAATAAAAATAATTATTTATGGGCAGAAAAATATTTTCGGCACTTTGAAGTCGTAGATCAGTCATTGGTGTCTAATATATGTTTAATTAATCCCCATCCAATTTGTATTACCCCTAATTTTTTCCTATTTTTGTTGTAAGAAAATGAATTTTTAAAATAAGAAAATAAAAAATAAAAAATACATATGTAAAAAAAAATTCGACACAGTGAGATTGTAGATTGGGCGATTGGCCTCCAATGTCTAAAATATATTAATATCATCACCATCCAACAACTCTTGAACATAGTATTTTCAAAAAAATAGTTTTAGAGGGAAAAAAATTACCTTAAATAGTGAAAAATCCTTCACAATCTTGCTAGGAGGTGTTTCTGGCGATGATCCGTCGAAAAAGATGAAGAACAAGTTGGAAGAGTGGAAAACAAGAAAAAACCCCCCAAAAGAGCCTGTGCCCAGCTCTCGGTTGATATTTCAACCATTAGCAACGAAATATGGCTTTTATAAGGGGCCTTTGATGAGTCACGTGGGGAGGGTTGTAACATTTCGGCTATATTTTGGTATATCGCCGAAATATGCCAAAATGGCCCGAAATTTCGACGAAATCTTATACTTTTTCATTTCGCCTTTCCATTTCGTCTTGGACATGTCGAAATTTCCGAAATTAACCGATATATCGCCGAAATATCGCGAAATCTTGAACCATGGTTGAAGGGATGAGGCTTCTAATGGCTTGAGAACTTGAATGGGATGAAGAAAAGCAAGCAACCTCTTGGGCTTCCCACCGCAAGGAGTCAATTGGATCAAACACCAGCTCTTTCCTCCATGGTTTAAACACTAAGGAAAACTTCAACAAAAGCAAACATGCATAACAGAAGTAGTTGAGAGTAAAATCGTGGACTGTCATGGCCTCTTTGGGTTGCTTTTATAGATTGCAATAAGAGAAAAATAGCAAGGAATCAAAATTGGAAAGTCTCAAAATTAGAAACTTCCAACCTTGACCCTTTACTTCAAGGCTGATGCTGCTGATGTGAACTGACCTAACAACAACTTAAATAAAATTAAAAGACTTGGTCTAACTAAAATATGGGACCACAACTTAAACTAGACCAACTGAACCAACCGGTTTATACAAGACTCAAAATAAAAGACATAAGGAACCCAATAACCCAAATCCTAAGCAGCCCAAAGTGGCTGGTTGCCAAGCTAGGCAGCAGCCTTCTTCTTCTTTCTTGAGTACACTTTCGGCTCTGCATCACTCTCATTTTCCAATACCATAAGAGGTCTTTCATTTCCTTGGGGGCAACCATGAGCAGCAAGAGAATTCATCACTTTATTGCATCCCTCAGAGGAAATGACACAATTATGCGCTCAGAAGCAAAAGCATTAGGATACTGAACCAATAAGGGATCCGATGTTTCAGGCTTTAGATATGCTGTCCATACAAAGAACTCAATTGTGAAAGGAAGATCTCTTACCCAATTATCTGTTATTTGTTAATATTTGATATCTATAAAGTTACACACAAATGGATCTTCTATCCTTCTGACAAAATGGAGAAAATTGCTCCTGAACATGTCAGAATTGTGTGACTAGTTTGCCTTATACTTTGTTCTTGATTCGTTTTTAATTTTTAATCTGTAATGAACAAAATTCATTTATGTAATAGAGAGGTGTACTCATCATTTTCTAGAGCAGTTTATATGCAAACCTACTATTTTCATTTACTATCAAATGAAATTGCCAATCAAAAACGTTCTGTGACAACAACAAAACTCAGAAACCAGTAACCGATGGAAGGAAGAAGGAAGGGCGCTGTATTTATAGATCAACAAATTACAAGAGAACAGCCTAGAAGGCTGAGAGAGAGTCTGAGACTTTCCTAATCAGAGTAGGAAAGTGAATAGCAAGCAACATATCCTCAATCTAATTCTCCTAGAACAATTAGAAAATAAACCAGTGGACCCATGATAGAGGGAGTCCCCCTGTCGTGGTGTACATTAAACACCCACGACTTAACAGGTTCAAAGTGGAGTTGTTGTCTTTGTATCTCGAATGAGCAAAACAGACGGTGATATTAAAAGATACATAATTTATGTGTCTTAGCTTTGCGGAAATCAAAATTCTTTTTTGGTATTTAAATTTTAATAAAGAATTTTTTGATGTCAGGATTTTTTTGTTGATATATGTATAGATTCATATACTCATTTTGTACTTTACGCCTTAAAAAAGGCAAAGTCCAGCAAACTTATTCAAATTTCTGCCAAAATTTTGAACTCTGATGGAGGTAACTCAGTAGACTGGTTATACTTGCCAAGTTGCAGAAAAACTTAAACTATATGCTGTCCAACAACAAAAAACTCAGTAATGTAGTCCTAGATTTTAAAAGTCAAACTAGGAGCCAAACAACCAGGATGTGCTATTAACAGTAATCGGGTAGGCCAAAAATTGGGTTTTTGGTCAAATTAGGGTTAGGGTTTGATGGTAGTGTTAGGTCAAGTTGATGTAGGGGAGTCTATCAGTGAAGGTTACGTTTAGTTTTAATGGAGGAAAGTGAGCTGGAATGAATCGACAGCAAGGTGCAGGTTAGAGTTTTGGGTTTTTGAAAAGAAGAAAAACATGGATTTTTAGGGTTTATGATGGTCAGATGAAGGAACCACTTGGATCGAGTTTTCCTTGGTATGAGAGGAGACTTCGATCAAAGTTTGGTGTCATTTGGATGGCTGGTTTGGTTTGGGCAGAATTTAGGTATTGGGAAAATTGAAAACAAAAGGGGGAATCTTAGGGTTTGGGCTGTGAGAGGATTAGAAGAAGAATTATTGGGGATGGGGATGATTCAAACTCACTGTTGCAGAATTTCCTTGGCAGCAGCTTGTTTGATGGTGAAAACTTGAATAAAAATCAAAACTTGAAAGTAAAGCTTCAAAAGAGAACCAAAACAAACCACCTGGGTTTCCCACCGCAAGGTGTCAATCGGATCAAACACCGATTCCTGCAACAAACCTCCCGGCCTTCCCACCACAAGGTGTCGACTGGATCAAACACCAATCCCACCAACCTTGATCAAAGACAAGACGATTCTTCAATGGAAGAGAGCAGCAACAAGCTTTTTCATTATCAAAATTCGTGTTCAATACTTGCCCCATTACAACTTTATATAAAAGACTACAAAATAGACTCCTACACTAAAAAGGAAAGGCCTAACCCAATCCTTAACCTAGTAGGTAACTTAAACAGATTAGGAAACTGAAATAGACTCAAAAGAGAGAGTTTTAATCATGGTTCAAAATTTTGCGATATATCGCCAATATATCGGTATATTTCGAAAATCTTGAGTCTCGACACTATCGAGACGAGATGGGCCTACGAAATGAAAAAAGTTAAAATTTTGTCGAAATTTCGTGACATTTCGATATATTTTGGTATGTCACCGAAGTATCGCCGAAATGTTACAAACCCATCACGTGACTCTTTAACCCTTTGACTATAAAAGCAGAATCTCGTATATCTCGGTTGAAATTTCAATCGAGACCTTGCAGAGACTTTTGTTCCTTTTTTTTTTGTTGTCTTCCAAGCCTCTTCCAACTTGTTTTTCATCATTTTCGACGGATAGTCGTCGGAAACATGTCGGAAACACCTCCTAGCACATTTGTGAAGGCTTTTTCACTGTTTAAGGTAATTTTTTTCTTTCTCTAAAACTATTTTTTTTTGAAAATACTATGTTCAATACTTGTTGGATGGTGATGATATTATTATAGACGTTTCTTTCCCAAACTCTACCGTGGTCCACGTATGTCCTTTAGACAGAGAGCAATGGACGTCGACTCCAGCAGAGCATGAGTGGGGTCGATCCAGGAAGGCATAGCAATTATTACTAGGATTGATTTTATGAAAGTTGTGAGTCTTGTGAGTTGTGACTTTGTGTATTGAGTATTGAACTATTGACTATTATGGAGTTTATGAGTTATGACTTGTGAACTTATGCACTTATGACTTTATGAGTTGTATTAAAGTAAAGGCTACATTTGACTTTATTTTTGTTTCATTACTTTGGTTAAATTTCTTATTATGTCTTTTAGTACTTAAACAATGTGTATTTTACTATTTATATATTAGGGTCCTACCGTATACTGTCAATCAAGGGTGAAAACCCGAAACACCACTTTGAGTTCATTTTTTTGCATTATGAAGGTTTAAATGTGTTTACTTAGCTTAAATAAGGGTGTACATGAAGTATCAGGCCTTAATATGGCCAAAAACCTACTGAGATGGAGTGCCGATATATGGCAGAAAAAAAATACTATATTTCGTCGAAATTTTCGGAATATTTTGGAAATTTCGACCAGCCCGAAATGGCGAGACGAGACTAAATTTCGAACTATGGTCCTAATCCAGCCCCACTAAACACTTAAAAAGAAAACTACTAAAATCAGTTAAATTGAACCATTGGTTGAACCGGTTCAATTTATGAACAAAAACATCAAAATAAATCTAAGTATGGAACTAAAATAACTAATCCTGTATGCAACCTAATTACCCATATTTTAGGTTCATAAAAGTGGCCTATTATTACATAGAATATCCATGGGATCTAAGGCCCAACATGTATATAACCTAAGCCAACCCTAGATTTATTCCTATTAAAACAAGCCTCTTTTGGTGATGTATCTGCATCAACTCTCCCCAACCCTAGACTTATTCCCATTAAAATAAGGCTCTTTTAGTGATGTATCTGCATCACTCAGCCTTATCCCAACTTAATGGGGTTTGCTACATAAATCCAAACAAAACAAAGTAGGGAAAACTCAGGTCTGAACAAAAAAAAGGGACATGAAGAGATGGGAAATGAGGGATGGGAAATGAGATGAGAAATGAAAAAGGAAAATGACAAATGAAAGAGGGAAAATAAAATGAAAAATTGAAGTAAAATGAAAGAGGCACAACCCAGCAAGTCATGAGAATCTCAGCTAAATGGAGTCTGCTACATGTATCCTTGCCCTCCAATAGGTTCTATCCGAGGTCCTCTCTTCTATTATGCAAATCATACTCATAATTCTTTTTTTTTTTATTGCTCTAATCTTCTAGTCTGAAAATCTGAAATTTGTTTGAATCAACTTTGAAGAGTGTCTGATATCCTATTATCGGAAGTTCTGTTGTTGTAACTTAGAATTCCGATTGATATTGCTGTTCTAGTTATTTCATTAGTTTTCCAAGTAGCACTAAGATTTCTCCATAACTTCTTGAGCTGTAATCATAATTCCACCAAGTTTTGCAGGTCTGTGTTGTTTTTCTTGAATAGACCACTCGACCAGGTTTCCAGCTTGTTCTGAAATCTCAGGCCAAAGTAATAATATTCTCCTATTTGTGGTCTATATCCCCTAATTCTGTGATCCTCTCTGTATCCGTCTTATTTTTTTTTATTCTATTGAGCAGTGATATATGATAACATTTTTTCCCCCTTCTTTGTGAAACCATAGTATAATTTAATGTTCAATTTCATGAATCAAACTTGACAATTGACTTATAATCTTTATTTTCAGCAATTTGGGAGGCTCTGTTTGTATTTGGTAAACCTAATCCATTCTATATGCTGCAGTATAGGATTAAACATCTACTAGAAGTCTTATCAGTCTGATCAAATAGTGAGATATGAAAACGCTGTTTGAGATTTCAAGGGAATCTAAAAATATTGAGAAAATAATTAAAAGTTCACTATAATATGTATGGCTAGTTCATGTTTAGTGTGTCTTGAGTATCCTCTGTTTTTTTTTTTTCTTTTGGATTTTATAATAAATTTGTTCAAAGCATAGTTGTCAAGGTGACTAATGCAACACAAGGTGTTGGAGGGGGGGGGGGGTGCCTAGGCTCCTTAGTTGTGCAATATATGTGATATAGCAATGATAATTTTATATAATTATGCTTATATGCAACTTAGAATCTATATCAATGCAAAATGATTTAATACTAAAATGACCTAATATGAGAAAATCATCACATAATAAACATAGTTTAGGATATGATATAATCATATTCATGAAAAACGAAAGCAATAAACATAAATGAACATAAACTCATGAAATGTCACGAGGATGCTGCCTAGCCTTTCATTTTCAATAGAGGCTGATTTATTGTAAGCTGGTTGCACGCCATCCTTTTTTTTGCATCTTTGCGTAATACTATCTAATCTCTATTTTATAGATTTAACCTCCATTATATGAATCTCTCTAGTTATTTTGTCTCCAGTGATCTTTTCATCTACTTAAGGTTACAACTTGCAAGAAAGCTGAATTCTGCTTCCAATTTGCAGGATATGAGTAGTTTGGTTGAAAGGCTTCGCATAAGGTCAGATAGAAAGCCTTTATATAATTTAGATGAATCGGATGATGATGCGGATATTGTACATGGAGAATCAGGGCGTGGCCAGCAAAAGCCTGAAAAGATAATCAGGACTGATGTGGTGTGTATCTTTATTTCGAATAATATTGTAGGTTTTGTATTTTTTGGTCCTATGCACCATTTTATCAGATAATGACTGGTCCTCAATCTGGTCTGGTGTGGGGTTCCATTTTCATTGCTTTCGACCATTGAGTCGTGAACTCGTGATGTCATCAAACCGTGACACCTGAAAGAGCTTACAGTTAATAAACTGGATGGTTGAACAATCTGTCAAATGGTTTCTGTGAGCTTGGTTGTGTTGACAACATTTTTCCCCTTCGTTGAATAAATGTGGGCTCGTACCTGTTTAAGAGGGGCCTTGTACAGCGGTAACCTGTTTGACTGGCTGGGCTGGGATGGTCTAGTACCTATTGTTTCACACTGACACTGATTATACCCATCGCAAGAGGAATGTTGGTTTTGGTTGTTACCCTCTGTTTGTAAATATGATTGTGTTTCCTTCTTCTCTCTCTCTCTCTCTCAATTTAACATGTTTGAGCTTCAAATTCCTCTACCTTATCTTTCCTCTTAAGCTATATAATCCATCTGTTGAGCCATGCCATTGGGGCTGCCTCTCTGTACTTTATGTTCACTTTTTTTTTTTTTGGGGGGGGGGGGAGGGAGGGGAGTAGTAACATATGAATGTTCAGAGGCCAAGTGGAAAATGAGTGAGCCCTTGGGGTATTTGAATTTTACACTTTAGATGTGAGGCATGTGCCTGATATGTGTAATCTGTCCCCCCCCTCCCCCAACAACAACCAGAAAAAAAAAGTACAAAGACAGATGATTATGGACTGATGGTGGAGGTTCCTTCCAGTGTCCCAGGGATGTGTCACTTGTGGGTTGATGATTGTCTGGATTTGAAACCACCTATTTTCTTTGTGGCAGTCCGAAACTCATGTGGGTCTCAATAGTACTAATTATCTGTTGTGGTGTGGGATGCTGTCAAAACAAAGGCTTTATGTTGTGTAACTGAGTATAGATGAAGAAAACCAGAACCGAGAATGAAGGAAGAAGAGAGAAAGAGAAGAAGATGAGGAAGAGGAGAGAACTGTTAAATTGATCAGTTTCCGTCATAATGCTTGTTATAATCTCAAATTACAATAGAAAGGGGAACTCCTAATCAGATTAGGAATTCCTAATCATGATAGGATTCCAAGTTACAATAGGAAAAGAACCATGAAATAAAACTAGAACTAGCAACTCAAACTGAAACTAAGACTAACAACTCACAGTAGAATCAGGACTTGACATAATTAGAAACTAGGACTCCAACTAGGACTAGGAAAATAGAAGATAGACATATCAACCAAATCACTGTTCACGTGAATAGTGTCACGTGACAGTACTTCAACACTCCCCCTCAAGCTGAAGCGTACAAATCACCTAGACCCAGCTTGGTACATCTTCGACGAAAAGTAGGTCCAAATAGAGTCTTTGTAAACATATCACCAAGTTGATTGGTAGTAGAGACAAACGGAGTAGCAATTAACTTATTCATAACAACATCCCGAACAAAGTGACAATCAACCTCAATGTGTTTGGTCCTTTTATGAAATACATGATTACTTGCAATATAGATGGTGGCTTGATTATCACAAAACATTTGCATAGGTTGAGTGATGGGAAATCCCAATTCTTGGAGCAAGGATTTTACACACATCAATTCAGCTGTAGTATGGCCATTGCTCGATATTCTGCTTCAGCACTTGATCGAGCAACAGTTGTTTGTTTCTTGCTTTTCCATGTGACCAAATTACCACCCACGAAGGTATAAAAGCCAGTAGTAGTACGCCTATCACCATCAGCACCTGCCCAATTAGCATCAGAAAACCCAACCAGATTAGCATTCCAATTAGGTCGATAAATAAGACCTTTACTAGGAGCACTATAGCGCAATACACAGCAAGCAGCATCCCTATGAATTTTCTTTAGATACTGCATAAATTGACTAATAACCCCAACAGCAAAGGATATATCTGGACGAGTGACTGTAAGGTAAATGAGTTTGCTAACTAATTTTCTATATTGATGAACATCTGAAAAATCCTCACCCTCAATGGACCCAAGTTTCTGATGGGGATCCATGGGAGTATCTGCTGGTTTGGAAGCAAGCATTTCACTGTCGGTCAGAAGGTCAAGAACATATTTTCTTTGAGATAGGCTAATACCTTTCTTGCTTCGCAAAATCTCAATACCAAGAAAATACTTGAGAACTCCCAAGTCCTTCATCTGAAAGTGTTGATGAAGATATGCTTTAACTTGGGCAATATCAGAAGCATCATTACCACCATATATAATAATGTCATGCACATAAATGCTTTTCAGTTTGCCCTTGGCATGTATGTAAGCTTGTACTGCCTGGGCCCATAATAAATAATTTGAAACTCCAGATAGTTTAATGGTGGTAATCTGTACTTGGACATTGTCCGATGGTGGTTTAGGATCTGCCATCAAGTCCAAAAAGTAATAGCAGCAGCAAAGTAATCGGCTCTTGAACAGAACCTGGTTAGGTTTAACAGAGAAACCCAAAAAAAAAACAGCAGTAATATTCCAACCAGCAGTAGCTGTAGCAGTAATCACAAACAGTTCTTACTCAGGTTCTGATTAGGGTTTGAAAATCTGAGAAGAGTAGCAGGAACCAATCAGCTGCAGTAGGGTTTGTAAACCCAGAAGTAGCAGCAGTAAATAGGTGTTTGAAAACCCAAAAGTAGTAGCAGTAAATAAGGTTTGAAAACCCAAAAGGAAGCAATAGAGAAGATGAACTGCAGGGTGAATCTGTAAGAGAAATCAGATTTCCCAGATTAATGGATCAATTGGAGATAAAATAGCACCTGATATGAAAACCCTCAATGGATTACTGCAGGAAGTAGTAGAGAGAAAAAATTAAGTTGAATCTGCAGTCTTCAATAGTAGAGAAGATCCACAGATTTGGATCAGTATTATATGTAGAAGAAGTCTTCAACAAAGGCAGCTTCAACTTAAGGATCTCCAATCGATGTAAGAACTCAGGTAGATAGTATTAGTAGAAACCCTAGTTTTCACTTGAATACTCCATCTAGGGTTTAATCCATAGCGATATGCCGCAGTTGGTGCTGCCCCCCTTGAAGAGAAAAGGCTTTAGAAGACCCTCAAACCAGAATCGCAGATCACTTCCAGTCTAAAGGTGATGCTCTGATACCGTGTAACAGAGTATAGATGAAAAAAACCAGAACTAAGAATGAAGGAAGAAGAGAGAAAGAGAAGAAGATGAGGAAGAGGAGAGAACTGTTAAATTGATCAGTCTCCCTCATAATGCTTGTATTTATAATCTCAAATTACAATAGAAAGGGGAACTCCTAATCAGATTAGGAATTCCTAATCATTATAGGATTCCAAGTTACAATAGGAAAAGAACCATGAAATAAAACTAGAACTAACAACTCACAGTAGAATTAGGACTTGACTTAATTAGAAACTAGGACTCCAACTAGGACTAGGAAAATAGAAGATACACATTTCAATTAATCACTGTTCATGTGAACAGTGTCACGTGAACAGTACTTCAACATGTTGGATCGTTAAGATCATTAAACAGTGTTTGTTTTGTTTTCTTTTTTTAAAAAAAAATAAATTGGATTAATGTACTGACTACTGAGAGCATCCAAAACAGTAGTTTGTACAATATCAATCTGGATGCTATACAATCATGAGAAATTCTCAAGTTATTTTGGTATATCTATGCAACTCGTTGGTAAATCTCTATTTATATTTAAATATTTTCTTGTCTTTCCTGCATTAATTAATATTATAACAGTGTAGACTCAGTCCCAGCATCAACAAGTGACAAATGGTCCAAACTTAGTGATGAGGTTATATTCATGAATATGCCTCTAGAGCTTAGGAAACCCCCTTCCAATTTTGCATGGTATTTTATTTTTAGACAAGGTTCCTATTCAATGAAGATATCCCGAACATGTGGTTGATGTTCAAGATTTCACCTGTTTGGGTGTTTTTTACCGTAGGGATTTGGCATTGTTATACCAATCTCTTTCAAACGTTCAAAATATTGCCAATTTTACCAGATTTCAACACTGGACATTGGAATGGACAAATATTTTGCCGGTTTTTCGATAGATCAGTAGACCGCTAAAAATTTCAAATATCGCTGAAGGTGTCATTATCCCCTTCAGATTCGAGTCACAACCAAAACCGGCCTATAAAATATGACCAGGTAGGTATTCAAGGCAACTAGACAGTTGTACAATAATAGGGATTTGATGTACTTCTAACACATCATAAATTTGTTTGTTACATGGATTCCTTGGTCTCAGAGTGTCCATTAATGGTGAGCACGTTATCAGGAGCAAGCACCCAAACAAATGTCTGCACCATAGGAGGAATTGGTTTTTTGTAATTGGTAATATTCTCCCTCTCGACAAGGGACTGATACTGAGCTATAACAGAAGCCACCTAACTTCTTACTTCCATATTGTTCGTCTATTCCAGCACAAAGCATCCATTGAAATTTCAATCGGAATTTGGAAAAATACTTTGGTTTCGGTGAACCTTGAAATGGAATCTCTTGAAAGAAAACAATATTTTGCCGAAATGAGTGAACAAAAATTATTGAAATCTCAAAATTTTGGTTGAAATTGACAAAATTTGTCAAAATTGCTATAATCTTGTTGAAATCTCAGACCTTGCCATAAGAGGAGAGTAGGCTTATGAGCTTGTTGCCCAGTTGATGTAGTAGCACCTGGCTGGTTGGACCAGCATGATAGGATTTGGAGACCCAAATCCAAACAGAACTGGTCCAATGGTTTTTTTTTGGTTCAACAAGTGTTGGAAGTTATTAGTTTATTTAGTAATTTATTTATTTCAGTATTTTATTTGTTTTGGGTTGCCTATGTAGGAGTTGGATAGAGTTATATTTTGAATTGTAAGTCATTATTTTCATTTCATAGTTTAACTGGGATTCATGTTAATTTCTTTATATACGTGCATGTAACCCAACAATGGATTGAAGTGAATTGAATAAAAGTTTGTCTAGTTTACTCTTTGAGTGTGATCTCTTTCCCCTTCCCCTGCAACTAATCTCTTCTTCTATCCGGCCCTCCACCAATTTGGTATCAGAGACAAAGGATCCATCTCCTTCCCTGCCAGCCTCTCTCATTCCCTTCTCTATCAATATCTCTCATCTCATTCTCCTTCCTAACCTCTTTTTTTCCATAATCATTCTGCCATATATACCAGCAGTTAAAAAAAAAACCGATTCTGTTAAAAAACAGAGCAGCCGCATTAACACCCAAGGCCCCCTGCATTATCACCGCCAGCCCCATCTCTTTGTTTTCCCGCTGAAACCTATCCAAACCCCCATCGACTTCCACTGCAGCCCTAACCCCATTCTATATTTCTATTCCCACAGCAAAATACCCACAGCCCCACTGACCTCAATTGAAACCCTCTCTAGGGTTCAGTCAGAAACCAGAATTAAAAAAAAAAGAGATAGAAGAAGAGATGAGAGAGACAGAGGGTACAGGAAAAAAAAGTGAGAAGAAAAAGAAAAGCAGAGAGAGAGAGAAGCATCAAACCAAAAAAAAAAAAAGTGAATTGAAGAAGAGAGAGCAAGAAAAAGACAGGTCAGAACCAAAAGAAAAACAAAAACAGATAGAAGAAGAGAAGCGAGAGCAAGAAGCAGAGAATCAAATAAAAAGAAGAATAAAGCCTACCTGGTTTCAAGAGACTCCACTGCTGCTGGTTTGAACTTCCATCTCAGGTGGGCTGATCTCTTCCGCACCCTGTAATCGCACATCGATTAGGATTTTGCGTGATTACTTATCAAAGTCGAAGTTCCTTTTTTTTTTCATAAGCATCCTCGCTGGTTTTTCACTTGCTTCCAAGTTTACTTCTGTTCCCCTGTAAGTAATATACTCTAGTGGGTTTCTTACATTTCCAATATTATGATACCGCCACTCTATTGGGAATTTCCATTTTACTTAATGTTTTGCCATTCAGTCCTTGTCTTTGAGAGTTTTTTTCTTTAGCATAACCATGGTAGCCAACAGTTCAATTCTCCAACAGTTCAATTCTTGTAAGGCTGAAACCGATGCAAAATTTGGTACTCTCACTGCTGCTGTCAATTCCATAAGACAATGATGGAATCTATGCAAGCTTCTATTGATCAACTGAAAGCTTTTGATAAAGGAAAGAGTCCAATGATATCTGGGGATTCTTCCAATTTCGTCCCACAGGACCCGCCTAATGATGCACCGCCACCACCACCACCACCAACCCCCCACCTTATGGAGTTGGTCGATATGATGATTATGGAGTTGAAAGAGCAGCAAAACTGGGTGTTCTTGATTTTTATGGAGATAATAATCCAGAACAGTACCTTGACTGGATTCACAGTTTGGAGACCTTTTTCAGATGGTATGGTTTGATTATGGCCAAGAAAGTTTTATTTGCAGAATTTAAACTAAAAGGCACAGCTCGAGTTTGGTGGATGAAGCAACAACAATAGAATCAGACCCGAGGAATTGGTTTAGTTACTACTTGGGCGGAAATGCATGAAGTCATAAACGAAAGATTCTTGCCTACTATCTACAAGCAGCGCATGCACCTCAGGTTTGCACAACTAAAGTAGGACAACCTAACAGTTGAGGAGTTTGTTGCCAGATTATATTATTACGCCACTCATCCGATTTTGAGTGCAATGAAGAAGTATTGGTGGCACAGCTCCGCAATGGTTTGCACCCTTAGATCAGTGCTGCACTCGCATCCAGTCGACTACCTACAATGGGAGATGCAATATAGGTTGCATATCAGGTAGAAGAAAATCTGAAACGGTCTTACACTCGAAGGAATTTCCAGACACTTTTCCTAGGGGTAATAGTTACAATCGACAACAGTCTTTTCCCCCCAAAGAAGTCATTCAACAAACCACATGCTACTAATTCATCTATAGCATTTTCACGGCCTAATCGTCCATATTCTCCACCTCGGCGTGATTATCACAAAACATTTGCATAGGCCTAATCTTACTTTATTTTTCTTAGTTATGCTGCACATCCATCTCAACGTCCTCATCTCTGCTAATCTTAGTTTATCTATATGATGCTTCTTAACTGCCCAACATTCTGCCCCGTTCATCATAGCCGGACATACAACTGTTTTATAGAATTTTCCTTAAGATTTAAAGGAAT
This sequence comes from Telopea speciosissima, assembly GCF_018873765.1. Lineage (NCBI taxonomy): Eukaryota > Viridiplantae > Streptophyta > Magnoliopsida > Proteales > Proteaceae > Telopea > Telopea speciosissima. The sequence continues at coordinate 12,526,938 of NC_057926.1, forward strand.
ACATTGATCACACAATATCTTGGCGCTCCTCTCTACTTCATCCATCTTATTTTAATTCTCTGGGCAATATCATCTTCCTTATCACCTTCTTCATTTACGATAGAGCCCAGAGCCCAGATGTAACATCCTAAACGGCTAAATCCGGACAGGGTATTAGGCACTGCTCTTGCGAGTATCGACCCAGAAGGTCATAGATAATCATTGTAACAATAATAGAAAATATCCTAGATTCACGTTTAACACACCGGAAGTCATGCAAGTTAAGTTATATTACAAGAGTTATTTGTACATTGGTGGCAAGTACTTACAAAGATGAGATCCTCCTCGACGTTGGGATAAATGGCCGTGATGGAGGTCTTCCCCGGGGCCTTAACGACTGGCCAGGGTGGGGAGCACGAACTTATAAGAGATGGAATCCTCCCTAGTGCTTTAGTAGCCGACTAGGGTGGGAACTCGGTTCTCCTTGACACTTCAATAACTGGTTAGGGTGAGGATCAAAGTCTGTATGGTGATGATGGCCGAACTTGGTCCAAATGAAAAGGAAAGAAACTTTATGTTTATTTAATTATGCAAATGTTCTATTTATTAGTCATATGTACACTTGCATGTATAGTAACGTGTTCACCTCACTGGGTTTTCAGCTTACCCCTTTATATGTTGATATTTTTCAGATGAGAAGACAGGAGAGGGGGCTTGTACAGCCCCAGAATATGTTTAGGGTTAGAGTTTGAGGGCCTAAAAGACATCTGGTGATGTTGTAAAGTTATATTTAGAATGTTGGAATGATGATGTTGTATAGTGATATTTAGAATATTGAAAACATTTTTTTTTGTATGTACATAAATGTAAATACTTGCCACAAGTGTGCAAATAACTCTTGTAATATAACTTAACTTGTATGCTTCCACTGTTTTATATGTGAATCTGGGATATTTTCTATTACTGTTACAATGATTTATCTTTGACCTTCTGGGTTGACGCTCGCGAGAGTAGTGCCTAGTACCCTATCCAGGTTTAGAACGTTACACTAGATATCTAAAATAATCGCTTTGAGGAATCTCCCTCTCGTCATTATTGACCACCTCCTTAATCGTCACCTGTGACTAAAGTTACACATCATATACTCAATCTTTGTTTTACTTAAGATTTTTTGATTCCAAGGTTGATCTCCATAACTCCAACTTGGCTTTACTCTCTGCTTTTGTCTCTTCTACCAACACAATATCGTTAGCAAAAAGCATGCACCAAGCTGTTTTAACAAGATACTTTAAAACATGCTGAAATTACTTTCATAATTTTTATTTATTTTTCAAACCAAAATAGAATATTTTTTCCTTATTTTCCATATTTTTTTTTGAAATTAAAAATATTTTCTTAATTTAAAAAATTAAAAAATAAATTACCAGAAGAAAAAACAACCTAATTTTGTAAGGCTGTAGATCGGCCAATTGTGTTTAACATTTAGAAAATTGAGCCCCATTCAGTTGATATTAACCCTAATTTTTCACTTTTTTTTTGGGTAGGAAAATCCATTGTTTGAAACCAGAAAATAGAATATATATATAAACAAAAAAAAATCTGACACCATGAGGCCAGATCGGGCTTTGGTGTCTGACATATAAAAATTTCATCACCAACTTTTGAATATTTATCATATTTTTTTGCAAAAATTCATTTGTGGGAAGAAGGTTCATACCTTGAACTGTTGAATGTGGCTAAATCTTCACCAATATGCAGCAAATGATGTCGTTGGAGTGATGTGGCAACTCCCTGTACTGTATTCCAGCAGTGTGTACTGTGTAGAGGTGAGGCCAAGATGTGGGTTTTCCTTCTTCCAATTTAGAAAAGGGGCGAACTAGCAAAATAGCTTGAGTTCGGTTGAAATTTCCACCAGGCATTCGAAACAGTGTATTTACAATACCTTATTGAACCGTATCGCCGAAACAATACACTATATGGTTGAAATTTCGGCGCAACACTGAAATTTTGACCGAAGCATTGTCGATTCTCTGATTCGTATGGTAATTCGACTCGGCCACTTCGAAATCTCCAAAATTTCCGAAATTTCGGCGAGTTTTCAAATTATGACGGTGAATTGAGAATGTAATGAAATGTTTATACAGTTATATGGGAGTACATGTTACATGCGATTCTCCATTGAGAAGCAACTAGTCATTCTTAGCGATTGGTGATTAGAGGAATAATCCTAACTTCTTGTTTGATGGGGAATATCTTGATGTTAAAATTTTGGTATTTACATGGATCATGGAAAGATTTATGCAGTCACTAAGGTGGCTCCTGAGGCAGTGGTTCCAACTCCCAACAACTTTCATTTTAGTGCCTACCTATCTCTCCATTTTTTTTTATTCTTTAAATTTAAACGCTTTTTAATTCTTTTACCCTTTATGTTTCTTGATACACTATCTGTTCCTTGATTCAGATTTGTTTCTTTGCAGTTGCTTTACTGAGTTTGATTCTTTGTGTTAAAATGATTTCTCTAAATTTCTCCCTATTTTTAATACAACCAAGTTTTAATTCTTCTTCAACTTTGTGTCATTTTTGTAGAAAGATGACTCCTGCCAAGCGTGTGGAGGAAGTGGAAGTCTTCTAAACTGTGAGACATGCAGCTATGCTTACCATCCCAAGTGCTTACTTCCACCTCTCAAATCTCCTCTTCCCAACAGCTGGAGCTGCCCTGAATGTGTATGTTAGCAATATATAGATTTGATCATTTTGGATTTGATTGATACTGGTCAATGGTCGTGAACGTGATGTTTTGCACTGCTGAAATTAATATTCCTTGATGTTACAGGTAAGCCCTCTGAATGACATTGACAAGATACTGGACTGTGAAATGCGGCCTACTGTAGCTGATGATTCTGATGCTTCTAAGCTTGGTTCAAAGCAAATATTTGTCAAACAGTACCTTGTAAAGTGGAAGGGATTATCGTATCTACATTGTACATGGTAGTTCCTGATCTATTTATTTTTCCTTTTAGTTTTCAATGGGGAGTTATGTTAATTTGACAAAGACTGCTCTATTTAGTTGCCAGCACCCCTCTTCATTTTTTTTTTGGGTGGGGTGGGGTTTGGGTAGGATTGTAAAGGGTCAGATTCCAAGTTGAATCCATTTATTTTTTTAGTAGCATGTATTATTTTTTTAAAATATTAAGGAAACAAAATGACATGTTTACTTGTCTTCTAAAATATAAGGGCCATTGCTTAGAGCAGTGGTAGAAGGTTCGAGCTGCCAGGGTAAATGCCCGGGTTTGAGTCTTGAGGTCGGCCACGCTGTGCAAAAATGGCAAAGGTTAGGACCGACTCCAAATTCACCCCTCCCAGGACCCTTGCATAGGTGGGGGCCGTGGGACCAGCAATGGGTAATGGCCCTATTTGTCTTGTAAAATATAAAGAATAAAGCATTATCTGAATTCGTATTCAAGTACCATCAGCTGATTTTGTATCAGATATTTGTTAATTAGCCTTGTAATATGTCGCGTTTGACAATCCCCACTCACTAGCCACTTACTGCTTTCCTTAGGGTGCCGGAGAAGGAATTTCTAAAAGCTTTCAAGTCACATCCTCGTCTAAAGAACAAAGTGAACAACTTCCATCGTCAAATGTCATCAATTAATAACTCTGAGGATGATTTTGTTGCCATTCGACCTGAATGGACAACCGTTGATCGGATTCTTGCTAGCAGGTTCTACCATCTGACATTTTTATACCATTTTATCGTAAAATTAGGTTTTGTTGTTATTACTTGAGGCTCTTGAGGCATACTGTTAACAGTGGAAAATGCATAATTTCATCTTTTAGTGTTCTCGTGTAGTGCATCTTTTGATTTGAATGTCTCCCTTATTTTCTTATTTGAATTTATCTTAGTTTATTGTTGGTGGATGAATGCACCAATTCATTCATGAAAAAAAGTAATGTGACTAAATCCCCCTTTATCTACTTTCCCTGACTTCACTAGCCTTGAACTTTGAGTTATTTCCAGAAATTTGCATGATACGCATACAGTTTACTCAATAGAGACTCGTACCACTTTTTGAGCAATAAAGTTGAGTTTTTGGGCGTGGAGACATAGTTTGAAAATTTTCTTTTCATTTTTAGTTGGAAGTTGTCCTCTTGGATGGATTTTGGTTTAGAGAACATCCTCTTTACTCATCGATAGAAAGGTGAGTATTGGACCTAAATTTGTTTGCTCTCCATAGTTTTTGGTTGTTGATAAGTAGCAATTTATTGGTATAAAAAGATTATAGTACAAGACAACAATAGGAGATACAATCTTCAGCTCAGTGCTGCATGGGACTAAAAACCCAACAATCCCCATTAAGTCACAAAGGAATGGCTTCCCAAAAACACAATCTAGGCTGAACAACCCCTTGCTTCGCTAAATCATCCATCATCTCATTTGCACTTCAAACTTTCCATCGAAACTAAAGTTGAAATTGAGAGGCTAAAGCTATAAGATCTAATGCCATATGTACTGTTTGATATTCTTTCATTGTAGTTTTATTTTCTCTGGTCCATTTCCTGAATGACATGGGTTGGATGACTCTTTCTGCATTTAATGTTTCCATGAGATATGCTTTGTTCATTTATACGGAGAGACTCGAATATATACCTTTTCAAGCTTTTTAGGTAATGGAATATCCATCTTGGAGCAGATTGACCTTGCTTCTACCAAGCCTTGAATCTTTGGCCTCAAGGTTAGATACATACACAACAAACCATTGAGGAGCAGATTGAGACTATTTATCTGTAATTTTTGTAGCTATCTGATATTTGTTTGCTCACACCGAAGGATCGAAGTATTGGTATTGCGTATTGTATTGGTGGGGTTATTTTAAGAGACGTATTGTATCGTATCATATCGGAGATACGCAAGATACTTATACGTTAAAGATACACGTGAAAATGGTCAAGATATGCATTGAAATACACTTTTGGAGCCAAAACTATTATAAATAAGCAATACATAACATGTAGCATGCTTAAACACTAAAATGGAGAACGTATAATGAGACAAGTGCATTCCATTGAAATTATTATAAAGAATGGGTTTCTTACAAGTAGTAATAGTTTATTGTATAACGAGACAAGTTCTCTTAGTGATTTAACAAAAAAAAGTTCTTTGAAAACCTACCTTTTCTGAGAACTTCTCCTTCAATCTCTAATTTCAGCCACTTGAATGATTGAAAGAAAGGTTTGTTGGTTGAATCTGATTCCTTTTTTATGCTTCAATGTAAACCCCAAGTCAAAAAGGGGGAAAAAAAGAGGTTGAGAGCAAGGAATGGGACTCCCAGGTGGTTATTTCTGTCTTCAGAACTCGTTTCTGAGTTCTGGAATGTGAACAGAAGCTTTTAATGGCCTGTATTGTAACATATTGCAATGTCTTGCATCGTATCACACCGTATCGGCCTATACATCAGCGATACATACTGATACTTTTAATTTCTTTTCCAACCCCTCAACTTGACGTATTGATGAGTCTTGGTATTATCGCACCGTATCGGCCGATAGAATGCAATACTTATCGATACGTGATACTTCTCAAAAAAAAAAAAAGATATGCATCTCACTGTATTGTATCAGTACCCTGCAATACTGGTATGTATCGGCCGATACGATACAATATGGTGCGATACTTTAAACCTTGCTCACACCTTCTTTCAGTCAATTTTTACCCTGATTGATTTAATTTTTTTTGTCTTAATTAAAAAAAGTCTTCTGGGTGATGCTTGATGTTACATGTTAATTTTTTACAGAGAGAATGAAAGTGAGAGGGAGTACCTTGTAAAATGGAAAGAGCTTTCATATGATGAATGTTATTGGGAACTTGAGTCAGACATTTCTGCATTTAAACCTGAAATCGAAAGATTCAATAGAATTCAGTCGAGGCGTCTCAGATCATATTCCAATAAGCAGAAGAATTCTATTCGTGATATGAAGGATTACAAAAAGAAGCAGAAAGAATTTCAGCACTATGAACATAGCCCTGAATTTCTTTCTGGAGGTATGTTGTGCAATTCATTTGAACTTGATTTGTAACTTGCTGTTTCATAACTGGAATATTCTTCTTTTTTGATGTCATAATTTTCGTTGATCATCATCTACTTATTCTCCGGTGTACTTGAAGGCTCACTTCACCCATATCAGCTTGAAGGGCTGAATTTCTTGCGCTTCTCATGGTCAAAACAAACTCATGTGATCCTTGCTGATGAAATGGGTCTTGGTGAGTTCTTCATGTCCAATTACATTGAACACTGAATTTCTTGATTACCATCAGATGGCACATCTAAGGGTTCACTCTCTGGGAACAGGGAAAACTATACAGAGTATTGCTTTTCTAGCATCTCTTGTGGAGGAAAATGTATCTCCTCATATAGTAGTGGCCCCTCTTTCAACATTGCGCAACTGGGAACGTGAATTTGCGACTTGGGCACCTCAATTGAATGTTGTATGTTCATTGAACTTCTCAGTGTAGTTGTACCTTCCATTTCCTGCTTGTCTTTTGTTAAAAATGTGGTTCAGACTGAAAGTAATCTTGCTGCAGGTGATGTATGTTGGTTCTGCCCAAGCTCGTGCTGTTATCAGGGAATATGAATTTTTCTTTTCAAAAAGCGAATTTAAGAAGCACAAGAAAAAAAAGACTAACCAAGCTAGTGGCGAAAACAAGCAAGAAAGAATAAAATTTGATGTCCTCTTAACATCATATGAAATGATTAACATTGATACGGCATCTTTGAAACCAATAAAGTGGGATTGTATGGTAATATCCTATTATCCATTAAGACATTTTCAGTTGCCAATGAAATATTTAAACCATATTGATGCTGGCATATCTTTCTGCAGATTGTGGACGAGGGACATCGTCTAAAGAATAAAGATTCAAAGTTGTTTCTTTTGTTGAAACAGTACTCCAGTCGACATCGTGTTCTTTTAACTGGAACGCCGCTTCAGGTTGAATCCCTATCAACTACTGTCTGTCTTTATGTATATTATTTCTTTGACTTTTAGTATATTCTTCCTATCCGTTATAGCCGACTTTTAGTGTATTCTTCCTATCCGTTATAGCCCTACCTATTTTATTTGATATCCTGTTGATTGAAATGCTTATAATAATGAATTGGGATAAAGAATGGCGTGTGGCTCCTATACCCAGACACAGGACCACGAGAAATGACCACCGCACCCCAATACAAAGGCAGAAATTTCTGAGGGTGCTATGGTCATTTCGCGTGACCCTGTGTCTGGATGCAGGAGCAGCGTGTCGCATGTAACCGGGTAGTGTTCTCTTTCCCTAATGAATTAATTGTTCCTACAGCTTTGCCTGAACTTAATCTGTGCAAATTAAAGATTGCTGACTTACAAAACAAGAGTAAATGGAATGATACTCTGCAAATGCTAATGATTATTTTTTTGTTTTTGTAACTTCTACATTTGATGCCATCATTGTTGCCACATGTCCTTTATAATCAACCAAAAGTTACTGTGGTAGTTAGCCCAACGAATGGCATATGTTTCTTGTAATTGTTGGGACACAAAGCAAGTAAATCTGAACTTTCATGGGGGGCCTGTGGGAGGGCATGGTTGAAAACTTGCCTCATCGCTGCTTGCTCGCCTGGCTTTGGCTGCGCGACCCCCCTCCCTAAACGAGTAAGTAAAGGTAAGGGGCGTCAGCGGCAAAATATCAGGGGTCCATTTTTGCGGTGGTATATCATAAATAAGAATGAGGCCCACTCCAGAAATGGGGTGGGGAAGGAAGAGTGGGCAATTGGGCTCAAAGCAAGAGCAATAGTCGAAAAGGTTTTCTTTTGAAGAAGGGCTACATTTGCGTCAGGTCATGTAGGGACCCTGATCGGCGTGAGAAAGGAAAGGGCGCGACTATTCACGAATGACTGACTAACTGATTCAGGGTAACCTGGAAAAGATCTTCTCTTCCCGTCTTCCAGTTCCCTTCTCAAGCCGGAGATTCCGATGCTGGTGGTTAAAGCATTTCAGTATTTTGCTGATAAGCAACCAAAGAAAAACGAAATTCCATTAAGAGAAGGAACATTGTGATATACAAGGAAACAGCAGCCCCCCCCCCCAAAATGGGCATCAGAAAGAGAGCATCAGAGCAGAAAGAAAAACCCCCAAAAGGCACCCTGGCAACACAAAGACCAGCACCAAAGAGACCAATTACATGTCCAAGAAAATGTATGACCCCCTTCCCTAAAGACAAATAAAAAGAGAAAAGCAAAGTGCAATTGTTAGAAGTAAAATGGGTGTTCCATCTGCTGCTTCTTCAGTATTGAGCTTACCTAGTCTTGAAACTTTGTACTTATTTTCTTGTGTTTTAGTTATCGACTTGCTGTCTTATTCATTTTTTTTTTTGTTGAAATTTTTATACATACTTATTGATTTAATTCATTCTTCAGAATAATCTGGATGAGTTATTCATGCTCATGCACTTCCTTGATGATGGAAAGGTCAGTATTACTGCAGCTTCCATTCAGGTTATGAATAGGAAGACAGATGGTTCTTTGAGATTACTCTGTAGGTTTTACGATCAATTTCTTATGTTAAATGCTTGCAGTTTGGAAGTTTGGAGGAATTTCAAGAGGAATTCAAGGATATCAATCAAGAGGAGCAAATTGCCAGGCTTCATAAAATGCTGGCTCCACATCTTCTTAGAAGTAAGAACTTCATTCTTTACCATTCAGGCTTTTATCCCAATTTATTGTATCATCAAAGTTTGCTTTTTGTTATGATCACGATGCTTAAAAAGATTGGTCGGCTCATGTGCCAAATGATGGTCGAATGTGTGCTCCATAGCATGTGACAATGATTGGATGGACCCCTTTGAAGTTAATTATTTTTTTAACTGAAAGCAAATGAAGGAAAAGTGAGGACAGGAAACATTGAAACCAAAGGCCTACCTTGCATGGAACAGGAAAGACAGAGAAACTACTTCAGGACCAATTGACTTAATAAGAGACCTCACCATGCCTTAGTCTGACCAGTTTGCCTTGGAGTTCAGGCTCATTGGATGTGCGAAAGGGTGTTTTCCCATTGTTTAGGTGGTTAAACTCATTAATAAAGTCTGCCTATCTAGAAGTACATTTTTCTATCCGCGACAAGATTCGAGGTTTCTTGGTTTCAACAAGGCTTGAAACCGAAATATTTTGTGCAGCTGCGGAATTTCGGTCAAAATCTGGAAAGTTTTGGTTGCTGGTTTCGATTGATGATTTCAAGGCTCAAATGGCCAAATTAGTTCCCAAAACTTCTAGAAAACCCTATTTTAGGTCCTTTAAGCATGGTGGAACCCTTAGATTGTGAAAAACCACATACAAACACGTACAAAATGGTAGTTTAGCTTTGGACACTAGGTTGGTAGTGTATGTGGTATGCTATACGATGCTGATAGGTTGGGCCTCTCACCCCAAACGCAACCAGTTTCCCACTGGTTGCTTCAGCTTTACTCCAGATTTGACAAATCTCACAGCACTTGTCTCATACATTGCAGCAGCAGCAATAGGGTTTTTTCCAAAGAAAATCGTGGCCCTCTCCAGTCCTCTTTCTTATTAAATAATGAAGCAACTAGTACAATAATAGAAACTCTAAAAATAAATACTTTTTATACTGTAACAGCAACGCACTTGAAGGCAAAAATATAAGACTTAAAAAGGCTCTTAATGCGCCCAGAACTGGCCCATAAACATAAATCGCAACAGGCTTTTAGAAGCTGGAATCGATGGCCCTTTAAAGCTGGATCTTGATGGGCCTTTAATACTGGTCTTCATTGCTTTAAAGCTGGGCTGGAATTAGGGCTTTGCTCGCTGTCTCTTCCCCCTACAGGGATATACCATTGTTTGTACTTTGGATCTACATCAATAACCCTTCCTTGCTCGCTATTCACTACCCCTGGGTCTTAGTGTAGCATGTTGTTTCCAAGGAACATCCTAGCATAAGGTTGAAAATATAAAATCTGGGATCCATGGAAAAAGGTTTGGCTAAAGTTTTGTTACGATGCCCGTTGCCGACCTGACACACCAACTGTCCTTCATACGGGCTTGGGACTGGCAGTATAAAACATCGGGGGAGTTACTTTGTATTTATAAATATGTATTATTAAAAGAAAGAGGCGGAGCCAAGAACAGTAGAGGATGGGATAATGCAGCCCTTGAAACTCCATTTTCCAAATTAGAAATCAGGGCTAGATAGGCTGCCAACATGTTCATGTCTGAGGATGTTCAATTAAGAATTTTGGACAGAATAACTTGGTCCAAGAACTAATAGCGAAAGAAGAATCTTAACAATAAATTGCAGGGCTTCAGCAGCCTATGAAAGAAGACAGAATTAAAAGACTGGACTGATAGCAATAAGAAAAAATCCTAGTAGCAGATTGCTAGAACCAGAATATTAGAAAGAATATAACCAAGGACAGATTCAGTAATTAGGCATGTAACAATAACTGATGTCACACTAGAGTAGCAAGCAACCAGAACAGAATATTGGAAGTGATATCAGAGAAAAAGGATCTGAAATGGAATAACTTACCAACAGAATATGGGAGACAGTGACTGACCTGCAACAGTATAGAGAAGCCGCTGAGTTCTCTGTTATAAGCTCCTGCAATAGTCGAACAAGGAATAGAAAGGTATCCTATCAATTGCTGGAATAAGAGAGAAAAATAGGGAGATCGATGGAAGAAAGAGAGGAGAAAAAGGAGAAAAGTTAGGAGGCCGCAAGGTGCTGCAGGGGTGGGAAGAGGTTAGATTAAAGGGGGGAGAGAGAATAGACAAGAGAGAGAAGAGAGAGATCAATGGTAAGGGGGAGAGAGTACAAACTGTTTTAAAAATGTATTTTCCATTCATTCCATTGATGGGGTGATTACTTATTTATAAGGCTCCAACATTATGAAAATAGCAACTAACAAGACAGAAACTCGGACTCTTACTTTTGAAATCAATGAGACCAAAGAAATAATAACTTCTAACAGTAAGTCTGACTTGCAATAGACATACTTAGGCCCCATGACTCAGATAATGGCTACCAAATTTAAACGATAAAATTACAAGAATGACCTTGATAATTAAATAAGTCCCTTCTGAGCTTCTTAATAAGTTTGTTCCCCCCTCTCTTATTGAATGGCTTCAATCTATTCCCTCCAAGGAAGAAATCCTCAAAGTGGTCCTCTCCCATAAATTCAATCGTGCCCCTGGCCCTAATGGATTCAGTATGGGGTTCTTCTCTACTAGTTGGGATATCATTAAAGAGGACCTGATCAAGCTATCTGCAACATCTTCTTCAATACTAGCCAGATCCTTCAGGTCAACCACACTTTTCTCTACCTCATCCCTGAAAATGACGGGGCTTCCTCTTTCTCTTATTTTAGACCAATTTCCCTTTGCATTCTCCTCTACAAATTCATTGCCAAAATTTTGGCTAACCGCCTTTAGTTGGTGGTTCCTTTTCTTGTTAGCCCTAACCAATCGGCTTTCATTTTGGGCAGAAGCATTTTGGACAACATCCTTCTCTGCACAGAAATAGTCCGTGGTTTTGACCGTAATTCCCACTCCTTGGTTGCCCTCGTGAACATTGACATTTCCTCCCCCAGTTCTCGGTCCTTGTCAATGGATCCCTTGCATGGTTTTCCTCCTTTAAAGTTGGTATTCATCAAGGTTGCCCTCTTTCCCCTTTCCTCTTCTCCCTTGCCCTAGAGGTTCTTTCTAGAAGTATTCAGTCCAAGTCTGATCAACTCCTTATCTCCCCCATTCCCAAATGTAAAGCCCTCAATCTCACCCATTTTGCCTTTGTTGATGATTTCATGATCTCCCCCATGGCCTCCCCCTCTTCTATCTCGTCCATTATGTACTCCTTTCACCAATTTGAATGTCTCTCCGGCCTCCGAATCAACTTGCTGAAATCCCACATCTTTCTCTTCGGTATCTCAGATGCTGATAAGGCTACCCTCCTCCGCCTTACGGGTTTCTCCCTTGGTACTCTCCCAGTTAAGTACCTTGGTCTTCCCTTGATCCCCGCTAGGTTGACTAGTCATTATTGCACCCCTGTGCTGGACCTTATTCGTAAAAGGCTTCAACTCTTGAAAGGAAAATTTCTTTCCTATGCTGGGAGGGTTGAGTTGATTAGTTCAGTTCTCCAATCCTCTTACATCTACTGGTGTGTCATCTATGGTCTTCCTAATTCCACCACCAAAACCAAGGAATCCTTATTGTGTGCCTTGCTCAAAAGATTCCATTTGAATAGTCCCCTATCTTGCTGGCTCCTCTTGGGTCTGGTACATAATCCTCCACCTTCGGCCTCTAGCTCTCAGAGCTACCATCTCTATGATCACTGATGGGACATCTACGTCCCTCTTGCTTGATCACTAGCATCTCTTAGGTGCCCTCTTTTCTATAGTGGGTGCTTGCTCGGTGTACTCTTCTGGTCATAGTTATCAAGGCGTTGCCTTGACGTCCATGCTCCTTGGTTGCCTTGGACGCCTTGGTCGCCATGGCGGGCGCCTTGCCTCCATGGTGGTGTTGCCTTGATTTTTGACCCTCTAAAACGCTATGGTTGCCTTCCTGCCTTGATAACTATGCTTCTGGTATCTCTAAATTTGCCCCGGTTTCCTCCATTATCACCTATGGTTCTTGGTCCTCCACTCTCCCCTCCCTCCCTAGTCTGTCCCTGGTCTGGGCCTCTCCTCCCTCCCGGCTCCCCCCCTTTGCCTCCTCCCAATCCCCCCCTTGTGATAAGATCCTATAGCTCACCTCCCATAATGGCTTTTTTTCAGCTCCCGTTCCGCTTGGAATTTTGTTGGACCCCACGTCCCCTATGTTCCTTGGCATAACCTTGTGTTGTTCAAAGGGCATATCTCCCACCACAGTTTCATCGTTTGGAGAGTCTTTAACCAATGCCTTCCCACCCAAGCTTTCCTCCTACATAGCCATCTCTATATCTCCCCCTCCTGTATCCTTTGTTGGAATGGTATTGAGGACATCAACCACCTTTTCTTTTTTTGCCCCTTTTCCTGCTCAGTTTGGCAAAAAGCCTTGGCCCCGTAGTGGAAGACCTTTACCCTTTTGTAAGGAGTGGCTTTGGATGGATATGTCGTTCTTCGGTAGTGCTGTTTGTGATATTGTAGGTTAGCTTGTGTTCGGTGCCGTTATCTCTCACATCTGGATAGAGCGGAATCTTCAAAAATGGATTTCCAGCTCCCGCTCTCTTGATATGATTTGGAAAGCCATCTTCTTCGATGTTAGCTCCAGGCTTCACATGTTACCCTACAGATCTATTGTTGACTCCCAAAGGAACAGGCAAATTGTTGTCTCCTAGGGATTACCTGTATCTCTTCTTCAACTTCCTGACCCTTCCTAGGGATTGAGGTTTTGTATAGTTCCCTCCCTTGCTTCCCTATGTATTCCTCTCTCTCCCTTATTCCTCCCCGTTTTCGGGTTTTTGGTAATGAATTATTTATTCACTCAAAAAAAAAAAAAGAAATAAGAAATCCCAACAGATGCTAACTACCAGAGATGGCTTTTATATGGACCCAAAACTGAGCCCATCGCTTTGGGTTTTATATTAGAATTTTGGGCTCTGGTTTCCCAAGTCTCATATTTATCCTGCCACTCTAATGCTCTGCTGCATTATATGATACTACCCTGTGGTGAAACATATATTCTAATGCAACATCATGTAAAGAAAGATTGAAAGAAACTCTATAAAGAAAACTCCAAAGTACAACAACAACAATGACAACAACATGGCCTTAAATCAACTTATCCCAACTAAATGGGTTCGGCCACATAGATACTTGCTCTCTAATCAGCTCTATTTGGAGTCATACATGATACGAAGCATAAGCTAAGCATGTCTTTGCTCACCCCTTCTCTTATGATTATTTTAGGCCTGCCCCTGGCTCTTTTTTTTTCCCTTAATATTAATCAAATCACTCCTCCATACTGGAGCATCCCAAGACCTCCATTGAACATGGCCATGCCACCTCAAACGACTCCCTCTAAGCTTATCATGAATTGGAGCTAATCCTAACTCAGCTCTAATATGGTCATTCCTTATTTTATCCTTCCTAGTTTTCCTACACTTCCATCTCAAAAACCTTATCTTCACTACACATAGATTATTTATATGATACCTCTCTAACTATCCAACATTCTGCACCATACATCATAGTTGGTCGAATGACAGTTCTAAAAAATTTTCCTTAAAAAGTTCTAAAGGAATACACCGATCACATGACACTCAGGACGCACCTCTCCACTTCATCCTCCCTATTTTGATCCTCTGGGCAACATCATCCTTTATGTCACCTTCTTTATTTACGATTGAGCCCAGATATCTAAAACAAACACTTTGGAATTTCCCTCTCACCAATATTCACCTCCTCATTATTAGTCCTAGTGTGGCTAAAGTTACACATCATAAATTCCCTCTTAGTTCTACTTATTTTCAGATCTTTTGATTCCAAGGATGATCTCCATAGTTCCAACTTGTCGTTAATCCCTGCTTTTGTCTCATCCACCAAAACTATATCATCCGCAAACAGTATACACCAAGGAACCTCACCTTGTATGCCTTTGGTTAAGTCATCCATGATAAGTGCAAATCACTAAGGGCCTAAGGTTGATCCTTGATGTAATCAAATTGTAATTGAGAATTCACTACCTTGACCCCCCATAGTTCTGATGCTAGTCACTATACTATTATACATATCTTTAATTATGTCCACATATTTACATGACACCCTTCTCTTTTTTAGTATATTCCAGATTAACTTTGATGCAGATTCATCATCGAATGGGCTTATTTCTTTAGAAAGAAGTCTAGGGTTGGGATATATATATGTCGGGCCTTTGATCCCAAGGGTTTTCTATGTAATAGGCCACTTTAATAGGCCTAAACTAGGGGTACATAGATTGCATAAGGGATTAGCCCAATACTTAGTATATTTTTATGTTTTTTAATTAAACCGGTTCAAATTGGTTGCATCCAATTGGTTCAATTTAAGTGATTTTAGTTACTTTTATTTTAAGTTGTTAGGGACAATTAGGTCTTTTTACTGTTTTAAGTTATTAGCTTTTAATTGTAGCCATTCCCTTCCACGATTTATGAAGGAAGGATTTAGTTTGTACTAGGATTTGACCATTGGCCTTATTATAAATAAAGTTAAATCGTGGGAGGCTCCCCCACAGTTGAATATTTGAAAAAACAGAATTGTTGGCTGCCATTGTTGCTGTTCCTTTGCTCCTTGTGAGTGTGCACCCTTGTGGTTCTATCAAGGTGGAAAGGGTTTGGTGGAATCCGATCGACTCCTTATGCCGTGACGGTTGGGAGGATCTTCTACAGCTGGAAGGTGGTTCTATCCTTCTATCACAGAGCTGCTGCCTCCTTTGAAGACTTGCTGCAATTTCAAGTTTCTTCTTCTATCCCTCCAATCCCAACCCCCATCGATCCTCTTTGTTTTATTTGAATCCCATCATAACCCTAAGCTTCCATTAATTCCCATCGATTCCCATAAACCCTATGATTTAGTTCTAGATAGGGTAAAGCCCTACTAGAAGCCAGTTAAACCAGGACCAATACCAAGGAACTAAGGGGGCTGCTGGTTCAGCAGTTACAATAAGACAGAAGTGTAGTTTTAGGTCAAAATTCTAAGGTTAGGGTAAGGTAATGGATATATAGTTTATAGGATTACACTAGGCAGGTTTTTAAGGTCTTAATGAACTAGGTTTGGTTAGATTTGAATAAGTTTTTAAATTTCAGAAATTTTAGGTTTAGGGTTTCGGGTTTTGGGAATGAAGGGGATGATGAGATTTAGGGTTTTTAGGGGGAATTAGGTCAAGGGTTCTGGTCGAGTGTCACTGGTATGGAGAGGGTGGTTCGGTTGAAGTTTGGTGTGGTTTGGATGGTAGGTTAGATCTGGACAGATTTTAGAGGTTTTAGGTTTTAATGGGGAAGAGGGGGATTAGGGTTAGCTGTTGGAATGGGGGCAGAATGGGGATCGAGTGAAGGAAATGGCCTGCTGGAACTATGGTGTAAAATTGGAACAGATCTGATGGTGGGAAGGGGCTGGACAGGATAACTGGGGTTTAAAATAATTAAGGTTTAAGGGGGATCGATCAGGGTTAGGTTGGATGGAGAAGAAGAAGGAAACTTGCAGAAACTGTAAACACTTGCTGGATTTGCAGATCTGCAACAACAATAACTTGGAGAAACTTGATTGAAGAAGAAGAAGGAGGAATCCACCAGCCCTCACCCTTGATATGACTCACAAGGGGTCTTGATATGACTCACAAGACAGTCTCTGAAGAGAGAAGCAGCAGCAGCAAAGGCCAACAGCAAAAAGCTCGATTTTTTAAAACATGAATTGGTGGGGGAGCCTCTCCCACGATCTATTATTAAAGAGGAGGCCAAAGGCCTAATTCCTAAAACTATTACAACTCTAATCTCCATCCAAAATTGTGGAGAGGTACAATAAGTGATTTAAAACAATTTAAAAGGTATAAAAGACTCAATTGACCCTAATGACTTAAAACAACTTAAACTACTTTGAATAAAAGAAGATTCCCTACTAGCCAATAGGATATGAGCACCTCTTAGCCAATAGGAGCATTTCACTTAAATTAGACCAATTGAACCAATTGGGTGCAACCAATTTAAACCGGTTCAATTAAAAACACAAAATAAAAACTAAGTATAGAACTGAAATAAACTAAACTAAGACTCCTACTAAAACCCTAGGCTTAGGGTGGCTTCTTCAATTCAAGGAGCCTAGGG
Organism: Telopea speciosissima; assembly: GCF_018873765.1. Taxonomy (NCBI): domain Eukaryota; kingdom Viridiplantae; phylum Streptophyta; class Magnoliopsida; order Proteales; family Proteaceae; genus Telopea; species Telopea speciosissima. The sequence goes on from NC_057926.1 coordinate 12,543,729, forward strand.
TCTGCATCACCCTAGCATTCATAATTCTGTCCAGGCCAATTCCCCTGTTAGTTTACCATCAAGTTTCAACCAAAGCTCCTACTCATTAACCATTCCACTCGATCAGAACCCTAGTCCCAGTCTCCGCTCAAAACCCTAATTCCCCGTCATTCATTAATTCCCCAAAAACCCTAAATTCCAGAACCATTACTTCCAACCACTCAAATCCAACCAAATTTGGTTCGAACCTGCCTCCCACTGTCCTCTACATTCGATCCAAAGCCTTGCCCCAAAATCCCCTTTTAAACCCTAGTTCTGATTGTTTTCCTATTTCTCAAAAACCCGAAACCCTAACCCTAATTTCTGAAATTTCAAATCCTTTTCTGAATCTAATCAAACCTAGCTTATTAACCTCCCTAAAACCTGCCTATCATTACCATATAAGATTTAGCTCCATTCTCATTGACCTAACCCTAATTCTGCCCTAAATTATCCAATTCTACCCATTCGAACCAGCAACCTCCTTTTGATCCTGTTGCTTGGCCGCTAGTAGGATCTTCTCCTATCCATAGTTCGAAAATTTGTTTCGTTTCGGTGTTTCAGGCTGACCGAAATATCCGAAGTATCGGATATATCGGTCGAAATTTTGCATTTTTCTATTATGTTTCAGTAGGCCATTTTGGTGGGTTTTAGGCCAAGTTAAGGTCTGAAACTTCATGGAAACCCTATTTTAGGCTATATAAACACATTTAAATGTTCGAATTGCAAAAATAGTCACCCAAAGTGGTGTTTTGAATTTGCACCATTGATTGGCAATGTACGGTCGAATCCTAATGTATAACTTAGTTAATTACACATACACATTGTTTAAGACTTAAGTACTAGAGGACATAATAAATTAATGATTAATAAGCAATTTAAACAAGTAAATTGACTTGGAAGTTGGAAACATAAAGTGAATGACTCATAAGTCATAACTTAAGTCATAATATTATGTACAATAAGTAAATAACAAGTTAAGAAGATGATATCAATATGACAATATCCCCAATAGTCCAATACAAGTCAAGTAGTCATCTAGTGACTCAAATGTTTATAAATATTCTAATAATAATTACTCCGACGTCCAGGATCGACCCCACTCATAGTCCGATGGAGCCTACGTGCATTGTTCTCCGACTGTAGGACAAATGAATGCCACGTCATAGTATGGGAGAAGAAACGACCGAGACTAACGAGGAGAAAAAAACCCAAGAAAACCAGAGCATGTTAAGTCTCGACCGAAATTTCGACCGAGACTAACGAGTTTTGGTATTTATAAAGCTACTTTTGAAAAAAGAATCTCGATATCTCGCGAGATTTTGATTTTGTCTCGAGATATCGTGAGATGGTCAAAATTTCGACAGAGTTTTTGCATTTTTTTGATTCAAGCTTGTGTTATGTTTCGGTCAGGTCGAGATACTCGAAATATTCGAGATCTCGACCGAGATTTCGTGAGATTTAGTACTATGCTCCTATCTAGAGCTACATTAAACTCTCTTGGGACTCTGTTGTAGGTTTTTTCTAGGTCAATAAAGACCTAATGGAGATCTCTCTTGCATTCTCTACATCTTTCCATAAGTTTCCTAAGTAAGAAAATAGCTTCCATCGTGGATCTTCCTGGCATAAAACCAAATTGGTTCTCCAAAGTAGTAGTTTCCTTTCTCAAGTGGGTTTCAATAACCCTTCCCGTAACTTCAACCTGTGACTCATTAATTTTATGCCTCCATAGTTATTGCAGCTCTGAATATCAACTTTATTTTTGTAAATCGGGGGGAACTGCAATGCTTCTCCTTCGTTCATTTGAAATTTTCTTTGTGGTCATAATCTTATTAAACAATTTGGTTAGCCAAGATAAACCACAAATTTCTACGCTCTTCCATAGTCCACACCTTTATAGGTAGACATCCTAATTTTGCGTATATATTTACGTCATGCGGTGTTAAGATGAGTAATGTATCCTCCTGGAGCCTTACTACGAGAAGTTTCATTAAGAGGCCATAAAGTACTCTTTCCACCTCTCCTCAATGTCCTCATCCCTTATTAGTACTCCACCATCCTCGCTTTTAATACATTTAACATGGTTGAGATCTATGCTCTTCCTTTCTCTTATTTTAGCCATCTTATATATAGCTTTCCCCCCTTCCTTTATGTTTAGATTATTATAAAGATCTTCATATTTCTTTGCCCTTGCTCTTCCCACAATCTTCTGAGTTTCGTTTCTGGCAAATATATATCTTTCTAGATTCCTCCATCTCTTTAGTCCTTTGCCATGTCTTAAAACTAGTTTTCTTAGTCTTAAATGGCTGCTTGGACCTCATAATCCCACCACCAAGTCACCCTAAGGGCATGACTTATACCTTTTGATTCCCTTAGAACCTCTTCAGCAACCTTCTTAATATAAGCTGTCATCTCATCCCATATCGTATTAGTATCTCCCACAAAGTCCCACTTTCCTTGTTTAACCATTTTATCAATAAATGAATTCAAGGACTCCCCGTTTAATCTCTAGTCTCTACCACCTTTATCTTAGGGCAAATAGGTTCTCTTATCTTACTTTTTTGCGTAATTAGGCACATATCTAGGAACACCATTCTATGTTGAGTGGTTCGGCGCTCCCCAGGTATAATAACCTTATAGCTCTTACAAAACAATTTGTCAGACCTTCTTGTTAGAAAGAAATCTGTTTGGCTGATATGATGCCCACTTTTGTACGTAACTAAATGCTCCGTCTTTGAAAAAAATGTTCATAATAGATAAATCATAAGCTACTGCAAAGTCTAAAATTGAGACTCCCTCCTCATTCCTTTCTCCAAACCCATAGCCTCCATGTACACCTTCATAGCCTCTACGATCTCTCCCAACATGTCCATTCAGGTCACCCTCTATAATAATCTTTTCTCCCTGGCTAAAACCTTGTACTAATCCATCCATTCTCAAAATTGTATCTTACTACTTTCATCCAATCCTACTTGTGGTGTTTAGGTGCTAGTTATACTGACAATCTCTTTCTCCAACAGAAGCTTGATAGATATAATCCTATTTCCAACTCTGTTAACATTCACCACATCATTCTTTAGATCTTTGCCCACTACTATCGCCACTGCACCTCTATTACTTTAATCTCTTGTATACAAAATTTAAAGTCATCGTACACCTCAGCCTTTTTACCCCTCCATCTTATCTCTTGAATACATACAATATTAATCCTTCTTCTCCTCATAACATCTATCAACTCTAGAGTCTTACCCGTTAAGAATCTGCTGTTCTAAGATGCTAATCTAATCCTACGCTTTTGGACTGGATTCTTAACTTGCACTTGTCCACTGTGCGAGAGCCCTTGCCTATTTGTCATCACATCTGGCCGTGTCGCTTATAGTGGATGCCCTAGGAAAAAGGTCGATAGGACATGATACTAAAATAGTGATGTACTCATGAAGTAGGATCCATGCAAAAGGTGATTGGCTGAATATAATAAGGTGCAGGCTGCATACCTACCGTACAAAAATATAAATATAAATATACAGAGGATAGAATATAATGAACTAGGTACCTAATGCATTAAACAAACAATCTCTACACTTGATATAGGGCACATAACATGGTGCATAGTTGCCAGGAAATCAGAAAAGGTCTGACAACTCAGGCAAACATATAGGATACGTATCCACATGAAAGTTTATGCTGAAGATTTATCATCAAACTGGGCTTCTTTGCTTCGGAATAAGTCTAGGGTTGGATTATATACATTTTGGGCCTTTGATCCTATGAGTTTTTCAATGTAATAGGCTACTTTTATGGGTCTAAACTATGGGTAATAAGGTTATACACGGGGTTAGTTAGTAGATTTCTTTTATTTGGTTTGTGGTCATGTGATCACTTAAGTGACCATGTGACTTGGTTAAGTGGTCATGTGACTATTTAATTATTATGTCAGTTGGTTGGATTAGGACTCTATTAGTCCAGCCATATTTTGAGTCTATTTCCTTTAGTATTTCAGTTTCCTAGTCAGTTTAGGTTACCTATTAGGTTAAGGATTGGGTTAGGCCTTTCCATTTTAGTGGAGTCTATTTTTGAGTCTTTTTCATAGACACAAATTTTGATTATGACAAGCTTTTTTGCTGCTCTTTTTCTCCATTGAAGATTTTTGTCTTGTGTTTGATCCATAGTTGTCAAGGCGGCAAGGCAACCACGGCGTTTGAGGGCCTTCCTAAGCGCCTTGGCGATAGGGCGACCGCAAGGCGGCGCCTTGGTGTACAAGGCGTTCTGGTGTTCTGTTTTATTATATAACCATTTTATTTGGCACAAATTGCATATTAAATATTATATAATTCTACTTCTTTGCCAAATAAATATTAAAGAGTCAAACCAATGCAAGATATTCATCAAAAAATAAATTAACAAACTAAGTTCATCATATTATCATAGCAATAATGCAATATAGCATATGAAATATAAATATGAAACAATATTATAAATTATTAAATATGAAGAATAAAGGGTTGGTAAATTAGTATACTTACCTCTGTGATGCCAAAATGAGTGCCTAGGCAGCAGGCCCTAAGGTTATCCACTATATTTCTACTTATGTGACCCTGTTAGTCAATACTCAATAAAAGAAAACATAACATAACCTAAAATAGTAAAATGCCAAAATTAAGTAATCATTAAAGCTTAAACATTCAAATACTTAAAGTGAAGAAAAGTCTAAAAAACAAAACCATCCAAAATCCAAAACAAATTGTTCGGTAAGTACTTCACAACTTCAAATTTTAATCCCAATTAAGTATATTTAAATCTTCTTCCTTCTATTGCTTGTCCACATCATTACTTTCTATACCAAAATCATCCTCAACATCTTCATCATCACGTAGATCTTGTTCATTCAACTCCAACCCGAATTCCAGTTCTTCATTTGAAAACTCCTCAACCCTTCCCCTACCACGCCGTGAATAAGAAGAGGCAACGGGTGGAACTACTCCACTGGTTGATGGTCCAGACCTCCTAGCTCTATTGGTGCCATAAAACGAGGAAGATGCCCTAGTTATTGCTGATATAGTTCTCCAAGTGAGATCATCCCCAGGATGAACTAATTCATCATCTGATGCCCCAGTTATCCACTTACTACTCCAATCTAGCTCATCAAGCTCCTGTGGATCATAATTTGTGCTTTGTTCCTTTCTTTCTTGGAACCTTACTTGAAGACGATGGTTATACTGGATGTAGACAAGATCATTTAAACGTTGATGCTCTAACCTATTCCTCTTCTTGGTGTGAATCTGAAGAACAAATAAACAATATGAAAATATTACTTTTTATTCTTTAAGTCATTCTTTCATAAAACCACACAAAAAACAAAAAATAAAAATAATATTAACTAAGTACTGAAATACTCAGTTACTTACAAACTCAAATATGCTCCAATTGCGCTCACAACCAGAAGATGAACAACAAAGACCAAGTAAGCGCCTTGCAAGCTTTGTAAGCTCAGGTGTAGAGCTTCCATGTTTTTCCCACCAAACAACTATAAATATATATAATATATATAAGAAAAAATATAGTTTAAATTAAAATCAACGTACAATACAAAGTACAAACAAGTGAAACAACTAAACAATATAAATTAAAAGGAAAAATACTTACTTGGATTCAACTTGTCCCTTTATCTAATAGCCATCTCCTTTGCAAAAGATCCTCTAGTTCCAGTATAAGCAGCAGATTGTTCACTGATCTTGTCTTGCAAGGTTGTATCAGGCACCATCCTTGCTAGAATATCATTAAAGGCATCATTTGCTTTATGCATCAAAGAGTTGGCTAAAGATTCATCTGATTCCATCTCAATTGCTTTAAAGTACTTGCTAGGATTGAGGAGAAATGCTGCCAAATATATTGGTCACTCCATCTGACTTGTCCAACGCCTATCAATAATCTTTACAATCTTCTTCCATTGCAATATATACTTCAGGCAATGCAGGCCTCTCATCTCCATCTACTATCCTCAATACTTGAAGAAAAGGCAATGATGCTCTCAAACAATCCTGCACACCATTCCAGAAAGGTGTGGAAATAACTATTTCAACAATTTGCTTCCCTGCCTCTGTATGTGACAACTTAGAATGCTCCCAATGGTCAGAAAGAAATAATCTCCTCAAAGCATCCTTATGCTTCAATAAGCTCTGAAGTGTTAAAAATGAAGATGCAAATCTGGTTACTCCAGCCCTTACTAAGTCTGCTCCTTATGTTTGTACCCTCATAGCTTCAAGAAGGCGAGCATGCCTATAGATGAAGGTAGTAATTTTTCTTCCCGTCAAAATCACAGAGTTGTATATTTTTATATTGCCCATCTCCTCCATCATAAGGTCTAGGCAATGAGCTGCACATGGAGTCCAAAACAACTTCTTTCTTTTCTCCATTAATAACCTTCCAGCAGCAACATAATTGGAAGCATTATCAGTGACCACTTGAACCACATTCTCCTCTCCAATCTCCTCAATCTTACTATCAAGGAGGTCAAATAACATTTTTGCATCTTGTATTTGACTTGATGCATCCACAGACCCCAAAAAAAAAGTTCCTTCCGTACAGTTGACAAGAAAATTAATCAAGTGCCTGCTTTCCTGTCTGTCCACCCATCAGACATGAGAGTGCACCCTTTTCTCCAAGAGATTTTATGTTTCTTTTTTATTTCATCAACTTTCTCCTTCTCAGACTTCAATAGAGGAACCCTATAACCATGAAATGAAGGGGGCTTGAAACCTGACCCATATTGTCCAATTGCCTTAACCAACTCCTCGAAGCTCCTTAGCTTCAATGAATTGAATGGAACGCCGCTTTCAAAAGCCCACCTTGCAAAGTAAGAATGAAGTTTATCTCTTTCCTCCTCTGATCTCATATGGTTCTCCATTGTAGTCTGTTGGGGACTTTTACCGTGCCTCTCTGCAACAACCACTTCAGGAGTCCGCTTCTTTACATGAGCATCCATGGGACCCCTTACTTGTTGTTTGACTATCGTCTGAATGACAACTTTTTTTGTTTGAAGTTGTTCCAGAGCTTGGAATAAGGCTTGAGCCCCCACCCCCCAAATCGGACTCTATATGCCCTTCTTCGACCCTTTAACAGGTGAATCTCCACCGCCGACATCCAAATCATCCAAATTTTCCATCCTCCTCTTCTTGTTTTTCAAGATCGCTTTTCTCATCTCTTTAGCAATTTCTGCAGTTGTCTTTGAGCACTTGGCTACATCTCCATAGCCACCAATCAAGTGTTGCTTCAATCTTTTTATTCCTCCCTTGGTGTCCACCCCACAAAGGATACACTTGACACAATTTTTGTCTTCTAAATTAGGCCAGTATCCATACTTTCACCCCGGATCATTAGACTTAGCCTTTCTTTTTGGATCCTTGCTTAGATCAATCCCTGACCCCGCTGTACTTATATTTTCAGCCCCACTACTACCATCAACATTGGCCATTGTACTCCCTTTGTCTGATGTTTAGTTGTCTACAATGACAAAAAATAGAAAAAAATAAAAAATATAGAGAATTGAAGTGTATAAAAACTTAAAAAGTAAAGAAAAAAACAACATAACAAAAGAAAGTGTAATCAAACTATCACAGATTCACAATAGAGTAAAATACTAAAATCAGTAAATCAGCATTCAGCAATGAGCCAATGATAGAATCAATCAATCATGGAAGCTTTAAAAAAAAATTGAAAAAAGAACCGAAGTGGAAGAGGAGAAGAACTGAAGAAGAGAGAATAAAAATAGAGAATTGAAGTGTTTGGCTGTTTGCTAGTCCATTGCTGAAATTTGAAACTCTAAGCATTGAAGCATAAAAAATGAAAAGAAAATCAGGAAAAAATGAAATTTGGAAGTGATCACAGATTAGAGATTTAGAGTTAGACTAATGAGGAAGAGAAGAAGTGAAGAACTGAGACCGGAAGAAAAACAGACACTTACTGTTACTGCTGGCTGGAAGATGCTTCTGGAATGCTGGAGTAAAGGAAGACAATCGGTGCCGGAAGATGTAAGAGGCCAATGCTGCCAAAAGGAAGAAACACAGAGTCACAGAAGGTTAGAACTTAGAAGAACAGGGTTTAGACTTTAGATTTTAGAAGAAGAAAAGAAAAAAAAAATGGCACAACTCTTACCGTGGAAGCTGGAGATGTCGCCGGTGGGGGACTGTTGGACTGGGGGTGGAAGCTGGAGATGGTTAGAGAAAGGGTTTAGAGTCTTTAGACTTTAGAAGAATAGAAGATAGAGGTTTAGAGTTTAAAAGGAAAAAAGAAAAAAAAAAAACACAGAAAAAACACTATTTACTCACCTTGCTGCTTGCTGGAGTTGGGGTAGCCGGAGGAATATTAATCGGAGTCAGAAGAGGCGGAGGAAGATGGAGTAAATCACCACTGCCAGGGAGAAGGGGGACATGGAACAGCAGCAGCATAAGAAAAAAAAACGAAAAATAGAAGAGAAGAAGAAGAAAAGCAGGAGATGACTTACGGACTTACCTTTAAGGCTGGAGATGTTGCTGGACGCCGGTGGAAGTTGGAGATGTCACCGGTGGAGGTTGAGGCTGGAGAAGAGAAGAAGAAGAAGAACAGTAGAGGTTAGAACTTAGAAGGGGTTTAGATTTTAGAAGGGAAAAAGGAAAAAAAAAAAGAACAATACTTACAAGGCTGCCGCTGGAGATCTCGCCGGACGCCGGTGGAGGATGGGCACTGAGACTGAGAGGGACTGAGGAGTGAGGTCTGACAGAGTCGGTGTCGGAAGTCACTGCTGCTTCTCTTTCTCAGTCCTCTTCTTTTTTGCCTTTTTGGTCAAATGGGTTAGGGGTGAGAGTCGTGAGATGGTGAGTTCAATCGATTTAGGTTTTTTTTTTTTTCTTCTTTTTTTAGCATATGATTCCATGCTTCTTAGAGCATGAAACCAAAACCATAACAGCAATGAAATTATGTCAATCAGAATATCTTAAATTACATAAAAAAAATTCAAAAACAGAAATATTTTTTGAAAAAAGACATCAGGCGACCGCCCAGAAGCATAGGCGTCCTAAGGCGACTCCTTGGAGACCCTGGCGCTCGATTTTGCGACGTACCATAAGGCGTCCTATCGCCTTGGCCTTGTGAAACCGCCTGGACGCCATGGCGACGCCTTGATAACTATGGTTTGATCAAGGCTGGTTGGATTGGTGTTTGATCCAATCGACACCGTGCAGTGTGAAGCCCGGGTGGTTCGTTCAAGCTCTCCATGTTCTCCATTGGTGTTCTTCAAGGAACTTCAATCAAACAAACTGCTGCCCTAGTACTTCTTTAACAACAGTAAGTTTGAATCATCCCTAACCCTAGCCATTCTTCTTCTAATCCTCTAAACAACCAAACCCTAGAAATTCCAAATCTCTCTCTTTATAAAACCCAAACCCTAACTCTAACCATATTCCCTTGCTGCCGATTCATTCCGGCACCCTTCCATCCATTAATTCTTAACGTAACCTTTAGTGGAAGACTCCCCAACATCAACTTGACCTAACCCAACCATCAAACCTTAGACCCCACTAAACCCTAACCGTAATTTGAGCAAAATCACCTATTTTGAACCGAACTATATATTCAGTTCAGATCCTGGTTATTGGCTCGTAGTTTGATAATTCAAATCTAGGACTACATTAGTTTAATATATGTACTTTGAGACCTATGATACAGTGGATCAAACAAAGCAAAACGGATTAGGCAAAGAAAAGTAGTGAGAGTTCATTAAAAAGGAATAATTATCTCAAGACTTCCCACATGTAACTCCATAAGCAGCTAGATGCAAGCAGCGACACATTAAAGGAGGTACAACATACACAACAAACAAGAAGGAAGGAGGGGGGGTGGGGATACATACACAACTAGCAACAACAATTGAACCAGGGTTCCTACCAAACTGAGCCGAGGAAGATTTTACCAGAGAGACAAGGGGAAACTGGCCAATCTCCACCAAGATGTGCCTATAGAATCTTACTGCAGTGATGTATCCGAACGCCTACAAATACTGCCGTGGACAGTAGAGCCTTGAGGCTGTGCTGGCCTTAGGCCACAGGCGTTCTTGGGATTGCGAGGTTAGGGATGGAAAGAGGGAGTAAGGTTGGGGCTGGGGCCGGGAGGGATGAGCGTAGGGTTGGGATTGGGGGTGGGAGATGATCAAGGATGGGTAAGGCAGTCGGAAATCCTACCGTTGCATGGTTGGTTCACGGTTTTTTTTGTTTGTTTGTTTGTGCCTTCGGTAATGAGGTTAGGGGTGGTTGCTATACTTTCGGTAATGGGGTTGGGGGAGGGATCACTGCACTTGCTGTGATGTGGAAGGGAAGCAAGAGAGTCGGGGGATGGGGAGAGAGATCACTGGGGCGAGAGAGTCGAACATTGGGCAGATAGAGTCTAGGGTGGGGAGATCTCTGTGGGTGAGAGCATTGGGGGATGGGGAGGGAGTTCACTGGGTGAGGGAGTTGGATGCTACCTGTACCTTCATCGATATATCAGAGGTCGCTGCGCCTTCGGTGATGGGGAGAGGAATCGTTGCAACAAAACTCTGACCCTTTTTTTTATTCTTTACTCTTTTTTTTTTTTTTCTGTGCCTTCGGTGATGGGGAGAGCGGTTCCTTGTGCCAATCAAAATCAAATCTGACAAATCCCTGGTTACGTTGAAATCGAACGAACTATTTGACAAAAGCACTCTTCCTCTCTCCCTGAATTGTTTGTAGTCCAAATTTGACTACAGAGGGGTGGAACTTTGGACATTCCCATTTGATCTCTGCGATCACTGGGAGAGTGGTGTTCCCGCTGAGATGAGGTAGAAGGCACTGTTATGGAGGCAGATTCTTCAGTGTTTCCAAATCTGTTTGATGAGTACCCTATAGCTATTCATCATAAGCTGGTAAAAAAAGAGAGGCGGAAAATTTCTACACCCAACATCCTAATTTTACTCTCCTTTTAGTGAATTTTTAACTCCTTACAGTACTATGGACCATAGTTGTCAAGGTGTTAGGGATCCAGGGCATTCGAGGTCCTCCCTAAGCGCTTAGGCGGTTCCTAAGCGGCCTAAATTGCGCTCCAGTATTATTTTTTTAATATATCGGTTATGTGTGTGAAACAATCAAAACACACATTTGTTTTATATGTTCTTGGAATTGGTCATTTTCAGGTATACCTAGTCTCACATTTGGTTAATACTGTTCTTAGAAAATATGATGTTATCAATAAGTAATTAACCTGCTCTCGATTTAGAGAAATGTTCTTGTTCTCTAAGAAATTTGAGTGATCAAATGATTTTATTTTTACATGAGACTTTTTGTATTAGGTAGAGCACAAAACCAGCTTTCCAACAAATCCAAGATTGCTCAAATCTGATTTATATTGAAGGAGTTATGTTCCAGTCAAACCTTATTTGGTGTGCACGAATGTTGCCAAAATCGTTCTGGATAAAAATATTTTATTAGATATCAAAACAAATGAATATTTTACCGCACTTTTTTTTTTTGCAATGTTTTACCATATTAAGATTTATGGTAATTTTAGATTTGAGAAAAACCCCAACATTAGAAAGTTAAAAATTTCACCTACCGCCAAAAATCCAATTTTTGCTCTTGAACTGGGGGGGTGACTTTTTATCCTTTTGGAATTTGATTTTTTTAACTATTCTTTTGGATTCAAATAGGGGGTAATTTCTTATTTATGAATAATATCTTAAGTAAATGAAATAAAAAATATAAAACCATTTACTTTGGCATAAATAAGTGCCAGAACCTAGTTCGATAAATAAAAAATATAAAACCATTTACTTTGGCATAAATAAGTGCCAGAACCTGGTTCGATGCCAATTAAACCAATGTTAGGCGTCCTACAATAGGGCGGCAGCCGCCTAGGCCCCTAGAAATCCACCTGGACACCTAAGCGGCGCCTAGGTGACGCCTTGACAACTATGGTCTGGGCTGGTTAGAGGAGCCAATGTTGATGATCATGGTCGACTGGGTGCAATGGTGGAGCTGGGACTTATATCTCTGGTAGAACCATACTTAGACAATGTACTAAGCTTCCCCTATCTATATGGTATTTAATAACAACTTTATGGAAATGTTTGGTGTTATCACCTTGAGCCAGCTCTTTATGACTCCAATAAATTTCTTCCCTTCTGTGAGAGTTTTACATAGCTCCTTAGCTTCCAAACAAGCACTCTTGTCAGTTTTAGCTAGAATGCTTCTTCCTCCTCCCTGTCAAGATCAAGATTAAATGTTGCAGCTTCTCCTGTTTCATGCTGCCATTCTTTGACTTGTTCCTTTAGTAAGCTTCCTTTTGGGAGCCTTAACTTTTGATATTCGTGTAGAGGTAACCATCGCTATGGTTTTAGATGTCTCCCCCGACTTCTGGTGTATCAAGCTACAACTTCTCAAATTGGAATGGGCGCTTACCTTGAGAGTTGAAAACCACTCTGAACATAAGGGAAGGGTGATCAGAAGTCCTCTGGTTTACGATTTTTACGTTGTGTAAATAACATAAGTTGTCAAGGCGTCGCCTAGGCGTCCAGGCGGTTTTGTTGGGGCCTTGGTGACAACCGCCTTATTGCAGGGCGCCTTGCACTGGTTTTTAGTGGTACAGGGTTCCGGTATTGACCCTTATTTATGCCAAATATCATTTAAGTAAATGTTTTAAGATATTAATCTTAAATAAGCAAATACCTCCCTATTTGAATCCAATAAAAATATTTAAAAAATTAAATTCCAAAAGGATAAAAAGTCAACCCCCCAGTTCAAGAGCAAAAACTGGATTGTCGGCGGTAGGTGAAATTTTCAACTTTCAAATGCTGGGGTTTTTCTCAAATCTAAAAATTCTATAAATCTTAATATGGTAAAACATTGCTAAAAACCAAAAGTGCGGTAAAATATTCATTTGTTTTGATATATAATTTTTTTTATTTTTTATGAGTGATTTTGACCGCATTCGCGGATACCAAATAAGGTTTGACCGGAACATAACTTCTTCAATATAAATCAGATTTAAGCACTTTTGGATTTGTTGGAAAGCTGGTTTTGTGCTCTAACTAATACAAAAAGTCTCATGTAAAACTAAAATCATTTGACTAGTCAAACTTCTTAGAGAACAAGAACATCTCGCCAAATCGAGAGCAATTTAATTACTTATAGATAAGATCATAGTTCTGATGACTTGATGTGACTTAATGTTATTTTTTGATGACTTGATGTGGCTTAATGTTAATTTTTGATGACTTGAGGATGCTTAATGTTGATTTTTGATTATATAAGGTATAAATTGTAGCATACTAAAATATTGTAGCACACTAAATAATTTTAGAAAGGGGGGAAATAAAAAGTAACACTTGAGGGCGCCTTGGTCGCCTAGACAACGCCTTGGCGGGCGCTTTGTCACCTAAGCGCTTAGACACCTCTCCACCGCCTTGGATCGCCTTGCCGCCTTGACAACTATGGTAAATAATTAGATGTTCTTATAATATTATATAAAAAAATTGATGGTTTGGCACCAAAGTTTGTGAAATTTAACTCTTAACTGAGCTTGGTTAGGTAGTTCAAACCAAAGGTCTGGTTTGGAGGAACAGTGCCTTTTTACAGTTAAGGTAATCTGTGGTTTGAATGGCCACCCTGCCAAGTTGCTTCCTTCATTTTCATTGAGCTATCAGTGTAATGTTTTGTTTGTAAGTATATTTTTTTTATTTTTTGGCTATGGCTTTTTGGTGGTGGTTATCATAAAGGATCAAAACTCTCTTTCTCTCTCCCCCATTATTAATTATTAACTACTCAAGTTTCTTGAGATTGGTGGAAGACTAATTGATTACTATTAGTGCAACTGTAGGAGTCAAGAAGGATGTCATGAAGGATCTTCCCCCCAAAAAGGAACTTATTTTACGAGTTGAATTAAGTAGCAAGCAGAAAGAATACTACAAGGCAATTCTTACTCGTAACTATCAGATACTAACTCGAAAGGGTGGTGCACAGGTACTACTGGCTTATTTTAATGACTCTTGTGTTCTAACACGGATAAGTGTTGCTCAGACCGTCCAATATTCCATAGCAAATGTGCTAATGAAATCGTGCAAGCTTTCTGACACAATTGAGTGTTTTTCCTTTATGTTGATCCAGATTTCGCTAATCAATGTTGTTATGGAACTTCGCAAGCTTTGCTGTCATGCTTACATGTTAGAAGGAGTTGAACCAGAAATAGAGGATTCGGATGAGGCTTACCGGTAATTTCATATTATTTGGTTTATGATAACATTGACTTCATCTTTTCGTGATCTATATGGATTTGTGGTTTTAATCATCATGCTTCTAATCTATTGAGGAACAATTGATTTGTTTTGCATGTCTCATTGTAATATGGATAATTAAATAACTGTAGAGCTAGAATGAGATCATTAACTATTTGATTCTTGCGTGTAAAGTAATTTTCTGTGCATTTGGAGAAGAATCTTTAAGTTATTTAGATGATTGATAGTTGGTACTCAAATTTCTTTCTTTTATTTTCCCCCCTATAGAGATCGTTCTGTGAAAGTGTAGTGTGTGAGCGTGTATCTATCCATGATAGGGGAATTTATGTAATTGTCTCATTAATATAAATATTGATTATTGAATAAAGGTTGGAAGGTTGAGTGGGGTCTGCACTCTCCCTTTCGATCTCCTTTTTCTCCTCTCTCTCTTACTTCCATTTATTGTTTAGTGAAGTTCTGATTACAGGATCTAGAACTTCTGTTAGTGAATTTTTCATTTTGTAGCTGACCCCATTTAGTTGGGATAAGGCTGAGTGGTTGTTATTGTTGTTGTTGAATTTTTCTTTTTGTACGGTGTTTCTTTTCTTTCTATCGCCAGGCAGCTGCTAGATTCTTCTGGAAAATTACAGTTACTGGACAAGATGATGGTGAAGCTCAAAGAACAAAGGCATAGAGTCCTTATTTATACACAATTTCAGCACATGCTGGACTTGCTAGAAGATTATTGTACGTATAAGGTATGTTTCTGATGCAAGTTTGGTTTCTTTCACATGGTGGACAGCATTGCAGTTATGCCCTAAGAACTTTGGTCTAATGCTCTATTGCACTTGTTTGTAAGAAATGGCAATATGAACGGATTGATGGAAGAGTTGGTGGAGCTGATAGACAAATTCGCATAGATAGGTTCAATGCCAAGAATTCTTCGCGATTTTGTTTTCTGCTGTCTACAAGAGCTGGGGGTTTGGGTATTAATCTTGCAACTGCCGACACTGTTATAATTTATGACAGGTACATTTTTGGTTTCTTTAATTAGTGGTATCAATTTTCTTTTCCCATATTCCGTGTTCTGCATTCTATAACCTAGCTTTTCCCTGCACAGTGATTGGAACCCCCATGCTGATTTACAAGCAATGGCTAGAGCTCATCGGCTTGGTCAGACCAATAAGGTAAAATTTTATTCTGTAATTAGTGGCAAGGAAGACAATTAACGGGTTGTTGGTTAAATGGTTTTTATGTTTGACATCTGAGCCATCTTTAAGTGGTTTTAATCACATTTTGTAGGTAATGATTTATAGGCTCATAACACGTGGTACCATTGAAGAACGGATGATGCAGATGACCAAGAAAAAAATGGTTTTAGAGCATCTTGTTGTTGGCCGGCTTAAGGCACAGAACATCAATCAGGTATGCTTTTTCTGTTTATTGCAAGAGATACATTGTTTTTTCTTCAATTAGATGGAGCTTTTCAAGGCAATCTAGAAACTATAAATGCATGCCCTCGTCAGAGTAAAATTAGAAAATATATGATCTCTGTTCGATGATTAATAATGATATTCCAAAAAATAGAAAAGCATTCTGCAGATTCCCTCATCTTCCCCCCCCCCCCCCCACTAACTTTCTGTTTCACATCTTTCCTTTGCAGCAGTAATTTCCCTAGATTCCATCATCTTCTACCTTTCAAAACCCTAACCCTAGTTGCTGCCCAAATCCATCTAACCTACTTCTAATCATCCAAAACTTGTAAAACCTATTTCATTAGACTCCCCCACACCTGCCTAGCTTTACCATATAAGAATGTCCCTAATCCTAAAATTTATCTAAAACTTCAAATCTGCCCCCCATCGATTCAGCAGCTTACAGATCCTGGCTGTGCTGGCTCCTAGTGGATCTCCTATTTATCTAGGACTACATTATGGAGGATGGGGAGTGATTCATTGACGACAACACTTTGCGGAAGAGTATTGGTAATTTTCCTCAGATCTGGTATCCAGAATCTGCCAATTGCAGATCCAAAGTTGGTGGTATTTCTTTTAATTTAATGTCTGAAGAGATGAAACAGTGACTAAGAGGAGCTTTTGTTAGGAGACGAAGTGTGGGACACGTTACAAGAGTTGAGTGTCAACAAATTTCCAGGTCCCACCAAAAAAATAGGAGTTCCCATAATTGGAACCTCCCAGGATCTCAAGACATCACTGCTAAAACCTTCATGCTCTAACCAGAATGTTTTGAACCGGAAAAGAGTATTTATGGCTCTTGGAATCACTTCTGAACAGATTAGAATTGAGGCATGATCTGAACCAGTCCGTGGAAGTAACCTTTTGAAAACATCTATGGAAAAAATTCAACCAAGCCCCGTTGCAAAAACCACTATCCATAACTGCCGCCACATTCCCCACCCTACGATGATTATTCCATGTGAATTTGCATCCTCAAGAACTTAATTGTATTAGAGAACGCACATCAACCATATCCGCAAACTCCCCTGCCGATCCAAGTTAAAGGCTCCTGGCCCCCTCTTCTCATTAGAAGGCAACTTTGCATTGAAATCTCCCAACTTGCATGAACAGCAGTAAAAAACATTCCCCCCCCCACCTCTAACACCATAGAAAAAATAATATATTGATCCGACCAACATATAACAGAGGATTTCGAACAAAAATTCTTCCACATTACCCAAAGGTGAGGATGTTTACTATCCCTGACATTCTGAATAAAATTCGAAGGTTTTAGGTCTCGGTTTCGCCCCTGGTTTCGCCAGGCCACGAAACCGAGTTCTGCTAGATCTCGGCGAGTTGGTGTATTTTTTCCCGTTTTGACTCGGTGGTGGGTTTCGGTGGCCATATGGCCAAGATAGCTCCTGAAACTTGACATCCACCATATTTTAGGCCTTCTAAACACAATGGAAACATTAGTTTTTACAAACTCAAACCCAAAATGGTACTTTGACTTTGGACTCTAGGTTGGTAGTCTACGGCATAGGTGAGCTCTACCTTAGGCTGTTCCACACAATATTTAGAACACATAATTAAAGTAGAGGTGTAAAACAACTTAATTAAGCATTAGGGTTTATAAGCAGCAGAACCCAATGCACCTCCTTCTCAATTGAACCCCCAGAACTCCCTTGCAACACAACCTCCCTTCTTTCCGGCCTAACACCACCCGCGATCAACTTCCACAGTTACACCCTCCAACCACAGCACCCTGCATGAATCACTCACTTGCATGTCCAAAGCGTCTGCGCCGGGCACACCTATTCTAAGGTTCCTCATACACAATATATGGGTTGAAGAAATGAGGATCAGAACTCCCTTCTTGTTCCCTCTCCACCTGCACAACATCCACCCGAGGGGAAGAGTCATCAAACTCCATGCACACGTGAGCAAACTGCTGAAAAGCCAAACTCTGCGTACGTCGATCAAGGGCCATCGGCCTCCCTGCTGCCTTCTCTAATGGAAAGAGAATCTCCTCATGCCAATACTCCTACTGCATATCCGGAAATCGGATCCAAACCACTTTTAAGAAGTTACTCCAATCATTTACATTAAAATCCTCCTTCCATTGCTGAAAACTCGAAACTTGTCCTGCAATACGAAGAGGACCCCGACCCCAAGCAATAGACATATCATCCTCAAAAATCAAACCCACACATCAGTGAGGAGTTGGTAAATCATGGTTCCCATGAGAATGAGATGTTCCCTTGATTGTACAAGGATGTTGCTCTCTGGATCAGGTCTGCAGTTCTTCCATTCAATGACATCCACTTTGTTTCCAAAGCTAAATCTCCCTCCATCTCTTGAAAGTTGAGGCTTACCTGCCCTCTAGGCCAGACCGGTTTTTGAAAATAAAAAGAAAAATCAATTTTAGGCTACTGCATGTTTTTTCTTTTTTTGTTATAATTATGTGTTTCAAGGTCAAGAATTGAGGGTGAGTTCAGGTCCATGTCACATACTGTGCCAGTTTTGTGGTTGAAGATTTTTCTGAAAGAGTTTTATTTTGCTTGCCATCAGTGTCACTCATTATTGAGTAGAGCATGAGACGATGAAGGGTGTTTAGGTTGATCACCATTTCATCAAGGAAAAATTGATACTTGGCCTTCTAGATCCTCCTTATGTATGGCAGAGTGATTAGCTTATAGATCTTCTTGCCAAGGGTTTAAGAATTTAGGTAGTGGACAATTCCAATAGTAAGCAAGTTAAGATTGCATGATACCATGATACCGTGAACCAAGTTGAGGTGAAGTTTTCTAATATGCAAGTATGTGGGAGACTTCAATTTATAAATCTTAGTGTATACAAGTTGAAGGAGCAATACCGCATTTCTTGTTTTATCAGGAGGATTTGTATAGCTACTTCATTTAGTTTCTAGTTTAGTAGTGTTTTACACACAAGTAATTTTGCCATTTAATTTTTTGACTTAAGCTCAAGTCAAAATATTGCTATGGGTTGTTTCAAGTATGTAGGATCTTTAATTTATATAAAAAAGTATGTATGAGGGCGACATGAAGCTCTCAGGATTTCCATCCTCTCTCCTCTTCTTTTCTCTGTTTCTTCTTCTTTCTCAAAACCTTAACCCAGCCAAGTCAGTTTGATGCAAAGTAATGGTGTACTCAAGGAGGAAGAAAGGCCAGCCCAGTCAAGCCCATAATTAGGTCCACTAACTATAGTTATAACCAGCCCACATTAAGCCTTAAGACTTAATATAGTCAGGCCCATACGCTGGTCATAACTTAAGCCCATAAAGAGCCCATGTGTAGCCATCGGACAACGGGCTTTAGATGATCTTGGTGGTGATACCAAGTCATATCCCCACATTTCTTCAATTCTCTTTCTTCACATACTTTACTGTTCTGTCGATTCTAGAAACCATTACTCCTCCTACCGTGGCTATCATTAGGTTTTTTCTTCCTTTATTTTTTATAGATTATTCTTTATATTTATTTATATTTGTTAATCACTTTCCTACAGATTTTCTACCCAGTTTTTCCTTTCTACGATTTCTGTTTTCTCTTTATTTTGGTTGCTGTTTGTCTTATTGTTACTGCCCATCTATCCATCAGTTGAATCCCATATTTTGAGGAGTTGTTCACCCCTAGTAGGGCAGTCATATGACCGGCATATTCCTGTAAAACTTAAAGGAAAATTTTATAGGACAGTCATACGACCGACTATGATGTATGGTGCGGAACGTTGGGCAGTTAAGAAGCATCATATAGATAAACTCAGTGTGGCAGAGATGAGGATGTTGAGATGGATGAGTAGCAAAACTAGGAAGAATAAAGTAAGGAATGATCATATTAGAGCTGGTTTGGGAGTAGCTCCGATACATGATAAGCTACAGGAAGGTCGTTTGACGTGGCATGGCCATGTTCAACGGTGGCCTTTGGATGCTCCAGCACAGAGGAGTGATCAGATTGAAGGAACTAAAAGATCCAGGGGAAGACCTAAAATGACCTTAGGAGAAGTGGTGAGTAAAGACATGCATAGCTTAGGCTTTGTATCAAGTATGACCTCGAATAGAGCTGATTGGAGGGCAAGGATCCATGTAGCTGATCCCATTTTGTTGGGATGAGGCTGAGTTGTTGTTGTTGTTCACCCCTAGTAGGGATCCATTCGACCACAGTTTGTTGTTTATTAGAATTCCAGATCTCAAGTTACAGGCTTACAGCTTCCATCCTATACTTTCTAATTTCTGTTTTATCAGTCCCATTGTTCGAGCATTTATTCAGCAGCATATCTACCCAATTCGATTTGATTTTCAACCACATCCAAGTGCTGGTTGTCAAGTTATTTGAGTCCCTTATATTCTTTTCTGTTTGTTTTATTTTTCTTATCACTGTGATTTTGTACTGTGTCATGCTGTCTACTAATTTGTCTATGGGTTCATGAACCTCATCGCGGTTGAAATGCGAAGTTCAATTCCAGGGTAACATTTTAAACAGAATCTTGTAGGTTCTGACATGAAGCTGGGTTGGTACCTTTTCTGTGGGATGAGGATAATAATATTCATGTTGCTTCCTAATTCCCAGTAAGCTTTCTTGTAAAATTCCAGGAATGTGTTTGTCAAATCCCCTTTAACAGTACACCAGGCCTGTTAAGGAATGCGACTTTAAGCTCAATTCATTGAATGGTTTTAAGAAGATGAATGTGTGCAATAAAATAGTAAATTGCTTGAGAAATGGTTGATTGTCTACCATTATGCATTATGATGAGGTAAGAAGTGTATTGGATTCTCATGTCATGAGATCATGTCCAAAGTGTATACTGCTTCTACTTGCTATGAATTATTTACCTTGCACTATGAAGTCATTTCCACTGTATGCACTCAATTTTGTTAGATATATCTCTGATGCTCTTTGTTTACTTTAATTTCTTTACATTCCTCCTCTTGAATGGAAAATCATATATTAATGGTTTGGATTGTATTGATGTGGATTTGAAGAACACATTATTAAATTACTTTTAAGTTCAATTAGATATGTAATGAAATTCTAATAAGCAGTATGAATTTTACCTCTAGGAAGAGTTAGATGACATAATAAGATATGGTTCAATAGAGCTATTTGCTGATGAGGGTGATGAAGCTGGAAAAGCACGTCAGATTCACTATGATGATGCTGCTATAGATAGGTAATATTTTTAGTGCTTTCAGGTTTATTCTCTTAAAAAAATTTGAGTTATTTATACTTTAGTACTTTATTTTTGTGTGTACTGTTTATCAGATTACTTGATCGTGATCAAGTTGGTGGTGAAGAGACAACCATGGATGATGAAGAAGAAGATGGATTTCTGAAAGCTTTTAAGGTTTTGCTCTGTCTTTTATCATTCTATGTTCTCTAAAGGTTTATTCCTTATTTCCTGTCTTCTTGTGATTCTGATACTTTGGGATATGGCTCATGAATCCTTTTCCACTATTCTTATTTATCTAGACCATATATGCATCTAAGCATTCTTCCTTTAATATGTTTCACTACATGCTTCTTGGGTGAGGCAAATAATGGCTTGTTGTTGCCGCAGTGTGATGCAGATTGTAGGGAGTAAGAGGAGGTTTTATGTGGTCCAGTTTGGTTGAATACTGAACCAGTTTTTTACCAAAATGCAGTGTTCATGTACGGGGATTTTGAAATTCCTAATTCTAGTATGTGTGGGCCCAAGCTGGTATTGGAGCTCCTATTTATTCTCTCCCATAGAGCTGGCATTTCAGGTTTCCTATGTTGTAGGAAACTAACTCTTCAGTCCGCAAACAGTCTTTGCGTGAAGGTCTTCTAGTGGGGCCTAGTTAAATAAAGATTTGATGGCTGCGGGAATCTGATCTAGGCAAGAGTTTATCACCAGTCAATGAGAGCTGGCGTGTGGAGAGTTCTCTTTTGTACTTTTATGTACAAGAGTTTTTTTTCTTTGAAGATAATATCTGGTGGGGGTCATTGGGATAAGATTTAGGATGTGCAGTTTCTATTTCATAAAAGCGAGGAATCTGGCCAGCAAGGCAAGATGTGGAGGAGCCTTTTTAGATTGTTTTTTTCGTTATTATTTTATTCGTTATTTAGTAATGTAATCTGGATTGGTTTAATCTTACAAAATCCTTTCCTGTATAGAGCTTATTTCCAGGATTCCTAGATTAGGAAACTTCCTCTTATACGGGGGGAGGAATGAATTTTATAATTGAGTTTAAACAAGTCTATACATATGGGGCTGTTCGCAGCAGCAGCCCATTCACAATGGAATAAAAGTGAGTTTTGGCTTCAACTCTTTTGGTGTAGTGGTGATGCAGTTCCAGCCCTTTTGGTTCTGATTCCAATCATACCCTACTGTGGTGATTCAGTAGCTTGGTTTTATGGTGATTCCATTCCCGCAGGCCTTTTGGTGGTGAATCCAAGGTCGTATCATTTCTTGTTTCTTCTTCATATGTAAATAAAGAGATCAATTCTGCATTAGGGTGCAGCTTTAATGGTTTGAGATCAATTCTGCATTAGGGTGCTTTCAGCTAATTGAAGTGGATCATTACTAGTTATTTAAGATAAGAAGAAATGTTCTGTGTGGGAGTGTACCCCCTGCACCCTGACACACTTTTTTTTTGGGGGGGGGGGGGGCGCGGAATGACCACCCCACCTCTCATGAAAGGTGGTAATGACCAACCTTTTGATGCCGCCGCATGCGCTCCCATTGGCCCCCCACTCATGCAGGGACCACATTCCCCCACAAAGAACTCTTGCCCTAATATGTTCTGGTGTTCAATTTATATTTTGTGAAATGTTATCTTCTCTACATGTGCCTTCAAATTACAATACTTGGCATGACCTGCTTCTTTTAGTTCTTTGTCAGCATGTTAAGCAATATCCTTTTCAGCTTTCTTCAATCTCCAATATCTCTTAATTTGCTTGTATGTTTATCTGTTCTCCCGGTTGTTTGGTACATAGTGGTATATTGGGGATACATGGTCATACAATTTAGGATGAAAGAGTGAAATTTAAAGGACATTCCCAAAGACCGCTTCATTGGCACTCCTTGGTCTTTGCTGAAAAGAGACATCCAGGGTCTTTAAAACCTTAATAGTCTTAATGAGCTTAGTGTAGTTCCACACTTCCATAGAATGTAGAGTGTAGCATTTAATTTTCTCAACTTCCACCCCCATCAGGATTGGCATCTTGGAAAAGTCTTGTATTTCCCTCTTCCCATGGACACTAGAAGGATGATAAAAGACTTTTCCCAATAGAAACTTCTTGTCAAAAACTTTCTAATGCCACAACCAAATTTTTGTAAGCATCTTCCAGAAACACATGATATCTGAAACACCTGCGGAAAATGTTGCCAGACTTGTTTGCAAAAGGGAGATAACGAAATAGTTTGTCAGCAAATTCCACTTCATAGCTAAAAAGCTCGCAGAAATCTCGGCGAAATTTCGCCAATTGCAACATGGTCGAGATGAAACAGGAGGCGAAACCTTTGAGACTGTTTCGGTCAAAATTTCAGTAATTTCGGTCATGTCTACATTGTATCCGAAAAATGCACTGTTTCGGCAAAATTTCAGTCATTCGGTCAGGCCAAAACGAGACTGGAACCCGAGTTTTTGAACTATGAAACAAACATGAGGGGAAAGAGAGCAACATGTTCTTCTTTCTCCATACAAACTAGAGGTCAACACATCTTTATGGCTAATTCCCAACCCAGTGCTTTGCGTATATACTCTATTCCTGGTTTTACTTAGTTTAAACCAACTTTGTAAAGCAGATCAAACCAGCTACAGGCTGTTAAATCCAACTTCTCTACAGTAGAATTGGTGGGAGTAATGTAATTCTAGATTGGTAGGAGACCAACTAGAACCAATAACCAGGATCTGCTATGGATTGGGAAAATCGGCTAGGTCAAATTATGTGAAATTGTGAAATTAGGGTTAGGGTTTACTGGGACCTAGGGTTAGATGTTAGGGTTAAGTTAGGAGAGTGTGGATTATGTGGGAGAGAAGAGATGCTGAAAGTTATAGTTAAATTAGACGACTAAATCTGAAATTATTGAGGAATCCTAGTAGAAATAGGATTTAGGGGTAAAGGGTAATTTTAGACAATTAGCTGGTTGGATGATAATGAAATTTGAATCAAGTCTCTCTTAGAATTTGAGGAAGATTCAAACAAAATTTCAGCAGGTTCTAACGGTTAGATTTGGCTGGGCAGAATTCTCGCGAAAATCACCTTGCATGTGACCTTCTTGAAGGGAAGAAGAATAATTGCAGAATTTCAATTTCAGACAGACTTCTTGTTCGAAAATATCTTGAACCTTGCAGAGAAATTCCAACAACTGAATATATTTCTTCAATGGATCAGCTATGGCAGAATTGAAACTTTAATGGAGCTTGATTGGAGATCGATGGAGGGGGTTGGGGAAGGGGATGGCTTTCTCAGCCCACCCTGGGCATCTCATCCAACCTATCTCAGGATTTTTAACAAAGGCTAAAGCCAATTTTTCATTAATCAAATTCGTGTACCATGCTGGCCTACCTTACAAACTTATATAGAAGACTCAAAAATAGACTTTGACACTAAAAAGGAAAGGCCTAACCCTATCCTTAACTAATAAGGTAACCTAAATTGACTAAGTGAAATAATAAAGAAAACAAACTCAAAATAGGACTCTAATTAAACTAAGGAAGTAAATCCCGTTTCCTATTTTCTACCCGTATTTTATGCTCATTAAATTGACCAATTACAAAATAAACCCATGGGATTTGTTACCTGTGAAAATCAAAGAAGAGAAGAGGAAGAGAAGGAGAAAAGGGGAGAGGGGAGTTGTAGCCGTAAGAATTCAGTATATTCAATAGGAGAGCCAAAAAGATATAATACATAGGTATAGGGAAGAAGTAAAAAGACCAAAAAGGACCTCATATTGGGGCTTAAAGGAATCTCGTGATTAGCGCTAGTCACGAGATCCTGTTTGGACCCCACGACAAGCATTCTAACACTCCCCCTCAAGCTGGAGCTTATATATCAATCATGCCCAGCTTGTTACAAATATTCTCTATCCTCCCATTGCCCAATGACTTAGTAAATACATCTGCAAGCTGCTCTCTAATTCTGATACGGTTTGGAAGAATCAATCCACTCTACATCTTTTCCCGAACAAAATGGCAGTCAATTTCAATGTGCTTCGTCCTCTGATGGAACACAGGATTGGAACTTGGAAGCAATATGAATTGATGCTTGATTATCCCACCATAACTGCATGGGAGTTGAAATCTTGAACCCCAACTCAGACAATAGTTGTTGTAGCCACGTTAATTCACATGTTACTTGTGCCATGGCTCTGTATTCTGACTCAGCACTGGAACGAGCCACAACACTCTGCTTCTTTTTCTTCCGTGAAACCAGATTTCCTCCAACAAATGTGCAGTACCTAGTAGTCGACCTCCTGTCAGTTGGAGATCCTGCCCAATCAGCATCTGAAAACCCTACAACTCTATTATGTCCATGATCTTGATACACAATTCCTCTACCTGGAGCCTTTTTGAGATACCTTAAAATACGTACAACTGCATCCCAATGAGATGTCCGAGGAGAGGAAAGGAATTGACTCACCACACTCACTGGAAAAGCAATGTCAGGTCAAGTAACCGTTAAGTAATTCAGCTTACACACCAATCTTCTATATTTCTCATGATCATCAAGAGCATCTCCCCCTTCAGCAACAAGTTTCACATTCTGGTCCATGGGTGAGTCAATAGGCTTAGACCCGAGCATACCTGTTTCAGTAAGTAAGTCCAACACATACTTTCGCTGTGATAGAAAAACTCCTATCCAAGACTGTGCCACTTCAATTCCCAAAAAATATTTTAACTTCCCCAAGTCTTTAGTCTGAAATTTTTGTTAAAGGTATAACTTCAACTCTGTTATACCAACTGCATCATCATCAGTGATGATAATATCATCAACGTACACAATCAGAAAAATCCTCCCTGCATTTGACTGTCTATAAAAGAATGAGTGATCACTTCCACACCTGGACATGCCAAAGGCCAGAACAACTTCAGTAAATCGGCTAAACCATGCACGAGGAGACTGTTTTAGGCTTTCAGCCCATACAATGATTTTTTTAATCTACACACCATTCCAGACTCCCCTTGAGCAAC
This sequence comes from Telopea speciosissima, assembly GCF_018873765.1. NCBI lineage: Eukaryota > Viridiplantae > Streptophyta > Magnoliopsida > Proteales > Proteaceae > Telopea > Telopea speciosissima. Next base: position 12,569,632 of record NC_057926.1, read on the forward strand.
AAACCCTGGTGGTTGCTCCATATAAACCTCCTTCTGTAGAGTCCCATGTAAAAATTAATTCTTAACATCAAACTGAAATAAAGGCCAGTGATATGTGGCTGCAAGTGATATCAGAATACGAGCAGAAGCAAGTTTGGCCACAGGTGAAAAGGTATCTAAGTAGTCTATACCATACACCTGTGCATAATCCTTAGCTACAAGTCTCGCCTTCAAACGAGCAAGAGAACCATCAGGATTAACATTCACTGCATATATCCATTGATAACCGATGGCAGTTTTCCCTTGGGGCAGCGGTACAATATCCCAAGTATTATTCACCTTTAATGCCAGTAATTCTTCCTCCATTGAAGTCCTCTAGCAAGGACTAGATAATGCCTCTATCACAGACTTAGGAAGGGGGTGGGGCTCAACAATAGATAAAAAGGAACGAAATGGAGAAGACAAAGAAGAATAAGAAACAAATCTAGAAATAGGATGTTGAGTACAACTATGGGTACCTTTTCGTTTAGCAATTGGAATGTCAAGGTTAGAAACAATAGGCTCAACTGAAGGGGTAGCCGTGGTAGGACCTGCAGCAGAAGAAGACGTGATAGAGTCGGCGAGAACACGAGGGGCAGCAGCTACTTGTGGGCAGCGGACATAAACCTTGGTTGGCGGCAATCCCTGTGCAGGAGCTGGTGGTGTTGGAATAGAAGATTGAATGACATAAACCGGGAAATCATCATCCAACTCAAAGGCATTTACTGGATCAACATGATATGGCATGGATTTGAAGGAGGAGACATCAGCTGTAATAAAATATTCCGCATGGATGGAGAAAAACAATGATCCCCCTTTTGGGTACGAGAATAACCAAGAAACATACACTTAATGGTTTTAGGATCCAACTTAGACAGTCCATGTGTATGATTACGAATAAAGCACGCACAACCAAAAATACGAGGCGGCAAAACAAACAATGGTTCAGTTGGAAACAATAAGGAATGAGGGATTTCGCTCGGAAAACGGATGAAGGCATATGATTAATAAGGTAGCATGCAGTTAGTACGACATCAGCCCAAAAATGTTTGGGAACCTTCATTTCAAACAACAGGGAACGAGTCACCTCCATTAGGTGACGATTTTTCCTTTCTGCCACACTGTTTTGTTGTGGTGTGTCAGAACAGGAAGACTGGTGAACCATACCATGCTGTACCATAAATGTAGAAAAAGGAGCAGAAAAGTACTCTTTGGCATTATCACTATGAAGAATTTTCACATTCACACCAAACCGAGTTCGAATTTCAGAAGCAAACACACAAAATATGTCACACCTCGGCCCGGTTTATAAGGGCCAAGTGTGACTGGATGTCTCTGACATCCAACCAACCCACCAGGATCGCAAGTGCTGTACTCTATTCGCAAGTCTCATTCACAATTACAGAATTAAATGCAGCGGAAACAATTTAATAGAAGAATAAGGCAGCAAATAAAGAAGATCTAGTGATAACAGCAGTATATATATTAAGTGAAATTGAGTTACATGGTAAGTTCACAAAAGTAACCCAAAAACCTAAAAAGACTTGTGTACAATAGTCTATACAAAAGGGTTACACAAAAAGAGAAAGGAAAGAAGTAGCCTGTCAGCCAGGCGGCTCAAGAGAAGGCACAGTCGTCGTAAGAGCACGGAGCATCGTGCTCCACCAAGAGGGGAGTGTCAACTCCGAGAGCTGGAGGTGAGTCCTGTGTAGAGGAGACTCCCACAGAAGCACCAGAAGCAACAGTAGCAGACATGTCATCTGAAAAATAAGGTGATCATAAGGGGTGAGCGCCACTAACCCAGTAAGGAAATGCATGCAAACATATCACAACAGTCATGATGAATGTCCTAAGTAAGCATGCTCCTAACATGGATTCTAAGTCGCATGAGGTATAAGTACTACTGTAGCAGCATACTAGCTTCGGTCCTGGAATATCATAATCAGCCATCGGTCACTCGAGCGAAAGCATTCTACTATGGTGAAGACCCACCAGTTCCGGCATGAACCATCGGACCCTAGTAGACCCCCAAAGACTAACCCTATTGTTAATCCCACAGCGGAGCGGATCGCTAACATGGGGACAGTGAATGGCATCCCGGTATTACCCTTCGGACCTATCACGGGTTATTCAACACCTCAACCCCTGTTGGTAAGGGTCGTAGCTCTGGGTTATGAGCACCCTAGCCCAATGCAGTCTAATCATGATGGCATATGTATGTACAGTTCAATTTTTATAGTAAGCAGTGCAACATTAACATCATTGTACAGTATCAAGTAATATCATTGCAATGCAGTATGCGATGCAACCTAATCACATGCAGTCTAATGCGGAATTATAAAGCTAATAAACTACATGATCTGAACAATAATAGTGATGCATGACATGGCACACTGAACAAAAAGAAATTAAGAGATTAAACACACTGAAATTAATTCATATTCCCTTATCTGAAGTTGTAGACTAGACTAAGTCAGTTACCCTCCAAAGATTCCAGCAATACAGACAAACACAGGGGTAAACAACCCATACACAGTCCTAAAACATTGGAAAACATCAAGTATTGGGGTCAGGGATGAGTTCAGGTCAATACCCAAGCATTGAAGGGCAATTTGGTCATAAAATGTTGAATCGGATTTAGGGGTCAGGTGAACCGGTCGACCGGTTCAAACCCTGGTTCTGCATCCGATTCAAATGGCAGATTTGGGGGTTTAGTTCCTAATGCATGGATCTTCACATGCATGGGCCCAATTTGGTAATTTAACCCTAATCTAAAGTGGGTCCATACAATTGGAGGTTCAATTTCATAATTTAAGATCCAATTGGGATTTTTAGCAATTAAACCCAAATTGATTGGTTTAGGGTTCATAAATTGAACAATTCAGCTAGGGATTGGGTTCCTATGGGGCTGTTTACAAGTCACTGCCATGTATGAACTGAAATTTGGTTCAAAACAGTAATTATTTGGGCATAATTTCATAATCAAAGCTTAGTTTACAAGCATTAATGGCAGCCAATACCTTAGGCTGCAATTAGAGAGAATTTAGAGAAGAGATTAGGGAAGAAGTAGATGGGAGCAGCAAGGATTTGAGGCCTACCTATGTGCAACAGCAGGGACAGGAGATGCAGCCCTGATTTTATGCTTCAAGGTCTCTAATGGAGGTTTCCAAGCTTCCAATTCAAAGCCAAGATCAAATTCCTAAGGTAAGTTCCTCTTTTCCCTTCTTCTTCTTCTTCTCTTTTCTCTACTTTCTTCTCCAAGCTCTAAGTCTGATTTCGGTTCTCTTAGTTTAGGAATGAGTGAATAGTGAAATTAGTTTATATGTATAGTGGTTCTACCAAGGCATGTTTGGTTTAGTAAAGCCAAAATCGGTTTCTAAAAACTAATTCCTAAATCAGATTTTTAATAGAATTTTTATACCTATTGGTTAATTCTAATTAAATAATGATGTCATATGACATCAGGGGTAATCCGGGTTCGGGTAAATGTTGGAAATAGGATTCCCCACTGGGGATGTGGGTCCCACAGAGGTAGATTGACCAAAATACCCCTATAACCCTAATCGGTCGTACGAAGCATTATAAAATACAATTAAATCATACTTACAATGAGTTTAATTAATGGAAAGGTTCTGCATGCTATCTAGGCAGCAGATCAGGCACAGGTAGCTCAGGTGCGGGGTTCCATCGGAGTCCTCTGACTCCAGAAGTGCAAGTTGGGAAGAATCCCTGGAATCCTCCATAGGTGTGTCGAGAGATTCATCTGTATCCTCGACCGATGCAGCCCATAGCATCGAAGCCACCATAGACTCGGAGCTGGAACCTGAAATCACACAAGTTCAAAAAAAATTTAAATTTGTTGCGGTTTTCACAACATATAGAAAATAATTCAGATCTATTTTTCATTAAATATAACTAAGTCATCCTTGAATAGTCATCAACAAATGTAACAAAGTATTTAAAACCAAAATGTGCTACGACAGGACACGGACCCCACACATCAGAATGAACCAAAGAAAAAGGAGAAATAGAACACTTATTGACTCTAAGGGGATAACTCACACGGTGGAGTTTCCCAAACTGACAAGACTCACACTCAAGACTAGAAAGAGAACGAAAACTAGAATCTAACTTCTTAAGGCTTTCCAAGGAAGGATGACCAAGCCGACAATGAATCTGATGATGTGAAGCAACACTGGAACAAGCAACAGACTGAGAGCCATCAAGTAGATACAGCCCCCCCGACTCACGTCCTCTACCAATTGTCTTCTTCGTAGCAAGATCCTGAAAAACATAAGAATCGGGATAAAATGTGACTGAACAGTTAAAAGTATTGGTTAATTTACTTACTGACATAAGATTAAATGAAAAATTCGGAAGGTAGAGAACGGAAGATAGGGACAATGAAGAGTTAGGATGAACAGTACTAGTGCCCTCAACCTTTGCTGAAGATCCATCGGCTAAGGTAACACTGGATGATGATGGAGACAAAGGGGAAAAGTGTTGAAATATGTAATCTAGAATACTGTGGGGGTATTTTGGTCATTTTGCGGTAATTTTAGTCGTATGTTATTATGTTTAAGTCGGCTATGTGGGTTTTAGTCCCACATCGCCTATTTTAGTCCCTTTGTAACTTTCCCCTCTATTATAAATAGAGGGGCTTACCTATCAATGAATCTAAGTTATTCCATTCTCTCGTTCTCTCTTTCTAACCCACGATTCTTCTAACATGGTATCAAAGCAGGTCTAATCTAGGTTAGAAAAAGAGAAAAAACCCTAGTCCATCTCTTCAATCGATGTCTCCCTTCTCTCTTTCTCGGCTTCTCCTTCTTCTGTTTTTTTTTTCTTCTCATCCTTGTAAGGGGGCAGCACTAATGAGGCAAATACAATGTCCAATGATTTATTTGTTGCCCTCCTCCATTATATCTATGTTTTTTCTATTAAAAACTGTTGGAACCATCTCTGCAATTTGGAGTTTCCCAGAATTCTTTGGAGATCAGAACCTTATCATCATGGAAGGCTGACCTTCCATCATTGGAGCTCCCTTTGCTATCTTTTCCAGCACCTTACTATCCTATTCCAATGTCCTACTTCCCTTTTTTCTTTTTCTCCATCTCTTATTAACCATTCCAGCCCCTACCCTAATCGATCTCAACTTGTCAGGGTTTTGAAAAACCCTGACTCCAATCGATTTTAGGGTTTCCCTTTTCCGATGTAGCTGAATTTTGGGGGGTGATTCCCTACTACTACAAGCCCTACTCGGCCTAAGTTTGGACCCTTTCTGATGGCTGGATTTGTTTCTTCAGCAAAACTTCCTTATCCTGCTAATTTGGTTACCTACTAAAAACCCTGACCTTCAGGTTTTAGTTTTTGCTAATTTTGGAGGGCTGATTGCTCCAACTACAAGGACTACTCGAACTCAGTATTAGCCTCTTTCCATGTGTTTGAAGACCCCTAACCCCAATTGATCCTCCTTTTTAGGGTTTTACAAAACCCTGACACATATCGATTTTGGGTTTAGGGTTGCTTGCTGCTGCTGGAGTTTTTTGGAGGTGTTTCTACCATCAAGAGGGACATTCTACTTCAACTATTCATGGCTTGAAGAAGTTCTATTACACAAGATAACTGCTGCCCTATTTTTTCTGCAATTTTTGGTGTTTCTCCCTCTTGAAGATTAAGTCTCAAACATAAATAGAGATTGGTTATTCGTATTGGAAATCCATTCAAGCCGTAGAGGACAGCATCTATTCAAATACATCATCAACTTTTTTTTGAATCCCCCTTCCCTACAATTGATCTCAACTTTGAGGGTTGTTTACAAAACCCTAACTTTAATCGATCTCAGGGGAAGGGATGTCCTATCTTGCTGATTTTTTGAGGGGACTTTAATCACCATCAGAGGAGTATTCGACCTAAGTTTCCGCATCAATCATGGATTTATTATTGAAAAAATTGAGGTTCATCTTATGGGTCGATTTTTCCAATTATCAACCTATTTTACTGATTCATATGTGGCTGGCTGCTTCAACTACCTATTGGATCTGCTGAGTTATTATCTTATATTTGCTGGTTCTATTGATGGGCTTCTGTAAGCATGATTGGATGACATGATATTGCTACCTTTATGTGATCTACTGCTGCCCTATTATTGAGACTGAGTATCCTTCTATTGGAGATCGAATTTCTTTCATTGTCGAAGACTCGAATCTACTACCCTGGTGATCAGCTTATTTGGGATTACAAAAGTGTGTTCCAAGGTTATTGGTTGCAACTACGAACCTATTCAATTGTGTGAAGCTCTTCTATTGGTTCATATCCAGCTTACTTTTGGAGCTTGATCCTTGCATTATTCGCTAATTCAGATCTGATCCAAGTTTTTGTTGAATGCTTATTACATCAATTCTGTCCAGATATCTTCGTCAGTTCTATTTAGCGTGTGAGAGTTTATAAATTGGAGTTTTGCACACTTGTTCTTCCTTGTTTGAAGATTGATTAAGCCTTGAAGATTGGAGCCTTTCTTTACTCCAAATCAGATCTGTATACTTATCAGATTTGACTATTGGAGTCAGGTGTTTCTCCCCTGCAGGAGTTTCCAACAAAAGTGTTTGTTTGATAGTTTGAAGATGGTAGACAATTTCTATGTTGCATTGTTTTTCTCCATAATTCATTATCCCACTGGCATTTTCACTTCACCGCCTCCCATATCATACCTTTGGCATATACCCATAACCACCTTGGAAGTTTATGGTATTCTCTAAATTGCCATTTCTTCTCTTTCCATTACCCTTAGCACCTTTTGGAAAATTCTGGAATATTATACTTTTGCACTGTTTCTTACATCGTCTCCATTTTCTGTCCACGTGTACTACTACACGTGAGGGGGGGGGGATTATGTACAGTATACCTGTAGCCATTGCAGAAAGCAGAACTTGCAGGAACACTTGGTGCAAAGCATAGAAGATCAGTGTTTCCACCATTGCTATTGGGTATCCTTCATTATTTGGGTTGAGTTTGCCGTAAGGGGGAGATTGGTGTTAAAGTATTGAAGATGTTTGGTTATTGCCTGCCTATATGAGGTTCTACAGTTGGGTTGATTTTTTCTACTGCTTGATTCATCTGCTCACTACCCTAGTTACTTATTTTAAAGATTATCATTTAGAGATTCATCACTGGATAGCAAAAGAAGATTGGTGAAAGCTGCCTTTTTTGGAAGACATTCCAGTCCCGGTTTGCTGATCAAGTCTGCCCAAGTTTTGAAGAGCTATTTTTCAAGTTCTTGAAGGTTTATTTGGGAGCTGCATTCATCTGTCAATCTTGATTCTGCTGGAACTTAGTTTCTTTCTATTTTGTTCAAGTTGGGCATTGGTACCTTGTATGCGCCAACTTGAGGGGGAGTGTTTGCATTATTATGGAGTTCTTTTTTTCTTTTTAGTTCAAGTTGGATCTTCTTTCTTTACTTATTTGTATAATCCAGCTTGAGGGGGAGTGTTGAAATATGTAATCCAGAATACCGCCACGGTATTCTGGTCCTTTTGGGGTAATTTTAGTCTTATGTTATTAAGTTTAAGTCGGCTATGTGGGTTTTAGTCCCACATCGCCTATTTTAGTCCCTTTGTAACTTTTCCCTCTATTATAGATAGAGGGGCTTACCTATCAATGAATCTAAGTTATTCCATTCTCTCATTCTCTCTTTCTAGCCCACGATTCTTCTAAACAAAAAGATATTTGACGTTCTTAACATGTGGTCCGATGCCCCTGAATCAATGATCCAGGGACTGAAAGCAGCGGAAAGGAATGCAGTGGCATTACCTGTCTTAATCAAAGAAGCAGTGGAAGAAGTTGGCTGTGAAATCTGAATCTGGTTGGACCGTGCATACTCTTCGTCAGACATAACAATCACCTTACCCTCAGAAGGTTGAGACTGAGGGGCTGAATCACTACTAGCAGCGGAATTAGCAAATTGTTGCTGTCCAGACTTCCCATGAAGCTCTCAACAAAATCTCTGAATATGGCCAAGTTGACCACAGTGGTGACATGTCTGGACAGCAAACCATCTCCACGGCTACCTCCACTAGCTCCAATTTGTGAAACCCAAACTGAACTGTCAACTGCTGGTGTGGAGTCACGAGAACTCTCACGAGATACTCGAAGAACACGAGCAAATGTATCTGTGAGTGAGGCAATATTTTCACTACCAAGGATTTGTAATCGGACAGATTCATACTCCTGCCCGAGTCCTCCCAAAAAACCCATAACAGCCAATTGCTCTCTTTGAACTTGCATCTGCTTCACATCCGAAGAAATAGGAAGAAGGGCATTCAATTCTTCATACATTCGCTTAAAGTCAGCGAAATATTGGGTGATAGAACTCCCCTTTCTCTCAGTTCTGTAAAACTCCTGTGATAATTCTTAAATCCTTGACAAATTATTTTGACCAGAATAAAGAACTCCCAAGTAGTCCCATAAATCTTTCACAGTGTCAATATGAATAACCAAATCCACAACAAGATTCTCCATTGAGTTCAACTTCTGTCCAAGAATTCTGGCATCGACAGTTTCCCAAGTTGAATCATCCGCTGGTTTGGGTCCTGTCAAGTGTAGCTGCTGATTTTGCCCAGTCAAAACAATCTTCAAAATTTTCCTCCATTGCCGAAAATTAGTAATACCTTCAAGTTTCTTCTCTGTGATTCGATTGGAAGAAGAGGACGTCACCTCAGTAACCACTGCACTACTTTTATCTTCATCACCCATGTTATCTTTTCCAAATAAAAGTACCCAAAATTTCAGGAATCAACAAACACTAAACACAACTTCAATAGATGTTGCCACCAATCGAATCAATCAAACACCAAACACAACTTCAATAGATGTTCCCACCAATCAAATCAACAAACATCACCCACGCCTTCAAGAACTACTGCTCCAATAGGTACTGCCATCAACCAAATCCACAAGCATCACCCACGGCTTCAAGAACTGCTGCTCAAACATCAATCAAGCCTCCCCAAAACATCAGTCCGGCAATGTGGTACTCAATTGCCACTCAACCAACTACCAACATCACCACGAATAATTCAAAATCTGCTTTTAATTATGAAATAGCAGATTTACATCTTAGACACCCAAACTGCAATCAACCAACACCCAAAAATAATCGTAGGGGAGAAAAATCACCCTTTTCTAAGATCGTGAGCCTCTGGTGGTGTTAACCAGATATTGTAGAAGAGAAAAGGAAAGAAAACAAAAGAAAAAGAGAAGGACTTGCACAGATTTGTACCAGGCCTAGGAGTTATGCTCTGATACCGTGTTACCTGTGAAAATCAGAGAAGAGAAGAGGAAGAAAAGGAGAAAAGGAGAGAGGAGAGTTGCAGCTGTAGGAATTCAGTATATTCAATAGGAGAGCCAAAAAGATATAATACATAGATATAGGGAAGAAGTAAAAAGACCAAAAAGGACCTCATAATGGGGCTTAAAGGACCCCATGACAAACATTCTAATTGGATGAAAAGCTCAACACCTACATAACCCAATCCAAAGCCTATTTTCAATAAAATAAGCCCTCTAAGTGACTTATTTACATCAAATCTCCCCTGCTTGAAAAAAATTCGTCCTTGAATTTTGCAAAAGGAGGAATCAGCTTTGGGTGATGAACATCTGTCTTCAACCCATAATATTACTCAGGCAGCTCGTGGATGTGAGGAATGTAATCTTCAAGGCATGAAACTTTTTCTTCAAAAAATTCTGGTGGCATGACGAACTCTATGTGCTCAACTTCGAAATCAGCAGTCATGTCCATGGGGTCTTCTACAGTTGTGCCTTCGACCTGCTCTGTTTCAAACTCTAACTCTTTAAGTTCTTCTTTGTTGCTCACAGTCCCTTAAATGGTTTCTTCAACCACCTTGTCATTTGCAATACCAAATTTCATATCGTCCATTGTCTCAACTTTACTTGCTTCAAATTCTTCAATGTAAGCCTCGACATTTGAAACATTAAGGACTGGTTCTTCCGTGACGACAGAAATTGTAGGAACTGCAGTATTAACCTCATAGATGTTATTGTTATCATCTAGGGTGGTTCATACAGAAATTGTAGGAACTTCAGTATTAACAGCAGCTTGGAGGCAACACCATGAGCCTTTCCTGTTGCAGCTCTAATCAGCTTCAATTGAATAGTCATTTGGTCTCTTTACCAGTTGCCATACAATTTATTACCCTATTACTCTGCACAATAAAGTTGAGACTCCTGCTTAGAGTCTTTTCTTTCTCTTTATCTGTCATATTATATTTTTGGAAACCATTCTTGTCTTTCCCATTTTCTACTGGCTTATTTGTCGAGTGAAACCATTGTAGTTTTGTCTAGGTCACTAAATATCAGGTGGAGGTTCTTCTTCTTTTCTCTGGGTGCTTACATACAGTGGCAGATTCTATAGTTCTTATTGGTTCCTCTATTTACTACCTGGGTACTTGTTTTTCAAGAGTAACGATTATGTTTCAAATGTTGGCAGATTAGTTTTTGTGCCCCGTTTCATTTTTTAGAGAAAGTCTGTGATGCAGTTGCTCTAGCCTGGCTCGACAAACAAGACCCACCAAACCAAGAACCGGTCCAATTTGGAAATAGTTTAGTATTTAACTGTTTTATTTGTTTTGAGTTGCGTATGTAGGACATATGTTTCAGTTTCATATTCCTAATAGGGCTCTTTGATTTTGTTTATTTAAGCATTGTAACCCAACATTGAACAACAATGAATATTGAAATAGAAATCTGGTTGGGCTTGCCCTGTGTGAGTGTGAATGCGTGATGCCCTATCTCCCCTGCAACTCTGAAATCCCTTACTCCTTCTCCCCTAACCAGCCCCCCACCAATTTGGTTTCAGAGTTGAAGATCCCCATCCTCCCCATTGATCGCTCCCTTCCCTTCCCGTTAACTCTAGCTCTGTTCTTCTTGCTTGCTTGGTTACCGGCAGACACCTATTTTGCCGATAATTGAGATAAAAAAAAGTCACAGAAAACCCCAACCTTTCAAAGAAAGCAAGTAGCAAGGAACGAAAACAAAAGATGAGATTTCTTACATGTAGAGTCACTCTATAGCCATGAAGAATGTTGGGGTGGATCAAACTCATGTAAGAAATATTTAGAATGACTCTACATGCAATCGTCTCAGTTAAGATTACTTGCCTGATGAACATCTTGAATCAACATCATTTCTCATCGCTCGTCTATAATTTTCAAATACCTCTTGTTTGATGTTGGGTTATCATCATGTATCTTCTTCTTAACTATTTCCATGACTTCCATTATCTTACCCATGGTCTGATCCTTTTCCCCATCAACCTCTCTAAGAAGACAAAAGAGTGGCATCATAATACCATCGAGTCGGCGTATCATTTCCCAAAACTTTGAGGAGGTGACAAGGTCTTGAATATATCTCCCAAATTCAGACCTTACATAATTGTTAGTCAACCAGTCAGAAGAGGTGAACATCTTAAGCAGACCACCTTTCGGGAACAGAGGCTATCAATTACAATATAGTTTGCTGCGAATCTTGTGGTTCCAGGCCTCACTAAATCCCCTTTTTTATGCTTCCTCATCAATGCCAGAACCCAACTGTGATTATAAATAAAGTTGGTGATCTTCCTTACATCAACAACCAACCATTAGTTGGACCTTTGGCAATTCTCTTATGTCCTTGAAAATCAAATCTATATAATGAGCTGCACACGGTGTCCAAAATAGATACTTCATCTTCAACATAAGTAAGTGACCAGCCTTTTTGAAATTTGTTGCATTGTCAGTTACTATATGGACGACATTATCTTCTCCTACCTCAACAACATCACCCATTAACTTATTCAAGTAATGGGCATCTTTAATTTTATTAGATGCATTGACCAACTTATGGTAGACCGCCCGACCGTCACAATATATAAAGAAGTTGTTGATGGACAATCTTGTTGGTCCACTCCATGCATCACACATGATGGCTACTTCATATAAATGCCACTTCTCTTTGAACCTCGCAATATACACATGCACCTTTTTCACAATATCATCCAAGTAAGGCACAACAATCTCATAAGCCGTGGGTGGCTTGACATTTTTCCTAAAACATTGAATCTCATTTACCATAGCCTTGATGTGGGGATATTTGGCCTTGTGAGGTGGAATCATGGAACTGTGAAACCATCTGGAGAATGCTTTACCTATCATTTTGCTCAATGTTTTGGGCTGAGAGCTTTCATTAATCCTCTGTTAGCCTTCATCTCTCGCTTTGTAGACATTAGGATCCAGGTCTCGGATATTTGGGCTCTTCTTCCTCTTACCCTTACCACTCTTAGCAAACCGGTTAAACATTCCCTTAACATTATTTGCTCTACTAAGGCCAACAGGCTTCTTACCCTTACTTAACATGTGGACGACAAGAGGAGCCAACCAACTTCTTTAGGGCCCTGACGTTGTGGTCGAGCTGATTTAACTTCTTCTCAATTGCTCATCTCTCCACTGTTTCTCTTGCTTCATGTCGTGACAGTTGCATTGCCCATGCTAACTCTGGGTCCTATGCTTCTATAATAGATCCTTCATAATCTTCGAAATCTTCCATCAAAATTTCTACCAACACATCCTCATCCTCTCGTGCTTGAGTGGAGTTATTTTTAGCATCTCTAAGGTGTTTTTGCATTGCCCTGCTTAACTCTACAGGGCATTTTGTACACTTGGGAACATTTCCATATCCTCCTACCATGTGTTGTTTTTGCCAAGTTATCCCACCTCCAAGATGCTGAGTGTCACAGAAGTTGCACATTGTATGCAATCTGCTGCTGTTTATTTTCGTACAATAAGACCAACCAATGTCTGGTTGTCGCGGCATCTTCCTAAATACCAAAGATAACTACATAACCGTTAAAGTATATTAAAAACATAACACCAATAGATCAAGTAAAGTATATGATGCATTTCATGCATTGCAAGTTTATCAAAGTATATTAAACCAACTTTAATCAATTTTTTTATTTTCCACAATTATTTTCAAAATTTCAAATTTTCAGAAATAAAAAAATGAAATAATATAGTAAGTTATGATAAAAATAACATCAATCTAAGGTTTGTCGTGCATTTCAGAACATTGCATGATTTAATCAAACTACAATGAAAGAGTAAAGATGAAAAAATCCTTTCTTTTTTTCAATTTTTTGATTATTTTTTAATTCCAGAAAAGAGCAAAAAAAGAAAAAGAAAAAAAAAATTATTAAGTAAAAACTAATGCTACATTGAAGGTGATAGATCTAATGTATATGTAGTACATATATTTTTCCCACATGCGTAGGTATTGATTTTTGGAAGAAATAAAAAAGATACTTTATGTAAGACATTTTCATTTTTGGGTGAAAAATAGTGGATTTGAGTTCAAATCCTTGCAAATATTTATCATGCATGCATCTCATGGCTTAGTTGAACCTAAATGCATGGATTTATAGCAAAAAATAGAACTAAAAAGCAAGATATGAAGAAAAAATCAAGTTTTTTGAAAAAACATACCTTTCCCTACAAAATCCCCTTTAATCTTTGATTTTAGCTTGTTGGATGATACAAATGATGTTGTTCAACCACAGATTGAGTCGTTTTTCACTCTTCAATGCATAGTTATCAAGGCGTCGCCTTGGGCACCTAGTCATGCGCCTTGCCGACATGGTGGTGTCGCCTTGATTTTTGACCCTCTAAAATTCCATGGTCACCTTCTCGCCTTGATAACTATGCTTGAATGGAAGCCCTAACTTGATTTGGGTGAAAAATGGAGTTTAAATCCAAGTTTTCAAGCTTTTCCAAGTGGCTTGAGGGTGTTTTTTCCGCCTCTGAAGTCTTTGGTTTGTGTGTTTTGGCAAAAAAGTGAACTCTAAGTCGTATGTATCGATACGTATCGACATGTATTGACCAATACATATCAATACATTTTAAATCCAAAAAAAGGGTAAATAAAAGTACGTATCGATTGTATCGAGCATATCGTATCGTTTCTTATCGACACATATCGTTTAGTATCGTATCGACACCTACCGATACCGGTACGTATCGGCAGATACGATGCGATACAGATCGATACTTAAAACCCTGTTCCTAAGCCTTCGAAATTGCGAAGACTGCTGCTGGCTATCCCTCTTCCCCAAGCTTTCGCCATTTTCTCCACAGTACTCTCTTTGGTTCTCCATTGGTAGATGCCAAGTCTATCATGTCTTCCAGACTTTCAACATCCCATGATAAGATTCTACCTTTAAATTCCAGGTTTGCACAGTTAAAACAAGAAAATATTAAAGTTGAAGAGTTTGTTGCTAGATTTTACTATTTCGCCACTTGATTTGATTTTGAGTGGGATGAAGAGCTATTGGTGGCACAATTTTGCAATGGTTTTTACCCTCAGATTAGAGCTGCACTCACATCCAATTGTCTGCTTACAATGGAGGATGTTGTACATGTGGCATATTAGGTAGAAGAAAGTTTAAGTGGCCATACACTCAAAGGACTTTTATACACACTTTTCCTAGGGGTAACATTTCCAGTCACCAACAGTCTTCTTCTCAGGAAAAGTCATTTAGCAGACCACATGCTACTGTGTATCTATGGCATCTTCACGACCTAACCACCCATATTCTCTACCTAGGCATGATTCTGATATGGCATCACAATCTAGCCGACCATACTCTCTGCCTCGGCGTGGTTCTGGCAGACTCGTCCTGTGATGTCAAAGACTGCCATTCATTGGTTTATGTTTAAAGAATACAGACATATCAGTGCTCAATGCCCCAACCGTTTGTTGGCTTATATAGATAAGGATTCTTTTATACTATATAAGTTCCAGAAGAGCACCCCTGTTTTGAGACAGTTGATTTAGAGGCGGAGCATGAGCCAAGTGAAGTCAACGACAATGATAGGTGATGTGGAGCGACATCCTTGTTATGTTCTTCGTCCTGTTTTGACCACTTAGAAGTTCACTAAGGATCTATGGAGGTAGTTGCACTAATGTCGTCTCTGAAGAAGTTGTTCGTAAGCTGGGATTGCAGACAGAGCCACATCCAAATCCTTACAAGGTTGCATGAGTGAACAACACTAATCTCAAGATTATTGATAAGTGTTTGCTTACCTACTCTATTCGTGGATTCGTGGACATAGTATAGTGTGACGTCCTCTCTTTGAAGGTGTGTCATATTCTTCTTTGTCGACCGTGATTGTTTGATAAGAAGGCACAACATTGTGGGTATGCGAATACCTACTCTTTCAATCACGACAACAAAACCACAAAGTTTCTTCCTACTAATGACCTCCCTAACATTAAACTCAAGAAAGTAGCTGGGTCGTTCCTCCTCCAGCATGTTGCCTCAGACAGCCTCCTTGGTCCTTTTCCAAACTCGACGGAGTTGAATTCTTTTCAGAGAAGGAGAATTGATGCTGTTGGTCTAGCCTGGTTAGACAAACAAGACCAACTTTGGAGGCCCAAACCAAGAACTGGTCCAACTTGGAAGTAGTTTATTTATTTAACTCTTTTTTTTTTGTTTTGAGTTGCGTATTTAAGACATAGGTTTCAGTTTCATATTCCTAATAGGACTCTTTGATTTTGTTTATTTAAGCATTGTAACCCAACGTTGAACAACGGTGAATATTGAATAGAAATCTGGTTGGGCTTGCCATACGTAAGTGTGTGAATTTGTGATCCCCTCTCTCCCCTGCAACTCTGAAATCCCTTTTCCCTTCTCCCCTAACCAGCCCCCTCCACCAGTCTGGCTAATTAATACTTGATCGATTTTTCAGCAATTTTGTGATTCATGGATATCTAGATAAAATCTAAAACAATGCAACATGTCTTTAAATTCAGAATGAAAGAGCAATTATCTGAATAAAACCTGGACACAAATGGTGTATTACCGAGAAGAAGAAGTTACTAATTATAAATGCTGTTCAATGACTTTTCAACTGAAGCAGTTGATTACTTGATTTCTTGATCCTAACGCTACAAGTGCTGTCTTTGTTATTGCATAAATTTTTGTTTTAAGTTGTAATATGTTTTTTCTTCCCTTTGCCTCCTATGTCTTGATTAAATCTGAAGATGTAAAGCATGAAGTTGATCCAAGACTTTATTTATTGAATCTGGAGACCTCTGGTTTTTCTCATGGTGTTGTTAGAGAATAGCAATTTTTTTATTTATTATGCTTGACGGCTGACTTAGGTATGATCTTTGGTTTTATTATCTTATCTATTGCTTCCTATTTTAATGCATTTAATGTTGTGGAGCATCTTTTAGGTAGCGAATTTTGAATACATAGACGAGGCAGAAGTTGCAGTGGAAGAAGAAGCTCAAAGGGCATCCGTGGCCAATAAAACTACTCTCAACAATGCAGAAAGAACTAATTTCTGGGATGAATTGCTTAGGGACAGATATGAAATGCATAAAATTGAAGAGTTTACTTCTTTGGGCAAGGGAAAGAGAAGCCGAAAACAAGTACTGTCTTCTGCTATTATATCATTTTAATATGGAATTAAATTAATTTAGTGCCATTTAGTGATTCAATTTAGCTGCTTTGATGCCATACTTCTGCCAATCCTATATTATTGTTTCTTGAAAGTTGACCGTTATTTGTGATGGGAGTGGTTTCTTTTGGGGCAATTTGCTCCGCAGTATTGCAACTTTATTCCTGCTTTTTGCTTTTTTGTTGTTATCCCAAAGTCATGAGCCTTCACTTTACCTTTTATAGGATTGTCCTGTTGTACTTGATCATTCTTGTTTCATGGCACTGTTGCACTCTCGGATTGGAAAGCAGTATGGTAAGTAAGGGAGCAGAGTGATCGATTTCAAAAAGAAACAAAAGACTATAGGACTCTAGCGCCGCCCCAAAGTTCCTTGTTCTGATCTTGCCTCAAAGGCTGCTCTATCACTGACAGAGTGACCAAGGATGGTATTTTTGAATCAAGCTTGATACTGTTCGAGCTAAGCCCTTCATTCAGTAAAAGGCAAATATACCCCTATGAAAACTAAAATATCTCTAACAACTGATGCTCTTGCATCAAACGTGTGGGCATATGCCTAAAGACGGCGTCTTTTAGATTTTTCAACATTCATGCTAAAGTTGAAAGGGAAAGAGAAAAACCTTTAAAGTGTTTCCAAATCCTCTGATTTAGTTGCTCTGTAAATTTTTCTCTTCTTGAGATGCATGCTTACCTATGTAACTCTTAGAAATTATGATCTATTAAATCCATAGTTGTCAAGGTGTTGCTAGGAACCTACCTCCCAGGCAACAAGGCACCCCAATGTGTTCAAGGCGACTGGGCATCTTATCTGCCTAAGTGCCCAGACCAGTTTTACTCCAGAGATGCGGAAAATAAGGGAGGAAAGGGGGTAAACAGGAAGAAGGAGAAAAGCGAAAGAGGGAGGAGGAAAAAAGAAGAAAAAAAGAATGGGAAAATATACTTGGAATTAGAATAAATACATGGAATGGAGGCATATTTAGCCTGGTGACCACGAGGGCCGGCCGTGGCGCCATGACTAACTATAACAAAATCTAGGGTAATAGATGCAGGTATTAAACACATATGGTGTATCAGTTCTGTATTTGGCATGCGTTTGTCCCTCCCTTGGTCTCGTTACTGGTGTATCTACCTCTTAGAAGTAAGTAGTAACACATGTCAGATCATATGTATGTTTTCCATATGCACACCTTGGTTTTGTGAAGGGAAATGCCATAAGCTACATTGAAGGGTTCTGTAAATTCTGTGTTGCATGCATTAAATATTGGTACTTGGAGAAACAACCTGGCTAGTGTTTCAGCTTCATGTTTATATGTTTTGTGATGTTCTTGCCAGTGGGGCAGAGCTGGTCTTCCAGGTTTATGTATGGGGTTTGGATTTTTTGGCGAAAGCTTTATTGAGGTGACCATTGTGAGCTTAGGATTACTCCCATATGGAGCCTAAATTCTTTGGAAAAAAACACTGGTTTAGGCTTGTACATTACCTCACTTGTGTATGTCGTGGTTAGTTTACTTATATATTGGTTTAATTGCGAAGTAAACTATACTAGAGGTAATGAGGATGAATTAAAGAAAGGGTAGTTCTGGAAACTGCCAATGGCCTCCTCTCCCCCTGGAAATTCCAAAGAGCTGTTCGAAGCTTTTATTTCGCAGGGATTCCCTTGTTAAAGATGAGTGATCTACGACCATAGTTCGAAAACTCGTTTTATTTCGGTGTTTCGGGTTGACCGAAATATCCAAAATAACCGGATATTTCGTTCGAAATTTTGCATTTTTTCTGGTATGTTTCGGTAGGTCATTTTGGTGGGTTTTAGGCCAAGTTAAGGCCTGAAACTTCATGGAAACCCTATTTTAGGCTATGTAAACACATTTAAATGTTCAAATTGCAAAAATAGTCACCTAAAGTGGTGTTTTGGATTTGCACCATTGATTGGCAATGTACGGTCGAATCCTAATGTATAACTTAGTTAATTACATATACACATTGTTTAAGACTTTAAGTACTAGAAGCCATAATAAATTAATGATTAATAAGTAATTTAAACAAGTAAATTGACTTGGAAGTTGGAAACATAAAGTGAATAATTCATAAGTCATAACTTAAGTCAGAATATTAAGTACATTAAGTCAGTAACAAGTTAACAACTTGAGAAGATGATATCAAAATGATAATATCCCCAATAGTCCAATACAAGTCAAGTAGTCATCAAGTGACTCAAATGTTTACAAATTTTTTTAATAATAACTACTCCGCCGTCCAAGATCAACCCCACTCATAGTCTGATGGAGCCGACATGTATTGTTCTCCGACTGTAGGATAAATGAATGCCACGTTATAGTCTGGGTAAAGAAACAAGTGTAGTCATCCACAGTGACCATGTAAACTGCATCATCAACATGCTGAAGGTAACCTATCCTAGGATATGGGTCACCAAACTGTGAAGAAGTACTACCCACTGATCCACTATGATATGACGCCTCTGGGAGCGTGTATGGGTACGGGCTGTACGATTGGTGGGTTGGGTAGGAAAAGATGTCATCCACAAAAGACGATCCACTGCGTCTCTGTGAGTGGGAGTCATACTCAAAACTGGGAATGGATGGAGAAGATATATGCTCCTGCCCCCAAGTCAACTGCCCTTTGCCATATGGATGTGAATGAGATGAACTATACTCTGATTGTGCTGGAGATGGACTGCTCTCTATATGAAAAGATGGGGCACGGAAATGCCCACTCAATTTGCTGTCCCTATCGCCCATACTCAATCCACCAACAGAGCCAGATAAGGTATCAATGTCCATAAGATCAGCCTGCCTACTAGTACCATGAGGACGGGACTGGCCATGACGCTATCTCGAGTAGGTCGAGGTGGCCGGTGTTGTCGGTGTGGGGGCACGGCACCGTGGTCTGTATCTTGTGTGGCATGATCAAATTGTGTTTCTCCGGTGAATCGGAGTGCTTCTTGCTGCTCTTCTATCACATACGGGACTCGAGTTCCCTCATATGCTTGACCACCATCACCACCATCATCAGCTCCATCATCACCATCTCTACCATCACCATCTCCATCATCACTACCATCAACACCATCATCATCTCTACGAGTCTGAGTCTAAGTCTGAGTCCGAGTCCCACCACCGCCACCGGAGGACACGGACCAATCTTCTTCCTCCTCATCAACATTGCTACCAGTAGGCTGGAAGAGTATGGGTGACCATGGTTCGAGAACTCGCGAGATCTCGCCGAGTTTCTCGGTTTCATGAGATCCCGAGACGAGATGCCATACGCATTCTAAAATTACACTTTCTCGGCGAGATCTCGGTGTTGTCTCGGTACACATTTTTTCCAATTTTTTTTTTAGTTTTAAAAGTTCAATATCTCGCCGAGATCTCGGTATCGGGTTAGAACATGGTTTTTTACCCATTTTAATTGCCCATTTGACCCATGTGCCCATTTTTAATAAAAGAGGGCAATGGACAGAACTCGGAAATGTCAATAGTTCTGTCCATAGCTCTTTAAACAAAGGGGAAAACACTCAAACAACTCTCTCCCTCAAATTTCTTCCTCTTTCTTTCAAATCTTGGGTGGATTGCATTGTTTGAAGTGAGATTCAAGTGCTAAAGTGAAGATTCAACTCCAACAGTCCAAGAATCATTACCTATTTGTAGGATTCCAAAGTAAAACTCATATTTGGACTTGTTTTTTGGCAAATCTTGGCATGCCATTGTGTTTAAATGGCCTGAAATAGGCTGGATGCCAAGTTTCAGACCCAAAATATGTGTAAAACCCACCGAGTTGGGGGTCCGAGTCAAAAAAAAAAAAAATGCAGCAACTCCCCGAGATCTCGACTCGACTCGACTCGGTTTCTGGCTTGGCCGAGATGCCACTGAGACCCGAGTCTTAGAACCTTGTGGGTGACGCGTCCTGTGCGTGTACCTCACCCTCTTCAGCCATGAACTCATCCACATCAGCTTCTATATGTTCGGCTATTATGGGGTCAAGCCTACCTCCAGGTTGATCTAACATTGGCTCACCTCTATCCCTCACCCAATCCACAATAGGATCTTCATCATCTGACTCCACCTGGAAAATGGCGGCTAGATCGATATTTTCCCTGATACCCTCTTGTCCCATGCGTATGTGTTGCATCTTCAACCTCAAATTGTAATGCACATACACCAAGTCAGATATATCTTTAGAACCCAATCTATTTCTCTTCTTTGAGTGGATGAGAGAAAATGTACTACAATTCCGTTCACAGCCAGATGCGGAACATGTCTGGGAGAGAACCTTGATTGTTATTTTTATTAAATTCTTAGTTGAACCCCTATACAATACCCACCATTCAGTTGCATTACAACAAAAGAGACATGTTATATTCATTTCAAAAGTTTTAATACATACATAATTTAAAGAATAAGATATTGAATTGAGTAATGACTAATGAGTACCGGCATCACCGCGTGTCCGGCCTTGCTCTACAGCATCGGTTCAAAAACTTCCCAATGCATCCCTAAAAGTCTTCAACTATAATCATTTGGAAAATATTTAAAATTAGTAATGACTCATTACTATTTGGTATTGAATTGAGTAATTCCAAATGAATTATAACTTATATAGCTTGTAATTTACTATTCGGCTCCAACTTGGCAACTACTTGTTTTACTGCTTCAATAAGACTACTATTGAACCCAAGCCTATGATTGTATTGGTACTTGGGGTTCAAATAATATGCTGAAATTGACATTACATATCGTTAATGCCTTAATAGGTAATAATATATCTTTCAAATTAACTTTAAAGGATGTAATTGCATAAAAAACAAACTACACTCACCAGCCTCAGCCTTATGCAGTGGATGCATAAGTTGATTTTCCTAGCGCTCTTTGATAATTTTGAGAAAGTGTTTGCTACCTTGTGGATTCCCATTGTAAACACCTTCATCCATCAAGTCTATGACAGCATATAGATGTGGCATGGTTGGTCCCTTGAGAGCAGAATCAACTATATGCAAAACCTTGATCACTGGTTCCAAAAGTTGTACCACTTTATGCAACTTTGACCAAAAGTCATCTGATGAAATGGTAGCTTGTGCTTCCCTACCACCATGGGTATTGGACCCATTCGAGTTAAACCAGTCTTCAGAAGCAAACATAGATCTAAGTCCGGACTTCTTGGTCTGTATACTCTTGAGTGCAATGTAGTTGGTGGCGAATCTAGTTATGCCCGGCCTCACTAAGGCACCCCCACACTTCTCCCTCAAGAGGTTTAATGTAAACCCATGGTTGTAGACAAAGTTGGTCATTTGCCTGGCCTTTTCCACAACATGTTGTACCAATTTGATCTTTCCCATATCCTTCAATATGAGGTCTATACAATGGGCAGCACATGGAGTCTAAAACAACCGGTACTTGCTGTTTTGCATCAACTTCTCACCGGTACTCTTGTAGTTGCTTTCGTTGTCTGTTACAATTTGGACAATGTTCCCCACTCCTACATCATTTACCACTTCCTTCAACAGTTTTTAGATATACTTTGCATCTTTTTTCTCCTTGGATGCATCAACAGACTTCAGAAAGATTGTCTTCCCCTCACAATACACCATAAAGTTGATGATAGACTTTCTTGTAGGACCAGTACAACCATCACACATTATAGTCACCCCATAGCTCTCCCACATCCCCCTCATTTCATTGATATAGTCTTGAAGCTCTCTCTTCTGTTGGGGCAAATACACATTCATGATCTCATGTGGGGTGGGCCCCTTATACCCTGGGCAGCCTCAGCAATGGAATCTATCATAGTCTGATAAAAGGAGCCTTGTGCTGTGTTTGCTGGGATGGTATTGTATAACATCTACTTAGCTATAGATTCCTTCACCATCCTCTTTAGATTTTTCCATGCTCCCTTGTTTTTTGGTTGCTTATTGCCTTTCTTTCTATAAACACTAGGTGCTTGGTGAAGTGCTGGGTCATCTCGTGGTGGTACTACTGGAGGTGGTGGAGGCGGAGCTGCCCTCGTACTCTTGATCTCCTAAAGGGATTAGGCAACCCAGGCTGCCTACCACCTGCTCAAGATGTACCTGCTCCTCCACTACCACTAGCACCAGCTCTAGAGGTACCAGCTCCTCCACTACCACCTACTCTCTGTCTCTCCTGGTCCTCATGATAAGTGGCTCTGCTCATCATCTATGCTCGTCTCTAATCCCTAGTCTCTCGCTCAGTCTCGATATCATCAGGAACATAGACAGGATCATCACTGTCATCATCATCACCATGATCAACATCGTCATAGCCTCCCGCTGTACACCTCACTGCATCCTCAAGGTTTACCCTTGCCTCCTCCCTCTGAGCCTTCCTCTTACTCCCTCCGTTTATGTACTCAATGACAGCCCTAGATACCTCAACAGGGACCATATGACATGAGACCACTTCAGGAGAATTCCCAGCTAAATGTTGTTCGAGTCTAGTGGCACCACCTCCCAAAAATTTCTGGTGACAGTAGTTGCATTGTGTTTTTCTTTTATCCCCATCAATTGGAGTGCCGTGCAACCATGCAATGTCACACCTAGTACTTCTGGGTGTTCTCCTCTCCCTGGGCTTGGGCCGCCTGCCTCTGGCTCTGTTGTTTACCACGGTCCGCCATAATTGGACTAGTTTACTGTTGCATGAATAAAAGACAATTCATTAATCACTGAAGCACATCAATTCTTTTAGTTTAAGAGCACTAAGACAAGTATATAACTTTTTAGTATTTTTCCCCTGACCCTCATATTTTTTTCATATTTAAAAACAAAATTTTAAAATATTTTTCAAATAAATATTGGCCTAGCATAACAAAACCGAAATTATATGCAAATGGGCAGCAATAAAAAAACATGTAGAATTTACTTATAGCTATTTAGTACTTTTCCCCTAACCCTCATATTTTTCTCATATTTAAAAATAGTTTTCTAAAATGTTTTTCAAATAATTATTGGCCTAGCACAACAAAACCGAAATGATATGCAAATGGGCAGCAATTAAAAAACATGTACAATTTACTTTTATATTTTTCATTAATTTTAAAATAAAAACCTCATATTTTTTTCATTTTTCTTTGAATTTTTTAAATAATTTTATAATTTTCGAAAATTAAAATAATTAATTATTGGCAGAAAAATATTTTCGACACCGTGAGGCCGTAGATCGGCCAATGGTGTCTAACATATATTTAATTGATCACCATACAATGTACATAACCCCTATTATTTTTTAGATTTTTGTTGTAAGAAAATCAAAATTTTGAAACAGAAAAATAAAAAAATAATATATATACCAAAAAAAAATTTCGACACCGAAGTTGTAGATCGGCCTTCGGTATCTAACATATATTAATTTCATCACAAACAAACATGTATTGATCATGCATTTTCCAGAAAAAAAAACAAATTTTGAGAATATGGTTTTACCTGGAATAGTGGAAAGGCTTCACAGATATGCTAAGAAGTTTGAATCTTGTGTTCTCCAAGTGGTTCCGGCGTAGATGCGGTGAAGATTCGAAGGCCGGTACAAGAATGAGCAATGAGAAGTGAAAGAATGAAGAAGAAATGAGCAAAAACCACAAAATGAAGAGCTTGTGAAGTCTCGGTCGAAATCTTGACCGAGATTTCGCGAGATTTAGTACTATGTCTAGGACTACGCTGTATTTCCATTTTTTATACTGAAGAGGACAAAGCCTTATGAGGGCATATGGAGGGGATTATTAGAGGCATGATCTGGTTCCGTTTCCTGCCTCTTTGACAAGAACTGGCCTTCCACGGTGTATTCCTTCTTTTCATTGTAAAATGATTAGGAGAAGGGACAGAAAAACTTGTGTTGTTATATCTCTTGCTTATGTTTGCTGTCATTATTAATATAACATTGCTGCTACCGTTTGAGTCAGCTATTCCCTCCAATTGGTAACTGTATTTTGTCTCTATTCTTACTTCCACTCTCTTGTTTCCTCATTTCCTTCTTTTTCTAGTTGATATCGCTGGTTGTTCTAGGTCTGAAACTGTCACATACTCCTTTCTCTCTTTATTCTTAATAAAAAATTTCATAATTAAACTTCCATTCAGGTCAAATGAACATTACATTCTTGAACATAGAATGAGATGTATAATAGGTGGCAACCAAATACATATTTTGTAGTGGAACATATTGTAAACGTACCTTAAATAATTATGACATTATTCTAATTAGAATGATATGTACACTATCTTTTGCAATTAAATACATAGGTTGCTGTGTGATTTTAACTGTCTTGTGTTCTGTTGTGGGTTTGTCTCTTCTCCTAGCATCTATGGTTCAGTTCCTTGAAGATTTATTGTTTTGGACAAGTCAGGCTTGTTTGTTTGGTCTAGGGAACCCACCATATAGATGTAGTTTTACTTATATCTCATGTACATGTTCTTGGGTTTGTTGTAGATGGTATCTGTTGAAGAAGATGATCTTGCTGGTTTGGAAGATGTGAGTTCTGATGGTGAGGATGATAGCAATGAAGCTGAATGGACTGATGCTGAAATGATTGCATCTGGAACGGCATCTGGAAGAAAGCCTCACAAGAAGAAAGCCCGTGGTATAATTACTGTCTTCCAGACCTATAGTTGAATATTGCTGACAAGGATTTTACACACACATATTCTGATCTCAGCATAGTTTTGAATTGAAAATCTTTTCAGTGGATAGCATGGAACCACTTCCTCTGATGGAAGGTGAAGGAAAATCGTTTAGAGTTCTTGGATTCAATCAAAACCAAAGGGCTGCATTTGTGCAGATATTAATGAGGTTTGTTAGTATATATGTTACCTTTCAGTTCAAATTTTGTTTTGATCTGCTTGTGAGTGCTGTGCTTAGAGGTCTGATTGTTCCCAACTTAGCGTGTGAGGATCTGCCCTTGGATGCTGTGTTAACCCAATGTTGTCTATTGCTAACTCTTAATAACAATCATATAGTATTTTTTTCTTTTTTTATTTCTTTTCCTGGATCAAGACGACCAATGTCTCTAGTTCTATCAGACTTGCCTTTATGACAAAAGAAGGTAATGGTTCTATGTTCATCTATTTTGGTTGCATTCACTATGGCTTTCCTAGAGTTGGCATGCCAGCCTCCGGTTCCTAAATTTGTGGGAATATGTGAAGTCTGAATGGCACTAGTTCTTGGAAAACATTATAAGTTAACATTGCGAGCTGCAAATTATTGAGCTTTATTTTATTTTATGCTTCGATTATTTTTATCCTTTTGCATGTTCTGCACTTTGTCAATCCTGTTTTGTTTTTTTGGCAGGTTTGGAGTAGGGGAATATGATTGGAGTGAATTTACTCCTCGGTTAAAGCAGAAGACCTTTGAGGAAATTAAGGAGTATGCAATATTGACTTTGCTTTCATAAAAAAAAATTGACTTTGATTTCTATTCTAAGTTTTATGGATATGCAGTATCTAAAAAG
This sequence comes from Telopea speciosissima, assembly GCF_018873765.1. Taxonomy (NCBI): domain Eukaryota; kingdom Viridiplantae; phylum Streptophyta; class Magnoliopsida; order Proteales; family Proteaceae; genus Telopea; species Telopea speciosissima. The sequence goes on from NC_057926.1 coordinate 12,595,620, forward strand.
ATATGATGGTCACTATTAAGATTTACATCCTTAAAACTGGTTGGGAAGTAGCTAAGTTTAAATATGTGTTTGGTAACTGAACTGTACTTGAACAAATCCTATAAATAGAAATTTTATTAGTGCTATTGTGTTGGATAACTGAATGTAGTCCTGACTGACTATTTGGGAGTGCAAGGAGAAACCATTTATATGTGGATTTCTGTTGGCTTTGATATGTTTCCTGGACTATATTTGTTTGTTTTTTTTTTTTCCTTCTAGAAGTCTATAAGCAAATCAGTGCAACAACAACAAGAACAACAACTCAGCCTTATCCCAACTAAATGGGGTTGGCCACATAGATTCTTTTCCTCCAATCAGCTCTATTCAAGGTTATTCTTGATACTAGGTCTAGGCTATTCATATTTTTCTTCACCACTTCAACCAAAGTCATTTTAGGTCTGCCCCTGGCTCTTTTAGCTCCTTCAATCTGAATCAAATCACTTCTACATACTGGAGCATCTGAAGGCCTCTGGTGAACATGGCCATGCCACCTCAAATGACTATCTCGTAGCTTATTATGTATCAGAGCTACTCCCAAATCAACTCTAATTTGATAATTCCTTACTTTATCCTTCATTGTTTTTCCACCTATCCATATCAGCATTCTCATTTCAGCTACACTGACTTTATGATGCTTCTTAACAGCCCAACATACCACACCATTCATCATAGCCGATCGTGTGACGGTCCTCTATATTTATTGCAGCTTTGAAAATCTCCTTTACATTTATAAATCGGAACCACAATGCTTCTCCTCCATTCATCTGGATTTTTCCTTGTGCACATATTATTATTAAACAACTTCGTTAGCCAAGATAAACCACGGATTCCTAAACTCTTCCACGCTTCTATTAGGGCCCCATCTGGACTAGGTGCCTTGCCTATTGTCATCTTCCTTGAAGTTTCTTTTACTTTAGGCAACCTAATTTTTTGTATATATATTGTTGAATAATGTAAACCAGAACACCGTGGGGGTATTCTGGTCTTTTGGGTCTATTTATTTTATGTTTTAAGCTGTTTTACTTGCTGCCTAGTTATGTCGACTATGGCAGGGGTATTTTTGTCCTTTTTCATTATTTACCTTCATATATATAAAGGACTTTTTCTGATCACTATCGATCATTCAAGCATTCTCAGCATTCTGGTTTTGTTAACATGGTATCAGAGCCATCTTCTCTGATCTAGGTTATTTCAAAACCTTCCCCCTCCATTCTTCTTCTCTTTCCAGTTCTCTATCGATCTCTTCTCTCTCCTCCTTTTTTTCTCCCTTGGTTCCTTCCATTCTTCAAGGGCAGCACTGCTGAGGTGATCCTATAATGGTTTAAGTGCTGACCTCCATCACACCTCATCTCTTTATGCCCTAATTCAGATTCACGATTGCTGCTGTTCTCTCTCTGCGATTTGGACTGCTTCAGTTTTTTTGAAGATCGACATCAGTGCTATGGAAAGTTGATTCTTCACCTTCGAGCTCCACCTGCAGGCCTCTGGACAACAGCTATTACATCTGCAACTTTCAGAAACAGAAGACTCCAAGATCCAGCCCTTCTTTTCCCTTTATCGATCTCAACTGTCAGGGTTTTTCAAAACCCTGACACTTATATCGATCTTGGCTTTCTGGGCTGTCGATTGGAAATATTTTTTAGGGGTTTATTCCCTTGGTTTACTGCTGCACTCGACCTCTATTTCAGCCCTACCTGCTGCTGTTTTTTTTGAAGATCTGATTTTTTACAAGTTCAAGGATCGATTTTCTTCCTGGCTGCACTATGGGTGACTCAGAGATTACTTCAGCTACTTCTGGAGGAGATCAGAATAAGACTGAATTTCTTCCCTATGCTGCTGCAATTAAACTTGATGGCACAAACTACTTAATCTGGGCCAGATCATTATCCCTGACCGTGGCTGGTAGGGGACTCATTGGCCATCTCACTGGCACTACCACTCAACCAACTGAAGCAGGGGCTACTCATAATAAGTGGGCTGCCAATGATGCAATGGTGATGTCTTTTATTACAAACTCCATGACCACTGACATCTCTAGTCAGTATATTCTCCTTGACACTGCTACTCAGATATGGACAGCTGTCAAAGGCACTTATGGTCGGTCAGGGGGTGGTGTCCAAGTTTATGAGATCTGGAAAACTCTCCAAAATACTACTCAGAAGGAGATGACTGTTACCAAGTACTATGCTGCCCTGAAGTGTTTATGGCGGCGATTGGATCACTATGCTCGATTTCAGCCTACCACTACTGCTGACATCACTGCCTACCACACCTATGTCGATCAGTTTCGGGTGTATGACTTTCTGGCTGGAGTCAATGATGACTATGATCCTATTAGGTTACAGGTCCTTGGTCGGGTTCCTTTTCCTACTGTAGAGGAAACTTTTTCCTATGTACACAGTGAAGAGACAAGGAGGGCTGCTATGATGATTACTCCTAAGGTTGAAAGATCAGCATTACAGACTGCCACTACTGACACTTCTGCTGATATTGTTGCTACTGCTGCTACTACTAAGGAGCCTGTGAAGTGTGAACATTGCCACAAACCCTATCACACTAAGGCTCAGTGTTGGAAACTTCATGGGAAGCCTACTGATTTTGAGAGTAAACGGGGTTGTTCCAAGCCTAAAAACAAAGCCAATCACACTGAAAGTGTAGCTCCAGCTCCCACTACTGACATCGGCTTCTCCCAGGAAGAACTTCAAGCTCTCCGGCGCCTGTTAAATACATCTGCTGCCTCCACTACATCTGCTGCCAATTCAGGTTCCTTCTTTGCCCGTATAGGTATTTCCTTTGCTGGTCATTGTGCATCAGTAGTTTCCGCTCCTTGGATAATTGATTCCGGAGCTACTGATCACATGACAGGTTCCTCCAGTCTTTTTACCACATATTTTCCTGCTTCTGGTAAGGACAAAGTTAAAATTGCTGATGGGTCCCTCTCCTCCATATCTGGGAAAGGATCCATTGGTTGTTCTCCTTCCTTGACATTAACTTCAGTTTTGCATATTCGCAAGTTTACCACTAACCTTCTCTCCATTAGCATTATCACCAAATCTTTGAACTGTAAAGTGACCATCTTTCCTACTCATTGTGTTTTTCAGGAATCGGACTCGGGGAAGACGATTGGATCGGGTAAAGTGCATGGCGGATTGTACCTGCTTGATGGAGATCCTGCACCTACTCAGGCTTTACCTTCTAGGCTGTGTTCACCAGCATCCTTTTCCTCTGAATTACACATATGACACTCTAGACTAGGACATCCCCCTTTAGGTACCCTATCTACTTTATTTCCAGCATTAAGTACTACTTGTAATAAAGGAGATTTCTTTCGTAAGCCTTGTGTCTTGGCCAAACAGACACGTTCAAATTATCCAGTTTCTAATAAAAGATCTTCTTCTTTATTTCATGTTGTTCATTCTGATGTGTGGGGTCCTAGTAGAAAAGTGTCTAGTTCGGGTCATCGGTGGTATGTTACCTTTATTGATTGCTACTCTAGGTTCACTTGGGTCTACCTTATGCACACCAAAAGTGAAGTTTTTTCGTGCTTTCAGCACTTCCACCAGCTGGTTAAGACTCAATATAATGCCACTGTTCAGATCTTACGGAGTGATAATGGGCGAGAATATTTGGAAGGTCAGTTCCAACAATACTTGGCTGCCCATGGTATCTTCCATCAGACCAGCTGTGTTGATACTCCAGCCCAAAATGGTGTGGCTGAGAGGAAGAACAGCCACCTCTTGGAGGTTGCTCGGGCCCTTTTTTTGCCCATCATGTCCCTTCCACTTATTGGGGGGATGCTGTCCTTACTGCAGCCTATTTGATTAATAGGCTACCCAGTTGGGTCCTTAATTCCAGGCCCCCTGCTGAGCTGTTACTTGGCTCTTCCTCCTTTGTTGTTCCCCCTAAGGTTTTTGGCTGCGTTTGCTATGGAACGTGACCCACGCAGCCTTCGATGCATTTTCTTAGGGTACTCTGCTACTCAGAAGGGGTACAAGTGCTATCACCCTCCATCCCGCAGGACTTTTGTCAGCATGGATGTTGTGTTTCATGAGAGTGTATCCTACTATGTGTCCCCACCTCTTCAAGGGGAGAGTGTTAGTGAAGATGTGTTGACTATGGACTCTCCTCCTCCTCTCCAGTATGTTTATAATGAATCTGAACCTGTACAACCTACTTCTCTTCCTCCTCCTCAGCCTACTCCTTGTCCTCCCCCTGAGTCCGGGGGAGAGGTTCCTGTGCAAGGGGAGACAACTCCATTCAGGGGGAGCAAACTACTCCAGCCCAGACTCCTGTCCAGAGAACCATTAGTGAATTTCAGAGGTGGATTGATGCAAGTAATACAAAGACCTATGTAAGGAAACATAAGCAGGTTCAATCAACTGTTGCTCCCATGCCCATCCAATTGCCGAACCTGGATCTAGAACTTGCCTCTCCAACTGGTAATGTTCCTTCTCCTGAGTTACCTATTGCCCTTCGCAAAGGTGTCAGGTCTTGTACTCAGCATCCCATATCTCATGTTGTTTCATATGACTCCCTTTCCCCATCATTTGGTGCTTTTATTTCTTCCCTTTCTTCTGTCGATGTCCCTAACAATTGGCAGGAAACTCTATCAGATGGAAAGTGGAAGGCAGCCATGATGGAAGAAATGGAAGCTTTAAAGAAAAATGACACATGGGAGCTTGTGGTCCTTCCACCTGGGAAGAAAACCGTTGGATGTAAATGGGTGTTTGTGGTGAAACAGAAGGTGGATGGCACTATGGATAGGTATAAGGCACGACTAGTGGCCAAGGGCTTTACTCAGACATATGACATTGATTATCAAGAGACATTTGCACCTGTTGCAAAGTTGAATACAGTTCGTGTGTTGTTATCATGTGCAGTCAACCTTGGTTGGGATCTGCAGCAGCTAGATGTAAAAAATGCCTTCCTAAATGAAGCATTGGAGGAAGAGGTATATATGGACATCCCACCAGGGTTCTCTTGTGACAGAAATAAAGGAAAAGTGTGCAAGCTGAAGCGGGCACTGTATGGGCTGAAACAGTCACCCAGGGCGTGGTTTGGTTGATTCCATAAGGCCATGATTTCTGTGGGCTATAAGCAGAGTAATGCTGATCACACTCTCTTTATCAAGAGAGTTGGTGAAAAACTCACTGTTCTTATAGTCTATGTTGATGACATAGTGGTTACGGGTAATGATGGTGATGAGATCAGATGGTTGAAGACCTTTCTTGGCCAAGAATTTGAGATTAAGGATCTAGGGAAACTGAGTTATTTTCTTAGGATTGAAGTGGCCAGATCTTCGAAGGGAATATTTCTCTCCCAAAGGAAGTGTGTCCTAGACTTGTTGGCCGAAACTGGTTTGCTAGGTTGCCACCCTTCAGATACTCCTATGGATCCCACGGTTCAACTCAAGGAAAAAGTGGGTGAGCCTATTGATAAAGGCCGGTACCAAAGACTTGTTGGGAAGCTGATTTACCTTTCACACACTCGTCCAAACATTGCTGTTGCTGTGAGTGCTGTAAGTCAGTTTATGCATGATCCCTACACCTCTCATATGGAGGCTGTGCTTTGCATTCTTCACTATTTGAAGTCAGCCCCTGAAAAAGGCATTCTTTTGTCTTCACATGGTCACCTACGGATAGAAGCATACACTGATGCTGATTGGGCTGGTTCAGCAGATCGGAAATCTATTTCTGGGTATTGCTCCTTTGTAGGTGGAAATCTTGTCACCTAGCGTAGCAAGAAGCAAAATGTAGTTGCTCGTTCTAGTGCCGATGCTGAGTTTTGAGCTATGGCACAAGGGATTTGTGAGTTACTTTGGCTTAAAGGGCTGCTACAAGACCTGGGTATTCCTATTCGACTTCCTATGCTACTATACTGTGATAACAAGGCGGCAATCAGCATAGCACACAACCTGATACAGCATGACTGTACCAAGCATGTTGAAGTGGATAGGCATTTTATCAAGGAGAAGTTAGAAGATGGGTAGATTTGTATTCCCTTTGTGACTTCGTCTGATCAGCTTGCTGACATCTTTACCAAGGGCCTGCCTGGAAAGACTTTTCATCCTAATCTAGTCAAGTTGGGCATGATCGACATCCTTGCTCCAACTTGAGGGGGAGTGTTGAATAATGTAAACCAGAATACCGTGGGGGTATTCTGGTCTTTTGGGTCTATTTATTTTATGTTTTAAGCTGTTTTACTTGCTGCCTAGTTATGTCGACTATGGCAGGGGTATTGTTGTCATTTTTCATTATTTACCTTCATATATATAAAGGGCTTGACTGGTCACTATCGATCATTCAAGCATTCTCAGCATTCTGGTTTTGTTAACATATATCTACAACAATTGGTGTCATGATGGGTAATGCAGCCTTCTAGGATACTATTACTTGAAATGAATTCATTTAGTAGGCTATAGAAATAATATTTCCACCTTTCCTTAATGTCCTCATTCCTTATTGGTACATTACCATAAAGGGTGTACCCGCACAAGGCTCCCACCACTGCAAGGTCTGGGGAGGGTCTTAATGTACGCAGCCTTGCCCCCGCTTCGCAGAGAAGCTGTTTCCAGACTCGAACCCACAACCACTAGATCGCAATGGAGCAACTTTACCATTGCACCAAGGCCTGCCCTCTATTGGTACAATACCATCTTTACTTTTAATTCATCTGACGTGGTCGAAATCTACTCTTCCGTTCCCTCATTTTAGCTATCTTGTAGATTGGTTTTCTCCTTTCCTTTATGCTTAGATTGTTATAAAGATCATCATTATTTTTTCGCCTTTGCTTTTCCCACAATCAACTTAGCTTCAGTTTTGTCCAATTTATACCTTTTTAGATCCTCTACATCCTTAGTCCATTGCCATGTCTTAAAGTTATCTTTCTTAACTTAATGGCTGTTTGATCCTTATCATCCCTAAATTACGAATGATTAAGAAGAAAAGCATTCTCATATAAAAAAAACCCAGTGCCAGAGAAGAAAAACCCTAGTGACAGAAAGCAAAACCCAACGTTGCCGCTGAGGAGCAGCCCGGCCTCACGGCCAGGCTGCTCCTCTCCCCCTTCTTCCTCCCTTCTCCTTCTCTCATTCTCCCCCCTCTCGCCCTACCTTTCTTCCTCCTCTTTTTTCTTTTTCTTCTTGTTCATCAAGTTTTGGGGTCTGGCAGTGATGTCTGGCTCCTTCTTCCCCCTGCTCCTTCTACTTCTCTCCATCCCTCTCTTCCTCCTCTTTCTCCTCTTCTTCTTCGGGATTTGGAGGTTGGTCTTCTTGTTTGGACCAGTGTAGTGCGTGCTAGTGGCCATCATCCTTGCTTAGTCTGTAGTCATGCTTGTTGACAGCCCTCCTGGTTTGTCATTTTCGTGGTCGTCTGCCTTGCCTGGTTTGCTGCCTCGCAAGTCGCCCTCCTGCTAGGTCTGTATCCAGGCTCATTGGGGACTCTCCTGCCTAGTCACAATGCTTTGATTGGCTTTCATCTCTGACAACCGCTCACTTTGCTGGGTCGCCTCCATCGTTGGCTGCCTTCCTCGCTTGGCTTTCTGGCCCGTCACTTTGCCGCCAGTCTCGTTCACCTTCTCCCTTGTTAGTCGTCTTGCATCGCCGGCGCTCTCAGTTGTCGCTTCGTCGCCAGCCTGTTTGGACTGCAGCTGCTTGGCCGCAAACCCCTCTTGGTCAGTTTTCTATCTGATCCACCTAGCTCACTCGGCTAACGCTGTGTTACTGCCAGCTGCAAAGTCTACCCTCTGCAAGCTATGCTCGGCCAGCAGCCGCTTCGTCGGTGCCCTCTACAAGGCCGGTGCCTCTTCGATGTGGCTGCCACCTCTGCTTGGCCTGCTCCCAGCGCCCCTCTGCTACGGCTGTTTGTTTGCCCGTGATGCTCTGATTCTTGTCTTGGTGGCTGGTCAATGTGCTGCTAAGATAGTTTATTTAGGGTTTGTGGTTCCCTACCTGGAATTGACTTGGCTGCCCTTCTCTTTATATTGGGCTTCGTTGCTCTATGGGCTTTTGTATTTTCTTGGGCTTCCTTCTCTGTGTTTATGTCCATGTGGGCTTTTGATTTTTATTGGGCTAGCCTTCTCTTAGGTAGGGCCTTGTAATTTGTTTGTGGCTTTGTGCCGTTGTACGCTCCCTCTCCTCCCCCCCCTCCTCTTTTTCTTTCCTTTGGTAATTGTAAACAGCCTTGAGAACTGAATGCTTGAGTGATTCCAGAGATCACCAAGCCCTTTTATTTATATTAATGAGAGTTACATCTAATCAAACTTGAACTATGAATCAAGTTACAACTAATCAGACTTGAACTAGGAGAACTGCCCTAGCTGATTCTAATTAGTAATCCTAACTAGGAACTGGCTAGGAGGGGGAAAGGGGGAAAAAGGTCAAAACTACCCCTATCGTGTAGAGCTTTAAAACATACATTATTTTAACACTCCCCCTCAAGTTGGAGCATAAATATTAAACATGCCCAACTTGACTAAAATAGGATGAAAGACTTTCCCACTTAACCCCTTAGTGAACACATCGGCTAATTTGTCAGCTGACTTCACAAAAGGAACACAAACTAGCCCTTCTTCCAGCTATTCTTTGATAAAGTGCCTATCAACATCCACATGTTTGGTACGATCATGTTGAATAGGATTGTGAGCAATGCTAATGGCAGTCTTATTGTCACAATACAACATCATGGGAAGATGGACAAGAGCACCAAGATCTTGCAATAAACCTTTAAGCCACAACAATTCGCAGATACCCTGTGCCATGGCACAAAATTCTGCTTTAGCATTAGACCTTGCCACTACGTTCTGCTTTTTACTACGCCATGTGACAAGATTCCCACCAATAAATGAGCAATAGCCAGAGATGGACTTTCTATCAGAGGATCCAGCCCAATCGGCATCAGTATAAGCTTCAACTCGAAGATGGCCATGAGGTGACAAGAGAATTCCTTTTCCTGGGGCTGACTTCAAGCACCGGAGAATTCAAAGAACAACATCCATGTGAGAGGAATAAGGATCATGCATGAACTAGCTTACCATACTCACGGCAATGGCTATGTCTGGCCGTGTATGAGATAATAGCTAAATAAGTTTTCCCACTAGCCTTTGATAATGAGCTTTGTCAATCGTTTCACCTTCCTTTACCTTGAGCCGTGTAATAGCTTCCATAGGTATATCAGAAGGATGACACCCTAACATCCTAGTCTCAAACAATAAATCTAGGATATATTTTCTTTGAGAGAGAAAGATGCCTCCAGAGGATCGAGTAACTTCTATCCCTAGAAAATACTTTAACTTCCCTAGATCTTTTATTTCAAATTCATGACCAAGGTAAGTCTTCAACTTGCTGATCTCATCACTATCATTTCCGGTTACAACAATGTCATCCATATAGACTAAGAGAATGGTTATTTTTTCACCAGTCCTTTTTATAAACAGAGTGTGGTCAGCATTACTCTGCTCTTATATCCTACATAAACCATAGCCTTGTGGAGCCTTCCAAACCATGCACGGGGTGACTGCTTCAACCCGTATAAAGCACGCTTCAATTTACATAGCTTGCCGCTGGTCTTATCACATGAGAAACCAGGTGGAATATCCATATGTATTTCCTCTTCAAGCTCTCCATGGAGGAAGGCATTCGTCACATCTAGTTGCTACAATTCCCACTGTTTGATAAGAAAAATAACCGCAAGCGCACAGTATCAGCTGTAGCTACGGGTCGAACTCAGGGAGGTCGGGTTGCTTAAATCTTTACTCTCAATATAGGCAAAGTGTACTCAACAAGCAATTTATATCTTTAAACTTAAACTAAGAAAAATACCAAGATCAATTATCAAATTAAGAAACTAGGCTAAACTAGGGTAAACAGAATTAACATAAAAAGTAAGAGAATGAGATGGGTAGATTGAAATTGAGATGGGCTCTTGGGGCAAGAATCCACCATAAGGTTAGGGGAAGTCAATGACCAACACATCAAAGCATTGCATATATCATGGTCTAGGTCTATAGGAGATGCGGCGAAAAGGGCTAACATATCCTATGAGTAGTACACATTCAATACACAATTGGATCTTAAAAATCATGAACATGAATGGTGTCACAATGGCTACGGCGGCAATATTGCATATAGTCCATTAGGATGACGTGCACAATGCGGCGGTCAACAATTGTAAGCCCAAACAATGAACATGTCCATTTATACATAAGCATGAAATCATCAACTCATCCTTCCCTCATGGCTTCATCCTACCCCAAGAGTTGAGGGTTTAGTTGGCCATGGGAAAATCGATGGAAGGAGAGGGGATTGATGAAGAGAACATTAAAACTAAACTATAAAAATAAAATCAAAAGATTAAAGAACTTAGCTTGTGTAGAACTTGAACTTGAACCATTGAAGATGAATTTCCAGTCTTAAACTTGAATCAACACTTTGAATTACACCAATGTAAGAAAGGGATGGGGATTAAAAGTCCTAAATTACAGTAGTTCTAGGAATGAAAAAGACAAAATTGCATCAAATTTCTAAGCTTAGACAAAGAAACTAGAAAGGGAAAAACAAGAGAAAGAATGCTAAAACAAAAGACTCAAGAGAGAATGGATGCCTCCCAAGGGGGAGAAGACCCCCCTATTTATAACCACAACCCCCAATCCCTCTTGCCAAATTCGGCCAGCCAAGGGAGAGATTCCCTTGGTCAATATTTGATTTTTTTTTAATTTTTATTTTTTAAAGAAGAAAGGGAGACAAAGATTGAGGTTTTGTTCCAAAAATAGAGAGGGAGGTGGAGATTGGATCCACAATTCTCCAAACATTGAAGATCTCAATAAAATCACCAAGATCATCTTTCCAATCTTCCAATATTTGAGTAGCTTGCTTTGACTTGGGTTCTACTCCAAAACTGAAAATGCTAGATGTCAGCAATAATACACTTGGACAAAAATACCCCTTGCAATTTTTGAATTTGCTTGCTTGGGTCTTCATGGCCCAATGGTCCAACTCATATATGAAATTGATTCTTGGGGCTATGGACATGGGCTTCATTAAAACTTGATTCCTTGCATTTCAGCTCCCCAAAGGCTTTTTAGCATAATTTGGGCTTCTCTTGCAAGCATGGACCTAAAACCTGAAAACACATAAAAACTCCTCGAGTAGTTTTGTTCAAGCATGAAAATACATGAATATAAAGGCTTAAATTCACATATAAGTATGTTCATCAAATACCCCCTACTTGAACTTTGCTAGTCCTCTAGCAAACAAAAAGAAAACTAACCTAATGAAAAGAAAGAGAAATGAAAAGAAAACCCTAACTCACTTTCGTAGGAATCACGGTTACAATTAGCATGTGCAACAAGCCTTTAAACCCCTAGGTTAACCTAGTTGATGAGTTGTGTCTCGTGAGTGTTTGTAGTGAATGTATACACAAAATTCAAAACCATGAAATAGTTGTAATCCTGACAAGGGCAAAGGAGAAGTCCATCTCCACTTAAAATTGGAAAAAGAAAAGCGATGATAAAAACTTATGAGATTGAGATTCCTAAGGGACCCCCATACTTGAACTTTATTATCCACTCCAATCCATGGAACTATCACACATCTAAATTGAGGTGGTCCTCATATTTTTCACACTATCAACCCTAGGGATCAAATCAAAGTATGCCCTCAAGGATACAAAAGAATCAGCTCGGAGCTTAAACAGAGAACTGAGACAAAGGCATAAATTCAAATGTTCTTCTTTCTTTCTTTAGAATTGAACTCAATTATCCCTTTACTACAGTTGGCTTGAATGACATGCAGGGCTTGCACCAAACACCCAAGTTACTAAGCAATGTCAGAATTCTCTTGTTGCATACATATGTGACTTAGACATTGATGCAGTCTGAATTCAAACTTCAATCACTTTCTTCTTTTAATCCATGGCTGAAAGGTATTTCGAGCCTAGGAATCTCGCTTCATGAGGCGGAGCACCCAGTCTAATACAACCAATAAACCAGAATTTTTTTAATTAAATTTTTAATTTTTTTCTCCAAGAACTTCTTTCAGGAATAATAACACTTTAATGTCAAATCTCTGTCTCAGCTCCTAACTAAAACTCAAGTAGACAAGAAAAACTCATAAGATCGACATTTTCAGAAAAAATAGTGTTATGCTTCTGATTTGGCCCCTACCTTGAGATATATATCAATTCCACTTCTGGAAACCAGAGCTTTATTACTTAAAAACATAGGTTACCAAAGTCATCTCTCTCTCAATGAAAAATAAAAAGAAAATAAAATCGTTCCAAAAAATTTTAAGATGGCTATAAACTCACCTACGCCTAAGTCAGGATCACAACATAATTCAGCTCAAGAACCTATCTCCCCCCCCCCCCCATACTAAAACTATGCAGTGTCCTCATGGAGATCCATTACCTCTTCCATTGTTGTAGTAGGCAACTCAATGAATAGCTCTAGGCGTTGACCGTTGACCTTGAAAATGTCACCATTCCCTGGATTCAAAATTTCTACTGCACCATGGGAGAAAACGTTATGTACAACATAAGGACCATCTCAACGGGATCTTAACTTACCAGGGAAAAGGTGTAATCGGGAATTGTAAAGCAAGACTTTATCACCTACTTGAAGTGATTTTCGGAGAATATGTTTGTCATGGTAGGCTTTAGTCTTCGCCTCGTAAATCCAAGCATTGTCATAGGCATCATTTCTAAGTTCCTCCAACTCAGATAGTTGGAGTCTACGATGTATACCTGCATCAGACAGATCAAAATTCATTTTTTGGATGACCCAAAATGCTTGGTGTTCCAATTCAACCGGTAGATGACACGCTTTCCCATACACTAGACGGTAGGGAGATTGACCAAGATCGGTCTTGTAAGCGGTCCAATGGGCCCACAAGGCATCTACCAATTGGTTAGACCAATCCTTGTGGTTGGGGTTGACGGTTTTCTCTAAGATCTGCTTAATTTGCCTATTAGATACTTCCACTTGGCCACTAGTTTGGGGGTGATAAGGGGTAGCCAACTTATGGGTGATCCCATATTTCTTCATGAGGGCTTCGGAGGGTCTACTGCAAAAATGTTTACCCCTATCACTAATTAAAGCACGTGGTGTACCAAAGCGGGAGAAGATATGCTCTTTAAGAAACTTGACCACTACTTTGTGGTCATTGGATTTTCAAGCTATGGCCTCTATCCATTTAGACACATAATCAACGACCAACAGGATATACAAATTCCCAAAAGAATTAGGGAATGGTCCCATGAAGTCGATGCCCCACTCATCGAAAATTTCAACTACCAAAATTGGGTTGAGGGGCATCATGTTCCTCTTGGTCACACGACCTAAAGACTGACATGCTATACAATCCTTACAATAAGTAAAGGCATCTTGAAAAAGAGTCGGCCAATAGAAACCACATTGAATAGAACTTTCGTGGCGGTTTTTTGTGGACCGAAGTGGCCTCCACATGCCTGATCATGGTAAAAAGATAAGATAGAAAGGTGCTCATGATCAGGAACACAACGCTGGAAAATCTGATCCAGACATGTCTTAAATAAGTAAGGGTCATCCCAGAAAAAATGCTTGACTTGGGAATGGAACCTATACTTGTCCTGGGTGGACCAATTATCAGGTGTCACACCTGTAGCTAAATAATTGACAATAGACCCAACATCTTTTTTGATGCACCGCATGCCAATAAACTACTAGATTAGTGAAATTAAAGTTAGAAGGAAATTGAAAGAGGAAATGTCGTCCCCCCCACCCCTTGCTCCGCTTCCTTCCTCTCCTGCCCCTTTACCTTCCCCCCTCCCCTCCTCTACCCCTCCTGCTGATTCACGTCCTGATTCCTGGAGCTCACAGCTTGTTGCTGGTACTGCCCCTCGAGCTGATGGCTTGCCTCTGCACTTTGTTCCCCCTTCAACTGTTGGCTCCTCCAAGATTGCTGTGTGTCCTGCTGACCTCCTGGAATTTGAAGCTAAGCTGTGGGAAGACTGCCTTGTTGGCAATTTCCTGGGTCCCAGACCCCCTTTCCACATTGTCAAGCAATCTCTCTCCAAACAATGGCGTCTTCAGGGCTCCTTGGATACCTTCTTGATGGACAATGGATTCTTCATCTTTAAGTTCTCCTCCCCTCTTGACAAGACCTGTGCCCTTGAGGGTGGTCCTTGGATGGTGGGAAAGAAGCCGATCTTTCTCCGCCAATGGCACACGAAGCTCCAGCTCCATCGGGTGGACCTCTCCTCGATTCCCCTGTGCATTACTCTCCCTGGTTTGCCTTTACACTATTGGTGCTCGGATGGCCTCTGTTCTATCAGATCTGTCTTGGGAAAGCCGTTGTTCTCTGATGTACGCACTTTGCGCAAGGATCGGCTGGCCTACGCAAGGATTTGTGTCGAGGTTTCCGTTGAAGATACTCTGCCTTCCTTCATTATCGTGAGCGGGGGAGAGGATTACTCGTTTGAGCAGGAGGTTCACTACGATTGGAAACCTCCGCACTGCCTGGTCTGCAAAGTGTTTAGCCACGACTCCCATCTTTGTGCTTTGAAGGCTCAGCCCTCTGCGGTTGAGAATCAGGATATCGGCGAAACTAGAGTTCATTGTCAGCCCACTGGTACGATTGTGGTTGGAGATGCCTTGCCTCCTATAAGCTCCGGCTGGGAGATTCCTCTCGACGGCAGACCTTCGTCTCGTGGGAGATCCCATACCAGGACTCGGCGCCGGAACCAGAGAGAGTGGAAGAAATTGCAGGTGCCCCGTAAGGACCAGTCTCTGACGAAACTCCCTGCTTGGACCGATGGGCAAAACAGGTTCAGTCCCCTGTCAACTGAAGAGGACTCTGACATGCCCACCTGCCCTGAGACTCTCCAGTTCGATGTTCTCCCTCGCAGTAGATCTCGCATGTCGGCTTCCCCCTCAGCAGATCTTTCCATTCCCAGCTCTGGCGATGCTCCCAATGCTCTGGCGAAGACGGATCTGAGAAGTCTGGGTGAGGCTGCAGCTTTCCCCTCAGTTTCCTTCGCTCTGCACCCCGCTTCTTCCCCCTCTCTCGACACTGCGTTAAACTCTTCGTTGTCGACTTTTAGTAGTCCCCCTGTTGCTGAGGCATCTATCCTAGTGGGTCCCTCCCCTTCAAAATCTCTTTTGGGCGTAATTAACGAGCCGCTTTTGAACCTGTCCTCTTCTGGTCCTAGCTTGACTGGACCTGGCCCTGGCCCTTTTGCTACTTTAAAGGGCAGTGATATTGGGTCGGGTCTCCCACACCTGACAGTGCTCCCCAACATCCAGCTTGACCCGTCTCCTTCTTTGCCCGGCAATTCTGTTCTTTCCAACTCTCAGCCCCCCCGCAAACTTTCTTCCCTTGTTTCGCCTGCTCCCCCTTTGGGTAGCTCCTACAAGCGCCGCCACCATAGTGAAACTCGATCCCAAGCTGCCCTGACTCGATACCTTGAGTCTTCTCTGCCTCTTCTCCCCCTCCCCAAATGATTTGTGGATTTATTTGAAACACCCGTGGGCTTAATGCTCCCGCGAAGCAGTCTGCTGTGCGCTCTCGCATTCGCTCTTCTCATGCCAATTTTTGCTGCCTGTTGGAAACCCATATCAAAGAGCCCAACTCTCTAAAGGTTAGTTCCTCCATTGCTCCGGGCTGGTCTTTCCTTTCCAACTACCTCCACTCCAATGCTCGCATTTGGATCCTTTGGGACCCGAAAAAAATTTCTATTCCTCTCTCTTCTTGCTCTTCTCAGTTTATGCACACTAGTTTCTCGGACAGTCTGGGACATTTCTCTTTCCATTTCACTGTGGTTTATGCTCTGAATTGTCCCCTTCAAAGGCATTCTCTTTGGACTGAACTCAGGTCCTTGGCCTCTCAAGTTGGTTCCCATCCATGGGGGCTTGGTGGCGACTTCAACTGCATTAGGTACAGTCATGAGAAGCAGGGAGGTGAGCAGCCGGACTTGGAAGCTTTGAACTCTTTTAATGATTGTCTGGAAGATATAGGTGTCAATGATCTCAGGTGGTCTGGCTTCCCCCTTACTTGGAGCAATAAAAGGGCAGGTCCTAACCGTATAGCTTGCAAACTGGATAGAGTTCTCGCCAATGAAGAATGGTTATCCTCCTTCCCCACCTCCCATGCTACTTTTGATAATCCGGGCATCTCTGATCACTCCCCCATCTCTATTGAGATTCAGCCCTTCACCTCCTTTGGTCCCAAACCCTTCAAGTATTTTGATATGTGGTCCACTCATGAAACCTTTTTGCCTTTAATCCAAGAGGCTTGGAATAAGCCTGTTTTTTCATTCTCCACCCCCCTCCTAGCCTTCTCCAAGAAGCTTAAGAATGTTAAAGCTGCTCTCAAAGTTTGGAACAACAACACCTTCGGCAACATTTCTATCCAAGCTGAGTGTAAAGAACAACTTGCTTCAATTCAGACTCGGCTGCAATCTGATTCTCTAAATGAGTTACTTGCTTTTGAAGAGAAAGAGGTTTCTGGGCAGCTGTCCTCTTTACTGGCTAGAGAAGAAAGCTTCCTCAAACAAAAATCTAGAATCAAGTGGCTTGATTTGGGGGACTCTAATACAGCCTACTTCCACAGGTCGGTGAAAGCTAGAGTCAATGATAATTCCATTGTGCAGCTGACCCATCCGGATGGCTCTGCTGTCAACACTGTCAAAGACATTAAAGACCTGGCTGTTCAGCACTTCAAAGCCATCTTCTCCGAAACTCAAGGGGTCTCTGAGCTCATTCCAAACCACCTGATAAACAAGTTCATTGACCCAGCCTGCAATGCTTCCTTGAGTTCCGTCCCCAATGAAGGGGAAATTGTCGGAGCTATTCATTCCCTCAAAGCCAATGGAGCTCCGGGCCCAGACGGGTTTAGCATGGGTTTCTTCACTACTGCCTGGGATATTATCAAGCACGATCTCATTGCAGCCATTAGAAGCTTTTTCTTCAATCCTGCTCAAATCAAAGGAGCAAATCACACCTTTTTATGTCTCATCCTGAAAAAGGAAGGTGCTACTGCCATGTCTGACTTCAGGCCTATCGCTCTGTGCAACCTGCTCTACAAGTTTATTGCCAAGATCCTTGCTAGTAGGCTCAAAAATGTTGTTGATCTTCTGGTTAGTGACAACCAAACTGCGTTCATCCCTGGCAGGAACATCTCCGACAACCATAGTTGTCACGGCGTCACGGCGATCCAAGTCGGTGGAGGGGTGTCACGTCGATATATCGACATGTCGCCCGCCATGGCGTTGCCATGGCGAGCATGTCGACCATGGTTTATTTTTTATTTTCTCTATTTTTAATGTGTTAATAGATGTATACTCAAGCCATGTTTTATTTTTTCTCTATTGTTTCTCAAGTTTTAAGAAGAAAATTCAGAAATCGAAGAAGAAATCGAAGAGGGAAAGAAGAAATCGAAAGAAATCGAAGAGGGAAAGAAGACAGGAAGAAGAAATCGAAGAAGAAATCGAAGAGGGAAAGAAGAAATCGAAAGAAATTGAAGAGGGAAAGAAGAAATCGAAGAGGGAAGAAGAAATCGAAGACAGGAAGAAGAAATCGAAGAGGGAAAGAGAGGTAGGAAGAAGAAATCAAAGAGGGTCGCCATGCAACCCTCTCCAGCGCCAGGACGCCATGGCGTCGCCATGATAACTATGCCGACAACATTCTTCTTTGTCATGACATTGTTCGAGGATTTGACAGGAAAAATCACTCTCGCTCTCTCCTTCTGAAGATTGACATCCACAAGGCTTTTGATTCTTTGAGGTGGGACTTCATCTCTCAGGTCATGACTAAGATGGGGTTTCCTACGATCGTCACTAACTGGATTTATGCCTGTATCTCCTCTCCAAAATTCTTAGTTTTGGTGAATGGCAGCCCAACCGGATTTTTTGGAGCTTCTGAGGGGATCAGACAAGACTGCCCTCTCTCCCCATACTTGTTCACTTTAGCCTTGGAAATCTTCTCCAGAGAAATTCAATTAGTACTGATCGGTAGCTTATATTGCCCTTATGCCCAAGTGTAAAGCCCTCAAGTTTACTCATCTGGCCTTTTCTAATGACCTGATGATTTTTTCAAAGGCTTCCATCTCCTCCCTGGAGTCTATCCTATTATGTCTGCAGCACTTCAAAGAGCTCTCAGGTCTCCGCATCAACCCCGCTAAGTCTCTGATCTTTTTTGCTGGGATTCCTAAGTCTAGGAAAGCTGCCTTCCTTAATCAAGCTGGCTTCTCTGAAGGCAGGCTGCCGGTCAATTACTTAGGGCTCCCCCTCATTCCAGCTAGGCTCACTGCCCATCACTGCAGCCCCATGCTAGATCTGATCCGGAAAAGACTTCAGCTTTGGAAAGGCAAGCTTCTCTCCTATGCAGGAAGATTGGTTCTTATAGATCAGTTCTGGAGGCTTCACACATCTACTGGTCGAGCTCCTTTGCCCTTCCCCAGTCCATTATCAAGTCCTTAGAAGCTCTCATGGCTTCTGTTCTCTGGAAGGGTTCAGATTCCTCTCGGTACCTTCATCCTCTCAGCTGGGCGGCAATGTGCCTTCTAAAGAAAGAAGGAGGGTTAGGCATTAGAAGGATCAAAGAAGTTAATACAGCCGGCATCATTAAGCTTCTCTGGAAGGTTGCCTCAAAGAAGAAAAGCATTTGGGTGGATTGGATCTACTCCGGGCCTTTGCGCCAGAACTCCATTTGGATTGCCACTCTTTCTTCTGAAGCCTCTTGGGTCTGGCGCAAAATCCTCTCCTGCCGCCAGCTGGTTCACAAGGCCATTCGCTCCCAGATTGGAGATGGAGGCTCTACTTTTCTTTGGCTGGACAATTGGCACTCGAGGGGAATTCTTCTTCACTTGGTCACCCCGAGAACCATCTATGCCTCAGGTCTCCATAGGCTCTCCTTGGTGGCAGGCATCCTTGATTTAGACGGCTGGACTCCCCCCCCTACCCCTGCTTTTGCCACTTTTTGGAATGATCTCCCATCTATTTCCAGAAGGCAGAGGACAAGGGGAGATTGCGTTACTTGGTCAACAGACAAGCCATGTGTGTTTTCTTCCAAAGTGGCCTGGAACTACATTCGCTTAAAAGCCCCGGTGGTCCCCTGGTACAAGCTCATTTGGTTCAAACACCACATCCCTCGGCACAGCTTCACTGCCTGGAGAATCTTCAACAATTGCCTCCCAACTCAGGCTGTTCTTCGCAGCCGGCAGATCCTTGTGTCTCCTACTTGTTGTCTTTGTTGGAACAATGATAAAGATCTGAATCACCTTTTCTTTGAGTGCCCCACCACCAAAGCTATCTGGAAAGGCATCCTCTTCAAGTGCTGGCCTACTCAGAGACGTATCCGGCCCTTTCCCAGAGAATGGCAATGGATTGCCAAGTACTTTGCAGTCTCTTCCCTATGTGATTGTGTGGGCAGATTGGCTTTTTGTGCAACCCTAGACCACATTTGGATGGAGCACAATGTCAGGAAATGGACCTCCACTTCTAGATCTTACAGGCAGATTTGGGATTTCATCTCCTTCGAGATCTCTGCAAAGATATCCTCTGTGGCTTCTTCCCGGTGCTTAGATACCCCTGGGAACAGGCTTATTGTTGATTCCTGGGGCCTTCATAATGTTTCTTTTGTTGCTTTGGACCACTCCAGCTAAGCTGGGGTTGGGCGTCCTTTTTTCTTTCTTTTCCCCTCTTGGGGCCTCCTGTTCTTTCTTTTTTCTTCCTTTGGTAATGGATTTTTTATTCACCCAAAAAAAATAAAAAATTGACAATACCAGCGAACCACGGTTCACTAGAGACCGCCAACATTTGTTCATCAGGGAAGCTCTCATTGACTCGGGAATCAACAATCAAAGAATTGGGCAGCCGGGATAAATGATCTGCAGCTAAATTTTTAGTGCCTTTCTTATCTCCCATCTGGAGATCAAACTCCTGAAGCAACAAGACTCACTGAATGAGACGGGCCTTAGCATCCTTCTTCTGCACAAGATATCTAATAGCTGCATGGAGTTTAGGGTGTTAAATAATCAATTCGAGAGCTGTTTGGTATTGAGGAAGGTTTCAGGGATTTCTACAGTAATTTGTACATTTTGGAGTTAATTGCAAGGCCTTCCTTAGATGGTATGACTATCAACTGTTATCAGAGTTTTTTTTTTTTTTTTTTTTTAGTTTTTTCCTTTTGGGGGGTGGGGGTGGGGGAGTGATTTTGAGAAGAAAGAAGTGTTAAGAGAAGTAAAATTTTGAAAGCACAGGAATCACCAGGGATGTATGGGTTTATTTGTCCTTCCAAAAGAAGTGCTGGGTGTTTGAATATTTCGTGACTACATAAAATGAGCAATTGTGCAAAAGTTGTCAAATTTTACTGAAATTTTATTTCGTCATTCTTGGTTTAGTTCATATTTGGCTGCATTTTGAACTAATCTATTTATGTACGAACTGGCTATTCTTCAGGTTTAATATTCTTCCATTGTTGTACCAAATTTTATGCTTCGTTTAACAACTTAGATTTTAGCTGTTAGATTGTTAGTAGGACCTGTGTCATTCAGACAGTAGTTAAGTTGGTCTTGGTCTACTGATTTTTGTTCATCCTTATTCAGATATGGAACTCTTTTCTTGTCTCACATTGCTGAAGATATAACTAATTCACCAACCTTTTCGGGTAATTGTTCGTTGCACATTTTTGTTCCTTGATCTTCTCTATCGTTGTTTCTTGATATACAATCTAGTAATCTCACTAATTTGATGATTTCTTGCTTAGATGGTGTTCCGAAAGAGGGACTGAGGATACAAGATGTACTTGTTAGGATTGCAGTGCTGACCTTAATAAGGGACAAGGTATGTTGGGTACACTATGACCAAGATAGTCATTAATCATTGAGATTACTCATTTCTTTATTGAGTTCTGTAACAAGTATTCTCAAGCTTGTCTTTTATATCTTGCTAATTGGAATATCATCCGATTCTGAGTGTAACCATAATGCTGTTGGCAAATTGCTACTTGTAATTGCCTAATTGGTAACAATCAAAAAGTGCAAGTTGTGCAACGAAAAAATGAACATTCTTGTTGATATAGAATTCTCATACTCTAGCGAGATGATTAACTCTCCCTCTCTTTATGACATGTTATTTTTTCTTTTTAAGTGGTTGACGAGATGTCATTGGACTAGAAATAGGTGAATTTGGTTTATACAATCTCTCTCTCTTTCTGTTTGTTGTCTGTCTATCCATCTGTAGCGTATATTTAACACATATCTTGGTCTTCTAAATACCTTTTTTCCTGGGAGGGTGAATAGAAATCAAGGGCGGTATTGTGAATGATGAGTGGTTTTTTTTTTTGGGGGGTGGGGGAGAGGACTCACATTATCAAGGGTGATGCCGAGGGTATTTGCTATTAAACTTCCCATCATAAAGATTAGAAAGGTAGTAGCTCCAGGCTATAACTTTCCTAGACTTATCCTGCTGATGAATAGCCTTATCTCAATGTAATAGAGGGGTAAGAGTCTTTGAGCTTATTAAAGTAAGCTGGAGTACCATTGCTTAGTTGGTAAATGGTTTTGAGTAAGCATTGAAAAGTGGTGGGGGAGATGATGGTCTAAATCTCAAATTTTGAATCAGGTAGACTATTGTCATGGCCATGGCATAGGAGGCACGCGTGTGTGTGCAAGGTTTCTTGATTATGACTGTTAGTGGGGCACAAAGTAGGGCATGTGAGTGCATAGAGGAGATGCCATTGCCTAGTGACATTCCAAAATACAACATGAAATTTGAGGGAATCCATGTCTACTTCTGGAAAAGTGCTAAAGCCATAAGAGCTACCTGAAGGAAGGGTGGTGTGCCTCAACCTCCTTGGTGCCATTGCATTGGTCAAGGCATCATGGCATGCTACAAGAAAGGCTTGGTGGGCATAATAGTTGTCACAGGCAAGGCATTGTGTATGGGGTTGGCCTGGCCGCAATGCATCAGACCACAAATATTCCATGGGCTGCCACTTAGAGTCGAAGTGGGCGACGAGTGTTTCCTCTGTAGGTTTGGTTACTTACAGGGATCTTGTTCAGCGGATAGTGCTAGCATGGTGTGCTAACAGGGAGACAGAGGCTTGGTATTGTGATGCAACTAGCACCAACTATACTAATCGCTCCACCACACTCCACCCCCACCCTTAGCCACAAAAGCTTCGAGGGAAAGACCTTTTTTTCCATAAGCTACTTGAATCCACTGAAGAGTAAAGTGCAAACAAGAAGTGTTGTAGCAGCTATAAGAAAGTAGTTCCCTCAGGGGCTTCCCCTTCAGGGGATTAGTTAGAGGACTTCCCTC
This sequence comes from Telopea speciosissima, assembly GCF_018873765.1. Classification (NCBI taxonomy): domain Eukaryota; kingdom Viridiplantae; phylum Streptophyta; class Magnoliopsida; order Proteales; family Proteaceae; genus Telopea; species Telopea speciosissima. The sequence goes on from NC_057926.1 coordinate 12,617,951, forward strand.
CGGTGGTAAGAACTACAAAGCGTTCGGCTCAGGACTCTGTAAAGGGTGTCCCGAGCCTCTCTCCACTAGAAGGAAGTTGGTTATTCTTCTCCGTATGGAACCTTTTCTCAAAAAAAGGCATTAGAGATAGGGGCGACAACTAAAGAGGTAGTGAGACTGACTGCAATTGCAAGAATCGGGCGTCAGTGGCACACAAGCTTGAGCGAGTGGGCTATTCTGTGCCTCATGTGCAGGTGTGCCTATCTTGGGCATTGCTTTGAGGTTGGCGTGCCTTGGACGTGTTTGTGTTGGTGTTGGTTACTATGTGCGATAGTGACTATGAACATGGGTGAGTATGTCGTAGGTCTTGCAAGCTTTCGATATGCATTGTGACATACGAGTGGGGCTATTACTAATTTACTACACCTTGGGCACGGGATGATGGTCGGCTTGGTGGTAGCCTTGAGTTGAGTGGCACTAATGAAGGGCTACAACAACGAGGGTCTGTTGGGTTAGCAGTAAAGCATCTGTGTGGGCTAGGTCGAGCAAGCCTCAACATAGCATTATTGGCTTCTGTGTAAGCGTTGTCCCATCGATTGTTGTGAGATCAGTTTGGGTGAATGTCAAGATGGCTTGAATGTTGATGCAAAATATCATCTGCCCCTTGATGGGGGAGGAGAAAGGAAGAAAGAGAATCCAGGAAGAAATCAGAATTGCAGGGGGAGGGGGGAGGAAGAGAAGAAACCATGAGAGGAACTGTAGAAGAATAAGAGAGAGTGGGGGAGGAAAGGAGTGCGCACGCACACAGCCTTAGGCTTCAATTCTGTTCCTCATTCATTCATTCATTGTCTTCCTTGTCAAAATACAGTCTTTTAAAATTCAAGATAAAAAAAAGAAAGAAAGAAGAAAATAACTCCATAACAACTACTTTTCCAGCTATAACTACCCCCTAGTAACTACTTCTACAGCAATAACTCCCTAAAAACTCTAAAAAAAAATAAAAGATAAAGCATAAATATACTAAATGCAGGGCTGGTAGAGCTTGGGCTTGGGCCTGAGATGGTATCCCTTGGAGTATCTAATTGGGCTAGTAGGAGCAGCCCCCAAATTTCCTGCATCAACTCTCCCTTGCTTTAAAAAAAAACTCGACCTCAAGTTTGGATAAATCCGGGAAACCAGTCCATGTGATGCCCATCCATTCTATTCAAAAGCTCCGGTAATTCACAAGAAGAGGGAATAAAATCTTGAAACCGAACGTCCTCCTCTCAATAAAGTTGAGTGGAATGTTGAAGTCATACACCATTACTGTTGCAGCATCTCCGGTGTTGTTCGTCATTCCAACTTGGGATAAGATGGAACAATTGGTTGTTGCAATCATGGGGGTAAAGGGGTTCAATGGATGTTACGGTAAAGAGGATAAGGTAGTTGTATATGGGTATTTTGGAGTTCTGGCCTCCAGAACAGGGAAGGGAACAAGATAAGAGAAGTTAGATAGGAGAAGAAAGATAAGAGAAGGGGAAGAGAGACTGAAAGGGAGAAGAATCCGAGAGAGAGAGAGAGAGGGTGGGGAGGAAGAAATCAGAATTGCAGCGGGGGGGGGGGGGGAAGAGAAGAAACCATGAGAAGGAACAGTAGAAGAAGAAGAAGAGGGGGGGGGGGGGGGAAGGAGTGCGCACGCACACAGCCTTAGGCTTCAATTCATTCTTCAATTCTGTTCCTTATTCATTCATTCATTGTCTTCCTTGTCAAAATACTGTTTTTTAAAATTCAAGATCAAAGAAAAAAAAAGAAGAAAATAACTCCCTAACAACTACTTTTCCAGTAATAACTACCCCCTAATATCTACTTCTGCAGCAATAACTGTAACGACCCCGATCTGAGGACCTAGTGGGGCCCACGACACCAGAGTCCAACCGGGACCTCACAGGAAACCATTTGATTAAACAATCAGTAAAATCAAAGTGTAAAAATAAAAGAGAAACATTAAGAGGAAGACAACAATCTAAATCTTAATATAGGGTATTGATGGCGCTAATCTATAAATTCATGCTCTCCTAAGAGAGTGACAGAACATTAGAATATTTACATTATATTGGGTACAAGACCCTCCTTCTCAAAATGAATATATACAATAAAAGAGAGTTTCATATGCCCTAAAGTATAAGACTCCAAAAGCTGTCAAAGATCCTCAGTCTTCACTTCTTTCAACAATGGCTGTGCCCTTGCCCTTGTCTGTTTCATCTGTAAAAAGATGTTCATTCGAGGAATGAGCTAAACGCCCAGTAAGGAATAACATTGTCAATCATGCTCACATGAGTCACATATATCAACCATACAATCGAAATCATTTCATTTCAGTCTTAGTTTTAAGCTTCAGCATTCCTTACGCTCAATATAGCTTTAGTCAATACCATCGAAGTGGCTTCAATCCGTAGGCACGAGGCCTGGTATATCTTGCTGGTTTGCTTATTAGCCTAGACAATTCAGCCTTATCACTTTCCAGTCGAAAGCCTCAACGCCTGTCCTCATGGTGATGTAGATTCATCATTGAAATGGGCTTATTTCTTTAGAAATAAGTCTAGAGTTGGGATATATATATATATACATGTTGGGCTTTGTTTCCAAGGGTTTTTTATGTAATAGGCCACTTTAATGAGCCTAAACTAGGGATACATAGGTTGCATATGGGATTAGCCCAATACTTAGTTTAATTTTCATGTTTTAAATTGAACCGGTTGAACCACTGGTCCAATTTAAGTGAAATGTTCCTATTGGCTGATAGAGTCTTATATCTTATTGGTCACTTAGGAATTTTCTTAGTTTAAGTGTTTTAAATTGTTTTAAGTATAATTATACCTCTCCACGATTTATGAAGAGGGAAGAGTTGTAAAGTTGTAATAGCTTTAGGATTTGGCCTATGGCCTTTTATTATAAAAGATTAAATCGTGGGAGGCTCCCACAGTTGAATATTTGAAAAAAAACAGAATAGTTGGCTGCCGATTGTTGCTGCTATTGCTCTTTGGAGTGTTTGCCTTGTGGTTCTATCAAGGAAGAAGGATAGGTGGATCTCTTGTGACTATTTACGCTGTGACGGCTGGGAGGTTCTTCTCTGAAGGTGGTTCTATCCTTCAATCCTGTTCAAGCTGCTGCCAGTGGATTTCTGCTGCAACTTGTTCACCAATTTCTTCTTCTAATCCACTAATTCCCCCCCCCCAATCGATCCCCTTTATTTTTGTGTTTGAATTTCATTAAACCTAATTCCATTAAACCCTAGATCTTGCTGCCCAGCCATATTTGACCTTCAGAATTATTTCAAATTCAAACCACAGCCTCCGTACCACATCCCCTCCACTCGATCCAACTTGCAGCCCCATCCTCCCACTCCAACCCTAGTTTGCCTCGTCTCTGTGATACCCAAAAAAACCCAAAATTCCAGAATCAGTACTTCCAGCCATAAAAAACCTCCCATATTTGGATCGAACCTTCCCCTCTCTACCTGGAAAATTCGATCCCAACCCTAGCCCTAAACTCCCATTAAAAAACCCTGATTTTGACCTAGATTCTAAAACCCCAAACCCGAAACCCTAACCCTAATTTTCTGAAATTCAATTTTTTAGTTAAACATCATCCAAACCTACATTATTAGACTCCTTAAAACCTGCCCATTAAAACAATATAAGAATTACCCTATTCCCCCAAGCCTAACCCTAGAAATTGGCCTAAAAACCCTAATTCTGCCCATTCGAACCAGCAGCCCCCTTTGAGGTTCTGTTGCTTGGCCTCTAATAGGATCCTTCTCCTATTTAGAGCTACATTACATGGGCACACGTTAGTGCCAGGTCATATGTTGGCTGTGCCCATCGACACATGTCTTTAATTTCCATTTCAATCTTTTTTATTCATTCACAATCATTATTCATATAAAGCATTTAACAATATCATAATCGTTCACAAATGCATGATGATAAACATATATTATTCGAGCATATAGAAATATCTCAATGTATGGTTATAAGTTCTACATCATATAACATTATTACAAAAGCAATTATTTTCATATTATCATATCTAGTGTTATCCATCAATTAGCAATGTTTCCTTACCAACTCTTTCGCGTTTCGATCGACCGATCAAAGTAAACCTTCTAAGGGTCCTACACAGCAAACGGGACCATAAATAAACTCCATATCTAACATGCAAAGATATACAATTAGGGGGAAAAATTACTCAGTTTAGTTGTACTAAGTGTTAATTAAACCAATCATAGGGTTTTGGATTAAAGTGCAAGCAAAATAGGGGAAATCCAAGGCCTGGAAGACCTGCCGGATGATAAAGATTCTAGGGACCCAGATGACCAGTCCTGACCTTCCGGCCCTGGTAACAGTGCCCGAAAATGCCCAGAATTGGGTGATTTTTGCATCCCAACTTGACAACAAGGTTACAGGTATCGTTCCCTTCCTTTTCTCCAACTCTTCTTCTTCTCCTCTTCAATTCTCCTTCTTCTCCAACCCTTCTTCAATTTCTCTTCATTCTATCTCAGTTCCTCTTCTCCTCTCTTAAGGAATGAATTCAGTAGCAGGGTAGTTGTAGAACTGAGATTTTAAAGTGATTTTACATCTATATATATGAAGGCTTATGGGTTAGTTTGATTAGGCTTATAGAATCAGTTTAGAGAACTAGTTTTCTTGCAAAGAAATGAAGTTCTCAAATTAAATTCAACACTTAGCCTTAGGTATAAATTCAAATGGCACTCTTGTAATTAAATAAGACCTCAAGCAATCCTTCTTTAACTCAAACCATGGGTTAAACCCATAACCAAACCAACAAACCAACACCAATTGGACAAAAACAAATCAATTCCCATTAAACCAAAACCTTCTAATAAACCTCAATTAAATCCCAATAAAATACAATTAAAATTTTAATAAATCATAATTAGCATCATAACATCAATGTAAATCACATATAAGCATCAATACATCGATATTCGTCGAGAATCCCTTTCATTGCCTAGCATAAAACTGCCAGCACAACAACAAATAATAATATTAAATGATACACAAATGCGGAGCATCATAATCATTCCCTAAAAACTCTAAAAAACATAAATATACTAAATGCAGGGCTGGTAGAGCTTGGGCTTGGGCTTGGGCCTGAGATGGCATCCCTTGGAGTATCTAATTGGGCTAGTAGGAGCAGCCCCCAAATTTCCTGCATTACCCCTTCACTATCTATTTTTTTTTTTGGTGAATAAAAAATTATATTACCAAAGCCCAAGGAGGGCAAGAAAGAAAGAGGGGAATATACAAGGGGGAAAAAGGGGGGAGGGGGAGAGGGGGAGAGGGAAAAACCCCGAGCCCAACTAGGAGGGGGAAGGGGGCAGCAAAAGAGCACTATCTAAACCCCAGGAATTTACAATATGCCTGTTCCTTGGGGAGTCCAAAAACCTCTTGTGAGGGAGCAGCTGGATTTTAGAGGAGACATCCGAAGAGATGGCTTTCCAAATCAGATTGAAAGATCTAGATTTGGAGGTCCATCTCCTGAAGTTCCTCTCCATCCAGATGTGATAGAGGGTAGCACCAAACACAAGTTTCCCTATAGTGTCACAGATAGAGCTTCTTGAGAAGGTCATGACCATCCAGAGTCACTCTCTGGCAAAGGGGAGGGGGGTTTTGCTGCGAGGCCAGATGGAAGAGAGGGATTTTTTCCAGATGGTAGAGGTGAAGGGGCAATCAAAGAAAAGGTGATCAATGTCTTCGGATCCATTCCAGCAAAAGATGCAAGAGGTAGGGACATGGATTCTCCGGTGCAGGAGAAAAGCTTGGGTCGGTAGGCAAAGGTTCAGGGCTCTCCAGGCTAGTAAGCTATGGCAAGGATATGGCCTTTGAACTAGACAAGCTGATGCCAGATAGCAGTAGGGGCGTGAGGCCTTACTAGATTCCAGGAAGATTTAAAGCTAAAAAGGCCATTCGAAGAGGGGAGCCAAATGATCCTGTCAGCAGGAGGCGAAGGAGAGGGGAAGGGGGGAAGGGAATGCCAGATCAGGTTGAGGATTGGGGGGAGGGGCGAGGGAGGGGACCAAGAACCCAAAGAGATGATGGAAGAGAGGGGGGCAGACTTGGGAATACCAGAAGAGTAAATAGAGCGAGGCCCAAAGGAGTTATAGAGGACTCCCATGGGGTGCCAGGGGTCAAGCCAAAGGGAGATGGAAGAGCCATCAGTAATAGATGAAGCAGTGGCGCTGAGGGCTAAGGGCCGAAGAGAGAGGATTTTGCACCAGACCCAAGAATAGTCCGAGGGGGTGGGGGCAGTTCAGATGGAGTCAGATTTGAGAAGATGGGAGTAAACCCACTGAACCCAAATGGAGTCATGTTTGGAAGAGATCTTCCAAATGAGCTTGAGAATACCCGCTGTATTAGAGTCGCGGATATGGCGGATGCCAAGCCCGCCTTTAGACTTGGGAAGGCAGATTGATTTCCAGCTGATGGGGTGAAGGAATTTGGTGGTTTCTTTTCCTTTCCAGAGGAAGGCACAGAAGATGGTTTCCATAGCCTTGATGGTGACTTTAGGGAGGCCGAAAATGCCAGACCAATAGATGTAGGAAGATTGGAGAACCGATTTGATGCACTCGAGCCTTCACTATCTATTGATTACTAATAAATAAGCTAATTGTAGCTTCCTGGGCAATCCCCATTTCTTTGTATTCCCCCTCCCTCCCTCCTTTAGGGTGAGGGTTTTTTCTCCTTTCTTTTTCTTTTTGTTTTCCCCTTTCTTGGGAGTCCCTGTTTTTTCTTTCTTTGTTTATAAATTACTTTTTCATCCAAAAAAATAAAAAGATGGCTTGAATGGCCTTAGGCTTGTATTAGTCAAGCATTGGCTAAGGCTGCGTACATTATGACCCTCCCCAGACCCCACAGTGGCAGGAGCCTCGTGCACTGGGTACGCCTTTCCATTTGCTAAGGCCCCACACAGGCAGATTGATTCCACTAAATATTTGTCTCTGACAGTTGGTATCAGAGCAAGCAATGCTAATCTGTAGTTAATACACATGTCCGAATCATCCTTTACAAAATTACATAGCTCCTCAGAAAAAAACCTGAGGGTAAATGATGATTTCAATGGAACCAGTACCAATAATGCAATGTTATCTGCTGGTTGGTTTTGCTCCCTCCAAACATGCTGAAGCTCATACAATGTGACTCAGTACGATGGGGCTTGATGAGAGGCCACAACAGCCAAATCCTGCTCCTATCGAGCCAGCGCAATTTTGGTCCACATATGGGCCAGCCATGGGACCAGCCGCCAGTGTGGCCAGCATTAATGGGTCTTGGGGTTTTGAGTTTTAAGGCCCAACTAATGGGCCAGTTGGGCCCATGAAGGGACCTTTTAAGTGGCTTACGTGGGAGGCTTCAAGAAGATATTTTTACAATTGTTTCTATTTTGGTGTGACCAGAAATTTGGAAGCAAGCTTGGGTAGTTTCTATTTTTATTGATTGTATTTTGTAAAGGATCTTTTCCTCCACGCAAGGGAGGTTTTACTTTGGATTGTCAATAAAATAGGGGCTGCTCTATGGCCAAGGTGCAAGGTCTCGGTATCTCGGCGAGATCGTGGTTGAGTTGGTGCATTTTTTATGTCATATTTTGGCCCTAGGTTTCGGTGGCCATATGACCTAATTAGGTCATGGAACTTGCACGACTGCCTATTTTAGGCCCTGTAAACATGGTGGAACCCTTAGTTTTTGGTTGTTTGACTTAGGACACAGTGCGTGTGTGTGTGTGTATATATATATATATATATATATATATATATATATCAAGTAGAACAATTTAAATAAGCAATAGGAATGAAAAGGCATCAAATTATAAACTATTTCTTAAATCATATATTAATATTGTTTGTTAAATAGAATCAAATATATTTTGAGTCAAGATTTAACAATACAAGCTACCAAGTACCAAGTCACCTGTAGCCCTATATGCTCATCCTAATATTGAACGATTGCTGGGCCTTCAAGTTCAAATCTCCTCCAAGGAAGGTTGTTGGGCAGCAAATCTCCTTCAAATGTTTTTCTTGAGCATCAAATCCAAGTGTTTTAAGTTTTTTTATTGGCTATGATTTGGAGCAAATAAGTGATTAGCAGTTGTTTTCTTTACAAACTGGCGAAACCAATCAAGTTTATTGAGAATAGGTCCAAATTTTAACCGAGAAAAGTCGAAACATGGTATTTATATAACGGACTTTGTGACACTTCGGCGAGATACAGAAATTTCGCCGACAAAATGTATTCTCATTTCACACCTTGTCTCGACTCGACTCTTTTCGAAAACGAGGCAATTGCCAAGATCTAGTCGGGATCTCATGAGACCTCGAACCATGTCTACAGCCCCCACGATTAGAGATTTGAAAAAGAAAAAAAAAAGCTTGTGCTTGTGCTTTGTGATTCAGCTATGGTGTGAGACCAAGGTTAGTGAGAGACTAACCAAGGCCATAGGTGAGAGGCCTTAATCATATCCTCTCTCTCTTTGTTTCTATTTTCATCAAACCTGCAACCAGTGATCTACTGAGAGGAACTGAGACTCCTTTGGCACTGCTACTGTTGCTGTGTTATCCATAAGAGGCTGCTCCATTGATTCCAACAGAAACTTGTTTAGAAGATTCACATACAACTTGTGGCATCTTTTGGATCTAGAGATTCTTGCAGAAACTTTGAGTTGATGTATTCCTTCATCCAACCATCAATCGAAGGCCTGTTTCTAGTATGTTTGTTGACCATTACCCTCCATCCCTTCGACTGTGGTTTCAGGTTCATCTAATGGTTAGAAACCCGTGTTAGTAACTAACGAAATCTGTGTTGAGTTTCTAATTTTGTTTCATAGCCATTACTTTTAATCTAGCCATAAACTATGGCTAAGTTTTTGAAGTAGTAAAGGTATCCCCATCACCTACCCTCGACGGAACTTTCCCATCTGTGGTGGTTTTGGGCTATTCCTGCCGTTTCTCCTTTACTTAATATTTTGGGATTTAGCTTGTAATTTCAGCATAGTTGTCAAGGCGCTAGGCGATCCAATGCGTTTGAGGTCCTCCCTAAGCGCTTAGGCGACGCCTAAGCGGTTCCTAGGCGGCCTAAATCGCGTTCCAATATTATTTTCTTAATATATCAGTTATATGTGTGAAACAATCAAGACACACATTTGGTTTATTTGTTCTTGAAATTGGTCATTTTCAAGTATACTTAGTCTCACATTTGGCTTATATTGTTCTTAGAAAATATGATGTTATCAATAAGTAATTAACTTGCTCTCGATTTAGATAAATGTTCTTGTTCTCTAAGAAATTTGATTGATCAAATTGTTAGGAGTCATGTAATAGGGGTAGTTTAGGAACTAGTTCTATTACTAGTTGCCTTATTATGTAATTCTGTTTTTCTTCTTTATTTCCCTTATACCTCCCTAGGGAGGTGGATGTAATTCTCTATTAGTTATGATTGAATGAATATATGGCGTATGGAGAAGCCTCTCCAACACAGTCGATTACAGCCTAATATTCTCTTCTCTCTTCTCTTGCTATCTTCTTCCTCCTCCAACTTCTTTCTTCTCCCTTCTTATTTCCTAAACCTAGAATCTAAGTCAAATGATTTTATTTTTACATGGGACTTTTTGTATTAGGTAGAACACAAAACCAACTTTCCAACAAATCCAAGATTGTTTAAATTTGATTTGTATTGAAGGAGTTATGTTCAAGTCAAACCTTATTTGGTGTGCATGAATGTTGTCAAAATCGCTTTACATGAAAATATTTTTTAGATATCAAAACAAATGAATATTTTACCACACTTTTGGTTTTTAGCAATGTTTTTCCATATTAAGATTTATGGAATTTTTAGATTTGAGAAAAACTCGACCATTACAAAGTTGAAAATTTCACCTATCGCCAAAAGTCCAATTTTTGTTCTTGAACTGGGGGGTTGACATTTTATCCTTTTGGAATTTAATTTTTTAACTATTTTTATTGGATTCAAATAGGGGGTATTTGATTATTTATAAATAATATCTAAAGTAAATGAAATATCAAATATAAAAACATTTACTTAAATGGTATTAGGCATAAATAAGTGCCAAAACCTGCTTCCATGCCAATTACCCCAATGCAAGGCGTCCTACAATAAGGCGACAGCTGCCTAAGCACCTAGAAATCCGCTTGGACGCCTAGGCGGGGCGCCTTGACAACTATGAATTTCAGTTCTGGTTCTCTGTTACAACTGAGAGTTTCAGGGTTTCATCTTGGGATTATTGTCTTCTGTTCAAGGTTTAAACTATCGGTATCGGGTATCGTATCGATTAGGTGATTTTAAGAGACGTATCGTATCATATCATATTGGAGATACGTATCGATCGGTGCAGAAACGCACGATCAAAATACACATGGAAATACACTTTTGGGCACAAAAGCAATACAAACAAGCAATTTATGTCATATATCATGCATATACACTAAGAATTATGAATAATGTATAACTAGTGCGGCACTTTGAAATTGTTATAAAAGATTAAAAGATCAGATTTCTTACATGTAGAGTCACTCTATTGCCATGAAGAATGTCAGGGTGGATCAAAGTCATGTCTGTAAGGGTCTTCAAGATTAGGAGCGACTAGGATGATGTTGTGTACTGACTGAACATAAGCACAATACTGAGCCCAGTCGAAATAATGATGGTAGTGACTCTCCCACTTATAGTAGAATCGTGTGTACTGCTACACAGTGGCTAATATTGTGAAAGCACTAGTTTGTGGTTGTGCCTCTCCATATCCATAACTTCCATACCCTACAGAAGCCCCATGCCCATAGCTCGAAGAAGAACCTGATGCATAATGCCCATGGCCTGATGAAGCAACAGCATGATAAGAACTAATGCTAAGTGACTCCATGCCACTCATAAGCACATCACTATCATATGGATTGTGGCCTTTGTGGGAATGCTTGCCAGCCTTGCCCTTCCGATTGTAAGTCTGATGGCAACCACCAAGAGGAGTATCTTGGGTAGCAAGTGTGTATCTTGCCTCACATGTGAACTGCATCCTAGCATAATGTTGTGAAGCCCCATGGCCACCACCACCACAGCCACTACCACCAACACCACCACTACCTCCAGTACCACCACCACTACCACCAACACCACTACTACTACCATGGCCATCACTACCATCATCATCATCAGCAGCAGCAGCACCACCACCACCATCACCATCACCATCGTCGCCTTCATCATCATCATCATCAACATCTTGTTGAGTTCCTCCATACGGATGACCTGACCTCGTCCTCCTAATTAAACCTTCTTCAGGACTACTGTAATCCTCTTCAACATTAGGATAAAGATCTTCTGATGGTGCCCGTGTTTCATCATCATCAATCTGTCGAATGATGTTCTCTATGATTGGATTAGGTTTGGTTGTCTGGCGATCCTCACTTAACTGGTCCATTACCAATACCTTATTGGTGTCTTCTATCCATGCTCTAACTGGATCTTCATCATCTAGTAGGTGGTTGATGTCGATTGGGTTGACATCTACTTCATCCCCTTCTCTTTCCAACTCTAAATATTTAAGCTTCAGCTTCATGTTGTAAGAGACATACACTAGCTTCTCCAACTTTGAATAACTGAGACGATTGTGGGGTTTGGTATGTATCAACCCAAATGTACACCAGTTACGTTTGCTGCCACCAGAGGATGCCGTTAGGGATAACACTCGAATTGCAATTGTGGTTAAGTGTGGAGCACTAATACCCCCAAACTGACATGACTCATATTCTAAACTACATAAAAGTCCATCGAAGTTGAGTTCTGTTGTTCTAATACAAATCAAGTTCTTAAATTTCAAATTCACCAAAAGGAAAAAGTTCTTCAACATCAAATTACCCTACTAAAAATAGGTAAATAACAGCGACAGATAAGATTAGAAGCCATATCAGTGTGAATGTTGTGCAATCAAATATAAGATAAATCCATCGGGATTGTGTTCATCAACCCGTATGAATGAGTTTGGCTGATCATCATTGCTAGTAGATTTATAAAACCAACGTCCATAGTTCTTTTCATATACACCATTTTCAAGACCATTGGGCCTTGACCATAGGTACACATATGACATATGTCAGTCATTTTACAATATAAATTGAGTTTGGATGATCATCATTACTAGTAGATTTATAAAACCAACATCCATAGTTCTTTTCGTATACACCATTTTCAAGACCATTGGGCCTTGACCATAGGTACACATGTGACATATGTCAGTCATTTTTCTACAATATAAATTGAGTTTTTGAACGAATAAAAAACATGTCAAAATGTCAACATACAATTATCATATCCAAAGAAAGTTCTTAAACTTTAAATTAATATTACAGAACAAGAATCAAATTTCCTCCATTTTCAATGCCTAGCCAGCTGGTTTGCAATGTTCTTCCTAATACTATCCATCTCTCTTTCCCTATCTTGTTTGCTGCTACTATCTACTATTGCATTTGCTGGGGTATCCTCCTCATTCTCATCACTCAATTCCTCTACCAAGTCTTGTTGTCCATAATGTGCAATTTTCGCGTGATGTTATTCCTCCCGATTGTAGTTGTAAAGGGCACAACAAGCAATGACGATGTAACTTTGAGTCCTTAGTGGAAAACAAGGCAGTGTTTTCTCAATAAAGGAAAACAATTCTTTTCAACGCCCCAAAACTCTGTTTTTTAACATTTGTTATCGATGAGTGTCTATGGTTGAATAGTTCCACAACAGTCCTTGCTTGTCTGCCCTTGCCCCTATAATCTTGTAGATGATAGCTTTCCCCCCTTAAGTAGAGTAAAAAAACTAGTTGCAGATGGATAACCAAATGCCACTATGTAATACTTGCATAATATATAATGTTAAAACAATTAATCAATTAGAAATATTAACAAACTTCTAATTAGTGGAAGTTTAAGATATTGTAACTTTGTATTTACATTGAGGAGGAAGAGGAAATCGTAAAGTTGGAGCTGCGAGTGCCCGCTGTAAATACCTGACAATAGACCACGGCCTGGAACCTTCTTAAGATACGAATAACAACATCCCAATTAGGTGTCCTAGGAGAGGATAGAAACTGACTCACAACACTGACTGGGAAGGCAATATGAGATCGTGTGACAGTCAAATAGTTTAATTTTCCAACAAGTCTCCGATACTTCTCAAGGTCATCTAGAATATCACCTTTATCAGCTGTAAGCTTCGCATTGGGGTCCATGGGAGTATCCAGAGGTTTTGACCCTAACATTCCTGTCTCTGTAAGCAAATCTAGAACATACTTTCTGATGCAACACCAAGTAGGAAGAAGAAGAAGAAGAAGAAGTCCTGAACTTAGGATTTAATTAGGGAGCCATAGGTTAGGTTTAAATTGGTTGCATCTAATTGGTTCAATTGGTCTAATTTAAGTGAAGTGCTCCTATTGGCTAATAGGTTCTTAAATCCTATTGGCTAGTAGGGAATTTTCTTTATATCAGTTGTTTTAAGTTAGATTCTTTTATTTTAAGTTTTAGGGGTAAATATGTCTTTAAACTCTTTTAAATTTTTAAGTTGTTTAATTAGGTTCCTTTCCACGATTTTAAGTGAGCAGGTGTTTAAGTTGTATAAGGAATTGGCCTTTTGCTTTCTTCTATCATAAATAAAATAAATCGTGGAGGCTCCCCACAGAATATTTGAAAAATAAAACCAGATTTGTTGGCTGCCGATTGCTGCTGCTGCTGCTCCTTTGGAGTGTTGCCTTGTGGTTCTATCCATAGTACTAAAACTCGCGAAATTTCGGTCGAGATATCGAATATTTCGAGTATCTCGACCTGTCCGAAACGAAATGCAAGTCCGAAATGAAAAAATGCAATATTTCGGAAAGTTCGGAAAGTTCGGAAATTTCGATGAAATTTCGATGAAATTTCGGAAATTTCGGTCATCTCGTTTCGGAAATTTCGAAAATCTTGGTAATTTCGGTCATCTCGTTTCGAAAATTTCGGAAATCTCGGACATTTTTGGCATTTTACACCCACAGAAAAATACCATATTTCGACCAAGATTTCGACGAAATTTCGGTATCTCTGAAATTTCGGTCAGACCGAAACACCGAAACGAAACGAGATTTAGTACCATGGTTCTATCAAGGAAGAAGGGATTGGTGGAATCCAATTGACTCCTTGCGCCGTGACGGCCGGGAGGGTCCTCATTTGAAGGTGGTTCTATCCTTCATCCAGTCGAAGCTTGCTGCCAGTGGAATCTCCAGTAAGTTTGACACCTAAATTCTTCTTCTAATCCTCTAATCCTTCCCCCCAATTAATCCCCCTTTAATTTTGGTTTGAATCCCATAAACCCTAATCACCCTTAACCCTATTCTGCCCAATTCCCTGATCAGTTTTCTTTCAAATTTTAACCACAGATCCACTGAACAAATCCTTCCACTCGATCCAGCTTTGAGTCCCTTCCATCCATCAAAACCCTAAATTCTGTCATCTCCCACAAAACCCAAAAAACCCTAAATTCCGCAAAGTCCAATTCAACCATCAGAATCAGCCTAAAACCTGGTCGAACCTCCCTCCTACTGTCCCCTATACTCGACCCAAAGCTCGCTCCAAAAATCCAATCCTAAACCCTAATTTCAACCTACATTCTAAAACCCAAAACCCAAACCCCAACCCTGGAATTTCAGAATTTTAATTTTCTGTTTAAACCTATTTAAAACCCATACCATTAGTTTCCTTTAGACTTGCCTATTATTTTCATATATTACATTCACCCTTCACCCTATTTTTAACCTAGATTTGATATAAAATACCCAAATCTGCCCACTCGAACCTGCAGCCCCTTTTGTTATTTGATCCTGTTGTTTGGCTCCTAGTAGGTCTCCTACCTATCTAAGACTACATTACTTTCACTGGGAAAGCGAGATACCTCTTCTAGACTGGGCCACTTCAACACCCAAAAAATATTTTAACCTTCCCAAATCCTTTGATTGAAATTTCTGCTATAAGTGAACCTTCAAGTGCTTAATACCCTTAACATCATCTCCAGTAATCACAATCAATGTTTAAAATCTCATTTCGTTTTGGTATTTCTGTCAGACCGAAATATCCAAAATTTCGAATATTTTGGTCGAAATATTGTGTTTTTTTCTACAAGGTTTTGGCAGGTCATTTCGGTGGGTTTTAGGCCAAGTTAAGGCCTGAAACTTCATGGAACCCCTATTTTAGGCTATATAAACACATGTAAATGTTCAAATTGCAAAAATAGTAACCCAAAATTGTGTTTTGGATTTGCACCATTGATTGGCAGTATACAGTCGAATCCTAATGTATAACTTAGTTAATTACACTTACATTACACATACACATTGTTTAAGACTTTAAGTACTAGAGGACATAATAACTAATAAGCAATTTAAACAAGTAAATCCACTTAGAAACATAAATTCAATGACTTATAAGTCATAATATTAAGTACACTAAGTCAATAACATCAATATCCCAAATTCCCAATATAAGTCAAGTAGTCATCAAGTGACTCAAATGTCTACTAATAATAATTACTCCGCCATCCAAGTTAAACCCCACTCATAGTTCGATGGAGCCTTGAGCGAAGGTTCGATCCTGTGTTCTCCAAGTGCTTCTGGCGTAGATGCGGCGAAGATTCGAAGGCTGGTTCAAAAATCACCAAAGAGAAGTGAAGGAGGAAGAAATGAGTGGAAGACAATGAAAAAAGCAAGCCTTGTGTGCTCTCGGTTGAAATTTCGACTGAGACTCACGAGATTTTGACATTTTATAACTTGGGTAATATCGGCAAGATGTTACAAAGTACCGAAATTTCATGAAATGTCCGAAATCTCGACCGAGTTATTGTATTTTTTCATTTCGAAGTGGTGTTTCATTTCAGTCAGACCGAGATACTCGATACTCTTGAAATCTCAATCGAGTTTTAACGAGTTTTTGTACCATGATCACAATATCGTCTACATATACAACTAGGAATATCCTCCCTGCACTGGACTGTTAATAAAACACCAAGCGATCATTTTTACATAGTAACAGTCCAAACTCAAGAACAACATCATTAAATCTTCCAAACCATACCCTAGGAGACTGCTTCAAACCAAATAAGAATTTCTTGAGCTTGCACACCAGACCAGACTCCCCCTAAGCAACAAAACATGGTGGTTGCTCCATATAGACTTCCTCATGGAGATCACCATGAAGGAAAGCGTTTTTAACATTCAATTGGTACAACAACAATGATGAGAAGCTGCAAGAGGGGAAAAATTATCCAGATAATCAACTCCATAAGCCTGAGCATATACCCCTTAGCCACCAACCGAGCCTTTAAACGGGCAAGAGAACCATCTGGGTTTACTTTAACAACATAGACCCAACGACAACTAATAGCAGACTTACCCACTGGTAAGGGCACAAGATCTCACATGTGATTTTCCTCCAAAGCCAACAATTCTTCCTGCATAGCTGTCCTCTAGCCAGGACTAGACAATGGCTCTGTAATAGACATAGGAATAGGATGACAGCCAACAGTAGAAAGACTTGTGGCTTGGTTAGTAGTGCCCGCCCATTCTATCTCGCCCGCCTGCCGGCCCGCTCTGAAGAATTCATGGGCCGGCAGGCGGGCAGACTGGGACCGTCGAAGAAGTGCCTCGACGCGCCGCAGCCACTACTTTGACTCCTTTTATGCAATTATGAACTCCACAGAACTTTCTCGATTCCAATGCAACTTATCCTTTTGGAGTTGACGTAACAAACTACGCGAGGTAGGCCCAAGCCTTTCTCCTCCTCCCGACCGAGCAGTAGTTCCCCACGGCTGACAAATAGGAGTTTAGGTTGTAAAAGAAAGGCACCGGCCCCAATTCCCCCCCCCCCCCCCCGACACTGGGATTTTGCTTTTCTTTGTCAGTTAGTAAAGCCCTTGAAAATATCCAATTTGTGAATTATGGAATATTTAATTCATCTTATAAATGCGTTGTTTTTGTCTATAAAGACCTCCATCTCCCTGGAGGTGTTATCTATCTGTTTGCAAGAGGGGCTAACCCCATTTCCTGATCTAATTCAATTCATCACCAATCAGGTGATGGAGGATATCATGGTAGCAAGCTACCCCGGGTCCTCCTATTTCTATAGAGGAACGTGTGAGCGATGCCGCCGATATCTTGGCAGATCTTCGCACGAACTCCTTGCCGGTGAAATGTTGGGATGCAAGGAAGGCCTCCCCGTGTCAAAGACACCGGGAAACTAAGCGGTTCATGTCGTTCGAATGCCCCTCCATAACTCCTCATCAGACTAACAATGGTGGGCTCAGAAAGAGATGGTTGGCAGATCTGCCTCATTAAGAGTAGTAATGTTCCGGGGTCTCGTCCTAAGATGAGATTTACCCCTCCACCACTTGATGTAGATTACTGAGAAATGATATTAGCAGAAAAGAATCGATGAAATGAGGAAGACAAACGAGAATGAGACACAAAATTGAACAAGGGATGTTGGGTACAGCTCCGAACACCCTTACAATGAACAGTGGGAACATCAAGATCAGATGGTGAAATACTTGGCTCGGGACCAAGATATGCAGAGGAAGTCGATGAAGGTGGTGGCAAAGAAACCGGGGGTGCAGCATCAACCCGAGGACAGCGAATAGATAACCCAAATAGGTGGCGGAGGCGGTGGTGCTGGTGGAGGAGATGGTGCAATAACCAAGTGAATCTGTGAAAGAGTGTTAAACAATAGATATAGGAAGATCATCATCCTATTTAGATAAAACAAAGGACTCATCTGGATAAGACATGGACTCAAAGAAAAAGGCATCAGTTGTGACAAAATATTTTTGTAATGCGAGAGAGAAACATCGATAGCCTTTTTGGGTACGTGAATATCCTAGAAAAATACACTTGATAGCTTTAGGATCCAATTTTGATAAACCTGGACGATGATCACAAATAAAACACAAAACCAAAAATACGTGGTGGTAGAACAAATAGTGGTACTGACGGAAACAAGATAGCATGCAGTCAAAACAGCATCGGCCCAAAAAATTTTAAGTGCCTTCAAAACAACATCGATGGGGCTTCCCTAACGGACATGACTCATATTCTAAACTAGAAAGAGAACTAAAATAAGAATCAAATTTCTTTAGACTTTGTAAAGACAGATGATCCAAACGACAGTGAATTTGATGCGGATACAAAACACTTGAGCATGCAACAGAAGAAGAGTCCTCAAGTAGATACAGCCCCCCTTTTTCACGCTTCTACCAATCATCTTCTTCGTCGTAAGATCCTGAAACAGACACGAATCAAGATATAAGGTTACCGAACAGTTATATGCCTTAGTAAAGTTTACTGATAGACAAGAGATTAAAGGGAAAATCAGGTAAATGAAGAATAGAAGATAATGAAAAAGAAGAGCAGGGATGAACAGTTCTAGTGCCAGTAACCTTTGCTAAAGAACCATTGGCTAATGTAACACTGGAATTGGAAGTGTGAAAAGAAGAAAAGTTACCTAAAATCCCTGACATATGATCAGATGCACCTGAATCAATGATCCAGGGACGAGAAGAAGAGGAGAAACATGCAGTGGCATTATCTGCCTGGAAAAAATAGCAGTGGAGGGTTGGGAAAGCTAAGAGATCTGAAACTTAGTATACCTTACATAATTTTTCATCATACATTTTTACCATCCTACCTTCAGACTGTGAAGATAGTGGAGCAGCAGGTTCAATACTAGCAGCTGAATTGGAAAATTGTTGCTGAGATGGTTTGCCATGAAGTTTTCAACAAATTCGTTGGATATGACCCGGTTGGTCACAATGGTGACATGTCTTCACAGAACTCGAACTATCTGAAGTAGCATGTGCATCAGGTTTGAAATTTTTACCAGAACCACTACCATGCTCATGACTACGAGTACCACCATTACTACTTCCATTGCCATTCCCATGATTAGGAGTATAAGTTGCAAGAGCTGAACTATCAACTGGTGTAGAATCGTGAGAGTTTTCACGGGCTACCCGAAGAACCCGTGAGAAAGTGTTTACAAAAGAAGCTACCTTATCTCCACCAAGAATACTGGAACGAACAGAGTGATATTCCTTACCAAGACTACCCAATAAACCCATAACTGCGAGTTGCTCCCACTGGTTCTACATCTGAGTCACATCAGAACAAATAGGAAGTAGTGAATTCAACTCTTCATACATCCTCTTAAAATCAGCAAAATATTGGGTCAAAGGACGATCATTTTTATCAACCCGATAGAACTCCTGAGACAACTCATAAATCCGAGATAAATTGTTTTGTCCATAATACAAAACATTCAAATACTCGGACAACTCCTTCACAATGTTGATGTGTGTTGTCAGATCAACAATCTGGTTCTCCATTCTTCCATTGCTGAAAATTAGTAGCTCCTAATTTCTTCTCAGTGATCCTTTGAGAAGACGAAGACACCACCTCAGTCACAGTGTTCTTGAATCAGCCATCAAACCAAAGAAAATCGATCCCAACTGAAAAAGGGATCCCATAGAAAATTGATCCCAAACTGAAAAGGGTATCCCAAAGAAAACTATCCATAAAAAAAGGGATATCTCAAAGGAAATCAATCCCAACTGAAAAGGGATCCCACAAAATGATTATTAAACTCTTACTAAATTGATTGAGGAAGAAAATACCACAACCACAAAAAATCAATACACTCGATTCTGAAAAGTGCACTCAAAGAGACCTGAACCGATACAAAATCTACAACCACCAAAAGAGAGACCTAGTTCTTACGTTTGATCATGAACTAGTCTCTACAAGCAACCAAATAGTAGCATCAGGGTGCTTCACCCCTTCAAACTGAAAACCTGAAGAAGCACAAACCTTAATATACTGATTCAATCAAATATTGATTATCGAAGAAAAGAGATGAACATTAAATCATTTGTGAATGTGTAGCAGTAACTAAGAATCTTGCTCTGATACCATGTAAAGAATAAAAGAGCAAGAAATAACATAACAGCCAAGGCATATTGGGACTCATTCTGACTCAAGGTTCAGAGCCCAAAATAGTACGATTGGGTTTAAGAGGACCAAGTGTATTTGAATTTTACAATTACTTGGAGAAATTCCTCAGCAAACCCAACAAACTATCTAGGTTTCATTTTTGGCAGTTGCCCAAAGTTTTCATTTTCACCATCCTAATTTACATTCAATGTTTACAAATAATGCATTTTTTGGTGATCCAGACTTCCTTAATGTGTAACATTTTTCATGTTAATTCTCAGATTCATTTTTAAATCTACACTTGTATCATGATGTAAATCAACGATTACATATTTTTTCTCCTTTGGAATGATAGGTTAAGCTTCTGTCAGAAAAACCTGGTACGCCTCTTTTTGCAGATGACATTGCATCACGTTTCCCTGGATTGAGGAGTGGGAAATCATGGAAGGAAGAACATGATTTAGCGTTATTGCGTGCTGTTTTAAAGTATGCTCCTGTAGTTGTTGAAATATTGATTTCTTGAGCCTTTGCTTTTTCTTTCTGTTCTCTTGTTAGGCTCTATCTTTATGTATGCTAGATTTTCATTCTTAACAATTGGTACACATGATTCTTTCATTGACATGGCTCATCATGTTCCATTTAGATGGGAAAAAAGCTTTGTTGATTTGAGATGAGTTGATATGACTCGACGCGTTCCCATTCTGCTTGGTACTGTTATGCTTGTTATTTGCTTAGAGGTATAATTTGGTATTCTAAACATGGAAACAGTATGTGGTGTGGCAAAACTAATTGACAGATATTGAACCCAGTTCTGGTATTCATATGATAATTTTATCCGATGTGTATTAGAGACGTCATTGAAGGAAATTAAAAAAGACGAGTTAGATAAAATAATGCAAAAAACCTTTGTAGTTGTATAGAAAACAGGATATTGCAAAACCATAGCTTTGATATACATGCCTGTTCAGTACATAGGATCTCTGCATGAGCTGTAGAGTACATTTGGCCTTCTTTTCTTCATCAATAAAATCTCTGATTTCTTAAAAAGAAAAATAATTATGCTGTGACTTAATAATCCCTTCCATATACAAGTTCCTTAAAAAGACCTTTGGGTCTCAGCACTATACATGGAACTAAATCTCGGCCAAAACTGATCGAAATCTCCTAGTTGTCTCGGTTTCAAGCCTGGCCGAAATGAAACCCAAAGAGGTCCAGGACACTCACTTAGGTACTTTCTATTAATATAATCCTTTCCCCCCAAGGATAATAGTCACCTGGGTCATTTCACTAGTCTTAGCTGTATTCTTTCTACCACCAGATTCCAACGAGTATACTGGGATGGCTAAACTGCTACTATCTTAGTGTTAAAAAATCCAGCCTACAGATTATTGTTGGAAATGCTAAAACATACTTTTAAATGAACAAAGTGCATTAGAACTTTAGAAGTCATCTCTGTTAAGATCATAAACTACATATTTGGAAAGTAGCCTTGCTGAAGATTTAATGCAACAGTACCCTTTCCTAGATATTTCTTGTATTACACTGACAAATATGTAGCAACAAAGGAATCAACCTTCTGAATCTCATCTAAATATTAAAGGGAAGCACTCATAGCAATAAATCTTGGAAAGTAGTTCAATGCATCATATTGGTTTTTAATTGTTTGGCTTCAGGTCCATGAGGTATCTCTTAATATCAATTATTCTGATCCATATCTCAGGACTGAAGGAACCATTATATGTGTATGCAGGTTGGGTTGGGTAATCTGATCTTATTATATATGTTGGTTCCTGGTTCAGGTCCGTGTCTGATTTTAGGTGTTTCTCTACCCAACACCTGACCAGTTGGGACTTGGGAAAAGGGGAAGGGGCTTGAACAATAGAAATCAGAAGTTTTTGTAAAAGACGTCGCCTTGGTTCACCTAGATGCCGTGACTACTATGGTTTATCTGGATGCAGATAATTGAAATAAAAGGGGAGGGGGGGGGGAGAGGTTAAAATGTTGAATAAAAGCATAGGGAATTAGGATTTATAGGGCTGAAGTACAAAATGAGCATGGTAGACGACATATGGAAAAAGGAAACGAGGCTTAAGGTTCTGTAGGCTAGGATGATTGAGGTTTAACCGAAGTATATTGAAATTCAAATGGTACAAATAGAAAGAATTCAAAAAGAAATATATTTACCTGTATACCTTATTTTTCTCATTTCTCATATTGGGGTGGATCTGCATACAATCCGACAGTGATTAAATGATCAACGTCCTGACAACCCTATAGCTCCTAATATTCCAGCCCAAGACTATGATTAGTTTGGGCTGCCTAGTTGATTTTATCCAATTTACAGCCCCAGTCCAAGATGTTGGCCCAGTCACTAGTAAATGTGGTCAGTAAAATAATTGGTTGGTTCGTAGGAACCAGGTAAGAATAATTAGCCTATACACATGTCAGAAACATAGTAAGGCAAAGTCTTATAGAATGTAATTGGAATGACTACCTGTAAAGTTTCCATCCCAAAAATTTCAACTTGTAGGTGGAGGGACTCCCATGTGTATAAGGGGACTAAACTCCCAACACTCCCCCACACGTGTGGCAGTACGTACTGCGGACACGTGGATATGGTAAAAACCCGCTCTGATACCATGTAAAATCTCCATCCCAAGAGTTCGAACTAGTAGGTGGAGGGACTCCCATGTATATAAGGGGGGCTGAAGGCTAGTTATTAGTCGATGTGGGACTAAACTCCCGACAATACCCTTCTCATTGATCATCTAATGCAAGAGGGTGGCAAAGTCTCAACTGTTGTAGCTTAGGTGGGGACATTGATTGTTATGCAATTATTCCTGGCTTGCTTTTTGGTTTGGGCAGATTGGACTCTGTACTTTTTAGGTTTAGCAGTGGGCTTGTCCAAAGAGAAATGCCCTTGTTGCTTGTTTTTCGGAGCAGCTGTGGACTCAATAGGAGTGTGGATAATGTAGTCCTAGATAGGTAGGAAACCTACTAGGAGCCAAACAACAGGATCAAATAACAGAAGGGGCTGCTGGTTCGAATGGACAGCACTAGGATTTAGGTCAATTCCTAGGGTTTGGGTTGGATATTGTGGAAAGGGGTTTATAGGGTATTAATGGGCGGGTCTAGGGGGTCAATATGGTATAAAAAGGTTAAGGTTTGGATGAGTTTTGAAATTCTGCAATTTTGGGCAGAATTGAATTTTAGGGTTTTGGGTTTGGGTTTTAATGGAGCAAGGAGATGAAGGGGTTAGAGTGGGAGTTTGGGGCTGAAACTTGGAAAGAGTGTCAACAATGATGTAAGGGATGTATGCTGAAAGTTTGGTTTGAAACTGATGGACGGATTCGAAGTTATGGAGGTTTCCTAGTAGAAGTAGGAGAGAGGGGTAAAACTGTAATTTCAGACAATCGGCTGGGTGGATGGTGCTGAAATTTGAATCGAGTCTCTCTTAGGGTTTGAGGAAGACTCGATTAAATTTTTAGCAGGTTCTAATGGTTAGATTTGGCTGGGCAGAATTCTCACGAAAATCACCTTGTATGTGACCTTCTAGAAGGAAGAAGAATAGTTGCAGAATTTCTTACTTGTTGCAGGTCTTCAATGGCAGCAGCTTTGAAGATGAACAATGGGATCTCTCGATCTTCACGATGCAAGGAGATAAGTAGCAGCCCTCCCGATCTTCATGATGCAAGGAGTCAATTGGAGATCCACCAATCCCTTCCACCTTGAGATCCACAAGGATATACACTCACAAAGAGCAGCAGCAATGGCAGCAAGCATAAAGCTAATTTTTATTAATCAAATTCGTATTCCATACTTGGCCCCCTTACAACCTTATATAAAAGACTCAAAAATAGACTTAGACACTAAAAAGGAATGGCCTAACCCAATCCTTAACCTATTAGGCAACTTAAACTAACTAGGAAACTAAAATACTAAAAGAAATAGACTCAAAACATGGCTGGACTTATAAAGTCCTAATCCAGCCCAACTTACATCACATGACCACTTAAGTTGTCACATGACCACTTAACAAAGTCACATGATCACTTAAATTGAACCAATTGGATGCAAACAATTTGAACCGGTTCAATTGAAAAACATAAAAATAAACTAAGTATTGGGCTAATCCCTTATGCAACCTATATACCCATATTTTAGACCCATAAAAGTGGCCTATTACATTAGAAACCCATGGGATCAAAGGCCCAACATGTATGTAACCCAACCCTAGACTTATTCCCAATGAAACAAGCCCTATTTGGTGATGAATCTGCATTAGTGGATTTTTGTTTTGGTGATGCAGTGCACTTTCATGGTTCCACCAATTTGGACCAGTCGGAAGCCCAAGAGTCCAGGACTAAACTTGTTTCTTGTCCAATAAGGTAATTAGAGCATTTTTTATTTGTTTGGGGTTATTCTTGTAAATTAAGAGTTAACCTATCGATAGGTAAGAGTCAAAACTAATTTTGCATTCTGTGTTCAGCTATAGATTACGTTTAGGAATAGTTAGTTTTTGAGTCTGTTATAGATGTAACCCTAGATCAGATTGGGATGGATTGAGTGAACTTATTTAAATTACATATGTTGGTGTGTGTTGCGGTTGCGTAATTGGGTTCTTCCTCTTCCCCTCTGTTCAATCCTAGAACTGTTCTCTTCTCAGGTCTGATCGTCATAACTCTATATATTTTCTTCTTGCATCTTCCTCTTCCTTTGTTTTTGTTCATCTTTCCATTGTATTTCTCTTCTATCGTGGAGTTCCTTGCTGTTTGGGTTCTTCTCTGTTTGTGGAAGTATTTGAACCCTTAAGTCTCGAGTTCAGACTCCTTGAATTCTCCACTGATCAGTTCCAATTTTTAGGAAATAGTCTCTCTGCTTGAAACAGCTCTGTTTACAAAGTTTGGAACCGTCAGACTGCCTGAACTGAGAGCATGGAACAAGGCCTCGCCGAGATCTCCAAGATATCTCGGTTTTTTGAAGGTCCAAAACTACACAGAGGACGACTTAAGGAAACAGCCACGACTCAAGATCTCGGTATTTTACATTAATTGTATGTTTTCTACTACTAAATTATGTGTAGAATAGGGCCTATTAGTACGTCGTAGCCTACCAACCTAGGGTCCGAAGTTAAACTCCTATTTGGACTTTGAAATTACAAAATCTGATAGTATCATTCTGTTTAAATGGCCCAAAATAGGTTGTATACCAAGTTTCATGACCTAACTAGGTCGAAAACCCAACAAAGCCTAGCTTCAAGTTAAAAAAAAAAAAAATGCACCAACTCGCCGACTTGCAGAGATCTCGGCCCTACTCGGTTTTCTGCCTGGCCGAAACCATAGTACTAAAACTCGCGAAATATCGGTCGAGATATCGAATATTTCGAGTATCTCAACCTACCCGAAACGAAACGCAAGTCCGATATGAAAATATGCAATATTTCGAATATTTCGGAAATTTCGGTGAAATTTCGGAAATTTCAATCACTCGTTTCGGAAATTTCAGAAATCTCGGTAATTTCGGTCATCTCGTTTCGAAAATTTCGGAAATCTCGGTCATTTTTGGCATTTTACACCCACAGAAAAATACCATATTTCGACGAAATTTCGGTATCTCGGAAATTTAGGTTAGACCGAAACACCGAAACGAAACGAGATTTAGTACTATGGCCGAAACCAGGTCTGAAACCGAGACCTTGAACCATGACTGAGAGTTTCAAGTCAAAACTCAGATCTGGTTCCTTGTCTTCCGCCGGATACAACTTCAGGAGTTTAATAATAATAATTCTCAATGGTTCTTTTGGGTGGTCGTTAGCTGCATTCAATAGGATTATGAGTTGGGAATCACACCCTAAGATTTCATGTTGATCGGAGTTCTTATGAGTGAGTTCTCTCAATCGATACAGATTCTGGTCTATCACAGAACCCGTTTCATCGCATGGAGACCAATTTTTTATATTTACACATCAGAACAGTTTCTTCCTAATTTATCAGTAGGTTCTCCTTTCTGATTTCTGTTTCTAATTTATCCCCATTCTAATTTTTAATCTAGATTGGTCCTTGCCTTCAAATTTTTTTATTGTTAGGCCCCATATTCTGTTTTCTTACCCTTAAAAGATTCCTGAAATTTCCAAAAAATTAGAGAGTTACCACTATTGCTTAATTTGAGTTTTTATTCACTTTGGTGGGCCCATAACCCTAGGTTGCACCAGGTGGATTTGCCTGGCTGTGGTGCCTTGGGAAGATTTGGAGTGAAAGATAACTCAAAAATATTTGAGGACTCAAGTCTCAGGCTCACATATATAGCTAGTTTTGAAGTACAAAGATTAGGTTATGGGCGCCAAATAGTGGAGAGTGCAAGGATTGCAAATATGCTGATTATGGTTCTTATTAGTTCTCCATGACTAGTGTTTAGTGGATGGTCTTTGTAAATTTTTTTTTTTTTTTTTTTTTTGGTGTGAATTTCAAAACTATATACCCTGAACTCTGTCCTTGTGCTTTCCCTGGGCTAGTTGCCCGTCTTTTTCACCATTGACTCAGTACTTCAATAATTACGCTCTATAAATAGATGTAATATTTTATTACTTCTATCCTTAAATGAATCTTCTAAACATAGATTATCTGAACTTAATTCCTCTTTTATGTAATCTTCACTGAAATATCTTTCTAATATATGATCCTGACTCTAAAAGGAAATGTAGTAATTATGGCAATAGGAACTCTCTACTCATTATGGGCCTCTTTGGTATCACTTTTCATTTTCATTTTCTGACACAAAAATGTTTTTACAAGTGTTTGGTACAATTTATGGACCCTATTTCTATTTACAAAACATCAAAATAATAGAAAATACCCGCAAAATAATAATGGACTCAAGAGTCCATTATGGATTTTGGCCAAAAATTGTTTTGTCATTTTTTCAGGATTTTAATGAGCATGTGCTCATAAGTCCCCAAAGTCGAGGGTAGAAGCGTCATTTCATTCTTTAATTAGAAAATCGACTCTCAACCTTCCTCTCCTATTCTGCTTCTTCTTCTTCTTCTTCTTCCTACTGCAACCCCACCGGCCTCCTCCTTCACCTCTTATGGTGCGTAATGTTGACAGGACAACGCCTGTATCAGTTTCGTCGAATCAAAGTTTTTAGCAGTCCACCAACAACATTGGCGTCAGCTCTGTGACAACCACAGCTGCCGCAAAGCTTTTCAACTCAAGTATTGGGAATAAGCCCACCCCCGTGGTCTCATCCGAGGTTGCACCTCCTGTTGCTGTGTGATCTTCTACCTTGCAAGAAGATGATCAACGTTTTGAAACCCTTTCAGAAAAATCAACATCTAGCGCTTGCTCTGGATCCGAAACATGCAGTATTTCTCATCAAGGTGGCACATTTATTGGTCCTACAAATCCATTGCAGATCTGCAATACACGGCCAATTCCAGATTTCCGTTCTTCCATGCCAGAGGCGGATTTGTTGCTTACTATGTCCACCAGACTGGTGAATGGCCTTGGCGACTCTTCCAAAACCTCCAGCAAGCACTTGGGCGGAGTAAAGCGGATCTACGAGCACCGTTGCGCTAACGCGCGCTCTGTAGTTTTTCAGCTTGGTTCTGGCGCGCGCCTGACTCTCTGCGGGGCGAAAGCGAGCCTTTGGCTCGCCTTGTTCTGGCGCGCTAGCCATTGTATATAGTCGGGCCCTTGCTTCTTTAGGTTGAGATACAGATCGTCTTTATATAGCGGTAGGCCTTTTCTTGCTGGGCTAGGCGCTCACGTTTTTTGGCTTCGCTGGGGGAAGGGAGCAGATAGCTGCTTCCAGGACAGGAGAAGGTCAAACTCTGGGCGGGCTGCCAGGTTTCGCCTACGCTATGGTTTCACAAGATGGAACCTTTTTTGTTCCACTGAAGTAAAGGAGTTCCAGAGCACGAGGGAATGGGCTTTCATTCTCGGGACCACCTCGTCTATGTATTCGGTGCCCCCCTTTCCACCGTTCTATGATTTCGCCACTGCCAAGTTGCATAAATTCCTTATTTAGTCTGGCCAGGCCTATCTACAAGTCAGCATCTGTTTGGGAAAAAAAAGGAAAAAAAGACAGATTTTTAAAAACCGAAACAGGGAAACAGAGAAGAGAAGAAGGAAAGAGGAGAAGAAGAAAACTTACCTGTGGAATCGGTGGTGTCGCAGGAATCTCCGTCGGTCTGTGGAGTCGCGGGAGTTGCGGCCTGTCGTGGATTGGAGTTGTAGGAGGGGGAAGGGTTTGAGGAGAAGAAGAAGAAGAAATAGAAGAAAAAAATACAGAATTATAGAACGAAAAGAAAGGGGGGGGGAAGAGGAGAAGAAAAATAGAAGGGAAAAAAAGACATTTACAAACCGAAACAGGGAAACAGAGAAGGGAAGAAGGAAAGAGGAGGAGGAGAAGAACTTTCCTGTGGAATCGGTGGTGTCGCAGGAATCTCCATCGATCAGTGGAGTCGCGGGAGTTTCCGCCGGTCGTGGATTGGAGTCGCATGAGGGAGAAGGGTTTGGTGATCGAGCAGAAGGGTTTCATGGGTGGGGTGGAGTTGGTTGCAAAGGGGTGTGGGACAGAAGTCTGCTCTATGCATTTCACTGTTTCAGACTTGAAAAAGATGATGGGTGATGGGGGAAGTTCTTCACCTCCACTAAAAATTGTTTACACATTATTGTTTTCCCAAATGATTTTTCATTCTATTCTCTTGTGTCTAATAGTTACCAAACAGTTTTCATTTTTTTATAAAATGCCTTTTCATAAATGAATTTTTTTTAAATAGATCATAAACAAAATGAAAAGTGATACCAAAGAGGCCCTATGATAAACTATTTTTTCAATCATGAAGTCTAAATTATTTATGTAGACTGGGAGTTACTGCCATCTCATTTGTTATTTATGATTTTGATATGCTGAGATGCTTTTCTGTCAATGGTTTTAGTTGGATTTCTTATTTGCATGTTTGTTGAATTCGAAGGCACGGTTATGGAAGATGGCAAGCAATTGTTGATGATAGGGATCTGCAGTTCCAGGAGGTAATTTGTCAGGAGCAGAGTCTCCCCTTTATAAACATCTCAGCCACAGGAGGAGTTCAAATGAATGAAAGTGCACATATTGCGCAATCTGATGGAACATCTGCTGGGAATTTAAGCAGTACTGTGGGTGGAAGTGATTCTGGATCTGATGCTGCACAGGGTTCTGCCGAAACTGCAACCCGGCCCCAAGTATATCAGGATTCCTCTTCCATTGTATACCATTTCAGAGAGATGCAGAGAAGACAGGTTGAATTTATTAAGAAAAGGGTGCTTCTCTTGGAGAAAGCACTGAATGCAGAATACCAGAAAGAGTACTTCGTAAGTTATATACATATAATTCTGATATATAAGTAACATATTGGCTACTGGCTTTTATTCTAGTAGTGTACTTTACATTACTTTCGTTTTTCTCACCTCATCAAATGTATCTTATCTTTCCTTGGCGGCTGACTAATTTCCATTTTCATGTAGCATATTGTTTATATTTTGTTTTATTGCTTGTCGGCCGGACTATAGGTTACCGGGGAGGGGGGGGATTGTTATTCTCTGGATTTCAATTTTTTCCTTTCAGTTTTCTCCTTCACATGGCTCTTGGTCATTGGTATTTTTTTGAGGGGAAAGAGAATGCAACCTGGGCGTGTGCGGTGCGCTGCCCCTGCGCCCAGACACACGGGTGCATGAAATGACCGCCGGGCTTCACACTGCAATGAGTCAATTGGATCAGACAACAATCCCACCAACGAACCACCCGGGCTTCCCACCGCAAGGTGTCAATCGGATCAAACACCAATTCCACCAGCCTTGATCAAACACAAGACAAAAATCTTCAATGGAGAAGAAGAGCAGAAAAAGCTTTTCATTGATATCAAAATTCATGTTCAATACTTGCGCTTTTCATTGATATCAAAATTCATGTTCAATACTTGCTCCTCCCCTTACAACCTTATATAAAAGACTCAAAATTATACTCCTACAATAAAAAGGAAAGGCTTAACCCAATCCTTAACCTATTAGGTAACTGACTAGGAAACTCAAATATACTCAAAGTAGAGTCCTAATCCAGCCCCACTAAACACTTAAAATAAAACTACTAAAATCACTTAAATTGAACCATTGGTTGAACCAGTTTAATTTATGAACAAAAGTACCAAAATAAAACTAAGTATGGAACTAAAGCAACTAATCCCATATGCAACCTAATTACCCATAAAATTTACCTATTACATAGAAATCCCATGGGATCAAAGACCCAACATGTATATAACCCAATCCTAGACTTATTCCTAAGCGAACAAGCCCTATTTGGTGATGAATTTGCATCACTGATTCTTTTTAAATATTGCAAAATTTATGTAAACTGATGTAACCCACAAAACATGCATGGTACTCACTAATTTTACAAGATAAGGTGGGGCTGGGGCAGATCAGGGCAGCTACCCTGAGGCTTTTGAGATACCATACCCAACTCTTACCCAATAATGGTCCTACTGTATATAAACCAAATTGGGAACAGGCCCGGGCTGTTAACTGCTTTGGCCTACACCCTATTGCAAGCCACCTTATGTCAAGTCCCTCAAATTTGCAAACCAAATTAAACCTACTTCTTTGCATTCCAATTTATTCCTGAATCTGAATTTTCTATGGTCGTATGAGCAGTTGAGCACTTGGGCATTTCTCCAAACGAGCTCATTTTTGGCCTTCCCCTTGTCCATTTATTTTAAATGAAGCTGATCATTTGTTATTTAATGAGAAAGGAAAGAAGAAGACGGCCAAAACGAGGCTGTTTGCATGAGCTAAACATATCTAAAACATACATTCATGAAAGCCTCTCTTAGTCACTAACTCCCGAACATGGTATTTTTGTCTTAGGAGCAAAAGGAAACAAAGAAATCCATCTAAACTACCGAAATGTTACCTGAGAGAGAGAGATTGATTGAAGTAGTCTAATCAGATTAGTAGCTCCCATTGAATCTGACCAGGATATTGGTCGTTGGGCAAAAACAACATGAGGGGAGAAGGAATTAGAGCAAGAGAAACTTGAGAGGGGAAAACAAGCAAATCTGCTGGTATCTGGCTTCTGGTTCTCTCCTAAATTCCACATCTGAAGATCTTAACACCTTTATGCTGCTTCAATACTTACCCCCTGAATATAAATCTGCCCATGCCTCCTGGCTTCAATCTTCCATCAACATCCAAGAAAGTAGCTACCTCAGTTATCAGATCAGTCGAATTGGATGACATAAATCTGACTCATTGTGGCCTTCCTTTCATGATTCCGGAACCGCCCAATTTAAACTTTAAAGAAGCTGCTCAAACCTTCTAAATCAGAGTTCCTACGAAATGACCCCCCCCCATCACCCTTTTTCTTCCCCTTCCACTTCCAACGTCTATCCTTGAGAAAAAGCCCCAAACAAGCCATGAGATAAAAGCTATATTGTGACAGCCCTTCTTTGTAGCAGCCTTTTTCGGAAAATTATCTGCTCCATTTCCTGCCCGGTCCAGTTCCCCAAGTCCCTCTAATAGGGGGGGGGACCCCACCCGGGCAGGGGTAGGGTGGTCATCTCCGTCCCCCCCCCCCCCCCCCCATTAGAGGGACTTGGGGAAATGGAGCAGATAATGATCTGCCTTTTTCAGACAACCAACACTCCCAAAATGATAAAAGGTCGGATTAAAGGTTCTTTATATGCCGGCTGCTGACCTTAAATATCCATGTAGAACACATACAAAAGAAAACTAAAGGTGCATTTGCCATAGAAATAATTTTGTTTCAATGTGGTCCATTTTCAGATTTACATTCATTAACACTACATACCACAGTACGGATTAAAAAAAAACACACTACATACCAAAGGAGTTTTGTAGAGCAAAGTGGATTTTCAGTCTTCCAATATGGTTTTCCTCCATCTTTTTCTTGCTTCATTACTTGTATCCCTCTGAACTCCTGAGCAGCATAGATCTTCAATATATAAGATCCACCATGTGCAATGATTCTGGAAACTTATCTTTGTTTTCTAAGATTCTTCTATTTCTTCCTTTCTGAACACCCCATAGTATGAAAAGTGTGTTCATTTCCAAAGCAAACCACCATTTACCCAACATCCACTATTCCCGAATTGGCAAAAAGCATCTTGATGTCTCTTTTTATATCCAATCCACCAAGAATAGGCATAGAAAGTAGTTCTCTTTCTCTTGCTCACTCTCTCTGCACCTGTGTTTGTGTGTGATCGTTTGCACTACCTGTAGATAATTATTATGTTCCTTTAGTGACAGACTATCCATATGATGGAAGTAGGTAGTAATAATTACCAATCAATAGCTTTATTTACTACATTCATTAATCACATATAGGGAATCTTGGAGCAGTTGCCTCCATTGTTCTAAAACTCGTCTCGACTTGGCGAGATCTCGGTGAGTTTCTCGGTTTTTTGAGAAACCGAGACGAGATGGCATATAGTACATAAAAGTGCAATATCTCAGCGAGATCTCGGATCTCGGGTTGACCCATGGAAATGACCCTTCTATTATGTATTTACTTAACTCGACAGAACTCAACATATCTCGGCAAGATCTCGGATCTCGGGTCGAGATCTCGGGATGACCCATGGAAATCACCTATCTATTATGTATTTACTTACCTAACTCGACATAACTCTTATATGCTTGCTGTGGAGCACTATATGCAACATTACAGCAACACTATGTCATGGGAAGACTATGTGACACTAGCGAGGACTGAATACTTGATTCAAAGTCATTTATGTGATGATAGTTGTAACACTGTTAAACAGTTTGATGTATCACTTTAACATTTCTAATTCTTATTTAAGTTGTTTAGCTATTAATTGAATGTTTTGCTTGCTTTCTATTACTAAATTATGTGTAGTGTAGGGTATTTTAGTACGTCATCGCCAACCAACCTATGGTCCGAATTGAAACTCATATTTGGACTTGTGTTTAAATGGCCTAAAATAGGCTGAATACCAAGTTTCAGACTCAAACTAGGTCTAAAACCCACCGAGTTGAGGCTTCGAGTCGAAAAAAAAATGCACCAACTCGGTGAGATCTCGACTCAACTCGGTTTTTCCAAGGGCCAAGTTGGTACCGAGACCTGAGTTTTAGTACCTTGGTTGCCTCCTGCCACCACTGGGTATGGGTGACCTTCTGTATCTTTTGTGGGCTTTGATGGACATTTGGCCTTGGGAACCATTATCTAGTTTCTTCTTCTGTCTTTGTTTTTTGGAATCCTCTCATTCTTTGTTAGCAAGTTTCTTGGCATGTCTCATCTAATGATGAGTTCCCGGTTCAGATTCTGCATACTGTTTTGGTCTCAACATGTTAGCAAAACTTTGAAGTGTTATAATGATTGGTGGGATACTTCATAGGACAATTGTCAGAAATTAAGACCATATTTTACTTATTCTGCATAATGACACTTGCACAGTTTGAGAATATGCTTGGTTATTTCAGGGTGATCTCAAACCGAGTGATGCTTCTAATGAAGAGCCTGATATTGAATCAAAGCTAGACATACCAAGTCCAGGCTCCACAGAGGTTGACATCCAAATGGTTGAGCAATTGCCTCCAATAGAACCAATTGGTAAGTTAATTTATACCACTTAAGTTGTTTTCTTTGCTAAACACATTTTCTTTCAGCCTTTACTGGACATCCTGATACAAAGTTACCTATTCTTATAACCTTCGTCAGTCGGTTTTTCCAGACTCCATAGTTGTTTGAAGCAAAATTATTTCTGTACACGAGTTTCTTGGTCATGCTAGGGTCCCTCATACTTTGGTTTGTTTCCTCATACATGTACCCATTAGATGGTGCCAGTCCTAACTGAAACTGCATAGTTACTTTTAAGGCTACAAAAATTAAATTTTAAGACTTACGTACAATAAAATTTTCAATGGGTTTTCTCTATTGATTTAATTCCAAATCTTTGCTAGGTCTTCTTAGTAATGTAGTTCTAGATTGGTAGGAGACCAACTAGAAGCCAATAACCAGGATCTGCTATGAACTGGGTAATTCGGCTAGGTCGAAATAGGTGAAAATATTGAAATTAGGGTTAGGGTTTGATGGGACCTAGGGTTTAATGGTAAGGTTAGGTCAAGTTGATGCAGGGGAGTCTATCAGTGAAGGTCTCGTTAAGTTTTAATGGAGTTAGGTATGTAAACTTGAATTGGAGGCAAGTATGTAGTTTAGGGTTTGGGTTTTTTGAATGGGGTATGAGTGGGATTTCTAGGGTTTGAGTGGTCAGAATGGGACCAATCCTTGATCGAGTTCTCCTAGGGGAATGGAGAATTCGGTCAGATTTTGGTGGGTTTCTAATGGCTAGAATGGTCTGGACAGAAAATAGGGTTTTTGAGAATTGAAAACAAAAAAGGGGGAAACTTAGGGTTGGGCTGTGAGAGGATTAGAAGAAGAATTGTAGGGGAGGGGAATGCTTCAAACTTACTGTTGTAGAAAATCCTTGGCAGCAGCTTGTTTAAAGATGGAAACTTGATTAAAAATCAGATCTTGCATTAGTACTTGAAAGTAGCTTCAATAGAACCACCCGGGCTTCACACCGCAAGGTGTCGATTGGATCAAACACCAATCCCACTAATCTTGATCACACACAAGACAAAATCTTCAATGGAGAAGAAGAGCAGAAAAAAGGTTTTCATTAATATTAAAATTCGTCTATCATACTTGCCCCCTTTACAACCTTATATAAAACAGTCAAAAATAGACTCCTGCACTTAAAAAGGAAAGGCCTAACCCAATCCTTAACCTATTAAGTTACCTAAACTGACTAGGAAAGTGAAATAACAAAAGAAATAGACTCAAAACATGGCTGGACTTGTAGAATCTTAATCCAACCCAACATTTACATCACATGACCACTTAACCAAGTCACATGACCACTTAATTAAGTCACATGATCACTTAAGTGATCACATGACCACTTAAGTGATCACATGACCACTAATTACATAAAAATAAAACTAAGGAATTAAAATAGCTAATCCCAAGCCCATAAAAGTGACCTATTACATAGAAAACCCATGGGATCAAAGGCCCAACATGTATATAACCCAACCCTAGACTTATTCCTAAGACAGCAAGCCCAGTTTGGTGACAAAACTGCATCACTTAGTACTACTTACATATCCTGGGAGGAAAAAACCCATACCTCTTTCTTATTAATCACTGGGAACAAAGCAGCAAATGATCAGGCTATTTATATAATTTATCTCTAATTTTATTGAGAGGGCGGACCTCGGTGCAATGGTAAGGTTGCTCCATTGCAACCTAGTGGACGCAGGTTCGAGTCGGGAAACAGCCTCTCCGTGAAGCGGGGGTAAGGCTGCGTACATAATGACACTCTCCAGACTGTGCACTGGGTATGCCCTTTTTTATCTATAATTTATGAGGAACTTGAAAATATGAACTGCATGCCAAAGGTTAGGAGGCTAAGAGACATTAATGAATGGATTTGATTCCCATTTCCGACATAGTGGTTACTAAATTGCATGCTCAATACACCATTCGTATTCAGGAGTGAAAAGATACTGAAATTGTCCTGAAAGAATAAGGTTTTTTGTCTTCCCAATTTTCTCCATTCTTGACCTCTACATTTCCATCAGCTTTCCAGTCTCCTAGGTTGAGATTTCGGTCTCGATCGAAATTCGACTTAAACACTGCATGTTTCAGTCGGCCATTTCGATGTTTAGGCCCGAAACTTCAGGTAAACTCTAATTAAGCATCTCTAAATATATTAGACTGATATATTCGTTAGATTGTAAAAAAACACAGCCAAAATGGTAGTTTAGTTTCGTACGCTAGGTTGGTAGTGTACGCCGTACGCTGCTGTATACTTCTTAAATATAACCTATTCTACTCATAATTTAGTATTAGAACACACAAAATTCAATGAAAACAACTAAAATATGCATTAGGAATGAAGAAAAACTATTTAGTATTACACAATGTCAAAGTGTTACAAGTACAAGTGTACAAGTGTTAAACCGTTCCTCCAACTCAATGTCAATACCACAGAGTTCTGGAAGGCTCGAAACCATTGAGGAAAAAGGATATCCCTCTAAGTTTGAATCTTCAGTCTGCCACGATCCAGGTTCTAATACACCTGGTTTGGATCACTTATGGGCCCACCCGAATAAATAAATCCAATTATAAGCAGTGGCAGAATTATAATTAAACAGAATCTTTAAGTGTCATTGGTAGTTAAATAGGGGAAGGGATACACTGGTAATTAGTAAATAAAGACAAGGGATAAACTTGGAGGAATTTGAAATAAATGGAAGGGCAATTTCAGTACTAAAGAAATAAAGTAATTATTTTAAGATGGGAAGACTAGAATTCGATGGGAACTAGGGGGAGTATTATGGTCAATGACACATAATGAACAAACAT
Source organism: Telopea speciosissima (assembly GCF_018873765.1). Lineage (NCBI taxonomy): Eukaryota > Viridiplantae > Streptophyta > Magnoliopsida > Proteales > Proteaceae > Telopea > Telopea speciosissima. Next base: position 12,654,422 of record NC_057926.1, read on the forward strand.
ATCGAAGGGGGGGGGGGGTTAAAGAAAGGCATGTCATCTTCTACCTCAGATATTGAACAAGTAGCAGGGGCCCCAGCACCGCAATACAATCGAGCAGAGAGTTGGGGACTTGAGCTGCAACTACGAATTTGAAGTCAGGTACTCACAATCTTCCATCAACCTCGCCTTCATTTCCAAGTTCTTAACACTTCCGCTGGCAACATAGAAATGGGGTTTTTGCAGTTTCGGTTTTTCTGTGAGGGAGATGTCAGGATGTGGTATGGGTTTGAACCCCAACCAATGGCTGTTTGAATCTCAAGCAACAACAAACCTGCCCGTGTCAAACAATAAAACAAAAACCTGAACAGTGGTCACTGGCAGAAGAAGAAAAGTGAGCTTGATGACAGCAATCAACTCATAACAGGGAAGTTAAGGTATGGGAACCCAATGGACGTAGCCAGTTTTTCCGTCTATGTAAGGACTGACTGTAGGTCACGGTGCTTAAAAGATGGGGGAAAGAAGAGGGTTTGAATAAGAATAAAGGATGAAGTACAATGAGAAGAAGAACCAGGAATAGAAGACAGAGAAATCATATGCCAACAGTAGCTCACGTAAACATGGTGCAAGTAGCTTACGTAAACATGGTACAGCAACCCTGCCACTCTCCAATTAATTCAACTTAAATTTTCATTCATCCTCCATTCTCCATTCTCCATCATATTACATAAATATAAAGAAAACTACCTAACATATTCATAGAAACCTGCTAAAATGGAAACTAAACAAACTAGGCAACGTCTCAAATAAAGAAGCTGCCAAAAGAACCCTACATAATCTACCCTCTCAAATAAGATAAAACAATATAAAGATTATATTTTATGTCAACTGCCTGCCCCTTTGGACCAAAAAAACAGGTTGGGCTGGTTGTGTCTCAGCTTGGGTCTCCAAAGTGGGTTATTCTGGTCCAGCCATGTTAATGGAACTGCATCAGTCTTTTCTCTTTCTTACCCTTTTGTTGTGCTCCCAATTTGTTGTTTTCCCTAACCAGAAATCTAGGCACAAAGCTGATAGATGCGGAAGCACCCCAAACCAGTACAACCCCAGTTTCTCTCTTTCTGCAACAGCAGCTGATAGCCTGATGCAGCATCAACCTAGATCTGGAACTACCAGGAGCAAAGAGGCCGCCGAAACCTAAATCCTCATGCAGCCCAAAGAATGGGGATTTCAATGGAGCTGTGATGTTGGTGGAATTCTTATTTCTATTATTGAAAAACGAGATTTTTTGGAGACTCAAAATCAGGTCTCTAGAGATTCTTTTGTGATTTGAGGTTTAAAATATGAGTGACCTTCTGTCATTAAGAACCTTGAGATCAAGGTTTAAAGTATCAGTATTGGAAGGATGATTTTAAGAGACGTTCACATCGTCGCAGAGAGATGCAAGATATGCTAAAGATACATATGGAAGTTGTCAAGAAACATATGGACGTGCTTAGAATATGCAAATATCATGTATTGAAAGAAAAAAGTATGACGAGAGAAGTGCATTCAATTGATTATATGTAAAGGATGAGATTTCTTACATGTGCCAATACCAATTTTTTATAGGCCTTGGTGCAACGGTAAGGTTGCTCCATTGTGACCAAGTGGTCATCGGTTTAGGGGTAAGACTGCTTACCTTGTGACCCTCCTCAGGCCCCCGCAGTGGTGGGAGCCTCGTGCACGGGGGGGTACACCCTTTTTTTTATAATCGGTACCGTATCATATCGATACTTGAAGATACGATACATATCAGTCGATATGGTAGGATTAAAACCTTGCTTGAGATTTTTGGATCCTTGGGTTATTCATAGTTAACTGTAGAGGGAGATGTGGCCTGGACCATGAGATGAATTGGTTCTCAAGCAGAAGCACTATGGAGATGTTTGCACTTTATTAGTTGTATCGGATCTCTTTCTGTATCCGGGAATATCTTCATCCAATGTAATACAAGATCTGCCAATTATTGGGCTGATGAATTGGCTGCATCAGGTGTGGGGGTTGGGTGGATGGGGAATCTTAAATGTTATGTACATGGATCTATCCTATTGTGAAGCTTATGTATGCTAGCTTTTATTTGTATACAATTCTGTATGTAGCCTTTGCTGCTATGCTCCAGTACAGGGGTGATTTGATCCAGATCGAAGGAGCTAAATGAGCCAAGGGTAGGCCTAAAATGACTAGGAGAAGTTGTGAGGAAAAACATGCATAGCTTTGGACTTGTAATGAGTATGGATTTGAATATAGCTGATTGGAGACAATTGATCCATGTAACCTACCCCAATTAGTTGGGATAAGGCTGAGTTGAGTTGAGAGCCTTTCGTTCCAGTACACGAAGTTCCCACTACTGCAGGATTCTGGGAGGTGCAAATGTATGCAGACTTACCCCCTGTTTCGCAGGAGAGGCTGTTTCCAAGTTTTTAACCTGCAACGAACAGTTGCAATAGCTCAACTTAATTGTTGTGCCAAGGCTCGCCCACTAATTTGATTCTCTGAAATTATTGGTAAGAACTAAAGAGGTCAAGTTTCATTCAAACTAATAAATTAGACCTACTGTTCTTACATAGATTATAAGTAAGAAGACAGTAGGAACTAGAATGAAGAGTTGAGCAGTAATAGTGCAAGAACAAATTTTTTTTATCATAGTTGGGTGACAAGGAGGTACCCCTAGGCAACTGGTCGCCATATTGTTCAAGGTATCCAGACAGAAAATAGGGAGGAAAGAAAGAGGAAATGTGGAAGGAATTTGGGGTGGGGGGACAGGAAGGGAAATAGATTATTTGGAGAGAAAAACCAGAAAGAGAATGGAAACCAAAATTCACCATCATCATAGTAGAAGTGCCATCACAATAGAAGAAAAAGGGAACCTACCTGGAGTAGCCGTTGCCTCCCGATTTGTCTAGGACCATTCTCTGCCTGGCCAAATGCAAAGAGTCTATCTGATATCAAGATGACTGGAAGTGGGATGAAGAAGACGGATTTGCAGTCTTCTTTTATTATTGTAGTGTTTTTTTTTTTTTTTTTTTTTATAAGTTGTATTTTCCTGTTTTACACTCGTAGCTATAAGGAAAATATCAAATTTCGTATTTCACACATGAGGCCCTCTTTGAAAGTAAAACTAAATGAAAAACCCCATTTTATATGTGATGCCTAGTCGCGTAGGCGCAGGCACTACTTAGGGTCACCCTGTCTCTGTGACACCTTTGTTTGCGATTGCCCCAAGAATGGGGGAAAAAAAAGAATGTAAACTCTGTAAATATAGAATTAATTGCTTTGCTTGGTTGCATGAGATGCTGCATGGAATTGGTTTTGCTTTCCACCTTTTCTTTAACCATTTTTTTGGGGATATGTTTTTCCACTTCTTTGTATTTGACACCTCTATATTTAAGTTTACTTCACATAGATTAATTCCTATAGAAATGAATCAATTAGATGCTTGCCCACTCAGAGAAATAAAAGTTGCTACTTTGTAAGATGAGTGATTCACTTTGTCGACTTGTGAGCTTACACAGAATCTATATTGCAGCTCCAGAGGAGGTCTCAGCAGCAGCTTGTGATGACAAACCTGATCGTTTGGATATGGCTCGCCTTTATAATGAGGTATGTCCAATGAAATACTTGGGCATTGAACTCAACAACTATACTTGTTAGTGTTTTGTTTTGGCAATGCAGGCTCATGGATTAAATCCAGTGCTTCTATAGATGAATATTTACGTTATGCCTCACAATGGGAATTAACTTCTTTCTCTCCATTTCTCTGAGCAGATATGCAGAGCACTTTCAGATAACGTCAATGAGTCCATCCAGGCGTACATTGGAGATAAAACTGCAGGCTATAGATTGAGAAAGAACCTACTTCCACTTGAAGCCCTTTATGAGGACGTACACCGAATTCTTGCTCCTTGGCACCAAAACCCCATTACGTCAGAAAAATTCAATGAAAATTCAAATCTCTCTGTACAGCCTGAAGTTCAAAGCAATGTTGCAAAATCCAATGCATCATCAATGAAGGAAGGACATGATTGCAAACCTGCTACTATCTTGGAACCACAGCCTAAGGATTCTGTAGTAGAATCAGAGTCTCGTGCACATATAAATTCAGAAAGAGAAAGCAATATTTCACCACACACAATTCCCTTATCTGGAGATATATTGACACCTCCAATGGAATCTACTTGTCCACCAAAGGGTACAGGGGATGTGGAAATGGCAGTGAGAAAGGATGCTGATGTAAAACTAAATGGAAAATCTGATGGGGTTATTATTTTGGACGACTGAGTATATACAGGATTAGCAGTACTGATAATGATCATAATGTTACACTCACCCCCGAAAGAAAATTTGTGTAAATGATCCAAAGCTTAAGATTTTTGTTGCCATTGTTGTAATTTGATTTACTGCTGTTTCAGTGAGTGCAGCAGCATGAGCATTTCACGTATTAGTGATTTTCATTTGTCTCATTTTTCATGGCAGTCTAGTAATATTACATCAAGTTCGTAAAACAAATTAAAGGTAAAAATGTGGTAGCATTTATTCAATTTGAGCATCACTTTTTTTTTAAGGTACAATGAAAATTTCCCCTATACGACAAGCCACACATGAGCCAGGACTTGATCCCTGGTCTTTACTATCTACTGTTGGCTGAGACCTTACTACCAAGCCAAGGGTGGAAAGGCAGCTATTGCCTTTATCAGATTATCAAGAGGAGATGATGAGTGCTAGTACATTTTTCCATGAGATTTAAGCATAACAAGCATTTCGTTCTTGGAAATAATTGTGTTTTGATTGAGTTATTAATATAAGATAAGGGAAAAATGAAACAATACGATAAATTTAAAATTCCTTCTTTTTCTTTAAACTCTCCCAATAAAAAATCCTTCAATTCTTAAATGAGAATTGAATTGGGTACTCTGGGGGTTGTCTGGACAGCAATTACTCAAGGCTCGCTAGCCCTAACCATGCTTTGAAAGTCTCTTAGCTGGGCTTGGCAAAGAAAAAACACCACCACCTTCCCCTTATTTTAGAAGCAGCCAGGATTATCCAAGAATGAACTCCATGAGCGCGTTAGCTGCTCTACGACTACCCTGTGGTTGAGCTGGTCTTCGATCACCCTTGAAGCTTTCTTCGCTTGAGCGACTTGCGCGAAAGCCGTTGATCGTAGACTTTCAAATCATCTGGAGGTACATAAACTGCTAGAATAGAAGTTATGGATCCTTCTTGGGTAGAAGTAATTCTTTCTTGGCCGAAAACCAAAGTTTATCAGAAGCTTGGTCTAAAATTCACAAAAAATAAGCCGTCTATGATTACATCGGCAATAAACCAGGAAAAGGGGGATTATTCAGAGCGGGATCAATGGACAATGGGGATGGAATAGCTATTGGATGGTTAGGCCTGGTCACTGTGACCCCTTTTGTGAGTAGGCACCCCTTCTCCCAAAGTTATGGGGCTAGGTTTAAAAGACTCTAATTGACGGTTACATGGTTAACTTAACCCTTCAATTCTCACTTCTTCCTCTTTAGTCTTTACCACTTCATCTTCCCTGGGGTAAGCAAACTGCAAACAAAGGATCTGCCGCAAACTAAGGGTGTCAATTGAGTGGATAACCTAATTTAAATTGGACATAGTAACCAGATGTAATAACCAGATAAGAACCAAATGCAAGAATAGGATTGTAACCAGATCCGAACCAGGAACCGTCCAGGAACGGATAGAATATTCAATTCCAAAACCGTTCCGGGACTTGGTCTGAATCTAGATCCCACTGTCACTGTTTGGAACCGAACCAGATCCAAACTAAATACCCGGTTCTGTACCCAATTAACAGCCTTACCCGAATTGTATCCATGGGATTCATATTTTGTTTACAATCTTGTCCTAAAAGCGTAACATGCATAAAGAAGTTTTAGAAAAACAGATTAAGTTTTTTGTTTTTTTTTGTTTATAATACATTTCAAAATTTTGATTGCGTACTATGAGTGGAATTTCTATCCTCTCAAGTGCAGTGCACCTCCATGGCGCATCGGATGGTGCGCTACACAAGGAGAGTGATGGATTCTTATCCTCTCAAATGTTGTGCAACGCTCGATGCGCCATGTAGATGCACTGGGCTGTACTTGAGAGGATACAATCCACTGCGAGTGAGTTGCCCTGAGAGGATAACAATCCACTGCGAGTGAGTTGTGAATTTTTCTTATCTTTGTTCATTTAAATTGTTACTAATTTTTCATCATTAGATGTTTGATATTTACGTACTATTGAGTTCTTTTTCTTTTTTCTCTCTCTCTTATTCTATCTTTTATTTTAGAATAAATGATTTTCGAAAAAATAAATCAATTCAGAAGCTTTATCCCAACGACTTCCGGCCAGCTACACGTGCATATTATATTTTATTCTTACCAAAAAAAAAAATGTGCATCTTATATTTTCAATAACAATATTTAAGTTATCTTTTTATTCTCTCCTATACATCATTCTATGTGTCACGCGGGCTTCTTTCGAATTTCTAATTAATTTTGTCGATTCTCTCCAGAGGGTTTATGAATTATGATACTGTGATTTAACCTTTTTAGTCAACTTATCTATTTTTTATACATTTTACGCCATAACATTGTTTATGCATAACCTCAAATTACAGGGGAATCGTCCAATCGGCCGACATTTTCACTGTTTTGGACTTTTGGGTCAACTCATCCACTGCAATACTTATCTTATGATATAAATGGGTTAATTTCCATTTGTGAGATATAGGAAAAGATTGGTATTTGTAGGCCAGAGAAACGGAATCTAAAAGGGTTTTTTATGTATAAAAATCTAAAAATGCATTTGAAAAAATACTAAAACCTGCTAGGAGTGCATTTGTGAATCCAAAGGGGAAGTCAATTATTCCATTTCATTGACTACAAGTCTGGGTAGCACCTGGGGAATTTGGATCATTTACGGCGTGCCTGACCGTAGCAACCATAGCAGTGCCCTAATGAGGCGCGGTGCAATGACCGCCTTACCCCTGCTCGAGCACCTTGCCCGAGCAGGGGTAAGGTGGTCATTGCGCCGCGCCTCATTAATGTGTGGCTATGGCTGCTACTGGCAGTAGGCCGTAGTCGATCCTGATCCACACCTGGGTAGTAGCAAAATTTGTTTTGTATCAGTAGATATTGTATGTTGCCAAGGTCTTCCCTAATTGGGATTTGCCTCAAGGATCTCATTTGGATTTTTTATTTGACGAATTATTTTATTAAAAGTTTGTTATTTTTCTAAATGTCACAAGACATGAAAAAAATGATATATTCATTCCGATCATTGGATAAAGAGATCGTGAGCTACATTAATCAAATACTTTTTTTGTATTCACGGTTGGGAAACATTGTCTTAATTCTTAACTACCCATATAGAATATTCCTTTTCTTCTTTTTTATATGATAATCCGTTGTATACTAGAAAACTTCACAAAATGCACATTTAACACGTGAGAGGCAAAGGAAAATGGTAGGGTGGGGTGTGGGGAGTTGGAGCTGTTTCGTGAAACCTTCCATTCAAAACACATTCCCTCTCTTCTCAACTAACTGTCATGCACTCATGCTTCCTCTCCTCGTGAAGAATAATCAAACAAGCCCACTCAATCTAGGATCTGACTATTCTACTTCCGTCTGCCCGGTATTGCCGTGCGCCCCCACACACAAGCGTGGCGGAAAGTATTGCCTTACCCCTGCTTGGGCAAGGCACTCGGGCAGGGGTAAAGCGATATATTCCGCCTTGCTCGTGTATGGGGTGCACACGGCAATAGGGGCAGGCGGAAGTAGAGGAATCGAATTGCTCAATCTAAACCTAAAATTTTAGTCACATGTATTTTGAGAAGTCAAAATCAAAATTGGTTTTCAGAGGTGAGAAACATATATTTACATGAAGGTCGAAGGCAAGGACCAAAATCAATCTCAAAAGTCAAAACTATACCACTAAATAAGAAGGATAAAGGCAAGGACCAAAATCAATCTCAAATCTATATCACTACATAAAAAGAAGAACCCGGTTCTGCTTTCTACAGGATTAAGCAGAAAATAAAAGGAAGAACAGGCAAAGGAATTAGAGGGGGTGCGGGCGCAGAAGAAAGTAGATTGTGCAGTGAAATCTGTTGATGGGTTTCACAGCTACTATTGGGAAATATCAGCTTGGAAGAACCATTGGTGAAGGTACCTTTGCTAAGGTTAAGCTGGCTCTGGACACAGTTACCAAGCAGCATGTTGCAGTCAAGATCATTGATAAGCAGATGGTCATGGATAACAAGCTAATGGAACAGGTGAATTCCCAGTTAACTACTCCATCTTGTTCTCTCTTTCACTAAGTTTTGGCTTTCTAGCACCTGGGATCTGGCTTCTATGGGCCAGCTTCAACTATCAATGGAATTGGAGAATAATTACTATTAGATTCCCCATATTTCTTGGTGTCATCCTCAGTCCTGACAAATCTAGCTTGGGCACTTTCAGGTAAAGAGAGAGATTAGTACAATGAAACTGCTGCATCACCCCAACATTGTCCGAATTTATGAGGTTCGTTTAGAGTTTTTGAATTGAAACACGTACATCAAGTAACTGGTCTCAATTGTTCACGAAATATATGCATAACATTAATGAGACTCTTAGTGTGGGTCTTGACATGCCAGCCCAGTATCAAGACAATGCAAATCAAACCTAGGTTTGCCTTAAGAGTTGTTGAAATTTTGAATACAGGGACAGCCAAGGCAAGGCAAGGCAAGGGATATTCTCATAATCTTTTTTAAATTTCTCATTTACAGGTTACTGCCACCAAGACCAAGATCTTCATAATAATGGAATATGTTTCGGGAGGCCAACTCTCAGACAAGTTGGTATGTTCCTTCCTCAGCCTCTGAAATCTTATAACTGCATTTTAGGTTTCATGTCAATGATCTGTTTGCATTAACTTCACTGCCAGTCATATCTCAAAAAAATCAGTGAAAAGGAAGCTAGGCAATACTTCCAGCAATTGATCGATGCAGTGGACTATTGTCATAGTAGGGGTGTATATCACAGAGATCTGAAGGTCAGAAATCTCAACTCTACTACAGAATCTGCTCTATATTTCAATGATTCTCTGCAAGTCTCTGAAACTCATCAGGAAAATAATGAAAACTAACCTGAGTATTGTTTCATATTTGCATGATCTAAACAGCCTGAAAACCTGCTATTGGATGGACAAGGAAATCTGAAAGTCTCAGACTTTGGACTCAGTGCATTGCGGAAGGTGAGAGAACAAATTTGTAGTTTCATATAATCTTATAATGAGAGTAATACTCAAGACATAAACTTGCAAGAACTGAACAATTCCAATTGAACAGCCTGGCGATTTGCTATCAACGGCTTGTGGCTCTCCATGCTATGTAGCTCCAGAGGTAAGCAGAGATATCAGCCTTGAGAATATCATTAATTTTCTTAAGAAGAATCTGTTCACAGAAGAAGCAGGTCAAATCCTAATTTTTTCCCCCCAACTCTAAGACTGGTGTTCACTTTGTTCTTGAAAGGTAATTGCCAACAAGAAGTACAATGGAGCAACTATAGATATCTGGTCATGTGGAGTAATCTTATTCGAATTACTTGCTGGTTATCTACCCTTTGATGACCGTAACCTGATGAATTTGTACCGAAAGGTAAATGTCTGAAGAGATTCAATTTCTTTGTATGCAAATGTCCACAATGCTGATATATCTATTGGTGCAAAGATATCCAGAGCAGAGTACACATGTCCAGAGTGGTTTACAGCAAGCCAAAGGAAACTACTTTTCAGAATACTTGAGCCAATGCCTAATAGGGTAAATCAATGAACCCTTCTGCATAAAAAAACATGTTCAGTTGCCATGAACCATGCAAATGACTTCCTCTTTAATATAGCGGATGACAATAGCAGAGATTCTAGAAGATGAATGGTTCCAAACAGGTTATGAGCCTTCTGCAGGAATTGAATGTGAAATCAACTTGGATGATGTTAATGCAGCATTTGATGGGATCGGGGTAAGGGCACTGGAATCTCTTTGTGTTCCATCCAACATGATATAGACTCATTATCTGATTCAGACACAAATTTAATGCAGGAAAAAAATGAGACAGGGATGCCCAAATCCTCAAGTTTCATCAATGCTTTCCAGCTTATAGCAATGTCTAGTGACCTTGATTTGTCAGGTCTCTTTGAAGAGCAGGTAACTTCCAAAATCTGATAGACCTAAAAAATCTTCACAACCCCACACAGACACATTATGCTTCAATTCCTAATTTTTTGTGAGCATTTTCTCTCTTCAAGGTTGAAGACAAACAGAGAACAAGGCTTGGTTCCAAACATTCAATCAATGAGACCATAGAGAAAATTGAAGTTGCTGCAAAAGATGCAAGTCTCTCAGTTGAAAGGATGAACATGTCAAAGGTAATGTACACACTTTTCCCCTTTATTGAACAGGATTTTTTCATATTTAAGCCATTGTGTTCTTTGAATATCAGGTGAAAATTCATCAGAAACAAAAGCTGACAAGGTGTTCTAGATCATATTTCAACCTATCAGCTGAGGTAAATAAATTCCTTATATTGTTCCTGCAACATAGAACAGTTGAGTATCACTACTATAAGATCTGATACACAATATTGTTAAATTAGGTGATCGAAGTGACACCCACACATTGTGTGATAGAAATATCAAAATCTGCAGGGGAGCTCGGAGTGTACAATGAGGTAACAAGCCCCTTCCACTAGCTGACTGTTTTGTGGATCCAATTTGTGGTAATATTGCACTAACTGTTAATTGGACCAAAATCACTAGTTCTGCAAAAGCTTATCAAGTCTGCTGATGGAGAACCCCAATGTTAGATCAGAATCAGATAGGCCCAGTACAGTCAGTGTTGATGGTAGAGAGAACCAATGCAGTTCCGAAAGGGAAGAGAGCAAAACGGATAAAGAACTTTGTGGCTACAATACCTTCTGACAAACCAGTCTCGCTTTTTAAAAAATCCTTGCTGTTTGTGATTCCGGATTGTTCATGGAAAACAGAGATGTATAGTGAATTGCGGAACAACCCATTCTTGAAATAAGAGCATTGGAGCAACGAGAGAGAGATCAAAGCATCAAAGACAATCATGTATTTTATTTCCCCGTCTAGGCATACCTAGACGTTAAACTTTTGTGCATCCTCCATTTTATAGTTTAATCTTTTGCTGACATTTAGCAAAAATAAAATAAAACCTCGTTATACAACCATAATATTGGCCTTAACAGTTGGTGCTCCCAAAAGTCCCACAATAGCAGATGTTAGGGTTTAGGGTTTAAGCACAAGGTTGCTTAAAGCATTACACCCTGAGTATCTAGTTTGGAATATTCAGACTACTGCCTCCAGCTAGTATTTATAGGAAAATTAGGATTTAAGTCAGATGGGTTAATTACTAGATTGCCCCTCACAGCCTGAGTATTAATACAAGTAGAATTATATTAGAACATATGAAGGGATACTACATAAATACTCTTACAGCAGATCCTCAAAGTAGTCCTGTAAAATACTAAAAATATATCCCTGAGAGGTAAGCAAAATAGCCTAGTGAGCAAGGCCTACTCTAAGACTCACTTTCCAATCACAAGCAGCAACCAAAAATACCGAATGATTGATAATAATCCATATTGTCTTTTCCTTCAATCCACCATTTGAAATATCACTGTCACATGGAAAACCTTTTCTTTCGAAAAAAATTTTTATCTTTCTTAAATAAACTGCACACTCATGGTGGGGTGGTCACATGCTAAATTTACTCACACAATTAAAACCCTTTTCAAATCCAAGATACACAAACATTGCTCCATCACCACACATTCATGGTGGAGAATAGTTACATTAAGTTCAATCTCATACAATATTCAACAGTATGTCACTTGCCATTCTCACATGGCTACACACATTAGTAACCTCAACTCCGTGAGGTACATCAATAACCTCTATCACGGCCTTCACCAATCCTACCGACCATCACGCGACCTCAGTCCATTGTACCCACCATCTCATAACTTCCCCCGCTGGATGAGGCACACCATGGACATCATCTCGTCCCGTAACTTCTCGCACTGGATGAGATATCCCGTATTAGCATCTCATCCCATAACTTCCTCCACTGGATGAGGTATCCCATATCTCGTATCGTGTGCATTTTCAATGTAACCAAACTCACTTTCCGATTGAGATGGACTCGCAAACAGAGACACATCATCCATATCATTCATCATACTCCAATTACATATTTGTTTCAGTTCAACATAAGACAGCCATCGTATTGATGGCGTATATAAACTTGCATCACAAGAAAATGACTCTAGGCAACTCATTTCATAGTAGTTATATAGTACATACGCTGTTTACCAAAAAAAGAAATATAGTACATACGCTCACAATTAGAAAGTGGATCTTAGGGTAGGGTCTACTCACATAGTTCTCGATGCACCATCTGCGTTGTGATCATTTGTTCATAGAAGGAGAATGAAATGTGTAGATTCTCCATGGGTGTCTCCCATGACATCCCTCATCATTTTGGCCAGGGAAGAACAAGCTATAAGGCGTTCAAGGGCCAAATAGACTCGCTGGTAGCCTATCGGACTCGCCGCTAGGCCATAGGACCAGACCACACCAACCCAGGCGTCTAACGGAACGCCGGTAGGGCTAACGGACTCACCGCTATGCAATCCATTAGTCACTGTAAGTTTTTATTTTGCAGATTTTAAAGTCCTAGAGGCTAATGGTGACCACTGCTATGCCAAACGACTCGCCAGTAGAAATATCGGACTCGCTGGTAGGGCCCAGAAAACAGATTCGAGCTGATTTTCAGCTCGCATTCCGGTAGGGTTCGAAGGGGGTTTTCTTCCCCGACCAAGATGCGAGATTTCCACCCATTAAAGACCATCCTAACGGTCATCTAAAAACTACTAAGCCATCACCCATCTTCTAATTTCATCCCCACAATAAGATCAACAAGATGACACCAAAACTCAATGAAAAAAGATAGGCTTTTGATCTTGAGGGATGGTGAGGATACAATGATGGAGGAGGGAGGGAGAGCTTCGGGTATGGCCAGTAGGCCTTCATCCTCATCGGCTGGAGGGGATGAAGGTGTTGGTTTGGGTGATGTAGGAGATAGTTCTGGTTCTATTGGATGGGGTGATGCTGATATGGTTTTAGGAGGTGCTTGCTTGGCTAGAGTTGAAGGTGTCAATGGAGAGGGAAGTGCTATTGCTGCTGGTTCGGCTTTGGATGGTTCTGCATCCATAGAGGCTGCAGGTGTTAAGCGAGGGAAAGGAGTGTTCTTGGGTTTCACTGTTTTCTACCCGGTCACCTTCCTTTAATGGGGAAGGTCTTGAGTTAAATTTTATTAAGCCTTCAGTGGTTGATGGAAAATGCGTTGCTCAATGCTCTAATGCAGTGTTACAGGGGGAGTTACTTAAATGGAAGAATACTTTAATGGGACATTTTATTGGGAGGAGACCAAGCTTCAAATTCATGAAGGATTTACTATTAAAACAATGGAAAGTTGTTGGGCACGTGGATGTAAATCTGTTGGAGAGTGGTATTTTTGTTTTTAGATTCAGTTTAGAGGAGGATAAAGTGAAAGTCCTAGAAGGAGGGCCTTGGACTGTGCAGAAGAGGCCTCTTACCCCATGGAGTCCAAATATGAAACTTGAAAAGATTGATCTATTCTCAGTTCCAGTTTGGGTTTGTTTGCCTAATCTTCATTTTCATTATTGGTTTGCAGAGGCTTTGAGTTCGATTGGTAGTGTTATTGAGAAACCTATTATAATGTATAAAATGACAAAATCATAGAAGTGCCTGTCTTATGCTTGGGTTTATGTGGAAGTGGATGTTGCCTGTGAGTTTCCTTCTTCTATTTCAATTCATGATGAGAATGGTTTAGCTTTTTTCCAAAGGGTTGTTTATGAATAGAAACCTCCTTGATGTCAACATTGCATAGTGTTTGGGCACTCTTCAAATCTGTGTGGAGATGGGCATACAGCAAAGGCTGGGAGGGACAGCAGTCAGAGGAAGGAATGGAGAGTTAAGGGGATGCAGGTGGGTAGAAGTTCTTTACAACAGGTAGTTGTGCCTGGGAAGCTGGTCGGAGATGGAACCTTGCGTGAGAAGCTGGCTGGAGGAGGAAGATGGCAGGGGAATGTTCAAAATTTGAATTCCCATTTAAAGGGGAAAGGGAAAGCTATTGCTTTAGGAAACTCTTTTAGAGTCCTTGCTACGTTGGAGGAGCAGATGGTGGAAGGTGTTCAGGAAAATGAGGAGCGTTCAATTGAGGATTTGAATTCAAATGCGGCTAAAGGAGGTGTCCCTGATTTAAAATTTTCTTATATCAATATTCTTTCGGTGGTTGATTGTGAGGAGGGCTCTTTAGTGCATGATCAGGGAGGAACATCTCGATGCGGGGAAGCCTCAATCCGGGCAGCAGTGCTGCATGTGCAGCGGCAGAGATGAGGCGGTGCACATTGATCACCTTACCCCTGGTTGGGCAAGGCGCTTGGGCAGAGGTAAGGCGGTAAATGCACGCCGCCTCACCTCTGGCGCTGCACAGTGCTGCATGCTACCCGGATTGACAGGAGCCGCGTCCATAAGGTGGATAAGGATAATTCACGGTTTGCAACTCCAGAAGTGTTCACATTATTGGAGAGTTGGATAAGGTGGAGAAGGTAGTTTGTGAGAAGTTGACTTTGCCTAGCAAGGAGGATATTCTTCGGCCAGATTTGGTGGAAGGACTCCAAAGTGCTCAGGACTCTTTGGAGAGACAAATCCAGATAGGGAGAACGGATTTGGAGAGAGTTGTGGTCTTGGGGGACTCTTCTCAACAGACTTGTTTGGGAACGGCCAGTAAAGGTATGTCTCACTCTCTTGGAAAATTAAATAGCATGGAAAATAATAAACAACCTTTTTCTAGTAGTGAGGCAATTGTTGGCCATGATTTGAGTAAGAGGAGGGTTTTTTCGTCTTTTAAACCCCAAAGAGTTGAGGTTAATTCTAACTTAAAAAAGAAGTTGTTTGAGGCTGGTGAGGTGGCTCTTGGAGGTAAGAAGCTAGGTGGTTCCCATTCTAAAAGTGTTGTGTTGTCTCTGCTGGAATGTGAGGGGATTAAATGCCCCTGAAAAACAGAGGAGTGTTAAAAGGTTGCTAGCTAACAATAATGTAAAGATGGCTATGTTACTGGAAACAAAAGTGAAGGAGGAGAATTTGGATCGAGTTTTTCGGGGCTTTAGATTGGGGTGGAAATTTATTCATAACTGTGATAAAACTTTTTCTACTAGAATTTGGATTGGATGGGACCCATCCTGTTTAAAGGTGGATTTGCTTAAGGTGTCTCCGTAGCTCATTCATACGAACGTGGATATTCTTGCGGCATCCTTGAGGTTTTTGTGTTGGGTAGTGTATGCTTTTAACTCTTTGGAGGGGCGTAGTGAACTGTGGAGGGATATCTCACATCTTGCGACTAGTATTGATGAGCCTTGGACCTTAGTTGGAGATTTTAATTTTGTTAGTCATTAGAATGAGAAGATTGGTGGGGATGCAGTGTGACTGGCTGTGTTAGATGAGTTTAATGCTTGTATTTTTAATGTGGGGCTAATGGACTTATAATGGAAAGGGGAACTCTATCCCTAGAACAATAATCAGAGTGGGGCCAATAGAATTTGTTGTAAACTGGACAGGGTGTTAGTGAACAATAAATGGATTGATAAAATGAAGTATTCAGAGGCTAAGTTTTTATGTCCTGGGGTGTCAGACCACAGTCCGATTTTGTTGAAGATTTTGATGAATAACAATTCTGGACCCAAACTATTTAAGTCTTTGAGGCTTGGACATTGCATAAGGATTATAATGAAGTTGTTATGAAGGGATGGAGCCAACCGATCCATGATAGTTCTAATCCTCTTTTGGACTTTGCTTCCAAACTGAAGAATGTTAAAAAAGAATTCAAATGCTGGAATAAGGAGGTGTTTGGGTATGTTTTTCAAACGGTCAAAATAGCTGAGTCGGAGTTGCAGCATATCCAGCATGAACTAGCTATTTCTCCCTTTGATCAGAATCTGGTTTCTTTGGAGAAGGAAGCCAAGGGGAAGTTGTGGGCTGCTTTGAGTATGGAGGAGAACTTCTTGAAGGAAAAGTCAAGGGTGAAGTGGCTTCAATTGGGGGATGGGAATAATAGCTTCTTTCATAAGGCTATGAATTGTCGATATAAAGGACCCCATATTCTGGAAATACAAAGGCAAGATGGAAGCATTGTAGATGATCCCAAATTAATCAAAGAGGAGGCTATTAATTTTTATAAAAGTCTTTTTGGGGCATATGATAACGGGTTTTGTCCTAGTTCCATTCCTTTGCAAGATGTTCTTAATGCAAATCAATAGCTTGAGTTGGAGAAGAAGGTGTCTGTAGAGGAAGTTAAAGATGTGGTTTTTGCTATGAAGGAATCCAAAGCTCCACGGCCGGATGGTTTCGGGGCAAAGTTTTATAAGCAGTCGTGGGATATTATTGGGGAGGATTGACCAAGGCTGTTATCTGGTTTTTTGGTAATTCAGTAATGCCTAGATCAGTAAATGCAACATTTATGAGTCTTATTCCAAAGAGTGGAGATGTTTCTACTTTTGTGGGTTATAGGCCCATTGCTTTGTGTAATTTGCTGTACAAGATTATCACAAAGATCATTTCCAATAGGATTTAACAGGTGATTGGGTGTGTGGTTAGTCAAAACCAATCGGCCTTCATCAAAGGGCGTATGATTATGGATAATATTCTTGTATGTCAGGATGTTGTAAAGGGTATTGATCAAAAGGCTGCTGCTCCCTTTGCTATCCTTAAGATTGATTTGCATAAGGCGTATGATTTCCTGAGTAGGAAATTCCTTTTTGAAGTGATGGAGAGAATGGGATTCCCTGCTAAATTCCTTGGTTGGGTAAAGGCTTATGTCTCCTCGCCTATGTTTTCTATTCTCATCAATGAAAATCCAGTAGGTTATTTCACAGGAGGTAGAGGGATAAGACAAGGGGATTCCCCTGTCTCCCTACTTGTTCACGCTAGCGATAGAAGCTTTCTCGGGTATTATGAGAAGATTGGAAGTTGAGGGCCAGATCCGGTTGCTGCCTTGATGCAAAACATTCCATTTATCCCACCTTATTTTTTGCGAATGACCTAATGATCTTTGTGAAGGCCATTAGTGAATTTGTAATGGCTAGCTTGGGAGCTTTGACTGAGTTTGCTACCTACTCTGTGTTGCATCTCAATAGAGCTAAGTCCTCTATTATTTTAGGGGGCCTTACTCAAGTTATCAAATTGTAACTTTTTGAATTGATGGGGTTTACGGAAACTAAGTTACCTATTAGGTACCTTGGTGTTCATCTTATTTTAGGAAGATTATCTATGATGGAGTGCAATCCAATTCTGGACATGGTGAAATGAAGGCTGGAAGGTTGGAAAGCTAGATTTTTGTCATATGTAGGAAGGTTACAGCTCCTCTCTTTGGTTCTTCAAGGAAGCTATTGTGAGGATCCGTTCCTTTCCGAAACAGCGCAGTGTTTTTCCCGCAGATGTTTGGAGGATTTGGGGTTTATGGTCCTTGGTTGGAGCGAGAGAAGGAATGCGTCTTTTCAAATGGTTATGATTTATCAGGGGATGGGGGTCATACAATTAAATGAAATGGAGTCGCCACCTAGGATTTGGGCCTAGGACCCATTGGTGCAACCCTGTGAAGGGCTACAGGACTTCATTTGGTCTGGTCAGAGATTCAGGGTAAGTGGTTAGGTTACGAGAGTGGGAAGGTGTTAGGCACCCACCTCTCCCGGTAAAATCGGTCTTTCTACTAGATGCTAGTTTTTGAATAATCTTCCTTCATAATATCCTATTTCCACATAAACAGTTAAAATGATGCACAAACTGCTTAATTAAACTAACTATTGTGCACTACACAATCATAATTTAAAAGTCTACATTGCTGCAGAATTAAAATGCGATGAAAGAATTAAATACATGTATGCGTTTAAACCAATACAGTTATACGGGACGAATCGCGTCCCGCAGCTCAAGTGGAGGCAAAAGACTGGCTTTGTCCTTCGCCGGATAGAGTAACTGGGTCGAAAAGTAGTTACCTGGATATTAGGCAGAATAACGGCATCGAAAAAATATTTGGGGAGTACTTACCCGAATGTCAGGCAGCGTAACGACGTACGGGTGTTAGGTGCTGAGACCTCAAACAGAACAACGACGTCAAAGAGCTTCGAAAGCTAGGCTTCTTCAAATATCGGCCAGAGTAATGGCGCACGGGCATCGAATACTATGACCTTGGACAGAATAACGGCGTTGAAAAACACTTTGAAAACTAGGGATTAGGACATCGGGCAAGGTGACTAGGCCATGGGAGGCTTCGGGGTTTTGGATAAAATCGGGTTAGGAAAGGCGGGTGTGGAGGACCCGATTCTAGATAGAGGGACTAGGCTCGAAATCGGACAGAGGCAAGGCCCCGAAACTAGGGAAAAAGGAAAAACTGAAAATTGGAGCTCTAGGGGTCCCTCCTTTCCTCAACTTGAGACCTTGTTGAAATGATGGGTGGGGGCTATTTATAGGTAAAAATCTGTCTAGCGGCGCCGCGGGAAATTTGGTGGCACCGCCGGACAAAAAAAATTTTCTTTTTTGGTACCCTGGCGGTGCCTCGGAGGGGGAAAATTCTTGGCTGCGGTGTTGCCGCGGCTGAGCGCGGCGCTACCGTGCGGCGCCACTGCCAAGTAGCACCGTGGCCAAGCGCGGCACTACCGGGCAGTGCCGCAGCCGAGTACAATGCTGCTGTGCAGTGTCGCGATCGTGCACAATGCAACTGGGTCAAGGTTTCAAGTGAGGGAGTTGTGTGGGGTCATTCCGGGAATGCAGGGGGACCATGGGTGAAAACGAAATGGAACAAGGGGTGTCCGAGCTACCCCGAAGGAAAGGAGTATTTAAAGGGCATTGCCAGTCTTTCGCGTCCGATTGTCGTCATCGCTGGGAGGGTGGCAAAATTCAGTATGTACAGTTTGCCCCTTTCTGGCCGAGACCTGTGCCAACAGCCGAAGGGCAAAGACAAAAGACCGCTTGATTTTGTCACTAAGAGCATGCATAACCGCCACTTTGCTCATAGATGGCAGAGTTGAACGATAAAACCGCGTCTCGGTAAACCATTCGACAAATCTTTTGAGCAACTACAATCGTCACTTTGTTCATAGGTGATGGTGTTTTGAACAATAAAACCTAACTCGGCAAATCGATCGATGAATGATAAAACCTATCTCGGCAAACCATTCGATGAAATTTCTTTTTGTAGTTCCAAACACCAAAACCTATCTCGGTAAATGGGTGATCAAAAGATCAAAAAGGATAATGGCTTTGAGTGATGCTCGATTTGAAAGGCATACTGACCAAATTTTTCCTTGGGGACGTACGATGAGATGGCATCGTGACCAAATGATGAGATGGTATCGTGACCAAACAATGAGATGGCATCGGACCAAACGATGAGGTGGCATCGTGATCGAAGGATGAGATGGCATCGTGACCTAACGATGAGATGGCCAAGTAACCGAACGATGAGATGGTATCGTGACCAAACAATGAAATGGCATCGTGAAACGATGGGATGGCATCGTGACCAAATGATGAGGTGGCATCATTACCGAACGATGAGATGGCATCATGATCGAATGATGAGATGGCATCGTGACCACACGATGAGATGGTATCGCGACTGGATTTTGAAATGTGCAACGATGAGACGTCATCCCGATCGAATTTTAAAATGTGTAATGATGAGACGGCATTGCGATCGGATTTTGAAATGTGCAACAATGAGACGACATCGCGATCGAATTTTGAAAGGTGTAACGATGAGACGGCATCGCGATCGAATTTTGAAATGTATAACGATGAGACGACATCGCGATCGAATTTTGAAAGGTGTAACGATGAGATGACATCGTAACCGAATTTTGAAAGATGTAACAATGAGATGGCATCGCGACCAAATTTTGAAATGTGCAACAATGAGACGGCATAGCGACCGAATTTTAAAATGTATAACAATGAGACGGCATTGCAATCGGATTTTGAAATGTGCAACGATGAGACAGCATCGCTACCGAATTTTTAAAGGTGTAACGATGAGACGGCATCGTGACCGAATTTTGAAATGTGCAACGATGAGACATGATGAGCACATTTATGTGTGAAATCTTAGGGCATAAAGCATACATTTTACCACATTGGACAGAGTTACTCGCTGCTTTCTTGTGCTTTTCAGGTTATAGATGATTTCTTGTGAAAATGGAGGAGATGATACTAAGAAAATGTTTTTAAGTAGTTTAGAGGTGTTAATGGCTTGGATGCGTAGCCCATCGAGTCAGCTTCGCAACGGTTTGAACGGCACATGATTCCAAGTTGAAACGAAGAAGTTACGGCCGTTTCCGTAACGAAGCACGAAAATGGTCTACAGGGGTTTATTTATAATTATTGACAGTCGGTCGGGGACAAAGTAAAGCGAAAGTTCGGATTCCAGGGGCCTTAATGCAATAACCAGAAGTTATATTTCCTGTACCCGAAAGATTTCATTTGGAGGGCTCTGGACAGTCCAACTTCAACTTGAGATATCTTGGGCTCCCGAACTCCAAATTGGACGAAATTTGGGTCTATTTTGGGTGATTTTTCGCAAGGAACACAATGGTGAGGCCTATATAAGCACCCCATGCTCCACGTTTTTTGCAGGACAGAATGGGTATTTTATTTATTCTTGAAGGAATCCTAGTCATCACCCTTACTCGCTCTCTCCTCCAACTTCTCAAGGGCACGTCTGGAACTCTACTTGGGATAGATTTATTTTGAAAGATATTTTCTCATCTATGGAAGGTTGAAAAATCAAAGATGCTTTGATTTTATTGCTTGGAGAAGATATCTACAAAGAAAAGGAAGCACAAGTTAGAATTAGAAATTTACTTTTCTAAAAATAGAAGGTCTATGTAAATAATCTTCTCTTCTTCTTCTTTCTATTTTTTTCTTTTTTTCTTAGGATTCAAGGCATTGTAAAAGAGGAAGGAGAAGAGAATATTCTCTTTTCTTAGGGAATATTTCTCCTACACTTCCCCCTTCTCTCTTCTCCTCTCTTCCCCTATAAATACCCCTTGCCCTTTGGGTTGTAGGAAGTTAGTTTTTTAGTTCAGTTTTTAGTTAGTTTATAGTTCAATTTTAATTCAATTTTTTAGTGTAATTTTTATTTCATTCACTTAGTGAAATTTTCTCTTCTTTTCCTATTTTTGGCTTAAGTTCTTAGTTTTGATTTCAAGTTCTTAGTTTTGATTTCATAAGTCTAGTTTAATGGTTGTAATAGTTTTAGTTTAAAGCTTCCTAGTCTAAGTTCCTATGTTGATGACAAGACATGGAGATTTAGAAGAGGAAGCCATGGTGAGTTTATTCAAGTATTCAAGCACATCAAGGTATCTCATTCTCTAAACCCTTAATCTCATTCTCCCTTTCCTCTATCTCTCTCTATCTTCTTCTTCTTCTTCTCCCTCTATTTCTTTTATTTTTTTTATATGGTTGTGGTATGTGGATGCACTTTTATTCTCTTATTTCTTTTTATGTGATTATGAAGTGTGGCTGCGTTTTTGTTATTCCTTTCAATTCGCTTTAGTTTGATAGGTTAGATGCTCATGTGTTAGGACGCCAATTTAATCCCTTAATTTTGTTAGATGCTTATGAGTTAGGATGCATTAATTTTCATTAATTTAATTAGTTTAATTTAACACTTTAATTTGGTTCACTTTGCATTACTTCTAAGTTAGTTAAATAGAGTGGCATATATCTCCTCGTGTTCGACCCGTAGCTACGATTGACCCGTACGCTTGCGGTATTATTTTAACTCAAACAAGTTTTTGGCGCCGTTGCTGGGGAGATTATTGACCACTTTATTTTTTTTTATTTTTAAGTAATTCGAAGTGCTTTAGTTTCTTCTCTTTCTCCTCTTTCTTTTAAAAAAAAAAAAAAACAAGTTTTTGAAAACCTCTTCTTGTTTCTCTTCTATTTCAAATAGTGTGTGTCCAATCTAAAGTCCTTCATATGCCCAAACCCAGTCAATCTTGGTGCCCCTTGATTCGTTGGGTGGTTTGGATTAGCATGTGACTTATCTTTGGAGGTGACCACTCTTGATAATAGGAAAGCGACATAGTGAGAGCGTTGGAAACATAAACGTATAGTAGTCCGCCACCCTACATCAGAATCCATTTGGAGTCGCCCGTAGGTGGCTCGTGAAGACTATACGGGTTCCCTTGTTGTCAACCTATATGGCAACCTTACAGCTTTGGAACCATTGTTTCGATTTCTGAGGGATAGATGCACTATCTATCTTGGGCTCCCTCTTGTTTTTAGTATTTTTTTTTTTCTAGTCTTTTATTTTTCTTTAAACTTTTTTTTTATGGGAGACCTCAATTTGGGATAGGTGGTTAATTTAGAATAATGGGAGATACACTTCCTTATAAGACTTTGGGAGAAAGATGGACCTATGCTAAGGCAACCATGATTTTGGAGGAAATGTTTAAACAGGTTAGGGAAGCCAAAAGTAGTGAGATAGAGAACAATTTTGCACCACCCCAGTACAATTTTGCTCCCCAACCCAACTATGGGCTTTCGGAAAATTTTGATGGGTCACATCCCCAAACTATCCATGTTATGGAAGGATGCCCTAATCTTTATGGGGGTAGCAATGGTGATGAGAATGTGAGTCCTCAATTTCAATATAATTCTTTTGGCACTTACAATCACGAGTGGAGTGATCATCCTTATTTCTCGTGGGATCAATGGAATAACCAAGCTGGACCACCCAATTTCCAATATCATGGTCAGTATGGTCCTCCAATGCCCAACCCTCCATTGAATCTCAGTGGGCCACCTCTCCTTGAACCATACCACCAACCCCCTGAATTTCAGAACATGGGTGAGGAGGCCAGACTGAATGAACTTGAGAAATACATAGATCTTCTCACAACAAGCCAAAATACCATGGAGAAGCAACTCTCTCAACTGATCACCATGGTGCAGGAGGAGAAAATGGGTACATTACCTAGTCAGCCTAAACCTAGTCTATGTTACCAGATTCCTATTCAGAATGAACCACTCCATCCCCAATTTAATGATATTGAAAGTCCACCACCCCAATTTGAGGTTAATGAGAGTCACTCCCAACAAGATGCTTTTCATGACAATTTATTTGTTGAGATTGAGTCTCCTAAAGATGTTAGTGAAGCGAGGTTTGATGAGCTACCTGGGGAAGTCCACCTTTTGCCTGAAATTTCTGATTTTAGTGAGCCTAGTGAATTTATTGATTTAGAATCAGATTTTCATGATAACATAGAAAGCCAGGAAATTCGATCTCCCCCTCTCTCTTTGGAAAATTTAGATAATTGTCATTTTGAGGATTTCATTGTCTCACATGTTGATTTGTCCAAACCTCCTAGGTTTGACGATTTTATTGAGGAGGACAATGTCAGTCATAATGCCTTTCAAGCATATTTCCATGATCCTTATTTGGCAAACCAAGTTATGCAAAGAGCGGATAGTTGTATTGCTAGGATTGATTTGAGTTAACCTCCAATTTTTTATGATTATTTAGATGAGGTTATTCATAATCCTTTTTATGCTTATTGTGATCCGTTTTTTATTGGTTTTTCAAAGAATGATAGGTGTTCTACATTGCAAACGGGAGAGGAGGGGAGAGGAGGGACGGATTTATGGCCTGAGTTTTAATGCCTTCATTTTCCACTGTCCTATGAGGATAGATTTTTCTATTGGATATTTCTCAGTTGTGCTTAACTTCCATATTATTTCTCGCTTTACTAAAATTCATGGTCGAGTGTTTTCTGGGTCTGAAGCTATTTCTCCATTTATTGGCCATGGATTGAGATTTCTGTTGCTGCTCCTAGCACTTTTTGTAGAGCTCATGATTCTTCATGATCCTCTTTGTTGATTATATCCGGTAAGCCCCTTCATCTCCTCCTTTGTCCTTATTTTTTCTTTTATGCATGCATTGAGGACACTGCATGAATTAAGTGTGGGGGGGATGTTGGGCTTAATTGGTGAATTTTGATTGTGACAATAGTTTGGTTTTGTGCATATGTCTCTTTGATTGCAAAGCGAGAGAAAGAGGGAATTAGGTGTCCTAGCATGCAAAATAATAAAAAATCCCTTTTCAATGACAGTAATTGGTTTATATCCGGTGAGAATGATTGAATTGGAAAATATGAGCGTTATTTCATTTGATGGCTAGATTCCTCTATGTGTTTTATGGACCCTTTGATCTTTTGGCTAGTAGTTGAGACCAATTTGTTTGTGGCAAGGCAAAGCATGAAAGTGGAAGTGAATTTGAAAAAAAAAAAGAAAAAAAAAAACAAGGAACAGAAAAGAAAGTGGAATTCCTTGGGACTAGACAGGGCACTGTGCCTCATGAAGCAGGGTGACTTGATCGAAATTCCTTGGAAGGAAACTCAAAAAAAAAAAAAAAAACTCTTGCATCAATTTCTCATTGTCTTATGGATATATGCAAAAAGCGAAGCTACCAAGTATTTGGGTGTCTGGTGTATGCTCCACCATGTCATTCAGGGAACAGTAATGGAGTAGAAAATGAGTTTGTTGTTGAGAAAGAAAAAAAAGTTTTTGCCTTAATGCCTGAAAAAGAAAGTATGGTCAAAAATACTCAAAGCCTAAGTCTTTGGTTTCATTGATATTATGAGTGGTTTACTTGAAGGTGAGTAGTGTTCAGAAAATATGAGGAGAACCCTTAATCTTGATACATGCTTATTACTTGAATTAATGTGGGGTGATAAAATTCAAGTGTGGGGGAACCTTTGACTCCTTAATCTTTAGTTGAGTATTTCTTTGAGATTGTGTGCCTTATCTTACTTATGCCATGAGAAAAATTTACATCATTCTTTTTGATTTATTGAATTTTGGGTGTATATTCACTGCAAACACCCACGAGACACAACTCGTCCACTAGGGGTAACCTAGGGGTTGAAAGGCTTGTTGCACATGCTAAGTGCAACCGTGATTCCTACGAAAGTGAGTTAGGATTTTTTTTGCATTCTAGGTTAGTTTATCTTTTGCTTTACTTGAGGACAAGTAAAGTTCAAGTGTGGGGGAATCTGATGAGCACATTTATGTGTGAAATCTTAGGGCATAAAACATATATTTTACCACATTGGACAGAGTTACTCGCTGCTTTCTTGTGCTTTTCAGGTTGTAGATGATTTCTTGTGAAAATGGAGGAGATGATGCTAAGAAAATGTTTTTAAGTAGTTTAGAGGTGTTAATGGCTTGGATGCGTAGCCCATCGAGTCAGCTTCGCAACGGTTTGAACGGCACATGATTCCAAGTTGAATCGAAGAAGTTACGGCCGTTTCCGTAACGAAGCACGAAAATGGTCTACAGGAGTTTATTTATAATTATTGACAGCCGGTCAGGGACAAAGTAAAGCGAAAGTTCGAATTCCAGGGGTCTTAATGCAATAACCAGAAGTTATATTTCCTGTACCCAAAAGATTTCATTTGGAGGGCTCTGGACAGTCCAACTTCAACTTGAGATATCTTGGGCTCCCGAACTTCAAATTGGACGAAATTTGGGTCTATTTTGGGTGATTTTTCACAAGGAACACAATGGTGAGGCCTATATAAGCACCCCATGCTCCACGTTTTTTGTAGGACAGAATGGGTATTTTATTTATTCTTGAAGGAATCCTAGTCATCACCCTTACTCTCTCTCTCCTCCAACTTCTCAAGGGCACTTCTGGAACTCTACTTGGGATAGATTTATTTTGAAAGATATTTTCTCATCTATGGAAGGTTGAAAAATCAAAGATGCTTTGATTTTATTGCTTGGAGAAGATATCTACAAAAAAAAGGAAGCACAAGTTAGAATTAGAAATTTACTTTTCTAAAAATAGAAGGTCTATGTAAATAATCTTCTCTTCATCTTCTTTCTATTTTTTTTCTTTTTTTCTTAGGATTCAAGGCATTGTAAAAGAGGAAGGAGAAGAGAATATTCTCTTTTCTTAGGGAATATTTCTCCTACACTTCCCCCTTCTCTCTTCTCCTCTCTTCCCCTATAAATACCCCTTGCCCTTTGGGTTGTAGGAAGTTAGTTTTTTAGTTCAGTTTTTAGTTAGTTTCTAGTTCAATTTTAATTCAGTTTTTTAGTGTAATTTTTATTTCATTCACTTAGTGAAATTTTCTCTTCTTTTCCTATTTTTGGCTTAAGTTCTTAGTTTTGATTTCAAGTTCTTAGTTTTGATTTCATAAGTCTAGTTTAATGGTTGTAATAGTTTTAGTTTAAAGCTTCCTAGTCTAAGTTCCTATGTTGATGACAAGACATGGAGATTTAGAAGAGGAAGCCATGGTGAGTTTATTCAAGTATTCAAGCACATCAAGGTATCTCATTCTCCCTTTCCTCTATCTCTCTCTATCTTCTTCTTCTTCTTCTCCCTCTATTTCTTTTATTTTTTTTATATGGTTGTGGTATGTGGATGCACTTTTATTCCCTTATTTCTTTTTATGTGATTATGAAGTGTGGCTGCGTTTTTGTTATTCCTTTCAATTCGCTTTAGTTTGATAGGTTAGATGCTCATGTGTTAGGATGCCAATTTAATCCCTTAATTTTGTTAGATGCTTATGAGTTAGGATGCATTAATTTTTATTAATTTAATTAGTTTAATTTAACACTTTAATTTGGTTCACTTTGCATTACTTCTAAGTTAGTTAAATAGAGTGGCATATATCTCCTCGTGTTCGACCCGTAGCTACGATTGACCCGTACGCTTGCGATATTATTTTAACTCAAATAAGACAGCATCGTGACCGAATTTTAAAATGTGTGACGATGAGACGGCATCAAGACCGAATTTTGAAATGTGTGACGATGAGATGGCATCACGACCGAATTTTGAACTGTGCAACGATGAGAAGGCATCACGATCGGATTTTGAAATGTGTAACAATGAGACGGCATCACGACCAAAATTTAAAATGTGACGATGAACGGAATCGCGACCGACTGGGGAAAAGAAGTACGATGAGATGGCATCGCGACCACCTTTGAAAACCATACAATGAGATGGCATCGCGACCCACTTGGGAAAAATTGTACGATGAGGTGGCATCGCAACCAATTTTTAGAAAACATGCGATGAGATGGCATCGCGATCCACTTGGGAAAAAAGTGTAGGATGAGGTGGCATTATGACCAATTTTTAGAAAAATACGATGAGATGGCATCGTGACCACTGGGGAAAAATGTATGATGAGGTGGCATTGTGACTTGACGATGAGATGGCATCGTGATCGAATGATGAGATGGCATCCTGACCAAAGGGTGAGATGGCATTGTGACCAAACGATGAGATGGCATCGTGACCGAACGATGAGATGGCATCGTGACCAAACGGTGAGACAGCGTCGTGACTGGATTTTGAAATGTGCAATGATGAGACGGCATCGCGACCGAATTTTGAAATGTGTAACAATGAGACGGCATCGCGATCGGATTTTGAAATGTGCAACAATGAGATGGCATCGTGACCAACTTTTGAAAGGTGTAACGATGAGACGGCATTGCGACTAAATTTTGAAATGTGTAACGATGAGATGGCATCGCAATCGAATTTTGAAAGGTGTAATAATGAGACGACATCGCGACCGAATTTTGAAAGGTGTAACGATGAGACGGCATCGTGACTTAATTTTGAAATATGCAACAATGAGACGGCATCGCGACCGAATTTTGAAATCTGTGACGATGAGACAGCATCGTGATCGAATTTTGAAATGTGCAACAATTAAACGACATCGTAATCGAATTTTGAAATGTGTAACGATGAGACGGCATCGCGACCAAAATTTGAAATGTGAACGATGAGACGACATCGCAATCGACTGGGGAAAAGAAGTATGATGAGATGGCATCGCGTCCAACCTAGAAAAAAGTACGATGAGATGGCATCGCGACCACTTTTTAGAAAACATATGATGAGGTGGCATCGTGACCCACTTGGGAAAAAATGTACGATGAGGTGGCATCGCAATCAATTTGGGAAAAAATGTACGAATTGCGACCAATTTTTAGAAAACATACGATGAGATGGCATCACGACCCACTTGGGAAAAAATGTACGATGAGGTGGCATCATGACCAATTTTTAGAAAACATACGATGAGATGGCATCATGACCACTGGGGAAAAACATATGATGAGTTGGCATCGTGACCCATTTTCAGAAAACGTACGATGAGATGGCATCGCGACCAATTTTTGGAAAACGCACGATGAGATGGCATCATGATCAATTCTTAGAAAACATACGACAAGATGGCATCGCAACCGGTTTTTCAAAGTGTATGGTGAGGTGGGCTTACAATCCAAAAAAAAAAAAAAAATTTGGTCGCAGCACTGCCAGTATTGTGCAGCGTTGCTATGAAGGGTCGCGGGCCGGCACGATGGTGCCACACGAGGCTGTGGGCCTGCACGATGGTGCCACACGGGGCCACAGCCTTGGTTACGACGCCGCCAAGCGCTCACCCACAGCCTGCAGGACCGTCAAGTCCAAATTTTTATAAAATGGGGGGGGGGGGGATGAACCTCATTTCTCACCTCCCCCTCTCCCTTGGCTAGTTCCTTCCCTTCTTGGGCTCTCCCCTCTCTCTCTTGTTTTTTCTCATTTTTCTCTTTCTTCTTTGTTTTTCCATCTCTCTTGTGAGCCATTCGCTATGTCTTCATCCAAATGAGGTAGGCTGTCATCTTCTTCCTCCAAGGTGTCCAACGACCTGAAGGCGGAGTGGTACACAAGCAATATTTTGGTGGACACCGCACTCCACAAATGTTGCACCATCTGGGGTCAGGCTCTCAAGAAGGTAAGTGGTGCTTGCCTTTCCTTCTCTTTTTATGCCATGCATATTCTTGTTCAATATTTAATTTCCGCCCAATATGTTGTAGGAGCTTTACTCCCTTGGTTATAAGAAGTACTGTAGTACCAATGATGTCTTGTCATGGTACTCGCGCCTTCATCCTGCTATGAGGGAGAGGGTGGACTTGACTGGCTTGGGGCGTACTGCTCAGGTAGTTTTGCCCAAGCTAGACACTCCCGTAGTCCATACTTTGGCTGACCGCTGGTGACCGTCGACTCATACATTTGACATGCCTATTGGGGAGGTAACCATCACTCCTCTAGACTTCTTTATGATCACAGGGATCCCCTTCACTAGGAAACCTATTTCTGTGACTCATTTCCTTGAGACGAGGTCCCTTAAGGATATTGGGGATCTCCTAGGTTTCACAGTGACCTCTCGTGTCATTTTCTTATCCTCCCTGAAGAAGGAGTGGGACGACCACGTCATTGATGACAATTCCCCCAGGGAGTTATTGGACCAGGCTGCTAGGAGATTTTTCCTTTATCTTATCTCTAATGTTCTTTTCTGTGATAGGCGAGGCCGCACAGACACTATTCTTACTTGTTTCTTTGAGGATTTCTATGAGGCAGCGTCCTTCGACTAGGGCAGGTCTGCTTATGCTCACTTTCTGAGGATGTTGGATTGTCTTGCCTTCGGCGCTCCTGGCTTAACCGATTGCGCCTACGTTCCTTGGGTATGTTTTGATCCCTGGTCTCCCTTTTCTTTTCCTTTTAGCCTTCAATTTTTGTTTGTTTGTTGATATTACTCTCTTATTTCCTTGACAGGTCTGGTGCTTTGAGGTTCTAGGGATCCATGCCCCTGTCCTCCCTAACGAGTCGGCTCCTTATATCCCCTCAGTGACTCACTGGGGGA
This sequence comes from Telopea speciosissima, assembly GCF_018873765.1. Taxonomy (NCBI): domain Eukaryota; kingdom Viridiplantae; phylum Streptophyta; class Magnoliopsida; order Proteales; family Proteaceae; genus Telopea; species Telopea speciosissima. Next base: position 12,684,313 of record NC_057926.1, read on the forward strand.
AGGCTAGGTGTTCTCCTATCGATGAGCTGCAAGTACATCTTTAGCTCAATGATTTGGCAGCTACTCGGGTAATGATCAAAGAAACTTCTCTGAGTCTTTTTGTTCTTCCTGAACTGATTCCTCTTTGCTTGTTTAACTGAAACGATTCTGTCAACAGATCCGCTGGCAGTCCTACGATGAGGAGGAGATTTTGTATCCCGACGAGTTGGAGGAGTACCAGTTTGCTTGTGGGCTTATCCAGAAGCGTATAGCCTTTGAGGGTCCTTCTGGGGTGGAGTAGTATCTTGGGGAGAGGGTGACCCGCCAATGGCATCCTACTCAGATAGTTCCTCGGCCTCCCCCTGCTCATATACGTGCTCCTCTCTTATCCTCTGACATCGAGGCCTTGAGGGTTGGGATTGCAGCTGTAGAGCTGGTTGTGGCAAACCAGGATTACCAGGAGTTCTTTCATCGGGAGACTGTCTGTGTGTGCTTGACTCGGGAGGGTCCTATGGTATTCTCTTGAACTTTATCTCATTTTGACGACATTTTTTTTGTCTCTCATTTTTTTATCGCCTGATTCCTAGGGAGTACGGATTGCCTCCCTCTTGCGGCTGCAGTGTGAGCTCTCGCCCTTCCCTTGCCGCCGGCACTGACTTGCCTATTGCACAGATGGGCGATCCCATCGCAGGGTACAGGGGATGGACCATCCCTTCCAAGTTTGATATCAGTCTCCAGATCGTCCTCCCTGCCTGTGGGGCTCTCGATCACGACTTAGGGCTCCCGATTCCCTTTGCTGGGGTAAGTTGTCCCTTCTCTTTCTATTTACTTTATGATTAATTCCTTGACCTTTGCTGACTTTTGCTTGGTGTCATCATAACAGATCAATGCTGAGAGATGCGCCGATATGCGCTGGATGCAGGCGAGTGTGGATGCCGAGTTCTAGGAGAGGATACGTGACATCCAGCGGTTGGTGAGTAATTCCTCTTCTGTATCTTTTGATGCTTTCCCTTCTTATGGAATCTCTTCCATTTCCGTGAAGTAATCTCAATCCTTTTCTCTTTCAAAGTGATCAGCTCCACGAGATGAGGGAATCTTCGGACCACTTCGAGCATCGCTATCGACGGAGTTCTGAGGGGAACCGACGGTATGCTGAGGAGAACAGGTGCCTTTGGAGGGAGCTCGTGTGTGCAGGACTCTTTCGGTTTCTATCCCCGGTATAGGGTGATGCCAATGAGGATGATGATGACAATGATGATGACGATGGTGACGATGAGCACATCCCGGAGGCCGATAGCAAGGCCGCATCCTTTGGCAGCAAGAATTAGTCTTCTCCCCCCCCCCCCCCCCAGTTATTGAACATACTCTTTTTTGTATGGATTCTTAGAGTGTAGATTTTAGAGTGTTGTTTGGATGTTGTATATTATTTTTTTTATTTCTTATTTTGTGTTATGTACAGAGTAGCTCTTCGGTGTTAGTTCTTCTGGTAGTCGAACTTTCACCGTTGCTTCTTTCGGGGCCAAATGACATCGCATGGATACGAGATGAGGCAGGTAGAGGGTGGTATGACTTAGTCCCATCAACCACACATAATCACCATTCTAAATTTTGATGATCAGGGCTTCTGTATTCCACCAATGGTAGTTCCACTGAATCTTCTCATCCAAATATTTCCTCCAATCCTTGATCGCATGAAACTCTATCATTTCTCTTCGGATTCGGAAATGCTTCAAGTGTAGCTTGGCGTCAGGTATTGGTTGGACTAATTGTAGCTTTTCCAGCAACCACATTTGTAAAATTGCAGGGGATCTTGCACAATAATCTGTGCCATATTTTTGGGAAGCACTCATGTCGTCCAGACCTTTGAAAGTCTCAGCTAGCACTATAGGGGTAATATCACATCCTTCAAGAAGCTGCTGAACAACGTCGGCCATTACAAGGAGAACACCTTTCCTCGGGGTGCGCAACAAGTATCTCCTAATCATGCAATACAAATATGCTCTCCTCCTATTCTCTTGTCGAGTCTTTTCGACATTTTCTTGCTTGGAAAAGATTCTTGTTATTTTCATGATGTCAACTCTGCCATATTCCATGACCTTCTTGACTTCCCTCTTAGGCCATCCGAAGAAATCTTGCAGAACTTCTTCATAGCTATTGCATAGAGAGGGACGAAAAAGCCTTCCTGACGGCAGTGAGAGCATGCAAGCTCAAAATTCTTCATCTATGGGGGTTATCTTCACATCTCCAAACCTGAAAACGTACAGTTCTAGATCCCAACATTCGTGCACTCCAAAATTCGTGAGAAGGATTGTATTTATAGATGTAAAGATGTGTGTGCACCCCAAAATTCATGCTAGGATGCTAGGTTTGATCTGGATCTTTAGTGAAGCATCAGCATGGGTATCTTTGCATCGACGGTGGGTCTTTGGTCAATGTAATAGTCAATGGGGGTGTGGGCAAGTGGTTTATTTCCAAAGGAATAGTTACTTGGGGCCTAAGAGATCCAAAATTCGCATCCAAGTTGCTAAATATAAGCTTGAGCATGAAGAAAGTGAAATTGGAGCTAAACATGACAAGTTTGGGTCTCTCGGATTTGCACAAGGTCGACAGTAAACTAGAGTCGAGTCGACATTGAGAAGGGAGTAGATAGACATCGAGCTACTGTTGTTGAACAGCTGTTGACATCAGTGAAAAATGCGTCAGGTGTCGGCATTAATATTCAAAATGTTGATGTGAAATAGACAATGGAAAGGGTATGCTCGACATTTAAGGGGGTGGGTCGATATCGATGGAAGGTATGATTGATGCCGACTTGGGACCTTTCAATGTCGGCCTTAGTCTGGGTGTCGATAGAAAGGTTTTGGGCTATTTAGGTTGGCGTTTTGGTTTTGGATTCAGTAGTGGTTTGAACGATCTATGGACTGATTCTGGCAGTGCACACTTGCGCTACATCTACAAATACATTGACTCTATGTCTTGGAGGATGCTTATCATCGTAACGGGAAGCTTCCAAGGTGAAAAAATGTGGTGTTTATACTCTCCACACAGGTAGGCCATCAGGGCAATATGGGTGCATAAAATGATCAGAGGCCTAGAGCTTTAAGACAAGGGTAAATATATGAAGAGAAAAAAGTCACAGCACGAGTGGGAAAGTAGGTTAAACTCACCGTTAAAGCGCAACGGTTAAATCTCAACCGTTGAGATTTAACCACTCAATCTTAACCGTTGAGATCAATGAAATGTTAACCGGCTAAATAAAGTTCCATTTACCGAATAGAAAAATTATTATTTGACAAAAAAGACCCTATACCGGTGAAATCGACATTTTGGGGAAAAAAAGAAAAGTTGAATCGTTGAACGAAGGCTGGGGAGATCTCTGATTTTGGAATCGTTGAACGAAGTTCTGGATGAGAGGGTTGGTTGAATCATGGAACGAAGGTTGGTGCCATCTCTAGTTTTGGAATCGTGGAATGAAGCTTGGTGCGATCTCTGGTTTTGGAATCGTGGAACGAAGTTTGCAATTTAGGGTTTTGGTGGTATAACGGTACTGTTTTTCCGACGATCCTCCGTCCATATTCCATCGGTAAAATCTGGGTATATGAAGTTCTGTTCTTAGTTTCTTTGTTTCCTCTTTTGAAGTGTTATTCTCTGTTTATTTTTTCCAGTTTCTCAATTTTAGATTTTTAAATCTCAAGTTGAACAGTTGAATATGTTTATTTGTTGATCTATTTAGAGAGAGAGAGAGAGAGAGAGAGAGAGACTACAGGAAAGATAATAAACAGCTTCAATGGAACCAATTACATCTACTTAGAAACTAATTCTTACTTTGGGAAGTCGAACCCAGGACCTGTCCACAGACATATATTTTTAAATAAAATATAAGCCAAACAGAACATAAAACACTAACTTGACCAGAATGTGACATAGAATTGTCAATATACCTATGGTACACAAAAACGAGAAATCAAACAAATAAATACATACTAAATAAACAACAATTTGAATTTTTAAAGCAGCCACCTCTTTTGAAAGAAAGGTATCTGATATGTTGTTGCTATGCATTTCTTCCCATTTGTCATTATGTGAAGCATGTGGAAAGAGGATACAAGCTCTTTGATTAAACAGAAGAGAGAAACTAAAGACTAAATCTACTCCAGCCAATGAAGCAGGGGAAAGAGTATAGAGGCTCTTCAATGGGACAACGGTGGTAAAGCTAAGGACTCTATACTCTGCTTCATTGGCCTCAAATTGAAAGCCTTGGTTGATTTTGTTCAGACAGCTGCTTCTTGGACTGGTCCGATAAATCAGTTCACAAGCTTAATAGACACACACACACACATATGCCTTGGTTGATTTTGTTCAGACGGCTGCTTCACACACACACATATGCCTTGGTTGATTTTGTTCAGATGGCTGCTTCTTGGTGTGGTCACACACACACACATATATATATACACACACACACACACATATATATATATATATATATTACAAAATCACAAAATGATCTTCTAGCTTGTGACCACTGGTTACGGGTTCGAGCCTAGAAACAGCCTCTCTGTGAAAGCAGGGGTAAGGCTGCGTACATTATGACCCTTCCCAGACCCCGCAGTGGTTGTAGCTTCGTGCATTGGATACGCCCTTTATTTTTACAAAATGATCTTCCAGCCTTTTAAAAAGAAAAAGTTCTGCCCTTGTACAAAATCACCTAAGTAAACAATCTAGAGACGGAGATGTAATCCATTTAACAGCACACTAAATTGGTCGATCTCTCAGACAACTTTTTACTTTTTAGATAGTCCCAGAATGTGAAAACTTAAAAGAATGATATGGGAAATATCCCCATTGAGCCCATTCTAAATCCCCATTTCAGGCCCTCAATGAGTCAGAAGAATAGAATACCAAAGTTGGAAGCTGCAAGCTTCTTCTATTTTCCATTATTGAGGAACTAAAGATGGAGATACCAAATCCCCATCTAAACCATTCTAGTTCTCCTTTCAACCTCTCAATGAGTAAGAGTAGAATGTCGGAAAATCCAATCCTTCCATCTATTTTCCATTATGAAGTAGTTAAATATGGAGAGTAAAAACCATGTCACTAGAACTACAGTATTATATATATATATAATATATGAAAATTGGGCTATGGAAAAAAACCTTGAGATAAATCAAGGTCTCCTAATTAGAGGACTCTGAAAATAGTATAAATTCTATTTTTGTAGAAGCCCTTGGATGGTGTGCGAAGGTTAGCAGTAGATACCTTCACATTGCTAACCTTACTTACCTATTTTTGTTTAAAACTTATTGGCTGCTGCATAACAATGTCTGACCATGCAATCTCTGATTCAGAAGGTTGGGAGTTTATACTTCCAGTAGGTTATTGTAGATCCCTTAATCATTCCATTCAATTTTTAATGTTAAATATACTACAACATTGCTTGAACATATGAATTACAAACAAGATTTCCTACACATTGTATGGCAGTGTTTGGAAATTGATTCCCAAACAATGCATAGCATTACAAACAAGATTTGGTACACATTTGGTTTTTTTTGAAATCAACTAACCTGAATGTTTTAATTTCCGAGGATGAACTCAGGCTTGTATGTATGCAGCATCTCATGATTACTTGATATTATTGTACTCTTTTTTTTTTTTTTTGTTATGTATAATTGAGCAGATGTCTTCTTCTAAGAAAATGGTTACCGTTGCTACTTGCAAACTATGTAAAATGACGTGTAAGAAACATATTTCTAAGTCAGCTAGAAATAATGGTAGGGAATACTACAATTGTCCTAGTGGATGTCCATTCTTCTTGTGGGTAGACCAATTAAGATTATGTGCCTGTGGAAATGGACAATGTAAGGTGAGAACTTCAAAAACTGAAAAGAACAAAGATCGGAAATTCTGGTGCTGCCCAAAATCAACTTCGGTATGACTTCTATACCAACCTTCATATTGTTATGTTCTTTATAACAAATATTGTTGGAATTAATTGTTTTGGTTTGACTAATGTTTTTTGAATTGAAAAACAGGTTGAACATAATGGGTGTGAAATGTTCAAATGGATTGAAGATGAGAGATCGTGCTCATCTACCCAACATACCCCAACTTCATTTGAGGGCGCAGAAACCTCCACAACTGAAGAAGCTGCTTCGATTGAATCTGTGTTTATGAAAGGATATTTGAAAGGGGTATTGAAAGGCTCAGAGAATCAAACAAGATTGTTACAAGAAGTAGTTGATACATTCAGTGAGATGGAATTGAACGCAAGGAGGAAAACATAAATGAGTAGTAGATAAGAACAAGTGAAGATGGTGCTGTTATATATTTTCAGAAGAATGAGATGGTGGCCTGGAACTGATTACTTGACATTTTTTTTAATTTGTTGTATAATGTATTGGCATTTTAATGAGTTGGGAACATAAACTATTGTATCTTGAGATGATGATGTAAACTAGGTTGTCTAGGTGATCATTGGATCTAGGATGCTCTTTAATGATGGATGAATTGAGGAAAGAAATACAAGTTGGATTCTAGATATTTCCATTCTATTGTTTTGTTTTTTAAGATCACTATTGTGTTATTTACAGGTATGCAATATTGTCTTGTATGTGTCGAAATGCTGTCAGTTTGGAAGTAAACTGGTTGGTTTGGGTCTGATCAATATTTTGGTTTTGAAATGCAATTGTTTAAACCAATTTAATATGAATTGCTATGACCGATTAAAAAAAACTTAGAAGCTAATTGGTGCTGAGAAATTCATTGGCTGGAATGAGTGTATAACACTCCTAATGAGTCCCCATTCTAAAAAAACAAAAATTAATATGCAAATAGGTGAAGAAGTTCTTAATGTGCTCATGGGTACCTGAAGTTTGTGAATCATAGCATTCATAATGATAGAACATGGACAGCTGCATGTATTTGCCTATAATAATCCGATTGACTCAGGGAACTGTGGATATGATTATTCAATATTTGTTCTGGAGAACCTGATTGAATTTGGCCAAATAAATGTCAATTCCGAATGCAAAGATTGGTAATGAGACGCTGAAATTGGGTAATTCAACAATTAGAAGTCTCTAAAACACTTTCTTGGGTACTAGGGTTTAGGGTTTAAGGGTTATTGAGTATATAGGGTTTTGGGTTATTGGGATATTGGGTATTAGGGTTTTATGATTTTTGGGGTTGGACAGATTTTGTGGTTTTTGGGAATTAGGGTATTGGGTTATTGGGTATGATGGTTTTGGGTTATTAGGGTTATTTGGGTTTTTGGGAATTAGGGTTTTAAGGTTTTTTGGGGTTATATGGTTTATGGGGTTTTAGGGTTTTGGGTTATTTGGAATTTAGGGTTTTAGGGTATTGGGGTTATATGGTAGTTATTGGGTATTAGGTTTTGGGTTATTAGGGTTATTGGGTGTTAGGGTTTAAGGGTTTTTAGGGGTTTTTTGGGTTTTTGGGTACTAGGGTTTTGGGTTAATTGGAACTTAGGTTTTGGGGCATTAGGGTTTTGGGTTAATTGGAATTTGGGGTTTAGGGGGTTTTGGGTTAACTGGAATTTGGGTTTTGGGTTAATTGGGATTTGGGGTTTAGGGGGTTTTGGGTATTAGGGTTTAAGGGTTTTTGGACTTTGGGTTTTATTAATTAATAAACCCAAGTTTTATAGATAAAATAATAGTTATTTATTAAGGGTTTTAGGGTTTTGGGGTTATTTGGGTTTTATGGTAGTTATTGGGTATTAGGGTGTAAGGGTTTTGGGGGTTTTTTGGGTTTTGGGGGGTATGAATAGTTTATTGGAATTTTTCAATATTCAATATAATGTGTAATGGTATGACTAGATCTGAAGAATTTTTCCGGCTTTCACGATTCATTCCATCGACCATAGAATTGTTTTGATTCGTCATAAACCCTTTCAATGAGTTAGTTTCGTTTTCTATTTGTTTCGTTTTTGTTTTTTGTTTTTCTTTCTTTAATTTGCTTTGATCATGGAGGTTTTAGAGATTTAAAGAGAAGAGATTCCATTTCAGGTATCCTAGTTGTTGGGTACAAGATATGAAATTGGAATTACAGAGATATAGAGGATGAAGAAAAGATAAGGCTTTTGATTTCAGGGTTTCCTATTCCACCGAAAGGGGATATTCAAATTACGGGTAGGGCTGTAAATGGATAACCGAAAATCCAAATTCGATCCGCATCCGTATCCACTACGGGGAGGAAGGTTCGGATTACACAAGGCAGAGGTGTAAACGAATGGTTGAAAATCCGAATTCGATCCGCATCCGAATCCATCTGAATCCGTTTAGAGGTATCCGTATGTGACCAAGAAATATCTGAATCTGATTACATCCGATCCGTATCCGAGCCGAATCCGCTCCGTTTATAGGCCTAATTATGGGAGGTGTGGTGCGATAACCTTGAAGCTGGCAGGTGTTTTTGGAGGTAGGTAGAGGAATCTGCTCTGATTTTGGAGGATTGGAGTTAGAAGATAGAAGCCCTGCTCTCCCTCTCCCTCTTTCCAAAGACGATGACTGCGGCGAGACCTGCTGTAGAGAGGAGAAAGAAGAAACCTGCTGTCTCGGTGAGTAGGTTGAAGGCTTTTTTTATTCAACGGCTACGATTAAAAGATCAAAAAATAAACGGCTCAGATTAACGTGTTGTGTTTAATGGTGAGTTAAAGAAATAGCCCCTTAGCGCTGTGACTACGCACTCGAAAAAAAAAACCCTATATTCTAATAATTCAAATATTGTATTAGTATTAGAATATTAAATATAAATCTAAATAGAATATAAATTGAAATGTAATCAAATGAAAAATGAAATAGAAAGAAGTTTTTTTGAATTATTTTATTAATATTATTTAATTAATTAATATTAATAATAATTAAATATATTTAAATAAAAATTGAGTAATTCTATTTATTAGGATTTTTTTTAATAAAAAAAATATAAGTATAAGATCCCATATTAGGTTTTGGGTTAATTGGAATGTGGGGTTTAGGGGGTTTTGAGTATTAGGGTGTTGGGTTAATTGGAATTAAGGGTTTTTGGGTTTTTTGGGTTTTGGGGTATTAGGACATTGGGTTAATTGGAATTTTGGATTTAGGGAGTTTCGGGTAGTATGGTCTAAAGGTTTTGGGTAATTTTGAATTTTGGATTTTTGGGTACTATGGTTTTATGGTTATAAAATTATTTGTAGCGATGTTAGGAACAAAAATGTCCAATTTGAAGGGAAGGGATCGCCAATAAAGAGAGAGAGAGAGAGAGAGAGGTGCGATGTTAGGGACAAAAATGTCCAACTCCTAGCTAATCTTGTAATAAGAGGTTTAATCCTAAATCAATGGCTGTAATAAGAGGTTTAATATCAACGGATCAGATCTGAAAGGTTTAAGCTAAGATTAGGGTTATTGGGTTTAACGGTTGAGATTTACTCTCAACAACTAAGGAAACTCCACCAAATCTTAAGGTTGGAAGGTATTAGGATTCTAGTGCTTAACGGCTGAGATTTAGTAACCATTTTCATTTGGTTTCCTATACCCTAATGCACTTTTTTCAAACCCTAAAACCAAGTGGACTATCATACCACCTATCTGTCTATCTGCAATTGTTCGTACAGGAGGAGGCGGCGATGAAGAGGGTTATGGGTTTGGGTTTTCGAAACCCTAAAACTGTGGAAGGAAGACGACTTTGATCTGGTATGAATCGGTGTACGTCATGTGCGAGGCACTCGTCAGTCATTCGGATGCCCAAATAGTGGCTTAATGAAGAATGGGTTCACAACGATTGTCACAGGGTATGAAAATCCCATTTCCAAATGGGATAGAGAGACAGAGAGAGTGAGCGATAAACAGAGTCAGTGAGAAAGGGCATGAAAATCTTCTTCTCTGTTGGGCGAAGGAATGAGATATCGATTTTTTGAAATGACAGCTGGTTCTATCTCGTCCTTATGGAACCAAATGGTAAAATCCCTTGTAGATCTGTGGAAAGGCGGGAATCGAAAAATCAATACTCTTCTTTCCTGCCATCTTCGTTCTCTTCATATATATACCTGGTTTCCATTTCCGTTTTTTGTTTGTTCTGAGTCCATACATCAAGGTAAAATTCCACTTTGTTACTCATATAACCTTAATGTCTATTTCATGCATTACTTATATGCCTTTCATAATCTGTAACTGTTGGTTATAATGGATCACAGTTTCATTTCACAGATTATTGCGATATATTTCATCTCTTCTCTGTGTTTTTTTTTTTTTTTTTTTTTTTTGATGATGTCTTCTTTTCTGTTCTCTGTTGGTGTGATGGTTGATTAGGGTTAGGGTTATTTTGGAGGAGTCACTATGGTTTCTATTGATGTGGGTTCTATTTCTGTTATTTCAATTTGGAGGAGGCTGATGTCGGTTACGGTTAGTTTAGGGTTATTTCGATTGCTGTGGGTTATTCCATTGCTGTGGGCATTTGGTATGAATTTGTTCTTGTTCTTGGTTATTGGGTTACTTAATCTCATTCCATGGATTATTGCAATCTATTTCATCTCTTTTTTTTTTTTGATGAGATCTTATTCTCTGTTGGTATGATGGCTGATTTCAGTTAGGGTTATTTTGGCTTGTTAACGATGGTGATTTGGTATGTATTTGTTCTTGTTCTTGTACTTTAACTCTTCATGTTGTTACTTAATCTCAATGGATGCTCAATCGATTAGGGTTTTTTGGGTTACTTAATCTCATTCCATGGATTATTGTGATCTATTTCATCTCTTCTTTTTTTAAGTTTTTAATGAGATCTTCTTCTCTGTTGGTATGATGGCTGCTTTCGGTAATGTGATTTTTTTTTTTGATGAGATCTTCTTATCACTAAAACCCCCTGTCCTTGTCATGGTCCCCATGTGAAAATTTTTTTTAATGAGATCTTCTTCTCTGTTGTATGGGAGATAGACCCAAACTGAAAAAAGAAGACTTCCTCTGTATGCAGAACATGTTTGGTTGTCCTAAAGAGACCAAATAACTGAAAACTAAATCCAAATCAGATCTGGAATTTAACCCTTCAACTTATAATTTATGATTTTTTTTTCTTTTTTGATTCTTTGCTGTTTTTTATTTTTTTTTTGTTTTTCAGGTTTGAGATTCCTTACTCCAATCGTATGCTTTCGGTTAGGTTCATGCTGTACCTGAATTTGATCTTGTTATTGTACTTTAACTATGTTGTACCTGAATTTGTTCTTGTTCTGGTACTTTAACTATGTTGTACCTGAATTTATTCTTGTTCCTGTACTTTAACTCTTCATTAACTTTGTTTTCTATTGCTGGGATTTCGATTTGGAGGATTCTGATTATATGGCTTTGTAGCAGTATGGTTTGAATCTAATATTCAATTTGTTAGTAAATATGGTTGCACCTATCTATATTGTTCCTGTATCTTGTCTAAGAAACAGGTTGTTGATTACAGTGCAAAAATGGCAAGATTAAGGTCTAGAATCGTGAGAAGAGAAAATAGGCCACCTCAAGTTAGGGTGAGAAAGCGTAAATTTCCTAATCTAGTGCTTATTACAGCTATCAAGAGATGGCGTATTCATAAGCAAATGCAGATTATTGCTTTGGCAGCTCAAGCAACTATACCTACTCCACCAGCTCCAATGGCTCCCCCCAACTGTACCTGCTCCACCAGCTCCACCCGATGCAGCAGCTCCAATGGCTCCACCAGTGGTTGCTGCCAATGGTACTGGTGTTTCTTTTGATGATCCGATAATGGTAGACAACATTATTTTACCAGATTGCATTATTTTGACTTCTGAAGAATCAGATGAAGGATTTATTGTTTGGTATTGGGTATCCACTTTGATTTTTTGAACAGTTTGTTTATTTTGGACATTTTGGGTTAGCTTAAAGCATAATGATATGGACTCATGTATCAGGTATTGGGTATGGTTTTTGTTTATTGTACATAGTTTGTGGCTTGAGTGGAACAAGCCAAATGGACACATGAGTTAAAATCATTATGCATTTCTGGATGGAGTTAGTAATAGCTTGTTTATTCACCAAGTTTCTGGGTTATGGTCACAAAGTCTGATGTAATGAACATTTGTAAATAGTTGTGTTTATTGAACTTGAAGCAGACTTTTCTTAGTTAATTCATTAACTGTTCTTAGTATCAAACTGAACTAGCAACTAGTGGTTCTGAATCCCTTAATGGTAAAGCCCTTATCGGATCAGATTTGAAGCAAAATCCTATAGTTTGTCAGCCCTAATGGCAGCAGCTTTTACAAATTCTTAATTTTATTTACCTATCAACAAAGGTTAAAAAAAAAAAGGAAAGAAAAAAGAAAGTCCTCACATGTTTACATTTACATTAATATCTGTTACATCTCTATAACTTATGTTACCCAATAAGAGAATGGTGTGTTCATGCTTATGCAAGTACACAATTCTTGTAAATGGGTTCATGTATACATTGTGAAATCATTGAAGGTTGTTAAATATAATAAGATTAGATTCTTTCCATCGATCTCTAAAAGGAATTCATAGGGCTCAATAGCACTTTTTTTTACACAAAGTTCAGGGTTTGCTTGTAGATGGGATTTAATTACCAGTTTGGAAAACCTGATGGTGCCTGCAGCTCCACCTATAAGTATGGAAAACCCGGTGGTGCCTAGTGGTACATCAGCCCCATAAATTTCAATTACAATGCGTCCCACAACTTCTTCGTCAATGTAAACATCGAGGAAGGCTCGTTGTGTAGAGGTTTTGTTGTTGCAGCCATTATTTTTCAAATTACCTTCTCCTTGATAAACGTTTGAAGTATCGTCCTTTGCCCATGCCTTGGGCGGCCAGAATGGCTCAATGGTTTGAGTCCACAACAGAAGAAGTGATGAAGAGCCACTGGGAATTGCAATTTCCTGGCGTGAGAGCCTGCAGCTTTGGTTAGATATGGAGACGAAGCAAAGGGTTTTTATAAAAAAAATTAAAATATCATGGAAATGTATCGGTTCTCCTTATAACACTAATATTAGCTCACTAGAAGAAAGAAAATAGAAATTGCACATCACCCTTCAATGGGGGTTCATCTCAAATATATTCATACATCTGAATTCCCACATCACCCTTCAATGGGGGCACATCTAGGTGTCAAATTCAAGTATAATTATATTGTCTAAACAGATCAAAACAACCTTTTACCAAAAAGGAAACCTTGGACCTCAACAAGGCCACTGATTTCCCATGATGGGTACTGAGTGTTTCTCCTTGATGACTGTTTTGTTCAAGTTCGTAGTGTTTGGCCCTTCTTCAAAGTTTCCATTTTGAAAAAATCCTGCGAAAGAAGAATAAAGAGGATTCAACATTGAGAAGCAAGCAAAACTGGATTTCTCCTTTTAAATCTTGTTAAAAAGAACTCTATCTACCTAATAAGACTCATTCTACATTGATATCTAAATCTGATTATATAATAATTGCTGGAACAGGATTTCTCGTTTTAAATCTTGCAAGAGTCTTAATATATGTACAAAAGCACTTAGGAATGCAGTACAACAAAGGCATAAGGTAGCCTACTACAGTTGCACAGGATAGTACCAATATTTTGGATATACCTGCTCTTGAGTACATTACATAGCCAGCATCCACGTATTACAACTCTTTTCAATTGAAAAAAAATAAAATTTCTAGCTACACATTCTTCTCATTTCCAATGTAAATTTCTCAAAATCTAGTTTCACTTAGCTGATGCACCAGGATCATTCATGACAACCAAGAAATCATCATTCTACAGTTCAATATTAAAATCTACCATATTTTAATATTAGTCAAAAAACATGAACACACAAGCATCATTCCACGGTTCAATATTAAAATCTACCAACAGAACCACAATTTAAACAATTCTAACCATTTTATGACCCTATCTCAGATCAACATTTGGAGATGTGCTTTCAGTCTGCAAGAATGGTTTTGGACTTGGAAATAAGTCCACTGTTTGAAGCAGCAGGTGCATAACGAGAGGAAGACTTGGAGGGAAATAGATTAACATGAGCCTGCTCATGAAGCAATTAAACACAGATAAGACTGTCTCAAAATTAATACCCTAACTCAGCACATCATTAAACTAATAAAGCAATACCTGAGCTGTGGAGGTCTGGGAAGAACATATGGTATGCAATACCTGAGCTATCACTCAACAATAGTAGGTTCTGCATGACAATCAAAGGTTTAGTCAATAAGGAGCCAGGTTGTTTCAACAAAAAAAAATAAAATAACAAAATAACAAAAAACAAGATTATATCTAACATAAATGTTTTACCATTCAAATCTATTTGCAATGATTGGTTGCTTCATTGTGTATTATCCCCTTGGGTTTCTATTTGCACGGATCGGTTCCTTCCTTGTGTATTATCCATTCTGGTCTCTATTTGCAAAGTTTGGTTGCTTCCTTGTGTATTATCCCCCAATGTATCTATTTGTGAAGTCATGTTGCTGTCTTGTGTATTATCCCCTAAGGTTCGCATAGTAACCTAAAAATACATTGTATAAAAAACATATAAAGTTTGGATAATATTATTGACTATTTAAATATAAAGTTCAAAGCAATATACGTCTGCATACAACAAGGAAATCATTACCACAGGACAATTCTGAGTGTTGTGACCTATACCACCACAAGCAGAACAATGGTAACCCCTTCTCTGAACAGTTGTTTTCCAAGCCACCACGTAATCGGCGTAATCTCGGTCTCCCCCTTGTTAACGAGGTACGTAATGGATCATTTATTCTTGGTCGGACTACGGTTGAAGGTCCCACAATAGAATATGTAGGAGGCATAGTTGGTTGCAATCTTTGGACCTGTAATAAACCTTCATTCATTATTTTTAAAGCAACTTCTAATATCTCTTGGGAAAGACTTCCTTCTATGGCAAATTTATTAGCAAGGTCTTGTAAAAGCCATACTGGTTATTGTGGTTGTCCTTGAGATGATCCGGACGCAGATATAGATGAGATGTTATTAAATCGAGCAGCTTTGGTCCACCTATGCATGATATACCTCGAGGGAATCTGTGATCTATCTGTTATCATGTATATCTTAAGTATATGTCTGCACAATATACCTTTGATATTGAACAAGTTGCATCCACAAATTGTGATATCAGTTTCATGATTATCCAACACATATTGCACATCATTCTCTCGATTCCCATCTCTCCTAAATACCTTGTACCTCTTCTTTATAATTTCATCATCACATTGATTTGCTTCCATACCAAAACATGCGTACCACTCATCCGAAAACACCTTGAACACCTTTGCCGTATAAACAGTAGCGGCTTGGTGCTCGATTCTGTGAGTTGTAGCACAAGTAGAGGCTGAGGTGATGCAGATAGTATCTTCCTTGGCTTCTTTTCCTGTCCTTTTCTTGACAGCCTCTTCATATTGAGCAACAAATTCATTTAGAGGTGTTGCAGATGTGAAGAAGCCCTTAAAATACTTATTCATTGACTCTCCCCTCTTTGTCATACTCATACCAACAAAAAAGGTATCACGATAGTAACAAGGCACCCAGTGTTGACGTATCCTGAACTGCTTCTTTAACCATAAATGATCTTCTAAATTAAACCTCTATAGCATGCTCTGCCAATTCTCCTCAAATTCAAGTGTTGTATTAGAACCATAAATACAACTCCTATAAACTGGCGTCAAATCAGGAAATTTCTTGTACAGTGGTCTCATGTGTTGTAACCTATATTTCTCTAAATGCCATCCACATAGCCGATGGACTGTTAATGGAAACACATGCTTAATTGCTCTCATTATACTAGGGTCTTGATTAGTAAACATTGCTTTTGGCTGTATATTTTGCATTGCTTGAAGCCATGTCCTAAATAGCCATATAAATGATTCCTTTGTCTCATCAGCTATTAGGCCACAACCCAAAAGTGTAGACTGCATATGGTGATTAACACCAGTAAAAGGAGCAAATGGGAACTTATACTTATTTTTTTTTATAAGTGGTGTTAAAGACAATAACATCACCAAATATCTTGTATTGTTCCCGTGCTCTTCTATCCACCCAAAAAATCCCAGTAAATTGTTGCTCTACATTGACACGGATATCATAAAAAAAACCCTGGATCTGATGCCCTTTTACTTTCCAAATAGTTAATTGTTTCTTCACAATCTAACCATATGCATTTCCTTCGCTTTGACCTTAATAGATTCAAACAAAATGCATCACTTATACCAGCAAACTGCTCACCACCAGCAAAATCTTTTACAACTCTCATTATTAGTGAAGTTGGTATCCCACACTTATGGAGTCGTTCTACAAGGTCAACTGTACCTCTATGCTTTTTCTGATGTGATCTAAGTCTGAAAGATTCATTCCCGTCCACCAATATATGGTTGTGTTCCTTTTCAAATTTATCCACCACCCACAATCCGTTGTTACTCTTAATCTTCATTACAGCCCCACAATTAGTTTTCTTTGTCACACGAGGCTAGTAATCCACCTTTCTCCGTTTATCAAATATTTTCTCACCTTGATTTGAACACACATAGTATCTTGATACTACGTGTTTATCTAACTTTGAGCGATCAACCCTGTATTTCCTAACTGAAAACCCCATCTTTTTGGCATAATTGTTATAATGTTCATATGCCTCATCCTCAGTCTGAAATACCATGCCAATAGTGGGTTCCAAGTCATTAACATTGGTACTCATGACTGGCATACTCTCATCCCCATCAAAGCTCAAATCAGCTGCTTCTTCTTGGTCAGACTCATCAATTGAATCACTGTCAGAAAATGTGTTGTTATCATCACTATCTGCACTTTTAGAATTAACCCAATCTTCATCCTCTGAACTTCTAACATCATGACCATCATGACCAACACCATTCAATGTATTGTCACTGTCACTATCACTCTCAGCATTTGGGACATCACTTGACCCTGCTTCATTTCTATCTGGCTCACAATTTTCCACATCTATAAAATCATTGTATGTATCCTCTACTTCATTCAAGTTCATTTCAACACAATATTGTATAATCCTGCAAGAGTCCTAATATGTGTACAAACATGAGGAAAACAAAACTAAATTAAGATAAATTGTATTTTAACAATGAAGATATTCTCCGATTTCAACAAATAAGTTCTAATTTGACAATGTAAGTTGAAGAGAACAAACTAAATTCAACAAAAACTAATTGGAACATGAAGAAAACAACACTAATTCAGAAGAAAATATCATAATAATATAGGAGCCTTGTAATTCAGAAATCATGTGAATCCATGTGTGTTTAGAGCCTTCTACTGCTACCCTGCTCAACAAGACAAAAAACCTAGCAATCAATGGTCGACCCTTAAG
Source organism: Telopea speciosissima (assembly GCF_018873765.1). Lineage (NCBI taxonomy): Eukaryota > Viridiplantae > Streptophyta > Magnoliopsida > Proteales > Proteaceae > Telopea > Telopea speciosissima. Next base: position 12,701,636 of record NC_057926.1, read on the forward strand.
CCATCAAATCTTGTGATCATAAGTGTTTATAGCCTGTGAATTGGAGGTGATAATTATTCGTCCTTAGAACCAAGTTGCGTGAGACCCAAAATGTAACAACAACCTTCAATAAGAGTGATGATATATAGTTACCGACACCTTGATTTTGAGCATTCTAAACTCTCAACGAAGAGCCAAAATGTAGAGTGTCTTACTTTCTCCTCCCCCCCCCTTCCAACCCCTCCTCCCTTTCTTCTTTTAATCCCCGGGCTCTGGCTGTGGCTGGATGGTGTGCCTCTTCCTTGCTGGATGGTCTCATGTCTTCTAGTCCGCTATGATTTTCATTGAGTGGCTTCTACATTTACAAAGTGTGCCCATTTGTGGAACTCCCCTCCTTTATTCTTTTTTTTATTCCACTTTCCTTTTAACCGCCTTTCCATTACTTATTTCCTATCACTCTCTCTTCCTTTTGAGTTGGTACTTGTGAGATTGCTACTTTTGTCCCCTCTTGACTACCTTTCTTCCCCTTTTCTCGCGTTTCCAACCTTTTCATTGGTAGTTACACTGCTATGAGTTTTAAAGGAAAGAAGTTGGTTTCGGGGGAGACAGTACCTGGGTCCCCTTCCTCCTCAAGACATCGCCTTCGTGCAATTAAAGCTGAAGACGTTAAGGACTTGTCTTTACTCGCTGGGCCTTCAAGCACCCCATCACAAGCGCCAAAGACCCTGAAATTTGAGAGGAAGAAGCCTTCAAGTAACCTCATCGCGCCAATTTATGGCAGTGTTCTCGGCAATTTCAGGCCTTCTGAAGACTCTTTAGGGCAGTTCTTGGTCGATACGTGGGGCATTGCTGGTGCGTCTGTCGTCTGGACAGAGGATCAAGGCCATTTTACTGTTGAGTTTGAATCTATTGCTGCCCGCGATCGCACTTATGCTGCTTCTCCCTAGTGGTTTGAAGGCCATGTTCTTCACCTGCTCACGGTTAAATTCAAGTCTACCCTTTTTTTAAATCAATTTGAGCACTTAGTGATCTGGGTTCAAGTTCTCAAGGTTCCCCCACCCTGTTTCACTGAAGAACTCATCAAGACTGCAATCTCACCTCTTAGACCCATTTTGGATTTTGATTTCGGATGGGAATCCAACCAGCTTTCCCCCTTCACGGCCAGAGTCAAGGTCTCCTTCCCTAAGCGCCAACCAGTCATTCACGAGGTACTTGTTCTGGACCCATCTGGTAAATCATTTTTGGTGAATCTATCCTTTGAAGTCTTTTTCCTCTGCTCATGGTGCGGCCGTCTGATGCACAAAACAAAGAACTGTTATGGAAGGAAAGCTTCCAAGAACATCCCACCCTCTAAGGAGGACCGCCGGCTGTTAGAACTTTTTCTGGCAAATCCAGCTACTGAAATACCTAGTATTTTGACCCCTCCCCTTAATGTCAATCTGATTAGTCCCCCAAAGCCTGCCATTGTGCCCAAACCCGAGTTTGACCCAACCTCCCCTTCCCCACCCACTTTATCGGCTGAGCCTGCAACACCCCACCCTCCCCCACCCTCCATTCCTGGCCCTGCCATCTCGGAACTTGCAATTGATAGAAGCAACCCACCACCCATACATGTTTCTCTTCCTCCCTCCTCTTCGGTGGATGTTTATGCTGATCTTCCACCCCTGCCCTGCTCTTTTCCAAATCCTTCTTCCCCTTTGCATGTTGACACTTTGGCACCACATTGGCTCTTTGCTTTTTGCCACTTGGAAGGGGATGCCTCATCTGTCGTGGACCCGCTGCTTGACACTTCATCCCCTAACTCTCTCTCCTCTCTAATTACTGAATTATCCCCCCCTGTGTTCTCGGATCTCTTCACCACTAGCCCAACAACTTCTACTTTTCACCTTATAATGAACCACCCAACTCCTCTGATCTCAGCTCCTTTACTGAGACCCTTCCACCCTCCACTTCTCTACATATTCCTCCTTTCCCTTCGAACCTTTCTGGAAACCCTAACCTTCTTTCCAATCCCTTCTCCTTCACAAATCTCCTCTACCACACCCATAACCACCTGCGTACTCTAAGCTCTCCACTTCTGACCCCCTCCATTCCAGCCTCTAGCCCTCTCGGTTCCCCTTCCTTTTTCAACCAGTAGATCCCTGTACCAACTGCAAACCCTACCCTCCCTCCAACCGGCCAATTGTCATAAAGATTTTTAAATGCTGCCATAGTTGTTGCAAGAAACACCGGGCTACATGGCATAAACGACCTTCTGTTTCGGTGGTCCTCAACCCAACTCCTGAAAAGATTTCTACCACCACCCCTGAACCTAAAGGATCCTATTCACCTGTGTCTTCTCATTCCCCCAAAGAACAAGGCCAGATTTCTTCTTCTCCCTCCATGCCTACCTCCACCTCTAGCTCCTCTAGCTCAGGCCGCAGTCGTTGCAAAAGAAGTAAATCCAAGGCAAAGGGAAAGAGACCCATTTCGGGGGAACATTCTTGTGGTAAAAGGAAGAGACAGGAGGGTGATTTTGATTGCCTTGGTTTGGAGGACCAGGCTGAGCTGGATATCCTTAAGAGTTTTTCCTCTGACATTGTTAAGCTGGTGGATTCTCCTAAGGAACTTTCCACAAAACTGAGGTCTTGGCTCTATGAACTTAAAACAGATAAGGAGTTCCATGTTTCTTCACAGAAGAAGAGATCTATTCAAATTACAGAGACTAAAGATGGCAACCAGACAGTCCATAGCCAGCCCCGTGGAGATCCCAACACTCCTTCTACTTCGGCAATTTCTTATAATCCCTATAAGGCTCTCAACTCTTTTTTATGTGTCTTTACTGCAATTTTATTGTATTGTTGCTTGTTCCTTCAGTAGTTTAATCCTTAAGGTTGTTCAATATGAGAATTTGTAGTTGGAATGTGCGGGGGTTAAGATCTAAATCGACCCGTACATATCTAAAACATTTTGTTGGTAAACATAGACCGGATATTGTCTTTCTTTGTGAGACTAAGATGGCAGAGTTTGATGAAGGGGTCCTTCCTAGGGCCCTTCAAAATTTCAAAACTTTGACCTTTCAGGGGGGTTGTGGATCTTGGGGTTTTGGGGGAGGGCCTTGGGTGCTGGCCTCTAGTGCAGTGATAGTAACTCAAACCCTCTCCTTTGATAGATTCACTGCTGTTTTTGTTTCTGATGTGCTAACTGCAACTTCCTGGTGTGTGGTGTGTTTATATGCCCCTCCCCAACCTCAACTTCGCAAAAATTTCTAGTCATTGTTAAGTTCTTTCATTGCCACCCTTTCTTGCCCTTTTATCCTGATTGGAGATTTCAATGAGATCCTCTCTCAAGAGGATAAATTCGGTGGAACCAATTTTTCTGCACCCTCCCCCTCTCCTGACAAGCTTTCCTCTCTTATTTGTTATCATTGCCTCGATGAACTGAGACCATTGTCTAGATGGTTCACCTGGAGAAATAATCACAAACCACCCAACTGTGTCTTGGAGCACCTGGACCGCTGCCTGATGCACCCTTCATGGACCTCCTCCTTCCCCCTCGCTTCTCTTCAACTTTTACCTGCTTTGGGATCAGACCACAACCCTCTCCTCTTAGATACAACTCCACCCTTTCGCTCCTTTAAGAAACTTTTTCATTTCCAAGCAGCTTGGATTTCTCACCCTGATTTCACTCGCTTTGTCACATCTGCATGGAGCACCAGTCACTCTTCTAATTTTATGGTAAAACTAAATGCTTTGACACACTTAATGAAACAATGGAACTCTGAAGTATTTGGTTGACTTGACAACCTCAAATCTGATATCACTTCCAGAATCTCTGATCTTGAAAACCTCCCTCCCACTCAAGATATCTCTAAACAGCTCCATGATGCTTATTCTCATTTAACCAGAATTCTTAAAGCTGAGGAAATTTTTTGGCTTAAAAAATCCAGGGAAAAATACATAATTGATGGTGATAGAAACACTAGATTCTACCATGTAATGGCAAACCAAAATCTCAGGACTAATCGAATTGTCAACCTAAAAGATCAAGAAGGCTAGATAATCTCCCACCCCCCAGAAATGGCCCGGCTTTTTGCTTCCCATTTTCAATCTATTATGACCACCTCCAATCCCCTTGATCCATCTTTTGTTGAATGCTTATTTGAACCCTTGCCTCCCTCACCAATCCTTACCTCTCTAACCTCCATACCTTCTCTTGATGAAGTCAAGAATGCAGTGTTTAGTATAGGAGCTCTTAAAGCACCAGGGTTTGATGGGTTATCTGCAGGATTCTACCACTCCTGTTGGGACTTGATCCACTATGACCGACTCCACTTTGTTCAATCCTTCTTTATAGAGGCTACTCTTCCACAAGGCATCAATCATACCCTTATAGCTTTAGTCCCCAAAACCTCTTCCTCTATTCACGTGGAGGATTATAGGCCAATCAGCCTGTGTAATGTCTCATATAAGATCATTACTAAGATTCTCGCTGCAAGGTTACGCAGTCTTCTTCCCCTATTCATTTCCCCAACCCAGTCTGCCTTTGTCTGAGGGCGACAAATCACTAATAATACCATAATTGCCCAGGAAATCTTTCACTATCTTAGGGAAAAAAGGAAGGGGAAAACAGGCTTCCTTGCTTTAAAGCTTGACATGTCCAAGGCCTATGATAGGGTTGAATGGGGATTTCTCCTGGCATTATTTAAATTTTTGGGTTTCAGCCCCACTTGGCTTAGACTTATCTCTGCCCTCCTACAATGCACATTTTCCATCAAACTACAGGGAAGTGCCTTTGACTTCTTTGAACCCACTCGTGGTCTATGACAGGGTTGTCCTCTAAGCCCTTATCTATTCCTCCTCACCATGGAATGTCTTTCCAGGGTACTGCACACTTACAGGCAGATGAACTTGTTTAAGGGAATCAAACTCTCTGAGGCATGGCCCAGAAATCACTCACCTATTTTTTATGGACGACACCTTCCGTTTTTGTCGGGCAACCTTGTCTGATATTCACACCATTAAAGCTGTTTTAAACCTTTTTGAAACCCTTTCTGGACAACAGCTTAACCTCTCTAAGAGCAGTATCATGTTCAGCAAAAACACACCGGCAGGGGTCAAAAGGGAAATCTGTGAAGCCCTTGATATGAAGGAGATGGGCTTAAATTCCAAATACTTGGGCACCACCTTATTCCCTGCCCGCTCCAAAACTTCGACACTTTCTCCTGTTCTTTTGAGAATCCATTCCAAACTATCGTCATGGAAGGCAAAGTTCCTTTCACAAGCAGGGAGACTGACACTCATTAAGGCAATGCTCCATTCCATCCCCACGTACCATATGTCTTGTTTTCTTTTCCCGAAATCCCTTTGTACCAAACTTGACTCTATTTGTTCCAATTTTTGGTATACCGGGTCACCCGCTAAAAAGCATTTATCCCTCATTGCTTGGGACTCAATTTGTAAACCCAAAGAGTCTGGTGGGCTAGGTCTACGTACTCATTGGAACCATAATCGGGCTTTGATTATAAAACTTGGCTGGCAGCTCCTTATTGAGCCCAATTCACTATGGGCTCAGGTCCTCAAAAGTAAATACTTTGCTAATCAGTCGCTGCTTGACCCTTTAATCACTTTCAAATGGGGGTCTTGGACTCGGAACAGTATTCAAGCCATAATCCCTCGATTGAGGAAAATGATCCGTTGGAAAATTGGTACTGGGTCCTCTATCCTTCTTTGGGAAGACACTTGGGTTCCTACTAATGATTTCACTTCACTAATCAGGTTATCCCACCTAACCCCCTTTTTAAGACTGTGCATGAACTCCTTATTGGTAGGGAATGGAACATACCTCTGGTTGCCTCCCTGTTCCCCCCCTCCCAATTTGCTCATCTATCCTCTCCATCCAACTCTCCACCAATCCTTTCACTGATTTCTTACACTCTCAATTGTCCAAATCGGGGAAACTAACAACAAAGAGAATTGCCGCTTTTTTATCTCACCACTCTCATATTGCCTCTGCTGCGTTGCCTAATACATTTTGGAGGAAGTTGTGGAAGCTACAGATCCCCCCGAAATTTATCCTTTTTACCTGGAAGCTACTTCTTGATGGTATCCCCACACGATCTAAGCTTTTCTAGGCCGATCAGTCTACCAATCGATGCCCTTTTTGCTTGGCTGCTCCAGAAACAACCTGGCATCTTTTCTTTTCGTGTGACATAACTAAAAGGATCTGGGCTGCGGGTCCCTTAGGGCTACGCACAGAAGGATTTACTGGCTCTACCCCCATCGATGCACTTCATAATTTGTTCCATAGTTGCATATCAATGACCATTAACAACTCCCCCACCTTAAGCATTATCTGTATCACTTTGTACTTTATCTGGACCCATAGGAATCAAATTATCTTCGGCACCAAAACTCTTAACCCACACAACATCATGAATAATATTATACGCTGGGCTAATGACCTGCACCTCTATCCCCCTGATACACATGATTTTTCCCCACACTCAATCCATCCCACATTCCCCCAACCCGCAACATATCTCCGAAGCTGACTTTTTGAGGCTAGGAACACAGACTGCATCTATTATTATTTCTGATGGTAGCTTCAGTCCCATGACCAATGCTAGGGGGTGGGGTTTTTTGGTTATTCATAACAGCAAATTTTGGGCTTCTTCTGTGCATTATGGTCGTGTAGGGTCAGCCCAAGAGGCCGAGCTACAGGGACTCAAAGCAGGGCTCCAAAGGACACTTCCATTGGACTGCGAAGAAGTGATTGTGTGGACTAACTCCCAGGAGGTGGCAGATTGGATTGAGAAACCAGTGGCGCACCCCTAACTGTACCATCTTTACACTTGGTTATTTGATATCTCCCACCTTATTTCTTCCCTAAGGTCTGTAAAAATTATAAAACAACCTAGATCTTATATTACTCCTGTTGATAGACTATCCAGGTATGCTAGACTTAACAGCTTCTCCTCATATGACCTTACTGTTAATATATGTATCATGTTTAATGAATGAACTTACATTTTCTTCACCAAAAAAAGTTTATAGAGCCTTATACTGCTACCCTGTTCAACAAGACTTCAAACACTCCCTCAAGGGTGGCATGTTCCTTGGTCCTCACTCCCAGATGGGTCCACATATTTAAAATGTTTTGATTAATTGGAAAAAGAAAACTACCCATTACTTAAGTTATGATTTAGTAGTACCAAATCATTCCTCTTTGCTTCAGAAGATTACCATGGTTCATTCCAATTTCAAGACACTAAATCAAAACATTAATGTCACTAGCAAGAAAAACTGCCAAAATTCAGAACCATTATGGAAAGGACATTGCTAGAACACTTTGTGTGTGTGTGTGTGTCGTGTTTGTGCTTTTGTTTTTATTTACCAATATATCACAAGCGTAAAATATGGCAAAGCCTAAGTAATAATTTAAGAAATTTTAATCTTAAAAGGGTGCATTTCCTCTTCTGAAGATCTCGGACACAGATTTACTAGAATCTTTTCAATAGATCTTCCACTTCCTCCATTGTTACTGCTCTTCAAATGCTGCTACTTCAATTTCAGTTCTTGGAAATCAAGCATCCAGAGCCCCATCGTCCAATCACTCGGCTCTGTTCCATTTTGTGTTTCCATACGCTGAAGCACTATTTTCATCAACCTCCAACTAGCCATTTTTCCGTCAAATCAATCCTGTTTAACCTCATACTTCACTCACCGACCTAGTGAACCTTTCCCCAGCAAAAGGTAATCAATTGGTGGTAGAGTTCCTATGGGCTTCAGCAACATGGAATGCAAATCTAGGGTTTGAAATCCATATTAATCACTAAGCCAGGCTACTCTTCATCTTTTATCAACATTAAATTTCATAAACGATCAACACATAAACATATTCAACTGTTCAACTTGAGATTTAAAAATCAAAAATTGACAAAGTGAAAGAAATAAACAAAGAATAACACTTCAAAAGAGCAAACAAAGAAACTGAGAACAGCACTTCATATACCCAGATTTTAACGGTGGGATATGGACGGAGGATCGCCGGAAAAACAGTACCGTTATACCACAAAGACCCTAAATCGCAACCTTCGTTCCACGATTCCAAAACCAGAGATGGCAGCACCAAGCTTCATTCCACGATTCCAAAACCAGAGATGGCATCAAGCTTCGTTCCACGATTGAACATTTTTTTTTGCTAGTTTTTGGTAGAGGGGTGATTTTGGAATTTCAATTAAATCAAGGGTAAGTCATAGTTTTTGGTAGAGGGGTCATTTTGGAATTTCAATTTAATCAAAGATAAGTCATAAGACTCATAACCGGTACTGTTTGGCATGACCGCCAGTAGAAGGTTATAGCCGGTTTCTCATAACCGATGTAGGTTATACCAAGTTTCCATTTAATTGTACAGTCAACACAATTAACGGATCAGATTTCGTTCAACAAAATTAAACGGCTCAGATTAAGCCGTTGAGTTTAAGAAATCAACCCTTAGCGCTAGGACTACCCTCTCATATATGAATATATATAATTTGTAACCTTTTTTTTTTTTTTTTTTTTTTACCCTTTTAGTATAGCACAATTTTTCCAATAAGGGTAAATAAATGTACTCGAAAAATGTGCATAACAATGATAGTTTTTTATGACACTTGAATCACTTTCAAATTATTTTTGAAAACCCTTTTATACCCCTAACTTAAGAGCATTTGATAATAAAACAAGGGGCAATCAAATGAAGATGTTGAATTCTAAATACACATATAGTGGTGTCTCACACACACACACACACACATATGGTAGAAAGAACACTACCCCGTCGTGCGCCTTGCGTGGCTCCCATGCCTAGAAACACAAGGCGTGTTGACCGCGTAAATCCAAGGTGGTCAAGGGCTAGCTTGTGTATAGGGATGTAAACGGATTGGATTCGGCTCGAATAGTGCTATATCCGCATTCACATCCACATTCGATTAATTTTCGAACGGATTCGGATAGTGCTAAACGGATACAGAGCGGATATTTTATGCGTTTACATGTAAATATAGCTTTTCGGACAGCTATAGTTTATTCGTATCCGCATCCGTTTAGCTTTCGTACGAATTTGAATAGTACTAAACAGATACAGACACGAATACTGACTATTCATTTATATCCCCACTTGCGTATGGAAGCATGGTAGCCACACAAGACACACGACTGGGTAACGTTCTATTTCCCATATATATCCTTCTATGACATTGTCATGAATCAAGATGGCCCAATTAAAAGATGGTAACAATAAGGGCGTCCCTCTCTCAACTGTTTGCAATTTTGTCTTTATCAACTCATTGTTTTTTTTCCAAAACTCTATCTCGTTTTACTTTGACTTGGTCTCTTATCACTATTCCATTGGCTTAGCTACGGTCATGCTCAACCCACTTATAATTAATTCCACAGATTCAGTCTTGCCACTTAAAAATCGTTTCTCCTTGGAAAAAGCAACCTTAAATCGATTTGTTAGACTCCATCATGTGGTCCCCCAGTCCCCTTTATTCTAGTAGGTGCCAGTCTTCTTCATCTGTTCGCCAATTAAATTTAATTATCTTATACTGAAAATTTAGACAAATAATCAAATGGATAAATTATGTTTGGCTAAGGTTACAGTTATACAAAGCCCATCGGTCAGATCTACAGGCTGAACCTGACGATAACCAGTTTATTAATTTGGCTCGGATAGTGCTATATCCACATCCGCATTTGATTAGCTTTCGGATGGATTCGGATAGTGCTAAACGGATACGGACACGGATATGGATTAGATAGTTTATCCGTTTATATGTAAATATAGCTTTTCGGATAGCTATAGTCTATCCATATCCGCATCCGTATAGCTTTCAGACGGATTTGGATAGTGCTAAACGGATACGGAAACGGATTTCGGCTATTCATTTACACCCCTAGGTTTCCGTATGTTCGAGTTGGTTAGCAAATACTCACTCGAACAATAAAAATAGCAAGAGTAATAAGAGTGAATCACAGGATCAACTAGCATAGTCTTAAAACTCGAATGGATCAGATGGTTGAAAATTGAAATGTATTTAGTCTTCAAAACCGAATGGATCAGATGGTTGAAATGTATTCAATTGGAACTGAACACATTTTTTGTTAGATTAGACCGCTAGCTGGTCGCGTGGCTCCTGGGCCTAGACACAGTTCCACTTTGCCTCCATGGAAAGTATCTTTCTGCCCCCATGGAAAAACGGAAATCGCGTCCAAGTCGATGCTTGAGCGCATACTCCCATTGGTCAATGCGCACATGCAGGCACTAGAGGCCCAAGCAGCTCTCTTGCCCATAATATTTTATATGAAAATTTTTCAACATATAAAATAAGGAAGTAGTTTTCTGTCTGGGCGTGTGGCTTACGCTAGCACTCCCATGTGTCTATCTCTCTCCTCCGCAAAACAAGGGGGCAGAGGTGTCTTTTCATATGGAAAGAAGAGAGATATACTCATGGGAGTGCTGGTGTAGGCCACACTCCCGGACAGAGAACCTTCTCCCTACAAAATTTTCTACTTTTTTGAGTGTGTTTTTTTTGTATTTACGTTAAAGCAATCAATGAAATTAAAAAAATTACAATAGGGTTTTTTAACTACCAGAGATTCTCGTCGCAGATCAAAGCACGACGATGAATAATTCAGGAATCTCTGTGGATCAATGTTCAACACTAGATGTACCTATATTCACATTTTTGTCCAATCCTTATTGAACGAATGTACAATACGGCAACCATAGAACAGATTGCCCAACTTTGTCCAAAATTGTGAACAACAAACGATATAAAGTGGACAGTTGCACTGAATACCAATTATGACAAACACATAATATAAGTAATTCAATTAATTAATTTAATCAAATTAAATAGGATTTGATGGACACACATCAATATGTAACATATCCAACAGAAGCCGCCAAAACCTTTAAAGTGGAAGACTTTAGGTTGAGGTCTGAGTGGGCTGACCATGATATCGGCGGAAGAAGGAAAGGAACAAGAAATGGGGGTTACCAAGTCTAAGAATCAATCGCTCAAAATGGGGGTCCCTTACAAATGGTGAGGGTAGTGTGAATCCAACACTGATTTTTGTCCTTCTCTGTGCAACAAGAAATTCATCGGCACTTGCAGCTTCTCTAAGGGCTACCGCATGGCTTCCGGTGGGAGTTTCTCAAAGGATCCCAAGGAGAACGAATCACCTCAGGACCAACATGGTTACGACCATAGTTAGCAAAAATGGGAACGACAAAAAAGGGGTATTATGGTATGGGTTTTAAATGGTAAAAACTAAAAACATACAAACAAATGGTCATAAAATGGTCAAAAAACAAAGAACGGTAAAAAATAGAAAACGAACAGTACGAGTTTTAAACATTTATATTTATTAAAAAAAAACGAAACAAATTTTTATTTGAAATATATGCTTCTAATTTTGGTATCCATGCATTGACCTTGAGTTGAAGGAGATATCATGAAAAATGTAGCCTTTCGAGTCATCCTTTACGTTGGTGAAAGCCATCAGAGTTTGGGAGAGAGAGATATGGTCACTTAAGTCCAAGGTCTTAAAAAAAGCCAAAGAAAAGGAAACATATTTTAAACGCATTTAAAACGGGAATGCTTGCCATTTGCCTTTTTTTTTCCGTATGTTTCGCAAAATGTGTTTAAAACGGTAAAAAGGGAATCGTTAAACAGAAAGGAATTGTTGAGGCTGTGAGTACAAATGCTATGTCTCTCTTGCCAACGCTAGCCTTCTTAGCTATGCGGGTCGGTACCGGCGATATGTACGACATCAATTTTCGGAGATGGGAGGCGTGTGAGCTCATGCAAGTGCTACTGAAGGACTCCACCACCTGCACTTGGCCCTTCATCACTGTTGCCACCGACAATAGCCTATGGGAAAATGTTGGGCTTTGTCTGCCAAGCTGGCATCTAGGAACGTGGGGACCGGACAGGCTATCAGTCATCATCTTTGAAAAACACATGGTTTTGTCTGTCATGGTCATCTCTCCTGTTCCTTGTATTTACAAAGATATATGTCATATATCCAATTGTATTGTAAGTTGTCTATAGCTTTTTCTGGAAAATGTTAGGCTTGTCCAAACCATTGTTAGCAAAAACGCGTTTAAAACTCCGTTTTAAACATGTTCCCATTTTTTACCGTTTTAAACACGTTTTGTCGTATGTTTCTCAAACATATGGTAAAAAATGGCAAACGGCAAGCATTCCCGTTTTAAACACATTTAAAACACGTTTAAAAAACGTTCCCCTTTTTTTGGCGTTTTTTAAGACCTTGGACTTAACTGACCATATCTCTCTCTTCCGAACTCTGATCGGCTTGATGCTTTCACCGACGTAAAGATGACTTGAAGGGCTACATTTTTCATGATATCACCTTCAACTCAAAATCAATGCATGGATACCGAAAATAGAAGCATGTATTTCAAATAAAAATTCCTCAATTTATATGAGAATAGTGGTGTTTTATGGTTCCTTTTTTTGAAATATAAACGTTTAAAACCCGGACCGTCTGTTTTCGTTTTTTACCGTTCTCTATTTTTTTGATCATTTTATTTGACCGTCCGTTTGTAAATTTTTACCATTTAAAACCCGAACCGTAAAACTCCGTTTTATTATCGTTCCCATTTTTGCTAACTATGGTTCAAACCCTAGCCCAGAAGATCCTGTCAATTGCATGTACAGTGGTCATATTCCACTCCTTGGTTTAGAATACTTTGTACGCAAACCTTGTGTTTCTCATGCATTCTATTTGAATGAAATTTTATTAACCCAAAAATTTCTTTTTCTGTCGTTTTATATGGAAAGTCTTCCTTTTTCAATCAAATTTTATGGTTTTCATTTTTGTCTTTTTTCATCTTATTTTTTTAAACGATTGATTTTAATTCCTTTGTAAGCCACAGTATTACTGGTCAAAATTGCCCTTCATAGCTTGATGCCCGGTCCAATTTTAACAACAATGAGATGCAGTTCCGACAACTTTAAATTGATCAAAGGGTAGCAAAGTATGCAGTGAAATTCTCAAATGTCACTCATTTCCTTACCAAAAAAGACCATTTCTGTCTATTAGAAAGGTTCAACAGAGAAAACGGTCATTAGTTCCTGTTCTTGTCGATTGAATTCTGCTTTTGCACATTTGGAATGATCCACGAGAGACAAGTCCGGCCTGGTTTTAAACTTTGATCCATAATTTCCCTACTGGGATTCAGATTGTTCAGATTCATCTAGCATTTACATCAATAGTGAGGGGATGGTATGACTTATGAGTGTATTGAGTTGCAATTTTGCAGTTTGAAACCCTGATAACAGAGTTCCCATAGTCTGATTTAGATAATTTCTGGTTGAACCAGCGGTCCGCTCAACCTGAGGTCTTTTCCCTAAAATACTCTTTGGCACCCTTACGCCATAATGGATTAATGGGGAACTAACACAAAAATCTTTGTAATTTGACAGTGGCTGCTCTCCTACCCATTTAAAAAATTCACGAAAGGGATGTCGCTCTTCTTTCATTTATGATTTCTTGGGTTTGCAGAATTGGGATTTTTCTACTAAGAAGATAAGTTCAAACTTTGAAGGACCAAACGAAGATGAGCACGTGGATCTGTAACTTTCTACACAATTAAGCAAAACCCTGTTATATTATTTTAAGCAAAGCCCTGTTTCTACACAAAATCTAGTTGAATTTTGATGCATACAAATAGTACGATATTTTTTCTGGGTGGTTATAGGATGATTGGATTTTTTTCTCAAAAGTCAAACCAAGAAAGGCTATATCTTTCTGCTTTTGAGTTTTCCAGCTCAAAAAGCGATTGGATTGATGGTTTCTGGTTTGTTTTAGTGAGTAAATCAAATTAAGAAGAACAAGAAACAGAGCAGACACTTCATATTGAGTTACTCCATTTGCAGCATTGGTATTTCATCCTTGCTGTGTCGTGGAGGGCTTGAGTGGGTCTTGCAGCAAGTATGGACACTGCTGATCTTTACAGAATAAGTAGCTTGCGCAATAGTCGCCGTGCTGGTGGCAGTTTTCGTAATGATAGTTCTTCAATATGGAGGAATAACGGGTTGGATATTTTCTCAAGATCTTCATCTCGAGATGATGGTGTTGATGATGAAGAAGCTCTGAAATGGGCAGCTATAGAGAGACTTCCCACTTACAATCGTATAAGGAAAGGTATATTTTCTATGGAAGAGGGTGTGACGAGGGAAGTTGACATTGATACTCTTACCTTCACAGAGAGGAAGATGTTATTAGATAGAGTGCTCAGAGCAGCAGAGGAGGACAATGAGAAGCTCTTGCTGAAGCTGAAGGACCGCCTTGTTACGTAAGAATTCTCTTCTTCTTAAAATAAAGAGTGATACTTCATATTGCTCTGTTTTGAAAGTGTAATCAAAATTTGTTTCCTTATATAGCTCTGTTTCTCTTGGTTACTTAGAGTTGGAATTGAAATTCCCACCATCGAAGTCCGCTTTGAGCATGTAAATGTAGATGCTGAAGCTTATGTGGGAAGTAGAGCCTTACCTAGTATGATTAACTTCTCAACAAACATAATAGAGGTAGTCAAGCTTTAAATCATTTTATTCAGAGTTTAATTTGCCCAATATTTTTTATCTCCTAATCTCAAGCTGCTAGAGCTTACTAACTTGCTTCTTCTCTGGTTTAAAAGGGGTTCTTGAGTAATCTTGGAATCCTTCGAAGTAAAAAGAGGCCACTTACAATACTCCATGATGTCAGTGGAATAGTCAAGCCTGGCAGGTGAGAACTCATGAGAGACAAAAATTGTTTATAATTTGACCCAATAGGATCCAGATCTTCTACGGCGCACTGCCCGCAGCGGCTTGATCGGCGCAGACACAGGGCGCAACGTAATGATCGTCTTACCTCCGCTCAGGCGAGGCCCTTGGGCAGGAGGTAAGGCAATTCAGATCGTCTACGGCCTTTCTGCCCCTACCATAGCAGCGCACACACAAGGTGCGGTGCAATGACCGCCTTACCCCTGCCCGACCACCTTGCCTGAGCAGGGGTAAGGCGGTCATTGCACCATGCCTTGTATGTGCGCTGCTATGGCCGCTACAGGCTGCACGCCGTAGATCGAGGATCACGATCCGAGGTAGAGCGGTCATTGCGCTACGCCTGCCGCTCAGGCCGCCACACGCAGCGGGCCGTAGAGGATCTGAATTGTGGTTTTCGTCTTGGTTAGATTTAATTAGATAGGCTATACAGCAATTCTAAGTCGGTGACTGATGTGAGTTATGCAGAATGACATTGCTTTTAGGCCCTCCATGCTCCGGAAAGACCACGTTGCTGTTGGCTTTGGCGGGAAAGCTTGATAAAGATCTAAAAGTAAAGAAATTAAACATCTGTCACTGTTCTATGTATAAATCATCTTCTGCTCAGAAAAGTAAAAACTGTTCTCTTGAATCTTCTTCAGTTCTCTGGGAGAATCACTTACAATGGCCATGAAATGCATGAGTTTGTCCCACAAAGGACATCAGCTTATATCAGTCAACGAGATCTCCACATTGGGGAGATGACAGTGAGAGAAACCTTAGCTTTTTCTGCTAGATGTCAAGGAGTGGGAACTCGCTATGGTAAATTGAACATGATAAGTTAAGGTGGTCAGTCTTAGTTCACAAGGTTTAGCCTGTTGAGTGATACTGAGTTCGAACCATTTGTTCCAAATATGGAAAATCTGCAGATATGTTGACAGAGCTGTCGAGAAGAGAAAAAGATGCAAAAATTAAGCCAGATCCGGATGTCGATCTTCTCCTAAAGGTAATAATGATTCCTTTGCAATAGGATACAGTGGTGATCTTGTGATTTAGACGAATTAGGGTATCTTTGGTATTATTTTTCTTTTTTGCTTTTCTGACACAAAAACATTTTTATTGGTGTTTGAATCATTTATGAACCCCTATTTCTATTTAAAATAAATCAGATTCTAGAAAAACCACAATAGGGTGTTAATGAGCATGTGCTTATAAGTCCCAAAGTTGAGAGTAGAAACATCATTTTCTCCTTCAATTAGAATGACAAGTCCCAACCCCCCTTCTTCTTCTTCGTCCACAACCTTGTTGGGATTAACAAATGAACAGAAGTGTATGGATATATTGATTCGATTACAACAACACACTCACACACACCTCCACTATCTAATGAAAAGAAAAATGACATAAAGGAAAAACAACAAGCAAGATTTACGTGGTTCGGCCAAAAACCTGCCTACATCCATGAAGAAATACCTTCTTCTTCACTAAGTGAAAGAAAACAATACAAGACTGGTCTAAGTTTAATCCCCAAATCCCTTGTACACCCTTTCTCAGAAAATCCAAGAACAATCCACTCTCTCATAACTCCACTCACTTGCATGTACAGTTCTTGACCCACTTACACGTCACTCTTGTCCTACTCACTACCCACTTGAGCCCCTTCAAGATATATAGAGAACAATGAGCACTTGAAGTACATGATTTCTTTTCTTGCACTCCACTCATCTTAACTTGACCTTCAAGCTACCCATGTGACAAAGAGAGTTCCAATACAAGTCAAAAAACTAACAACTCATGTGAGTCCCAACGCAATAAATACGAGTCAAAACCCAACAATTCTTCACTTGGCGAGCATTCTGGCACTTTGGAATAATGTTGCAACTCCACCTACTTGTAATTACCACAAACATAAAAAAACATTCATTGGTCTTAAAAAAAAAAAACAAACTACCAACTACACAACCAACCCAAATCAGCACTTTCCTAATATCACCTGATTTGATAACAATGGCCAATGAACATGTGTAGATGACCGAGTCATCTTGTTACTTGACTCCGGGGAAGGACGTCGATCCAATCTTCTCCTCACCAGGACCTTTTCTCTCACATTCGTCTACAACCTGGAAATTTGTTGCTTGTGTCTTCCCATTAATTACAAATGAGACACAATTATCCTTTCGTGTGCACTATTTTCAGTCATGCATCGAGGTCTTAACAATAGTATTTCCTAGCAAACGATACAACCCTTGATGCTTTTCACCTTTCATCAGGATCATACAACCACGTGTGATTTTCAAAACTCCTCCTACAGCAGAATACCTATAGCTCTCAGAGTCTAACTAGCTAAGGGATATTAGATTCCTGCGCATATTTGGGACATATGCCACACCACCCAAAGTACGCACTACTCCATCAAACATTTTGATTTTCACCGTTCCAAATCCCATGACTTCACAAGTAGTTTTGTCACCCAAAGACAATATATCAGCCTTCTTTTCATAGAACGTATCAAAAAAATGTTTCTTAAAGCAAACATGAATAACAGAACCAGAATCTAAAATCTAATCATTGTGAAAAACATCCATACCTTTGGAGACTGTGAGAACATCTCCATCACCCAATAAAATAATGGAATTATTAGAACCACTAGCATCATCCTTCTTTTTCCGATTAGGAAAATTCCGCTTGATATTTTCTTGCAACTATAGTACTTGACACCCTAATTTTTGTCCTGGATTTTGATCTGTTTCTCTCTGATTCATGATCAGAAGACCTTCCTTTTCAATTCTCAATCCGAGTAACCAAAGCATAATCATGCCCATTATTTTGAGTTTTCTTTTGAGTATCATGGAACAAAAGGGTTGCCTACACTTGCTCCATATTCACTGTATCCTAACCATACAGTAGAGTAGTTACCAGACTATCATACGAATCAGGAAGCGAGGTAAGAAGCAATAGGGCTTTGTCTTCTTTCTCAATTTTGACATCAACTTTGCGTAGTTGATCCAAGATCCCATTGAACACATTCATGTGTTCCATTAGATTCTCGTCTTCCTCCATCTTTGAGCTGATAGAGTTGCCGCTTCAGATGCAATTTATTGGTCAAGCTTTTAGCCAACTAAAGTTTTTTCAATTTTTTCCAAATTTCAGGCGCTGAATCTTCCTCCATAACATTGTTAATTATGTTATCAGAGATACAGAGTCGAATCGTGGTCACACAGCTCGATTCTAACTCTTCCCACTAGTCATCTTCCATCTTCTTTGGCTTCCCATCCTTTCCCTTCAATGCTTTAGCCAAGCCTTGCTGAACAAGGATGTCCTTCACCCTTCTTTATCAAAGAGTGAAACTTCCCTTCCATCAAATTGCTCTACCTTGAACTGGGAGATGGACGAATTTACCATGATTCGAAAAATAAATCAAATAAAAAAACAATATCCACTACAAACCCCGAGCTCTGATACCACTTGTTGGGGTTAACACATGAACAGAAGCATATAGATATATTGATTCAATTATAACGATGCACATCTCCACAATCTAATGAAAAGAAAAATGATAGAAAAATTACATAAAGGAAAAACAACATGCAAGATTTACGTGGTTCGGCAAAAAACCCTGCCTACATCCACGGAGAGATATCTTGTTCTTCACTAAGAGAAAGAAAACAATACAAGACTGGTCTAAGTTTAATCCCCAAAATCCAAACCCAAATCCTTTATACGCCCTCTCTCAGAAAACCCAAGAAAAATCCACTTTGTCACAACTCCACCCACTTGCATGTACAACTTTTGACCCACTTACAAGTCAGTCTTGTCCCACTCACTACCCACTTGAGCCCCCTCAAGATATATAGAGAATAAAGAACACTTGAAGTACAAGATTTCTTTTCTTGCACTCCACTCTTCCTAGCTTGACCTTCAAGCTACCAATGTGACAAAGTGAGTTTCAATACAAATAAAAAAACTAACAACTCATGTGAGTCTCAACGCAATAAATGCGAGCTAAAACCTAACAAACCCCACCCACCTCCTCCTCCTCCTCCTTCCTGCTGCAACCCCACCGGCCCCTCACCCCATATTGCAACCCAAACCGCCCCACTTACTCCTCCCCCCTACTGCAACACAACCCACCACAGTCGTACTCACCCCACCATCACCGTACCCCTGCCTTCCTGACCCTCCCTTCCCTGCATCAGACTGCAACAAACCAGTTCTGCATTACGTTTGGTAGTAGATGAGTCTTCATGTAGTTATATAACTGATTTGACTGTTTTTTTTTTTTTGCTAAATGTGAGCCAGATTGAGTTAATTTTTTTATGTTGGGTATTTCGCACATATTATCATATATGCTCTTTCATATAGTTCTCATGCTTATCTCACCCTTTCTATCTAAGCTTTCATTTTCTATTTATTTTTTCTTGGATGTCACATCGTTTTATGGGGGTTATCTTTTTATTTTTTGTATTTTGTCTTTTGTTTGGAAAAAGGTTCTGCAGTTTATTACGTTGAGTTATGAACTGAATTTCAATCTATATCTTGAATCATCTTTAGTCGGGTTTCTTTTCTTTGTAGCCCATTTGTTGATTTTATCTGTTTGGTCCTTCTTGATAAACCATAAATCGTACCCGCCAACCATGGCCAAATGCGGTCCAAGAAGCCAGGACTGAGCTGAAGTAGACAAAAAATGGGTTTGAACCGTCATGACCGTGATAAAATCCTAGTTGAACCTAAGGGTCGGCAAGCTATGGTCGAAGACGATGCCATTTGACCAAATAGAGAGTTGAGTCCTCCAAGAATGAAGGAACAGCAAACTAGTGTGATTCGCCAAGCTCGAGCCCACAGATCAAATTGAGTAGTTAACTAGACCTGATCTACCCTACAGGTCGGTTCGGATGAATCTATAGAACCAAGGCCAAAGGTTCAGCACCACTAGCCACGACCCTATCCAGTATCCAACCAACAATTAATCGCCTCCACGATAATGGGAGTGCCAGCTCAGCAAATCCTGCATTTGCTCGACAAATCAGCGGCCTTGCATCGTATCCTGACCAAAGATGGACTTTTACCAATCTGAGGACCTCTTTTCTAACAGGACTCTACTATGAGATACCCCAAGGAAGATTTACCAAACAAGGTCTCTCCAGCACTGCTTTACGGCACTGGGCCACTCCTATAAATATAAAGTTACCAACCCCACAAGACCCATCTTGAATTCTCTGAGATTATCTATTGCAAAAGAAGCCTGACTTGAGCATTGGAGAGTCTCCCCATCGGTCCAAACTAGCTCTCCCTTGCTCACTTGTTCCTCTCGGCAAACCCACCAGAGCTCTCCCAATGGCTGAAACACGATCTGAATTGCACTACCACTAGAGTCCTCGCGCTGAATAAACTCACCACATCCTTAAACCTCCCGTCGTGCAAACGACATGCCCCCCAGCGCGGCACTCGATTGACATGAGGTCACCCTCATCAATAAAACCCGTCGTAGGAACTCCTAATTGAAGTCGCGGGGAAAGGTGGCACTGATCAGGTAGCGCCCACCCACCAGAAGGGAGAACACCTGCCTTCGCCGCTGCCTATTCCAATAGTACAAACCCCAACTTTTGATCCGAATGCACCCACAACGAACACTCAGATCCATGAAATGCATCTTTAGGTGCTACAGACCAATGCCTTATCCAAGGACTTCCTGAGGCAAGCTCACCTAATGCAAGCCCCAACACCGTCTCCGCCAGCGTTACCACTATAAGTGCCCCAGCCGCAAGCCGAGCATACAATTTAGAGGTCAAAAAGCCGTGTTGGCTCATCTAGGCCATCGCGACCTGTGCCCCCACCAAATGTTGCTGTCAGAATAGGAGACCTGCCCACTCGCCTTTCCAACAGGACATAAGGAAGTCAGGAACCTGACTAGGTTAAGTTTGTTGCAGGTTGATCTCTGGCATTGGGGCGTACGAACCGAAGCCTACCCGCAGAGGCAATCTAAGCGCAACAGGGTACTGGAGAAAGGCTTCCTCAGTACGACCCATGCGCTATACAAGCCACAAGGAGGACGGGTGAAGGCCGTAATCACCAATCTATTAAACAAGAGGAACCACATTGCCGACCCAAAGATAGGGAGTGGAATCGAAGGCTAAGGGAGCTTGACGAAAAGCTCAAGACTCTAGATAAATGGATAGCACTTTAAGCATATTCATTGCCTGGACAACATCCCTTCTCAGTGGAGATCATGATCGCATCACTCCCCCTAGGGTTTAAGTTGTCGAGTTTCGAGATGTATGATGGAAAAGCCAACCTGAACGATCACATCAATTATTTTAATTACAATCTATAGTGAAGTCAATATGGTGTCGTGCCGAGTTTTCCCAGCTTCGTTAAAGGAGGCCACTACTACTTGGTTTTCGAGGTTAAAACTGAACTCCATAAGAAGCTTTGCAAAGCTTTAGAAAGCCTTCGTCGTTCGTTTTCAGAGCAGCATGAGATAAAAGAAGAATGCCCCTTGTCTTTGGATGTCCCCTTCTCGGTAGGGGCCTTTTTTAGGAGTCGTGTCACCCTGTCCTTGGCAACCTTCTTTTTCTTTTCGGCCGTAGAGGCCCTGAAGCACGCGGGATCGAGCTAAAGATTAATTGCAAATAAAATGAAGGGGATTAATAATGGTAAAAAATAAATAAATAAATAATGCGACACCTAGACCGAGGATACTCACACAAGCTAAGCTTTTAGAGAAGCAATAACTCCTCATCCTAGAGCCTTCAATATCAAACTTCTTACCCTCCAAGCATCGGTCAACAAACTCTGTGTCACTTGCTCAGTTGGAGGGGTCGGTTCAGATACTTTAAGTCTATTCTCTTCCACTCCATTTTGAAAGGGCAGTTTAGGACGAAAAAGCATCGGTCCTTCCATTTCTTGATTGAGCTGGGCATAGGGTCGAAGAACTAGAACTCGTTCAAGGCTCCCTTGAGGCTACAATGGGAGAAATAGTACCATCCCCTCGCAGTCTTCTTTAACATATAAAAATAAGAGAAGAGCGAGACAATGACAGCTCAACCCAGTTTCCCAAAGAAAATATAAAAGCCGAATATGATCCTCCAAGAATTTGACAACAGTTGACCCAGTGATAAATGCCAATGGTCCAAAACCAACCCAGGAAACTCACGGACTAGGAAATGGAGGTCGTTACTGAAGGCGATCTCATAAAGACACACCTTAGATTCCCGCTTGAAGCATGCCCTTTCATTCTTATCGGGAGCATGAAGGCCGATCTCATACCTTAACCTCAATTGCTTCAGGGTTGGGTTGTCAAGGACACTCCTAAAAGCGTCCACGCCATGGACCACCACCTCGATAGCAGCTGACCCCTTAGAATCATTGCCATCTTCATGGCTGGCTGACCCCTGGCTTTCCTCAGCCTCATCCGCCTCTTGGGCTGAACCAATGGCTTTGTCCTACCTCTCTTGGGTGCGGATCGGATGAGAGGAACTAGCATGCATCATGCCGACAGGCACCTCCGTAGTATGGCCTGTCGATGGTCTACCTCCATCTAAATCTATAGGTTGTGCAGGGTCTATTTCCTCATTGGACTCGGTCTAATCCGAATCCCTTAGTTCCACAACACTTAGAAGCGGGCTAGAGTCCACGCTCATCCTATTTACCTCTCGAGCCCCAATGAGGGGCACCTCATACGAATTATCAAATGACATAATGTAAAGAGAAGAGCAGACTTACTCATTTTCGAACTAGGGTGTTCCCTCGTAGATCTCTTGGTTACGTAGACCCCTAACTGCAATTAGCGCACTGAGCCAAAGAGTAGCGCAATTTTGCGATCAAAGAGAATGAACAAGAATGAAAAGTGAAGGAAATAACTCTCCTATTTATAGGAGAGGGGGGCAACTGAATCGACAACGATCAACGAAACTGGCAGTTAGGATTTCTTGATGGAAGAACAACCCAAGGCGTAATGATGACTTGAAGACATGTCGCTCGGAATTCGAAATGTTTGCATACCCTAAGAAAGTACGACAGAAACATTAAATGTTGACAGCTTTCTAAAGCATGCAGGAGAATGCCAACGGTTTCTAATTCCAATGATTGGCAATAAGAGGGCGAACCTGAACTCATCCAGGTCGTCTCCATGCTAGGTGAGTGGGAGGTAAGTGATAAATCATAAATCGTACCCGCAAACGATGGCCAAACGTGTGGCAAGCTGCAACCGGTCCAAGAAGCCAAGTTGAGCAGAAGTAGACAAGGAACGGGTCGGAACCGTCATGACCGTGATAATAATCCTAGTTGAAACTAATGGGTTGGATCGGGACAAGCTATGGTCGAAGAGGACGTCGTCTGACCAAATAAAGAGTCGAACCCTCTAAGTACGAAGGAACGACTAGCTAACGTGATTCGCCAAGCCCGAGCACACAGATCGGATCAAGTAGTTAACTAGTCTTGACCAACCCCTATAGGTTAATTCAAATGAATCTATGGAACTAAGGCCTAAGGGTCAGCACCACCATCCGTGACCGATCCTATCTAGTATCCAACCAATAGTTAATCGCCTCCACGATATTCGGAGTGCCTGCTTAGCAAATCCTATATTTGCCTGACAAATCAGCAGCCCTACGTCGTATCCTGACCAAAGATGGACTCTTACCAATTGGAGGAACCCTTTCCTAATAGGAATCTATTGTGAGATCCCCTACCAAAAAGGAAGACATACCAAACCGGAACTCTCCAACATTGCTTCAAAGCACTGGGCCACTCCTATAAATAAAAAGGTACCAACCCCACAAGATCCATCTTGAATTCTTTGAGATTATCTGCTATAAAAGAAGCCTGACTTGAGCTCTAGAGAGTCCCCCCGCCAGTCCAGACTGGCTCTCCCTTGCTCACTTGTTCCTCTGTGCAGGTTTCCTCCCGAGGACCTGGTCCGAAGGTTTCTTGCAACATGTCCAATAATTTTGTTTTTCATTAAAGTATTTCCATAATTTAGCAAAAATCATTGTAATAAACTGCAGAAGGTTATCAATATTTCAACTGGGTCTGCTTCTCTAGTCAAGTAAATTCATTCATCTAGGTTTGTTGATTTTACCTATTTGGTCCTTCCCATGTATCTACTTTGTTTCCCCTTTTCTTCTTCAGATTAAATTAAAAAAAAATGAGGAGTTGCAGACTTTCTAGATTTGGAAGGAAGAAATGTGAATAGTTGGAACAAATTACCATTTTGATTTACGGAGGAGGAGAAATGGTTTAGAAGATGATGAAGAGGGAATCTCTTCACACACCACTTAAATTATATATGAGATTTTGGCCCATTTTTTCAAAAAGGTTATAAAAATTATTTACACAGAAGTAGTTACCAAACCATTTCTCATTTTATAATGTCTAATAACATAATAGTTACCAAACAGTTTTCATTTTTTTCCATAAAAAAAAGGGTTTTTTTCAGTACCCCCCCTGAGGTTTGACGTAATTATGAAAAAATCGCTCAATTTTGAAAAATTCTGCGTGCCCCCCTAAGGTTCTTAACAGTTAACAGATAACCCCATTTCATTAGTCTAGGTTCTAATAGTGTTAAAATAAAGAAGTGAACTGACAAAAATGCCCGCACAAAAAAAAAAAAAAAAACCCCTTTCGTGCCACATAAGTATTTACCAAACCATTTCTCATTTTATAATGTCTAATAACATAATAGTTACCAAACAATTTTCATTTTTTTCATAACAAAAAAAGGGGTTTTTTTCACGTACCCCCCTGAGGTTTGACGTAATTATGAAAAAATGGCTCAATTTTGAAAAATTTTGCGTGCCCCCCTAAGGTTCTTAACAGTTAACAGATACCCCCATTTCGTTAGTCTAGGTCCTAACAGTGTTAAAATAAAGAAGTGAACTGACAAAAATGCCCGCACAAAAAAAAAAAAAAAAAAAAAAAAAAAAAAACCCTTTCGTGCCACATAAGTATTTACCAAACCATTTCTCATTTTATAATGTCTAATAACATAATAGTTATCAAACAATTTTCATTTTTTTCATAACAAAAAAAGGGGTTTTTTTCACGTACCCCCCTGAGGTTTGACTTAATTATGAAAAAATGGCTCATTTTTGAAAAATTCTGCGTGCCCCCTGAGGTTCTTAATAGTTAACATATACCCCCATTCCGTTAGTCTAGGTCTAACAGTGTTAAAATCAAGAAGTGAATTGACAAAAATGCCTTCACAAAAAAAAAAAAAAAAACCTTTCGTGCCACAACCTTTTCTCTACAATCAAGCCGATTCCTTGATTCCAAGCCCAAAACCTCAAGAACCCAATGGTGTTCATACCTGCAACTCATCTTTCCCAAATCGTTTAGGGAAGATGAGTTGGAGGTTTTTTGTTTTTTTTTTTTTTCTTGTAAGGGCATTTTTATCAATTCACTCATTGATTTTAACACTCTTAGACCTAGACTAACGGAATGGGGGTATCTGTTAATTGTTAAGAACCTCAGGGGTTACGTAGAATTTTTCAAACTGAGGGATTTTTTCATAAATACATCAAACCTCAGGGGGTACATGAAAAAACCCCCAAAAAAAAAAACAGTTTTCATTTTTTATAAAAAAATCTTTTATTGATGTTTTTTATTTTTTTGTAAGTAAGTCATAAACAAAATTAAAATGATACCAAAGAGGCATTTAGTGTGTGTCCTTATCTAGAATAAAAATTTTGAAGTTAATTTGCCAAAAGAGTTTTTGACTGCAATTGGGTTCTTATTGATCTGAAATCATTAGATTGGTTTCATCTTATAGTGAAATTTTTGTTCTAAATGTTTTATGGTTGCACCATCCTTTTACCCTCACTCGCACCCTGCCTCCCGGGAAAAACAATTAAATAAACAAAGAATTACAAATTAATTTTTGTGACTATCCTTAATATTTAAGAGATGATAATTTTCTATTCCACATCTGCAGGCAGCATCAATAGAAGGACAGGAGATCAGTGTAGTAACTGATTACATTCTCAAGGTACCACTAGAAACACATGTGGATAAGGAACAAATTTAAAAAATTGGTAGTTAAGACTCTGATCATTTTTTTTCTGTTTCTCCATATCATACTTGTTGAAGACCTTGGGACTTGAGATTTGTGCCGATACCATGGTTGGAGATCAAATGCTGAGAGGTATTTCCGGAGGACAAAGAAAGCGTGTCACAACAGGTAGCATAACTTCTTTTTTGTTTTTTCAATTTCTTTCTTACCTTATTGTGCAATCTGATTCTTCTAAAATTCTTGGTTGATGCAGGGGAGATGCTGGTTGGACCAGCAAGAGCACTTTTCATGGATGAGATATCAACTGGTTTGGATAGTTCGACAACCTTCCAAATTGTGAATTCACTTAAGCAATTCATCCACATTCTCAATGGGACTGCTTTCATATCTCTCCTCCAGCCAGCACCAGAAACTTATGAACTCTTTGATGAGATTATTCTCCTATCGGATGGGCAGATTGTGTACCAGGGACCCCGTGAATCTGTGCTCGAGTTTTTCGAATCTCTCGGTTTCAAATGTCCTGAAAGGAAGGGTGTAGCTGACTTCTTGCAAGAGGTCAGTCTGGCTTCATTCAAAACTTTTTTCCTGACTCACATTTGTTTCTTGACTCTTTAGTTTTGAACAAAGCTTGGTTGGACTATATTTTAATGGTTTTGACAGGTGACATCAAGGAAAGATCAACAACAATACTGGACACGCAAAGATGAACCTTACAGATTTATCACTGTCGATGAATTTGTCGAGGCATTCCGCTCATTCCATGTTGGTCAGAAGCTAGCAGATGAACTTGCCATCCCATTTGATAAGAGTATGAGTCACCCTGCTGCCTTAAGTACCAACAAATATGGTGTTAGCAATAAGGAACTATTGAAAGCCTGCATATCAAGGGAATTACTGCTTATGAAAAGAAACTCTTTTGTCTACATTTTCAAGTTGATACAGGTTGGTAATAATGGTTTTCATAAAAAGTTTCTAATCATTTCAGCAATTCAATCGATCTGATCTTTGTTTTTTTTTTTTTGTTTTTTTTTTGCAGCTTACAATTGTGGCATTCATATCAATGACAGTCTTCCTGCGTACTGAGATGCACAAAAATACAGTAATTGATGGTGGGATTTTTGTTGGTGCTTTGTTCTATGCTCTCAACAATATTATGTTCAATGGTTTCTCAGAGCTTGCCATGACTGTCATGAAGCTTCCTGTATTTTACAAGCAAAGAGACCTCCTTTTGTATCCTCCATGGGCATATTCACTGCCCACATGGATCCTAAAGATTCCCATTACACTAGTTGAAGTTGCTATTTGGACGTTCACAACATACTATGTCATAGGCTTTGACCCAAATGTTGGAAGGTAAAACCAGATGGAAAGCTGTTAATAGTGTCTACTGAAAGTATAGTTGTTCTTTTTTTTGGAAATTTTAGTGTAGTGGTAACTTTCTGCCGATTCGATTGTTCTTACTGCAGGCTTTTCAAACAGTACCTTCTACTCATATGTGTTAACCAAATGGCATCTGGATTTTTTCGATTGATTGCTTCAATAGGGAGGAACATGGTTGTTTCGATGACATTCGGGGCCTTTGCATTACTTGTACTCTTGGTTCTGAGTGGATTTATCTTGTCACGAGGTAATAATGGTTATGGAGTAACACATAGAGATTTCATTTGCTTTCTCCCACCTCCATGTTTTAGATTCAACCTCATAATATGAGCTTCTTTCTTTGTCACAGACAACATAAAAAAGTGGTGGATATGGGGCTATTGGATCTCTCCCTTGATGTATGGGCAAAATGCATTAGTAGTGAATGAGTTTCTTGGGAAAAGCTGGGCACAGGTAAGGGTCCATTTTCCACCGGCCTCCTCCTGTAAGCAAGAACCTAAATGAAAATTAATAATGGGAAGGATAGATCAAATGAGGTTTATTTTTTTTTTTTTCAATGTTACAGATTCTACCTAATGGAGAGACTCTAGGAGTTGCAGTCTTGAAATCTCGTGCCGTTTTCACTGAAGCATACTGGTATTGGATTGGAGTAGGGGCATTGATTGGTTATGTTTTCCTGTTCAATGGTTTATTCACTGTGGCTCTCACTTATCTAAATCGTGAGTATAATTTATTTATTTATTTATTTATTTTTGTTTGATTAGTGATTCAGTTCACCTTTTCATCATTTCTAATAACTGGATAATCTTATTGTAGCATCTGGGAAACCTCAGGCAATTATAACTGAAGAGAGTTTGAATGATAAAAATGCCAGCAGAAATGGAGAAATGATTGAGCTATCACCGAGAGGAAAGAGCTCCATGGGTAGGAATTCATCTAGAGGTAGTCAAGTCAAAAGCATATTTCCTCCCCTTACTTTCTTTTTCTACCTCCTCCACATTAATTTTGATCAAAATAACAAACAGGAGGTACGTCAGCTGAGTCTTCCTCTTCCAATCATCAGAACAGGAAGCGGGGAATGGTTCTTCCGTTTGAGCCTCTTTCCTTCACATTTGATGAAATCAGATACTCCGTAGATATGCCACAGGTAGCTTTACATTTCCATTTGGCAATTATGAATACCAAAGTATGAGGAATTATTTCTTCAGAATCCTATTGATGCATTAATTATTACTGGTAGGAAATGAAAGCACGAGGTGTTACAGAGGATAGGCTGGAACTTCTTAGGGGAGTGAGTGGAGCTTTTAGGCCAGGAGTCCTTACATCTCTAATGGGTGTTAGTGGAGCTGGTAAAACCACTTTGATGGATGTATTGGCTGGAAGGAAAACTGGAGGATACATTGAAGGAAGCATCAAAGTATCTGGATACCCAAAGAAACAAGAAACTTTTGCTCGTATATCAGGATATTGTGAGCAAAATGACATCCACTCTCCCCATGTTACAGTCTACGAATCCTTGGTTTATTCGGCTTGGCTTCGGTTAGCTCCAGAAATCAATTCTTCCACTAGAAAGGTATATATATGGGAGAATAGATTTTATAATCCTTCTGTTGCTCTTTTTTGAATCTGTTCAGTGCTAAACTAATTGGTAAACCAATTAATTAATGATTGCAGATGTTCATTGAAGAGGTCATGGACCTTGTAGAGCTGGACTCATTGAGGGAAGCACTAATTGGGCTTCCCGGTGTAAATGGTCTCTCAACAGAGCAGCGCAAGAGGATAACAATCGCTGTTGAACTTGTTGCCAACCCTTCAATTATATTCATGGATGAGCCTACCTCTGGACTTGATGCAAGGGCTGCAGCAATAGTGATGAGAACAGTGAGAAACATAGTGGACACTGGACGCACTGTGGTGTGCACCATCCACCAGCCAAGCATTGACATATTTGATGCTTTTGATGAGGTTAGAAATTTTTCAGATTAATTAGTACACCAACCAGTATTCTGTTATGGCTTTTGTAGTACTTCTTACCTAATACTTGTGCTATTAATATGGTGTAACAACAGCTATTCTTACTGAAGCAAGGTGGAGAAGAAATATATGTGGGCCCAATGGGGAAGCACGCTTGTCATTTGATCAAGTACTTTGAGGTGAGTGAGGCAAACTATGGAAATTGGATTACAGTAAAGTAGCTAAAACGCTCGAGACTTTTCAGCCTTTATACGGTTATTGCTAAATATTAATTGTGTTTCATCTAGGGAATCAAAGGAGTCAGTAAGATAACAGATGGTTATAATCCAGCAACATGGATGTTGGAGGTGACAACAACAGCCCAAGAAGCAGCTTTGGGGGTCAACTTCGCCGAAATATATAAGAACTCAGAATTGTACAGGTTATTCAATCGTAAATTTCCTTTTCGATGTGCCACAGCTAACAGTTAGATTGTGGTTATAGATATTATTAATATTCATTAAATTGATTATTCAGGAGAAACAAAGAAATGATTGATGAATTGAGTAAACCTACCACTGGTTCCAAAGATCTCTATTTCTCTACTCAGTACTCTCAGTCTTTCTTCATCCAATGTATAGCTTGTCTATGGAAACAACATTGGTCATACTGGCGAAACCCACCTTACACTTTTGTAAGGATGTTCTTCACAACTTTCATAGCTCTGATGCTCGGGTCAATGTTTTGGGGTCTTGGATCTAAAACGTAAGTCCATTTGTAGTGCAGTCCAAACTTTTTACATCCCTCTGTTGATGTGTTAGCAATTAATTTGATTTTAATTTTGGATATTGCAGGCAGAGGGAACAGGACTTATTTAATGCAATGGGTTCTATGTATAGTGCTGTTATATTTCTAGGGATACAAAATGGAGGATCAGTGCAACCAATTGTAGATATTGAACGTACAGTATTTTATAGGGAGAGAGCTGCTGGAATGTATTCAGCTTTGGCATATGCCTTTGCCCAAGTAATCACATTTCTTTTAATATTCTCATCATCATAATTTTTTGTTTTTTGGGGTACTCTCATCAACATCATGAGTTTGATCATGTTCCTGGTGCAGGTCACGATTGAGATTCCACATATTTTCGTCCAGACTTTAATATATGGAGTTATAGTGTATTCAATGATCGGATTCCAATGGACGGTTGCGAAATTCTTTTGGTATATATTCTTCATGTATTTCACATTGTTATACTTCACCTTTTATGGTATGATGACAGTGGGTATTACACCCAACCAACACATCGCTTCTATAGTTTCTTCGGCATTCTATGCAATATGGAACCTTTTCTCAGGATTCATAATTCCAAGACCAGTAAGTTCCAACAATTCTTTCCCATTTTAGAGTTTAGAAAAAAAAAAAAAAAAAAAAACATATATAATGAACTTTTTGTTTTTTTTTACATTGCAGAGGATTCCTATATGGTGGAGGTGGTACTACTGGGCTTGCCCTGTTGCTTGGACATTGTATGGATTGGTGGTGTCACAATTTGGAGATATACAAGACACACTTGAATCAGGGGAGCTGACAGTTCAAGAATTTCTGAGTAGTTATTTTGGATTCCGACATGATTTTTTAGGAGTGGTTGCAATCGTAGTTGTTGGGTTCAATGTGCTTTTTGCATTCGTCTTTGCTTTTGCGATAAAGGCATTTAACTTCCAGAGAAGATAGGCAGATTCTGCAATTGGGAGACATTAAATCAAGTGGTAGGCAGTCTTTGGAGCCATGTATAGAACATATCTCAAGATTCTGAACGTTAACTTGTAGAAACAAGCTAAGAATATTTCATGGGTTCAAAGTCTGATTGTTATTTCATTGTATCACATTACATGTAAAGACAAAAAAGAATTTCCTTTGATACTATATTGTGTTGAACAACAAAAAATTGATATTTTCTTTTTGTTTTACTCTGGAAGTAGGAACTTTCATTATCCTTTATTTCAGTAAGCATCTGCCTTTTGTACTGATAATGTTGGCAATAAAATCTGGAGGAGTCAACCAGTGTTTATCTTCTTAACAATATTTATTTTTGGGCTCTTTTTACAAACTGATTGTGATGTTTTAAATATTTTCATGAACTTTCTGAAGTCATTGTAATGTCACGCATCCCGGGATAAGGGAAGGTGCAACCCTCACGGGCGCTAATTGTAAAACTATAATAATTTTAACCAATTTACCAATGAAACTGATGAAGCATCCGATCTAACGGATCAGATAGACCATGGCCGCAACCACCCGAAGGCGGTTAGACGCTCCATGCGGACCCGCAACCTCCCCAGCGTCTTTGCCACCTCATCTAGGCACCACATTAGCAGCATTAGCCACCTCCTCTCCTTGGACCACAAGTCATTGGCGCCCTCACATCTTGGCGTATCTCTTTAGTTTCCTTAGTTGTTGGTTTCCTATTTGTTAGTTCCTATATTTAAGTTAGGATACTTTATGTAACGCAACTTGAGTTGTAAGTCTAATAGTTTAGGAAAGTTTCTATTATTGTCTTAATTCCTAGTTGCTATTATCTTTCTTACCATACACTTGTAATCGGCACTTTATGGGTATTTAATCCCCATCAATGGAATAGAATGGGTAGTTGAATTTATAAGAAATTAAGTTGTTGAAGCTTAAGCTCCAATCGATCCTTAAAGAGATCACCCCCCCAAGACCTTGAAGAGTCTTCATCAGCAGCCTTGGAAGAGCTACCATGCACCTTGAAGAATGCTTCTACCCACAGCCTAGAAGAGCTGCTCCCACTCCATCTTCCATCTCCACGCCTTACTCTTCTCTCTCTCATTCACGTTTCTCACAACCAGCCCCATTCCCTTCACGCCCTCCATTCCCTAGCACATGTGATATCGATTTTCCCTCTTTTAGTCTCTCTTCTATTGAGCGATCCTCACCTCTTTGAAGGAGGTTCCCATTATTTGGTATCAAAGCCAGATAGAAGAGAAGATAGTTCTCATGGCACCACGTTGTGGAGGACGTACAGCCCGTGTTAAAGATGTTGAAGCACGCGACGAAGCTTCCCAAACAAAGACAACCCTTCTTCGACGTCAGGTTGCGGAACTAAACCGTGAACTTGAGTTGATGCACACTGCTTCTCAACGTACAAGTAATTTAGAGGAAGAAGAAGAAGAAGATGGTGATAGCCATTCCTCTACAGATGAAGACCTGCGCCATGTTCGGGAAAGAGGACTGCGAGCTAGAAATCAATGCCCTCCTCAACCTCCACGTGAGTAGGATTAAAACCGTAAACTAAAGGGAGATATACCAGATTTCACAGGTAATGAATCACCTGATGAAGTTGTTGATTGGCTTACTCTAGTCAATGAAGTTTTTGAGCACCGCGAAGTTCCTAAGAATAAGCGCGTAGGTCTCATCGTCATGTGATTCAGAGGCAAAGCAATTGCATGGTTTCGCCAAGAGAAGAAGACACGCCAAAGCGACGGTAAAGCTCCAATCACCCAATGATAGCATATGGAAGAGAAGCTTCAGAAGCACTTTCTACCTACTAGCTACAATAGAGAGCTCTACCAACGTTACCAGAATCTTCGGCAAGGTACTCGTACTGTAGATCAGTACACTAGTAAGTTCAATGAATTGCTTATCTGCAACAACATTAATGATACCGAAGAGATGCTTGTGAGCAAATATTTGGGTGGTCTGCAACCTCAAATCCAGGAAGTGCTTGAGGTCCTTGATATATGAGACTTAGGCGATGCTCATCAGCGCGTGGTGAAGATTGAGAAGTTGCGGCAGCGAAGACAACCTTCCTCTTTAGGCAACCAACAATTTTCCCCTTCCTCCATCAAGAGTACGGGTACTTACGACCCACTTTTTAGTCAAGCTCCAGCAGCCCAACAGTCAGCACCAAAGGCGTCACAGCCTCCTGCGTCGACTCTTGGTACGCAACCCAATAAGACTGCACCACCCTCTCTCTCTACCCAACAACCCACTTCTCCTCTTAAGTGCTATGCTTGTGGAGAGTTAGGGCATCGTGCAAGTAATTATTGTACTGTTAAGAACAAACCAGCTGGCAAAGGACTTTTGTTGGAGAATGATCTTGAGGCTCTAGATGATGATGAAGCTAATTTGGAAGATCCCCATTATGATAGTTTAGGCAATCCAGAAGGAGAAATTCTTCATGCAGACACCGGTGAATTTCTTATGATGAGAAAGGTGTTTCTCACTCCCTGCCATGAACCTAATGACCATTGGCTCCACAACAACATATTCCAATCCGCATGCACTGTAGCTGGGAAGATGTGCCAATTGATTATTGATTCTAGATGTTGTGAGAACGTTGTTTCTGAAGAGGCAGTTCGAAAATTGCAGCTAGAACAGAAAGATCGTCCTACTCCTTACAAGATAACTTGGTTGAAGAAAGGCATATAGGCAATTGTATCAAAACGATGATTGGTTGCAATGTTGCATTATCTATAGCTTCTACCTACTTTGACAAGATTTGGTGTGATGTATTGCCTATGGATGCTAGTCATATTTTGCTTGGACGCCCTTGGCAATTTGATAGAAAGACCTTGCATGATGGGTATATGAACACTTATTCTTTTGTGTATGATGGGAAGAAAATTGTTTTAGTCCCATCTAAATAGTCTTTTAAATCCCCTCTAACCGAATATGGTTCTTCTAATTTACTTACATTGAGGGATTTACGGGGTGCTATGACCGATGTGGATGTGGTGTATATGCTTTTGAATAAGTCTATAGATGATGGTGCTTCACATATTGTGCCTGAAAAGGCGAAGCCCCTATTGATTGAATTTCATGATGTGTTTGATGACCTTCCCATTGGCCTACTCCCTATGAGAGATATCCAGCACCAAATTGATTTGGTTCCTGGAGCTCAATTTCCTAACTTGCCTTATTATAGGATGAGTCAGACTAAACATGCAGAACTACACCGGCAAGTTACAGAGTTAATGAGTGGAGGCTTCATTCACGAAAGCCTTAGCCCTTGTGCTATACCGGCTCTTTTGGTTCCAAAGAAGAACGGTACATGGAGAATGTGTGTGGATAGTAGAGCAATTAACAAGATCACTGTTAAGTACCGCTTCCCTATTCCACGTCTTGACGATCTACTGGACCAACTTACTGGTTCTACTATTTTCTCTAAGTTAGATCTCAAGATTGGTTATCATCAGATCCGGATTAGACCAGGGGATGAGTGGAAGACTGTATTCAAGACACGTAACGGACTGTTTGAATGGCTGGTAATGCCCTTTGGTTTATCTAATGCTCCTTCTACATTCATGCGCTTTATAACACAAATTTTGAAGCCATTTTTGGGCCGCTTTGCTGTAGTATATTTTGATGATATACTTGTGTTTAGTAAATCTATTGATGAGCACTTGCAGCATCTTACCACTATCCTATCTGTGTTGAGGAAAGAGCATCTGTTTGTAGCTCCAAAGAAGTGTTGTTTCTTTAAGACAAAGATCCTCTGCTTGGGATTCAATGTTTCTGATGATGGCATTACAGTTGATGATGCCGAGATTAAGGTCATATTTGATTGGCCTACTCCTTCCTTTATATTTGATGTTCGTAGCTTTCATGAGCTTGCTTCATTTTATCAGAGATTTATTTCACATTTTAGTTCCATTGGAGAACCACTTACAGCTTGCATGAAAAAGGGTGTATTTGAGTGGACTAGTGCAACCCAGAAGAGATTTGAGCAATTGAAGGAGAAGCTGATTACAGCTCCAGTTTTAGCTTTACCTAACTTTGACCTTGTGTTTGAGGTTCATTGTGATGCATCAGGTACAGGCATTGGCACCATTCTTAGTCAAAGTGGTTGCCCCATTACTTATTTCAGTGAGAAGCTTAGCGGCACAAAGCTTCGTTACAACACCTATGATCTAGAGTTTTATGCTATTTTTCGCACTCTAGAGCATTGGCGGTCCTACTTGAGCCATCGGGAATTTGTTATTTATACCGACCATGAAGCATTGAAGTATCTTGCAGGTCAACAAAAGCTTACTCAACACGCGAAGTGGCAAAGTTTCTTCAAGAGTTCACTTTCAATATCAAGCACAAGGCTGGCACTCAAAATCAAGTGGCGGATGCTCTTAGCCGGAAGAAGAGTTTGTTTTCCACCATGCGCAACACCACCCTTGGCTTTGATACTTTCCAGGACCTCTATGAATGTGATCCTTACTTTTCTAAAGTGTTGATTGAAGTACAAGGAAGGGCCACTACCGATTTTGTCATCCATAATGGATTTCTCTTCAAAAGAAATCGGTTGTGTATTCCAGATTGTTCTCTTCGTCTGAAGGTGCTTGCAGATATACATAATGGAGGACACTTTGGAAGAGTCAAGACTCTACAACTTGTAGCTTCCCGATATTTTTGGCCTAAGCTTGCCAAGGATGTGCAGTGTTTGTCCAGTAGTGCCAGATTTGTCAGACATTGAAGGGACAATCCACCAATGCAAGCTTGTATATGCCATTGCCCATCCGTACCATACCACGGGCTGATATCTCTGTGGACTTTGTGCTTGGGTTACCTAGAACTCAAACAGGTATGGATTCCATTTTTGTTGTTGTTGATCGCTTCTCTAAGATGGCCCATCTCATTCCTTGTCGGAAGACGATAGACGCATCCCACATTACAGACTTATTCTTTAGAGAGGCCTTCAAGTTGCATGGTTTCCTCATACCGTTACTTCTGATAAAGACACCAAGTTCCTTAGTCACTTTTGGCGACAATTGTAGAAAAGTGTTGGAACGGCCTTACAGTTCAGTTCAGTCTTTCATCCACAAAATGATGGCCAAACTGAAGTTGTGAACCGCTCTTTGGGAAATTTGCTTCGTAGTTTGATTGATGACAATCCCCACTCTTGGGAGCATAGGCTATCCTTGGGTGAGTTTGCATTCAATAGTTCAGTGAATCGCTCCACTAGCCTTAGTCCCTTCATGATT
Organism: Telopea speciosissima; assembly: GCF_018873765.1. Taxonomy (NCBI): domain Eukaryota; kingdom Viridiplantae; phylum Streptophyta; class Magnoliopsida; order Proteales; family Proteaceae; genus Telopea; species Telopea speciosissima. The sequence continues at coordinate 12,737,745 of NC_057926.1, forward strand.
GTTTATGGCCAGCAACCTACATCTACAGTACTGGACCTTGCCTCAATTCCATTTCTAGATAAACCATTTGTACAGGTCGAAGAAATTGCATTTAAGTTGCGGCGTATTCATGATGAAGTGCATCAGAAGTTGGTGACTAGTACCGCTACCTACAAGCAAGTAGCCGATCAGTGGAGTCAACAAGTTCTATTTGAGCCAGGTGATTATGTATGTGCTTTCTTGCCTCCTGAACGTCAACCTGCTGGTAGCTATGGCAAGCTCAACGATAGGAAAATTGGACCTTTGGAGGTCTTAGAGTGTATCAATGACAATGCCTATCGCATGGAATTGCCCTCTCAGATTCGCACTCATAATGTGTTCAATGTGCGGCACTTGACTCCCTACCATGGTGATTCCTCCGATGACAGTACTGCAAATTCGGGGACGAATTCTTCTAAACTTGGAGGGAATGATGTAGCATCCGATCTAGCGTATCAAATGGAACACGGCCGCAACTACCAGAAGGCGGTTAGACGCTCCACACGGACCCGCCAACCTCCCCAGCGTCTTCGCCACCTCACCTAGGCACCACATCAGCAGCATTAGCCACCTCCTCTCGTTGGAGCACAAGTCAACCTCCTCTCCTTGGAGCGCAAGTCATTGGCACCCTCACATCTTGGTATCTCTTTAGTTTTCTTAGTTGTTGGTTTCCTATTTGTTAGTTCCTATATTTAAGTTAGGATACTTTATGTAACGCCAAGTCCAATAGTTTAGGAAAGTTTGTCTTAATTCCTAGTTGCTATTTTCTCTCTTACCATACACTTGTAATCGGCACTTTATGGGTATTTAATCCCCATCAATGGAATAGAATGGGTAGTTTAATTTATAAGAAATTAAATTGTTGAAGCTTAAGCTGCAATCGATCCTTGAAGAGATCAACCCCCCCAGACCTTGAAGAGTCTTCATCAGTAGCCTTGAAGAGCTACCACTAGCCTTGAAGGGTGCCTCTACCCGCAGCCTAGAAGAGCTGCTCCCACTCCATCTCCCATCTCCACGCCTCACTCTTTTCTCTCTCATTCATGTTTCTCACAACCAGCTCCATTCCCTTCACACCCTCCATTGCCTAGCACATGTGATATCGATTTTCCCTCTTTCAATCTCTCTTCTATTGATCGATCATCAACCTCTTTGAAGGAGGTTCCCATTAGAAACACAATTAACTAACTCCCATCAAGTTATACCATTTCATTAGTCTTACATATTCGTCAGAGTACGACATATGGAGATATATTAACATAAATACAAGGGGATCACATTCTTGAAACTCTTATTATTTCATATGTTTGCTAGAGAGACCTAACTTAGGCATCGGAGTCTCCCACTGGTACCCCACCGACACTCATCTCCTTTGTCTGTTTATCATCTTGTGCAGGTTCCATTCCTAGAGGACCCCTCCAACGGTTTCTTGACACAACATGAGCCTTGGTGTTTCTACTACAACTTTGAGATCTCTTCAAAGCAAAGAGATTTTTTGAGATGTGATGTCTGTGGTGAGAACTTGGTTTGACTTCTTGTGAGGTAATCCCTTTTGTATTGTCTCTAATTGCTTGTACATCTCAAGTTTGGGTAAAAACTTGAGAGAAACATTATGCTCCTATTTTTTCTCATAGTGGAATGGTGCAAGATTTATTCCATGATTTTTTTGCTTTACACTAGGGGGTTTTCTATGTAAAATTCTTGGTGTTGATTGTGTGATTATTCTCTTGCAATTTTATTTCTCTTATTTGCTTGGGATAAATTTGTTTAACAATTTTTACATTGAATTATTGGTTTCTCAATTCACACTAGACAAGTAGGTCTAATTAATCCCTACCCTTTCCATTCTCTTTCTCTTTCATTACCTAATTTGTGTGGGGCACATTCAAAAAAGCAATTCGTGGGATTCACTATTTTCTACGGTGTTTTAATATGTCGATATAGAGGGGGTGGATGATATTGATCAAGAGCCCAACATGTAAACTACAAATACCCATCCTCAGTTTCTATAAAAAAAAAAAAAGGGCTCATGTTCTCTGTGTCGTAGCACAAGCTGCGCCCTGACACATGGGTCTCCCACTCAGGGGCAGGGTGGTCATTGCATCCACCCTCATGTATCTGGGTGTAGCCTGTGCCCCCAGCACAGCACAGACAACATTCTCCCAAAAAAAGTGGATCCCACGTCGGCACAGGCCGATTACATATACTGCAAAGGTGTTTCATTGGTAGAAAATAAAAATAAAATCTTTTAAATGGCTAAGGTTGGTCCACGTGTCTTCTCCGTAGTTGCCTACTACGAAAGGGTGAGACAGAGATAAGGAAGAAAGGGAGAGACAGAGATAAGGAAGAAGAAGACCCTGTGGGAGAGAGAGAGAGAGAGCCGAGAAGTGTTACCCGTTCCCTCGTCGATTGAGAGGGAGATATGGCGAGCGACGAAGAGAACGGTAAGGGCTATGCGGTAACTTGGGGGTTGACAGCGAAGCCGTGTGACTCGTGTAAATCGGCGGCAGCATTACTCTTCTGCCGAGCTGACTCCGCCTTCCTCTGCATAGGTTGCGAAGCAAAGGTCCATGAAGCAAACAAGCTCGCGTCCCGGCACGAGAGAGTGTGGATGTGTGAGGTCGGCGAACAAGCCCCAGCAAGCGTATCCTGCAAAGCCGACGCTGCAACTCTCTGCGTCACCTGCGACCGCGACATCCACTCGGCAAACCCACTCGCTCGGCGACACGAACGATTCCCAATCGTCCCTTTCTACGAACCCGCCGCCTGTGCCGTCAAATCCAACGCCGTCAATCTCCTTTCCCCCGTAAAATCCAACGGTGACAACAACGACGACGAAGACGATGACCTTAACGACACCGATGGTGACAGTGAAGAAGCCGAGGCTGCTGCGTGGCTGTTATCAAACCCTAACCCAAAGGCTTCTATGAAATTTGGAGACTATTTCTTCCCAGACATGGATCTCGACTACACAGCTCCTTCCATGGTAACTGATAGTGTAGTTCCCGTGCAGACAAAACCCCTTTTGCTGCCAATCGTCAACCCTTCTTCCGACAACTGCTACGAAGTCGATTTCGGCCGATCCAAGTCTTGTTACAGTTACACCACCCCTACTCTCAGCCAGAGCGTAAAATTCTGCTCTTTTGCTTGCACTGGTTTGTTAGATTAGTCATTTAATGTTTACTGATTTGGGTCTTTGTTTTTGCTCTGTTTTGTTCAGGTTTCTTCGTCGTCGCTTGATGTGGGGGTTGTGCCTGATAATGGAAATTCCATGGCGGACATATCGAACCCGTTTGGGAAGCATGTGACAAGTTCTACTGCAAATCAAGCGTCGCAGCTTTCGGGTTTGGACAGGAAAGCAAGGGTTTTGAGGTACAGAGAGAAGAGAAAGAACAGGAAGTTTGAGAAGACAATAAGGTACGCTTCGAGGAAAGCGTACGCAGAGACAAGGCCGAGGGTCAAAGGGAGGTTTGCGAAGCGGACTGATATTGAAGTCGAGGTTGATACCCTCTACAAATCTGGTGCTGCTTTAATGTCTGATGCTGGTTATGGTATCGTCCCTTCCTTTTGAATCATGAAAAGAGGAAGAAAAAGGTCTTCTGAGTTTTTCTCATTCTTGTTCCTGTGTTTATCATAGATTGGAATTAGAGAAAACGAGAGAAGAAATCCGTTTTTTCTTCTTTTTCTCAGTTTTTTTTTTTTTTTTTGTTGTTGTTTGGTATTTATATGTAAATTAAGCTTGATCGGTGGGAAAACTAACCATCGATTTGCATCTGTTTATCTACTGAGCTTTTTGGCTTCTGGGAATCTTTGGGGATAAAGCCGCCTTGCTTTTTTTTCTCGGTTGTTTTTGCTGTTTATAGCTTTTCTGTGTCTCTCTTTTGCACTTTAGTTTTCACTTTTATCAAATCAGTGTATCTGTTTCTTGATCGCCATTGGTTCAAGATCAATCTGCTCTGTTGCATTTTTTTAAACTTTCAAAACGCTTTATTTGACTCAGACTTGCCTAGTAACCTTTATTTATTAATTTTCTTTTCTTTTTAAAATGCACAGTAACCTTTAAGAAAAAAGAAAAACTGACAATTCGTAGGAATTTCAGCTGGGCTGGAAGTTTACGCGTGCCGATCATTAACAGGAATAGTGGACTCTTCCCCCTTAGCAGCAGTAACGATTGCTGAATGAGTATAAAGACAAGTTGGTGTGGCTTGGAACTTCTACTGGAAACTTCTCTGTGGCTTCTGCTTATCTTCTGGCAATCTAGGAAAGTCTTCACCCTCCTAACCCAGTTTGGCTTAAGCTTTGGCACCTCCCTGCAGCCCCGAAGATTCAACGTCTCTTATGGAAAACTCTTCATATGAAGCTTTCATTACCAGATCTCTTGAACTAGAGGGGGTTCAATCTGAATCCACTATGCGCTTTATGTCTAGAACAAGTTCAATATGCAAATCATCTATTTTTTGAATGCTCAATCATCAAAGGTATCTGGCGTCAGACGGGTGTCATCACTCTCTTCTCTAATCAAGATATTGGATTAGGAATCAGAGCGGCAGTTAATCTCCCCAAGGAATCCCGCAGGGAGGACTGTGCAAAGGCATCCCTTTTCTGCAGCATTATTTGGTTTATCTGGAATGACTACTGGGATCTTATCTATAGACAACTGAATTTTAATCCTCGACATATCATTCTGAGAGCCAATGCACATTCAAGAGAACATCTGATCCTTTCCAAGCCTAGAGCTAGAAGAAATATTCCTCCTCAATTCCCGTTTGTCAAGTTTAATGTGGACGGAGCTAGTAAGGTAATCCAAGTCCGGCAAGCATTGGAGTGTGTAGATCTGCAACCGATTCAGTTGTCTGTGGGTTTTCTCATGGCATTGGTTATTCTACTGCCTTGGTTGCAGAAGCTTTAAGCTATTCGCCGTGCGATGCAGATTGCGGTTGATTTGCGGCTTTTATACCTCATCATTGAAAGTGACAATCTCCTGCTAATCAACACTCTCTTGGGTGCCTCTCTTACTGTTCCTTGGAGAGTTAAGCCTATAGTTGAAGACTGCAGAGCTTTATGTCATAGTTTTTTGAATATTTCCTTTGTTCACTCTTTGAGGGAAGCCAACACTATAACGGACCACTTAGCTACGTTGGGTGGTTCCACTCAATAGAACCTTGTACTGGATGGGTCCCCCTCCTTGTATTTTGCTTTCACTATTTGCTGGTTCGTCTAGGATTGTTATCCAGCGATAATAAAATTTCTGTACCAAAAAAAAAAAATTTGCTGAATTAGTATGAATTTTCCAAAATAACCTTCCATTTATAAAAAAATAACAGAGACATCCTTCTGTACCTTAGTCAAATGAGATAGTCAGACACTGATTTTCATGCGGTAATGAAAAACCTCAAAAAAGGATACTGACGTTGGAAATAAAAGTGACGCATTAGGGTATTAGGGTCCAAAAAAAAAAGGCTATTTGTAGAATTGCTGCCAGTAGTAAAGCAACACAAATCTTCTACGGTGTGCTGTTCTGTCCAGCCTGTGCTGCGTAGACATAGGGCTACACATAATGACCGTCTTACCTCTACTCAAGTAGGGATAAAGCGTTCAATGCGCACCACCTTGTGTCTACGCAGCACAGATAGTGTGCACCGTAGTAGATCTGGATCCTAATGGAATTTGCCGTATGTGTAGGAGAATTACATGGAAAAACCACCCAAAGGTCATGAACTTCCCATTGTAAATTTTTTGGAATTGATCCCTTTGTAAATTTTTTTTGGGAAAAAGTTCTCTGTCGGGAGTGTGGCTTACGCCAGTACTCCCATGAGTCTATCTCTTTCCTCCCCATGTAAAAAGACACCTCTGTCCCCTTATTTTAAGGAGGAGAGAGATAGACACATAAGAATACTGGTGTAGGCCACACTCCCGTACAGAAAACTGCTTTCCTTGGGGATGTAGTAGAATCTTTGATACCCATCCGATTGTCAAATTTGTATCGTACAAGAGGAGGGGCCACTCACTCATTGATCTGTATCTAGGTTTCTTTCGTGAACAGTGTGGGAAGCCATTCCTACTTGGACAACTTATCTGCCATGTGACAATATTAGATGCATGTGCCATGGCCTTAATAACCTTTCCAAAAGTATCTCCCACGGGCCCACTCATTCATTAATCCATATGGGGTGGTCGGCGGAGATTGTGGTAAGTAAATTCTACACGGGCAATGTATCAGCCCTGTGAAACTACTATTTTTTTTTGGAAAAAATGTCGTAGCGCGACCTATAAATGCACCGTTATATAAGTCGATCTTAACCATTGAGTTAACTGAAAGGTAAATCGGTTAAATGCAGTAATCTTTACCGGTTAGTAAAGTAATTTTTTGAAAAAAATATACCTTTTACTGGAGATACCGGAGGTAATCAACACAGATTGAAAAACAAAAAAAAAAAAAAAGTTAGAATCGAGGAACAAAGGTCGCGATCTCTGGTTTTGGTCGGGAAGAGCTGGTTTTTCGGCGATCCTTCTTCCGTCTCTGACCGGTAAAATCTCCCGGTATATGAAGGTTAGATGTCTATCCCTTTCCTGGCAATCTTTCTTCTTCTATTGAAGTGATTGTTCATATATACGATGTTTATAGAGTTTGTTCTCTGTTTCCTTCTCTCAGTTTCTCATTTTATGATTTATAAATCTCAAGTTGAACAGTTCGATATGTTTAGGAGTTGATCGATTGATTAAATTTTATCTTGATATTAGAAGAAAGACTAGCCTGGCTTAGGGATTAATCAGCATTTGTTAACGATTTTGCCGAAACCCTAGATTTGCATTCCCCCAAACTGTGAGAGCACTTGTTTAGGAACTCTTCCGCTAATTGATTTTATTTTGCTGTAGCCCATAGTAAATATGACTGAATTCTTTGCCTGATTTAGAACTTTAGCATGCCTTGAGTAGAGAGTTTAAAAAATTCTTGCTAAACTGCTTACCAGTCGGCTCCAATTTGTGATTTCGAACATGATTAGTGCTAATCAAACCTCCTCAAAGGCCATAGCATTATTAAAAAATTATTTTGCTGTCTCATGAACTAGTCAGGGAGTTCAATAGAGGCAGGGGTCCTCAGAGAATATGTCTGAATGTTGATCTAAGGAAAGAAGAATGAAAATAAAGAGAGCATTATTACTTACATTTTGCTGGCTCATGAACTAGTCAGGGAGTTCAGTAGAGGCAGGGGTCCTCAGAGAATGTATCTGAAGGTTGATGTGAGGAAAGAAGAATGAAAATAAAGAGAGTGATGGTGGAGATGGACCAATATAGGATCCATCCATTTCAGAGACATGGAGTGTATCAATTATATATGATGCATCTAGTGGAATAAAATTGTTAATATGGTCGAAAATCTTGAAGTGGGATCTGATTAATATCGAAAGTCTTTACTTGTAGTCAAATGAGCATGAAAATTTGTGAACTCTGAAAGTTTTGAAGGAAACTAGAAGAATAACAGTGCCCAATCATTGAACTCAAGAGTATGATTGAATTAGGAGAAAAGAAACTGAAACTCAAGAGTATCATTTAACTAAGAAACCTAGGGAGTTTATAGGAATAAGAATATACATAAAGGTGAAAACCAGCCTTTTCTATGTTAAAACTTATTAAAGCTTCTTCATGCATGAACATTGTCTTCTTCACGGATTCTCTGTTGAATTCTTCAAAAAGTTGATCCATGGAGTGTTGAAACTTGTTAAAACCATCAATTTCTATGTTTTGCTTCAATAATTTCTTCTGGAAAAACTCCTAAGAATCTGTAGTATTTACAGCATGTTGGTTGGTACTCTTTGGTATGCTGGCTAAACAAGGTATGATTGAATTAGGGGGGGGGGTGTTAAATCTTTGCACTATTGAAGCCTTATTTGGAGCCAGCAACATGAATCCAGTTAGATTGTCCACAAATCAGGGTGAGTAAACAGGCTTTGGCTGAGATTTTCTGCCACCTCAAGGTTGGAAGAAAATGATTGACCTCCCCCCTTAAGGCCCACCCCCCTAAGGGATTAACTGTGTATTGGATTTCTGTTCTTATGGCTGAAATGGTAAAAAGAATAACTACTTAACTAGAACCTTTAATAGAATCTACAATATAACATGTTGCAAGCCAATAAATTTATGACATTCTTGTGATAGGTTCCACATCTTCAATTTATTCACAATTGGTAACATGTTGACTAATTGTGAATTAAATATGATTTGGATTACAACAAAAGGTAAAATAAAATAAAAATCAGACATGGTCTTTGATAAACCAAAAATACACAGGCCAGTCCAGAGATACCATGTCTACTGACCCAAAGGAGAGGTTGGCCCAAGCCGGGCCACGACAGAACCCATTCGGCAAATCCAACAGGAATAGACCCAAGAAATCATCCAAAGACCAAGTTTTCCATGCAAGCCAACGAGGTCCAACCATGATGTCACCGCCAAGGTCTACGTCATCTTATCATTAGAAGGACGTTATCCCAAAGAGATGTGATCCTATCCGGACTCATACATCAAGGATCATTATCCAACACGTGAAGAACACACATATCTATCTGTTAGGGAACCTCTTCCCTACCAGGACTCTACGTCTCATAAAGAGACACCCTACTACGTGATAGACTCTTCCACGAAGAATGCTTATCACCAATAGGGACTCTACACAGCGCCATACTCAATTATAAATACTCAGGTATTCCAACCCATTATTCATCTTGAATTCCAGTAATTCATCTGTTGCTAAGAGAGATCTAACTTGGGCATCGGAGAGTCCTAGGCCAGAACCACACCGGTTCCCCCTTGTCCCTAACGTCCTTTTGCAGGTTGCGGCACCCGAAGGACCTACCGAAGATTTCTTGACGCAACAGACTGACGCCATCTGTGGGAACGACACTAGCCAATGTTTCTACTAGCTCGCTTCCTCAAGTACTTAATGGCACCGCGTAAGAAGGTCGCTCCCTCCACCAATGCTCCGAGGGAGAGGAATGCGATGCCACCACCGGAGAGCTCTTATCAGAGAGCCAATAATCATGAACTTTAAGAGACGGAGAACCCGGAGATTGAGCACGTCGACATGGGAGAAGTAAATCTCAATAACGTAGTAGCCATGGAGGCTGTACCTGACCAAACGTGTAGACAACTATGGGTCAGATTAATGACTTGCAGAGATAGATTCTCCAGGACCAAAACCTTTTTCGGGATTATTTGAGGTAGCGAGTGACTTCCCGCAGGAGGATGGTGCCATTGCTGAGGACAGAACTAATCCCTCGACAGAAGCAAAACCTTAGGAGGTCACTCCCTGGAGGTGAAAGATTGAAGAGACTCGCGAGACTCACAAGTTCAACCCATCAGCAAGGAAATCCTTCACATCATCCCGTGAGAACCGCGGATCTGTCGATCCGATCGGAACATGGGGCATCACCGACACATAGATCGGTGGAACCTAATCAGGACAGTTCGATCAGAAGATCGGTATTCCAGGGGCGACTAGGAGGAAGTCGCACACCAAGGCCAAGTTGGACATATCTTGAAGAAAGTCCCTCACGTTCACGTCAAGGCTCATCACGTCATGACCACTGGCCATCACGTCAAAACTCATCGCGGGAGGAAACATCAAGGAGGGGTCGAGAGCGGGTTCATAGTGAACGTGCAACCAGGCGTGATGGACAGTCGCGTGATGAAGAGCTAGATAAAAGACTCCAAGAATTGGATGGGAGGTTAGAAGGACTAAAGAAGCAGACAAAAGGCGAAACGCACTCTATACCAGGCCAACATCCATTCTGGGCAGAAATCATGAGCGCATCTCTTCCCTCCAGATTCAGGTTACCTACCTTCGAACTCTACAGCGAAACCACGGACCCCAATGATCACATCAACTACTTTAAAGGGATGATGATCCTGTATGGCAGATCAAAGGTCATCTCTTGCCGAGCTTTCCCAGCCTCCCTCAAAGGCGCGACCACTTTGTGGTTCTCGAGACTTAAGCCTCGATCAATAAACACCTTTGCAGAACTCTGCGAATAGTTTGTCACCCGCTTCCAAAGTAGTGTCAAATAGAAGAAAACCATAGTCAACTTATTGAACGTGGTACAAAATCCAGGGGAGTCCCTCAAGGAGTATGTCACCAGATTTACGAAGGAATCCCTGAAGGTTAAAGACCTGGATGACCAGACTCAACATGCAGCCCTAGCTGGGGGCATAAGAGACCTAGACCTCATCAAGGACCTAGTGAGGCATGAGACTAGGATAATGAAAGAACTACTGGAGCGGTGCAACGAGTTCGCCAACATGCCCGAAGTACTGCAAGCCTGAAGAAAGTGATTGAAGCCAAACCACAAAAGAATAAGAGGTTAGCGCCGGATGATCGTGGTGAAAGCGAATGGACTAAAATAGAGCGCCGACAGGAGAAGGGTGATCGTTGACCCAAAAAAACTGAGTGTCGACTGATCGAGCTGGAAGCCCCAACTACACTCCCCCGAACACCACAAGGTCCAAATCCTTATGTAGATTCAAGACTGTGGCCTACTTAATTGGCCGCGACTCATGCTTGTAGGACTCGAGAAGTGAAATCTAAACAAGTATTGTCTCTTCCACAAGGACACTGGACATGACACAGAAGAGTGCATTTAACTGAAGAGGGAGATTGAATAACTCATCAAAATGAGGAACCTGAACAAGTACGTAAAGGGAGGTCGAGAGGGCCGTTTAGGTCAAGGAGGTAGAGATCATGATCGGGGGAGAGAGGAGCCGCAACGAGAGGAGAGGAGAACAGATCATGATGGGGACAGAGGCCGCCACGAAGAAAGAAGAAATGCTCCAGGACCAAGCAATACCAGGGGAGCCCCAATCCTCACTATAATGGGAGGACCAGGGCAGGAGTCTACAAGAAAGGCAAAAGCCCATGCTCAGTTCATAGGGGTAACAGAGATGCCAAACAAAGTAGCCAAGACAGAGACGGTAATCTCCTTCTTGGACGCCGACCTGGAAGGAGTGAGCCTGCCACATGAAGATGCCTTTGTGGTGCAGGTGGAGATAGCCAATCGAGCCGTGTATAGGATGCTGGTTGACAACGGAGCGTCTGTGGATGTAATCTCACTAGAGGCCTACAGGCAGTTCGGGTTCAGTGATGATAAGCTCAAGCCTGAAGCAACCTACCTCCATGGGTTCTCAGGAGCCTCCTCTTCCATTAGAGGAACAATTGAACTGTCAGTCACCTTCGGAGACCACCCTCGGCAAGTTACGATCATGATCACCTTCATGGTAGTAAGGTCAGTTGTATCCTTTAACAGCATCCTCGGACGAACAACCCTAACTATCCTGAAGGGAATAGTATCGTCGATACACTTGAAGATGAAGTTCCCAACAGAGAATGGCATTGGCGAGATCAAGGGGGACCAGAAGAAGGCTAGGGAGTGTTATGCATTATTTATCAAGAAGAATAACGGCAACACTCGGGGGATGACTTTATGCATAGAGAACCTCATTAGCGATCAGAGGGATGAGCTCACAGAATGGAGAGAAAAGCTGGTGGAAGACCTAGTCCCATTCCCTCTCAGCGAGGACGAACCCACCAAGATTGTGCAGGTTGGATCATTACTAGACGAAGAACAGAAAGGTAAGTCGGGGCGACTCCTGAAGGAGAACTCAGACGTCTTTGCATGGTTGGCCTTCGACATGCCAGGCATACCTCGGCACATTGCCAAACATAGGCTCTACATGGATCCAACTAAGAAGCCAGTTCAACAAAAGCGGAGGAATTTTGCCCTCGACAGACAAGCTACAATCAAAGAAGAGGTCGAGAAGCTGAGCTGTTCGGGGTTCATCAGGAGCAAGAAATTTCCTACTTGGCTCGCAAACGTCGTGATTGTTCGCAAACCAAACGGCAAGTGGAGAATGTGTGTGGACTATACCGACCTAAATAAGACATGTCCCAAAGATGAATACCCCCTGCTGAGGATCGACCTATTAATCAACACGACTGCAGGTCATAAGATGCTGAGCTTCATGGATACATACTCAGGCTCCAATCAGATCCTCATGAATGAGGAGGAAGAGACCTGCACGACATTCAGGACAGATCAAGAGAACTACTATTACCGCATCATGCAGTTTAGGCTAAAGAATGCAGGAGCAACATACCAGAGGATGGTCAACAAAAAGTTTGAGGCATAAATCGGGCACAACATGGAGGTGTACGTGGACGATATGCTCGTGAAAAGCGTCAAGGTCGATGACCATCTAGTCGATCTCAAGGAAGTGTTCAAGGTATTAAGGAAGAACCAGATGAAGTTGAATCCGGCAAAGTGTGCCTTTGGCGTAACCTCAGGAAAGTTTCTAGGTTTCATGGTTTCGGTCCAAGGCATAGAAGCTAATCTGGCAAAGATCAAGGCCATCCAAGAGAGATCGCCACCCCGAACAGTAACTCAGTAAGAGAGGTGCAAAGACTGAATGGAAGGATAGCGGCCTTGACGAGATTCATGTCGCATGCTGGGGACAAGTGCTTGCCATTCTTTAAAACCTTGAAAATCCTAAGAAGCCCCAAAGGCTTCACGTGGACGGAAGAATGCCAGAGAGCCTTCAAGGAATTAAAGAAATATCTGGAGAGTCCACCGTTGTTGGGGCGACCAGAACCTAAAGAGGAATTGTAGCTCTACTTGGCGGCAATCCCAGTAGCAGTAAGTGCAGTATTACTGAAAGAAGAAGGCAAACAACAGAAGCCCATCTATTACGTCAGCCACGTGTTGATCGATGCAGAGACCAGGTATACCAAGATAGAGAAGATAGCCTATGCACTTGTGATCGCGGCAAGGAAGCTAAGACCATACTTCTAAGTCCACGCGGATAGATTTGGGCAATCTGTTAAATGGTTGCTATATTTTACAATCGTACAATAGTGATTGGACCAAAATGTAAATATAGACACATTTCGTGTTGAACATGATCCACGGGGATTCCTGAATTATTCACCGTCAAGTTGTAGTTGCAACGGGAATCTCCGGTAATTATTTTCTCTGTACTTGAGAGACACTTGCCATTTTATTTATATTTTATACATTTGTGGTGTGTCAATGGTTGATGTCTACCGAAAGGACTAACTATATATCGATCGCTCGGTGTGCACAATGTAAATAGTTATGGATGTGATGCTCAATAAAGTTTCCACTGCCCGTAAAGGGAGAATACCAAAAAGAGAGTGAACAGATTTGATGGTGCCAAATCCAAGGCCTTGGTATTTTGTAAAGTGTTTGCATAGAGTATTTTATCTTATTAATATTAAATTAAATGTATTTTGAAAAAGAGTTTTCAAAGAGTTTTATGGCCAACCAAAGTCCTCCATACTCTCGTGATAAATTATAATGGACCAGAATTGTGGCGGTGACATTTATTCTATGGTTGCAATGGCCTATTCTAGGTGTCAGTAGTGTGGGGAGAAAATATAATAAAATTACCTACCGCAAGGGGTTTTCAGGTTACGCCCTGGTAGGATCGTCTTTTACTATGATTTTGAATAAGTTTTATCCTTATGTGCAATTTAAGATAATCTTATGAGCTACCCTTTAGGATCACACCACTTGGTTAGATCTGGATCGTAGGTTTGCCACCTCCTTAATTAGGTCTCTATATATATAAAGAGACCTAAGGCCAAAGATTATTGATGATGATAGAGAAAAAATCATTAGAACAATTTGCACAAAATTGTGAGAGAACTTAGAGAGAGAAAAAGAGTCTTCTTCTTCCTCAAACACTATTGGCCATTGGAGGAGAAGCAAGCTTGGGAGATCTTCTTCAAGTGTTGCATTGCTTTGGAGGAACATATCATTTGAGTGTTCTAGGTGACCTTGCTCTCCCTTTGAGGTTAGTACATGTTTGAGTTAAAATAATACAGCAAGCGTACGGGTCAATCGTAGCTACGGGTTGAACACGAGGAGATATACGCCATCTTATTTTACTCACTTTAAAGTAATGCAAAGTGAACCAAATTAAAGTGTTAAATTAAACTAATTAAACTAATAGACTAACGAATCCTAACTCACAAGCATCTAAAGAATTAAATTGGCGTCCTAACACATATCCATCTAACCTATCAAACTGACGTGGATTGGAATGGATAAATTGCAACCACACACCACAACCACATAAAAAAATAAAAGAAGAAGAAGGAGAATGAGATAGAAGAGAGGGAGAATGAGTTTAAGAGTTTACAGAGTAAAAACCTGGATGTGCTTGCATGAATGTAGTTGAAGAGCTTGAATACTTGAACAAACTTTGCATAGCTTCCTCTTTTAAATCTCCAAGTCTTGTCATCAACTTAAGAACTTAGACTAGAAAGTTTGAAACTAAACTAGAATTATTACAACCATATTGAAGACATAAAATTAAAGCATAAATCAAAAGCATTACAACCATGGAATTGAAAGCATGAAATCAAACTAGAACTTACAAAGAAGAAATTTCATTAATAAATTGCACTAGAAGCTGAACTAAAATTGAACTAAAACTAACTTAAAAACTGAACTAGAACTAACTTGTTACAACCCAAAGGGCAAGGGGTATTTATAGGGGGAAGGGAGAAGAGAGAAGAGGGAAGTGGTAGGAGAAATATTCCCTAAGAAAAGAGAATATTTTCTTCTCCTTCCTCCTTTACAATGCCTTGGATCCCAAGAAAAAAAGAAAAAAAAATAGAAAGAGGGAGAGAAAAGAATCCTAAATACATAAGTCTTCTATTTATTAAAAAGTAACTTTCTAATGTTAACTTGTGTTTCTTTTTCTTTGTAAGTTTCTTCTCCAGGCAATGAGATCAAGGCATCTTTGACTTTTCAACCTTCCATAGATGAGAGAATACCTTTCAAAAGAAATTTATCCCAAGTAGAATTTCAAAAGTACCCTTGAAAAGTTGGAGGAGAGAGAATGATGACTAGGATTCCACTCACAATTAATGAAATGTCAAATCTGTCATTCAAAACACATGGAGCATGGGATACTTATATGGGCCTCACTGTTGTATTCCTTACGAAAAATCACCCAAAATAGATCCAAATTTTGTCCAATTTGGAGTTCGAGAGCCCAAGATATCTCAAGTTAAAGTTGGACTGCTCCAGAGCCTTCCAAATTGAATCTTTCGGTTGACAGAAAGATAATTTTTGATAATTGTGCTAAGGCCCCTGGAATCTGAACTTCTACTTTATTTTGTCCTCGATCGACTATCAATAATTATAAATAAACCCCTGTCCACGAAAATGGTCGTAACTTCTTCGTTTCAACTCGAAATTAAGTGCTGTTTGAACCGTTGCAAAGCTGACTCAACGGGCTACGCATCCATACTATTAACACCTCAAAATTATGTTAAGGGGCCCACTGTAATCACATTCAAATTTGATTGATTGACGTGATTCTTTCAGTGCTCAATCCAAACTTGATTTTCTCGACTCCTGGGTACTTCCGGCTATTCTTAGCATCTTTTGCTCCATTTTCACAAGAATTCACCTAAAACCTGAGAAGCACAAGAAAGCACCGAAGTAATTCTGTCCAATGTGGTAAAATGTATGTTTTAAGCCCTAAGATTTCACACAAAAATGTGCTCATCAGATTCCCCCACACGAACGTTACTTGTCCTCAAGTAAAGCAAAAGAAAAACTAACCTAGAATGCAGAAAATCTTAACTCACTTTTGTAGGAATCACGGTTGCACTTAGCATGTGCAACAAGCCTTTGAACCCCTAGGTTACCCCTGGTGGACGCGTTGTGTCTCGTGGGTATTTGCAGTGAATATACACCCAAAATTCAATTGTAAATGATTGCTACAAATTTTAATCATGGCATAAGTAGGACAGTGCACACAGTCTCAAAGAATGTTCAACTAAAGATCAAGGAGCCAAAGATTCCCCCACACTTGAATTTTGTCACCCCACATCAATTCAAGTAACAAGCATACATCAAGGTCAAGGGATCTCCTCATATTTTCTGAACGTTACTCACCTTCAAGTAAACCACTCATAGCATCGATGGAACCAAAGACTTAGGCTTTGAGTATTTTTTACCATACTTTCTTTCTAGGCATTAAGACAAACTTTTTTCTTTCTCAACAACAAACTTTATTTCTATTCCACTACTGTTCTCTGAATGACATGGTGGAGCATACACCAGACACCCAAATACTTGGTAGCTTCGCTTTTTGCATATATCCATAAGACATCGAGACATTGATGCAAGAGTTTTTTGAGTTTCCTTCCAAGGAATTTCGATCAAGTCACTCTGCTTCATGAGGCACAGTGCCTTGTCTAGTCCCAAGGAATTCCACTTTTCTTTCTGTTTCTTTCTTTTTTTTTTAACCCTTTTTTTTTTTCCATTCACTTTCATGTCTTGCCTTGCCACAAACAAATTGGTCTCAACCACTAGCCAAAAGATTAAAGGGTCCATAAAACACATAGATGAATCTAGCCATCAAATGAAATAGTACTCATATTTTCTAACTCAATCCCCATCACTGGATACATATCAACTACCGTCCTTGAAAAAGAATTTTTTTATTATTTCACATGCTAGGGCACCTAATTCTCTCTTTCTCTCGCTTTGCAATCAAAGAGACGTATGCACAACACCAAACTACCGCCACAATCAAAATTTACCAAATAAGCAAGCTTACACCCCCCCCAACACTTAATTCATGCAATGTCCTCAATGCATGCATAAAAGAAAGAATAAGGACAAGGGAGGAGATGAGGGGGCTATGATGAAGAGTCATGAGCTCTACAACAAGTACTTGGGGCATTAAAAGAAATCTCAATCCATGGCCAGCAAATGTAGAAAGGGCTTCAGAACCAGAAAACACTCGACCATGAATTTTAGCAAAACGAGAAATAATATAGAAGTTAAGTACAACTGAGAAATATCCAATAGAAAAATCTATCCTCATGGGACAGTGGAAAATGAAGGCATTAAAACTCATGCCATAAATCCTCCCCTTCTCTCCCGTTTGCAATGTAGAACACATGTCATGTTTAGAAAAATCAACCAAGAACGGATCGCAGTAAGCATCAAAAGGATCATAAATATCAATAACCTAATCAAGATAATCATAAAAAATGGGAGGTTTACTCAAATCAATCCTAGTAATAAAACTATCTGCTCTTGACAGAACTTGGTTTGCTAAATAAGGATCGCGATAATTTGCTTCAAAAGCATCATGACTAACATTGTCCTTCTCAATAAAATCATCAATCTTAGGAGGTTTGGACAAATCAACATGTGAGACAATGGAATCCTCAAAATGACAATTATCTGGGTTTTCCAAAGAGAGAGGGGGAGATCAAATTTTCAGGGTTTCTATGCTATCATAAAAATCTGATTCTAAATCAGTGGAAACATTAGGCTCATTAAGATCAGAAATTTCAGGCAAAAGTTGGACGTCCCTAGGTAGCTCATCAAACCTCGCTTCATTAACATCTTCAGGAGACTCAATCTCAACAAATAAATCATCTTGAAAATCATCATATTGGGGTTGACTCTCGTTAACCTCAAACTGGGGTGGTGGACTTCCAACATCATTAAACTGGGGATGGGGTGGTTCATTCTGAACAGGAATCTGGTAACATAGACTAGGTTCAGGCTGACTAGGTAATGTACTCATTTCCTCCTCCTGTAACATGGTGATCAATTGAGAGAGTTGCTTCTCCATTCTATCAATAGTCATTTCTAGCTCATTCATTCTAGCCTCCTCACCCATTTTTTGAAACTCAGGGGGTTGGTGATACGGTGCAAGGAGAGGTGGCTCATTGAGATTCAATGGAGGGTTGGGCATTGGAGGACCAAACTGACTATGATATTGGAAATTGGGTGGTCCAGCTTGGTTATTTCATTGATCCCATGAGAAATTTGGATGATCACTCCACCCCTAATCGTAAGTACCAAAAGAATTGTACTGAAATAGAGGACTCACATTCTCATCACCATAGCTACCTCCATAAAGACTAGGGCATCCTTCCATATCATGGATAGTCTAAGGATGTGACCAATCAAAATTTCTTGAAAGCCCATAGTTGGGTTGGGGAGCAAAATTGTACTGGGGTGGTGCAAAATTGTTCTCTTTCTCACTACTTTTGGCTTCCCTAGTCTATTTAAACATTTCCCCCAAAGTTATGGTTGCCTTAGCATAGTTCTATCTTTCCCCCAAAATCATAGGTGGAAGTATATCTCCCATTATTCTAAACTAACCACCTATCCCAAATTGAGATCTCTCTTAGAAAAATTAAAGAAAAATAAAAGACTAGAAAAAATTCACTAAAAACATGAGGGAATAAATAGATAGATGGTGCATTGCTCTCAACAATCGAAACAATGGTTCCAAAGCTGTAATTGATCAACCCACAAGAAGAATTGGCATCCTCCTATACATTTGTAATATTTGCTACCTCTATTTTTTTCTAGACCTACAAACATCTTTCTTACACCTCAGACCACAAAATTCATAACTAGCAATGATAATCATGCTCTTAGTAGAAAGCCATCTGGTACATTAAGAGTTCCGTGCATTAATTAAAACAAAAAGGTAGAATTATTTCAAGAAAGGAACAGGAGACTCAGCTTGTAATTTTAATCAAAATCACAAGTTGTTGCAAATAGAAAAGCCTCTTTATCTGTTTTCTGTTTTCTTTCCCAATATTTCTAGAAGTCAGACAAAATGGATAAAAGTTCTAATTCTTTGCTGAGCATAAATTTAGACATTACATATGCAAAGACATCAGTCTAGAGAAGGCCGAGGAGATTCATAACAACCATTCTACTGAAAAATGGCCGAGGAGATTCATGTATTATCTTCCCAGAAGGCTACCTTGGAGCCCGGGACCACAGACTTATCTGCTAGGGTCCGAGCCCTTGAGGATGAGCTTTGTGCCCTTCGACAGAAGCATGGTGCCAATCTTGTCCACGTCCGTGAGTAAGCCGTGGCCGACTTTCGAGTATCTCGTGCTTGCAAGGATATGTTCGATGCATACAATGATGAGGTTTATACTATGGGTATAAACGACGCCGTGGACTTTGTTCTTGGGAGAACTCCCGGCTACAATTTTAGGGAGTTTCAGAACTATGTTCCTCCTGCCGCTGCGAATGCCGATGAGATAGCAACCGATGTCCCTCGTCCGGAGGAGGGTGTTGAGGTGGTTCAGTCTCCGAGCATAATTCCCGTTCCGCTTTCCAGGGCTCATTTTCCTTCATCCTCGAGGGTGTCGTCTCTTAAGCGTGATGTCGCCATTGCTCCTCTTGAGCCATGATTTTATTTCTTTTTTTATGTCATAGAATACTTTTTCGGCATGTGCTTATAGTGGCTTTCATAATCTCAATACTATTTTTACCTTGAATCTTACTTCTTTTTTTGTACGTATCGCAATTTACCCTTGTTTGTTGTCTTGTGGCCTAAGGCTTTGGTTGGTATAGAGCCTCGTGGCCGATGGCCTTGGTTGGCATAGAGCCTTGTGGCCGATATTCTTGGTTGGCATAGAGCCTTGTGGCTGATGACCTTGGTTGGCATAGAGCCTCATGGCCGATGGCCTTGGTTGGCATAGAGCCTCGTAGTTGATGGCCTTGGTGCTTGTGCAAACTTGATCGACAATTGGGAAGTGCATCTAAGAGCTTTCATTTCTTGAAAATCTTCAACTTAGCACAAAAAACTTCAGAAAATCTTACTTGAAAAAACTTCAAAAAATTCTTGAAACATGAAAATAACTAAAATAATTGTGGCTGATCCTTTACTGGTAAAATTTTTTTAGATGTTCAGGGTTCCACGTCGATTAATCCTCTTGTCCCCCCTAAGTTTTCCAGCGATATGTCCCTAGCTGTATCTGCTTGGAAACTATAAAGGGCCCTTCGCAGTTTGCTGATAGCTTTCCTTAGAACTAGGTCTCGCTGATGGAATAGCCTCTCTTTGACTCTTGAAATATAATACTTGGTCGTTCGCTGCTGGTATGCCACGTTTCGTAGTAATGCTTTCTCACGAACCTCGTCCAAGAAATCCAAATTCGCTCGAAGTCCATCATCGTATGTTCGCTCGTTGAAGTGCAAGACTCTATGTGACAAGGTGATGACCTCGACCGATGCTAGAGCTTCGGTTCCGTATGCTAGTCGGAATGGGCTCTCTCCCGTGGGTGTCCTCACCGTTGTTTGGTATGCCCATAGGACAGTTAGAAGTTCTTCCACCCATCTCCCCTTCGTTTCATCTAGTCTCCTCTTGATTCCTTCGAGTAGTGTTCTATTTGTTACCTCTACCTGACCATTGGCCTGTGGGTAAGCTACAGAGACAGGTTGGAAGTCGATGTGATATATCTGATAGAAGGTCTTGAACATGGGATTATTGAATTGCATCCCATTATCCGTGACAAGAATCCTTGGTACCTCGAACCAATAGATCACTTTGTCGCGAACAAATTTTTTCATCTCTTTCTCCGTTATCTTCGCTAATGGTTCAGCTTCGACCCACTTGGTGAAATAGTCGATCGCCACCACCAAGTATTTGCTATTCCCGGATGCTGGTGTGAAGTCTCCCAGAATGTCCATCCCCCACATAGTGAACGATATAGGACTAAGGATGGAAGTCAATTGTGTCGCTGGCTGATGAGGTACCGGGGCGAATAGTTGACATTTCTTGCAGGCCTTAACATAGTTTATGACCTCTTCTTGCATCTTCGACCAATAAAATCCTTGAAGTAGGATTTTATAGGCTAGGTTTCTCCCTCTCATGTGGCTTCTGCATATTCCTTCATGCACCTCTGCTAAGACATACTTAGCTCTCTCGGGTCCTAGGCACCTAAGTGGCGGTGCCGTGACCGCTCTCTTGTATAGCACTCCGTCGATCAGCGTGTATTTGGCTGCCCGAATTTCACCTTTCTAGCTTCGAACCTATCCTCGGGCAATACATCATTCTGCAGATAGTTGACGATGGGATCCATCCAGCTTGGCCCTTCCTCGATCTCGTTGACTTGTTTTTCCTTGTATGTCGGCTCATGAAGTACCTCGATGTATACCGCACTGGCCAAGTTTTGGAGTTCATTATTTGCAAGCCTCGATAGGGCATCTGTTGCAGCATTCTCAATCCGCGAGACTTGAACCATCTTGAACTTCTCGAACTTGGCTACTAAATCACGAGCTCACGTCAAGTAGGCTGCCATGTGTTCATCTTTTGCCTCGTACTGTTCGTTTACTTAGTTTACCATGAGTTGGGAATCACTTCGAACGGCTAGGTGGATGATCAAGATTGCTCTTGCGACTCGTAGCCCTACAAGCAATGCCTCATTCTCTGCCTCATTGTTTGAGGCTTAGAATGTGAATTGGAGTGCGTATTGAATCCGAAAACCTTCCAGACTGGTGATTATGAACACAGCCCCGCTCCCTGCCGTATTACTCAACCCGTCCATGAACATCTCCCACGACCCTCGATCATGCTCCTCATGTCCTACCTCTTTTGGCTCGGTCTCCGAGAAAGTACATTCGACTATGAAGTCTGCTAGGGCCTAACCTTTTATTGTCGTTTGAGGTTGGAACTTGATGTCATACTCGGTTAACTCTACAGCCCAGGTGATCAGTGTTAGTAGTGGCGGAAGCGACGGGATTCTCATGTAATCACAAAATTTTATGAGCATGTAACGATCTCAATAAACACATTAATGTACTAACGTCAAGGGGAGAGCAAGGTCACCTAGATCACTCAAATGTTGTGTTCCTCCAAAGGAATGCAACATTTAAAGAAGATCTCCTAAGCTTGCTTCACCTCCAATGGCCAATAGTGCTTGAGGAAGAAGAAGACTCTTTTTCTCTCTCTAAGCTCTCTCATAATTTTGTGCAAATTGTTCTAATGTTTTTTTCTCTATCATCATCAATCATCTTTGGCCTTAGGTCTCTTTATATATATAGAGACCTAATTGAGGAGGTGGCAAACCTACGGTCCAGATCTAACAAAGTGGTGCGATTCTAAAGGGTAGCCCATAAGATTATCTTAAATTGCACATAAAGATAAAACTTATCCAAAATCATAGTAAATGACGATCCTACCAAGGCGTAACCTGAAAAACCCCTTGCGATAGGTAATTTTATTATATTTTCTCCCCACACTACTGACACCTATAATAGACCATTGCAACCATGGAATAAATGTCACCGCCACAATTTCGATCCATTATAATTTATCATGAGAGTATGGAGGACTTTGATTGGCCATAAAATTCTTTGAAAACTCTTTTTCAAAATACATTTAATTTAATATTAATAAGATAAAATACTCTTTGCAAACATTTTACAAAATACCAAGGCCTTGGATTTGGCACAATCAAATCCGTGCACTTTCTTTTTGGTGTTCTCCCTTTACGGGCAGTGAAAACTTTATTGAGCATCACATCCATAACTATTTACATTGTGAACACCGAGCGGCTGATATATAATCAGTACTTTCGGTAGACATCAACCATTGACACACCACAAATGTACAGAACATAAATAAAATGGCAAGTGTCTCTCAAGTACAGAGAAAATAACTACCAGAGATTCCCGTTGCAACTACAACTTGACGGTGAATAATTCAGGAATTCCAGTGGATCATGTTCAACATGAAATGTGCCTATATTTACATTTTGATCCAATCACTATTCTAGGAATGTAAAATATAGCAACCATTGAACAGATTGCCCAAATCTATTCGTAGTTGTGAACAAAATGATTTGAATTGGGCAGATGCAATATACAATTATGACAAGCACATAATGAAATAAAACTAAATTAATTCATATAATCAAATTAAATTGGGTTTAATGGACACATAAACGTTACATCCAACAATTTCCCACTTGTACATGAAACCCAATGTCCAACAGGTTTTATCCCCATGTTCTCAACATGTCTGTTAACTACTACTGGAGTAAGTCCCTTGGTTAAGGGGTCAGACAAATTAGCTGTAGAATTAACTTTGGCAATCAATACATTCCCTCTTTGTATTATCTCTTGAATGAGATGATATTTGCGCTCCACGTGCTTGTTCTTCTAATTTGCTCTTGGTTCCTTAGCTTGAGCAATGGCTCCTTTGTTATCACATAACAAAGTCATGGGGTCTTTAACGAGGTCAGGTACTACCTCCATGTCGACGAGAAATTTTCTCAGCCATACCCCTTCCTTAGCAGCTTCACTGAAGCTGCTAAGTATTCAGCCTCAGTTGTGGAATTTGACGTTGACTTCTGCTTTGCACTATTCCATATGACAGCCCCTCCTCCTAGCATAAATAACATGTCAGATGTCGATTTTCGGTCATCTTTATCTGACTGAAAATCTGAGTCTGTGTACCCTACTACTAATAAGTTATCTACACCATAAACAAAGAAATAATCTTTTGTTCTTCTCAAGTATTTCATGATGAACTTAACCGCTGTCCAATGTTCCTGTCCAGGGTTTGATTGGAATTGACTTACTATACTAACTGCATGACAAATATCTGATTTGGTACATAGCTTTGCATACATGAGGCTTCCAATGGCCTAAGCATATGGAACCCCTTTCATAGTTTCTATGTCCTCAGGGGTTTGTGGACATTGTGACTTAGAAAATGCTATGCCATGTCTAAAGGGAACATTTCCTGTTTTAGAATCTTTCATTCTAAACCTCTCCAGATCTTAGTCTATGTAATTAGCTTGGGACAGACCTAAAATTTTGCGTTTCCCGTCTTTGACTATCTTGATGCCTACTATATACGTGGCATCACCCAGGTCTTTCATTAAGAAGTTAGTGAAAAACTATTTCTTAACAAAAGTGAGCATTCCAACATCATTCCCATTGAGAAGTATGTCATCTACATAGAGAACAAGGAAACAGATCGAACTCCCACTGAATTTCTTGTAGACACATGGCTCATCAACATTCTGATCAAAACCAAACTCTTTGATCGTTTGATCAAACATGATGTTCCAGCTTCTAGATGCTTGTTCAAGTCCATAGAATGACTTCAACAATTTGCACACTTTGTTCTCTTCCCCATGGAAAATGAACCCCTCTGGTTGAGACATATAAATGTCCTCATTAAGACGTCCATTCAAGAAGGCTGTCTGGACATCCATCTGCCAGATCTCATAATCGAAGTGTGCCGCTATGAAAAGTAAAATTTGAATGGATTTTAACATTGTGACTGGCGAGAAGGTCTCCTCATAATCTATGCCTTCTCTTTGGGTATAGCCCTTGGCTACCAGCCTTGCCTTATATCTCTCCATGCTTCCATTGGTGCCTTTCTTCTTCTTGTAGATCCATTTGCATCCTATAGGCTTACTGCCTTTAGGTGGATCCACTAGAGTTCAAACTCCATTAGAGTACATGGAGTCCATTGCGGCTTTCATAGCATCTAACCATCTAGTTACATCCACATCTCCTATAGCCTCTTGGTAGGTGCAAGCATCAGTGACCATGTAGAACTCTTCTACTTTGAATGATTCCTCGCTAAATAAAACCAAACGGAGGAGCCCTGATTGTTCTCCCACTGTGCCTAGGCTCTATAGGATTCATCACCGGTGGTGAAGTTTCAACGGGTGGTGGTGTAGGGACCATCTGAGTATCCATGTTATACAACTCTTGAATTACAAGCGGCTCAGTTCTAGGTGCAATTTGGTCATTCTCGAGAAACATGGCGTGTTTACTTATAAACAACTTTTTCTCTGTTGGGTTATAGAAATAGTAACCCACAGAGCCTTTGGGGTAGCCTAAGAAATGGCATCTATCAGTCCTGGGTTCAAGCTTGTCTGCATGCTGTCGTTTCATATGTATAACACAACCCCATACCTTAAAGTGTCGTAGGCTAGGCTTGCGCCATGTCCACAACTCATATGGTGTCTTGGGCACAGACTTGCTTGGAACCCTGTTTAGAATGTATATAGCCGTTTCCAATGCACATCCCCAAAATGAAAAGTGCAGCTGAGAATAGGCGAGCATGGATCAAACCATGTCTAACAGAGTTCTATTTCTACGCTCTGACACATCGTTTTGTTGTGGTGTGCCTGCTGCCGTCAGCTATGATAAGATCCCCTTATCTTGTAAGTGATCCAAGAATTCATCGGATAAGTATTCACCTCCTCAATCGGATCTAAGGCATTTAATACGCCTATTTAATTGGTTCTCAATCTCGGCTTGAAACTCTTTGAACTTTTCAAAGGTTTCCAATTTGTGATGCATTAGATAAATATAGTTATAATGTGAATAGTCATCGGTGAAAGTGATGAAGTACTGATATCCCTGCCTAGCAGTGATATTCAGTGGTCCACAAACGCCTGAGTGGATTAAATCTAACGTTCCGTTGGCTCTTCCTCCTTTCTTAGGAAAGGGTATCTTGACCATTTTACCTTGTAGACATGATTCACAAGTTGAAAATGGCAGAACCTCTAGACTTTCAAGAGATCCATCCTTAACTAACCTGTTTATCCTGTCTGTCCCTATGTGGCCTAATCTAAGATGCCATAAATACGTTTGATTATTTGGAGAGTACTTTCTTTTCATTACATTAACATTCATGCTGGAATCACCGAATTCATTCAAGACAGAATTGAGAAAGTAAAGGCCATTCAATTTAAAACCAGAAGCAATGAACTTGCCCTGAAGAGTAATGATCATATTATTATCAAATGAGACCTTATAACCATCATCAATAAGTCTTGAAACCGAAATCAAATTCCTACTAAATCCAGGTATGTAATAACAATTATTAAGTTTCAAATAACCAGCTTTGCTAAAATAAATGAAAAAAGTTCCTACAGCTACTACTTCAGCTTCATCTCCAATTTCAACTTTGAGGGTGATCTCATTCCTTCTTGTCCTTCTACTCTCCTGAAACCCCTACAACTTATTGCAAATGTGTGCAATGGACCCAGAGTCCACACACCACATGTTAGTTGGTCTAACCAACATAAGAGATTCAGAAACAACAAAAGATTCAAAAATACCTGTCTCTGGCATGTCCTTCTTCAAGGAAGATAGGTACTCTTGATAGTTTCTCTTCTAGTGTCCAGTCTTGCCACAATAGAAACACTTTCCTTTGTTAGCTTTGGCCTTTTTCTTCTACACTCCTCCCTCTTTCACACTGGTTGACTTACCTTTCTTGCTTTTCTTAGTACTTTTCTTTTTCTTGTTCTTTGAACCCTGACAACTCTTCTCAGTAACATGAGAAACAACCTTATTTTTCTTAAGCGTACTTTCTGCTTCTATAAGCATGTTAGTAAACTCAGAGACGTTGTTAGCCACTACTTTATTCATGTGGAAGTTCATGATAAAGAAGCTATAGGCGTCAGGAAGTGAGGCAAAGATAATCTCTATCTTGAAGTCCAACTCAAATAGAATACCCTTATTCTCCAATCCAGAGAAGAGCTTGGTAAGCTTCATCATATGATCCTGGATTGTGGTACTGTCATGCATCTTTGCAGAGAACAGCGCTGAGGAGATTTGTTGGCGTGCAAGAAGATCTTGCTTGCCAAAAGTCTGCTCTAAGTGTTCCATCACATCCTTGGCCGATTCCAGGTCATCACATGAGCTCTGGAGGTTCTTATCAATGGAGCTAAGAATATAGGCGGTGGCCAGAGCATCCTTCTCTTTGAAGGTCTCCCAAGTCCCATAGTCGTCACCTTCAGTGGTGTGGGGGTAAGGGAGGTCCATCAATAGAAATGACATGGTGGTTCTTCTCTGCCTTCAGAATGAGTATAAGCTTTCGCTTCCACTCAGGGTAATTAGTCCCGATTAGTCTATTGTCATTAAGTAGGGAATTGAGGGTGGCATTGTTGGTCATATTGATGGCAGTTAGGGTCTACAAATAACATACAAACAATTAATTAACAACCATACCATCAAAATAATTAAGGAAACATGCATCACATTCCAATGGTAACTCACAAAATCAACATCCCTCTCAGTCGAAAATGTGAATTGGAGTCTTCTAAGCCTTTAATATGCAAAGCTTCGCCTTTCCGAGTTCACTATGTATATACTTTGCTGTCAATACCCTAATATAAGGGTTGAACTCCAATATACTTTGGCCACCTGAGTGACAGCTTAGCCTTTCGGAGTTCACTGCACACTCAAGTCAAGTAGGTATCTATCTCCTCAAAACAATTTATGGCTCTTAGGTAAAGCTGACACTCAGGCTATACCTATTTACTATGATTGTTTCTATCATGCCGGAGATGGGAGGATGCTACTTATCCACTTATCACTAAGGTTAGCCTTTCGGAGTTCCCAAAGTGGTCTATGGATAGTCTATTCTCTCATCGAGATAGGAGACCACGGGCGTCTAATCATTAAAGATTCTCGCATTATTACTTGCTTTACTTAGTCGAGGGTAATAAGATAATTTTAACATTACTATACATTAACCATGTTACTCCTAACCATCATACATCACATGCATCTAGTAACGCGCACAAGCAAATATTACCTTATGTACTAACATGTAGCAAACCACATAAAGCAAATAAAGTAAGCAATAATATGGTATGGTCATGGGATTCTCAAAGGTCTTCAACTACTTGAGATGCTCCCACTCGAAACTTTGTCTTCCTTGAAGTCACCTTCCTCTTTTTTTAATCTCAAAGATCATCTCATGTCTTCAAGCGGTTACATTCATTGGACTTTAAAATTAAATTACATCTCATGAATTTAAAATAAAGATTAAAATTTTACAACCATTTAGAAAACCTTGGGAAACCAACCCTCCAATTATAGGGCTGTCCAAGGGGGATACAACCATTTAGAATGGGGTAAGAAGAGAGGGGGAAAATTAAGAAGTGACATAAATATAAAACAACCATCACATACTTAATCCCATGACCATTCCATGCTACAAAACAAATGATTAGATCAATTGCTCAAAATCAAAGTGCTAGTACCACATGAATTTCATAATCCCACTTTTAACTCTTTAAAAGTGATTCAAGTATCAACTTTAATACCCAACACTTGGATATGCAATCTATACATGATAGGTAGGCATGAATTCAAAAAAGCATTGCATTATCTATATTATCTCATAATAAAATGCAATGCGGGCAAAATTGTAATTTCACACATACTTGTTTGATTACATAATTTCATGAACTATTCTGAAATTTCTTTAATTAAACAATGTTAGAATGAAAATGCATTTTGGTTCTCATAAAACTCGATGTCCAATCAATTCTCAATTAATCACACCAAGTGGAACCTTAAATTAAAAAATAAAATTTGTATATATCTCATTCAAAACATTTATTTATTTATTTACAATTCAGGTTGGCCCATGGGTCGACCCAAGTGGTCCGATCCACATGGACCGGCCCATGGGTCAAACCCATGTGGGTCGGCCCGAATGGGTCCCATGGGTCAATTTGCAATTAAATAGAATCCTATTTTAATTTGGACTTTCCTAATCAAGTTAGGATTCCTATTTAAAATCAATTTCCATTCATGAGAGAACATAGTTAGAGTTTGATTCCAAATAAGAAATTAGAATCCCACTCCTTTTAAATTCTCATTATATTGTGAGCAACTTAATTAGATATAGATTCCAATCCAAAATAGAAAATTAATTCAAATACAAGTTTTCAAATCTAATTAGGCGATTTTGCTCACAAATCCAACTTTCCTAATCTAATTACGAAACTTTGCTAAAAATCCTATTGTGTTCAAAATACAATTAGAACATCTTCAAGCAATCTCTATTAAAATAGCTTCAACTAGAACTCCATTAATGGAGCTTACAAGATGGAATTTGACATGAAGAAGATGAACTTTTTAAATCTACACCACATCCACACATAAAAATTTTTAAAAATCATCATCTTCCCCAACCTCCATGGACCCTTTTTTTTTTTTAGGGATGCAAGGGCCATCAGCCACGGGGCTCATGGCAGCAGGCCGCTTCCTACGTGTTTTGCGCATGATTACCTGCCCCACACCTACTGACAAACTGGCCGACAACCGCGGATCCGACTGGTGTGGCCTCTTCTCTTTCGTTTCATATATTGTCAACTTCGAATTTTGTGTACAATACTCAAAATTCAAAAAACTCAAAACACAATAATGGAGGAAGAAGAAGAAAAAGAAGATTGTAAGTTGATTTTGACATGTGTTTAATGAAGAACCTATGCTCTGATGCCAATTATTAGTGACGGCGGAAGCGATGGGATTCTCATGCAATCATAAAACTTTATGAGCATGCAAGGATCTCAATAAACACATTAAGGTACTGATGAACACATTTCTGTGTAAAATCTTAAGGCCTAAAGCATACATTTTACCACATTGGACAGAGTTACTTCGGTGCTTTCTTGTGCTTTTCAGGTTTTAGGTGAATTCTTGTGAAAATGGAGGAAAAGATGCTAAGAATAGTCGGAAGCGCCCAGGAGTCGAGAAAATCAAGTTTGGATTGAGCACTGAAAGAATCACACCAATCAATCAAATTTGAATGTGATTACAATGGGCCCCTTAGCATAATTTTGAGGTGTTAATAGTATGGATGCATAGCCCGTCACGTCAGCTTCGCAACGGTTCAAACGACACTTAATTTTGAATTGAAACGAAGAAGTTACGACCGTTTTCGTGGATAGGGATTTATTTGTAATTATTGATAATCGATCGAAGACAAAATAAAGCAAAATTTCAAATTCCAAGGGCCTTAACGCAATTATCGAAAGTTATCTTTCTGTCAGCCGAAAGATTCAATTTGGAAGGCTCTGGAGCAGTCCAACTTCAACTTGAGATATCTTGGGCTCCCGAACTCCAAATTGGACAAAATTTGGGTCTATGTTGGGTGATTTTTCGTAAGGAATACAACAGTGAGGCCCATATAAGTATCCCATGCTCCACGTTTTTTGAAGGACAGATTTGACATTTCATTAATTGTGAGTGGAATCCTAGTCATCATTCTCTCTCCTCTGACTTTTCAAGGGCACTTTTGAAATTCTACTTGGGATAGATTTCTTTTGAAAGATATTCTTTTATTTATGGAAGGTTGAAAAGTCAAAGACGCCTTGATCTCATTGCTTGGAGAAGACACCTACAAAGAAAAAGAAGCACAAGTTAGAATTAGAAAGTTACTTTTTAATAAATAGAAGGTTTATGTAGCTAAGATTCTTTTCTCTCCCTCTTTTTATTTTTTTTTCTTTTTTTCTTAGGATTCAAGGCATTGTAATGGAGGAAGGAGAAGAGAATATTCTCTTTTCTTAGGGAATATTTCGCCTACCACTTCCCTCTTCTCTCTTCTCCCTTCCCCTTATAAATACCCCTTGCCCTTTGGGTTATAACAAGTTAGTTCTAGTTCAGTTTTTAAGTTAGTTTTAGTTCAATTTTAGTTCAGCTTCTAGTGCAATTTATTAATGAAATTTCTTCTTCTCTTCTTTTAGTTTTTGGCTTCCTAAGTTCTAGTTTGATTTCATGCTTTCAATTCCATGGTTGTAATGCTTTTGATTCATGCTTTAATTTTATGTCTTCAATATGGTTGTAATAATTCTAGTTTAGTTTCAAGCTTTCTAGTCTAAGTTCTTAAGTTGATGACAAGACTTGGAGATTTAGAAGAGGAAGTCATGCAAGGTTTGTTCAAGTATTCAAGCTCTTCAACTACATTCATGCAAGCACATCCAGGTTTTTACTTTGTAAACTCTTAAACTCATTCTCCCTCTCTTCTATCTCGTTCTCTCTTCTTCTATCTCATTCTCCTTCTTTTATTTTTTTTTATGTGGTTGTGGTGTGTGGCTGCAATTTATCCCTTCCAATCCGCATTAGTTTGATAGGTTAGATGGATATGTGTTAGAACGCAAATTTAATTCATGCCAATTTAATTCGTTAGATGCTTGTGAGTTAGGATCCGTTAGTTTATTAGTTTAATTAGTTTAATTTAACACTTTAATTTGGTTCACTTTGCATTACTTTAAAGTGAGTAAAATAGGGTGATGTATATCTCCTCGTGTTCGACCCGTAGCTACGATTGACCCGTACGCTTGCGATATTATTTTAACTCAAACAAGTTTTTGACGCCGTTGCCGGGGAGATTATTGTCCACTTTATTTTTCTGATTTTTAGGTGATTCCAAGTGCTTTAGTTTCTCCTCTTTCCCATCTTCTATTTAAAAAAAATAGAAAGTTTTTTAAAACCTCATCTTGTTTCTCTTTTGTTTCAAAGAGTGTGCGCTCAATCTAAACTCCTTCATATGTTCAAACCCTCCATCTTTTGGTGTCCCTCATAGGATTAAGTTACCTATGACGCTGCATCTTGACTTGGTTGGGTGGAATGGCATATGACTTATCTTTGGAGGTGACCAACTTTGATAACAGGAAGCGACATAGTGAGTGCCTTGGAAACAGAAACGTATAGTAGTCCTCCACTCTACATTAGAATCCAATTGGAGTCGTCCGTAGGTGGCTCTTGAAGACTATACGGGTTCCCTTGCTGTCAACCTATATGGCAACCTAGTGAATGTGAAAATGGATAATGTAAGGTTAGAACTTCAAAAATCGAAAGAAGGAAAGGTCAAACGTTCTGGTGTTGCCCCAAATCAAATTTGGTATGAATACTATAACTTATACATTTTTATGTCCTTTATAACAAACAAAGCTGGATTTAAATTCTTTTGTTTTTGTCTAACATTTTTTGAATTGAACTACAGGCTGTTGATAATGGTTGTGGAATGTTTGCTTGGATAGAAGATGAAACCTCCACGTCTGATGCTCCTTCTACCCAACAAAAGTATAGTTCAGTTGATTACGCGGAGACCTCCATGTCTGAAGGTCCTTCGACTTCAGATGAGTTTATGAAAGGTTATTTTAAAACAGCGATTAAAGGCTCGAAAAATCAAACAATATTGTTAAAAGAAGTCTTTGATGCCTTTAGTGAAGTTGACCTAAATAAAAAGAGTTGAGTCATGTTGCAGGGGTAGTAAAAGGAACTAACTGTGATGGCACGCGGTTAAGGATGTAGGCAGCGGTCAAAAGAGCATCCCTCCAGAAAGATATTGTGAGGTTGGCCTACGCCATCATCGATCTAATCATATCTAGAAGTGTCCTATTCCTTCGCTTTACTACACCATTTTGCTGCAGAGTGTAAGGAATAGTTAATTGTCTAATGATTCTTTTTTTCTCACACAGTTCTTTGAACTGATTTGACAAATATTCGCGTTCTCGGTCAGTGCATAGAGTTTTTAAGCTCTTGCCTTGTTGATTTTCAACCTCCGCTACAAAGCGTTTAATACAATCTAATGCTTCATAGCAGCGAGTGATAAAAAAGACAAACATATCGCGAATAGTCATCTATGAAGGTAAGGAAATAAGAAGCACCATGACGTGCCTTCACATTCATTGGTCCACAGATGTCCGAATGGACAAGCTCTAGGATCTGGATTGTCCGGATTGCCTTTTCAAAAAGATTTCGATGGGCCTTACCAGCTAAAAAGGGCTCACATGTCAATAGGTTGATTTTAGCGAGTGGGCCAATAAGGCCTTCTCTAGCTAACCGTCTCATCCTATCTTGACCTATGTGCCCTTGTCTAGCATGTCATGCAAGTGATTCTCAATAAACATCAGTATTAATTACAAAAGATGAAGAAGTAACTACAAGAGTTATTAAGTCTAACTTAATAAAACCATTCTCATATTTGCATTGTCCAAAAGAACTACCATCCAAAAGTGTCTCAAAAGTGTCACCATAAAAAACAAATGAATAACCTATAGTCAAAAGTTCAGTAACATAAAGTAGATTATGTTGGATTTTCGGTGCGTATAGCACATCATGAAGAAGCAAGATGTACCCAGTGCGCAAGGTGAGCTGATAGGTACCAACTCCTCGATCTACTTCACTCATGTCATTTCTCATGTAGATGTTCTAGGCACCATCTGGAATCTTTCTATAATCTACGAACCCCCTCAATCACGCGTTATGTGTCTTGTTGCTCCTGTATCCACAATCCAGTCAGATAGAGTTTGGGCAACCAAAACATGTGTACAAACAAAAGTACAGAGAGAGAGGAATGGAAATGGTACTTTCTTCGCTTTAGTGCAATCACGAGCGAAGTGCCCCATCTTCTGGTAGGTATAGCACTTGACCTTGGTAATATCGCTTTTTCCACCTCGCTTGCTATGTTTGCGCTTGGTGGATTTATCTCCATTTGGTGCAGCGTTCTGAGCCTGTCCCTGATTCCATGTGTTCCTCTGTCTCTTGCGTTTAGACCCAGAAGTCTTGCGCTGCCCCGCTTGGGCGACAAAGGGATATGATTGGGTCACCTCTAGGCGCTCCGCCTCTAGCTCCACATGAGCAACAATGACATTGAAAGTTTTGACATTGTCGTTATGTGTGAGAACCACTTTCATTTGGGCCCAGGAATCAGGTAACATCCTAATGACAGCTTGAACTTGCTGCTCATTGATAAGGTGTACCCCAGCATCATCTAACTTTCGTATCATGTCTTTCACAATCCTAAGGTGTTGTGCTTGGGGTCCTTACGGTACATCTCAAACTTCAAGGTCATGGCCCGTAGCCTTATAGTTGATGTACTGCCACATTCTAACTTAACCAAATCCCACATGGCCTTGACAGTTTCGCACTTTTCATACTAGTCGATGAGATCATCGTGCATCGAGCTTAACATAATAAAGCGAGCACTACAGTCTTTTTTAAATCAAGTCTCATAGGCTTCCTTTTCTTGACGGTGACGGGCGGTAGTACCTTTATCGGGTTTAGCCATTTCAGAGGTCAGGTGTTCAAGGTAATCTTGTTCATCAAGTAAGAACTTCACTTTACGATGCCACATATCATAGTTGGTTCAATCCAATTTGTTACCTTGGTTAAGGTCAATCACAATATTCTTGGTAGCCATCACTATAATGTGAAAGGGAGGACATTTGGTATACATTCATAAAAAAAATTGTTCAAGAAACCCTAATTAAAATTAATGGTTCCCTCTTCCACACGATGAGACCAAACATTTCGCTAGGCTCATAATCAAATCTCACAATGTGTAGGTTTGGGAACGTATAATTTTAATTGATTTCGAACAAAAATAGGAGGAAAGGGCATCTCAATACCACTATTTAATGCGCCATACATCAAGTGCGCAAGGGACTCACACAAAAGACCCAAATTGGTACTTGAAGTGATATGTCGAGTCGATACAAAGTCAGGATACGCAGTGCAGTAGCCTCCCTTTACATGGCTTTTCAAAATTTAAAATTAAAATTACAACCAGATCTTTACATTCAAGAATCCTACTACATCACTACTAGGGAGCATCACACTTTATATCATGTCCAGGTACCAACTCTATCACACATATATCACAAAATATATCCCTTACACAAGTACCAATATTCCATCCCATAAAATATAAAAAATAATAATAATAATAAACATAGGTTACATAGAATAGGGTTTGACCTTTTACTCATACGGTGTGAGTCAAACAAAGTCAATACCGTCATAGGAGGGTAAAAATATCAATTTAAATTTACAAACACATAATAGCAAAAAAATAAAATAAAATAAAGGCAATTAAAACCAACTAAGGGAAAACAAAAATGTGGGTGAAGAGAACCGTAAAACAAATCCTTCAATAAAATTTTGAATCTACCACTTTTTTGGTGTGACAAATCCAATGGAATTCAATAGTACAAGCTGTACAGCCTGAGGCCATGGGCAGTAGCCCTTGCATTTGAGCCTAACTCAGCCCACCCTATGTTCCACATCCACTCATGCACATCCAAAAAACAAAAAACCCTGTCTCCGAGACTTACGTAGAAATGGCATACCATAAAGACTTTTTAAAATAAAGTTTTTTGGTAATGACTTTTTAAAATAAAGTTATATAATGATTAGTAGGGGTGTCAACCGGTCGGGCTCGGTCGGTCTTGGTGGGCCTAGCCGAGCCTCACCAATTTTACAGGCTACACAGTGTCCGACCGTTTAGGCATTCGGGCTTGCCTTGGGCGGACATGGTACGGTTTCATTTCGGTCGGTCGGTGTTTGGTCTTTAATCGGGGCAGCCTTATTCGGGCTAAACGGGCCTAAATCGGGCTCAAAACTGCCTAATGAGTCGTTTAACTCTAAACGGTTTCTAAACGGTGTGGGTTTACTAATTGACATGCAACCAGAATTTTAAGTTCAAACCATGGGCAGTCACGGTACACCTCAACTCAAAGTCAAATAAAGCTTATCCCAATTAAAATAGTAGTACAAAACCGAATAGAAGCACATCTAACAAAATAAGTAGAGGGAAAAAAATAGCAACACAACACCGAATAGAAGGCACATCTAACAAAGTAAGTAGAGGGAAAAAAAAATTGCAGCACAACAGCAAATAGAAGCACATTTAACAAAGTAAGATCTAAAAACTAAAAACTAAGCCTCATTTCACCTATGTTAGTGTATCTAACCAATAAATGTCAAAACCAACAAAGAAACAAACAAAAACAGGAAATTTGGAGGGAAGGGGAGGGGAAGTTTATAAGTTAAAAGGTCGGGCTGGGTCGGGCTGTAACTAGTCGGTCTAGGTCAAGCCTGGAATCGATCGGTCCGGTTGGGCGCCCGACGGGCTAGGACCTCACACCGGGACTGCCCGATTACTAAACGTGTCGGGCCGGGTCGGGTCGGGCTTTAACCGGGCAGGCTTGGTTGGGGCTGCCGGTTCAGGCCTGGAATTGACACCCCTAATGATTAGTAGGGCTGCAAGTTTGGCCCTATCGGCCCGAACCCGCCCTAGCCCGCCCTGAGCCCGAACAGGGTCTGGGCTAAGATTTCTGGCCCTGAGGGCGGGTTAGGGCCAAAAATTCTTGGCCCTGAGCCAGGGTCGAGTCGGGTCAGGGTTGAGACCTCGGGCTCAGCCCGACCCTGATTTTGACCCTGATTTTTAACCTTGATGGCCCTGAAGAAAATTCTTTATTTATTAAATAATAGAAGCTATTCTATGTATAAAGAACTATGTGGTGCACTAGGTAGTTTGCGATGTATAAAAGCCAATTGCTATAAGGAGGTCTTGGGTTCAAGCCTCCTCTCTCACATCTTCCCTGTACTTATTCTTTTAATTTGCTTATTGCAGGGCCAATCAGGGCGGGCTTGGGCTGGGCTTGGCCCGTAAGGGTCAGGGTCAAGGTATTTAGGCCCTGAGTCAGGGTCAGGGCGGGCCTGGGCCTAGCTAAGGGGACTCAAGGTTGGGCTAGGATTTTAAAAAGCTCGGCCCAACCCGACCCTGTTGCAACCCTAATGATTACCTTTGTTTTTTGGGTTTTTTAACAATGCCCCCCTGAAAATGTCTATTTATCCAAATGTCCCCTTATAACTTTTTTAATTGCAAAATACCCCTACTTTCAAAACATTGTAGCATTTTGGTCAAGTCCGTTAATTTGGGACGTTAGATGTTAGTTTTAAGGAATCTAACGTCCCAAATTAACGGACTAGACAAAAATGCTACAATGTTTTGAAAATAAGGGGGAGTTTCCAATTAGAAAAGTTGTAAGAGGGCATTTGGACAAATGAATATTTTTACGGGGGTATTTGTTAAAAACTGTTGGGTTTTTTTTTTATAATAATCGCAGGCTTTTAAACAGTCTTGAAAGCCATCAGTATGGTATTCATGAGATAGCATCAATGTTGTATTTTTTTTTATATTAAAAAAAGCGAAAGCATCAAAACTTGGTGCGCACGTTCAACGTGAGGGGCAACGGCTCGTAGCCAAGGCCAAGCAACAACAAAGGTACATGCGAGGCATAGATCAAAGGCGCCAGCAGGCCAGCACGTGCGGATGGACAGCCAGCTACGATGCATGCATGCTGCCATAGCAGCGTCCACCGCCGTTGGTTGCGGATCGCAAAAAACTCAAAAAAAAAAAAATTTCTTAAGTTAAAAGCGAACCAAACCCTAATGGCTCTAATGCCAATATAAATAAATCATCACCCGTTAGAGTGTTATCTGAACGGAGATGGAAACGCAGCGGAAGAGAATCTCGCACAAGTTTGGTTACAAACTTTACAAATTCAAACAATTTCCTTCACGATCTTCGAATATCTCGAAAGATACTCCACACCACAAATCCCTGAGAAGAGATGGAATCCCAAAGAGAACACAAAACAATGGAGAGAGAGAGAATTTGATTTCTTGGATTATTTAGTCTTAGGGGTTACAGACTTTTTATTTAAAGTCAAAACCCTAAGAACCCTACCCCTATTTAGACTCTCACTGGGAATCTACCAAAGAGGGAGGAAGAAACCCAACCACTTAAGTGGCTGATTCTCTCCACACCTAGCGGGTCGGGTCCAGCCTACCCTTTGTGGACGGCTTGGACCGGGCCTAGCCTCGTGTTCGATTTACAACCACTAATTTCATCCACAATAATAAGAATATCACATCGTACAGTTGGCTCTCCCTAAAATTTTTTAAAACAAAAACAAAAAAAAAAATCTTTTCTTATCTCAAATTATACATCCCCAAGAAGATAAGTATATAAAAAATATAACAAATATAAAAAATAAATATCCTCTAATATACAAAGTATCAAAATGATATCAATAAAGAAAATAAAAATAATGAAATAACAAAATTTTGCGTCCCAAGATTCCATACAAACTTTTAACATGTGCATCATTTTTCATCTTGATTTTTTGCTCCTTTTTTTTTTTGGTTGATGAAATTGATTTTTGCCTTTTGATATGGAGCTTAGAACATTGAAATTCACAACTTATTTACATCTTCCCATACCAGCTCTGGTCCAACTCGAAGGCTGGAGTATAGAAATCACCTACTTCTGGAAGATCTATACAACTTTGCCCTAAGAACAACCAAAATAATGAGGATCCTGCAAAAGAAATACAAAACTACTTCATCTCCATGCCAAGAATCCAATGCATGGAAAAAAATTGTATGCAAAAGAAGTAAATAGTAAATAGACCTACTCACATTCTGATCAATCATTCATAGCTCTCCTTCATGCATAATGTAGCCTTATAGATTCCAATCTAGAGCACATATAATTGCACTCAACCAAGAAATATCCAAGTATAGCAGTACTAAGAAGGTTTTCTAAGGCTAAGTAAGGCCATTGTCCTCTCAAAAAGGCAGGTGATCTAACTGCATGATCTACTGTATTTTCCTCATCTTTCTAGACTACAATAAGGTGATATTTACAGCTAGAAAATGAACGCATCATTTGACATTCACTGCAGCAGACATTTTCCTCAGCCTTTGAGAAATTTCTGAAAAGGATGGTCTCTCTGACGGATCAGAGCCCCAACAACTTTCCATCAAAGATTTCCATTCAGGGTCACACCACGTAGGAACTTGTGGACGCAATGTGTTGTTCACAATTCCCCCTACAGAGGTAACAGAAGCAACAAGGATGATCAAAGTGGTCAGTATAATGGACTAATAATAACTGTTGTATCAAAAAGGACCAGCCCATACATTCATATAGCAACAAGAAAAAGAAAAACATTAATTTTCTCATCAAGGTGTCACATTCTTTATTCATAATGCCAATAGTTTCTGCAGTGCAATACAATGGTCACCCACAAAACTTGTTCCATAAGAATTAGAGGAAAAGTTCGTCAAAAATATACCCAGTACCTAACCAAATTGAATCATTTTTTTTTTTCAAATTTAAGTTGGAATAAGGCATAGCTGAGTGAGTTGAGGAACAAAGCTTACATCTTTAGAAAGTATCGTGAAAAGTCACTACGCATACATTTTTAGATTCAAGCACCACAAATCCTGTTACTTCCTTTGTGCATCATACTCCTTTACTCTAGAAAATATGAAATTAAGGAGCCAGCTAAAAAGTAAACTTGGACACATGCGAATAAATAGCAATCCTATATTTGAACATATGTTTTCTCAATCAGAGGTAAGGGCTCCCTGTAGCACCTATGTTACAAAGGTATAGGAGTGACAAATGTTGGGATCGGATTTATCAACAATTAGGATCCTTCAGAAACCCAAGGGTAAGGACATAAGGACTTAACTAATCTGTATCCTCCCAACTGAATACAGTTGCATGGGCATATAATATATAATAATGAATAATCTCCTTTTTTGTCCAAGGGCGTGCTAACAAACATGCATGTGCGCAAACATAAACCAGATCGGTCCAGGCATACATGTTTGTGTGTGCCGTGTATAAGTCATTAATCAGTTTAAGTTTGTTTACATCAATGTACAAGATATGCATTAGCTTAGTTGGTCTGTTCAAGCTCGTTAAGTAGGTGGTCTTGCATTCAATCCAAGCTCAAAAACAGAAATATTTCTTTGCATTGAGTAGTCAAGGTAAGAGTTGTATTATTCATCTGTTACTAAGATTTATTAAAGAGGACTAGCTCATTTGTTCCTACAGCATCAAGAAATAGAAATGCATTATATTCTCATCAAGGCATTAACAAAATTTTCTGCGATATAATACAGTCAACTACAAAATTTTCCTTCAGTATTCATGGAAAAGCCATCCAACACAATGCTTCAAAACATCCTGCACACCCCAAAATGTTACCAGTATGTAACTAAGTTGAATAACTTACATTGCACATCGTCCCAAAAAGTGTTACGTGTTTTTTTAATAAGTTTGAAAGAGGATTAGTATAGCAGATCAATGATAATTAGGAATAATTTTTTTAATAAATATCTTGAAAAGTAACCAGGCAGACATTTTCAGATTTAAGCACCACAAATACCTTCACCTTTTT
Source organism: Telopea speciosissima (assembly GCF_018873765.1). Taxonomy (NCBI): domain Eukaryota; kingdom Viridiplantae; phylum Streptophyta; class Magnoliopsida; order Proteales; family Proteaceae; genus Telopea; species Telopea speciosissima. The sequence continues at coordinate 12,777,442 of NC_057926.1, forward strand.
GGTGCATCATGTTCCTTCACTCTAAAATCTATGAAAAAATAATGTAACAGCTACAAATTCAACTTTGGCAAATGAATAATGGGAAATCTTGTATTATTGGTTAGGGCATCAAGAAGCATCTATGTTAAACAGGTGGGAATGCAGATGTAGGGAATGTAAGGACTTGACTAATATTTACATGGCAACGGTATACTGGTTTTTTTTTTGGGGGTGCAAAGAGTGCTTCCCACACATACTCATGCATACGTGCAAAATGAACCAAATCAGGGCCAATTATACATGCTTGTGTGTTATGTGGACGTCTATGATCAGCTTAAGTATATTTACAAGTATATAAAATTTGCAAGCTATAATTAGTTTAGTTGGCTGGTTCACTTTCTTGCCAAGCAGGTCGTCTAGTATTCCCACACATATGCATGCATGCAAAATGAACCAACCCAGGCCAATTATGCATGCTTGTGTTATGTGGACGTCTATGATCAGCTTAAGTATGTTTAGAAGTATATAAAATTTGCAAGCTATAATTAGTTTAATTGGCTCGTTTACTTTCTTGCCAAGCAGGAGGTCTAGTGTTCAAACCAGACTAAAAAAATATATATATACACTTTATTGAGTAGTAGGCTAGATGCTTCCTCACTTTATTGAGGGCGGGCCTTGGTGCAACGGTAAGGGTTGCTCCATTGTGACCAAGTGGTCACGGGTTCGAGTCTGGAAACAGCCTTTCTGCGAAAGCAGGGGTAAGGCTGCGTACATTATGACCCTTCTTAGACCCCGCAGTGGCGGGAGTTTCGCACACTGGGTACGCGCTTTTCTTTTCATAAGTTTTGTAATACGACCATTTGGTTTTCCTTGAGAACAATGACATGATCTTGGTTTTGAAACTACAGGTTGTAGGTAAGAATTATTTTTTCTTCTCTCTTAATCCTAGAGACTTTGCCCATACAAAAAAAAAAGGAGGATAACAATAAATATCATAATTGCTTAATTATGAATAATATCTTAAGTAAATGAAATAAAAATATAAAAACATTTACTTAAGTGATATTTGGCATAAATAAGGGCCAAACTTGGTTCAATACTACTAAGGTGCCAAATGCCTAGACCCCAAAAATTCTGCCTGGACGCCTAGACGACGCCGACAACTATGATAAATATACACTTCATAATCAAGTTATATGTAATAATCCATATGGAGCTGTATTAATATCTAATAAAGAAAACAAAGAGCAATATAATAAATGCAATTACGAAATTGCAAAATCACATTAGGAACAACTCCTAACATAATAATTTCCAATAAAGGAAACATTAGCAACAGAATAAGCAATTATGTACTAAAATCTACATTGCATAAGGTTAGGGTCAACTGGCGGGACATTTGCATAGACTCAAGTTTTGAGTTCTTGTAATAATTTGCAACAATGCCAGTCCACAATTTATGTTAGTATGTATCAGAATAATCGGTAAAAGCCCAATCCATAAAATTCATAAGAAATTGGAGCTGGATTGGCAGATATAACAAATATCCAATACCTAGAACCAGACTCATTTCATGTACAGGAGTACAGACTGATAAGAAGGATCCAAGCAACCATACTGATTCAGTTTTGGGCGATTGGTTGGAACTTTTTAGTTCATCAAATGGCCACCAAATATTATTCTTAACATATGTTTACACGGAAACCCATAAGAAGTAAACACCAAAGAATGAAGAACTTCAATAAGAAAGAAAACGAGGTGTAAAGGTACAGCATTGGTAGTTTGTCTTGAAGAACTTAACTAAGTAGAAAAATTGTATCTAGAGTATAGCAGATAGGATTTGACTTTATAATAGGTTGTTCTCTTGCGTATTAAATTGTGTAAACACGTCCATGGTTCAAAATCTCGCGATATTTCGGCTTAATTTCGTATATCTCGAGCTTACCGAGATGCGAAATCAGGTCGAAATGAAAAAATACTATATTTCGTTGATATCTCGTGAGATATCGACGATATCTCGATATCTCACGAGATATCGACGAAATATGGTATTTTGGCTTAAAGTGTCACGTGAAGGGGGGCTTTAATACAATATTTCGCAGATTTCGGTCCATATTTCGACCGAGAGCTGCATTTGCTAAGGAATTTCAGTCTTTTGCCTATTCTTCCACTCTTCCAAGCTCTCATCCAACACTCTAGCCATTGTTCAAGCACATTGTTGTCGGATTTTCGCCAGTAAACTCATCGGAGGGTCATCTAAGCTCATCATCCAAGCCTTTTTCCACTATTTAAGGTAAATTCTATTCCTCTAAAACTATTTTTTTGAAAAGACTATGTACAAATTTTGTTGGATGGTGATGATATTAATATATGTTAGACACCGGAGGCCGATCTATAGCCTCACGGTGTCGAAATTTTTTTTCCATATGTTTTTTTTTTTTTTTTTCTGGTTTTAAAAATTCATTTTCCTACAATTAAAATAGGAAATAATTAGGGGTAATATGACTTAGATGGTAATGAATTAAATATATGTTAGACACCAATGGCCGATCTACGGCTTCACGATGTCGGATTTATTTTTCTACTCTTAAATAATTATTTTAATTTTCAAAAATTAAGAAAAATATATATAAAAAAAATTAAAAAAAAAAACAGAAATAAATAAGGAAAAATATGAGTTTTAAGTTTAAAAAATAATGAAAAAATATGAAAGTTATTTCTATATGTTTTGAATTGCATTACATGTATATTATGTTTACTAATTTTTGGTTTTGTTGTGTTAGGTCAATACTTATATTAACATTATATATAAAAAATTGGTTTTAATTATGTGAAAAATATAAGGGTTAGGGGAAAACTATTAAAAAACTATGCAAGTGTATTAGTAATCTAAAAGTGTCAATTGAAGTGCATCTACATTAAATATTTTAATTATTTGTGTTACTTACATTGCAGTAAAAAAGTATCATTATAGCGGATCGTGATAGACAACGTGCGAAGGGCAAGCAAAAGGTGGGGGAAAGCAGTCAACAAAGGGGGCGGAGGGAACAAAGAGAACAGAGGGAACAAGAGAGACCTATCAGCCAGCATAGGGGTGACATTGCATGGTTACATGGCACTCCCATTGATGGGGATAAGAGAAAATCTATATGTAACTATTGTCACATGCAATTTATGGGAGGTGGGTCCAGTAGACTTAAACAACATCTGACTGGAGGATCTAAAGATGTTGTAGGTTGTCATATGGTCCCTACTGAAGTAGCCAGGGAGATTGGTGATAGTTTGAGGGGAAAGAAGAAGAGGAAGGCTGATAAGCAAAGGATAAGAGAACAACTTGAGGATACAGTGAGGAGTTCGATGGGAGGAGGAAGCCAATACAATATGAAGATGATGATGATGAGGACATTGCAGTACCTGATGACATACAAACAGCACATGAGGCTAGGGATTTTAGGCAGACTGTTTCAAAGAGTAGAGTAAGTTTTCAAGATGATCAGCAGAGACAAAGAGTAGGGGGTAGTGGAGGAGCTGGCAGTTCTGGAGGTCCTAGATCTTTGAATCCTTTTAGAAAATCACAAAGTGTGAGGGCAGCCCCAACACCTCTACCAGTACCAGTACCACCATCAACATCTGATCCTAAATTGCATAAGAAGAAAGGAAGCAGTCAACCCAGAATCAAAGGAGCATGGAAGAGGATGAAGGGAGTGGTTAAAGAATCCATAGCTAAGTGGATGCTATACCATACCATCCCAGCAAACACTACACAAGGCCCCCATTATGATACCATGATAGATACCATTGCAGCGGCTGGCTCAGGATTCAAGGGCCCCACCTCATATGAGGTAATGAATGTTTATCTACCTCAACAAAAGAGTGAGATTGATGAGTACATTAGTGAGATGAGGAATATGTGGGAGACATATGGGGTGACTATAATGCCAGATGGATGAACTGGGCCTACAAGAAAGTCCATCATCAATTTCATGGTTTATTGTGATGGGAGGACGGTGTTCCTCAAATGCGTGGATGCATCCAAAGAGATAAAGGATGCAAAATATATTTCTGATTGTTAAAGGAAGTAGTGAAAAAGATGTGGGTATTAAGAATGTTGTCCAGTTATTGTAACGACAATGGAAGTAACTTCAAGCTGGCCGGTGAGAAGATGATGAACAATAATCAGTACCGGCTCTTCTGGACTCCTTATGCAGCCCATTACATTGACTTAATGCTAAAAGATATGGGAAAGTTAAAGTTGGTGAAGACTGTGGTTGAAAGTGCAAAACAAGTCACCAACTTTGTATACAACCACTCCTATGCACTCAATCTATTGAGGGAAAAATGTGGGGGTGACTTGGTTAGGCCTAGCATCACAAGATTTGTCACCAACTACATTGCCCTCAAAAGCATTGAGACAAAGAAGGCCGGGCTGAGAAGCATGTTTGCCTTTGAGGAGTAGTTTGAATGGAAGGGTTCCAAGAGCGCAAATGGGAGGGAAGCACAAGCAACGATGTCATCGAGGACTTCGGACCAAACTAAGCAAAGTGGTGAAAGTTTTGGAGCCGTAGTTAAAGTTCTACATGTTGCCGACTCCGCTCGAAGGGCCCAACCATGCCGTCCTATATGCTGCAATAGACTTGATGAAAGATAGTATCTATAGTGTGGCTCATCGCAGTAGCAAACACTTCTTAGATATCATAAATGTTCGCTGGGAGAATCAACTTATGCATCCACTGCACAAGGCTGGTGAGTAAATTTGTTTTATGTTTACTAATTCATAGTATTATTATTTACTAATTACCTATGCATTTGACAATACCTCTATTCTATATGTCATATTTCAGCATACTACTTGAACCCTAAGTATCAATATAACAATAGGCTTGGGTTGGAAACTCAATTTATTGATGCTGTGAAACAAGTAGTGAAGAAGTTGGAGCCAGATGGTACACTACAAGCAATTTGCAACAATGAGGTGAGTTCATTTGGAAACTCAACTTATTGATGCTTTTAAATAAGTAGTGAAGAAGTACTTACTAATTTTCCACATGGGTGTAGATCAAGGTATTTAGGGATGCATTGGGAAGTCTTGGAACTGAGACTGCGATACAATGCAGAGCACGTGGTGATGCTGGTAATTCTTTTAAGTTTTAAATTACATATGTATTGAAATTTGAAAGTTGAAACAACATTTGACACATGTCTTTTTTGTTGTAAACTTGTAATGCAGCTGAATGGTGGGTGTTGTATGGGAATCGATGAAAACTTAAGAATAATAGCAATTAAAGTCCTTGCCCAAACATGTTCTCGCATCCTGGTTGTGAGAGGCGGAGTACCTTTCGCACTCATCCACTCCAAGAGGCGCAACAGATTGGGGTCTCAACGTTTATCTGACATGGTGTATGTGCACTACAACTTGAGGCTGAAACTGCAACACATACGCATGGGACATGAAGGACAGAGAGGCACCATTGATCTAGCTGACATCTTTCAAGTTGACTCAGACGATGAGGACCCTATTGTGGATTGGGTGAGGGATAGAGGTGAGCCAGTGTTGGATGAGGAGGGAGGTAGGCCCAACCCCATGATAGCTTCTGAGATTGGTGCTGATGTGGACAAGTATATGGCTGACGAGGGTCAGATACATGCAAGGGAAGCCTCACCCATACCATTCCAGCCCACTGGTTGCAATGTTGCTGATGATGAAGACTGGTCTAAGTCCTCAAATGATGATGATGGTGATGATGGTGGTGATGCTGGTGGTGGTAATGCTGGTGGTGGTGATGTTGGTGATGCAGGTGAAGAATTTGACGGCATGCGAGAGCGTTATGTGGTAAGCCAGGAGGCCCAGGATACGACATCTGTAGAGCCACTCCGATTCACTGGAGAGAATTTGATCATGCCACACAAGATACGGACCACGGAGCATGTGCCCCCGCACCCCCACCCTCAAGAGGCCCCCTACATACATACAACAGGAAGCGTAGGGGTCGACAAACACAGTTGCAACCTGATCACATGGACATTGATAACCTATCTAGCTCTGTTGGTGGTTTGAGTATGGGTGATAGGCAGGGAGGACCGACTGGACATTGGCGTGCCCCATCTTTTGACGCACATACCACTCCATTGGCATTGGATTATGGTGCATCACAACCTTACGGTGGATATGGATATGGATCATCATCATATGGGCAATTTAGTGGGGTAGGGGACTATGACTACGAGTCCCAGTCCAGGGGACATCTTGGATCATCTTTTGTAGATAACATCTTTGTATACCCTAGCGGACCTAGCTAACAACCTCACACCATACACGCACCAATGCCATCGCCTCTTGCGCCGGCGCCAACATCATATCACGGTGGATCATCTTCTTCACGGATTGGATCGATTGGTAACCCTAGTTTATATTCTAGGATAGGTTACCTACAGTATGTTGATGATTCCATTTACGTGACACTTGTGGATGACTAACCTCGTTTCTTCTCCGATTCTATACCGTGGTCCACATATGTCCTTCAAACAGAGAGCGATGGACGTCGACTCCAGCGAGGCATGAGTGGGATTGATCAAGGGAGGCACAGCAACTACTATTAGCAGTTTAGCACTTATAATGTGTAACTTAAGTTGTGATTCATTAATCTATGAACTTGTGAGTTATGACTTGCGAGTTGAGAGTCTTGTGACTTACTAACTTTGACACTTAGTGTATTGCCTTTAAGGCTTTAAGCGAGTTATTGAATATTATGGAGTTTATGAGAATCATGGTACTCATCAATGTGTATAGGCTTTAACTTGATATGTGATGAAGTTAAATACTATTATTAATTATTAACTGCCTAATCTATGTGTATTTAACTATTTATACATTTGGGTCGGCGACCGTATGTCAATCAAGGGTGCAAGCCCAAAACACCAATTTGAATTCACATTTTTACAATTTTATGGTTTAAATGTGTTTATTAAGCTTAAATAAGGCTGTCCATGATATTTCAGGCCTAGATATGGCCAAATACCCCCCGAGATGGACCCCCGAAATATTACAGAAAAAATGCAATATTTCGGTCATATTTCGCGATATTTCGGGTATCTCGGATATCTCGGTAGGCCCGAGATACCGAGATATCGCGAAATATTAAACCTTGAACACTACACGAAGATAATCATACAAAGGGGTGACAAATTTATGAATCAAAAAAATTGAGAGTTGTCTCCCTTAGGTTCATCATTGCATATCATTTATTTAACAATCGCTTGATCATAATTAGGTCTTGGATCATATCATTAGCTTTACTCTGGCTGTTGTACAGCCTACTGGCTACCGACATATCGTTCATTTATCCCAGACTGCATCACATAGAACAGCCACCAGCAAACTACGAATATGGCCCATAAGTTATTTCCCTACTAACATATTTAAAAGCAGAACCAATGGTATATAATATAGCCACTCCTGGGGATAACCTACAAGCTACAATTTCCTTCAGTCAACTGAGAAAAAAAAATCCAAACACCCTGTTAAATACTATTAATTTTCTGACAATTTACTCTTCATTTCTGTTAGGGACTTTAAAGTTTTTATGAAACATCTTACACGATCGAAGTCCTAACACCAATTTAAAGTCATAAAACTATAGCAAGTACCCAAAAAAATATATATTTATAGCACTGCCCTTTAATTTAGCATCTTCATGTCCATAGGATAACATTTATTTTCCACTCGATGAATCATATAAGTACAAATTAGGCACACCGAGAGGGTTATACTATTTCGATATGTTGAGTTTTGTGAAGTCTACATTAAATTTCCCTCATAAATCCACACGATTTCTCAGAATGTCATAATCAAAACTTCACATGCAAAAAATTTGAAGTGTTTTCAATGCTAGCCATGAATTTTCTGCAGAAAACACAATTCATAATGGATGGATGACATTAATCGATATAGTCATGTAACCAAAAATAAAACTACATCATAAAGTAAACAAGAAATAAACAAACTCAGAAGAGTTTGGTGAGAACCCTAGAAGGGTTTGAGTGCGAGACATACTCAGCATGGTTACTTCATCCATCTAAAGAATCCATGGAATAAAGACTCCCTTATTTCTCAAAGTTGACTTCTATGGAATTTATCATTAAATTTCCCATACAAGTCTACATTAATTTATGTTACAAATAAATAAAAAAAACAAAAAAAATATATATGTTACAAATAATAACAATACTTTCTATAAAGGGTGTTGTTTGTTTTTTCCTCCAGAATCAATAAGACGAAAATTGTAACACAAAATGGATTTAGAGTGTATAAGAGAGAATTTAAGTTAGAACTTTTTTGACGTGTCAATATCATAGAGGGACCAAGAAATTTTTGTACCAATGAAAATCAACAAATTTTTGAAAATATTGCAAAACAATTTGGAATATTTTTATTACCCTAAGAGTTCACATCATCACCTTGACAAAAATCAGGATAGTTTGCTGAAATGTCTAAAAATTACCCGCAAGTTTGAATCTTGATTACAAAACATTTCAAATAAGTTCATGAATGATCGCTCATTTATGGAGCTGTCCCCAAGAGAAATGCATTACTATCTGTTTCATATATAACACAAGCAGCTCATGGGTATCCTCAAGCTATCTTCTCTTACACCTCCATCAAAGCTAAGCGAATTAGCACTTTCTGGAAGGATTTCGCAAGCCGCAACAATAGAGTTTCCTTTTCATTTTCAGCTAAGGTTCTCATGAACATTTTAATAGGAATGGCATCTGAAGCCAAGGAGTTCACCATAAAATGTTCAAGGGAACTTAAAGGAACATAAGTGTAGATCACAACTGCTAGTTGCTAAGCCAAAAACACTAACACTCCCATGTCAGGAGAAACTAGCAAAGGTGAGACCGGGCAAGTCAGCCCCACAAAAAGTTACCCATTGACTTCAAAATACTCCTACATGGAGAAGGAAAATGATCCACAACTAGAGTTATGACAAATAAACAAAAGAAACTAACTTTATGAGAGCTTAGCCCACCAAGGACAGAATTTAGGACCAAACAGATGGTAACATGAATTGATAACTGACTCATGATTTGAGGTATGAATGAAGATACTTAATTTAAGAAACCAAATGTTATCCATAAAACATTGTGATACTGTGATGGTGACATGAATTGATAACTGACTAATAATTTATTATTAAGGCACAACTGAAGATACTTGTTGATTATTAATTGCATTTATTACTAAGCTGAACATATTGATGCATACACCATATTCCAAGATCATATTGTATATCAGCTTCTTGATACAGCATTCAGCATGACATTCCAAGCTAATGTAGTAAGAACATAATATCACTTGACACTCTCAAACATGTTACAACTTACAAGCAAAAAAAAATTACTGGTTTTCTGATATTAAACCTTATTTATTTAGTTTACTATTTTTATTTCTAGGGTTTGACGTTCAAACCTCAACATGGTTGTCAGGTCAAAAAAGTTAGTCTCTCTCTCTCTTGGTTTTCTGATATTAAACCTTAACTTATCTATTTAGTTTACTATTTTTATCTTTTATTTTTATTTCTAGGGTTTGACGTTCAAACCTCAACCATGGTTGTCAGGTTAAAACAGTTTTTTTCTCTCCCTTTCTCTCACATGCTGTTGATCAACATAAAACTCCATAACAGAATGACATAACAGGTTATTTATGTAAAAAATTGTTAATGGAGTAGGATTACCCTTTCAGCATGTTACAAGTTCCCACTCAACAAGCAGGATCGCAGGGCGCCACTTGTACCAGATCTGAGAGAAGGTTTAGAACTCAAAAACTACTTTTCAGATTTATGCAAATATCTGGTCAAGTGTAGGTCTGAAACAACAGTATTACTTTCCAAAAGTTGGATTAACTAGTTTTCAGATTTAGGTAAAAATCTGGTCGAGTGTAGGTCTGAAACAACAGTATTAATTTCCAAAAGTTGGAAGGAATCCAACGGTTGGATGAAGTTCTACAGGTACTCCTAAAAATAGAAACTTAAGAGTTCGCAGATTTAGTAACTCCTCAACACTCCAGATCCGTATGTCAAATCAGCACCCAAACCTGATCGACTTATCCCCTTGGAATAGAGAATAACATACCAAAATATCAGCCAAAGTTGATGGCTTGATGTTGCAGATCAGAGAGGCCAAACAGAATAGAAATGTAAGGGAAAACAGAGTATTGCAAGTACTGTTAGGACCTCAGGAAAATATTCTGTAACCAAGATCTATTATGCCCCTTTTGAAAAGTGATAATATGCCTTCAAACTGCCAGAGAAACAGCAGTGAACAAGTCTAAACAGAACTGTTTGCTTACTGAAATTATCAGAAACAGAAAAGAGAATTAGGTTAGAAGAAAGGATTGAAAAAAAATCAGAATCTAAGCTTTTGTGAATGGAAAAGAAGAAGAAGAAAGGATATGTTAGGCCTCTCACCTAGATATGGAGAAGGAATCCCACCAAGTTTGTCCTACTACATCCCACAGTAGAGCAGTTTTGAATCCCACAAAACGATGCTCTCTCTCACAGAACTCGCAAGCTAAAAAAAAGGGCATACCCAGTGCACAAGGCTCCCCCGCCAGTGCGGGGTCTGGGGAGGGTCATATGTACACAGCCTTACCCCTGTTTTCACATTGAGGCTGTTTCCAGACTCGAACCCGTGACCACTTGGTCACAATGGAGCAACCTTTAGCCTTTACTCGCAAGCTAAAGGCTAATTTAATTTCTCAAATCGTTCATAGTGGGTATGATCCCCCTACTCTTTATTTATAACCTCAATGAAATAGAAAAATTGAAAACCACACATGTGGAAGGAGGAATCCCTTGCAACATAAGTTCTCCAAAAATTAGAAACTCTTCTATAACTTAAACAAAATATAAACTATGGCCGGATTGTAGCATTTCTATCCAACCCTTCTAGAAACACTACTAACATAAAAAATATAACTTATTAAAATAGAAACTAACACTAATGCCATATGAGCCTTAAATCCCTAATATTTGGGCTTATAGAATTGGCCCATTACAATAGAAAACCCAAAAAATGTCAGCCCATGACTCATAGAACCCATTGGGCACTCAAAATTAAGCCTATTGGTCCATTCTTGGTCCAGTTCGTGGCTAAGTTTGCGGCTGGCCTTCTTGTTCTTTTGAACTGCATGGGAATGGCAATGGAGCCAATTAAAGCGGGTGCTCACCAAACTCCACCCTAATTGTTTGAGTAAGAAATGCTTCTTACAGATGCGCGTGCAGCAAAACCAACCAGGTATAGGGAATGGCATAACTGAGGCATAGCAAGACTCCTAAAATCTAAGTAGCCAGACAAGGTTATCTGCTCCAGGTTGGGTGCTTTGTGAAGGAAGACTACCCAGCCGAACAGGATGAAACTTAGCATGTTAAAATTTATGTAATAAGGGTACTTTAGGAACTAGTCTTTTGCCTAGTTGCTTTATATTGTATTTTCTCCTTTTTTACCTTTTTTTACTTTTTACCTCCCTAGAGAGGTGTATGATATTTCTTTCTTGTTATCAATGGATTAATATAAATGTGGTGGAGTAAACACCCGAACTCTTCCCTTCTCTATTCTCTTGTCTTCTTCTTCTCCTCCTCCACTTTTCCTCCTCCATCTTCTTCTCCTTCTCTTACTTACGTTTACTACCTAAAATCCAACTTGGTATTAAAGCTACCAGGTTTGAGAGTCGTATTTCTCTTCTTGCTTCTCTTTTTCCTCTCTTTGGAATCCTAGGGCACAAAGGATTCCAAGAAGGAGGCTGCTATGTGAAACACTTGAAGAAGTATGAAATAGGTTTCATATACAACATATTTGGAGATTTCAAGTTGATATTTGAGCTACCTCGAAGCCCACATGAAAGTTTATGTTAGGTACTTGACTAATACGCCAAAAGCTCCAAAGTTGATGGAACGTGTTAAATCAAGCTCTTTAACCTATCCCATACTAGGCTGGCCCAATCTAACGCCCATACACTAGAGTGGGCCCCATTAGGCACCTAGCAGACCACCACGCTTCTGTAGCTGTCGTCCTCGGCAGCTTCCACTCTAGCAGTAGGTCCTCGGCGGCTCTCTCTCTCTCTCTCCAAGTGTTTGGGCTTTGGAACGGACCACTAGAATCGCCCTAGAGTCCTTTTTATGCTCCATATGTCCTTATTTACTGATTGAAGAAGCTGTTGGAGCATAATCTCTTTTCGTGGGATCTGCCCGGTTAAGCCGATATTGTTTTTCTCTTTTTCTTGCATTTGGAATGCAATGCGTGATTTTCTTGATTGTGAAATGGTTATGCAATGCCATGTGTGGACTCTTGAGTTGGTATGAGTTGATGCTACCCTTTGGAGGGCTTATCTAAGTAGGGATTTATCAAGTTGGTGTTTGTTTTTCTTGGCTGGGATTCTTTTCTTGTATTGAATTGCATATTTGGGTTGAGTGTGTACTCCTCACTTGGTTTGGCTACCTTTGTTTATGGTTGAGTGCCTCTTTTTCTACACTATGCCTGATCCAGATGTCTCCGGGAGTGTTACAGCTGATTCACAACCCACTTTGGTAGCCCCTCAGTTAGACTTTGAGAACCCACATACACAGGTCTCCATTGTGAAGCTTGATAACACCAACTACTTGGACTGGGCTCACGCTATGAAGCTGTCCCTAAGGAGCAAAGGGAAACTTGGATATATTACTGGTACTATTACAACTCCAGAGCTCAGTGATCCTACCTATCAGAAATGGGAGACCGAAAATTCCACAGTCATGACTTGACTGATTTTCTCGATGAAGCCCGAGATTGGGAGAAGATTTATGCGAAAGGAAACTGCCAAGGCCATTTGGGATAGTGTCTCCAAGACCTTTGACAAGGTGGGTCACTCTGCCAAGGTCTACCAGCTTCTCTAAAAAATTATTACAATGCAGCAGGGTGACAAGACCATTTCTGAGTACTATAATACCTGTGTTGATCTCTGGGAGGAATATGACCACTACAGGGATCTTCAACTGACCAATCCAGAGGATGCAGCGAAGGTGTACCACACTCTTGAGAAGGAACGTGTCCTCATTTTACTAAATCCTGATTATGAACCAATCTGGATCCAGATCTTAGCCCGGTCTCCTCTTCCCTCTCTTGATGACGTCTGTGACTATTTAAAAAGTGAGGAGACCCAATGTGTGGCCATGGAACCAGCATCACCACTTGAGCAATCGGCTCTTCTAGTTCTCACAGAGACTTCCGTGGTGATAGTAGAGGGCCTACCTGTGGGGAAGATAGAGACACATTCTGATGCGATCATTGTGGGAGATCTGGGCATACTAAAGAGAAGTGTTGGACTCTTCATGATAGTCCTCCTAGTACACGTGGTGGCCATAGAGGAGGTGCTAGAGCACACTCTGTGATGACTGAGGCAAATGCTAAGGAGTGTCCACCTAGCACACAGGACGATTCCACCTTGGTAAATGCAATGTTTCGTATGGTCATGTCATATCTAGGCATTTCATCTTTTACACCTACAGTGGCACATTCCTCATCATCCTCAACTCTGCACGTCTCCACATCCGCTCCTATTGCAGCCCTGTCTTAGGTCATTGACTCTGGTGCCACTGACCATATGACTGGTACGTCTCACTATTATGATTCTTATACCATTTGTTCTGGTAGGGATAAGGTTAGGGTAGCTGATGGCTCCCTTTCCTCCATTTCTGGTAAGGGCAGCATTCCTGTTACATTGTCCATTTCTCTTGATTCCGTCCTTCACGTCCCTAACCTTGTTGCTAATCTTGTATCTGTGAGTTTTTTAACTAAATCCTTTAACTATTATCTTTTTTTTCCTTCTTACTGTCTTTTTCAGGATTTGGTGACGAAGAGGATTATTGGCAGTGGGCGTGAGGAGAAAGGCCTCTACCTTTTTTAACCTTTTTCCACAGCTCAAACCTTTGTGTGTGGACGTAATGATAGTAGCTCTATGGATTCTGTTATGTTATGGCATCGTTGTCTTGGTCATCCATCATTTGTTATAATGAGGAAACAATCACCTCATTTATTTTCTTCTTTTGCTTCTTCTCATGTTTTTCAATGTGAACCATGTATGTTTGCCAAACATTGTCGTTCATCTTATCGATATCAGGGTAATAGATCTGTTGTCCCTTTCCATATTGTGCATACGGATGTTTGGGGACCCTATCCTACTACCTCTTTATTTGGCTATTGTTATTTTGTTTCATTTGTTGATGACTTTTCTCGCACTACTTTGAATGTTTTGATGAAGCATAAAAGTGATGTTTGTGCTACATTTAAGAATTTTTATCAAATTATCCTTACTCAATTTGATACTTGAATCAAAATTGTTCGTTCTAATAAAGAGGGAGGGGAGGAATACATGTTTAGTGACCTCCAAACCTTCTTTTTTAATAACGGCATTATCCATCAGCTAGCATGTATTGACACACCCCAACAAAATGGGGTCGCTGAGAGGAAAAATTGCCATTTATTGGAGGTCACCCGTAGTCTTTTACTTGGCATGCATGATCCTAACACTTTCTGCTCTAATGCCCTTCTCACTACTTCCTTTCTCGTAAATTGTATGCCTACCAAACTCCTTGGTTACAAATCTCACTTGGAAACCTAGTCGTCATAGATCTCTGCTTTCTCCATTCCTCCCAAAGTCTCTGGATGTGTTTGTTATGTTCATGTTAACAAACCCTCTCGAACTAAACTTGACCCCAAAGCTCTCAAATGCCTCTTTCTTGGGTATTCTTCTACGAACAAAGGCTTCAAATGTTATCACCCTTCCTCTCATCGATGTCTTCTCTCCAAAGATGTCACCTTCCTTGAATTTGTAGCCTTCTTTACCTCTCCTCAGTATCCCCTTTAGGGGAAGAATTGTGGGAGTGACTAGGCTGTTGATAATATTACCTTTCTTTCTTCTCTACCTATTTCTCCTTTTATGCTTGCATGACATTGGGAAACACAAAGAAGTGGATGTGGTTGATATTGATGATCAATCAGGTGTTGATGCTAGCAATGAAAAAGAGGTAGTATTATTGTAAGAAAGGGAAAAAAGAGCTTGTACTAATCCTATAGCCCAGTTTGTTTCCTATGATGCTCTTTCTCCTACAAGTCTTGCCTTTATTGCTACTCTCTCTTCTGTTTCTATTCCAAAGAATGTCACTAAGGCTATGTCTGACCCAAAGTGGAAGCAAGCTATGTTTTAGAAGATAATGGTACATGAGAAGAATACCGTGGGGGGTATTCTGGACTTTTTTCCTCTTTATTTATTTAGTTGTTTGTATGTGGTTTAATCCCACATTGCTCATGTACATATGTTTATACTTTTATTACTCTTATAAATAAAGAGGTGTTTGGGGTGACTCAAATCATCCAAGCCTTTCCCTAATTTCAAATCTCTCTACATGGTATCAAAGCTGATTTCAAATTAGGGACCAACCCCATCGATTTTTTTTTCTCCTTCTTCTCTCCTCCATCGTTTTTTCCTTCTTCTCCCTCCTTGTTTCTCCTTTGTTCTCCCTTTTTTCCTAAGGGCAGCACTACAAGAGGTGCCTCTGCCTCTGCTGGAACAATGATGAAGACCTGAACCATCTCTTCTTTGATTGTCCTACTGCAGCTGCAATATGGAAGGGTGTGCTCCTTAAATGCTGGCCTGTCCGAAGGCGTATTCTTCCCTTCGCTAGAGAATGGATTTGGATTGATATGACCTTCGCTGGCTCCTCTACTTGTGACACGGTCGGGAAGATGGCTTTCTGTGCTACTCTCAACCATATTTGGATGGAGCGTAATTTGAGAAAATGGACTTCCATCTCTTGGCCTTTCCAAAAGATTTGGGATTCCATTTCTTTTGAAATTAAAACAAAACTATCCTTACTTCCCCCCTCTACTTGTAAAGACACCCATAGGAACAGGACCATTGTTCAGTCCTGGGGTCTCTCAAATGTCTCCTTGGTTGCTCCGGCTAATGCTTAGGCTGGCTGGTTGGGCTCTTCCTCTTTAGGGCCTTTTGTAATTTCTTCTCTTCTTCTTTTGGTATTGAAATTCTTATTCACACAAAAAAAAAGAGGTGGTCGTATGACTTAGGTGCTGCCCCTCCCAACCTCTTTTTTATGTTTTCTCCATGATCAATCCCTGCTCGATAGCTGCTGGACTCTACCTGCGTTTTTTAAGTCTTCAAGTTTTTTTAGAAGATCAGCCCCTACCATTATTGCAGGCTGTTCTTCCCTTATTGGAGCTTCTTCAGCACCCTTTCCAGCATCTATTCAGCATATATATCCTCCTTCATTGAAGACCTCCACTCCCAATCGATCTCCATCTTCAGGGTTTTTTCCAAAACCCTGACAATTGTCGACTTTGGGTGTGGGGCTGCTTGTTGCTGCTACACTTTGGCTCTACTTCTGCAGGGCTGATTCTACACTTACAATGACACACTCGACTGCAAATTGGGCCTTCACAGTTCAGTTTCGAAGACCTCTCTAAGATCGATATACCATCACAGGTGCTTTTTAAAACCCTGACATCCATCGATCTTGGGGGCTGCTGCTGCCTATTGGACCTATATTTCTGCAGGTTATTTTCTCCATTATACAGGGTCAATCGACTTCAGTTGCTGCTATTTACCTGCAGTTTTATCCCTCTCTTGTCCCTTTATCAATTTCCACAATTCAAGGTTTTTTCCAAAACCCTGCCAATATCGATATAAGGTTCTTCTTGTGCTGCTGGTTCTGATTTTTGGAGAGGTGATTCAGCCTTTAATTTGAGGATAGTTTTGGATTAATTTGCTTCCAGTATGGGTGATTCAATCACTTCTTCAGCCACTTCATGATGGTCACAGCAAGACAGAGTACCACAGCTTCCCACCAAATCCTATTAAACTAGATGGCTCGAATTATCTTCTATGGTCCAGATCTGCCTCTTTTGCTATTGCAGGCCGTGGTCTCACCAGTCATATTAATGGTACTTGTGTTATGCCTACTGAACAAGGGCCTACTCAGGAAAAGTGGCTTGCCAATAATGGTGTTCTGATGTCTTATCTGATAGGCTCTATGACTTCAGATTTACAACATAACTTTCTTCTTCTGGACACTGCTTCTCAGATTTGGGCTGCATGCAAGGAAACTTATGGGCAGCTTGGCAATGATGCCCAAGTATATGAAATCCGGAAGCAGGTCCTTCACATCACTCAGGGAGAACTTTCAGTGTCAAAATACTATGCTACTCTCCGCAGTCTGTGGCAACAGTTGGACCATTTCTCAGACTTTCACCCTACTACAATGGCTGATATTGCTTCCTATAAGAAGCACGTGGATAAGATCAGAGTCTATGACTTTTTGGCTGGTTTGCATGTGGAGTATGATCAGATCCGTGTTCAGGTGTTGGGCCATAAGCCTTTTCCCACACTTGAAGAATCATATGCATTAGAGTCTTCTGAGGAGAACCGGAAGGCTGCTATGTTGCACCCTCCTATTACAGACAGATCAGCTCTCAAGGCTGCTGCCCCTGCCACTCCTGCTCCTAGTGGCAATGCTTCTCTTGGTGATTCTGCTACAGGGAATGTTGTTTGTGAGCACTGTCACAAACCCTATCACATGAAAGAGAAGTGCTGGAAACTTCATGGGAAACCAGCTGATTTTGAAACAAAAAGAGCTGCCAAGACCAAGGCCCATCAGACTGAGACTATTACTGCAGCCCCTGCTACTGACCCTGGTCTATCCCAGGAGGATCTACAGGCACTCCTACGTATGCTAAGGTCTTTCGCTGCCTCTACTACATCAGCTACTACCAATTCTTCTGCTCCTTCAGGTTCACACTTTGCCCGGTCAGGTATTCCATTTGGAGGTCATTGTGCCTCTGTAGCTTCCCATCCTTGGATCATAGATTCTGGAGCTACAGAACATATGACCGGTTCCTCTAGCTTGTTCCATAAATACTCTCCCACTTCTGGGAAAGATAAGGTCAAAGTGGCTGATGATTCTCTTTCTTCCATATCTGGAAAGAGAATCATCAACTGCACTCCGTCTCTTCCCTTGACTTCTGTTTTGCACATTCCTAATTTTATTACTAACCTTCTTTCCATTAGTAGTATTACTCGTGATCTTAACTGCAAAGTCATTTTTTTTTCCTTCTCATTGTGTGTTTCAAGATCTGGAGTCTGGGAAGACGATTGGATTGGGTAAAGTGCACAGTGGGCTGTATCTGCTTGATGACGGTCGCTTCTCTCCACCACCATTACATTCTCCACTACACCAGAACTCCATGGTCTGTTCTGAACTCTACCAATGGCACTCTAGGTTAGGTCACGGGTTACCCCCCTCTAGGAATCTTAGCTCATTTATTTCTTAGTCTAGTCACCCTTCGTACTAAGGATGACTTTTTTTGTGAGGCTTGTGTTCTGGCCAAACAGACACGTTCAAATTATCCAGTTTCTAATAAAAGGAGTTCTTTTTGTTTTAATTTGGTGCATTCTAATGTTTGGGGCCCTAGTCGTAAACCTTCTATTTCTGGCCACCGATGGTTTGTTTCTTTCATTGATTGTCATTCTAGGCATACATGGGTATATCTTTTGCATACAAAAAATCAAGTTTTTTCATATTTTCAGAATTTTCATAAGATGATTCAAACTCAGTTCCAGGCTACTCTCAAAGTATTGAGAAGTGATAATGGAACCGAGTACACTGAGTCACAATTTCAAAAATATTTGGCTGACCATGGCATGCTTCATCAAACTAGTTGTGTTGATACCCCTGCCCAGAATGGTGTGGCAGAAAGGAAAAATCGCCACTTGCTAGAGATGGCCAGGGCTTTGATGTTTGCAAGGAATGTCCCATCTCAATAGTGGGGGGATGCGGTCCTCACTACCGCCTATCTCATCAATAGACTGCCCTCTAGGGTTCTTAACTCTCGTAGCCCCTCTGATGTTTTAACGGGAAATTCCTCCTTTATTATGCCACCCAAGGTCTTTGGTTGTGTGTGTTATGCTAGGGATACTAGATCTCCTGGCAAACTAGAACCTCGGGGACTTCGTTGTATTTTCTTAGGTTATTCTCCGACCCAGAAAGGTTACAAGTGTTACCATCCCCCTTCCCGCCGGACCATGGTTAGTATGGATGTTATTTTCCATGAGTCCCTTTCTAACTATTCTTCGCCACCTCTTCAGGAGGAGAGTTCTAGTAAAGATGTGCCTTTTGAGACTCCTCTGTCAGAGGTTCCTCAGGCTGCTGTCCAGCCTACTTTATCACCACCCACGGTTGCTGTCCAACCTAATTTACCACCACCTGCCCAGCCTACTTTGGATGCCCAACTTCCTCTGGCTGTTCCTCCCTCACCTGATGGGAATCCTTTACAAGGGGAGACCATAGAAAATAGTGTTGTTAATGTTCCTATCCAGGGGGAGCTGACTCCTGTCTAGAGGACTATTGGTGAATTTCAGAAGAGAATCGACAACTCCAACATCATCACCTATACAAGGGGCAGATCCAACAGAGGGCAGCTGCAACCCACTGTAGCACCAGTACCCATCCAATTGCCGGCTCCAGACCCGGATCCTTCATCTCCTGGTAATCCCTCTCCTTCCGACCTACCTATTACTCATCGCAAAGGTACTAGGACTTGCACTTTACATCCCATATCTCGCTTTGTTTCGTATAGTTCTCTTTCTCCTTCTTTCCATGCTTTTGTATCCTCTCTTTCTTCTGTCTCTATTCCTAAAAATTGGCAGGAAGCATATACAGATGGAAAGTGGAAGGCTGCAATGTTGGAAGAAATGAGAGCACTACACAAAAATAACACGTGGGATCTTGTGGCACTTCCTCCAGGGAAAAAACCAGTGGGATGTAAATGGATTTTTGTGGTAAAACAGAAGGTTGATGGTTCAGTGGATCGGTATAAGGCACGTCTGGTTGCAAAGGGGTTTACTCAAACTTATAGAGTTGACTACCAGGAGACCTTTGCACCACTGGCAAAGCTCAACACTATCAGGGTGTTATTATCTTGTGCTGCAAATCTTGGGTGGGATCTTCAGCAGTTAGATGTAAAGAATGCCTTCCTCGCTTGAGGAGGAGGTATATATGGACATTCCACCAGGCTTCTCAGATGACAAGACTAAGGGCAAAGTTTGTAAGTTGAAACGTGCTCTATATGGGTTGAAGCAATCACCTAGGGCCTAGTTCGGCAGATTTCATAAGGCTATGATTTCAGCAGGTTATAAGCAGATCAATGTTGATCACACTTTGTACATCAGACGAGTTGGTGACAAGGTTACTCTACTCATAGTCTATGTGGATGATATCGTGGTGACTGGTAATGATAATGCTGCTATCAGGGATTTGAAGCTTCTCCTTGGCCGTGAGTTTGAGGTCAAAGATCTAAATTCTCTCAAATATTTTCTAGGGATAGAAGTTGCTCGCTCTTCAAAGGGCATCTTTCTTTCTCAAAGAAAATATGTCCTGGATCTGTTGACTGAGACAGGGCTGCTAGGTTGTCATCCTTCAGATACTCCTATGGAGGCCACTACAAAACTTAGGGAGAAAGAGGGTGAACCTGTTGACAAAGGTGGTTATCAGCGGTTAGTGGGCAAACTAATCTATCTTTCTCACACCAGACCTGACATAGCAGTTGCTGTAAGTATGGTGAGCCAATTCATGCATGATCCCTATTCCTCTCATATGGATGCAGTCCGTCGTATTTTGAGGTATTTGAAGTCTGCTCCAGGAAAGGGAATTCTCTTATCTTCCAATGGTCACCTCAAGGTTGAAGCTTATACTGATGCCGATTGGACTAGTTCTCCAAACAGAAAATCTATCTCTGGCTATTGTTCCTTTGTGGGTGGGAACCTTGTCACCTGGCATAGCAAAAAGCATAATGTTGTGGCAAGGTCCAGTGCTGAAGCCGAGTTTCGTGCGATGGCCCAAGGCATTTGTGAACTTCTATGGCTTAGAGGATTATTACAGGATATTGGTGTTGCTGTCCATCTTCCAATGATGCTTTATTGTCACAATAAAGCTGCCATTAGCATTGCTCATAACCCTGTCCAGCATGATCGCACTAAGCATGTGGAGGTTGACAGACATTTCATCAAGGAAAAGCTTAAAGCTGGCCTCATTTGTGTTCCCTTTGTGAAGTCTACTGATCAACTTGCTGATGTGTTCACTAAGGGGCTGAATAGCAAGCTGTTTCATCCTATCTTAGTCAAGTTGGGCATGCATGATATATATGCTCCAACTTGTAGGGGAGTGTTAAATATGGGCCAGAATACCGTGGGGGGTATTCTGGACTTTTTTCCTCTTTATTTATTTAGTTGTTTGTATGTGGTTTAGTCCCACATTGCTCATGTACATATGTTTATTCTTTTATTACTCTTATAAAAAAAGAGGTGCTTGGGGTGACTCAAATCATCCAAGTCTTTCCCTAATTTTAAATCTCTCTACAGGTACTTGGAAATTGGTAGATCTTCCCAAGGGGAGAGACCCAGTTAGATGTAGATGGGTCTACACAATCAAGTATCGATCTGATGGTGCAGTTGAAAGGTACAAAGCAAGGTTGGTGGCCAAGGGGTACAGTCAAGTATATGGAATTGACTCTCAAGAGACATTTGCTCCTATGGTTAAGCATAATTTTATAAGAGTTCTATTATCATTGGGGGTCAATAAAGATTGGCCATTATATCCATTAGACATGAAGAATGCCTTCCTCCATGATGACTTGGAAGAGGAAGTGTACATACAAAACTCACTAGGCTTCAAACTTCCTTTAGCTGAAGGATAAGTGTGTCTTCTCAAGAAGGCACTATATGGTCTCAAACAATCACCAAAAGCATGGTTTGAACGATTCCAGCAGGCTATTCTAAAGAAAGGATATTCCCAAAGTCAAGCTGACCACTCTCTCTTTACCAGGCAAGGTAATGGTACCATCACAACTCTTGTTGTCTATGTTGATGATATTGTAGTAACTGGAGATGACAGAGACAAATAGGCTGAAGATCTACTTGGCTCAACAGTTTAAAATCAAAGATCTGGGTCCCTTGAAGTATTTCTTGGGATTAGTATCAAGGTCCAAGAGAGGAATCAACATATGTCAACAGAATTTTGTTCTTGATTTGTTGAAAGAGACAGGCATGTTAGGCTGCAAACCGGCAAATTCCCTTATTGAGCAGAATCACAGGCTAGGAGAAGATTGTGGCCCCTCTCTTATTAATGCGGGAAAGTACCAAAGGCTAGTGGGGAAGCTTATTTATCTGTCTGACTCGCCCAGATATTTCTTATGCAGTGGGAGTGGTTAGCCAATTTATGCATGCTCTCAAGAGTGGCCACTTGGATGTTGTATATCGCATTCTTAGATACTTGAAGTCCTCTCCAGGGAAAGGACTGTTGTATGCCAGGCACAATCACTAATGTCGATTGGGCTGGATCCATCTCAGACAGAAGATCTACATCTGGTTATTGCACATTTGTGGGAGGTAACTCGATCACATGGAGAAGAAAAAACAGCCTGTTGTAACCAGATCCAGTGCAAAGGCAGAATTTAGGGCTATGGCTCATGGAGTGTGCGAACTCATATGGTTGAGACGATTGGTCCAGGAAATGGTATTTGACACTGAAGGTCCTATGTGGCTCTACTGTGATAACAACACAGCTATCAGCATTGCTCACAACCCGGTGCAACAAGACAAAACAAAGCACATCAAAGTGGATCGATACTTCATCAAGGAGAAGATAGACTCTGGCTGCATTTGCACCCCTTTCGTGAAGATTGGTGATCAACTGACGGATATCTTCACCAAAGGGCTTACTTCTCTCCAGTTTGGCACCCTATTATGCAAGCTGGGAATGCATGACATTTATTCTCCAGCTTGAAGGGGAGTGTTAGTTTATGTAATAAGGGTACTTTAGGAACTAGTCTTTTGTCTAGTTGCTTTATATTGTATTTTCTCCTTTTTTACCTTTTACCTCCCTAGGGAGGTATATGTAATATCTTTCTTGTTATCAATGGATTAATATAGATGTGGTGGAGTAAACACTCCAACAAAACACATTACCACCGAACTCTTCCCTTCTCTATTCTCTTGTCTTCTTCTTCTTCATCTTCTTCTCCTCTTTTCCGCCTCCCATCTTCTTCTCTTTCTCTTACTTACATTTACTACCTAAAATCCACCTATACAACCATCAATGCAAATAGTCTAAACCAGCAATTGACGTACCAGAAGCAGGGATATTGTAGTTGCACACTTTTTTATGGTCAAGCTCATTGGTCATTGGCAAAAGCACAATTCATTTCAACCAGATAGCCAACATCTGATCATATAAAAAAGAAGACATTTTCGCACGAGGGGAGGGGAAGACCATAGATCATCAAATTGGAAAAAAAAATAAAAAATTTGATATACGAGATCTGTTTGGAATACATGGGTAGAAGGTAAAAACACTTGTATTAGAGCTGACTTGGGAGTTGCCCCGATCAATGACAAGCTCCGAGAGAGATGTTTGGGGTGGTATGGTCATGTGGAACAGAGGCCTAGGAATGCCCCAATAAGGAGATGTGATCTGATTCCATGGAAGGAGCTAAAAGAGCTAGGGACAGGCCTAAAATGACCATAGGTGAAGTTGTGAGGAAGGACATGCATATAGTATTAGGTCTTGTACCCAATATGACCTCGGATAAAGCCTATTGGAGGAAAAGGATCCATGTAGCAGACCCCATTTAGCTGAGATTCTCCTGAATTACTGGGCTGTGCCTCTTCCCTCCTAGTTTCATCTTTCATCTTTTATCTTTCATTTTCCTTTACACTTTCCATCTTCCATTTGTCATTTTCCTGTTTTTCATTTCTCATTTCCTTTCCCATCCCTCTTTTCCTCATCTCTTCATTCCTTTTTTTTTTTGTTTAGACCTCAGTTTTCCCTACTTTGTTTTGTTTGGATCCATGTAGCCAACCCCATTAAGTTGGGATAAGGCTGAGTTTGTTGTTGTTGTACATGCAACACAACAGACAGCATGCAGATCAAAGTATTCTTATGAAGATAATTGTAATTTCATGACCGTTCTGTAGCTACAAATGAGAGGGACAACTAGCAATTTATAACCATAAGTTAGAAAAGTACAGAACTTCAGCATAATGCTGCCTACCAATAATAGAAGCACAATGCATATCGGCATAAGGTTCCTCCCCAGTAAGCAATTCCCACATGACAATCCCAAACGAGTAAACGTCGATCTACAACAAGAGGGAGAAAGAAATACAAGAAAAAAAACAAAAGCACAAAAAATTAAACACCTTACCATAGAAAGATACATGTAAAATATAATATGAAATCTTCACAACCATTCTAAGATTGACCTTACTTTTTCTGTTACCATGTTACTTTTCCCACTAAGGAGTTCAGGTGCCATCCATGGTAAAGTTCCTCGGACACCTCCTGACACTAAGGTGTGTTGTCTTACTTTCGACAAGCCCAAATCACCAATCTGGAAAGAAAAGTAAAAGTAAAAATTGATTCACTACAACATTCGTTGCAAGATATAGTAGAGTATCAATAATATCTGCAAACGAGTCACAAAAGAACCAGATAAAGAATGAACAACGCAAGAGGCCATACAGAAGAACAACTAACTCAGTTAAATGGCAAACCCACAACTGCATGACCACCCCTCCTCCGCACAAAAGAAGAAAAAAAGGGGGGGAGGTAGGGGAGGAAAATTGGACATGAGAACATGTTGAACTCAAATGATTAAGATATACTTCCTCAACAAACATAAATATTCCTATAAATATTTATAACGAACTTTATTTAACATAGACATATTCCGAAATAAACATAGTTCAAATAAGATGCAGTGACAGGAGGAATAGAAATATACACGAGAGTGTTGTAATTTGGGGTTCAAGGGTATTTATGTTATTTTGTCATATTTTATCCCTTAGGGGTATTCTTGTAATTGTTCCTATTCTGGAATATTCTCTAGTTTATTGTAAATAAAGTGGGCTGTGGACAAAGTCACAAGCCATTATTCCCCAGTTCTTCATGGTATTAGAGCGAAGATCAACATGCGGATCCGAACCCTAATGGAGAAGAAAACACTAGCAGCCCTCTCTCTCTCTCTCTCTCTCTCTCTCTCTCTCCCTCTCCTAATGCCTCCTTTTACCCGGCGCTCCTCGAGGGTTCTTTTTTGTGAATCCATGCTTGGATGAGAGATCTCCTTCTTTGAGATCTATGTTTTCTTTTTCTTGCCACTGATTTGGCTTTGCCTTTTATTGAGAGGCCTTTTGTTTGCACAAGTTTTTTTTATCTCTGACCAACAATCATGTTGGACGTGACAACTGATGAAACATCTCCAGCCACATCGAGTGATCACGGCTTTCCTACATTCCCTGTTTGTTCCATTAAATTGGATGGGAATAATTACCTGATGTGGTCTCGCTCCTGCTTTGTCTCTATAGCCTCCCGTGTTTTTTCTGGTTTTCTCAAGGGATGCTACACAGCCCTAGAAGCTGGTCCTCAAACAACTATCTGGTAATTTCTTACCTCTTAGTTCTATGCTCCCACATATTGCCCGAGGTTATGTCTTACTGGATTCCACAGCCAAGATCTGGAAGACAGCTAAGGATATGTACTCTCAAGTGGGTAACGATGCTCTTGTCTATGAACTCTAAAAAAAAGATTTATGTGACAAAGCAGAAAGAGATGGCATTACCTCAATATTTTTCTGAGTTGCGGAGTATGTGGCAAGAGTTAGATTATTATGAGGCCTTCTCTGCCACTCATGGTACTAAATCTCGTTTCGTTTTGGTGTTTCGGTCTGACCGAAATTTCCGAGATATGGTATTTTTCTGTGGGTGTAAAATGCCAAAAATGACCGAGATTTCCGAAATTTTCGAAACGAGATGACCGAAATTATCGAGATTTCCGAAATTTCCGAAACGAGATGACCAAAATTTTTGAAATATTCGAAATATTGCATTTTTCATATTGGACTTGCGTTTCATTTCAGACAGGTCGAGATACTCGAAATATTCGATATCTCGACCGAAATTTCGCGAGTTTTAGTACTATGCTGCCACTTGTACTACTGATGCTTTGAAGTTCCACAAGCGGAAGGACAAGTTTCGTGTCTATGTGTTTCTTGTAGGGCTTAATGTTGAGTTTGATCAAATTCAGGCTCGGGTTCTGGGTCGTGATCCTTTTCCTACCCTAGAGCAAGCATATGTGATGGTTCAATCTGAGGACAGCCGTCGTACTGCAATGTTACAGCCTGCTCCTCCAGATCGATCTGCCCTTTTTTCTGGTTCTGGAGGTTCTTCTTATGAAAGGACTCAACATCCCAGTGATCCCCCTGCTCCCGACAAGGGTACTATTAGGTGTGAGCAAGGTTCAATATCTCGCGATATATCGGTATCTCGGGCTGGCTGAGATATCCGAAATTTCGTCGAAATATGGTATTTTTTCTGCCATATTTTGGCAGTCCATTTCGGTGGGTTTTTGGCCATATTAAGGCCTGATATTTCATGTACACCCTTATTTAAGCTAAATAAACACATTTAAACCTTCATATTGCAAAAAAAATGAACTCAAAATGGTGTTTTGGGTTTGCACCCTTGATTGACAATATACGATCAGACCCTGATATAAAGATAGTTAAATACACATTGCATAACTGTATAAGTACTCAAAGACATAATAACAAATTGAAACAAAGTAATGAATAAAAAATAAAGTCAAATGTGGCCTTTAGTTTTCCGGATGAGGCTTCAACGTTTTCCGGCGACAATCCGTCGAAAATGAGGATGAACAATGCTTGGATGATGCTTGAAAGAGTGGAAGAAGAGGAAAAAAATGAAGGATTTGGAGCTCTATGCAGGTCTGACTTGCGAAATTTGAACTTTAAACCTATGGTCACGTGAGCCATTTAAGTTAAAAAGGAATATTTCGACGATATTTCGTGATATCTCGAAATATTGCCGATATCTCACGAAATATTGTCGAAATATTGTATTTTTCATTTCGACCAAGCATTTCGTCTCGGTAGGCTCGAGATTTTCGAAATATGCCGATATATCGGCGATATTTCGCGAAATCTTGAACCATGGGTGTGAGTACTGTGGCAAGGAGTGACATACCAAAGATTTATGTTGGAAGCTCCATCGTAGACCTGCAACTAGCAAAGGTCATGATCAAGGTCGTGGAACGGGTTCGGCTCAGGCACACCAAACCAAATCCACTGCAGCTGCCCCCATTGGAACATCTCTTTCTCCGGAGGAGTTGATGATTCAGCTCCAGCGTCTTCTTGCACTGTCCAGCTCTTCTCCATCTGGATCTGTTGCTGCTTCCCTGCCATCCATCTCTGATTCCCATTTTGCTCATAAAGGTATTTATGTCGGTGGTTCATGTGCCTACTCTGCTTCTACCCCTTGGATTATTGATTCATGGGCCATTGACCATATGACTGGTTCATCCCATTAATTTTTTAAGTACTTTCCTGGATCAGGTAAGGATAAAGTTAAAGTTGCTGAGGGCTCCCTCTCCTCCATCTCTAGGAAGGGATCCGTCAAATGCTCACCTTTACTCTCTTTATCTTTTGTTTTACATGTTCCCAATTTTTCTACTAATCTCCTTTCAATTAGTAGTCTCACTGGGGATTTAAATTGCAAAGTAACCTTTTTCCCGTCCCATTGTATTTTACAGGACTTGGTGACGGAGAAAACGATTGGCAGTGGTAAAGTGGTCAATGGCTTATACTAGCTGGATTTTGCAAACTCCTCTTCTTCAACTTTGATGACACAAGCTTCTCCTGGCAATTTCAATGTTATTCTAGCTGATTTATATAGATGGCATTACCGTTTGGGTCATCCTCCTCTTGGGACTTTGGCCAAGATTTCCAGATTTATTTACTAAATGTAACCCGAACAATTTCTTTCGTGATGCTTGCATTTTTGCAAAACAAACTCCTTTTGTTTATCCCCCTTCTGATCATATTCATTTGAAACCTCACCATTTAATTCACACTGATGTATGGGCCCTACCCTATGTGTTTCAATTATTGGGTATCGTTGGTTTGTTACATTTATTAACTACCATACTAGAGTGACTTGGGTTTACTTGTTACATCAGAAGAGTGAGGTCTTTCGTTGTTCTGTTTTCAACTTTTTCACCAAATGGTTAAGACCCAATTTGATGCCACCACACATTCTTCGGTCAGATAATGGGCAAGAATATCTAGAATAAATACTCTTTTCAAAGTTATTTGGGTGACAATGGCATTACACCAAACCAATTGTGTGGATACTCCTGCTCAAAATGGTGTGGCTGAGCAAGAATCGCCATCTATTGGAGGTTGCTTGGTTGTTGATGTACCAAATGAATGTTCCAACACCCTATTGGAGCGAGGCTGTTCTCACGGCTGCATACCTCATCAATCGGATGCCCTCTCGCGCCTTCAATTCTCGGTGCCCCTTGGAGGGGCTTACTGGTTCTGTCACTTTGATTGTCACTCCGAAAGTGTTTGACTGTGTTTGCTTTGCTCGTAACCATCACCAGCATGGTAAGCTTGATCCTCATGGACTCCGTTGAATTTTTCTTGGTTATTCGGCAACTCAGAAAGGGTACAAGTGCTATCACTCTCCATCTCGCCGCATATTTGTTTCTATGGATGTTATGTTCCATGAAAGTGAAGCCTTTTTTCCCATTGCTGCAACTCTTCATGGGGAATCCTCTTCACAGGAAGATGTGCTTTTGTAGGCTCCTATAGAGGAAGACGACGAAGTTTTGGTTCAGAGGGGAGCCCACAGTTCCCACGGTTCCTATGAAGGTGTTTGGTCGCACCAAGTAAAAAAGATAGCAAGATGGAAGCCACCACTACTACCTCTGAGCCACCTCAATCATCACCTCCTGATCCAAGTTCTCCTATTTAATCATCACCTGGTAAGTCTCCTCCTATTTCTGATCCTACAGTAAATTTTCCTATTGCACTTCGCATACCTATCAAGACTTGTACTTTACATCCTATCTCTAATGTAGTATCCTATGAATCTCTTTCCCCTTCTTTTCAAACTTTTGTTTCGTCCTTGTCCTCTATCTCTATTCCTAAGCATTGGTAGGAAGCATTAGCATATTTGAACTGGAAGGCTGCGATTATAGAAGAAATGAAAACTCTTAGAAAAAATGAGACAAGGGATCTAGTCACTCTTCCTCCGGGGAAGAAACCTGTGGGGTGCAAATGGGTGTTCACTATGAATAGATGATATGATTGATAGATATAAAGCTCAGTTGGTTGCCAAGGGCTTTACCCAGACATTTGGGATTGATTACCAGGAGACCTTAGCTCATGTGGCCAAGTTAAACATTGTTCAGGTTATTCTCTTGTGTTCAATTAACTTGGGATGGGAGCTACAACAACTGGTTGTGAAAAATGCGTTCCTTCATGGGGCACTCAAAGAGGAAGTTTACATGCATATTGAAGCGAGCTTTGTATCGGCTGAAACAGTCAACTAGAGCATGGTTTGGGCACTTTCATAAAGCAATGATATCTGTTAGCATGGTATGAGATTTCACCAAGATCTCAAAAAAACTCGGTTTCATCTCGAAACGAGATGGTAGGTGATACAGGACTTGTGTAATATCTCGGTCGAGATCTCAGTATCTCGCCGAGATCTCGCGGTATATCTCGACCTCGATTTGACTTGGTCGAAAACCAAACTATAAAAAGGCACCCTCTCAGCAAGATTTCAACCTCAACTCGAATCTCGCCTCTCTCGCTCTCTTATGAAGAAAAAACAATTGGAAGTGAGGGTTTTGGTGCTTTTTTTTGGTAAATCCCACCTCAAATGAAGATTAAAGCTTGGAGATTCAAGATTGAAGCTTCAACATCAAGAGAGGGTTTTGGTGCTTTTTTCATAGATTCATGATCAATACTTGTTTGTTGACTATGTAGTTTTTATATGTGATACCATGTCCAACGACACTCATTTCAATACTAGCTACTCTCAAATGGTAGGATTTGCTACACACTTACACTTGTATTTGTCTAATTTATGTCTCTTTCCAAGTTTCTAACAATTATTAACAAACTGTCAAGCCATCACCAAGTATGATTATGAATATCATGCCTAATGCTTAAATGGATTATGGTTTGATGTTTTTTAATTTCTAATGCTTAATTAAGTTGTTTTACACCTCTACTTTAATTATATGTGTTCTAAATATTGTGTGGAATAGCCTAGGGTAGAGGTCACCTACGCCGTAGACTACCAACCTAGGGTCTGAAGTCAAAATACCATTTTGGGTTTGAATTTGTAAAAACTAATGTTTTCATTGCATTTAGAAGGCCTAAAATAGGGTGGGCGTCAAGTTTCAGGACCTATCTTGGCCATATGGCCACCGAAATCCACCACCAAGTCAAGACGGGAAAAAATACACTTATACACCAACTCACTGAGATCTCGCTAGAACTCGATGTCGTGGCCTAGCAAAACCAGGGGCGAAACCAAGACCTAAAACCTTATCTGTTGGTTACACACAGAGTAATGTTGATCATACTCTATTCACTAAGAAGATTGGTGAGTTGATTAATATTTTCATTGTGTATGTTGATGACATTATGGTAAAAGGAAGAGAAAATGATGAGATAGCCCGGTTGAAAACTTCTTTGGGTACCTAAGTTTAAAATTAAAGATTTGGGAAAGCTTCGCTATTTTCTTGGGATTGAGGTTGCCCGATCAAATCAAGATATCTTCCTTTCTCAACGGAAGTATACACTTGATCTTCTCATTGGCAATGGAATGTTAGGGTGCAAACCGGTAGAGACACCCCTAGAGGCAAATTCTCATCTCAAGCAACAGGATGGTGAACCTATGGATAAAAGGGGTTATCAAAGATTGGTTGGGAGATTAATCTCTCTCTCTCACACTAGGCCAGATATTGCTTTCTCTGTTAGTGTGGCCAGCCAATATATGCATGATCCATACTCCAGTCATTTGGAAGCTGTTTAACGGATCTTGCGGTACCTAAAATCAGCCCCAGGTAGAGGGGTTCTTTTTTCTCCTCATGACCGTCTACACGTTGAGGCTAACACTGAAGCTGATTGGGCCAGCTCTCCTGATGATAGATGCTCCACCTTTGGGTACTGTACTTTGGTTGGTGGGATCTAGTTACTTGGCACAGCAAGAAGCAAGCAGTGGTTGCTCGGTCTAGTGCAGAGGCTGAATTTAAGGCCAAGGCCCATGGTATTTGTGAACCACTCTGGCTTCAGAGTCTTCTCAAGGATTTGTATGTCAATGTTCAGCTCCCTATGCAGCTTTTTTGTGACAGCAAATCAGCTATTAGTATTGCTCACAACCCTGTTCAGCATGATAGGATGAAGCATAATGAAATTGATCCTCATTTCATCAAACAGAAGTTGGAGCAAGGCATCATTTGTGTTCCCTTTATTACTTCCTCCGAACAACTAGTAGACATGTTTACCAAAGGATTGTCTAGCAAAGTTTTTCACCCAATTATTTCCAAGTTGGGCATGATTGACATCTATGCACCAACTTGAGGGGGAGTGTTGTAATTTGGGGTTCAAGGGTATTTTTGTTATTTTGTCTTATTTTATCCCTTAGGGGTATTCTTGTAATTGTTCCTATTCTGGATTGTTCTCTAGTTGATTATAAAGTAAGTGGACTGTGGACATAACTGTAAGTCACAAGCCATTATTCTCCAATTCTTCAGAGAGAAAAGAGAAATGTACTAAAGTTCTGTCTAAGACTCTAAAAGAGAAGACACCATTACAGTTGTGCAAAGAGAATAACAAGCTAATTGGGTAAAAAGAAGATTTATAATAAATAATTTCTCCGAAGACCAGCATTTGTTCTACATGAGCGTATGAATGTGTCTTATATACCCAAATTTTAGAAAGGTCAATGTCCATACTATGTGAGCCACGAGCTTCTTTCCTTACCAGGTTTCCACTAATGGAAACTAAATTCAAAGACTTTGATTAACACAAGTCCAACATCACTCAATATAATTCACTAATAAAACGAATAACATAACCAACAAGGCAGAAACCCCCCAAAAAGGCAAAAGTAATGATCAAGGCACTTACTTTGCACACAGGTCTTTGGGGATCTCTCATATTTACTAGCAGATTTTCACATTTCAAATCAAAATGAACAATATTCTTTCCATGCAAATACTCCATCCCAAATGCAGCATCCATAGCTATGATGAGTCTCTTACGACGATCAATCGTCCTGTTCAAAGTTACCATGAGGTCAACATAACACTTTATGTGCTTCACACGCCATTTGAGAGTAACAATTCCAAAAATGTGAATATGTTGTTCATAATCATCTAAACTATCTACCTGTCTTTCTTTTGCAGAAATTGCTTTAAAGATCCATTAACCATGAACTCTGTCACAGTGGCGAGAGATCCATCAGGACCATCACGAACTATTCCATAGAAAGCCACAACATTTGGATGATGCAATGAACTCAGTATCAAAGCCTCCTTCCAGAAATCAGCAATCTATCAAGAAAAGCAAACAGAATAGGAGTTTAACATGGACTAGTAAAGTAAGAGAGTACTATAACAAAATATGCAAGGATATGCATAAGTTATGAGATCAATGAGTAGGATGCAAAGAAGAAGAAAAAAAAAACTTATTAGTAAAAGCTCTACTATTGCAAAAAAAAATAGGGTAATTTACACATACCACCCCTGAGGTTTAACTAAAGTATAATTATACCCCCCCAGTTTTGGATAATTCTGCGTACCCCCCTGAGGTTCACAAACATTAACACATACACCCATTCCGTCAGTTTATGACTAACAACGTTAAAAATATGATGTGAACTGACAAAATTGCCCTTGAAAAAAAAAAAACCTGCAACTCATTTCCCCAAATCGATTGGGGAAGATGTGTTGCAGGTATCCTTGTAGGAACACCATGGAAATCTGTTTGGAAGAACATGATGAAGTTACTTGTCGCCCCAGTCTTACATGCATCTATCGATGCTTGCTGGTGATTGACACTCTTATTCACGTCTGATTCTTCATCAATTCATCAACCCGCAAAACCAATCTTTGTTTTTAAGATCGAAAAAAATTTCTCATTTTCCGGGTTAGCCCTGTTTTTTTCCATCTGTGTTGTTTTATAGATTCAATGTATCTGGTACTTGCTTTTCCTGTTTCTCAATTTTAGTTTTTCTTCTAAATTTCTATTGCAATCTATGATGAATAATTGATCTATTGAGGGAACAATGATTCTCAACTATATGATCTTTTATCAACTGAGATTGCAGATTTTCTACTTCTTTTTTTGCCCTCCTTTTTCGTTTGGTTTTGTTTATGAGAAACTCGGATTCTTACTTTAATGTTTTCCGGATTCTTCTTATAATTTTAAAGTTCTGTTGCAATCTATTCTGTATATGACCTTTTATCAACTGAGATTGCAGATTTCTACCTCTTTGTTTGCCCTCCTTTTTAGTTTGGTTTTGTTTAGGAGATTGCAATCTATTTTGAAAATTGACAAGTCTCTAACGAGGAAACGATGGCTTAAGTATGACGATTTCTCTGTTGAGATTGCAGGTTTTTCATTTTCCTTTTTGGAAACGACGGCTTAAGCGGCTCTTGGGATCTTCAGGTTCACAGAAACAGACAACCCTCATCTATCCCAATTTCCCCAAAACTTGAAACCCTAAACCCATTTCCTAATATTCGATATGGCAAACCTCCTATTAAAATCATGAACCTTCTTCAACAACATCTGCGCTAGCACAAGCTACCAGCAAGGAAGGTCTATCCATCAGGCCGTTCAAGAATGCAATCAGTGGGTGGTGGTGGTGGTGGCTGTGGCAATGGTGGGTGGTGGTGGTGTAAAAGAAGAAGAGGATACATGCTTATCATGCCTGAATATCGTTAGGAATGAGTTCCCATGAAATCGGTGTAGATTTCCATGGTGTTCCCTATAAGGATACCTGCAACTCATCTTCCCCAATCGATTTGGGGAAGATAAGTTGCAGTTTTTTTTTGTTTTTTTTTTTTGCAAGGGCAATTTTGTCAGTTTACGTCATATTTTTAACGTTGTTAGTCATAAACTGACGGAATAGGTGTATGTGTTAACGTTTGTGAACCTCAGGGGGGTAAGCAGAATTATCCAAAACTGGGGGGTATAATTATACTTTCGTTAAACCTCAGGGGTGGTATGTGTAAATTACCCAAAACAATAATGCAAGGAAAATACTTTGGTCAAGAAAGATCATTGGCCAGCAGATGAGTTAAACAAGGACTACAAAAGTAGAGTATGACACAATAAGTTCCAAAGAGATGTATTGCACTACAAGATCAATGAATAAAATGACAGAATATGAGAGAACTTCTAAAATAAGAGCTGTACTAAAAGGTTACTCATTTCAAGCATGAAACTAATTGTTGTTTAATATCGTCCTTATACCTATAGTGTCTAGGTTCATTATGCACATGTTAAAAGTGTTAGTTGAGTGTTAAGCAAGTCTTCCATATTTGTAATATTTTAAGATTATAAATAAAGGCATGGCCACTATCTCATTGACAAGCCAGTATTCACGGAATTCAACATGGCATCAGAGCCAAAAATATTCCAGGAATATGGGAATTAATTTTTCCTTTTTTTCTTTCTTTCTTTCTAGGTCCAAGATTCTACCGTAAAGAAGAGCATCACCAGCCCCTCTACCACCTAGCGCCACCTCCGCCAAGGCCTCCACCACCTTCCGCCTCCTCTACCAAGTCCCCCCAGACCCTCCACCACTTACCGCCACCTCCGCCAGGCTCCGACAGCCTCTCTACCACCTCCGTCAGGCCCCACAGCCCTCTTCTACCTTTTCTGCCACCTCCCACCAGTCCCGCAGGCCTCTCGCCTTCTTTTTCTCTTGCGCGAGAGGCTTCTACCTTGCTGCCATTTTTCTAAACCCCCTTGGTGGTGAGTTGACTCCCACCGAGGGTTTTTTTTTACCTTTCCTCCATATGTTCTGATTTTTTGGGGGGGTTTATTTCTGAGTTTTTTTTCTACCAGCCACCATGCCTGACCCTTCCGAGATCTCTTCTGCCTCCTCTGGTTTTGATGGTTCATCGCAATGTGACTTTATTCCGCTTCTGCTGAATCCTATCAAGTTAAATGGCAGCAATTATCTTTTATAGTCTCACTCTTGCTTGTTTGCGATTGGCTCCCGTGGTCTTTCTGGATACATCACGTAGGTTAGGCCTGTTGAGGCTGGTACTGCACAAAATCGATGAACAAATTTCAACTTCCTGATTATGTCCTATTTGGTTAATTCCATGGATCAAGACCTTGCTGGGCGTTATCTCCTTCTTGATTCGGCTGCAAAAATTTGGAAGACTGCCAAGGACACTTATTCTCAGGTTGGGAATGCCGTCCAATGTTACGAACTGCAACAGAAGATTCATTCCACCAAGCAGATGGAATTGTCCCTTTCTTAGTATTACAATACCATGTGTACCATAAGGCAGCAGTTAGATTTTCTGGGCACCTTCACTGCAACCACTGATGTTGATGCCACGGCCTACCGCAAGTGGGAGGATGGTTTAAGAGTATCTGATTTCTTGGCCGGCCTGAATATTGAATTTGATCATATACGGGCCAACATTTTGAATCGGGATCCCCTCCCAACTCTTGAACAGACATATGCGATTCTTTCGGCTGAGGCAGCCGACGTACAGCCATGGTTCATCTTGTTACTCGGGAACGATTGGCCCTTATTTCTGGTTCCCAATCTTCTCGTAGAAATTCTTCCCGTTCTGCTAGCACTGACCGAACATCTGGTGATCGCCCTCCCATTAAATGTGATCACTGTAGGAAGGAATGGCATACCAAGAACC
The DNA here is from genome assembly GCF_018873765.1 of Telopea speciosissima. Lineage (NCBI taxonomy): Eukaryota > Viridiplantae > Streptophyta > Magnoliopsida > Proteales > Proteaceae > Telopea > Telopea speciosissima. The sequence continues at coordinate 12,813,294 of NC_057926.1, forward strand.
GATGTTGGAAGCTTCATGGTCGCCCTGCTGATACTCGCAGGCGAGGGAAGGGTGGTTCCAATCGGCCCAGTAACACCCATGCTTATCAAGCAGCTCCTGAAGAACAGCCTGATCAATCAATTTCCCAACTTCAAGCTGATCTGCAAAATCTACGGGATATGGTGAATCGCTTGGACACATCTTCTTCGACATCTGTCTCTCCTTCCATGGCTGCCTCGGCTCTGTCTCTGCTTACCCATCCCATTACATCCTCTTCCACAGGTATTTCATTTGGTGGGAACTGCACCTCAGTCATGCTCAATTCCTGGGTAATTGACTCAGGGGCAACCGATCATATGACAGGTTCCGCATCCTTTTTTTCCAAATATTTTCCTTTATCTGGTCATAATAAGGTTCGTGTTGCTGATGGGTCTCTTTCTCCTATCTCGGGAAAGGGATCTGTGCAATGCACTTCCTCTCTTAGTCTTTCCTCTGTATTGCATGTCCCGAAATTTACTACTAATTTGCTTTCCATTAGTAGCCTAACCAAGGATTTAAACTGCAAAGTAACTTTCTTCCCCAACCATTGTTTGTTTCAGGACTAGGCAACGAACAGTACGATTGCATGTGGTAACGTGGTTGGTGGTCTGTACTTACTTGATAGTTCACGGGCAGCTTTGACATCTCAGCCTGTGTGTTCTGATTTTGATTCTACACTTTTTGAATTGAATAACTGGCATCGTCGTTTGGGTCATCCACCGATTGGTGTTTTATCTCATTTATTTCTTAGTTTGGTGAAAATATGTAATAAACATAATATTTCTTGTGATGCTTGCACTTTGGTAAAGGAAACTCGAAGTAGTTTTCCTATTTCTGATAATCGAAGTTTGAGTCCTTTTGGTTTGATACATTCTGATCTCTGGGGCCCTGCCCGATGTGTTTCTACCTCTGGGTTTTGATGGTTTGCCACTTTTATTGACTGTTTTAGCTAGACAACTTGGGTATACTTGATGCATAGCAAAAGTAATGTCTTCACGTGTTTTACTCTTTTCCACAAAATGGTCCAAACACAATTCGATGCCAAAGTGAAGATTCTCCGCTCAGATAATGGGAAAGAATAAATGGATGTTGGCTTTCGCTCATACTTGGACAGCCATGGAATCATACATCGGATTTCATGTGTTGACACTCCGGCTCAAAATGGAGTGGCTGAACGCAAGAACCGACATCTTTTGGAGGTTGCACATTCTCTTATGTTCACTATGGTTGTTCCAATGCGTTTTTGGGGTGATGCTATTCTTATAGCTGCTTATCTTATCAATCGGCTTCCTTCCCGAGTGTTAGATGGTTGCTTCCCTTTGGACACTCTGTTGGGAAATCCACTTTTGTGGTTCCTCCAAAGGTCTTTGGTTGTGTCGTGTTTGCCAGAAATCACCATGCACACGGCAAGTTTGACCCTAAAGGACTACCGTGTGTTTTTCTTGGTTACTCTGCTACCCAGAAGGGGTATAAGTGCTAGCATCCTCCTACTTGGAACGTGTTTGCCACTATTGATGTGGTGTTCCGCGAATTTGAAGCTTACTTTAACCAGCCGGCACCTCTACAGGGGGAGCTTTTAAGTGGTGAAGAGGTCCCGCTGATCACTCCTCTGGATATTGAAGTTCCTACAATGGAGGATGTCTCTGTTGAATTAGAAGATGGAGTTACAAGTCAGGAACAACAAGTGCAGACTGAGCAACAACCGATTCAGGGGGAGAACAATATACAGACCTACTCTCGGGGAACTACTGATTTTCCTTTGCATGGCCCTCGGTACAAAGAGACCACCACCACTGCTCCTACTCAATCGGCATCTATTCCTGCCATTCCTGTTCCTAATCATATTTCTGGTAAGCTTCCTCTTTGATCCCAGTCATGATTTACCTATTGCTGTTCAAAAACCAAAGAGGAGTTGTACACAACATCCTATTTCCAACTTTGTATCATACAACTCTCTCACTCCTGCTTTCCGTGCCTTCGTATCTTCTTTATCCTCTGTTTCCATCCCTAACAATTGGCAGGAAGCAATAGCTGAACAGAAATGGAAGGATGCAATGAACGAAGAAATGCTTGCCTTTGAGAAGAACAAGACCTAAGATTTGGTGAGTCCTCCCCTAGGGAAGAAACCCGTTGGTTGTAAATGGGTCTTTGTTGTGAAGCACAAGGTTGATAGCTCAGTGGAAAGATACAAAGCAAGACTAGTTGCCAAAGGGTTTACTTACCCAAGGAATTGACTATCAAGAGACCTTTGCCCCTATAGCAAAGATGAATATTGTGCGAATTATCATCTCTTGTGCTGCAAATAAAGGTTGGGAACTCCAACAACTTAATGTGAAGAATGCCTTCCTGCATGGAGACCTGGCACTCTAGAAGAAGATGTTTACATGGAGATACCTCCAGGTTTTACTTCCCCAAAGACACAAGGAAAGGTATGCAAATTGAAGAAAGCTCTGCATGGTTTAAAACAGTCACCAAGGGCTTGGTTTGGCCGGTTCCATAAGGCTATGATTGCTTGTGGGTATAAACAGAGCAATGCTAACCATACTTTGTTTGCTAAAAGAATGGGACAGCAAGTGACAATTTTGATTGTCTATGTTGATGACATAGTAATCACGGGCAACAATGCACAGGAAATCCAGAAGCTAAAGACTTATTTGGGCACTGAATTTGAAGTCAAAGATTTGGGCAGGTTAACGTACTTCTTGGGGATTGAGGTTTACTATTCAGCCAAGGGCATATCTCTCTCTCAGAGAAAATATACCTTGCATTCGTTGAGTGAAACAGGGATGCTTGGGTGTAAACCAGCAAATACCCCTCTTGAGCCCAACACGCACTTGAAGAGTAAGGAAGGTGATCCAGTGGATTAAGGGTAGCTATCAGAGGTTAGTTGGCCGATTGATATACCTTTCAAATACCCGACCAGATATCACATTTGCTGTGAGTGTTATAAGTCAATACATGCATGATCCTCACTCCTCTCACTTGGAGGCAGCATATAGAATACTTCGCTACCCAAGTCAGCTCCTGGAAAAGGAGTCTTGTATTCTCCGCATAACCATCTCCGGATAGAAGCCTACACAGATGCAGATTGGGCCGGCAACCCTGATGACAGGAAGTCAACGTCTGGATATTGCACATTTGTTGGAGGTAATTTGACTACTTAGAGAAACAAAAAACAAGTGGTTGTAGCCCGATCAAGTGCTGAAGCTGAGTTTAGAGCTATGACACAGGGTATTTGCGAACTTCTATGGCCTAAGGGACTTCTTCAAGAGTACTGATCTTCCAATACGGCTCTACTGTGACAGCAAGTCGGCAATCAGCATTGCTCACAACCTAGTGAGATTGACCAGCACTTTATCAAGGAGAAATTGGAACAGGGAATTATTTGTATTCCGTTTGTCAAGTCTAGTGAACAGCTGGCTAATATCCTTACCAAAGGAATCAACACGAAGTTATTTTTGCATACTGTAAGCAAGTTGGGCATGTCTGATATGTATGCTCCAACTTGGGGGGGGGGAGTGTTGTAATATGGGTTCAAGGGTAATATCATCCTTGTACCTATAGTGTCTAGATTCATTATGCACATGTTAAATGTGCTAGTTGAGTGTTAAGCAAGTCTTCCATATTTGTAATATTCTAAGATTATAAATAAAGGCATGGCCACTGTCTCATTGACAAGCCAGTATTCACGGAATTCAACACTCATTTAAGAGAATATTAAGGCGAAAATAAGTAACGAACATTGCACATAAAGCTTCTAGTAGCATACAAAAGATATACATCTTTTCTTAATGAAATTATTAGGAAATATGTAAACTGAACATGACACAGAGTATCAGATGGAGCAGAAGGAAGAATTGTCAATTGAGTACAAAATTTGAAGCATTAGAAAAAATCCAAAGGCATCTGCATGCATAGTTGTCAAGGCGCTAGGCGATCCAAGGCGTTCGAGGTCCTCCATAAGCGCTTAGGTGCTTAGGCGGTGCCTAAGCGGAACCTAGACGGCCTAGATCACGTTCCAATATTATTTTTTTAATATATCATTTATATGTGGTGAAACAATCAACACACACATTTGGTTTATATGTTCTTGGAATTGGTCATTTTCAAGTATACCTAGTCTCACATTTGGTTTAAACTGTTCTTATAAAATATGATATTATGAATAAGTAATTAACCAGCTCTCGATTTAGAGAAATGTTCTTGTTCCCTAAGAAATTTGATTGATCCAATGATTTTATTTTTACTTGAAACTTTTTGTATTAGGTAGAGCACAAAACCAGCTTTCCAACAAATGCAAGATTCCTTAAATCTGATTTATGTTGAAGGAGTTATGTTCCGGTCAAACCTTATTTGGTGTGCGTGAATGCTGTCAAAATCGCTCTGAATGAAAATATTTTTTAGATAACAAAATATATGAATATTTTACCGCAGTTTTGTTTTTTAGCAATGTTTTACCATATTAAGATTTATGGAATTTTTATATTTGAGAAAACCCCCAACATTAGAAAGTTGAAAATTTCACCTACCACCCAAAATCCAGTTTTTGTTCTTGAACTCATAACTTATAGGGGGTTGAGTTTTTTTTTTTGGGTGAATAAGAAATTCATTACCAAAGAGGGAAAAAATATAGGGACCCTAAAGGGGAGCAACAAAACAAAGAATCAAGAACCTAGTCCTCACAAGGGAGAACTAGAACCAACAAGAGAGACAGAAGATAGGCCCCAGGAGACAACAATACGTCTGTTCCTTGGGGTATCAAGACACGAGGAAGGAGGGACAGACGATAATTTCACCTTAATTTCAAAGGAAATGGAATCCCAAATCTGCTGAAAGGACCTAGAGTTGGTGGTCCATTTCCTCAAATTACACTCCATCCAAACATGATTTAGGGTAGCACAAAAAGCAAGCTTTCCAACCGTGTCACAAATAGAGGACCCTGCAAAAGTCATGTCGATCCAGATCCATTCGCAAGAGAAGGGCAGAATTCTTCTAGGGGCCGGCCAACATTTTGCCAAGATGCCCTTCCAAATTGCTTTCGCAGTAGGGTACTCAAAGAAGAGATGATCCGAATCTTCCTCACAGTTCCAGCAAAGACAACAAGAGGTCGAAACTGGGATATGCCGGTGGCGCAGGAAAGCAAGAGTTGGGAGACATGTGGAGAAGATCCTCCAAGCGGTGAAGCAATGCCGAGGGATATGATGTTTGAACCAAAGAAGCTTTCTCCATGGAGCTAATTGACCTTTTTTACGAATAAGATCCCAAGCTGATTTGGTGGAGGAGGAGGAGGTTGAATTGCTTGCCAACCAAGTAACACAGTCACCTCGACCCAGGAGTTTTCTGGAAATGGAGGGAAGCTCATTCCAGAAGTGAGCAAGCTCCGGAGAGGAGGTAGAAGGAGGGGACCATCCACCATGCTGATCGAGAATGTCTGCAACCAAGGAGAGCCTGTGAAGACCAGAGGCGTAAATGGTTCTTAGGGTTATCGAGTGAATGAGAATCCCCCGCGGGTGCTAGTGATCAAGCTAGATATAGGATGATAAGCCATCACCAATCTGAGAGTGAATGTTGCGAAGAGCAAGGTGGCGGAGTTCCAGGATCTTGCGCCAAATCCAGGAAGAATCTGAGGAAGCTGAAGCCGTCCAGATGGAGTCTTGCCGAAGAGGGCCCGAGTAGATCTAGTCAACCCAGATGCTTTTCTGCTTTGAGGCTATCTTCCAAGAGTTTGATGATACCAGCGAGATTCACTTCTTTGATTCTTCTAATACCCAAGCCGCCCTCTTTCTTTGGAAGACACACATCAGCCCAGCGACTAGGATGCAGGAACCTAGAGGAGTCATTGCCCTTCCAGAGGAAGGAGGCCAGAAGAGTTTCCACAGACTTGATAGTAGCTTGGGGAAGCCCAAAACAGCCCGACCAGTAGATATAGGAAGATTCCAAGACTGATCTGATAAGGACCAATCTGTCTGCATAAGAGAGAAGCCAACCCTTCCAAAGCTGAAGTCTTTTGCGGATGATATTAAGCATCAGGGAACAGTGGTGAGCGGAGAGCCTAGCAGGAATCAAGGGGAGCCCAAAATACTTGACAGGAAGGTGTCCCTCTATAAAACCAGATCTGTCAATGAAAGCCACCTTGTTCGGATCAGAAACCCCAGCAAAGAAAAGCAGAGACTTTGCAGGGTTAATGCGGAGTCTTGATAGCACATGAAAGTGCTGAAGGCAAAGCAAAGCCGAATCTAGAGAAGCAATGGAAGCCTTTGAGAAAATCATCAGGTCGTCAGCAAATGCCAAATGAGTCAGCTCTAGAGCTCTACACTTGGGCAAAGGAGAGATGAAGTGCTGATCAGTGCTTATTTGAATTTTCCTGGAGAGGCCCTCAACAGCCAAGGTGAACAAGTAAGGGGAAAGGGGGCAGCCTTGACGAATCCCCACTGTAGCATCAAAGTACCCCGCCGGGCTGCCATTGACTAAAACAGAAAACCTTGGGGAGGAGATACAGGCCTGAATCCAGTTGACAAAGATAGCCGGGAACCCCATTAAGGTCAAAACTTGCCGGATGAAATCCCACCTAAGGGAATCGAAAGCCTTGTGGATATCAATCTTCAGAAGAATAGCAAGAGAGTGATTTTTCCTATCAAACCCTCTGACAATGTCTGGCAAGGAAGAATGTTGTCCGAGATGTTTCAACCAGGGATGAAGGCAGATTGTTTGTCACTGACAAGAAGGTCCACTACACTTTTAAGCCTCCTAGCAAAAATCTTAGAAATGAATTTGTAGAGCAGGTTGTAGAGAGCAATGGGCCTGAAGTCATTCATAGTGGCTGCTCCCTCCTTTTTGGGGATAAGGCAGAGAAAAGTGTGATTGATGCCCTTGACCTGGTTAGGGTTGTAGAAGAAACTTTCAATAGCTGCAATGAGATCTTGCTTGATGATGTCTCAAGTAGCTAAGAAAAAACCCATACTAAACCCATCCGGACCCGGAGCACCTGACACCTTCAAGGAATGGATGGCTGCCACAATTTCATCTTCTTTGGGAATGGAGCTCAAAGAACCAAAGGAAGCCAAGGGAATGAACTTGTTGAGCAAGCCATTGAGTTTTTATCCTTTTGGAATTTGATTTTTTAACTATTTTTGTTGGATTCAAATAGGAGGGTATTTACTTATTTATGAATAATATCTTAAGTAAATTAAATGATATTTGGCATAAATAAGTGCCAAAACCTGGTTGATAACAATTAAACCAATGCAAGGCGCCCTACAATAAGGCGGCAGCCGCCTAGGCACCTAGAAATCCGCCTAGACGACTAAGCGCCGCCTAAGCGACGCCTTGACAACTATGCTTGCATGTGTACAGACAGACACAGAGTAACACAATTCATAGTTTCTTTAAAGTTTGCAAGGAAAAATTGACTAAAGAGTACTGGTATAATTCAAAAGATTAGTTAGGACCAGTACATCAGTCACTACAAAAGCCTTTTTTTTTTTTAAATTTGTTTGTACTTACAAAAGATTAAGACAAACACGGAAGCTAATGGTGGTTTGCAAGGATATGTTAGTCATTTGAAAATAAACAATCCTGTCTCTCGTCCTTATTAGAAGTCGAAGATAAAAGCATGCAAGCGCAAGAGACATCACGAGTCTTCCTCCCACCCCCAAATCCCCTATAAGTTATGTAGGGTGGTTATTAAAGGAAGAAACGTAGATATAAAGAAAAGAATAGAAGGTAAAAACGAGGTGTTAGTAATTAGAAAGAGAGAGAGAGGTAGACTGATGTAGATCACAAGTCCATATGTACCTGCAGGAAGAAGCCCCAAAACCAGCCCAGCAAGTTTGTGGGATTCGACTGCTGTGAGAGGCAGCCTGGTCTGATGATGTGGCAAGTTTTTGTTAGTTCAATGGAGCATCACCTAAGGCAGCTCCAGCCCAAAGAGAAGCATGAAGAAGATAAGAGACCAAGACAGAAATTTAAAAAAAAAAGAAGAAGAAGTTACTGAACAGTACCCGAGTTACTGTTCACGTGGACACTGATTTGGGGGCACATATGGACAGCTTTGTTCCTATTTTTGTTTGGGTATGACCGAGATGCAATGCCCACCAAATGGAATACCTGTGGAAGGATTGGTCGAATGATTAGAAGGCAAAGAAACAGCCGAAGCAGCCAATGAAGAAGATGTGTCCAATCGAATCATCATGTCCCTGAGATTTTGGAGTTCAGCCACAACTTGTGAAAGAGATTGGTCAGTGGGCTGCTTGTCAGTAGATGCCTGATTTGCAAGGGCATTGTTGGAACGATTTGATCCATCCTTCCCATGCCCATGTGTATCTACAGGGCGACCACGAAGCTTCCAACAGTGGTCCTTGGTATGCCAGTCCTTCCCACAGTGGTCACATTTAGTAGGGGGCAATCACCAGTCACACGATAACCACCAATACCACAGGAAGAGTTCCCACGAGAAGTCGGTTGAGAGCCAAAAAGGAGAGCCAATCTGTCCTGAGTGATGGGATTAACCATGGTTGTACGCCTATTGTCCTCAGCCGCGAGAATCGCTCAAGCTTGCTCAAGAGTGGGTAGAGGATCACGATTCAGTATATTTGCCCTGATCTGATCAAATTCAATATTGAGGCCAGCCACAAAATCAAAGACCCGTAAACCATCTTCCCACTTCCGGAAAGCCGTGGCATCAACATCACAGGTTGCAGTGAAGGTCCCCAAAAAATCCAATTGTTGCCACATAGTGCACATCTTATTATAGTATTAGGAGAGAGAGAACTCCAACTGCTTTGTCGAGTGGATTTTTTGACGGAGTTCATAACATTGGGCGGCATTCCCTACTTAAGAGTAGGTGTCCTGGGCTGTCTTCCAGATCTTAGCAGTCGTATCAAGAAGAAGGTAGCGGCCAACAATTTCTTGGTCCATGGAATTAACCAGATAAGACATGACCAAGAAGTTAAAATTCATCCACCTATCTTGTGCAAGACCAGCATCGGTAGGCCTGACAGTTGTCGCGGTGATGTAGCCAGAGAGACCATGGGAAACAATAGCAAACAAACAGGAACGAAACCACAACAGATAGTTGCTTCCATTTAATTTAATCGAGTTGATTGGAAACGGAAGAAAATCATGTTGCGAAGTGCCATCGGGGCCAAAGGAAGCTGATGTAATCTTGAAATGGTCAGGCATGGTGGCTGGTTAAAAAAAAATACTCCAACAGAAAAAATCCTCCAAAAAACTTTAAGGCATAGGGAGGCCAACAAACAGCCCTTGGTCACCAAGGGTGGAAAGGAGAAGGCGACAAAGGAGACGAAGGCTCCCACGAAAGAGAGAGAGAGAGAGAGGAAGGGCGAGAGGGTCGTGGGAGACTAGAAGGGAGGTAGAATGCTGGCGAAGAGCTGGCGGAGGTGGTGGAAGGCTGGCGGAATGCTGGCAGAAGGCTGACGGAGGTCAAGTGGTGGAGGTCGGTGGTGGTGCTAGGGCGAAATCACGAGAGAAAGAGAGAGAGAAAAAATTATGTCCCATATTCCCAAATGAATTCTTGCTCTGATACCATGTTGAATTCCATGTATACTAGCTTAGTCAGTGTGACTACAGCCATTCTTTATTTATAATATGAGAAGGAACATTCTAGAATAGGTACAAGGACAATATTACCCCTATGACAATTTTACCCTTGAACCCATATTACAACAAAAGGAAAAGGAGAAGAGACGAGCATACCTTCATAAGCTGCTGGAGGTTTATTTTATACCTCATCTTCAAGGATTCTCAAAGGATTTTTCATATATTTTATTGAGCAAGAACATTCCTACAAGAGGTATGTTGATCTACACTTTGTTCTAGTTAATTTTGAAGTGCAACATGGGGTTAGAGTAGGGTTTTGATGCTTGAGGTCATATTCTGAGTTTTGCATGGCTGAAGGCATGTTTTGTTCATAGTTTTATATGTATATTGATTTATCATAAGCTCAGGATCATGGTTTAGAAGCATGCAAATTCGGATTTGACAGGTGATGAGAGAGAAAATAGGATTTTGCCATGTTGACAGTATTTTCTAGGTTGGACAGAACAGCAGTCCGAGATTGTTCATGTTGTTGACCATAGTTAGGGATTGTTTCATGGTCTGAAATAATTATTGGGATTACATATATGTGTTTACATGATCTCTTGCAAATTTTATTACATTCTGAGTTCATTTATTATAGTAATAAATTTGTGCACCCAGACTGGTCATTGTCAGGGTGATACTCTGAACCCAAGATTGACGTTGAGAGCAGACATAGTTAGAAAAAGTATTTTGGGCTGATTTTTCTACTGTAACAACTTTGATTAGCCTTCTAACTATCCTCACTGGTTTGACTTGATTTGGATTCGGGAAAGGGGAGATATGATTTTTCTAAGTTAATGACACTCAGAATTCTGTCTCAGTCAAAACACTGTTCTTAAAGTGATTGGAAGCTTAACATAGAGAGAGTTTTGCGATGAGATTTTCTTATGGTATTGAGATATATGTATTGGCTTTCATTATAATCCAACTGAATTCACCATAGAATTCCAGAAGTATTTATTTTGTATGTTTCTTTCACTGGGGGCAGAATAGTGTTACAACAGAATTATGTAATGAAATGTGTATGATATAGAATGGAAAGGGGGGGGTTATATATTTGATCATATTAGGATAAATGATGTATAGTACTGATGTTGTATACCTACATACACATATTTATAGGTCTGTGACTTATTATATTGGAAAGGATCATTAGAGTTATTGAGGTAAGAGGAACATTATACCTTCTCATATATCCATGTGTGTATGATATGATGATATGATGTTGTAAATGGATCAACATGATGTTATCCATGTATCTATGGTTCCTATGTATGAAGTCATGGTGTTATGATGTATTAAAGTAAGAGGAACTATATACTCCCTCATCTAAGCATGTATTCATATAAATGAATGATGCAGATGCCAAGCTGTTTGGCAAGAAATATACCAAGGGCACTCATAGGAGAAGGGCTGGTTCACTTCACCAATCGATGGACCAACCCATTGTACCATAGGGCCAACCAACCTTGTGTTGGACTTGGGCCACCCAACAGGGCTGGGAGTTGCTGGGTCTCCCAATCCCAGATCAAGGGAACGATTTTGTCATTGTATTTTTTCAGTCTTCAAGCTGCACCGATGGAGACAACTTAAAGGATGGGGACCACAAGCTGTGAAGTTCAGCTGCACCTCTTAAGCCATCCAAATGGGTCCCACAAGGAGATGTGAAGACTTAGAAGATCAAATTTAGTTTCTATTCTTATGCAATATTTAGTTTCTAATTATGTTAAGTTTCTATTTCTTTTGTTACCTGAGGTGCAAGTATGACCCTCTATATATTGTAGAGGCTTCTAGAAGCCTCCCCACGATTTTTAGAAGATGAATGAAAATTGCTTTTGAGCACTGAAATTCTCTTTGTCAAGTTGAGCGACAATGAAGGGCAGAAGGAGCCTGGCTGAGAGAGCATAATCCACCTATCCCCCACTTTATATTTTCTTCTCTTCTCCATCTTCTCTTGCCATCGATCTCCTTGTGCTACTGTGTTACTGTGGTTACTATAACCACTGTGAAGATCATCCGAAGGCTGCTGCTGCTGTTCCCCAGTGCCCAAAGTATTGTTGCTTTTGCTGCTGCTGCTGTACCCATCGATTGAAGACTCTGCTGCTCCTGCGAGTTCTCCCTGCTGCAACATCAGAGTGGGATACTCCACATTCCTTCATCAAAACCTGCAGAGCTTTGGAGCATCACCTCACTCCATCACCCCCTTCATTCGATCCCCACTTCTACCCCATTCCATTGGCTGGAATCCTCCATATTCACAAACCTTCTATTTTCATTCCACCTTCATAACTTCACTTCCATCCATCAGAACTCACCAAAATTGCAGCAAAGCCTTCCCTCAATAGCCCTACACTCAATCCAAACTTGGTCCTCAACTGGTGGCTGGTTTGGCCTGCAGAATTTTACTTTCTAATTTGGTGTTGCTGCCATATCTTCCAATTCAACCATCAGAATCAAGTGAGACTTTCAGCAGTGCTTCTACTCCATACAAGCATCAATCGATCCAAGTTTTGTTGAGTTCCAGTGGCTGTTTGGTTTGATTTACTAAACCTTCTATTTCTGCCCTTGTTTCTATTTTGGATTTGTGGGTTACTTGGGACTAAATTCAACTTTTTTTTTTTAACCCGAACATTACCTGGGACCCGGAGAGCCCCTGAAATTTTATTGATAACCAAATAAATGAATAAAGAATACAAGGGGGGGACGTGCCACCTTACCCCGACCCAGAGGAGCAAACACTCTCGCCTCAAAGATGGACCCAAACCACACAATCAAAAGACAATTCAAGTTAAAATAAACCTATTTCCTTAGGACTGGCAAACCAGCCGTGTCTTCCAGGAGAATACGCTGTAAGCCCCCTGGCGGCTGGCTGCCAACGTGGAAAACGAGTTAGATTTTAGGTTGAGAAGGTAAGAAGACAGAAGGAAGAAGATGGAGGGGGAAGAAGATAGCAAGAGAATATTTAGGTTGTAATCGATTGTTTTGGAGAGACTTCTCCATACACCTATATTAATTCAAACATAATAAGGAGAGAATTACATCCACCTCCCTAGGGAGGTTACAAGAGAAATAAAGAAGAAAAACAGAATTACATAATAAGGCAACTAGTAATGAGACTAGTTCCTAAACTACCCCTGTTACATGCCTTCTAACACTCCCCCTTCAAGCTGGAGAATATATATCGTGCATTCCTAGCTTGCTTAGGAGAGTACTAAACTGAGGAGAGCCAAGAGCCTTGGTGAAGATATCGGTCAACTGATCACCAATCTTCACAAAACGTGTACAAATACAGCCAGAGTCAATCTTCTCCCTAATGAAATGCCTATCAACCTCAATGTGCTTAGTCCGGTCATGCTGAACAGGGTTGTGAGCAATACTGATGGCAGCCTTCTTGTCATAGTACAACCTCATGGGTCCTTCAGTGTCAGATCCCAATTCCTGAACAAGTCTTTTTAGCCAGATGAGTTCACACACCCCATGTGCCATAGCTCTAAATTCTGCCTCGGCACTAGATCTGGCCACAACATGTTGTTTCTTACTCCTCCATGTGACTAAGTTACCTCCCACAAAGGTACAATTTAGAGCTATGGCACATGGGGTGTGTGAACTCATCTGGCTAAAAAGACTTGTTCAGGATGTAACTTAGTCACATGGAGGAGTAAGAAACAGCATGTTGTGGCCAGATCTAGTGCCAAGGCAGATTTTAGAGCTATGGCACATGGGGTGTGTAAACTCATCTGGCTAAAAAGACTTGTTCAGGAATTGGGATCTGACACTAAAGGACCCATGAGGCTGTACTGTGACAACAAGGCTTGCAAGGAGAAGTATCAACTTCAAACAAGAGGAAAGGCCTCACAAAGGCTGTGCATACACATCCCTCAACCAAAAGAGCGTCAAACTGCCGCTCACATGCAAGAAAAAAAAATGGCTAAACACTCTAGGGTTTACCTGGGCAGAACAGAGGATCCCACAAAAGAAACAAATCTGCTCATATGGCTTCTTCAAACAGCAAGGAAGAACATAGCCATCATAATAGGTGTCCTAGGGTGATGCAAATGAACCAAACCAAGACACAAAAACAATCCGAGAAAAGGGAAGAGAAAACCTGCAACCTGAACCTGGCGAAACTTGTAGCAGCAGCTATGTGAGATCCAAATCTTCAAAACAGCTCAAGTAGATCCTTCAATCATCAAAAGAGGCTAGAATGAGCCTATTCCATACTTAAGCAAAGCTGTACACAGGAATCTCCTCTTTGGAATCCTTAGACACAAAGGATTTCAAAGAGAAGAGAAAGAATGGAAACAGGGACTGAACACGACTCTCAAACCTTGAGCCTGCTCTGATACCAAGTTAGATTTTAGGTTGAGAAGGTAAGAAGAGAGAAGGAAGAAGTTGGAGGAGGAAGAAGATAGCAAGAGAATATTTAGGTTGTAATCGATTGTGTTGGAGAGACTTCTCCATACACCTATATTAATTCAAACATAATAAGGAGAGAATTACATCCACCTCCCTAGGGAGGTACAAGAGAAATAAAGAAGAAAAAAGAATTACATAATAAGGCAACTAGTAATGAGACTAGTTCCTAAACTACCCCTGTTACATGACTTTAACAAAACGGAGGACGAACCAGAATCACAGGCAAGGTTCGCCATCCAATCAGCTGCCCTGATACTTTCCCTAATTTAACCTAATTTAGTCTTACATTAACGAATGTTTGATGTTGTATAGTCATATATGGGTATAAGATGGTAGGACTGATGATATGCACTGATGTCATATAAAATGAACATGTTTATGATTAAATAACATGATAGTTTCAGGTATGGATGAATGTGGGAATACAAGCATGCTATGATAATCAATGCCATAATGTTCCTGTACGATTTCCAGCATGGTTTTTCTTACATCTAGAGGGTGATGTGAATTTTGTGAAAATGGCAATTAATGTAAAGGAATGGAAAAGGCTTTGGGTTATACGGGATAGACTTATCTGAAACCCTTTCCAACAAAGGTTAGGTGTTGGATGAGACACATTATGGTTACAGCCTCGCCCGCCAGCAAGATGCCCAATGGTGCCGACTGGATGATCTGGTGCTCCGTTGAATAGTATAGGATATGATGTGGCAAGGATTCCTCTTTTAGAGATGCCCAGTTGGCCAGCTGGATGGTTTCATGCTCTGGTGACTGGCACAGGATATGTATGCCACCCTAGGGAACAACATACAGCCGACTAGTGTAATGGGGCAAAGGAAAGGCTCCGTTTGATCAACGGAGTGTTCTCACCCATATGTTTGGCTGTTTGCGCAATTCTCAGAATGACTTACGAATTTCATCTATGGTTTGAGGTTTAAGTTTTTAAGAAATGATTTTCATGTTTTTTTTTAGTTACCTGCTACTTTGTATGCTTTGTATATGTGGGGATGTATGTGTTTTTTTTTAACGGGTTTGCAAGTCACTGTGTTATATATACCTCACAGAGATCAGTAGAAACACATGAGATGGGTGATGATGGCTTGAGCATGGGGTTATGATATTTTACTTCGATTTTTATTCTATCTGTTTCTGTTATTTGACTTTTGAAGGTTGTAATAATTTATTAGGAATTCAGCCACCAGTAGACCATTACGCTGGAATTTGAATGATTAAGATCATGAGTTTGAATGTTTTGCAAAAGTTTTTATTTGAATAAAATTTTTATTTTTATTTTTTTGGTATTATTGAGAGATTGTTTCCATGAGAAGTAGGGAAATGGATCTTAGACCTTTGAGTTGGGTGTTAGAAGGGTAGAAAGGGCATTCACCCTTCTCGGGATTAGCGTCAAGGAATCTGGCGCTAATACCGAGAAGGGTTCCCTCTCTTCCCTTCTTTTGTTTTTCTGGTTTCCCTTCATGTCCCTGTACAGGATCAAACCTAATATATGAGATATTTTCTGGGTTCTCACATTAACGAGAGTTCAGCTTGCTCTCTCCTCTTCTTCTTCTTCTTCTTCTTCTTCTTCTTCTTTTTCTTCTATTTCTCTGCTACTAACATGGTATCAGAGCAAATCTGATCAAGAAGGACTCGCTTCCATTCCCTTCTCTCGGTCCCTTTCTTGTTTCTACAATCGATAGAAGAAAGTGTGGTAAACTCAATCAGGTTTTGAAGACTTTAGGGTTCTTCTCTGTCGCAAGGGGTACCTTACCCCAGTTCTGAAGTTTTGAAGGGTTTTGAAGGCTGCTATGATGGGTTTAAAGACATCAGTCAAGACTCAATCTCAGGTTCGATGTCTTTTGCATTAATTTATGGTTGATTGGATCGATTTTTGTCCTGTTTTTTGGTGTCTTTACCTTGATATCGATCTTGTGAATTGATTGTTTGGAACTGATATGCTGCTGGATTGATCTTGGCATTGATATCGATTTTTAGATCGATTTTTATGGGACTGTTATGCTGTTGGTTTGCTCTTATATATGTTTGAGTCAACGTTATTGATTTTTCTGGGCCGTGTACTATTCGGTTGGTCTGCTATACACTTTCTGGTGGTTCTTTAGTGCCTATTTGTGCTTCGGTTGACTTGCTGCCTCTATTTCTGGTGATTGTTTGAGGGCTGTTATTGTTTATTTGGTATTTTCTTGGTCTCCCTTTTTGGTGGCATTCATGAGTGAGACATCGAAGGATACCAAGATTGTGACTGAAGTGGTATCCTCATCACCAAATTTTCTGACCTCTAAGAAGTTGGAAGGCAGTCAGAATTTTCAGCAATGGCACAAGATTGTGTCCCTGGTTCTCACGGGTAGGGGTGAGAAACATCACTTGACTGGGAAGAAACCTGATAGAATGGATGCTACTACTGGGGAGGTTACTGATGCCCATATCTTGGACCAGATGTTGAACTCTATAGATAGTAATATCGTAGATCTTGTGACTCACATTGATACTGTTAAAGAACTATGGGATTATCTAGCTGTTTTGTATTCTGGACACAATAATCTCTCTAGGATTTATAAGCTGTCCCAAGAGTTTTATCGGTTTGATCGGAAGGGTTGTCCTCTGACCCAACATTTTGCTGACTTTAAGAGAATGCATGAAGAACTGAAAGCCTTGCAGCCCATTACATCTGATGTGACATAAATGCAACAACAACGTGAGAAGTTGGCGGTTATGAGCTTCTTAGGCAGCTTAGGCCCAGAGTTCGAATCTGTTCGATCTCAAATCCTTGGAGGTGTTACAGTTCCATCTCTTGCGGATACCTTTTCTCGGGTTCTCTGTGTGTCTCGCAACACAACACAAGTTTCTTCTGGTGATAGCACTGCCCTTGTGAGTAGTGGCCGCAGTGGGGGCCGTCAGTTTGCTAAAATTCCCCCGACTGCAATACCTGTTAGTACCAAGGTACTAAAACTCGGAACTCGGTACCAACTCGGCCCTTGGAAAAACCGAGTCGCGTTGAGATCTCGCCAAGTTGGTGCATTTTTTTTTTCGACTCGAAGCCACAACTTGATGGGTTTTAGACCTAGTTTGGATCTGAAACTTGGTATTCAACCTATTTTAGGCCATTTAAACACAATGGCACTATCAGATTTTGCAAAAACAACGTCCAAATATGAGTTTCACTTCGGACCATAAGTTGGTAGGCGACGATGTACTAAAATACCCTACTCTACACATAATTTAGTAATAGAAAGAAATCAAAACATTCAATTAATATTCTTAAAATAACTTAAATAAGCATTAGAAATATTAAAGTGTACAATACATCAATCTTTAAACAAATGTTACATAAAATGTGATGTGTTAATGTATTCAGTCCCAACACGATCCACATAGAATTCCCATGTCATAGTGTTGCTGTAATTTTGCACATAGTATGCCACTTGAAGATGTGTAGCTGAATCCTTCAAATGTGCAGCTGATTAAACTCTCCCGAAGGTCAGAACTTGAAATCCACAGGTAAAATGAAGAAGGAGCTTCAAATGGGGTAGAAAATGGCCTTTGGACAGAACTCAACCGAGATATGTTGAGTTCTGTCGAGTTAGGTAAGTTTTAAAGAGGTAGATGGATCGAGTTCGGGGTCGACCCAAGATCTCGAGTTACCCGAGAACTCGACCGAGATAGTGTAATTTTTAAAATCGTAACTTGACTCGATTTCTCAAAAAACTGAGATCTCCCCGAGATCTCGCGAGTTCTTGAACCATGGTTAGTACTCATGATTCATCTAATAAGTCTGAGAAATCTGGTCCTGTGAGGACTTGCCATCAATGTGGCAAACCTGGCCATATTCAGCGCTTTTGTTGGAAATTACATGGCAAACCTCCACAGTCCAAGATAGCCAACACTGCTATTGTTGAACCAGCAGCCCCATTTGTGCCTATGGAGAACTGTCGTGTGACTTTGACCATGACGAAGGAGGAATATGCTCGATACAGCCAGGGAAAGGCCTCTCAGGATATTTCTTCCACTGCTACTTTTGTTCAGACAGGTAATGTCACTGCGTGTCTCTCCACCTCTAGGCCCTGGATTATTGATTCAGGAGCCTCAGACCATATGTCTGGAACCTTAGGTATCTTTTCCTCTTTACAAACCTCTAATTCAAGTGTTACTCTTGCTGACGGTTCCTTTGCTACAGTCAGAGGCACTGGTACTGTTCAGCCCACTTCCTCCTTGTCATTATCTTCTGTATTGTATTTACCCAAATTTCCTTTTAATCTCTTATTTGTTAGTCAATTCACTAATGCCTACAACTGTTCCATAACCTTTTTCCTTGATTCTTGTGTATTTCAGGATTTGCAGTCGAAGAAGACGATTGGTAGAGGCTTGGTCTCTGGGAGACTATATCTTCTTGAGGACACACCTTCAGTTGCTTGTTCGAGCACAGCCTCCCCTCATGAGATCCATTGTCGGCTTGGTCATCCGTCCTTACAGAGTTTGCAAAAAATTTTTCCTAGTTTGTTGTTCCCTTTCGTTTTAAATTGTGAGTCGTGTCAGTTTGGGAAGCTCCACTGTGTGAGTTATCCCCTTCGTGTCAATAAACGGGCCACACATCCCTTTTCTTTAGTTCACTCTGATGTGTGAGGTCCTTGTCATGTAACGTCCACACTGGGCTTTAAATATTTTGTTACTTTTGTTGATGACTATTTTCGTGTTACTTGGTTATATTTAATGAAATGTTGGCCTGAATTATTTTCCATCTTTTCCTCATTCATTGCTGAAATTAAGAATCAATTTGGCTGTTATGTTAAAATTTTGCGTAGTGCCTATGCACGAGAATATTTTTCTGCCCTGTATTTTGACTTTTTGACCACTCGTGGGATCATTCATTAGTATTCCTATTCTGACACACCCTAACAAAATGGTGCGGCAGAAAGGAAGAACCGTTACTTGATGGAAGTGACTCGGCCCCTTCTCTTTGAAATGAAAGTGGACAAATCTTTCTGGGCTGATGCAGTGTTAACTACTTGTCACCTAATTAATCGTATGCCTTCCTCTCTTTTAGGTGGTGGCATTCCTTATGCTTTGCTTTTCCTTCGGAATCTCTCTTTTGATTGCCACCACGTGTCTTTGGGTGTGTCTGCTTTGTTCAAGACCATACTCCAGGGTTATCTAAGTTAGCTCCCAAAGCCATTAAATGCATTTTTGTGGGTTATTCTCATGTTCAAAAGGGGTATCGATGTTATTCTCCTGTTCTTCGTAAGTATTTTATTACTGCTGATGTTTCTTTCTTTGAGTCTCAATCCAATGTGGATGAGCTTCGTGTAGATCCTTCCTTGGATGAGGATATTCCTCTTTGTGTTATTCAGCCTCCTTTGCAGCCTTCTATTATTCAGCCTCCTTTGAAGCCTCCGGTTATTAATGTTTACCACCGTCGTCCAAGGGAAGATGCTAACCCCACTGATTCTCCACCTACTATCGCGTCTTTGCCATCTGCTGATTTTCCCCCGCCCCTATCTTTTCTGACTTGGACTAGCCCATTGCTCATCAAAAAGGTAAACGTCGGTGTGTTAGCGCCCTCCATCTTCTTATGTTTCTTATTCTGGTCTATCGTCTACCTTTCAAACATGTCTTTCCACTGTTGCATCTCATCATGTTCCTAAGACAATTGCAGAGGCATTATCTATTTCTGGCTAGAGGATAGTTATGGAAGAAGAATTATAGGCTTTGGAACATAACCACATTTGGGACCTTGTTCCATTGCCCCCTGGGAAATCTACCATTGGTTGTCGTTAGGTCTATGTAGTTAAGGTTAATGTTGATGGCTCTCTTACTCGCCTGAAAGCTCGTTTGGTGGCCAAGGTCTATGCATAGGTGTATGGTGTAGATTACTTGGATACTTTTTCTCCGGTTGCCAAGCTATCCTCTGTTCATATCCTGATTTCCCTTGCCACCTCTCATCGGTGGCCTATGCATCAACTGGATGTTAAGAATGCTTTCCTCCATGGATATCTGCAAGAAGAGGTGTATATGGAGCAACCTCCTGAGTTTGTTGCTCAGGGGGAGTTTGGGTTAGTTTGCGAATTGAAGAAATCATTGTATGGATTGAAACAATCTCTAAGGGCCTGGTTTAGCCGCTTTACAGAGGTAGTACTTGAGTTTGGTTTGTCACGATGCAATTGTGACTACTCTGAGCACTCTCTTTTCTATCGTCAGACCAACACCAGCAAGATTTTTCTGATTGTATATGTAGATGATATCGTGATTACTGGTGATGACTCTACAGGAATTGATAGTTTGAAAACTCATCTACAACAAAGATTTCAAACTAAGGATTTGGAAAATTGAAGTATTTCCTAGGAGTTGAAGTGGCTCAATCCACGAAGGGAATATCTCCCTCACAACGGAAGTATACTCTTGATTTGCTTACAGAGACTGGGATGCTAAGATGTAAACCTCTTGATAATCCAATGGATCCCAATGTCAAACTTGCTACAAATGAGGGAGATGCTCTTGATGATCCAGAAAAGTACAAAAGGATGGTTGGAAAACTGAATTACTTGACATTCACTCGGCCTGATATCTCATTTCCGATCATGTTGTAGGTTAGTTCATGTCATCTCCTAGAACTCCTCATTGGGATGCTGTTATTCGGATTTTGAGGTATCTCAAGAAGGCTCCAGGACGTGGATTAGTGTATACTGATCATGAACATACACGAGTTGAGGGATTTTCTGATGCAGATTAGGCCAGATCCCCAATTGATCGAAGATCAACTACAGGTTACTGTATATTTGTTGGAGGTAACCTTGTCTCGCAGAAGATTAAGAAACAAAGTGTGTGGCTAGATCAAGTGCCGAGTCAGAATATCGAGCCATGGCACATGCTACTTGTGAGCAGGTTTGGTTGAAGATGTTGTTGACTGAACTTGGGTTTGAGAATTCTAAACCAATGCAGTTGTGGTGTGACCAAGGTTCACGATCTCGTCTCGCCATTTCGGGCAGGTCGAGATTTCCGAAATTTTGCCCGAAATATGGTATTTTTCTGTCATATTTTGACAGTCCATCTCGGTAGGTTTTTGGCCATATTAAGGCCTGATACTTCGTATACACCCTTATTTAAGGTAAATAAACACATTTAAACCTTTATATTGCAAAAAAAAGTGAATTCAAAGTGGTGTTTTGGGTTTGCACCTCAATTGACAGTATACAATCGGACCCTGATGTATAAATAGTAAAATACACATTGCATAAGTACTAAAAGACAATAACAAATTTAAACAGAGTAATTAAACAAAAATAAAGTCAAATGTAGCCTTTAGTTTAAACTTTAAACTCAAAAATTCACAAGTGCATAAGTTCATAAGTCATAACTCATAAACTCCATAAAAGAAACTCCATAAAAGTCATTAGTTCAATACTTAATAGCCAATACACAAAGTCACAACTCACAACTCACAACTCACAAGACTCACAACTGTCATAAAACAAATCCTAATAATAATTGCTATGCCTTCCTGGATCGACCGCACTCATGCTCCACTGGAGTCGACGTCCATTGCTCTCTGTCTGAAGGACATACATGGACCACGGTAAAGTTTGGGAGAAGAAACGAGTGTAGTCATCCACAATTGCCACATAAATGGAGTCACCAACATACTGAAGGTAATCTATCCTAGGAATTTGTATGAAATATGCCGATATATTCCAAAAGATCACGAAATTTCCCCGAAATTTGTACCTTTTCCATTTCGTATGGCCATTTCGTCTCGGTAGTGTCGAGATTTTCGAAATATACCGATATATCGGCGATATTTTGCGAAATCTTGAACTATAGATGTGACAACCAGGCAGCAATACATATTGCCTCAAACCGCGTATTCCATGAGAGAACTAAACATATTGAGGTGGATTGTCACTTTGTGAGAGAGAAACTCCAACAGGGCATAATCTCTATGAAATATTATAGACTGGAGAACAACTTGTTGATATTTTTACTAAGTCTTTAGTGAGTGGGAGGGTTGACTACATTTGTAACAAGCTAGGCATGATTGATATATATGCTCCAACTTGAGGGAGAGTGTATAAGGGTAGAAAGGGCATTCACCTTTCTTGGGATTAGCGTTAGGGAATCTGGCGCTAATACCGAGAAGGGATCCCTCTCTTCCCTCTTTATGTTTTTCTGGTTTCCCTTTATGCCCCTGTACAGGATCCCTAATATATGAGAGGTTTTCTGGGTTCTCTCATTAACAAGAGTTGAGTTTGCTCTCTCCTTTTCTCTTCTTCTTTCTCCTCTTCTTCTTCTATTTCTCTGCTACTAATAGGGTCGTCACATTTTTAGTTCCAAATCCGCTTGGGACCTCATTACAGCCTATGGGCCCATCGCTCCCTAGTGCAAGTTGGTTTGGTATAATAGGCATATTCCCTGCTAGAGCTTCACGGTCTGGCATGCCCTCTCTCACTGCCTCCTGACATAGTCCTTTCTTTCCCAGAGGCTGATTCCGATTTCTCCCAAATGTTGCCTTCGTTGGAATGCTCTAGAAGATGTGGATCATCTATTCTTCGATTGCCCTTTCTCCTCTTCGCTTTTGGAAGGAGGAGAAGGATTCTTCCCTTTGATAGAGAATGGCCTTGGGCGGACATATCCTTTGGTGGTGGCTCTTCTTGCAACACTTGGGTAAGCTAGTCTTTGGCGCAGCAATCTATCATATTTGGATGGAGCGTATCTCAGACGGTGGGCTCCCTCCTCCAGGACCTTGCAACAGATTATGTCTTCCATAGCCTTCGCATCAAATGCAAGCTATCTTCTATTCTTTCTCGATGCATTGATTCCCCTCGGAATAGGTTGATTGTGGACTCTCGGGGCCTCCCCATCACTCCTCCTAGTTGAGGGTTGGGCTTTTTAGTATTTGCTTTTGTTTCTTCTCCCTTATATGGGAGTCCCCACTTTCCTCTTTCCATGGTAATGAATTTTTTATTCACAACCCCCCCCCCCCCCCAAAAAAAAAAATCTATACATGGTTATCAGCAGCAATAGCTTTCTCTTATAGCTCAGACAAGCAAATCAATTTGAAGCTTACTTCCATGAGCAATGAAGCACAGTTCATTGCCAGAAAACACGTTATTCCAAATCGTTAACAAGAAAAATCAGTTTGTATGAAAGGGGATCCTCTGTTTTCTCTCTCTGTTAATCAAATTTATTATCCCTCCAGGCTTCAATATTCAAATACAACTTTTAATGGATAGCTTTAAAATCCGAAGACAACTTTCAATGTATCGAAGATCATCAAACAATAGCATGTTTGCACCAGAAGGTTACATAATCAGCTTTTCAAAATTTATTCTGAGATTTTAGACCAAATTAATTGCTATTTCAAACTTCAGCTAAACTTATCAAGGGAGAGCAAGTTCTTGCGTAGCATTCTCTAAATGTCATGCCACACAAAACATCAAAAAATATGCTATGGAAAACTCACAGTGGTCACACAAATTCAGTCTTTCATAACGAGGTGAAGGAAACAGTAATTGATAACAGAAATCACGTATAAACATCATTTTATCTGGAAAAATCAGTTATAAATGTGATACGGAGACTACCAAGCGTTCTCTCTCAGATGGTCTTCCAGCAAAGCAGCTCGCTTTAATTCTTTTTATTGCTACATCAGAACCTTTCCATTTTCCATGATAAACAGCTCCATATGTCCCAGATCCCAATTCTCGGATTTCCTCCAGGTCATCATTTTTTATTGTCTATACAGGAGGGGAAAAAAGGAAAACATTTTAAATGGACACTGATGGAAAAGGTAGAAATACATCGGAATGACATTACTGAATACGAGAGATTATGGAGGAATACCTGCAACCCTTTAGCCAAAGCTTCTTCCTCTGCCTTAGTTGGCTCAATCTTGGAGATGTTTGGATGGTCACTATCAGAATCATGATCCAAATCTAAATTGTTGATCTATGACCAGAGTATATTCAAGTAATGGTAAGTAAATAAAATCCGAAAGAACATCTACTTCTAGAACAAGAAAAAAGAACTGTGGCAGGGGAAGTTCTCACCACTGATTCTAATTCATGCAAAGCTGCTTCTTTTGACATTGGATCAAGCAAAACACCACCATCAGCATTTTCTTGCACTGTAGCTTTTACCTCCTCAACACCCTCTAAGGCAGCTTTTTTAACAGAAGCAATCAACTCAGGTAAGAAACTCAAACACCTAGCTGAGAGGTCTTCTTTCTCTGTGGCAAGAACATCTGTTTCACCATGTTTTACAGTATCACCATGCTCTTCAGCAGGTCTGATGTCACTTGAAACAATATTTCCTTCCCCATTTTTCTTATCAGGCTCTTGGTTTTCTTTTGAGAAAGCAGTAGGTGCCACATCAGAGTGCCCAGCAGTTTCTACACACTTAAGTTCAGAACTCTCTCCTAGCATATTATTCTCTACCGTCACTACTCCAACAGCAATGTTATCTCTTGGCCCTTGAGTGTAACCTAAAGCAGTTGAAGCACCCACCTTATCATCAATCACAGCTGCCAGTGAAGACACCATTGGCACGGCATGGTCAACCATGTTAGGTTGGGTTCGAACAGGATCTGAAGCAACATTCTGGTTTTCATGACAAAGGTTGTGCGCTTTTAATTTTGAAACATGGCCATGGGGAAATTCCGATGGTGGGGACCCATCAAAGGCATATACTTTTTGGGATGGCCCAGCCCAAGCATTTGAATTATCCACAGCAATACAAAAACGAGGACTACCCTCCTGGGTTCCCCTTAGGAACCCTGAGTTTATCGTACCATTGGCTTGAGGCAACAAGCTCGACGGTTCATAAGATGATGTGACATGCAGAGGGTTCTGCACCTTCCTCCATAAAGCATGTGAAGGTGCAGGTCCGTGTGACACCTGATAAAGATTCTCTGTTGCATAAGCAGGAGGGAAGTTCCCATAACGAACTCCACGGTCTTCAGGTGCAGGAATATGACTGTGAAGCCCACTTCCAACAACTTGGTCAGGAAACCCTCCATTCCCCATTTCAGGTCCAGATCGAATATACCTAGGGTCATCATGGTTGATACAATTGGAAGAAACATGATGACCATCAGAGCAATTACCATGTGCAAGAAGAGAATTCACACCAGTAGTACCATCTACAATGTAGTGCTCACTCATTCGTCCAGCTCCAGACACATGTGTCCTAGGTTCCTCACCACAATGGTTTAATTGATGGTGTAGGGCCCAACTTCGTTCATGACCATGAACTTCATTATAGAAAGATCGAGCCTCATTTTGTTCCATATTCAACATGTAAGTCTCCCTACTGGAAGCACATTGGGCACATGGATTAGCAAATTGGTGGAATTCATTCCCTGTACTTGGCTGCTCCAAATGTGGTTGTTGCACACCATGCTTCCAACGAGAATCTGGATAACGAGCAGCATCAGATGAAGTTAGATTTCTTTGGAAAGCCATTCGACAGTGCTCACAGATATTACTCCCTTCAAAAACATTGTGTGAATGGCTCAAGTTGCCTGGAAAACCAGCCTTATCACTAGGTATAGCTCCAGGAGGAAGCCATACAACATTGTCAACAAATTGTGGCTGGTGATCATATTGGGGCTGATGACTCAGTTGCTGCCGTGCATATTCCTCAGACAACCTATCCAAGCCCTTATCGTGTAAGTCTCCAAATGTCATTCGGTAATGACCCGAAGATGGCGAAGATGGGTACTCTGGCAAAGGCCAAGGATCATGATGCCCATGGTGCCTGGGTGAACAGTATGCAGGGCTCCAAGGAGTCTCGATTTCATTATATCTCTGAGTGTGGGATTGTTGATGTGGGCCAGATCCTAGATGAGGAATGGTGAGATGACGTAAATTAAACTGTGGCAAAGGCATCTCGCAATTCCTCTGGTTATGGAGACCAGCCTCAAGGCTGATTGAATTAAAATACTGTTCAGCTACCACAGGACCCATTGTAGGGGATTCAGACTGTTGCTGCTGTGACCACCTGTAATCAGGTCCATCATTTAATGCATCCACATACCTCCTTTCAGTTTCCCTCTCATCTGTATCAAAGTGTGAAGAAGCATCTTGATCTGGATGTGAGAACAGAAATATCCTGAGTCTGGTAAACCCATCCCCGGCTCCCAACTTATCATATTCCTCCATCATATTGGTCACATCGTCATCATTAACAACCGAAACCAAAGCATCGAGATCTTCATCTGGCTGCTGATACTTCAACAAAGCTGCCCCTTCGAAAAGCTCTCTCATCCTAGCCATCAACTCCTCACAAGTAATCTCCCTAGGCAAGCTCACAATCCTAGTCTCTCCCCCAACATATCTGAGCTTCCCATCCAGAGGTCTAGGCAAAATGCTACCTGCAAAGCTACAAAGGAACTTGACACGAGGGCTTTCTTCATTCGAACCCGGCGACTGCGTAGTTGTTGGGGCTGTGGCAGGTGTCTCCATCCCAAACACAGCCTGGTACTGCCACTGATGATGATTAAAGAGGTTATCAGACTGCGAGCACGATTGTTCCAAGCGCCAAATTCCTTTATTACACATGAAGTGTATTCAGAACCAATAGCCAACGAGCTTCATAGATCCCAACACAAATCCAAAAGCCAGTATTCGAAGCTCTCGAAACCAAATCGACAGATACTCCATTGGGGAAACTGTAGTAGGCAATTCGTTTCTTCGACAGAAATGAAAACCTAAATAAATGAAATTTCTTTTCCAACATCAAGAGCTATGATTACTCCTCCGAGTAACCATCAAACCATCTCATCCATTTAAAAACACTGAAACAAAATCCAATAAATCGTCGAAAAATCCATCAACCCTGTACAATTAAGCAATCAGGGAATTCCCAGAAACCCTATCTTCCCATCCAGATCCGATACTAGAGGGAGAACCAATTAAGTTCTAACTGAGTATATACCTTTAGATACCGATTCCGGTGGCAACACAGGATCGCTGAATTCGATATCCAAACAAGGACAGACAGTGAATCTTATCAGCTAACGCGTCTTCTTTGTCTCTCTCTCATTCTCCTCTCTGGTCTCAGCTGATGATTGAAACAAAAAGCAAAAAATACATTCCAGAGAGAGAGAGAGAGAGACCACTAGCGATTCAGAAAACTAAATAAACGTAAAGGAAAAGGAAAAAATTATGTGATTCTAATTTTATTTCATGAAAGGGTTGAAGCTCTCGTGACGATGAAACGGAGATATGAAATGGAAATCTCTTCTCTCTCTGTACGTGTGTGTGAGCTTGTGAGGTGATGAAGGAACGATGATGAATGACCGCCTTCCTTCCGTCTCGGGGTTGCAAGATGCGCTGTCGAGCTGCCAGGTCGGGTACCACGTGGCATCACGTCGTTGATCAAGAAGAGCATCAATTTTTCTCCGTTCACTTTTCCGGTCTTTCCATCTTTTCTTCTTTCTCTACTCCATGATGTAAATTGAGCCCTCGATTTCAAACCCAAGAAAAAAACAAAAGGGGGAAAAATACTTGATTAGCCACTATTAGGTTTATGTTTAGAAAACTAATCATTCATTGTTTTAATTAACAAAAATAAACTGTTTTGAGTTTGGATTTACAAAACTAGCCAAAACAGTGTCCATTGTTCATCTACAGATTTGTTTACAATTTTACCCCTCCCTCCTCCTCCTCTGCCTCCTCCCCTTCCTAATCCGCTCCCACTTCGACAACTCTCTGGCGAGCACCATTCCCGCAACCGCAACACCACCACGCTACCACCCTGCTCTGTGAATTTCCCAATAAGCTCCTTTTTCCGCACTCAACCTGCAACCACCCTCCCATCGTGCCCATCTGCCCCATCAATCGCCCTAGTGTTGGAATCCAAACCTCTAAATCTCGAGTTGATCAATGAAGAAGAAACCATACTTTTCTGGTCATGAAACTCGTCCAATGAATCACCACACATGTTACTGTGATAGAGTGGCTTCCCTCGCGCCCACACCAGTAGAAAATCATCTATTCCAACACCCTTTCAATTGACTTGCAGATTTTATTTTCTTTTTATTTTTCTAAGATGGGGCAAACAGAAACAAATAAGAGGCATTAGCTTACCGCTTCATGTTCATTTTTTAGTTTTTTTTTATAGATGGGATAAACTCTGCTCAATTTTTTTCTTCTGATGAACTGCCTGCAACTTCAACCACTTACGGCGTTTGACAGAGCACGAGTGTTACAAGAATGAATGCTATGAGTTGTCATTGTTCAGTGTGGCAAGTTTGAGCTCTTGATTCTTAAAGCAATCATTGTGACCTGATTTATTCGGTCCGCCCCAGAGAGTAATTCGAAGCTCTTGCCCAAGGGAAAGTTTGCTTTAAAACTTTCTCAAGTTGGGTGTTCTCAAGTTGATTAGACACTGTAGAAGGTCACCTCACTTGGATTACAAAGATATGCATGCTTTGAGAAAACAAAGCTAGGACAAGATTTTTGGGCTACGATGGTGAAACAAGCAAAGATCACATCAATTAATGAGGGTTCACTTTCACAAGTGCACTCACAAAGCCATTGTACCAAGCATCATAGACACCTAGCCAAGCGGACCCAAACGTAGCAAGGCACCCAGCTACGCGCAAAGCCACGCAACCAGGCACCCAGTCGAGCAGCCTCGCCGAGTAGGCTAGCCCAACCAGGCGCCCAGCCGCCCGTAGCCACGCAACCAGGCGCCCAATCTAGCAAACCGCGCCACGCAGGCCTGTCCGGCCAGGACCTGACCACACGCAAGGCCATGCAACCAGGCACCCAAGCCACCAGCAAGGCAACGTAGCGAGGCTCCCAACCGAGTAGGCCCGCCGATCGAGGCCAGCTGGCCAGGCACCTAGCCACACGCAGGGCAACTGGGGCCCCAATCGAGAAGACCCGCCGGGCCGCCCGCCCAGCCAAGCACCCGCTGCGCGCAAGGCAACGCAACCAAGCGCCTAACCAGGCAGGCCCACCATGCAAGCCAGTCCAACAAGACACCCAGCCACGTGCAGCGCAATCGAGCACCCAAACAAGCAGGCCCGCCGCGCAGACCAGCCCAGCCAAACACCTGGCTATGCGCAGCCACGCAGCAAGGCACCCTGACGAGCAGGCCTGCCACACAGGCCAACCCAGCCAGGCACCCAGTGGTGCGCAAGACCACGCAGCTAGGCGCCCAATCGAGCAGGTCAGCCCGGCAAGGCCCCCAGTCGCATGCAAGGCCATGCAACCAAGTTGTCACGCTTGTATCCCGATAAAAGATATTTAACAATAAAGGGGGTAACTGGGACCACAGGTGTCATCCCAATACCTACCAGGATAATAGATACAGTGTCCCGAGCCACAGTCCACCCTGTTATCGAGTAATGATAACAGCAGCGAACATATCCAAAGAAATAAATCGTCCCAAATACAGAGTTAGCGGAAGCGAAATTTAATTAAATCATGTGAATATAGAGCATCGGTTCTCTAATAATAACACATAGTACAATTTTAATATCTCGTAACCATTCATTTCTCTCCTTATAATTAAACATAAAGTTTATACATGTATGAAAATGAATACAAAAATTAAATAATAAATGACACCACTAGGGCACCATTCTTAGGTGTACATCGCCATCCAAGTCACAGCCACCGACTCCACATGATTCGCATCCATACGTGCGCATCAAGAGATTACCTACATATCAACTAAAAGGGGGTTGCGCAACGGGGTTAGCTCCACAAGCTAGTGAGAGAGCAAAGGGGAATGCAAATACATACAATGTTAGATTCATTTTTCACCTAGCACACAAATTCTAAGTCAAGTGTATACTACTGTGATAACTCGGGAGACACTGAGGGTCACTTAACTTATCGCCCTAATGAAACCTTAATTATCACAAGGGAGCCTACCCCGGTAGAAGCCATCGGACCACCCAGTGGTAGACCTCGATAGCCATCACTACCCCTGACTTGGCCACTCTCCCCCACAAGCAACAGGTGCTCAGGACTACCCAACACATAAACCCTATTGGTAAGGGTCGTAGCATAAGGGAGAAAGAATCCTAGCCGCAGATAAACTACATGCAAATCCTATCGTCCCGAGAGGCATTCCGGGCGCATCAACGTCCCATTCCATCTAGTACTCGGGTACTAGCCCGACACGACGCATACAAATCAGGATGACAGATAACAGGTCTCATAATTAATTTCTGGGGCTCCGGTACTGGTACACCCGGCACCGTAACCCAATACAATAGTGAGAGTAATATCACATCACATTCATAGTAGTTCACCCTTGAGATAAATAATGCAATGCACACAATGCTTATATTTTATATAATAGCATGATAATGATTGCTTAATATATATATTTAAGCCGAGATAAATCACCCAAAACCCACTCACCTAACTCGGGTGTCACCCGGCGTGGTTGACATGAATCTCACTGGTGCACTAGCTATCCATCGAGTTGGGTAGCCTAAGAATACAAAAACAAACGTCAAGAGGTGTATAGAAGGGTCCTATGTTATGCCCCCAATGTTAAAATTAGGTTTCAACCAAGACAGCATGGACGGACTCATGAACGGAAGCAACAGGTTGGGTCTGCCCCTGAGTCTGTTCAGGCCAAAAGGTCAAAACACGAGGGATGGATCCACGAATGAAACTTCTACTTGAATCCATTCCTGCATCCGTTCAATTTCTCAGACATACCCGAGAGCGGGTAAAACCACATACAGATGCCCCATCTTAATCCATCCTTGCATCTGTTCGATTTCTGAGAGATTCCCGAGAGGGAACGGACCCGCAGGCGAAGGCAACAGAGTAATTCCATTCCTTCATCCGTTCGACTCCAATCACTGGGATTACATTGGACGGACTGACGGAAGGAACCACGACGGTGAATCCGTTCGTGCATCCGTCAGAATTCTTTTCCGAGATTTTATAGGGTCTTTCCTTTAGCTTGAAACCCTGAGTTCACCTTGCACTCAGGGTCATGGAGGGGGTGTCTTAGGTCTCCCTAGGGTCATTAGAACCTGGGTTTACCTCATAGATCCAAGATCTCATAAGGGTTTGGCTCCATTTGGTCCAAGGGTAGGGCTTAATGGTTTAAAACCAAGCATTCAGCAACAATGGCTACAAAGCAGCTTATAGAAGCCTCTTTTAGGGTTTGGTCATCACCATTAGAGCTCCATTTAAGGGCTGAGCTTCACCTTGAGTCCTAAATGTAACCCTAGGTTAGCTCAAGCTCAAGGGATCTACTTCAATCAAGAATGGTAATGGAAAAGAGGGATGTACCAAGAGTTAGAGCTGACCTTGGTGACTAGAGCTCCAATCCCAGCCCTAGCCAGCCTTGAAGATCCACCTCCTCTTCCTTTCCTTCCTTTTCTTTTTTTCCTTCTCCCCTTTTTCTTCTTTTCTTCAAGCCTTGATCAGGCAGTAGAAGGCAAGGTAGGGCAGCCAACCTTTTTGGCATGCCTTCTGTTACGCCTGTGCCCGGATTTATTATTTAATAATGATTTCTCTCTCTTGTGACGTATAGATTCTGCTGTCGTGTATGCTGGTGAATTATTTTCACTTGTGGTCAAACCTAGCCACAAGATCATTGACCACATCACGGGCCTGCCTGTGGAGAATAGGTTCCTTAACCGGCAGTGGGGAAGATTTATCGATGGTGATTTTGTCGATCACCCTCCTAGCACGAGTCCACAAAGTAAGGAGTATTGAAAGGCATTCCCCGTGTCCCCACAGTTAGATACCTCCTTTGGCGATGAGCTTAGTATCGCGATCGGGAAGCTATTCGGGATAACGAAGGACACGTCGTGACGGCTAAGGGGTAAGACACTAACGTTTCAAATGATACTGTACCTTACTTTAGTTGACCTTGGAGTGTGGGCTAAAGCCCGATCGAATTCCTTGTGCTTTTGCTTTTACAGCAGTAGCGGACGCTCGAGCGGACTCACCAAGACTGAATCCACCTGTTAGTCCTCCCATGCTGTCTTTGGTCCTTGTGTGTTTTCCTTATGTGGGACCCACACCCTATACCTCAGACACTCTAGTTTAGCCTTTTAGACGAGGTTGGTCTCATCCTTGTCTTTCCGTGGTTTGTCGGTTGCCATTGGGTGGACCCATTGGCTAAATAAGTCTTTTAATGGGTTTTAACATTAGAGTCCCAAATCCAAACAGACCCTAAGATGGGAGATTAATCTTAAAACTAAGACTTAACCCTCAAGTATCAATTACTTCTCCTTTCACCTACCCCAAACCGTTGGAGCTGTGGGAGCATTGAAGGCTTGAAGAAGAAGGGCTTGAGAGGCTGTGGAGGTGGAAGACATCGATTGGTTCAACCTTGAGGTAAATGACCTCACCTACCTCTTCCTCTCTTCCACTTCTAGGTTTGGAGATTCCATTGGGATCGATTCCAAGCTTGGGGGTTCTCTTGGGAACCCATCAAACTTTATTAATTATTTCCTTTGAGACCTATAATCCCTCCTCTTGGTGCATTCATAACCTTGAATGACCTTATGATGTTCAACCATCTAAACCTATTTCAGGTTGGGAGAAACTCGGGAGATGGATCCAAATCTCCTAAAACCCTCTAAGATTTATGTTGGATTTCATATAGCGAACCTCCAACGAAGGTCTAAGCTCACCTCCCCAACCCCGAGACCCTTTTTGATCCATGAATAAAGGGCTGGAGGAGATGCTCTTCGCAGCTTTCTAAAGGAAGGGCAACGGATGAACAACCAGATTCACTGTCGTGTATCCGTCAGTTAGTCCGTTCAGCTTAACCTGGCTGTTCCTCTGGCCGGAGTTATAAGCGAATCCACCTAAGATGAATCTGCCCAAAACCCAGAATCCTTAAGTTGCTCTCGGGTGTGTCTCAGGGTTGGAACAGATCTACGAGCGGACTCACGTTCTGCATCCGCCTGTGAGTCTGTTCCATATATTTTCAGGGCATGGCCTAGACAGATCCACGATAGGATTCACCTGTCTGGCTCCATTCCTTCATCCTTTCCTGCTGTCTTGGCCCAAATTGCATTTATTTGTAGGGACCTTTTGTGGGACCTGCCTATACACTTCTAACACCGTCCCTATGCATTCTCAGACCTTGGAATCTGCACGGGAGTAAGTGCACTCAACCAAACTTCACCAAACAACAATCAAGCAAGCGGTGAGTGGGCTTTGGGTGATGTTTGGGATTGATATATATAATTATAAGAATGCATTATTTAGATTAATATATTATTCTCTATGCTTGCATTCATTCTTGCTATGTTGCATCTTGCATATGAAACCTGTGATTATGAATTGATGGGATGTGAGTATGATGTTTTATATTATAATATTGGGTTACGGTGCCAGTTACACTAGTACAGGAACCCTGTGACTGTTATAAATATGATATTTACTTGCTTGCCATCCTGGTCTGTATCCATCGTGCCGTGCTGGTACCCGGGTACTAGATGGAATGGGACGTTTATGCACCTGAAATACCTCTCGGGACGATAGAAATGCATTTAGTATATCTATGGTTAGGGTGACCCTTGCCAACAGGGGTTCATGTGTTGGATAGTCGAAGTACCTGAGGTCTGTGGAGGTGGGAGAGGCCAGGTCATGGGTAGTAACGGCTATCAGGGTCTGCCACTGGGTGGTCATGATGGCTTCTGCCGGTGCAGGTCCCTTGCGATAATTGAGGTTTCACAGGGGCGATAGGATAAGTGACCCTCAGTGTCTCCCGAGTTATCACAGTAGCATATACCATGACTTAGATTGCTTGCTAGATGGAAGATATGAATTTAACATTTCATGCATCATAGACTATGTGTGATTGTATGTATGTGCACTCCCCATTCCCCTCACTGGCTCAGTGGAGCTAACTCCTTGTGTACACAACTTTTAATTCTGATGCAGGTGATGGTTACTTGGCTGGCCTGGATGTGCAGTCGGCAGAGTATGATTGTATTGGGACAGAGGAACCTGAGTATATGTCAGAGGAAAATGAAGATGGTTGCCCCTGTGATGATTACGCCTATGGGCACTGATGTTTCTAGAGTGTTGACTCTCCCTTTTGATTCTTTTAGGGCGTTATGCCCTATATAAACATTTACTGTAATAACTCATTATAGTTTTGAGTAGTTATGTCATGGTCAGCTGACGTTAGTCCTAACTATTACATTATCATATAGACTTAAATGCTTCTGCTTTATATAACACTGACGATGATTTGGAATATATTTAAGTTCCTTTTACTCAAATGGATTCATTTGGGTGGGCCTTGGTAGTGACTATGTGTCCGCTTCTATCCCGATATAAGATATTTTGCCACATAGGGGTATGACTGGGACAATTACACATCATCCCAACACCTACCAGGATCACAGATGCAGTGTCCCGAGCCACAGTCCACCCAGTCATCACATTAAGATAACAGAAAGGAACGTACAAAGGGAAATAAATCGTCCTAGATACAGAGTTAGCGGAAGCAAAATTAAATTAAATCATTTGAAATTATAGAGCATCGGTTCTCTAATGATAACACATATTACAATTCTAGCATAAGTAACCACTCATTACTCTCCCTATAAATAAACACACAGTTTATATATGATTGTGGAATGAAGACAGAAAATAATAAAATAACAAATAACCGCCACAAGGGCACCAATCTTGGGTGTATATCTACATCCAAGTCACAACCTCGGGTCCCACTTAATTCATATCTAACGGTGCTCATCTAAGTAGTACCTCCTGCATAACAACTAAAAAGGGGTTGCACAATGGGGTTAGCTACACTAGCTAGTGAGGGAGCAAAGAGGAATGCACATACACCATACAATCAATATCAATCAGAATGATGCATGTTAATGTTAGATTCATTTTCCACCTAGCACACAATTCTATTGGTCAAGTATATGCTACTGTGATAACTCGAGAGATACTAAGGGTCACTTATCCTATCGCCCCAGTGAAACCTCAATTATCATGAAGGGAACTGCACCGGTAGAAGCCATCATGACCACCCAATGACAAACCCCAATGGCCATCACTACCCCTATCCTGACCTCTCCCACCTCCACAGACCACAGGTGCTCAGACTATCCAACACCCCTGTTGGCAAGGGTCATAGCATAAAGGAACAAACATCCTAGCCGCAGATAAACTATATGCAGGTCCTATCGTCTCAAGAGGTATTCCGGGTGCATCAACGTCCCATTCCATCTAGTACCCGGGTACTAGCACGGCATGGCACATACAGATCAGGATGACATACAACAGTTTTCATAATTTAAATAAATTGGGGTTCCGGTACTGGCACACCCAACACCGTAGCCTGATACAATGGTGAGTATAATATCACATTCACAACAGATCACATTTGAATAAAATGCAATGCGCACCATGCCTATAAATATATCATAGCATGCTTAAGATTCTATATTAAATATATATTCAAGCCCAACAAATCACCCAGAACCCACTCACTTAACACGGGCACCGCCGCGTGTGGTTGACATTAATCTCATCTAAGCTTCCCACTATCCATCGAGTTGGGTAGCCTAGGAATACAAAATCAATCATTAAAACATGCATAGAAGGGTCTCAGTAGAGGTGAATCTGCCCCTGACTCCATTCAGGCCAAAAGGTGAGAACAAAGCGAGCGGACCCGCAAGCGAAACTTTATACTTGAGTTCGGTGGTGCATCCATTCGACATCTGAGGCATAACTAAAAAGGAACGGATCCACGAGCGGATGTGCTTCTTGGGTCCGCCCCTGCATCCGTTCAATTCCTTAGACAGACCCGAGAGCAACTGGCTTCGGGCGAAGGCAAATAGAGTGAATCCGTGGCTTCGTCCGCTCAGGCTAAGGCGCAGGGTTTGTACTGGGCGGTCTAACAGGCGGTACCACGATTGGTGGATCCGGCCATTCGTCCGCCGATAGTCTCTTTCGAGATTTCAGAGGGCTTCAGCTCCAGCTTGAAGTTTGGAGTGCCCAAAGCTCTCAGGGACAAGGGGGAGGTGTCTAAGCCTTCCTAAGGTCATTAGGTCCTAGGCTCATTACATGGATCCAAGATCCTACAAGAGTTGGGTCACACATTGGTCCAAAGGTTGGGATTTAAGGTTCAAACTGAGGATTCATTGGCCATGGCTGCACTTGCAACACTTAGAGGCCTAGGTCTGCATCCATTAGAGCTCCCAACTAGGGCCGAGCTTCACCTTGAGTCCCTAATGAAACCTTAGGTTAGCCCTAGCTCAAGAAACCAACAAAATCAAAGAGAAATGAGGGAGAGCTAGGTTTGGGGAGCTTATCTTGGTGAGCTTCCTTCTTCCAGCCACTCTCTCCATCTCTTCTCCCTTAGGTCCGGCCAGCTTGGGAGGAGGTGTGGAGCTGCCATCCATCTTTGCATAGCTTCCACCTTCTTCCCTTCCCCTCCTATTCCTCTTCTACTTCTCCTTCTTCTTCCTTCCTCCTCCTGTTCTTTTCTCTTGTCTCTTCTCCTCCACGGTTTATGGGGGAGGGGGAGAGATAAGTGAAAGAGAGGGGTTTAGGTTATCCTTTAAGGGGTTATATGGGCGTTAGGGTGTGTTTGGTTTAGGTACCCCCAATCACTTAGTAGCCCTTATGTCTTTAAATGGGTTTTAATTAGGTCTTAGGGCTTGTTTGGCCTTAGGTATAACCATTAGGTCTATTACGTCATGTTTGGGGTGCACCCTAAGTCCATAGGACTTAATTGTCCACTAAGGTCTGTTTGGTTTAGGTTGGGGTGTATAAAACTCATTATTCACCTAAGTTAAGCCTTGTGGGCCCACCTTCATGACCCACTCAACCGATCAATGGTGAGGATAAGGGTCCACACAGTCCAAAGGTTCAATTGAGGTGCCCGGGACACGAGGGTGTGGGTCCCACAGGAAAATAATCTAAAAAGGTTAATGACAGCACGAGCAGATCTTGGAGCAGATTCAGCAAGAGTGAGTCCGTTCGTGACTCCGGTGCTGCTGTCATGGCCCAAACTTCAAGGAAAGTTACGGGGCTTTGGCCCACACTTCCAGGGCTTCAACGGGATTCTTATTATAGTATTTCCAATTCAAGGTCATCAGTGTTGACCATAGCCATAGGGCATTACCCTTTGGGTAAGGTCTGGATTGCCCTTGGGTATAAGGGCATATTTGGGGTACGGGAGTAACACTACGCACGGGGACACTGTGTCGTTGATCCTGGTAGGTATTGGGGTGACGTGTGTCATCCTAATCACCCTTTTGACTGTGCTTGTGGCATAAGCTCGGGATAGGGGCATGACACCTTCCATCTTCTTCCCTTGCCCATTAACAGACAATCAACTTGACCAAGGTCGGGGCTCAACTGGCTAACATTGTGAGGTCAAGACAAGGTCACATTTATAGTGCCGGAGAAATTAGTCTAGCCACACAAGTCTAAGATTTAAGGGATATATTTATTTATTTTATTTTCAATTTATGTATATACACAAGTATAAGTTTAATAATTGTATTTATATCCCTAGAAATGTATCCGCCATCAAGGTTAATTCAAAAACGTAGGCAAGTCTTAGGTAGGGTATACTAGGTTATTTAGAAGGTCTAAACACGACTCGGGACTCGACCTATTGGTCTAAATAAGAGTCCGGATGGACCAAGTAAAATTCCAAACTAGAATTGTTACTAGCCTGTGAGGTGTCATGAATGACCTTCAATTACACATGGTCTCTACTGATCATTCAAACTAGGTAATTCAAAATCAGAATATTATTTCCTTTCTTCTTGTCTGACTACGAATTTGGGTCCTATACGTCCTATCCAAGGTTCCTACACCCCATAGGCTTAGGCTTTTGACCAAATTTGGGTTTATTTATTCACGAGGCTTAAGGGTTTTCATTCTCAAGGGTAACTCTCTTCCTCTCACATAAGAGGGGAGCCACAACATATACTAATGCCTACCATTCCCTACTGGTTTACCCAGTTGGTGCAGGCCCTAACATTTCAATTTCAAGGCATTAAATTAAATTTAAATAATCTCCACGAATGGGCCAAATAACATGGGTGTTTAAACTAGGGTATAGGCACCTAATCATCACATATAGGTGTGGCCAAAAGGTCTACAAAATTTGGGCTCAAAATCCTAAAAGAAAATCGGACGGACTCACGGGCGGAATCATTGCTATGTGTTCGTTTGTGGCTCCATCACAAGATAGACAGGACGAACTAATGGGAGGATGTGGAATGTGAATCCGTTTGTTCGTCCATTCTCAGAAGACTAGGTTTTATAAAAATACTAAGGCGATCGGATCTTTGGACGGACTCACGAGGGTTGATCCGTTCGATGCTCCCTACAGCTCTAAGAACAAAAATTTACAACTTTGTACTGAGCAGATTCACGGGCCGAATCACCATGGCAGATCCGTTCACAGAATTTTATAAAGACAGAGCCACGAGTTTTTTAAACTCATTTTGGCTCCAAAGGAAAGGACACAACCGTAGGGAGAAAGGCTCTCCAAGGAACTTCCGTTCAAGCATCCTTGCCCCTCTTTGGTGGTTTTGGCAAGCCCAAACCCTAGGATCAATCTCTTACTCCCTCAAGGTAAGGTTCTCTCCCTATTTCTCCCTTCCTTTCTCTCTTCCTTTACATTTCTAGGGTTTTTGATGGTGTGCTTTTATCTTCTTTTCCTTCCCATGGATTAGGGATAAACATTCTAAGTTTGTGATTGTGTTTTGATTCAAGTTGTATTTTCCTACTCATGTACACATCAAAACCATGCCAAAATCGATTGAGACTAGGGTTTTTCGGTTGAACCAAGCCCTAATCGATTAATGATACTATGCTAGTGGATTTTTGTATGCCTATTGTGTCTTTTATTGAATTTAAAAGTCTTTCCAAGAATTTTAGAGATTATTTGTCATGTTTATCATGCCTGGTTGAATTACATCTATTGTTTCTAGGTATTTATTGGGATAAAATCCTCAAATTCTCAATAGTTTGAGAAAAACTCTTCAAAGGCATATCTAATTCATTATATGCCCTAAAATTTCATAGAAAATCATTCCTGTAGACACTGATTTTTGTCACCCCCTAATTGGCGATGATGACAACGGGACATGGATGATGGCTGACGCACCCCCCCTCTTTTCAAACCCAAAGATACCTGGTTCATAAGACCAAGAACCATGCTGAGCACAAAATGGCCCATTTTAGGCCCAAAAAAAGGAAAAATGGCACTGCGCGCCCACGGCGCAGTGGACTCTTCCCACGGCGCCGTGGACGCCTTCCCACGGCACCGTGGGTACCTTCCCACGGCACTGTGGGGAGGTGTACCGGATTTCCACGATGCCATGAGGGGGTGTGATATCAGCCTGCTAACATCACCCACGGTGCGGTGGAAAAGTCCCCCACGGCGTCGTGGACATCTCCACGGCGCCGTGGAAGACTTTTTCGGCCAGGAGAGAGAAAAGGTCCCTCCCTATAAATAGGAGGGTCCCCTCCCACATTTCCCAAGGAATTTTGGGTAGAGAGACCCTCCCCAAGTGATTCCTAGTATCTTTGTCTCCCTTTTCACCCTCATTTCTCCTCCTTCTCTCATGAGTGTGTGAGTATTTGAAGTTTCCTTGAGGTGGACAGATCCTTCGATTGTCCCTCTGAGTATAGAGTGCTTTGGCTCCTTAACTTTGGTATCCCATCTGTGCACGGATAACCATCGAAACTCCCCTGTTACAGACGTTATTCTGTCTGTTTACTCTTTTCCAAATCACTCAAAAGAGCCGTTACTGCCAAGAAAGAAGTAGCGTCGGTCCATTTGTCCATCTCCCCTGAGCCAGGGGCATACAACCATATAGGTATAATTATTGCATTTTTGTTGATTCAATGTAGTCCTTTCATATTTTACCGTTTTAGTCTGCATTTTTCACATATATAATGTAGTTTATTATATTAGTTCAATTCATAGCATCTGAATGTAGTTCATAATATCCCCCATTCCGGAATAAGAGAGAAACAACATTCGTCCTTATGTAGCATCTAACATAGAGAGACCGGGCGAGGTGGGTGCCTAACACCTTCCCACACTCGTAACCTGACCCCTTACCCGAACCTTTGGTTGGACCATATGGAGTCACGTAGCCCGATTCCGCTCACCACAGGTAGGGCTACACTTAATGGGTCCTAGGCCCTAACCCTAGGTGGCGACTTCTCATTAGGTTAACATATTTTAATGCATGATCCCAATCCCCTATTTATCATATATTGACAATGTTATCCACATCCATACACACACACATGTATCTCCCAAAACCCTATGTCACCAATGCACCAACAAAAGGGGCTGAGGAAACCTTCGTCCCGAAGGACCGCGGTACTTACAGTGGCGACTCCACTGGGGAGATGGTGGACAAATGTCCGCCCGAGGTCAAACTCTCGAAATAGGTGCTATCAATAAATGACAGAATGTTCTCTCTAAACTTTTATAAACAAAAAATAATAATAATAAAAGAATATAAAAAAAAATATACAAAACAAAATACAAAAAATAAATAAATAAACAAATACCATAATATATTTGTCTGGCTAACCCTTGTGTGCACTAACCGCATCATGTATAGTGCTCGAAGTGAAATCAAACGGCGAGGGTACTCCCTGTCGTGCCTTTACCCCCGGGGAGGTGAGGCACGTCATACTAAGTACTCTGAGATCGGATGATAGCCGCTTCCTGTACCACTTTCTTGCACACATACACTGCATGGGAACTCCTCTTACCCTCGTAGTTAGTCGTTGGACCCCATGAGTAGTCATGGGTAATTTGCGGCGAAGCTACAGCCCTTGATATTTACTGTACGAGTTTAGAATCACCAGCGAGGGTATTCACTAGTGTGCTGTGGAGTGCTCTGCCACTCAAAAAAGGCACTAGCTTGATTACTCTGAGTTTGTGTGACCTATTCTCCAGGTATATCAAAAGAACCACGTGCCTACAATTCGCGACCACGAGCGATAGGTATATCGGTTCTGTCAAGGGTGGCCTTGTTCTGTCCTTTGAAAGCCTACCCATTACATGCATCATGTAGGAAAATAGACCACATATGATTAGGGTACAACACAAACTAACCTTTGTTAGCTGTAAGAAAGATCGAGTTTAGGGTCATTTGACGATTAACCTGGTTTTGATATGAGATACCGCCAAAGATAAGGAATTCCATAGTCCCACGATGATCCCTCAAAGAAAAATGGAAGTCTACGTCCATATAATGGAACCTTACATGTCCCTTGAGAAAAAAAAGAAGGCATCTCATATTGACTCCAGACATAATCATCAATGACCCAGTAACTAGGATCTTTCTTTTGTTTGTTTTTTGTTGTGTTCAAAAATGCTTTGGCAATGACGGCATTCGAAGTCTGGTCTCAGAAGGAGTCTGCTGAAACTCTGATGACCACTCCGATTACTTGAGTCAAATAAAATAATAAAATGAAACAAATGTTATAAAATACAAAAAAATCATAAACAAAAAAAAAAGATAAATAAAATAAAATTCTTCTTTAGCCTTCTTAGGGTCTAAACTAGGTATTCTTCTCTCTTTCGTAGAAGCACGATTCCGTCCTTATCCACCTGGGTTCGACGCAATGGAAGGTTGACTCGAGCCAGCCCACCATTCTCCTCAAGATCCTTGATTCCTTCTCATTCTTCTAGTTCATCTTCTGAGATATCACTTATGAGTAACATGAATCCTCCAGAGGATCACCTGTCTGAAAGTCACGTCGAAGATCGAGTGGATAGGCTGCAAGTAGACATGGCCGAAATGCGGTAACTCATGGCACAACTAGTTCAGTCGGTCAATGAACTATCTAGGGGCAGATCCATAGCTGGACCAGCAGAGCAAGAAGTTCGAAAAACTAACCCCGCAACCCTCAAGACTCCAATCATCATACCAGTAGAAGAAGGGGAAGATAGCCACCCTATGGACCCTCCTGAGACTGAAAGGGAGAAGTAAATGAGAGAAAAAGTAGCCGAGTTGGAAGTGGTTGTCAAGGGCAAAGTCAAAGAAAGAGATGAAGAAGACCTGATGTTCTTTCCCGAAGGGAAAATCCTTGTAGATTTCAAATGGAAATTGGATAAGTTCGATGGATCGGGAGATCCTAGGGCTCATCTCAAGATTTTTGCCACCATTGCCAGATCATGGGGACTTTCTGAAAATCAAATGGGACAGGCGTTCTTATATTCTTTGGCCGGATCTGCCTTGAGGTGGTTAACCCAGCTCGATCACACCTAAACCCAGTCATGGGCCTCTGTGGTTAAAGCCTTCACTCAGCAATATTCATACAACACTGAGATGGATATTACTCGAAGAGAATTGGAAACCTTGAGGCAAGAACCAAGTGAAGAGTTCTCAAACTACATCATGCGGTTCAGGGAGAAGGCTGCGAAAATGTGGAACCGCCCTACTGAGGAGGAGCAGGTCGAGATATTGTTAGAAAATCTGTATGGGGAGTACCATAAGAAGATATACTACCAGCACATCAAAACATTTGATGCTCTTCTGACAATCGAGAAGAAGATTGAAGATAAGATCTTTAAAGAAAGGCAGAATCAGGGTATGACCCGTGAAGCAGCAGGAAGCTATTCGACAAGGAAAAGCCCAAGAGCCAAAGGAGGAAATGCTGTAGGGACAAGCAGCCAGGCGGCAGAAGTCCAGGTGGTAGCCACAGGATCCACCCCTCTCGTGATCCAAACTGAATCTGAAGCACCCAGGAGGAATTTCAACTTTGAAGGAATGATGCCCTTGTTGTTATTCACCAAGCTCAAGAAACAGGGAATGATCAATTTCGTTCCTCCTAAGCCTGTGGATTTGAACAATCTACCTACCTGGTATAAGCCCAATCTGTACTGTCATTACCACGACCAACAAGGCCATCATACGGATAGATGCCTAGCTCTTAAGCATGCGATCCAGGACTTGATTGACGAGGGTAAAATTGAACTTCAGAAGAAGCAGCCGCCAAATGTCACCACAAATCCTCTACCTAACCATGGAGTAAATATGCTTCAAGAGGATGCCGAGCAAGCAGATCCTACTACCTTGATTCATCCAGTCGGGAAGAGGAAGCTAATGAAGGCACACGTCTATATAGCAATGTTGACCAAGAAACTTAAGGAGGAAAAAGAACCACAGATTCGACAAGAGGTGTCTCAGGAAGTGGATCGGCCCGATTCCCCTTTCTATAATCCAAAGTCAGAAGGTGCCACATGGGTAGAATACCAGATACCTGCATGGAAAATCTCACAACCACTGGTGAAGGGGACCTATTCCCCAGAGTCGTCTACGGGATCAGTGAACATGCTGCAGGAAGAGACACCATTCCAAGATCCTACCACATTGATCCAGCCCATCCCGTGGTATTCAGGAAGAGATGAGTAGTCACGGCAAGCACGGGTAGAAAGGATGCAGATTTGCGTTTTTTGCGCCCGAACCAACTGTGACGGGAATATCCGAACAGGCGGGCAACCATGTGACCAAGGTAGAGGTATAGCATCCATCAACCGGCTTCGAAAGTTGGATTTCTTGGAGTATGGATTAGAGGGTCTCAAGATAATGACACCATTGTGCAAGTATGGTTTCTCATCATCCAAAATATCTCACCTGGTTCCTGAAGAAGAAGAAGGGACGAAATCACCAGTCACACCTCGGCTCCTTAAAGCGGTTTCAAGCACTAGCTATTGGACAAGCTCGACTAAAGAAGTCTCTCTTGCCCATATAGGGGGAGATATTGACAATAGCTCAGATGAGGAAGACGACCAAGATATCCACGAGGGATGGATAGAGTATGCCGAGCAAAGTCCAACGATGGAGGATGAAGGAGTAGCAGCGATGGATTGTGTAAATAACATCGGAAGCGATGATGATAATGACCCTACCAGCCTTATTCAACCCGTATCATCAGATGAGTATGAAAGCAGAGATGATGAGGAGATATCATCTCCAGAGGTTCCCAGAGGTGATTGGACGGTGTCCAGAGAAGATTTCGAGCGTTGGAACATGAGCATCTTCTATCAGGTCGCAGATATACTCGATGTTTCCACCCATACTCAAGAGATCTGATACAAGGCTACTTCTCTATTTCCAGATCTGGTGTGTAGTAACTTCGCAGCACGTTGTGAGAGCTTGGTGATGCCAAATGAGAGCGATGAACTCGCTCGAACCCTCTATGAGCTGAAAAATATGACTTGGTTAGTCAATGCTTTGGCCTGTGATCTGTTCGGAACTCCTCCAGAAGACCTGGTCTTGTATTCAGATTCATTCTCCTATCCAGATACACCCCGAAGAAGTGAAACATGGGACGCATGGATCAATGATATCAGCCTCGGGGAATTTCAGATTGACCCCACCAGAGGTATCTTTCCTATGGACATCGATGATGAAGGGGAAGAGCCGTTGGAAGAAGAACAATCATCTGAAGAAGTTGAAAGTGAGCAAGAATCTACATCAGAGGAATCCAATGTTGAAGTGTCTGAAGGGGAAGAAGAAACGGAGGATGAGGAACCTTGGCAACCAAGGACACGTCTGGAGAAGTATGAGAACATTTGTGGACCCATACCATGGGAATTATCATTCCGGGTGAACAAGATCCACCGGGATGTAGATAAAATCCAGGAAACACTCATGAGGACGGTGGTCTTGGATGATAAGTACCAGGAGGAGCTTCAACAGCTGGAATCTGTTAGAGAATAGTGGGCGCTCCCTCAAGCAATTCGCCATTTGGAAAACTCTGTAAAGTTAACTTTGGCCTTGACACAAGACCTGTGTGGGACTCCTCCCTCGTCTCCGTATCAGGGTGACAGAGAATACCGCGCATGGGCAAGAGCACATGATGATTTCTATATGTGTCATGTCAATGAGGGAGAAGCA
Organism: Telopea speciosissima; assembly: GCF_018873765.1. Classification (NCBI taxonomy): domain Eukaryota; kingdom Viridiplantae; phylum Streptophyta; class Magnoliopsida; order Proteales; family Proteaceae; genus Telopea; species Telopea speciosissima. The sequence continues at coordinate 12,858,205 of NC_057926.1, forward strand.
GTAAATGACCCAACAGGGAATATCCACCCAGTTATTTCAACCCAAGAAAAGAGGTTTGAAAGTTCAATTTCTCAAGGAGAAAAGAAGGATCGCAGCTTCTATGAGTCATTGACGGAAGCAAGGAAGATGTACCAAGCGGCTTCGGAAGCCTTTCATGCCATTGGCCAATTGATACGAGAAGAACCCCATACGATCCAAAGAGTTCTTTGGCGAGAAACCCTGTCGGAATCCTAAATCAAGCCCGGAAGCCTATCGTGGCCTTGTTTGATGAAGGAGGTAAAACCCAAATTTTTCCCAAGGGTCCTCTTATCATCACTGATAGTGACGAAGAAGATGGGGACTTTTGCCCAGTCCGGTTGGTCATTAAAGAAAGAGAGTCAGAGGTGGCCGAAACTTCAAGAATAAAGAGTTGACGTGGAAAAATATCGGTCTAGCCATCCACGGCAGCTTGTTGAGCCGAAAATCGAGTACTAGACCAATTGAAGAAAGCCCAAGCCAACATCTCAATCTGGGTTTATTAATGGCATCACCAACCCACCGAGAAGTCGTTCAAAGCTCTTACCAAGATTCAAGTGCCCATAGAAATGGGGCCTGAAGAATTATCTCACATAGTGGGGGCCACTTATGCCATTCAGTCACTCTTTGTCTCAGAAGAGGATTTACCCCCAGGAGGAAAGAATCACAATCAGGCACTTTACATTATGGTGGAATGTAACAAAAATCAGGTCCCCCAGGTTCTGATAGACAATGGGTCCGCCCTCAATGTGATGCCCCTCAAAGCAGCCAGATGTATGGGTTTACCTCTAGACAAAATAAAGTCGTCCAGTCAAACCATCAGGGCATACGACAATTCTAGAAGGGAGGTAATTGGGATTCTTACCACCAGTGTCAAGATTGGACCAGCCTGCTTTACCATAGACTTCCAAGTCATCGACATTCAAGCATCCTTCAATATGTTGCTTGGAAGACCATGGCTACATTCAACGGGAGCCCTAGCATCAAGTCTTCATCAAAAGTTGAAGTTCATATATGATCAGAAAGTGATTACCATTTTTGGAGACCCGAAAATGGTACACACTTTGGCCAACATTGAAGTAGGCGGTTCATCCTCGCAAGAAGTGCAACTGGGTGGGTTTGAAATTGGCCACATTTGTACTACCTCTGCAAGTGAAGAAGACCATAGTCTAGGGAAATTCCTGACAATATGGAGCGAAGCCTCTGTAAAGATTATGAGAAAGATGAAATATTTCCCTGGATTGGGATTGGGTAAAAACCAACAAGGGGTACTGGCATTCCCGGAGATACCAGCCAATGCCAATCATTGTGGATTAGGGTTTAACTTGAAGAACCCAGGGAAGAAAGCCACAGGACAGACGAATAGTGCGGCAAATGGTGAGCCATATTTCAAGACCCTGAACGGGTACTTCGTGAAAGAGGGAGAAGACTTCCCTTACTGTGGAAATCCAGAACCATGGTTCGATCAAGAACAAGGCGAACGTCTACCAGGACTTGAAATATTCTTTAAGAACGAAGTAGACTGGATAGCCATGGAATTGGATCAAGCCAGCAAGAAGGAAGTCACAGGTGATCAAGGGATCGGCAAACTGTTCGAAGTAGCAGTGATCATTGAAGAAGAAGAATAAGGACCGGCACCACATCTTCTCATACAACCTCTCCAAGGATTCTTAGCGAATTGGGCAAGACTGATGGAGGATTTCCATATTGATGAATCTGAAGTTGTAACCAGCTCTAGCATAGTCCTGTCTAAGTCTGTATCTGAGTCCGGTGGAAATGTCCAGTCCATTGGGTCTGTCTGTACTCTTCCCCTTATCATGAATGAAATGACTGATTTTGAGTATGTTTCTTCTTCTGCTTCCTATTCTTCTGATGATGATAATGTCTTAGAACATCGTAATCTGTTAGAACAATTGGAGCAAAGAAGAGCTCAACCCGTCTAAGAGGATACCCACCCCGTAAATATAGGGACCGATCAATGCCCTCGAATAATCAAAATTGGTGCTTCTCTCAACAATAACGAAACATCCCAAATGATCTCTCTCCTCAAGGAATTTGAGGAAGTCTTCGCCTGGTCCTACAAGGATATGCCCGGCATCGATCCAAAGATTATGCAACATGAATTACCAACATATCCGGAGGCTCGCCCAGTCAAGCAGAAGTTAAGAAGGATGCGGCTGGAATGGAGTGAGAAGATCAGGGAAGAAGTAATCAAATAATGGAATGCAGGATTTCTTCAAGTAACTCAGTACCCTCAATGGTTGTCCAATATTGTCCCAGTCCCTAAGAAAGATGGGAAGGTTAGAATGTGTGTGGATTTTCGTGACCTAAACAGGGTCAGCCCGAAGGATGATTTTCCGTTACCCCACATTGATATTTTGGTAGACAACACTGCAGGCCATGCTCTACTGTCCTTCATGGATGGTTTCTCAGGATATAACCAAATTAGTATGTGCCCGGAGGATAGGGAGAAAACTGGTTTCACCACACCCTGGGGCACGTTTTGTTACAAAGTAATGCCTTTTGGGTTGAAAAATGCTGGGGCAACATATCAAAGAGCGGCCACGGCTATCCTACATGACATGATACATAAAGAAGTAGAGGTATATGTCGATGATATGATAGTTAAATCTATTGACCGACAAGGCCATGTTGTAGCTCTCAGAAAGTTCTTTGAAAGAATCAAAGAATACAAGTTAAGGCTGAACCCTCAGAAGTGTGTGTTTGGGGCCAAAGTAGGAAAATTACTGGGATTTCTTGTCAGCGAGAGAGGGATAGAAGTGGACCCTGACAAGATAAAAGCCATCACGAAAATGCCACCACCTCGGACAAAAAAAGTGGTACGAGGGTTTTTGGGCTGCATCCAGTACATCAGCAGATTCATATCTCGGTTGACATCCACTTGTGAACCTATCTTCAAACTCCTAAGGAAGAAAGAGCCGAGAGAATGGAACTAGAAATGTCAAGATGCCTTTATGAAGATCAAAGAGTATCTACTTTCTCCTCCCATACTTGTCCCTCCAGTGTTCGGTGAACCTTTGCTCCTATATTTGTCAGTAGGAGAAATAGCGGTCGGATCAATGATGGCCCAAGTTGGCAAGGCAGATGGAGAAGAGCATGCAATCTACTATGTGAGCAGGAAATTCATTGAGTATGAAACTCGATATGCCCCAGTAGAAAAGACATGTACATCTCTGGTTTGGGTAACTAAGCGCCTGAGGCACTACATGGTGTCACATCCCGTCAGGTTGATCTCTCATATGGATCCCATTAAGTACCTCTTCGAGAAACCAGCATTGACAGGAAGGATGGCTAGGTAGTTGTTGCTATTATCAGAATTTGACATAACTTATGTCAGTCAAAAGTCTGTGAAAGGGCGAGCAATCTCTGACCATCTAGCAGCATTTCCCTCAGAGCATGATTCCCGAGCAACAGATGACCTCTTCCCAGATGAAGATTTGTACTCCGTAGAAGTCGGACCAACTAGGGGGTGGCAACTGTACTTTGATGGAGCCTCCAATCAAAAAGGATTTGGCGTAGGGGTGTTATTGATAACCCCAGAAGACTTTTACTTGCCAATGGCCTTCAGATTGGAATTTAGTTGTACCAATAACATAGCAGAGTATGAAGCTTGTGCTATTGGGTTAGAAATGGCTCTGTCTGTAGGAGTTAACAAAATTAAAGTTTACGGGGATTCCTCTGTGGTAATCTGTCAAACACAAGGAAAGTGGAAGACTAAGGATGAGAAGTTGAAGCCCTACCAAGTCTATCTGGAACAACTGACGCAATGCTTCAAGGAAGTTTCTTTTGAGTATCTGCCCAGGGATAGCAATCGGTTCGCCGATGCTTTAGCCACTTTGGCGTCCATGGTAGAATGTGATACTCGAGACAAGATCTAGCCCTTCCTAATAGAAAGAAGGACTTGCCCAGCATATGGAGAACCAGTCAATACGCTCACCGAGGATGGAAGACCTTGGTATGCTCCAGTGGTCGACTACATCAAGGAAAGGAGATATCCTGAAGAGTTTTTAGAAAGAGAGAAGAGGCATTTACGAAAATATGCCACTCAGTTCATCCTCCAAGGAAACTTGTTGTATAAGAGGTCTTATGATGGTATCCAACTATTATGTGTGGATGAGGATCAGGCTCAAATCATTATGGAAGAAATCCATCAAGGAATATGTGGACCACACATGAATGCAAGGATGCTGGCCAAGAAAATTCTCAGGATGGGATACTATTGGACCACCATGGAAGCTGAATGTGCTAACTTCGTAAGGCGATGTCATAAATGCCAGATATTTGCCAACATCATTCATATTCTTTCGACAGAGTTGCACTCATTAAATGTCCCTTGGCCATTTTCTACCTGGGGAATTGATGTGGTTGGAAAAATAACTCCAAAGGCTTCAAATGGACATCAATTCGTGTTAGTCGTCATCGACTATTTCACAAAATGGGTAGAGGCTCAATCTTATGCAGTCCTAACTTCCGCCAAGGTGGCAAAGTTCATAAAAGAGAATCTCATCTGCAGATACGGGGTGCCGCAACAGTTGATTTCAGATCAAGGTCTGCATTTCAGGGGAAAAGTGGAAGAACTCTGTAACCAATTTGGCATTAAGAGGCATAAGTCTACTACTTACCGACCACAGACTAATGGAGCAGTAGAAGCAGCCAACAAGAATATGAAGGTCATATTACAAAAAATGGCAGATGCACACAATGACTGGGCAGAGAAACTTCCACTAGCTTTATGGGCATAGCGGACATCTATCCGAACCTCTACCGGAGCTACCCCATATTCTCTGGTATATGGGATGGAAGCCGTATTACCGATAGAAATTCAAGTCCCTTCTCTTTGAGTCTTACTCGATAGTCAATTTCCCGAAGGAGAATGGGTAAGGGCCAGGTATGAAGAGCTCAATCTCCTGGATGAGAAAAGGATGAAGGCCATGGATAATCTCAAGAAATATCAGCAAAGAATGGCTAGGGCATTCAATAAAGGTGTCCGCACTCGGAGCATTGAGGAAGGAGATTTGGTCCTTTGAGAGCAGCGAGCTCCAATCCACGACCCAAGAGGAAAATTCCGACCCAATTGGAGTGGACCCTATAAAGTCAAGACCATATTGCCAGGACAGGCGGTCCAACTCTCTGATCTTGACGGAGAAGATCTTCGGGGTCTGGTCAATATGGACCAACTAAAGAAGTATTTTATCTGAGATATGTGAAGCAATTTGAACTATGTTCGACCTGATTCCTCCAAAGGGATACGTAAGCAACTCGATGTATTCGGGTACGGTCTCAAAAAAAAAAAAGAGGAAAAGAAAAAAAAGAAAAAAAAAGAAGGCATTGTATCAGTTTCCTCCCATAAATTCCGCCAGCCGGCGTCCCTTGCACATATGGGTAAATCTCGCCATTTGGCCTTCCATCCTTGACCTAGCTTAGGAGTAAAAGTCATCTAGAGCTGGTTATTAACAAAGGATTTATTCATTCTGTGTCGCAAAATGCTAACCCAATCCTTGATACGAGGTAGCATGAGAGGACCAAAGAAAGAAGGACTCGACGCAAGCGATTGCGTCGGTGGACTCTCCGGATGAATGTGGACGAGCCTACACTCCTAGAGGATCACCATCTGATAGTATTGGGAAGGATTGGTTGCTTCAAGCTCCATCATGATTTACTAAGGGAAGTGTCGAAGTGCTGGAACCCCCAATTGCACGCGTTTCACTTCGGAAAAGTCTGGCTGGCTCCGACCATTAAAGAATTCCGGGCTTGCATGATGTCACCCCCTCGAGGAAAGTCGTTCCTCCCAACTATGAAGAAAGAACAGCTCTTAAAAAATTTGGGAGATTTCTTTGCCATGAATAAGAAGGAGTTAAAGCAAGTTCTCAATTATGACAAGGTGGATGCGTTAAAAGTCGTGAAGATCTTCAACAACAATGGATTTGAAGAAGAAAGACAGATCCGACGCAGAAGGTGGGCATACTTATTATGTATGATTGGGAGGTACTTGTTAGCATCTCCAGGAAAAGGCATGTCGCCAATAATTGCAAAAGTGGTGAGGCAAATTGAAGAAGGATGCGACATCGCTCCTACCGTTTTAGCAGAAACATTCAAAGGGTTTGATACCATGAGTCAGTCTCAGAAGTACGGTACAGACTTCCTTCATGGATCTTCGGCGGTATTCCAAATGTGGTTGATGGAAAAACTAAAACTGGTCACAACAATTCCGTGTCCTCATCTCCGGCCTATGCATTATCAAATGCAGAGGGAAAAGTCAGAATTCCATAAGGTCCAAGACTGGAAGAAATATTTGGAGGAGAGAGATGTCCAAGAAATCCAGTGGAACTGCCCTTGGATGAAGGCCGAGAGAGAAAAATCAGAAACATCAGGGAACAATTATGTGAGATTCATGGGTTTAACTCACATCAGTTTTTATATCACTTCCTTAGTATCTCCGAGGCAGGAACAACCTAAGATGGAAAATTTCAGAACCTCAAAGATGTGACACAAGAAGTGGTGATGCTATTATCCGAAAAATGTTACAAATAAGCGATATCAATTGGATGTTCCTATCTTTACTTGTTTGTCTTTCTTTTCCCAATTTCTTTGTCCTTGCTCATGTAATGGAACCATTTACCAATGGAATTTATGCTTCTAAGGAAAGGGATGGAGTCTCATGTGCATTTCAAAGAAAGAAATATCCAATGAATTCATAGACAATTCGTTTGTGTACAAAAAAAAAAAAAAAAAAAGAGAAGAAAAGTATACATAAAAATTACACCAGTATCCATACCAAAGTGTATAAACAAAAAAGAGAAGGGAAGGAAAATAAATGTACATAAGTGTTACAATATTTCCAAATAAAAAAAAATATATAAAAAAAAAAAGAGGAGCGGTCATGACTCAGGGGAGTAATCGTCAACATCCAAGCCTCCCCCCTCTCCGCTTTAGGACGCTATCAAGGCATCCCTCTCGACCTCAGCCCGCGTAAGGTTGAACTGCAACTGATCATTTGCAAGCCTGAGTCTCTCAATCTCTCTCCGACAATGGTCGAGCTCAACCCTCTAAAAAAGGAGAGAGAAAGAGAGAGAGAGGAAAATCAAAAGATAAGCAAGAAATAACAATAATAAAAATTGAAATCAAAAAAAAAAAAAAAAAAAAAAAAAAAAAAAAAAGGGGGGGGGGGGGGAAGAGACAAAGTATTACCATACTATGGCCCGCGTCCACACGCGAGATGATCATCTCATCCATGCTCGCCATCATGCGCCTCATATCGGCGTATCGGCTCGCATCCACCTAAACATGATAACCACCCAAGATGTCAAGAGTTTGAAAAATAATGGATGAAGTTAGGAAAGTCGGATGTGCTTACCCCGTCATAAGGAAGAGGGAGGCCTAGGTCCGTATCCGCAGCCCGAGGGGGTGGTAAGATGACCTCAACCATCCCAGGCTCGTGGTGGCGAATGAACCACGAACGATACCCTGGAATGTAGTCGCCTGGACCAGCAATCCGCAGGGCTGGAACCTCTCCAGAAGGCCCAACACCTGACTCCACCTCCCCTACTCGGGAGGCACAAGAAGAACTCCCACCACCATAGACCCCTGGAATCATGGGGCGACCTGGAAACTATCGAGAAGAGAAACACGTCAGAATAAAAGCTAGATTAATAATCTGAGGAGAAGAGGGGAAAATGGAGAAGATCTTACCTGAGGACCCTCGCGGGTGAGGGGTATGCAGACTGTCTCTCAGAGAAGGAGGTCGGTGTAGTCCGTCTCGGCTAGCACCAACCCAATCGCGGGCTTACCAACCCTCCAGTGCCTGATCTCATCCCGATCCATCAAGGCTGGCTGATGGACTCGAGCAGGAGGAGGGCAGGGCACCAAGCGAGCCTCAGACCACTGCAGGGACACTCGCTCTCCCAAGTAAAAAGCAAACCCCCATGGGCCCTCAAAAAGGACCCTGTGAGTGGAGAGAGCTGAGGCCCTGTCAAACATGTTCGGCTCTAAAATCACCTCCCCTAAATAAGGACGGAGAGAAGCCTGTCAAGAGAGACACCAGATCAATGCAAAAATAAAAAGGAAGAGGAGAAAAGAGAAAATAAGATAAACAATCACTTTAAATTTACCTCTGTCGGCTGCAGCTCGTTCAGGAGGCCGCGAATGGATCCAAGGTCCTTATGGCGACCGCTCCTGAGCAAGTGGGACTTACGCCATCGCGTTGTCCGAGGAAAGGTGATTCCGGGGTCATCCCCAGGTCTGAAAGTAGGGACCCAAAATCGAAGGATCTCATAGCTCCACGTCTGCAATAGGCAATCATAAATGAGCTCAAAAAAGTAAGAATAAAATAAAAACAAAAAAAAAGAGGGAAAAGAGAAAAAGGCAAAGTTGAGAGAACTCACCCATAAGACATAGCAGCATCTGATCAGGTTCGGTGACCCCACAACCAGATAATCTAACATATCCAGGAAGTAGGCGTACATCGAGCCCCCCCAATCGTAGCCCGCGGCCACGTCAAAATGCTCAAAGAAGCGAACATATGCGGCTTCGGCTGTCACCGTACCCATTATATCGCTGAAGATCACCTCCGCCAGCAAGAATAGGAGGAAGCATCGAGCCTGCTGATCCTGAAGGACGGACGGCGACTGGTCTGTAACAACCCTCTCATCCCAGCTACCCCTCAAGACCGACGCGGGGATCTCTCTCCCTGTAACGGCAATCCCCAATTGCTTCCTGTAGTACTCCAGGTGCTCTGATGGCTCTATCGAGGCTATAATCCTCTCCTCCGGAGTCAGTGTCATGGGTAATCCACCAAAGGGGAGTCCCGTGATCATGTAGAAATCTAAGGGGGTGACCATCGCCTCACCAAAGGGAAGGTGAAATGTATGGGTGCTCGGCCACCACCTCTCTATCAGAGCTCTCACAGTCGGACTGTCCAACTCGAGAGCCAGGGACGAGGCGATGTGCCCCAGCCCGGTCCAAACAACCCGCGACTGTACTGCTGGGCAAAGTGTGCGGTACCACTCTGAAACTGCCTCCAGCCCACAATATTTCTTGGGCGAAGGAAGGGAGCTGCCCTACAAAGAAAAATAAGGCAAATGGTTAGCTGAGATAGTGAGGACAACAATTAAACAATTAAATAAAAAAAGAGAGAAAGAGGGAGAGGCTGTAAAAGGGGGCGTCACCCAGATTTGTGTACCAAAGGACACTTAGGGTAGTGTCTGATGGCCTCGCTTTAATTTGCGTGCCACTGGGTGCCTAAGAGGGTATCTAGAGGTGTTACCTAGATTTGCATGACAAAGGACACTTAAGGTGGTGTCTGATGGCCTCGCTTTGATTTACGTGCCACTGGGTGCTTAGGAGGGTATCTAGAGGCATTACCTTGATTTGCATGCCAAAGGACACTTAAGGTGGTGTCTGATGGCCTCGCTTTGATTTGCATGCCATTGGGTGCCTAAGAGGGTATCTAGAGGCGTTACCTTGATTTGTGTGCCAAAGGACACTTAGGGTGGTGTCTGATGGCCTTGCTTTGATTTGCGTGCCATTGGGTGCCTAAGAGGGTATCTAGAGGCATTACCTTGATTTGTGTGCCAAAGGACACTTAGGGTAGTGTCTGATGGCCTCGCTTTGATTTGCATGCCATTGGGTGCCTAAGAGGGTATCTAGAGGCGTTACCTAGATTTACACGACAAAGGACACTTAAGGTGGTGTCTGATGGCCTCGCTTTGATTTACATGCCACTGGGTGCTTAGGAGGGTATCTAGAGGTATCACCTTGATTTGCGTGCCAAAGGACACTTAAGGTGGTATCTGATGGCCTTGCTTTGATTTGCGTGCCATTGGGTGCCTAAGAGGGTATCTAGAGGCGTTACCTTGATTTGCGTACCAAAGGATACTTAGGGTGGTGTCTGATGGCCTTGCTTTGATTTGCGTGCCATTGGGTGCCTAAGAGGGTATCTAGAGGTGTTACCTTGATTTACGTGCCAAAGGACACTTAGGGTAGTGTCTGATGGCCTCGCTTTGATTTGCGTGACATTGGGTGCCTAAGAGGGTATCTAGAGGCGTTACCTTGATTTACGTGCCAAAGGACACTTAGGGTGGTGTCTGATGGCCTTGCTTTGATTTGCGTGCCATTGGGTGCCTAAGAGGGTATCTAGAGGCGTTACCTTGATTTGCGTGCCAAAGGACACTTAGGGTAGTGTCTGATGGCCTTGCTTTGATTTGCATGCCACTGGGTGCCTAGGAGAGTATCTAGAGGCGTTACCTTGATTTGCGTGCCAAAGGACCCTTAGGGTAGTGTCTGACGGCCTCACTGTGATTTGTGTGCTACTAGGTGCCTAGGATGATATCTAGGGGCATTACTTGGATTTGCGTGCCATTAGGAGCTTGGGGTAGAGTCTAGGGACCTTACCTCTAATCTATGAGGTAAGGTATGAAGCTAATATAAATGAATGCATAAATTGAAAGGGAAAGAGTAAGAATACTGACCTGGCCCCATATGGAGCGGCAACCATGGCGGGTCGTGTCGGCCAGGGTAACCCCTGAAAGATACCATGCAGCCCGTGCATCGCGAGCAGTGGTACCGAGTAGTGGCTCCCGGTGAAACTGGCGTCCTCGTCGGCGGAAAGACATGGTGTGAGCAAATAAAAACGGTTTGAAGTCAAAAATCAAAAACAGCAGAGCTTCGCAGCAGAAATGGGAGTGAAGGAATGAGGGAGGGAACCCTCTATTTATAAATTCTCTATCGCGCCCACGGCACCGTGGAATTCTCCACGGTCCCGTGGAACAACGGCCCACGGCGTCTTGGAGGATGGCCCACGGAGCCGTGCACACGGGGCCGTGCAAGCACGATGCCGCTCATACACGGGACCATGCGGACCCGCACACGGCGCCGTGGACCATAAAAAAAAAATTTAAAATATATATATATATATATATAAAATATCCCAAGTGAAATCTCTCAATACTAACTTTCGATCGAGTGGAACCTTATAACCATCCAAGTTTGACTTTTGGTCGAGTGGTGCCTTATCACCCTCAAATTAGATCTTCGGGCCGAGTGGTGCCTTATCACCCTCCAAACTTGATGGTTTCAGTCGAGTGGAACCTTATAACCATCCAAGTTGAGTGGTGCCTTATCACCCTCAAATTGGATCTTCGGGCCGAGTGGTGCCTTATCTAGATCTTCGGTAGAGTGGTGCCTTATCACCCTCCAAACTTGATGGTTTCGGTCGAGTGGAACCTTATAACCATCCAAGTTTGACTTTTGGTCGAGTGGTGCCTTATCACCCTCAAATTGGATCTTTGGTCCGAGTGGTGCCTTATCTAGATCTTCGGTCGAGTGGTGCCTTATCACCCTCCAAACTTGATGGTTTCGGTCGAGTGGAACCTTGTAGCCATCCAAGTTTGACTTTTGGTCGAGTGGTGCCTTATCACCCTCAAAAATTGTTTGAGCAATGCTCACAAGATAAAGATTTGGTTCTTTCGAGTTTTTCTTTTGAGGATTATCGAAAGATTTCATTGTGATTAACCGCCTGTTTTTAGCAACTCTGCCGCCTTTGAGCAAAGCGTCAGCAGTACATGCTCTTGGTGACAAAATTAGTTGGTCTTTTGTCTTTACCCTTTGGCTGTTGGCACAGGCCTCGGCTAAAGAGAGGCAAACTGCAGACACTGATTTTTGTCACCCCCTAATTGGCGATGATGACAACAGGGCATGGACGATGGATGATGCACCCCCCCCCCCTCTTTTCAGACCCAAAGATACCTGGCCCATAAGACCAAGAACCATGCTGAGCACAAAATGGCCCATTTTAGGCCCAAAAAAAGGAAAAATGGCACTGCGCGCCCACGGCGCCGTGGACTCTTCCCACGGCGCCATGGGGAGGTGTATCGGATTTCCACGGCGCCATGAGGGGGTGTGACATCAGCCTGCTGGCGTCACCCACGGCGCCGTGGAAAAGTCCCCCATGGCGCCGTGGAAGACTTTTTCGACTAGGAGAGAGAAAAGATCCCTCCCTATAAATAAGAGGGTCCCCTCCCACATTTCCCAAGGAATTTTGGGTAGAGAGACCCTCCCCAAGTGATTCCTAGTATCTTTGTCTCCCTTTTCACCCTCATTTCTCCTCCTTCTCTCATGAGTGTGTGAGTATTTGAAGTTTCCTTGAGGTGAATAGATCCTTCGATTGTCCCTCTGAGTATAGAGCGCTTTGGCTCCTTAGCTTTGGTATCCCGTCTGTGCACGGATAACCATCGAAACTCCCTTGTTATAGACGTTATTCTGTCTGTTTACTCTTTTCCAAATCACTCAAAAGAGCCGTTACTCTGCCAAGAAAAAAGTAGCGTTGGTCCATTTGTCCATCTCCCCTGAGCCAGGGGCATACAACCATACAGGTATAATTATTGCATTTTTGTTGATTCAATGTAGTCCTTTCATATTTTACCGTTTTAGTCCGCATTTTTCACATATATAATGTAGTTTATTATACTTTAGTTCAATTCATAGCATCTGAATGTAGTTCATAATATCCCCCATCCCCGTAATAAGAGAGAAACAACATTCGTCCTTATGTAGCATCTAACATAGAGAGACCGGCTTTGGCCAGGCGAGGTGGGTGCCTAACACCTTCCCACACTCGTAACCTGACCCCTTACCCGAACCTTTGGTTGGACCATATGGAGTCACGTAGCCCGATTCCGCTCACCACAGGTAGGGCTCCACTTAATGGGTCCGAGACCCTAACCCTAGGTGCCGACTTCTCAGTAGGTTAACATATTTTAATGCATGATCCCAATCCCCTATTTATCATATATTGACAATGTTATCCACATCCATACACACACACAGGTATCTCCCAAAACCCTATGTCACCAATGCACCAACAAAAGGGGCTGAGGAAACCTTCGTCCCGAAGGACCGTGGTACTTACAATTCCGTTGACATATCCTCAAGCATATTTCCTTGTTGATGTGGTTGTTAGTGAAATCTTTAAAATCCATCCCCTTTTTCTCTATCATAATCAATTCCTTGCCTCTTGTTGGGGTCTTTCATTCAATCATTTGTTTGCTTGGTATTGATTGGGGTGTAAAGTAGCAAAAGCATAGGTTGTTCATATTGATCTCATCCCTTCATGCTTATGCTATAAGGTCCTCACATGGATTTTGTATACATATTTAAGTCTTGTCTCTTTTCCCTAAAGTTAATCATATTTCCAATGGTAATCATGTCCTATTTTTCATTGTGTAATCTTTTCATCTAACAATTCCCACACCACATAAGCATTTTGCTTCTATAATTTTATTTGCCAATCATATCTCACTTATTCCAATTTGACTCGCTATTTTTGTCTTCTTGGGTGGTGTCTTATGTGTAGGAAAATACTCATTGCTCCAAAAAGAAAAAGGGAATTAGCCATAGTGACAGCGGCTCCTACAGCCTATAATGTGGGGAGGTTCATATCGGCAAAGACTGAGGGAATCTTCCGAAAGCACCTCCACAATAGAAAAATCTTGGTGGAGAGGGACATGGTGGTCGAAGAATTACATGCTTACAAGGTGGGCGCCAGATTCAGCAGGCTGAACTGGAGTAGCATGCTGACTCACCCCGATTTCTATTATCCCACATTAGTCAGAGAGTTCTATTCTAATCTAGTGTTGGTCAAGGAGGATGAGGAGGGCATCAAGCTAACCTCTTTTTTGAAAGGGGTCACAATTGCTTTCAATGAGGTGGAGTTGGGATTCTTCTAGATGTTTCTGTAGAGGGAGACAGGGTCTATCATGCCCCTGGCAGTGATCCCAACAGGTGTTTGACCCCAGCAGAAAATCAGAAATTGTTCAAGGCACTCACCAATAATAAGTCTGATGAAAATGAAGATATTTCAAGGTTCCCTCCTTCTCAGCGGGTTCTCATATTCATAGCCAAGACCAACTTGGCTCCCTTCAAAGGACACAGTACTCAGCCTCCTTTGATGGCAGCAGCACTGGCATATTCCCTATATACTGGCCAGCACATTTGTCTCCCATATGTGATTATTTAGCACATGGCCCATGCGGTGATAGATCCTACCCACAAGAACACTTTGCCGTATGGTAGGCTGCTCACTTGGATCTTTATGTACTTTGGGATAGATCTCAATCATGAACCCAAGGAAACAAACTCTGAGGGGCCTTTCGGGTTTAATGCCATACAGAGGATGGGGTTGTACTGTGACTATGACAATTCCAGGGAACAGGTCAGGTATGGGGAGGGTGGAGGACCCAGAGAGATCGATGATGAAGATGACGATGACGTTGAGTTAATGAGATCCGGTCCATTTGCTGCAGGGACTTCTGGTGCTCGAGAGGGAGGTGGGAGTGATATTTCGTTGGCCAACAGGCGGATGAACCTGAGGATGATGGAAGGCTTTGAAAACAGTTCTCCACTCAGGGTCGGCGTGTCAAGGGCATAGAGAAAGGATTGAGCGACCTTTCTCGGCTGTGGTGGTGGCAATGGCGCGGAGGATTGGCCCGCTTCTCTCTCAAAAAATTTGAAGTTGTTTGATCAGGCTTTTCTTTTCTTGTCTTTGAATCAAATGTTGTTGGAACTTTTTCCTTTATTTTCTTGCTTTCCTCTCTTCTTCTTTTTTTTTTTATCAGTTAGTTTAGGAACTTTCGATAGATATATATATATATATGTTTATATATATACTTATTTCTCTCTTTTGGATTGTTATTGATAATTGTGGGTTAGTTATATTTGATTGGCTATTTAACACTTACTTAGGACCCAACAAAACATTAGCACGGTTATCACTTAACAGCCTATGTTTCAAGTTTTAAGTTCCACGTTTGCCTATTATCTTCTAGGTTCTCATTTCACCACAATCAGTCTTCTTCCTATGTCTGCACACACTTATTTATGTTCTTGAAAATTTTAATTTAGAACCTAATTGTGGAGAGTAAATCAAGAGGTTACGCCAGACTATGATCGGTGCAGAACATCATTGCCCTGATACCACTCTGTCACGCCCCCCATCCTGATGAAAGATATTTTACAATAAAGGGGGTGACTGGGACAACTTGTGTCATCCCAATACCTACATGGATCACAGATATATTGTCCTGAGCCACAGTCCACCCTGTTATCGAGTCATGATAAGAGCAGGGAACATATCCAAAGAAATAAATCGTCCCAAATACAGAGTTAGCGGAAGCAAAATTTAATTAAATCATGTGAATATAGAGCATCGGTCCTCTAATAATAACACATAGTACAATTTTAATATCTTGTAACCATTCATTTCTCTCATTATAATTAAACATAAAGTTTATACATGTATGAAAATGAATACAAAAATTAAATAATAAATCGCACCACTAGGGCACCATTCTTGGGTGTACATCGACATCCAAGTCACAGCCACCGGCTCCTAGTGGTGTCAATAAAGCCCGCTCGGCCCGAACCCACCTGAACCCGCCCTGAGCCCGGCCCGAACCCGAACCCGATCCTGATTTTTTAGCCCGAAGGGCGGGTCAGGGTTTAGAAATAGCTTGACCCTGGCAGGGTAGGGTCGGGGCGGGTTTAAGCCTCGGGGTTGAGCCCGACTCGACCCTACCCGACCCTGAATTGTTTATATAAGTGTATATATACTTTTATATATACAATATATAGATAAATAGATATTTATATATATTTTATTCTTCTTTATCCTAACAAAAAACAATAAAAAAACACTTAAAACCCTCAAAACATAAAACGCGATTCACATTTCAATCAGATACTCATGACTCACCCCATCTTTTTCCCTTCTCTTTCCCTTCATGCGCCGTCTCCAAACCCTATCTCTTTCCCTCTGCGATGTTTGGATTAGCCTCATCCATCGTTCTCGTTTGGACTTTGGAGGAGAAGATTGACGAGGAGTCTCCAAACCCCATCTCTTTCCTTCTGCGATGTTCTGGATTAGCCTCATTTATCGTTCTCGTTTGGACTTTGGAGGAGAAGGCTGACGGGGAGAACTGCAAGGCGAGTTTCAACTAATTAGGTATTTCTGATTGTTCTTCTTTTTCCGTGTCTCTCTCTTGGTTCTGCCTCTTGCTCTCTTCTCTTTGCTCTTTCTCCTTCTTCTTTTTTTTCCTTTTCACTGGGTTGAACCCCAGAAGGGGTTAATCAAAGTTTTCGAGGGAAAAAAAGGGGTGGTAGGAGTTTTTGCTGTGAATCGACAGTGTTTTTTTTTTTTTTTTTAAGTCAAATGTGTGGGGTGATTTTCAGTGAAAATTGAAGAGGGTATCTGGTTTGGGGTCAAGTATTTGGATGGGAATGAGAGTCGAAGGGAGGAGTGTTTTGCTGTGGAGGTCCAAGGTTTTTGTTTGCTTGTTTATTTGTTCGCTGTTACCGGGTTGCTACTGTTGGAATCGGAAGGGGGTTGGGGAGATGGGGCTGTTGTAGATAATTTCTTTTAGAGCTCTCTGTGGGAGAGGGCAAAGGCATGGACGAAAAAACTGGGTGTAGAATGTCAAACAGAGATCCCTTAAACTTTTGAATTAATGGATGGAAATAGATACATACCCAAATCCATGTCTTTTCTTAGATAATTTTTTTTCTTAAATTTATTTTGGATTATTGGATTTTTTTGTGTGTGGCTTTTAGTAACCCGACCTTCAGGTTAGTCTGATGGTTACACAGTCATGAGATTGATGATGCTTCCCCTGTTTTTTGTTAGCTTAATGCGACACTAAATAATGAGATATGATGTAGTATGAATCCTGCTTTCATAAGGTTTCAAGAGAGGTGGATTGGAATGGGTCTTAACCTTGGGTATCTTCGGCATGTACTACTCAGACTCATACTCATAATTCTTTATTTTTGTATAAGATGTTATATTGGTTAAGGCTTTAATGATCTTAATTTGAGTATTGTAAGCTTATTGCCCTGTTTCTTTGTCTTACTTGGCTTTTTGATCGGTCATGGTGTTTGAGTATGTAATATTTTACTTGCAATGCTGACAAATCCTAGAAAATTACAATCTCATCAACTTTGACATAGAAAAAATTAGAAACATAAGAAAAACCATTTCCAAAAAAAAATAAAAAATAAAAAAGGCAAGGTCAGGGTCAATCAGGGCCAACCCGACCCTGCCCGACCCAATCAGGGTCGGGTCGGGCCGGGCCGGGTTAGGAAAAACCCTGGCAGGGTCGGGTCAGGGTTGAGGGTTTCTTGACCCTGCCAGGATAGGGTCAGGGTCAGGGTTTAGATTAAGGCCTCTAGGGTCAGGGTCAGGGTCAGGGTTTACGCAGGCCTGGCCCAACCCGACCCATTGACACCCCTACTGGCTCCACATGATTTGTATCCATACTTGCGCATCAAGAGATTACCTACATATCAACTAAAAGGGGGTTGCACAACCGGGTTAGCTCCACAAGCTAGTGAGAGAGCAAAGGGGAATGCACATACATACAAACACGTAATTTCAAGCAATTTATGATGCAAGCTAATGTTAGATTCATTTTCCACCTAGCACACAAATTATAAGTCAAGTGTATACTACTGTGATAACTCGGGAGACACTGAGGGTCACTTAACTTTTTGCCCTAATGAGACCTTAATTATCATGAGGGAGCCTACCCCGTTGAAGCCATCGGACCACCCAGTGGCAGACCCCCAATAGCCATCATTATCCCTGACCTGGCCACTCTCCCCCACAGGCAACAGGTGCTCAAGACTACCCAACACATAAACCCTATTGGTAAGGGTCGTAGCATAAGGGAGAAAGAATCCTAGCCGCAAATCTACTACATGTAAATCCTATCATCCCGAAAGGTATTCCGGTTGCATCAACGTCCCATTCCATATAATACTAGGGTACCAGCATGGCACAGCGCATACAGATCAAGATGACAGATAACAGGTTTCATAATTAATTTTTGGGGCTTTGGTACCGACACACTCGACACCGTAACCCGATACAATAGTGAGAGTAATATCACAGTACATTCATAGTAGTTTATCCTTGAGATAAATAATGCAATGCACACAATGCTTATATTTTATATAATAGCATGATAATGATTGCTTAATATATATATTCAAGCCTAGTCAAATCACCCAAAACCCACTCACCTAACTCGGGTGTCACCCGACGTGGTTGACATGAATCTCACCGGTGCACCAGCTATCCATCGAGTTGGGTAGCCTAAGAATCCAAAAAAACAAACGTCAAGAGGTGTATAGAGGGGTCCTATGTTATGCCCCCAAAGTTAAAATTAAGTTTCAATCAGGACAGCACGGACAGATTCATGGACGGAAGCAACATGGTGAGTCTACCCCTGACTCCATTCAGGGCAAAAGGTCAAAACATGAGGGACGGATCCATGGACGAAACTTCTACTTGGATCCGTTCCTGCATCCATTCGATTTTTGAGACACACCCGAGAGCGAGCTGAACCACGGATGGATGCGCCATCTTAATTCATCCTTGCATGCGTTCAATTTCTGAGACATTCCCGAGAGGAAATGGACCCGCAGGGGGAGGCAACAGAGTAATTCCGTTCCTTCATCCGTTCGACTCCAGTCACTGGGATTACACTGGACGGACGGAATCACGACGGTGAATCTGTTCATGCATCCATCAAAATTCTTTTTCGAGATTTCACAAGGTCTTTCCTCCACCTTGAAACCTGGAGTTCACCTCACACTCAGGGCCTTGGAGGGGGTGTCTTAGATCTCCCTAGGGTCACTAGAACCTAGGTTTACCTCATAGATCCAATATCTCATAAGGGTTTGGCTCCATTTGGTCCAAGGGTAGGGCTTGATGGTTTAAAACCAAGGATTCAGCAACAATGGCTGCAAAGTAGCTTATAGAAGCCTCTTCTAAGGTTTGGTCATCACCATTAGAGCTCCATTTAAGGGCTGAGCTTCACCTTGAGTCCCAAATGAAGCCATAGTTAGCTTAATGTCACGGCCCGCCCAACAAAGGCCCACGGGCCTAACTTGCAAGCCCATGGACTTAGACATTGGGCTAAGACCTAGTCCATGGCCTAGAACTCTCTACACTAGAAGAGAATCTAGATATGTTCTAGAACCTCTAGAAACAAAGATGGTCAAGGAAGTTTCTAGAGAAGCTTCTAGAAAAGCTTTGTAAATATCTAAGGAAGGAGGACAATTCTAGAGTTCTCCAAAGAGCTAGAATCCTCCACAAAGGAGGTGGGAAAATTCTAGTTCCTTAGGCTAGAAAGTTCTCCACCATTGGATGGAGAACACTTGTACAAATCCTAACCATACATTGTAAGTTGAGGTGCCTATAAATAGAGGTGGCCTCATTTGGCTAAGGCACAACCAATCAACCAACCAACCACCCAATCAAGCAAGCAAGCTATCAAGTCTTGTACTAAAAGCTTTCAAGCAATTCAAGTGCATTCTTTCAAAGTCTCTCTAGTGTTCTCTAAGTTCTCTTCCCAAGTCCCTTGCTAGAGTTGGTGAAAGGCTAACTTAGTGCTAAAGTGAGTGCTAAGTGCTGGCGCGGTTGCTTAGAAAGATCTAGGGCCGTGACAAGTGTGGTATCAGAGCTTCGGTTGCGAGGGAAGATACTTGTAGATTCGACATCATGGCTAACGAATCGGAAGTGCTAGACATGATGGTGAGTGAGCAAGCCCGTGGGAGGGAGGCCATTCCCACCAAGGAGAGGCGAAGAGGCAAGGACAAGTCTGTGGACGTTAGTGGAGCTATGGAGCCACGCCTAGCTCGGGTGGAGCTAGCAACGGCCGAGGTGAAGGAGCGCCTCGATGTTGTGGAGCAAAGTGGGGAGGAGCTCGAAGGCCACATGATGGAGCTCAAGGAGGAGCTAGTGGGCCAAATGGGGGAGCTCAAGGAGTCCCTACAAACTACTCTCAACACCATAATGCACGCCCAACAGGAAGAGTTTGCCAGCTTCAAGGCTCAAGTATGGGAAGCATTGGCCAAGATGGACGCTCGCATCGATGAGGTACAAGCGGATTGGGCAATGTGTAGGAGGGCAGCGGCTGGGGGAGCCACTACCTCGCGTGAGGTACCTAGGGTGGAGGTACCAAAGCCCAAGCCATTCGATGGGAAGAGAGATGCGCGGGAAGTCGACAACTTTGTGTGGCACATGGAGAGGTACTTTGAGGCAATGGCACTCGAGGATGAACCTACTAAGGTACGAACGGCTACACTCTACCTCACCGACACAGCAACTCTATGGTGGCGCAGAAGACATGCAGATATTGAAAAAGGTATGTGCACCATAGACACCTGGGATGAGTTTAAGAAGGAGTTAAAGAAGCAATTCTATCCCAACAATGCTACCTTCTTGGCAAGAAGGAACATCAAAAGGCTCAAGCATACTGGGTCTATTCGGGACTATGTCAAAGAGTTCACCACTCTTGCGCTCGATGTCCCGAGTATGACCGACGAGGAGTTATTGTTCAACTTCATGGATGGTCTCCAAAACTGGGCTGCACAAGAGCTGCAACGCCGTGGTGTGCAAGACCTTGCTTCAGCCATAGCAGCGGCAGAATCATTGATGGAGTTCCAAAGAGAAGACAGGCCAAGAAAGAGCAATGGGGAGAATGGTGGGGGAGACCAAGGTTCTGATGCTCATCACCCCAAGGAAGGTAGTAGCAAACCCTCTTTAGGCAAGGAGGGTAAGCCTCGTCTTGACAAGAAGGATAAGTTCAAGCCCAAGGACAAGTGCTTCTTGTGTGATGGGCCACATTGGGCTAGGGACTGCCCAAAGAGGAAGGCCTTAAGTGCTCTACTCGAGGAGAAGAGTCAAGAAGAAGAGCCGATTCGTATGGGTTCCCTAATGCAGCTTGGTGCTATCAAGGCCAAGATGGAGGTCAAGGTCACTACTCCACAGAAGGGGTTGATGTACGTGGAGGCGCAGATGAACGGGAAGCCTACACGTGTCATGGTCGACACAGGTGCTACCCACAACTTTGTCTCAACGGAGGAGGCAAAGAGGCTTGGACTAAAGGTCTCCAAGGAGGGAGGATGGCTTAAGGCGGTTAACTCCCAAGCTCGTCCCATACAAGGCATAGCTCGAGGGGTCGAGATGCGGATGGGGACGTGGAGCGGCACCTTGGATCTGTCGGTGGTGCCCATGGACGACTATCTAGTGGTGCTTGGCATGGATTTTCTTAGAAGGGTTAAGGCTATACCCATGCCATTCATCAACATGGTGTGCATCATGGAGGAAGGTGCTCCATGCATGGTCCCCACGGTGTCAGGGACTAAGGAGGGTGCCAAGCTCTTGACCGCGATTCGACTCGAGAAAGAGGGAAAGAAGCTCCAAGACTCCACTCTCGACGTATCGGTTGGAGCTAAGGAAGGCGGCCTTGTAAATGCAGAAGCAAGGCCTACTAAGAAGACTCTTGATGGATGTAAGGACATCAGGCCATCAGGGATCCACAAACAATCACCACCTAAGGGGAAGGTGGATGTGGCCCGGTCTTGCAAAGATAAGACCAAGAAGAAGAGAAAGAGGAGGGCTAGCAAAAGAAGGCGACCGACAAGCTTCAAAGACGGGGAGTTAGTGCTCGACAAGTCCCTAAAGGAGGTGTCTAAGGAGAAGGCTCGCCAACACACTGGCCCATACGAGGAGAGACATGGAAGACTCAAGTTGTGGCACAATGGACGTTGTTACTTCACACGGGAGGAGGCTATACAGGCGTTCATGCAGGCCATATACAGAAGTTCTCCAAGAAGGTTGCGACGAGGGCGTCGCCAACTTGGGCGGGGGAGAGTGTCACGGCCCGCCCAACAAAGGCCCACGGGCCTAACTTGCAAGCCCATGGACTTAGACATTGGGCTAAGACCTAGTCCATGGCCTAGAACTCTCTACAGTAGAAGAGAATCTAGATATGTTCTAGAACCTCTAGAAACAAAGATGGTCAAGGAAGTTTCTAAAGAAGCTTCTAGAAAAGCTTTGTAAATATCTAAGGAAGGAGGACAATTCTAGAGTTCTCCAAAGAGCTAGAATCCTCCACAAAGGAGGTGGAAAAATTCTAGTTCCTTAGGCTAGAAAGTTCTCCACCATTGGATGGAGAACACTTGTACAAATCCTAACCATACATTGTAAGTTGAGGTGCCTATAAATAGAGGTGGCCTCATTTGGCTAAGGCACAACCAATCAACCAACCAACCACCCAATCAAGCAAGCAAGTTATTAAGTCTTATACTAAAAGCTTTCAAGCAATTCAAGTGCATTCTTTCAAAGTCTCTCTAGTGTTCTCTAAGTTCTCTTCCCAAGTCCCTTGCTAGAGTTGGTGAAAGGCTGGCTTAGTGCTAAAGTGAGTGCTAAGTGCCGGCGCGGTTGCTTAGAAAGATCTAGGGCTGTGACATTAAGCTGATCTACTTCAATCAAGAATGGAAATGGAAAAGAGGGATGTACCAAGACTTAGAGCTTACCTTGGTGAGTGGAGCTCCAATCCCAACCCTAGTCAGCCTTGAAGATCCACCTCCTCTTCCTCCTTCTCTTCCTTTCCTTCCTTTTCTTCTTCTCCTTCTCCCCTTTTTCTTCTTTTCTTCAAGCCTTGATCAGGCAGTAGGAGGCAAGGTAGGGCAGTCAACCTTTTTGGCATGCCTTCCATCTTCTTCCCTTCCCCTCTCTTTCCTCTCTCTAATTCTACTTCTTCTTCTTCCGTATCTCTTCTCCTCCACGGTTTAACTTGGAGGGGGAGAGATAAGAGGATATGAGGCTTATGCCTTATCTTTTAAAGGCAAAAGTGGCCTTAGGTGTTACAGCTTGGTTTTTTTTACCCGAACCCTAACCCGAATCCGATGGTGGGTCCAAAATCCGAAGTAGCAGCCTTGTATACGTTTTGGAGTATTGTTTTGATGTTTGAACGGGTAGAAGATGAAGAAGTAATCCTGGTGGTAATCCGTTGTCTACCGGCAAAATGACGCGTACCTCCCCTATACAAATTTTAAAATTTCCAATCTAATGTATAGATAATGGAAAGCGACCCCGACCATATTTTGGGTATTTGGGGCATGAAAACATCGTGGGAAATGTGTTATTGCGCGAAACCACCAAAGGTCGAGGCATTTCGACACTTGGACAGCACTTAAAAATACTCTGGTGGATTTTCTGATCAACCACACATATCAACCAGAGTGTCGTTACTGCAGATTCCTTGTATCGGGAGTGCGGGATTCGGTACCTCAAGTCGGGGATCTTGTCGCTGCGTCTCATTTAGCTTATTGGAATGTCTCCCCAACAACGTTGGTAAGTGGGACCCGTTTAAATAGCCCTCGTACACAAATGCGGTAAAATTAACATTTTTATTTAAATGAGGATAAGGATAATAGACCGACTAACCCAACTTTATATAAAACAAATGAAACTTCTTCACTCTTTTTTTTATTTAATTATTAAAGGGAGATAAGTTAATAGGCCGACTAAAACCCAACTTTAGATAAAAAAAAAAAGGAACCTTCTCTATTATTCCTATCTCTATGTGGAGGACGTTGGAAGCAGAGAAGGAAAGAAAAGAAAAGAAAAGAGAAAGAAGAAAGAAGAAGAAGAGAATAGGAAAGCTTGAAGACAGAATTCTGATTTTGTTAAGAGGGTTATCAACCACTCCTCCCTCCATCAAATCCTAATTACTCCTTAAATTGTTTCCTCTCTGTGATCTGTTTATGAACTCTGTTTAGCTTCCATACACATGTTTGAAGAAGGGAATTTATCCAAATATCTCTAAACAGTAACTACCATGAGGTAGCCTCTTCCCCTTTCCATGAATCGTTCTTTGATTGTCTTCCCTTACCATGATCCTTATGCTAATTCATCCCTGCTTTGGGAAATCTAAGCACCCAGTTTCTTGGGTGTGAGTTTACTTAGAAGATTATTTAGTTACTTAAGCTATCTTCTTGTATGCTAGACCTTATTAGGAAGTTTCATCTAGATTATCAATTAATGGTGGTACCATCAAATAGCACCCTACAGAGCCTAATCATGCTGTATAAGTAGTTCCAATTGTTATAGTTCATGTAAAAATAATAAATCTGATTTAATTCCTGCATATCTGAACCATTGCCATTATCCTAACCCCCAATTCCCCAAATTACTCACCTCCCTACCCTATTTTGAGTCACAAGAACTCAATCTTATATGTAGGTAGCGTCCCTGATGTGAATTGAAGAAGACCAACCCAAAATCTCCATTAAAACAGTGTTGTTCTTTTCATTTTTTGTTTCTAGTTGTCTCTCGTGGAAGTCACTGGTCAACCAGAGACATAGACCAGAGTTACTAAGAGTTGTTTCTTAACTCCAGACCTATTCTAAATCGACCCTAAGTTATCCTAGGATCTTAGTACCATTACAACATCATCTAGCATGCATGTTTAGTTGATAATGTTTTTAGAAACATAATGCTTGAGTCAATTTTCCCTTGTTGTTTGTCTCTGGTGGAAGTTATTGGTCAACCAGAGACATAGACCAGAGTACAGAATGGTGTTTTCCTAACTCCAAACCTATACCAAATCGACCCTAACTTATCTTGGGATATCAGTATCATTAGGATATCATATAGCATACATGTTTAGTTGATAACTTTTAGAAACCTAATTCTCGAGTCGACTTTTCGTTTGTTGTTTGTCTCTAGTGGAAGTCACTGGTCAACCAGAGACACAGACCAGTGTTGCTGTTAGGTGTTTTCTTGACTCCAAACCTATTTTAACTTAACCTTAACCTATCCTAAAACTCCAGTAACATTAGGACACCACCTAACATATATGTTTGATTGATAAATAATAGGACATGACTCTTGGGTCATCGAGCCTATCGACAATCGACTAGAGAATCAATCCGGCTTCACAAATTCAACTATAGCAAGGTGAGTGGGGATAGGCCTTGATTTTATTTTGGAGTGTTTATCATTTTAGATTAATTATCAGAAAATGTGCATATGTGTGAAATTATTCTTATTAGAACTTGTCTTATTAATTACTTCATTCATATCTTGTGATTATGAAATTGTGGAATTATGATGAAATGTGGAATATGTTTGAAGGTGTGATTTGTACGCTAGAATAGATGCCATAGATGGCTTGGAAACGAGAGGTATGGTGTGCTGTAGTATGGGATGCAGTAGCACTATACACCTCGTACTATGCCATTTAATCTGCATATGGCTAGGAACGTCATTCCTTGGTACTACAACCCTTACCAGTAGGGGTTCAGGTGCTGGGTGATCATAGCTCCCTGTCGCTGAGGAGTGTGTGGAACACCGGGGTGGGGTCCAGGCTATGATTATCGGGGTCTATCCATGGGAGGATCTGGGGATTACTACTAGTGTGGGCTCCATGCAACAATTGAGGTTACGGCTTGGGTTGAGTTGACGGACCCAAGTCTGTTTTCCCGAGTTGTTGGCGTAGTACGACCTAGAGACTTAGGCATTATTTGTTAGGTGGAAATTAGATTTAAAATCAATCCATGCATTTAGGATTTTTTGTTTTGTATGTGCGAATGCTTGTGTGTAGTCTATCCTTTACTTGCTGGGCTCGGTGGAGCTCACCCCTGTGAAATATTTTCTTTTAGATGGTTTTGCAAGTGGATATGATGGTGGCATAGGGGATTACTTGGAGAACAGGGAATGATGACAAAGTCTTTTCAATTGTTTTCTTTTATTAAAACTCTACACTCTTTATGGAAGAAGTATTTCCACTGTAAATATTTTAGTATAGCTTGTTTCTAGTCCAATGGACGAAACTATGTAAATCCAAATTGTCAAGGAAATAGGGGATCTAAATGTAAGTAATATATAAATATAAACTTGTGAATTGTACTTTTCACGAACTCTGATCAATGAAGAACGTTTGTTCTTGATTTGGTATTGTACTTGTGACGTGTATATACTGCATCGGGATCCTGGAGGTCTTCGAATACTTCAGGTATTTGGGTAACTAGCCGAATCCTCCCAGGGGGTGGTTTGCGGGTGTGACAGTAGCTCTTGTTTGTCTCGGTGTCCCTAAAACACAAGATAGTCTTTTAGGTTTAAATGGGCTTTAGGGCCTGTTTGGCCAATGTCATAACCCATTAAGTCTATTTAGTTAGGACATGTTTGGGTCTACCCTAAGTCTTATAAGACATATGAGTCCTTAAGGTTTGTTTGGTTTAAGCTAGAATAGAAAACTCATTATTTATTTAAGTTAAATCTTGTGGGCCCACTTTCATGGCCCGAATAGCCATAAGAAGGTAAGGGTGGGAGTCCATCTGGTCCGGGGATCTAGTTATGGTGTCCGGGACACGAGGATGTGGGTCCCACAGGAAAATAAATCAAAAGGGCAAGTAACAGCACGGGCGGATCCACGAGCGGAACCAGTCAAGTGAGTCCGTTCGTGACTCTGTTGTTGATGTTAGGGCCCAAACCTCAAGGAAAGTTGCGGGGCTTTGACCCGTACTTTCAGGACTCCGAGGGGACTCTTATAATAGTAATTTAAGTTCAAGGTCATCGGTGTTGACCATTGCCACCGTGGCATTACCCGTTGGTAAAAGTCTAATTTGACCCGGGGTATTAGGATATATTTTGGGTGCGGGTGTAACACAGGCACCTGGCCGAGTAGCCCCGCTGCGCAGGCCTGCCCGACCAGGCACCCAGTTGCGCACAAGGCAACGCAGCCAACCGCCCAACCAGGCAGGCCTGCCATGCAGGACAACCCATCCAGGCACCCAACCATGCGCAGTGCATCCAGGCCTCCAACCGAGCAGGCCCGTCGCAAGGTCAACCCTGTGCGCACGCAAGGCCATCCCCGCGGGCATGCCAGACCAGCCCGTGCGCACGCCTACCCAGCCTTGGCCGACTAGATCTGGACTAGCCAACCTGCCTGGCCGGTACCCAGATGAGCAGGTTTGCCCAACCAGGTCCAAAAAAAAAAAAAAAAAAAAAAAGAGAGGCAGGCCAACCCCGTGCGCACGCGAAGCTAGCCCTGCGCGCACGAAGGAAGCTAGCCTCGCGTGCACGCACGCAAGGGCAGCCCGGCGTGCATGCCTGCCCAACTTCGACTGACCAGGTCTGGACGAGCAGACCTGGTTGGCCGGGCACCCAGCCGAGCAGGCTTGACCAAGTAGGTCTGCCTGGCCAGGTCCAAAAAAAAAACAAAAAAGAAAAAAAAAGAAAGAAATGAGAGAAAAGAAAAGAAGAAAAAATAGGCTCACTCCCCGGAGCTCCTACAACGCACCGCGGAGTGGGGGGCATCTGAATCACCCAAAAACATCCGACCGCCCTAAGGTTGACATGTGCCAGGATCCTAACCGACGGCCGACAAGACGGATTTGTGACATGTGCAACCGAATTTGGCTTGGAGGGCAAACAACCACTTAGAGCACGAACCATGGAGCTATTCCCCCTAAACGCACTCGGGAGGGAATCTCATTTCCCACCAGGAGATGTCTGCCTCATTGGGGGCAAGTAACCAACCCCACTACGGCACATGGCAGAAGGTGGGAGACAGGGAGGCCACCAACCGCCTCGATAACCATGCCATGTATAAAAAGAGATGGAGGGAACCCAAGTACGATACACTGATTTTTACTGATTTACTGCTCTCTCCGTACCCCCCTTTGACAAATCATCTGTGCGCCGGACTGACTTTGGCATCGGAGTGTCCCCTTCGGAGTCCGCTCCGGGCCTCTTCCTTGCCCTTTCTCTCCTTGCAGGTCGTACAAGTCATCAAAAGACTTTCCGGCGGCAACACAAAAGAATCCAACATTAGTAATTAGATGCCAAC
Organism: Telopea speciosissima; assembly: GCF_018873765.1. Lineage (NCBI taxonomy): Eukaryota > Viridiplantae > Streptophyta > Magnoliopsida > Proteales > Proteaceae > Telopea > Telopea speciosissima. The sequence goes on from NC_057926.1 coordinate 12,885,936, forward strand.
TACAACCATTATTGGTTATCCACTAATTCACCAACATGTGACCTTTCACACATGACCTACAACCATCTCTTCTCCTACGCTGACATGTAAATCCGCTGGTCTAAGACTCTAAGTGATTTGCTCCATTCAAGTAACGTTTTATATACATTAGAGTATTATTCAAGGAACGTGCTTTAGCCGTGACTAATTCATTATACATTACCTTCTTTAGATATTAGGAAGTAAATCCCTATTTGATATTTGCTTAACCAATCTCTCACTTTCCCTCTCTCTTCCCTCCCCCCCACCCCAAAGAGCCACACATGCATTTGCAAGACAACAAACACATTTGTATTTGTCCTGTATTGTAGATGTACACGACAACAGATACGACCCTATAAATACTATTACTTCAATGATCTGCATAAAGATTCTTATCCAACGGAAATAGTAGAAGTGGGTGGAGAGAGTCTCTCTTCTCTCCTGTAGAGTAACTTTTGCTAAAAGGAATCTCCACCTCCAGCTCTGGTTTCAGGTTTCGGTAGTTTTATGGCGCGGAGTAAGGGTGTCAATTTGGGATCGGAACCGGGAACCGTCCCAATACCGTCCCGCTAAAATCTGGTATCGGACCGTTCCATCAGTAAATGGGACGGTACTGGTATCTGATTTTGGTACCGAATGATAAATGGGAAGGGACGGGATTCCCAACGGTACTAGTACTGAAATACCAATTAGGTACCGGATGGTACCGAAACTACTAGTACCGCTTAAAAAGAAAGAGTATATAAGATCATTTTTAAAATAAATAAAAAAAGGATATAAGATTTACGATTCATTAGGGTTTCACTAAGTGCCTTTTGAATATGAAGAGGAACAATAGGTCAATAGCCGTAGCTTGAAGTCTCTCCTCATAGAATTGGCTACACTGCTACTCCCTCCTCCCTCCTCCCTCGACCAACTGCATCTACCAGGTTCTTCCTTTTTGCACTTCGTAATTTGTACCATACTACCATTTGACATGTGTGATAAATAGAGTTTTGTTTGGAAAAATCAAAGAGGAAACACAATGGGATTCTTCCATTTTGTAGGACTTCTCTAGATTTAAAAAAATGAGAAGCTTATTACATGTGATCTTAGGGAGTTTGAAGAAGTAAAACTATGATTTCATAATTTAAGTTGCTTTACAAAAAGCAGTAGACAACTTAGATTTCATGATAGTGAAAAAATTCCACAACACTAATAAACCCGTCTTGTTAGAAAAAATTAAACTTTTTCTCCTTTTTTTCTACAGTGCCTAGAACCGTTTAAGAACCGGTACCGTCCCGTCTTGATAGTAATCGAGACTGGGATTTAGGTTTGGTCCTATTAACTAAATGGGATGGTACTAGGATTGGCACTTTTGGTACCGATACCGGTACCGTCCCGTCCCAAATACCGAGAACCGTCCCAATTGACACCCTTAGCGCGGAGGGGTTTGGGCCGTTTGGCCCTCACTGACATTAAAACCAATTTTCCTACACCCGCACGACCGAAGTTCTCACTGAAACTCACTGAAGTCTAAAGCAGCCCTTCAAAACGTCCCTCAAAGATGCTCCACGTGAGACTGCGAGAGAAGAGGGAATCTTATAAGAAGCTCTGCTAAATTCTTGGGTCGTTTGGTTTGTACAGACATAAAAATCCTCTTTTTAGAGCCTTTTAGGTGTATAGTTAAATCAATCTCAAGATTGAATGTACTGTGGCTTCTGGTTTTGAGACTATCTTGAATGTATTAGTTAAGTAACGGCGGATGTGTGTTCTTGTTGGAGATCGATCTGAGACCCGTAATTTTGCTTTTGAGTTGGGAATAGGAAACCCTTGAGTGGGAGAGAATCATGGCGTCGTACAGGTCGTTCCCTCCCCAATCTTCGTTCGTTCCGCCGAGTCAGAACCCTCTACCTCCACCGCCAGGTCCGCCACCGCCGAGGCCGAATCAGTACCCTCAAAATCGATCTGGTCCTCCTCCTTCTTCTTATACACCAAATTACAGCCAAACTAACCCCAATACGAACTTCCATCATGGTGGATACGGATCTTCTTCTCAGCATTATGGCCCTCCGAGAGGTCAACCTTCTCTCCATCACCACCAGCAGCAACCGCCACAACAACAACAGTACCAGTATCAGGTTCCGCCTCCGCCACCGGCGCCACAGTCGTCGTATCAGCCTCCGATGCCGCCGGCTTCCTTGAACCCACAACCGCAGCCTCCGCCACCCCCAATGTACTATCCGTCTTCTCAATATCCTCCCCAGTACAACAACCATTCAGTTCCTCCGCCCCCCATGGCTCCACCACCACCGCCTCCTCCTTCGTCACCTCCACCAAATTCAGCAGTTCCTCCTCCTCCTCCGCCGCTTCCCCCTCCCTCACTACCGCCACCACCACCTCCTTCGTCTGCCCCTCTATCAAATCAGGGTAAGGAGAGTGGACCAGACAGTCACGGGCACGACAGAGGGGCACCCAAGGACTCTAATGCTGTTGGGTGGAGAGAATCAGGGCATGTGAAACATGGGCTTCCTTCTAAACAGCAGCCAAAGGCTTCTGCTGCTCCTTCGGTTCCAGCAGGTAAACCGAGTGGGCCCGTTGAGAGGGTTGAGACGGAGGAAGAGAGGAGGTTGAGGAAGAAGAGGGAGTATGAGAAGCAGAGGCATGAGGAGAAGCATAGGCAGCAGTTGAAGGAGTCTCAGAATACTGTGTTGCATAAGACGCAAATGATGTCTTCTGGGATGAAGAGTCATGGTTCTATTGTGGGCTCTCGCATGGGAGAGAGGAAAACCACTCCATTTTTAAGTGGTGAAAGGATTGAAAATAGGTTAAAGAAGCCAACTACATTTTTGTGCAAGTTGAAGTAAGTATGTTGTACTTGAAACCCATGTATATTTTTCTGTTAATGCTCCTTCTATTTATTTCTTTTTTTTTCCTGGAAAATGTTGGCCCAACATTTCCTTGTCATATTTGTTCCTTATTTATTAATGCTTTGAGCTAATGTTCTGGTAATGGATAATAGGCAATTATTTCCTTTGTGGTGCTTGAGTTTATAAGTTATGTTTCAGAGACTGCGAGGGCTTTTTAGTGGGTTGCTATGGACAGGGGGGTTGAGTTAGAAATATTAATGATTTCTGTCAAGAACTGTTGTTGCTTGCTTGAGAATGCATGGTGGTAGCAAGAGAACTGATATTTCTTGGTTCATGGTACCATGCAGACAGACCATTTTCTTTTAATCATGAAAATAGTTGTCAAGGCGTCCAGGCTCTTTGGCCGCCTTGGATGCCTTGGTCGCCCACTTGGTGTCGCCTTGATTTTTTACCCTCTCCAGCGCCTTGGGTCGCCTAACCGGTGTGACAACTATGATCATGAACTTCCATAGTCTATACACATGAAAAGAAAGTGTGTTTCCATGGTGATGGCTTTCTTCCCCCATTTTTTATGTTTTTCTACCATGCATCAATAATGTATACTGAATTAAATATTAGTTCCAATCCCATATCAAAGGAACGTGTACAGATTCACTGAGGATATGGAGTTGCTCTTGAGTAGACATAGGGTTTAAGGAATTGGAATCGGATCGTCGGAAGAATTGTTTGTCCCCGATCCTGATTGCACCCAATTCGAATCTCCCTTAATTGAATTGGTCGATCCGATCCATCCAATCCGGGTCGTCCGATCTGGCTGATTGATGCAGTTGCTCTAGCTTGGTTGGACAAACATGAACCACTTTGGAGGCCCAAACCGAGGATTGGTTCCAAACCAGTTTTCTGGTCTGGCAAGGGTTGGTAGACTACATAGGAGATTTATTTCCATCTAATGTTTATTTAGTTCTATTTCTTTTAGAAGATTGGGTAGACTGCGTAGGATTTCCTTGGTAGTTTCTTTGTTTGAGTCAGTGCCTACTTTGTTTAGTTTCTTCTTTTAGTTGGTTTCCAATTTAGTTAGGTTTCTATTTTCATGCAAGAGAGTCTTCTTTATATTCAATGTAATACAATTTAGAGACCTAGGTTTTGAAAAGAATGAATTGAAAGAATTGGCTTTGAGTTTGTGAGTGCCCTCTTAACTGTGTTGTGCGAGTTCTTCTTCTTCTACCAAGTTGTGTTCCGTGTTACTATTGACATTAGCAGGCTGAGGAGTATGAACTCCCTGCTACTCTTTGGATTTGACTTGAGATCCTAATCGAAGGCAATCCCCTCATAGGTGATCCTAATCCAAGGGTTTCATCACCCAAACCAATCCCTGCTGTGAGGATCAAGTCGAAGCAAGGACCTGTTTCTCTGTTACCGCCAGATCTGGTTTCAGGTCTCTCTGGTTCCTTTTCTGCTAGTTTATTCCAACCGATTACTTCTGCATTTGAGAGGCTTTGTGGTCTGGTTGCTACCCCCAGAATTACATAATGGAATACCTTCAGGCGAGAGAGATCTCTCGAAAAGATTGAAGCCCTGTTTGTCCACCTGGTTCTGTTAACTGAAGGTTGAAGACAAGCTCACGGTTGTGCTTCTAATTCCTTTTAGATATTTGTTTCCAGGTTTGCCCCTCCCCTTTTCCTATTAACCCCTATCGTCCTTATTTGTTCTCTTCTTCCTAGTTTACCCTTTCTTATCAACGTCCTATCCCACTTGTTAGTTTATTTTTTTTTTTATAGCTTGCTACCATAATTACAAAATTGCCAACAGCTTTGGATTAATTGAGTTCTATTGTTTGGGTGGGCCCACAAGCAACCCAATAAGGTTTATTCCAACCCGGGTTTGCACCACTGATCCAAGCCAACTGCATGATGAACACTTGGCATTAGAAGCTAACTGCATGATGAAACGTGGCAACCAAACCTCTGGAAGGACCGAGACTTCTTCGGAGGAAGGGAGAGGGAGAGGGAGAGGGAGAGGGAGAGGGAGAAGGAGAAGGAGAGAGAGAGGGGGGGGGGGAGAGAGAGTTGCATAGAGGGCTTGTGGAGAGAGTGTCCCAACCACCTTGTCATTAATCACATGAACAGGGCAACTGCAGAATCTCTCTTTACATTTCTCTTCATCTTCAAGAAGGCCTACCGCGTCAATCCCAAAGAAGCTCTTCCACTACTCAATCTTTGCTCAAAGAACATAGTGCTCAAAGTGCTTCCATTTTTACTCCATGATTTCTTCATAGAAGGGAATGAAGTACCTCCGAGGATATAAACCTAAGCTGCAGCCCATTGTCCACACAAATTTCTGAACAGATCTCACAAACCCATAGAAACCCCAAGCCCTTAATAAGCTGAAGTGCGTGAATAAGAAGAAGTGAAGTTGAGCTCGGCTTAATTTTGCTTGGGTCTTCTTTATGGGTTTGGGAGTCGGGAAGATGATAAAGAAGTGAGATCTGCTGGATATCTTGAAAATCTGCTTGAATATCTTGAAGATCTGCTGGAATGCCTTTCCTAGTAGTTACTATCTTTTCTATATTTCCTTTGTTTCTAAATTAATAGCTAACTAAGAGTACTAAAATTTACTATTTAATTCGTTTCCTTTTTTGAATAGTACTGTCCATGTAGGATAGGTTCTAGTTAGTTGCTATTTTTGGTCTTTGGGTCTTTTATTTAAACAATGTATCATAGTTGTTGCAACAATTAGGCAACCCAAGGCGTTGTAGGCACCCGCCTAGGCCATAGGCATGCAATATATGACTGTATGTAATATAACAGTGATAAACTGATAATGTTATATAATTATGCTTATATGCAACATAGAAGCCATATCAATGCAATATGATATAATTATGCTAGTAATGATCGAATATGAGATAGCCAACATATAGTAAACAAAGCTTAATCATAAAAAAACAAAATATAAACATTAATCAATGTATACTCGTGATGTTGGCAAGGCATGCTGTCGCCTTGGACCCAACAAAAAGTCTGGACACCTAGGTGACACCTTAACAACTATACAATGTATCGCTGTAATAGAAGAGATAGTTGAGAAATAAAGTTTGTTTTCGAAGCTCTCTAGCAGTCTCTTCTGTATTTCTCTCTCAATCTCGTCTCTTTCTCTCAGCTTTCTTCTTCTTCACTGGTCCTGATTATCGAAGTTTAGATTTGCTACAATGGACACCAGCCTTGGACTGGTGGTTGGCACCGCTTGTTGAATGCGGGCTGAGGCTTGACATCTTGATTTCAAGACACCCCTAACATATATGCCGTGCTGGCAGCCCCCACCCCTTGCACAGCCCCCCACCCCACTAAGTGCAGCCCCGCCTATCAGTGGGTGTGGAAGCAGTGTAGCACCAAAATAAAAACTGATTTAATAACCAAATATAGAATGATTTGGAGTTAGTGATATAATAATGCGGTAAAGTGAAATTTAATAACCAAATGTGGAATGATTTGGAGTTAGTGATACAATAATGCAGAGTAATGATCACAAAAGTTTCTTTTTTAGATTTGAAAAATTCACTTCCCTTCCCTTTAATTTCCCTTGCTAACAAATGGAGCCTTAGAGGTTATATGACCTTTATAGTCTTAGAACAAGTCTTGTAGGGCTCTTAAGTAGGTTTTACTTTTGTTAATAAATAGAGTTTAAACTTTCAATAGGGTTTTGAGGAAGAAAATTAAGAAAAGTATGTTGTGGTTGTTAGGAAGTGTGAGAATCATTTTTTTTGGGGGGGGGGTGGATGGGTGGGCGGGGAGGGGCATTGGAGATGAATATAGACAGGTCGGTTTAAGTAAGGTTGAGTTTTTCTCAATAGTTGAGGGGTGCCGCTAGGCTCTTCCCATCTTAGGGAGACATTTGATGTCTTTGGACAACCTCTATGGTAGTGATGTGACCAGTTAAGTACTTAAGTGTTAACAAAACAGGAATCTTGTGAATGGCTTGATTGATCAATGAGATCAGTCAAGCTCTCTATTTATAATAATAATAATAAAAGAGATTACAAAGGGAAACAATGTTCACGACACTGTTCACGACATTGTTCACGTGAACAGTGTCACAATCCAAATTACAATTCTACCCTTGTTCAAAAGTACATAAATAAAGCATAAATAAAATACCAAAAATACCCTTATAATATCGGGTAACACATCTCAACACTCCCCCTCAAGTTGGGGCATAGATATCACACATGCCCAACTTGACTAGACTAGGATAAAACAACTTCCCACTCAACCCTTTGGTGAAGACATCAGCCAGTTGATCTCCAGACTTCACAAAAGGGATACAAATCTGCCCACTCTCTAACTTCTCCTTGATGAAGTGTCTGTCAATCTCCACATGTTTGGTACGGTCATGCTGCACTGGATTGTGGGCAATGCTAATTGCTGCCTTGTTGTCACAGTACAACATCATTGGAAGATGAACAGAACCACGGATATCAAGGAGTAAACTCTGAAGCCACAGTAACTCACATATGCCCTGGGCCATAGCACGGAATTCAGCTTCAGCACTAGATCTTGCCACAACATTTTGCTTTTTACTCTGCCATGTGACCAGATTTCCTCCAACAAAAGTACAATAGCCGGAGGTAGATTTCCTGTCAGGGTTACCACCCTAGTCAGCATCTGTGTAAGCCTCAATGCGAAGATGGTCATGAGGAGACAAAAGGATCCCCTTTCCTGGAGCTGACTTCAAGTAATGGAGAATACGAAGAACAGTAGCCATGTGAGTGGAATATGGATCATGCATGAACTGGCTCACAAGACTCACAACAATGGCAATATCTGGTCTGGTGTGGGAGAGATAAATCAGCTTGCCCACCAATCATTGATATCTGCCCTTATCAACAGGTTCACCATCCTTCTCTTGCAGATGGGTAGTAGCTTCCAAGGGAGTGTCACAAGGGTGACAACCAAGCAAACCAGTCTCTGATAGTAAATCTAGAACATACTTTCTTTGGTAGAGAAAGATGCCTTTTGGAGAACAGGCAACTTCAATCCCAAGAAAATATCTTAGCTGTCCTAGATCTTTTATGTCAAATTCCTGTCCCAAGATAGCCTTCAGGTGAGAAACTTCTTCTGTATCATTACCAGTCACAACTATGTCATCAACATAAACTATGAGAAGTGTGACTTTTTCTCCCTTTCGCTTGATAAACAAAGTGTGATCAGCATTACTCTGTCTATATCCATAGGAGACCATGGCTTTGTGAAACCTACCAAACCATGCCCGTGGTGATTGCTTCAATCCATAAAGTGCCCTTTTCAGTTTGCAAACTTTCCCATGATTCTTGTCAGAGGAAAAACCTGGAAGAACTTCCATATAAACCTCCTCTTCCAGCTCTCTGTGTAGGAATGCATTTTTTACATCCAATTGCTGTAGATCCCAACCAAGGTTGACAGCATAAGACAGTAAAACTCTGATAGTGTTCAACTTTGCAACAGGGGCAAATATTTCCTGGTAGTCGATCCCATAAGTCTGAGTGAAGCCTTTGGCCACAAGCCTGGCTTTATATCTATCCACTGTTCCATTTGGTTTCTGCTTGACAACAAATACCCACTTGCATCCATTTGGTCTCTTACTCGAAGGAAGAACAACTAGCTCCCATGTCTCATTTTTAAGTAAGGTAGTCATTTCTTCCATTATGGCTGCTTTCCACTTTGGATCTGCAATCGCCTCCTACCAATTCTGAGGAATAGAAACTGATGAAAGGGAAGAAACAAATGCACGATAGGAAGGAGATAAAGCATCATAAGAAACAACATTGGAGATGGGGTGTTGGGTGCATGATCTAACGCCTTTCCGGACAGCGATAGGTAAATCAAGAGAAGGATCCTTACTAGGTGATGTAGCAGGGTCTGAATCTGGATCAGGTGCAGACGATTGTAGAGGTGGCATGGTGGTGGTAGCAGTCTCAACCTGTCCTGTGCGTCCCCGGGTATATACTTTCTCAACAGGGATTTGACTGATTGGTCTACGCCCCCCCTGATGAGGAACCACTGTAGGAGCTGAAGTGACAGAGGGCTCCCCCTGAATAGGAGTCGGAAGAATAGCAGACACGTCTTCAAAAACCTGATCCTGCTCCCCCTGAAGAGGTTTCTGGGAATAGTAGGACAAGGATTCTTGGAAGACAATATCCATGGAGACAAATGTATGACGAGTAGGGGGATGATAACACTTGTATCCTTTCTGGGTTGCAGAATAGCCCAGAAAAATACACCGAATGCTCCGTGGATCAAATTTCCCATGAGGATGATGATTGCGAACATAGCAGACACAACCAAAAATTTTGGGAGGAACCACAAAGGATGACGAACCCTGAAGGAGAGCAACGGGGGAACGACCATCAAGGACACGGGTAGGCACACGGTTTATGAGGCAAGCAGCGGTAAGAATGGCATCACTCTAGTATTGGGAAGGGACCTGCCGTGCAAACATAATGGCCCGGGCTACTTCAAGGAGATGTCGATTTTCTCTTTCAGCAACCCCATTCTGGGTAGGTGTGTCAACACAGCTGGTCTGATGGACAATACCATGGGCAGCCAAATACTGTTGAAACTGACCCTCCATGTGTTCCCTGCCATTATCACTGCGTAAAATGCGCAATGTGGCATTGAATTGGGTCTGAACCATACAATGAAACAATTGAAAACAGCGGAAGACCTCACTTTTATGGCTCATTAGGTAAACCCAAGTGGTACGAGTATAACAGTCTATAAAGGAGACAAACCATCGATGACCCGTAATGGAATTTCAACGGGCAGGCCCCACACATCAGAATGAACCAAAGCAAATGGAAACTCACTTCTTTTATTTAATGAAGAATAATTGGAATGAGTCTGTTTGGCCAAAACACAAGCCTCACATAAAAACTCATTCCTATTACAATTTTTGAGTAAGTCTGGAAATAAAAAAGCTAAGGTACTAATAGATGGGTGACCAAGCCGACAGTGCTAGAGATGAAGATCAGGTGACGAGGTGGACTGTAGATGCTGAGTTGTAGAGGAAGCCGAATGCAATGGAGAAGGCTGACCCGTGTCAAAGACGTAGAGACCACCTTGCATCTTACCAGCCCCAATCGTGCGCCCCGTGTCCAGATCCTGGATAACACAATGAGAAGGGAAAAAGGTCAGTTTGGAGTTCAGATCTCTAGTAAGGCTACTAATAGAGATAAGGTTGGTAGAAAATGAAGGAACATGCAAAATAGATTTTGAGGAAAGGGTAGGAGAGCAGCGTATGGAACCCTTCCCATTAATAGGAGAAAGGGAGCCATTAGCTACTCGAACACTGTTTTGGCCAGAAGAAGGAGTACAAAAGTGAAATACATGGGAGGAGCCAGTCATATGGTCCGTAGCACCGGAATCAATAATCCAAGGATTGGATACAGCCGATGCACACAGACTATTGACTGGAATACCTGAGGCAAAGTGAGAACCAGGATTGGCAGCAGGTGTAGGTGGCGTAGTAGGAGCCGCAGAAGAGGCCTGAAGCATGCGACGGAAAGCTAGAAGTTCATCCTAAGTAAGCCCAATGTCAGAGGAAGGGGCAGCAACAGCAGTAGGTGCAGAATCAGCAAGATGAGCCTTGGGTTTGGACTTCCCACGACCTCTTTTTTCTTCAAAATCACCAGGCTTCCCGTGGAGCTTCCAGCATTGAGCTTTGGTATGGTAGAGCTTGTGGCAATGTTCACACTTGACTGGGCCTTTATGGGCAGCAGTACCACCATCAGTAGTGGTAGAAGAGGAAACATTTGAAGCAGCTTGCAAGGCAGATCGATCAACAGTAGAGGAATGCAACATGGCAGCCCTACGAGATTCCTCATTATGAACCATGGCAAAGGCTTGCTCCAGAGTGGGAAATGGAGACTGTCCAAGCACCTGAACCCGAATAGGATCAAACTCCATATTTAGGCCTGCCAAAAAATCATAAACATGTATTTTGTCGACGTGTTTGCGATAGGCAGCCAGATCTGTAGCAGGGGAGGGCTGATAGTCGGAGTAGTGGTCCAATTGTTGCCATAAGTTCTTGAGGGCAGCATAGTACTTCGAGACAGAGAGTTCTTGTTGGGCAGTCCCATTGGCCTTTTTTCTAATCTCATAGACCTGCGCATCATTCCCAGTGCGAACATAAGTCTCCTTAGCACCATTCCATATAGCTTGGGCTGTGTCCAGAAGTAGAAAGTTATCGGATATATCCCCTTGCATAGAGTGAATCAGGTAGGACATCACCATCGCATCATTAGATAACCACTTGTTGAGTAGAGCACCTTCTTCTGCAGGTTTTGGAGTTGTCCCGAGAAGATGGCCAGTAAGGCCACGGCCAGCTATTGTCATATATGTTGACCGAGACCACTTCAGGTAGTTGGAGCCATCAAGCTTGATGGGGGCAGCAAGGGGCAGCAGATCAGTCCTGGGTTGGCCATCAATGCCAGAAGAGGCTGAAGAAGAATCGGAACCAGTCATGGTAGCAAGGAACCACAGTCGTCACTAACCAGCAGCCTTCCACAAAAAAAGCCCAAAAAGAACCCTGAAATCGATATAGGGAGAAATCGATGGCAGGAGATAGGGGCTGTAATGAAGCCAAAAAATCCCTGATTTGAGGCAGGGAATGATGTGGAATTAGAGCAGCAAGGGTACCAATCAGAGGCAGCAACAACCAGCAGCCCAAACCCCAATATCGATTAGTGTCAGGGTTTTGAAAAAACCTTGAGAAGAGAGATCGATAAGGGGAGGGGTCTTCAAACAAGTTGAGGAAGAGAATGGAGGCGGAGAGCAGTAGCTGAAGAAGATTCTCCAAGGGAAGAAGCAGCCAAAATACTTGTTGAGGTCTGATCTTCAAAAAAAACAGAATCATCAAATCGCAGGCAGTCCTGCAGCTTCCATCGATCTAAAAATGTGGTAGAAGGATTGGGGTTAGTTGGGTCAGCATCTAGATCTTTGTGATCACCCCCATAGTGTTGCCCTAATATGGGAAAAAAAACCAAAAGAAGAAGAAGATCGAGAGAGAGGGTGGGAATGGATGAAGTTCGAATGAGGGGAGGGTGGTGGGTTTTGAAAAAACTCGATCAGAGTTGATTTGGCTCTGATGCCATGTTAACAAAACAGGAATTTCGTGAATGGCTTGATTGATCAATGAGATCAATCAAGCTCTCTATTTATAATAATAATAATAAAAGAGATAACAAAGGGAAACACTGTTCACGGCACTGTTCACGTGAACACTGTCACAGCCCAAATTACAATTCTACCCTTGTTCAAAAGCACATAAATAAAGCATAAATAAAATACCAAAAATACCCTTATAATATCAGGTAACACATCTCAACATTAAGTTTAGATGGTGAATGCTTGTGATGATTGATATATCATTAATGATGAAAGATGAGTTCAGTGGTAGGAAGTGCACATTTAAATGAGAAACCAATGGACACATAAGAATACTAAAAGAAAAGAAAAAAAAAAAATCAAAGATCTTTATGCATTCTGTTTTGCTGTTTTTGTATTTGTTTCTGCCCATTCTTCATATTACTTGTTTATTACTTCCTTGCAATTTAAATGCTCTTAGTATTATCATTTTCTATAGCTGCACTATTAATCTCGTTGTCATAGGTGCGCATATATTTTAGTGGTGTTTTTTTGAACTCTTATTTTTTTTCTCTCGAACTCTGTCTCCCCCCTTCTTTTTCTTATCTTTAATTTTCTCCTTTTCTGATTTTTTTTCCTTTTTCCAAGGTGAAGTTCCATCTGAAATTTTGCCTCTTAGATGGGTTTGAATGATAGCGTGAGGATTAGGATTCTTTGTTAACTATGCAGTCTGTCAATTGTGACTTTTCTTTGCTTTCAATACTGATTATTATCTTCTGTTTACTCTTTGCCAAGGTTCCGGAATGAACTTTCAGATCCAACAGCCCAGCCCAAGCTCTTGTCGTTGAACACTAATAAAGATCAGTAAGCACACTTATTGGATCTTCTATAGCCTCAACTTGAATTTTGCAGAAAAGATTTTCTGGGGAAAAGAAAAAGATAGAGAGAAACCTTTAAATGCACTGATTTATATTTCTCATACTTCATTACTTCATTTTTTTGTTGGAAGTCAAAGTCAGAAAAAATTGCAGTGTCCTTCTGGATGTTACTGTTATATTAAATGAATTTATGTGGTGTGCTTTTTGTTCATCTGTTTGATGAAGCCTATGGTTCCCATGCTTTGTCATGCTTGCATTGACTTACCTCAAACGATTAATTTTTGCATCTGTCACATTCTAGCGCTGACCTAGCAGAATCTTCAGCTTGGATTGGCCCATCATGACAGGCCCATTTTGAAAGTGGGATTGACGCCCTACTTCCAACTGATATGAAGAGTAGAAAAGGTCTTTATATTTGAATGTGACTACCGCTTTTAATGTGTCCTACATTTTTATTCCAATTGAACTGAATGATTTTGGACAAGGTCTTCTTGCAAACCTTTTGAAGGATTCACTTGTATAAAGCTCGTCTCATTTGTAAATTTTTTTTTATTTTTTTTATTTCTCTTTACTGAGCATTTGTACATTTTCCTATTAATTTTCTGAATATTTCAATTTATTTGTATAAACAAATATATGAACTTTGAAGGTATGCCTCTTTATGTGAACTTGCAGTGAGTGACAGTGTTCTACGACTTTAGAAATCAAAGGGCTACAGGCTACTTTTTTCCCATAAGTGCAGTATTTAATCTTTTTAGTCTTATATAGCTGTTTTGCTGCCTTTTACAGCTCTGCTCCTTTTTCAACTTTAGACCTTTTAGTAGAACTTTATCTTCACCATTTGACGCCCGGAGGATGAGTGTGTGACGCATGCAGAAGGTTCAGATCGGTAGTAGAGAGATCAGATCTAGTTTATAGGGAGATTAAGTATAATATAAAGGGAGAAGAGGAGGTTTCAAGATCAGATTCTGATCTTGGATGAAGGGTAAAGAAGAGATAGGAGGAATGAGAGGGAGTATCGTGAGAGAGGAGAAGATGTTGAGGAGAGGGGAAGGGATAGAAGGTGATCAAACACACCAGCCGATTTCCAATGAAAACCAATATTCAACTCATTCTTCAAATATTTTTTTCATTGTTGGATTACATGAGTATATAAAGAAAATAAAAATGACTCTTGGAGTCGAGCATTATTCACCTAGAAACTAACTCCAATAAAGCATTAAATTACCTAGAAACGAATACGAAGTAAAATTACTTACTTACACAAACTTTTGGACTCCTACATAGAAAACTTAAAAGACCCAACTTGAAAACTGAAAAGTTTAATTAAAGTACCTAGAAAAAGAAATCAACTCATTAGCTAAGCCTAGGAAAATGAAAAGACATGTTGGAATATTAAGAGACACTTTAAGAAAATTGAACTCAGGTCTGGTGGCTCTTTGGAGTCGATTTCATGGGCCCCACCAGCAATAATATTGCAGGGACTAACCCTGGCCAGCTTAACCCACGGCTGTGCTTGGTCTTGGGCCAAAAATGCCCTACATCAATTCTTCCTTTCTTAAAAAAAAAACTCGACCATGAGTTTTGGTCAAGCGAGAAATCGACTTTGATATGATTGATATTCGTCTTCAGCCCATAGCAATGCTCTGGCAACTCTCTAAAGTCGGGTATATGGTCGTGCAAGTTCGGTTCCCGGTCTTCGAAAGATTTGGGTGGAAAGATAAAATCAATATGTTCCACCTCTGGTTTATTTTCAGCAATGAAGGAAGTAGCTGGAGGAGTCTCTATAGTGACATCATCAACAATTACAGGCTCCGGGTTGGTTTCAATGGTGGCTTCCACAGTAGAATCTAACAACACTATTACTTCAGTAGGAGCTTCTTTCACTGGATCTACCTTAGGTGTTGACTCGGTTGGCTCTTCATGTGTTTGCACAGGTGGTGTAGTCACCTCTGGCTATAGTCCTTTCAGAACTGGAGTCTTGGACAAATGCAAAGGCCTTAGGATACATATGTTGTTAAGAGGACAACTTCACCTCTGCACTCTTCCAACCAATCACGACCCACTTGGATAATTCTCTTTGAACTAGGAAAAGTTCGACACCAAGCGCTGTCATAATATGTGGAAAGTCCAAATTCAACAAGGACTCGATCGTTAGGTGTGATGACTATCTCGCTTGTTTGAGATAACATATCCATCACTGGTTGTGAAATAAAGTTGTCATGCCGCCTTTCATCAACAAGTAATATAACTGGTCTCCCATTGGACAGACCAACTCTGATTTTGAAAGTGTAGGGAGGAGAATCAAGACCATTCTCATACACAACCATAGCTCTATTAGGTTGTCTTTGATACCAATTTGACGCAGGCGGAAGGTTCAGATCGGTAGTAGAGAGATCAGATCTAGTTTATAGGGAGATTAGGGATAGTATAAAGGGAGAAGAGGAGGTTTCAAGATCAGATTCTGATCTTTGATGAAGAATGAATAAAGATGGGAGGAATGAGAGGGAGTATCGTGAGAGAGGAGAAGACATTGAGGAGAGGGGAAGGGATAGAAGGTGATCAAACACACCTGCTGATTTCCAATGAAATCCAATATTCAATTCATTCTTCAAATCTGTTTTTTCATTGTTGGATTACGTGAGTATATAAAGAAAATAAAAATGACTCTTGGACTCGAGCACTAAACACCTAGAAACTGACTCCAATAAAGCATTAAATTACCTAGAAACGAACACCAAGTAAAATTAATTACTTACACAAACTTTTGGACTCTTACTTAGAAAACTTAAAAGACGCAACTTGAAAATTGAAAAGTTTAATTAAAGCACCTAGAAGAAGAAATCAACTCATTAACTAAGCCTAGGAAAATGAAAAGACACGTTGGAATATTAAAAGACACTTTAAGAAAATTAAATTCAGGTCTGGTGGCTCTTTGGAGTCTACTTCATGGCCCCCACCAGCAATAATATCTCAGGGACTAACCCTGGCCAGCTTAACCCACGGTTGTGCTTGGTCTTGGGCCAAAAGTGCCCTGCATCAGTGAGGGTTAGTGCGTAGGGGTTTCATCTGATGCCTGTGTAATGTGCCTAAGGGATGTAAAGACCTTCCACCACACGTAGACTCGTTGTGTTTTCTTAAGAAGTTGGGATTCTATTTTGGGAGAGATGAGGGTTAGGCGGAACAGGCAAGGAGCTCTCAAATTTGTTTTTGATGGACTGGAATTAGAAATCATGGCCTCTGAAGGCAAGAAGAATCCAGTTACGTTCGTGTCTTTTCATTGTCAATATGGAGGGGGAGGAACCTTGGTGTTTGTAAAGCACCCATAACCTATGCAGATGGTTGTGAATCTTAAGATTTTGCTTTCTCAATATAAAGAATTAATGTAATGATGAATTTCAAATATATGCCGTCTTTTGATGATTCTTTTCAGAGATGATCAGCTTGTGGCGTAATGGCTTTCTGTACCAAGCTTAGGCTTGGTGGGGCCTTTCATCGTTCCTTAAAAAAAAAGGGAACTTCGGGCTTCTTGTTTTTCTGTTTCACTAGTCACTATCAGTGTTCCCAGCCTCACTTCTGAATCTCATCAATGCAGAAGACTTCAGGCCTTAACAAGTAACTACAGTCCTAGAGGAGAAACAGCAACAAGTGAGCTTTTTGTCATGAGTGGGTGTGTTCATTCCTAGAGGACCAAATGTATGTTTTTGTACCCACAAAAAAAAAGTATTTCTACTAGCCTACAAGTTGGTTGTAGCAAGGTATTTAGATTTTTAGTACTTGATTTCTTTAGATGGTCTTTGCTTTTAGTAGTTGATGTTATTCAACTATTATTTGAAAGTTCCAGATGGACTAGTGTCATAAGAGTGTTATTCAACTATTATTCGAAAGTTCCAGAAGATGTGTTACAAGAGGCTTAAAAGCCTCCAACTTTGTGTTGTGATGCAGAAGGAAAATAAATTCGGTTGCCTCCACTGTATCTGTGTAAGTTGTATACTTATATAATCCCCTTATCTTAGTGAAAGAAATTGAATTCGATAAGTTTCCTTTTGGTCTACATTTTACCCAAAAATTGGAAAAAGAAAAATATAGTGTCGTGACAATCGTAATGGTAGTGATTCCTTCAATTTTTTTGATACGTGTGACTCCTTCAATTGATAGCTTCAAGCATCCTTAGATGAAGTTATTTCATTTTGGAAAGTAAATATATCAGTAAATATATTTTTATTAATGATGAACAAAAAACACAACCTGTACACTCGGGTACTATACAGATGATGTGGTCCACCCCGTACTGAGAAAAGACCCCTTGCAGAAATATAGGGATCTGGAGAAAAAAAAAACACCAATTATTCTTTCTCCCCCCCCCCCCCTCTCATCCGTAGTGCTGCTGTGTCCAAATCCTTATATTAGATCTTCAAGAGGTGGATTTCTAAAAGGAAATCAGTATATGTCGGTTATGCAAGTGATAAGGGGCTGCTGTATAGGATTTGCAGTCGTTTAGAGCTTGTAACAAGACTGAAGTAATTGCTCACAACAATACTATGACAAAGGTAAGTATGGGGTAGTCAATCTGCGTGATAAGGTGTAGCAGAATCGCGAATAAATAAGGTGTATATCAGGTCATGGGGAAGCACAATAGTGTTTTCAGTTATAGAATTTTTTATTTGATAAAAGTTATAGAAAAATGAAGAGTAATTAATTACGAAAATTCTGAGAACAAATGAAAAGTGGCTTTGGGTAAGTCAACTGAGAGAGTAATTGTGAAACCGGGAAAAAAAAAAAAACAACAAAAAAAAAAAACTTTTGGAACCTGTGTAATTTCAGGTTTTGGTTCTCGCCCTTGGTTATGGAGGATTCCAGGGAATCTTTCCATCTTGTTCTTCTGGAGTCAGAGGACCCCAATGGAACCCCGCACTTAAGCTACCTGTGTCGGATCTACTGGCTGGACAGCATGTAGAACCTCTCCATCAATTAAACCTATTGTAGGTACGATTTGTTTGTATTTTGTAATGTATTAAATTGACCAAATAGAGTTTATAGCGGCAGTTTGTTAATTTAACCCTATGGGACCCACATCCCCTGTGGGGAATCCTATTTCCAACATTTATCCGAACCCGGATTACACCTGATGTCATATGACATCATTATGCAGTTAGAATACACTAATAGGTACAAAATTCTGTTAAAAATCTGATTTAGGAATTAGTTTCTAAAAAATTGATTTTAGCTTTAATAGACAAACATGCTTTAATCAAACCACTATATATATCTAAGTGACTTGTACTATTCATAAATCCTAAAACATAAGAAACGATTCTGCCTTAGAGAAACTTTGTAAGGCTTAGAAAAGAAAGGAGAAAAGAGAAGATGAAGAAGGGAGAAGAGTACCTTATGTTAGGGCTTTGGTTCTCTACTTGGAATTGAAGCCTTGGTGTTCAATTGGAGTCCTTGTGGCACAAGTCAAGACTGCTGTATACTGAATCCAGGTAAGCTTTGAAAAATCCTTGCTGTTCCCATCTCTATCTTCCCTAAATTCTCTCTAATTTCAGTCCTAACCCCATGGCAGCCATTAAAGCTTAGAGAACCAAGCTTTATTAATAAAATTCTGCTTATATTAGACTGTTTAGGGTTAATTGGTGTTCAATTGCACCTGAAACCTTAGGCTGTCCCCCCTAATGAACCTAATTTCTGCTTCTATTGACCTAATGATAAACCCTAAAGCAATCTATTTGGATTTATTTGGTAAAATCCCCAAATTGAAGTCAAATTCTGAAATTGGACTCCCTAAGAGGCATGACCCACCTTAGAATAGGTTTAAAACATGAAATTGGGTCTGTGCATGTGAAGATTCATACACTTAGAGCAAAACCCCCAAATCTGCCCCTTGAACCGGATGCAAAACCAGGGTTTGAATCGGTCGTCCGGTTCAGGTACCCTGTGAATCCGGTTCAGCCAAAATGGACCAAAATACCCTTGACCCCTTGGATTGACCCCTGGCTGTATTCTGACCCCAAAACTTGGTGATTTTCTACTGTTTAGGGACTGTTTCAGCCTGTTCTTCGCTGATCTTATCTGTGTTGCTGGGATCTTTGGAGGGTAGTTGTTTAAACCTGATCTACAGATTTAGGTAAGGGAATTTTGACTTATTTTATGTGTGTTTCTTACTTAATTCTGGTTTATTCTGTATGCCATGTCATGTTTCATCAACAATACACTGTCCATGTAGTTTCTTAGCTTATTTTTCTTTTGCACTAGTTTGCATGTGATTCTAGGCTGCATTGGCATCTTGCATTTGCATTGATATTTATTATTACTGTTCAATTAATGAAAGTGAAGTACTGTTTATTCTTACAACTCAGCTATCCATACATGTTTCTCCATGCATAGATTGCACTGGGCTAGGCTGTTATATCATAACCCAGTACTACGCCCCTTACCAACAGGGGGTGAGGTGTTGGACAACCCGTGGTACAACCAAAGGGTATGCCGGGGTACCATTCACTGTCCCATGTTAGCGTGTGTGCTCCGCTGTGGGAACAAACAATAGGGTTGGTCATTGGGGGTCTGTTGGGTTGGCTGCCTAGTGATATGCTTTCCTGGCGGGTCCTCACCGTGGTAGAATGGTTTCGCTCGGGTGACCGATGTCTGGTTATGTGTTTCCAGAAACGAGGTTAGCATCTACCACAGTAGTACTTCAACCTCATGAGACTTAGTATCCATGTTAGGAGCATGCTAGATTAGTACATTCATCATGAATTATTGTGTTGTGTTTTGCATGCATTTCCTTACTGGGCTCAGTTGAGAGCTCACCCCTGTGGATATCCTTATTTTTCAGATGATTTAGTTACTTCTAATGTTGGATTTGCGGCGCTGGAGTTTGAAGTGCACGATGCTTCGTGCGCATGTGATGATTGCGCATTTTCTTGATCTTGGCTTGATAATACAGGCTATCTCCCCACTCTTTTATGCCTTATAAACACTTTGTATAGTTATAATATATTTCTTGTATAGTTTTACCTTGTAGTACTTTGAAGAACTGTATAGTAGTATCACAAGCTTTATCATTTATATAAATGAAATATCACATAGACTTCTCTTACTACTGATGTTACATTTATTATTTAATTGTTTCCGCTGCCTTTGATTACTGTATTTGTGAGCAATGATTGTAAATAGGGTACTGCACTTGAGATCCTTGGGGATTGGTTGGATGTCAGAGACATCCCGCCACACTTGACCCCTATTAACCGGGCCGGGGTGTGACATTTAAGTGGTATCAATGCCTTCATGCTCTAATCCTATTTATAATCAATTCATAGTACAGCAGCTCCTTGGACTCATTGATTTGAAGGTGAGTCTACTTAGGATGAATAAAAGCTTCAACTAAAAGCTACGACTAAAAAAAAAAAAAAAATGATTATACAACACAAGAGATATTAAATAGAAAATTAAAAACTTTATAAATAAGCTGAGTCTTTAGTACAATGGTTACAACTTTTTACAGACTTTAAGTACAAGCTACTACAAGTACAGCTGAAAGGAAGTAAAGTAAAAGCTAGACTAGGATGCATAAGTCATCACTGCTGTGGTGGTGGTGGTCCCTGACCAGAGAAGAAGGATCTCCACTGACCCAACTCAGTCTCCACAGCCTGAACATGGCTGCTAACCTGGGTGAAGTCCCTCCTCATGCCATCAAACCCCTAACTTATGGATCTTTCTAAGCCCTCAAACCGGTTAAAGAGCTGTCCCTAGGGAGTACCATCTGCAGGAATAGCTGCAACAGATGAGGAAGAAGCACCTGCATGACCATATGAATGCCGAGCAGGAGTAGGTGGATCCCTGTGTGCCCCTGCATGTCCCCTCTCTGTAGTATACTCAGCATCAGTGGTTCGTCCCATGTCAGTGCGTCTGGATGACCAAGTTCTAGAGAAAAAGGAGGAAGCTCTATACCCATCTTCACCAAAGTGATTCGGTTAATGCTCAGAGACTTCACCCCCGAGGCCTCCTCAATTTATACGTTCACCCCAAACTTAGGAAATACCTTGGTGAACAGCCTTCCAAGCAACAGATTTCCACGCCCCGGGTTGTCATGTAAATGTGCCATGGTACGTATGATGGCATAGGGAAGGCAAATCTGAAATCCTGTGTTAAGATAGTGGGTGGCCAGGATCTGCATGGTGGATAACTCAGTGCGATGCCCACCCTTCTGGACCACATTATGTCCACAGATCCTGGATAACACCTTGGCTGAAGGAAGCAGATCCAACTCAGATTTCATCCTGTCATAAAACCTCTCATCTGTCAGGACTGAGTACAACCACTCCTGCTCTTCATCAGCTAAGAACTCTGAGGTATCAGCACTCAGAGTACAATACCTCCACTCTCCCTCATTTGATATATCCAGTATGATAGCCAACTGAGCAGTATTGAAGATAATAGGTATGTCTTTCACATAGGAACAAATAATAAACTCTTCTCCTTCATACCGGTAAGATTGATTGCTCAAGAAGAATCGCACCAGTCGAGGGTAGCAATGTCTCTCCGGTTGTAGCATGGATAGCCACCCTAGTTTCTCAAATCTTTCCTGGAGCTCGAATGGGATAAGGTCAGCCAAGACTACATTCCTTTCTTCTTCCACTTTCCGGAAGAACCTTGGGTTGATTTCACCTGGAACTGCAACTGCGCCTCTACCTCTCCCTCCGCGGCCTTGAGTTGTAGTCATTTATAACAGATGCTGCAAATTTAAGAAGAAAATTATTTAGGTAAAGACTAGGACAGCAACAAAACTTGAGGTAAGATTGTTAAACCTACTAGGTACTAAGTTAGGAAGCCTACCAATATGTCTAGGTAAACTAATTATATAGGAATACATTAGGAAGATATAAAAATCTGTTTAGGTTCCAATATAAGTATAAATAGATACAAACACATTGAGAAACACAATAAAAATAGGGTAGTATAAGGAGAGAAGGTAATTATATAAGAATTATAGTACATTAGCATAGCTTTAGATAGAAGACATGCAAAACATAGAGTAAACTTTAAAACTTAATAAGAAAAGATTAAGAACCAAGTGACCCTGTGTTAGCATTATACCATGTTTTAAGCGAACAAAACAATACCTAGTCTCAAGACCTAACACATATACAATGATAGGCAAGAACCAACAGTGTACCAAAAAGAAATGCATAGATCAAACAAAGAATAAGAATACATATTAATGAGGCAAAAGGATAAATATTTGCTTGAAGACTTAAGAGAAAGGGAAGAAAGGAACATATGAGAATTTGTGTAAACATAATGGGAAAGTTGGGACAGCAACATAGTTAAGGTAGACAATGACTAAGATTCAATAGAGACCTTAGTTGCAAACATGCTAATGGGAAAGAATGGAAATCACAAGGTTAAGTAGACTAGTAAGGATTTGACTGATTATACAATGAGAGGATAGCTATTGGTTGATAATAGATCTATTTAGAAATTTAGTCATATAAAGCACTTAGAAGTTCTTCTTTTATGTATTTTCATGTTGTCGTTGATAAAATGATTGGAAACCTAACCACTTTCATGTAAAAGAAGATCTAAAAGTTTGATAGATGCTAGGAGTACCTTAAGTTTTAAAATGAACAAGAAGTTAGCTAAGAAGACTCATTAGGACATTTTATCGAACACTTAGTACGCACAACCTAGTATATAATTAGAAGTAACGTTTTGGATAAAAGAAGATTAGTAGGAAAGAACTTAGAAAAGAAGAAAGGAACCTAAATGTGTCCCAAATTGTTCAACCAAAACACTAGAATCAAATTCCCAATTCAAAATAAACTAAAAGGAAAGTAAATGAAAATAATTTAGATAATATTAAGTATATAATAATAGTATTCTTAGGGTATGGATCACACATCCCCTGAACACCTTCGAGAATACATAGAATGGGCTGATATCTGTAGAATTGAGGAACGACAATTTCTCCTTGAACGTGCGGAAGAGCTAAGGGATGTGTTGGCTGAATCGTTGGTTAGAAAGAGAGAATGAGAGAAAATAATGATTTCTATTCATTGATGGGTAAGCTCCTCTATTTATAGTAGTGGGGGAAAATACAAGGGACTGAAATAGGCGATGTGGGACTAAAACCCACATAGCCGACTGTAGACATAATTACCCCTAACTAACTGTCTCTATAAGAGCAGTGATTTAAACCTAATAACATAGGAATTAAATTACCCCAAAAGGACCAGAATACCCCACGGTATTCTGGATTACATATTCCAACACTCCCCCTCAAGCTGGATTATACAAATAAGTAAAGAAAGAAAATCCAGCTTGAACTAATAAGAAAAAAACTCTATAATAATGCTAACACTCCCCCTCAAGTTGGCGCATACAAGGCACTAATGCCCAACTTGAACAAAGAGGGAAAAAACTAAGTTGTAGCAGAATCCAGCTTAAAGATGAATGCATCTCCCAAATAAACCTTCAAGAGCTTGGAAAAAAATAGGTCTTCAAAACCTGGGCAGACCTGATCAACAAACTTTCACCAATCTTTAACAGCTGTCCAGTGATGACTTTCTGACTGATAATCTTGAAGATAAACAACTAGGGCAGCAAGTAGATGAATCAAGTAGTGGAAAAAATCAACCCAACTGTAAAACCTCATATAGGCAGGCAATAACCAAACATCTTCAATACTTTAATACTTCAATCTCCCCCTTACGGCAAACTCAACCCAATAACAAAGTAGATACCCATTGGCAATGGTAAAAACTTTGATCTTCTATGTTTTACACCAAGTATTCCTGCAAGTTCTGCTTCTACAATGTCTGCAGGTGTACTGTACATAATACCCCCTCACGTGTAGTACACGTGGACATAACAAAGATGATGTAAGAGATAGGGCAAAAACATAATATTCCAGAATTTTCCAAGAGGTGGTAAGGGTAATGGAAAATGAAAAAATGGCAAATTAGAGAATACCATTAACTTCCAAAGGGGTTATGGGTATATGCCAGAGGTATGTTTTGGGAGGTAGTGAAGTGAAAAGAACAATGGGATAATGAACTATGGACAAAAACAATGCAACACAGTAATGTTCAACTTTTTTCAATCCATCAAACTAATTCCAAAACACCAATCTCCAATGATCAGATCTGAATTATAAAAAAACAGGTCTGATTTTTAGAAGGAGAAGGCACTATTCTTAAAAAACTTGATCGATCTTCACATAAAGAAGAACCAGTGTGCAAAATTCCAAACTATAAACTCCCACATGCTAAATAGAATTGACGAAGATATCTGGACAGCAATGGATGTAAGAAGCTTCAACAAAAACTTGGATTAGATCTGAATTAGTGAATAAGGCTAGGATCAAGCTCTCAAAGTAAGCCGGATATGAACCAAAAAAGCTTCACATAACTGAATAGGTTCGTAGTTGCAACTAATAACCTTGGAACGCACTGTTGTAATCCCAAATAAGCTAATCTCCAGGGCAGTAGATTCGAGTCTTCAATAATGAAAGAAATTCGATCTCCAATAGTAGGATACTCAGTCTCAATAATAAAGCAGCCGTAGTCCACATAAAGGCAGCAATAACATGTTAACCAGTCACGCTTACAGAAGCCAATCAATAGAACCAGCAAACATAAGATAATCACTCAGTAGATCCAATAGGTAGTTGAAGCAGCCAGCCACATAAGAACAAGGAAAATAGGTTGATAACTGGAAAAATCGAGCCATAAGAATGAACCTGAATTTTTTCCAAAAATAATTGATGAATGATGTTGAAATATGGGTTGAATACTCCTCTGATATGTATAAGACTCTCCTCAAAATATGAGCTTGATAGGAAAACCCTAACCCTAAAATCGATTGTTGTCAGGGTTTTAGAAAACCCTGAAATTGAGATCGATTTAGGGAAAGGGGGCTATAATTGCTGATGTAGACATGTAATAGATGCTGACCAAGGCTGCTAGAATGGAACCTCCAAGGTGAACAATCAATCTCCAGTAAGAGTGAGACCTGATCTTCAAAGGGGAGAGACTCCAAAAAATCACAGATGTAGAGCAGGGCAGCATTACAGCACTACACCAGCATAAAGGACCTTCTTCAAGCCTTGAACTAATGAAGGAGAGTTCTCTTTTAATGTTAGAACCGCCTCCAAAGCACTCAAACAGCAGCAAACATCCCTAGCCCAAATCGATTTTTATTAGGGTTTTGGAAAACCCTGAAAAGAAGAGATCGATTGGGGTAGGGGTCTTCAAAAAACTTGGATAGGTGCAATATTGAGGTCTATTGGTCCTTAAAGTGAGAGTAATCAGCCCTCCAAAAATTAGCAAAAACTGAAACCTGAAAGTCAAGGTTTTTGGCAGGTAACCAAATTAGTAGGTTAAGGAATTTTTGCTGTAGAAACAAATCCAGCCATCAGAAAGGGTCCGAACTTAGGTCGAGTAAGCTTGTAGTAATAGGGAATCACCCCCAAAAGATCAGTTGCATCTGAAAAAGGAAACACCAAAATCGATTGGAGTCAGGGTTTTGAAAAACCCTGACAAGTTGAGATCGATTAGGGTATTGTGGCTGGAATTAATTAAAGCTTGGAGAAAAAAGGAAATACGGAATTAGGATAATGGAATAGGGTAGAAAGGGGCTGGAGAATGGTGCATAGGGAGCTCCAATGGTGGAAGGTCAACCTTCAATAGTAATAGGAAGTCAATCTCCAAAAAATTCTGGAAAACCCCAAATTGCAAAGATGATTCTGGCAGTATTTTACTATAAAAAAGTAGATAGAAAGGAGGAGGGCAGCAATTAAATCATTGGTCAGGGATTTTACCTCATTAGTGCTGCCCCCTTACAAGGAGAAGAAGAAGAAAGCTAGAGAAAGAGAAGCCGAGAGAGAGAGAGAGAGAGAGAGAGAGAGAGAGAGAGAGAGAGAGAGAGAGGAAGGAGTGGTTGATTGGAGAGATGGAGTAGGGTTTTTTCTCTTTTTCTAACTGAGATCAGATCAGCTCTGATACCATGTTGGCTGAATCGTCGGTTAGAAAGAGAGAATGAGAGAAAATAATGACTTCTATTCATTGATAGGTAAGCTCCTTTATTTATAATAGTGAGGGAAAATACAAAGGGACTGAAATAGGCGATGTGGGACTAAAACCCACATAGCCAACTGTAGACATAATTACCCCTAACTAACTGTCTCTATAAGAGCAGTGACTTAAACCTAATAACATAGGAATTAAACTACCCCAAAAAGACTAGAATACCCCACGGTATTCTGGATTACATATTCCAACAGGATGACATCTCTACCTAGACTTGAAATTGTATATGATCGGGCAGAAACTTAAGAGACTGGCCTGCTGAATTTAGGTATAAAATCAATCATACATACAGAGTACAAAATCAATCATACATACAGAGTACATAAATAGAAGATACCTTCATGTGAACATACACTTAATGAACTATGAAATGCGTGCTGATAATGAAGAAGAAACACCAATCTTGCTCTCGTATGCTCACGATACTACTATTAAGTGTTTAGAATTTCTCAAATAACTGATTTATTCCGTGAGACTCACCAAAACACTTGTCATGTAGTCTAGCAAATAGGAGGAGATTGTCGTTTCTTTTCTCGTGACCTCAGTGTTTGGTCCGGACTACCTTGGGATGTCATCCGTAGAACTCATTGGAACCCTTACATGAAATACTGAGAGTGATCCTGAGTACCCTTACTGAGCCTATAACCTCACATGCCTCTTTAGAGTACCATTCCTAGGACTTGTCAGTAATCCTATTGGAAATTAGAAATTTATTTGGTGCTTAGGTCCAGTCATTGACCTTGTCCAATAGATGTTTCCTGACTCGTATCTAGATTCCATAGGGACGGTGAAAGATTGTAGGCACGTAGTGAGATTTAATTTGATTGCTCACCGTAACCGAAGAATGATTGAAAGAGATGTTTCAGACCTGGGGCTTGAGCGAGTGAGTAACAACCTTAGAGATTGAAGTTTATGAGAAATTTATAATAGGTGTTGGTATATCCAAGTGAGACTGATAGAAAAGTTGTGACTGAAGCTGAAAGATTTGATAATACTTTGCTCAACAATAAATATGAGTGGAGTAATGGGTCCCCGAATGTCCCCTCCGTTGTTGGAGTGAACAATAGGGATTCCATCAATATTCCAATTCATTTTACAGTTGAGTTAGGCATTGAAGAATCAGAAGTGGTAGTCAGCGACGAAGAAAAAGCCAAATAGAGCTAAGTGTGGTAGGGACCTAGATCACCTACCATACATATACTATAAAACAGTACTTAGTCACTACACCTTCCCCTAGATCCTTCTATGCTTTGTTAGTGTTTACGTTCCTTCAGCAATGGCCTTGTCACGATAATTCATTCCTAGTACAAACAGAGAAATAACTCTGCAATCATTCTTAGTCCAATGTTTGATATCAAATTCATTGGATAACCTCTAATTCAACAACGAAACTATTTAAGATACCTATTATCTTCTTAAATACCAAAAAAAATAAATAAGGAACATACTTATTTTCACATCAATAATTAGGTACCCTATGTAGTTTTTCAACTCTGCTTTCAACATCTAGTTAAACTTAAAATCCATTCAACCTAAATCATGTGATCAACTATTAATATACCCTTTCCTTCTAAATTAATAATTCCATTCGAAAATTGAACTTACATTATGCTAACCTTAGAATTACGATCTCAAATGATAAAAAAAAAAAAAAAAAACTCTAGGTTCCTCTTAAATACTCCAATCATATGTATAACTATACTTCGTATAAACATCTTAGGTATGTACCACATCAAACTTCCCACTAAGCTTAAATTTACTTGTGTGTTTATTTTATAATTGTATTGTCTATATAATTGTAATATGATCTCGAATACCTATATACTAGATAAATTGCCTAAACCAATATTAAAATCTTCTAGACCAGACCAAAGGTAATCATATTCAATTGTTATCGCCAGGTGCTCCTTGCAAGAAGGATGTCCTCACCCTTTCAGCTGACCAGCTACGTCAATTTTGAGGACGAAATTCCTTTTAAGGAGGGGAGAATGTGAAACCCGCCCAAAAAAAAAAAAAAAAAAAAAAAAAAAAAACTTTTGGAACCTGTGTAATTTCAGGTTCTGGTTCTCGCCCTTGGTTATGGAGGATTCCAGGGAATCTTCCCATCTTGTTCTTCTGGAGTCAGAGGACCCTAATGGAACCCCGCACTTAAGCTACCTGTGTCGGATCTACTGGCTGGACAGCATGTAGAACCTCTCCATCAATTAAACCTATTGTAGGTACGATTTGTTTGTATTTTATAATGTATTAAATTGACCAAATAGAGTTATGGAGGCAGTTTGGTAATTCAACTTTTGGGACCCACATCCCCTGTGGGGAATCCTATTTCCAACATTTACCCGAACCCGGATTACACCTGATGTCATATGACATCATTATGTAGTTAGAATACACTAATAGTTACAAAATTCTGTTAAAATCTGATTTAGGAATTAGTTTCTAAAAAACTGATTTTAGCTTTGATAGACAAACATGCTTTAATCAAACCACTATATATATCTAAGTGATTTGTACTATTCATAAATCCTAAAACATAAGAAACGATTCTGCCTTAGAGGAACTTTGTAAGGCTTAGAAAAGAAAGGATAAAAGAGAAGATGAAGAAGGGAGAAGAGTACCTTATGTCAGGGCTTTGGTTCTCTACTTGGAATTGCAGCCTGGGTGTTCAATTGGAGTCCTTGTGGCACAATTCAAGACTGCTGTATACTGAATCCAGGTAAGCCTTGAAAAATCCTTGCTGTTCCCATCTCTATCTTCCCTAAATTCTCTCTAATTTCAGTCCTAACCCCATGGCAGCCATTAAAGCTTAGAGAACCAAGCTTTATTAATAAAATTCTGCTTATATTAGACTGTTTAGGGTTAATTGGTGTTCAATTGCACCTGAAACCTTAGGCTGTCTCCCCTAATGAACCTAATTTCTGCTTCTATTGACCTAATGATAAACCCTAAAGCAATCTATTTGGATTTATTTGGTAAAATCCCCAAATTGAAGTCAAATTCTGAAATGAGACTCCCTAAGAGGCATGACCCACCTTAGAATAGGTCTAAAACATGAAATTGGGTCTGTGCATGTGAAGATCCATACACTTAGAGCAAAACCCCCAAATGTGCCCCTTGAACCGGATGCAAAACCAGGGTTTGAACCGGTCGTCCGGTTCAGGTGCCCTGTGAATCCGGTTTAGCCAAAATGGACCAAAATCCCCTTGACCCCTGGCTGTATTCTGACCCCAAAACTTGGTGATTTTCTACTGTTTAGGGATTGTTTTAGCCTGTTCTTTGCTGATCTTGTCTATGTTGCTGGGATCTTTGGAGGGTAGTTGTTTAAACCTGATCTACAGATTCAGGTAAGGGAATTTTGACTTATTTTATGTGTGTTTTTTACGTAATTCTAGTTTATTCTGTGTGCCATGTCATGTTTCATCAACAATACACTGTCCATGTAGTTTCTTAGCTTATTTTTCCTTTGCACTAGTTTGCATGTGATTCTAGGCTGTGTTGAGGAAAAGTCTTCATACATAAACTCCGATCATCTATTATGATGATTTATATGTTTTGATGATAACAAATAAATCGAATTGTACTAACTCTTGTTTAAGATGTTTAGATAAGAGCATAGCACTAAGTGAGGGGGAGCACTCAATTCAAGAGATTGATGCTCAAAGCAAATTGAACCTTGTCCAATTTTTCAAGACATCGAAGAATCATGAAGAATGAAGAACAAGTTTTAAAGACAAAGATCAAGACAAGTTAGAGGAACTCACTTTGAAGACATTCATGTAAAGAAGTGAAGTTCAAGACTTAAAGAAGATTGAAGACTTAGAATTGTGCTATGTTGTTAAATCATGTGTTAAAGACATAATCAATGTATCGCACACACTCACGCATAGATATATGTAGTGTGACCCTAGGAGGTTGTTTTAGACTCTTCCCACATGGACTAAAACCAAAGAAATTGGCTCGGACTTGTCCAATGGAATCGACCCAAGTTAGTCCAACCAAGGACTTATATTTGTTCAGCAAAACAGCTGATTTGGCATACCGAATCCAGATCCAGCATGCTGAATTCCATTTTTCTTGCAAAACACAATCTCAGGGTTTTGCTCACAGAGAGGAAACGGAATGCTCCGAATCTTGATCCGGCATAATGAATCACAATCTAGCATACCGAATCATGATCCAGCATACCGAGTTGGCTTTTGACCATTATGAATTAGTCGTTGGTCAACGGATATTCCATGATCCGGCATACCGAATTGGGAAACGGCATACCCGATCAAGACAGATTTGTATCCGAAATTAGCAATGAACCTTAGATGCTTTGAGCACCTTTGCCTATAAATATGTAAGCTTAATTAAGCTAAACACAATTAATAAAAGCTAATCAAAGGCATCAAAAGGCATTACTACTTGATCATCCAAAGCATTGAAGTGTGCATTGTTCATCAAGCATTCGATCAAGTACATTCCCTCACTAGCTCCTTCATCACACTTAGCTTAAGCTTCAAGTTGAAAGGTAGCATACACTACTAAAGTTGAGGTAACTCTAATCTTTAGTACCCTTTATTTTAAATGGTAGTTTGAGTCCTCTTACTTGGAATCAAGATTTGTACGAGTTCTCTTGCTCATACTCAAGATTTCTTTTAGTGGAATTCTCTCTAAGGTGAGAGGAGTGGACGTAGGCAAGTTTTGGCCGAACCACTATAAATCTTGGTGTTATTGTTGCAGTTTATTTGCTTTATTTTACTGACATTTTTAATTCCACACAAGCTTTTATATTCCACTACTTTCACCTATTCACCCCCTCTAGGTGAATTCACATTTGGCATCAGAGCGGGAGCTCAAGATCGTGATTTTTATAATCCAATTAAGAGTTTAAGACCATGGGATCCTCTGTCAATCGCAAGGTTGAAGGATACAATATTATCCGACCCCCCTTCTTTGAAGGTGAAGGATTTTCCTATTGGAAGAATCGCTTCAAGAACTTCGTTTGTGCCAATAACATTGATGCATGGGAAGTCATTGAGAATGGACCAAACAATATAAACAAACCCAAAGAACAGTGGACTCCAGCTGACAAAGCAAAAGTCCAACTCAATTATGTAGCCATTAGTTGCATCCAATGTGCTTTGGGAGAGAAAGAATATAATAGGACATGTATGTGCGACTCTGCTAAGGAGATGTTTGACAAGCTCATTATAACCTATGAAGGTACTTCAGAGGTCAAACAATCTAAGATTGATATGCTTGTAATTGAGTATGAGTTATTTAAAATGAAAACTGATGAGGACATATATGCAATGTTTACACGTTTTTCTAGCATTGTAAACAAGCTGAAAGGTTTAGGGAAGATCTACTCCATTGGTGAAAATGTTCGAAAGATATTGAGATATCTTTCAAAGGAATGGAGACCCAAGACTACAACATTAAAAAAATCTAAGGACATTGACAAATTGAGTCTAGACGAGCTGTTGGGGTCACTCCAAACCCACGTGATGGAACTAAAACTGGACACCAAGGGGATTGAACCAAAAGAACCGAAGAAGAAAGTTGTAGCATTCAAATCATATGAAATCAGTGATGATGAAGAAGAACTATCCGATGACGAGATCGAATATCTCTCAAAGAAGTTCTCAAAGTTCCTAAAGAACAAAGGCAAAACCTCATTCAACAAGAGGAGACTCTCAAGAGACCTAAAAGGTAAAAATGTTTTTAAAGAAAATAATGACTCTTCTTCAAAAGACATTGTTTGCTATGAGTGTAGGAAACTAGGACATTTTAGGGGAGATTGCACAAAGATAAAGAAATACAAAAAAGTATACAAAGCCGAACACTCATTCGATTCAAGTGATGAAGAAGAGGAAGACGAAGAATCTCAAGAAGAAGAGCAAACCAACCTTGCATTTGTGGCTATTGAAGATGAAGAAAATGAAAATGAGGTAACCCCCACTTCTCCATCTCATAAGGATAAGGATTTTCTAGAATTAGAAGAAGCCTTTGAAGACCTCTACCAAAGTAGCATGAAATTAGCTACTACTAAAAAGAATTTCTTAAAAGAGATAAATACCCTCAAAGACCAAAACACAATCCTAACTTCTCAAGTTAACAACTTAGAAGAAGAAAAAGAGAAGTTGTGTAAAGACTTAGAATCTTTTACTAATGGTAAAAAAACTCTTGATATCTTACTTGGAACTTCATCTAAAGTACCTTTCAATAAAGAAGGGTTAGGCTATGGTTTGGATAACAATTCAAAACAAACCCAAAAGCCAAGTTCAAGAAAGATAGCAAGCAAGGGAGCAAAGAAAAATAAATATTATAACTACTGCAGAAAGAATGGACATTCTCTTAAGGAATGCTATTCCAAGAAGAAAAGTCCTCAAGCTAAGAAACCCAATCCCAAAGGGGAGACTCAAAGTTCAAATACCCCTCAAATTGTTATATGCAATAATTGCAACAAAAGGGACATTCAATTTGGGATTGTCATGATAATCGATGGAGAAATCAGTACATGGGATCAAAGAATACGAATCAAGCGTATTACAAACCTAGAAGACCTTATTATGGTGAATATCAGAGAGACTCTCCTAAAATTCAAAGACCACATAAGGTACCCCAATACCAAAGACGTTGGAACCCCCAATCATACCCAAATTGGTATGGTAACCAAAAGGTTTGGAAACCAAGAGAAAAGTATGATACTAACATTGATGGACCCAACACAAAATGGGGACCAAAATTTTATTAAGTTTTTTTTTCGTTTCTATCCTCGCTTTTTGATAATGCCAAAGGGGGGAGAGAAATGGGGAGAAAAAATTGTAGTTTTCTCTTTGAACTTATTATGCAATTAATGTTATACATTTCTTGAATATTGCATTATTTTCGGTCAATATTTGTCATCATCAAAAAGGGGGAGATTGTTGAGGAAAAGTCCTCATATATAAACTCTAATCATCTATCATGATGATATATATGTTTTGATGATAACAAATAAACCGAATTGTACTAACTCTTGTTTAAGATGTTTAGATAAGAGCATAGCACCAAGTGAGGGGGAGCACTCAATTCAAGAGATTGATGCTCAAAGCAAATTGAACCTTGTCCAATCTTTCAAGACATCAAAGAATCATGAAGAATGAAGAACAAGTTTTAAAGACAAAGATCAAGACAAGTTAGAGGAACTCACTTTGAAGACATTCATGTAAAGAAGTGAAGTTCAAGACTTGAAGAAGATTGAAGACTTAGAATTGTGCTATGTTGCTAAATCATGTGTTAAAGACACAATCAATGTATTGCACACACTCACGCATACATACATGTAGTGTGACCCTAGGAGGTTGTTTTAGACTCTTCCCACATGGACTAAAACCAAAGAAATTGGCCCGGACTTGTCCAATGGAATTGACCCAAGTCAGTCCAACCAAGGACTTACACTTGTTCAGCAAAACAGCTGATTTGGCATACCGAATCCAGATCCAGCATGCTGAATTCCATTTTTCTTGCAAAACACAATCTCAGGGTTTTGCTCACAGAGAGCAAACGATATGCTCCGAATCTTGATCCGGCATACCGAATCATAATCCAGCATACCGAATCATGATCCAACATACCGAATTGGCTTTTGTCCATTATGAATTAGCTGTTGGTCAACAGATATATTCCATGATCTGGCATACCAAATTGGGAAACGGCATACCGGATCAGGACAGATTTGTATCCGAAATTAGCAATGAACCTTAGATGCTTTGAGCACCTTTGCCTATAAATAGGTAAGCTTAATTAAGCTAAACACAATTAATAAAAGCTAATCAAAGGCATCAAAAGGCATTACTACTTGATCATCCAAAGCATTGAAGTGTGCATTCTTCATCAAGCATTCGATCAAGTACATTCCCTCACTAGCTCCTACTCACACTTGGCATTAAGCTTTAAGTTGAAAGGTAGCATACACTACTAAAGTTGAGGTAACTCTAATCTTTAGTACCATTTATTTTAAATGGTAGTTTGAGTCCTCTTACTCAGAATCAAGATTGGTTGAGTCCTCTTGCTCGGAATCAAGAGTAGTTGGTTGTGTGAGTCCTCTTGCTCTCAATCAAGAGTAGTTGAGTCCTCTTGCTCTCAATCAAGATTAGTTGAGTTCTCTTGCTCTTAATCAAGATTTGTACGAGTTCTCATGCTCATGCTCAAGATTTCTTTTAGTGGAATTCTCTCTAAGGTGAGAGGAGTGGATGTAGGCAAGTTTTGGCCGAACCACTATAAATCCTAGTGTTATTGTTGCAATTTATTTGCTTTATTTTAATAACATTTTTAATTCCGCACAAGCTTTTATATTCCACTACTTTCACCTATTCACCCCCCTCTAGGTGAATTTACATTAATTGTTGGGAGTGACCCAAAATGCCCTGCCCAGATTCCGGCTTGGGCGAGGGAGCGATGCGCGTTGGCTAGTGTGCAATAAGGAATTAAAGTTGCACCTTCCCTGACAAGGCGTCTTTTGGGCGATTGGCAAGCGTTTAATCCTACAATTGGTATTAGAGCAGGTGGTCGCAAGTTCGAGTCTCCCCGGTGCCATGGGTGCTCTGTTATTGGGCGTGCATTTGGGGGGGGGGGATTGTTAGGAGTAACCCAAAATGCCCTGCCTAGATCCCGGCTCGGGCGAGGGAGCGATGTGCGCTGGCTGGTGTGCAATAAAGAATTAAAGTTGCACCTTCCCTCTCAAGGCGTCTTTTGGGGGATTGGCAAGCGCTTAATCCTACAGGCTGCATTGGCATCTTGCATTTGCATTGATATTTATTATTACTGTTTAATTGATGAAAGTGAAGTACTGTTTATTCTTACAACTCAGCTATCCATACATGTTTCTTCATGTATAGATTGCACTGGGCTAGGTTTTTATATCATAACCCAGTACTACGCCCCTTACCAACAGGGGGTGAGGTATTGGACAACCCGTGGTACAGTCGAAGGGTATGCCGGGGTACCATTCATTGTCCCATGTTAGCGTGTGTGCTCCGCTGTGGGAACAAATAGTAGGGTTGGTCATTGGGGGTCTGTTGGGTTGGCTGCCTGGTGATATGCTTTCCTGGCAGGTCCTCACCGTGGTAGAATGGTTTCGCTCGGGTGACTGACGTCTGGTTATGTGTTTCCGGGACCGAGGTTAGCATCTACCACAGTAGTACTTAAATCTCATGAGACTTAGTATCCATGTTAGGAGCATGCTAGATTAGTACATTCATCATGAATTATTGTGTTGTGTTTTGCATGCATTTCCTTACTGGGCTCAGTTAAGAGCTCACCCCTGTGGATATCCTTATTTTTCAGGTGATTTAGTTACTTCTAATGTTGGATTTGCGGCGCTGGAGTTTGAAGTGCACGATGCTTCGTGCGCATGTGATGATTGCGCATTTCTTTGATATTGGCTTGACAATACAGGCTATCTCCCCACTCTCTTATGCCTTATAAACACTTTGTATAGTTATAGTGTATTTCTTGTATAGTTTTACCTTGTAGTACTTTGGAGAACTGTATAGTAATATCACAAGCTTTATCATTTATATAAATGAAATATCATATAGACTTCTCTTATTACTGATGTTACCTTTATTATTTAATTGTTTCCGCTGCCTCTGATTACTGTATTTGTGAGCAATGATTGTAAATAGGGTATTGCACTTGAGGTCCTTGGGGATTGGTTGGATGTCAGAGACATCCCGCCACACTTGGCCCTTATTAACCGAGCTGGGGTGTGACAGTAATTGGTGTGAATCTGTGGTTATTGGATTTTCAACAATAAAATGAAAAATAAAGAAAAAAGAATAAGAGGTAATTTTATTGGAGTCAACAGCCATAGAACTCCAGTAATCAGCAGCTAGAGGCCTTCAGAACTTCAGCACCTTTGGGAATGAAGTGCTTGGATGATGGACAATACCATTTCCTAAAAAAAGCAGATGTCTTCATTGACTGTCGCATTGGATACTGCTCCTTTTTAAATAATATTTGGTTCATGTTTTGGCTCAAATTCCAGTCTAGAAATAATGAAAGATGCTTATAAGCCATTATTTATATATTAAACAAAAGGAAAACTGATTTAGAACTCCTTGCTACATTGACAACTTCTACCAGTTTCATCAGAAACCGTTTCCTCGTTGTTTTTAATTAGGAGTTTATGTGAGTCACTGGTTATAAGGCCTGTGATTTTACCTTCTTATGTTGTTTTGATTTAGTTAGTTTGACTACATTCTTTCTTATGCTGTCTCGTGGTAAATTTTCTGTTCAATGTCTCAGGTACACCAAATATACTATCACATCATTGGAGAAAATGCACAAACCTAAACTTTTTGTTGAGCCAGATCTCGGGATACCACTTGACCTACTTGAAATCAGTGTATACAAGTATGTGTTGTACAATAAATCTTTATTTCTTTTCTGTTGAAGATGACAAACCCATCATCTTTCTGATCATAAATTGAATTCCTTCACCAGTCCTCCCAGAATAAGACCTCCCCTTGCTCCAGAAGATGAAGAACTGTTACGTGATGGTGATTTAGTAACCCCTGTGAAACCAGATGGAATTAGAAGAAAAGAGCGGCCTACAGATAAAGGTTTTTCTTGGCTTGTTAAGACACAATATATTTCTCCTCTTAGCATGGATGCAGCAAAACAGGTTTTCACATGCTTAAGCTTATCAAATTTAATTTTTCTCAAGGATATGGCCTTGTAAATGAATATGTTATTGACTACAGTCCCTAACTGAAAAGCAAGCCAAAGAACTACGAGAGACAAGGGATGGCCACAATCTTTTGGAGAATCTCAATAACAGGTTTGTTTCATTTGGACTCAATCGTTATAATCAATGTCCGTTACTGTATATTTGGTTTTCCTATCTGTTTCTCTTGCTATATACTTAAACATTAAATCTATTTCAGGGAAAAACAAATCCAGGCAATTGAAGCTTCATTTGAGGCATGCAAGTCACTTCCAGTGCATGCAACCAATAAGTCATTGCAACCTGTTGAGATTCTGCCACTTCTACCTGATTTTGATCGGTACAGACTATACTTTTGCTACCGTGTAATGTTTGTTTGCCTAACATGTCTATTCTACTCCGGTTTGGATGCTAACATGCATCTGATTGGTTGCTTATTCTATTTCGATTTGGATCATAGTTATCAAGGTGGCAACGTGACCACGGCGTTTGAGGGCCTTCATAAGCGCCTTGGTGATAGGGCGGCCGCAAGGCATCGCCTTGGCGAACAAGGCGTTCTAGTGTTCTTTTTTTATATAACCATTTTATTTGGCACAAATAGCATATTAAAAATTATATAATTCTACTTCTTTACTAAATAAATATTAAAGAGTCAAACCAATGCAAGATATTCATCAAAAAAACAAATTAACAAACTAAGTTCTTCATATTATCATATCAATATAGCATATAAATATGAAACAACATTATAAATTATTAAATATAAAGAATGAAGGGTTGGTAAATTATTATACTTACCTCTATGCTGCCAAAATGAGTGCCTAGGCCCTAAGGTCATCCACTATATTTCTACTCATGTGACCTTGTCAGTCAATATTTAGTACATAAATAAAGTGTAAGAAGTAAGAAGTAAGAAGTAAGAAGTAAGAAGTTAAGAACCAAGAATTAAAAAGTATCTAAAGTAAGAATCGATAAGCCAAATTTATGGAAAAGAAATAATTTGGGGTGATCTAAATCCTGAATCATTCAAAAAATCATAAAATAAAATATAAAATAACCTAAAATAGTAAAATGCCAAAATTAAGTGATCATTAAAGCTTAAACATTCAAATACTTGAAGTAAAGAAAAGTCTAAAAAACAATCCAAAATCCAATCCAAATTGTTCAGTAAAGTACTTCACTACTTCAAATTTCAATCATGTATATTTAAATCTTCTTCTTCTTCCTTATGTTGCTCGCCCGCAGCATCACTTCTATACCATAATCATCCTCAACATTTTCATCATCACGCACGTCCTGTTCCTTCAACTCCAATTCCAGTTCTTCATCTGAAGACTCCTTAGCCTTCCCCCTACCACGCCATGAATAAGAGACAATGGCTGGAACCGCTCCATTGGTTGATGGTCCAGACCTCATTGCTCTATTGGCGCCATGAAATGATGAAGATGCCCCAGCTATTGTTGATACAGTTTCCAATTGAGATCATCCCCAGGATGAACTAATTTATCATCTGATGCGCCAGTCATCCACACTACTCCAATCTAGCTCATCAAGCACCAGTGGATTATAATTTTGCATTGTTCTTTTCTTTCTTGGAACCTTACTTGAAGACGGTGGTTATACTGGATGTAGATAAGATCATTTAAACGTTGATGCTCTAACATATTTCTCTTCTTGGTGTGAATTTGAAGAACAATTAACAATATTAAAATATCACTTTTTATTCTTCAAGCCATTTTTTCATAAAACCACACAAAAAACAAAAAATAAAAAATAAAATTAACCTAGTACTAAAGTACTCACAAACTCAAATATGCTCCAATTGCGCTCACAACCAGAAGATGAGCAACAAAGACTAAGTAAGCGCTTTGCAAGCTTTATAAGCCTTGGTGTAGAGCTTCCATGTTTTTCCCACCAAACAACTATAAATATATATAAGAAAAAATATAGATTAAATTAAAATCAACATACAAAGTACAAAGAAGTGAAACAACTAAACAATATAAATTAAAAAGAAAAATTCTTACTAGGATTCAATTTGTCCCTTTGTCTAATCGCCATCTCCTTTGCAAAAGTTCCTCTACTTCCAGCATAATCAGCAAACTGTTCACTGATATTGTTTTGCAAGGTTGTATCAGGCACCATCCTTGCAAGAATATCATTAAAGATATCATTTGCTTTATGCATCAAGGAGTTGGCTAAAGATTCATCTGATTCCATCTCAATTGCATTAACGAATTTGTTTGGATTGAGGAGAAATGCAACCAAATATATTGGTTTCTCCATCTGATGTGTCCAATGCCTATCAATAATCTTTATAATCTTCTTCCATTTTCTTTCTATGTCCTTAAAATTTGATTTTATGTTCTTGTTATGCCTCAAGTGATTCACTTTGTGGAGATGTGGAATACTGGAATCAATATGCTGATCAATTATGTTCATACGATCAGTCAACTGTTTCAGCTTGTGAATCACTTGTTCAATTGATCTGAAAGTTTGATTTGGAGTATTAAGCTACCCTCAAACATGGCTATGATACCAAAATAGTGGGATCTTGGTTCATTCCTTGCAACAAAATTAGAATCCTCAATATACAGAGTCACAGGGAGGTGAGAAAACAACCAGAATTGAGAAATTTTAATAACAATGGAAGAAGTAAGAAAGATAAGAAAATATGACTTGAGGAGTCTCACCCGCTCCCCCCCCCCCTCCCAAGCCTAGGCTAGTATCTCACTAACCACCCCAACCTCTCACTAGGAATTGCTTCTCACTTCTGCTCAGTCTCTCACAGAAGAATGGTATAAACCAAATTTCATTCAAATTCTTACCGGCAGCCATTTTTATAGAGAGGCTAGGATGGTTCTAGACCCTCATTGGGGCTTTCTCCTAGACTTGATGTCCTGTATATTTCCAAGGACTTACGGGACTCTTTTTAAGATATTTAATGACTTCACATTTTCAAGGTCTTCCACAACTAACACTGAAACCAACCTATTGAGATCCCCAAGACTTTGCAACTTTATAGGACTAAATACAACTAGTTATATTCGTATGGCCAGTTACCCCTCATATATGGGCTTTCTAAATAGGCCAATACAATAGAAACCGTTAAAATTTCCAGTCCAACCCTTATAACCGGCTACTTATTTAACCCATTGAACCTGGATTTGGGTTTGTTCCAATGTGAATGCTTGTGCTGGAACCTCTCTCTACATCAGTTTGGGACTGTTTCTGACATTAAATATTTTTCTGTTGGTTGTTATTTGGGGT
Source organism: Telopea speciosissima (assembly GCF_018873765.1). NCBI lineage: Eukaryota > Viridiplantae > Streptophyta > Magnoliopsida > Proteales > Proteaceae > Telopea > Telopea speciosissima. Next base: position 12,925,860 of record NC_057926.1, read on the forward strand.
GCTTGTTGAATTGATTCAATAGACATATGAGCTATGAATCATCACCTGCAATTTCAGGTTGATTGGTGGGCTATTGAGAGAGTTGTCTCTTTTGAACCAGACTCTGGTTTTCCACTCTTGCTGGTCATTCATGAAGTTGAAGGCATTCTGTCTTCATATTTACAAGTAGGTCCAATTTCTTGATAATTAATCATAAGCCCTTTGCCTTCATAAGTTTATTCTGTTTTATCCCCATTGTTATAATTTCAGAAATGACCTTCTCTTCTAACTTTCATGCCCATTCTGTCCTTGCTCTTGTTTTTACCTTTCTCAATAGGGGTCTGTATTTCTGAATTTCTACAGAATTGCCATTATACTTTAAACATTGATATTTATCATTCCTGTTGGCCCATAGCAACCCAAAAGTAGGGTTTTGGAACCTGGGGTTACATTAGACTCAGTTTTAGAAGAATTGGTCTCAAATATGCAATAACTTAGGGTTGTTAGGTTACTGAACAACCTTTCTATTGCCAGCAATAACCAAAGTACATGGCAAACTTGAAAATGAATTAGGTTACTGAACAACCTTTCTATTGCTAGAAATAACCAAAGCACATGGCAAACTTGAAAACGAAGCCAACAGATGAGGATTTCTCCACTATCCGATTATTTTTCCAGGCAAGAATCAAGCCCTTGCAAACTTTGTCACACCTCGCTCCCTACACCTAGGGACGTGCGATTGGAATACCCCGGTATTCCACACTAACCCCAAGGATTTACACTTTATAGTGCCATTATCACTGATTCCACATAACAAATCAAATAAGAGTGTGTGCAGAAGCTATATAACATTTATAAATTATCAGACTGCGGAGGCTAAACATGTGATATCATATAATAACTAATAAGTGGCATCTTATTCTATCACGTTAAAGTTTGTAAAACATTAACTAGTAATAAGTAAATACAAGTAGATGAAATTCCCAAAAGTTAAATCGTAATTAAATACATCAATCTTCAGTAAACATCCCAAAACTCATGTGGGCTTCAAGCCCGTACTAAGCCACGCCATGAGTACAGGTCTCACTAGCGCACTCCGGTCCATGCTCCTTCTCGCTAGGAACATCCCAAGCGCCGTAGCCATCAACTTACAAATACGCCGAATCACCATTAGTCGGTACCATCATACCTGCAACTATATCTAAAAAGAGAGGTCCCTTGAGGGATGAGCTTCCAACTAAGCCCAGTGAGCAATTAGATCATACAAGCATACGCAAACAATTATGAATGCACAATCCATCAGGACGCAAACAAAAAATGATTGACGAATCCCACAACGTCCAATACTACCAGGATAATTTGTGCATCAAATTCAGTTTACAGTCATGCACATGAATGGATTCCAGTTTTAGTATGCATCCACCTAACAATCAAATTGCCTAAGTCCATGAGGTAAAGTGCTATTGCAACATCCCTTAGGTACCATCCCCGGCCCCAGAGTCAAAACACGATGACAAATCGACGATATTAACCCGAGTTGCGGTTGGAAGCCTACGAGACCGGACCCCGTCAGGTTGTCTGCAAACCCCCGATATAACCCAAGCTCTCACCAAATACGTGGTCTGTTGAGAATGGCACCCCAGTCCATCGGAATTCACCATCGTTTATCCAACACCTTTCCCCCTGTTGGTAAGGGGTGTAGCACTGGGGAGATGTAACCCTAACCATGCATCTAGAAGGAAGGGTGCATGCTCACGTATAAGCCAAAGGTTGAATCCATAGTACTGAAATCAAGGTCGACCCGGCTATCCTCTTACCCCCTCTAGCTTACACATGCACATGCGAGAGTACGGCGGATGTGATACCGAATAACGATCGGCCCGGTCACAAACCCGTACACTCATGACGATCCCAAGTTCGGTGCACACTCACGACACTTGGATCCCATACACACATTCATCATACACATCGCATATCCAACACATAACCATCATTCATTTCTACATCTCATCGCATAACAGTTATGAAATCACAACTCATTCATATCTCAACATATAAACAATATCCGCATTCGCGATAATAGTTCAAGTATAATTGTAATTCTCTAAACAACTAGCATTCATCATGATAATCTTAAACCATTCTTACCATGATGCATCATTAGTAACATGCATCAAAATTAGCATAGATCGTCATATCATTTATCACATACATGCATGAATGGCATTCCACACAGGTCATCACAAAAATATTCCGTAAATTAAGTCCAAGTATCTAATGCACTCACAATCATTGAAGCGTAAGCAACACGGGTTCCGTGTAGTATACGCCTTCCGCCGTAGGTGTACGTTACCCTAACATGTCCATCAACAATCATACAATAGGTGAGAGAAGGCTTGGGCATCAAGTTTGAAGTCAAAACCCAAGCTAGCATTCATTGGCCTGAGTGGATGATGGGATAGATTGGATTGTGTGCATCGTCCGCAGACCAGCGGACTGTGCAGGCAGCAACTCAAATGAATTAGAGCGGACAATGTCGTGTCGCAGGCTGCATCGTCTGCTCAGGCCAAATTGGCCGCAATTTGGCTTGAGCTCGATCCAATTCTTGGTCAATGGCCCTGGGGCCAGCAAGGTTCTATGGGGACGTGTTCATAGCCTCCAAGGAAGCTAGTACACCAGGGGATTCAATCCCATTGAGGTTCCATAGTTTGGATTAGGTCCTAACATCAAGGTTTCTCCAATCTTGGAGGTTCTACTATGGGGTTTCATGCAAGATGGGCATAAATCAAATCCCAATGACCTATCTTGAAGGAATCTTCCATTTGATGTATCTTTCAGCTCTTTGATTCTTCAAGCACACGGAAGACTGTCTTCAATAGTTCTTTTTTCAATCAATATGCTTTGTTCGTTCTTCAATTTTACCTCTTCAGCAGCTTGGGTAACATATTTCTCTAGCACATTTAGCACACACATTAGTGTAGCCAAACACACATCACACAATGGTTTTCATATCCAAAACTTATAATATATAAATGGAATCTTCTGGTTCCAACAAGAGCCATTCTTCTAAGATAGACTACCAGTTTGTGCCTGAATAAACTGAGGTCATCTCATCATGATCCTGTCTTGCACATGCCCAAGATCCCATATCTTCAGTCTTGAAGTAGTACATGCTTCTCTATCAAAGACTTGTCTTCTTCAGTAAACCCCACTCAATGACAAAGGGAACCATTGTAAACAAAGTATTTCCTGGTAGTCTAATAAGGATGAGGGCCAAGCTGGCAAAATGAAACATTGTATCTATAGGGCTTAGCAATTCACTACAAAATGGTCCAAGATAATAATATCAAATGGTACTTGCTGCCAAATGAGAAGTTCAGTTCTTTCTTCCTGTCAATGCACAAGGCATCTTTTGGCTGTGTGCAAGAGCATTGTTACTTAGCTTGAAAATACTTATGTTGCTTTTGTATTGGGAAGCAGAATACTCGATACTTTTTGGGATTTTTTAGCTGACGTTGTATGAAGATGGGTTTTTTAATTTTAAATACTGGTCCCGACTTTTGAGGACTCTATTTTGGTTATATAGCATCCTTGTATTGGTTGCACAATTTTAAAATTTTGTTTATCATTAATGATATTCTTGCTTACTCTCAAAAAGAGAAGAAGAGAATTGTTACTTGGGATATCAAATATTATGGTGGTATTGTCCAATGTCTGAACAGCAGAACCATTCACATTTCTGTTGTTGTTCCCCCTGGGTGGAGTGGTATACACATAACAATATATGTGAATGCCTTCTTGATATGTGATATGTGTATTTGTGAAACCAACCGTTTTCTTCAATTAGACTTCTTATTTTATTGAAATCAACAATTTTAGTGCCAAACCTGAACATCAATAGTTTTTAGGCTTGCAGCTGAAACCAAGCAGTCGATCAATTACCAATTTAAACTTACCTATTACCAACAGGCAACAGGTCATACCTCAACATCTAATACTTTTCAGTTCCCGCAAGACTCGTTCCCACTACATTCAGCATCAACCTTACACTGCTGCTAAGCTGCAACAACCCAAACAAAACCATTATTTCCATTTCTTAAAGCTGCCAAAATGGAAACAAAATCAAGCCATATAGAGATTAGAGACACTTCTAATGGAACTAATGGAAACAAGTACTCAAAGCTCTCTTTCTTGGGCTATGGACTGATTTCAACATTTTGAGACTATCTACGCTGCCATCATGTTATGAAGTTGGCCATTTATTTTGGATGACGGAGACAGTTATCTTTTAAATAGACGAGGGAGTGGAGAACGGTAAAAGGGAGAGAGAGCAAGAAAGGAAAATGGGAATCTTGGTCATTCTTCAGGCTAATGGTTTCAGTCCAACATTTTTCTCTATGATTTGTGTTTGAAAGAAAATGAAATATAATATGAAAAAATACATTTAAATATCTGATGTGGGAATCTTGTGGCACCTATAGTACTGATTGTTCTGCCAAAGAAAAGACTAATGATGTTTTTATTGTTCCACTGAATAATGAACAATTTGGTTGATCAACAGTAAAATAACTTTTTTTTTTTTCAATTATTTGTTGAAAAATGTCTAAGATGTCTTAAAACTCTGCTCATTTCTTCCAAATGGCACCATTACTATTATATTTTTATCACATTTGGTGAACACAAACATAGCCATATTTCCTTGCTGACTTTTTACTGATCGAACCATAGTGTGATGCTGCACCAGGTACAAAGATCAGTTTGTCCTGGCGGCCTTTGATAGTGATCCTACAGCTGATTCAGAAGTCTATAATAAGTTGGACAGATCAGTCCGTGACGCCCATGAATCACAGGTTGGTTCATTATCATGTTTAAGATGCTCAATGAGTCAATGTTGTCTCAATATACTTTAGTAGATTCTTGATCAAGTTCAGTTAGCTAGAATCAGTCAAGTAGGTAAAAATTTACTTGTAACTTGTCAATTTCAAAAAAGATCAACGTGTCAGCTTTATGCTCCTTGAACTTGCATATTTTTATCTGGAGTTTGTTTATGCTCTCAATAGTCCCTGTATCTTAGTTATGTGCCTGCTCTCACTTTTTCCCTTTGATGGTGTGGAGTGGGAATTTTTTTGTTGAAGTCGGTCCTTCCTTTTAGTGTTTTCTAAGACCTAATTTTTCTTTCCAACATGTGAATATGTTGTTTGTTATTCGTGGATGCTGGAGCCTGGAAGTGTATATATTTTTTTCATATTAATAGTTGGGAGAGCCCAATGAACACCCTCCATTTGAGTGCCTGAAGTCTGTTGTATCCTCTCAAGTGATCATTTTTAATTATGAGCCTAAAATGTGTTAATATTAATTCCTCCTTTTTGCTAAACTCATCTTGCATTCCCCATAACAGGGAATTATGAAGAGTTTTGTGGGAAATGGTTCTGATCCGTCAAAGCCTGAAAAGTTTTTGGCATATATGGTGCCTTCACCAGATGAGGTAGTTCTTCTGAACCTTTGACTTCAAGTCCTTGAAGATTGCAAAGTTTTTCCATCAAGTGTTGTGAAGTTGCTTGGTTCAAGTTGCTAAGTTGCTCCTTGATGAAAATTTGATGTGTTTGGCATCTCTTCTTAGTCATTTATCTGTGGTTGCAGATATCAAAGGATTTGTATGATGAAAGTGAAGATATCTCATATAATTGGGTTAGAGAATACCATTGGGATGTGAGTGCCACATATTCTGATTTTTCTTTCAAGCATGCTAATTAATTTAAATTTGGTACTAGAAACTTTCCTTTGATGATGAGACAGGTAAGGGGTGATGATGCTGACGACCCAACAACATATCTTGTTACTTTTGATGGAGATGCAGCACGCTATTTGGTATGAAATTGGTCAGGGTTTTATAATTTATTCTTACGTGAGATGACACTGCTATTTACTCATACTCCAATTATGTTGCAGTCTCTTCCCACAAAGCTTGTTTTAAGAAAAAAGAGGGCAAAAGAGGGAAGGTCCAGTGATGAGGTTGAACATTATCCCATACCTTCAAGAGTGACTGTTAGGCGGAGATCCACCGTAGCTGCAATTGAACTGAAAGATCCAGGAGTAATTTCTTGAAATCATTTAATCTTTGTTGTTCTTCTGTCGTGTGGGGGTTGTCTACCCCCCCCCCCCCCCCCAACAACCAAAAAAAAACCCGGTTATCTCTGTTTATGGTTGTATAATGTTCCATATCTTTTCTTTTGTTACCCTTGATTTGTCATTTGTTTTCAGGATTATGCAAGTTCCAAGGGTGATATTTCAGGCTCAAAGAGAGAAAGGTCGTCCATTGAACATGGGCTGGAAATGCGGCACAAGGTTGCCCGTGTCCAAGACATGGAACTCTCTAGCGGAGCAGAAGACGACATGTCTGATTGATTGCCGATGATTTAATACTGCTAATTTCTGCCTTCCATTGAAGGCTTTCTAATTAGCCTTCCTGGTGGAATGTTTGGAAAACGCTCGAGTTGGATGCTGCTCTTACAGAAGGTCAATGGTAATCCAATATTCTTACAATGTCATTCACCAAGTATGTATGCTACGATTTATCGGAGGTGTCCTGCGGACATGAGAAATCTCTTTTTTCCCCTTCCCCCCTGTGCCTGTGTAAGTGTAGCTAGAAATGTTGAGCTTTTTCATAATGATAAATCCCTTTTTCTTTTTTATTAGGTCATTCTTGCTTTATAATATCTTCACAATTTCAGGAAATTTGATACTGGCTACAGCTAACCTTTTTATGTTTTTTATTTTTTATTTTGGGGAGGGTTTACCTGCACGGCCGCATTAGGCAGGGCAGGAGACGATGCGTCAAATTGGGACAAAACCTTTGTCCAAAGTGTTTATAGGGTGTGATTTTGTGTTAGAGAAAGATTAATCCATTTAGATTCATGTCACATGCAGAATTTTATGGGTCAGGTTTTGTTTAAAGTTCTTTATCGAAGGAACCCATCTTCTTATTTTCATTGAGAGGAGCTCGAAGGAAGCATGCTTGCCTACCATGCTAGATCCTTGAATTGGGGTGAATTTAATTACTGTTTGGGGAATACAGAAAACCTTATGGTAAGATCAGCCTACACTGCAGAAACTTTGAGGTTAATAATTTTATGTTGCTGCCTTGCAGGTGGTTATTATGTTGAAATAGGTTTTAATTTGATAAAACAAAATGCAGGAGCTTTTTGAACGATGGTGAATGAGATGCCCATCAATTAATTTTTTGTTAGGTACTTGACCAATACGCTAAAAACTGGAATGTGTAAAATCAAGCACTTAACTCATCAAATACTAGGCTACTTCAATCTAGTGTGTCCATATATTAGATCAAGCCCCATTAGGCACATAAATGACCATGGCCCTATAGTCGTCAACCTCAGTGGTTATCTCTCTAGGCATCTATTACGCTGGAGATAGGTAGTCCTTTCCAAACGACTCCACTCTACCCAAGGTTTCTACTTGGCAGTCCTTTCTTGAAACTTCACTTTTAGTTAAAAGTTTAAACAAAATCATAAATATGGTATCTATAGCTACAGTCCTGTCCATGAACTCTCCTTGGGCCTACCTATAAAAAAAAGTAAATAAATAAATAAGAGGTGCAGATATTTTTTTATTGCTAATAAAATCATGAATGCTAACCCTTCTTCATTGGTTTCCTCATAAATTTATCCCAGGAACAATCAAGGGAAGCATGACTTGTGTGAGACAGGAATAGACTGTTTTGTGCTTGATTTCCTGCAAAATATTAAAAAAGGGGGACAACAACATCATTTTTACTTCTATGAAATACCTAAAAGCACACATTGAAGATGCTTGTGATTGATTATGAAAGGAATTGTTGAGGAGTTCTATTCTCCCTCCTCCCAGTAATAGGGGTGGTACACTTCCATTGAAACCACCACTTCCCCACTTCTACAAGTTCATGAATGACGAAACTAACCCACCTCCCCAAATCAACCTATGTGCCATACAAGTATATTATGAGCATATACAAGAACATCATTAAGATATCGTTATTGTGGATACAATTAAGAGATCATTATTGTAAGGGGAATTATTAACGTAACAAAGGTTTGTTATTTATCCAAATATAACAAAACACCTACTACCCTCTTAAAACTACAATTAAGGACACAGTTGAACATAAATTTATAAAGATAATTGGGTGAAATCACATTCATTACTGAAAAGTCAAAAAAACCCTAGAATTTTAACTAGATTTTGTTAACAAGGGTTAAAATGTAATTGTGCATCACACATCTTCCCCAAAATCATCTGCAAAACATCTATCGTCTCCTCCGACCATGAACGAACCCAACCTCTTTCTCTCTTGTTTCCGGCAGAAAAAAACCAAAAACTCAAATAAGATTTAGTAACCTTTCCCCAAAATAATCTACCAGCATCTCTCGTATCTGCTGGTTGTGGAAACTACTGAAGGTAACGTCTCCTTCCCGTCCCTCTCTCATGCCAAATTTTTGATTTACCAGATCGATGCTGTATCTCTCGAAACCAAATATTTGATGTGGTGACTATCTCATTGAAGGAATACAGAGCGCACAAGGAATTAATGATGGAGAAGATGGTCCAAAATTGGATTTGTTTCTAAGAGGATCGGTTCAAGTCCCCTGTACCATGTTCCCCAACAACACTGATGCTTCTATTGATGACATTGCAAATTGATCAATCTCAGGCTCAACGCTGCCGCTACTTCTGCGAAGGGCTGGTCATGCTACCGCCAACATCTGAGTTGGACATGTTCCTTCAAGCCTTTTAACCTCCCTCTCCCACTCTGGCGGCACCCCAAAACGAAGGGCTGATCATCCCCACTGATTTTCATTGTCGTGGAGTTGCAACTCTCCTCCCTTCTCTTTCTTAATTTGTAAACAAAAATTAAAATTCAGGTCTGAGCTGCCAGATTCGCAGAGAATCAACAAACTTACAATAAAAAATTGAGAATCAGCAAACTTGGAACGAAAAATTTATCTTGTAAAGTGGATAATCTCTCTTACAGTCTTACTGCTTAGTACTGTGATAGGTCAGATCTTTCCAAAGAAGAGATTAAAAGAACCAGCAATAACAGGGCCCAATAGAAAGAAATCAGAAAACCCAGTAAAGTATAAAGGATTCCAACCCTTTTACAGATCAGTGGAAGAAACTCTACATTAGGCGAAAGACCTTGCCTCATACATACATCTAAAATATGTAAGTGAATAAGACCCTTCACAGTGGAACAACCAAAGATCAATGGGGCTGAGAGGAAACCAACCTAAGTTTAGGGAAAATATCATCCCCCTCCCTTCTAAGTATTCATAATATCAACCCGGTACCTAAATTTTGAATAATGATAATGCCCTTCTTTACTTTTGAAAGATTCTATCAACCGTACCCTAAGTGGCTAATGGTGTTAAAATAACATTTCAAAATATGATATTACCCTTTAATTGGAGTTTAAAAAATAGGCAAAAGCGTTTAATTGGCAAACCTCATACTTTTTTTTTTTTCCATTTTCTTCTTATTCTTCCTCTTGCAACCAATGACCGAACCCATCCAACTACAACAGCCCCCAAATCCCCAACATCTTCTTCTCCTCCACCATGGCCAAACCCACCGAATCATCTCCTTCTCCTTCATCTCTCATCTTCTCCATTTTCTCATGTGAAAGCCCAACTCAAACCTCCAAAGTCCATGGCTGCCACCAACCGAACCCTCTTCTTCCCCTCTGCTTCTTTTCTTTTTCTTCTTTAATACCCTAAACCTGTAAAACCATCTCTATGGATTAACTAGGTAATTCCAAACCCTATTGATTCCAAGCCTTAGAGATTCCAGCAATAGAGCATTATTTGAGAGATAAATTCCTGGAATTAGATTTGGCGGTAGGCGTAGAACCAGATCTGAAGTTTTCAGCTCCGAGCAACAATAATCTTCGCAGTTGCCCATTCAATGAGCCAATCAAATGGTCAATTAAAGATAAAAGCATATCCCAGACCAGAGCGCAATGGCAAAGCATTCTGCCAGACATGTGAAATACCAGCCTACTGTCTTGAAACCCTTGCAGGACTCTCCTTCGACCACATAAAACCACTGCATCAGATGTCACCTGTGTGTCATGGGGTGGGAGAGACTTTTTAAATGTCGGAACAATGTGCACAGCTTTCTTGAACTCGGTTGGCTTGGGCGATGAAATCTTCAAGTCGAGTTCTTCCATGGCGTGGAAGGAGAAGGTCTTGCGTGACATTGGTTTGGAATTGGAGGAGAGATCAGTTTAGGTGATGGATACTTTTTTTACTGGAGTTAGGATAACTTTGTTGTCAACAGTGGGTTTGAGGTCTTCCAAACCTTTGTTACTTTGAACCGATTCTTTTTCCTATATAAGTATGGCCAAATATTTCAGAGATCTCAGAAATAAAACGAAGAGATGGGGCGGTGAACAGTGATAAATCAGAATTGTAGCTTCTCAAAGCATTATCAAACAAGGCTGAGATTTCAACAACAGAATCCTCTGGCTCTCTTGATGCTTTTTTAGGCCAAAACATAATATTTTAATAGAGCTGAAAATGGTGCAATGTGTTGGTTGCAGGAAAAACTCAGAAACAGGGAAAATAGTTATGTATTTTCAGATTTGAAAAAATTGAAATCAATCTTAAAATTTCAGAGAGATCATCAATGGAATATTTAGTATCATATCTTGAAAGAAACATAACTAGGATGAAGAAGATAAATAGTTCAAGCAAACTGAAGGGTGACCAAAAAAACAGAGGTTTCGACCAACAATAAGATAAACCCTTTTCTTCCATTTACAAACCATTATACAGAATTTTTTTAAAAAAAAAGTCCTAATCTTGTAAGACCATCACCTTCTCCATATGAAACGAAAACCTAAGCCCTCATCTTCATCTCCAATCTTCTTCAACCCAGTAGAAATTCATACCTCCTCCTTCGATCTTCGTTTTTTTTTTTTCTTTTAATTTCCTATACACTACAACCCAGTCCCAAATTGAATCCTCTATTGGTACCAAGATGGGTAGTTCAATTGGTGAATCAGATTCAAGGATAGATTTGGCTCTCAGCAATGACATCGTTCCCAATCACCTGTAATCGCTGCCTCAGCCATCACCCTAAACCTGTAATCGCAGCCAAGCTCCTCTGTATCATCACGTTTAGCAGCAGATTCGTCAACCTAGCTGGCATCTATCCTGAAATTTCCTGCAATTTTTCAAGTAAATCCAGGACAGTCTTCGGCCAGTGAATCTCAGTCTCAATCACATGGGTTCGCCGGAGAGAATCTGAACGAAGTTCTTCTTCGTTTCAATTAGTTATTTTATTATTAGGGAGGGTAATCTTGGAATATCACACTAAGGGTATTTTTGGGTTTAAATGAATATATTAATGCTGATGTCATCACTTAACAACATTTTTTAACAGAATAGACAGGATTGATAGAATCTTTCAAAAATAGGGGAAGACATTATCATTATTCAAAACTTGGGTACCTAATTGATATTATGGATACTTAGAGGGGAAGAGGTTGATATTTTCTCAAAAAAAAAATTAAAAATGAAAAATATTACCCGTAGAATAATCCGAAACCAAATCAATTCCGACCAGTGCGATATCTGTTGGTATGGCTTTTGGTGGATGTTCCATCTCTTTGATGAGAATAAAAAAACTACCCAAATCCAAAGACAGAACCAGACTTCGACGATCCACAAAGCGAACAAATCGGAATGTTTAGAACAGGGATGACTTTGACATTTACAGAATAAGATCTTTCCATTCCTCTATGGTTAATCCTCAGACCGCCATTGAAGCTGCTCGGGGTATGTTATGAAATTTTAAAAATGCCATTTTAAATATCGAATAACAATACAATAATGAGATTCTAATAACATAAAATGAAATGTCTAGTTTAGCTCCACCCAATTGATACTTTTATGTCCAGTTACTCGTTTGTTATTGGTCTTTTCACTATTTTGTTAATTTTTCAAATGTAACCCACCCTTGTTACATGAATAACAATCCTTCTTGTAATTATGAAAATTTATATTCATTTTTAACCATTTTTATTTTTGTTTGGAGTTGAAACTTGATTAATGAGACAGGTGTAGTTTATCTTATCATATGGACCCACCATGTCTACACCTGACAATTACAATCAAATTAGCAATCGAACAAGGACTATTATATTGGGTAACGTTGGGGGTGGGAGTTATGGTTGGACCAGAAGCTTAGCCTAGTCAAACGGTCCATGTCAAGAAGAATGTATCATTTGTATTGGGTAGGTTAGCGTCTCCTATAACTGCTACTTTTGGTTGAGTTGGCTATTCCAATTATATTATAACTAAAGTAGGTTCTAAAGCTATTGGATTAGTTGTTGTGATTACAGTCCACTCTAATTTTAAAAAGAATTAAGTCAGCCTCTACTGTTTTATTCAACTAAAGCCTTCTACCTAAAAGAATGTATTGGTTAGCTGATGATTACCAACTGTAAATTTCTTTTTGATTTCCTTTAGCACATGAGATTGCAAAGTAATTCGCATTTGTCAAAGGTTGTGATGTATTAATTTTCTTGCCACAAGTTTCTCTGTATAAGTTAGTTTAAGTAGCCCAAGAAGAAATTAAGTAGGTATTACTTTAAGTGACATATAAGTACAAAAATATGTTCAAAGATATACAATGACTCTAGCTCGGGTGCAGCTAATTAGTTCTCGTCAGAATGTAGCCCAAAGGCATGTCATTTGGAATTTTTATCCTATGTTGCAATTGCACGGTACTGTATTGCATCGTGTGGTGCTGCAAAGGCCATGTGCACCATGTGGGGTCTGCTATGCCATATGGCCTCTGCAACGTCGCATGATGTAGTACAGCACCGTGCTGTAATAGCAGAGGATAACGATTCTGTCATTTGTATATTGTGGGCTGGAGGCCCAGACCAATGGTCTACCTCAATTAGGGAGGATACATATGCTTCTGTTGACCTCATGAGGGCTTCATAGACAAGTCCATGGACCTGATCCTTGTGGAGTCCATGGCCAATCCAGGGCTGGAGCTAATGCTTGTATCACCAGCCTAATATTGGGATCACCATTCCACGTATCAGTATCGGATCGGGCGTATTTGCAATACCCCGCATTTCCAATGTTTATTTAATTATTTTTTGTGGTACCGCAGATTGATCTTAGTATATGTTGGCCGGTGGAGGATGTATTGTTTTTCTAAGTTATATAATTATTATATTATTTTCTGTTTAGGTGTGCTTGTTGAGTAGAGATCGTTGCTTATTAGCCTTGTATGTGATGCTATCACAAACTGAACGGGTGGAGCAGGCTGTCAAATGCACCAACCTGCACAAAAGAGAGAGAACACCAGAGGTGAACCGGGCAGCCCCGGCCGGTGTAATCCTCTAATGCCTAAGTCAGTTCTCAGGCCAACCAGTCAAGAAGGAGAGAGACAAGTTCGAGAAGAAACATAGAATCAAATCAGGGTTCTTCAATCATAGTTGAATTATGTCTAGAATTGGCTCTAAGATGAGGGTTCAAGTTCAATCTGCCTTACCAAGTGTCTTCATCTGACATTGATGGACGATCGTAAGGATATGTCGTGATGTGACATGATGGGATGTCGAACCCTTATTGAAGACCCTGAATTTTGTCACCCCCCACCCCGAAGTATCTCTCTCAAGCAGGACTTGACCACCTAACCTACCCCACCATGCCCCAATAAAGTTCAGACAAGTATTTTTAAGTGCAAAATATTTAATGATAGCCAAGGGTGCAACAACAGTGATTAAACAAACTATCGGGAATCCCCTTGGCACCGAATTAGGGTTAGTCATTGTTCTAAAAATTGAAATATTTTGTTACCAATACTTGGTCCCATACTTATACCATTGGATAGTGCTCGGAAATACAATTCCAACGTATATTAAACGTTGAAATCTGATACCCAGGCGTGAAATGATGTCCAAAACAGTCAAACTCAGCATTTCCAACCCAAATTGGAGGATCCGGGACCCACGACCCTCTTGATGGTTCCATGGATCCGGGGGACTTTCACAAACCCATGGAACTTTAATGCAAGGTAACATGACACCAAAAATCCTAAAAAATTCTCAAAAATTCTAAAAAATCTACCCTATAAATACTCCCCTTACCTTTGAGAAGGACGAATTTTAGAAAATTTACGGTTTTCTTCTTCTCCAGAGCTCTTAATCCATTACAGTTTTTGAAAATCCTTACCCTTTATTTGGTTTAACTTCTATTGATATGGTTTCAACACCCTGATATCCTGTTATTCTGGGGAAAGTCCCTCGAAGTCCCAAATCCACAGAAAACGGGTGTTTTTCCAGATTAGGGATTTGAAGTGGTTGAGTAATCCACTTCTAAACTCTACCTTTATGAGCTATAGTTCTTCAAGAGAGAGAGAAATAGTCCTTCCCCCTCCATTTGACCGGGGTTCTGTTTGATTGCCATAAAAAAGGTGCACCCAATAAGCCAAGGTTCTTCCGGATCGTCAACAAAGTTCTATTAATACGTCAAGGTTCTACAAGAATTTAGTCAACAAAAGTTCGTTCGAAAAACCGGGGTTCTACCCGGATTTATCAACGAACCTTGTAGGAAGCTCTGTAGAAGCATTTTAGTTCTACCATAATAAATTTGAGTTATGATCAAATCATTAATCAAAACCTTAAAACTTAGGTTTCAAAAGAAAACAACACAATACAGTTTAGAAATCAGACTGTTATAGGTAGAAGAAGTTCCAGTGAGTGCAATACTCGCAAGAAGCATAACCAATTGAGCTTGGTCAACTCATACTAGATTTCAATAGAAATCCAGCCAAGAGCACTAAACCCCAAGTCATGCCCCGAATGCCTATACCTAGTGAGGCCCATGACATTGATGCCTTAGTTAGTAATCCATGCAAGATTAGCGGTAATAATACTTTTCAAAAGCATAAAATGCAACGTAATAATACGTGCGGTTAATACGGATATAATAGCATAGCCTTTAAAAAGACATATATTCATTATATAACATGCATTCACCACCTAATAAACAAAATAATATCATGATTTTATTAACTAAAATAAACACATAATATAATATGCTATATAACATCTCTAAGATCATCATTTAACATACCAAAATATCAATAATCTACAAGAAATGAATGTAGGCAAATGACATGAGCAAGTTGAAAGACCGGAGAAACAAGAGGAGAGTACAAGACTTAAGTGCCGCTTGTTGAACGGAGATGGCGAGATGATTGGAGATGGAGGCGTATTATACGTTTAAAAATACGGGAACGCGTATAATACGCGTATGATACGCGACTTTACTAACTAAGGCTGGGGCCCATGCAAATTAAACTTAATATAAACATAAAACATGATATGCATGTAACACTAAAACATTCATTAGAGTCTAAAACTCATTTACCATTAAAGGTAGTCATTCACAAGATCCATAAGCATAATAGCTATCATCATCCAACGGAAACATTCATGGCTTAGGGGTATAAAAACTTAAAACCAATAGAACATTTAAACATTCAAAATCCCGATAGACCCATCTTTGGTTAGTAACACTGTTGACATCTAACCTGTATATTTACAGCATCCATATAACATCCTTAAACATTATTTAAAATATCAGTCTAAACATCATTAACAACAACCTTATCTAAACTATAAGAATAGAAAGGTCCTCCTCTTCAATCAAACTGATCATGCTCGATCATTAATCCTTTACCCTTATCTCTTGCTCTATGATCTGTAAAAACATTCAATAACAATGGGATGAGCTTTACAGCCCATTAAGCAAGATAAACAATTATTCATATCTATACATATGCATAATCCCTAATCAATCGTAGAGTAACATACATTATGCATCATTGCAACTATTCTTTAAATCATTCATGTAACTCTTTATATTCTTAGTCTTAGTCTCAACTCCTCTTTGTGCATGGTATTCCTTTATGCCGAGCAGTGTCTTGACTAAAATCTCAACGTCTCTCAAGATAAATGTGTCGGGTCGTATCTTAGCGTTGGCTTCAATATCTCTAAAAGCAATTAAGCCGGGTCATATCTTAGCCTTAGCCTCAATGCCTCTCAAAACACCTTTACATACCATACTAATTAATTTATTGCCATAAAGCTCATAGTAACTGTAAATAGAACACGGGCCAGGCCCGGTCCAAGCCACCCCCAAGGGGCAGGTCGGACCTGACTCGACCCGTTGCGCATGAAAAGAACCAGCCATTTAAGTGGCTAGGTCTCTTCCCCCCTCTGTTTTTGATTCCCAGTGGGAGTCTACATAGGGGTAGGGGTCTTAGGGTTTTGGCTTTAAATAGAAAGCCTGTAACCCTAAGACCAGAGATCTATGAAATCAAACTCTCCCTCTCTCCAGTGTTTGTGTTCTCTTTGGGATTCCATCTATTCCCAGGGATTTGTGGTGTAGAGTTCTGTGGAGAAGCTTGTCGTGATCGTGGATATTAGTTTGTGTGCTCGTAACCATAAGCTTGACGATTGATCCTTCTTCCGTTGCATTTTCGTACACATTTAGGTATGATCCAAACTCTAGATAATTTAAATCTTGGATTGTGTGACCTAACAGTAACTTTCATTCCCTTATCTTGAACATTCGTTGCATACAATTTGTACCATTTCATAACCAATCAAATCATCATGAGCATGTACATGATTCATAGAGAGCATATTCATAGTTGCATATATAATATGAATACATTACATTCATTCCATTCCTTAGTTAATGCATGGGTTCTATGTAATCATGCATTCATTCAATCATTCGTATCATAGTAGGCATGTAGGATAATCATAGTGTCTTCATCAGTCATAAACTTTACATTTAGAATCTCACTCATGGTCTATCAACCACACATTCCATTCATTTTAACCAATCACTATACATATTATGCATATCTAGCATACCTTAACATAGTTGAGCATTCATACTCATAGTCTATCATTCAATCCTTTTTACCTATCATGCATGCATAATTCATAGTTAGCATATCATTTCACTATATAGTTCCTTTACCAATAGTCTATCATTCATACCATTCATCCTTTATATATGCATAGCCAATATCTAGCATGTCCTACCATAATTGAGTATCGTTACACCTTCCAATCGCTTTCCAATCTTCCAACTATCAAATAATTTTGAGTGGTTCTATGGGCCACCAAGACATCAAATTAATGCATGATTTTTGGCATCCAAAGATTGACCAAATTATCAATCAAAACCATGTAAATGGATTTCCAAAAATCCAAACTTTATAGGCTGTCAATTGATGTTGCCGGTAGACTGGAGCATTGACCGGTGGTCATAGAATACTTGTTGGTCTATAGCAGAATAACCAGCATTTACCCGTCAACTACTACTATCGTGTCAGTCGATCGACACCTAAATAAAAATTGTTTATAGAGCAGATTTTAGCTAGGCTTCTTTGCCCAATTTTGGGGCTTTCATCCCCAAATTAAATCCTATCAATTAGGCACAGAATCACATAGGATACATCATTCTAAAGTTGTACATGCATTCAATTAACACCTATAACATGTAGATTCAAAATCAAATCGACAATGAATGGTTTATACCTTGTTCTTGGCTAAAATCCATACTTGGGCTCTTGAATCTCGAAAATACCTCAAACCATCATGGTTCTAGCACTAAAATATCATAAATAAGACATTCAAACTATTAGAAACATAAACCCTTGTTTAGTTACAAAACCAATTCAGTTCTAAGCTCTCTTACCATGAAAATATCTCAAACTTCTTCCAAAAATGAGATTAACTTCTATTACATTGTATTACCTATCAAATACAACTAATAACCATCATTAATAAGCTGCACTAACATCAATATATGAAACCAAGACATGATTTGACTTCCTATGATGAAACCAAACGAAAATCAAGGCTTTCTTACCTCAAAATCCCTTGAATGAGTTCACCTCTTCATTCCAGTGACTCAGTCATTCAATAAACACCTTAATCTTTGATCATAATCCTTCAATCCATTGATTCTAGATTGATTCCTTCGTCTTCAAGCCATTTTCTTCTCTTCTCACTCTCTTACCCTAATTTGGTAAAGTGCCGAAGAATCCTTTGTTGGAGAATAATCTCAACATAAGGAATATTTATACTTAGTGATACACTTATAATATCTTTGGCTGCTTAAAAGAATACCCATAAAATCATGTCACTAATCATTACCCTAAATCCCTCAACCAATAGTAATCCACTGAGGGTATCTAGTTCATCTCTTACCTATTACGCCCTTGGATCCTTAGCCTATTAATGAATTAGACCAAGATCACTTAAATTGAACTGTTTCATTTGACCAACATGAATCAACACTGAACCATAGTCATTATATATATATATATCTGTGTGTGTGTGATGCTCAATACATATGATGCATGAATACTTTCATTGAATTTTATCTAACATCACATCTAAGTCCAGGTCTAGTCCTATTGTAACACCTTAGGCAGCACCACCGGCTCCGGTGCCATAAAACAGATGACAATCCGGTGATAACAAACCTGAGTTACGCCAGGATCTTGGTACCGGACTCCTCCCTGAGATTATCCACAAACCCCCTATACAAATCTCGTCCTGGTGTTAAACCCAAAATACGGTCGGCGCCTGAACTTCTCAGTGGGCTTACCCCGAAACACGGTCGGGGACCTGTGGGCTTGCCCGACACTTAAACCCTATCAATAAGGGTTATAGTACTAGGTACATTCACATCCTAACCCACATCCAACTATATGCATGATGAGACATGCATATGTATAGGTCAGAGGTCAACTCCACAGTATCGAAATAACGATCGGCTCGGCTATCCTCTCGTCCCCTCTAGCATACATATACACACATAAAGTACGATGGATGTGACACCAAAATAATGGTCAGCCGGTCACAAACCCATGTCCATCCTAATGCAGCAGTTATCTTCTAATGCACAATTACAGTACATGAACATCTATCTCAAGTCATTAATGGTGATCCCAAGTTCGGCGCCCACTCATGACATTTGGATTCCATCACTTACACTCATCTCATAACCGCATAATCATCGCATCTCATTGCATAATACTCAAAATCACCATTCACATTCACATCTCAACATATATCCAATATCCACATTCTCGATTCCATCATAACAGTTCAAACACAAGAATATTTCTGTAGTCTCTAGCATTCAACATTAAAACCTTTTTTATAACTAATTCTAGACTAGCATTCCTATAAAGATAATTTGAACAAGCATGCATAGTGAATATAGCATCAAGTCATGTTAGCATAACATATGCATGAATGACATACATCTTTCATAAGTAAAACATTCTCAAATTATGGTCAAGTATCTAATCCACTTACAATCATTGTATATATATAATCTTGGGTTCGATGCACGTGTACGCACTTCCTGCAGGTGTGACTTACCCTATAGAGTCAAATTATAGGTGTACATTAGGTGAAAGAAGGTTTGGAAGTCAAACCCTAAGTTAAACTTCAAAGATAATAAAATTTGGTCTCTGCAGTCTGTCATTGCGACCTGTGGACCCATCATCCGTAGACCCTGTAGTCTGTGCAGGCATACCTGAATTTCCTGTAAGATTCCATTCTTGATGTAGGACTACGGATGATGTCTGCATCGACTATAGCCATCGACCACAAAGGCTTATTTTGTTGTTTTCAGCAAAAGCCAAGGTTGTGGTTGGTCTTCGAGCATGGGGGATTCAAAGCTTCAATTGGGGATATATCCTAGCTTTCTAGGGTTGCCAATTAGCATAAGAACCTAACCAAATTAGGGTTTCACAAGGGAATTGGGTTCTAGGTCAAGAATTCCAAATTAAAGGTCCATTAATGGAGGTTTCAGGGTAGCCAAGCTGTAGAGCTGGGATTGACTAATTAGGGTCATCAATTGGTGTCTCTAGCACCCAATTAAAAGATTAAATAGGGTAGAGCAGGAAGCCTTGTGGTCTGAGCATGAATTGAACAACTGCCCCCTAGAATCTAAAAGAAATTACATAGAATTCTAATGGAATGAATAGCTTATAGTGGAAGTTAGCTTAGAATAGTAGGAGGGGAAGCTTCAAATGGATCAAACTCCTCATCTTCCACGAGCTCCAAGGTAAGAGATGAGTTCTCAATCAGCTGGAGTGAAGATGGATCTTAAGAACAACTTGAATGGAGGGTTGGGCAATAATAGAGTCACTTCTCCTTCTTCCTTCTCTCCTTCCTTTGCTTGCTCTCCATGTTCTCTCTCTTTTCTAGGGTTGGGAAATAAAATGAAATGAAATGAGAAGGAAGCTAGGGTTTTTCCAATTATGGATAAGGATGCTAAAGATTGTTTGGTTGGGACTTAGTTTTAGCTCTTAAATGTGATTAAAACACATCTGGGCACAAATGGGTATTAGTTTAGGTGTATAGATGACTAGGATAAGTCAATTAGGTCTAAATACACCTAGGAATACGAGGTGTCACTTCCCAAGTCAAACCATGAAGAGTCTATGATCAAAGATTCTAATTCTGGGCAATTTAAGCCTTTGTAGATGATCATTATGATTGATGTACTACAACGACCGTAGGGTGCGTAGGCATGATCCGTAGAGACAGATTTGAACTCCAAATGCTATGGGGTTTCCTCTAGGGTCTTTGTACATGCAAGGGGGTAATAAGTGGGTGATGATAGCATACATAAATGCCCTAGAAGGTATGTATAAGATCGAAGGAACACGGTCGCAATAATAAGCCCTATATTTTCATACATCGATCATCGTTAACTAAAATGTAGAATCTAATCAAGAGGTCTAAAGTTCAATGCTCACCTAGTTGAAGTCTTCCTCCGGAACTCCGAAGAACTTCCTCATTTCAATGCATGCTTCACAAAGACACCAAGTGTCGATGTTACTGGACACTGGATGCTTTCTTCAGTACTCTTCACTTCTAGGACTAGAGCTTGGAGGTAAATCAGTGAATTTACGGTCAACGAATCTTCCCCACTTCTGACTGAGGAATCTCTCTTCGACATACATTCCCGTCCTCAGATCAATGATCTTATGTGTTGGCTTAATCGTCAGCTTAAATAGTTCGCCGGCATAGGGAGCTTCCCAAGCTACAGTTTTTTTTTTTTTTTTTTTTTTGTGGTAAGACCCAAGCTACAGTTAATATACACACAAGAAGTTCAAATTAGTACGGATTTGGGTACAGGTGTAACATATGCTCTATAATTCATTGTGAGACATTGTTTAGTGGAGATTCCTATATGGAAATTAAAGGAGTTTAATTATGCATGACATTTATTGGGGAATAATTATAGGCTTTATATTTTTAATTGTGGCAATGCAAGATAATTTAATTAGAAATTATTAGCCATAATTAAAAGAGATAATAAATCCTTTTAGATTCTACCTCTTCCCTCTTTAGTAGCAAGATAGCATGCGTAATGTTGCATTATCCAAGCTCTTACCAAAGTGGCAGCCTCAGTTTAGGAAACTAAACATTGCGAAGCAGCCAAGAGGCATGTTCAATTTAGGAAATTGAACATCGCAAAGAAGCCAAACCCTAATGACTGAACCTCTCTCTCTCTCTCTCTCTCTCTCTCTCATATGTGTGAGTGCTGGAGGAAAAACAAGGATTTTGAATCCCTAAAGTGGTGAAGTGTTGATTCGTAATACACATTGGATTAGAGCTTGAAGGAATTGAACGCATTCCCTATCATTGCTCAATTGAGGAAGATTTATTAACTTGAGAAGGAACTTCAATTGCGATTCTAAGGTAACCCTATCATTCCCACCTTTATTTGTTGATATCCCTTTAAATTCTAATACAAAAGTGTTTTTACCCGATTCGAATCTGCTGTGCAATCGGACTAGTTCCATCATAGAGTACTATTATTGGATATTCATCAATAGATATTTGGACCGACTCAGAGGAGATGGTGGACTGGTTGACTATGACAGATGGGCCATCATGGCCAGGGGAATTTTTTCAATCCTCTATGACATTAAGCATACTTCTAGTAAATTCGATTATGTTAGTATAATTAAACAACCTAGACATGTTTTTCATCTAGTCCATATCTTAGTTCAACATTCCCGTGGTAGGAAAACTCAAATGGTGTGTATGCATGATATAGTAGACCTCTTTTTATTACCCAAAAAAAGAGAGATATGGTAGACCTCTTTTTATTGTTCCTTCTTCTTAATAATTTTTTTGCATAAAAAAAGAGACAAAATACCAATACATTTGGCCACATAATAGAATTTTGCTTTGAAAATTAACACATGGCCAATCCACACATATCCATGCAAGGGTCAGGATAACCAAATCAACAATCCATGGATACCTATCTGCTAATGGGGGATGAATGGAGAGTCTGTAACTTTTGTGAGTTTCAATGCTTTGGAATCTAGATAAATTTTCCATTACCCAAAAAAAAGGGGAATCCAGCTTTATAAAAGAAGGAGAGAGCCGTTATTTTGTGTTTTCAGCAATTTAACCTTATTTTTTAGCCAGTAGGGTTCTGTATGACAACATTCTAAAAATCAATTCTAGTGTTTTCCCCTTTTTTTGGAATAGAAACGTGGTGAAAACTATATGATATGTCCAATTTGATTTTCTAATTTGTTAAATGAACTGGGCACTTAGCACACTTTTGAGCCCCATTTGAGAATCACTTCTATGAATTTTTGGTGAAACAAACCTCCGTCTTAAGTGAGCGAGGGGAAATGTTGGAAAAAATCTCACAAGAACGCCTCTCATCTTCGCAAGAACATCGATCGACCTTTGCAACTTGACCTCGCCTAGCTTCGACTCTGCTCCTCCATGAAGGATTCTCCTGGAACCTCTCCTCCTGCGTGAAGGACTCTCCTGCAACCTTTGCTCCTCCATGAAGGACTCTCTTACAACCTTTCGACTCGTCCCAAGGTATAAACTATAACACATTCAAGAAAACAATGGTTTACTTGGATTTAGGGTTTTTAAACCCTTTGTGTTGTTTTCTTACTTGGATTTAGGGTTTATGGCCCATCATGGAAGTGTTTTTGTTTTTTCTTCTTGGGTTTCTAGATTAAATAGTTTTATTTGAGTATTACATAATACGTTATTGAAATCCAAATGAGATTTTAGGGATTTGGGTTCTTAAATTAAATAGTTTTATCTGGGCGTCAAACAATAATTTGTTTTTGTAATTTTAAGTTGGGTATTTGAATTGTTCAAACTCCACCATGGATTCTGTCTTCCCATTAAAACCGATAGGATGGTCTTCTTCTTTTTTTTTTTTTAATGTTATTTCCAATATTGGTTTTTGAGTAGAGGATTGTGGTTGTTGGGTTGATACCTTATTTTTTTCTCGTTCTTATTTATATTTCATGTACTTACTCCTTTGCATAATCTAATAGAGTTGAACGGTTGTTGTCATTGCTTGCTGGGATTAATCTATAAACTGTTTATTTGGGTGTCACATGGTGTGTTCTTGAGAATTTATCTGGGAATTTGAGTTAATTCAAATTTCACTAAAGGAGAAGTTCGCCCTCTCTGTTTATCTATCTTCCTATCAAAACCCATAGGTGGGTTTTTGTTTATTTTAATTTCAAATTGTTTTGTAGGGATTTAGGTTCTTATCAAGATTGGTTTATGAGATGTGGGTAATGATTTCTGATTTGGAATTTCCATTCTTATTCTTTTTTGTATTTTGTTTTCATTGCTCCTTTACGTAATATCTTTGATTGAACTATTTTTGTCGCTGTTCTATTTTATTATTTCCTAGGTTTCTACTTTATAAATGAAATAGTTTTATTGGGTGTCATTTACTGCATTATTGAGATTTCAACTTTGGAATTTGAATTGTTCGAATTCCACTATATATTTGTAAAAAATTTAATCCACTTGGAAGGTTGATATGGCCATTCTGTATGCCCTACTATGTACTGCCAACTCTGCTGAAATTTAATGATATGTTGTTTGATATGTTAACCATATTTTGTTTTAAAACTCACACTTCAACTATATGTAATTTTCTATTTTTATATAGTATTCTCAAATTCCATATCTTTAACTTTAATTATCTTACAGAGAGATGAAAGGTGAAGAACCCATGTTCCTTGTGGGCAGGGTCGGATGGTGTTGAAGATGTCTTGTACACACCAAAACCTAAGATGATGGTTTTTCAAATGCCCCACAAATGAAAACCATGTAGGACATTTCATGTTGGTAGACGTTCACAATCCCGATGAGAAAATGATGAGCACATTCATGATAATATTCTCAAGAATGACATTCGTACTCACCCACCACAAGGAAATTTGCTGAAGTATTTTGTATTTGGTGTTACAACCTTCTCGTTGATATGGAACCTGATCATATCAATTGTTATGTTTATGTTTTATTTCAACTGTAAATATGTGTAATAGCTTATTCAAACTCATAGATGTACTATCTAAACAATTCAAGTAGTTTTTAATGGTGATATTTTGCATCTTTTTTGCTTAAAAAACATAAGTAACAAATTATGGTGTATGTGGCATTTTACATAATTTTTGGTAAACAACAAAAACAATTATGTTAAGTGCGACCCATATAGGTTTCTGTTTCTTCTTAATTACATAAACAATTTTTTTCCAGTGTTACCATATAGTATTTCTAGACAAAAAATGCTAAAAAAACACAGAAAACACATACAAACTGTGCCGGATCTAGAAACACTCGAAAAACATAGAAACATTACCATACATAGCCTAGAACACTTGCTCATCAATTTAAGCACATAAACAAAGAAAAATGATTTTTGACTATAATACATAAATGGTTCTGAAGTCTATTATGATTTTTTTGTTATTCTAATTTATTTTTAACAGAATTCATAAATGATATCAAAAGTCAAAACACCTACAAAAAAAAAAAAAATGTACAAAAAACAAAAACATAAATGATACTAAAGCTAACTTTAAATTAACTAAAAATAATGTTACTACATATGATGATTACACATTCTCTAAGTTTCCCTCACTTTAAAGAGTTTAGACGGTTTTCTGTTTCGAGAAGCACCAGGCGAAGGGAAGAAACCCCAAGTTAACCGCTCTGAAACTTCATCTTCAACACAACCGACTCCCCTTTCATGGTCTCTGATTCAAGATGGATAATTTCTGCCCATGTAGCGTGAACCTTCTCCGCCACAGTGGTGTGTCCATATCTACCCCCAGTGGCGTGTTTTTCTTTCTTTTTCTTCTTTCCCTTTCATTTTCCTTTCTCCCTCCACTTGACGCATCTCAAAATTTTATCCTGTCCTTTCTTGCCCTTATGGCCACCGTCTTCACGATTTGCACATATGGCTTCATCAATGGCTGGCTTTTCTAGAAGATTTGCTTTATCTACGTCATTTTCACTGCCGATCACCTTGGTCATGGTCGCTTTGTAGATCCCCTATTCAAAGAAATGACAAGAGCCATCGTTGACAAGATCTGTAGTCTCATACAATTGCTGATACATATGCTCAACCAGCTAAGCTCCCCCTTTGGCGATCAAAAGTTTGCTTCTTTATCTAGGCATTGTTCGTCTTCATTTTAGACTATAGGAAGTGCTGCTTCCATACTCTCATGATCGCTCCGGAGAAGACTTGCTCCTTTGAGTCCTTTAGGAAGATGGTGCTCAAGCTCCAGGAGGTGAGCCCATGGACCACCTTTGAACATATCACCTGTAACAGTGTTTTCTTGGTGGCTCTGGAAGGCGAGTCAAAATTGCACATAGTCGGCATGCTATTCGACTTAGGTTCACGGAGATGGATGGCATGTGAGCTCAGGTCAGTCTGGTTCAAGGACTTCGTTTTGAGGACTATCCCTCTTACCAAGCATCTCATGCCTTCATTGTCGGAGCATGAATGGGAAGATAAGGTCGGTGCTTCTTTTGTGCTTGCTCAGTACAAGCTGTTCACGCTGATATCGAATAGCTCTACTATGACATTCCTTGCCGAAAAAAGCAACTTTTTTGGAGCTCTGAAACCAGCGGTGAGACAGTTGACACTTTGGAAGGCAAGCATAAAGTACGGAGTGAAAGCAAGCCCCATATCCAGCGTGTGAACTGGACTGGACAAGTTTGGGAGTGTGACTGACAGGCCACCTCCACTTTTTTATTCTCCCAAGAATATGCTTGATGTAGCCTTTGATTTTGTTTGATGTGTGTATAGCTTTATTTCTAGGGAATGTGGCGATGGCTTTGCCCACCCCTATCCTTGAAGACCCTGTCAATCGCATGTAAGATAGTTTGGTCATATTCTTTTCTTTTTTTTGGTAGAAAGTTGGTCATATTTCATTCCTTGGTTTTTGGTAATTCGTATCCAAACCTTGTGTTTCCCATGCCTCTTATCTGAATGAATTTCTATTTACACAAAAAAAAATGATGATTACACATTTACACGATTCAGTACAATAACGAATCCTGATAACCTTCTTACTCAAAAAAAATAAATCCGGATGACCTGTGTACGTATATGCTTCACGTACAAGGAGGCATTTATAAAAGGAAAAAGGACACAAGTTATCAAAATTTTTTATTATGGTAAAAAACTTTGGATTAGAAAAGGAAAATATATACATGGTGTTTGTGATGAGCACATTTATGTGTGAAATTATCCCATTTAATTTTACATTTTTATCTGCTTAGAATGGAGCTAGTCGGGTACTTTTCTGTATTTTCAGGGTACAGGAGTATTTTTGGCATATTGGAAGAATTGGAAAAAAAAATGCATTTTCGGAGCCTAAATTGAGAAAACCAATTTGGAGGAGTTCAATGCTACATAAGCCCGGCCCAATGAAGACCACTCGTATTTTCGAGTTCAAGGGGTGGCCCCCACCCATCACCACCGAATTTGGTCTTAGGGGGTCATGCGCATAAAAGATGTTAAATGGAAAGATTTGATGCAATCTAGGCACCAGTTTACCCATGGATGGACTCACATGTGATCAAGGACGAGATGGGAAGAAGCTTCACTGAAGACCTAAGGGCATAATCATAATTTTAGAAGATTGGGAGATTTTCAGAAGATATCCGGTATTGGGCTCATATCATCCAGAACATTAATTAGAGCAACTTTAATTCTCGAATTGGGTTCATCCGGGAGCCAGGATGGAGAGTTATTTTCACAAAGAGGATTTTAATTAAATTTAGTAATTAGGTTAAATTCTCTCTCCTCCCTAATATCTCTCTCTCTCATCCCACTACGGTTCCTAACTTTCCTACTTCTCTCAATTCTCTTTTCTCTCTCCTATTTCTTCTCTTCCCTAAAATCTCTCTTCTCTCACATGCCGCCCCACGACTCTATCTCCTAATCTTTCCTAAAACCCTCCACGGTCTCATCTCGCTCACAATTCCCAATCCCTCTCTCCCATCTATTGTTATCTCTTCACTTCTTCACGGTTCCCCATCTTTTCTTTCTCACTCTCATCTCTCCCATCTCAGACTAACTCCCCAACATCCATGATCCAGCATAGCAGCCCCCTTCCATCATCCCACCATTATTCTTCTCTTCTCAATCCTTTCCTTCTCCACATTTTATCTTGGGAACCAATGCGTGGATCAACCTCATTCTTACCGTTTCAGCAGCCTCGTCGTCACCATTGTTGTCGCATCGCCGTCCACCTGCGTATTGCGTTCCATGGAAGATCACTGTTGTTGCCCCTGTCTCTTAGCGCCATGAGTGGCTAAATATTCTCTATCTTTAGATGTAGATGAACCAATGGTAGTTGTTATTTAAAATTATGGTTTGCATTCTTAGTTGCTTGATGTTGATACCCCATCCCTATTTGGATGATTTTAATTGAGGAATTTTGTTTCTGTGATTCAATATTTTTTCATTCAAGCAATAGTATTTTGTTTTTATGTGGTTGTACTGATGATAGATTATAACTGAACGAACTAAGCGGACCAAGCCTTGTAGCAAAAGAGGATCGTACTCATCAAGATAGTCCATACCTAGGAAGAACCCTACATTTTGTGGTGTTATTAGGCCTGTGGTTATAATAAACCGAAGCATGCAACTGAATTGAATAACAGTCCATTGGGGATTTGAACCCTAAATAGAGTCTTCTCTCATATTTGCATATTGTTGTTAGCTTAGATTCGTTTCTTTTGTTCGTAGTTTAAAATCAGATTTATTGCACTTTAATTTTCTTCACTTTCATCTAACCATATTAGTAATTTAGTCTTCCAGTTCCCCATAGATCGACCCCTTACTTGCTACTTGCTAGATTAATTTAGGGTTTTATTCGACCGGTTAACGACACGATCAAATTTTGGCACCGTTGCCAGGGAACCGAAGCACGGTTGCTAAGATTGATTTGTGTTAGTGTGTTTTAGTTCTAATTTTATAATTCTAGAATTTTATTTTAAATTTTTTTTCTTATTATTAGGTTAGTTTTAGTACTGTATAACTATCATTCTCTTTGTTTTTGCAGGAAACCGAGTATATAGAGAAAGGACGGATTTTTCGTTTGGACTGCTCTTTTTAGTTTCAGTTCTTTTCTAGATTTTATGTAATTAGAGTTTATTTTCAACATTAGATTGGGTGTTTTGGTTTAATTTTAATTTCCTCAGCCCCTTGAGATCATATATATAACCGTTCATCGGGGGGCAACACGTGGAATTGCGCAACCGCCAAGACCAGGTAAGTATTTTCATTAGTTTTAAATTAGTTATTTTTTTTTTAATTTTTTTTTAGTTCTAATTTTTATTTTTATTAATTATTTTTTTTTAGTTATCACGTTTTAATTTACTAAGGTTTTAACTTTTGTTTAATTAGCACGTTCAACCTGTGTTGTGTTTTATGCATGGTCGGCGTTCTTTGCACCCCAACCTGACTACTCTTGACTGGAAATAGAGCAATCTTTGTAGACTTAAGGATAGTAATAAAATGGATGACGAGGATCAGCCAAAAAGGCCGCTGAGTGAGCACTTCACTCCAACTGCCTATACCCCTGCGTCTTGTATTCAGTTGCCTACCATTCAGGCTGCTCAATATGAGATCAAGTCCAACATCATACAGATGTTACCATCCTATTATGGACTTGCTAATGAGGAGCCTTACAAGCATCTTGATGAGTTCTTAGAGGTATGCTCTACAGTCAAAATCCAAAACCTCTCTGAAGATGCCTTAAAGTTACTTTTGTTCCCATTTTCCTTAAAGGACAAAGCCAAACACTGGCTTCATTCCCTAGATTCGGTTAGGATTTCTACATGGGCGGAAATGCAGCAGAAATTTTTGAAAAAATTCTTCCTCAATAGCCAGACTTATAGCCTTAGGCGAGCCATTACTAGTTTCTTCCAATTAGAGGGCTAACAATTTCATGAAGCGTGGGAAAGACTTAAGGAATTACTTCGGAAGTGCCTCCACCACGCTGTCCCGAAATGGCAGTTAGCCCAGTGTTTTCTCCGTGATCGATATAGGCAGATGGTGGACTCCTCTTGTGGAGGAACATTTATGCACAAGAATGAGACCGAAGCGTGGGATCTTTTTGAAACTCTTAGTGAGAATTCCGAACATCACGCTTCAGCCTCTCGAATTGAAATTCCACACACAGGGCAACCAAAGAAGGGTGGTCTCTATGAGATCAGCCCAACTGTTGAGATGACTGCTAAGTTTGACATGCTGTCCAAGAAATTGAACTATTTGATGTTTATAGGGCAGCATCCTATGTTCCCTTTCCCAATGAGTTTCCCTCCACCCAATCAGACTGAAGCCTGGGCCCTATGTGCTAGCCCTAGTCACCATGTGACAGACTGTCCTTTGGCTGCACAATACCCTGAGTTTGTTCATGAATAGGTACAAGCAGCTCAAGGTTTCCCTACACCGGGTAATGATCCTTTTTCCAACACTTATAACCCGGGATGGCGAAACCACCCAAACTTTTCATGGAGGAACTCAGTGCCTAATAATCCTCCAAACCCACCATATAGACCACCATTTAATGTTCAAACTAATGCCTATAGGGCTGGACAACCACCATATCCTCAACCCCAACAGAATCAACCCTTTGAGGAGAAGGTTCTAAAAGCATTAAGTTGTGTTTGAGTTAAAATAAAACCGCAAGCGTCCGGGTCAATCATAGCTACGGGTCGAACACGATGAGATATACGCCACTCTATTTAACTAATTTAAAAGTAATGCAAAGTGAACCAAATTAAAGTGTTAAATTAAACTAATTAAACAAACAAAAATCAATGCATCCTAACTCATAAGCATCTAACAAAATTAAGGGATTAAATCGGCGTCCTAACACATGAGCATCTAACCTATCAAACTAAAGCGAATTGAAAGGAATAAAAATGCAGCCACACATACTAACCACATAAAAAAAAAATAAAGGAATAAAAATGCATCCATAAACCACAACCATATAAAATTAAAATAAAAGAAATAGAGAGGGAAGAAGAAGAAGATAGAGAGAGATAGAGGAGATGGAGAATGAGATTGAGAGTTTAGATAGTAAAACCTGGATGTGCTTGCATGAATGTAATTGAAAAGCTTGAATACTTGCATAAACTTACCATGGCCTCCTCTTCTAAATCTTCAAGTCTTGTCATCAACTTAAGAACTTAGACTAGAAGGCTTAAAACCTAAACTAAAATTAAGAAATTACAACCCAATTGAAGACTTAAATTAAAATTAAAGCATAAACTAAACCTATTATAACCATTAAATGAAAATAAAAAAAGCAAACTAGAACTTAGAAAAGCCAAAAATCGCAAATTAGAAGGAGAAGAAGAGAAGAAATTTCACTAAGTGAATGAGCAATTTTTACAAGAGAGGTAGGGGGTATTTACAGGTGGAAGAGAGGAGAAGAGAGAAGATGGAAGTGTAGGAGAAATATTCCCTAAGAAAAGAGAATATTCTCTTCTCTTTCCTCTTTTATAATGCCTTGAATCCTAAAAAAAAAAGAAAAAAAATAGAAAGAAGAAGAAGAGAAGATTGTTTACATAGACCTTCTATTTCGAGAAAAATAAACTTCCAATTCTAACAAGTGCTTCCTTTTCTTTGTAGAGATCTTCTCCAAACAATAAAATCAAAGCATCTTTGATTTTTCAACCTTCCATAGATGAGAAAATATAAATCTATCCCAAGTAGAATTCAAGAAGTGCCCTTGAGAAGTTGGAGGAGAGAGAGAGTAAGGGTGATGACTAGGATTCCTTCAAGAATAAATAAAATACCCATTCTGTCCTTCAGAAAACGTGGAGCATGGGGTGCTTATATAGGCCTCACCATTGTGTTCCTTGCAAAAAATCACCCAAAATAGACCCAAATTTCGTCCAATTCGGACATGGGGAGCCCAAGATATCTCAAGTTGAAGTTGGACTGTCCAAAGCCTTCCAAATAGAATCTTTCGGGTACAGTAAAGTAACTTTTAATAATTGCGTTAAGGCCCCTGGAATCCGAACTTCCGCTTTACTTTGTCCCGGTCCGACTGTCAATAATTATAAATAAACCCCTACAGACCATTTTCGCACATCGTTACGAAAACGGTCATAACTTCTTCGTTTCAATTCGGAATCAAGTGTCGTTTGAACCGTTGCGAAGCTGACTCGATGGGCTATCCATCCATACTATTAACACCTCTAAAAAGCTTAAAAACATCTCCTTAGCATCATCTCCTCTATTTTCACAATAATTCACCTAAACCCTGAAAAGCACAAGAAAGCACCGAGTAACTCTGTCCAATGTGGTAAAATATATGCTTTATACCCTAAGATTTCACACATAAATGTGCTCATCAGATTCCCCCACACTTAAACGTTACTTGTCCTCAAGTAAAGCAAAAGATAAACTAACCTAGAATGCAAAAAAAATCCAAACTCACTTTCGTAAGGATCACGATTGCACTTACCATGTGCAACAAGCCTTTCAACCCCTAGGTTACCCCTAGTGGACGAGTTGTGTCTCGTGGGTGTTTGCAATGAATAAACACCCAAAATTCAATAAATAAAAAAGAATGATGTAAATTTTTCTCATGACATAAGTAAGATAGGGCACACAATCTCAAAGAAATACTCAACTAAAGATTAAGGAGCCAAAGGCTCCCCCACACTTGAATTTTATCACCCCACATCAATTTAAGTAACAAGTATGCATCAAGGTCAAGGGATCTCCTCATATTTTCTGAACACTACTCATCTTCAAGTAAACCACTCATAGCACTAATGGAACCAAAGACTTAGGCATTGAGTATTTTTTACCTTACTTTCTTTTCTAGGCATTAAGGCAAAAGTTTTTTTTTTTTTTTTCTTTCTAAACAACAAACTATTTTTCTACTCTACTACTATTCTCTGAATGACATGATGGAGCATACATCAAACATCCAATTACTTGGTAGCTTTGCTTTTTGCATGTATCCATAAGACATTGAGACATTAATGTAAGAGTTTCTTTTTTTTTTTTTTAGTTTCCTTCCAAGGAATTTCGATCAAGTCACCCTGCATCATGAGGCACAGTGCCCTTTCTAGTCCCAAGGAATTTCACTTTTCTTTCTGTTTCTCTTTTTTTTTTTTTTTTTTTCATTTACTTTCGCTTTCATGCCTTGCCACAAACAAATTGGTCTCAACTACTAGCCAAAAGATCAAAGGGACCCATAAACACATAGAGGAATCTAACCATCACATGAAGTAGCACTCATATTTTCAAACTCAATCCCCATCACCGGATACAAACCAACTACCATCCTTAAAAAGGGATTTTTTTATTATTTCACATACTAGGGCACCTAATTCCCTCTCACTCTCGCTTTGCAAATCGAAGAGACTTATGCACATAACCAAAAACTATCGCCACAATTAAAATTCATAAAATTCACAATTAAAGTCCAACACACCCCCCCCCACACTTAATTCATGCAGTGTCCTCAATGCATGCAGAAAAGAAAGAATAAGGACAAGGGAGGGGATACATACCAGGATATTAGGGGTCAAGGTAAAGAGGCTCATGGAGGTCCATGACCTCTTCTTCAACAGGAGTAGGCATCTCTATGTACGGCTTCAATCTTTGGCCATTGACCTTGAAAGTAGCTCCTGTACTTGGATTGAGGACTTCAACAGCCCCATAAGGATAAACTTTTTGATCAATATAGGGGTCATCCCATCTAGAACGCAGCTTACCTGAAAAGATATGCAAACGAGAATTGTATAACAAAACTTTCTGGCCTACCTCAAAAGATTTTCTCAAAATGTGCCTATCATGGAAAGCCTTGGTTTTTTTCTTGTAAATTCGAGCATTCTCATATGCCTCATTCCTAAGCTCTTCCAACTCAGATAGTTGGAGTTTCCTATGGGCACCTGCAGTGGGTAGGTCAAAGTTAAGCTTCTTGATACCCCAAAAGGCCTTGTGCTCAATCTCTACAGGTAAGTGACATGCCTTTCCATACACCAGACGGTACGGAGATTGACCAAGATCGGTCTTAAAAGCTGTCCTATGGGCCCACAACGCATCTACCAACCGGTTAGACCAATCCTTATGGTTCGGGTTGATGGTTTTCTCAAGAATTTGCTTGATCTGCCTATTTAAAACCTCAACCTGGCCATTGGTCTGGGGATGATAGGGTGTGGCCAATGTATGGACGACACCATACTTTCTCATGAGGGCCTCAAAAGGCCGATTACAAAAATGCTTACCCCAATCACTAATGATAGCCCGGGGAGTACCAAAACGGGAGAAGATGTTCTCCTTCAGAAATTTCACAACCACCTTGTGGTCATTGGTCTTACAAGCAACTGCCTCAATCCATTTGGACACATAGTCCACAGCAAGTAGTATGTACAGGTTACCAAAAGAGTTAGGGAAAGGCCCCATGAAATCAATACCCTATACATCAAACACCTCAACCACCAGAATTAGGTTGAGGGGCATCATATTTCTCTTAGTAAGACGCCCTAAGGATTGGCATGTAGAACATGCCTTGCAATAAGTAAAATCGTCTTTAAACAGACTAGGTCAAAAAAATCCACACTGTAAAACCTTGGCCGCAGTCTTATTAGGCCCAAAATGGCCTCCACAAGCCTGATCGTGGAAAAAAGATAACACAGATTGTTGCTCATGATCAGGGACACATATCCGGATTACTTGATCCGGGCAGGTCTTAAAAAGATAAGGATCATCCCAAAAGAAATACTTAACTTGTGAAAAGAAACGATTCTTATCTTGGGTGGACCAATGTGCAGGTGTCACACCCGTAACCAAATAATTAACAATGTCAGCAAACCAAGGTTCACTAGACACTGCCATCAGATACTCATCAGGAAAATTCTCGTTGATTGGAGAATCAACAGTCAAGGAATTAGGCAGCTGGGATAGATGGTCTGCAACCAAATTTTCACACCCTTTCTTATCCCTAATTTCAAGATCAAATTCTTATAACAAAAGGACCCACCTAATGAGGCGAGCCTTGGCATCTTTCTTCTGCACAAGATATTTGATAGCTGCATGGTCAATGTGAACAATAACATGTGATCCAATCAAGTAGGGCCTAAATTTCCCTAAAGCAAACACAACAGCTAAAAATTCTTTCTCAGTGGTTGTATAATTAAGCTGTGCATCATCAAGAGTCCTACTAGCATAATAAATCACATGGGGCAAGTTGCTGATTCTTTGCCCAAGAATAGCCCCTATAGCAAAATCAGAGGCATCACACATAAACTCAAATGGCACTGTCCATTTTGGATCTTGCATAATGGGGGCAGAGGTCAATGCTCTTTTCAATTGCTCAAAACTCTTATGACACTCAGGAGAAAAATCAAATGGGCAATCCTTTGCTAAAAGGGAAGTGAGAGGTCTAGCTATCTGGTTAAAATCCTTGATAAATCTTCTGTAAAAACCTGCATGGCCAAGAAAAGATCTAATGTCCTTCACACTCTTAGGTGGTGGTAAATTGGCAATGAGGTCCACCTTAGATCTATCAACTTTAATCCCCTCTTTGAACACAATGTGACCAAGAACTATGCCTTGCTTCACCATGAAGTGACACTTCTCCCAATTCAGGACTAAGTTCTTTTCTATGCATCTTTTAAGAGCCAAAGAGAGATGATGCAAGCAATTAGAAAAAATAAAGCCGTGAATAGAAAAATCATCCATAAACACCTCTAGGAAGTGCTTTACCATATCAAAAAAGATACTCATCATGCACCTTTGGAATGTAGCAGGGGCATTGCAAAGCCTAAAAGGCATATGCCGGTAAGCAAAGGTTCCATAAGGGCATGTGAAAGTGGTTTTGTGTTGGTCCTCTAGAGCAATAGGAATTTGGTTATAGCCTGCATAACCATAAAAAAAACAATAATATTCATGGCTAGCTAGTCTCTCTAACATCTGATCAATAAAAGGCAAGGGAAAGTGGTCCTTCCAAGTTGGCGCATTCAATTTTCTATAGTCAATGCACACTCTCCATCCCGTTTGGATACGGGTTGGAATCAACTCATTATTGGCATTCTCAACTACAGTGACTCCTCCTTTCTTAGGCACAACCTGTATAGGACTCACCCATTGGCTATCAGAAATAGAATAAATGATGCCATGATCCAAGCACTTTAGGATCTCTTTCTTGATTGCCTCTTTCATCACAGGATTAGTCCTCCTTTGGGGTTTCCTAGAAGGTTTGGAACTCTCCACCAGATGTATATGATGTTGAACAATGGAGGGACTAATACCTTTGATGTCAGACATGGTCCAACCTATGGCTTCCTTATGGTCCTTTAGAAGCTTAATCAACTCTTCTTCCTGAATAGAAGTCAAATCAGAAGCAATAATAACAGGGAGAGTATGATCGTGTCCTAAGAAGACATACTTGAGGTTGGAGGGCAATGCCTTCAACTCTAATGTGGGGGGCTCAATAATAGAAGATTTGGGAATGGAAGTGGATAGGGGTCCAATGGGCTCTAAAGGTGGTTGGATGCTCTAGACCTCAGATAAGGGGGTATCATCAACACCCTTCAATTCCTACATACATTCTTGAAATTCCGAATCAAAATCAATCTCAAAGAATGTATCAATATCATCGGGAAATTCTTGAAGCATATGCACCTCGTCATCCATATCAAGCTGTTTGCCCAACCTAAACACATTGAAGTCAACAAAAGTATTGCCAAAAGATAATTTTATG
This sequence comes from Telopea speciosissima, assembly GCF_018873765.1. Lineage (NCBI taxonomy): Eukaryota > Viridiplantae > Streptophyta > Magnoliopsida > Proteales > Proteaceae > Telopea > Telopea speciosissima. Next base: position 12,962,025 of record NC_057926.1, read on the forward strand.
AGACCATTCCTGCAATTGATTAAAGCATTACTGGTAGCTAGGAATGACCTACCCAAGATGATAGGGATTTGATCCTTGAAGTTGGCAGTAGGTTGGGTATCCAAAACAATAAAGTCCACAGGAAAAATAAATTCTCCAATCTTCAACAGGACATCCTCAATCATTTTCTTAGGAACTTTAACCGACCGATCTGCAAGCTGAAGAGTGATTTTGGTGGATTTCAGTTCTCCCAATCCCAGTTGTTGGTAGACATGAAAGGGTAAGAGGTTCACACTTGCACCAAGGTCCAATAAGGCGTGATCAATAGCAGTATTGCCTATAGTGCAAGAGATGGTGGGGCTGCCAAGATCCTTATGCTTGGCTGCTACTGACTGCGAGATGAGAGAACTGATGTTAGCAGCCAAGAATGCCTTTTTGGGCACATTGGTGGTCCGCTTTTGGGTGCATAAGTCTTTGAGGACTTTAGCATAAGCGAGGATCTGGGCAATGGCATCCAACAAGGGAATATTCACCTGAATCTGTTTGAACACATCCAATATCTTCTCCACAGAAGGAGATTTCTTGCTAACCAACCTATTTGGGAAAGGGGCAGGTGGGGTATAAATTCTTTTAGGGTTAGGCTTTTTACTTCCACAACAGAATCCTCTTTGGTTTCCTTAACTAAATCATCTGGAATATCTTCAGGTTCATCAGACGAACCTGGAACAGTAGGTACTTTAATGGCCTCTTCAGAAGGGGGAGAGTTAACAGGAGTATGAGATGGTAAAGACTGAGGTGCACTAGCCTGTTGATACTCACAGCCACTCCTTAAAGCATAAACAACATTTACCTGTCTGGAGGGCCCTTGGTGCTGTTGGCCTTGTGCAACATTGGTTGGAGGAGCTTGGGTACCTTACTGAATATGAACCTGATGCCTAAGATTGGCTCAAGTTGGCTAGGTAACTTTCCTGTTTCCCTCTCATGCAGGATTGTGACAAGCTGAGTGAGTTGTTTCTCCATGTTATTGTGGCTTGTCATGAGAAGAGCTATCTTATTGTCCATCTCATTCAGTCTTGTTGCCTCTCCTGTATTGGTAAACCCTGGGGGTTGCTGATAAAGTGTAAGGAGAGGAGGCCTAGCAAAATTAATAGAAGGTCCTAGATGAAGACGAGGGGGGAAAGGGTTAGGAGACAACCCTTGGTTTTGTGATGCAAAGTTGGGCCTTTAGACACCAGGCTGGCCTTGATGGTTAAAGTTGGATGGGTCTGCTTGGTTCCCTTGATTCCAGGAGAAATTGGGGTGATTTCTCCATCCTAGATTGTAAATATTGCTATATGGGTTATTTTGGTAGAGAGCACTTACATTCTCAATACTAGAATTGCCCACCAATGTGTTGGGGCATTCCTCGGAAAGGTGTCCAGGGGTTTGGCACCGACTACATACCGATACATGGTTGACCTGATTAACTGGTATAGGCTCTTTAAGAACTATGGACTCCAACCATTTTATGAGGCTGTCAAGTTTGGCCTCCTTGGCTGGCATACCCTCAATGAGATACCCCTTAGTGGTCCTTTCAGCCTCTTGGGAAGATTCCCATTCCCTAGTCTTATCAGTCAACTTGGTTAAGAATGTTCATGCATCATTCTCCTCAGAAAAAGAAGTAAAGCCTGTTGGACATATGGACTCTACAAGTTGCTTGGTCTAATAATCAATACCCTCATAAATAATTTGGCATAGTTGCCACAAATCGAAGCCATGGTGAGGCCATTCTAAGAGGAGGTCCTTGAATCTTTCCATGAATTTAGAAAAGGACTCATGTAGTTTCTGCCTGAACTGGAGGATGTCACTCTTAAGCTTATTGGTCTTGTGAAGAGGGAAGAATTTTTTCAAAAAGACAATGGTGAACTCATCCCATGTATTAATGGAGTTTGTAGGCAGTCCATAAAGCCACTTCTTGGCCTGGTCTTTCAGGGCTAATGGTCTAAACCTAAGCCTAACTGCATCATCAGTCAAAATCTGGACTTTAATTAAAACACAGACCTCCTCAAATTCCCTAAGAAAAAGATATGCATCCTCATTAGCCATCCCATGGAAATGGGGTAGCATGCTGATGAAGTTGGTCTTGAGTTCATAGTTATTCCCTGTAACAACAGGCAGACTAATGCATGAGGGTTGTGCAGCTCTGGTGGGGTAGAACCTATTCTTAAGAGTCTTGGGTTGTTGGTCAACCATGGTCAAAGGTGGGGTTAAGGGTAGTGGAGGAGGTTGTATTCTAATAAGACGATTAGATGAATCACGAGTCCACACCGTAGCCACCTAAACAAATATGAGGTCTCCTTTGAAAAATTAAAGAAGAAAAAAAATAAAAGACTTAAGGAAAAAAAAAATTTAAAATAAGAGGGAGCCCAAGGTAGATAGTGCATCTATCCCTAAAAAATCGAAACAATGGTTCCAAAGCTGTAATGATGCCATATAGGTTGGCAGCAAGGAAACCCGTATAGTCTTCTATAGCCACCTACGGGCGACTCCAAATGGATTCTGATATAGAGTAGAGGATTACTATACGTTTATGTTTCCAACGCTCTCACTATATCGCTTTCCTGTTATCAAAAGTGGTCACCTCCAAAGATAAGTCACACGCCAATCCACCCAACCAAGTCAAGATGTAGCGTCATAAGTAACTTAATCCTATGAGGGACACCAAAAGATGGAGGATTGAAGCATATGAAGGACTTTAGATTGGGCGCACACTATTTGAAACAGAAGAGAAACAAGAAGAGGTTTTCAAAAACATTTTTTTTAATTTTTTGTTCAAAAAAAGAAGAGAAAATAATAAACTAAAATACTTTGAACTACTTAAAAATCAGATAAATAAAATGGACAATAATCTCCCTGACAACGGCGCTAAAAACTTGTTTGAGTTAAAATAAAACCGCAAGCGTACGGGTTAATCGTAGCTACGGGTCGAACACGAGGAGATATACGCTACTCTATTTAACTAACTTAAAAGTAATGCAAAGTGAACCAAATTAAAGTGTTAAATTAAACTAATGAAACTAATGAAAATCAATGCATCCTAACTCATAAGCATCTAACAAAAATTAAGGGATTCTAACACATGAGCATCTAACCTGTCAAACTAAAGCGAATTGAAAGGAATAAAAATACAGCCACACATACTAACCACATAAAAAGAAATAAGGGAATAAAAATGCATCCATAAACCACAATCATATAAAATTAAAATAAAAGAAATAGAGGGGGAAGAAGAAGAAGATAGAGAGAGATAGAGGAGATGGACAATGAGATTGAGAGTTTAGATAGTAAAACCTGGATGTGCTTGCATTAATGTAATTGAAAAGCTTGAATACTTGCATAAACTTACCATGGCCTCCTCTTCTAAATCTTCAAGTCTTGTCATCAACTTAAGAACTTAGACTAGAAGGTTTAAAACCTAAACTAGAATTAAGAAATTACAACCCAATTGAAGACTTAAATTGAAATTAAAGCATAAACTAAACCTATTATAACCATTAAATGAAAATCAAAAAAGCAAACTAGAACTTAGAAAAGCCAAAAATCACAAATTAGAAGGAGAAGAAGAGAAGAAATTTCACTAAGTGAATGAGCAATTTTTATAAGAGAGGTAGGGGTATTTATAGGTGGAAGAGAGGAGAAGAGAGAAGATGGAAGTGTAGGAGAAATATTCCCTAAGAAAAGAGAATATTCTTTTCTCTTTCCTCTTTTACAATGCTTTGAATCCTAAGAAAAAAGAAAAAAAAATAGAAAGAAGAATAAGAGAAGATTGTTTACATAGATCTTCTATTTCTAGAAAAATAAACTTCCAATTCTAACAAGTGCTTCATTTTCTTTGTAGATATCTTCTCCAAGCAATAAAATCAAAGCATCTTTGATTTTTCAACCTTCCATAGATGAGAAAATATAAATCTATTCCAAGTAGAATTCCATAAGTGCCCTTGAGAAGTTGGAGGAGAGAGAGAGTAAGGGTGATGACTAAGATTCTTTCAAGAATAAATAAAATATCCATTCTGTCCTTCAAAAAACGTGGAGCATGTGATGCTTATATAGGCCTCACCATTGTGTTCCTTACGAAAAATCACCCAAAATAGACCCAAATTTCGTCCAATTCGGACTTGGGGAGCCCAAGATATCTCAAGTTGAAGTTGGACTGTCCAGAGCCTTCCAAATGGAATCTTTCGGGTACAGTAAAGTACCCTGATAATTGCGTTAAGGCCCCTGGAATCCGAACTTCCGCTTCACTTTATCCCCGTTCGACTGTCAATAATTATAAATAAACCCCTGTAGACCATTTTCGCGCGTCGTTACGGAAACGGTCGTAACTTCTTCGTTTCAACTCGGAATCAAGTGCCGTTTGAACCGTTGCGAAGCTGACTCGATGGGCTATGCATCCATACTATTAACACCTCTAAAAAGTTTAAAAACATCTCCTTAGCATCATCTCCTCTATTTTTACAATAATTCACCTAAACCCTGAAAAGCACAAGAAAGCACCGAGTAACTCTGTCCAATGTGATAAAATGTATGCTTTATGCCCTAAGATTTCACACATAAATGTGCTCATCAAGTGGACTCGAGCAAAACACACAGCTGCTACACTCACATACTCAGTCCATTAATAAGCTAGAGAACCAATTGGATCAGCTAGCCAATGCTATAAGTAGGAGGGAGGCTGGCCAATTGCTGAGTCAGCCAATAGGTAACCCAAATAGTCAAATGAGTCCAAGGATAGAACAGGTCCAATCGGTCACAGTCCTGAGGAGTGGCAAAAGGGTGGAAAAACCTGATGTACCCTTAGCCACGAATGGGACGTTGCCTACTAAATCTCAAAGCCAAGGAGAGGCTGAGTCAACCCTAGAGAATTCTGGTGGTGGTGTAGAAACACATGAGTCTAGTACGAAAACACCACCTGTGGTAGTCACTCATCAGTTCCCAAAGAAGGGGTTGCACATTCTTATTGTGGAGGGACCATCACCTGATTCTTACATTCTAAAGGTTCATTTTTCTCAAGCCCTTCAGACACCATCCCCAGCCTTTCCGGATAAAATGGGTGCAAAGATGCAAGAGATGATTGACTTATTCCAACAAGTTCGTATCAATCTTCCCCTTTTGGATGCTATCAAACAAGTTCCTGCTTACGCTAAATTTTTGAAAGACCTCTGCACCCAAAAGCGTAAGTTGAGAACTCAAGTCCCTAAGACCATCCATTTGATTGAACAGGTTAGCTCTATAATCTCCAGCCACCTACCCCCTAAGCTTAAAGATCCAGGTGTGCCTCTTATTTCTTGCATCATTAGAGATCTTTCCATTAGTAGGACACTACTTGATTTAGGGGCTAGTGTGAATATTTTGCCTAGTTTGGTATATGATAGATTTAGCTTAGGAGATTTGAAACCCACTGAGGTCATCCTTCAGTTGGCTGATTGTTCAGTCAAGACACCTCGTGGATTGCTAGAGGATGTTTTAGTGAAGGTGGATGAGTTTTACTTTCTTGTGGACTTCTTTGTCCTTGATATGGATACAACCACCATAACCAAGCTTCCCCCTATCATTTTACGGCGTCGCTTCTTAGTTACTACAAATGCTCGCATAAATTGTAGATCGGATGCTATGGACATCTCTTTTGGGAATAAGAAGCTTAGGCTCAACATCTTCAATGCATCCTTAGGTTCCATTAGAGAGGAAGAGTGCTTTGCATTGGATTTATTAGACGAAGTTGTGGGTGATCACACTTCTCACCTGCTTATTGATGACCCTTTGCAACACTATGTAATGTTTGGAGATGAGTCTAAGGCATAAACTGAAGAGGTGAACATCTTGCTAGATGCCCCACCCTCTTTAGGACAGCCACCTTGGACAGTTAGGATTGAGCCTCTCCTCCCTTGGCTGCATCTCCCCAACCTTCTTCTCTAATATCCCCTCCAAAGTTGGAGCTTAAACCTCTCCCTTCCACCCTTAAGTATGCATTTTTAAGGAAAGAAGAGACATTGCATGCTATTATCTCATCCGATCTTTCGTCCAGGCAAGAGGCTCAACTTTTGAAAGTTCTTTCTGAGTACAAGGCCGCCATTGGTTGGTCCTTGGCTGATCTTAAGGGTATTGACCCTTTAGTTTGTATGCACAAGATTTATTGTTCGGATGGAGCAAAACCCTTTAGGGATCTACAGCGTCGTCTGAATCCTAATATAAGAGAAGTAGTGAAGAACGAAGTAGTAAAGTGGCTTGATGCTGGCATCATATACCTTATCTCAGATAGTCAATGGGTCACAGTCCCACTCAGGTTGTCCCTAAGAAGTCCGGCATCATAGTTGTTCCTAACGACCAAGGTGATCTTGTCCCCACTCGTACCACTACGGGTTGGTGTGTTTGTATAGATTATCGAAAGTTGAACAAGGTCACCTGCAAAAACCACTTTCCTCTGTCCTTCATTGATCAGATTTTAGAGAAATTGGCTGGGCAGAGCTACTTTTATTTTCTTGATGGTTATTCGGGATATAATCATGTCCCTATCTATCCTAGTGACCAAGAGAAAGTTTTCATGGATGACTTCTCTGTCTTTGGGTCATCTTTCAATAAGTGTCTCTACTAGTTATCTCAGGTTCTTAAACAGTGTGTGACCAACCTCATTCTTAGTTAGGAGAAGAGCCATTTCATGGTTCAAAAGGGTATTATCCTAGGCCACATTATTTCTGCACGAGGAATTGAGGTTGACCCGGCCAAGGTTGATTTGATTTTTAAATTACCCCCGCCCACTTCTGTTCGGCAGGTCTATCCCTTATTGGGCCATGTCGGCTTCGATAGGCGTTTTATCGAAGACTTTAGCTTGATTTCTAGGCCTTTGTGCAGTCTGCTTGTAAAGGATGCCCTTTTTATCTTTGATGATAAATGTCTTCATGCTTTCCACACCCTTCGTGATTCATTATCTAAAGCACCCATTATGAGGTCACTTGATTGGTCTCTCCCCTTTGAGATCATGCATGACGCATCCGACTATGCTGTTGGTACTGTTTTAGGCCAAAGGGTTGATGGGAAGCCTGTTGTGATTTACTATACTAGTAAGACCCTCTCTGATGCTCACATGAATTACACCACTACTGAGAAGGAGTTACTAGCAGTAGTTTTTGCCCTTGATAAGTTTAGATCATATCTTTTGGGCTCGAAGGTGATTACCTATTTGGATCACGCAACTCTTCGGCATCTCCTATCCAAGCGTGATGCTAAGCCGAGGCTCATTCAATGGGTTCTCCTCCTTCAAAAGTTTAACCTAGAAATTGAGATAAGAAAGGGTCAGAAAATGTTGTAGCAAACCATTTATTTCGTATTCCCCTTGATCCTTCCACTTTTGAGTTGGTTCGGGAAACCTTTCCTGATGAGCAGTTATTTGTTGTATCTTTTAAACCGGCTCCTTGGTATGCTCACATTGTGAACTACTTTGCTAGTGGGAAGATTCCTTCTGATTGGGATAAATTAGTTAAGGATTGTTTCTTCTCATTTCTAAAGTACTGCTATTGGGAGGATCCTGAGTTGTTTTGATATTGTTCGGATCAGGTCATTAGACGTTGTATCCCTGAGAGTGAGTTTTAGAGTATATTATCTTTTTATCATACTCTCGCCTGGGGGACACTTTAGTGGTAACAAGACTGCAACCAAGGTGCTACAGAGTAGCTTCTATTGGCCCACTTTGTTTCAGGATGCACATGTTTTTTGTAAAACTTGCATTAGATGCCAATAGGTTGGTAATCTTTCCCAACGAGACATGATGCCCCTCAATCCTATTCTGGTCGTTGAGATTTTTGATGTTTGGAGGATTGATTTCATGGGCCCATTTCCTACTTCGTTTGGTCATGAATACATCCTAGTGGCAATCGATTATGTTTCCAAATGGGTCGAGGCTAAAGCCACCAAGACCAATGACCATAAGGTAGTTATGTCCTTTATTCAAAGTCACATTTTTAGCCGCTTTGGTTTCCCTAGGGCTATCATTAGTGACAGTGGGACCCATTTCAAGCATTGGAGGGTTTGAGCCTTGTTGAGAAGGTACTCCATCACTCATAAGGTCGCTACCCCCTATCATCCACAGACATCTGGTCAAGTGGAGGTTTCTAACTGTGAGATCAAGCAAATCTTGGAGAAGACAGTTAGACCTGACCATAAGGATTGGTCCACTCGTCTAGATGACTCTTTATGGGCTTCCCGGACAGCTTATAAGACTCCTATTGGTATGTCTCCATATCAATTAGTTTTCGGTAAAGTTTGTCATCTCTCAATTAAGTTGGAGCATCAAGCATTTTGGGATATCAAGACATTTAATTTTAACATGTCCGAAGCTGGCTCCACTCGTCGTCTCTAGTTATCTGAATTGCGCAACGACGCTTATGACAACTCGCGCCCCTATAAGGACCGTACTAAAGCTTTTCATGATAAACATATAGTCCGAAAGTCCTTTGAGCCCAACCAGCGAGTGTGGTTGTTCAATTCCAAGTTGCACTTATTCTTTAGAAAGCTAGATCTCGGTGGGATGGCCCTTTTGTGGTAGTTGATGATTCCCCTCATGGAGCTGTGGAGGTTCTTAACCCTCAGACTGGACATACCTTTAAGGTCAATGGCCAACGACTGAAGCCGTATGTGGATGGCCTTGCTAATGGCCAACTTATTGAGTCATTAGAGTGGCATGATGTGATCCTTGACTCTCCATGAGTCATTCTGAGTCTGGCTGAAGACTCTAAACTTAGCACTTTGTAGGAGGCAACCCACCATTTTTCTTTAGAACTTAGTTTTATCGTGGTTGTTTGTGTTTTGTTTTTGTAGGTAGTTGTTCCAGTTTGCTGGATGCACTGCTCTGTTGTATCTTGATGATTCTTGCTCTCTGGTATATTCCCTCCTTATCCTTGTTCTTTATTTTCTGCATGCATTGAGGTCACTGTATAATTTAAGTGTGAGGAGGTGTGTGATCTTGATTGGCAGATTTTTATTTTGGCTCTTGGTAATATTTATATGTCTTTTTGTTACTTTGATGTGAAGCACGGGAGAGAGAAACTTAGGAACCCTAATTTGAAGTAATGAAAACCTTGTTGAGAAGACGGTAGCTAGTATTTATCTTGAGGTGGGATTTGACTCAAATAATAAGAGCCCCATCTTGTCTGAATGGATGGACCGCCTGTCGGTCTTGTGATTCCTTGAGCTCTTGGTTAGGAGCTGAGAACAAGTTTTGGCATTATATGGGAAAAAGATCTCTGTCTGGGAGTGTGGCCTATGCCAGCACTCCCATGAGTCTATCTCTCTCCTCCCCATGTGAAAAGACACCTCTACCCCCTTGTTTTAAGGAGGAGAGAGATAGACACATAGGAGTACTGGCGTAAGCTACATTCTCGTACAGAAAACTGCTTCCTAAAAAAATAATAATAAAATAAAGGAAGGAGATAATAAAAGTAAGAGTTGAATTCCTTGGAGCTGGACAAGGCACTCTGCCTCAGGAAGCGAGGTGACTTGATCAATACTCCTTTAAATAAAACTTCTGAAAAAGAACTCTAGCATCACTATCCTTGTGGATACATGTAAGAAGCAAAGCTACCAAGTAACTCAGATGTCCTGTGTAGTAACCATGCATGGCATTTGAGGAACAGTAGTGGAGTAACAAATGGAGTTCAATAGAAAAAAAAATAAAAGAGAAAGAAAGAAATGTCATTGCCTTGGTACAATTATTTGGTCAAAAATGCTCTGAAACCTAAGTCCTTGGTTCCCTTAACGTCATGAGTGGTCTTACCTTAAGTGAGGTGGTGTTGGAAGATATGAGGAGGTTCCCTAATTAAGACGTGTACCTATTGTTAGAATCAATACTGGGTAATACGAGCTCTAGTGTGGGGGTTACCTTTGTCTTCTTAATCTTGAATAGAGTATCTTGGTTTCGGATTTGGTGTGTGCTTCTTACCCTTTGTCAAAGTTTAAATTTGCGATATTTTTTTGGAATCATGAATTTTGTGTGTATATTCCCCGCAAATACTCACGAGATAAAACACGTCCACTAGGGGTAACCTAGGGGTTTAAAGGCTTGTTGCACATGCTAAGTGCAACCGTGATTCCTATGAAAGTGAGTTAGGATTTTTATTTTCTTTATTTTTTTTTTGCTCGAGGACTAGCAAAATCTAAGTGTGGGGGTATTTGATGAGCACATTTATGTGTGAAATTATCCCATTTATCTGCATTTTTATCTGCTTAGAATGGAGCTATTCGTGTTACGACTTGGTAAATTTTTTACCCGAACCCTAACTTGAATCTGAATGTAGATCCGGAACCCAAAGTCGTGGCATCGTGTGCGATATGGAGTATTGATTTATGTTCGAACGAGTAGAAGATGAAGAAGGAATCACGGTGGTAACATGTTGCTTGCCGACAAAACGACGCGTACCCCCCCATACAATTTCAAAATTTATAAAATCAATTGTATAAATCATGGCATGTGACTCTAAACATGTGAGGGGTATTTCTTAGTTTTATAAATATGTTTGTGTGGGTTCGCATATGAAACGCATCGACTTTTGGGTGTTCCGACACGAAGAAAACAAAGACAGAAATCTCGGGTTGATGTACTAGTCGATTAATGTTACGGCTTGGCAAATTTTTTACCCAAACCCAAACCCGAATCCGAATGTAGATCCAGAACCCAAAGACGTGGCATCGTATGCGATATGAAGTATTGATTTATGTTCGAACGAGTAGAAGATGAAGAAGGAAACCTGGCGGTAACACGATGCTTGCCGACAAAACGACGCGTACCCCCCATATAATTTCAAAATTTACAAAGTCTATTGTATAAATCATGGTATGTGACTCTAAACATGTGAGGGGTATTTCTTAGTTTTATAAATATGTCTGTGTGGGTTCGCATACGAAATGCATCGACTTTTGGGTGTTCCGACACGAAGAAAACAAAGACAGAAATCTCAGGTTGATGTACTAGTCGATTCCTGCATCGACCAGAGAATTCTGCCACCGCGAATTTTGTTTCTAGAGGCGCAAGGCCCAGTGTTTTGGGTCGAGGATCTCATTGCCAAATCCCGATTAATGGCTTGGAATGTTTTCCCCAATATTCTAGGACCCATGGGGCCCATAAAATCCAAATATTTGTGCAAGGATCGGCTTAATGTAGAATCAAACAAAACCTCCACTAAATGACAAATCTAGCAATTAGCGATGGAGTCGGTTTATGGGAGACATTAGTATATTAAACAAACAATTCTTGTCTAAACACAAACCGACCCTATGAGAGAATTAATAAAAAAGAAAACAACAAATTAGAAACTTATCTAAACTAGTCATCCACACCACTATATTATCTAATCCCATTTCCAGACTCTTCTAACCGACTTAAAACTAAATCCTATCTAAACCCCACCAAATTGACTCATGTTTAAACTTAATAAAGAAAGTAAAATCAATTCCAATAACTAATCCACTCACCTGCACTATTCCAATCGTTTGAAAAATAAAGAGAAGAGAAAGGAAAAGAAGAGAAGGAGAACAAGATGAGGAGGAAGAAAGGCCGAAGGAGATCCCTACCTTGATCGAGTCCTCATCTTTGGGTAAGCTTCCTACCTCCATCACCTCAAACCACTATAGATTGTGTTCTTAAGTCCAATCCTTTGCTGAAATCAAAGGAGAAATTCTTTAATTTTCATTTCCTACTAATGAATCCCATGATTGGATTCATTCTCTACCCATGTAGATGCCAAACCCTATGAAATACTTGATTTTCTGACTCACTCTTTTACATATGCTCAACCGGTTTATGAAATTAAAGTCTGGATATAGTTCCCTATCGATTTCTATAGCCAATTAATTTAGAAATTTCTGAAATTGATTATGTTCAAATTCTAGAACCCTGTTTTCCCTTGTAATTGGATCGTAAGATGGGTCCACATCATAGCAATAGACATGTGGACAATGTCCCCTGATCAATTGAACGAAAATCCGGCCCAAAACCCCATTAAAATTCTGTTTTCCTACGATTTTTAGGCTGCTGTGCATCTCTGGTTAATGTCCCAGTTGACTGGCTCATCAACCAGAGAATGCTATTTCAATTTTTCATCTATTGATAACTCTGGCCGATGTCCCAGTTGATTGGACCATCAACCAGAGAATACTGCCTTAGTTTTTACACCTGTTATATCTTAGATTGGTGTCCCAGTTGACTGGTTCATCAACCAGAGAATAACTGTTTCAGTTTTTAGCTGCTGCCAGCTCAGGTTGATGTCTCGATTGATTGTCTCATCAACCTGAGATGCTGTTTCACTCATGAACACGTCCTAGACCTTGTCCAACCTTACCACGAGGTAATCCTAGGACTCCACACAAGTTTTGACGCTTTCTAACACTGTGTGTGATTAAACATTCGTAGGACTTTACCTTTTGCTCGTCAAATCGTACCGACAAATGACACGAAGCATAACCCGACATCACCATTGCAATTATAACAAAGTAAGTGGGGGTAGGCTTTGAATTCTTTTAAGAGTGTTTATTTCATTCTTAGATGTAATTGCCAGGAATCATTTGCATATTTAAATTCCTGTTTTATTTATGATATTTATTGATTTCATTGTTTATGACTTGTGGTTCTGAATGATATGATGTGGAATGGTTGGCAATATGAATTCTTGTGTTAGAATAGATGTCGTAGTCAGCTTGAAAACGAGAGGTATGGTGTGGCGTAGTATGGGATGCAAGAGCATTGTATCCCTTGTACTATACCATTTACACTGCATATGGCTAGGAATGTCATTCCTTGATGCTACAACCCTTACCAGCAGGGGTTCAGGTGTTGGGTGATTATAGGTCCCTGTCACTGAGTTGTGTGAAGTATGCCGGGATGGGGTCCTGACTATAATTATCGGGGTCTACCCACGGGAAGATATATAATACCAACAACCGCTGTAGGCTCCTTACAATAGTTGAGGTTACGTCTCGGGGAGGTTAAGAAGGAACCGAGAACGTTTTCCAAGTTGTTGGCATAGCACAGACCCGACTTAGGCATTTATTTGTTAGGTGGAATTAATATTAAAATTGAATCCATGCATATAGGATTTTTGCTTTGTGTGTGAATGTGCTTGTGTATGGTCTATCCTTTACTTGATGGGCTTAGTGGAGCTCACCCCTGTGAAATATTTTCTTTTAGGTTATCCTGCAGATGAATGCGTTTGTGGCAGAAAAGAATTACTTGGAGAACAAGGACTGATGATGTGGCGTTAACTTTTTTTTATTTATTTTCTTTTGTTTAACACCATCCATTTTTGTGGATGAGTTTTCACTGTTTATATTTTAGAATAGTTGTGTGTGGGATCGATGGTTGTAAACCTAGAATATCGGGCTGTTGAGATTTTCAATGTAAATAATATGTATAAAACTTATAGCACTTTACTTTTTCTACGCTCTGATCAATGTAACACGTGTTATCTTGAAATTGTGTTGTGCTTGTGATGTGTATTTACTGCATCTGGATCCTGGTGGTCTCCGAATACATCGGGTATTCGTGTCAGCAATCGAATCCTCCCAGGGGGGTTCGCGGTGTGACAATTCGGGTACGTTTCTATATTTTCAGGGTACAAGGATATTTTTGGCATATTGGAAGAATGGGAGAAGAATTGCATTTTCGGAGCCTAAATTGAGAAAACCAATTTGGAGGAGTTCAATGCTACACAAGCACAACCCAATGAAGACCTCTTATATTTTCGAGTTCAGGGGATAGTCCCCACCTATCTCCACCGAATTTGATCTTAGGGATCATGCGCATAAAAGATGCTGAATGGAAGGATTTGATGCAATCTAGGCACCAGTTTACCCATGAATCGATTCACATGTGATCAAGGGTGAGATGGGAAGAAGTTTCACTGAAGATCCAAGAACATAATCATAATTTTAGAATATTGGGAAATTTTCAGAAGATATCCGATATTGGGCTCATATCGTTAGGACCATTAATTGGTGCAACTTTAATTCTCGAATTGGGTTTCTCCAGGGCAAGGATGGAGAGTTGTCTTCACAAAGACGATTTTGATTAAATTTAGAATTTAGGTTAAATTCTCTCTCCTCCCTAATATCTCTGTCTCATCCCACTACGGTTCCTAACTTTCCTACTTCTCTCTTACAACTCTTTTCTCTCTCCTATTTCTTCTCTTCCCTAAAATCTCTCTTCTTTCACATGCCGCCCACATCTCTCTCCCATCTCTCCTAAATCTCTCCCATCTCTTCACGGCTCTATCTCCTAATCTCTCCTAAAACCCTCCACGATCCGATCTCCCTCACGAGTCCCAATCCATCTCTCCCATCTCGGACTAACTCTCCAACATCCATGATCCATCATAGCAGCCCCCTTCCATCATCCCACCATTATTCTTCTCTTCTCAATCCTTTTCTTCTCTATGTTTTATCTTGGGAACCAATGCCTGGATCAGCCTTACTTTAACCATTTCAGTAGCCTCGTCGTCACCATTGTCATCGCATCGCCATCCACCTGCGTATTGCGTTGCATAGAAAATCACCGTTGCTGCCCCTGTCTCTTAGTGCCATGAACGACTAAGTACTCTCCATCTTTAGGTGTAGATGAACCAATGGTAATTGTTATTTAAAATTCTGGTTTGCATTCTTAATTGCTTGATGTTGATACCTCATCCCTATTTGGATGATTATAATTGATGTATTTAGTTAAGGAATTTTGTTTTTGTGATTCAATATTTTTTCATTTAAGCAATAGTATTTTGTTCTTATGTGGTTGTATCGATTATAGATTATAGCTGAACGAACTAACCGTACCAAGCTCTGTAGCAAATGACGATAGTCTCATCAAGATGGTCCATACCTAGGAAGGACCCTACATTCTGTGGTGTTATTAGGCCTGTGTTTATAATAAACCGAAGCATACAATCGAATTGAATAACAACCCATTAGGGATTCGAACCCTAAAGATAATCTTCTCCCGTATTTGCATATCGTTGTTAGCTTAGATTCGTTGCTTTCGTTCGTAGTTTAAAATCAGATTTATTACACTTTAATTTTGATCACTTTCATCTAATCATCTTAATAATTTAGCCTTCCAGTTCCCTGTAGATCGACCCCTTACTTGCTACTTGATAGATTAATTTAGGGTTTTATTTTTGACCGATTAACGACACGATCAGTTTGACTTGCGCATATATAGCTAGGTTTAGCGCAATTGCCATTCCAAATTTATCTCCTATCTTATCATAAAAGATGCTAGGAGCTACATTACTTATAGATAACAAGTCTTTAATGAGATACCAAGGCCAAGGCGAACTAGTTGGAAATGGAAGAACATCAATAATCTTTTGGTTGGAGCACCACACTTCTTTTATCTTCAATCGCATGTTGGCAGCATGGTCTAGGCCTATCCTAATACTAAAAATTTCTGGTTCCAAAAAAGTGGTGGCTGTAATATACCCTGCAGCTAAGAACAAAAATCTTCCATCTAACAAAAAAATATACAACCATCCTGCCAGACGGGCCTGAAATCTGAAATCAGGAATCTTGCACAAATTAAAATAGGAATTTTTTTTTTTTTTGGGTGAATGAAAAAATAGGATACTTAAGATTTGGCAGCGACGACGAATTAGAAATGGTGAGCAGACCTACTCATTACTATCTAATTATCTATTACATGGTGGGATGAAAGTGGTGGGGGGGAAATATTTAGGTCTACTAACCAACGGTTGACCGCCACATGTCAGTAATCGATCCAAACTCCTAAATAAATACCAATTACAATTTTACCGGGCTTTCATTTCGGAATTTATCGATTACCTAAATCCTTGGATCTTGTTTGGTAGCGAAGACAACAGTCGTTGTTTTTTCCACTTTCCCTTTTCAGCAAATCGGTTAAACAGTCAAAACCATTACAAAAGAAAAACATAGCAGTTTCTTCTTTCTTCTACTGACGGTTTCGTGAAAGTAGCCACATCTCTCTGTCGTTCTGCATCTTCTGCTGCACCATTGAATCTTCTCTTTCAAAATCGCAATACTACTGTATAAGGAAATCGATCCGTGACCTTAAATTTTGGTGTGAGATCTGGTATTTTACATTATGCTCCCCTTGAAGCACAGTAGAAGATGGTCAAGAAGAGCAGAATTGGGATTTTGTTGTTTTCACTGAATCCCTAATTGTCGGCTGATTTTTTGCTGATCAAATTTTGCTTTGGGGCTGAGAGTTTTGAAGAGATATGGCGTCGGTGAAGACGTCTCGGTCGAGGGGATCGATGGCCTCTGGGAAGGCCGTCAATGGCGGCGCTTTAGAGAATGGACCGCAGCTTGAGGAGAAGCTTAACTTATTCATGACTGATAGTTTTGATGCTGATGCTTTTGTTCAGTCCAAATGTCACTCTTTGAATGAGAAGGTCAGGTTCTTCCCTTTCTGATGGCAACCCTATTTGAGGAACTTTAGTTTGTTCTTCTTTAGTGTTCAGTTCTGTAAGATCGTTGGGTGAAGATTAAATTCTATCTTTTGGTATAGATTTGATAAAACTGGTGCCCAAGTATGCTTTCTTGATGGGTTGTTTGCTTTATATAGTGTTCTTGCTTTGTTGGGGTTATGCCAAGGGGTCTGTTCTCTCAATTCATCCTTCACAATCGAATTCTCACGTTAGAAACACAAGCTCATTGTCATTTGCTCAGAAAAATTAAGATTTAATTCTCCCTCCCCCGCCCCTCCGGTCTGGCTGAGTTTTTTAAGTCAAAATTTGTTTCCTTGATCAAATTAGGCTTTTCTATTAACAACATCATCGTTCTTGTTCTCATTGGCTCCCCAAACATTGGAAACGTTTGTCTTGTATCACAGCAAAATTAAATTCCATTTTAAGCTTGAAAGGATTCTTACTACGTCTACGCTTCTTGGATACATTGGATTATTGCCATGAAAGCTGCTCCATTGCCTTATCTTATCTTTCATCCCTTGAGTGGAATAGTCTCATGTAGCTTACCAAGAGAAATAATCATACCTGAAATGGGAGCACCAAGCCATCTGATTGCAATTTGCAAATAGAGGCTGCAGAGTGGGTCTTCTATACTTTGGTCCCAAGAATAATTGCATGATACATTTTGATCTGTCAGTAATGTACGGCAGATAAGATAGATAATCTCTTCTTTCTCCGGCCAGCCGGAATGAGTAAATCGATAAAGAGGGAGTGGGAGCGGGCAGCTTATTCTTATCAACCTAACTCAGAGGAAGAAAGGGCACTATATTTATCTATATATCTATATTTTAGGGCCCCATAATGCTAAAAAGGTGGGGGAGAAGCAGGCCGAACCTCTGATGGACCTGGACACATAAATAATTCTTAACAGAAGTTAGAAATTATATCCTACAGAACCTTGATCAGAGGTCTAAAATGGAAGGCATACTCTTAATTCGATTTTAGTATAATGAATAAGTTTTATAACATCCCTAGGAACCGATGGGGAGTTCTGTGGACAAGAACACTTCTTGCAGATGTGATAGAACTTGAAGCTTGCATCTGACTCAAAGCTATGGGCTTCTGCCTTATGTTTTGACCCTTGATCAAATGATCCATTGATTTGAATATGTTGTAACGATAAGAGAAATGCATCCTGCTATGATGTTCATAGACTTCTTGATTAGGATCTGTGGACTGTAGGTGATATGCTTGGGCAGCTTTGAAATTCTCACTAGATAGATCATTCTTTTACCTTATATACTTTGATGTGCCAAAAGTTTCCTGACTGATTCCTAGAAGCCATAGTAGATGGGTCTCAGAAATCCTAAATTATCCAGAATCGCAGTGAAGTAAAAGGACCAGATTCAGGAGAAATTTAATAACTAACAACCAGCAAATCAGGTGACCCTAAAATTCTGGTCGAAGGTCACTCTATTAGGGAGGAATAGCTGTCCAAAATCTGATTGAATCTAATGATCAGATCTGGGTTATGATGGTGTCCTACTAGGAATGGGATACTTGAAATAGAATTCCAGAATTGAATATTGATTGCGGAATTTAATGGGCTCAATTCAATAATTAAAACTGATTCAAAACACCAACAGGATGCTAATCTGGAACAGAAAATTAAATCTGATCTTAAAATAGGGTAGAATTAAGAACCCAACTTGATGTAGGATTCTTTGAAAATGGTAGAAAAATCAGATTTTGAAACCATGGATCAGTAAAGCAAAGAGTGCAAGTGCTGTATATGTAAAACAGAAATCTATGCAGTATTGGAAGAGAAATTTCGGTTTTCAAGTAAGTACAGCATGCACATAGACTGGGAAAAAACTTCTGCTGCTAACCTGATTTTCTGGGTTGATTAATGAAGAAGAATGGAAGAAGGGTAGAAGGATATGGACCAAGCTTCCCATCTGGAACTAAGTTGGAATCCCACCCAGAGTTGTCAAGGTGTCGTCTAGATGTCCGGGTCGTTTTCTGTGGGCTGGGCAGTTCCTTGATTTGCTGTATTCACGCAAGGTGAATGCGATAGTGTTTATATGTTTGTTTTTTTTTTAAAATTTTTAATTGTAAACTTTATAAATGGATGCTGTTTCTAACAATATTATTTATTGTGTAAATAGTACTATCAAGGTGCGAAGCACGGAAGTATTTAGTTTAAAAAATAAAAATAAAAATCCAAAAGAAAAACTGAAGACCCAAGAACCAATTCCATATTGCTTATTCGGTGTTCATGGCAGCACAGCCTGAAACCCTAGTGGCTACCAGCCTACCACGGTACTGGCACTTCCGACAGTGATACTGCTGGCGGCAACATCTGATTCTGGCTGCAACCTTTGATTCCGGTACATTTTGTTCCCTCTTTTTTTCTCCTTCTCTTCTTCTCTTCTCATTTTCTTTTTCCCTTTTCTTTCTTTCCTTTCTTCTCATTTTTGTTTCTTTACCTACTTCTTTCCCACTGCTGCTGAAATTGTAGAATGGCTGCCGCCACTGCCCAGCGGCAACAGCCATTGCCCCCACCACTAACACTGCCCAACAACAGCAGCCACTGCTCTGCAAAGGACCTAACGATCATGGGAGACTTGCTGTTGCCTAGCTTGCATCTTCACGGGATGTCATCAAAATTCACGATGGAATCGCAGGATCCGTCGACTAGAGCAACAGAGGAGTTGCAGGAGCTCAACCCTCTTTTCTTCAATTGTTTTCTACCCTCTTTTATTCTCCTTATGTTTTTTTTTTAATACATGATTCCATGTAGTGCATTGTACAACAGTTTTGTGCACAAGCAAACGAAAATGTTAGAAAAGGAATCAAAGGATCAAATTTGTTTGTTTTACATTTTATCCCCTAAAAATTACACCTTAATAGTAAAATCTCATATTTTACATGTAACCTATATGTGCCTAGGCGACCAAGGTGACGCCTAGGCAATCCCCTAGGTGCATGGCCACCGTCTTTGATCGCCTTGTCGCCGTGTTAACTATAATCCCATCAATCAGTCTTAGCATCTGATCAAGATTCTCAGTGAATCTCACAACCAGGTTTTTTGGATCTCACGTAATAATAGGCAACAAAAAGCCAAGCTTTATTCGATATAAATAGTGGGTAGACTGAGAACAGTCTAGATAATGACTTAAATCATGATCACGCTAGGAAAGAAAAATAAAAAAACAAACTAGGATTCCTCCCATACACAGACTAGAAGGGGGCACCTTATTTAGACTAGGAATATAAGAAAACAAGATAAAAAAGACTCCCATTGTACTGGAATTCATAAGTCCTATTCCATACATGATTTACAATAAATAAAAGAAAGGAAATTTACTCCTAGAAGTAACCCACAGTTCTAGTTTTGGTGAAGCAGAAAAACGCCCAAGCTCAAGGCTTTGTCTGAACCAAAAACTGGTTGAAAGAAGAACCTTAGGCCCTTGTTTGGGCTTGACCTAGTTTCTACATTGGTACTTATGATAGTTTCTCTTCTGATCTACATCAAATCTCCCCAGCTTAAAAGCATTAATCTTTGATGGATGGAGAAGGAGCTGTAAAGCTCATACAATTCTGGTGTGAGCCGCTTAAAATCATCGAAGCATAATTCAGAGATTCGTGGCAGCTTTAGAGCTCACCACTTATGCATCTGTGGTGAGACGAGCCCTAGTATATGAAGGGTGGGTATTGGAGATTCAAAGGAGGAAAGCAAAGGGCAGGGAAAGTGGTTTCTCCCAGCTCAAGGTAGCAGAGGTAATCCACCACAGAAGCAGCAGAAGACACTTACTGGTCAGGGAGTACCCATTCGAAAGGCTCCTGAACCTTGTCCCAAGTGTGGGAAATCTCACTCTAGTCAATATGGATTTGGATCTGGAGTATGCTCCAAAGGTGGGAAGCATGGGACCTTATAAAGCCCTGCCCTATGTGGAATGTCCAAGGACAAGGAAGTCAACGGGGACAAGCCCTAGGTGCCAGGGAGAGTCTTTACACTTACTCAGGAGGACGCAGAGGCTTCTCCAGCAGTAGTCACTGGTATGTGTTATATTTATCAATTTTACATTAAGTGATGATTGTTTGAATGGTATGTAATTAGTATGATTTGTTAATTTCAGGTATGTTATATATTTCTGGTCGTCCTGCATGTGTTGTTCGACTCAGGGTCAACACACTCTTTCATTTCCCATGGCTTCTTTACTAAATTGAAAACTCTACATAGGATATTAAAAATTGATATAAGTGTTATGACTCCATCTGGGGAGATAATGGATATAGAGATGATTTTTGAGTCTTGTTTGGTACAAGTAGAGGGTAGAGAGCTTAGGGCTGTTTTATATCTATTGGATATGCGGGACTTTGATATTATTTTGGGCATGGATTGGTTAGCAATATATCACACCAGGATCCGTTGTTTGGAGAAGGAAGTCGTGTTTGAATCTTTAGATGGGGAAGAGTTCAGATTCAAGGGAGATAGAGTGAAGTCTCCGCCATTGAGAATTATATTAGCGTTGCAGGAAAGTAGATTTCTTAGGCGCCTTGGATTTATAGCTAGTGTTGTGGACATTGAGGCTAAGGAGCCAGTCTTATCATACATCAAGGTTGTTAGAGATTTTCCTGATGTTATCTTTAATGATGTGTCTGGATTACCAGTAGACAGGGAGATTGAATTTGTAATCGATTTGGTACCCGGTACAGCACCCATTTCCAAAGCTCCGTGCCGATTGGCTCCATCGTGAATGAAGGAATCAAAGAGTCAGCTACAAGAGTTGCTTAATAAGGGTCATATACGACCTAGTCTGTCACCATGGGGAGCTCCAGTTTTGTTTGTAAAGAAGAAGGATGGTACACATGAATGTGTATTGATTATGGGAATTGAACAAGGTTACCACCAAGAACAAGTATCCTTTGCCCCGCATGGAGGACTTTTTTGATCAATTAAAAGGAGCAAAGGTAGTCTCGAAGATCAATTTTCGTTCGGGGTACCACTAGTTGAATATAAAGGATGAGGATGTTCCTAAGACAGCTTTCAGGACTCGATATGGGCATTATAAATTCCTTGTGATGCCATTTTGGTTAACCAATGCACCGACAACATTCATGGATTTGAGTCATTTGACAAACAGAATTTTCCACTAGTACCTAGACCAGTTTGTCATCGTCTTCATAGATGATATCCTGATTCACTCCAAAAGTGAGCAGTCATTTCTTGGACGGCCTTTCCACTTGACAAGAAAGGAATGGTAACCACCTACTTTTTGAGTTCTGAGAGATAGTATCCTTATCATCCACAATATCCTTTATCTCATCTTCAATGGGCGGAGTAAACTGCGGCAGCCATAAGGTATGTTTTGTATCTCCCTCCTCTGAGTGGTGATTGAGTAGATCGTAAGTTCTACCGCATTGAAGATGTTACTTATGGCCATATCAACAGGTAACTCAAGCACATAAGCATGAAGTCTAACCTTTTCAAGGACCTTGGAAGAACCCATTTTCCATGGGTAGAGCTTCGTATTACTATTAGTACAAGGAAGAAATCTGTTTGGGGCGATGCGAACTATTACTACGTTATAGGATGAAATTCCACAAAACGTGGATGATGATCAGCCATAGTTTTGTAGGAATCATTGCTAAGGGCCATACGTCGAGTATAGTTGTCAAGGCGTTGCCTAGGCGCCACCTAGGCATCCAAGCGGTTTTGTTGGGGCCTAGGTGAGCTCCGCCTTATTGCAGGGCGCCTTGCATTGGTTTAATTGGTATCGGACCAGATTCTGGCACTTATTTATGCCAAATATCATTTAAGTAAATGAAATATTTGATGACATTTCATTTTCTTAATATATTATTCATAAATAAGCAAATACCCCCTATTTGAATCCAATAAAAATAGTAAAAAAATCAAATTCCAAAAGGATAAAAAGTCAACCCCCCAGTTCAAGAACAAAAATTGGATTTTTGATGGTAGGTAAAATTTTCAACTTTCTAATGCTGGGGGTTATTCTCAAATCTAAAAATTCTGTAAATTTTATTATGATTAAACATTGCTAACAACCAAAAGTGCGGTAAAATATTTATTTGTTTTGATATCTAAAATTTTTGTTTCTTTCAAAGCGATTTTGACAGCATTCGCGCATATCAAATAAGGTTTGACCAGAACATAACTTCTTCAATATAAATCAGATTTAAGCAATTTTGGATTTGTTGGAAAGCTAGTTTTGTGTTCTACCTAATACTAAGAGTCTCATGTAAAAATAAAATCATTTGACTAGTCAAACTTCTTAGAGAACAATAACATTTCTCTAAATCGAGAACAATTTAATTACTTATAGATAAGATCATATTTTATAAGAACAGTATAAGCCAAATGAGATTGGTATAAACCAAATGTATGTTTGATTGCTTCAAACTTCCAATAATGTGCTTCTTCAGTTCTGTTGTCTTCTAGTTCTATGTTGATTTTTGATGACTTGATGTGGCTTAATGTTGATTTTGGATGACTTGAGCTTAATGTTGATTTTGGATGACTTGAGAAGGCTTAATGTTGATTTTTGATGATATAAGGTATATATTGTAGCATACTAAATAATGTTAGAAAATGGAGAAATAAAAGAAAATAGTACTTGGGGGAGCCTTGGTCGCCTAGGCGACGCCTAGGCGGGTGCCTTGTCGCCTAAGCGCTTAGACATCCCTCCAACGCCTTGGGTCGCTTTTCCGCCTTAACAATTGTGACGTTGACGGACATCAGCATGGACCTCGGTAATATAATGTATGAACCCCTTTGCTTCAATATTGATGCATTATAGGGGCAGAAAGGGGAACAAGGTTGGTAGGTTGCTTAGGTTGAACTTTGAAAACAACCTCTAATGGAGTACAACCTGTAGTCCTGTTCACCAAACTATTAAATGTGAATTTGGCAATGTCAAGAATGGACAACCAAGTCTTCTCATTGTCACGAACAAGACAACACAGTAAGTTTCCCAAACTTCGATTAACAATCTCTGTTTGACCATAAGTTTGTGAATGGATGGCTGTAGAAAACTAAAGTTTAGTTCTGGTCTTCATCCATAGAGTTTTCTAGAAGTAGCTAATGAACTTGAGATCTTGATCAAATACAATTAACTTTGACAATCCATGTAGCCATACAGCTTTCTTGAATAAGATAGTGGCAATGCCACTAGCATCAAATGTCTTGTGATAAGGTATGAAATGCACCATCTTCGAGAATCGATCGACCACCATGAGTATGGAATCATGCTTTTCTTTTGAAAGGGGCAAACTTGACACCGTCCATGCTGATATGTACCCATGGTGTGTGTGGAACGGGTAGCGGGGAATACAAACCTGTGTTACTGACAAATGTGACATCTCTTGATAACCTACTCTATATCCTTCTGCAAGTGTGACCAATAATATGTGTCGGCTAGCTGTAGAAGGGTCTTATCTTGGTCGAAATGTTCACCAATTCCTTAATCGTGCACTTCCTGTATAAGGTGCTGGTGTAGTGATGAGTCAGGAATGAATAGTCGTGTCCCCAAGAAGAAATACCAATGATAGAGCAAGTACTTAGGATCCCTCCCACCTTTTTAACATTTGGTAGATGGTCGAGAAATCCTTGTTTGAGGCATACTCACTTTTAATGTGGGAATATTCATAGCGTGGATTAAGATAGTGTGTCAACACTTTTCTGCAGAAAGCATCCACAATTATGTTCTCTTTCCCAGCCTTTTACTTTAAAGGAAAGATGAACTCTTGAAGATATGCAGCCTGTAGCAGAACTTAAAAGAAGGTCGACCAGCAGAGAAGAAGAGCAGAAGAGAATGAAGAAAAGAAAAGAGAGGAAAACTGGAATAGAATGAATATCCAGCCTCTCACACACCACTCTATTTATAATAACATAATTACATGAAAGAGCTAGGAATGCCGACTCCTAGAACAAATAGGAATCCACATCTCAAACTGAAAAGTAAAATAGGAAACAAAAGGAAAATAGGAAACTACAAACAAGGGAAGTAAATAACTTAATATAGAACTAGGAGTGCAAAGCACTGTTCACGTCACTGTTCACGTGAACAGTGTCACGTGAACAGTACTTCAACACTCCCCCTCAAGCTGGAGCATATATATCGCCCATGCCCAGCTTGGTACAACCACGAACAAATGCAGGCCGAAATAGAGCTTTGGTGAAAAGATCGCCGAGTTGATTGGCCGACGAAACATATGGAGTAGAGATCAGCTTCTGTAACACAGCAGTCCGAACAAAGTGACAATCAACCTCAACATGCTTTGTCCGTTCATGAAATACTGGATTACTGGCAATGTAAATAGCGGCTTGATTATCACAATACATCTCCATTGGTGATGACACGATAATTCCCAATTCTTGCATAAGGGACTTCAACCACATGAGTTCAGAAGTTGTATGGGCCATAGCCCGATATTCTGCCTCAACACTAGATCTAGCAACTGTAGTTTGTTTTTTACTTCGCCAAGAAACAAGGTTACCACCAATAAACATACAATAACCAGTCGTCGAACGACGATCACTAGCAGAGCCTGCCCAATCAGCGTCTGAATAACCAGTAATGTAAGTGTGCCCATTTTTGTGATAAATAAGTCCCTTACCAGGGGACCCCTTAAGATAACAAACGATACAGCAAGCTGCATCCCATTGAGCTTGACGTGGCTCAGACATAAATTGACTGACGACCCCAACAGCGAAGGAGATATCAGGGCGAGTCACAGTAAGATATATAAGCTATCCCACTAGTCGACGATACTAATGTGGATCAGAACATGGATCACCATCATCAACACCAAATTTCAAGTTAGGATCCATAGGGGTATCAGCTGGTTTACACCCTAAGGCTTGTTTGGTAACGGTCTGAACAAAGAACGCCTGTTCTTGACTAGAAACGTTCTTTTGCGTTCTTGGTTTAGAACGGCGTTCTGAGACCGAAAATGACCGTTTGGTAACGGTCTCAAGAACGCAGTTCAGAATGAAAATGGTGTTTGGTAAAACCTGTTCTTTCCTATTTGATATTAATTACAATAAGGCCATTTCTTTGTCAATTATACCAAAAAAAAGACTTGTAAAATCCTTTTCTCTTACCAACCTTAGCATAAAATTAAAATATCTCATTAACATAACCAAAGTAAGTATAAAAATATGTCAAATTTCAAAGATGCCATTAAAATTGGGTTCTTGGGTGGATTAGTGGCATAACTGACTATGCTATGAACAGTTGAATAAAGAGGGCCTTGGTGGACTCGAACCACCATCCTCTTGGAACATACTCATGTTCCAAGTGCTCTACCAATTTGAGCTAAAGACCCATCAAAACTGAGTGCAACCCCTTTCTTCTTCTTCTTTCTTCCATCATTATTATACTCCAACTCCACCAGCCCAGTTTTCTTTCCTTTGTATTTTGTTTGTCTATCTACAAACTGATATAAGGTAATCATAAATCTTGTTTTTCTGCAACTCAATCTACTAACTATAACAACCTGAAATCAATTGACAGCAAAATAAGAAGCCCTTCTCCCCCCCCTCCCCCCCACAAAAAAAAAATGTTTATCAATCCAGCTAAACCCAAGTATCAAAACTTGTGGATGAATGACACCAAACTCCTCTGAGACTGTAGATTCCAATTTACATCATTCAACCATGCACACAGACACACACACATACACACCGCAGGGGAGAGAGAGGGAGTTAGCAGAAACCAAAAAGAAGAAAATGACTTGACTAGGATGACCACCTTCCCTAACTTTTCCTTTCACTTCCCTGCAACCCTTCCCCCCCCCCCCCTCTCCACCCCCCAAAGAGAGAGAGAGAGAGAGATGCTGGAATGGAAGGAAAAGTAGACCAGCAATTCACATTGGTGGTCTCACACAGTGCCTTTCCGATCATGGGCCCACCAGCTTCTTGGCTTGATGTGTTGAAAACCACTACTTATAAAAACACATCTGTTTAAGACTGCCTTGCCAACTTGAAAATAGTTCTTGCCATAGACTATGGCAATATTTACTAAGAAAAAAATTCTCTTTCACTCTCTCACTCTTTCACTCAAAATGCAAACCCACCCCAAGGCTGAAAAAGGCTAAACAGATCAAGGGTGAAACTATAAAGCATAGAACTGACACTGAATGCATTCCCTGGAACTTAGTGTTAACACCAATTGGTAAGATGAAGGAAGTTGACTGAGATGGTTCAGTGCTGTGTAAGGAAAGTCCAAGTGCTGCATGAGAAGCATGACTTGAATAAGATTGGATGTTTAAAAAGGAAATGGGTGAAACCAAAAGGAAACTATTGATACATAATAAGCATTTTCAGATGTTAAATTGACTACATGAGCACTAAACCACTCTTTTTGGTGTTCATTTGCAAAAATTCAGGAGAGGCATATACATTCATTATGCAGCAACCATGTACATCATTTACCAAACAGATTAATAGCATATAGAATATATAAATTTATCAAGAAGTCCCTAATTTAGACTGTAAATCAGTTTTTGCACACGTGGACTTATAAAGTTATGTTATGACACTTGGACAGCTCTAATTGGGCAATAGCATAATATTGTTCAGACATGTCTTTCCATGTTGAACAATAGCATAATATTGTTATGCTATTCCTGCTGCATCTGTGTTAAGAAATAGAATGGTTTAATGCTTAAGTGAATCATATTGATTCCCTAAGTCTTTATTTATACTAATAAAAGAGAATTACATAAGACACTTATGCCCCTATATAGCTGACATAAGTATAAACAAAGGAAAGAGAATAAAAGAATAAATAACAAATTAAAAGGAGGAAAGGACCAGAATACCCCTACGGTATTCTGGCCTATCTCTAACACTGCCCCTCAAGTTGGTGCAAAAATGTCACACATGCCCAACTTGGCTAGAAAAGGATGAAACACTTTGCCAGGCAGCCCCTTGGTGAACACATCAGCCACCTGATCAGTAGACTTCACATAGGGAACACAGATAAGGCCAGCTTCAAGTTTTTCCTTGATGAAATGTCTGTCCACCTCCACATGCTTAGTACGGTCATGTTGGACAGGATTATGAGCGATGCTTATGGCAGCCTTATTGTCACAATATAACATCATTGGAAGTTGGACAGCAACTCCAATATCCTGCAACAGCCCCTTAAGCCACAACAATTCACAGATACCATGAGCCATCACATGAAATTCAGCCTCAGCACTGGACCTGGCCACCACATTCTGTTTTTTACTACGCCAGGTGACAAGGTTCCCACCAACAAAAGAGCAATATCCAGAGATAGACTTCCTATCGCTTGAACCAGCCCAATCCGCATCAGCGTATGCTTCAACCTTCAGATGACCATTGGGAGATAAGAGTATCCCTTGTCCTGGAGCAGACTTCAAGTATCATAAGATGCGAAGGATGACCTCCATATGAGAAGGATAAGGGTCATGCATAAACTGGCTGACCATACTCACTGCAATGGCAATGTCTGGCCGAGTGTAAGATAGGTAGATAAGTTTGCCCACCAACCGCTGATAACGACCTTTGTCAACTGGTGCGCCTTCTTTCTCCTTGAGTCTTGTCGTAGCTTCTATGGGAGTTGCTGAAGGATGACACCCTAGCAGCCCCGTTTCAGATAGTAGATCCAGGACATACTTTCTTTGAGACAGAAATATACCCTTTGAAGAACGAGCAACCTCTATCCCGAGAAAATATTTCAGAATCCCCAGATCCTTAATTTCAAACTCACGGCCAAGGAATAGCTTCAACCTGTTGATCTCATCACCATCATTACCGGTCACTACAATATCATCAACGCAGACTATGAGGAGAGTAACCTTAGCGCCCACACGTTTGATGAACAAGGTATGATCAGCATTGCTTTGCTGGTAGCCCACGGACAACATAGCCTTGTGAAATCTACCGAACCAAGCTCTAGGTGACTGTTTCAAGCCATAGAGTGCACGCTTCAGTTGACACACCTTTCCCTTGGTAGCAGGACTTGAAAAACCTGGAGGAACGTCCATATATACTTCTTCCTTTAGTTCACCATGTAGGAAGGCATTCTTCACATCCAACTGCTGAATATCCCATCCAAGATTCATTGCACAGGATAGCAATACCCGTACAGTATTGAGTTTTGCTACTGGTGCAAAAGTCTCCTGGTACTCAATGCCATATGTCTGAGTGAAGCCTTTAGCAACCAGACGTGCCTTGTACCGATCCACCGTACCATCTGCCTTCTGCTTGACCACAAACACCCATTTACAACCCACTGGTCTTTTTCCTGGAGGAAGAACTACAAGATCCCACGTATTGTTTTTGTTCAATGCTCTCATTTCTTCCAACATTGCTGCCTTCCACTTCCCATCTGTAGATTCTTCCTGCCAATTTTTAGGAATGGAAACAGAAGAAAGGGAGGAAACAAATGTACGAAAAGAGGGAGAAAGAGAACTATAAGACACAAAACGGGAAATAGGATGTAAAGAGCAGGTCCTGGTACCTTTGTGATGAGCAATGGGTAGATCAGAAGAGGAGGGCTCACCAGGAGAAGGAGGATCTGGATCCTGAGGCGGCAACTGGATGGGTATTGGTGCTGCAGTGGCTTGATTCTGCCCTCTGCTAGAACATCTCTATTTATAAGTGAGAATGGTGGAATTGTCAATGGTCCTCTAAAAGTTACGAATGGTCCTCTGTACTGGAGTCAGCTCCCCCTGAATAGGAACATTACCACCATCTGTTTCCATGATCTCCCCCTGTATTGGATTCCCCACAGGTGAAGGGACAGCAGCCTCGGGTGGCTGGACAGCAGCTGGGGAGTGATGGTCGGTGGCTATAGGTGCAAAGGGGAAACCCAAGAGTATGAACCACATCTTCACTAGAACGCTCCCCCTGAAGAGGTGGGGAGGAATAATAGGAAAGGGTTTCATGGAAAACCACATCCATATTGACCATAGTATGGCGGGTAGGGGGGTGGTAACACTTGTATCCTCTCTGGGTTGGAGAATAACCCAAAAAAATACACCGTAACCCATGAGGTTCAAGTTTGCCAGGGGAATGAGTATCCCTAGCATAATAGACACAGCCAAAGACTTTGGGAGGAACCACAAAGGAGGAATCACTAAGTAAAACGTCAGATGGGCTACGGGAATCCAGTACCCGGGAAGGTAACCTATTAATAAGGTAAGCGGCAGTGAGAACCGCATCACCCCAATATTGGGATGGAACATGTCGAGCAAACATTAATGCTCGTGCCACTTCCAATAAGTGGCGATTCTTTCTTTCGGCCACACCATTTTGGGCCGGGGTATCAATACAACTAGTCTGATGTATAATCCCATGATTAGCAAGGTATTTTTGAAAGTGGGATTCCTTATATTCAGTGCCATTATCACTCCGTAAAACCTTAAGAGTGGCCTGGAATTGGGTCTGGACCATTTTATGAAAATGTTGAAAACAAGAAAAAACTTGGTTTTTAGACTGAAGAAGATAAATCCAAGTATTTCAAGAATGACAATCAATAAATGACACAAACCAACGATGGCCAGAAATAGAGGTCTTACGACTAGGTCCCCAAACATCCGAATGCACCAAATGAAAACAAAAAGAACTCCTTTTATTAGATAGAGAAAAAGTTGCACGTGTCTGTTTGGCCAGAACACAAGCCTCACAAAAAAAATCATCCTTATTACATTTGGTGACCAAAGATGGAAATAAATGCGCTAAAATTCCTAATGGAGGGTGACCTAATCTAGAGTGCCATTGGTAAAGTTCAGAAGAGACCAAGGAGTTCTGATGGAGTGGAGAAGGTAGCGATGAAGGAAGATGACCATCATCAAGCAGATACAGCCCACTGTGAACTTTACCCAATCCAATCGTCTTCCCAGACCCCAGATCTTGAAAAACACAATGGGAAGGATAAAAGGTTACCTTGCAGTGAAGATCACGAGTAATACTACTAATAGAAAGGAGGTTTGTAGTAAAATTAGGTATGTAAAACAGAAGACAAAGGGAGGTTGGAAGTACAGTTGATGATTCCTTTTCCAAAGATGGTAGAAAGGGAACCATCAGCCACCTTGACCTTGTCTTTCCCAGAAGTGGGAGAATATCTATAAAATAAGCTAGAAGTACCATTCATGTGATCTGTAGCCTCGGAATCAATGATCCAGGGATGTGAAGCTACAGAAGCACATTGACCACCAAAAGGGATACCTGACTGGGCAAAATATGAACCTGAAGGAGCTGAGGAATTGGCAGTGGCAGCGGAAGACCTTAGTATACGCAGGAAAGCCTGTAAATCGTCCTTGGATTGACCAATGTCTGTAGCCGGGGCTGTATCAACAGATTCAGATTGATTTGCCTTGCTTTTAGGCTTTTTCTTGGCAGCCCGCTTCGCTTCAAAGTCAGCCGGTTTCCCATGAAGCTTCCAGCACTTGTCGTTGGTATGATAAGGCTTATGACAGTGGTCACAGGTAATAGGACCTGAAGGAGAACTACCAACAGATAAAGGCCCAAGAGGGGCAGCAGTAGCCTAGGCAGCAGTCTGGAGCATGGTTCAAAACCTCGCGAAATTTCGCCAAATTTCGTATATCTCGAGCTGTCCGAGATACGATACCAATACGAAATGGAAAAATACCTTATTTCGACGAGATATCGACAAAATATCGTGGACTCACGATATATCGCGAGATATTGAAAAAGTCACTAAAAGTGTCACATGCAATATTTCGAATATTTCGGTCATCTCGTTTCGGAAATTTCGGTAATTTCGGTAATCTCGTTTCGAAAATTTCGGAAATCTTGGTCATTTTGGCATTTTACACCCACAGAAAAATACCATATTTCGATGAAATTTCGTCGAAATTTTGGTATCTCGGAAATTTCGGTCAGACCGAAACAGCGAAATGAAACGAGATTTAGTACCATGGTCTGGAGAGCCAATCGGTCCGAAACAGGAGGATGTAACATAGCAGTCCTGCGGTTTTCTTCTGAAGAGACCAGGGCATAGGATTGCTCAAGTGTGGGAAAAGGGGAATGGCCCAACACTTGAACACGAATCTGGTCATATTCAACATTCAACCCTGCCAAAAAATCATACACCCTAATCTTGTCAACATGCTTCTTATAGGCAGTGATGTTGGTAGCTGTATCAGGGTGATAATCTGAAAAATGGTCCAATTGCTGCCAGAGGCTGCGGAGAGTGGCATAATATTTAGACACCGTGAGGTCCCCTTGAGTAGTATGAAGGACCTTTTTGCGAAGCTCATACACCTGAGCATCATTACCAAGCTGCCCATATGTCTCTTTACAGGCTGCCCAAATCTGAGACGCGGTATCAAGTAGAAGAAAGCCCTGGGCTAGATCTGAATTCATAGAACCAACAAAATATGACATAAGAAGACCATTGTTGGCTAGCCATCGAGTCTTGGCAGTACCAGGGGCAGTCGGCATAGGGATAGTCCCATCAATATAATCAGTGAGGCCACGTCCAGCAATGGCAAACGAGGCTGATTGAGACCATAGAAGATAATTACTGCCGTCTAACTTGATAGGGTTAGGATGGAGATCACGGAAATCAGATTTGTCATGGCTAACCTGATCAGATGTAGCAGTCGAAATATCTGTGGAGTCACCCATAGTGAAGAAGAGATCTGTCCAGCAGCAAAATAGGAGCCCTCCCCAATATCACAAGTGTTTTAGTGTTATGGAAGAAAACCCAAAAAACAGAGATCGATGGGGAAGGGAAATCGAAAAAAAATTGTTGAAGAAGGCTTATCCACGCTGTCCAATATACTGTAGACAATGCCTTGGATGAAGAATAAAATTATCCAAAAGAAGCTGGAGCCGCAAGCAGTCCAATCCCAAAAACCGAGAATATTCAGGGATTTTTTTTTGAAGAAAAAACCTGACAGTAGGTCTCGATTGGGAGATATGGTCTTCAGTTGCTGTTGGAGTCTCGATAGTAGCAGTCCAATGGCGCAGGAGGGTCTCCGATATAGGGAGAAACAGTCCCAATAAAGCACAAGGCCTGATCTTCAAAAAAAATCTGGAAACTTCAATTGCCGCAGGAAAGAACCAGCAGCAGCCATCGAACAAAAAAAGAAGACCTGTCGTAGTCTCGATAGGAGCAATCCAATGTCGCAGGAGTGTTTCCAAAAGAAGGAGAAACAGTCCCAATAAATCGAGGACTGATCTTCCAAAAAAAAGGAGGAAACTCTAATCAGCGCAATATGGAACCAGCAGCCATCGGGAGAAAAGGTTTAGGTCATGAAACAAAGGAATAAAAGAGGTGGGAAGGGGCAGCCACTAGATCATGTGATCACCTCTGCAGTGGTTCCCTTAGAGAAGGAGAAGAAGCAAGGAGAAGGGGGAGAAAAAAAATCGAGAGAGAAGGAAAAGGGAAGAGACCATGATGGGAGGGTGGGGTTTTTGAAAAAAAATCAGAATTATCGTTGCTCTGATGCCATGTTAAGAAATAGAATGGTTTAATGCTTAAGTGAATCATATTGATTCCCTAAGCCTTTATTTATACTAGTAAAAGAGAATTACATAAGACACTTATGCCCCTATATAGCTGACATAAGTATAACCAAAGGAAAGAGAATAAAAGAATAAATAACAAATTAAAAGGAGGAAAGGACCAGAATACCCCTACTGTATTCTGGCCCCTATATCTCTTAACAATCTGAATATCAGTTCTGATCTGTTCTTAGGCCTGCACATCCATCGAATTCCAAATTATCCTAATTCTAGTATAATTCTCAGGTTTTTGGGTTTGTTTACTGAAATATGATTTCTGCTATTTGTTCATGCTTCAATTTATGATATTCCTAATAATTCAGTTTTGATTTCCTTATTTCTTGTTATCGATTTCTGGTTCTGGAATTCTGTTCTTGAATATCCAACAGACCTAACCTTAGTACGGTTCTTTCATATCTCAGAATTTGAACAGCTTATCATCCAGATCAGACCCTTTGATTTTCTGATGCTTAATTTCTCCTGAAATCTGGTTGTTCCTATCTCTAAGATTCTGGAATTTTATTGGGAATTCTGATCCCTAA
Organism: Telopea speciosissima; assembly: GCF_018873765.1. Lineage (NCBI taxonomy): Eukaryota > Viridiplantae > Streptophyta > Magnoliopsida > Proteales > Proteaceae > Telopea > Telopea speciosissima. Next base: position 12,995,537 of record NC_057926.1, read on the forward strand.
TCCTCAGGTGACTTTGAACCCCATTGTAACCATTAGGAGAAGAGGAAGGTTGAAAGTGTTAAAAGGATAAGGGGGTAAATGAAAATTACTTGGGCTGCAGTCATCTCAAAAGGATAAATTGGAAGTATTATTAGTAGATTTATGCTACAGTGCAAATTGGAATTTCTTATATTAATATGGGTACAGGGGAAAAAATGATTTGGGCTGCAGTAGTAAGAAAGGAGGGTACAGGGGAAAAAATGATTTGGGCTGCAGTAGTAAGAAAGGACATGTGTGCTTATGATTTCAAGTGCTAAATAGAGGACCAACACAACAGTACTCATGTGGGAAAAAGTAGTTGTAGTTGGGTCAAAGATTAGTTGAGTTGTGTTGAGTATTCGGTGGTTTATGGAGAATAAATAATTTCAAGTGGGGTTAACCCCATTACCTTAAGTATGGAAATGATTTACAACTGCCTTGTATTTGAATTTTGATCAAAAGACGAATTCCTTTGTTTCTACACTATATAGATGTGAGGCAATTAGAAATTACATCTGAAAGAAGCATATCTGAACCAATATTGGATGTAACCATGATTTATGAATCAGTGAGACTTGAGAGGCTGTGTAAAACAAAAAAACTGTGTAGGATAAAGCTTCTGTTTCTCAATCTGAGGAAATACAAAGTTGGAAAGAGTCATAAACATTATTAGGAAACTTAGGAAGAACAGACTAAGATTTAATTAGAAGAAGTAATCAACCAAAATCTGAACATTAGGGCTGAATAGAGAAAACGTTTGATAACCACAGGGGAATAACAGAAGTAGCAGCAGCAGTGGGCAAAAGGAGCCAAGACTGAGTTCGAGCAGCCCTCTTAGAGGGTGGAATAAAACCCCAAAATCCTGTACAGAACAGAACTTAGGAGAGACACCAATAGAGGATCGATTTCTGCAGAGACAAAATGGGAAACAAAGGGGTTGTTCTCCATACCTTTTCGGTTGTAGGCTGCTGATTAAAGGGCTGCTGATCCACTTCCTGAGACAAAATCGGAAAAAAATTGGATCAATCTTCCATAATCTCCACACACAGACGGTGAGAGGGAGAGTATGAGAGGGAGAGAGAGAGAGACAGACAGAGGAAAAGAGCCAAAAAACGACATAGAGACACAGAGAGCATGAGAAGGACAGAGAGAGACAGAGAAAGGGAAAGAGCGAGAGAGAGGTGCAGAGAGTGCGAGAGATAGAGAGGGAGAGAGAGAAACAGAGAGAGGGAAACAACGAGCGAACTTTACCAGAGCATGCGAGAGATAGAGAGGGAGAGAGAGCGAGAGATCTCACCTGGGGTTGCAGAGTGAGTCCTTCCTTCGTCGTCTCCCAAATTGGTGCTAGCAGAGCGAGAGATGTGTTTTGTGATTTCTCTCAAAAAATCACGGGTTTTGTGACTTTTGTCCGTCGCTCGTTGTTCTTTGTTCTTTGCAGACCGTCTCGAACATTCTTTTGGTGCTCAAGACCTCCGGTTCGTTCTAAAAGAACGAAAAAACGAACCGCAAAGCCAAACACTTTTTCATGTTTTTTTGTTCTTTTTGAACAAAAGAACTGTTCAGAACCGCTGTTATGAACGTTACCAAACGCACTCTAAGAGTCCTGTATCAGATAGTAGATCAAGAACATACTTTCGCTGAGACAGACTAATACCCTTGGAAGAACGAACAACTTCAATACCCAAAAAATATCGGAGTCCCCCCAAGTCTTTCATTTGAAAATGGCGGTGTAGATAAGCTTTAACATCACTAATGCCTTGGGAATCATTTCCAATGACAATAATGTCATCAAGATAAACAACCAAGACCACAATCTTCTCCTGGCGATGGCGAACAAACACAGAATGATCTGAAAAACATTGGACAAACCCAAAATCACCAACCACTTTGCTAAATTTGTCGAACCAGGCTCGAGGGGATTGTTTCAACCCATAAATAGCCTTGTGAAGACGACACACCTTAGTGGAAGCCTCCCCCTGAGCAACATAACCTGGAGGTTGTTCCATGTAGACCTCCTCATCTAGGGTCCCATAGAGAAAAGCATTTGTTATGTCAAGTTGGAATAAGGGCCAGTCCAGATTGGTGGCCAAGGAAATAAGCACACGAACAGAAGTGAGGCGAGCCACGGGAGAAAAGGTCTCAAAGTAATCGACCCCATAGGTCTGAGTAAAGCCTTTAGCAACCAATCGGGCCTTAAGCCGCTCAACCGAACCATCTGGCAAATATTTAATAGTGTAGACCCATCGGCACCGAACAACCTCCTTGCCAAAGGGTAAATTAGTGAGAGACCAAGTTTTGCGATCCATCAAAGCTTCCATCTTAGTATCCATGGCCTGTTTTCCACCCGGGGTGAAGTAAAGCATCTTGATACCTGGTGGGAATGTCAGGAGAACTAATAGACAATGCATACTGGCGGATGATAGGAGGAAGATGAGAAACAGTAACAAACTGAGAAATAGGATAAAGTATAGACCGAGTGCAGGAGCGGATACCTTTGCGAAGGGCAATGGGCTGGTCAGTAGGCGGTAGAGGAGGATCCTCAGGCGCTGCAGTCGAGGTGGAGAGCGGAAGCAAGAAGTGTCTGGGACTACGGGAGATGGCTTCACCTGGCGTCGCTGATATACCTGCAAGGGTGGATATGTATGAACAGGAACAAGTAAGGGGACATGAAAAATATCGGCGTTATCAGGACCAGGAGAAGTGCGAAAGTAAGGAGTAGTTTCGAAGAAGTTAACATTGGCACTAACAAAATATTGACGAGCAACCGGATCAAAACACCGGTACCCCTTTTGTGTGCGAGAGTACCCCAAAAACACACACTTAGTGGCACGAGGAGATAACTTGTCTAGTCCGGGTCAAAGGTTGTGGACAAAACAAACACAGCCAAAAGTACGAGGAGAAATATGAAATAAGGGGTCATCAGGAAATCAAATAGAGAAGGGGGAAACACCATCCAAAATATCAGAGGGCATACGGTTAATTAAATAACAAGCTGTAAGAATTGCTTCACCCCACAGGTATTTAGGGACATTTATATGGATCATAAGAGAACGGGCTATATCAAGGAGATGACGGTTTTTGTGTTCGGCAACTCCATTTTGTTGTGGAGTATAAGAACAACTAGTTTGATGAATCATACCATGATCAGTACAGAAAGAAGAAATTTTGCTTTGAACATATTCCAAAGCATTATCAGATCTAAAAACTTTAATAGAAGTACCAAATTGAGTTTGTATTTCAGAATAAAATTGTTTGAACACAGATAAAAATTCTGATCGGTCCTTTAACAAATATAACCAAGTAAGGCGAGAAAAATCGTCCACAAATGTAACAAAGTAAGAAAAACCACACTGACTCTTAATACGACAAGGACCCCAAATATCAGAATGAACTAACGAAAACGAGAATGAACTACGATTGACAGTCCGAAGAGGAAACGAAGTCCGATGATGTTTGCCCAGTTCACACGCCTAACACTCGATGTGAGATAGAGATTTGCAGCTGGGAACCATTTTGCGAAGCTTAGAAAGGGAGACATGTCCTAATCGGTAATGCCATAATAAGGGAGAAACAGTAGATGATGTAGCAGCAACAACTGAAGATGAAGATTCTTCAAAGTAGTAGAGACAATCCTTCTCACGCCCTCCACCAATCGTCTGCTTTGTCTGGAGATCCTGAAAAACACAGTAAGAAGGAAAGAAGGTAACAGAACAATTTAAAGACTTGGTGAGGGTACTAACAGACATAAGACTTAGAGGAAAATTAGGAACATGTAAGACAGATTGTAAAGTGGGAAAGGAAGAAAAATGAACTGTCCCAGAAGAGGTCACATCCGTAGAGGAGCCATCCGCAAGAATGACTTTAGATGGATGGGAGCTCTTGTGGGAGTTGTCAAGTAGATAGGATTTACCTGTCATATGAGTAGAGGCTCCTGAATCGATAATCCAAGGAGAAGAAGTAGTGGAAATAAAAGCAGATGTACCTGTATGAGCTACAGTAGTAGAAGACGAAGCACCAGTGTGAGAAGGTGGCTCAAGTTGTTGTAGACGCTTTAATAGTTGAAGATACTCATAACCAAGTAAGTACCGTGTCATTTTCTCGCATCTAGTCGTCAAACGTCTTGATAGTGGTAGGGTCTTTAGAATCACCAATGTCAGGAGGATCATTCAAAAGATATTGCAATTTGCCACGGGCATTGATATAAACACGGACAGCTTGTGCCCATAAGAGATAATTTCCAGCACCATTAAGTTTAATGGTGGTGATTTGAATATTAAAGTTGTCCTTTGTCTCAGTCATAACAGGGAATTGTGGAACAGAGACTACTTGGATGAAACGAGAACTCAAAAATCTGAGTTAAGCAGATCGAGAAACACACAAACTGATGTCGAGAGAAGCAGAAAACACACAATCGAACAGATTGAGTTGAAACCAATCTGTTCAACACACACGAACCTTTGAATCTTCAAAGACAAATAATCGCAGATGTAGGGAAGCTTCAAAAAAAAGAATCGCAGATGTGAAACAGCTTCAAAACACAGAGTTGCAGGTGCAGAAAAACCAGAAACCAAAATCGCAACTGCAGAATTGTAGATTGCACTCCATGCGTGAAGAAGAAACAGATCTGAAACCCTAGTTGTCCTTACGTTACATCGTACTAGGGTTTAATCACACACAAGCAGCATAGGGTGCTGCACCCAACATGAGAAGCCTGTAATAGCCTTGAATCAGAATCGCAGGTAGCAAATCTCCTCAACAGAGAAGCTCTGATACCATGTAGCAGAACTTAAAAGAAGGTCAACCAGCAGAGAAGAAGAGAATGAAGAAAAGAAAAGAGAGGAAAACTGGAATAGAATGAATATCCAGCCTCTCACACACCACTCTATTTATAATAACATAATTACATGAAAGAGCTAGGAATGCACTCCTAGAACAAATAGGAATCCACATCTCAAACTCAAAAGTAAAATAGGAAACAAAAGGAAAATAGGAAACTAAAAACAAGGGAAGTAAATAACTTAAAATAGAACTAGGAGTTTAAATCACTGTTCACGTGAACAGTGGCACGTGAAGAGTGTTACGTGAACAGTACTTCAATACAGCCCATTTAGCGTGACGGTTGCTCATTGATTTTTGTGAATTTAAGTGCTTGAAATCCTCATGATTTGTGAATAAGATGAACTTGTGGCCGATTAGATAGTGTTTCCAATGCTTCAGTACTTGAATGACGGCGTAGAATTTCAAATTCTAGGTAGAATAGTGTCGCTTGGTGTCGTTAAGTTTTTCACTGTTGAGGGTAATGGGATGACCTCCTTGCATGAGAACTACTCCAATACCAACAAGGGAGGTGTCTGTTGATACCTCAAACACCTGTTCAAATTCTGGCAGCTGTAAAGCTGGAGCCTCAGTCATCTTCAGTTTAATCAGTTGGAGGGCTTTGGTAGCCACAGGTGATGTAGGGGAAACCCTAGGGACTAGGGGTCCTACAAGGGCTGGTTAGGTAGGTTGGACTACAGGTAATATCCTAGGGCAAAGTTATGAAGGTGGACTGGCAGCAGCATATAAAAATGATAAACATGAAGTTAAAACAGGTTATAAAAGAGTAATAAACAATCAAACTCCTAAGTAGAGGCGGCAACATAACAAGAAAAACCAAGGGGGAAACATGGGGATAGGGACATGGCATCAAACACTTAATTGACTGCAATTACGTTCAAGGTTCTGAAAATTAATTAGTGCTATAATTAAAACCCTAACATGCAGCCACTAAATGATAGGACAGCAAGCTAATCAATTAAAGCAACCCCTCGGTGAATTAATTAATATGGTCATAAACAGGGAATAATGGGCACAACAGAAACTGTAGGGATTGGGGATAGCATTCATGCAATAATAAAAAAAAATAAAAATTGAGGTGCATTCAATGCCCCAAGGTAATGGGTCGTAAGAGATTAATGTAAGCAGGGGAAAGGGGCAGAATTAAAATTGGGGGGGGGGGGGGGTTGGTGTCCACAGTAGCAGCAATAGATAAGGGAAGGAGAAGAAAATAAGTGCAGAGAAGAGAAGAGTAGAGAAGAGAAGAGAAGAGAAAAAGAGGAAGAAGCCTTACCTGGCTGAATGATAGGGAGAGAGGGAGAAGAAGAAGAATACCATGATTTGGGGGGGGGGGGGGAACAGTCCACGAGAGAGAAGAGAGGGAGCTGCCGTACTTCTTTGTTTTAATTCTCATTCAAATAAAAAATAATTCCATCGTGGAGTTTTACAAGGCTTTATAAGCCACTTCACCCTAATATTCTATTCTAATTGGAATAAATACCAAGTAAAAAAGTAAAAGTAAAAAGTAAAAAACATAATACTTAAGTGAAAATACCCATGGGTTGATCCGTTGGTCGAACCATTGAACCAAATAGATCAAATAAACCCAAATAAACCAAATAAAGAACCAAACAGACCAAATAAACCCAAATAAAGAACCAAATAAAGAACCAAATAAACCAAATAAACTAACTAGGCTGCACTCCATTGAACCAAACAAGAACTCCATCGATCCAAGTAAGCAAGTAGGGACTGAAATCATCGATCCAAGAGTCAGGGGCTAATCAGGGGCTGAAATCATCGTCCATCCTCCTAGCAATACGGACAATACGGTAGCCTCTAAACTCATCATCCATCCATATCTGTGCTGCAGTAGGCTGATCTCTACGTTGTCATCTCTGGTACACTCTGAACTGTCAGCTCAGTGGGCTGATGTCCTCATCAACAGGTGTCACTCGAACTTCCCTTTGCTTTGCTTAATGCAACCAGTGATTTGTGCCATGTTTGCGCTGAAATTTCTGACGAACTAGCAATAAAATGAAGCAAGGCCATGGAAGCTTCAAAAATTCGGAGAGGTTCTTTGGTACCGCCCAGTCTAGGATATTTCTAACTTTCTTTTGATCAGCCTCGACACCTCTCGAAGATACAATGCACCCATGGAATACAACCTTAAGTAGTATAAAAGATCACTTCTTCAAAATAATGTAAAATCTTTTTCTGCTCAAAGTACTCTCATTACATGCCTTAAATGGTTGAGGTGTTTGTCCTCTTTCTTGCTGTAAATTAATGTCATCTTTCTAGTAAACGGACAAAGTACCTGGGTCATTGCATGAATGAAAGTGCTTGGCGCATTGGTAAGATGGAAGGGCATACCTTTCCACTTGTAAAGTCCTTCCTTAGTCCTGAAGGCAGTTTTCCACTCATCACTGGGGCGGACACGAATATGATAGTATCTGCTTTTAAAGTCAAATTTTGACAAGATCTTAACGTTGGACAACATCTCAAACATGTTGTTGAGCTGTGGGATGGGGAGTCTATACTTCACCGTGGTCCAACATCTCAAACATGTTGTTGAGCTGTGGGATGGGGAGTCTATACTTCACCGTGATTTTGTTGATGGCTCGGCTATCAATTACTATACATCATGAAACATCTTTCTTCAGTGTGAGTAGGGCTGGTACTTTGCACGGGCTCATGGTATCCTAGATAAAATCCTTTTTCGGTGACTCGTCAACCAGATGCTTCGGTTCTGCATGCCATGTAGGACTCTATTTATAAGTGGACAGATTTCATAGTATGGATCCTGGAAGTCTGGAACTATGGTGTGTTGTATGTCATGCATAGGAGGCAGCTCTGCTAGGTGTGAGACTAAGTCTTGTATTGGCTTGAAAAATTTGACCTCTGGATGAGGGGTGACTTCCCTTGTGATGAGTGTGAATATGAGTCCGACTGTATCTTTCCTAGACTGTAAGATCTCTCTTTGAGGTAGAGTTAGAAATTTCTTGTTATCCTCTTTTTCTCTATCTACTTGCTTACCAGATTGTTTTCTGTTGGTCTTCATTGCCTGTCACTTTGCCTTCTCAGCTGGGACATTTATTGGATTGAAGATAATGTGGTTCCCATTAAATGTGAAGATGCATTGATTTTTCATGCCACCAACCAATACATCATTTACATCCATGGTTGGATTAATAAAACATCTGTTAGCTTCATCAGGATTGTGTCACATTGTGCTTCCTCGTAATCCTGTAGTTTGTGTGGAACAATGATTGCATCTATGGTTTACCTCTAGACTGCTGCCATTCAGGAGGGATACTTGGTAACGTTGTGGATGCTTTTCCATCTTCTGTTGGACTTTTTATTTTGGTGAATATCTTCAGTTGGACTTTTATCAATGAAGTCTGGGAAGCTACATTGACATAACTACTGCTGTCGACTATTAACTGTGTCACTTTTGGACTGTTCACCATATGTGTGTAGAAAATACAGTGTTAATGTCAATCATCACCTTTAGTCTCAGCAATCAGAATGTACCTAACCATGTGAACGTCAAACGTGTCATCACTCTCATCGTCCTCATCATCATACTACTTTTCTGTCTCATAGGGTAGAATTTTGCGAAGTACCATATTGATGACATATATAGCACTTAGTGTCATTGCCGCTAGTCATGGGAGCTTTACCTTTATCTGTAGCAATAGTAGGTTGTTTGTCTGTAGGTCAATTGGCTGCAGGTGGCCTTCAATTCTCCTTGACTTGAGAATTTTTGCTAGTGGGAGTTCTCACATTCTCCTCAGCTCTCAAAGCCTTTCTGGAAGCAATCTTGGACATCATAGGCATTGTGAACATTCAGCTTCTTTCAAATATCAGAATTCAGCCCCGACTTGAATTGAACAACTAATTGTGTATGATCTTCCTCATTTTTGTACGTAAAACAAGAGTGTCAAACTGTTCCATATATGCTTTCGACTGATAAGCTACCTTATTGGAGATATTGAGCTTACCATGTTAGGCGAGCTCTGTAAGTTTGGGGAAGATACTTGTTCTTCTGCTCTTCCATCTCTCCTCATGGGGTGAATATTGTGTCACGTGCTTGTAACCTATTCTCTCTTCCACCATTCTCTGGATGGTTCTACCAGGTTTGCTCGTGCGAGCATCATTTTCCTGTCCTCTATCAGAGTAAACCAGTCAAAGTAGTTGCTCAGATAAGCAAGCCAGTCGTAGAAGTGGGGAACGAGTTTCCCGTTGTATTCTTTCAACTCGAGCTTTACCTTTTGGGTATCATCAGTCCTATTAAAACCATTCTCTATGAAGGTATGCAAACTGTCCTTGAAAGAGAGCTGGTTCATAGGAACGCTCTATGGTCCTCTTCCAACCCTCATGGTATTATTTGTAGTTGATTGAGTTGGTAATCTCTCTTCATGGTACCCCCCATTCCCTGAACCACAGGGTGGTATAACTAGAGCGTACACCTACACTCCACTTTCCCACCAGGATCACTGATGCAGTATCTAGAAGCTAACAGTTCACTAACAATTATTAAATCACAAGAAAGAGATAGTATAATAATAATAAAGATCAGAGTTGTGGTAGCTAAATTGTATCATATACATTAACTGATAAGTTTATCCAAAATTACAATTCTTTTCCAATCTGGATGTATGTATTAAATGCAGTTTAAATAATACATCGACCATGGAAGGAACAAAAGAATACATAAGAATGTATCAAAAGATGGCCACATGGCTGAGCATCATTGTAACAGTCCGGTGCGTGCTCCTTCGTCTCAGGAGTCCACCAATCATCACTACTACCGTCGGGGACAACATAGTCTGAGCCAACCGGCTCTGATGCCCCTGCATCAACATCTAAAAGAGAAGACCCTCGAGGGATGAGCTTCACTAAGCCCAATGAGCAGTTAAGCCATGCAAGCATACACAGTAATAATAATGAATGAGCAATACACACGAATGCATGGGGTTTCATTGATTCCACCTAACAATACAACTAAGCCAGGTAAGGCACTACTGCAACACCAGAGGTATTATCCCCAGCCCCGGTGTCATAAAATGGATGATAGTCCGGCGATGACAAACCCGAGTTACGGAAGGAACCTGCAGAGCCCCATAGAAACGGATGAGTTACACCGCAAGCCCCTGACAACCCAATACTGTTGTTCGGTCCCGACATTCCCATCATGCCCCGAACTTGGTTTGCCCCAGTACAATCACATCGTGCTACAGAAAGGGTACCTCGGCAAATCATCATCAAGCTTACCCGGTGGGTTGTTCAATACCTAATCCTTGTCGCAAGGGTCGTAGTACAAGGTGTAGTGATAACCTAATCAACAACAACTGCATGTATGGTAGCGTGTACATGTGCGTATCCCTAAGGCCGTGATCATGGTGCCGGCACTTCATCAGCCTCCATCCACTCGTCACCTCAGGTATACACACCTGTACACTAGAGTACAAGACTACGACACCTGACATTCCCATCAGCACACCGCATCCCGTGTTCAACCCTAATGCAGTAGATATCTCTGATGCAACCGTTATATAAAAGTACATGCAACAGTAGTACGGGACTACAGTGCTCGACATTCCCATCAGCTCACTGTATCCCATATCCAACACCTCTTCTACATGATCATGACCTACTTATCTGTATGGCGATCCCGAGCCTGACACTCCATCGGCAGCCGGATCCCATTTCTAATACCATTCGCACATGCATAACAATTCATCGTTAACTTTAAGAATCATAAATACAAGCATGATCACGTACAAGATAACATTAAAGCATGATATGAGCACACGCCTAAGCTAACATATCATGACGTGAGCATCATAAGTCATAACACAATCAAATGCACGAATGGCATTCACAATTCACATGTTATTAAACACTCCGTAAAAACAAGTCGAATGCCTAACCCACTCATCTTGTTCTTCGAACCAATGATCCGACCCAAAGTTCGTAACCCTTGATCCCAGATGGGCTTCATGGGAGCCATTCCTAATTGTCAAAGGTGATTTCCCACCCATAATAGACCTCCTAAGCTAGGGTTTGTGATTCCAAACCTTCCCTTGGTTCCTAAACCCCAATTGCATGCTGGTTTCTCACCAATGGGATGGAAGGGAGAGTATGTTGGGATGTAAATGGGGTAGGGAGCTTACTTAGGGTCCCCAAGCATGGTCTATCACATGGTCTCTTGATTAACACCCCAAACCCATAAGAAATCCCAAAAGTCCCTAGATTCTAAGTTAGGGTTTTCATAAATAGGTTTGGTCTTTGAATGGGGGAGTAGATGGAGACAATGAGGGTTTATCTTACCTCACAATGTTGGCACTAATGCTATCCATTAATAGTTTCCCATTTAGGTTGGTGAAACCCCATTAATGGATATAAATCCCCAAACTCTAGATTAAAATAGAGCGAATGGAGAGTGAGAGAGATGGGGAAAGGACACTCACCAAGATGTAGGGTGAGTTGAGCTTGAGCTCCTCCTCTTCTCCCTCTCCAAAATCGATTAGGGTTCCAAGTGTTTTAGAAATCCTCAAATGTTGGGAAAATGACCTTTATTTGTGGACATGAAGCCAATTAGGGCTTTGTTTGGCTGGGTGTCCTACACTGTTCACCCCAACTACTTTAATTGGCCTATTAACCCCTATAGACTTATATTCTAAACACCACTTAAGGTGAAATGACCTTAGTACCCCTAGTCTTGGTTAGCATTAAGTAGGGGTAGGTCCCACTTATGGCCAGGTGAGCCCACATCCATTTAATCTAGTTTAATTGTGTTTGTAGGTTACTATTCACGTTCGAGTCATATGGTACGCGGTTAGTAGCTCACCTCAAGCATACGGAGATAGTGCCGGGAATAATCTCCTCTCCTCCACACAGTCTTCACACATGCACAGAGGGGCATCTTCATAAGCCGGTCTCGGATATCTCCTAATCTCTTTGCACCACTTGCTAACATATGGTGGGTAGTCGTCGAACCTACCACAGTCCACAAATCTACCCCATGTTCGATTGATGAACCTTTCCTCGACAACGTCTCCCGACACTTGATCAATGATTTTGAATGTCGGCTTGACGGTGGCAGTCCATAGGTCGACGGTGTAGGCGGCTGCCGAAGCTACACTACATTTACAAAAGTGTAAAATTAGTACAGGTTTTTGGACACGGGTGTAACACTTCAGGTTGGGGATTTTTAGAACCATCACGTATAGGGGAAGGATTAGAAATAACACACTGCTTTTCTATAGTAGCCATTCTATCAAACAATTGTCTGATTATATCGGTGATTTTAAGTGTATCTTGGACATTGATTGGGTCAAAATTCCTTGGCCCCTCGCTGGCCATGGCTTGGATATCAATTGATGGATTCCTAAAGGTCTGAGTATGGGTTTCAGAAATCCCAAATTATCCAGAACCGTAGTGAAGCAAAAGGACCAGATCCTGGTGTAAATTAATAAATAACAATCAGCTATTCAGATGGCCCTAAAATTCTGGTCGAAGGTCACTATAGTAGGCAGGAATAACTGCCCAAAATCTGATTGTCAGATCTGGAGTTATGGTGGTATCCTACTAGGACTAGGGTACTTGGAAAAGAATTCCATAATTGAATATCGACTACAGAATTTAATGGACTCAAATCAATGATAAAAAATCAATCAAAACAGCAAAAGAATTTAGCAATAGTAACAGAATGCTAATCTGAAAGATAAAATCAAACCTGATCTTAAAATAGGGTAGAACTAAGAATCCAACTTGAAGTAGGATTCTTAGAAAACAGTATCAAAATCAGATTTTTAAACCATGGATCAGTAAAGCAAAGCGTGCGGTCGCTGTATATACAACAGATCTGAAGTCTATTAAGTATCGGAAGAGAAAATCTCAGACATCAAGTAAGTATATCGTGTGCTTTAACTGTGAAAAAATCTGCTACTAACCTGATTTTCCAGGTTGATATTCTGAATCTCACCGAATAATAGAGGCAAAAGCCAAGCTTTATTCAACTTAAATCGTGGGGTAGAGTTGGGCTCAAGTTCACGTATGAGAACGGCTCCCAGCTGTTCAGATGGATGGAATCCACTCTGTGGGACCCACATTAAGTGGATTCCATCTGAACAGCTGGGAGCCGTTCTTGTACGTTCACATAGGTGAGCTGATCTCAGGAGGGAGGTAGGTAGAGAGAGTCATCATGAAGTGTATGAGCAGAGAGAGAGGAGGCACCGACTGAGGAGGACCCGTATCCAGGTAGTATAGCCTGTCGCACACCCTACCATATCCAATTGTTGCCCCTGTCACTAGATCCTGAAAAAGACGATGGGTGGAATAAAACGAGACAGAGCAATTCAGATATGTAGTGAGGCAGTAAATTGAAAGTAAATTCTCACATAAATTAGGAACTTGCAAAAAAGATAAGGAAATATAGGGGGAACACTGAATGTAACCTTTACCAAATATAGGTCAAATTCAGATATGTAATCATCTATTCTTTTTCACCTTCGTGTATGCTTTCAACAGGCCTCCGGATCGGCTCCCACTCTGGGACGACATCCATACCATCTCTCAGTCCGTTGGTTCTGCCCCTTGGGGCATGGGAGGCGACTTCAATGTCGTTTGTTATAGCCATAAAAAGCTAGGTAGTTCCTGTAGAGAACCTCGGACCTATAACCAGTAACCTTAGAGAGGAGAATAGAAAGAAGAAGAGAAGAGTAGTTGCAAGGGGAGGAGCCGTATGTGTTAATTTGCTTCCTCCCTCAAGTATCTTATTTATAATAAAACCATTACAATCATAAAAGGAAAAGGAAACTAAACCTAATATAAAATAGGTAGCTAACTTAGACTAGGAAACTGACTCCTAACTCCTAACAATTAAAGACATAAAACAATAAAGGAAACCATAATGGTCTCAACCACAATAGGGACACTCCCCTTATCGTGGTACACTTCTCAACACTCCCCCTCAAGCTGGAGTATACAGATATCAAAAGAAAGGCTCCAGCTTGGACTAAGAAGAATAGAAAATCAAACTCAACACCAATCTTGAATAGTAGTTGTAGACTTTAGTGAGCACGGAGGAAACTCCGAGAAAACCAATAGAAATATCAGCCCAAGCACTAGACGATAGATAACATCAACCGCAATCCAAAAACAGCAGATAGGTAACGAGGATAGATGTTCTCCAATAATTGCGAAACTTGATTTCTAATAAGAGAAGACTCGATCTTCAATAGAAGGAAAGAACTCGATCTTCAAAGTAAGAATCAATTCAATCGCACAAAATGGAATTTTCCTGTCGATCTTCAAAAAACACTATAGCATGCTTAAAAGATGGAGGGCAGCAACTTTGGAGTTTCCCTTCAAAAGTAAAAATCTTCACTGAAATAAATCTTGAGAAATCTTCACCGAAATATTCTTGAGAAAGGTAAGACTCTCCAATTGATGACATCTGCAGAGCAGATATGCAAATAATAATATCCAATTCCAATCTCCCCCTCACGTGTAGCAGTACACGTGAACAAACAACAGCCAATAATCAACATTGCAAAGCATGGGCATCAAAAAAAAAATTCCATAAACAAGAGCACCGCAAGTCACAACCGTAGATATAAAAATCCCAAAATCAGTTTCTAACCTCCCCTCACTGGAGCCAACAACCACCATGCAAGGTCCAATCTTCAAAAAGTACAAATCCCACATGTGTTTGGGGCCCACCTGGGCAACTATACTTCAAGAATTTTAAAGAAATGTCGGATTTAAAAGGGCAATGGTAGTTTGGTATATGACCAGCATCTCAATAATTTCCAATCTCCCCCTCAAAACAAACTCCAACCTCAATATCATTTAAGTACCAATTTGCCAAAAAACAAATTGATGTGATCTGGGCCCACCAAAGCAATAATATGGCATATATGTATACCCAATGGCAATTCTGTAATTACATCATGTAATCTCCAATTGATTTGGAACCGGGTCAAAATACCCAATTTTGTTCGGGATGGACCCATCCAAGTATACAGTAGGCAATAACAAGAGGTAATGGCAGAACTGTAATTTAAGTGAAATTCATATATATGCATAAGCAAGGCTAAATTTAAGGGAGGAGTGGCAATCTGGTAATAAACCAAAATTTGCAAGGGGGTTATGGGTAATTGAAGAAGTAGTGGGACATAATGGAAATTAAAATTACTAAAAGGGGACTAAATTGGAAAATAAATCAACCCCCTAATAGAAAGGGTAAACTAGGAAGAGGAAATGAACTAATGGCAATATTGTAATAAACCAGATTTTTCAAGGGTTACCAGGTAAGACAAAGAACCAAGGATATGAAAGGGGTTAATAAATATTAACCATAGGTATACTTGGAAGCAAAGTTGAGGTAAGGGACATGGGGAATAAAAGGCAAGGATAGGGGTATTTATGGTAACCAAATAAAAGGGAAACTAAAAACAAATAACGTGATTATCTTCAACCCATGGACAGTCATGCAACCAGCAAGACGAATGGGATGGCAACTACTCATCCGAGAACCAAGGGAAACCAGGGGAACAGTCCCAACAGAATACGGCGGACCTGGAAGAATCATAAGAGCAGCAAATCAGGAAGAAGCAAACAATCCCATATATCCAGAAATCAAGACCATACAACCAGCAGTAATCTTCGACTTCGATTGCGGAAAGACAACATCAAATCGAGAAGATTGAACCAGTAGCAACCCACAGTATATCAAGCTTCTTCTGAGATTGAACAAGCAGGATATCGATTCAAATAGGCAGCAACCCAAACCACAATGTTGCTACAAGAAAACCAGAAATTGATTAGGGTTAGACATCCAAGGAAAACAGCAGCAAACCAGAGTTTGATTCCACAAGTAAATCTTCGATAGCAATTGAACAGCAGCAGTGACAATGGATTTTGATACAAATTGATGTATACTATTCATCAACAGCCAAGTACCCCCTTTGAACCAGAAAATTTTCGAACCACAGAGTGACCTCAATATACGAAACCCTTGTTTAAACAGCAGAAATACTCGATCACTTTCATTAGCAGTAGCAGCAGCAAATCGTTAGGCATATACTTCATCATACACGAATCTTCATTGAAACCAAACGAATCTAAAAAAAGACTCTCAAACCGGCAACTGGTTATAGCTCTGATACCATGTAGAGAACCTCGGACCTATAACCAGTAACCTTAGAGAGGAGAATAGAGAGAAGAAAGAAGAAGCGAAGAGTAGTTGCAAGGGGAGGAGCCGTATGTGTTAGTTTGCTTCCTCCCTTGAGTATCTTATTTATAATAAAACCATTACAATCATAAAAGGAAAAGGAAACTAAACCTAATCTAAAATAGGTAGCTAACTTAGACTAGGAAACTGACTCCTAACTCCTAACAATTAAAGACATAAAACAATAAAGGAAACCATAATGGACTCAACCACAATAGGGACACTCCCCTTATCGTGGTACACTTCTCAACAGTTCCCCCATTGACCACCAAGCGGTTGATGCCTTCAATTCTTGTCTTGAGGATGTCGGTCTTAACGACCTCCGTTGGTCGGGTGCTGAGTTTTCTTGGCACAATAAGCGCTCTGGCGCTGACAGAGTAGCTTGCAAGCTTGACCGTGTTCTCGTCAATGACTCTTGGCTCTCATCCCTTCCATCTTCTTACGCTGTTTTTGACCTCCCAGGCCTCTCTGACCACTCCCCCATTCCCCTCTTCGTCCTTCCTTATCTCTTCTTTGGTCCCAAGTCCTTTAAGTTCTTCGACATGTGGTCCTCCCATGTTGATTTCCTTCCTCTGGTTCAGACTGCTTGGGATATCCCAGTTCAGTCCTTTTCCTCCCCTCTCCTTGCCTTCTCTAAAAAGCTCAAAAATGTCAAATCTGCCCTCAAATCTTGGAACTCTTCCACCTTTGGAAATATCTCTTCTTGTGTCTCCTCCTGTCGTGACACCCTTTCCTCCATCCAGTACCGTCTTCAGACTGATCCCCTTAACCCCTCTCTCGCTGAGGAGGAGTCGTTTGCCGCCTCTGAGCTCGCCTCCTCTCTCTCACTGGAGGAGAGCTTCCTGAAGCAAAAATCCCGGATAAAATGGCTTGAACTTGGTGACTCTAACTCTGCTTTCTTTCACCGTTCCCTCAAAGCTAGATCTAACTCCAATTCCATTCTTTCCCTCACCTCCTCTGATGGCTCGGTTCTCTCCTCTGTCGATGCCATCAAATCTGAAGCTGTGTCCTACTTCACTGGTATCTTTTGCCCTCCCCCCTCCTCCCAACCCATCATCCCTGAGGGCCTGATCAATAAATTCGTTCCTCCCAACCTCTTCAACTCCCTTTGTTCTATCCCCTCTGACTCTGAAATTGTTTCTGCTGTTCATTCCCATAAGGCCAGTAAAGCTCCCGGCCCTGATGGTTTCAGTATGGGATTTTTCTCCACCTGTTGGGACATCATAGGAACCGAACTTATCTGTGCCATTAAGAGCTTCTTCTTCAACCCCCATCAGATCCTTAACATCAACCACACCTTTCTTTGCCTCATTCCAAAATCCTCTGGTGCCTCCTCCATGGCTGACTTCAGACCCATCTCCCTTTGCAACCTTCTCTATAAGGTCATTGCCAAAATTCTTGCCAACCGCCTTCAACTTGTCATTGATTCCCTTGTTAGTCCCAACCAGTCCGCCTTCATCTCTGGGAGAAGCATCTCGGACAACATCATCCTGTGTCAGGAAATTGTTCGAGGCTTTCACCGGAAATCCACTTCCCCTTCAGCCCTGTTGAAGATTGACATTCACAAGGCCTTCGACTCCTTTCGCTGGGACTTCATCACCCATGTCCTTCTTAAGATGTCCTTTCCCCCCTCCTTTGTCAGTTGGATCCACTTCTGCATTTCCACCCCTCGTTTCTCCGTTCTCCTCAACGACAGCCCTGCGGGTTACTTCCCCTCCTCTGCTGGCATCCGCCAAGGATGCCCCCTCTCCCCCTTCCTCTTCTGTCTTTCCCTTGAGGTCCTCTCTCGTAGTCTTCAGTCCAAAACGGATCTCCACCTCATCTCCCCCATCCCTAATTGCAAACCCACCAACCTGACCCATCTTGCTTTTGCGGATGACCTAATGATCTTCTCTAAGGCCATTCCCTCCTCCATTGAGCACATTATGTCCTCCCTCCACCTTTTTCAGGATCTCTCCGGTCTTCGCATTAACCTCCTTAAATCCCAAATCTTCATTGCTGGGGTTCCTAACTCGACCAAAGCGGCCCTCTCTACCATCACTGGCTTCCCCATTGCCACCTTACCTGCCCGTTACCTTGGTTTGCCCCTCATACCATCTAGACTAACTGACCATCACTGTAACCCCATCCTTGACCTTCTCCACAAGAGACTTCAGCTTTGGAAAGCCAAGCTTTTATCCTATGCAGGTCGCCTCGAGCTCATCAGATCGGTTCTCCAGTCTTGCTATATCTATTGGAGCAGTGTTTTTGGCCTCCCCAAGGCAACTATCAAGGCTGCTGAGTCCATTATGTGTGCTTTCCTTTGGAAAGGTGTGGACTCTGCCAGGTTCCTCCACCCTAAGAGCTGGTCCTCTATTTGTCTTCCCAGAACTGAAGGAGGTTTGGGTCTCAGAAGGATTAAAGATGTCAATCTAGCTGGCTCTATCAAGCTGGTTTGGAAGCTTCTCTCCAACAAGTCTAGTATTTGAACTTCCTAGGTGTATGTGGGGCCTCTACGTAAAGACTCTATTTGGACTGTCAGTTGACTCAACTCTAGCCTAGACTCTTCTTGGATTTGGCGCAGAATTCTTCAAGTGAGGCACATTGCCAAGGCTGCTATTTCTTGCAGGGAAGGAATTAAGTATCGGAGCGTATCGTATCGTCTCGGCCGATACGTCTCGGTATCGGTTGTGGCCGAGACCAGACAGGTCGAGACGTATCTTTTTTTTTTTAAATGTAAATGTCTCGAATGTATCGGTATGTATCGACCGATACATATCGATACAGACGAGACATGATTTAAACCATTATTTTATTATTTTTGAAATAACTATACATATCGAGACGTATCGAGACGTCTCAGTATGTATCGACCGATACATATCGATACATATCCAGACGTCTCGATACGTATCGGCAACTTAAAAACCACATGGGCCCAAGTCTTCTCGCAACGTAAAACTCGAGCAGAGCAGGTGGGAGAAAAAAACAGTTCCAGCTTTGAGAAACCCATAAAAAAACATCTTTAAACTTGGTTTTTGCCAAAGATTTGTTGAGGGCTTTGATTCCTTTGCCAAAAACGATCCTAAAGGAGGTGAAATCTCATCATTTGCTGCATCTAACAGCCCACATTCGAAATCAAAAGGTGTTCTTGAAGGGAAAGGTAAGTTTTTTGAAAAAAACTTGATTATTTTGTTTAAATCTTTGATTTTTGGTATTTTTTTTGCTATGATTCAAAGAGAATATGTTAAACTAACTTAGTATTGCATTCTTTGTATACATTTACAAAGATTTGAGTTCAAAATCCATGTTTCTTTGCATTTTTTACCCAAAACCGAAAATTGCTTCTTTAAAATGATTTTTTTTTATTTTCTTCTAAAATTTAAAACAAATGCTAATGTATATAATATATGTACTACATTATGTATAGATCTATCACATTCCAAGAAGATTATATATTTACCCTAAAATCTATCACAATAGTCGCTCCTATTGTTGAAGACCTTTATAGACATGACTTTGATCCACCCCGACATTCTTCATGGCAATAGAGTGACTCTACATGTAAGAAATTTCATCTTTTAATCTTTTATAACAATTTCAATGTGCCGCACTTGTCTAGTTATTGATTATTCACAATTCTTGGTATATATGCATGATATATGACACAAATTGCTTGTTTATATTGTTTTTATTGTCCAAAAGTGTATTTCCATGTGTATTTTGATCATTTTCATGCGTTTTTGCACCGGTCGATACGTATCTCCGATACGATACGATACGATACGTCTCTTAAAATGGCCCGACCGATACGATACCCGATACCGATACTTAAATCCTTGCTTGCAGGATTGATGATGGGTTGCAAACCTATCTTTGGCTTGACAATTGGCATCCTTCAGGTGTCCTGGCCTCTATAGTCAGCCCCCGTGCCATCTATGATTCCGGCTTGGACAGACTTACCCCAGTGGCTTCCATCATCACCAATGGCTCTTGGTCCCCTCCCACCTCTCCCCCCCCCCCCTTGCCGACCTCTGGAGTTCCCTCCCTCCTATTCCTCCTGGTCATAGAGGCAAAGGGGACACCATCTGATGGCTTCCCTCCACCACAGGCACATT
Organism: Telopea speciosissima; assembly: GCF_018873765.1. Taxonomy (NCBI): domain Eukaryota; kingdom Viridiplantae; phylum Streptophyta; class Magnoliopsida; order Proteales; family Proteaceae; genus Telopea; species Telopea speciosissima. The sequence continues at coordinate 13,015,712 of NC_057926.1, forward strand.
CAGCTCCCACTCCGCTTGGGATATGGTTAGACATAGAGGGACCCCCTGTCCTTGGCAAAAAGTGGTTTGGTACAAAGGCCACATCCCTAGGCAGAGCTTCACTGCTTGGCGTGCCCTAGCAAATTGTCTCCCAACTCAGGCCTTTCTCATCCACCGCCACATGCAAGTCTCTCCTAGATGCTGTCTTTGTTGGAATGGTCATGAAGACATAGATCATCTTTTCTTCACTTGCCCCTTTGCTACCACCATCTGGAATCGGGTTCTCCGCCATTGCTGGCCTGCTCGTAGAAGACCTCTTCCGCTTTCTCGGGAATGGGTTTGGATTCATATGACATTTGGTGGCAACTCGATTTGTGACACGGTTGGAAAGCTTGCCTTTTGTGCTACTATATCCCACATTTGGATGTAGCGTAACCTTAGAAGATGGACGTCCAACTCCCGCTCTCTCGACAAGATTTGGAAGGCCATCTTCTTTGACGTTTCATCTAAAGCTAACTCCCTCCCCCTGACTAGTGTGTTAGATTCCCCAAGGAACAGACTTATTATTGTCTCCTGGGGTCTCCCTTCCACTATTTTGAGCCCTACTTAGCTTCGGGCTTCTTGGCCTTCGGGCTTGTATATCCCTTCCCCCCCTTTTTCTTCGCAATTAAATTATTATTCATCCAAAAAAAAAGATCCGTCAGCCACACAAACCTTGTCCTTTCTCGATGTGAGATGATAAGAGGAAAAAAGGTCAGAAGAACTAGTCATGTGGTATGAGGCCCCAGAGTCGAGGAGCCATGAGGAACTAGAACAAGAGGAAACATGAAAAATACTTGACTGGGCTAGATTTGAAGTAGGGGCAGGGGAAGGTGCAAGAGAGGTCCCAGGTGGGACATCATGCACTGAAGTGCCAATAGCTGATCCAAAGAGAAGGGAGTTGTAGAGCCAGATGTAGGTGCAGACAGTCCAGTGGAAAAACTTCAGAGGATTCAGTCAGACTTGCTTGATGTCGAGTGGAACCCTGTTTTCCACCACACATCCCCACCTTTGGGCCAACCGTGGAGTTTTCAACATGTTTCTCGAGTATGCTGAGGCTTGCCACAATAATCACATTTAACCGGTTCTCGAGTACCAGTAGAGGCCTTGGGAGCAGCAGATTCCCCAGAGACAGGTGTAGAAACCAGAGTAGAGCGAGGAGGCATACTAGGGGGCATCAATGCGCATCATCATAGAATGACGATGGTCCTCATGTTGCAGAATATTAAATGACTGTAGAAGAGTAGGGAACGTGTCCTGTCCCAGAATTTGTATTCTAATATGGTCATATTCTGGGTTTAAGCCTGTGAGGAAATCATAAACTCTCTCTATCTCACGTTCCTTCTGAAAGCTAGCAATGTCAACAGTACACACCATGGGGACAGGATGATAAAAGTCCAACTGTTTCCAGAGTGCAGTCAAGGCAGCATAATAAGAGGTAAGGGACATATACTTCTGGGTGGTTTCCCGAACCTGACGGTGGAGCTCATAAATTTGATCATAGTTGCTGGTCTGAGCATTAGTTTGTTGGACAGCTTCTCATAGTTCCTGTGCAGTGTTGAGTAGAACAAAGCTAGCACTAATTTGTACCTCCATGGAATTTAGGAGAAAGGACATCACCAAGGCATCATTAGCAAGCCAAGTGGTTTTAGCAGCACCACTGGAGGGCTTAGGGGTGTCTTCAGTCAAATAACCCTAAAGGTGATTTCCACGGATAGTCAAAAGGCATGCTCGTGACCATGCAAGGTAGTTAGTCCCATTCAACTTGGTTGGACCTAGCTTCAGAGAGGTTATGGTCATGAGTCCCAACATGACTCACCTCACTAGCTCCAATAACTCCCGCGTAGTCATTGACATCACTTTCGTCCGCCATGGGTTAGAATCACAACAAAGAAGCTGATATGGAACTTTAACAAATAGACAAAAGAGAAAAGTAGCAGTGTGGAGGCTACTGTAGTATTCACGAGATGGGCAGCAAACAAATGAGCAAAGTCACAGCAGCACAAGGCCAAGAAGATACCAAGAAATTTAGAGCAGAGGCAACAGGCCCTAGAATGTCATTGCAGATGGGGCGGCAGGCCTTGGAGTAACAGCATAGGGGGCGGGAGGTCCCTGGAGATGCAACAGAAGGGGGCGGAGGCCCTTGGCAGTGTGACAAAGGGGTGGGGTGGGATGCAGACCCTGGTGGTGCAACAGAAGGAAGTGGAGGCCCCTGATGATTCAACAGAAGGGGCGGGAGGCCCTTGGCGGTGCGGCAGAGGGGGCGGAAGGCCCCTGATTGTAAGTGCAGGGGGGCAGGAGACTCCTGGCGGTGAAGCAGAGGCAGTGGGAGGCTCCTGTCGGTGAAGCAGAGAGGGTGGAGTCCCCTAGGCTTGCGACGAACAGATGGCTAGAGCCTTGGAAGCTTCACGGTATGGAGGGCAGGAGCCCTAAACACCGGCGGCAGTGGGTATAGGCCATTGACAGTGGGCGGTGGTGGTAGGCGGTAGCGATGGTGGTGTGGAAGCACCGGTCGATGGCTGTTAGCGGTGATCAGACGTGGTGTGACATGCATCGGCGCATGTTTAGTCAGCCATGTTTGACGCGGAGAGGCCAAAGCCTCGAGATCAGCAGTGGAGCTCTACTGGCAAAGGCGGTGGCAAAAGAAAAACCAAAAGGATTTAGGGTTTTCTGCTCTGATATCAAGTTGAATATCAGAGTGGGATCAGAATATTTTGGCTTGTCACTACAGGACAGAGGCCCACTTTAGTTATAGATATTGCATTAGGGAAACGAATAAAGTATGCTAGGTGGAGATGACTCAACTCTACCTTAGCACAAACAAGGTACATCGAACCTGGACAGTACATTGAACCCATATTACACCCATTAATAAGAAAACAGACTAGGATTCTTCCCTTACTCATACTAGTAGGACTTCAAGAAAACAAGATAAAAGGACTCCCACTGTACTGGAATTCATAAGTCCTATTCCAGACATGATTACAATAAATAAAAGAAAGTAAATTACTCCTAGAAGTACCAACGGTTCAGGTTTTGAGTGAATTAGAAAAACACCCAAGCTCAAGTCTTGGTCTGAACAAAATCTGCTTCATATTTTAGGCCTTCTAAATATAGTGAAACCCTTGGATTTGAAAAAAATTAAAACACTTAAATAGTAGTTTGATTTTGGATCCTAGTTCGGTAGTATATGCTGTATGCTAATGTATATATTTCTAATATGGTATTTTCCACTCAAAATTTAGTACTAGAACACCTTAAACATGCATTATGAATGAATAAACATTAAATTATATACCATTTCATAATTATCAAATGTTATACAATTTGTTCCTCTACTGCCCAACAACTTGTTCCACACTTGTACAGGAATATGATTTGGCCAAAAATCACAGTTTTCCCTTTCCTGTTGAAACCAGTGAAACCAGCGAAATGGGTTGAAACAAAGGCCCAATCGGGCGTGGGGCCTCCTGCGCTCGTATCATATCATAAACTGGGCTTCATAGTTGCTCCCCCCCCCCCCCTTTCGCCTCGCCATGCCCTATTTTCAATATGTATAAAAAAGCTATGAAATATGGTATTTATTACAAAGCTATAGTATTGTTTCAATCATATAATCAAAAATTCGGTGAAACACTGAAATTTCGACCAAAATCTTGTATTCCTTCAATATCACACTATATTTTGTCTCGACAAATGTTGAAACCAAGGCAAAATTCCACAAATTCTTGAACTATGCTTGAAATCCCTTGGTCCTCTCTTGATGGTACCACTTCCCTTTCTTGCCACTTCCTTCTGTGAAGGGTTTTCAAAATTTTCCACGTTCTTTTACTCTAAAAGGGAACTTTCTTATATAAACGAAATGAATTGCAACCAATTAAAAAAATAAAGATAAAGTACAAACTGTTGGCATATTTGCTGATGCTATAGTAATGGCAGTTGTCAAGTAGTCGGGGCGCTGATGTTACAAGAAGAGTAGATTGATCATGCTGTTAAAACTTAAAACTCACAAATATTTTCACTGTATAGTTTTTTGGAGGTGATTGATTTTTATTTTAATTGTATTGGTTGTTTGCTGGAGAGTAGTAACCTATTCCAACAGAAGATGGATCTTTACTGCTATGAGTAACTACTACATGTGTAACCATTTTTTATTTTGGTTTATTCGCAGGGAGAAAAATTAGCTTATCCCAAAAAAAAAAAAACAAAGAAAAAAAGGGAGAAAAATATGTGTACATAGGGTTGGGGACTTAAGTAGCTTTAGTTTTGTTGGGTGTAAGAGAAATGGGCCCGGTTTGGAGACTGCTATTTATGGCTTGCATATCAAAGAGGTGCTGGGATGGGCAATTATTTTTATTTCTCTTGGGGTTGCATGGGTGATGGGTTTGGGTTTTCTTTTGTTTCCTTCTCTTTTGGAGGCACACAGGAATTTTCATAAATAAAGTTTGTTGTGTGAGATTTGTGCTGCAATTTTTTTGTGGTGTTGGTGTTGAGGGAAGGTGGAGTGAATCTGCTGCTTTTTTTCCATTTTTGGCTATGCTGTTTTTAGTAGTCCATCTTTGCATCTTTCTAGTTGGGATGTTAATTGATTGCATCAATCAGTTTTGTGTCTTTGGTAAAAACATGAATCTTATATGAATGCGTAATACTAATACATGAGACGTGAGGGTCACGATAACATGTTGCTTCATCTGCCCACAGGAGATAAGACAATTATGCTCGTCTCTTTTAGATCTGAAGAAGGCTTCTGCCGAGGAAATGCGTAGGAGTGTTTATGCTAACTATACAGCTTTCATACGGTGAGTTCACAATTTCTTGCAATGTTGACAGGTCTTTCCTTTTCTACTGACAGTCTGACACTTTTTAGAATATTATTTTATCCACTGAATGACAATGAGTGTTATTCACAATAATTTCTTTTTTGTCATTGGTCTTTCAAAATTTATTGTCTATTTGTATAGCCAAATAGATTTTTTGATGTGGCAAAGGTTAATACTAAAATCCCTCATGCCTGGAGGTTGTGTGCCTAATAATTTAACGAAGTACTGATAATGACAATCTAAGTCCAAAGCCATAGATTTGGGAAATTATGCAAATCAATTTTACAGCATTCCTTTGGCCTGAAATTGTAATAGGATGTACTAGACTTTCCCAACAATGAGTTTACTGGATACCATAGAAAACAAGCACAAAAAGGGAATCATGCATTGGGGTCAAGTGGATTTTCACTAAACTCAGAGAGCCAAGCTGGATAGTTTTGGTCCATAAATTCAATAGATATTGTTCTAGTACCCAGAACAATTTCACATATTCTCTCTTACACTAATATTCATTTCTGTATCTATGACCAATCTGTCCATTCTGATCATTTATTATGATTGCATCTTTTGTATACTTTTGATGTACCAATGACATTTGACATAATGATCCATGTTCTGTTTATTTACAGCACATCAAAGGAGATATCCGATCTAGAGGGCGAGCTTCTGTCTATCAGAAATCTTCTGTCCACTCAGGCTGCTCTAATTCATGGTTTAGCTGAAGGAGTTAACATCGATTCATTGTCTACCGTTGTTTCTGAAGGTTCCAAAACTCATGGTGTCTCTGCTTATGAAGATAAAGAACCTTCTGACAGGGAAAAATGGTCTGCAGAATTCCCTGATCTCCTTGACGTTTTGTTAGCTGAGAGGAGAGTGGATGAAGCTTTGGATGCTCTTGATGAAGGGGAAAGGGTAGCTGCAGAAGCAAAAGAAAAGAAAACATTGAGTCCAGTGGTGCTTAAATCTCTACAAACTGCTATCACTGAACGGAAAAAAAAATTAGCTGATCAGCTCTCTGAAGCTGCTTGCCAACCCTCTACTCGTAGTGGTGAGCTCCGTGCTGCTGTTTCAGCTCTTAAAAGGCTTGGAGATGGACCCCGTGCTCACAGTTTGCTACTTAATGCCCATTACCAAAGATTTCAGTGTAACATGCAAAGTCTTCGTCCTTCAAGCACCTCATATGGAGGAGCGTATACTGCTGCTCTTTCTCAACAGGTTTTTTCTGCCATTGCGCAGGCAGCTAGGGATTCTTTGGCTGTTTTTGGTATGGAGCCAGTATATGCCTCTGAGCTTGTGATGTGGGCTACAAAACAAACAGAGGCTTTTGCATTTCTTGTAAAGAGACATGCATTGGCTTCGTCAGCTGCTGCTGGAGGTTTAAGAGCTGCTGCAGAATGTGTTCAAATAGCCTTAGGTCATTGTTCATTGTTAGAAGCTCGTGGTTTATCTCTTTGTCCCGTTCTCTTGAAACTCTTTAGGCCTAGTGTTGAGCAAGCATTGGTTGCTAATTTAAAACGAATTGAAGAGAGCACTGCTGCCCTAGCTGCTGCAGATGATTGGGTCCTCTCATATCCTCCAACTGTTACACGCTACTCTGGCAGATCTTCAACTATGTCCGTTGGTTCTGGAATTGCATTCCAACATAAACTTTCAAGCAGTGCTCATCGATTCAATTCAATGGTACAGGTAAATGATTTGATTTTCTTCTTGAATTGTGAATTTGTGATTCACCGATGTAGAAGGGTTATATTATTATTTTTATGTTATAATAAAATTCCTGCAAAACTTCCGAAGGTTAGGATATACTCTAGTTGATCCCCCCCCCTTGGACCCTGCAGAAGCAGGATTTATACCAGGTTATCGCCCTTTCAGATGTCATGTTGTCATTGTTTTTCTGTTTCCAACCATTGTTTTTGTAGCTTATAATATCCAATATATTAGTTGTTTAACACCAACTGTATAGTACGGTTAGTACCAGCAACCTTAGAGTCTTGTTACATATTTTTTTTAATTGAAGAAAGCTTATTGACCCCATAAGTAATTGAAAGTATTATGGTTTCTCTTGGTTGTGGTTTTCTTTTATTTTTTTATCTCTTATTACTTTTTGTTTTGTTTTTCTTTTTTTTTTGGGTTATTTTGTCCAGGTCTTGTCCTTTCGAAAAACTAAAGCTTCGTCCACATTTGTAGTTTCTGTTGTCCTAATTAAAATATTTGTTGTTGCCCATTAGAAAACCACTGTAAGTGACGCAACTGAAGAGAAACTTCTAGGTAAGTGTGTTATTTTGCCATGTCTAGGGTTGATATGGCTAAAGTGACCATTGGATAGATAAAGCACTGCGTAGATGTCTTACGTGTCAAGTGTCATAACTCATCTGTTCTGCCTTTGTATTTTGAACTGTCCAGCTAGTGGGGTCTGGTGTGGCAATTTTAACCATTGAATGGGTAGGGCTTATGTGGATTGGCCATCTCAGGGATTTCAAATCCAAACGCAGTCCTATGGCCCACCATGTATTGAACTTTCCCCTTTTTGAGATACTAGGGGTATTTCAGTCAACAGAATATGTATTAGTATAAGTCTGTTTAGTAGGGTTATTTCTGGTACATCAACACTTACTCTTTTTTCGTAAGTAGGTTGGCTGGGCTAGGGGCAAGTTTGTCCATTTTATTTGTTTTAATTCATCTGCCATAAATAAAATATAAATAAGATTGGGGCCTGCGATCTGGTATTCAGTTTTCCAAGATTGCAGGCTAGGTTTCCCACTTTCTAGCTTGTTCTTTCTTCTTCCTCTTGAGTCTGATTACAGGATCCTGATTTCCTAACATGGTATCAGCGCATCTGTAATCAGATTAGGGTTTTCTTTTTTCCTTCTGCTGATCGAGCTCTAGGTTCTCTTCTTGTGGTGTGCGGCCACCTACTGCTGCCCCTTACTGTTATGGAGACTTGAAACTGTCAACAATGGAGTTTCAGGATCACATATATGGATCCATTCATGCTGATTTGCAGTTCCAGATTTTACACATTGTTTTGTAACTGGCGGTAAAGATCTGTTAGCACTATTCTAATGTGCTGTTCCTCTCTCGGGTTTTTTCTGCTGCTGTGATGTCAACCCTTGACTCCCCTAGTGCTGCTGGTTTTCTTATTGAGGTTAGATCATCTAGGGGTCTTCTACATTGAAGATTTTCTATCTGCTGTGCTGCTGTTTTGATAATTTCTGGTGTATTACTGTCAATGTTAATGTCCAAATAATCTCCATCAAACTTACAGGAAAGCTCAAATTATTTGCTATGGGCCCAAGCTGTGACATCTTCACCTCCTGCATCTGACAGTAAGGAATAATCTGCCATTTAGGCTTATGAAGAATGGATGAAAGAGAAGGCTATTATCCTTATATGGTTGTGGAACAGCATGGAACCAGATATTGTTGCCAACGTTATGTACACCACTGGCAAGGTTGTGTGGGTTGACCTGCAGGAAACCTTCTCTCAAGAGAAGAACATGACTAGATCTATGATATGTATGACAAAAGTTATTCAATTTCAAGCAACCTGGGAAGTCATAACAAGGGTATTATGGTGCCTTCAAGGGTATGATGGAAGAACTGAATGTCTTTCAGCCACTTACCACTGATATTGAGAAGCTGAAGATTCAATGGAATGAATTCTATGTTTCTAAATTTCTAGTTGGCCTTTGTAACGACCCAATACCCAGTTAGGGTATTAAGTCCCGCTCTCACGAGCGCCGATCCATAAGATCACGTTCTTTCCTATAAATCGAACAAATTACATCCCAGAATCACATGTAAGCACAACATAAACATTATATATACAAAGTATTCACAAGTTAATTTATACACTGGTGGCTATAAATATTTACAGTCTGGTTCATGTCAAAAAGATTAAATACATAACTGTTCAAGTTACATAAAACATATACATCTGTTCCATCATCACATACTATCTACAGGTCCAAAATAAGTGTTGTCCTCAAAATAGCTTCCAAAAACTCTAATTCCCAAATCAGGGCTCTCCACCCTCAAATCCTGAAGCTGTAAATTCTTCCTCTCCTGTCTCTTCATTAATTCATCAACTCATATAGGGTGAGCTTATGCCCAGTGAGGTACACATGATCATTTACACACAAGCATTCAAAATAATAATAAGAGTAGAGACATAACTGACAAAGCATAGAGTTTCATTCTTTATTTATTTAGGTCTGGTCTTGGCTTATTAGTAAACTACCGTAGTGCACAATCTGTTGAGGGTGGGAGTCGACCTTGTATCACCATTCTACTCTAGTCCCAGGCACTACAACCTTGAGGAGGATGATAAGGTGAGCACTATGGATGCTCTCTATTCCCATGTGTCCAAGCACTGGAGCCCTGGGGGAGGACCCCTCATCTATTTTAACATCATACTAGACTTGTCTACTCCCACGTGTCCAGGCACTAGAACCCTGGGGGAGGACAAGCTCTAGATCATAACATTCCACTAGTCTAGTAGTCTCACCTTCTTGTTCCAGGCACTGGAGCTCTGGAGAGGGTAAGCACTAGGTACATTGTAGGCCACTTCTACACCTTGTTCCAAGCACCGGAGCCCTAGGATGGACGTGGTCCTACTCATCATAAGGCCCTCATCTAGTACATAACCCTCTACTGGAAAGGGGCGGTAGCCACAAGGGTGTTTAACATATTTACCATTAATCAAATGCACATGCTTTACTTTCTTTCTCTTTCTCTCTCTTTCATTCCATTTTCATTCTTTTCATTCATTCACTTGATATAATATATGGAATCATTCACATTCTTTGATCATTACATAATAAATATCAGATTCCTTCTCACATTCATTAGTTATATGCATTGTATCATTAAATAAAAGCATTTCATAACACACATCATTCAACTTCCATGTACTATCATGTTAGGCATTCAAACTAGTTGAAACATGACTACACTAATTAATTATATATTATTCATTCATTTCTGTCACCTAGCATACACACAATGTAATACATTACTTAGTCATAATTCCCTCACCTTAATCCTAAGATAAGAAAGTTTTTTGATCAACCAACATGCGAACTTCAAAGGTTACGGCCCCTTACGAGACACCCAAAACTATAAAAGTAGAGTGTAAAAGACACATCAATAAACTATCAAAGTGATACAAGGTCTGTCCTCAAAGTCCTTAACAGAAACTCCCAAAAAAACCCCTACATAATCCACATTTTCTCTTGGACGATAGAAGCTGACGGTTGCTACCGGATCTTGTGTTTCTGCCCAGGTCCGAGTTCAACTCTGTACCCCTGTTCCAGCAGGGTTAACATTCAGTTCTGCCCTTCCCTTCCATTGCCTAATAACCCTTTAATCAGGGCACTAAATTACCCATAAACATTCTCTATTAATGAATCTAAAACATAGATTAAATGCTCTATGCTTCAGATTCAACCGAACAAAAAGAAATCTGTTTATACCTTATAGAAATGAGAACCCAATCTCTTCTTCTTTCTTCCTCTGTTTCAGCAGGGCAACCCGGGGTTTTAACCTTCTTGCAAATTAACACCATGAACAAGGTTTTACAAACCCAAAAATCCCTTCTAAAAACTTAAATCAAAACCTAACTAAAAACTGAAAATAAATGGAGAAGTGCTAAATTCATCAAACTTTGGAATCTTACCAAAAGTTGTTCTGCCCTTAAGCTGCTGTGATTCTCCTCTTCAATTATTCTCTATATTCTTTCAAATTTGAAAATCTAAACTCCAAATCCTCATCTCCAGACCTCAATATTTAAGTCATTACCTTCCAATTACAGAATAGATTTCTTAAACTCAACTTCTAAACAACAAAACCAGAAACTAACATAAAAAATTCTGGGTTTTCTAACCTCAGATTACAACTTCCAGATTTGAGATAATCAAATCCTCCTCTTTATTCTCAACTCCTCTATTTTTTTTGCTGAACTCTATCGTATCCCTAATCTAAACACAGGAAACTCTTAGGATCTGATAATACAGCAGCCCAAAGAACTTCAATTCTATATGATTTCATAGTTAGAGCAGATTCTTCCTTCCTTTCTTCTTTTCTTCTTCGTTTCCAGAACGGATTTCAGTTTACTGGGTACTTACTAATTTGATTTCTTAATTCCATTTTCACATATACCTAGATTGGTAGAGGACCAACTAGGAGCCAGTAAACCAGGATCTGTTATGAACAGGTGAATCGGCTAGGTCAAAATAAGGTTTTTGGTGAAATTAGGGTTATGTCAAGTCAAGGTAGGGGAGTCTATCAGTGAAGGTCTTGAGATGTTTTGATGGAGGAAAGTATGCTGATTTGAATTAAGAGCAATATAGGGTTTTGGGAAAAGAGGAAAAGATGGATTTCTAGGGTTTGGCTGGACAGAAGTTAACCAAACTGGAATGGTTTTCTTAGGAGGATATGGGGGATAATCGGTCAGGTTTGTAGACTGTTCTGATGGTTGGTTTGGGCTGGGCATAAATTAGGGTTTCAGTGGTTGGAATGGGCAGCAAGGGAGATCGAGTTCTCCTTATGGGCAGGGGGTGTTGTGGTTGAAGTTTGATGAAATTCTGATGGCTAGTTAGGTCTGTGAGGAATTTAGGGTATGGGAAAACTGAAAATAACAAAGGGGAAAACTAGGGTTTGGGTTGTAGAGGATTAGAAGAAGAAAGATGGGAATGGGGATATCTCAAACTTACTATAGTTGCAGATTGCTCTTGGCAGCAGCTTGTTTGAGGATGAAACTTGAATAAAAATTGAGTCTTTAACTAGAACTTAAAGGATATATTTAAAGAACTTGAAGGAGAGCTTCAGAAGAACCACCCGAGCTTCACACCTCAAGGTGTCGATTGGAGCAAACACCAATCCCACCAACGAATCACCCGGGCTTCCCACTGCAAGGTGTCAATCGGATCAAACACCGATCCCACCAACCTTGATCAAACACAAGACAAAAATCTTCAATGGAGAAGAAGAGCAGCAAAAGCTTTTCATTAATATCAAAATTCGTATTACATGTTTGCCTCCCTTACAACCTAGTATAAAAGACTCAAAAATAGACTTCTACACTAGAAAGGAAAGGCCTAAACCAATCCTTAACCTAGTACGTAACCTAAACTGACTAAGAAAGTGAAATAACAAAGGAAATAGACTCAGAACATGGTTAGACTGATAGATTCCTAATCCGGCCCAACTTAAATAACAATTAAATAGTTACATGACCACTTAAGTTGTCACATGACCACTTAACCAAGTCACATGATCACCTAAGTGATCACATGACCACTAACCGAATAAAAAGAAATCTACTAACTAATCCCGTGGATAACCATAGTACCCATATGTTAGGCCCATTAAAGTGGCCTATTACATAGAAAACCCATGGGATCAAAGGCACAACATGTATAGAACCCCACCCTAGACTTATTCCTAATAAAATAAGCCCATTTCGGTGATGAATCTGCATCATATACCTTTCTTATAATCCGTGTTTGTTAATACTAGTAACCATTTTAATCCAAATACATACATATTACCAATTACTACTAATCATAACTTATTCCAGTCAAAGCATCATTAGAAAATCAACTCTCTATTGTTGAACACCTCATGTACCCATGTTAGGTGGCTATCTAGGCTGAAGCCACATAATGCCATTCACCAATCTCTAATCCTCAAGCTGCCACTTTTTCAATCTCACTAAAACCATGCTAATCCTTAAGCTGCCACCTCTTCAATCCCACTAAAACCATGCTGTCACCTCAATTTTCCACTAAAATCATGCGAATAATGTTGATGATGTAAGTTGCCACCTCACAACCCACTAACTTCATGATGTATTGCTAATGAAACCCATCACTAAAAAACTGTTCACTTAGTCTTTAATATATAAATACCTCATATATAGTTATATATGTCATATAAGCACTATTCACTTGAATATATAAATATACTTTAGTGTATTTTAATGCAATATAATCTTATAATATGAAAGACCCATATGCAAAACAATAAAATAATATGCCCTACATTTTTATAATATAAAATATTACTTTACTCACTTAAATAATATATTAAGATAGTAAAAAAGATTTTAATATACCAAAACAATTCACATTCTCATGTCATTGACTATGCTGAAAATTACAACTAAGCCACTGCTCAAGTACATTAATAAAAAATGGCACAACATCAATAAAATAATAATAAATAATGGTATCACATACCCATTATAATGCAAATATTTTAAAAAATGTTCAAAAATTCATTAAAATATTCAAGTTCATCTAATATAATAATAAAATAATCATGACATGCATGTGGGGTGTTACAACCTTGATCCAGAATTACAGGCTATGAAAGGTCACTTGCTGGGGAATCAGTTCCTACTCTTAATAATACATACTATCGTCTTTAACGTATTGCCTCTTCTCCAAAGCCTGATTTCTCTTCCTCTTCCTCTTCCAAGGATAACTCTCTATTTACTGCTGGCCGTGGTCGTGGTAGGGGACGAGGTTAAGGAGGCCGTGGTCATGGCATTGGTGGTCAGTAGCCCGAATGTGGTACACGTCATTGCACCTTTTGTGGTAAATCAAATCACAATGTTGATACTTGTTGGGCCAAGCATGGTAAACCAGAATGGGCTCAGCTTTTGGCTAATAATGCAGTGTCAGAAGGTAGTACTGATTGGGTATCCTCTAGTGATACCAATCCTAGTCCATCACCTGGAGGTGGATCAACTGATTCTTTGCTTCGTGGCGATATCAATAAGCTTTTGAGGCACTTATAGAGTCTTGATACATCCACTCGTGCATCCACTGTTGCTTCCTCATACTCTACTACTCTCACTCATGCAGGTCATGGTTATCAAGGCGAGAAGGCGACCATGGCGTTTTAGAGAGTCAAAATGCAAGGCGATACAACCATGGTGGCAAGGCGACTGCCTAGGCGTCCAAGGCGACCAAGATGTTTGGACGCCAAGGCGATGCCTTGATAACTATGATGCAGGTACTACTACTTTCCTGACCACTACCTATTCCCTTTGGATAATTGACTCTTGAGCTTCTGCTCACATGATTGGTAAGTCTACTTGGTTTTCCTCTTTCTCTACAAGTAATCATCCTTCATCTGTCATTCTTGCTTATGGAGATTCCTCTCCAGTATCTGGTCATGGTACAGTTTCCCCCCCCCCCCCACCTCTTTTATTCATCTTTCATCTGTTTTACATATTTTTCAATTTCCTTTAAATCTTCTCTTTGTTAGTCAGTTAACTAAAGCCTTGAATTGGTCAGTCATTTTTTCCCCCTTCCTGCTGTGTTTTTCAAGATCTCACACGAGGAAGACTATTGGTGGAGGGCGTGAGAAAGATGGTCTTTACTACCTCAATAGTGCTGCACCTACTTCTGGTGCTGCAAATACCATAGGTGATGTTACCCCTCTTCAATGGCATTGTTGGTTGGGTCATTTGTCATTGTCTAAACTCCAAGCTTTGTTTCCTATCTACAGGTCTATGTCTAGTCTAAACTCTAGAATGTGAAGCCTGCGAGTAGGAAAGCATCATCGTGCTTCCTTTCCTTCTCGCAATGTGTCTAGGAGTCTTGCTTTATTTTCCTTTGTCCATTCTGATTTTTTTTTTGTCATTGTCGTGTGCCAAATAGGGCTGGTTTCCGTTATTTTGTTATTTTTGTGGACGGTCACTCCCTTCTTACTTGGTTGTATCTTTTAAATGATCGTTCTGAGTTTCCATCTGTATTCAAAAGTTTTTATAATGAAATAAAGAACCAATTTGATTCTTCTATTAGAATTTGCTGTTCTGATAATGCCTTGGAATATGCTCAAATTGAAATATCTGTTTTTTGTGATGCTCATGGTATAATTCACCAAACTAGCTGTTCTTATACTCCACAACAAAATGGAGTTGCGGAATGTAAAAATCAGCATTTGTTGGAGGTGGCTCGTGCCATCATGTTGCATATGCACGTTCCAAAGCTGTTTTGGGGTGATGCGGTATTGACTTCTTGTTATCTTATCCATCGGATGCCTTCTTCTGTTCTTCAAAATCAGTCTCCGATTTCCATTGTTTTTCCCAATTCTCCGTTATTTTCATTGCCTCCTCGTCTGTTTGGGTGTGTGTTTTTTGTTCATATTTTGCATTCTTAGGCTGATAAGTTTCCTCGATCTACAAAGTGCGTCTTTTTGGGGTATTAAAGAACCCCAAAAGGGCTATAAGTGTTATGACCCCATTACACGGAGGCACTGTTCAGTTTTAGAGAAGAAGGAAAAAGGAGAAGAAGAGAGGAGAATTGATTTGTGTTAATCTGTTATGTCTCAACAAGAGACAAACATGCTTATATTGAAAAGAATGATAAATTACAGAGGGGCCCCTGGCCTTATACAAATAACAGAAAACACATAAAACTAAATGGGCTTATGTACAAGAATACCCCTTAAACTAAACTCCTATTCTTAACACTCCCCCTTAAGCTGGGTGGTATATGTCATACATACCCAGCTTGTCCAATAAACAGTCAAAGTGATGAGTGCTAAGTCCTTTGGTGAAGATATCAGCCACTTGTTCATTTGTCTTCACAAACGGGATGCAGATGGTCTTTGACTCGATCTTTTCCTTAATAAAATGTCTATCAACCTCAACATGCTTAGTCCTGTCATGTTGCACTGGGTTATGGGCAATACTTATGGCTGCCTTGTTGTCACAATATAAACTCATAGGTTCAACAGTCTCAAATCCCAATTCTTGAACAAGTCTCTTTATCCACAAGATTTCACACACTCCGTGAGCCATGGCTCTAAATTCTGCCTCAGCGCTTGACCTAGCCACCACAGGTTGTGTCACACCCTGGTCCGGTTTCTAAGGGCCAAGTATGACTGGATGTGTCTCACATCTAACCAACCCACCAGGATCGCAAGTGCTGTACTCTATTCGTAATCATATCCACAAATACAAAATTAAAAGCAGCGGAAGCAATTAAATGCATAAATAAGGCAACAATAAAGGGAGACTAAACTGAACAGTGATATATATACATATTCAAAAGACCAGAGTTACAGTAATTCTTCCATAAACAAAAGAATTAAAACAAAAGGTCTTATGTACATAAACTATACAAAAGTGTATAAGTAAAGGAGGGGAAGAAGCCTGAATCTAGCAGTATCTCAGGAGAACGCGCAGTCATTGTACGAGCACGAAACATTGTGCACCACCGTCAGAGGAGCATCAACTTCAAGGGCTGAAGGAGAGTCCTGCGTAGAGGAGACTCCCACAGAAGCAGCAACAAGATCATCAGAAAAAAAATAAGGATCCATGGGGGTGAGCTCCACTGAGCCCAGTAAGGGAAACACACAAGCAAGTGCAAATAGTCCATGATGCATAACCTAGATCTAAGAATGCACCTAACAGCAATACTAAGTCTCATGAGGTATAAGTGCTACTGTAGTAGGTATGATATTCCCAATCACGGAATGAACTCATCGGTCTTCCCAAGAATACCACTCTACTACGGTGGAAACCCGCCAGTTCCGGCATGAACTCATCGGACCCTAGCAGACCCCCAATGACTAACCCTACTGTTTGTTCCCACAGTGGAGTACACACGCTAACATGGGACAGTGAATGGCATTCCGGAATTAACCCTTCGGACCTACCACGGGTTATCCAACACCGCAACCCCTGTTGGTAAGGGTCGTAGCACTGGGTTCATGCCAATCCTAACCCAATGCATACTATCATGATGACATATGAATCATAATAGATAATACAACAATTCTGTCCAACAACATCAACATCAACATCAACATCATAATAAATTCCAAGAATCAAGTAATAAATGTAAAATGCAATATGGAAATGTAACCTAATATCATGCACATTTAATGCAAAGAAGTTAAAGCTAACAAAAATACATGATCAGTGTTATTAGTATGATGCATGACATGACAACCATAACATAACAAAATTAAATATCACAAACACGCCGAAATTAAAGTTAAAATCCCCTTACCTGAAATGTAGCTTAGCCTATTGCAATTAACTCTCCAAGACCCAAAGAAACTGCATAAGAACAAGAGAAAGACCTATAACAAAGCATACAAATATCACTCATTAGGTCTTGAGACAGTCCAAGGTCAAGTCCCATAGGGTTTAGGTCATAGGGGCATCAAAAAGGGGGGGCCGGATGCAGACTTCTAGGGAGCCGGTCAACCGCCCCTGGGCCTGCAACAGCATCCGGCCCAGTGTCCGAATTTGGGGGTTTTGCTTCTATTGGCCAGATCTTTGCATGCATGGTCCAAATTTGGTGTTTTAGGTTAAAACTAAGGTGGGTCAGTCTAATTAGAGGTTCAATTTCATGTTTGACTTCCTTATTTAGGGATTTTATCAATTAAACCTAAATTAGTTGGCTTAGGGTTTATTTCATAGTTAATAGTTTCAGCAACTAGGGTCAGATTGGGGTTAATCACACAATTTCAGGTTTAATTGGTTTAGGACTGTTCCAAAACAGTCCAATTCATAGTAAAATCTGAATATTCAAGCTTAGCCTTGAAGCTTTAATGGAGGCTAGCTTATTTAGGTGAATTTAGGCTGAAAATAAACTGAATTTAGAGGAGAAGGAGAAGGAAACAGCAGGGAACCAACCTGATTTCAGTTCAGAGAATCAATAACAGCTTCAATTTCAGCCTTAATGGTACTCCAAGCTTGATGCCCAAATCTAGCTTTAGGTTCTTTTTCCCCTTCCCTTCATCTTATTCTTCTTTCTTGTTTCTTGTTCTCCAAGAGAGAACGAATTCTTCAGCTCCTTAGTTTGTAATTGTGACATATGAATAGTATAAGAGAGTGTTATATATATGTGTAAATGGTATTTAAGCACAAAGGGGCAATTCTGTCCTTTGGATATAAATCATTTCAAAAATTGATTTTTAAAGCTATTTATAGTTATAAATCTGTTTCTAATGATTATTCTAACCATAATGTGATGTCAGACGACATCAGAGATCATCCGAACACGGGTAACTGTCTGGAACAACATTCCCGACTAGGAAACTGGGTCCCACAGAGGCAATCTTACTAAAATACCCTTCTAACCCTATTCGGTCGTACAAAACATTATATAAATCTATTTAAATCATACTTACAATAATTCTAATTGAGGGAGAGCTTCTGCATAGCCTCCAGGTAGCAAATCTGACACAAGTAACTCCGGTGCGGAGTCCTCTGACTCCAGAAGGGCAAGTTGGGAAGGATCCTTGGAATCCTCCATAGGTGTATCGAGTATTTCATCTGTGTCCTCGACCGATGCAGCCCATAGCATCGAAGCAATCATGGACGCAGAGCTGGAACCTGAGATCATACAAGTTCCAAAAAGTTTAAATTTATTGCGGATTTTACATTCCACCCCCCTTATTAGAATTTCGTCCTCGAAATTGACGCAACTGGTAATTCGAACAATTGAGGTTACTTCAACTGCATTATAACTTACACTCTTAGGTCGTCTCCTGTATTGGGTACCGTACAATCTATTGGTCGATGGCTTTGTTGACCGGTTCCGGGTCCGACAGTATTTTAAACTGACCAAAGACACTACTCTCATTTCCTAAACTCTCCTATTGTTTCTGTAAACACACAAGAATAAACAACCGGGGGAGTCCTAGAGTATCTAATGTAAGCTGGGAACAATCCATTACAAGGCTTACTCAGTATATCGACAAAGTAAGTATCTACACCAAGAATCCAAAAAAAATATTCTCATTAGTATTGTTATCATTATTTTCGTTCTTATTATTCTTTAGTATTTGTTTATGTTCTTCTTGTATTTAAATTCCATTCTGTTCATGATATCTTCATATAATTCGATTATTATACTTTTATCAATATTTTTGAAGTTTAGGTTGTAGTGTATAAATTTGTACAATTCTTGCTTATAGGGTTTTTCCTTTATGAAGATTTTCATTTCTGGTTTTGCAATACTTAACTCAACTGTAGGATGAATTAGAATATTGATGGGATCCCTATTGCTCACTCCCAATAACGGAGGGGACATTCGGGGACCCATTACTCCACTCATACCTATCGTTGAGCAAAGTATTATCAAATCTTTCAATTTCAGTCCCTTTCTATTCTCAGTTGTTCTTGTCTTGACTGCATTATGTTTTAAGTGAAGGAATTCAAAATTTTTTTTTTTTTTTTTAAGAATAGCTTGTTATTCTAATGCCTTTAAGGTGTTTGGCAGGATGCCTAAACTAGCATTCCTAGGTCTTTCATTATGAAATCCTTAAATTTTCCTATACCTTTCAATACTTGGATTGTTCATAAGTTTTCTTATGTGAAATTTCTTCTTATCTAGGAGGTTCTCCTTCTAATACTTCAGGTTACTTAAAATTTGATTGGGGTTTTAATAGATCCTAGGCCTTAGGTAAGCCTAGCCTAATTGTATCAAATGTTATTATTCGCTTCTACACGTCTCCTATGGCTTCTTGGGTTGCTTTCATAGGGGGTTCAGTCACCTATAGTGCTATACTTTCTTTGGGTCTAATTTCCAATGCACTTTCCGTGAAATTAGGTTAGTTCCTTATAGTTCATATTAGAGATTTTATTGTGGTTTACTTAGCAGTCCTATTTGATCTTTGTTAAAGCCTATTTATGTTTTTATCTACATTAAACCCCCTTGAATAAATTGTGAGATGAGTTCCCATTTGTCTAGCTTTTTCCTATCCTTTTTCTTTTGTTTACTTTTTTTTTTTGGATGAATAAAAATTTAATTACAAAGAAGAGGGGGGAGGGATATACAAGCCCGAAGGCCAACAAGCCCGAAACTAGAAAGGACTAGGTAGGGCGCAAAATAGTAGAAGAGAGACCCCAGGAGACAACAATACACCTGTTCCTTGGGGAATCAATCACACTACTTGGGGGGAGGGAGTTAGCTTTAGATGAAACATCAAAGAAGATGGCCTTCCAAATCGTGTCTAAAGAGCGGGAGTTGGACGTCCATCTTCTAAGGTTACGCTCCCTCCAAATGTGGGAAATAGTAGCACAAAAGGCGACTTTTCCAACCGTGTCACAGATCGACATTCCACCAAAAGTCATATGAATCCAAATCCATTCTCGGGATAGGGGAAGAGGCCTTCTACGAGCAGGCCAGCAATGGCAGAGAACCCGGTTCCAAATGGAGGCAGCAAAGGGGCAAGTGAAGAAGAGATGGTCGATGTCTTCGTGACCAATCCAACAAAGGCAGCATCTAGGGGAGACTTGCATGTGTCGGTGGATGAGGAAGGCCTGAGTTGGAAGGCAATTCGCAAGGGCACGCCAAGCAGTGAAGCTCTGCCTAGGGATGTGGCCTTTGTACCAAACCACTTTGTACCAAGGACAGGGGGTCCCTCTATGCCTGACCATGTCCCAAGCAGAGTGGGAGCTGAAAGTACCTGTGGGGGAGGGAAGCCATAGGATGGTGTCCCCTCTGCCTCTGTGCCCTGGGGGAATAAGGGGGAGGGAACTCCAAAGATCATTAAGGGGGGGGGGAGGGGGGGGAGAGGGGGGGGGACCACGAACCATCAGTGATGATGGAAGCTACAGGGGTAAGCCTATCCAAGCCGGAATCGTAGATGGCACGAGGACTGACTATGGATGCTAGGACACCAGAAGGGTGCCAATTATCAAGCCAAAGGTAGGTCTTCAACCCATCATCGATCCTGCAAAAGATAGCTCCTTTAACAATATGCCTCACTTGAAGAATTCTGCGCCAAATCCAGGAAGAGTCTGTGCTATAGCTGACTGTCCATATAGAGTCTCTACGGAGAGGCCCCGCATACACCCAAGAAGTCCAAATACTAGATTTGTTGGAGAGGATTTTCCAGAGCAGCTTGATGGAACCTGCAACATTAGCATCTTTGATCCTTCTGAGCCCCAGACCTTCAGATTTGGGGAGACAAATAGAGGACCAACTCTTGGGGTGGAGGAACCTGGCAGAGTCCACACCTTTCTATAGGAAAGCACACATGATGGACTCGACAGCCTTGATAGTAGCCTTTGGAAGGCCAAAAACACCGCTCCAATAGATATAGCAAGACTGGGGAACCGATCTGACGAGCTCGAGGCGACCAACATAGGATAAAAGTTTGGCTTTCCAAAGCTGCAGTCTCTTGCGGAGAAGGTCGAGGATGGGGTTGCAATGATGGGCTGAGAGTCTGGCTGGAATGAGGGGAAGGCCGAGGTAGCGGACATAAGGTGGCAATGGGGAAGCCAGTGATGTTGGAGAGGGTCGCTTTGGTCGAGTCAGGAACCCCAGCAATGAAGATTTGGGATTTAAGAAGGTTGATGCGAAGCCCGGAGAGGTCTTGGAATAGGTGCAGGGAGGACATTATATGCTCAATGGAGGAGGGAATGGCCTTGGAGAAGATCATAAGATCGTCCGCAAAAGCAAGATGGGTCAGGTTGATAGGTTTGCACTTGGGAATGGGGGAGATGAGATGGAGGTCCGTTTTGGACTGGAGACTGCAAGAGAGAACCTCGAGGGAAAGGCAGAAGAGGAAAGGGGAGAGGGGGCATCCCTGGCGGATGCCAGCAGAGGAGGGGAAGAAACCCGCAGGGCTGCCGTTGAGGAGAGCGGAGAAACGAGGGGTGGAGATACAAAAGTGGATCCAACTAACAAAGGAAGGGGGGAAAGACATTTTAAGAAGGACTTGGGTGATGAAATCCCAACGAAT
Source organism: Telopea speciosissima (assembly GCF_018873765.1). Lineage (NCBI taxonomy): Eukaryota > Viridiplantae > Streptophyta > Magnoliopsida > Proteales > Proteaceae > Telopea > Telopea speciosissima. The sequence goes on from NC_057926.1 coordinate 13,037,274, forward strand.
GGAGTCGAAAGCCTTGTGGAAGTCAATCTTTAGAAGGGCTGAAGGGGAAGTGGTTTTCCGTTGAAAGCCTTGGACAATTTCATGACAAAGGATGATGTTATCCGAGACACTTCTCCCAGAAATGAAGGCGGACTGGTTGGGGCTAACGAGGGAGTCAATGACTAGTTGAAGACGGTTGGCAAGGATTTTGGCAATGAACTTATAGAGGAGGTTGCAAAGGGAGATGGGTCTGAAGTCAGCCATGGAGGAGGCACCAGAGGATTTAGGAATGAGACAAAGAAAGGTATGGTTGATGTTGAAGATCTGATGAGGGTCGAAGAAGAAGCTCTTGATGGCACCAATAAGCTCGGTTCCAATGATGTCCCAGCAAGTGGAGAAGAATCCCATACTGAACCCATCAGGGCCAGGAGCTTTATCTTCTTAATCTAAGCAATGTAGTATTATTCTTCTTCTTTTATTTATTTATTTATATATTATTATTATTATTATTTTTAAGGCATTCCTAAGCTATATTATACTCCTAAGTCTTCACTTTTGTCACCCACAAACATAAATTCTTTCTCGGCTCTTGGCTTGAATAAGACTTTCCTCTCTGCATAAAGCACATCTACTTTGTATGCCGCCAACCAATCCATACCTCATATGACTTCAAAGTCAGTCATATCAAGCTGAATCAAATGGGCAATCATCTCCTGGCCAGAAATCTTTACTGAACACGGTCCAGATACCGTGCTTAGTTCTATCACTGACCCTATGGGTGTCAAACAGTGCATATGCTGGTTATAAACAAACAGGAATGGTACCTATATGATAAGGACTTAGTGTATACACATGCATGATATCAAACAATGAATATACTAATAATGCATAGACAAGGGTGATACCTATAGCAACTGTCTGGTTTGCCCTAGCATCATCAGCAGAGACGGAGATAACTCGCCCCTGAGGCTGGTTTCCTTGTTGTCAATAAGGGAGTATGGATCTCTGGCTGTAACAGGACCTTGAAAAGTGGCCCGCTTGACCACAATTGTAGCATTTGGCTTCTTGACTGGCAACAGGTATCGATGCTTCAATAGCCCTTGTGGTGGGGTTTGCATATACCGGCTTGGGGGCCGATGATTCTGAGTCGCTCTTTTGAGACTGAGATGGAGCTGAGCTATAATAGGAGGGCTTGGAGAACTTCTTGTATTCTTTGTCTCCAAATGGTACAGACCTCTTGTCAAGGCCTTGGTTTACTTGATAGGAATCTCTTTGTTTATCTTCCACTCTCTTTGCCAGCTGTACTGCCTCAGAGTAACCCTGGGTGGTTCGAGTAGTCATGATGGAGGCAATTTGTGGCCTCAACCCATCCTCAAAATTCTGAGCTTTAGCTTCATCAGTGTTTAGATGAGGAGGAGCAAAGAAGAAAAGCTCCTCGAACTTCTGTTGGTATTCTAACACTGATCTAGGTCCCTATGTCAACTCAGCCAATTCAATTTCCTTCTTCTTCCTTACACTGGTGGGAAAGTAGTTTCCAAAGAAGGCTTACTTGAAGATCTCCCATGTTAGAACTGGGTGGGCAGCCTCTAAGATAGGCCTAGTTGTCTCCCACCAAGCTTCTGCTTCAGACTGAAGCTTATAACCAGCACAGGTAAGCTTCTGCTCTTCGGTACAGCCTAGAAACTTAAAAGCCTTCTCCATTTCTTTTACCCATCTCACAGGCTGCAGTGTGTCCTGGGTAATCCCAGCAAATGTGAGTGGCTAGATCTTCAGAAACCTCTCCATTAGGCGACCTTCTGCATCATTATGCTGTGCAGGAGGGGTAGGGACAGCAGGGGCTGCCTGTGGAGTCTGTAAATTCCTAATAACTGCTTGGAATTGATCACCCATGGCAGTGACCATCTGATGCATCTTCTGTTGCTGCCTTTCCATTATAGTGTTCACAAGGCCAGCAATGTCATGTATAGGCATGTCAGGAGGGTTTCCTTGTGCACCCTCAGCTGGAGGATCATTATGAGCAGGGTTAGAGGAAGAGGCTGCTTGTGCACGCCCCTCAGTGGTACGCCTCTGATAAGTGTTAGGATGCTAGCCCACCATAGTTGATCAGTTGAGGAAGGAATCAAACTATTAGCATATGCATTTATAGTTTGATACAGGAATGCACAGATAAAGTATGAATGCAGCAACTGACAATATAGTATGCTTCATCATACACTATATGCAATATTAATAATAATAATAATAACAACATAAGAATAAATATTTTAGTATCATAAGGTATTTAATTTCTTTCTCTATTCGCACTTGTTACAGTAATACATACTTTTAATGTACATGTTTAACCTTATTTTATGTTCTATCTATTTTATTATTTTGATGTATCTTAGGTTCTAATTTATTTTATTTTTTATACAAGTCTCACAATCAAGTTTCTTTTTACTTGGTAGCTTTTAGTTAAGGTTTTTATTTAACCCTAGACTGGACTCACCTTCAGATCAATGAATCCAAGAGCTGCCGTATCATGAACTTGACTGCGAATAGAAATAGAGCATGATTGCTTTGATACCACTTAAATGTCACACCCCGGCCCGGTTTCTAAGGGCCAAGTATGACTGGATGTGTCTCACATCCAACCAACCCACCAGGATAGCAAGTGTTGTACTCTATTCGCAATCATATCCACAAATACAGAATTAAAAGCAGCGGAAGCAATTAAATGCATAAATAAGGCAGCAATAAAGGGAGACTAAACTGAACAGTGATATATATACATATTCAAAAGACCAGAGTTACAGTGATTCTTCCATAAACAAAAGAATTAAAACAAAAGGTCTTATGTACATAAACTATACAAAAGTGTATAAGTAAAAGAGGGGAAGAACCCTGAATCTAGCAGTATCTCAGGAGAACGTGCAGTCATCGCACGAGCACAAAACATCGTGCACCACCGTCAGAGGAGCATCAACTTCAAGGGCTGAAGGAGAGTCCTGCGTAGAGGAGACTCCCACAGAAGCAGCAACAAGGCCATCTGAAAAAAAGCAAGGATCCATGGGGGTGAGCTCCACTAAGCCCAGTAAAGGAAACACACAAGCAAGTGCAAATAGTCCATGATGCATGACCTAGATCTAAGAATGCACCTAACAGCAATACTAAGTCTCATGACGTATAAGTGCTACTGTAGTAGGTATGATATTCCCAGTCACGGAATGAACTCATCGGTCTTCCCAAGAATACCACTCTACTACGGTGGAAACCCGCCAGTTCCGGTATGAACTCATCGGACCCTAGCAGACCCCCAATGACTAACCCTGCTGTTTGTTCCCACAGCGGAGTACACACGCTAACATGGGACAGTGAATGGCATTCCGGAATTAACCCCTCGGACCTACCACGGGTTATCCAACACATCAACCCCTGTTGGTAAGGGTCGTAGCACTGGGTTCATGCCAATCCTAACCCAATGCATACTATCATGATGACATATGAATCATAATAGATAATACAACAATTCTGTCCAACAACATCAACATCATAATAAATTCCAAGAATCAAGTAATAAATGCAAAATGCAATATGGAAATGTAACCTAATATCATGCACATCTAATGCAAAGAAGTTAAAGCTAACAAAAATACATGATCAGTGTTATTAATATGATGCATGACATGACAACCATAACAAAACAAAATTAAATATCACAAACACACTGAAATTAAAGTCAAAATCCCCTTACCTGAAATGTAGCTTAGCTTATTGCAATTAACTCTCCAAGACCCAGCAAAACAGACAAGAACAGTAGAAACAGACCTATAACAGCATACAAATATCACTCATTAGGTCCTGAGACAGTCCAGGGCTAAGTCCCATAGGGTTTAGGTCATAGGGGCATCAAAAAGGGGGAGCCGGATGCAGACTTCCAAGGAGCCGGTCAACCGCCCCTGGGCCTGCAACAGCATCCGGCCCAGTGTCCGAATTTGGGGGTTTTGCTTCAATTGACCAGATCTTTGCATGCATGGTCCAAATTTGGTGTTTTAGGTTAAAACTAAGGTGGGTCAGTCTAATTAGAGGTTCAATTTCATGTTTGGCTTCCTAATTTAGGGATTTTATCAATTAAACCTAAATTAGTTGGCTTAGGGTTTATTTCATAGTTAATAGTTTCAGCAACTAGGGTCAGATTGAGGTGAATCACACAATTTCAGGTTTAATTGGTTTAGGACTGTTCCAAAACAGTCCAATTCATAGTAAAATCTGAATATTCAAGCTTAGCCTTGAAGCTTTAATGGAGGCCAGCTTATTTAGGTGAATTTAGGCTGAAAATAAACTGAATTTAGAGGAGAAGGAGAAGGAAACAGCAGGGAACCAACCTGATTTCAGTTTAGAGAATCAATAACAGCTTCAATTTCAGCCTTAATGGTACTCCAAGCTTGATGCCCAAATCTAGCTTTAAGTTCTTTCTTCCCGTTCCCTTCTTCTTATTCTTCTTTCTTGTTTCTTGTTCTCCAAGAGAGAACGAATTCTTCAGCTCCTTAGTTTGTAATTGTGACATATGAATAGTGTAAGAGAGGGTTATATATATGTGTAAATGGTATTTAAGCACTAAGGGGCAATTCTGTCCTTTGGATATAAATCATTTCAAAAATTGATTTTTAAAGCTATTTATAGTTATAAATCTGTTTCTAATGATTATTCTAACCATAATGTGATGTCAGACGACATCAGAGATCATCCGAACACGGGTAACTGTTTGGAACAGCATTCCCGACTGGGGAACTGGGTCCCACAGAGGCAATCTTACTAAAATACCCTGCTAACCCTATTCGGTCATACAAAACATTATATAAATCTATTTAAATCATACTTACATTAATTCTAATTGAGGGAGAGCTTCTGCATAGCCTCCAGGCAGCAAATTCGACACAGGTAACTCCTGTGCGGGGTTCCATCGGGGTCCTCTGACTCCAGAAGGGCAAGTTGGGAAGGATCCTTGGAATCCTCCATAGGTGTGTCGAGTATTTCATCTGTGTCCTCGACCGATGCAGCCCATAGCATCGAAGCAATCATGGACACAGAGCTGGAACCTGAGATCATACAAGTTTCAAAAAGTTTAAATTTATTGTGGATTTTATAGGTTGCTTCTTACTTCGCCAAGTAACCAGATTTCCACCAACAAAAGTATAGTACCCTGATGTGGATCGTCGATCAGAAATAGATCCAGCTCAGTCAGCATCAGTGTATGCTTCAATCCTCAAGTGACCATTCCTAGAGAAGAGAAGACCTTTTCCAGGACATGATTTTAAATATCTGAGGATTCTATGAACTGCATCAAGATGATCCATTTTTGGTGCATGCATAAACTGACTTACCACACCAACAGCATAGGCTATGTCAGGTCGGGTAAGGGAAAGATAGATTAGCTTGCCTACTAATCTCTGATATTTTTCAGCATCTACAAGAGGTTCACCACAATCTTCTCCTAATTTGTGGTTCTGATCAATTGGGGAGGAGACTGGCTTACACCCTAAGTACCCTGTCTCTGTAAGTAGATCAAGGACAAATTTTCTCTGACAAACATTGATCCCTTGCTTGGATCTTGAAACTTCAATCCCCAGAAAATACTTCAATGGACCAAGATCCTTGATCTCAAACTGCCGAGCCAAGTAAAGTTTAAGCTTTCAGATTTCAGCCTCGCTGTTTCCCGTGACTACAATGTCATCAACATATGCAATTAGGGCTGTAATATTGCTGCCCTTCCTTCATATAAACAAGGTGTGATCGGCTTGACTTTGGGTATATCCATTCTGTAGGATAACTTGTCTAAACCTCTCAAACTAAGCCTTAGGAGATTGTTTAAGTCCATAAAGAGCCTTCCTAAGACGACACACTTTTCCATTGCCACTAGGATGCTTGAACCCAGGAGGGGAATGCATGTAGACTTCTTCTTCTAAGTTACCATGTAAGAAAGCATTCTTTACATCAAGCTGGTATAATGGCCAATCAAGATTTGCAGCCATTGAGAGGAGTACCCGAATAGAGTTATGCTTGGCCACTGGAGCAAAGGTTTCCTAATAATCAATGCCATACACTTGGGTATAGCCTTTAGCAACCATCCTTGCCTTATATCTCTCTACAGTACCATCAGACTTGAACTTAACTGTGAATACCCATCTGCATCCAACAGGAACTCTCCCCTTTGGGAGTTCAACAAGATCCCAAGTGTGGTTCTTCTCAAGGGCCACCATCTCGGTATTCATTGCCTCTCTCCATTTCGGATCAGCCATAGCCTCTACTACATTCTTAGGTACAGAGATGGAGGAGATAGCCACTGTAAAGGCAACACCTGTAGGAGAGAGAGAATCATAGGAGACAAACTTGGCAATGGAATTAGTACAAGCTCGAGTTCCTTTGCGGTGAGCAATAGGAAGATCTAAGTCTGAGGATGGAGGAGTAGAGGAAGGTATACCTGTCTCAATAGACGGAGGCTCAGGATGAGGAGACGAAGAAGGATTTTGGCAGGTCTTCTTTATAGGAAGCCATGAAGGAGGATTTCTCTTGTCCTTTGTATAAACAAGTAGTTCCCCTTGTTCTCTGTTCACCTGTGCACTTGGAGACTCCCCCTCAACAACAGTATCCTCTGGACTTTTCTTTCCCTTGTCAAGCTGAAATGGGGAAATAGGAATGAAAGAGGAGGATGGAAAGGATACAAGCTCAGGAGCCTCTTCAACCTCACCACCACGACACTCCCCCTGAAGAGGTGACTGAAAAAAAGGAATGGTTTCAAAGAAAGAAACATCTTTGGAGATAAGCCACCGACGGGTAGGAGGGTGGTAACAGGTGTATCCCTTGGAGGTAGAGGAATACCCAAGAAAGAGGCACTTCAAGGACTTAGGATCCAATTTAGTGCGGGCAGATTTGCTAATATGGACTTAGCATATGCAACCAAAGACCCTTGGGGGAAGAGAGAAAGAAGAAGAAAGTGAGGGTAAGACCTCAAGAGGTACTTTAAAGTTCAAGACACTGGAGGGCATATGATTGATAAGAAAGACCGCAATGAGTAAGGCATCGGACCAAAAAGTTTTTGGAACATGCATTGTAAACCAAAGGGACCGGGCTACTTCCAACAGGTGGCGGTTTTTTCTTTCAGCAACCCCATTTTGTTGAGGGGTATCAACACAAGCCACCTGATGGATAATGCCATGGTCAGAAGAAAAGGTCTTCAAACCCCCATACATATACTCTCCACCTTTATCAGAACGGACAATCTGAATACAAGTTTGGAACTAAGTATACACCAACTCATAAAAGTTTTGAAAAGCAGCATAAACATCACTCTTTTGTTTCAAGAGATAAACCCAAGTAACTCGAGAGAAGTCATCAATAAAGGAGACAAAGTAGCGGAAGCCACGTAAAGAAGTAACAAGGGAAGGACCCCAAACATCAGTATGAATAAGGTGAAAAGGGGAAACAGATCTATTACTAGAAGATGGACAAACTGTCTTACAACTTTTTGCAAAAAGACAAGGTTCACAATGAAAAACATGATTGACAGGAAAAGATGTAAATAAATGTGGCAACATTTTTCGCATAACAGAAAAAGAAGGATGTCCCAAACGTTGATGCCAAAGCAAAATATCCGCCTATGTACGTCCGCCATGTTGCCCACACACATAAGATTAAGCTGTTGCCACAGGGGAAGCACGAGTGTCCAGAACATATAATCCATCAGTCTCACATCCACTGCCAATCACTCTCTTCGTCACCAAATCCTGAAACAAACAATGAGTAGGAAAAAAGGTGACAAAGCAATTCAAGCACTTAGTCAATTGGCTAACAGAAAGAAGATTAGTAGCAAAGTTAGGAACATGAAAGACAGACTGCAAAGGGATAAGTGGAATAACTTGGACATCTTCCTTCCCCAAGATGGAAGAAAGAGAACCATCAGCAATTTTCACCTTATCTTTTCCCGAACAAACAGTGTAGGAATTAAAGAGCTGAGACCTACCAGTCATGTGATCGGTGGCCCCCAAGTCAATGACCCAGGGAGTGGGGGCAGAAGAGGTAGAGACCTGTAGAGCAGTGGATGTAGTGGGAGCAGCAGAGGGGGATCCATCCAAGTGTGCTACAATCCGACGAAATGCTGCTATGTCTTCTTTAAAGAGGGATGATGACTCAGACTCATGAACCCCAACATGGGCTTTAGGCCCATTCTTCTTCGGCCCTTTCTGTCCTCTAGATGCAGCAGAGGGTGGTTTCCCATGAAGATCCCAACAAAACTCCTCCTTATGCCCAGACTTGCCACAATAGTCACAGGGAAAACGGCCTTTACCAGCCCCCTTGGTGAAGGGAGGACAATCCTGTGGAGTGGATGAAACAAGAGCAGAACGCTCAACAGTGGGAGTGGTCTCCATAGCACTTCTGCGGGTCTCCTCACTCTGTAAATAACCACACACCTCCTCCAGGGAGGGAAGACTTTGTCGGCCAAGTATCTGTACCCTTATGGGTTCAAACTCAGAGTTAAGACCTCCAAGAAGGAATAGGACCCTCTCCTTCTCAAACAACTGATGCACTTTAGGCTCATCAACAGGACACAGCTAGAGATCTCTGTAGTGATCATGCTCCTCCCAAAGTCCCACAACAAGGCTGTAGTACTCAGAGATATTTTTGTCACCCTGGCGCAGGCTAACAATTTGTTGGAGAAGTTGATAAATTTTTGTAGAGTCCCCCACTCTATCATAAATACGAGCCACACTATCCCAAATGTCTTTGGCTGTCTCCTTGCTCATAAACCTTCTTCCAATTTCCGGCTTCATTGAAAAAATGAGCCAAGTCATCACAAGGGAGTTCTCAGTTTCCCATTTGGAGTAACCTGGATCAGCAGAGGAAGGGGCTTTAAAGCTCCCAGATATATATCCCAACTTCCCCCTACTCCGAAGAATGAGCTTCATTGACCGTGACCAGTCCAAGTAATTAGTATTGTCAAGCTTGACAATGGGAAGAACATTTGGATTGTCATATGAAGGGGTAATAGGCAAGGCTGCCGCAACAGTGGGGAGTTCAGATGCTTCAACAGACTTTTCACCCATTGTGGCTTCAATGCAAACAGAAAAAACACTTGGGAAAAGTAACCAACAGCACCTCAAGCAAGAATAGGTCCCCAAGAAGCAGCAGAAAAAAACAGGGAAAAAACAGTCAAAAACACTTGAAATGACTTGTAGAACTTCACACAAGAATCAAACAAAGATGAGTACAAAGAAACAATCTTCCTTACCAAAAACGATAGCAGGTGGCCTAAAAAACCTCCAAAACAAAGCTCTATTGGAGAGCAAAGGCCAATCGAACTCGGTGGCGGAAAACAGGCGTGAATAGCCCAGGCCGAGATTCACTCCTGTCCCTTGGATATTTCCAGATGACTTGAGAAGACACAATGGGAAGAAATGAGACCTCCAAACGAAACTAAAGCCCCTGGTTGCTCTCCATTTGGGTTAGAAACAAGGGAGAACCAGGTGAGAGAAGAAGCTTAGGTTTGAGTTCGAACTCCAGCAGCAGCCAAGAGGAGAACCCAACTCTTAGCCTACTAAACTCTCTTCCAACACCTTCAAACTCCAGGAACATTAAGCTCTGATACCATGTTCAGTTTTAGAGAAGAAGGAAAAAGGAGAAGAAGAGAGGAGAATCGATTTGTGTTAATCTGTTATGTCTCAACAAGAGACAAACATGCTTATATTGAAAAGAACGATAAATTACAGAGGGGCCCCTGGCCTTATACAAATAACAGAAAACACATAAAACTAAATGGGGTTATGTACAAGAATACCCCTTAAACTAAACTCCTATTCTTAACAGGCACTTGGTTAGTGCTGATGTTACCTTCTTTGTTACGCCTTTCTTTTCTTCATCTAGCTTTGCACCTTCTGAGGAATGGTCTACTACTAAGTCTCCTTCCATTCCTATTCTTCTTCCTGTTTCAGATGCTATGAGTCCTCGGCCCTCACCATCACTGCAGGTATATCAGCGGCGGCGGAAGTTTGATCAGGGGCAAGAGGCTTCTTCTGCACCTCCTATTCCTACGCCTTCCACACAATCTACTTCCTCTACTGGAGCTCCAAGATTCTCCTCTTTTGATGACTTACTAGTTGCTCTTTGCAAAGGTACTCTGCCTTGTACTAATAAATCCTTGGTTGTGTATCCCATTGAACAATATGCCACTTTATCTCATCTTCCTTCTTCTTTTCATGGTTTTTCTCTCTTTATCTACCAATACTGTCCCCAAATATCATACTGAAGCCTTACTTATTCCTGGCTGGAAAGCAGCCATGGATGCTGAAATCGATGCTCTTTTAACTCGTAAAACATGGTCTTTAGTTGATTTACCTCTTGGTAAGGACTTGGTGAAGTATCGCTGGGTCTACACTAATAAGTATCATCCTAATGGCTTTGTGGAATGGCTAAAGGCTCGTCTAGTTGCCAAAGGATATACTCAAACCTATGGGATCGATTATTTTGAGACTTTCTATCTTGTTGCCATGTTGAATTCAGTTCGTCTGCTCATCTCTCTTGCTGTTAACTTTGAGTGGCCTTTATTTCAGTTGGATATTAAGAATGCTTTCTTGTATGGTGATCTGCATGAGGAAATATATATGGAGCAACCTCTAGGGTAATGTTGCTCAGGGGGAGAATGGTAGTCATGTTTGCAAATTGTATAAGGCAATCTATGGCCTCAAGTAGTCACCTAGGGCCTAGTTTGATAAATTTAGTACTACTATTACTACATGTGGTTTTTCTCAGTGCTATTCCGACCACTCTGTTTTTTGGTCGTCGTCAAGGGCCGAAATTGATTATTTTGATTATGTATGTTGACGACATTATTATTTCTGGAAATGATATGGTTGGTATTACAAAGGTAAAAAGTTATCTACAACATCACTTGCAGACCGAGGATCTTGGTCAGCTACATTATTTTCTTGGTACTGAGGTTATTCGGAGTAAAAAGGGAATAAACTTATCTCATAGAAAATACATTTTAGATCTATTGTTTGTTACTGGTATGCTTGCATCTAAACCGGTCTTTTATCACTTAGGAGCCGTGCGAGATGAAACTCTCATGCACAGTTTTGAATGAGAGAAAGAAGTGAGGAATCCTCTTTTTGACTCTGACTCTCGCACTCCAGTCGTTGCTTTTTGGTCCATGAATCTAAGAAATAGTGAGAATTCCTGATCTCTCTCAATGAGAGTTGATATATGATCTATTTGAAGTTGCCACAGGTATGCGAATGAATCTATCTTCTGAAAGATCCTGGCTTTCGTGCTTTGGTGGGTCGTCGGAGATCCTTTCGATGACCTATGTTGTATTGAAGTGGATCCTCACCAGAAGTTTGGGGTCAGTGATGGTGAAGCTCTCAAGGATGTGCATCAGTATAGAAGCTTGATTGGGAAGCTTATCTTTCTCACAGTTCTCAGGCTTGATATTTCATTTGTTGTTGGTGTGCTTAGTTAGTTTATGCACTCTCCTCAAAATGCTCTTTGGGATGGAGCAGTTCGTATCTTGAGGTATCTCAAGGGTGCTCCTAGTAAAGTACTTATTTCTCGGCCTAACGGGCATGTGGAGTTAGTTGGGTTTCCAGATGCTGATTGGTCTGGTTCTGCTAGTGATCGGCGTTCCACTAGTGGAAATTGTATATTTGTTGGCAATAATCTAGTCACTTGGCAAAGTAAAAAACAAATGACTATTGCTAGGTCCAATGCTAAGGCCAAGTATAGGGCTATGGCACATACTGCTGTTGAGTTGATGTGGCTTCGGTCCCTACTTTTAGAGATGGGTTTCTCTGTTCTTCTGTCAATGGAGATGTACTGTGATAATCAAGCTGCTATATATATATAGCTAGTAATGCAGTGTTCCATGAGAGAACCAAACATATAGAAGTGAATTGCCATTTTGTTCATGATGTTGTTCTAAAGAAGCTGTTGGAATATGTAATCCAGAATACTGTGGGGGTATTCTGGTCCTTTTGGGGTAGTTTAATTCTTATGTTATTAGGTATTTACTGCTGTTCTTATAGAGTCAGTTAGTTAGGGGTATTACTGTCTATTCCAGTCCCTTTATAATGTTCTTCTCTATTATAAATAGAGGGGCTTGCCTATCAATGAAACTAAGCTATTCCATTCTCTCATTCTCTCTTTCTAACCCATGATTCTGCTAACATGGTATCAGAACTGGTCTGATCTAGGTTAGAGAACAAAGAAAAACCCTCCTCTTCAAATCGACTTCTCACTCCTTTGTCTCTTTCTCGGCTTCTCCTTCTTCTCATCCTTGTAAGGGGGCAGCAATAATGAGGTAATCAAAGCATCCAATGATTTAGTTGCTGCCCTCCTCCCATGCTACCTTTTTTTAATTAAAAATTCTGTTCAAAATCTGTTGGAACCATACCTGCGATATTGGAGCTTTCCAGAATTTTTTGGAGATCTGATTTCTATCATAGATGAGGGCTGATCCTCCATTGTTGGAGACTCCTATGCACCCTTTTCCAGCACCTTTCTACCCTATTCCACTGTCCTCTTTCCCCTTTTTTTCTTTCTCTAGCTTTCATTAACCATTCCAGCCCCCATACCCAATCGATCTCAACTAGTCAGGGTTTTTTTCAAAACCCTGACTCCAATCGATTTTTGGGTTTCTCCTTTCAGTTGCAGTTGATTTTTGGGGGGTGATTCTCTACTACTATAAGCCCCACTTGACCTAAGTTTGGACCATTTCTTATGGCTGGATTAGTTTTTACAGCAAGGCTTCCTTAACCTTCTAATTTGGTTACCTACTAAAAACCTTGACAAAATCCTGACTCCAATCGAATTTAATAAGGTTACAGGTTTTAGCTTTTGCTGATTTTTGGAGGGCTGATTACTTCCGTTATTAGGACCACTCGACCTTAATCTTGCACCTATCCAAGTTATCTAGAAGACCCCTACCTCAATCGATCTCTATCTTTCAGGGTTTTCCAAAACCCTGACATTAATCGATTTTTTGGGTTAGTGTTACTTGCTGCTTCTGGAGTTTTTTGAAGGTGTTTGTACCATCATGAGAGGAAATTTACTTCAATTATTCATGGCTTAAAGAAGTTCTTTCACACAAGATAGTTGCTGCCCTATTTTTTCAAACACCCTCTTGAATATCAAGTCTCAAAAGCTACAAGAGATTGGTTGTTCATATTGGAGATCCATTCAAGCAGTTGAGGACAACATTTATTACCTTAAATCATCACACTTTGACAAGTCATCATCAGTTTTTTGAAGCCCCCTATCCTCCAATCCATCTCAAGTTTCAGGGTTTTTTACAAAACCCTGACTATAATTGATCTAAGGGTTAGGGCAGTCCTCTCTTGCTTATTTTTTTAGGAGTGTTTTATCACCATCAAAGGAGTACTCGACCCAAGTTTCAGCATCATTCATGGAGTTTTTTTAACAAAACTCAGGTTTCATCCTTATGGTCACCTTCTACATCAATCAACCTATTTATTTTCTAGTTCCTATGTGGCTGGCTGCATCACTTACTATTGGATCTGCTGAGTTATTATCTTATACTTGCTGGTTCTATTGAGCTTTACTACATATCTTGCCGGTTCTAGTGATTGGCTTCTGTAAGCATGATTGGTTGACATGTTACTGCTTCCTTTATGAGGACTACTGCTGCCCTGTTCTTACAACTGAGTATCCTCCTATTGGAGATCGAATTTCTTTCATTGTTGAAGACTCGAATCTACTACCCTGGAGATTAGTTTATTTGGGATTACAACAGTGTGTTCCATAGTTATTGGTTGCAACTATAAACCTATTCAGTTGTGTGAAGCTTTTCTACAAGTTCAAATCCAGCTTACTTTGAGAGCTTGATCCTAGCATTGTTCACTAATTTAGATCTGATCTAAGTTTTTTTGAAGTTTATTACATCAATTCTGCCCAGATATCTTCGTCAGTTCTATTTAGCATGTGGGAGTTTACTGTAGAAAACCTAGGACCTGTAACCAGTAACTCTAGAGAGAAAAAAAGAGAGAAGAGAAGATGGAAATTGTAAAATACTTGAATTAATAAATTGATAGGTTAGCCCCTCTATTATAAATAGAGGGAAAATTACAAATAGACTAAACTAGGCGATGTAGGACTAAAACCCACATTGCCGACTGTACCTAATAACATAATAAATAAACTAACCCCAAAAGGACCAGAATACCCCCCACGGTATTCTGGATTACATATTCCAACACTAACATTCAAGCTGGATTATACAAATAAGTAAAGAAAGAAGATCCAGCTTGAACTAAAGAAAAAAGAACTCCAAATTATGCTGACACTCCCCCTCAAGTTGGCGTATACAAGGTACTAATGTCCAACTTGAACAAAATGGGAAAAAAAAAACTAAGTTGCAACAGAATCCAGTTTGACATATGAATGCAGCTTCCAAATAAACCTTCAAGAACTTGAAAAAATAGATTTTCAAAACTTGGACAGACATGATCAGCAAACCGGGACTGGAATGTCTTCCAAAAAAGGCAGCTTTCAACGATCTTCAATAGCTATTCAGTGATGAATCTCAGATTGTCATAGTGACATAGAATCTTGAAGTGAAATAACTAGAGCAGCAAGCAGCGAAAACAAACTGAATCAAGCAGCGGAAAAAATACTGTATTAACCCAACTGAAAGTCCTCAAATAGGCAACAATCAAATATCTTCAATACTCTTCAATACTTCAATCTCCCCCTTACGGCAGACTCAACCCAATAATGAAGGATACCCAATGGAAATGGTGGAGAAAACTGATCTTCTATGTTTTGCACCAATGTTCCTGCAAGTTCTACGTTTTGCAATGTCTGCAGGTGTATTGTACATAATCCCCCCCTCACGTGTAGTACACGTGGATATAATAGAGATGATATAAGAGATAGGGCAAAAACATAATATTCCAGAATTTTCCAAAGGTGCTATGGGTAAGTAAAAAGGAAGGAATGGCAAAATTGTAATTTACCAGAAGTTTCCAAATGTTATGGGTAAATACCAAATGTATGGGATATGAAGGGAATTAGAATTATTGAAAAGGAACGGTGTTGGTAAAAAGGATGGCATGGCTGTAATTTGGTGGAAATCCACTTTTAAATACAATCCAAGCCAAAGGGCAAACTGGTAATAAACCAGAATTTTCAAGCGTCAATTGGGTAGTCAAATAGGGGAATGGCAAAATTGCAAATAATATAAAGTGGAATAAGGGGTGGCAGTTCTGTAAATAACCAGAATTTTGCAAGGGGCCCTTGGTAAATAAGAAAGTAATGGGTCATGTAGGGAATTAGATTTATAGATGGGGGATATACTTCGAAGGAGCAAACTCTTAATGGCAAGATGTAAATAATCATAAAAAGGATGGACTATAATAAATGGTAGGGTACTAGGTAGTAGGCTAGTAGCATTAAATACCTAATAAGTTAAAACTTAAAAGGAAAAGATAAAGGTAACGTGAGGAAGGGGGAGTCGACAAGAGCTAACGTGATATGAGTATAGTGACATAAGATGGGGGTAATATGGGAAAATTAGGTTAAAATAAAATAAAAAAATCATAGAGAATGATGTTATCTCCTTCCTTACGACTCAACAGAACCAGCAAATCCAGTGGAATAGGAAACCTGAGATTTGAAGAATAGCAGCGGTCTCCCATCTCCACTGTGAACCAGAGGCGGAAACTTGAGAATCGACCATACCAATATCTCTTCTGAAGGCTCTGGTAGTTCAATTTGATAGCAAACAGGGAGATTTCTTCGCTACTCCAAATCAAAGTCGCATTCAGTAGAGACTAAAATCAAGGTCAGATTGCAGTATGTGGTTTCTCTAGCAGATCAACGCAATATATCGATGAACCAAGAACAAAGCATCAATTTCATGGCATTCAAAAGAACCAAGCAGGGATTTCCAGAAGCGGAGACTTGATCGATCTTCAAAAAAGAAGAACCAATGTGCAAAAAAACTCCAATCTACAATCTCCCAGTTGTTGGACAGAACTGATTCAAAAAATTGGGCAGAATCGATGCAGCCATCGACCAATCCTTCGATCCAGTAAATACTATAACCATAGCAGCGACAGCCAGAGGCGGAAAAGAGGTGGATTCGAAGAATCAGCAGCGGCAAAAGCATCGACTTGAGGTAGCAATCTTGGATTCAGCAGAACCAGAGCCCTATCAGTAAAATCGAAGGAAATAACAAGTAACCTGGAATGTCAGCAGCAAATTTATATTCCTCAACTATCGACTGCAAATTTGATCGGAACTAGTGAATAAAATCAGTAATCTTCGACTCAGAAGTAAACTCGAGCAACAGTTTATGATAACCATGGAAAATCCGAACATAGCAGCAACAGAAAATGATAGCAGATTCGAAGCTCCAAAAAACCCCAGAGTAGCAGCAGATGCAGACCAAGAATATTGGCATGCGGTGCTGAAACAACCAGAAGAAGAAACCAATATGAAACCCTAGTTCTCCTTTTTTTATGAACTAGGGTTTCTCTATAAATCGGAGAACCTTGAAACGACTCTCAAACCGGCAATCTTGGAGAGAATCAGTCACTAGTTGTCTAGCTTTGATACCATGTAGAAAACCTGGGACCTGTAACCAGTAACTCTAGAGAGAAGAAAAGAGAGAAGAGAAGATGGAAATTGTAAAATACTTGAATTAATAAATTGATAGGTAAGCCCCTCTATTTATAATAGAGGGAAAATTACAAATAGACTAAACTAGGCGATGTGGGACTAAAACCCACATTGCCGACTGTACCTAATAACATAATAAATAAACTAACCCCAAAAGGACCAGAATACCCCCCACGGTATTCTGGATTACATATTCCAACATTTACAAATTGGAGTTTTGCACACTGGTTCTTCCGTGTTTGAAGATTGATCAAGCCTTGAAGATTGGAGTCTTTCCTTACTTCAAATCAAATCTGTTTACTTATCAGATTTGACTATTGGAGTTTGGTGTCTCTCCCCTGCAGGAGTTTCCATCTAAGGAGTTTGTTTGATCGTTTGAAGCTGGTTGACGATTTATATGTTGCAATGTTTTTCTCCATATCCCACTGCTTTTTTTGCACTTCACCACCTCCCATACCATACCTTTGGCGTATACCCATAACCACTTTGGAAGTTTATGGTATTCTCTAAATTGCCATTTCTTCTTTTTCCATTTCCCTTAGCACCTTTTGGAATATTCTGGAATATTATATTTTTGCACTATTTCTTACATCATCTCCGTTATCTATCCACGTGTAATACTACACGTGAAGGGGGGATTATGTACAGTACACCTGCAACCATTGCAGAAAGCAAAACATGCAGGAACATTGGTGCAAAATATAGAAGATCAGTCTTCTCCACCATTGCTATTGGGTATCCTTCATTATTGGGTTGAGTTTGCCGTAAGGGGGAGATGAAGAGTATTGAAGATGTTTGGTTATTGCCTGCCTATTTGAGGATTTACAGTAACTTTACAGTGCCTATATGAGGATCTACAGTTGGGTTGATCATTACTGCTGCCAGATTCATTTGTTTCCGCTGCTTGCTGCCCTAGTTACTTATCTTCAAGATTATCAGTCAAAGATTCATCACTGGACAGCCGTAGAAGATTGGTGAAAGCTGCCTCTTTTGCTGATCAAGTCTGCCCAGGTTTTGAAGATCTGGTTTTTTCAAGTTCTTGAAGGTTTATTTGGGAGCTGCATTCATCTGTCAAGCTGGATTCTGCTGCAACTTAGTATCTTTCCATTTTGTTCAAGTTGGGCATTAGTACCTTATATGCGCCAACTTGAGGGGGAGTGTTAGCATTATTGTGGAGTTCCTTTTTTTTTTACTAGTTCAAACTGGATTTTCTTTCATCTCTTATTTGTATAATCCAGCTTGAGGGGGAGAGTTGGAATATGTAATCCAGAATACCGTGGAGGTATTCTGGTCCTTTTGGGATAGTTTAATTCTAATGTTATTAGGTATTTACTGCTGCTCTTATAGAGTCAGTTAGTTAGAGGTATTACTGTCTATTCCAGTCCCTTTGTAATGTTCCTCTCTATTATAAATAAAGGGGCTTGCCTATCAATGAAACTAAGCTATTCCATTTTCTCATTCTCTCTTTCTAACCTTTGATTCTGCTAACAGAAGCTGAAAGAGACTCCTTTTGTTACCTCCACAGATCAATTGGGGGACATGTTTACAAAAGCTTTGCTTGCCCCTAGTTTGTTTACTAGTTGTAACAAGCTACGCATGGATGATGTGTATGCTCCAGCTTGAGGGGGAGTGTTGAGATAATAGGGATATTTTAGTCAACCGAATATGTATTAGTATAAGTCGGTTTAGTAGGGGTATTTTTGGTACATCAACACTTAATTCTTTTTTTGTACGTAGGTCGGCTGGGCTAAGTGGAGGTTTGTCCATTATATTTGTTATAATTCTTCAGCCATAAAATATAAATAAGATTGTGGCCTGCGACCTGGTATTAGTTTTCCAAGATGGCTGGCTAGGTTTCCCACTTTCTAGCTTGTGTTTCTTCTCTTCTTCTTCTTCCTCTTGAGTCCGATTACAGGATTCTGGTTTCCTAACACCCTTGGCCATCGAAATCTTGACCAAGATTAGCCTGTTTATTGGGGCACATGGTGTGTTGCTTTTGGGCTGAAACTTCACACATGAGACATGGGACTTGCCGAACCACTTGGAGATTCTTCTCTAGGATTGCTCAGCAAGAGAAATCATTCCCAAGAAGGAGGAAAAGACTAGTTTGGGGGGGGGGGGGGGAGACTAGGGTCTTATGTTTCTTGACATGCAAAAATGATTGTGACATGCTGTAACATTGCTGGTTATCCCACCAATATCTAACTTCTAAATGCAGTTCATCCCAGTTGCTGGTCATCCCACCAATTTCTATCTGCAATAAATCTTGCTGGAGAATTAATAAGCATAACATTACTGTAACATTTTTATCGAGGAATGAAATGGTCCTATTCCCGTGGGAATAGAACCATTAGGTAACCAAATTGTGGTTTGTGTCTTATTGAGCATTTTTGGAGTTAAGTCGTAGTGACACTTACAATTATGGTTAGAACTTTCATTTTGCCATGCATAATTTATTTCTTCCTTGAATGCTTGTGATCTTATTGTTTTGATTCATTTTGCTACATGTTCCAACTACCTTTGCAGGATTTCTTTGAGGATGTAGGACCGCTTCTGAGTATGCAATTGGGAGGTCAAACATTGGAAGGCCTGTTCCAAGTGTTCAGCTCATACATCAACCTGCTTATAAAAGCATTACCAGGTTCGATGGAAGAAGAAGGAAACATGGAAGGTTCTGGAAATAAGATTGTTCGGATTGCTGAAACTGAAGCACAACAGATTGCTTTGCTGGCAAATGCATCGTTATTAGCAGATGAGCTGCTCCCACGTGCAGCCATGAAGCTTTCCCCACTGAACCAGGTTGGTGTCAAGGATGATCCCCGTAAAAGGGCTTCTGACAGACAAAACCGTCATCCTGAACAAAGAGAGTGGAAGAGGCGTCTTCAGCGGTCTGTTGATAGATTAAGAGATAGTTTCTGTCGACAGCATGCACTGGATCTTATTTTCACTGAAGATGGTGATACTCATCTTAGTGCAGACATGTACATAAATATGGATGGAAATGTGGATCCGCCAGAGTGGTTTCCATCTCCAATATTTCAGGTATTACAGGATTTTATTTTGGTTTTTTGCCTACTATGATCTACCATTTGCTTGTTGGGTATTTCATGTGTTTGAAGTCTTTGTCTCTTCCCTTTTCCTTTCTCCGGATAAGCCAAATGAAATACCTGTCTAAGTTAGAACATGGTCTCAATAACTGTTGGTTCATATTGGTGGAGTACATAGAAGGTTTTCATTTTTAGTTCCCTCTATACCATGGTTTGAGGAATCGGTATCGGAACAGCTGATTCGTATCAGTATTGGTGGAGACCGATACCGATTCCTGACCAATCCCATATCAGTGGATCGGTACGGACAAGGGTAAAAATGTAAAAAAAAAAAACTAAATTTGTGAAGAAAACAGGGACAAACCCGACCGATACCGATTACTAAAACCCTCTCTACCTTTACATTATTTGCAAGTGTGGTATTCAAATTCGCAATATCTGATCTGTGTGAAATTTTTAAGCCCCAAATTATGTCTTTGTGGAATTTGTGAATGATAACTTATGTCCTTGGACATTAGCCCACCTTTATTTATAATAACCATAGTTGTCACGTCGTCACGGCGATCCAAGTCGGTGGAGGGGTGTCATGTCATGTCGATACATCGACATGGCGGGCGGCGATCATGTTTTATTTTTTATTTTCTCTATTTTTAATGCCATTTAAAATACTATAATATATACCCTATAACATCAAAAATTAACATGAAAGTGTACTACTAATCTACTATGGTTTAATTCATGAAAGTGTAATATCCATTAATGTATATGAAATCATGGATTATCTAATAATTGATAGCAATAGTCTTGCAGATAATAAAGTTGAAAAATCATGAGAGTTGAGATATGATTCATATGAAAGTGACTTCAAAAGTAACAAAACAAAAAAACAATTACAAGAACGTAATTTATATTGAGTGAATAAAGCTAATAAACAACCCATCTAAATAAAATTAAAAAAAATTGCTGATGTGAATATGTGATAGTGTATTAGTCAATAGTGTATTAGTGTTTTCTGTTTGATGTTTTTTTAATTTTTTTTATGTTAAGGAAAAAGCATTAAAATAAAACATGGTTAAAAAAATTTATTGTTAAAAAATTAAGTTTTATAATTTGAAACAACCATGTCACCCGATATGGCCATATGTCGTGGTATGGCGTCCATGGTGCCGCCATGGGCGCCGACATGGAGGCCATATCGGTCGATATTCTTACATCATCCATATGGGTGGTCGATATGCCCACTTCTCCAGCGATATGACGCCATGGCAGCACCCTGGCGTCGATATGGCGACGCCATGACAACAATGATAATAACAAAGAGAGCATTCTAGATTAGGTACAAGGACAGAAGTACCCTCAAAGACTAAAACACCCTTGAACCCATATTACAACACTTCCCCTCAAGTTGGTACATAAATATCAAACATGCCCAACTTGCTAACAATAGGAACAAAACTTTTTCTACTAAGCCCCTTTAGTGCAAACATCAGCTAAATGGGCATTAGATTGAACAAATGGAACACAAATTACTCGTTGTTCCAGCTTCTTCTTGAAGTGACGATCAATCTCGACATGCATAGTGCGATCATGTTGAACTGGATTGTGTGCAATTCTGATTGCTAATTTGCTGATTTGCTATCATAGTATAGGCGCATAGGTAGGTTGACTGAGATACATAAATCTTGAAGAAGACCCTGGAGCCAAAGAAGTTCACATATGCCATGGGCCATAACCCAAAACTCAACTTCTGCACTGGACCGAGCAACCATAGTTATCAAGGCGGCAAAGCGACCACGGCGTTTGAGGGCCTTCCTAAACGCTTTGGCGATAGGGCGGCCGCAAGGCATTCTAGTGTTCTTTTTTTATGTATAACCATTTTATTTGGCACAAATAGCATATTAAAAACATAGTTTGCGAACTCACGAGATCTCGGCGAGTTTCTCGGTTTTTTTAGAAATCGAGACGAGATGGGATACGATACAAAATAATACAAGATCTCGGCGAGGTCTCGGATCTCGGGTCCAGATCTTAGGTTGACCCATGGAAATGACCCATCTACTACGTATTTACTTTCCTAACTCAACAGAACTTGACATATCTCAGCGAGATCTCGGATCTCGGGTTGACCCATGGAAATGACCCATCTACTATGTATTTACTTATCTAACTCGACAGAACTCTTATATGCGTGTTGTGGAGCATTATATGCAACATTACAGCAAACCTGTGTCATGGACTCATGGGAAGACTATGTGACACTAGCGGGGACTAAATACTTGATTCAAAGTCATTTTATGTGATGATAGTTGTAACACTGTTAAACAGTTTGATGTATCACTTTAATATTTCTAGTTCTTATTTAAGT
The DNA here is from genome assembly GCF_018873765.1 of Telopea speciosissima. Taxonomy (NCBI): domain Eukaryota; kingdom Viridiplantae; phylum Streptophyta; class Magnoliopsida; order Proteales; family Proteaceae; genus Telopea; species Telopea speciosissima. The sequence continues at coordinate 13,059,333 of NC_057926.1, forward strand.
TGTTTAGCTATTAATTGAATGTTTTGCTTGCTTTCTATTACTAAATTATGTGTAGAGTAGGTTATTTTAGTACGTTATCGCCTACCAACCTATGGTCCAAATTGAAACTCATATTTGGAATTTGTTTTTGCAAAATCTGATAATGCTATTTTGTTTAAATGGCCTAAAATAAGTTGAATACCAAGTTTCAGACCCAAACTAAGTCTAAAACCCACTGAGTTGAGGCTTCGAGTCAGAAAAAAAAATGCTCCAACTCGGTGAGATCTCGACTCGACTTGATTTTTCCAAGGGCCGAGTTGGTACCGAGACCCGAGTTTTACCTTGATTAAAAATTATATAATTCTACTTCTTTGCTGAATAAATATTAAAGAGCCAAACCACTGTAAGATATTCATCAAAGAAACAAATTAACAAACTAAGTTCATCATATTATCATAGCAATATAGCATATAAATATGAAACAATATTATAAATTATTAAATATAAATAATAAAGGGTTGGTAAATTATTATACTTATCTCTATGATGCCAAAATGAGTGCCTAGGCCCTAAGGTCATCCACTATATTTCTACTCATGTGACCCTGTCAGTCAATAGACTCGATACTCAATACATAAATAAAGTGTAAGAACTAAGAACTAAGAAGAAGTTAAGAACCAAGAATTAAAAAATATCTAAAGTAAGAATCGATAAGCCAAATTTAATGGAAAAGAAATAACCTGGATCATTCAAAAAATCATCAATAAAAGAAAACATAAAATAACCTAAAATAGTAAAATGCCAAAATTTAATAATCATTAAAGCTTAAACATTCAAATACTTAAAGTGAAGAAAAGTCTAAAAAAAAAAACATCCAAATTCCAATACAAAGTGTTCAATAAGTACTTCAAATTTCAATCCCAATTAAGTATATTTAAATCTTCTTCTTCCTCCTGATGCTCGCCCGCAACATCACTTTCTATACCATAATCATCCTCAACATTTTCATCATCATGCACATCCTGTTCCTCCAACTCCTACTCCAGTTCTTCGTCTGAAGACTCAGCCCTCCCCCGACCACGTCGTGAATAAGAGACAATGGCTGAAACCGCTCCACTAGTTGATGGTCCAGACCTCTTTGCTCTTTTGGCGCCATGAAACGATGAAGATGCCCCAGCTACTGTTGATACAGTTCTCCAAGTGAGATCATCCCCAGGATGAACTAATTCATCATCTGATGCGCCAGTCATCCATTCACTACTCCAATCTAGCTCATCAAGCACCAGTGGATTATAATTTCTGCATTATTTTTTTATTTCTTGGAACCTTACTTGAAGACGGCGGTTATACTGGATGTAGACATGATCATTTAAACGTTGATGCTCTAACCTGTTTATCTTCTTGGTGTGAATTTGAAGAACAATTAACAATATGAAAATATCACTTTTTATTCTTTAAGTCATTCTTTTATAAAACCACACAAAAAATAAAAAATAAAAAATAAAATTAACTTAGTACTGAAGTACTCACAAACTCAAATATGCTTCAATTGCGCTCACAACCAGAAGATGAGCAACAAAGACCAAGTAAGCACCTTGCAAGCTTTGTAAGCTCAGGTGTAGTCTGTGTAGAGCTTCCTTGTTTTTCCCACCAAACGACTATAAATATATATAAGAAAAAATATAGATTTAAAATCAACATACAAAGTACAAAGTACAAACAAGTGAAACAACTAAACAATATAAATTAAAAAGAAAAATACTTACTAGGATTCAACTTGTCCTTTTGTCTAATCGCCATCTCCTTTCCAAAAGTTCCACTACTTCCAGTATAAGCAGCAGACTGTTCACTGATCTTGTCTTGCAAGGTTGTATCAGGCACCATGATGTAGTCCTAGGTAGGAGTAAATACCACTAGGAGCCAGGGTAACGGGGTCACACACAAAGGCTGGCCGATTGGGACAGCTTAGGCTAATTAGGGCAGAACTAGGGTTAGGACTAGGAATTGGAGCTAGGGTTTTATTTAGTAATGAGGTGCAGGTCGAAAGGAAGCTAATGATATAGGTTTTAACTAGGTTTAAACAGAAAATTAAAATTCTGAAATTCTAGGGTTTGGGTTTCAGGTTTTAGGTCTTAGAATCTAGGTTGAAAACTAGGGTTTAGGAAGGGATTTTAGGGCTGGACTTCAGGTCGAGTTTCACTGGCAGTGGGGGGAAGGTTCGTCCAAATTATTGGTCAATTCTGGTGGTTAAAATAGCCTGGACAGAATTGAGGCTATCTTAGGTTTTTTTTGGGTTTTATATGAGTGAGGGGACTAGGGTTTAGCTATTGGAATGGGGACAGAATGGGGATCGAATGATGGAGATGGGCTGCTGGAACTATGGTGTAAAAGTGGGATAGATCTGATGGTGGAAAGGGGCTGGACAGGATAATTAGGGTTTAAAACAATTAAGGTGTAAGGGGGATTAGGGTTAGGTTGGAAGGTTAGAAGGAGGGGGAATACTAAAACAGTAAAATAACTTACTGAATTGCAGGTTCTTCAATGACAGCTTGGAGAAACTTGATTGAAGAAGAAGAAGGACCTCCCGAACTACAAGATGCAAGGAGTCGCCGGAGTCCACCAGCCCTCATCCTTGATATGACTCACAAGGGAACCTTGATATTACTCACAAGGCAATTCTCAGAAAAGAGAAGCAGCAGCAGTCATGGCCAGCAGCAAAATCGATTTTTTTAAAAACATATTAGGTGGGGGAGCCTCTCCCACGATTTCTTATTAAATAAGAGGCCAAAGACCTTATTCCTAAATCTATTACAAATCAAATCTCTCACTTAAATCGTGGAGAGGTGGACCAATTTAAAAATAACTTAAAAACTTAAAAGAAAAAGACTTATCTACCCCTAATGACTTAAGACCATAGTTCGAAAACTCGTTTCGTTTCGGTATTTCGGTCGAAATTTTGCATTTTTCTGGTATGTTTCGATAGGTCATTTCGGTGGGTTTTAGGCCAAGTTAAGGCCTTAAACTTTATGGAAACCCTATTTTAGGCTATATAAACACATTTAAATGTTCAAATTGCAAAAATAGACACCCAAAGTGGTGTTTTGGACCATTGATTGGCAATGTATGGTCGAACCCTAATGTATAACTTAGTTAATCACACATACACATTGTTTAAGACTTTAAGTTCTAGGGGACATAATTAATTAATGATTAATAAGCAATTTAAACAAGTAAATTGACTTGGAAGTTGGAAACATAAAGTGAATGACTCATAAGTCATAACTTCAGTCATAATATTTAGAACATTAAGCCAATAACAAGTTAACAACTTAAGAAGTTTGAATCCTGTGTTCTCCAAGTGGTTCCGGTGTAGATTTGAAGGTCGGTACACAAATCAGCAAAAAGAGTTTGAAAAATGAAGAAAACAGAAGAAACAAACCACAAAACAGTAGCCTTGTTAGTCTCGGTCGAAATTTCGATCGAGACTAATGAGTTTCTGCCTTTTGTACTGGGTGTTTTGAAAAGAAAATCTCGATATCTCGCGAGATCTGTACCAATATCTCGAGATATCACGAGATAATCGAAATCTCGACTGAGATTTGGTATTTTTTTTATTCGAGGTACCATTTCGTTTCGCCCTGGTCGAGATTTTCGAAATATTCGAAATCTCGACCGAGATTTCGCGAGATTTAGTACTATGCTTAAGATAACTTAAAACAACTTAAATAAAAGAAGATTCCCTACTAGCCAATAGGATCACTTCACTTAAATTAGACCAATTGAGCCAATTGGATGTAACCAATTTAAACCGGTTCAATTAAAAACACAAAATAAAAACTAAATATAGAACTAAAATAAACTAAACTAAGGCTCCTACTAAAACCCTAGGCTTAGGGTGGCTTTTTCAATTCGAGGAGGCTAGGATCTGCATCACACCATCCTTGCAAGAATATCATTAAAGGCATCATTTGCTTTATGCATCAAGGAGTTGGCTAAAGATTCATCTGATTCCATCTCAATTGCATTAAAGAACTTGCTTGGATTGAGGAGAAATGTAGCCAAATATATTGGTCGCTCCATCTGACTTGTCCAATGCCTATCAATAATCTTTATAATCTTCTTCCATTCTCTTTCTCTGTCCTTAAAATTTGATTTTATATTTTTCTTTGCCTCTTCCATTGCAATATATACTTCAGGCAATAATGGAAGAGGCAAAGAAGAATATCAAGATAACAAAAATGCGGCCACATTAAGTAATTGCTCCCATCTAATTTAATGGAGCTAAGAGGGAACGAAGGAAAGTCACGCTGACTAATTCCTTCGTGCCCAGTAGATGCGGTGGATATATCAAACTCCATGGTTGTTGGTCAAATCAGGTTCACAAAAGAATCATCAACACTACACAAAGGATCTCAGAGAATCATCAACCAATCTTGGTCAAATGAGGGATTTAGATCATTGCACGGTGAAAGGCCCATGGTGGGAGATAAGTTTCCACCAAGGGTAAAGAGAGAGGAGCAACGACAAGCGGTGGAACCTTCAAAGGAGGGCGGTGCTAAAACCGAGAGCAGGAGAGAGAGGTGACGACGGAGATGATAGGGGTGGTGGCTGGCGGTGCTAAAACCGAGAGAAGGAGCGAGAGACGGCAGCGGGAGACAGTGGTGGTGGGGCTTGCAGCGCAAAAAACGGAGAGAGATGTTCTAGGGTTTCGTGGAGGGCATTAGGGTTAGGATCCCGATGTGGATCTTAGCTCTGATAATATATGGAATTTGGGAAGAATGACATGTCCTTAGACATAGTCCACCCTTATTTATAATAACAAAGAGAACATTCTAGATTAGGTACAAGGACAGAAATACCCTCAAAGACTAAAACACCCTTGAACCCATATTGCAGCAGTCTCTTATATAGTGATTTGGATTAAGATGTCATTCTCTTTTAGAAACACTGGTTCATTGAACTACTTCTCAGGGTATTCTATGATTATCTTAATCCTATCTACTTAATAAATCTCAGCAATATTGGGTAACTTCAACTGGGCAAGAAAAAAGATAGAGTCTTGTTGGTGCCAAATAATTTAACATTCTTACTATATAGAATTTTCAAAAAAAAATCGTGAGGAAGAAAGGGGGTAGAAGCTAAAGAAGGAAAAAGAAACTGCTTCCTACTGGTCTGCTTACCGAGAGTTCAAGCGTTCGAGTGCTCACTTTGCAGTTTTGCATGAAAGAACCAAAGAAACCCCATTGAGGTTGTTCAGAATTGAAGAATAAAAAATCACTGGCTCTGCTTTCTCTTACCAAAACTTTGCCAGAAGTGCAGGTGTTCTTAGAAGCTCTCTTGTTTCCGCAACATCATCTGATTAGTATGGCCAAGGCCACCAGACTGCCAATGGCACATGAGCTTTGTTAAACTTATGGGTGTGCAATGGGATCCTAAAAGAAGGATAATAGCTAGCAAAAGTATCTTCAGCAGAATGCAAATGAAGGTGGTTGACTGACCCCGTCTATCTTTTGGATAAAGGCAGCTAATGAGGTTATTAAACCACCAAAATATTATGAAGCAATGCAATTCCTAAAGCAGGCAGGAGTCCTAGAATCCTTAAATTAGCCTGCAGATGGATCCACCAAATTTACAAGTAGAAAACAGCACTTAAACACCAAACAACATATATATATATATATATATTTTTTAAATCCCCATAAGCATTTCTCTCTCAACAGACCAGAAATGAATAAAAGGTTTGTGAAAAATTCCAGGTCAGATCCGAGCCAAACTTTAAAGAATTATTACTTACCCAAGGACCTTCTGAAAATTAATGGTATCCAGCCAAAATGGTTCACTGGTAAATTATGAAAATTGCCTCAATTCACTGATAATGAACAGTAACATTATAGTATGAAAGTGAATATTAATCAACCAACTCACAACCAATCAACAAGGTCTTGTACCTTTTGAATTGTCTTTGATAGAGAATTTAACTATCAAAATTTCAGATCTAATAGAGTTTTTCTGATATGATATGTACGGTATAGTATCCAGAAATTAACTTCCACAACTATGTGAAGGTGTTGTCGCTTAGGAGACGCCTAGGCATTTAGGCGCCTTGGTTACCTTGGTCGCCTTGTTGGAGTTGCCTTGTGTCCAGGCCCCTTCAATGCCTTGGGTCGCTACCGTGACAACTATGTAAACAACCCATATATGATCCAACAGCCTTAAAACAATTCTTATGATTGAAATCCTAAATAGAATTTGTAGGTATCAACTGGAGATCATAAATGAAAGATCAAACCTGGGAACCCCGCATAATTAATTCCAAGTAGTAGCAACAGACCACAGCAACAATAGAAAGGCTTCTACTCAAAATCGATGTATTCAAAAGCCAAAACATGTCTTTACAGTATCTACCACTGTATATTCTTAAGGACCCAAAGCACCCTCATTAAACTCAAAATAGAAACAACCAATTCCTACTCTTCTTTGGCAACTCATATCTCCCTAATGTAATACTGTCTTAATCTTACTAAACCCATTAGAGGCCCATTTGAGAAGTGGCAATTACAACTTAATGCTCATAACTAAAGCCCATATCCGAAACTTCTAATAACTAATAAAAACAACTGGAATAACATATTCTAATAACTAATAACAATATTAGACTAATAGCTATTCATCCTTCTTGGTTGAATAGATCCCAAGTCACCAATGCCCCTCTTATGTGGAGACATACTTGTCATGGCGTCTAGGCAATCCAAGGCGTTGGAAGGGCCTGGACGCAATGTGACACCAACAATGCAACCAAGGCGACTGGATGCCTAGGCGATGCCTTGACAACTATGTGTAGAGGCATGAATGAAGCTACTTTGGAACAGGGGTGTAAAACAAGCGAATTCGGAGTAGATACACCAATATCTGAATCCATACTGATTATCATATTTGCTATCTGCATTTCATCCGATATCCAACTGATTTTTCATTTGAGCATATTCACATCCGCCAAGAATTAGTGTATCTGATTTTGAATCCAATAATGTTTGGATTTAATATTTTATTGAAAGTACAATAAAATTAATATATAGTTGTTTTTCTTCGTTAAAAATATAAATACGAGTCTGTATTCGATTATCATTCAGATACCTTCTGAATTCGCATTCGGAATTCTATTATGCAGATAATGGGCCAGCCTAGTATGGGATAGGTTAAAGGGCTTGATTTAACGCGTTCCATCAGCTTCGGAGCTTTTGGCGTATCAGTCAAGTACCTAACATTTGGTATCAGAGCTGGACACCACGTCCCGGGTTCAAGTCACGGAAAGGACTACTTAGGAGAGGGCTACTTGGAGTAGAGTGAAAGCCGTCAAGAAAGGGCCACCTGCCGCCAAGCAAAAACCCTGGAGCAGAGTGGAGCCCCTTGGAAAGGGTTACCTTCCGCCAAAGTGAAAGCTGCCCTGAGTGAGAGCCACCTAGGACGACGGCTGCAGTAGCGTGGTGGTCTGTTATGTGCCTAATGGGGCCCACTCTAGTGTATGGGCACTAGATTGGGCCAGCCTAGTATGGGATAGGCTAAAGGGCTTGATTTAACGCGTTCTATCAGCTTCGGAGCTTGTAAATATCTGAATAATAGTATCCAAATTAATCGTAAACTTTTAAGGAGATTGGAACTCATCTGGAATATTGGAGTTATAATTTTTTTTTATTATTATTTTTTTTTGGGTTGGGAGGAAGGGAAGGAATATTTCAGTGAAATCTTTTTCCATGCTTTTACGGATGTTTGTGATCCCCACTAATGAGTAGTGGTATTTCTTGAGAGGAACCAATGCCATTATTTCAATTTCCCAGTTAGTGGGTTTGCATATAAATCCATAACATGCTCTCAGCCCCATCCAAAACTCTTGTTCGGTAAATTATTCTAGCATCCTGTAATCCTATACTAAAATTGGTTGAGTTTGGTTACGATAAGGCTTATTTGTGTTGTTCAATTGTTTTTTAGTTCCTTGATACTTTTGCTTCTGATCTATTTCTACCAACTGGGTTTGCTTCTCATGCTTTCTTTTGGAGTTCTTATTGAAGAAATGTCATGTCACATTTAGGAACTTTTTTTAAAGCTCAACATTATGGCAAGCATAGCAGCAGATATGTTTGTTGGCCGGGAAAGGTTTGCAACACTTTTGTTGATGAGACTCACAGAGACTGTCATCTTATGGCTTTCAGATGACCAAAGCTTTTGGGATGATATTGAGGAAGGGCCAAGGCCTTTGGGTCCTCTTGGCCTCCAACAGGTATGAATTTGATGTCCTTCACTTTCTTTGGTTTTACAGTAGTGAGTAAAACTACTCTTTGACTTTTGGTGGATTTTTGTGCAGTTCTATCTTGATATGAAGTTTGTCATTTACTTTTCATCGCAAGGGCGTTACTTATCTCGTCATTTGAATCAAGTTATTAATGATATCATATCTAGAGCCATGTCGGCTTTTGCTACAACTGGAATGGATCCTAACAGGTGGGCTATTGTCTAGTATGTTTTTGGCACATACGACATAACAAATGTTGTTGTCTTTACTTGGTTGATTTGTCTTGTTAGTTGTATGAGTTGTATCATTGGTGGTTACTCTTTGCTTTGGTCCTAATTGAAGCGTAAAGCATAGACTTATCTGAAGTAATGTAAACTAAAAGTGGTATTATTTTCATTGGGAATATCTAATGCCATCCTTTTTCTACTCTAATTGCTCTTATTGCTTGTAGATATTCTGTCTGAAGTTCATGGATTTGAAACTAGTTCCTGTGATACCTTGGTTCACTATATGTTTGGCCTTCAAAAAAAATATCCTGCAAAATTGTCTGTATTTAGAAACTACTTTCTCTTCTTAGTGCTCAAACTCATCATTCATTTCCTACAATCATTCCGTTTGATTTCCCTCTTTTGGACTGATGTCTTTGGGTTCACTGTCCTGGCATCTAACTCTAAATAAGTACCAAACTGCTGTCTTAGAACATGTTAGTGGCAGGACAGGATGGGTTTTTGGTGCTGTTTCCTTCTTGATTTAGCTCTGTGGTCTCACTTTGTAAACCTATTGAGGTTGCCTTGTTTTGCTGAATGAGGTTATTTTTCTTTTCGACTTTGCCCACGGTTAATTCTATTGGCTTATTCTTTCTTCTGATAGACTACATTGTTTGCAAAGTTTTTGGTGTTACATTATTGTTGCTTTAATTTGAACTTACATGAAGTCAATGTTTACTTCAGCCACTTGAATATTTGGTTTTCTAGAAACTGAAAATCTATATTTTCTGTCAGTGTACTGCCCGAAGATAATTGGTTTATAGACATCTGTCAAGAAGCTGTAGAAAGGCTGACGGGAAAATCAAAAGCTATCAATGGAGATCGAGATCCTAACAGCCCCACTGCTTCTATCTCAGCACAATCAGTTTCATCTGTTAGGTCTCATGGGAGTTCATAGTGTGCTGTCTTCACCCTTGTATAATAGAGAGCAAAGCAAAACCAGTAGGAGATTCTAATGGGCCGCCTGGCTGTAGTGATCAGCCAGCACGTACTCACATACTGTCTGCTACTCCTTGGGTTTCGGTGCTCAAATTCTTGTATACATGGTAAGCATTTTATTCTTTTTCTCCCTTTTTCATATTTCCATTTTTCTCAATGTTTTTGCAAGGATCTTCATTTCGTTAGAGACTGATTTGGTTGTAAGTTGAGAATTATTTCTTCAGTTTTGGGGAGTGTTTAAGTTTGTAAATATCACTGAAGCAGTTGCTCAGTCCTGACCCCAGATTGTACCATTATTTCACTAATTATATGAGGTACTCCATTGTTCATTTAACAAAAACCACTTCAAGATTGGAAATATCTCGTTTGAATCTATTCTTTTTTTAAAGATATTACTGATAATGAATGATAACGTATAAGGCATAAGATACAAGAAGAAGAAATATGGTCAACGCCAAAATACACTCACTTGGGACTAATTATGAGCCCCCTCCCTAGCTAACTCATCACAAACGAATCAGCAGGTTGCATACTCCAAGAGGAGAAATCCCTACAGGAAAAAATACCTTCTTAGCTATCCGATCATTGATGCTCTACAAGCAATTGGAAATTTAATTATTAATCTGGTAGGGCGTGGATGCTAATAATCATCTAGAAATTGAATGCTATGTCGAACGGTTCCAGTACAGGTGGTCAAGATCTACAGTTTGATGGGTCAAAAAATGGCCTCAATGAGATTTAAAACCAATAGGACTTTATTTTTGTCGGATTAATAACCAATATGATTATTTGATTATGCAATCTAGCTCCATTCTGTTTTTGATAAGGGTGCAAAAGTTTCCTAAAAACGAAAGATATCTCTACAATTACCTAATGACGTTGGTTTTAAGCATTTTTTTTATTTTATTTTATTTTTTAACCCGAATATTATCTAGGACTCGGGGAAGCCTCTAAAATTTAATTAAAAGAATTACAATGGAAGTTGGTTGTGCAAGATTGTTATATGGAAATTTTTTTTTAATAAGCAACAAAAGATTTCAATAATAATAGAACAATCAGAAGGTTGCAAGGCCCAAAACTTCCACATGGAGCAAGAATTTCACAAAAAGGCAAAGAATACAATATAGCATGAACCCCATAGATTCCTGTATGGATTTTCATCATGTGTGTCATTGTATTTAATTGTGCAATTCTGTTCGCTATTCATGTTTATACTACTGTCTATAATTGGTTTCTGCAATTTTAACGTCTGAGAATGAATTGATAATGCACCATATGGTAAAGAAGTCTTAACGTAAGAAAATGATTTGCAGTCTGGAGTGCCTTAGTGCCTCACAAAACAAAGTGAGGTACTGAGGTATGCCTGGTTATTTTGGAATAAATAATTTAATTTTATTATTATTGCATAGATTCATTTACGGGCTTATAAGTTTGTTCCATAGATTTTCATCCAAAATGTTTTTCGACTAGGGATAGGACCGGACATTCTATTCACATAGTTGTTACATTGTATTATCACTAGAAAAGTTGTTTTCAGGGCATAAATATACTACATATACAAATCCTAACATGTGTTACTGCTTGTCGTATTATAGAAAGATGCGTACCCATCACCCGTAACCCTTTGACCTAAGAGATCCTTATTGTTACGGTGTTATATTGCAGGTTTTGGTACACCAATGGTTGATGTCACATGGACAAAATATCGGTGTGTTGGATTTGTGATTGCCCATCGTGAACTAAAGAGATGTTCGACATGGAATCCACTATCCTTGATTGGGAAATATCAAGTAGAGAGTGCATATGATTAATCGGACATAAATCTAGATCCAGTGGTATTTTTTGTAAATGGTTAAAATTTTTATTTTCTATTTATTGAACATATTATTATATTATTTCAAATAATGTTTAATTGCATTTTTGGTCGTCCGATTATGATTACATGATCTCTGATTAAAGACATGTACGATGGATTAGGGTTTGACAATTACATGCCCTATAGTCCATCATGAGATATTGTTTAGCGGAGAGTCCTATGTACAAATTAAAGAGTTTAATTATGTAAGCTTTAGATCACATAAAAGTTATGTGACACCCATAGAAATTCTCATATCAAATAATTAATGGGCTGTAAGGAGATCACACAAAAGTTGTGTGATTCCCATAGAAATTCCCATATCAAATAATTTAATAAGATGTAAACAGATCACACAAAAGTTGTGTGATTCCATAGAAACATATCAAATAATTTAATGGGATGTAAAGAGATCACACAAAAGTTGTGTGATTCCCATAGAAATTCTCATATTAAATAATTTAAGGGAAATTTACACATACCACCCCTGAGGTTTGACGAAAGGATATTTTCACCCTCCAGTTTTGAAAAATTCTACGTACCCCCCTGAGGTTTGCAAACGGAAACAAATAAGCCCATTCCGTAAGTTCATGACTAACACTGTTAAAAATTAGACTTGAATTGACGGAATTGCCCTTTTAAGAAGAACCTCCCCTAAAAAAAAAAGGTGAATGGACAAAATTACCCTTACAAAGGGAAAATGAGTTAGTTGCAAGTTTTTTTTTTCTTCCTCTGTAAGGGTAATTTTGTCCATTTGACCTTCCCCCGACGTTCTCAACCTCATCACCATCGTCATCGTCATCGTCTTCAACTTCAACGACGTCAGTGGCGTCATTTGCTTCTTAAGAATATCGAAGCTGAAAGCGAAGAGGTCGCTGCCACCACCACGACGCCTGACGTGAGTGGAGCAAGAGTTCTCGTCGCCTCCATTGCTAGAAGCTTCAGCATTAACGATAGAAGAATTCGAAGTCCCGGAGTCGTCCAATTGTCTACCAAAACCATCGGGAAGCTTGTCCACCATCTTCTCATCTTCAACGCAAGTTGAATCAGCCGAAACAACATTAAGATCCGGCATAACTCCTATAAATTCGTGAAATTCCCTTCTTTCTATTTCTGATTTTCTGTTTTGGCTTTGAAGATTCCAGAAAGTGGGTTTTATCCGTGAAAGAAGAGCCAGAGCTGGTAAAGGTTTTGGCAAGAAAAAAACAGAGAGGTATCTATAGAGCATTGGTGTTTGGGCTTGCAGAAACCTCAACCCTTTACAAGGCATTTACTTATGCGATCTTTCTGCTCAGAGAAAATTACAGATGAAAGTGAGGAAATGGATCGATCGGATCCGAGAATTCAAATAGTGGGAAACCTAAAAAGCAGACAATCGAGCGGAAACCTTCTCCATGCATTCTTAATTTCACTGCTTCAAATTACACTCCTAAATTAGGAAAATTTGAGGGTGTTAGTCCAATAAAACTAATTCTCTCTCCTTATCCTTGTGTAATTCTTCTCCAATTCCTTGTCACAGCTTCCTACATTCTTTCGCGTGCTTTCCATTAAATGAAATGTTTATGCTTTCAATCGTTTAGGATTTAGGTAGTATATTTCATGATCAAGATTGCATCTAGGAATTAGGGATTTCTTAGAATCCAAAATTTACAATTTTTCACTATGCACATATGGAATTACAGGTTTCATACTCTCATGATTCGCCTTCCAAACCAGAATCTTGAACTTCAGAGGGCCCTAGGGAGAAGAAGATCGAGTGAAACAAGATACCCAGTCTGCAACAGTCGGAGACCTCACACAGGGAAGAAAACGAAGTGATGGAGAGAAAACCTGCAACTAACTCATTTTCCGTTTGTAAGGGTAATTTTGTCCATTCACCTTTTTTTTTTTTTTGGTTCTTCTTAGAAGGGCAATTCCATCAATTCAAGTTTAATTTTTAAGAGTGTTAGTCATGAACTGACGGAATGGGCTTATTTGTTACCGTTTGCAAACCTCAGGGGGTACGCAGAATTTTTCAAAACTGGGGGTGAAAATATCCTTTTGTCAAACCTCAGGGGTGGTATGTGTAAATTTCCCATAATTTAATGGGATGTAAGGAAATCACACAAGAGTTGTGACTCCTATAAAAATTTTCATATCAAATAGTCAAATGGAATGAAGGAGATCACAAAAAAGTTGTGTGATTCCCATAAAAATTCTTCCCATATGAGATAGTTTAATGAAATGTAAGGAAATCATATTAGGTAATCATGGGATCATCTCCATGGTTACCCATGGCGTTGGGCTCCTCTGTAGCACGACACAGTGTGTAGCGCACATCCAACTGCCATGTGTGCTCGGGCACGTAGCCCAATACCCTGCATGTGTGTCAGATTGGTTGCCCGAGCACGCATGGCCGTTGGATGGTGCGCTACACACTGTATCGTGTTGCAGAGGACCCGAATCCGTTGCCCATGGGAAACCAATAAAAAGTATTATGGGTTTGGTATAAAAATTTATCAAACCTTTCTCTTTCTTGTCCCATAAAAATTAGGGTTACTCAAGAAGAGAAAATAACATCTTTTTTCATCTCATGGAAAAAAGAAATCATCCCATACCCAAATGCACAGCAGAAAGAGATTGATTCGAGTGTTCTTTCACATCCCATGAATATAAAATAAGAGAAACTCATTGCATAAATAGAAACATTAAGATTCGCTAACTAAGAGAGCCTCAAGTGTTACTCCTCCTCGAGATAATGGTTCTTCTCCTATGAGCACTTTAAGAAAACCCTTCTTGGACCTTCTTGACGCAGTCAAAGATTCCCAATAAAAAAAATAGCTTCTCCAACAAGAAAGATCCAATATTTCAAGAACTAGGGTTTCCAAAAACCTCAAAAAAACAGTTCACCTCTCAAAAGCAAGAGAGCAAGAGAGTGAAGAGAGGGAGAGAAAAATTCGTGTGAAGGGGGGAGAGAGCAGGAAATTCGGCCAAGCACCTCTCCCCTTGGTTTATATAGATGGGGATCTAAAGAGCCCCTATGTCTATTCCTAATGAGAGTTTGACTCTCTCTCTCCTCAAATCTAACTTGAAACCTAATGGGCTTCTTGATGGGCTTCTAATTGGTGAAGAAGCACAATCTAAAAGGGAATTTAAATAATTAATAAATAGAATCTTTAATGGGATTTTAAATAATGCATCACAGTCATTTAAAATTAAATAAATTAATTATTAATTAGTAAATCCTAAAAATACCCTCGCATAATAACAACTTATTACTCTCCAACTTCCACTAATCATTGTTATGGAATTTAGGGCATGTAACTCAATACTTCCAAACCCCATTCTATAGTGCATGTCCATATTAGATTGTCTGTTTAAGTGATCGGAATCCATAAAACACGATTTAATTCTTTAATAAAAAATATAAACATAATTTATCATTTTATTTGAAAATAAGTTTTGCAAACCATTTCTAAAATGGTATAAGATCTTGATGTGTGAAAATAAGTTTTGCAAATTCTAAAATACGATTAAATTCTTTAATAAAAAATATAAATATAATTTATCATTTTTCACATTTTGCAATGACAAGATCCTCTCAGGTACTGGGTCTCAATGACACATTTATCCCCAAACTACATTCAGCAGTAATACATGAGGGAATCGACACAAGTATATTCTTCGCTAATACACACCAACATGTGTACTCACATTCATACCCTGACATCATCTTGTCTAAGCATACCCAATGCGACGACCATATGATGAGGGTGTCTAGCCCAAACCCTTATCGTGACTACCATTTTAAGTGTAAACTTATGAACATACAATTCCCAAAAAGTTTAGGAAAATTTATGAAACACCCCCTGAAAATGGGCCGATACTCAGATCACCCCCTCTACACTAACGGTGTTAGTCTGCTGTTAGTTATTGGTGTAAAAGGACTATTTTACCCTTGTACTAAATCATTAGAATTAAATTTACAATACTATCCTTTCCTTCATCTTCAACCTAAAATACCCCAACCCTCTTCCTCACATAACCTGCAACCCTAAAACCAAATTTAATGGATTTTGGGTTATGGGAATAAAAGAGATGAAGGTGGTTTGGTGAGCTCTGTTTGGGTTTTCGGTTAGTGGAAATGGAGAATGGGAGTAGGGAAGGGCATAGATTAAGAGGAAAAGGTGGATCTGGTGAATGGGATTCTTGGCTGGGTTTTAACCATGGGGAGAGAGAGGTGGGAGGTGGTGTTGCAGTCAAGTTCATTCAGAGCCGATTTCAAATAACCCTTGGCCCAAATTTTACAGAAAGGCAAGAAAAAATTATGAATCTTGACTTGTGAATGTTAAAAGGCATATTCTCCTTTCTTTTATTTAAAAGAAAAAAGCACAAAGAGAGGATGAGAACGAACAAAATTGAATTTTGTCTCCTTGAATATTTCCTTTCCTTAACAAAACTTTCTCGACGTTTATAGTCTTTTTTTTTTTTTTTTTTTGGATTTCTTTCTCTGTAATAAGAGAGAAGAAGTGATTAGTAATTTTGGATAAGAGAACAAATTAAGAGGGTTTAGAGAGACAAAAACTCCGATGGTTTTAGTAATCATAGCTAGAAAGACAAGATTTTGAGTTAACACGAAAGATCTTAAGGCGGTCTGCAAACATTTGGCGAACAGAAGGTGAACAATTGCATTGGACTTGGTCACAGCTTCCTGAGCCTTCTGGTCACTAAACAGATGGCAAACACTCCATAGTATCAACACCGCGTGTTCCGTCGCTTCCTTAGACACCTTGAGCATCTTCTGCACTATGGCAGGGACGCAGTTCGGTTCCTCGCATGTTACCATCCGACTCTCGTTGCAGGTGGACGCCATCTCCAACAGCTCCAAAGCCTTGTGTGCAACAGATACCGTAGTACAGTCCCAGCGGGAGAGTAACTTTCCCAACACCTAGACCGCTCCGAGCCGAACAATCTGCAATCTAATCTGCCTTGTCTTAAAAACCGCAACCAACAATCAAGACAATGGAAGATAAGAAATCACGGTCTCCCTTCAAGAAGGGAGCGATGGAGAGGATTGGGAATTTGGGGAAGAAGGAGAGGGAATATTCCCTCTCCGATTCCTTATTTTTATTAAGAAAAAAAAAAAAAGTATATGTTGGGTTTTCAAATCTAAGGGTAAAATAGTAATTATATTCTTTTCAAAGGTAGTTTAGGATTTTTAAAAAATTTAACTAGCTGACTTCATCAATTAACTAACGATAGGGTCTAATTTGAGTATCAAATATGAGGGGGTGATCTAAGTATCGATCCATTTTCAGGGGATGTTTCATAAATTTTTCAAAAATTTATATCGCATGTGATAATATTAAACTAAGATGTATAAAAAATTCAATACACAATAAAATCTGGTTGAATCAAAACAAACTAGGTTTAATGGACATACATATCCAATAAATCACACAAAAGTTGTGTGATTCCCATAGAAACTCCCATATCAAATAGTTTGATGGGAAATTAAAAATATGTAACTGTTGAAGATCGCAAATACCTTATCTCCTCACATCATCACACAAGAATTGTGTAACTCCCTAACTTGGTAATATTTAATTGTTAAATAGATTACAATTCATGATATTTATTTAAATTGTTAAATATATTCACATGGAATATGGTGGGATCACACAAAAGTTGTGTGATGCCCTAATGAGAATGGATTTAATTGAAATCTATGTAGATGGCTTAATTTTAAGGAAAAATTACATTGTAACCCCTTGAGATTTGTCTTAAATACAGAGCAATCCCCTATGTTTCTAAATTATACAATCGAACCCCTTGAGTGGACGATGTTAAATAATATAATGTAAAATGCCAACTTTGCCCTCATCAATATCATTAACAAAAAACTGTTAAATATTACAATGTAAAATGCCAAATTTGCCCTCTTCTAAGATCGTAAACCAAAAACCTATTCAAACCCTCTAAGATCATAAACAAAAAACCTTCAAGCAACAACAAAGGATTGTCTCCATCAAATTGAGACAAAAATTGATCCAAATAAAAAACGAAAGAAAGCACTGTCAAGAGTATAAAATCGAAAGCACCAAATGCAAGCTACCCAGGTTCCCAATCAGAGATCTGAGAACATCAACAACCAGCAGTACGGAAACAACAACAACTTCTGTTTTTTTGTTTTTTTTTTTTTTTTTTTGGTAAATCAAGAACATCAACTTCAGTAAATCCACAAAGGGCAGCAGTACGGAAACAAGAACAACTTCTGTTTTTTTTTGTTTTTTTTTGTTTTTGGTAAATCAAGAACATCAACTTCAGTAAATCCACAAAGGGCAGCAGCAGCATCAGCGTTACTCTACCCGTTCTTCTTCTCCTGCTTGCTGCAACACCATCCACCCCCAACCCCTGCTGGAACAGAACCCACCCACTTTCTCTTCAGGATCAATAAAGCTCTCTCTTATCTTTTTGTGAGCAAGACGGTTAGCAGAATATAAGTTAGTGATGCGAAGCAGCAATGTGCAAGGCAGCCATGGGGAGAGAGCTACTTGAACGAGAGAAAATTGTCTTTAATTTGCCTCTAATTCTCTGTTTTCTCAGTTGTTTCTTTAGAAATCCCTCTTGGTTCTAAAATCTTTGTTGCAGTAAACAACTACTGGGTCTCCTCAAATGGGGACTTCGCATGTGGGTTCTGCAACAGCTCTGAGCAGCCTACCCAGTACAGTGCAGGGATCCTTTTTTAATTCAGACTCTATTCCTGTGAGAAAAACGAACCTTTGTTTGGGTAGCAGGAGCTGATTTTATCGTTGGTTGCAATTCCTATCTTGAGCTTACCCAAGCTGGAGATCTGGTTCTATTTGATTAGTTGATGGGAGTCATTATCTGGACCAGCAATTTAGAAAATCAGAAGTGAAACCCCTCCCTGCAAGACTTAGCACCACCGACTGAAACCCTGTTTTCATTTTTCTTCAATCCTGCCAAAAAAACCGAACCAAATCGATTAAGAAAATCATAAGCGAAACCCCTTCCTGCAAGACCGAGCACCACCGACAGAAACCCTCTTTTCTTTTTTCTTCATTCCTGCCAAAAAACCTAACCCAATCGATTAAGAAAATCAGAAGTGAAACCCCTTCCTGTAAGACTGAGCACCATCGACTGAAATCCTCTTTTCATTTTTCTTCATTCCTGCCAAAAAACCTAACCCAATCGAAAATCTCTCCAATCCTATTTTCTCTCTGTTCGTTTCTGGAATTGGGTTCCACTTGGTTCCATCGATTCTCATTTTTCCTCTCCAGCTTCTCAAATATGGATGGACAGGTCTAGCTTCATCGGAGAACGGCAGCTCCTCTGATTGCCAGTCGTCCTCGCAATCTCAATGACCCCACTCTTCTATGGTGACATTGAGCATTGCTGCAAATTCGTAAGCGATGCCCTATGGGTAAAATGGTAAGCTCATACCCTAGAAAGGCTATATTAGTCATTTGAAGGCAAACTTAATCAACACTGTACCAGATAACTAACAGAGTGGCGCTGACTGTAACAACTAACCTAAATTCAAGGGGTGTGATTGTATAATTTAGAAATACATGGGATCGTTCTGTATTTAATACAAATCTCAGGGGGTGATAATGTAATTTTTTCTACTTTTAATTCTAATTTGATATGGGATGTGATGTGCGTTGTGATCTCTCTCTATTATTTTTTATAAATTTATGTACTCCATTCCTTAGACAGCCCAAATGGTGGGTTGGTTTCTCTAAGGGAGTTCTTTGTCAAAGGAAAATGTATAGATCTATATTGTATTTTTATTTTCATTAATGTAATGTAATATAAGCTTAATCGATGGAGCATTGAATGGAGCTGAAATTTGGTGGAGAGCTTCATATGATGATGGCAGGAGATGGATGTTCACATGAAGATGGCGAAGATAGAGATTTTCTAGGATGGTTGCATCACATGATGCATAAGATGCATGCCCTTTATATTGCTTTGATAAAAATTAAATAATTGATTCATTGAGGGTAATAATTTATTATTATTCTCACTAACTTTGTCATCCTATAACCACTAAGAAAATCATATTTTATTTTACATATGGTATGTGTATAGTACACTTTATGTTTTTATTCCCTCTTTGTTTAAAGCAAGTGTGATATGGATATTTCTTAACGGAAAGAAAATTTCATGGTCTCCTATAACAGTAGGTATAGAGATTACGTAGACCGACCCTCATAGAAGCCAACAAGAAAATACCAGGGTTAGTCGATGGAATGGTCTTTATCTATTTCCCATTGGATATGAAAGTGGACATAAATAATTAGGGGGTATTGCGATAGTGGTTTCTTACCCTTGTGATATTATGATTTACACTGAGATTCTGGGTATACACTTGACTTGAGTATATATCAACCGATAGGTTCTGGATATGATATTCAGGTGACCAAAAATATTGGAAGCCTAAGAGGTGGACAGAAAAGTCCACCCATATATAGTATGATCAATGACTCTTAATAGGGTAAGTTGTGAGTACAAGATATGGTTTGTTCTAATTCATATTTTAAGCTATGAAGGAAGCTTATTATATGAGAAACCATTGTCTTAGAATTGCCCACTTGTATTCAATGGTTTATATTCATGTATTATTTATTTCATCTTGTGCACATATGTAGATCCTTTAACAATGACATCCTCTTCCAACATCAACTATAGTAACCTCATGGATGATCAAAATTGAATGGTAATAAATATGTGGACTGGGTTAGGGGCATTAATTTGCTCTTGACGGTTGAAGGCCTTTTATCTGTTATTGAAGAAGATATTCCCCCCATTCTCCACTATGATGAAATTGAGGAAGAGCAGGCCTACAAACAATATTGGAGGGATGACTCCGAGGCAAAATTGCTCATCTTCAGTTTTGTTGAAAAGTTAATTGTTAACACGATCAAGAATCTGCTAACTGCTGGTACTGTGTTAGATGAACTTAAGGAAGTGTACGGTAAGTAGAGTTGGCATGCTCATTATCAGCTTCCCACAATTCAGTGGTAGGTCTGTGAGTACCACGACCGTATGGGCCTGGAAGTATGGCCTTAGCATCCTTATCGTGATCACAAGTGCATAGGCTACCTTCTCTATCTTAATGTACCTAGTCTCTGCGTCCATTAAGACATGGCTGACGTAGTAGATAGGTCTCTGCAGTTTACCTTCTTCCTTCAGTGGCACTGCGCTTACCGCAACTGGGGTGGCGGCCAGGTAGAGTTGCAACTATTCGTTAGGCTCTGGCCGTCCAAGCAGTGGTGGACTCTCCAGGTACCTCTTCAATTCCTCGAATGCTCTTTAGCACTGCTTCGTCTATGTGAAGTCTTTAGGATTTCAGAGGTTCTTCAATGTCTTAAAGAATAGTAGGCACTTGTCCCCAGCTCACAACACGAATCTCGATAGGGCCGCGATCCTTCCATTTAGTCTCTGTACCTCTCTGACAGTCCAGGGCGGTGACATCTCCTGGATGGCCTTGATCTTTGATGGATTGACCTCTATTCCACGTACTGAGACCACGAAGCCCAGGAACTTTCCTGATGTCACGCCGAAGGCGCATTTTGCGAGGTTCAGCCTCATCTGGTTCTTCCTCAGTACCTCGAACATTTCCTCCAGGTCAGTCAAGTGTTGTCCAGTCTGGACGCTTTTCACGAGCATGTCGACCACGTACACCTCCATGTTGTGCCCGATTTGTTCTTCGAACATTTTGTTGACCATCCTCTGGTAGGTTGCTCCCGCGTTCTTTAGCCCGAACGGCATGACGTGGTAGCAGTAGTTCTCCTTATCTGTCCGGAATGCGGTATAGGACTCATCTTCCTCATTCATGAGGATCTGGTTGTATTCGGAGTAGGCGTCCATGAAGCTCAGCATCTCATGGTTGGCGATCGCATTGATCAATAGGTCGATCCTTGGCAGTGGGTATTCATCCTTTACGCACACCTTATTTAGATCGGTGTAGTTGACGCACATCCTCCACTTTCCATTAGGTTTTGGAACCATGACCACATTTGCGAGCCATGGTGGCAATTTCTCCTCTCTAATGAACCTCGAATGGCTCAACTTCTCGACCTTTTCTTTGATGGCGGCCTGTCGGTCAAGGGTGAATTTTCACCGCTTTTGTTGCACTAGCTTCTTGGTTGGATCCATGTGCAGTCTGTGCTCGGCTATGCGCTAGGGTATGCCTAGCATGTCGGAGACCGACCATGTAAAGACGTCCACGTTCTCCTGAAAGAGTCGTCCAAGCTTGTCCTTCTATTCCTTGCTCAACAGCAACCCAACCTGCACTACCTTGGAGAGATTGTCCTCACTAAGAGGATATGGGACGAGGCCTCCAGCGGCTTTCCTCTTTGCTCTATCAGTTCATCTCTCTGGTCATTGGTGAGGTTCTCTACACACAGTGCCATCCCTCGGGTATTGTCATTATTTTTCTTTATGAACGTCGCATAGCACTCCCTGGGTTTCTTTTGGTCTCCTCTGATCTCGCCCACCCTATTCTCTGTTGGGAACTTCATCTTCAAGTGGATGAGTGATACGATTCCCTTAAGTGTTATTAGGGATGGTCGTCTTAAAAGGCCGTTGAAAGATACCACAGACTTTATGTTACAACCGCGCCCAGATTTACTATTTAATAATATTTTCTCTCTCGTGTGACATGTAGATTCTGCTTCCGTGTATGCTAGCGAGTTGTTTTCACTTGTGGTCAAACCTAGCCACAAAATCATTGAGCAGTTCACGGACCTGCCTGTGGAGGAGAGGTTCCTCAACCGGCAGTGGGGAAAATTTATCGATGGTGATTTCATCGATCATCCCCCTAGCACGAGTCCGCAAAGTGAGGAGTACAGAAAGGCGTACTCTGTGTCTCCGTAGTTAGCTACCTCCTTCGGCGATGAGCTTAGTATCGCTATTGGGAAACTATTCGGGATCACGAAGGACACGTTATGATGGCCGAGGGGTAACACGTTAACTTTGTGAATGATACTGTACCTTGCTCTAGTTGATCTTAAAGTGTGGGCCAAAAGCCGATCAAATTCCTTATATTCCTGCCCTTGCAGCAGCAACGGACGCACGAGCAGACTCACCAAGACCGAATCCACCCATTAGTCCGCCCATGCTGTCTTTGGGCCTTGTGTGTTTTCATTTTGTGGGGCCCACACCCCGTGCCTCGGACACCTTATTTTAGCCTTTGGGACGAGGTTGGTCTCATCCTTGGTTCACTTGGGTTATGGGTTTGCCATTTGGGTGGACCCATTGGCTAAATAAACCTTTTAGTGGGTTTTAACCGTAAGGGCCTAAATCCAAACAGACCTTAATAGGGGAGATTAGTCTTAAAACCAAGACTAATGCTCTCAAGCCTCATTTACTTCTCTACCTACTTGAGACGCTGGAGACTTGGAGCATTGAAGACTTGGAGAAGAAGGGCTTTGGGAGGCTGTGGAGGTGGAAAGCATTGATTGATCCATTCTTGAGGCAGGCATCTTCACCTCCCTCCCTCTCTCTTCCATTTTAAATTTGGGGGAAAACCCTTGAGATTGAAACCTAGCTTGGGGGTTTCTCAAGGAAACCCAATAAACCCTAGATAATGCCCCTTTAAGACTCACATTCCCTATGTTGGATGCATTCATGGCCTTGGATGATTCTTTTGCTGTTCAAACATCTAAACCTAGCTTGGGTTTGGAAATGACTTTGGAAATGGACCTAAATCCATCAAATCCCCTTATCTCCTTGGAGAGCCATGTGTACTGGACCTCCAACGAAGGTCTGAGCTCACCTCCCTAACCCCCAAGACCCTTAAGGATTCATGAATGAAGGGCTGGAGGTGATGCTCTTCGCAGCTTTTCAAAGGAAGGGCAGCGGACGAACGACCGGACTCACTATCGTGTATCCGTCCGTCAGTCCATTCAGCCTAACCTGGATGTTCCTCTTGGTGGAGTTACGAGCGGACCCACCTAAGGTGCATCCGCCCGAAGCCCAGAAAGCTTAGGTTGCTCTCGGGTGTGTCTCAGGGTTGGGACGGATGCACGAGCGGATCCATATTCCGCATCCGCTTGTGAGTCCGTTCCATATATTTTCTGAGCATGACCTGGACGGATCAACGACCGGACTCACCTGTCTGACTCCGTTCCTTCATCCGCTCCTACTGTCTTAACCCCAACTTCTTTTATTTTGTTGGGATCCTTTGTGGGACCCACCTATATACCTCTAACGCTACTTTCACACATTCTCAAACCTTAGAATCTATACGGGAGTACGTGCACTTGACCAAACTTCACCAAACAACAACCAAGCAAACGGTGAGTGGGTTTGGGTGATGATTGGGTTTGGTATATACATATATAGATGTAACCATAGGGAATTATATAATGGTTTATGTGCTTGCATTCATTCTTACCATGTTGCATTTGCATATAAAATCATGTCGGATATGATTGATGAAATGTTGATGTGATGCTTTACATTATAGTATCGAGTTACAGTGCCGATTATTGCTGGTGCCGGGGCCCTAGAAATTCTTAATATTAATGGTTGTCATTCTGGTCTGTATGCGCCATGTCGTGCTGGTACCCGAGTGCTAGATGGAATGGGATGTTGATGCACCCGGAATATCTCTCGGGACGATAGAAATGCATGTAGTATATCTGTGGTTATGAATTATACTCCCTTATGCTACGACCCTTGCCAACAGGGGTGTATGTGTTGGATAGTCAGGGCACCTGATGTGAAACCTGGTCAAATTTCCGAATAAATTTGAACTTTTGGAATCTGTGTGATTTCAAGTTCTGGTTCAACTTTGCCCATACTAGCCACTAAGTTGTGGGCCGTCTTGATTAAGAAATTCAGACCTATCTCATGACTCGTCTGTAAAGGCATTCCGATCAGCCAACTGCCGTGGCCTTAAATGAGTCTGAGGTGTCTAGCGGAAGACAACACATAAGCTTGGCATGCTGGATTGATGGCCTGCGAAGCCTCTCTCTGTCTTAGGCCGAATCCCAGGTAAGAATCCCATTTTATATGTATATATGTTGTATTTTTAATTAATTAGTGTATTAGGGGTAGAATAGTAATTTTTACCTTATGGGACCCCGCACCAGAGCTACCTGTGTCGGGTCTGCTGGCTAGACAGGCTGCAGGACCTCCCCCTTAATTAAACTCAATGTAAGTATAATTTAAAATATATTTATATAACGTTTTGTACGACTAAATAGGGTTAGAAGGGTATTTTAGTAAAATTGACCCCGTGGGACCTAGTTCCCTAGTGGGGAATGTGATTCCGGACAGTTACCCGTATTCGGATCATCCCTGATATCGCATGACATCGATCTGTAGCTGGAATAAGGTAATAAATACAAAAGAATCAATTTTAGAAATAATTTATAACCAAATGACCATTCTGCCCCTTAGTGCTTAAGTTTCTATAAATTTAACCCTCTTTACACTATTCATTATTCACCAACAAAGATAAGAGGAACCGGAATCGTTCCAGCTTGGAGAAAGAAGAAAGAAAAGGAAAAAGGGAAGAGGAGAAGAGGGATTGGAGGCTGTTCTTGAAGGCTTATCTCTTGCACCTAATTTTGGGCTTAAAGCTTCCATTAGAAGACTGCAATTACAGTTTCAAGTAAGCCTTGGTGAATCCCTTGCTGTAATTACCTTCTTTTCCTCTAAATTTCTTCTAAAATTGCTCTAAATCTACCCTAAGTTCATCCTAGTATAGCCTAGGTGCTGTCCAAGTAAATACCTGCCATTAAAGCTCTAATTTGAGCTTGACTTTTATAAATTTTACTATTTATAATGCGGCCCTGCTGCCATCTAGGTTCAGTTATGCCTGAATCTCTATGGCAGTACCTGTAATAAGCCCAATTTCTGCTCCCAGTAACTAGTCCATAAATCCTAGCTAAGAAATTTAGGTTTAATTGAAGAAATTCCTAAATTAACTAACTAATTATGAAATTGGAACCCAAAATAGATTGACCCACCTTGAATTAATGTTAAAACTCCTAATTTGGGCCATACATGCAAAGATCTGGCCAATTGAAGCAAAACCCCCAAATTCGAACACTAACCCGGATGCTGTTGCAGGCCCAGGGGCGGTTGACCTGCTCCCTGGAAGTCTGCATCCAGCTCCCCCATTTTTGTGCCCTTATGACCTAAACCCCTTGGGACTTGACCTTGGACCATCCCAGAACCTATTGCATGGTGTTTGGTATGTTGTTTAGGACTGTTTCTACTATTTTCTAGTCGGTTTGTTGGATTATTGGTGGGTAACTGACCTAGAATTCCTTTTATAACTAATCTATAATATTCTTGTCTCATATTTAGGACTGTCTTGGTCTGTTCTTGCCTACCTATTGGAGTTTATTTACCTAGACTAGCTACAACTATAGGTAAGGGGATTCGACCTTAATTTCTTGCGTGTTTATCACATTAATTTCAACTTTATGCTGAATGCCATGCTCATGCATCATTACCTCTATACCTGGAGCATGTAGTTTTCTAGCTTTTATTTAATGCATTAGACTGCATGTAAAATAGGTTGCACAAAGACATACTGCATTGCATTTGCATTGATTATTTATACATGCTT
The DNA here is from genome assembly GCF_018873765.1 of Telopea speciosissima. Taxonomy (NCBI): domain Eukaryota; kingdom Viridiplantae; phylum Streptophyta; class Magnoliopsida; order Proteales; family Proteaceae; genus Telopea; species Telopea speciosissima. The sequence goes on from NC_057926.1 coordinate 13,085,255, forward strand.
GCCTCATCATGTTTAGACTGCACTGGGCTAGGATGATATTCATTACCCAGTACTGCGCCCCTTACCAATAGGGAAAAAGGTGTTGGACAACCCGTGGCAGAGACCGATGTGTTAGTTCTGGGATGCCATCTTCTGTCCCATGTTAGCGGGTCCCTAATTCCGTTGTGGGAATAAACAGGTAGGATTGGTAATTTGGGGGTCTGTCGAGGTCCGATGTGTTAGTTTCGAAACTAGCGGGTCCTCACCGTGGTAGAATAGTTTCGCTCGGGTGACCGAAGAGTTAGTTTCAGGACCGAGGTTAGCATCTACCACTAGTAGTAGTACTTATACCCCATGAGACTTAGTATCTGTGTTAGGAACATGTTAGTTTAACACATGCATCATGGATTTATTGTGTTTGTATGCTTGTACCCCCTTTACTGGGCTCAGTTGAGAGCTCACCCCTGTGGATATCCTTATTTTTCAGGTGATTTAGTTACTTCTAATGTTGGATTTACGGCGTTGGAGTTTAAAATGCACGATACTTTGTGCGCACGTGATGATTGGGCAACCTCCTGATCTTGGCCTGATAGTCCAGGCTACCTCCCCACTCTTTTATGCTTTATAAATGCTTTAAATAGTTATAGAATAGTTTCTTGTATACTTTTACTCTGTGCTACCTTTGAGAACTGTATAGTTGTATCACAAGCCTTATCATTTATATAAATGAAATATCATTTATATAAATGAAATATCATTTAGACTTCTCTTACTAATGATGTTATCTCTATTAATTAAATTGTTTCCGCTGCCTCTGATTACTGTATCTGTGAGCAATATTGTGAATAGGGTACTGCACTTGTGATCCTTGGGGATTGGTTGGATGTCAGAGACATCCCGCCACACTTGGCCCTTAATAACCGGGCCGGGGTGTGACATTTAAGTGGTATCAGAGCCTTTGTGCTCTACTCCTATTTACAATCAAGTTCACAGTACAGCAGCTCTTAGACTCATTGATCTGAAGGTGAGTCTACTTAGGATAAATAAAAACTTCAACTAAAAACTACCACTAAAGTAAAAAAAAAAATTGATTGTACAACACAAGAGATATTAAATAGAAAATTAAAAACTTTATAAATAAGCTGAGTCTTTAGTACAATGGGTACAACTTTAGTACAAGATTCAACAAAGAACAAATGAGGAAAGTAAAGTAAAAGCTAGACTGGGATGCATAAGTCATCACTACCGTGGTGGTGGTGGTGGGCCCATAACCCACAGGTCCCAGGATCTCCACTGGCCCAGTCTCCACTACCTAGACACGGCTGCTAACATGAGTGAAGTCTTTCCTCATGCTATCAAATCCCTATGCCATGGATCTCTCTAAGCCCTCAAACCGGCTAAAGAGTTGTCCCCAGGGAGTACCATCTGCAGGAACAGCCGCAACAGACGAGGAAGAAGCACCCGCATGACCATGTGAAGGGTGTTGAGGAGGAGAAGGTGGATCTCTACGTGCCTCTGTATGTCCTCTCTCTGTAGCATCCTCAACATCAGTAGTCTGTCCCATGTCGGTGCAGTCAGGATGACCAAGCTCTGGAGAAAAAGGTTGAAGTTCTATACCCATCTTCACTGGGGTAATCCGGTTGATCTTCGAAGACTTCACCCCCGAAGCCTCCTCATTCAATAGGTTGACACCAAATCTGGGAAATACCTTGGTGAATAGCCTCCCCAGTAATAGATTTCCATGCCCAGGGTTATCATGCAGGTGTGCCATAGTACGCATGATGACATCAAGAAGGCAGATGCATGACCCTTAATAACCGGGCCGGGGTGTGACACCTGATGTCTGTGGAGGTGGGAGAGGCCAAGTCAGGGGTAGTAACGGCTATCGGGGTCTGCCACTGGGTGGTCATGATGGCTTCTACCGGCACAGGTCCCTTGTGATAATTGAGGTTTCACTAGGGCGATAGGATAAGTGACCCTCAGTGTCTCCCGAGTTATTACAGTAGCATATACCATGACTTAGACTGGTTGCTAGGTGGAAAATATGTATTTAACATCTCATGCATCATAGACTATGTGCGACTGTGTGTATGTGCACCCCTCTTTCCCCTCACTGGCTCAGTGGAGCTAACCCCCTGTGTACACAACTTTTAGATTCTGGTGCAGGTGATAGGTATTTGGCCGGCCTAGATGTACAGTCGACGGATTATGATGGTATTGGCATAGAGGAGCCGGAGTACGTGTCGGAGGAACACGATGATGGTTGCCCCTGTGATGATTGTGCTTATGGGCACTGATGTTGCTGGGGTGTTGACCCCTCCTTTTGATTCTTTTGGGGCATTGTGCCCATTATGAACACTTCCTGTAATAACTTATTATAGTTTTGAGTAGTTATGTCATGGTCAGCTGACGCTAGTACTATTATTATGCTATCACTTAGATAGCTGAACATACTGTAACTGCTTATGTAAATACTGCTTCCGCTCTTTATAAGTCTGACGATGATTGGAATATATTTAAATTTCTTTTGCTCAAATGTATTTATTTGGGTGGGCCCTTAGTGGTGACTATGTGCTGGGACACTGTGTCGTTGATCCTGGTAGGTATTCGAGTGACATGTGTCATCCTAATCACCCTCTTGACTGTGCTTATGGCATAAGCCTGAGATAGGGGCGTGACAGCGTGGTATCAAAGCGTGATGCTCTGCACTAGCCATGGTTCACAAAAGGCTCTTGATTTACTCAACACAATAGGGTCTAAAGTAAAAGCTTTAACGAGCATTATTGGAATGTATGCGAAACATAGAGAGAGGGCTGGCTAGGGAGCAATCCGGAAACATAGCAAATAATAGAAACAACATGAGAGTTAAGAGTCATGTATATATATTTATGTAAGTTCTGTACACTGCCAACTGTCTGTTGCTCAACCTTCTGAGAAGGCAAGCACAACCACATAAAAGAGATCCAAAAAGAGGAAGTTCTAAAACCCCAGCTGGAAGAACTATAATTACATAATTAAAGAAGAAAAGAAAAGAAGAACAAGTAAATAACAAAACGAAGTATTGTTCCCAAATTGTTCTCAAAACCATGAGAGAAACTGAACTTAAGAAAAGCCAAGAGAATTTCATCAGACTCGGGGTTTAATCCCCCATTCCACCATCATTGTCCTCGCCATCATCATCCTCGCCTTCGTAGTAGAGATATGCATTGATGTCATGGATGTCCTTCTCCATCCTCTCCAAGCGATGGTTGTATGAAGTGAATTGCCTGTGGACACCTGCAAAACCATCCAACATATCTGAATTTAGCCTGGTAAGATGAGGCTCATCTGATCTAGGGCACTCAAAACTGCACCCATCTTTGAAGTTCCAGAACTGGAGGCACCAGCAGCATACTGCATTGGCACCTCTTCCTCATCTTCCTCACTTGCCTCTGCACCTGCATCTCCACCACCTATTGGAACCACTAGCTCCCTATCGCTGTAAGTATTAACTATAATTTTCATACAAGCCAAGGAATTCTTTCCAAAAGGTTCCTTAAAGCTTTCGCATGGTGGTTCATCATTCAAGTTAACCTGAAAATATTGGAAGATGCGAGTTAGAAGCCTCCCATAAGGAAGGGTTTTCTCAATCTTGGATTTGAACTGGACTTGCTCCATATGCCTGATGATGGCATAAGGCAGACTTATCTGGCTCCCTTGATGCAGACAATACCCCAAGGTAGCAGACATGAGAGAAGGCTCTGTGCTATGCCTTTTGATAGGCACCAGATTGGACTTGACTATCATGGTTAGGATCCTCTGAGAATAACCAAACTTGGTCATATTCACCTGGCTTTTATGCTTGCCATGGGTCAGGGTCTCATACAGGTGTTTGTACTCTGCCAAAGACATGAAGGACAAAGGATCTCTTGTAAGCGGGTGATACACTCGAGCACCCATGGAGCTGATCCCTAGAATTACCCCCAACTCTACCTCGTTGAAGGAAATGTTGACTCCTTTCACGAAGGAATTGATTCGAAGCATCTCCAGGTTTTCTTGCTCTATGGTCATGTTGGCATAGAAATGTCCAATCAGTTTGGGGTAGTAATACCTCGACAGGACTAGCATGTTGGACCATCCCGAGTACTCAAATCTTGGCCCCACCTTGAAAGCCGTGAGCTCTTCCACGATAACATCTCTTCCTGTCTCAATTTTTCGTGCCTGTAGTGTTTGGGTGTACATGTTCTCAGCCTCTACGGATATGAAGAAGTTGGCATCATATGGGACTGGGACCGGGGCTGGTGCTGCTGCAGCAGCAGGAGCCCTGTTTCCTCGGGTTTTGGGAGCCATATTCCTTAGACTTAACCTACACACACAGACAAAATAAATAAATAAATAAAAGAGACAACATGAGAGATTAACCACTCCAAACGTAATAAGAACATGAAATTTGAGCATAAGAAAAAAACTTGAAGAGCAATGGACTTTTGAAATGATATATGTATTATATATATAATGAACTTGGGGGGAGTGGCATTGTAATAAGAATCAATCAACAAACTATGTAAGCATTAAGTTTGTATAAGGAATTAAAGGGGAATAATTTACACACATTTGGGTTGAGGATAACCCCATTCATATGACAAAATAGGGAATTCCTCAAATCTCTATGAAGACATTGATATCAACTTTAAACAAGAATTATACAATGATATAATAACAATAAACCCATGTAAGGTGGGGAGAACAAGTAATAGATTTCACATCCTAGAACTAGACCACCAAAACTAGGGGGAAAAAAATCGGTTTTGGCAAGGGTTTGGCTAACCCTAGCCCAAATCGATGGGCGTTTACATGGTTAAACATGTTTGCAAATAGATCAAGAAGGAAAGAAAACTAGAAAAATGATGTCCCCACGTAGTCTCAAACAATCAAACACAATATGAAGAGAAAAGGAAAGGAAACATGAACAAAACCTTAAGAGAAAATCTAAAACAAGCCCAAGAAACCAAAGGAGGGATAGAATCACTTACCTTGAAGTAGGGGAGATGGAATTTGGGGTTGAAGAAGCCAAATCCACAGCCTTGGAGCAACAAAACTCGAGCAGACGAAGTTGGGCACACTTGATTTGTTCTCCCTCTCCTAACCAACCACCCCAAAATATGAAACTAAACTGAACGGTTTCTGTTTTGTTAAAATTTGTCGAGCAGACGCATGAATGGACTCACTAATCGTGGAACCGCTAAGCCCAGAGACTCTGACCTTTCATCTTCTGTGCTGAGCGAATGAACAAACAGAACCGCGATACGAGGACCCATCCGTTAATCCGTTTGACTCAATTCCACTCGGCCACTGGGTACCCTAAGAACGGACGAAGGAGCGGACTCACGTTCCGTATCCGCCCGTTAGTCCGCCCAAGCCAACTTCACGAACGGAGTCACGACTGGACTCAGAGGATTTGATCCGCGTGTGGATCCGCTCATGTTTTAAGGGGCTATTGGCCTATATTTTCGGCTCAGCCTCCTTCTTAGGAATTCTTGTTGCCTCTGTGTGTTGGAACACACATTTTCTTGTGCACTTATACGCTCTTTCTCTATATTGTGCTTATTCCTCTTTTCCTTGTGCTAACATGTGAGGCATCTTAATTTATCAGGTGCTAAAACATGGTCAATACTCGCAACCGAAATTGTTCCCCTCCTAGGGATGACACCGGTGATGTTTCTAAGGAAGGTTTGCCTGCACCTCCTTCGATGAGCACTAATGCCGATGTCGCAGCGTTCTTGGGAAATATTCTTCGTGATATGCAGAGAGAACAACGGGATTCCCAAAATGAACAGCTCACTTTTATGCGTAATGTGACTGCCCAGCTTCAAAATGCTGGTAGGGAAGGACCAAGAGTACCACCTTAGGTGCACGAAGTCCCAAATCCCCTGGCTAATGTCACTCCCATCATTCCTCCTCTTAGGCCGGCTACAAATGAATTTCCTGCAGCGCAATTGAACCAAGATCCACCTCCCCCTCCTCCGACTGCCCTACCGGTTAGAAATGTAATACCGAAATGGGTTGATGCCTCCAAACTCTCTGAGAGGTTTCAAAAGCATCATCCTCCCACTTTTTACAAGCTGATCCATGACTCGATGTTCCCGGCTACTTGGATACGGGATCTTGAGAGAATCTTTGAAGTACTACCGTGCAATGATCTCAAGAAGATCCGGTGTACTACTTTTCAACTCCGAGGTGACGCAGATGTATGGTGGCATTCCTCGAAGGATCATTTCTGGGCTAAATATCCCAATGCCACTTGGGCTCAATTTAAGGAAGCTTTCCTTGAGAACTACTTTCCAAGGAATTTTCGGGAAAAGAAGGAAATTGAATTCATTAACCTCAGTCAAGGATCCAAATCGGTCCTTGAATACCAACAACTCTTTGAGGAGTACTTTTATTTTTCTCCTACTCACTTGAAGACTGAGGATGTGAAGGTGAGAAGGTTCGAAAGAGGACTTAGAGCCAGCCTGAGTACCACAGTGGTGTTACACAAGTACCCCACCTACGCAGAGGTGGTTGAAGCTGCTAAGTTGATAGAAGATCAACAGAGGGAGAATTATCGAGCTATTCAGGCAGGGAAGAGGTCAATGCCATCTTATGACTCCAGGGGACCTAGCAAGTTCTAAAGGAGAGGGCCTTATACTAATGCAGCCCCAATTTAGTTCCGTAGACCTGATTCGGCTCAAGTGCCTAAATTTGTACATGCTTCTTATTATGGGGCTCAGACTCTTATTTGTTACAATTGCAAAGAATCTGGTCATATGGCCAAGGATTGTCCACAACCACGACAATCGGGTTCATGGCCAGTTGTGACTTCTAAACCACCCTTGGCAAGGACTGCTATTCGCCCACTTGTTCCTTCTCCAGTAAGCAAGACTCAGGGGCGAGTCTATTTTGTTAGACATGAGGAAGCCCAATCTGACCTCGGTGTTATCACAGGTACTACACTCAACCACCTTAGTCAAATTGATTAAATTTAGTATACCATATTCGGTTGTTCGGTGTTTGTCAGGCATGATTTCTATATGCTCCTTACCTGCTGACCACGACAATCGGGTTCATGGCCAGTTGTGACTTCTAAACCACCCTTGGCAAGGACTGCTATTCGCCCACTTGTTCCTTCTCTAGTAAGCAAGACTCAGGGGCGAGTCTATTCTGTTAGACATGAGGAAGCCCAATCTGACCTTGGTGTTATTACAGTACTACACTCAACCACCTTAGTTAAATTGATTAAATTTAGTATACCATATTCGGTTGTTCGGTATTTGCCAGGCATGATTTCTTTATGCTCTTTACCTGCTTATGTGCTATTTGATTCGGGGGCGTCACATTCCTTTATATCCCCCTCTTGTGCTGAAAAGTTACCCATTGAACTGGTTATACTAGAGCAAAAGTTAACAGTTAGCACACCGACTGGAAGCAAAGTTGAGCTTGACCGATCCTTCCACTCTTGCCCTGTTCGAGTAAGCGACCACAGGCTTGAGGCCAGTTTGATCATTTTAGACATGAAAGATTTTGATGTAATTCTGGGAATGGATTGGTTATCCACACACGGAGCTAGTCTGATCTGTGCAGAGAGGAAGATACTCTTTCGGATAGGAGAGGATAATGAATTCGTATTCAAGGGCAATGAAAGTAAGAAGCCCAAGACCTCAATCATATCGGCTCTCCAAGTCCAAAAGCTCTTAGCGTAGGATTGTCAATGCTTTTTAGCCTCTGTAATGGATACTGAAGCCGAGATTTCACCTATGGAAGAGATAAGTGTGGTGAGAGATTTTCCTGATGTCTTTCCGGAAGACCTTACACGGCTACCACCGGATCGAGAAATAGAATTTATAATTGATCTAATACCCAGTGCTGCTCCAGTGTCCAAGGCGCCGCACAGGATGGCCCCATCAGAAATGAAAGAACTTTAGGGACAGCTTAATGACCTACTGAAGAAAGGTTTTATCAGGCCAAGCGTTTCCCTGTGGGACGCACCTATTTTGTTTGTAAAGAAGAAAGACGACAGTATGCGCCTGTGCATCAACTACCGTGAACTCAACAAGCTTACAATCAAGAATCGGTACCTCTTGCCTAGGATCGATGATTTATTTGACCAATTGCAAGGTGCTAGGGTATTCTCCAAAATTGATCTCCACTCGGGGTACCACCAGCTGAAGATCAGAGATAGTGACATTAGCAAGACCGCGTTCAGATCACGATATGGCCACTATGAATTCTTGGTTATGCCTTTTGGGCTAACCAATGCCCCGGCAGCTTTCATGGAATTGATGAACATGGTATTTTATGATGTGTTGGATAAATACGTTATTGTGTTTATTGATGGCATCTTGGTCTATTCCAAGAGTGAAGAAGAATATGTTGACCATCTTCGATTTGTGCTTCAACGCTTGAGAGAAAAGCGGTTATATGCTAAATTCAGTAAGTGCAAGTTCTGATTACAACAAGTGGCTTTTCTAGGCCATTTGGTCTCTATGAAGGGTATCGAAGTTGACCCAGGCAAGGTACAGTCGATACTTGACTGGGAGACACCTAAGAATGTAGCAGACATTCGTAGTTTTCTCGGCCTAGCCGGTTACTACAGGAGATTTATTGAGAACTTTTCAAAAATCTCTGCTCTTATAACTCGATTGACCCGAAAGGGAGTGAAATTCGAGTGGTCGGACGAATGTGAGAAGAATTTCCAAGATTTGAAGCAACGACTGATTTCAACTCCGGTGCTTACCATTCCAAATGGTACCGGGGGGATGGTAGTCTATTGTGATCTGTCGAAAATGAGCCTTGGTTGTGTGTTGATGCAAGGTGATAAAGTGGTAGCCTACGCTTCTCGTCAGTTGAAGGAATATGAGAGAAATTACCCAACCCATGATTTAGAGGTGGCGGCTGTGGTCTTTGCTTTGAAGATCTGGAGACACTACCTGTATAGAGAGAAAAGTGAGATCTACAGCGACCATAAAAGCCTCAAATATTTTTTTACTCAAAAGGAACTTAATATGAGATAGAGGCATTGGTTAGAACTCATGAAGGACTATGATTGCACCATTCATTACCACCCAGGTAAAGCAAACGTAGTAGCAGATGCTCTTAGTCGGAAGTCCCAGACCTTATCCATCGCATCCTTAGCTGTCAGTAAGGAACTTGTAGAAGAAGCTAGGAGGATGGATTTGGAGCTATTGGTAGAGGGTGTTACCCTAGCTCTAGCAGCCTTATCGGTGCAATCAACCTTAGTTGAAAAGATTCAGTCAGCTTAAGCTTCAGACGAACACTTTCAGGAGATTATTGAAGCTATCCAGGGTGACACGCAGCGAGATCTGGATTTTACATTGACAGATAGTGGCGTTCTCATGTTTAGAGATCGTCTATGTGTTCCCAAGGACGATCAGCTCAGGAAAGAAGTGTTGGTAGAGGCACATGAATCTCCCTACTCGATTCACCCAAGAAGTACTAAAATGTACAAGGACCTGAAAAGGACATTACTGGTGGAGTGGAATGAAGAGGGATGTAGCTGAATTTGTAGCCCGGTGTCTCACTTGTCAGCAAGTGAAAGCAGATAGGCAACGACCTCATGGCCTGTTACAGTCATTGCCCATGCTAGAATAGAAATGGGAGCATGTTACTATGGACTTCATCACAGGATTACCCCATACACCTAGGGGTGTCGATGCTATATGGGTTATTGTGGATAGGTTAACGAAGACAGCTCATTTCATCCCAATCAAAGTCACCTATTCTATGGATAAATTGACCCGCATGTATATTGATAATATGGTTTGCCTACACGGAGTTTCGGTTAGCATTATCTCGGATCGAGATCCCAGATTTACGTCCAAGTTCTGGGGCGGATTCCAGAGAGCTATGGGTACCTTGTTGAGCTTTAGCACCGCCTTCCATCCATAAACCGATGGTCAGTCAGAATGGATAATACAGACTTTGGAAGACATGCTTCGAGCTTGTGCGATTGATATGCAGGGCAACTGGGATAAGCATATTTCGCTTATTGAGTTCGCCTATAACAATAGTTACCAAGCTACTATTGGGATGGCACACTTTGAAGCACAGTATGGGAAGAAGTGTCGTACTCCATTGTATTGGGACGAAGTAGGTGAGCGGCGCATTCTCGGGCTGGAGCTGATCCAAGCAACCTGTGAGAAGGTAGATTTGATCTGAGAGCGAATTAAAGCTGCCCAGTCTAGGCAGAAGGGCTATGCAGATCAAAGGCAAAAAGATCTAGAATTCCTCATCGGTGATTAGGTATTTCTCAAGGTGTCGCCTACAAAAGGCGTGATGCGGTTCAGCAAGAAGGGCAAGCTAAGCCTGAGATATATTGAGCCTTCCAAGATTCTTGCAAAGGTTGGACCGGTAGCTTATCGGTTGGCACTTCCCCCATCCCTGGATGGCGTGTATGATGTCTTCCACGTATCTATGTTGCAGAAGTATGTGCATGACTCCAGTCATATTTTATCTCAGGAACCACCAGAGCTGGCAGCAGATATGTCTTATAAAGAACAGCCTGAGAAGATCTTGGACAGTAAAGTGGTAAATCTTCGCAACCGACCTATTCATTATGTGAAGGTGAAGTGGTGCAACCACACAGAAGAAGAAGCCTCCTGGGAAGCTGAGGTGGAAATGTGAGCCAAGTACCCTTCCCTTGGATTCTTACAAGGTACGACGATTTCGAGGAAGAAATTTTTGTAAGGTGGGGAGGATTTTACACTTGTGCCCGGATTTACTATTTAATAATATTTTCTCTCTCGTGTGAAGTGTAGATTCTGCTTTCGTGTAGGTTGGCGAGTTGTTTTCACTTGTGGTGAAACCTAGCCACAAGATTATTGACCAGTTCATGGGCTTGCTTGTGGAGGAGAGGTTCCTCAACCGACAGTGGGGAAAATTTATCGATGGTGATTTCATCGATCATCCCCCTTGCACAAGTCCGTAAAATGAGGAATATCGAAAGGCATACCTTGTGTCCCCATAGTTAGATACCTCCTTCGGCGATGAGCTTAGTATCGCGATGGGAAAACTATTCAGGATCACGAAGGACACGTTATAATGGCCGAGGGATAAGACGTTAACTTTGTGAATGATACTGTACCTTGCTCTAGTTGATCTTGAAGTGTGGGCCAAAGGCCTATCAAATTCCTTATGTTCCTACCCTTGCAGCAGCAACGGATGCACGAACAGACTCACCAAGACTGAATCCACCAGTTAGTCCGCCCGTGCTGTCTTTGGGCCTTATGTGTTTTCATTTTGTGGGACCCACACCCCATGCCTCAGACACCTTATTTTAGCCTTTGGGACGAGGTTGGTCTCATCCTTGGTTCACTTGGGTTATGGGTTTGCCATTTGGGTGGACCCATTGGCTAAATAAACCTTTTAATGGGTTTTAACCTTAAGGGCCTAAATCCAAACTGACCTTAATAGGGGAGATTAGTCTTAAAACCAAGACTAATGCTCTCAAGCCTCATTTACTTCTCTACCTACCTGAGACGTTGGAGACTTGGAGCATTGAAGACTTGGAGAAGAAGAGCTTTGGGAGGCTGTGGAGGTGGAAAGCATTGATTGATCCATTCTTGAGGTAGGCATCTTCACCTCCCTCCCTCTGTCTTCCATTTTAAATTTGGGCGAAAACCCTTGAGATCGAAACCTAGCTTTGGGGTTTCTCAAGGAAACCCAATAAACCCTAGATAATGCCCCTTTGAGACTCACATTCCCTGTGCTAGATGCATTCATGGCCTTGGATGATTCTTTTGTTGTTCAAACATCTAAACCTATCTTGGGTTTGGGAATGACTTTGGAAATGGACCTAAATCCCTCAAATCCCCTTATCTCCTTGGAGAGACATGTGTATTGGACCTCCAACGAAGGTTTGAGCTCACCTCCCTAACCCCAAGACCCTTAAGGATTCATGAATGAAGGGCTGGAGGTGATGCTCTTCGTAGCTGTTCAAAGGAAGGGCAGCGGACGAACGATCGGACTCACTGTCGTGTATCCGTCCGTTAGTCCGTTCAGCCTAACCTGGCTATTCCTCTAGGTGGAGTTACGAGCGGACCCACCTAAGGTGAATTCGCTCGAAATCCAGAATGCTTAGGTTGCTTTCGGGTGTGTCTCAGGGTTGGGACGGATGCATGAGCGGATCCATGTTCCGATCTGCTCGTGAGTCCGTTCCATATATTTTTTGAGCATGACCTGGACGGATCAACGATTGGACTCACCTGTCTGACTCCGTTCCTTCATCCGCTCCTGCTGTCTTGACCCAAACTTCTTTTATTTTGTTGAGAACCTTTGTGGGACCCACCTATATACCTCTAACGCTACTTTCACGTATTCTCAGACCTTGGAATTTATACGGGAGTACGTGCACTTGACCAAACTTCACCAAACAACAATCAAGCAAACGGTGAGTGGGTTTGAGTGATGATTGGGTTTGGTATATACATATATAGATGTAACCGTAGGGAATTATATAATGGTTTATGTGCTTACATTCATTCTTACCATGTTGCATTTGCATATAAAACCATGTCAGATATGATTGATGAAATGTTGATGTGATGCTTTACATTGTTATTGCCTGTGCTAGGGCCCCATAAATTCTTATTATTAATGTTATCATTCTGGTCTGTATGCGCCGTGTCATGCTGGTACCCGGGTGCTAGATGGAATGGGACGTTGATGCACCCAGAATATCTCTCGGGATGATAGAAATGCATGTAGTATATCTGTGGTTAGGAATTATACTCCCTTATGCTACGACCCTTACCAACAGGGGTGTATGTGTTGGATAGTCGGAGCACCTGATGTCTGTGGAGATGGGAGAGACCAAGTCAGGGGTAGTAACAACTATCGGGGTCTGCCACTGGGTGATCATGATGGCTTCTACCAGCACAGGTCCCTTGTGATAATTGAGGTTTCATTGGGGCGATAGGATAAGTGACCCTCAGTGTCTCCCGAGTTATCACAGTAGCATATACCATGACTTAGACTGTTTGCTAGGTGGAAAATATGTATTTAACATCTTATACATCATAGATTATGTGCGATTATGTGTATGTTCACTCCCCTTTCCCCTCACTGGGGCAGTGGAGCTGACCCCCTGTGTACACAACTTTTAGACTATGATGCAGGTGATGGGTATTTGGCCGGCCTAGATGTACAGTCGGCGGATTATAATGGTATTGCCATAGAGGAGCCGGAGTACGTGTCGGAGGAACACGGTGATGGTTGCCACTGTGATAATTGTGCTTATGGGCACTGATGTTGCTGGGGTGTTGACCCCTCCTTTTGATTCTTTTGGGGCATTGTGCCCATTATGAACATTTCCTATAATAAGGGTCATCATCCCATTGAAGTAGTTGATGTGATTATTAGGGTCTGTGGTACCATTGTAGAGTTTGAAGGTGGGTAGCCTGAACCGGGAGGGGAGTGATGCTGCCATGATCTCTGCCGATTATGGGTGTTGGCCTAGTACCGAGTGTGTTTCACCCTTCGTCTGCTTCTTCAGCCCTTCCAACTTCTCGTCCAATTCTTGGAGTCTTTTATCTAGCTCCTCCTCACGTGACTATCCGTCACGCCTGGTTGCACGTTCACTGCGAACCCGCTCGTGATCCCTCCTTGATGTTCCCTCCCGCTGTGAGTTTTGACATGATGGAGAGTAATCACGATGTGATGAGCCTTGACCCGAACGTGAGGGACTTTCTTCACTATAGGTCCGACTTCGCCTTGGTTTGCGACTTCCTCCTGGTCACCCTTGGAATACTGATCTTCTGATTGAACCATCCAGACTAGTTACCACCGACCTGTGTGTCAGGGACACCCCTCGTTCTGATCGGATTGGCAGATCCACTGTTCTCCCGGGATGACGCGAAGGATCTCCTTGTTGGTGAGTTGGACTTGTGCGCCTTACGAGTCTCTTCGATCTTTCACCCCTAGGGGGTGACCTCCTAGGGTATGGCTCTTGTCGAGGGATGGGCTTTGTCCTTTGTGGTGGCAACATCTTACGGCTGTGGGACATCACCCGCTGCCTCAGATAGTCTCGAAAGAGTCTTTGGTCCTGGAGGATCTGTCATTGTAAGTCATTAATCTGACCTACAGTTGCTGGCACGTTAGGGTTAGGTACTGCCTCCATGGCTACTTTGTTATTGAGGTCGACTACGTCGACATGCTCGTTCTTTGGGTTCTCCTTCTCCTGAGATTCATGATCATTGGCTCGCCGACGAGTGCTCTCTGGTGGAGGTGACCCATTCCTCTCCCTCTCAGCATTGGTGGAGGGAGCAACCTTCTTACCCCATGGTGCCATTGAATGCTTGGGGAAGCGAGCTAGTAGATACGTTGGCTAGCATCGTTCCCACAGACGGCGCCAATTTGTTGCGTAAAGAAATCATCGGTGGGTCCTTCGGGTGCTGCAACCTGCAAAAGGATGTCAGGGACAAGGGAGAATCGGTGTGGCTCTGGCCTAGGACTCTCCGATGTCTAAGTTAGATCTCTCTGAGTAATAGATGAATAATTAGAATTCAAGATGGGTTAATGGGGTAGAGTACCTCATAATTTATAGTGAAGTATGGCGGTGTGGAGAGTCCCAGTTGGTGATGAGCAGTCCTCATAGTAGATAAGTGTTCCTCGTTAGTAGGATTTATCACTTAGTCGGTTGCTCCCCCATGGGAGGTAGAGTCCCAGTAGGAAAGATGTTCTCGGTAGATAGACATGCATGCACCCTTGTATGTTGGATAAGACCTTTCGTGCATGAGTCCAGCTGAGATTGTACCTCTTATGGATGGTACCTGTCAAGTGGTGAGGTGAAGTATATCTCGACGATGATGCCAGTGGCTTGCGTGTAGTACTTGGTCTTAAACCTAGAGTGATCTTGTTGGTTCTTTTCCTTCTGGGCAGACGAGTGAGTCTTGAAGTGGCGGGGCTTGGGTGGTCTTCCCTCTTGTGCCAGGACACGTGGCGGCTCACGATTGGCTTGTATAATTTTGGTTTATCACAGTAAAATTTCTCCATCCTTTGGTGCCACTTACCATGATCCTATATACAAAGCCTTCAATGACATTCTGAACAACAGAGACAGCAGCAAGCTCGACTTGTCCTAGATCGCCGACGAATGCAGCCATCACAATTCCAATAGAGAGTTGAGAAACTGCAGTTAAAATTGCAGGCCTGCTATATGCCACATCTTCTTCGATTCATCCCAGCTTTTCTCTGCCACTTTTGATCTCTTTCTGTTCCTCATAATCTCCAACACTTTTTTCTCAAACCCAATCCGTTCAGTCTCCATTGGAGAAAGTCTTAAATCCAATAACAAAGAAGAATCAAAATCAGTTCTATCTCTACTTGTCTTTGGTTTCCCTAACCCCGGGCCAGGTTAGGGAAAACCCTGGCAGGGTCGGTCAGGGTTGAGGGTTTCTTGGCCTTGCCAGGGTTGGGTCAGGGTCAGGGTTTAGGTTAAGGCCTCTAGAGTCAGGGTCAGGGTTTAGGTAGGCCCGGCCCAATCCGACCCATTGACACCCCTACAAATCAGTCCTAAAAGCTGCCGAATTTTATTCTTGATAATACGGTAAATTGACCATATCAGAAGGGTACATTTGTAAATTGGTCATGAAGGAAACCAGAAACCGCATTGAAACGTGTAATATCCGCGGGAAGCTATTCTTGCCTGAGAAAATCCTGGCCAAATCCCTATCCTTACACTCCATCACCACCTTAAAAAATTTCGTTCTTTGAATGATTCAGTGTTTTCAAAATTTAATCTTTCTGAAAACAATTCTGCGAAACTGTTTATTTAATTTAATGTTTTCGATTTAAATACAGCATCAAAGAGAGAAAGGATTGTATTTTAAGATTCTTGTCTTACTCAAAAGCCGAAAATGGCGGGCTTTGAGGTTGGGCAGAAGACCAGAATCATGGATTCACCATCACCTCCTCGGGCTGCAGCTCGATCATCGCTCGTCGATTCGTTAATGGGTTGTGGCCTTTCAGGGGTCCGTATTGCGAGGGCGGATCTTAAGAAGAGGATTTTGATTCCAGAGTATCTTCGTCTTGCTATGCGCGATTCGATTCGATTCAAGAATCCGAATGCAGGTGAACAACATGCAGGGGATGCCAAAGGGAAGGCAGCGCCTGAGGCGCCAATGGTTGTGTTTGTGAATTCGAAGAGCGGTGGGAAGCATGGTCCGGTTCTTAAAGGGAAGCTTCAGGAATTGATGTGCGAAGAACAGGTCAGGGCTTTATTACTTGCGAATTTCAGTCTTTTAAAAAAAATATGATTTTCAGTTTGAAACTGTAAAATCATTGTATTCTAGAATTTTGATTAGTGGAAGAAGTTCACTCATTCACACATGCAGACATGAAACGAAATCACAGGTATAAACGTGATAATTAGGTGTTAAATATGTATCTGGGGTAATAAGGAAATACTAATGCCAGTTAAGAACTTGAAAGAAACGAAAAAAAAATTGTATATATCCTTCCCTTGGGTGTTACTCCTGTGGGGATTATATAGTTTCAGATATCTGCTGTTGTTATGAATTTAAATAAATAATAGAGCCTGTGCCTAACGTAGTGAGGCTACTTTGAGGTTAATATTCAGCTTTGAGGAGTGTGTGAGTGTAGGAGGGGATGGTATGGGGTAAAGTGAGTTGTATTTTCTTGTACGGGCATCCAAATTATGTTTACACTAATGAATCCAATCTCTACGCTTTAGCTACCTATTAATGTAGTCCTAGGTAGGAGTAGTCCCACTAGGAGCCAGGGTAATGGGGTCACAAGCAAAGGCTGGCCGATTGGGTTAGGGTTTAGTAATTTAGGGCAAAACTAGGGTTAGGGTTGGATAATGGGAAAGGGGTTTATAGGGTATTAATGGGAAGGTATAGGGGATTAATATGGTATAAAGAAGTTAGGGTTTGAATGAGTTTTGAAATTCTGCAATATTGGGCAGAATTGAATTTTAGGGTTTTGGGTATGGGTTTTAATGGAGCAAGGAGATTGTTTGAGTTAAAATAAAACCGCAAGCGTACGGGTCAATCGTAGCTACGGGTCGAACACGAGGAGATATACGCCACTCTATTTAACTAACTTAAAAGTAATGCAAAATGAACCAAATTAAAGTATTAAATTAAACTAATTAAACTAATGAAAATCAATGCATCCTAACTCATAAGCATCTAACAAAATTAAGGGATTAAATCGGCGTCCTAACACATGAGCATCTAACCTATCGAACTAAAGCGAATTGAAAGGAATAAAAATGCAGCCACACATACTAACCACATAAAAAGAAATAAGGGAATAAAAATGCATCCATAAACCACAACCATATAAAATTAAAATAAAAGAAATAGAGGGGGAAGAAGAAGAAGATAGAGAGAGATAGAGGAGATGGAGAATGAGATTGAGAGTTTAGATAGTAAAACCTGGATGTGCTTGCATGAATGTAAATGAAAAGCTTGAATACTTGCATAAACTTACCATGGCCTCCTCTTCTAAATCTTCAAGTCTTGTCATCAACTTAAGAACTTAGACTAGAAGGCTTAAAACCTAAACTAGAATTAAGAAATTACAACCCAATTGAAGACTTAAATTGAAATTAAAGCATAAACTAAACCTATTATAAGCATTAACTAAAAAATTATAAAAGCAAACTAGAACTTAGAAAAGCCAAAAATCACAAATTAGAAGGAGAAGAAGAGAAGAAATTTCACTAAGTGAATGAGCCAATTTTTACAAGAGAGGTAGGGGGTATTTATAGGTGGAAGAGAGGAGAAGAGAGAAGATGGAAGTGTAGGAGAAATATTCCCTAAGAAAAGAGAATATTCTCTTCTCTTTCCTCTTTTACAATGCCTTGAATCCTAAGAAAAAAAGAAAAAATAGAAAGAAGAAGAAGAGAAGATTGTTTACATAGAGCTTCTATTTCTAGAAAAATAAACTTCCAATTTTAACAAGTGCTTCCTTTTCTTTGTAGATATCTTCTCCAAGCAATAAAATCAAAGCATCTTTGATTTTTCAACCTTCCATAGATGAGAAAATATAAATCTATCCCAAGTAGAATTTCGAAGTGCCCTTGAGAAGTTGGAGGAGAGAGAGAGTAAGGGTGATGACTAGGATTCCTTCAAGAATAAATAAAATACCCATTCTGTCCTTCAGAAAACGTGGAGCATGGGGTGCTTATATAGGTCTCACCATTGTGTTCCTTGCGAAAAATCACACAAAATAGACCCAAATTTCATCCAATTCGGAGTTGGGGAGCCCAAGATATCTCAAGTTGAAGTTGGACTGTCCAGAGCCTTCCAAATGGAATCTTTCGGTACAGTAAAGTAACTTCTGATAATTTCATTAAGGCCCCTAAAATCCGAACTTCCGTTTCACTTTGTTCCCATCCGACTGTCAATAATTATAAATAAACCCTGCAGACCATTTTCACGCATCGTTACGGAAAGCGGCCATAACTTCTTCGTTTCAACTCGGAATTAAGTGCCGTTTGAACCATTGCGAAGCTGACTCGATGGGCTATGCATCCATTTATACTTCTAAAAAGCTTAAAAACATCTCCTTAGCATCATCTCCTTCATTTTCACAAGAATTCACCTAAACCTTGAAAAGCACAAGAAAGCACCGAGTAACTCTGTCCAATGTGGTAAAATGTATAATTTATGCCCTAAAATTTCACACATAAATGTGCTTATCAGAGATGAAGGGGTTAGAGTGGGAGTATGGGGCTGAAACTTGGATCGAGTGTAGGGAAGGATGAGAGGGATGTTCGATGGGAGTTTGGCGATGCCTTGACAACTTTGGTGACGAACTCATCTACCATAATCTCATTGGCAAGTACATCAACCATTGCAATGCAATTTTCTGCAAATTACCAGTTGATGCAGGGCATTCAGCCAGCCCGCCAGGCCTAGCCTACCAGGCCCAGCCCAAGTTCATGAAACCAGCAGCTGGCCCATCAAGAAAGTTCCAGTCCAAGTCTAAGGCCCAACCCGAGTTCATGACCAGCCCAGATCTGTTCAGCCTGGATTGAAGTAACTTTGGCCCTCACAGCTAATTCGTGGATCCTTGGAACTGCCAAGTCTGGCCCCACAAGTCAACAACAGTCTAGTGACTATTCAATCCCAGCAGTGACTCTTCAGTTCCAACAAAGTGTCTTTTCATGTTCCTAGTTGTTTTAATATTTTCTTTAATTATTCTTGTTTGTAGTTCCTACATCTTGGAAACATTTTTCTATATCTTGGTTTTAGTTTCTAGGCCTAGGTATTATTTTCTATGCATTGGTTTTTGTTTTCTAGGCGTGGGAATTCCATCTAGTTTGGGAAATCCAGCAGCCTCTTTATGTCAAATGCATGTATCTCAAGAGGATGCTTAGTCTCCTCTTCCCCTATAAATACCAAATCATTTTCAGCGGCCAGAATTTTAACCAAAAAAAAAAGAAATCTTTCTTTGAAAGACAATATCCTGTGGATCTCAGGTGGGTTGTGGACTCAGCAAATTACATCCAAGGTGGATCTCCTTGGTGGGGCTCTAGTGGACTCTAGCAGCCAAAACTATCTACCTCCATCAATTATCATCATCATCAACCACCATCACCCATCTCCATCTTCATCATCAAAGTAAAAGGTCCTCATCTAGTGGTTATAACTTGCTGATTGTCAACCAGTTCTTCGATCCTTCTTATTTTTGCATCAACTTCTGTAAAAGCCACAGTGAAAGGGGAAATTTTATGACTCCTTATAAAAGCAGACAAATATTAGCATAGAAAATTCACCCATCATGATCAGGATATTTATGGTTAGGTCTATGGCAGCTATTAAGAGGATAAACTTCACTCTACTGGGAATTGTTCTGTACCACACAACACCTGGGGGCAAAGAAGAAGAACAACTTTCATTGTAAGAGAAACACAAAAAATATCCTATCGTTGAAGATCCACAGAGTTTGAGCCTTGCTATTGTGTAGGTATTGAATTCTCTCAAATAATAAATATAGGTTGAATGCCCAGCCATTGAAAGGTTTTCTAATGAGCTGCTTGTAGATCACTACTAGCCATTGTCATATATTGGCATTCAAACTTCTTAATTATATCACTGATCTTGGAAAAAACATTTCTAATTACTTGGTCAGCTTAACAAATGTTTTTCCTTAACACCTTCCCTAAACTAGATTCAAAGTTCCTTGTAAAAGTTGAAGGGAGCCTGTGCTTTGGGCTTGATAATAACCTTCATCCTTCTTTACAACTAGTTTGTGGAGCCTTCTTCCTGAATCCTAGCCTTTGTGCTGAACTGATTACCCCTATCATCACCCACGGCTTACCCCCTGGTCCTGCGTAACCTGCTGAAAATACCTAACCATATAAACCTCTCCAGACCTGCAGAGAAATTTGAAACACTGATGCAGGCAAGGAATTTGTTTCAACTGACTTTGTCAACTTTATATCCCATTTCACTAGAGGGCTGGGTTTGAACGCCTTGAGCTTGGGCCTTATTTTAAGAGGTTTAGGCTTAAATAAATCCTGTTAAGAAGTGTACCACGATAGGGGGAGTGTCCTTAGTGGGTGGATAGGTATTGCTTAGGCTAGATTTCTAGATTTACTTTATTATTACCTTCCTAGTTAGATTAGATCTTTGTTTTTCTATTTTAGCTAGGCTTCTAGTTCTTGCTCCCTTTTAATAAGGTGAATATATATATATATATATACACACACACACACACACACACACACACACACACACACATGATGGAGGGAGGCAGCTACTTCTATCGGCTGCTCTTGTCCTTGCAGTCTCATCTTCTCTTCTTCCATTCTCTCTCTTCCAAAGTAGAGGTGAAGATGGGTTAGAGATGGGATGAGATTGAGAGGGGTAAAATTAGAAATACACCTAAATTAGGGTAGAACTAACGCTCACAAGAATCCCAAATGAAACTTTTCAAAAAAGGGGCATGCCAAAGGTACTTTTATCAAAGATTGGACACCTTAGATGTAATTTACCCTTCTTTTTATTTTCCATCTTTCATTTGTCATTTTCCATTTTTTGTTTCTCATCTCATTTCCCCATCTTTTCTTTCCCCTTTTTTAGTTTACACCTCAGTTTTCCCTACTTTGTTTTGTTTAGATCCATGTAGCTGACTGTTGCGGGTGAAAACCTCCGATGCCCAGTTTGCCCACGGATGAGCCTGCAAAAACCAAGCGATGAGCACAAGAGAGCTGGTGTGGCTCCGGCCAAGGACTCTTTGACGCTCAAGTCAGGTCTCCAATGCAACAGCGTAACTGCGTAGTGAAAGCGAGATGTGGAATTGTGCTCCATACCTGGGTATTTATAGAGCGTGGATGAGGTGAGGCGGTTGAGAGAGTCCTAGTATGGTAGGAGTTCTTCTTTTGGAAGGCTCTCTCGGGTAGAGCGAAGTGGAGAGTCATTTTCGGCGTCGGACTCTTACCTTAATAAGAGTCCATGTAAAGTGTGATTCTGTATCGCGTTGGGATCGTGGCTCGATCCTTATCCCGTGATTCTTGGGATGTGCTGACGTGGCTCTGTAATTCCCGGCGGGTCATTATGATGACCTTGGTGGAGGGCTCGGCCTCGGAGGTCGGCCTAGGAGGTCGGCCTGGTAGGTCGGTCTTGGCAGTCACCTCGGCCTAGGCTGTCCTGTGTATGCTCGGTCAGGAGTTTATGGCTGACTTGTGCGAGCTCGGCTCAGAGCTTGGCCTCAGCCCCGGCTGATTTGTGTGAGCTTGGCTCAGAGCTTGGCCTCAGCCCCGGCTGACTTGTGTGAGCTCGGCCTCAGCCCCAGTTGACTTGTGTGAGCTCGGCTCTATCAGGTGACCTATCGGAGACTGGGTCAGGCTCGGTTTCCTGCTCAGCTCAGTTCGGTTCTTGGACTGACCTCGGGTCGGCCACCTGGCAGCTTCTAGTGGTGAGGTGATTTTATGCCCTATCACGGCCTCGGCGCGGGCCTCGGTGGGCGGCTCGGCTTGTGCTCGACCTTGGCCTCAGTCTCAGTGCTCGACCTCGGCCTCAGTCTCAGTGCTCGGCTGTGTTGGTGATCAGAGTGATGGCCTTCTCCTTCAGCCTTCGTGCTCGGCTGTGTTTGGTGCCGCACCGTTTGGCTCAGCTCGGCCCTCCGACTGGATTGGGGCTTGACTAGGCATTCGTGCTCAGCGATGACTGCCCTTTCAATCGAGCTTGATGTGCTCGGCTCAGTGGTCGGCGAATGCGATGCTCGCCCCCGATGCTCGGTTTGGAGTCCCTTGGCTCAGTTCGGCCAGGTCGGCTCGGTCCTTGAGTTTGGCTCGGTTCCATGATAGCTCGGCTCGGTCCTCGGATTCAGTCCTAGTACGTTTACGTGGCAGCTTTTGGTTGGTTGGGGGATTCTATGACGCATCACTGGCCTCATTAAGTTGGGATAAGGCTGACTTTGTTGTTTTTTGTTGTTGTTGTAGAACCTATCTTGGTTTAGGATTATTTATTCCAAACTGAGCTGGCTCCTCTTTTCTTATTGCTTGTTACTATAATAGGTTAGTTTGGAGCTTTGCTATTGGTTAAGCAATTCACTTTCAGATACAGTGCTGTGGATTCAGGAGTTTTTACTCGGTTGATTGATTCTTGGTGGGCCTTAGGTGGGATTCCTAGCCTGTTATCTATCAAATGCAAAGTTGACCTCGAACCAGGGAAACCAGCGGGAGATCGATTGCAGCCAGGATCGATACAATGAAAAGAACAATTTTAAAACCGCAACTCTTTTTTTATTTATTTATTTATTTATTTTTATTGCTACTTTTCTGTTACATATGAAGAAGAACATAAAAGGATAAGAAGAAGAAGAAAAGGATATAGAAGAGAAGGGGGGGGTTGGGGAATGGCCCTCTCAGCCTGGGTCTCTCACCCGCAGCTATCCCAGCTGTTGAAACATGGAATTTCTCCCATACCCGATGGCAACAAGGCCTGAAAATTCTTTTCTCCAAATCTGATCCTTCCATACAATAGGGGGCCTATTAATAGCTTAGGCAAGCTTACAAAATAGAAGGTAGAAAATAGAAACTAACTGAAATTAGAAAGTAGGAAACAAAAACTACTAAACCTAACAATTAGTGACAATGACAACTTATTGAAAATAGAAACTAACTAAAATTAGAAACTACTAAGGCGTTATATATCAGCCTTCTAAAACAAAAGGAAGGACACTAAAATAGAAACTATAAGGCAGCAATAAAATCTGTTTTGTCTTGTTATCTTTAGTGAGGCCCACAAAATCTCAATTATTTGCTTGGACTTCCTTCTCCACTCAAGGCTTGTGGACCCATAACACTGTTCATGTGAACATGTGAACCGTAGTTTTGGGTACTGTTCAGTTTTTTTTTTTTTTTTTTTTTTTTTTTTTTTTTTTTACAGTCTGTTTTTGTCCTGTCCGTCATGCTTCTCTCTGGGCCGGGGCTGTCTTAGGTGATGCTCCATCGAACCAACAAAACTTGCCACATTATCAGACCAGGCTGCCTCTCATAGCAGTCGCATCCCACAACCTGGCTGGGCTGGTTTTTGGGCTTGTTCCTGCGGGTAATATTTGGACTTGTGGTCTACATCACTATCTTCCCTTTCTATCAAGTCTCTATCTTCCAATCAAGTCTCCACAAGCAAGGAGTGCCACGCACGAGCGGAGCGAAAACAAAGCAAGGGTGGTCTACGATCAGCTCGACCGTAGGGTGGTCTACGATCAGGTGGTCGTAGATCTGGCAATCAAACTACTGCGCGTTAGCGCCCAGCAAGCAACCAAGCAACAGATGACTGCGACGCGCGAGACGTCAGTATCATAGTTGTCACGGCGGCATGGCGGTCCAAGGCGGTGGAGGCCTGTTTAAGCGCTTAGGCGGTAGAGCGGCCGCCTAAGCGGTAAAGGCGGTCTAGTGTTAGTTTTCTCCCTCCCCTCCCCCCAAACACTCAATAGTCAATACATGATGGCATGATGCATCATAGTATCATACCTTATATCATTAAAAATTAAATTTAAGCCACCTCAAGTCATCAAAATGAAAAATCATACATGACACATAAAAAATTCAAAATAATCAAACATCATAAATTAATTAAAAAACTAAAAGACAGCACAAAATCACAAATGACTAATCAACATTCTCTTATTTAGTAATCAGTTAATCACTAATCAATAATCACTAAGTCCTAGATAAAAAATGTGTTATTATCATCATTTCCTAAAAGACATAGTTGCATAGCATACCTTAACCAGGATGCTACCAAGAAAATGAAAAAATTGTAGAGATGTCAACTGTCAAGACTCAAGACTCAAGAATCAGGATGTTCATGTTGTCCATGACTCCATGTATCAATCCTGAAAATTAACAATGCAAGTAAGCATGCTAATTGTTAAAAACAATTAATAGAGAAGAAAGAAGAAGCAAATCAAATGAAGGGGGGAAAAAGGAAATAAGACGAAGAAATGAAGAATATGAAAGACTCAAAATATCCTAGTTTAAGCAGTCAAATACTCAAATACTCAAGACTTCAAGAGTCAAGTTAAATGTCAATGTCAAAGACTCAAAATATCCATAATATCCAAATACATATGTCAAATGATTTAATCAAAATCATCATCAAGTAAATTAGCAGCTGGTAGATGATCATGATCTTCTTCTTGTTGTTCCATGGAACCACGTGCCCTTTCTCCAAAATTATCTATGACATCCTCGTCGTCATTCACATCTTCCTCTTCTACCATATCTCCATCTGATCCTGAATATCTTCAACAATAGCCGTTTGGGCTATCCCTCGATTACGACGTGCGTAAGAGTTGATTGCTCCAGAGGTTGATGGTTGAGCTCTCCTTGCTCGGTTTTGGCCTTCAAATGATGTAGATGCCCCCATTGCTCTATCAGCAGTGCCCCATTTGAGATCATCCTGGGGATGGACTAAATCATCCATTGGTTGGCTAACCATCCACTCACTAGTCCAGTCTAACTCATCAAGCAATAGGGGATCATAATTTCTATTCTCCTCACGCCTTTGTCGAAACCTTTCTTGAAGGCGGCGATTATATTGAACATAGACCAGATCATTCAAACGTTCATGTTCTAGTCTATTCCTCTTC
Organism: Telopea speciosissima; assembly: GCF_018873765.1. Taxonomy (NCBI): domain Eukaryota; kingdom Viridiplantae; phylum Streptophyta; class Magnoliopsida; order Proteales; family Proteaceae; genus Telopea; species Telopea speciosissima. The sequence continues at coordinate 13,110,344 of NC_057926.1, forward strand.
TTGGTGTGAATTTGACTTCAATAGAGGATCCCAAGTCATTCTTCTATAAACTAATAACAAAATTAAAAGTCTAAAAATAAAAAAAATAAATGTAATCACAAAATACTTACAAAATCAAATGTGCTCCAGTTGCGCTCACAACCAGAAGAGGGACAACAAAGGCCCAGTAAACGCCGTGCAATCCTTGAAAGCTCAAAAGCATCACCTCCATGTGTATCCCACCAAAGAACTATAAAGTATAAATATAATAAAAAAAAATTGGATTAATATATCATACAAAGTAGGTACAAACTACAAACAAAATAACTAAATAATATAAAATAATTAGGCAATTAGCTACTTACTAGGATTCATAGTTGTCCGTTGTCTAATGGCCATATTGCTCGAAAAAAGACCTCGAGCATTTCTATATTCACCAGCTTGATGTAATATCTTGTCTTGTAAAGATGGATCAGGCACTAATCTTGAGGTCACTTGATTAAAAGCCGTTTGTAAAGTCTGTCTCATTTGATAATCCTCAGCTTCTGAATACTGAAAAAACTTCCTAGGATTAAGAAACAATGCAGCAGCATACAATGGGCGCTCCATCTGACGCTCCCATCGCCTATTAACAATATTTATGACTTTCTTCCACAACCTCTCTTTATCCCCAAAATTTTTCTTAATCATCTTTTTAGCCTCTTCCATGGCAACATAGACTTCAGGCAAGGCAGGCTTCTCATCAGCATCTACAATCCTCAAAACAACAATAAGTGGTTTTGATGCTCTGATACAGTCTTCCACACCATTCCAAAATGTAATAGCAAAGACCGTTTCAGCCACTTTCTTTCCTGCCTCTGTCTTTACCAAATTAGAATGCTTCCAATCATCAGAAATAAATAAACTCCTCAAGTCATCCTTATGCCTCAATAAGCTCTGGAGTGTTAGAAATGAAGTTGCAAATCTTGTTACAGCAGCCCTCACAAGATCTCTCCCATTTGTTTTAGCTCTCATGGCATCTAGAAGGCGTGTGTGTCTGTAGATGAATGTTGTTATTTTCCTAACCTTCACTATCACCTTCTTGTATGCCTTCAAGTTACCAATATCTTCCAACATAAGATCAATGCAGTGGGCTGCACAAGGAGTCCAATAGAGCCTTGTCCTCTTCTCCATCAACAATGCACCATCTGCTTTATAATTGGCAGCATTATCTGTAATAACTTGCACAACATATTCTTCCCCAATTTCTTCTACCTTGCTATCAAGTAATTGAAACAAGGTATTTGCATCTTGTACATAACTTGATGCATCAACAGAACCCATAAAATAAGTCCCCTCCGGACAGTTGACAAGGAAGTTGATAAAATGTCTTCCCTTTTTATCTGTCCACCCATCAGACATGAGTGTACATCCAAACTGCTTCCAATACCCTTCATAGGTCTTTTTCATCTCTGCAGTTCTCTCCTTTGCTGACTTTAACAAAGGCACCCTCGCTTCATGATAAGTAGGGGGCTTATATCCTGACCCATATTGTGCAACGGATTCAATCATCACTTCAAAGCTTCTTGACTTTAGTGCATTAAATGGAATCCCACACTCATAAAGCCAATCCACAATATGATTATCAAATCTCTTTTTCTCTTCAGCTGATCTCATCCGGTTCTCTATTGTAGTTTGGTTACGGCCTTTAAGCCTCCTATCAGCAACCACTTGTTCAGGTGTCTGTCTCACATGAGCATCCATGGGACCCCTTACTTGTGGCTGAATTATGATATTCCTCTTTCTCTTTGCAGCTGTACCAGAGCTTGGAATCACTTTGGAAGAAGATTGAGACCTACCAGTACTAGAACCAGATTGAGACTGTATCTGCTCAACCTGTAGAGATGTCTCTTCTCCTCCTCCTCCCTCATGATCATGATCATCATGATCATCATCCAATATATCTGCTGCCTTCTTCTTCCTATTGCGCATTAAAGCTTCATTCATCTCTTGAGCAATTGCTGTAGTTGTCTTGGTGCCCTTCGCAACATCTCCATAGCCACCCACCAAATGTTGCTTTATCCTTTTAATCCCACCTCTGAGATCTTTTTTGCACAAGTTGCATTTGACAAGATTTTTGTCTGTAAGGTCAGGCCAATACCCATACTTCCACCCTGGGTCATTTGATTTGGCCTTCCTCTTTGGGTCTTTGAATGGATCATACCCCGCAGTACTGCCATTATCAGCCCCACTACTAGCAACGCCAACATTACCACCCTCGCCGTTGCTATCCATTGTGTAATGAATCAATATTCAATACTTTGCAGGCTTGCATTGTGCCAACTGCCAAGGGATAAAAGTAACTACAAAAAAAAGAAAAGGAAAAACATAAGAAGCAAGAAGGGTAAGAAAAAAAAAGGAAATCATGATTTTGATTCATCATCATGATTCTGAAATCTGAATCTCTGATTCATACTTTCAAAGAAAAAAATGTTGCAAAGAAAAAAGAAGAAGAAGCAGCATCAGCATCCATTGCTCTAACATCAATTCATCATCACATCATGTCATTGCAAAGGGGACAAAAAAAATAGAGAAGCAGGGAAGCTACATCAGTATCTAATATTCTAGATTTCTAGTAGCTGACTAATCTATTTTAGTGATTCAGGTATTCTCCATTACAAAGAGAACATCAAAACAGAGAAGAAGAAGCAGCAGCAAGTGTTAGACTGTTAGTACTTAGTACAACAGAGAAGAAGAAGAAACAGCAGTAAGCAGTTAACCAATAAGAAAAACAGAGAAGACGCAGCAGCAGTTAGAGGCTTAGAGCGTTACAGAGAAGCAGCAGGCAGCAGTTTACCAAGTTACTATAAGTCTATGATACCATTACCAGGCCAAAAAAAAAAAAAAAAAAAAAAACAACAGCAGAGAAGAAGTAGCAGAACCAAATCTCTTGAGCAATTGCTGTAGTTGTTAGGAGAAGAAGAAGAAGCAGCAGTCAACCAATAAAAAAACAAAACAGAGAAGAAGCGGCAGCAGCAGCAGTAGGATGTTAGTGCGTTACAGAGAAGCAGCAGGCAGTAGTTAACCATGTTACCAAGCCAAAAAAGAAAAAAGCAACATAGAAGAACCAGAAGAAGCTTAGAAGTTACAGTTACAGACTTAAAAAAATAAAAAAAAAAGCAGCAGCAGCAGGCATTACACGCTACAGAGAAGAAGAAGCAGAAGAAGTAAAGAAGTTACCAAGCAAAAAAAAAAAGGAGAGTTACCGTTACAGACTACAGAGAAGAAGCATCGATAGAAGTTATCAAACAAAAAAAAAAAAAAACAGAGGAGAAGTTACCGTTACTCTACAGAGAAGAACAAGCATAGAAGTAGAACTATAGAAGTTGCAAAGCAATGAAGCCAAAAAAAAAAAAGACAAGAAGTTACCGTTACAGACTACAGAGAAGAAGCATCATAGAACCATAGAAGTTACCAAGCAAAAAAAAAAAAAAAAGAGAAGATCAGAAGTTACCGTTACAGAGAAGAAGCATAGGGAGTAGAGACTTACCTTGCCGTAAAGGTAGGAGGAGGAGGAAGCTTCGACTTTTGCGCAGAGGACTCGAGAGGTAGGAGGAAACTTTGCCTTCGCCTTAGTCGAGTTGCCGTTGCCGGAGCCGGATAGGAAGGAGGAAGGTTGCAATGTCGCACAACCTCTTGCGTAGAGGAGTCGAGGGTTTTACTTTTAATTTCTTAGAGAAGAAGTTAAAGGCTAAAAGCCTTTTACAGATTTACGTTTTAACCTTTAGGAATTTAGGGATTTTAGATTTTTAGTTGTAAAGGCTATCTATCCCATGTAGCAGCGTACGTGAGATAATTATACACCAACCAATACCAATTAAACAAAAAGAATAATATATAATTGCATGAAAAAAATAAAAAACAAATACACACTCCATATTGGCGTCCGCCTTGCCCTCATGGCGTCCCAAGGCATCGCTTTAACCGCCTTGGCGACTCCTATATGGTCAAGTCGGCCACCATTCACGAGTCTTGTTAAGCGTAGGCTCGCTTAATACCTGGGTTTCCGCTTGGAAGCCAAGGCGGCGCCTTGACAACTATGGTCAGTATAGGAGCGCGCTAGCGCAACGCTTTCTTGCTGGGGCGCGCTAGCGCGCTCATGGAGTTGATTCTTTGGTAAGCATGCAAAGGAACCAAAACTCGTTTAGGGGCGCGTGAGGCGAGCATGCTTCAAAATGGATGCGGGCGCTAGCGCGCAACGGCTTTTCAGCTTGCTGGATGTGCTAACGCGCTTTATAAAATGTTTATGAAATACGGGGCACGCTAGGAAATGGCGAAGCGTTTTTTGAGGCTTTCACCCAGAAAACTGAACTAGACTCCGTTCCCTCTATGTCCATTCAATCTGAATCTGTTGACTACTTTGACCCCCGCCACGGGACAAGTCGGTTTCCTTGGTCATTCAAGCTTTTCTTTTCGTCTTCCTTATCAGTATGGGAGGAAGATTGGGGCGACATCGTGAGACAAAAAAATCAGTTTTTTTGTGAAGCATTGATCGACCAAAGTTCGCCTTTCCACTGACTGACTCGTTGGACTGCCCTTTCTGACCCTACCGTTCGTCTCGTTCACTCATTGGGAAAGGAAAGGGAAGACGCAAGTGTTGCTCGAAAGCATCATCGGATGCAGTCTAAGAATCCTTTGTTTTTGGGCTTCGATCATCTATGGGCGACCGACTGCCTCGGATTATAATGATCTAACCCTACTACCTGAGCCTATACTGTTCTACAGGATTTTTCTGTTTTAGATTTGCTCTTAACTTGAACTCTGATTGCTGATTACATTCTCCTATATTTGACTTCAATTTGTCTCATTATTCCCAGATTAAAAATTCTGTTGAACCCTAATCTTTTAATTGATTTCTGGGTTATCCATAGAATCAAATCTGTTTAAATTTTCAATTCTGACATACATTGCTGATTTTGATTTCAGTTTAATGCTATATTCTCAGTTTGATACCTAAGTTCTGCTTCAAATTACTGATAAACCTAGTCGATTCTGCTCTAGTGCTTTTGTTTTCAAATTTCCTACTTGCAATAGAATTACTCGTTGATCACAAGATCCAGTTGTCAGATTTTAATCAAACTCTGGAGGCCTTCTCTGTTTTCTGGACTAACTCCTTGACTACAATTTCAGGCCTATCAGAGTTGTATTGCAGAAATCAGTGACTTTTCTCAGTTTCTCGTACTGGTTCCTATACCTGCAATCCTATTTTCTGGTCTTCTACTAATTAATTCTATCAGGAGATTAGAACCCCATTAAGTTTCATGTTCAAATCTGAAGGTGGCCACTTCGTGCAAGAATTTGGTGAAGGTTTGAACTCGCTCCAGTCCACCCCTCCCAGGACCCTGCAAAAGCGGGGAGGCATACTGGATTACAGCCCTTCACTAAGCTGTCACATTGCAGCAGACTCCTGATCCAGCTAGAGAAGCTTATCTAAGTAATTTGCTTGGAAAACCTGCCTCTGGGTGACATGGACTATAAAGGGTTTTGACTTGAACAAAGATCCACATGTTTTCTAAAATTAATAATTTCCTTTTTGTGTGTTCTTTTTAATCAAGAGAAGAGAAGATAGAGCTTTGCTCTTTCATTTTTTACATTTTGTGTCTTTTCCTGACTTGTATTTCATCTTATAGAACTCTACCTGTCTCAAGTTAATAATAAAGAATGTATTCTTAAAGTTGTGTAATGTGTTGATTTTATCAATGAATGAAAAAATAGCAAAAACCTTGGAAAGATTTGATTGGCTTTGCTTTGAAATTGTCTTATTGTGCTGCTGTGTTTCTAAAGCATGTGGCTATGGGGCATGGGTTTCCTCTCGTGTAGTGGCCAACCACCATTGACCCATTGCCACCTGTACCATATGATGGTCACTATGTGATAAATTCTGTTGCTTGTTTATGGAGAAACCTTTTTCTCTTGGATCCATTCTGTTGTATATAGAATAAACATGCATGACTTTATATTCATTTTGGAACTTACTGTTAATTATTGGATCTATTTATTGCTTACTATCATTCGTAATGCAGGTTTTTGATCTCTCAATTGTGAAACCAAATGAATTTGTACAGTATGGATTGGCTTGCCTGGAAAATTTGGCTTCTCTTGGTGACAATTGTGCGAAAGATACTCGTGAAAAGATGAGGATCATGGTATGTATTCTGTATTGCTTGATAGATTTTCACGTAATGCTTCTTGAAATGAACCTAAACATAATTTTTGAATCTATCTAGAAACTAAAATTGTGTTCATGATAGTTGATACATTATCCTTTGTTATTGTGTATTTTTTTAATATTCACCCTTGATTTGTGTTCACGTAGTGCTTCTTAAAATGAGCCTAAACATAATTTTCGAATCTATCTAGAAACTAGAATTGTGTTCATGACAGTTGGTACATTATACTTTGTTACGGTGTGTTTCAAGTAAATGTGTGGACATAATTAAAGTATGTATGACGGTGCGATGACAAGTGTAAGAACTGTGGGGGGTCAAGGTAGCATCGTTATCAAGGTGTCGCCTAGATGTCCAGGCGGATTTTTTGGGGTTTGGGCGGTTGTCGCCTTAGTGGTATCGAACGCCTTGGCCCTTATTTATGCCAATTATTATTTACTTAAGATATTATTCATAAATAAGCAATACCCCCTATTTGTATCCAATAAAAATAGTTAGAAAATCAAATTCTAAAAGGATAAAAAGTCAACCCCCAGTTCAAGAACAAAAATTGGATTTTTGGTGGTGGTTGAAATTTTCAACTTTCTAATGCTGGGGTTTTTCTCAAATCTAAAAATTCCATAAATCTTTTATATGGTAAAACATTGCTAAAAACCAAAAGAGGTAAAATATTTATTTGTTTTTGCATATAAAAGCAATATTTTCATTCAGAGCGATTTTGACAGCATTCGCGCACGCTAAATTAGGTTTGACCGGAACATAACTCCTTCAATATATATCAGATTTAAACAATCTTGGATTTGTTGGAAAACTGGTTTTGTGCTTTACCTAATGCAAAAACCCTCATGTAAAAATAAAATCATTTGACTAGTCAAATTTCTTAGAGAAGAAGAGCATTTCGCTAAATCCAGAGTAGTTTAATTACTTATAAATAAGATCATATTTTCTAAGAACAGTATAAACCAAATGTAAGACTAGGTTTACAATGACAATGACCAATTCCAAGAACAATATAAATCAACTGTATGTTTTGATTGTTTCAAACTTCCAATAGCTTGCTTCTTCAGTTTTGTTGTCTTCTAGTTCCATGTTGATTTTTGATGACTCGATGTGACTTAATGTTGATTTTTGATGACTTGATGTGGCTTATTGTTGATTTTTTGATGATATAAGATATATATATTGTAATATACTAAATAATGTTAGAAAAGAGGGAAAATAAAAAATAACACTTGGGCGCCTTGTTGCCGAAGCGCTTAGGCACCCCTCCACCGCCTTGACAACTATGTAAGGTAGTGAATTCCCAATTACAGTTGGGTTACATCAAGGATCAGCTTTAAGCCTTTATTTGTTTGCGCTTATCATGGATGATTTAACCAGGGGCATTCAAGATGTGGTTCCTTGTATGCTTTTTGCTGATGATATTGTTTTGTTGATGAGACAAAAGCAAGGATTAACGCCAAGTTGGAGTTATTGAGATCAACCTTGGAATCAAAAGGTTTTAAGATAAGTAGAACGAAGACGGAGTATATGATGTGTAAATTTGGTTACACTAAGATAGATAATGAGTTGGTGAAATTTGATGAAAGGGAGATTCCGCAAAGTGATTATTGTAGGTATTTGGGCTCGATTATAATTAAAGAAGGTGATATAGAGGATGATATTTCATAAAGAATTTAAATAGGATAGATGAAGTGGAGGGGTGCGTCCAGAGTATTGTGTTATTGACGTATTCCTTTAAAAGTTAAATTTTTTTAGGAGAAGTGGTGAGGAAAGACATGTATAGTTTAGGCCTTGTAGCCAACCCCATTTAGTTGGGATAAGGCTGAGTTGTTGTATTCAACCTTGATTTGTCATCATCATCATGTATACAACTACCAAAATAATTACTGGATTGCTTTTTATTATTTGTTGGTTATAGAAAGAGTTTTGAGATTGTTCTGGGCAGGTTGCAGGGGGTGATGGTACAGTAGGTTGGGTTCTGGGAAGTCTTTCTCAACTCTATAAGCAGAATCGATTGCCAGTTCCTCCAACAGGAATCATTCCTCTTGGTACGGGCAATGACCTGTCTAGAAGTTTTGGTTGGGTAAGAATTTATGTTGCATGGACTTTCCTGTTTGCTTATTGTTATATTGCCTTTTTGTTACCATTTGGTTTGTTCTTCTCTTCAGGGTGGTTCATTTCCTTTTGCATGGAAATCAGCTGTCAAGAGATCGCTGTATAAGGCTGTTACAGGTCCAGAATGCCGTCTTGATACGTAAGTTCTCGTTTTACAGATCTAAGTTTATTGCGAGTTGCGACATTATTTTCATGGGAATGCAGGTTTTGTATTTATTCTCTACTCTTTTATTTCTTGCCAAGAAAGGTGCATTGCATCTTGCAAATACTTAATACTATTCCATTAAACACAAAAAGCATGTGGTTCCCTTAAATTGCATGAAGGGGCATACGTTTTTGTGGCAATCCCTATGATTTCTAAGGCTGAAATCAAAGGGAAGAGAAAATAAAAGTTTCGATCATCGTCAGAACCCAATTGGAATTAGAGATTGAAAGAGAGCAAGAGTGCAAGAGGCGAGGTGTGAGAAGAAGGTTGAAGGAGGAGAAGAAGAGAGAAGAAGATAGACGAAGAGAAGAGGGAGAGATATGGCGGTAGAATGTTGTGGAAGAGTTTGTTTCTTTCCCCTATATTGATTTGCTTAACCATAAGGGGAAATTACATCCTTACCCCCATGCTAATATATGATAGCCAAGGGAGATAAAAGGTAAAAAAAGTATAAAGCACATTGTAACATAACACATTACATCATAATACCCAAAGTACCCTTATTACATAAACTCTAACACTCTCCCTTAAGCTGGAGAATAAATGTCATACATTCCTAGCTTGCATGGAAGGGTATTGAGCTGATGATGGAGGAGCCCTTTGATGAAAATATCTGCCAACTGATCATCTGTCCTCACAAAAGGAGTGCAAATGTAGCCAGAGTCAATCTTCTCTTTGATGTAATGTCGGTCCACCTCAATATGCTTTGTCCTGTCATGTTGCAGACAGTTGTGGGCTATACTTATAGCAGCCTTGCTATCACTATAGAGTCTCATGGGTGCTTCAGTATCAAACCCCAACTCTTGGTACAACCTTCTCAACTATAGGAGTTCAAAACCCCAACCATGACCCTGAGTTCTGCACTGTATTGGGTCACCATAGGCTATTTCTTGCTCCTCCATGTAACCAGTGTACCACCCACAAATGTCTAATAGCTTGATGTAGACCGTTTAGTTTGAAATTGAACCAGACCAATCGGCATTAGTGTAGTCCTCTATCTTCAAGTGATCATGCTTGGTATATAATAGTCCTTTCCCTGGGGAGGACTTCAAGTATTTGAGGATGTGATAAATAGTATCCAAAAGTGCCCACTTTTGGGGGCATGCATAAACTGACTCACCACACCAACTGTATAGATGATGTCTAGATGAGTCAAAGAGAGTTATATCAGCTTTCCCACTAGTTTCTGGTATTTCCCTGCATTAATAAGGGGTGAACCACATTCTTCCCCAAGCTTGTGATTTGGTTCAATAGAGAGTTTGCTGGTTGCAACCTAACATCCCTGTTCTTTCAATATTTCAATATGTCTAGCAAAAACTTTGGCAATATTTATTCCCTTCTACGATCTTTACACTTCAATCCCCAAGTACTTCAAGGGTCCAAAATCTTTAATCTCGAACTATTGGGCCAAGTAGGGCTTCAATCTACTTATCTCAACTTTGTCATTTCCAGTCACAACAATGTCATCCACCTAGACACTAAGAGTTGTGGTAGTACTATTATCTCGCTGGACAAATAAAGTGTGATCAGCTTGACTTTGGGAATACCCATTCTTCAGAATGGTCTGTCTGAACCTCTCAAACCAAGCCCTTGAGGACTGTTTGAGGCTACATAGTGCTTTTTTAAGGAGTCACATTTACCCTTCAACTATAGGAAACTTGAAGCTGGGTAGCGGTGCATTTTTATTTCCTCTTTTAAGTCACCATGGAGGAAAGCATTCTTTATACCCAACTGATACAATGGCCAGTATCTATTGGCTGCCAATGATAAGAGAACTCTTATCGAGTTGTATTTTGCCACATGAGCAAATGTTTCCTGATAATTAATCCCATACACCACCTGACTATACCCTTTTGGCCACTAACCTTGCCTTATATCTTTCAATAGCACCATTGACTTGTACTTGATTGTGTAGATTCATCTACACCCAACTGGAACTCTCCTCTTGGGAAGATCAACTAACTCCCAAGTACAGTTCTTCTCAAGAGCCATCATTTCCTCAGACATACAATTTCCTATTAAATCTTAAGTCATAATATGTTTATTAAAAAACTTGTTGTTTTCCGGTGATTTTAGTCCTGTTTGAAAGTTTTAGTTAACTTTCCTAGGAGACCAAGATCTTGGTATTTTGATATTTATTGGGGAAAGTATGGCGATTTACTCATGATGTGTTACTATAGCAGCTTTCTATTTTAAAAGTTTATCAAGGAGAAAAATGATTTCAAGAATATTTCTTAATTTGATTGGTTTATATAACTAAAGACATACAAAATGAGATTCCTTAGTGTATGCTTTTTGCTGATGATATTGTGTTGGTGGATGAGACAAAGACAGGGATTAATGCGAAGTTGGAGTTATGGAGATCTATCTACATTGGAATAAAAAAGTCTCAAGATAAGTAGAACAAAGACAGAGTAAATGGTGTGCAACTTTAGCCACACTATGGTGGTTATGAGGTGGTCAATAACGATGATAAATAGATATCTCAAAGTGATTACTTTAGATACTTGGGCTCTATCGTAAGTAAAGAAGGCGATATAGAGGATGATGTTTCCCAAAGAATTAAGATAGGATGGATGAAGTGGAGAGGTGCAACTGGCGTACTGAGTGATCGACGTATTTTTTCAAAACTCAAAAGGAAAATTTTTATAGGACTGCCATATAACCATCTATGATGTATGGTGTAAAAAGTTGGGCAATTAAGAAGCGGCGCGTAGATAAACTAAGCGTGGTGGAGATGAGGATGTTGAGATGGATGTGTGGCAAGACTAGGAAGGATAAAGTAAGGAATGTCCATATTAGAGCTGAATTGGGAGTAGCCTCTATGCATGAGAAGCTAAGAGAGAGTCGTTTGAGGTGGCATGGCCATGTCTAATGGAGGCCTTGGGATGCAACAATACGGAGGAGTGATTTGTTTTAGAAATAGTGACAACCCCACTGCCTCCCTTTCCTTTTCTTGGTTCCGCCTCTCTCTTTCTCGTCTCCCCCCTCTCTCCTCGGTTTTCTCCCACCATCACCACCACCTTCTAGTCCCTCCACCACCACTCAACTTCCCTTTTGTTGTCCTCATTTCCGACAGATAGCAACTTGTTGTCCTCAATCCATTTATTTATCTATTGCATAACAGAAGTTGGACAAAATTTTTTCCCTTGGAAGACAATGCTATTCGTGCTCTGCCAAATGAAATTATAAAGTAATGCTGGCAATATTAAGCAATCTGTCTCCAATTGATTTTGATATGATTGAACTGGAGATTACAGTTGAGAAAGCCTCTTGTAGATTGTTTCCCTGCAGAAATTCAGTGCGAATCCGAGTGGTCCTGCTGCCCATATTCTTTTAGAGAAAGGGCATGAAAGGAAAATATGCCATGGTGTTTTGGTTCCTTCCCAACAGATGGGGCAGCAAGTGGAAGATGGATGTAACCATTGCAGTTTGTTTCCTGTGGTTACCCTATCAATGAGGACTTTCCAAATAAAAAGTTTGAATTTTGGATGGACTTGAGTTTCCAGATTCTAGTCCAGAATGTGTTTAGTTGTGGGCATGAGGGTTGATTGGAGGCCACGTATGCAGCAGCAATTTTAGTAGAGAATCGACCGGATTTAGAAACATGAGTGATAAGGGGATGGAGAGTATGGCCTGACTGATAGATTTTGGGAAAAGGGAGCGAACAAGAGGGGCAATCCAAGTACGGTCACATAGTAATTCACTCACCTTGGAAAAATTGGGATTGGGATAGCCCGAATGTGGGGGTGCATTACCATCTTGGTTAGGAATCTAAGGTTCAGACCAGCTATTGATTTTAGTACCAGTACCTACTGGCCATCTAATCATCTGTCTGAAGGTTGGTAACATCTCTCGGATGCTATTCCAAGTCTAAGATCCTGGGCGAAGGTGTGCTTGGGGGTTAAGAAGTGATGAAGGTGCAAAATATTTTGCTTTAAGGATTCTAGCCCAGAGACAAGAGGGGCTATTAACTAATCTGCAAGTGAGCTTCAGAATTAATGCTTGGTCGTGATTCCAATGGGATCTGAGGCCAATACCTCCATTTCTCTTAGTTCTATAAATTTTATGCCAGGAGGTTGGGGTATAACCTTTATGATCCATCTTTTGACCCTTCCAGAAAGCCGCACTAATGGAGTCCAATTGGGAAAAGATGGACTTTGGAAACAGAAAGCAGGACATCTGGTGAGTGGGGATAGAATTGAGTACGGGTTTGATCAGGACAGTTCTACCAGCTTGTGATAATAGATTGTCTTTCCAAGCTGTAAGTCTAGTTTGGACTTTGGACTCTATTAATAAGGGGGGTAAGGGTTTTTTTTTTTTTTTTTGACCGGTGTGGGAACAGATAGGTACCTAGCTATTTAGAGTTGTCCTTCATGTCAGATACCTCAAGGGTTCTACGGATCTCATTTTGAAGTGATACCAGAGTATTTCCACTAAAGAAGATACCACTTTTGGACATATTTAACTGTTGGCTTGAGAGAGATTCAAACAAGTTTAGAATGGCTTTCAGAGTGTTGACATCTGCGAGGGTTGCTCGAGAAAAGAGGAGGGTGTCATCAGCAAAAATGATGGGTTTAATTTCTGGTGCGTGACGAGAGATTTTTTTTTTTGGGGTGAATAAAAAAGTTCATTACCAAAGGAATGAGAAAAAGAAAGACAGGAGACCCCATAAGGGGAAAAGAAAGAAAAGGACAGCCGACCCAAGCTTAGCTAGGGGAGTCCAAAGTAACAAAAGAAACATTTTGAAGGCCCCAGGAATCAACAATGAGCCTGTTCCTTGGGGTATCTAAACACTGAGAAGGAGGAACAAAAGATAACTTTGCAGAAATTTCAAAGGAAATGGAATCCCAAGTCTACTGGTAAGATCGAGAATTGGAGGTCCATTTCCTGACATTACGCTCCATCCAAATATGGTTGAGAGTAGCACAAAAAGCCAATTTTCCCATGCAATCACATAAGGAGGAGCCAGCAAAGGACTTGTCAACCCATATCCATTCTCTTGAGAAAGGGAGGATGCGTCTCTGGGAAGGTCAACACTTGGGAGAGGATACCCTTCCAGATAGCTTTGGTGGTGGGGCACTCAAAGAAGAAGTGATTCAAGTCTTCATCATTGTTCCAGCAAAGGCAGCAAGTAGGAGACATAGCGATTTGTCGGCTGCGAAGAAAAGCTTGAGTTGGGAGGCAGTTGTTGAAGATTCTCCAGGCCGTGAAGCAATACCGAGGGATGTGGTGCTTGAACCAAATTAGCTTGTGCTAAGGGACCACCGGGCCTTCTAATCGAATATAGTTCCAAGCTACTTTGGAAGAGAATAAGCAGGGATTGTCTGGCGACCAAGTAACACAGTCGCCTCCTGCCACAGGCCTTCTGGGAATAGACGAGAGATCATTCCAAATAGGAGCAAGAGCAGGGACATGGGAGGGAGGAGCCCAACCACCAGGATCAAGAATGTCGGCCACCAAGGAGAGCCTATGAAGACCTGAGGCATAAATGGTTCTCAAAGTGACCAAGTGAAGAAGGATTCCCCTTGGGTGCCAATTATCCAACCAAAGGTGACGAGAGATTTTAATTCCTTTGAAGAGGTTAAGATCCCTATATGTATGAAGGAGCCTTAAGAGACATTCCATGGAATGGATGAATAAGTATGGGCTTAGGGGGCAACCTTGTTTAAGGCCTCTAGAGGGTTCAAAGAAATCAAACACACTCCCTTCTAATTTAATGCAAGGTTCGAGAACTCGCGAGATCTCGCCGAGTTTCTCGGTTTTTCAAAATCTCGAGCCGAGATCACATACGCATTCTAAAAGTGCATTTTCTCGGCGAGATATCGAGATCTCGGTTTGACATAGGAGAATGCCCATCTAGGTCCTTCACATGAGTGGCAGATCTCAATTTCTTACTGGAATTTCTTGGTATACAGACACCTATCTATGCCAGGAACTAAGACAGACAAGACAGACACTTATTTATGCCTAATATCATTTAAGTAAATGATTTTCCTTTACTTAAGATATTATTCATAAATAAGAAAATACCCCCCCATTTGAATCCAATAAAAATAGTTAAAAAATCAAATTCCAAAAGGAAAAAAAGTCAACCCCCCAGTTCAAGAACAAAAACTGGATTTTCGGTGGTTGGTGCAATTTTCAACTTTCTAATGTTGGGGTTTTTCTCAAATCTAAAAATTCCATAAATCTTATTATGGTAAAACATTGCTAAAAAACCAAAAGTGCGGTAAAATATTCATTTGTTTTGATGTCCAAAAAATTATTTCCATTCAGAGCGATTTTGACAGCATTCGTGCACACCGAATTAAGTTTGACCGGTACATAACTCTTTCAATATAAATCAGATTTTAGCAATCTTGGACTTGTTGGAAAGCTTTCTTTTAAACTTAATTCGGTGTGCACGAATGCTGTCAAAATCCAGTTGCGTTAGAAAGTTTGAAAATTGCACCTACCGCCGAAAATCCAGTTTTTATTCTTGAACTGGGGGGTTGACTTTTTTTCCTTTTGGAATTTGATTTTTTAACTATTTTTATTGGATTCAAATAGGGGGGCATTTGCTTATTTATGAATAATATCTTAAGTAAATGCAATATCGTTTACTTAAATGATATTAAGCATAAATAAGTGTGTTTGTCCTGGTTTCTAGCATAAGTAAGTGTCTGTCTTGCTTTCCTACTAACTGAAACTCCTATTTGGACTTAGTTTTTGCAAAATCTGATAGTGCCATTGTGTTTAAATGACCTAAAATAGGCTGAATACCAAGTTTCAGACCCAAACTAGGTCTAAAACCCACCGAGATGAGGCTTCGAGTCGAGAAAAAAAAAAGTGCAACAACTCGGCGAGATCTCACCGAGATCTCGACTCAACTCGACTCGGTTTTTCAAGGGTCTGAGTTGGCACCGAGACCCGAGTTTTCGAACCTTGATTTAATGGAGGAGTAATGTAGTTCTAGATAGGGTAAAGCCCTACTAAAAGCCAAGTAAAATCAAGTTCTGATCGAGTCTGCTGTTTGGGGCAGATTTGGAGCTGTTTAGGGCAAATTTAGGGTTTAGGCTAGGGTTAGGGGTGAATGTGATATGGTAATGATCAGCAGGTCTAGGGAATTATTTTGTTATAAAAATATTGGGATTTGGATGAGTTTAAAATTTCTGCAGAATTAGGGTTAGGGTTTGGGTGTTAGGTTTCAGGTTCTAGGGTGAAACTTAGGGTTTTGGATGGGGGTTTGAAATTGGGTTTTAGATGATCAGATTGGGTTCAAACTAGGATTGAGTATAGGGGCTGAGATAGGGATGATATGCCTGAAATCTGAGAGGAATTGGGTGAGGGGATAGGGCTGGACAGAACTTAGATTGAACTAGGGTTTATGAAATTAAAACAGAAATTAAAGGGGAATCGAATGGGGAAGGAGAAGGAATGGAAAACAGAATTTAAATTCAAACTTACCACAGGATTCCACCGGCAGCAGCTTGAACAAAGAAGGATAGAGCCACCTTCAAAGAGAGAACCTCCCAGCCGTCACGGCGTAAGGAGTCACAGAAGGTCCACTTGTCCTTCTTCCTTGATAGATCCACAAGGCAACACTCCAAGGAGCAGGAGCAGCAGCAGCAGCAATCGGCAGCCAGCAAACAGTCTTTTCCAAAAATTCAATTCTGTGGGAGCTTTCATGATTTATCTTATTTATAATATGGCTTTATGCCAAATCCTAATACAAATTAATTACCTCCTCACTTAAAATCGTGGAAGGGACCTAATTAAACAAAGCTAATAACTTAAAAACCCTGAAAAGACTTAATTACCTCTATTAACTTAAAAGATTCTAACTTAAAACTACTGATTTAAAAGAAGATTCATTACTAGCCAATAGGATTTAAGAACCTATTAGCCAATAGGAGCACTTCACTTAAATTAGACCAACTGAACCAATTGGATGCAACCAATTTAAACCGGTTCCATTTAAAAAACAGAAAATAAACTAAGTATGGAAAATGCAAGCAAAATAAACCTAACCTATGGCTCCCTAATTAAATCCTGAGTTCAGGACTTCTTCTTCTTCTTCTTCTTCCTACTTGGGGCTGCATCAAGGAGCATTTCAGAATAGTGGATATGAGATTGCACCAAGATTGCCCAAACCCTAAGAATAAGAACAAAGCCTTAAGGAAGCCCCACTCAATTCTGTCATAAGCTTTAGACATGTCGAGTTTTAGAGCCAAGTATCCAGTTTTCCCCCTCTTTTCCTTCTTAAAAAGTGGAAAATCTCTTGGGCAATGATACTGTTGTCCGAGATTGGCGATCTTTGATGAAAGCGGATTGTGAAGGTGATATGAAATCAGGTAAAAGAGGCTTTATTCTATTGGCAATGATTTTGGTTAGGATTTTGTAAGAGACATTACACAAGCTAATGGGTCTAAATTCCTTGACTCTATAGACTGAACTTTTCTTTAGAACTAAAGTGAGCAGGATGTGATTAATTCCAAATAGGAGTGAGGAGGGGTTAAAGAAAGCATGAACAAAATCAACAATATCAGATTTAATGATATCCCAGTAGTGGTGGTAAAAAACTGCCGAGATACCATCAATGCCGGGTGCTTTTAGAGCCCCTATGCTAAACACAACATTATTGATTTCATCGAGTGAGGGGAGTTGAGTGAGGGCAGGTAGGTGGGTTGAGTTGGGGAGTGGCTTGAAAAGGCACTCCACGAAGGAAGGGTCAAGAGGGTTAAAAGTTGTCAAAACCTCTTTAAAATGGGTAGCAAACATGTGAGCGATTTCTAAGGTGTTTGAAATCAGGTGATCATCATCATCTTTAATGTAACAGATCCGATTTGTATGGAAATATATTTTTTTGCAATGGAATGGTAGTGGTGTTTCTATCACCATCAGAAACATACAGATGTCTGGACTCTGGACTTCTGTGCCCAGAAGGTCTCCTTAGCTTCAAGAATCATTCTAAAGGATTTATAGGCCTCATTGAGTAAATTAAAGGATTGTAAAAAGGGGTCGCAACTTTCCAACTTTTGGATCCTATCCTACAGATCAATTTTGATAGTCTGTATCCTTCCAAAAACATTGGAGTTCCAGACCTTTAATTTTTGGGTGTGTTGGAGTATGTAATCCAGAATACCGTGGGGGTATTCTAGTTCTTTTGGGGTAGTTTTATTCCTATGTTATTAGGTTTAAGTGGCTGCTCTTATCGGGTCAGTTAGTTAGGGGTAATTATGTCTACAGTTGGCTATGTGGGTTTAGTCCTACATCGCCTAGTTCAATCCTTTGTAACTTTCCCCTCTATTATAAATAGAGAGGCTTACCTATCAATGAAATATAACATTATTATTCCATTCTCTCATTCTCTCTTTCTAACCCACGGTTCTTCCAACATGGTATCAGAGTAGGTCAGATCTAGGTTAGAAAGAAAGGAAAAACCCACCTTCTTCTCTCTTTCTCGGCTTCTCCTTCTTCTGGTTTTCTTCTTCTCATCCTTGTAAGGGGGCAGCACTAATGAGGTAAAAACTTTAACCAATGATCTAGTTGCTACCCTCCTCCATTCAATCTCTTTTTCAATTAAAATTCTGCTGGAACCATCTTTGCGAATTGGAGCTTTCTAGAATTTTTTGGAGATCAACTTCCTATCACTCTTGAAGGTTGACCTTCCACCACTGGAGCTCCCTTTGCTCTCTTTTCCAGCACCTTCCTACCCTATTTAAATAACCTCCTTCCCTTTTTTTCTATTTCTCCATTATTCATTAACCTTTCCAGCCCCTACCCTAATCGATCTCAACTTGTCAGGGGTTTTTTTCAAAACCCTGACTCCAATCGATTATGGGGTTTTCCTTCCAAATGCAACTGATTTTTTAGGGGTGATTCCCTACTACTATATCCCCCCTCGACCTAAGTTTGGACCTTTTCTGATGGTTGGATTAGTTTTTACAGCAAAGCCTCCTTAACCTTCTAATTTGGTTACCTGCCGAAAAAATCCTGCCAAAACTTGAATCCAATCGAATTGAAGGTTATAGGTTTAAGCTTTTGCTGATTTTTGGAGGGCTGATTACTTCCACTTCAAGGACCAATCAACCTCAATATTGCACCTATCCAACTTTTTGAAGACCCCTACCCTAATCGATCTCAGCTTTTCAGGGTTTTCCAAAACCCTGATAAAAATCGACTTGGGTTAGGGATGTTTGCTGCTGTTGAAGTGCTTTGGAGGTGGTTCTAACATTAAAAGAGGACTCTCCTACGTCCATACAAGGCTTGAAGAAGGTCTATTTTACTGCAATGGTTGCTGCCCTATTTTTCTGCGATTTTTTGGAAGCTCTCCCCTTTGAAGATCAAGTCTCACTCTTACTGGAGATTGATTGTTCACCTTGGAGGTTCTATTCTAGCAGTCTTGATTAGCATCTATTGCAAGTCTACATGAGCAATTGAAGTCCCCTTTCCCTAAATCGATCTCAATTTCAGACAATAATCGATTTTAGGGTTTGGGCTGTCCTATCAAGCTAAGTTTTTGAGAAGAGTCTTATACATATCAGAGGAGTATTCAACCCAAGTTTCAGCATCATTCATCGAATTATTTTGACCAAATTCAGGTTCACACTGATGGCTCGATTTCATCATTTATCAACTTATTCTTTTACTTGTTCCTATGTGGCTGGCTGCTTCAACTACCTATGGATCTATTGAGTTATTTATCCTATACTTGCTAGTTCTATTGAGCTTTACTACATACCTTACTGGTTCTATTGATTGGCTTCTGTAAGCATGACTGGTTGATATGTTACTGCTACCTTTATGAGGACTACTGCTGCCCTATTATTGAGATTGAGTATCCTACTATTGGAGATCAAATTTCTTTCATTATTGAAGACTCGTATCTACTACCCTGAAGATCAGCTTATTGGGGATTACAACAGTGTGTTCCATGGTTATTGGGTGCAACTACGAACCTATTCAGTTGTGTGAAGCTTTTCTACTAGTTCATATCCAGTTTAATTTAGGAGCTTGATCCTAGCATTGGTCACTAATTCAGATCTGATCCAAGTTTCTTGTTGAAGCTTATTACATCAATTCTGCCCGGATATCTTCATTAGTTCTATTTAGCATATGGGAGTTTATAGTTTGGAATTTTGCACACTAGTTCTTCCTTGTGTGAAGCTCGATCAAGTTTTGAAGAATGGTGCCTTGTCTTTCTAAAAATCAGACCTGTTTTTTATAATTCAGATCTGATCATTGGAGATTGGTGTTTCTGGAATTAGTTTGATCGATTAAAGAAGGTTGATGATTACTGTGTTGCATTGTTTTTGTCAATGGTTCTTTATCCCACAGTTTTTTTTCACTTCACCACCTCCCATACAACACCTTTGGCATATACCCATAACCACTTTGGAAGTTTATGGTATTCTCTACATAGCCATTTCTTCCTTTTCCATTACCCTTAGCACCTTTTGGAAAATTCTGGAATATTATACTTTTGCACTATTTCTTACATCATCTCCATTATCTGTCCATGTGTACTACTACACATGGCCGGGGGGGTGGGGAGATTATGTACACTACACCTGCAGCCACTGTAGAAAGCAGAACTTGCAGGATGTTTGGTGCAAAATATAGAAGATCAGTCTTCTCCACCATTGCTATTGGGTATCCTTCATTATTGGGTTGAGTTTGCCGTAAGGGGGAGATGAAGAGTATTGAAGATGTTTGGTTATTGCCTGCCTATATGAGGTTCTTCCCATTTTGTTTAAGTTGGGCATCAGTACCTTGTATTCGCCAACTTGAGAGGGAGTGTTAGGATTATTATGGAGTTCTTTTTTTATTTAGTTCAAGCGGGATTTTCCTTCTTCTCTTATTTGTATAATTCAGCTTGAGGGGGAGTGTTGGAATATGTAATCCAGAATACTCCTTTGGAGTAGTTTTATTCCTATGTTATTAGGTTTAAGTGGCTGCTCTTATAGAGTCAGCTAGTTAGGGGTAATTATGTCTACAGTTGGCTATGTGGGTTTAGTCCCACATCGCCTAGTTCAATCCTTGTAACTTTCCCCTCTATTTAAAATAGAGGGGCTTACCTATCAATGAAATATAACATTATTATTACATTCTCTCATTCTCTCTTTCTAACCCACGGTTCTGCCAACAGGGTGATACCATTTAGTTTAACCATAAAGTTTTCTGCCTGGATAGCGGTCCAAGCAGAAGCCAAAAAGTTAAGAAAATCCGGGTGTTTGGTCCAGGCTGACTGGAAATGGAAAAGTTTGTAGTAGGATACGATGTGGGGGGGGGGGGGGGAGTAATCAAGGATAAGGTGATTGTGGTCCGACCGTAGGGATGGGAGGGTTCGAAGGGTGGAAAAGGGCGATCTAGAGATCCAATCTTTGCTGGCCAAACATCTATCAAGATGTTCCAGAACACAAGGGGGCTTCCGGTTGTTACACGGCTTCCTCCAGGTAAACCAGCTCCAAAGGGCTGCAGTTCTTCCAACCCAAAGTTAGAGATGATAGACAAGAGAGCCAACGCAGATGGAGGGAGGGAAAGGATGGGTTTCCCACCAAATTTATCATTACCAGAGAGAATTTCATTGAAATCTCCAATGATTAAGAAGGGGCAGGAGAGGGTTCGGAGAAAGGAATCAAGGCTGTCCCATAAGAGATTGCGGGGCCCCGGTTTAGGGGGTGCATGATTGCAAATTAAAAGCCAATGGGTAGAAGACACAGGGTCAGAAATGAAGGTCACTATAAACCTCTCTTCAGAAATAGAGTGCATGATGCAATTAGGGGAACTAGTAAGGAGCCACAGACCTCCACCAAACCCCTTACATCCAGTACTAGCCGAGAACCCCACAGAGGAGAGCTTTCTCAGGGATCGAGGGAGGAGGGTAAGATCTGGGGTGAGGGCTTTAGTTTCACAAAGAAAAAAAAATCATGTTTGAACTTAAAGAAAGAGTGCTTAAGAGCAGTGAGAGTGGTTTTGGAATTAAGACCACTGACATTCCAACTAAGAACTTTCATTTTTTACAGGCTCAAGCTAAAGCTCGGTGACTAAATTTAAAAACTGTAGTGGAAATGCTAAACAAAATAGTAGTAAAGACTAAAATAAAAACAGAAAGAGATTTAAAGTAAAGAGATACCGATGTAGAGGGTAAGTGGGAATCTCCACGGTGATGGCTGCGAACTGTTTTGTGCCCATTGACCTCATCAGAAATACGAATGGACCTCTTATTCTGGGATGAGATGTGCATTTCTTTGTCTGGCTTGAGTTCACAAAGCCAAGAGTTGAGTTTTTTGTTGAGCTCCGAGGGGGAATTGACCAATTTAAGGATGTTAGAAGAGAAATTTTGAATGACTTCAAACTCCGCCTGGTCTTCAGATCCCAGAAAGTCATCATCATATCCCGATCTTTTCCTCTTCATTGGGGGACAAGCAGGGGCTTTCCCCTTTTCCTTATATCTCTTGGCTGGTCCATAGGAGGGCTCAGAACCACTGGACGAGTGAGACGCAGACGGCATGGTCGAAGAGGAAATTGTGGAGGATGAAACCGATGAGTCAGAGCCTGGGATGATACTGGTTTTAAGGGATTTCTTTTGGAGTTCCTGAAAGGATGCCTTATTGTGCTTTTGATTGTGAAGCGGGGCAAAGGTCACCTGCTTGGTGGTCTTCCGGTGCCTGGATTATTGATGACGGGAACAACAATTGCTGCAACACCGGTAGATTTTGAACACAAGGGGCCTAGGTTTGGGACAGAGGATGCAGAAAGAGGGTTTGGAGGGTAAAGAGATAAAGGAGGGGGTTGGAGGTTAAATTGTGATAGGGTGGGTTGGTTGAGTCGGTCTCCCTAATCTTGGGTGGTATTAGGGAGACCTGCAGGAACAATGGGAACTGTCTGCAATGAAACAGAGTCCGGGCTTGGGGTGATGGCATTAAACAGGCTAAATTCGGTGGGTCACTGAAAGGGTCAGCATTGTGGCCTGTAGAACTCTGTAAGGGATACTCCAGAGGAAGGATATTCGCTGCAGAAATCCTAAAAGGTGCAGGGCCAAGAATGGAGTTCGATGGTACCTGAGAGGTGTCTGATTGGGTGAGTGATAGTTCAACTCTCCAGGGGAGGTTGGATGACGGAGTTTGAGGCTTGTCCTGAAACAGAATGCTTTGACGGTCTTCCTAGGGGCTTGACAGGAATGCTCTTGCTCCTAGCACCAGGATTCTCAGCAAAAAGCTCCAAAATTCTTTTGTCGCTTGGGAGGCTTTGAACCCATAACACTCACTTGAATTGTGAGTTAATCTACCACACCACGTACAAAGAAGAAAACCCTCAAACCAGATGGGTACTTGGGATTTTTTGCTGTGGGAGTTGGGAAATCTGATGAATTCTTGCAAGAGTTGTAGTTCTCCTTGGTGCTCTTATTGTGTAAGAACTACTTGTCTGCAGGTGGTTGTTCGGAAGTAAAAAAAACCCATCAAATCTTCTTTATTTGAGTAAAAATTAATTCGGGAATATTTGAATGAATGGGAAACCAGATTTTTGAGTTCTCTTTCTGTTTTTGGCTTTTCTCTAAAGCAATTAGGAAGAGAAGCCTGTTTTGGCGTCCTACAGCCTTATTTTTTTGCTTTGGCTGTGAGCTACCTAGACTTCTCGGGATAAGTTGAAAGCTAATAATGCAATCCAGGGTTCTGAAACCCAGCTCAGATCGCTTATGAGCCCACCCAGATATCAAATACCAAGCTGCAAAGAAGAATAACAAATTTGTAATAAGCCAGAATTTTCAAGGGGCAATTTTGTAGCTAAATAGGGAATGGGCAAGAGAGAGAATAGTATTTGTAGTTTAAGGGCAAACTTGGAAGCAAATGTAAGGCGAAGGCTAGGGGGTAATAAAGGAGAGAAAGAGGGGTACTTTGGAAAGGGGGT
This sequence comes from Telopea speciosissima, assembly GCF_018873765.1. Classification (NCBI taxonomy): domain Eukaryota; kingdom Viridiplantae; phylum Streptophyta; class Magnoliopsida; order Proteales; family Proteaceae; genus Telopea; species Telopea speciosissima. The sequence goes on from NC_057926.1 coordinate 13,133,747, forward strand.
GACATATTAAAGTAAAGAGATAATAGCTATCATGGGAAGAGGGAGTATTCTTCAACCTTATGAAAGAAAAGAGGATTGGGTAGGACAAAAACTAATCATTACTGGGGTAGATATGTTATTGCAATAGGTGATTGTAATTGAAAATAAAGAGAATCATCTTCAACCTTTAAACAAAGCAAACCAGAAAGCCACGGTAAAGGGGGCCTTCGTACCAGATCCAAGAACTCCTCGATGAGAGTCCCAATGGAACCAAGATTTTGGGAGGAGTTGGTCGACTCTTAGCCCTATTGATTCCTAGTGATAATCAGTCAAACCAGCAACCTAAGGGCTGAATAAAAATTCCTGAAATAAACCTAAGTGGTAGGAAAGGTTCAGGGAGTGTTTCAGCCTTAATTCTTACGACAAGGTTAATTTCCAGGGACAAGGACCTGGGGTTGAAGTTGCTTAATACAGAGGAACTACCAACCAGAATCTGAAGAGATAAGGAAATGGAACGAGAGAGATCAACTCTTGGGTATTGGGCTGCTAATCGTATGAACAAGAAATGGGAATGACAACAAGGAATGAGAAAGAAAAATAAGAAAGAAAGGAGGAGAAGAAGAAAAGAAAGGATCAGAAGAGATAAGAGAGGCAAGGGAGAGAGCACACACTCACAGTTCTTAGCAACAACCAACGGAACTCATTGTTCATTCAAAATCTCAAAACTATCTTTTTTTGGTTCCAACCTTTGTACTTAAAGAAGATAATAATAGACTCCCAATCCTTAACGAAAACTAAAATAAAACTTGACTCTAAATCTGAAATAAAATCCTAAATCAACTGTAATACTAAAACATGGAAATGAATTCTAGCCTAAGAAAGGATTACAAGATAAAAGATAAACCCAAACAATAAATTAAAATAAATAAATAAACTTTAGGGAACGTGTTCTCTGTCCAGAAGCGCGCCTCTGCGCCCAGACACGGGCATGCGAAATGACCACAGCGCTTCTCCTGGTTGATGCACGTGCACACACTCATTGGTCAGGGCACTGGTGCATTGCCACGCTCCCGGACGAGTTCTTGTGTGTGTGTGCACTGGTGCATTGCCGCGCTCCCGAACGAGTTCTTTTGTGTGTGTGTGTGTGTGTCTGTCTTTTGAGAGGATCTTCTAGATCATGTGTTGGATCTTGGGGGCTTTGCACCCTCTTGGGATTTTCTTGAGCCTTTTGGCTGGGCTTGTATCTTCTTCCTTTACTTATTTTTTTCTCTTTCTTTTTATAAAAGTTGTTAGGCAATTAAAAATTTAATATTTTAATTTTGAGAGCAATGGTTTCCTGTGTGGCCACCTAGGAAGGGCACCTGTGTGGCATATATGTCATGTGGTTTTTGGAACGGGCCTAAAATTTGTAAACAGGTAGACCTGAGGTCCCCTGCTCACAGGTCAAATTTCATCCCAAACAGAATTGACCACATGGAAAATAAATCTTTAAAAACCCAGGACTACCAAGAGGGTGCACACTAATGCAGGGACTACTTAGAGGGTGCATGCCAATACATGTGGTGGTATTTGATTGAATTAGGCTCTAGCATTTAACATGTGGTTAATCCAGATCATGTCCTCTCTATCCACCAGTCAGAATTCCCACATCATGCCATTTTCACGGTAACATAAGGAGGCTGTGCTGGAAGCCCTTCCTGATTGTGCCACATAAAGGTCATTTGTCCTAATGTTAATTGTTACAGAATAGCTGTATTTTTAATTTTTTAATTAGGTTTCATAAAAAATTTTCTTCTTTTTTTTCTTTTTCAAATCAACAATTGGCCTCACCAAATTTAATCAAGACTGACTTTGTCATGTATTTGCCTTTTCATTTCTCTACAATATTTGTACTTATTTGGAGTCCTGTTGCTATTCACTTTCCTTTTTTTGTTTTTTCCCTGAACGAAATCAACTTACCAGTGCTTGTGAACATTTACTGCTATCGCAATGCAGTTGGCAGATTGTGGTCTCAATGCCAGCTGGAGAAAATATAGAGCTGCCCTATTCTCTGAAGTATACGGAGGAAGATCGGCTTGATCAGGTTGATAACATCAAAATTTGAGTTTATTTTGGTTGGTTGACGGCTATTTAAGGTGCATGTTTATTTTTTGCTCATTCGTAACCTGTTTTGTTAAGATACAACTTAGTACAATTATCTTGTAACTTACATTCTATGTTTGGTGTTAATTCATCATTCTTGACAGTTTCATCAATGTTTTTATTTGATATTTCACTGAAGAATGTGGACTTTTGTTTTATGCCAATTGGTTTAATGATCAAAGGCTGATTCTGCACTACAATAGCTGTATTTTTTTCTTATTTTCAGCTGACAGGATCTGAACTCCTTTTTCATATGATTTTTACTGTTTTAGCAAATTATTCCCCCCCACACCAAAAAAAAACAAAAAAAAAAAAAAAAGAAAAAAAAAGAAAAAGAAAGAGAAATAGGGACTTCAGAGAGTTATTCTAATGTAGGAAAGTGAGGGGTTAATCCATTTTATGGGGTAGTCATGTTTTTTTGCTTATTATTCAATATGATACGAGCTTGGGCGAACTCAACCCTATAAACCGGCTTACAAGGTGAGGGAACCCAATAACTTATCAACCCACATTAAGTTTCCCATACAACCGATGTGGGATAAATGTGATCGTAACACAATATTCCAGGTTTTCTTGTGTGTATAATTGGGTAGACTGAATCATACTACTCTAGGATGTGTTTCTTGCCATGGTCAAAGGAAATGCGATTGATGTTGGAAACTTCGGTAATTCGGTTTGGAGGGTCAATCAGTAGTAGTAAACTTTGCTTTGAAAAGAAAGAAGCAAGAAAAAGAACAGAAAGAAGTGATGCAGATACATCACCAAAAGAGGCTTATTTTGAAGGGAATAAGTCTAGGGTTAGTTTATATACATGTTTGGCCTTTGGTCCCATGGGTTTTCAATGTAATAGATCACTCTTATGGACCTAAAGTAGGGGTAAATAGGTTGCATACGGGATTAGCTTCTATACTTAGTTTATTTTCGTATGTTAGTGTTATAAATTGAACCGGTCCAAAACTGGTTTGAACCAGTGGCTCAATTTAAGTGACTCAAATCACTTTTTTTAAAATTTGTTTTCATTATAAGTTGGGTCCACACCTCTCCACGAATTTGAGAGAGGTTGTGATGTGTAATTCATAATTGTCAAGGCATCGCCAAGGCGTCCAGGCGGATCTCTAGGGGCTTAGGCGACTGCCGCCATATTTTAGGGCGCCTTGCACTGGTTTAAATAGTATCAAACTAGGTTCTGGCACTTATTTATGCCAAGCGCCTTGCAATGGTTTAAATGGTATCAGACTAGGTTCTGACACTTATTTATGCCAAATATCATTAAAGTAAATGTTTGATATTATTCATAAATAAGCAAATACCCCCCTATTTGAATCCAATAAAAATAGTTAAAAAATCAAATTCTAAATGGATAAAAAGTCAACTCCCAAGTTCAAGAACAAAAACTGGATTTTTGACGGTAGGTGAAATTTTCAACTTTCTAATGTTGAGTTTTTTGTCAAATCTAAAAATTCCATAAATCTTAATATGATAAAACATTACTAAAAACCCAAAGTGTGGTAAAATATTCATTTGTTTTGATATTTAAAAAAATATTTTCATTCATAGTGATTTTTGACAGCATTCGCACACACCAAATAAGGTTTGACTGGAACATAACTCCTTCAATATAAATCAGATTTAAGCAATCTTGGATTTGTTGGAAAGCTGCTTTTGTGTTCTACCTAATACAAAAAGTCTCATTAAAATCATTTGATCAATCAAATATCTTAGAGAACAATAACATTTCTCTAAATTAAGAGCAGTTTAATTACTTATTGATCAACTAGAATACCGCAAGTAAGAAAGAAGGAAGATGGGAGATCTCAGTCGAAAGAAAAGAGATAAAAAAAGAAATCGTGGGTACGAGAGAGAAAACACCAAATTGGTAACAACCAATATTCCAAAAACTAGGCTGCAGTAAGGACTGCCTCACCCGAACTGGGAACCCCGAGAGTACTGGAATGAGTTGAGGAACTCCCCTCCGACAATGCCCCCTCCTCTCCGGCAGCCCCAACTGCTGCCTATTGCTTTGCTTCATTTCCTGCACCACCCACTACCCCTGCACCAACCTCTTCTCCTCCATACAGCCCTGTCCATGACCTTCGCAACCCACCTTCCATTGCTGCCTGCCCCTCTGCTTCATTCCCTGCACCACCCACTTCCCTTGCACCAACCTCTTCTCCTCCATAAAGCCTTGTCCACGGTCAATGCAACCCACCTTCCATTTCTTGGAGCTCCCTCTTCACCGGCAGTTCCTCTGCCCCCACTGATAGACATTCCCTTCATTTCATCCCTCCTTCCATCGTCGATGATTCCAGAGTTGGCTTCTGCCCCAAGGGTCTGCTAGACGAGGAGCTCTCCAAATGGAAGTGCTTCCTCGTGGGACATTTCCTTGGCTCCCGTCCACCCTTCCATGTCGTCAAATCCTCTTTGCAAAAACAATGGCGTGCGGCAGGGGCTGTCTTCACCTACTTGCTGTCTAGCGGCATCTTTATCTTCAGGTCAAGGTTTAAAGTATTGGTATCGGGTATCGTATCGGTTGGGTGATTTTAAGAGACGTATCGTATCGTTTCGGAGGTACGTATCGAACAATACAAATACGCATAGAAATTGTCAAGATACACATGGAAATACACTTTTGGGACAAAAAATAATATAAATAAGCCATATATAATAAGTGTCATGCATAAAACCTAAAATGGTGAATAATGTATAACCAAACAAGTGCATTAAATTGAAATTGTTATAAAAGATGAAGTTTCTCATATGTTTTAATCGTCTATAGCCCTGAAGAGTATTGGATGATGCAAAGGATGATGTTGTAGCACTTCTTGATTCGTTTTTCAGTTTCAAAGTGTGAAAAACCAAGATTAAATGCAAGATTTTAGACTCTTGGTTGAGAGTTTTCCTTCATTTTTTCGTTAGATTAGGAATTGTATTGAGTCTGTGAGTGAAAATGGCTTTTTTATGGAATGTATCGATGGTATCGGTATGTATCGGTGCGTATCGGTATGTATCGGTGATGTATTGGTATGTATCGAGCCGTATCGGCCGATACGTATCGATACATATTGATACGTATTAAACCACCCACTGAACCCTTTACTGGACGTATCGATGGTATCGATATGTATCGGTCGTATCGTATCGGCCCGTATCGGTCGATACATTTCGATACACTTCGAGACAGTTCATTTAAAAAAAAAAGAGACGTATCGGTATGCATCGTATCGGTATCGACCGATACCGATACGTATCAGTCCCTATCGTATCGTATCGGTCGATACTTTAAACCATGCTTCAGGTTGTCCGATGAATCCGACAAAACTCGAGCCTTGGAGGGTGGCCCATGGCTGGTTGGCAAGAAACAGATCTTCCGTCGGCAATGGGATCATCGCTCCTCTCTCTGCAAAATCAACCTTAAGTCCATCCCCATCTGGGTCAATCTGCCTGGTCTTCCCTTCTACTATTGGTGTGCCTCTGGGCTTAGTATTGTTGGATCGACCATCGACAATCCTCTCTTCTCCGACGAACGCACCAAGAAAATGGATCGTCTTTCCTTCGCTCGTATCTGCGTTGAAATCACTGCAGATGACCCTCCTCCAGATTATGTCACCATCCAGGAAGAAGACGGCCACTCCTTCTCTCAAAGAGTTCTCTACGAGTGGCTGCCTCACTATTGCTCCGTCTGCAAATTGTTCGGTCACCCATCGAAGCAATGCCTCCCTGGCCCTTTGGGCACTAAGGCTCTTTCGAATCCATCGACCTCTGCTTCGGGCCCTTTGGTTGAAGATGCTGCTTGTGTTGATGTCCCTGCAGCAGAGATGCTGGCTGTCGATGAGGAGGAAGACGATGTTGCTACTATTGTGGAAGACGATGCCGCTGCTACGATGGTGATCAGTTGAAGCTGGCTTTCGTGGTCGGTAAAGCTTTGGAGTCTGAAGGTTCTCTGAAACTCTCCTGTGGCCGAAAAAAACAGAGGAACCGTCACCGGAAAAGCCACTGTGACTCCGATGAGGTTCCCAGCCATGGTGAGTCACCCGATGCCCACCTACCACGCAGATCTTTTGACGTTGACCACAACAGATTCGCAGTCCTTCAGAGTCTCGATCCTGGTGCTAACGGTGAAGTCGCTGTCTCGCTTGCTCCTCTCGAGCCCTGGAAGAGCTGTGGTACTGATCTGCGGGCTCCTCCTTCTGATCCATCTGCAAACCACCTTTTGCCTTCGACTTGTACTCCCTTCTCCCCTTTTGTCAACCCAAACAAAACCTTTTCCTCTGATAATCAAACCCTCACCTCGCTTTACATGAGGTCCACAGTTTCCAAAACCAAACATTTGCCCTCTCTACGTGTCCCATCTAACCACCACATCCCCCCTTTTGTCCCATCTCACGTTAACCCTTCCTCTGATAAACCAACTTCTCAGCCAGTCCCGACCCATCAACCCACCCATTTAACCCACTTAAATCGTTTAACCCATCCAGCCCATTTAACTTCTCCCAAAGCCCCTTACCCATCTTGGTCGAACCTTGAAGAACCAGTTCCTGGTCCACCAACTGGTTCCACCAAGGCCCACCCCCCTTCATCCTTGTTTCCTTCCTCCCCCTCCTCCCCTCTAGTTTGCTTTCCCCCTTGAGAGAGTACCGCCTGCGGCCCCGTAGTGTTCCCCCGGGGTCTCGGGTTAGTTCCACCTCTGGCTGGCTGCCCCCTCCCCCCCTTTGCTTATGATCCCTTGGACCATTTGGAATGTCCGTGGCCTAAACGCCCTGGCCAAACAAGCTGAGATTCGCGGCCGTATCAAATCCTCCAAATCCCCCCTTTGCTGCCTCCTTGAAACGAAGGTTCTTGAACCCAATTTGTCTTGCATTTCTTACTCTCTTGCCCCCTCATGGTCCTTCCTCTCCAACTACACACACTCTCTTAATGGCTGAATCTGGATTCTTTCCAAATTCCATATTTCGGTCTCCTCCTCCTCCCCCCAATACCTTCATCTCAGCATTTCTGATCATCTTCACAATCATCTTTTCTTCGTCACCATGGTTTACGCCTTTAATCGTCACCTGGATAGGATCCCCCTCTGGGACGACATCCATTCCATTTCTCTGTTCGTGGGTTCTGCCCCCTGGGGCATGGGAGGCGACTTTAATTTCGTCCGTTATAGTCATGAAAAGTTGGGTGGTTCTCCCATAGACCACCAAGCTGTAGATGCCTTCAATTCTTGTCTCGAGGATTCTAGGCTAAATGACCTTAGATGGGTACTGATCTTTCTTGGCATAATAAGCGCTCTGGCCTCGATAGAGTAGCTTGTAAGCTCTACCGAGTCCTCGTCAATAATCCTTGGCTCTCCTCCCCCTTCCTCTTATGCCTTCTTCGACCTCCCCGGCCTCTCAGACCGCTCCCCCATCTCTCTTTTTGCCCTCCCTTTCTTATTCTTTGGCCCTAAACCCTTTAAGTTTTTTGACATGTGGTCCTCCCACATTGAATTCCTTCCTATTGTTCAAGCCGCTTGGGATCTTCCTGTCCAGTCCTTCTCCTCCCCTCTCCTCGCCTTCTCTAAAAAACTTAAAAATGTCAAATTGGCCGTCAAATCTTGGAACTCTTCCACTTTTGGAAACATCTCCTCCCGTGTCTCCTCTTGTCATGACACCCTCTCCTCCATCCAGTCCTGTCTTCAGTCCGACCCTCTCAACTCCTCCCTCGCTGAGGAAGAAATCCTTGCTGCCTTTGAGCTGTCCTCCTCTCTCTCTCAAGAGGAGAGTTGCCTCAAACAAAAATCCTGGATTAAATGGCTCAAGCTTGGCGACTCGAACACCGCCTTCTTTAATCGCTCCCTCAAAGGCAGATCCAACTCCAACTCCATTCTCTCTTTTACCACCTCTGATGGCTTGGTTCTTTCCTCTGTGGAAGCTATCAAATCCGAAGCTGTGGCCTACTTCACTGGTATCTTTTGCCCCACCTCCACCACCCAATCCACCTTCCCGGATGACCTAATCAACAAATTTGTCCCTTCCCACCTCTTCAACTCCCTCTGCTCCATCCTCTCTGACTCCGAGATTGTCTCTACTGTTCGCTCTCACCAGGCTAGTAAAACTCCTGGCCCCGATGGTTTTAGCATGGGTTTCTTCTCCTTTTGCTGGGACATCATCGGTGCTGAGCTTATTAGTGCCATCGAGAGCTTCTTCTTTAACCACCACCAGATCCAAAGCATCAATCACACTTTTCTCTGCCTCATCCCAAGTCTTCGGGAGCCTCATCCATGCCAGACTTTAGACCCATCTCCCTCTGCAACCTCCTTTATAAGTTCATTGCTAAAATTCTTGCCAACCGCCTCCAACTTGTCATTGACTCCTTATTAACTCCAACCAGCCCGCCTTCATCTCCGGAAGAAGCATCACGGGCAACATCATCCTTTACCAGGAAATTGTTCGAGGCTTCGACCGTAAATCCCACTCGCCTTTACCCGTTTTGAAGATAGATATCCACAAAGCCTTCGACTCCATCCGTTTGGATTTCATCTCCCAAGTCCTTCTAAAGATGTCCTTCCCTCCCACCTTTGTTAACTGGATCCACTTCTGCATCTCCACCCCTCGCTTCTCTGTCATCCTCAATGGCAGCCCAGCTGGTTATTTTACCTCCTCTGTTGGTATCCGTCAAGGTTGCCCCCTCTCCCCCTTCCTTTTTTGCCTTTCCCTTGAGGTCCTCTCTCGTAGTATCCAATCCAAAACTGGCCTCCATCTCATCTCCCCCATCCCCAAATGCAAGCCTACTAACCTGACTCACCTTGCCTTCGCTGACGGCCTCATGATCTTCTCCAAGGCTGACCCCCTCTCCATTGAGTCCATCATGTCTTCCTTTCACCTTTTTCAGGGCATTTCCGGTCTCCGGATTAACCTCCTTAAATCCCAAATCTTCCTTGCTGGTGTCTCCGATACCACCAAAGCTTCCCTCTCCTCCATCACCGACTTTTCCCTTGGCACCTTACCTGTCCGTTACCTTGGCCTCCCCCTCATCCCTGCTAGACTTTCAACCAACCACTGTACCCCCATTCTTGACCTCCTCTGCAAGAGGCAGCAGCTTTGGAAAGCCAAACTTTTATCCTATGCAGGTCGTCTTGAGCTTATCAGATCGGTGCTTCAGTCCTGCTACAGCTATTGGAGCGGTGTTTTTGGCCTCCCAAGGCTACCATAAAGGCTGCCAAATCTATTATGTGTGCTTTCCTATGGAAAGGTGTGGATTCAGCAAGGTTCCTTCACCCCAAGAGCTGGTTTACCATTTACATCCCCAAATCTGAAGGAGGTCTTGGCCTTAGAAGGATCAAAGATATAAACATTGCTGGTTCTATCAAGTTGTTATGGAAGCTCCTCACCAACAAATCCAGCATCTGGACTTCCTGGGTATATGCTGGGCCTCTCCGCAGAGACTCTATCTAGACTGTTAGCTTAGTGTCAGACTCCTCCTGGGTATGGCGCAGAATCCTCCAAGTGAGGCATATAGCCAGGGACGCTATATCTTGCAGGATCGATGATGATTTGCAGACTCACCTCTTGCTTGACAAATGGCACCCTTTAGGTGTCCTAGCTTCCATTGTCAGCTCCTGTGCAATTTATGCTTCTGGATTGGACAGATCTACCCTTGTGGCTTCCATCATCACCAGAGGCCCATGGTCCTCGCCTCCCCCCTCCCCCCTCCCCCCTCCCCTCACAGATCTTTGGAGCTCCCTCCCCCCTATCCCCCTGGTCACTGAGGTAGAGGTGACACCACCTTGTGGCTCCCGTCCTCCTTTGGCAGATTCAGTTCCCACTCCGCTTGGGACATGGTTAGACATAGAGGGACCCCCTGTCCTTGGCATAAAGTAGTCTGGTTTAAAGGGCACATCCCTCGACATAGCCTTACCGCTTGGCGCACCTTAGCAAACTGCCTCCCAACTCAAGCAGTCCTCATTCATCGCCACATGCAAGTCTCTCCCAGCTGTTGCCTTTTTTGGAATGGGCACGAAGATGCAGATCACCTGTTCTTCACTTGCCCCTTTGCTTCCTCCATCTGGAACCGTGTTTTGCGCCACTGTTGACCTGCTCGCCGAAGGCCTCTTTCCAGGGAATGGGTTTGGATTGATATGACATTCGGAGGCAACTCGAATTGTGATTCGGTTGGCAAGCTTGCCTTTTGTGCCACTATCTCTCACATTTGGATGGAGCGTAATCTTAGAAGATGGACGTCCAACTCCCGCTCTTTCGACAAGATTTGGAAGGCCATCTTCTTTGATGTTTCATCTAAAATTAGTTCCCTCCCCCTTGTTGATGTAAAGGATACCCTGAGGAATAGGCTCATTGTTGTCTCCTGGGGTCTTCCTACTTCCTTTTTGCACCCTAGCTAAGTCTCTAGCTTCAGTTTTGTTGGCCCTTGGGCTTGTATCTTCCCCCTCCTTTCTTCGTGATTAAATTTTCATTTATCCAAAAAAAAAATTGCTTATTGATAAGATCATATTTTCTAAGAACAGTATAAACCAAATGTATGTTTTGATTGTTTCAAACTTCTAATAGCTTGCTTCTTCAGTTATGATGTCTTCTAGTTCTATGTTGATTTTTGATGATTAATATTGATTTTTGATTACTTTTTTTTTTTTTTGGATGAATGAAAATTTAATTACGAAGAAAGGAGGGGGAATATACAAGCCCAAGGGCCAACAAAATTGAAGCTAGAGACTAGCTAGGGCGCAAAATGGAAGTAGGAAGACCCCAGGAGACAACAATGAGCCTATTCCTTGGGGTATCCTTAACATCAACAAGGGGGAGGGAACTAATTTTACATGAAACATCAAAGAAGGTGGCCTTCCAAATCATGTCGAAAGAGCAGGAGTTGGACGTCCATCTTCTAAGATTACGCTCCATCCAAATGTGAGAGATAGTGGCACAAAAGGCAAGCTTGAGAACCGAATCACAAATTGAGTTGCCTCCGAATGTCATATCAATTCCTTGGAAAGGGCAAGAGGCCTTCGGCGAGCAGGCCAACAATGGCGAAGAACATGGTTCCAGATGGAGGAAGCAAAGGGGCAAGTGAAGAATAGGTGATCTGCATCTTCGTGCCCATTCCAACAGAGACAACAGCTGGGGGAGACTTGCATGCGACGATGAATGAGGAATGCTTGGGTTGGGATGCAGTTTGCTAGGGCGCGCCAAGCGGTAAGGCTATGTTGAGGGATGTGTCTTTTAAACCAGACTACTTTATGCCAAGGACTGGGGGTCCCTCTATGTCTAACCATCTCCCAAGCGGAGTGGGAATTGAATCTGCCAGAGGGGGAGGGGAGCCACAAGATGGTGTCACCTCTACCTCGGTGACCAGGGGGATAGGGGGAAGGGAGCTCCAAAGATCTGCGAGGGGAGGGGGGAGAGGTGGGGACCATGAGCCTCTGGTGATGATGGAAGCCACGAGGGAAGATCTGTCCAATCCGGAAGCATAAATGGCACAGGAGCTGACAATGGAAGCTAGGACACCTAAAGGGTGCCATTTGTCAAGCCAGAGGTAAGTCTACAAACCATCATCGATCTTGCAAGATATAGCGCCCCTGGCTATATGCCTCACTTGGAGGATTCTGCGCCATACCCAGGAGGAGTCTGGCACTGAGCTGACAGTCCAGATAGAGTCTCTACGGAGGGGTCCAACGTACACCCAGGAAGTCCAGATGCTGGATTTTTTGGTGAGGAGCTTCCATAACAACTTGATAGAACCAGCAATGTTTACATCTTTGATCCTTCTAAGACCAAGACCTCCTTCAGATTTGGGGATGCAAATGGAAGACTAGCTCTTGGGGTGAAGGAACCTTGTTGAATCCACACCTATCCATAGGAAAGCACACATAATAGATTTGGCAGCCTTGATGGTAGCCTTGGGAAGGCCAAAAACACTGATCCAATAAATGTAGAAGGACTGAAGTACCGATTTGATGAGCTCAAGATGACCTGCATAGGATAAAAGTTTGGCTTTCCAAAGCTGCAGCCTCTTGCGGAGGCGGTCAAGGATGGGGGTACAGTGGTTGGCTGAAAGTATAGCAGGGATGAGGGGGAGGCCAAGGTAACGGACAGGTAAGGCGCCGAGGGAAAAGCCGGTGATGGAGGAGAGGGAAGCTTTGATGCTATCGGAAACACCAGCAAGGAAGATTTGGGATTTAAGGAGGTTAATGCGGAGATCGGAAAAGCTCTGAAAAAGGTGAAGGGAAGACATGATGGACTCAATGGAGAGGGGGTCAGCCTTGGAGCAGATCATGAGGTCGTCAGCGAAGGCTAGGTGAGTCAGGTTAGTAGGCTTGCATTTGGGGATGGGGGAGATGAGATGGAGGTCGGTTGGATTGGATACTACGAGAGAGTACCTCAAGGGAAAGGCAAAAAAGGAAGGGGGAGAGGGGGCAACCTGGGTGGATACGAGTTTTGATTACTTAATGTGACTTAATTTTTATTTTTGATGACTTGATGTTGCTTAATATTGATTTTTTATGACTTAATGTGGCTTAGTGTTGATTTTTGATGATATAAGGTACATATTATAGCATACTACATAATGTTAGGAAAGAGGGGTAATAAAAAAAACACTTGAAGGTTGCCTTGTCACCTAAGCGCTTAGGCACCCCTCCAGCGTCTTAGGTCGCCTTGCCGCCTTGACAACTATGGTGTAATTAGAGTTGGCTAAGAGCTTTTAGACTGCTAGGCTGATTAGGATAGCAGACCTTTTGGCCAATATAAATAATAGAAATCATGGGGGTGCTCATTACCATAGTTGTCTAGGTGGCAAGTTGACCCAAGGCGGTGGAGGGGTGTCTAAGCACTTAGGCGACAAGGCACCCAAGTATTATTTTTTATTTAACCTTGTTTCTAACATTATTTATTATGCTACAACAGGTACCTTATATCATCAAAAATCAACATTAAGCCACATCAAGTCATCAAAAATCAACATTAAGTCACATCAAGTCATCAAAAATCAACATTAAGTCACATAAAGTCCTAAAAAATTAATATTAAGCCACATCAAGCCATAAAAAATCAACATAGAAATAGAAGATAACAGAACTGAAGAAGCAAGCTATTGGAAGTTTGAAACAATCAAAATATACATTTGGTTTATATGTTCTTTGAATTGGTCATTTTCAGGTATACCTAGTCTCACATTTGGTTTATACTGTTCTTATAAAATATGATCTTATCAATAAGTAATTAACCTGCTCTCGATTTAGAGAAATGTTCTTGTTCTCTAAGAAATTTGATTGATCAAATGATTTTAATGAGACTTTTTGTATTAGGTAGAATACAAAATCAGCTTTCCAACGAATCCAAGATTGATTAAATCTGATTTATATTGAGGGAGTTATGTTCCGGTCAAACCTTATTTGGTGTGCGCGGCACTGCGCGAATGCTATCAAAACAAATGAATATTTTACCGCACTTATGGTTTTTAGCATTGTTTTACCATATTAAGATTTATTGAATTTTTAGATTTGAGAAAAACCCCAGCATTAGAAAGTTGAAAATTCCAGCTATCACCAAAAATCCAGTTTTTGTTCTTCAATTGGGGAGTTGACTTTTATCCTTTTGGAATTTTATTTTTTAACTATTTTTATTGGATTCAAATAGGAGGGTATTTGCTTATTTATGAATAATATCTTAAGTAAATGAAATAGCAAATATAAAAATATTGTGACACCAATTAAACCAGTTCAAGGCACCCTACAATAAGGCGACAACCGCCTGGACGCCTAGGCGGCACCTAGGCGACACCTTGACAACTATGCTCATTACCTCACAGATTTTAAAATTTTGCTCTTGCAAGTTGCTGCAACTTCTCTTCTCCTTTGAAGAATCGTCTTGTATTTGATCAAGGCTGGTGGGATCAGTGTTTGATCCGATTGATACCTTGTGGTAGTAAGCCCCATAGTTCGAGAACTCGCGAGATCTCGCCGAGTTTCTCAGTTTTTGGAAAAGCCAAGATGATACTGCCTGCGAGTCTCAAAAGTGCAATATCTCGGCGAGATCTCGGTTTCAACCCATTTTTTAACCCACCTACCACTTAAATACCTCACCTAACTCGACAGAACTCGACATATCTCTGCAAGATCTCGGCGAGATCTCGGATCTCGGGTCTAGATCTCGGGTTGATCTAAAGTTGAGGCTTCGAGTTGGAAAAAAAAAATGCACCAACTTAGTCGAGATCTCGACTCGTCTCGGTTTTTCCAAGAGCTGAGTTGGTACCGAGACCTGAGTTTTAGTACCTTGGGAAGCCCAGGTGGTTCGTTGGTGGGATTGGTGTTTGATCTAATCGACACCTTGCGGTGTGAAGCCCGGGTTGTTCTATTGCAGTTCCATTCAAGTATTCTGTCCAAGATCTGATTTTATTCAAGTTTCAAGTTCCAACTTCCAACAAGCTGCTGCCAGAGAATTTCTGCAACAACAGTAAGTTAGAACTGATCCCCATCCCCATTACTCTTCTTCTAATCCTCTCACATCTCAACCCTAGCTATCCCCCCTTTTAATTTTTACTTTTACTACAACAACCATCGAACCTGACCTGTCCACTCATCCACGAAACCCCAAATTCAGACCATATACTCCTCCACCATCAAACTCCACTCGATCCAAAACCTAGCTGTAACCTCCCATTAAAACCCAAATTCCCACCTACTTGAATCAGATCCCATAAACCCTAAATCCTGCACAGACCCAACCCACCGTGAGTTTCTGCCCATACTTGGACTGAACCTCACCCACACACCCAGGAACACTCGATCCAAACCCTAGGCCAAGAATCCCAACCTAAACCCTAGATCCTCCCTTGATTCTCTTTGCAGAAACCCGTAAACCTAAACCTAATTTGCTGTCCAACTCAATTTACACTCTTAAACCTAATAGAACTTAGCGTAACCGTCACTGATAGACTTCCCATCACTAACCTAATATAACCCTACCTTCAAACCCTAGACTCAACCAAACCCTAACCCTAATTTGGCCAATATTCCCAATTTTAGCCTACCCGAGTTTACTATTTCATAGTAGATCCTGGTTACTGGCTTCTAGTTGGTCTCCGACCAATCTAGAACTACATTAAGAAGTTAATAAAATTGAGCAGAAAAAGTGGTCTTATTGGGGTAGGACTTGTAGGAGAAGGTTTCCTACTCAGACTGGGAATAGAAGTCTAATACTATTAGGACCATGGTACTAAATCTCGTTTCGTTTCGGTGTTTCGGTATGACCGAAATTTCCGAGATACCGAAATTTCGTCGAAATATGGTATTTTTCTGTGGGTGTAAAATGCCAAAAATACCGAGATTTCCGAAATTTTCGAAACGAGATTACCGAAATTACCGAGATTTCCGAAACGAGATGACCGAAATTTCCGAAATATTCGAAATATTGCACGTGACACTTTTAGTGACTTTTTCAATATCTCGCGATATATCGTGAGTCCATGATATTTTGTCGATATCTCACGAGATATCGTCGAAATATGGTATTTTTCCATTTCGGATTGGTATCGTATCTCGGACAACTCGAAATATACAAAATTTGGCGAAATAGTGCCGAAATTTCACGAGATTTTGAACCTTGATTAGGACTAGGAAAGAGTAATCCTACTCTTACTAGGACTTGAAAAGAAAAGTCTTAGCAGGAATAAGAAAAGTAGAACTGGAACCCGGGATCAAATCTGTAATTTTCATTTTGGGCCTCCTTTTTGTTCTTTTAAAACCTTCAAGGCTTGAACTTGCATCGACTCCTTGTTGATGCATTATTTTGTTTTCATTAAACATCGTAGTTGTCACGGTGTCTTGGCGACCCAAGGCGTTGGAGGGAGCCTGGACGCAAGGCGACACCAACAAGTCGACCAAGGCACTTGCCTAGGCAATCAAGCGGCCTGGATGTTGACGCCTTGACAACTATGTTTTACTTTACTGAACCATCTCAATCAACTTTCTCCTTACCTTTCTGTGCCTCTTCTAATTTCCCTATGCATTAATTTCTAATTTTACCCTCACTGGTCTTGCACTCATTCTCCTTAACATGGAATAACAAATTGGTTGGTTTACCAAATAGACAAATAGCCATCAGTGAGTGCATAAAAATGTGATTATTTTATTTCTGACAATGCTAAATTTTTGTACTCCCTTAAATAAAGCATGAATATGATATATGCAATCAGAAGTAAATTATCTTCTTATGTGACAAATCTGTTAAAAGTTTTCTGAATTCAGATGAGGTGTATGAGCACCTAAAAGTTGGAATCATTCGCAGATTTTCCTCTCTCTCTCTCTCTTAACACCAGTTTCTGTATTTGCTTTTATTTTTTTTTCGCTCTCTTCATGTATTTTCATTTTTAGCAGATACTGTACGAGATTATTCACTGAATATTATTTAATTGTTGGTGACTGCATTGAGTTTGTGGCAGGATTTAGTTGTTGAAGGGGAGTTGCCTGAAAAATCTACTTGCTTTGGAGGCGTGTTTTATAACTATTTTAGCATAGGTATGTCTTTTTATATTTAATAACAGCTGTATGAATTTCAATATTGAGGGCTTTACAATTGTTGTGAGTAACAAGTACTTCCATATATGCCTTATTGGAGGAATAAGTATCATGTAAGTAATTATATTACATTTTGAGGTGCTTATCCATGGAGACACAATAATGGAATAGAGTGGGAGTATGGAAAAGGGGAATTAAGTATTTACATAATTTTTATTGTCTTTAAATGTCATGTGACAGGCTGAAATGCATAGGTGTATGTGTAAAAGAGAATGTGTCTTTTTGTGGGTTGCAACGATTTTTTGCATGGTTAAGAGAATCAGAGGGTTCTGTTCTGAACCTCGCACCATACTCTAGAGCATAGGCTCCAAGGATGGTTTCGGAGTTTTGGTTACTGAGGTTAGATATTAACTTCATAGATTTGATCTTTGAAAATGTCTATAGAATGAAGTTTCTGACTTTTATACATTCGATTCGAGGTGGAAACCTGTTTGTGTTTGAACCTTAATTGAATTTATTCAGGAGTAATTTTAAGTTTGCCATTGCTTTTCCCTGGTGGTTATCTCATATGCCCTTTTAGTTGGAGGGACTACTTTTAAACTTGTGATGGGAGGCTTCTGGTGCTTGTGGAGTTTCATGAATGCCTCCTCACTTGCACTCGCACAATGTGCAGCTGGTTGGGCTTGGTCCTAGACAGATTTTGAAATTTCTATGAAATATTTTGGTTTCGACAGTTGTCGAAATGAAATGGCATGTGAAATGAGGGGTCTTCAATTACTTGGTTTTTTCATCGAAATGGACCATATTTCAGTGCCATTTTGGCCATTTCAGTCATTTTGGTGCCATTTTTCGCTGGTATATTTTGGTTTCGACCAGGATTAAAATTCAGTCAAAATTGAAATCTTGCTCCTTGGTCCTAGGTGGGTTGCCCACTCCCCACATTGAATCCTATAATCCTCTCTTGTACTGACAATTAATGCAGTTTTCTATCAGAGAAAATTTCAAATCAATCTGAGATGAGTGTAGATGAAGGGAAAAAGGGCAGAGAAGTGTAGGAGGATATTATTGAAGGTGAAGGAAAAGAAAAAAGAAAAGGGAAAGGAAATAATTGAACAAATGGGGGAATGGGGGGGGGGGGGAGAGGAGGAGATGAGAGAATGGAAATCTTCCATTTCTCCCTGTTTTGAAAGAAGAAAGAGTATTTGTATTAATATCATCAAAACAGCCAAACTGTACACTGTAGGTGCTGTACACTTGCTAAAAGTCCACGTTCGGACCCTCTACAAAAGTATGCCTCCCATCTTTTTGTTTTTTTTGAGGGGGGTGTTCTGAATGGAAAATTTATATTAATGAAAGAAAACAAGAAAGATTGCAATAGCCTGATAGGCTAGACAAGGGACAGATGCCAAACCAGAGAGACAAAGCAAACATAAAAAGATGATACGGTAAAAGACGGGGAGAAACAACTAACAAAAAGGAGGATACATCTAAAGTCCAGGGTAGGGGAGAAAACAAAAAACTAATGGATGATACGTCAAAAGCCAAGGGAGAGCAAATAATAATCAAAATCATGATGATACATCAAAAGCCGGGGGGGGGGGGGGGAGGTGATAAGAGGAAGATCCCAAGAAGAGGCAAGAAGCAGGATGCCTATTTCAAACAATGTCTGGGCATACAAAACAAATGGGTTATTTCTTTCACATCAAACATGATGAATCATACCATTAAAAGCCAACTTACCAATGGTGTCACAAGATGATTTACCACTAAAGTTTTTCAATATCCATCGCCATTCGCTGCTGAAAGGAAAGATAGATCTTGGTTGAGGTCAAGATTTTCTAAGAATACCTTCTCGGACTGAATTGGGGAAAGGGCAGGAGAAGAAAATGTGGTCTACACTTTCCAAGGAATTCTAACGAAGGAAACAGTTAAGGATTGACAAATTTCTCTGAACAAGAAACTCCTGAGTAGGAAGCGAATTGGTCATAGGTCTCCAAAAAGTAAAAACAAACAACAACAACAACAATAAACTCAGCCTTATCCCAACCATAGTTTAAAATCTCGCGATATCTCGGTATCTCGGGCTGGTCGAGATGGCCGAAATATCCAAAATATACCGAAATATCGTCGAAATATGGTATTTTTCTGCCATATTTTGGCACTCCATCTCGGTGGGGGGTTTTTGGCCATATAAAGGCCTAATACTTCATGTACATCCTTATTTAAGCTAAATAAACGCATTTAAACCTTCATATTGCAAAAAAAATGAACTCAAAGTGGTGTTTTGGGTTTGCACCCTTGAGTGACAGTATACTGTGAAATCCAATGTAAATTTGAACTTTGGAACTTGTGTGATTTCAGGTTTCAGTTCTGTATCTATGGTTGCCTTGATACTGTGGGCTGCATCAATAGAGGATGCAGATCAACTCCTCGACTCACCTATGGAGGATTCCAGGGAGTTTTCACAGCTTGCTATTCTGGAGTCTGAGTATCCTACTGGTACCTTGCACCAGAGCTATCTGTGTTAGATTTGCTGGCTCGAGCGCATGCAGAATCTTTCCATTTCCTAATCCAATTGTAAGTTGTAATCTGTCCTTGTGTATATTTATATAATATTGATCAATTAGTATATATAGGGGTAGTATGGTAATTTGCATCTGTGGGACCCACGTCCCCAGTGGGGAATCCAGTTCCCTGTAGTTTACCCCAGTTGGATTCCCCCTGGTGTCATATGACGTCATCTTATAGTTAATATAACTAATTAACTAGTTAATTCTAATTAGAAATACTTATAAAAAACTATTTTAAAAATCTGTTTTTAATTAATTAGGCAAACATGACTAAGTAGAAGTTCTATTATATAAACATCATTAGTTAGTATTCATTTATTCATTATATAACTAAGAGGATCGATCCAGCCTAGAACCTAGGAGAAAAGAGAAGAAGAAGGGAAAAGAGAGGCATACCTTGGAGATTTGATCTTGGGTTTGAGTTGGAAGCTTGGATCTCCATTAAAGACCTTGGAGCATAAAAGCAAGGCTGCCATCTATCAATTCCTACCGCTGTATCAGGTAGGCCATGAATCCCTGCCGTATTCTTCCTCATCTTCTTAATTCTCTATTACCTAATTGGGTCTTAAACCCAGTTCAACCATTAAACCATAGAATTGATAGGTTTAATTAACCAAATCCTCTGTTTTATCCCTGAATTGGACCAATTTATGGTTCTGGCTGTGATGTAACCTGTATATTACATGTTATTTTTCAATTCACAACTGAATTATACAATCTATTAACCCTAGGATGGTAAATTAGGGTTAATTAACTAAAACCCCCAAATTACTTTATGGATTTTGTAATAAACTATCAAATTCAATTGACCCACCTTAGTTTAGGTCCAAAACCTAAAATTGGGAGCTTGCATGTCAAGATCCAAGAAGTACAGACAAAAGCCCGAACTTTGACTTTTGGACCGGATGGAGTTGCAGGCTTGCAACCGGTCGACCGTAGGGTTTTGGCTTTGAATCCGGTTCTAGATTTTAACCCTCTTTTGAAACCTAATGCTTGGGTTTTGACCTAGGAGTCTTCCTATTTCTAATTTGTGATGTTTTGTGTTAATTAGGGCTGTGTAATCCTATTCTTTGTGTGGTTTATCTCGAGTATTGGAATTTTGCTGGGTTAGACTAGTCTGTTATCTCAGGTAAGGGAAATTTGAACTTAATTTGGTGTGTTTGTGAACTTAATTGTTATTTGTTAGGTATGCCATATAATGCATCATCACTACAACTCAGATCATCTAGTTTGATAGCTTTTACTTCTTTGCATTTGATGCATTTGCATATTGCATTGCACTTAATACTGTACTTGGAACTGTATGAATGATGATGATGTTAATGGTTAGCTTATTATTACTCTTATTGATACATATGCCATCATGTTAGACTGCATATGGTTAGGATTGACATAGCCCAGTACTACGTCCCTTACCAACAGGGGAGAGGTGTTGGATAACCCGTGGTAGGTCTGAAGGGATGATTCCGGAATGCATTCATTGTCCCATTACCGAAGAACATTACAGGTGTGGGAACAAATAGTAGGGTTAGTCACTGGGGGTCCTTTAGCGTCAGATGTATGATGCCTGAGCTGCCGGGTCTCCACCGTAGTAGAATGGTTTCGCTCTGGTGACCGACGTCTGGTTATGTGTTTCCGGGACCGAGGCTAGCATTTTATTACAGTAGTACTTATACCTCATGTGACCAAGTATCCATGATAGGAGCATGTTTATTTAGGTCATTCGTCATGGACTATCTGTATGTGCTTGTATGTTTTTCCTAATTTCGTTACTGGGCTCAGTGGAGCTCACCCTTGTGGATCCTCATATTTTTCAAATGATATTATTGCTGGTGTTTCTGTTGGAGTCTCTTCTGCTCAGGACACTCCTTCAGCTCATGGAGTTGATACTCCTCTTGTGGTGGGGCACGATATCTCGTGCTCGTGTGATGACTGCACGTTCTCTTGAATTGCCTGACAGATCAGGCTATCTTCTCCTTTTCTTCCATTCCTCTGTGGCTTTCAACGTAGGCATCGAATGATTGGGATTAATAACCAACATAGTTTTCTCTTTGAATCCTTAACCTGTATGCAATAGTTTCAAAATTGTTTTCCCTTGGAAATGATAAAACTTTTGCATATTAATCTTTTATTTTGATTGGTTCATTTTTCACCGTTATACTGCTTTCTTTTTTCCCCTCTTTAGTTCTACCAAGTACCAATAAAATATCTTTCACTCCTTTTGTGTTGATAAATTTTTTTAAATTTGCTATAATACAGGAATGGATGCGCAAGTTGCTTATGGATTCCACCATTTACGTAATGAGAAACCATACCTTGCACTTAGTCCTATAGCAAATAAGGTACATTTGTTTTTTTGGTAGTTTCTCAATTTGCCTCTGTTCTTGCTCCAGAAATTGTTAAGGCTATTGTTCCTGTCCATGTTGAAATCAGGGTGAGAATTCACTAGACAACTTCAGATTATGTGATTGGGTCTAAGCCATTTTTCTTATGCATATACATGCATCTCCAATGCATCTCCCAAAAAAAGAAAAATAAAAAAGAATTCTGTTTTGAACTCGAACTTTGTGGTCATTGGACTCTCTTATGTGGCATCAATATAAAGTCAAAGACAGCCATCATCTCACAGAAAGCATGTCTTGCTCATGTGGAGGAGGTTATTATGATGTGTTTTCATTTTTCAAGCATCTGGTACTGTTGTCTGACTAGATTAACAAGTTGGGTGAAAAGATGGTGGGATATGTCATCTGTCTCTCTCTCTCTCTCTTTCTGATCAGCAACAAAAAGGAAGATTTATTAAGTTGAGGCATGTGTTAATATACAACTTTGCTCTCTCCATCACTCACCCTAATTTTTTTTTTTTTTTTATAATTTTCACACCTTAATATGTCACATCAAGTGACTTATTTATCAGTTTATGCACTTACAATCTGGACAACTTAGTCGAAGTGGCTTATAGAAATTAATTGAATCATTATAGCTACTTCAAGTCATTTCCTGGTAACAGTCTGTTTGGGCAGAATGGATACTTTAAGGTAAAAGTATCTGTGTAAGACTTAAACTGGGACTTAATTTGATAGATCTGCTTGGGTATCCACTTCTATCATTCCTTTTTGGGGTTTGCCTTGGAAAAGTAGGGAACTTTTTTTGGTAGCCTATTTAGTGCTGAAGCAAAGTTTCAAATTATGGTCTATAAAGTATTTGAGCTATGATGGTCACATATGTTTCTGATAAAGTTTCGTTGTTCATATGCCCGTCGATCTCTATTAAGAGTAAAATGCTATCATCAATGCTAAGCATATGCAAGTTAACTGTATTTGATAAGGAATCATATTTATTGTTGATATGTACTCCATATGTGGAAACTAGTGATCAGCCTGCTGAGTGGTGAGTGGTGACATTCTCACTCAAATTACTCTTCGTCAACTCGATATTAATTTGCACGGGGGAAGAAAGTTATTTACGGAATTGGTCCATACAAAGAATATATTTGAAGGTGGACACTAACTATAAAGTTGTTAGGGCATCACCTAGGCAACACCAAGGCATTTGATGAAATCTTAGAAAATGGGAGAATGACTTGTGTCAATGAGACACAGGCCAGCTTTATTTATAATGAAGAATAGAAAATTCTAGAATCAGTACAAGACCGAAATACCCCTATTGACAATTATACCCTTGTACCCATATTACAACACTCCCCCTCAAGTTGGTGCATAGATGTAAATCATGCCCAACTTGCTAACAATAGAACTAAACAACTTAGAACTTCGCCCTTTGGTAAGAATATCCGCAAGCTGATCATCAGAGGGAACGATAGTAATGCACATCTGACCACTGTCAAGTTTCTGCTTAATGAAATGACGGTCTATCTCCACGTGCTTTGTTCGATCATGATGAACAGGATTGTGAGCAATTCTGATTGCGGACTTACTGTCAGAGTACAATCGCATAGGTAAATCAACCTCAATTCCAAGGTCTTGCAACAACCCTTGGAGCCAAAGAGCCTCACAAATACCTTGGGCCATAGTCCGAAACTCAGCCTTTGCACTGGAACGAGCAACAACTGGTTGCTTCTTGCTCCTCCAGGTAACAAGATTTCCTCCAACATAAGTACAGTAGCCAGAAGTAAAACGCCTGTCATCAGGAGACCCAAGCCCAATCTGCATCTGTATATGTTTCAACCTTCATGTGTCCATAAGGAGAAACCGAAATTCCTTTTCCAGGAGAAGCTTTCAAATATCTCAAAATTCTGTGGACAACATCCATATGTGTAGAGTAGGGGTCATGCATATACTAGCTTACCAGACTTACTGCAAAGGCAATATCAGGACGAGTGTGTGACAAGTAAATCAGATGTCCTACTAGTCTCTGATACTGCTCTCTATCAACAGGTTCCCCTTCTTTGGACCGAAGGTGACAATTAGGCTCTACAGGAGTGTCAGCTGGCTTACATCCCTACATACCTTTCTCAGATAATAAGTCCATGGTGTACTTTCTTTGGGATAAAGAGATTCCTTTGGTAGAGTAGGCAACCTCAATACCCAAAAAATACCTAAGCTTACCCAGATCTTTGATCTGAAACTCAATACCCAGAAATTTCTTCAAAGCATCAATCTCCTCCTGGCTGCTCCCTGTGATGACAATGTCATCAACATACTCTATCAACATAGTCACATATGTGGTAGTCCTTTTAATAAAGAGTGTGTGATCTGTATTGCTTTGCTTGAACCCAATGGAGACCATTGCTTTGTAGAACCTACCTAACCACGCCCTAGGAGATTGTTTCAACTCATAAAGAGCTCGATTGAGCTTACACACCTTCCTTGAGTCTTCTGACAATAAAAACCTAGTGGACTATCCATGTAGACTTCTTCAGCCAATTCACCATGTAAAAACACATTTTTCACATTAAGTTGGAATAAGTTCCATCCCTGATTTCCAGCATAAGACAGGAGAACTTTCACTGTATTCATCTTAGCTACTGGAGCAAACGTCTCCTGATAATCAATCCCCTACATCTGGGTAAAGCCTCTAGGAACCAGCCTGGCTTTATATCTCTCAATACTTCCATCAACCTTGTGTTTGACAGCAAACCCATTTACCCCCTACAACTTTCTTTCCCAGTGGACTCTGGTCCAAATCCCACGTGTTATTTTTGCCAAGGGTTCTCATCTCTTCCTCGATAGCTTCTTTCCAATCCGAATGTGCCACTGCTTCCTGCCAGGAGTTAGCAAGAGAAACAGAGGATAGGGAAGCAAGAAAGGTCTGGAAACTAGGAGACAATGAGTCATAAGAAACCACATTAGAAATCAGGTGATGAGTGCAACTGCATTTACCTTTCCTAACAGCAATAGGAAGATCTAGAGTAGGATCATAACGAGGAATAGATGGAAGCTTACCAGGGGTTCAGAGTTAGTAGAACTTGGAACCGTTTTAGTCAATCTTACAAGAAAGATGGTAATATGCCTGTTTTGGTTGAGCTTTCTCTTCCTGGCGTATATCTGAAGTGACTCATCTCCCTTAACCATTTTCTCCTTCCCTAGCAGCCTAGCTGAATGGTAGTTTTATTAGGCACAGGAGACACAGGAGTCTCCCCTTGAATAGAAACCTCACTTGAGCTTTGCAGCTGTTCCTGATTAGTAACCCCATCCTCAAGAATATCTTCTTCCCATGGTGGAGCTATAGGAATTTGAAGGACCTCTTCCTGGTGAACAGACTCCCCCTGAAGAGGGACTGGGTAGAAAGGAACATCTTCCTGAAAAACAACATCCATGGAAACAAAAATTTTCCGAGAAGAAGGATGATAGCATTTATATCCTTTTTGGGTAGTAGGGTAGCCCAAAAAAATACATGTAAGACCTCGAGGAACTAATTTCCCATGGACATGGTGCTTACGAACAAAAGTAACATAGCCATAGACACGAGGAGGGACAGGGAAGGTGATAGTACCAAGAAGAGTTTCGATGTGACTCTTATTATTTAGGACACGTGAAGGCATCCTATTAATGAGAAAAGTAGTAGTGGTTACAACATCGCCCCAAAAACGAACATGAACATTCATAGCAAACATGATGGACCTAGCAAGCTCAAGAAGATGACGGTTTTTTCTCTCTGCGAGTCTATTTTGAGGTGGAGTATGAACACGGGATGTTTGATGGATGATCCCATGGGCAGAAAAATAGGACTGAAATGTCCCAACCGAGTACTCAGTACCATTATCAGACCGAAGATTTCTGATTTTACCATCAAACTGAGTAGAAACGATATGGGGAAAATGCTGAAATATAGAAAATCCATAACTCTTCTGTTGCATTAAATAAACCCAAGTTGTACGACTAAAACAACCAATAAAAGTCACAAACCATCTATAACCAGAAGAAGACACCACACGGGTAGGGCCCCACATATCAGAATGAATTAAACTAAAAGGAACGATACTACGATTATCCGACACAGAATAGGTATTTTGAGTTTGCTTTGCAAGAATGCAAGCATCACAATGAAAATTATTTAAATTACATAACTTAGTAAAACTAGGAAATAAACTAGAAAGAGTTCTCAAGGGTGGGTGTCCCAAACAAGGGCTTTCAAAGCAGATCCTGGGAGAGAAGCCACGGTAGATAACGTAGTAGGATGCTGCTCTAACAGGTACAGGCCATCTTCCATCTTACCACATGCAATCGTACTGCCCGTTTCCAAGTCCTGAAATACACAGTGAGAAGGAAAGAAAATCACCTTACAATTGAGCTCACATGTAATACTACTAATGGATAACAGGTTAGTTGAAAAATTGGGAACATGAAGGACAGAAGATAATGTAAGGGATGGGGAACAATGAACAACACCCTTTCCATGTATAAGGGAAAAAGAGCCATTAACAACCTGGACTTTATGGTTAGCAGCTAATGGAAAATACTGGGAAAAATTTTTAGGAGAGCTCGTCATGTGATCAATAGCTCCAGAGTCAATGATCCAAGAAAAAGATTTGACAGAGGAGCTATGACCACAAAATGAAATACCTGTGGAAGGATTGTCAGATTAAGGTGCAGTAGTGGTAGAGGCAACATTGGAATGGGCCGAAGGTGCTGAAGTAGTAGATTCCAGTCTTGAAATTAAACTCCGCAGGTGACTCATCTCATCGGTAGAGAGGGGTATACTAGAGGAAGTATCCTTAGAGATCGACTGGTGGGCAGCATTGCCTCTAGTTCTTGGCAGACCATGCCCACGAGGCTCAGGTGGACGACCACGGAGTTTCCAATAAGGATCCTTGGTGTGGCGTTCCTTCCCACAGTAGTCACATGTCACAGGAGGGTGACCAATAGGGGCAGCAGGACCACGATTCTGGACCCCAGATGAGCCAGCAGAAGCAGAAGAAGTCATAGTTCCTTTAGAGGGAGCAGTATATAGGGCGACACGCTCCACAGGTGGAGGGTGCACCATAGCATCACGCCGGCTTTCTTCAGAGGCCACAATTGCATAGGCCTGTGCAAGGGTAGGAAAGGGATCCTTATTCAAGACATGAGCACGGATGGGATCATACTCCATATTCAGCCTTGCCAAAAAATCGTACACCTGAAGCTTTTCTTCCCATTAGCGATAGGCTATAGTGTCAGCTTGACAGATGGCAGTAAACTTCCCACAAAAATCTAGGGTCATCGAGATCCCATTTATCTTGGGCCTTCCCTGCAGTAGTTGGACGAACAGAGGTACCCGTCAGATGGCCTTTCAATCCACGGGAACCAACAACAAGCGAAGCAGACCTCGACCACATGAGGTAATTATTGCCATCGAGTTTAACAGAATGGATCTGAAAGGTAGGGAAATCCTTCTCATGGTGCACAAAGGACCCTCCTTGTCTAGAAGAAATGGCAAAATTTTCATCGTCAGACATGTCCGCAGAGAAAGGCATAAAAAATCACAAGGCTTCACGCAGAGAAGCAGCACATAAAAAAATTTCCAAAATAAGCGGGAGATTTAGCACATAGTGGATGGGAAAAAAAGCCCTTGGTGGGATACACTCACCACCAAGGGAGGCAGAAAAAGAGAGGCAGGGAAAGAGAACCCTTCGGCTGTAGGTGGTGGCAGAAAAAGAAGAGAGGCGGAAAAAAGGCAAAACAGGGAAAAAAAAAAACGAGAGAGAAGTGGGGCTGTAGGCTAGCGAGAAGGAAACCAGGAGAACAGCTATAGATATTACACCATCAACAGAGAGTTCTGCTCTTGTTTCTAGCTCCCACAGAGACTGAAAAAGTCGGTGAAGAAGGCCAACTCGTGGAGATCACCGTGAGAGGTTCAAATGTGATCACTGTGGCAAGCTTGGACACACCAAGGACAGGTGTTGGGATCTTCATGGGTAGCCCCCTAGTATGCATGGTGGTTCCTCTAGTGCCCGTGGAGGCAAGCAAGGGGGAGCTAGGGCTTACTCAGTGACATCCGAGTCTGAGACATCTGGACCCCAACCTGCTCCTGATTCCCTTTCACAGGATGATATTGCCACCCTCCGCCGGATGATGTGTCACCTTGGAGGGTCAGCTACTGGTTCTACTGCACCTTTTTCTCTTGTTCATACTGATGTTTGGGGACCTTCTCCTACTACTTCTTTATCTGGATTTTGTTATTTTGTTTCATTTGTAGATGACTATTCTAGGTCTACTTGGAATGTTTTGTTGAAACAAAAGAGTGATGTTCGTGATGCTTTTAAGGATTTCTATCAACTTATCCATACTTAGTTTGGTACTCGAATCCAAAGTGTTAGGTTTGATAAGGGGGGTGAGTACATGTATCGGGGGGGGGGGGGTTCCAACAGTTCTTTACTGATAATGGCATCATCCATCAACTGGCTTGTGTTGACATCCCCCAGCAAAATGGGGTGGTTGAGCGAAAAAACCGCGTTTGCTGGAAATCACCAGGGGTCTTCTCTTTGGCATGCATGTGCCTAAGACTTTCTGGTCTAATGCCCTTCTTACCGCTGCCTTTCTTATTAACCGGATGCCAACCCCACTTCTTCGCTCCAAATCCCCCCTGGCTCTTCTTTCTCCTCAATCCTCAATTTTCTCCTTGACTCCAAAAGTCTTTGGTTGTGTTTGTTATGTTCATGTCAGCAAATCAGCCCGCACCAAGCTTGATCCCACAACTCTCAAGTGTATCTTCTTGGGCTACTCTGATTCAACCAAAGGGTATAAGTACTACCATCCTCCTTCCCGAAAATGACTTCTCTCCAAAGATGTCACCTTCTTTGAGTCTATTCCCTATTTTTCTTCCTCTCACCATCCTATTCAAGGGGAGAGTACTAGCATTGAACAGGATGCTGATGTCATTCATTTTCTATCTCCCTTACCTACCCCCACTTCCGCATTCCTATTTGATATTGGAAAGTACAAAGAAGTGGATGTTGGTGATGATGCTGATGGTGTTGTTGATATTGATGCTAGTAGTGGTGGTGATGCTAGCAGTAAAAAAGAATACAAGGGAATAAGATTCAAAGAAGATGGTGTATTCACAAGAGGTGAATGCTTGTTGAAGGGAAAAGGAAAGCAACCATGGTATAAGTAACCCTACCAAAACCCCTCTTTGGATCCACATCCTCAATCTCATCCTCCTCAGTTAGGTAATTCTTCTCCTTTTGAATTAGATCTTCCCATTGCTATGAGAAAGGGGAAGAGAGCCTGTATTAACCCTATAGCCTAGTTTGTTTCCTTTGACTTTATCTCTCTTACAGGTATTGTTTTTTCCACTGCCCTTGAGTCTTCTTCCATTCCCACAAATGTTACAGAGGCCTTATCTGATCCAAAATGGATGTAAGCAATGTCTGAGGAAATGGTGGCTCTGGAGAAGAACAATACTTGGACACTAGTTGATCTTCCCAGGGGGAGAACTCCAGTTGGATGCAAATGGGTTTATACAATCAAGTATAGATCCGATGGTATAGTAGAAAGATACAAAGCTAGGCTGGTTGCAAAAGGTATAGTCAGGTGTATGGCATTGACTACCAGGAGACTTTTGCTCCTGTAGCCAAGCATAACTCAATTAGGGTTCTTCTTTCAGTGGCTGCCAATAAAGATTGGCCAATGTACCAATTAGATGTGAAGAATGCATTTCTTCATGGATATTTAGCAGAAGAAGTGTACATGCAGCCTCCACCTGGTTTTAAGTGTGCCTCAGCTGAAGGGAAAGTATGTCTCTTGAAGAAAGCTCTCTATGGCCTCAAGCAGTCTCCTAAGGCCTAGTTTGAGAGATTTAGATAAGCCATCCTAAAGAATGGGTATTATCAGAGTCAAGCTGACCACACCTTGTTTTTCAAGAGAGGTAATGGCACAGTTACAGCTCTCATTGTCTATGTTGATGACATTGTGGTAACTGGGAATGATGTTGCGGAGATAAACAGCTTGAAGTCTTATCTGGCTAAACAGTTTGAGATCAGAGACTTTGGACTCTTGAAATACTTCTTGGGTATTGAAGTATCTAGATCACGGAGATAAACAGCTTGAAGTCTTATCTGGCTAAACAGTTTGAGATCAGAGACTTTGGACTCTTGAAATACTTCTTGGGTATTGAAGTATCTAGATCAAGGAAAGGAATCAACATCTGCCAAAGGAAATTTGTCTTGGATTTTTTAAAAGAGACAGGCATGATAGGGTGCAAACCAGCAACTTCCCCCCATTGATCTGAATCATAAGCATGGTGATGAATGTGGTTCTGCTCTTATAGATGCAAGCAAGTACTAAAGATTAGTTGGGAAACTAATCTTCCTAACTAATCTATCTTTCTTTGACTCGACCAGACATCTCTTATGCAGTTGGAGTGGTGAGTCAGTTTATGCATGTTCCCAGGAGTGGACATCTAGATACGGTGTATCACATCATTAGATACTTGAAATCCGGTCCAGGAAAAGGCCTTCTATTTGCCGGGCATGACCATTTGCAGATGGAAGGCTACATAGATGTCGATTGGGCTGGTTCAATATCTGACAGGAGATCTACTTCTGGGTACTGTACCTTTGTGGGTGGTAATCTAGTTACCTGGACGAGCAAGAAACAACCAGTTGTAGCTAGATCCAGTGCAGAGGTTGAGTTTAGGGCCATGGCTCATGGAGTGTGTGAGCTTATTTGGCTAAAAAAACTTCTTCAAGACTTGAGTTTTGAGGCTGAAGGGCCAATGAGACTTTATTGTGACCATAGTTATCAAGGCGGTAAGGCGACTACGGCGTTTGAGGGTCTTCCTAAGCGCCTTGGCGATAGGGCGGCCGTAAGGCGTCGCCTTGGCGAACAAGGCGTTATAGTGTTATTTTTTTTATATAACCATTTTATTCGGCACAAATAGCATATTAAAAATTATATAATTCTACTTTTTTGCCAAATAAATATTAAAGAGTCAAACCAATGCAAGATATTCATCCAAAAAAACAAATTAACAAACTAAGTTCATCATATTATCATAGGTATAATAGCAATATAACATATAAATATGAAAGTATGAAACAACATTATAAATTATTAAATATAAAGCATAAAGGGTTGGTAAATTATTATACTTACCTCTATGATGCCAAAATGAGTGCTTAGGCAGTAGGCCCTAAGGTCATCCACTATATTTCTACTCATGTGACCCTGTCAATCAATACTCAATAAAAGAAAACATAAAATAACCTAAAATAGTAAAATGCCAAAATTAAGTAATCATTAAAGCTTAAACATTCAAATACTTAAATTGAAGAAAAGTCTAAAAAAAACCATCCAAATTCCAATACAAATTGTTTAACAAGTACTTCACTACTTCAAATTTTACTCCCAATTAAGTATATTCAAATCATCTTCTTCCTCCTGTTCATTGCCCACAACATTACTTTGTATACCAAAATCATCCTCAACATCTTCATCATCACGCACATCCTCTTGCTCCAACTCCAACCCGAACTCCAGTTCGTTATCTAAAGACTCCTCACGGACCCTACTGCGCCGTGAATAAGAGGCTAATGCTGGAGCCACTCCACTGGTTGATGGTCCAGACCTCCTTGCTCTATTGGTGCCATGAAACGATGAAGATGCTCCAGAAACTGTTGATACAGTTCTCTAAGTGAGATCATCCCCAGGATGAACTAATTCATCATCTGATACGCCAGTCATCCACTCACTACTCCAATCTAGATCATCAAGCACCAGTGGATTAGAATTTCTGGATTGTTCCCTTTTCTCTTGGAACCTTACTTGAAGACGGCGATTATACTGGATGTAGATAAGATCATTTAAACGTTGATGCTCTAACCTATTCCTCTTCTTGGTGTGAATCTGAAGAACAATTAACAATATACAAATATCACTTTTATTCCTTAAATCATTCTTTCATAAAACTACACAAAAAACAAAAAATTAAAATTAAAATTAACTTAGTACTAAAGTACTCAGTTACTCACAAACTCAAATATGCTCCAATTGCGCTCACAACCAGAGGATGAGCAACAAAGGCCAAGTAAGCGCCTTGCAAGCTTTGTAAGCTCAGGTGTAGAGCTTCCATGTTTTTCCCACCAAACGACTATAAATATATGTATAAGAAAAAATATAGATTAAATTAAAATCAACATACAAAATACAAAGTACAAACAAGTGAAACAACTAAACAATATAAATTAAAAAGAAAATTACTTACTAGGATTCAACTTGTCCCTTTGTCTAATTGCCATCTCCTTTGCAAAACTTCCATTACTTCTAGTATAAGCAGCAGATTGTGCACTGATCTTGTCTTGCAAGGTTGTATCAGGCACCATCCCTGTAAGAATATCATTAAAGGCATCATTTGCTTTATGCATCAAGGAGTTGACTACAGATTCATCTGATTCCTTCTTAATTGCACTAAAGTACTTGCTTGGATTGAGGAGAAATGCAGCCAAATATATTGGTCGCTCCATCTGACTTGTCCAACGCCTATCAATAATTTTTATGATCTTCTTCCATTTTCTTTCTATGCCCTTAAAATTTGATTTTATGTTCTTTGCCTCTTCTATTGCAATATATACTTCAGGCAATGCAGGCCTCTTATCTCCATCTACTGTCCTCAATACTTGAATAAGAGGCAATGATGCTCTCAAGCAATCTTGCACACCATTCCAGAAAGGTGTGGAAAGAATTATTTCAACAATTTGCTTCCCTGCCTCTGTATGTGACAACTTAGAAGTGTCCCAGTGATCAGAAAGAAATAATTTCCTCAAATTATCCTTAGGTTTCAATAAGCTCTGAAGTGTTAAAAATGAAGATGCAAATCTGGTTGCTCCAGCCCTCACTAAGTCTGCTCCTCTTGTATGTACCCTTATAGCTTCAAGAAGGCGAGTATGCCTATAGATGAAGCTAGTAATTTTTCTCCCCTTCAATATCACAGGCCTATATGTTTTTATATTGCCTATCTCCTCCATCATAAGGTCTAGACAATGAGCTGCACATGGAGTCCAATACAACTTTTTTCTTTTCTCCATTAATAACCTTTCAGCAGCAACATAATTGGAAGCATTATCAATGACCACTTGAACCACATTCTCCTCTCCTATCTCCTCAATCTTACTATCAAGGAGCTCAAATAACATTTTTGCATCTTGTATTTGACTTGATGCATCCACAGACCCCAAAAAGAATGTCCCCTCTATACTATTGACAAGAAAATTAATTAAGTGCCTTCCTTTCTTGTCTGTCCACCCATCAGACATGAGAGTGCACCCTTTCTTCCAAGAGATTGTGTGTTTCTTTTTTATTTCATCAATTTTCTCTTTCTCAGACTTCAATAGAGGAACCCTATAATCATGAAATGAAGGGGGCTTGAAACTTGGCCCATACTGTCCAATTGCCTCAACCAACTCCTCAAAGCTCCTTAGCCTCAAGGCATTGAATGGAACACCGCTTTCATCAGCCCACCTTGCAAAGTAAGAATGAAGTTTATCTCTTTCCTCCTTTGATCTCATACGGTTCTCCATTGTAGTTTGTTGGGGACCTTTACCGTGCCTTTCTGCAACAACCTCTACAGGAGTCCGCCTCTTGACATGAGCAGCCATGGGACCCCTTACTTGTTGTTTGACTATGGTTTGAATGACAACTTTTTTTTTTTTTGAAGTTGTTCCAGAGCTTGGAATAAGGCTTGAGCCCCCCCCCCCCAAATTTGACTCTACATGCCCTTCTTCAGCCCCTTGGCCCCCTTCTTTAGGTAAATCTTCACTACCAACATCCAAATCATCCAAATTTTCCATCCTCCTCTTCTTGTTTTTCAAGATTGCTTCTCTCATCTCTGTAGCAATTGCTACAGTTGTCTTTGTGCACTTGGCTACATCTCCATAGCCACCAACCCAGTGTTGCTTCAATCTTTTTATTCCTCCCTTGGTATCCACCCCACAAAGGATATACTTGACACAATTCTTGTCTTCTAAATTAGGCTAGTATCCATACTTCCACCTAGGATCATTAGACTTAGCCTTCCTTTTTGGATCCTTGCTTGGATCAATCCCTGATTCCGCTGTACTTATATTTTCAGCCCCACTACTACCATCAACATTGGCCATGTATAAAGAGCTGATGTTTAGTTGTCTACACTGATAGAAAATAGAAAAAAAATAAAAAATATATAACTAATACTCTAATAGAAGACTAGAAGTACTATAACAGCACAAACATTGGCACCTTTTTTATTCAAAAGGTTTAATTAAGAAATATGAATCATATGACATCCGAAAGCATGTTTGGAGAAGGGGAGAAAAATTACAGCTGACTTGTATATTTATGAACAAAATATCTGTTCCCTTCATGTTTGTGGTAGCACTAGAACTTTTATCCAAACTATTTGCAGATGCATCCTGAAAATTAATTGCATAAATGACCAAGAGATGCCCCAAGAACCCATTTTATTTATTTTGTTCAATCATCCACAGTGTGAGGAAATTAAAGAGGATATTGCCAATAGAATTAGGAAGGGCCGAAGGGATGGATGAAGCAAAAAGGTGCTTCTGGTGATTGAAGGAATAAATATACAAGTCAGGTGTAGGAGCACCTTATCTTTTCAAAGAAAAATTATGGGCAACGAAACAGCAGATTCAGCACCTTATCTTTAATCATTAACAAAATAGACCAGAAGAAAGGGAGTACGAAGAACTGAAATCAAAAGAGAAGAACTGAAATAAAAAAAAAAAAAAAAAATCAAAACACTTACTGACTTACAGCAGTGCTGGCCGGAATTTGTCGCCGGAGTAAAGGAAGACAGCTGGTTTCCGCTGTAAAAGGAAGAAATAGAAAGATGTGGTTAGAAGAAAAGGGTTTGGACTTTGGATATTAGAATCAAGAAGAAAAAAAAAAGAATGCATAAGTGCACAAAATTACAATACTTACCGGTGGAGGCAGGGGATGTCGCCGGAAACCGTTGGGGGTGGAGATGGAGAATGAGATGTCGGAAATGAAGGGCACAGATTTTAGAAACCTTGATGGACTGAGGACTGAGAGGGAAGTGATGAAGTCTCAACTCTCAAGTTGCCGCTGCAAGCCTGCAACTCCGGCAAGTCGCCGCTGCCGCTGCTTCTTTACTCTGGAGATTGAGAATGAGATATTGAGATGTCGCAACTCGGAAATAAAGGGGTCGAAGGACTGAGGACTGAGAGAGAACTCAGGGAAGCCTCGAAGGAAGTCTCAAGGTCGCCGCTGCAAGTCGCCGCTGCCGCTGCCGCTGCTTCTTCTCTTTCGTTTTTTTTGTTCTTTCGATTTTGGAATGTGAAGGAATTCGATTTGATAAGTTACTTTTTAGGTTTTGTTTTTTTATTTATTTTAAGTTTTAACTTTTTACTTATGTTTCCATGCTTCTCAGAGCATGGAACTAAAAATACACCCCCAATGAGATATTTCCAATTAGAATATCTTATTAAAACATAAAAAAAATAAAAAAACAAAAGTAAACCAAAAAAAGGGTCTAAGGCGACTGCCCAGAAGAAAAGGCGTCCTAAGGCGCTTAAGCGACGCCTTGGTGTCCAAGGCGCTCGTCTTTCTGTTACACACTAAAGCGTCCAACCGCCTAGACTCTCTAAAACCGCCTGGACGCCATGGCGCCGCCTTGATAACTATGATTGTGACAACAAAGCTGCTATAAGCATTGCCCATAATCCGGTTCAGCATGATTGAACCAAACATATTGAGGTTGATCGACACTTCATCAAAGAGAAGCTGGATTCTGGGTGCATTTGTACTCCCTTTGTGAAGAAAGGTGATCAAGTAGCAGATATCTTCACCAAGGGTCTCAGTCCTAGTCTATTTAGTATTTTATTGTGTAAGCTAAGAATGTATGATATCTATTGTTTAGCTTGAGGGGGAGTGTTAGAGCTATGTATGTAAGGGTAGTTCTGTTATTGTCGTATTATAAGACATGACTTAGTTGTTAATTACTCTTTCTTTTATTTCTTCTTTCCTCCCTAGGGAGGCTTATGTAATTTGTAGAAGTTCTAATAATGAAGTTATTATGTGTGTTGAGTGATACTCAACACACACATCGATTATTCTCCCAATCTCTGGTCTTCTTCTTCTTCTCTTCTCTTCTTCTCCTTCTTTGTTGATGTAAATTACTTCTTTCTTGCTAGAATCGATCCCTTTTAAGTTTGAACTGAAACTTGCTTATTGTAGATTCTTGGTCCCTCCCTCACTCTTTCTAGTGTTTGGGCTGGCTTTATTTTTTCCTTTTTTGGGTTTTTTGTCTCTTGTTTTTTCTTTGGGCCTTGTGCCTTGAGTCAGAGTGACTACAGCCATCTTTATTTATAATAAAGAGAAGAAAATTCTGGAATGAGTACAAGGACAGAAATACCCTTATGACTATTCTACCCTTGAACCCATATCACAACACTCCCCCTCAAGTTGGTGCATACATATCAAACATGCCCAACTTGCTAACAATAGGAAAAAATAACTTATAGCTGATCCCTTTGGTAAGGATATCAGCCAGCTGTTTGCTAGACTGGATAAATGGAATACAAATTATTCCCTGTTCCAATTTCTCTTTGATGAAGTGCCGCTCAATCTCAAAATGTTTGGTACGATCATGTTGGACAAGGTTGAGAGCAATGCTTATTGCTGACTTGTTGTCACAGTGGAGCCGCATTGGAAGATCAACATTCATCCCCAAGTCTTGAAGAAGCCCCTTGTGCCAGAGAAGTTCACAAATACCCTGTGCCATAGCTCGAAATTCAGCTTCAGCACTAGATTGAGCTACAACAGCTTGTTTTTTTGTTTGTCCAAGTAGGTAGGTTACTTCCAACAAATGTACAATATCTAGATGTTGACTTCCTATTATCAGGACTGCTAGCCCAATTTGCATCAGTGTATGCTTTTATTCGGAGATGGTTATGTGAAGAATACAAGATTCCCTTTCCAGGAGAGGACTTGAGGTAACAGAGTATTCTGTATGCTGCTTCCAAGTGAGAAGAGTGAAGATCATGCATGTATTGACTAACAACACTCACAGCAAATGTGATGTCTGGCTGAGTATGTGTGAGGTATATCAATCAACCTCTGATAACTACCCTTGTCCACTGGGTCACCATCCTTACTCTTCAAATGTGTGTTGGGTTCAAGAGGGATGTTTGCTGGTTTACACCCAAGCATCCCTGTTTCACTCAATAGATCCAGAGTATATTTTCTTTGGGAAAGAGATATGTCCTTAGCTGAAAAGGCAACCTCAATCCCTAGAAAATATCTTTTTTTTGGGTGAATAAGAAATTCATTACCAAGAAGGAAAAAAGAATTACAGTGCCCTCAAAGGGGAGCAACAAAACAAAAAATAAGAAAGGCCCCTAGCCTCAGCTTGGAGGGCCAGGGGGAACAAGGGAGACAGAAGAGAGACCCCAGGAGACAACAATAAGCCTGTTCTGTGGGGTGTTAGTACAAAAAGGAGGAGCTGACGATAGCTTCGCCTTAATTTCAAAGGAAATGGAATCCCAAATCTGCTGGTAAGATCTAGAGTTGGAGGTCCATTTCCTAATGTTGCGCTCCATCCAAATGTGGTTCGAAGTAGCACAAAAAGCAAGCTTCCCAACAGTATCACATAAAGACCGGCCAGCAAAGGTCATGTCGATCCAAATCCATTCCCTGGAGAAAGGGAGAATTCTTCTAGGGGATGGCCAACATTTAACTAAGATGCCTTCCAAGATCGCTGCTGCAGTAGGGCACTCGAAGAAGAGGTGATCCATGTCTTCCGCATTGTTCCAGCGGAGGCAACACGAGGGGGAGACCGGGATGTGGCGATACCGGAGAAAGGCTTGAGTAGGGAGACAATTGTTGAAGATCCTCCAAACAGTAAAGCAGTGTCTAGGGATGTGGTGCTTGAACCAAAGCAGCTTTCTGTAAGAGACTAGAGGACCCTTGTGCCGAATGATGTCCCAGGCAGATTTGGAGGAGAAGAGGGTAGGATTTTTGGCCAACCAGAGAACGCAGTCCTGGCTGCCTAAAGGCCTTCTGGAGATGGAGGGGAGGTCATTCCAGATGGTGGCAAGGTCCGGCGAGGTAGTGGGAAGGGGGGGGGGGGGCAGCCGGATTGATCTAGAATGTCAGCCACCAGTGAGAGACTGTGAAGGCTAGAAGCATAAATGGTCCGAGGAGTAATCAGGGGGAGAAGGACCCCCTTCGGGTGCCAGTGATCCAGCCAAAGATAGGAAGAGAGACCATCTCCAATCTGAGATTTGATGACATGGCTGATCAAGGGACGAGAATCTAAAATTTTGCCCCAAATCCAAGAAGAGTCAGCCGACGGGGAAGCCGTCTAAATAGAATCATGCCGAAGATACCCGGAGTAAATCCAATCCACCCCGATGCTGTTTTGCTTTGAAGCAATCTTCCAGATTAACTTGTAGGTACCAGCCAAGTTCACTTCTTTAATTCTTCTGATGCCCAATCCTCCTTCATTCTTTGGCAGACACACCGCAGCCCAGGGAAGAGGGTGAAGGAATCTGGAAGTATCGTTACCCTTCCAGAGAACGGAAGCCAAAAGAGATTCTAAGGACTTTATAGTAGCTTGAGGCAACCCATAGATTCCAGACCAGTAAATATAAGAGGACTCCAGGACTGATCTGATAAGAACCAACCTGCCTGCATAAGAGAGGAGCTTGCCTTTCCATAACTGAAGCCTTTTGCGAATGAGATCCAGCATAGGGGTACAGTGGTGAGCTGAAAGCCTGGCAGGGATTAGAGGAAGCCCCAGGTACTTAACAGGCAAGAGACCTTCTTGGAAACCAGATCTGCCAAGAAAAGGAACTTTATCCGTCACCGAAACCCCTAGAAAATATCTTAATCTCCCCAAATCTTTGACTTCAAATTCGGTGCCCAAATATGTATTCAGCTTCTGGATTTCCTTTGCATCACTACCCGTGATCACTATGTCATCAACATAGACAATCAAAATGGTCACTTGCTGTCCCATCCTTTTAACAAACAATGTATGGTCAGCATTGCTCTGCTTATATCCATAAGCAACCATAACCTTATGGAATCGGCCAAACCAAGTCCTTGCTGATTGCTTCAGACCATACAGAGCCTTCTTCAACTTCTACACCTTTCCCTGAGTCTCTGAAGAGGTAAAACCAGGAGGTATCTCCATGTAAACATCTTCTTCCAAATCTTCATATAGGAATGCATTCTTCACATCGAGTTGTTGGAGTTCTCATCCTCGATTCACAACACAAGAGATGACAACCTGCACAATATTCATCTTTGCTACCAGAAAGGTCTCTTGATAGTTAATTCCTTGGGTATGAGTAAACCCTTTGGATACGAGTCTTGCTTTGTATCTTTCCACTGAGTCATCAGCCTTGTGCTTCACATCAAAGACCCATTTACCACCAACCGGTTTCTTTCCTAGTGGAGGACTTACCAAATCCCAGGTCTGATTCTTCTCAAGGGCAAGCATTTCTTCATTCCTGTTTGGCTATTGCTTCCTGTTAATTGTTAGGAATGGAAACAGAGGATAAAGAAGATACGAAAGCATGGAAAGCAGGAGTTAGAGAGTTGAATGACGCAAAGTTGGAAATAGGATGGTCTGTACAACTCCTTTTTGGTTTCCGAATAGCAATGGGTAAATCAAGACTGGGATCAGGAGGTGGCTTGCCAGAAACATGACTAGGAGCAAGACTTGGAGCAGGAACATATGCCAATTGTGTAGGGTCGGTAGTGGTGGTCTCTTTGTACCTAGGGCCATCCAAAGGAAAATCAGTTCCCTGAGTGTAAGTCTGCACATTAGTCTTCACATTATTCTCCCCCTGTACCTGTTGCTATTGCTGTTGCTCAATCTGTCCCGCTTCTTGTTCTTGACTTGTAATTCCATCTTCTAGTTCAACAGAGACATCCTCTATAGTATGTATCTCAATATCCAGTGGAGCAATCAGCGGGACCTTCACCACTTAGAATCTTCCCATGTAGAGGTACCGACTGTTGAAAGTAAGCCTCAGACTCCTGGAAGACGACATCCATCGTGACAAACACCTTTCGTGAAAGAGGATGATAGCATTTATACCCTTTCTGGTTAGCTGAGTCACCCAGACAAACGCACCGTAGTCCTTTGGGTTCAAACTTGCCGTGTACATGGTAATTCCTGGCAAACACGACATAGCCAAAGACCTTTGGAGGCACAACAAAAGTGGATTTTCCAAACAGCAAGTCAAAGGGACAGCGGCCACCTAAGACTCGAGAGGGAAGCCGATTGATAAGATAGGTGGCTGTAAGGACGGCATCACCCCAGAAGCGAGGAGGAAAAGCCATAGTAAGCATAAGAGAACGAGCAACCTCCAAGAGATGTTTGTTCTTGCGTTCAGCCACTCCATTCTGGGCAGGAGTGTCAACACAAGAAGTCTGGTGTATGATTCCATGGCTATCCAAATAGGAGTGAAAGGCACCATCCATATACTCTTTTCCATTATCCAAGCCGAGAATCTTCACCTTGGCATTGAACTGGGTTTGAACCATTTTATGGAATAGAGTGAAACAAGTGAAGACGCTACTTTTACTATGCATTAAATACACCCAAGTTGTCCGGCTAAAACAGTCAATAAAAGTGACAAACCATCTAAACCCAGAAGAAGAAATACATTGGGCAGGGCCCCACACATCAGAATGTATCAAACCAAAAGGCACATTGCTTCTATTATCAGAAATAGGAAAAATGCTTCTAGTTTGCTTGGCCAAACTGCAAGCATCACAAGAAAAATTATTTTTATTACACTGTTTCACGAGACTAGGAAATAAATCAAATAAAACTCCTGTAGGAGGATGGCCCAAACGACGATGCCAATTATTCAACTCAAATAGTGCAGAATCAAAATCATAAGATGCTGGTTGAGATGTCAAAGTTGCCCGGGAACTGTCAAGCACGTATAGACCACCAACCAGTTTACCACATGCAATCGTACTGTCCGTTGCTAAGTCTTGAAACAAAAAATAGGTTGGAAAAGATGTTACTTTGCAATTTACATCCTTAGTTAGGCTACTAATGGAAAGCAAATTCGTAGTAAACTTCGGAACATGTAACACAGATGAAAGGCTAAGAGAAGTGCACTGGACAGATCCCTTCCCTTAGATAGGAGAAAGAGATCCATCAGCCACATGAACCTTGTGATGACCAGAAAAAGGAAAATATTTGGAAAAAACAGAAGATGAACCTGTCATATGGTCGGTTGCCCCTGAGTCAATTACCCAAGAATCGAGCATGGCCGAGGTGCAGTTCCCACCAAATGAAATACCTGTGGAAGAAGATGAATTTGGATTGGTAGGTAGAGACAAAGCCGAGGTATCCATGGAAGGAGATACTGATGCCGAGGAAGATGTGTCCAATCGATTCACCATATCCTGAAGATTTTGCAATTCAGCCACAACTTGGGAAAGAGATTGATCAGGCTATTCGTCGGTAGTTGCCTGATGAGCATGGGTGTTACTAGGCCCATTGGAACCACCCTTCCCACACCCGCAAGTCTTTGTAGGGTGACCATGAAGCTTCCAACATCGGTCTTTGGTATGCTACTCCTTCCCACAGTGATCACATTTAATGGCAGGCGATCACCAGATGTCCTATCAGTACTAGCCTACCGGGAAGAATTTCCTCGGAAAGCTTGTGAACCAGAGATAAGAGCCGATCGTTCTTGAGTAACAGGATGAACCATGGCTGTACGCCTACTGTCCTTAGCTGAGAGAATCGCATAGGTCTACTCCAGAGATTGAAGTGGGTCTCGGTTCAAAATATTGGCACAGGTCTAATCAAACTCAATATTGAGGCCGGCCAAAAAATCAAAAACACTTAAGCCATCTTCCCACTTACGGAAGGCCGTGGCATCAACATTGCAGGTGGCGGTGAAGGTGCCCAGAAAGTCCAACTGCTGCCACAAGAGTACACATTGTATTGTAATACTGAGACAGAGACAACTCCAACTGCTTGGTAGTGTGAATCTTTTGACGAAGCTCATAACATTGGGCAGCATCCCAACCTGAGAATAGGTGTCCTTGGCTGTCTTCCAAATCGTCGCATGACCTGAGTGCCCGTGATGTAGCCAGAGAGACCATGAGAACCAATCGGAAATAAGCAGGAGCGGGACCATAACAAATAATTAAATGCCATTCAACTTGATGGGATTCACTGGAAACGGAATGAAGTCTCGTTGCGACGAACCATCAGAACCAAATGAGGCAGAAGAGATCTGAGAGTTGTCAGGCATGATGACTGGTAAAAAAATACAGAAATAAATCCCCAAAAAAAATATTTAGAACATAAGGAGGGAAGGTGAAAAACCCTCACGAGAGGAAAAAGAGAGGGCGAGAGGCTTGCGGGCTGGAGGGAGTGGCGGAAGATGGTGAAGAGGCTGGCGGAGGTGGTGGATGGGCTGGTGGAAGGTGGAAGTGGGCCTGCTGCTTGCGATGGTGGCTGGCCTTAGGGCAGAATCATGATGGAGAAGAGAGAGAGAGATCGAAAGAAAAAAAGGAAAAAAGTTAATTCCCATATCCCCAGAATATTTTTGGCTCTGATGCCATGTAGAATTCCGTGAATACTGGCTTGAGTCAAAGTGATTACAGCCATCTTTATTTATAATAAAGAGAAGAACATTCTGGAATGAGTACAAGGACAGAAATACCCTTATGACTATTCTACCCTTGAACCCATATTACATCATTATTCATCCAAAAAAAAAAAAAAATTCTTGAGCCACATGCTGGTTAAGAACATACAATTTTCGTGTCTTTTTTATATGTATGTTGTTTGTATATACATCTATGGATACTTATTATATCACAAATGAACATAAAAGACTTCACATGTGCTTTTTCTTATCACAGGTGATCTATTCTGGATATAGTTGCACCCAAGGTTGGTTTTGCACACCTTGTATCAGTGATCCAAGTTTAAGGTTAGCCTACACTTCCATTGAATTAGATTGCATTTTTCATGTTGTAGTGGTATGCTCTGCTTTTCATTTGATGCATTACAGTCTTTCTATTTATATATGTATATATACATATATATATATAGTTGTCAAGGCACCACCTAGGCG
Organism: Telopea speciosissima; assembly: GCF_018873765.1. Taxonomy (NCBI): domain Eukaryota; kingdom Viridiplantae; phylum Streptophyta; class Magnoliopsida; order Proteales; family Proteaceae; genus Telopea; species Telopea speciosissima. The sequence continues at coordinate 13,176,450 of NC_057926.1, forward strand.
TCCAGATGGATTTTTTGGGGTTTGGGCGGGTTGCCGCCTTAGTAGTACTGAACGCCTTTGGCCCTTATTTATGCCAAATGTTTTGTGGGGTCTGGGCGGTTGCCGCCTTAGTGGTATGGAACACATTGGCCCTTATTTATGCCAAATATCATTTATATAGTTGTCAAGGCGCCGCCTAGGCGTCCAAGCGCATTTTGTGGGGTCTGAGCGGTTGCCCCCTTAGTTGTATTGAACACCTTGGCCCTAATTTATGTCAAACATAACTCCTTCAATATAAATTAGACTCAAGTAATCTTGGATTTTTGGAAAGCTGGTTTTGTGGTCTACCTAATACAAAAAGTCTCATGTTAAAATAAAATCATTTGACCAGTCAAACTTCTTAGAGAACAAGAACATTTCTCTAAATCGACAGCAGTTTAATTACTTATATATAAGATCATATTTTCTGAATACAATATAAAACAAATGTTGGACTAGGTATACCATGACAATGAGTCAATGACCAATTCCAAGAACAGTATAAACCAACTATATGTTTTGATTGTTTCAAACATCCAATAGCTTGTTTCTTTAGTTCTGCTGTCTTCTAGTTTTGTGTTGATTTTTGATGACTTGATGTGTCTTAATATTAGTTTTAATGACTTGATGCGACTTAATGTGGATTTTTGATGACTTGATATGGCTTAGTATCGACTTTTGATGGCTTGATGTGGCTTAATGTTGATTTTTGATGATATAAGGTATACATTGTAACATACTAAATAATGTTAGAATCAAGGGGAAATAAAAAATAACACTTGGGCACCTAGGCAACGCCTTGTCACCTAAGCACTTAGGCACCCCTCCCCCGCCTTGACAACTATGTATATATGATGAGGAGTGAAAAAGCAACCTTTTATAAAATGGTCTCATTAGTCATCGTGGTTATAACAACCCATTAGACTAAAATTGTTAAAGCCCAATTCCAAGCAGAACTCTCCATGATTAGGATATCCTCTACCTGCCCTTACTTGTCAGGGTAGACTGGGCAAGCAAAGCTGATTACCTGATTACCTAAACTATTGCCAATACTATTTATGAGGTATTTCGTAGTTGACTTTTATCTTTCTTTTTTATGTGCCAGATTGTTTTCCGATCAGATAAACCTAAATTAATGTTACTTTGAATTAAAGTGCATTTTCCCTTGTTATGTCTGCAGGTTTGTAATTTATTCTAAAATTTGATGGAACAGCTCTCTTTTAATTTATAAAATTATTAATGTAGTTCTAGATTGGTAGGAAACCAACTAGAAGTCAATAACCAAGTCTGTTACGAACAGGTGAATTTGCTAGTTTGGTGGAATTAGGGTTAGGGTTAGGTTTTGATGTATGGGTTATGTCAAATCAAGGTAGGGGAGTCTAATAGTGAAGGTCCTGAGATGTTTTAATGGATGGAAGTGTGTAAACTTGAATGGGCAGCAAGTTAGGGTTAGGGTTTCGGGTTTTGGAAAAGAGGAAAAGATGGATTTCTAGGGTCTGGCTGGACAGAAGTTAACCAAACTTGAATGGTTTTCTTAGGAGGGTATGAGGGATAATCGGTCAGATTTGTAGACTGTTCTGACGGTTGGTTTGGGCTGGGCAGAAATTAGGGTTTAGGGTTTTGATTTGAGATGGGGAGGAATTAGGGTTTCAGTGGTTGGGATGGGCAGCAAGGGAGATCGAGTTCTCCTTATGGGCAGGGGGTGTTGTAGTTGAATTTTGAAGATGTTTTGATGGCTGGTTAGGTCTGTGGGGGAATTTAGGGTATGGAAAAACTGAAAATAAAATAACTAGGGTTGGGGTTGTAGAGGATTAGAAGGAGGATGGGGATGGGGATGTCTCAAACTTACTATAGTAGCAGATTACTCTTGGCAGCAGCTTGTTTGAGGATGAAACTTGAATAAAAATTGGATCTTTAACTAGAACTTCAAAGAAATCTTCAAGTAACTTGAAGGAGGGTTTCAAAAGAACCACCCGGGCTTCACACCGCAAGGTGTCGATGGGATCAAACACCAATCCCACCAACGAACTACCCGGGCTTCACACCGCAAGGTGTCAATTGGATCAAACATCAATCCCGCCAGCCTTGGTCAAACACAAGACAAAAATCTTCAATGGAGAAGAAGAGCAGCAAAAGCTTTTCATTAATATCAAAATTCGTGTTCAATACTTGCCCCTTTTACGACCTTATATAAAAGATTCAAAAATAAACTCCTACACTAAAAAGGAAAGGCCCAACCCAATCCTTAATCTATTATGTAACCTAAACTGACTAGGAAGGTGAAATAACAAAGGAAATAGACTCAAAACATGGCTGGACTTATAGAGTACTAATGCAGCCCAACTTAAATTGTCACATGACCACTTAACCAAGTCACATGATCACTAATTACATAATTATAAAACTAAGGAATCCCGTATGCAACCTATGTACCCCTACTTTAGGTCCATAAAAGTGACCTATTACATTGAAAACCCATGGGACCAAAGGCCTAACATGTATATAACCTAACCGTAGACTTATTCCCATCAAAATAAGCCTCTTTTGGTGATGTGTCTGCATCAATTATTTTGTAGAAGAATATACACACTGCAGTCTCACCCCTATGGATAAAGTCATTACACATTTCTTGTTTATTAGCTCAACTGGAATGCCCATTTGATATAGACCATCCATACTGATATTACTTGCTTAATAACTAACAAGCTTCGTGGTAAATCCTAGTTTTTATTAGGCGTCATGTAGGCATATATGCATGTAAAGGGGGGAAAAAGGGAAAGGGGAAAGATGACTGAGCCCAGACAATACTATAACTAGCTAGACTGCCTACATACCCTTACTAGAGATCAAGCCGAGCATAGTTCAGGAACATTTTGAAAAGCGGGCATCATGTAGGTATATATGCATGTAAAGGGGGGTAAAAAGGGAAAGGGGAAAGATGACTGAGCCCAGACAATACTATAGCTTGCTAGACTGCCTACGTATCCTTACTAAAGATCAAGCCAAGCATAGTTCAGGAACATTTTGAAAAGCAGTTATGCATGTGAATGTGTTGTAAATAAATAACATAAACATGAATGCTTTGTGTGGGAGAAGAAAATATTATACATATCTTGATTGCAAACCCATTACAAAATACTTCTTTCAGACCTTCATTGTTTAAAGGGAAGCGTGTTGGTAATCAGACATGGATTCAGACATTTCAGAAATTCTCTCTATTAGGTAATCATGGGATCATCTCCATGGTTGCCCATGGGAAATCAAAACGAAAAATTAGGGTTAATCAAGAAGAGAAAAGAACATCTGTTTTCGAGGACCTTCTTGATGATAGATTCCCAAGTCAAATAACCAGTGTCATGACCCAAACCAGATAAAAGTAGGGGTCCGGTGTCACACCCCGAAACCACCCCTAGGAGGATTCGTGGGTTGACCCGAATACCCGATGTATTCGAGGACCTCCAGGATCCCAAAGCTGTAGATACACGCCACAACTCACAAGCTAAACATAATGATAAAACAACGGTTATGTTTCGGATCAGAGTGCACGAAAAGTAAAGTGTTTACTAGATAATTTACAAGTTATTTACATTGTCATTGAACACCCAAACTACCAGAAGGTACGATGCTCAACCGTCGGGCCAGAAACTACCAAACCAAACAATATTTATAGTGGACCACGTCCACCAAAAAGACTATATAACATCAAAAGATAAACGAGCTCCTCGTCATCAGTCCCTATTCTCCAGGGACACCTTGATCATCCATGTCAGAGGGGTCACACCCCTCTGGGTCCAAACCAGCATGGTCACTATAATCATCAGCCTCCGCCTTGAAATAATCCTCCCCGCTGCCATCACATCTACCTGCAGGATCATCTAAAAAAAAGAAAACATTCCACAGGGGTGAGCTCTACCGAGCCCAACAAGTAAAGGATAGACCACACATAAGCATTCGCACATACAAAGCAAAAATCCTAATGCATGGACAAACAATGCCTAAGTCTCTAAGTCGTACTATGCCAACAACTCGGGAAAACAGACTTGGGTCCGTCATCTCAACCCAAACCGAAACCTCAATTGTTGCATGGAGCCCATATTAATAGTAATCCCCAGATCCTCCCGTGGGTAGACTCCGATAATCATAGCCTGGACCCAACCCCAGTGTTCCACACACTCCTCAGCGACGGGAAGATATGATCACCCAGCACCTGAACCCCTGCTGGTAAGGGTTGTAGTGCCAAGGAATGACGTCCCTAGCCATATGCAGACTAAATGGCATAGTACGAGGTGTACAGTGCTCCCGCATCCCATACTACGGCACACTGTACCTCTCGTTTCCAAGCCGTCTACGGCATCTATTCTAACATACAAAGTTCACATTCCATCACATTACACATCACATCGTAATTCCAAAATTTCATAATCATAAGATATTTATGAAATAATTAATAAAACAGGTTCTAACAAGAATAAATTCATACATATGCATGATTCCTGATAATTAATCTAAAATGATAAACATTCCAAAATAAAATCAAGGCCTAACCCCACTCACCTTGCTATTGTTGATTTTGCGTTGCCGGGTTAGTTCACGAGTCGATTGCCGGTAGGTTCAATGACCCAAGAATTAGGTCCTAATATTTATCAACCAAACATATATGTTAGGCGGTATTCTAATGTTATTGAAGTCCCAAGATAGGTTAACATTAATTTAGAATAGGTTTGGAGTTGAGAAAACACCTGACAGCAACACTGGTCTATGTTTCTGGTTAACCAGTGACTTCCACCAGAGATAAACAGTAAACGAAAATTAAGAAGGAAAACAGAATTTTGAAGGGGGTTTTGGGTTGGTTTTCCCCAATTGACATCAGGGATGATTCTCACATACGAGATTGAGTTCCTGTGACTCGATATAGGCTAGGGTGGTGGGCAATTTGGGGAATTGGGGGTAGGTTAGTGACCATGGTTCAGTTATGCAAGAAGAATTCTGAGTTTTTCTTTACATGAATCAAACCAACTAAATATGGCTTGAAATTAGTTTATAAAGCATGGATTTAAGCTTAACAGGTTGCTAATTGATAGTAGCACAATCAAACTATGACCCAAATGAAACCTCCTAATAGAATTAAACATGTATGGAGAAAACTTGACCAATTTAAACAACCCTCCAAGTAAATCCACACCCATGAAACTGGGTGTTTAGATTCCCAAATCAGGGATGACTTTGGCACAAGGATTATGGTAAGGGAAGAGAATCAAGGAAAATTCATGGAAAGGGGAAGAAGTTACCTTATGGTAGTTGCTGCTTAGAGATATTTGGATGGATTTCCCTCTTCAAACATGTATATGGAAGCTGAACAGAGTTCATAAACAGATTCCAGAGAGGAAATGATTGAAGGAATAACTAGGATTAGATGGAGGGAGGAGTGGGTGATAAATCTCTTACCAAATCCCGAATTTAGTCTTCAAGCTTTTCTCTTCTCTTCTTCTTTTTCTTCTTCTTAGTTTCTCTCTAGTTCTCAGCTTCTATCGTTTAGGTTTGAAGAGGAGTAAATAGTGAGGGGTGTTTGTTTATATAGGTAGTGGGTTAGTCAGTTAGTTTAGTCTTATCCCAATTAATTATAAAATAATTAATTGGCCGAATTAGTGTACGAGGGTTAGTTAAGCGGGTCCCACATACCAACGTTGTTGGGGAAACATTCCAACAAGCTAAATGGGACGCGGCGGCAAGATCCCCGACTCGAGGCACCGGGTCCCGCACTCCCGAGACAAAAATCTGTAGTAACAGTAACTCTGTTTGATATAAGTGGTTGACCAAAGGGATCCACCAGAGTGTGTTTTATGTGCTGTTCAAGTGTCGGAACACCCCGAGCTTTGGTGGTTTCGCGTACAAACACCTTTCTAACAATGTTTTCATGCCCTAAATATCTAAAGATATGGTTAGAGTCGCTTACCCAAAATTGTACATTTGTTTGTGAACTTTGCAATTGCACGGGGGAGGTATGCATCGTTTTGTCGGCAGGTGACGTAATGATACAAGGATTCCATCTTCCGTGTGTACTCGCTCGAACACCCAACCTATGTTCCACAGGGTACACGAGGTTACAACTTCGGGTTCCGGACCTACAATCGGATTTGGGTTAAAATAAGCCAAACTGTAACACTCTCCCCTCCTAATAGGAATTTCGTCCTCGAAATTGACATACCTTGTAAACCGAAAAGATGAGGGTATTTTTCCCGCAGTTCTTCTTCGCGTTCCCAAGATGCTTCCTCGAGCGCGTGGTTCCTCCATCGCACTTTTACATAAGCGACGGTACAGTTGCGAAGCTTGTGCTCCTTACGCCATAAAATTTCTTCGGGTTGTTCCTTGTATGACATATCAGTTTCAAGTTGTACCGGCTCAGCAGTTAGGATATGTGTTGGGTTTGGTGCATACTTTTTCAACATGGATATGTGGAATACGTTATGAACGCCTTCCAATGAGGGTGGTAGGGCTAGTCGATACGCCACCACTCGATTCTCTTGAGAATTTCATAAGGCCCAATGTATCTAGGACTCAGTTTCCCTTTCTTACTGAATCGCATGATTCCTTTTGTCAGAGAAACACGGAGGAACACCTTTTCTCCCGCTTGGAACTCTAGATCTTTTCTTCTTACATCTGTGTAGCTCTTTTGCCTGCTCTGTGCTATTTTGATCTTCTCTCTAATCATATCTACCTTCTCACAAGTAGCTTGTTCAAGCTCAGGGCCTAGCATACGTTATTCTCCAACTTCATCCCAATATAAAGGTGTACGACACTTCTTACCATTATAACGCTTCATATGGTGCCATCTCTATAGTGGAGTGATAACTGTTATTGTATGCAAACTCTATTAATGGAATGTGTGAGTCCCAATTGTCCCTCATTTCTAACACACAGGCTCTAAGCATATCCTCAAGGGTCTATATGGTTCTTTCAGATTGTCTATCCGTCTGAGGGTGAAAGGCGGTGCTGAGATTTAACTGAGTGCCCATAGCTTGTTGTAAGCCCTTCCAAAACCTTGATGTGAATCTGGGATCCCTGTCGGATACGATGCTGACCGGTATGCCATGAAGACGAACCACATTCTCAATGTATAAATGTGCCAGTTTATCCATGGAATAAGTGACCTTTATAGGAACAAAGTGAGCCGTCTTTGTCAGCCTATCAACTATCACCCAGATTACATCCATACCTTTAGTTGTACGAGGCAGGCCGGTTACAAAATCCATCGTAACTTGTTCCCATTTCCACTCTGGTGCGGGCAGAGGTTGTAACAAACCATAGGGTATGTGTCTATCCGCCTTTACTTATTGGCATGTAAGGCATTCTGCCATGTATAGAGCTACAGTTTCTTTCATTCCAATCCACCAATAATAAACTTTTAAGTCTTTGTACATCTTGGTACTGCCCGGATGTATTGAATACGGTGAGCTGTGTGCTTCCTTAAGGATTCGATCTTGTACATCGTAATCATCAGGCACACATAACCTATCTTGAAATTTGAGTGCCCCGTCTTCGGTTAGTGTAAAGTCCGGATCCTTCTGAGTCCCTTGCTTGATGTTCCCTATAATCCTTTGCAATTTTGGATCCCTGGGCTGTTTCTCTTTGATCTCTCTGGTTGATGGTTGAATATCTAAGGCTGCTAATGACAGACATGTCCCATCCACAAGGAGTTCTAAGTCCATCTTTCTGGCTTCCTTTATTAGTTACTCGTTGATAGCTAAGGAAGCGAGCGACACAGTCTGAGGTTTTCTATTTAAAGCATCAGCCATGACATTGGCTTTACCAGGATGGTATTGAATGGTACAATCATAATCCTTCACCAATTCCAACCATCTTCTTTGCCTCATGTTTAATTCCTTTTGAGTGAAGAAATACTTCAAGCTTTTATGATCACTGAAGATTTCACTTTTCTCTCCATACAAGTAATGTCGCCAAATCTTCAGGGCAAACACCACAGCGGCAAGTTCCAAGTCATGACAGGGGTAATTCTTTTCATGTTCTTTCAGTTGTCTCGATGCATAGACAATCACTTTGTTCTTTTGCATCAAAACACATCCCAGGCCTGTTCTAGATGCATCAGAATAAACTACCATGCCACCTGTATTATCTGCAGTGGTTAGAACTAGAGCCGTCACCAACTGCTTCCTTAATTTTTGAAAGCTCTTTTCACAGGCATCCGACCATTCAAACTTCGCCCCTTTTCTTGTTAGCCGAGTCATTGGTGCAGATATACGTGAGAAATTTTCTATGAATCGCCGGTAATATCCGGCTAAACCCAGAAAGCTACGGATCTCCGTGGCACTTTTTGGAGTTTCCCATTCAAGTATTGCTTTAACTTTTACCGGGTCGACTTCAATGCCCCTATCTGAAACCATGTGGCCCAAGAATCCTATCTGGGGGAGCCAAAATTCACATTTGCTAAACTTTGCAAGTAACTGGTGTTCCCTCATACGTCCCAATGCAAATCTTAGGTGTTGGGCATGATCCTCCTTGTTCTTAGAGTAGATTAGGATGTCGTCAATAAATACAATGACATACTTATCCAACACGTCATGGAATACTCTATTCGTCATATCCTCTTCCTCAATCTAGCGAACCAAATCATATCGTTAGTAGATTGGTGAGCGTAGTTGGCATGTCCATTCCCTGTTTCAGGAGAGTTGGGTGTTAGTTGATTAGAAAAGGTTCAAGTCAAGAACTCAAATCATATAATTTTTGATTTTTTTTTAAATTTTTATGATTATTATTATTATTATTTTTACAGTCAGTAAATGAATAAAAAAAAATAATTTGTACATAGAAAGGCGTGTATCAGTAAATGGTGTATTTTTATCCTGTGGTTAAGTCATGGTGTAAATGCCCCCAATTTTCATTCCAAAAGTGTCCAAACTCATACCTTTCAAAAATTTTCGGTTCTACCTGTATCTAGTCGATGCGAGTGGTCGACTAGAGACATCGACCAGAGAGTATAGGACAGCTTTAAAACCCAAATCGTAAGTCATTTTTCCTATTTCTCTTTTAGGTTTTTGGAGAAGAGACTGCTCAGAGGTTGACCAAAAGCCCTTTTCAAGTATTGCCCTTACTAATCCAAGGTTCTACCACCAAGTCCTTGCATCCAACACCAAGATTAGGTAAAATTTTTTTCTTTTTCCCTTTCTCACATTTCGGTTTTCCTTTCTCTAATGGAAACCTAATTTTTTTTTTTTTTTTGTTCTTGTTTCTTGTGAAATCCTTCCTTGTTTCTTTGTTTTCCCTTCATAGATGTTGCTTATCTTGCTCATTGCACAGTCTCTATGTTTCCATCTCTCTTCTTATTACATTCTACACCCTTTTCTACTTGTTTGTGTGATTTTTTTTTTTTTTTTTTTTAAGGTTTTGTTAATCTTTTTGGTTGTTGGTTTTGTTTTTTTGGTTTTTTTTTAAATTAACCATGCCATCAAGTTCTTGTTCGTGAGGCCCCTTTTTTTTTTTTTTTTTTTTTTGTCTCTGGTTGCTGCTTTTTTTTTTTTTTTTAGTCTCTTGTAATTTGTTAGCCCTTTTTCTCTCATATGATCTACATATCTCTTTTGGTTATAATCCATGCCTCTAGTTCCTGTTTATGAAGTTCATAATTACATATATATATATATATTTTGTTTATAATCCTTCATGTTCATGTATTTTGTAACGCATCTAACTTTTTCCACATCTTATTATTTCTTACAGCCATGTCATCAATCAGGATCGGTGGTGCTCCAAGGAAAACCTTGGCTAGCAAGCGCCCACGGCAAGAACCACCATCACTGCCATCTTCATCATCCCTATCATCCGAGGATGAGCCATATGTTGTTCCTACAAAGGAGGAAGAGAATGAGGAAGAGGAAATGGGTGAGTTTGATGATCACCTGTTCTTGAGTTACTCAAGTTCTCAGAAATGGAATACCTACTGTGTGGTGGAAAATGGTAAAGTGGTCAATACAGAACACCTGAGGAGGTTCAAGGTTTATGAGCGTTTTAACGCGCTGGGTTGGGCTCCCATGTTAGTACCTGAGTTACCTTGTTATCCACTCTTGGTTCAGTATTTTTATTGCAACTTGACTGTTTCTCGTAGCGAGGATCACCGAGAATATCTTTTGATGAGTAGGGTCAAGGGAGTTGACATTGAGCTTACTCCTCAACAGTTGGCCATTATATTGGGTATTTCTATGGATGGGGAGCAGTTTTATTTTAAGCCAAGGACTGATACTTCGGCCATCATTCCAATGGAGACTCGCAAGCAATTATACAAAACACTCATAGGCACCGACTGAATCCCCACATCTGAGGTGGAGTATAAGCCATCCCGGAGGGTTTTGAGTTGTGTTGTCCAATACAACATATGCCCCAAGGGAGGGAACCAGAGTGGTGTTGCCATTTTGAGGGCATATATCACATATTGCCTATACATGGCGGGTAGGGGAGGACCCCAGATTTGTCTACCATATTTTCTGATGAAGACCATGATGTATCATGTAAGGAATCCAGGGGACGGTAACTTACCTTATGGGAGACTTCTCTCTCAAGTCTTTTGACACTTCAAAGTTGATTTTACTGGTGAGGTTCTTGGTGGAGAGGGAAAAGAGTTAATCAACGATGCTACTCTTAAAAGAATGCAATTACTTGATAAGGCCGGAAGTGATGAGGAGGGAGGACTGCATCAGAGTGATACTACTAGAGGCCATGCTGGGGCTTCATCATCACAGGGATTATCACCACCAGTCGGAGCATGGTAGGGAGAGCATGATGGCTCGTCTTGACAGCATATCTAATCGATTAGATCAGGGCTTTACAAGTGTGCGGGAAGATATGGCTTCTCTGAACAGTAGGGTGGGCACACTCGAGCAGAGGTTTGATTTCTGGGATGCCCACTTTGGACTTGATTCGCATCCACCACTAGCTGCTCGTGATCCGCATCAGGAATAGACTTAGACCTTAGGATCTTTTGAATTTATTAGCTATGTCTTGGTTTTTTTTTTTTTTAGCCTTTTGTTTTTAGCAGATGTATGTTTCTTTTTTTTTGTTTTTTGCAGTCCTGATGTAAAAGCTTATGCTCTTAATTAATATATATATTATCGGCTTTTGCACCTGACTAGTCTCCTATGGTGTTCTTCTACCCTCCACTTATGTTTACATTCTTTGAATTATTTTCCATTTTATTTATTGGCTCTAGACTTTATTCTTATTACTTCCGCCACTTGTGACTGTAAATAGAGCTTCACGCTCTGATACCAAGCTTTGTCACACCCCGAAACCACCCCTTAGGAGGATTCGTGGGTTGACCCGAATACTTGATGTATTCGAGGACCTCCAATATTACAAAGCTGTAGATACACGTCACAAACTAAACACAATGATAAAACAAAGGTTATGTTCCGGATCAGACTAAACAATATTTACAGTGGACCATGTCCACCAAAAAGTCTATATAACATCAAAAGATAAATGAGCTCCTCATCATCAGTCCCTATTCTCTAGGGACACCCTGATCGTCCATGTCAGAGGGGTCACACCCCTCTGTTTTGCATGTTCCTTCCTTTCCTACTAGTCTTCTTTCCATTAGTAGTCTAACCAAAGATTTGAACTGCAAAATAACCTTCTTTCCTTCTCATTGTGTCATACAGGATCTGGAGAAAAGCCACACGATTGGGGGTGGTAAGGTACATGGTGGTCTCTACTTACTCGACACGGGTCAAACTTGTCCACCAACAGTTTCCTCTTCGGCTCATCAATTACATTCAGCAACTTCTTCGGATCTCCATCTATGGCATTGTCGGCTTGCTCACCCTCCACTGAGAACTTTAGCTTTTGTGTTTCCTCAATTAGTTAAAGATTGTAACAAGGATGAGTTTTTATGTGAAGCCTGTGTCTGGGCTAAGCAGACTCGTTCTACTTACTCCCCAATCAGTAAAAGAAGTACTTCGTCGTTTGCTTTAGTTCATACTGATGTGTGGGGCCCTGCCCGTTGTGTTTCCATTTCTGGCTATAGATGGTTTGTTTCCTTCATTGACTGCTTTACTCAGACCACTTGGGTGTATATGATGCAGCACAAAAGTGAGGTTTTTCGATGTTTCCAGCTATTCCATTGTATGATTCAGACCCAATTCAATGCCAAATTAAAAATTCTGCAGAGTGACAATGGCAGAGAATACATGGAAGTTCAATTCCAAGCCTATTTGGCTAAGAATGGCATCATCCATCAGACCAGCTGTGTAGACACCCCTGCTTAGAATGGAGTCGCTGAAAGGAAAAATCACCACCTTTTGAAAGTGGCGCGGGCCATTATGTTTGCACGGCAGGTTCCTCCCCAATATTGGAGTGATGCCATACTTAGGTGTACTCCTGTTGACCTCCTTCAAGGTTCTTCCTCCTTTATGGTCCCCCCAAAAACCTTTGGTTATGATTGCTATGCTCACAATCATCATCTTCATGGTAAGCTTGATCCTCGGAGCATCCGTTGTATTTATTTGGGCACTCCGCCACACAGAAGGGATACAAATGTTATCATCCCCCTTCTCAGCGTACATTTGTTACCATGGACATTGTCTTCCATGAATCCTTGGCATACTATTCTCAGCCACCTCTTCAGGGGGAGCATGATCCAGTATGAAGATGTGCCTAATCTTCTTCTACTAGCTCCTATCCAGGGGGAGTCTTCTTCTACCCTTCCAGCTCCTATTCAGGGGGAACCTCCTTCTTCAGTCTCTAAGGTGCCTCCTGTTCAAGGGAAGCGAATACCTGTGAGCCAAAATCCTGTGGATCAAGTCTTCAGCCGAAAACACAAAGAGCAAGTTGAGATCACCACAACTGTACCACTTCTCCAACCGTCAAAACCTGATCTAGATCCAGATTCTGCTGCTTTACTTGGTAAGGATCCCTCTCTTGATTTACCTATTGCTACCAGTAAAGGTATTAGATCTTGCACCCAACATCCCATCACCAATCTTGTTTCATATGATGCTTTGTCCCCTTCCTATTATGCATTTGTGTCCTCTCTTTCCTTTGTTTCTATACCTAAAAAATGGCAGGAGGCAATATCAGATCCAAAATGAAAGACAACAATGATGGAAGAGATGACGGCCTTATCTAAAAATGAAACATGGGAACTGGTGGCTCCTCCTTCGGGCAAGAAAACAGTGGATTGCAAATGGGTACAGGCTGGTGGCCAAGGGCTTTACCCAGACCTATGGCATTGATTAACAGGAGACATTTGCCCCATTGGCAAAGTTGAACACAGTTTGGGTTCTACTGTCATATGCTGTTAATTTTGACTGGGATTTGCAGCAATTAGATGTGAAAAATGCATTCCTTCATGGAGAACTGGAGGAGGAAGTCTATATGGAGGTTCCTCCAGGTTTTGCTTGTAACAAGACTCATGGGAAGGTTTGTAGACTGAAGAGGGCATTATATGAGTTAAAACAATCTCCTCGGGCTTAGTTTGGCAAGTTTCATAAAGCAATGATCTCTGTTGGATACAAACTGAGCAAGCGGAATGGAGATAAGATTACTCTTCTCATAGTCTATGTCGATGACATAGTGGTGACTGGCAATGATGCAGAGGAAGTCTCTCACCTAAAGACATTCTTGGGCCCAGAATTTGAGATCAAAGACCTAGGACAGCTCAAGTACTTTCTTGGGATTGAAGTTACCCGTTCTCCCAAAGGCATCTTCCTCTCCCAAAGGAAATATGTTCTAGACTTACTTTCAAAGACTGGTTTGTTAGGGTGTCACCCCTGTTACCTACTCGTCTACTAGAGAAGGATGGTGATCCAGTTGACAAGGGGCGCTATCAAAGGTTGGTGGAAAAACTGATCTCTCTCTCCCACACTAGACCAGACATTGCGTTTGCTATTAGTTTGGTCAGTCAGTTCATGCATGATCCCTACTCCAGTCATATGGCTGCTGTTCTTTGTGTTCTCCACTACTTGAAGTCAGCTCCAGGGAAAGGGATTCTCTTTTCTCCACATGATCATCTCCGCATGGAGGCTTACACAGATGCTGACTGGGGTGGTAACCCTAACAAAAAATCCACTTCAGGCTATTGTACCTTTGTCGGAGATAACCTTGTCATGTGGCGAAGTAAAAAGAAAACTATGGTGGCTAGGTCTAGTGCTGAAGCAGAATTTCGTGCCATGGCCCAGAGCATATGTGAACTATTATGGTTTCAGAGTTTGCTCCAGGATATTGGTGGTTCTATTCATCATCCAATGATGTTGTACTGTGACAACAAAGCGGCAATCAGCATTGCTCACAACCCATTCAACATAATCGTACTAAGCATGTGGAAATCGACAGACACTTCATCAAGGAAAAGTTGGAATGTGGGTAGATCTGTATACCCTTTGTGAAGTCAGGAGATCAACTTGCAGATGTCTTCACCAAAGGGCTAAGAGGAAAGCTGTTTCATCCTAGTTTAGTCAAGTTGGGCATGCATGATATATATGCACCAACTTGAGGGGGGAGTGTTAAGTTATGTAACCCGATAAGGGTACTTTGGGCATTTCTCTTTGTTATTTTGTTTCTTATTTCTCTCTTTAGCTATCATAGTCGGTTATGGAGGGTATACTTGTAATTCTGGTCCTATTAATGAAATCTATATATAGAGGGCTGAGGAGAGACGCAACTCACTCAAGCCATTCTCCCATTCTTCTCTCATTCCTCTAACAGATGCAATGAGGGTGAGATGCCTAAGCTATGAGAGGGTGAGAGGACCAAGGGAGAGAGAATGAGAAACTCAATCCTGTTTACTCTTCTATCCTAACTTCTATCTTTCCTTTTTTTTTTTTTTTAAAAATTTTTTTATTTCAATCAATTTCATTGTGTGATCTGCTACAAGTTCCTCTATCAATTAAGGAATATCTGCTACACATCTGAATCCAATCAATGGTGTGCCTCAACTGTTGAACTTGCAATCGATTGATACAAAAGGTGGTTAGGGGTTGCTGCTGGAGATTCTGATCGAGGGTCAACAAAACAAGTACCTGCGAGATTCTGTTACTGAGGGAGTTTTGCTGAACCATTAAAGCCTTTGATCTCTTCAGTCATTCATCAATTGCTTTCTAGTTTTTGAAGACTAAACCAGCATTAATCTTAGGTGGTTTGATGGAAGTTAGAAACTGATTTATGTCTGGGTTTGCTTATTTACCTAATTCTCCACATCTTAACCCTAGTTCAAGAAGATCCTGCCTGGGGCTATAGGTCCTTCGTGATCCAGCCTTATTACAACATCTCCCACAAGTAAGAGTGCATATGGGCTTTTAGTGCAGAACTTCCAACTTTAAACAACTATATGTATAACAACTCACATAGGTTGTGGTTGGTATTTATGCTTACTCTTGAACTTTATAATTTTGTGCATTTAAGATATTTTCACCGAGTGCTGCAGTACTGTTCTCCCAAGTGACTTGGAGCATAAATCAAAATAAAAACTTTGTTTCAAGCTCAGCCACATTGCACTATGATTATTTATGACTAGGCATATAGGGCTATGCTCCGCACTCCTCGGAGGCATCATTAGATTATTTTCCCCAAGCATTGTTATTTGTGATCAGTCTTTTCTCCTTGTGCATAAATCACATGAATTTGACTAGCCTGGAATGCATTTTCTCTTGCTTTTTCTTCATAATAACTTCTGAAGTAATCATTAATATCTCCGCAATAATAGTCAGGCAGTCTTTGTGGTGTTACACATGAATTATTAACTCATTTGAGTCAAATTTTTTAAATCAATGCATGCAGGGGACTCCATAATATTCTACACATGTATATTAAAAAGGTCAACTGTTCAGAATGGGAGCAAATTCAAGTTCCTTCGAGGTAGATTTCAATTATTCTATGATTCCAGCTTAAATGTTTCAAGATTCGAAATATCATGTTTTTAAATCTGTTGCGATTTTTTATTATCCATCATGTTTTCTTTTTCCGCTTTACCTTCCTTTTATTAATTTATAATTATGTATTAGTAGCATAGTTATCAAGGCGGCAAGGCGACCATGGCATTTGAGGGCCTTCCTAAGCGCCTTGGCGATAGGGCGGCCGTAAGGCATCGCCTTGGCGAACAAGGCGTTTTAGTGTTCTTTTTTTATATAACCATTTTATTAAGCATAAATAGCATATTAATTTTTATATAATTCTACTTATATACTAAATAAATATGAAAGAATTGAAGTATATAATCAAGGAAGTGCAAAATAGCATAATCATAGAATTACAAAATCAGTGAATCACATAATTACAAAATCAATGAATCACATAATTACTACTCACATGATGTTAGAATTATAAACTCACATAATCACAGAATAAATAGTTACATAACCACAGATTGCATAACTTACAATAACAGATGCATTTCATAAATTATACTAAGGAATGCACAATTTACATTGAATCAAAGAAATTACAGCAACAGCCACTCCGGCAGCAGCCAAAGCCACCGGCCATCACTAGTAGAAGCCAGCCATAGAAGAATAAGGTATAGGAGAATAAGAAAAATAAAAAAAATAGAACATGGTCAGACACGGAACAAAGAAGAGGAAGAAGCTAGAAGAATAAAAGGAAAAAATGCAGCTGCCAAAGCCACCGGCCAGTGGCCTGAAGAAGTGAAGAAGTGCTGCTGGCCGGAAGAAGAGAAGAACTGAAACTGAAAAAAAAAAGGACACTTGCTGCTGGCCGGAAGATGATGCCGGAATGCCGGAGTAAATGAAGACAGCGGTGCCGGAAGATGTAAAAGGTCACCGCTGCAAAAGGAAGAAACACAGAGAAGGTTAGAAGAAGGGTTTAGACTTTAGAAGAAGAAAAAAAATAGGCACAACACTTCCCGTGGAAGCTGGAGATGTCGCCGGTGGGGGTGGAGAGTTGGAGACTGGAGACAGGGTACTGGAGATGTCGCCGGTGGGGGTGGAGGCTGGAGATGGTTAGAGAAAGGGTTTAGACTTTAGAAGATAGAGGTTTAGAAGGAAAAAGAAAAAAATAAAGCACAATACTTACCTTCAAGGCTGGAGATGTCGCCGGACGTCGGTGGAGGTTGAGGCTGGAGATGGAGATGTCGGTGGAGAGTGGAGAGTGAAGAGGTTAGAAGGGGTTCAGATTTTTGAAGGAAAAAAGAAAAAAAAAAAAAAGGCACAATACTTACAAGGCTGGAGATGTCGTCGCCTCACCAGATGCCGGTCGAGGATGGGGACTGAGAGGGACTGAGGAGTGAGGTCTGAGGGCGTCGCGACAGTCGCCCTCGCCGCTGCTTCTTTTTCTCTTTTTCTCTTTCGCAGGTTTTCTTTCTTCTCTTTTGGTTATGGTTGAGACGGTGAGGAGTGTAAGACTTTCATTTTTTGTTTTTCGTTTTTGTTTGGCTTAGGTGATTCCATGTAACACAATATACAGAAATAAAGTATACAAGCCTATGAAAATATAAGAAATAGAATAAAACTCTACATAATTTAATTTTATTTTGTTTTTAAATGATTCGGTGTATCGCAGTGTAAGAAAATCATATACACAAAACCAATAAAAATATAAAAAATAGAATACAATGCAAAAAAATTAATAAAATAATGAAGTAACGCCTTTCCACTAAGGCTCCTACACACCTTGACTCTTCAAAACCGCCAGGACGCAAGGCGACGCCTTAATAACTATGATTAGTAGAAAATCTTGGTGAGGATTTTCTACTCTAGTATACAAGAATATACTTTGAAGTATGAAATGACGTCAAAGACTGTGCCCTCATAGGTATCTCTTTGGATATGGATTTTCAAAAAAGATCCTGTGTACTTAAGTTCTGAAATTGTAATCATTTTATGGGCTAATGCCCCTGAAGTATCTACTAGAGGAACCCTATTCTTCTTAGATGGAGTTTTTAAAAATGTGATCAGAAAGCGTTAGGGGCTTCTTAGGAGTAACTGAGTAAGTGCGTCCAATTCTAAGTAATCTTTTGTTCTTTTTTTATCCGTGGACCCCAAAAGTGCTTGGAACAATTGAAGTTTCCACTAGAGGAATGCTGTTCTTTTTAGATGGAGTTTGTAAAAATGTGACCAGAAAGCGTTAGGTACTTCTTAGGAGTAAGTGGGTCCAACTCTAAGTAATCTTTCGTTCTTTATTTTTATCCATGGACCCCAAAAGTGTTTGAAACAATTGAGTTATTGTCCATCTCACACACAACCCACCTGCCCCTAGATCTGAATACTAGTTGTATTAAGATTGCGTACTGGCAGCCTTCACAAATGGTCTTAGTCTTCCGCTTCCCTTCTTTAAAAGGAGAAACTCCAACACACCAAAAAGAAACATCTCCCAAAAAATTACAAGCGTGACCTCCAAAAGAGCCCATGATGCGCAACTCATGGTTCAAGGTCTTGGTTTCGGACCTGGTTTCTTCAAGGCAGAAAACCGACTTGCGCCGAGATCTCAGCGAGTTGGTGCATTTTTTTTTTGTTCTCGTTGCTCGATTTCGGTGGGTTTTTGACCTAGTTAGGTCATGAAACTTGGTATACAGCCTATTTTTGGGCAATTTAAACACAATGACACTATCAGATTTTGAAAAATCAAAGTCTAAATAGGATTTGACTTCGGACCCTAGTTTGGTAGGCTATGATGTACACGGTCTCTAATTGGCCCTTTTCTACACATAATTTAGTAGTAGGAAGCATACAATTAATGTAAAACAACTTAAATAAGCATTAGGAATGTAAAATAAATCAATCTTCTTGAAATCACTGCAATCTTGTTGTAAATCGATGTTTCCACGAGTTTCTTGGAGTAATTCGGCGATTTTCCGTCAAAAAATGGGAAGAGAGATCAATTATTTGAAGTCGATAGCTTTTCCCACGGAGATGACCAAGACCTATCGAAATCTCGACTGGTCTCAGTCAAGTTAATGTCTTTTTTTATTTCGTATTAGATCTCGTCTCAGACCTTCCAAAAATAGGATATTATCGAGATCTAGGCGAAACCTCGTTCCATGGCGCAACTATATCGTATCCCACCTTCTTTCTAGAAGACCCTTAGGAGAAAAAGGGGAAACAAAAAATACTCTCACCAATAGTTTTTAAGAGCTTGGATTGAAGAAAATTATCTAACAATTTTATGTTCACTTGGATTGGAGATACCTAATTGTGTTGATATTAGTTTTAATTGTCAAAATAGTACATGGCAAATATCACTTGTAAATGAGAAAGTACCGTAGAATTCCGTGAATACTGGCTTTTTGTCAGAGAGACTATAGCCATCTTTATTTATAATAAAGAGATGAACATTCTGGAATGAGTATAAGGACAAAAATACCCTTATGACTATTCTACCCCTGAACCCATATTACCAATACTCCCCCTCAAGTTGGTGCATACATATCAAACATGCCCAACTTGCTAGCTATATAAAAAAATAACTTATTACTGATCCCTTTGGGAAGGTTATCAGACAGTTGTTCACTAGACTGGATAAATGGAATACAAACTGTTCCCTATTCCAATTTCTCTTTGATGAAGTGCTAGTCAATCTCAACATGTTTGATACGATCATGTTGGACCGGGTTGTGAGCAATGCCGATTGGTGACTTCCTATCACACTAGAGCCGCATTGGAAGGTCAACATTCATCCCCAAGTCTTGAAGAAGCCCCTTGAGCCAGAGAAGTTCACAAATACCCTGTGCCATAGCTTGAAATTTAGCTTCAACACTAGATCGAGTTACAACAGCTTGTTTTTTTCTTCTCCAAGTAGTTAGGTTCCCTCCAACAAATGTGCAATTTCCGGATGTGGACTTCCTATCATTAGGACTGCCAGCCCAATCTGCATCAGTGTATGCTTCTATCCGGAGATGGTTATGTGAAGAATATAAGACTTCCTTTCCAGGAGAGGACTTGAGGTAACGGAGTATTCTGTATGCTGCTTCCGAATGAGAAGAGTGAGGATCATGCATGTATTGACTGACAATACTCATAGCAAATGTGATGTCTGGTCGAGTATGTGAGAGGTATTTCAATCGGCCATCTTCTCTCTGATAGCAACCCGTGTCCACTGGGTCACCTTCCTTACTGTTCAAATGTGTGTTGGGCTCAAGAGGGGTGTCTGCTGGTTTGCACCCAAGCCTCCCTGTTTCACTTAATAGATCTAGGGTATACTTTCTTTGGGAAAGAGATATGCCCTTAGCTGAATAGGCAACCTCAATCCCTAGAAAATATCTTAATCTCCCCAAATCTTTGACTTCAAATTCAGTGCCCAAATATGTCTTCAGCTTCTGAATTTCCTGTGCGTCACTACCATAGTTGTCACGGCGTCACGGCGATCCAAGTCGGTGGAAGGGTGTCACGTCGATATATCGACATGTCGCCCTTATGGCGTTGCCATGGCGAGCATGTCGACCATGTTTAATTTTTTATTTTCTCTATTTTTAATGTCATTGAGTATGCCATAATATATGTCCTATAACATCAAAATCAACATGAAAGTGTACTACACTACTACTAATATACTATGCCACTATGGTTTAATTCATGAAAGTGTAACTAATATCCATTAGTGTATATGAAAGTATGAAAAATTGAAAATATAGATAACCTATCAAATAATTGAAAGCAATAGTAAAAATTAAATGATAGGCTAACTTCACATCTTGAAGCTTGATAGCAATAGTCTTTCTTCAATGTGTGTGATTTGGAGCAAAGCAACCTTTGAACAAAGTAATAGGTATATATTAATATATATGAATTTGATGAAAGAGGAGAGGAAATTATGTATTTAAAAGCCAAAAATAATTTAAGATAGATAATGAATATAGGAATCAAAGATCAAATTATTAAAGTCAAGTAATCAACCAAATATAGATAACTTTAAGTCCTTAACTAATCTTCAAAGATCAAAGTTTAAAGTTCAAACTTCAAAGTTTAAATAATCCATAATCATAATATCCAAAAGGACCAAAACTAATTAATTATCATATTCATCTAAAAGATCCTGCATTTGGCAGATTTTCTTGTCGTGGCTCTTCGACACCAACATAGTCATCTACGACATTCTCGTCGTCATTCACATCATCTTCCTCTTCTTCCTCATCTTCATCTAGCTGGAGTCATCCCGAACATCAGCCATCCTTGAGCTACCTCTCCCTCTAGCATGTCCACGGCGTGAATATGTCACATCGGCTCTAGAGGTTGATGCTTGAGTTCTCCTTGGTCGGATGGGGGCTTCAATCGATGCCCCCATTGCTCTACCAACATCATCCCACGTGAGATCATCATTGGGATGGACTAAATCTTCTCTCGACGGGTAACCATCCACTCACTAGACCAATCCAGCTCATCAAGAATTAGTGGATCATATGTTTTGTTTTTGCCTTCCACTCACGTCTCTGTTGAAACCTTTCATGGAGGCGGCTATTGTATTGAACATAGACTAGATCATTCAAACGAGAATGTTCAGTCTATTCCTCTTTTGGTATGAATCTGAATTCATAAACAAGAGAGAACAAAAAGTCATTTTTCAATAAAAAGACATAACAAAAGTGAAAAAAAAGTCTAAAAAATAAATTAAAAGTAAATGTAATCATGTAAGTTATCTTGTCTTGTATAGCAGGGTCAACTACCAATCTGGTCATGACATCAACCAATGAGATGTGTAGATTGGCAATCAGTTCGCCATTTTCATTTTCCTTGAACATGAAAAATTTTTCGGGATTAAGAAATAGTGCGGCTCCATACAATGGACGCTCCATCGACACTCCCAACGCCTGTCAATGATACTTATAATTTTCTTCCACAGCCGTTCTTTATGTGCTAAATGTTCACGTATTTTCTTTTTTGCCTCTTCCATAGCAACATAAACTTCGTGCATTGCAGGCCTCTCATCACCATCAACAATCCTCAAAACAACAATAAGTGGCTTAGATGCTCTAATAAAATCCTCCACAGTGTTCCAAAATGGTACAAGAAACACCGTTTCTTCCACTTTCTTTCCAGCCTCTCTGTCTTTGACAAATTAGAACCCTTCCACTCATCGAGAAATAAACAAATGCTTCAATGCATCCTTATGCCTAACTAAGCTCGACATGTCAAACAAGCGATTTGCAAATCTAGTAGCTGCAGCTCTCACAAGATCTTTTTGTCCAGTTCTTTTCCTCATTGCATCAAGAAGACGTGTGTGCCTGTAGATGAAGGTGGTTATTTTTTTGCCTTACCTATCACATTCTTAAAGTCTTTCGGACCACCTATATCCTCCAACATCAGTCTAAACAATGGGCTGCACAAGGAGTCAGATAGCTTTCTTCTCTTTTCCATAAGCATTTTACCAGCCAACTTATAGTTTGAAGCATTGTCAGTCACAACTTGAATGACATAATCCTCACCAATCTCATCAATTTTGCTATCAAGCAATTCAAATAGCATTTGTGCACTTTGAACCATACGGATGCATCAACAGATCCCATGAAATAAGTCCCCTCTGGGAGATTAACGAGAAAATTAATTAAGTGCCTTCCCGTTTATCCGTCCATCCATCGGACATAAGAGTGCACCCACTACCGCTTCCAAAACTCTTCATATTTTTTCTTCATCTCTGCAGTTTCATTCACAACATTTCTTAACAATGGCACTCTCACTTGATGATATGAAGGTGGAATATATCCAGAACCATATTGTGCAATAGACTCGCACATCACCTCAAAGGTCCTTGCCTTAATAGCATTGAATGGGATACCTTGCTGATACAACCACTTAGCAATGTGATAATCAACTCTAGCTTTTTGTTCCGGTGTCCTAAAACGGTTCTCTATAGTAGTCCGAGTAGAACTACTATTATGCCTCTCATTGACTACTTGCTCAGGAGTCCGTCTAACATGAGCATCCATGGGACCCCTTACTTGAGGCTGAGTAACCTTTCTTTTCTTAGCAATTGTCCGCAGCTAGGAGCCACCCTAGCAGCATCCGTAGTCCGGGATTGTCCTTCTAGTGTATCTTCGATTGTATTTGCCCTCCAACTTCTACAGCATTATCATCACCATCATCATCATCCAATACTTCTGTAATTTGTTTCTTCTTTTTTTTATTTAGAGCTGCCCTCATCACTTGAGAAATAGAATCATTCGTCTTGGTACACTTAATAACGTCTCCATATCCACCCACCAAATGTTGCTTCAATCTTTTAATTCCACAACTCATTTCTTTGCCACAAAGGGTGCATTTAACAACATTCTTGTTTGTTAGATCTGGCCAATACCCATACTTCCACCCAGGGTCATTTGATTTGGCCTTTCTTGCTGGGTCTTCGCTTGGATCATATCCTGGAGTAGCTCGATGCACAATATTTTCACCCCACTACTAATTGGTGTAGAACCATCCATTAGTTGAGTGAAAGACACTAGTAGACTACAAAGGTAACAAAAAAAAAAAAAAACAATTAAACTGATTTTTAGCATATTAACATTAAGCTGAACTAGGATGGAATACAGTCAAAACATAAAATCCAAGTACTGGTTTTTAGCAGATTAACATTAATGGATGGAGGGGAAAAAAAAAAACTGAAATTATGGAGTTGAATATGTGCTTGCTGCTGTTGTGTGTGTGACACTGTGAGTCTGTGACTGAGACTGTGAGTGAAATCAGTGAATAGTGATGGACTACTGGCTGTAATAAGTAATAACTATTAAATCCCTCCCCCCATTGTCTCTCGACTCTCTCCCTGTCTCTGTGTGTGTAAGTGTAACTGTGTATGTGTGGGCCTGTGGCTGTGTGCAAGGTAAGAAGAAGAAAAAATCAAAAACAAACACCTTCTCTGTGACTGTGCAACCCTGCAACTGCAAGGCAAGAAAAAGGAAAAAAAAAAAACAAAAAACAGAGATAGTTCGCTGTAATAAATCCCTCCCCCTTCTGTCTCTCAACTCTCTCCCTGTCTCTGTGTGTGACACTGTGTATGTGTGCACTGTGCAGGGCAAGAAGAAGAAAAAAATGCAAGGCAAGAAGTCCCAAGGTCTGCGACTGTAAGCAAGCTAGTTGCAAGGCAAGAAGAAGAAAAAAAAAGAAAAAAAAAAACCGAGAGGACTATGGTTACAAGTTACAACACTGACTGGAATAAATCCCTCCCCCCTCTCTCTCGACTATGTCCCTGTCTCTGTGAATCTCTGTGACTGTACAAGCAAAGAAGAAAAAGAAAAAATAAAAAAACCGAGAAGGCTATGGTTACAGCACTGACTGGAATGAATCCCTCCCCCTCTGTCTCTCGACTATGTCCCTGTCTCCGTGACTGTACAAGCAAAGAAGAAAAAGAAAAAGAAAATAAAAAACCGAGAGGAGTCGAGAGTGAGGACTACTAACTGAAATAAATCCCCCTGTCTCTCGACTCTCTCCCTGTCACTGTGTGTGTAAATGTGGCTATGCAAGGCAAGACAAAAATAAAAATAAAAACGATACTACTGGCTGTAGTAGTGATCGGAGGCTGGGAGGAGAAGAACTGAAGAAGAAGAAGTTAAGAAGAAGAAGAAGAGGTCTGCCTGGGAGGAGGAAGCAAGGCAAGAGAAAAATTACAAAAAAAACGATACTACTGGCTGTAATCACTACCGGAGGCTGGGAGGAGAAGAACTGAAGAAGAAGAAGTTAAGAAGAAGAAGACGAGGTCTGCGGCGTCTGCCTGGGAGGAGGAAGAAGATCCAAATTAAAAAAATTAAAAATTTACTTACTTGGAGAGTTGGAGTCCTAGAGATTGCCGGAGAACGGAGAAGTTCGAACTTGAACTTGTTCGAAGGCTGCGAGACTCGAGAGTTGCAGGAAGCGAGGATTACCGTTGCCGCTTGCGGAGTCACGATCCCTCTCCTCTCGATTTTCCTTTGCGATTTCTAATTTTCTATTTCCCCCATTAGGTATAAACCGTATAAGACTATAAGAGTATAAGTTATTATGTTTATTTAAGTTTTATGATAATGTGTATTGTAGGTGTAACTTGAAAAAGTTACACCTCAATACACATTAACGAAAAACATCTAAGTTATTAAATCGTTTTTAAAAATATATATATATATAAATCTGACTTTTATACATTAAATGTTCAAATATCGGTCGACATACCCATATATCGTGGTATGGCGTGGCATACGCCATGGCGACGCCATGGAAGCCATATCCTCGATATTTATACATATACCATGGCGGATCTCGATATGCCCTTTCCCCAGAGCCAGGACGCCATGGCGGCGCCATGGCGACGCCATGACAACTATGGTCACTACCCGTGATCACTATGTCATCAACATAGACAACCAAAATGGTCACTTACTGTCCCATCCTTTTAACAAACAATGTATGGTCAGCATTGCTCTGCTTATATCCATAAGCAACCATAGCCTTATGGAATCAGCCAAACCAAGCCCTTGGTGATTGCTTCAGACCATACAGAGCCTTCTTAAACTTACACACCTTTACCTGAGTCTCAGAGGAGGTAAAGCCAGGAGGTATCTCCATGTAAACATCTTCTTCCAAATCTCCATGTAAGAATGTATTCTTCACGTCAAGTTGTTGGAGTTCCAATCCTTGATTTACAGCACATGAGATGATAACCCATATAGTATTCATCTTTACTACAGGAGCAAAGGTCTCTTGATAGTCAATTCCTTGGGTTTGGGTAAACCCTTTGGCTACGAGTCTTGCTTGGTATCTTTCCACAGAGTCATCAGCCTTGTGCTTCACAACAAAGACCCATTTACAATCAACCGATTTCTTTCCTAGTGGAGGACTTACCAAATCTCAGGTCTGATTCTTTTCAAGGGCAAGCATTTCTTCATTCATCGCAGCCTTCCATTTCTGTTCGGCTTTTGCTTCCTACCAATTGTTAGGGATGGAAACAGAGGATAAAAAAGATACGAAAGTATAGAAAGTAGGAGTTAGAGAGTTGTATGACACAAAGTTGGAAATAGGATGCTGTGTACAACTCCCTTTTGATTTCTGAATAGCAATAGGTAAATCAAGACTGGGATCAGGAGGTGGCTTACCAGAAACATGACTCGGAGCAATACTTGGAGCAGGAACAAATGCCCATTGTGAGGTTGGTGGTGGTGGTCTCTTTGTAGCGAGGGCCGTCTAAAGGAAAATCAGTTCCCCGAGTGTAAGTCTGCACATTAGTCCTTACATTATTCTCCCCCTGCACCTGTTGTTGAGGCTCAGTTCCCCGAGTGTAAGTCTGCACATTAGTCCTTACATTATTCTCCCCCTGCACCTGTTGTTGTTGCTCAATCTGCCCCACTTCTTGTTCTTGACTTGTAACTCCATCTTCTAGTTCAACAAAGACATCCTCTATGGTAGGTATCTCAATGTCCAGAGGAGCAATCAGCGGGACCTCTTCACCATTTAGAATCTCCCCTTGCAGAGGTACCGGCTGTTTAAAGTAAGCCTTAAACTCCCGGAAGACGACATCCATAGTGACACACGTTTCGTGTAGGAGGATGATAGCATCTATATCCTTTCTGGGTAGTTGAGTAACCCAAAAAAACACACCGCAGTCCTTTGGGATCAAACCTGCCATGTACATGGTGATTCCTGGCAAACACGACACAACCAAAGACCTTTGGAGGCACAACAAAAGTGGATTTTCCAACCAATATGTCCAAGGGACAACAGCCACCTAAGACTCGTGAGGGAAGCCGATTGATAAGCATGGTTCAAGATTTCGCGAAATATCGCCGATATATTGGGATATTTCGGAAATCTTGACAGTACCGAGACGAAATGGCAAGGCGAAATGGAAAAAGTTCGTATTTCGGTGATATTTCGTGATATTTCGGCGATATTTCGTGATATTTCTTGTGAGTCTTGCACTCTTATGAGTTGTGAACTTGTGACTTTGTGGATTGACTATTGAGTAATGAGTAAATACTATTGAGTATTGAACTATTGACTATTATGGAGTTTATGAGTTATGAGTTATGACTTATGAGTTATTTTTGTTTCATTACTTTGTTTAAATTTCTTACATGTCTTTTAGTACCAAGTCAATGTATATTTAACTATTTATACATCAGAGTCAGCGACCGTATACTGTCAATCAAGGGTGCAAACCCAAACACCACTTTGAGTTCATTTTTTTTTGCAATATGAAGGTTTAAATGTGTTTATTTAGCTTAAATAAGGGTGTACATGAAGTATTAGGCCTTAATATGGCCAAAAACCCACCGAGATGGAGTGCCGAAATATGGCAGAAAAAATACCATATTTCAGCGATATTTCGGATATTTCGGCCATCTCAACCAGTCCGAGATACCGAGATATCGTGAGATTTTAAACTATGTTGATAAGATAAGTTGTTGTAAGGACAACATCACCCCAGAAACGTGGAGGAACAGCCATAGTAACATAAGAGAACGAGCAACCTCCAAGAGATGTCTGTTCTTGCGTTCAGCTACTCCATTCTGAGCAGGTGTCAACACAAGAAGTCTGGTGTATGATTCCATGGCTGTCCAAATAGGAGCGAAAAGCACCATCCATATACTCTTTTCCATTATCTGAGCGGAGAATCTTCACCTTGGCATCGAACTTGGTCTAGACCATTTTATGGAATAGAGTGAAACACGTGAAGACATCACTTTTACTATGCATCAAACACACCCAAGTTGTCTGGCTAAAACAGTCAATGAAAGTAACAAACCATCTAAATCCATAAGTAGAAATACATCGGGCAGGGCCCCACAGATCAGAATGTATTAAACCAAAAGGCACATTACTTCGATTATCGGAAATAGGAAAAATACTTCTAGTTTGTTTTGCCAAAGTGCAATCGTCACAAGAAAAATTGTCTGTTACACCGTTTCACTAGAGTAAGAAATAAAGCAGATTAAACTCCTATAGGAGGATGGCCCAAACGACGATGCCAATTATTCAACTCAAATAGTGCAGAATCAAAATCAAAAGATGCCGGCTGAGATGTCAAAGCTGCCCAAGAACTGTCAAGCATGTACAGACCACCAACCACTTTACCACATGCAATCGTACTGTCTGTTGCCAAGTCCTGAAACAAACAATATGTTGGAAAAAAGGTTACTTTGCAGTTTGAATCCTTGGTTAGGCTACTAATGGAAAGCAAATTAGTAGTAAACTTTGGAACATGTAAGACAGAGGAAAGGCTAAGAAAGGAATTGTACTTGACGGATCCTTTCCCCGAGATAGGAGAAAGTGACCCAACAGCAACACGAACCTTGTTATGACCAGAAAGAAGAAAATATTTGGAAAAAACAGATGAAGAACCTATCATATGGTCGGTTTTCCCTGAGTCAATCACCCAAGAATCGGGCATGACCGAGGTGCAGTTCCCACCAAATGAAATACTTGTGGATGAAGAGGAATTTGGGTTGGTAGGCAGAGACAAACCCGAGGCAGCCATGGAAGGAGATACTAATGCTAGAGAAGATGTGTCCAGTCGATTCACCATATCCCGAAGATTTTGCAATTCAGCCACAACTTGGGAAAGAGATTGATCTGGCTGTTCGTCAGAAGTTGCCTAATGAGCACGGGTGTTACTAGGCTGATTGGAACCACCCTTCCCACGCCTGCGAGTCTCTGCAGGGCAACCATGAAGCTTCCAACAACGGTCTTTCGTATGCCACTCCTTCCCACAATGATCGCATTTAATGGCAGGGCAATCACTAGATGGCCAATCAGTACTAGTAGACCGTGAAGAATTTCCTCGGGAAGCCTGTGAACCAGAAATAAGAGCCGATCTTTCCTGAGTAACAGGATGAACCATGGCTGTACGCCTACTGTCCTCAGCCGAGAGAATCGCATAAGCCTGCTCCAGAGATGGAAGTGGGTCGCGATTCAAAATATTGGCACGGATCTGATCAAACTCAATATTGAGGCCGGCCAAAAAATCAAAAACACGTAAGCCATCCTCCTACTAACGGAAGGTCGTGGCATCAACATTGCAGGTGGCGGTGAATGTGCCCAAAAAGTCCAACTGCTGCCACATAGTACACATGGTATTGTAATACTGAGATAGAGACAACTCCAATTGCTCGGTAGAGTGAATTTTTTGACGAAGCTCATAACATAGGGTAGCATTCCCAACCTGAGAATAGGTGTCCTTGGCTATTTTCCAAATCTTCGCAGCCGAATCAAGAAGGAGATAGCGCCCGGCCATATCTTGGTGCATGGAATTAATGAGATAAGACATAACCAAGAAATTGAAGTTCATCCATCGATCCTATGCAGAACCAGTCTCTTCAGGCTTGACCTGAGTACCCGTGATGTAGCCAAAGAGACCACGGGAACCAATCGCAAATAAACAGGAGCAAGACCATAACAAATAATTAATGCCATTCAACTTGATGGGATTCACTGGGAATGGAATGAAGTCACGTTGTGACGAACCATCAAAACCAGTTTATGATCTCAGAGTTGTCAGGCTTGATGACTGGTAAAAAAAGCAGAAATAAATCCCCCTAAAAAATTTGGAACATAAGGAGGAAAAGTGGAAACCCTCTGTGGAAGTCAACTCATCACCAAGGTGGGGAAATAAATCACGGCAAGGGGGAAAAAGCCTCTCGTGAGAGGAAAAAGAGAATGCGAGAGGATTGTGGGCTGGAGGGGGTTGGTGGAAGGTGGTGGAAAGGCTGGCGGAGCCTGGCGATGGTGGTGGAGGCGCTGTTGAGGCCTGGCGAAGGTGGCAGAGTGTGGTGGAGGGGCTGGCAGAAGGTGGAAGAGGGTCTGCTGCTTGCAGTGATGGTTGTCCTTAGGTCAGAATCACGATGGAGAAGAGAGAGAGAGAGAGAAAAAAGAAAAAAAGAAAAAAAATTCAATTCCCATATCCCCGGAATATTTTTGGCTCTGATACCATGTAGAATTCCGTGAATACTAGCTTTTTGTCATAGAGACTACAGCCATCTTTATTTATAATAAAGAGAACATTCTGGAAAGAGTACAAGGACAGAAATACCCTTATGATTATTCTACCCCTGAACCCATATTACAACAGGTACTAATGCAAAATTCGACCTCGAACCAGGGAGAAACCAGTGAGAGATCGATTGCAGCCAGAATCAACACGATAAGGATCTATTAATGGTGTGCAACAGCAGCAACAATTTGGGACAACAGCAGCAGCACTTGATTGACCTTCTTGGCAGAGGAATAATCACCAGCAGCCTTGGGTTGACGGAGGTAGCAGCAGCAGCCCTTGGGGTCAAAAGAGGATGGATTCAGATCTTCTGATTGTACTTTAATTAGTTGTTGCAGCCTCAGGTAGTAGCAGCAGTAGGGATCGAGCAGGAGTAGGGAAGAAGAGAAGATAGAAGAAGAAGAAGGGGGTAGGGGGATGGCCTTCTCAGCCTGGGTCTCTCACCCACAGCTATCTCAGTTGTTGAACATAGGAAGAAACTCCCATGACCGAGTGCAAGAATGCCTCAAAACTTCATTCATTAATTCATTGTCTATCTGTTACAATAAGGGGCTGCCTATTTAATGAAGTAGGCTAGCTTACAAATTAGAAACTTAAAAATAGAAAGTAATGAAAAAGGAAACTACTAGAAGCCTCTTGCAAGAGAATATTGAGGCACCAAGTAATCTAAGACTTGACTAAGACAGACATAACTAATTAAAATGAAATAAAATTAGAAAGTAAACAAAAATAGAAACTTAAGTAAATACTAAATAGTAACTAATTAAATCAGCAACAAAATCTTTCTTTTCTTGCCATCTTCAGTGGGGCCCACAAAATCTCAAATATTTGTTTGGATTTCCTTCTACCCACAACACTGTTCATATGAACAGTAGTTCGGGTACTGGTAATGTGACCAGTAATTTTATTTTTTTTTGGAAGTCTTTTTTTGTCCTTTCTTCATGCTTCTCCTTGGGCTGGGGCTGCCTGTTGTGATGCTCCATTGAACCAACAAAAACTTGCCACATCATCAGACCAGGCTGTTTCTCACAGCAGTCGAATCCACAACCTTGCTGGGCTGGTTTTGGGGCTTGTTTCTTGCGGGTACATATGGACTTGTGATCTACATCAGCTCCCCCCTTCTTTCTTTTATCTTCTTTTCCCTTTTCTCCTTACCCTGCTCGATCCCCTTAACCTGCTGCTTCCCTGAGATTGACGCAAGTGCTGTGAAGACCTCTGAAAGATCAGAATCAAGCCTCAATCAAGATCAGCTATGTTCTACTGCATCAACTCGAAGGGGAGACTTTGAATGCTCTGTGGACTCTGCTGTTCTGCCCAGGTTTTGCTGCAGATTTTCTGAGTGTGATCACTCCTCACCCACAGCTATCTCAGCTGTTGAACATAGGAGGAAACTCCCATAACCGAGTGCAAGAATGCCTCAAAACTTCATTCATTAATTCATTGTCTATCTATTACAATAAGGGGCTGCTTATTTAATGAAGTAGGCTAGCTTACAAAATTAGAAACTTAAAAAAAGAAAGTAATGAAAAAGGAAACTATAAGAAGCCTCTTACAAGAGAATATTGAGGCTTGTACACCACAAGGTTTTAGGTCTCGGTTTCACCACTGGTTTCACCAGGCCACGAAACCGAGATCTCAGCGAGATGATGTATTTTTGTTTTTTTTTGAACTCGATGGTAGGTTTCGGTGGCCATATGGCCTAGATAAGGGCTGAAACTTGACATTCCCCCTATTTTAGTTCTTCTAAACACAGTGGAACCATTAGTTTTTAGTTTTTACAAATTCAAACCCAAAATGGTACTTTGACTACGGACCCAAAGTTGGTAGTCTAAGGCGTGCGTGAGATCTACCCTAGGCTATTCCACAGTCCATACAATATTTAGAACTCATAAATAATTTAAGTAGAAGTGCAGAACAAAAATAGGCGTTAGGAACTAAAATACATCAAACCATAAGTGTAAATCATATTTTTTTCATTCTTTTTACAAGAAAATCATTTATTTTTACAGAAAAATAAATAAATAATTTAAAAACTGAAAAAAAAAATAAAATCGACTCCTTCATTCCATAAATCAGTAGACAATGTATAACATATAAAAGAATCTTAGTCAACAAACAAGTTTAGATCATTTTTCTATGAAAAATATAGTTTTTGAGATGAATAGCTACCTTAGGTTCTTCAAGATGCAGCTTGGAGGAGTTACAGCTTAAATCTTCAATGTCTTGAGCTTTGATGAGGTGTTGGAGGAGTGATTTGCCAACAGAAATTAAAAAACCAAGGAAAGATGGAGTTTCCCTTCAAAGGAGGTGAGATAGGCGAGACAGCCGAGAGAGAGGCGAGAGAGAGTCGAGATCTCTCTGAGATATGGGCTTTTAAAGCCTTTAATATGGTATGGTTTGACTCGAAACGAGATATAGGGCCGAGATCTCGGCGAGATATCAAGATCTCGGTCGAGATAATGACATATTTGTATATCACATGGCATTTCGTCTCGAGATGCTACGAGATCGAGTTAAAAGCGAGATCTTGAACTATGGTACACCGAGTAATCTAAGACTTGACTAAGTAAGACTTAACTAATTAAAATGAAATAAAATTAGAAAGTAAACAAAAATAGAAACTTAAGTAAATAGTAACTAATTAAATCAGCAACAAAATCTTTCTTCTCTTGCCATCTTCAGTGGGGCCCGCAGAATTTCAAATATTTGTTTGGATTTCCTTCTCCATTCAAGGATTATGGACCCATGACACTGTTCACGTGAACAGTAGTTCGGATACTGTTCATGTGAACAGTATTTTTTATTTTTTATTTTTTTGGAGTCTGTTTTTGTCATTTCTTCATGCTTCTCCGTGGGCTGGAGCTGCCTTTGGTGATGCTCCATCGAACCAACAAAAGCTTGCCACATCATCAGATCAGGCTGCTTCTCACAGCAGTCGAATCCACAACCTTGCTGGGCTGGTTTTGGGGCTTGTTTCTTGCGGGTACATATGGACTTGTGATCTACATCGGGTACTAGGTAAGTACTCTATTTGGGGACACGATCTAAAGAAATCTGTCAGAAAACAACTTCCGATTACCATTGTTAATAAAAGCTTGATGTCGTAACCAGCAGTGAAAAGCGTGGCCTTGCTGAAACACTTTCTCTAATAACAACTCAGCCTTATCTCAGCTAAATATGGTTGACTACATGGATCCTTGCCCTCCAATCAGCTCTATTTGAGGTCATAGTTGATACAAGGCCTAAGCTATGCATGTCTTTCCTCCCCACTTCTCCTAGGGTCATTAACAAATGAAGAAGAATGCATCTTTACTTTGCAATCATTGTGTTTCATCCAAAGTTAGGATTTTATTCCACTCTGTTATCCTCTCATCATAAATAGCAACTAAAAGAATGCTTAGCCTCTTTCATTAAGCTCATGGGAAGTATTACATTAGTTTATGACAATACTTTGAAATTTGGTATGAACATTGTAATTCCTGCTGGTTCTGGTTGGTACCAGACTGCAGGTCGCAAGAGAGGAGAGGGAGAAAGGAAAGGAAGAAAGAAAGAAGTTGCAGTAGAACAAGGTGGAGTGATCAATTGATCCTTTCTCTATACACTGTTATTAACATTGTAAAAAACTGAAGTTCCCAATATGCCTGTCCTTACAAATTTATTCCATAGACATACATACAATTCCAATAATACCCTCATACTTGCATTCTAACAATGAAATGAGGTAACATTTTTCATTTCAATTCCTTAATTGTTTAAATAGTAAAAAATCTAAAATAGACCAATTAAGGCTAAAACCGAAGGCAGTTCAACGTTGCAAGTTCACATGTTTACTAGGCTACTAGCTACTATTAACGTACTGGTTACCTCTCTAAAATTACTGTTACAACAGCAACAACATAGTAAGAACGCTACTAATCATTGCCTTTATTAAGTTACATCATTACTATAATAACTTGATGTGGTTGATTTATGAAAATACAAAATAACTTTGAAAAATAGCTGATTACTGTAAGAAATTCCCAGTGGGCTATAAATGTATGTACAGCCGCATTACATCCATAGCCGTAGAGGTTTTGTGATAATTATGGTGTCTGTATAATTACCAACTGATATGAATACCAGCATAACCATAGTTGTCAAGGCGCCCGTCTAGGCGTCCAGGAGCCCCTTGCTAGACGATGCCTTGGTTTTCTTGGCATCCATGCCCCCTCCAATGCCTTGGGTTGCCTACTTGCTTGACAACTATGAACATCATGGTCATGAGTATATGACATAACGTCATAACTCAATGGCCTTGAGATCTTTAACTGCATCAATATATTTGTACTTTCTGTATTCTAAATATTTAATTATGCATATTTAACACTCCTTGTGGTTGTAGTGGTACACTGTCATTTTTCTTATATTTTCAGTTTTTTTTTTAATTCCCATATTTTCATTATTTTTTAATCGTTCCTTTTGAATCTCCCCAAAGTCTCCAACTCCGATGCCAAAGGTTTCAATGATTTGGAAATATGAATCATGGTTGCAACTTGCAAGTACTTAATCATGCATATTTTAGCACTTCCTATTGCTAAACCTGGAAAATGTTCACGGTTCACCATACTACATGATTTCTTTTAAATGTTTTAGATTCATAGTTGTCAAGGCGACCTAAGGGGTAAAAAAAACAAAGGTGACACCAGAAATCAAGGCAAGAGAAAGGCGCCTGGACGCCTAGGCGTCGTCTAACAACTATGTTTAGAATATTCCAGAAAAATTGCTGGAGTAAGATTAAAAAAATATTGAAATTTTGATTCTTGGCTGTGATTTCTGGTGCACACTTCCTTAGAATAGATAAACAATGATTTAATGGAACGAAAAACATAATTTAATAAGACCTCAAGTAGGGATTTTAATGAGGACAATCCAAGAATGTAGAACATAATTTGAGAATTTTGAAAGTATAACCGCAAATCATTTTCAGATTACAAGATCCCTAAACTCCTCCCCTCTAATGTAGTCAAGTGAGTTATGTTGGGAATGGATCCCTGCCAAGAACTTGGGCACGTAGCTGATCATACTCTACATTAAGCCCAATAAGAAAATCATACAGCCTGAATTTATCTTCGCATTTCTTGAACTTGATCACATCTTCAGGTGTACAGGCCTGGAAAGTGTCTTAAAAATCTAACTCCTGCCACAGACTACATAACTCAGAGTAATATTAAGAAAGGCTGAGGTCCTTCTGCTTGGTCTCATGGAGTGTTCTGTGTAATTCGTAGACCCTGGCATCACTCCCAACCTGAGAATAAGTCTCTTGGGCAGCCTTCCAAAATTTTGCAGCAGTTTCAATCAAAAGATAACCACGAGCAAGTTGTGGTGTCATACTGGAAAGCAAATAAGACATCACTAGGGAGTTGGAAGAACTCCACTTGTCTTGTTCAGGACCTGCAGTGAGGGGTTTCTCTTTTGTGCCAGTGAGATAACCTACAAACCTGTAGGAGTCAATGTTGAGATATTCTGGACCACATCAAATAATTGGTACCATCCAATCGGATAGCGCATACAGGGAAAGTGGGAAAGCCGTCATGAGCATTGTACAAGATTTCGCGATATATTGGCTATATATCGGAATATTTCGGATATTTCGAGCCTACCGAAACGAAATGGTAGCTCGAAATGAAAAAGTATCAAAACTCGACAATATTTCGTGAGATTTCGACGATATTTCGTGAATCCACAAAATATTGTTGAAATACTGTTTTTTGACTTAAAGTGTCACGGGACACTTGTTTTAAATGCCATATTTCGCAAGTCTCAGTCTATATATCGACCGAGACCTGCTGAAAGCTCAAAGTTTTTCATTTTTTGCTGCTCTTCCTCTCTTCCAAGCATCATCCAAGCCTTGTTGAAGCTCATTTTTTGACAGATTGTCGCCGGAAACACGTCGAGCCTCATCTAAGCACATCCTCCAAGGGTTTTTCACTATTTTAGGTAAATCCTTTTTCTTTAAAACTAATTTTTTTGAAATTACTATGTTCAAAAGTTGTTGGATGATGATGAAATATTTATATTACACACCGGAGGCTGATCTACAACCTCACAGGGTCGAAATTTTTTTTACATATGTATTTTATATTTTTTATTTTCTGGTTTTAGAAATTGATTTTACTGCCTAATCAATGTCTATTTAACTATTTATACATTAGGGTCGGCGACCGTATACTGTCAATCAAGGGTGCAAACCCAAAACACCACTTTGAGTTCTTTTTTTTTTGCAATATGAAGGTTTAAATGTGTTTATTTAGCTTAAATAAGGGTGTCCATGAAGTATGCCCTTGGTATGGCCAAAAACCCACCGAGATGGACTGCCGAAATATGGCAGAAAAAATGCAGTATTTCGGCAAAATTTCGGGATATTTCGGATATCTCGGTAGGCCTGAGATACCGATATATCGTGAAATCTTATACTATGGTCATGAGAACCACAAACTTGTCCCTCCAAAGTAGATGTAGCAGTCGAAGAATCAGACATCGTAGACTCAACCACAGATCGGGGAAAAATTAGATCATTAACAAATCTAAAAAATCTTGCAAGAACCAAGAATTGCAGCCTTTAAGTGCATGAAGAAGGGCTGGGGTTCAACAAAACAGGAGGGTAAAGCCCTCGGCGGTGACAGAAAACGGCACCGAGGGGTGGCGGAGAAAGGGAATCGCGACTCCCTGCCTCTCGGTGATGCTAGAAGGGAAACCGAGAGAGAGGGAGGCGGCGGCGGCGGCGATGAGATGGAGGGTCAACGGTGGTGGTAGGTGGCGTTAGGTGGTGGCAGTGCTAGTGAAAGAGAGAAAGAAGAAAAAGAGGAAGAGGAGAGAGAGAGGCAGCGGCAGCAGTAATCCCTAGGTCAATTCCTGCTTTGATACCATGATGGTTTTGGGAATTGTGACTTGTGTTTATGAGACACAGCACACCTTTATTTATAATAATGAGAATGGAATACAAAGACAGTAATGCCCCTAGGGCAACACAACATAAAATCCCTAGGACAATTCTACGCTTATATCGCATATTACAACAGATATTTATGCTCCAACTTGAGGGGGAGTGTTGTAAAATGGGTTCAAGGGTATTTCTGTCCTTGTACTTATTCTAGAATGTTCTCTCATCTATTATAAATAAAGAGGGGCTGTGATCATAAAGTCGCAAGCCATTATTCTCAAATCTCCACAATTATGTATTTCTCTGTTTTTCTATATTCCCTTTTGGGTTCTTCTTTTGGATATCGTTACATTTGAGGCATAATACATCAAAGAGTTAACATGGCAGAGGCACGGAATTTAAATGTTCAGTGCGGTAATTTTTCTCATCTTATGGTGGTTATATCTGCTATCTTTTGTAGTTACACATTTTTTATATGAACTCTTTTTATCCTCAATTGTACCTTGTGTGATTTTGTGTATTAATTTTTTGTAAAACTTTTTCATATAGAAAAAAAATCTTATGATGTACCAAAGAAATCACCTTTCCTCAAATCTTTGTTGCATATGACCAGGTAAGAGTTTTCTTCTTTGCAGTGTTAGGGCAATAGTTGCTGTAAATCTTCATAATTATGGAAGTGGAAGGAATCCATGGGGTAATTTAAAGCCAGAGTATTTGGAAAAGGTATGCATCTTTGTACATTAGATTGATGTATGAACATTCTGTAGTCGAAATTGGAGTTTCTACAGTTATGATTTGACATGAGGTTTACAATAAATCCAAATATGATACAACCAAATGCAGAGAATTAACCGGGGTTCATATTCTTGCCTTCTACTATGTTGACTTAATGTGAGTTTTGAGTTTTGACCACAACAGAAATTAAATAAGTGGGTTCCTGATCTGGCCTTCTGCTGTGTATGGACTTAATGCGATTTTTATTTCTATAAATTGATACTGGTGAGAAGTAATTTTTGGATAATCTACTATCTAAAAGCTTAAATCACATTACATTGAAATAACCTAGAAGAAAAAAGGAAAAACTAAAAAATGACTGTACCTGGATTTGGCTTATGATCAATCATTCATGCTTTTCTCACTCTTAAGGTTTTCACATGAAATTGGGATTTCATACTTGTCAGGAAATTACAATCTGAACTTCAACTCAAGTAAACCTTATTCTAACTAAATGGGGCCGGTTTCATGGATCCTATTTCACCATTCAACCCTATTCAAAGCCATACTAGTTGTCAATCCTAATCCATGCACGTCTAGTAGGCCTGCTCCTTCAATCTGAATCATATCACTCCTTACTGGTGCACTCAGAGGTCTGTTAAGAGTACAAATAGTGAGGATATGATGGAAAATAAGCATGTTTTAGAACCTCTTGTGTAGTTACATGTTAGTGTAGGGGTATTTATGTAATCTTGTATTAACTATTTCAAATCAGTAAAGGGGAGAGGAATCGATCTCTCTCCTAATTTATTCCTGTGCAAACCCTTCTTCCTATTTTTCTCTCCTCTTCTAATTCTTCTCTTCTTCCTCCTTACTCCCCTCTTTCCTTGTTTTCCTTTAGTATTTCAGTATACTATCAGTTGGAACTTGGTATTAGAGCAGATTTGAGAGTCGACCAACAACCTGCACTCATACTCTGCCTCTAGCTTTGCAACACGAGAATAGTAGAGGGTTCCAGAAGAGGCTACATCATGTAACAACAATAGATCAAGGTGTACAGACTTCAACCAAATGATCAGGTGGTAGAGTTTGAAGCTACAAAGCCAGATCGATGAGTAAGAAGACAGAACAGAGTACTGCCACGTTTGGGATTGAGTTCATTTTTTATCTCTCATCTGGCATCATTTGGAGGCGAGTCCAGGACCCATAGAATCACCCGAGGGTCTCCTTTCAAACACATATGGTCTCTGTCGTTAATGGGCTGCCATATCGCAACACCAAACTTTCCTGCCGTTTGTTAGCGTCATTTTCTGGATTGCTGGCTGTGTGCTTCTTATGAATGTTATATCTAACTTAATTGTTGGCTGTTTATTGCCGAGTTTTGATATCTAAAGCTTGCAAGTTATAATAGAATGGATTCCCACTTTTGAAATACTCCATCGGTTGGAAATTTTTCATGTTTTGTGATAACTTTTGTTGGCTGGAATCACTATTTATGTGTTCGGAAGGAATTTCTGGGTAGGTTGTGAATTCCCCATCTAGGTTAGGTATCTAACCAACTTCCCGTTCCTTATAATGTTGTAGGTCAGTGGAACAATGGGGTCCTTGGCTGGTGGTGCAAGTACTGTTAACCCCTGTCTAATTGCTTTGCATTGTGCACATACCCAGATATCCATTGTTAAGTTGGATACCAACAACTATCTGGATTGCGCTCACTCTGTTAAACTATCCCTGAGAAGCATAGTTTAAAATCTCATTTCGGTAGGCCATTTCAGCCTGACCGAAATATCCGAGATACCGAGAATCTTGTCCTTTTTCGCATGATATTTCAGTGGGTTTTAGGATAAATTAAGGCTTGATACTTCATGAAAACTCTAGGCTATATAAACATATGTAAATGTTCTTGCAAAAATATTCACCCAAAGCGGTGTTTTGGATTTGCACCCTTAATTGGTAGTATATGGTTGAATCCTAATGTACACTTACACATTGTCTAAGTACTAGAAGATATAATAAGCAAGTTAAACAAGTCAATCATACAAAGTATAAACATATAGTCAATGAGCCATAGAATTAAGTACATGATTTGGATGTCAATGCACTTTCCTAATACAAGTGTCTACTAATTATAGTTACTGTGCCATCCAAGATCGATCCCACTCATGTTTACTATTGCATGAATAAAACAAATGATTAATAATTGAAGTACATCAATTAAGACTTTAAGAGTTTGAGACCACTAAAACAAGTATATAGCTATTTAGTATTTTGCCTTTTTCTCATTTAAAAACAATTTTTTTGAAATGATTTTCAAATAAATATTGGCCTAACGCAACAAAACCAAAAATGATACAACATAATATGCCTGTAATGCACTTCAAAAACATGTAGAAATTACTTTCATATTTTTTCATTAACTTTCTGTGGGAAATAATGAGTGAATGGCTTGTGAATTAATGTTCGCAGCCCTCTTATTTATAATAGATGGGAGAACATTCTAAAAATGGGTACAAGGACAATAATACCCCTATTACAGAAATATTACCCTTGAACCCAAGTTACAACACTCCCCCTCAAGTTGGTGCATAAATATCAAACATGCCCAACTTGCTATCAATAGAACAAAAATTCTTACTAAGAATCCCTTTAGTAAAAATATCAGCTAACTGCTCACTAGACTGAACAAAAGGTACACAAATAGTTCCTTGCTCCAGCTTTTCCTTGATGAAGTGACAATAAATCTCAACATGCTTGAAACGATCATGTTGGACTGGATTGTGTGCAATGTCGATGGCCGATTTACTGTCACAATATAGGCGCATGGGAAGTTCAACCTAAATATGCAAGTCACGGAGGAGACCTTGGAGTGAGAGAAGTTCACAAATCCATGGCCATAGCCCTAAACTCAGCTTCAGTACTCGACCTGGCCACAACTGCCTGCTTTTTGCTCCTCCAAGTAACCAAGTTACCCCCAACAAAGATGCAATAACCTGAAGTGGATTGTCTGCCATCTAGACACCCTACCCAATCAGCATCAATAAAGGCTTCAACCTGAAGATGCTTATGAGTAAAGAGAATACCCTTGCTAAGGGAAGAATTTAGATATCGCAAAATTCTATAGTCAGCCTCAAGATGTGAAGTATAGGGATCATGCATATACTGACTGACAACACTCACTACGAAAGCTATATCTGGCCGTGTGTGGGATAAATATATCAAACGTCCCACCAACCTTTGATAACCACCCTTATCAACAGGTTCTCCTTCCTTACTTTTTAGATGTGTATTTGGTTCCAAAGGCGTATCAGCTGGCTTACACCCTAACATTCCAGTGTCAATCAATAAATCATGAGTGTAGTTTCTCTAAGATAGAGAGATGCCTTGTGCTGAATGGCAACCTCTATCCCAAGAAAATATCTAAGCTTCCCTAAATCTTTGACCACAAACTCAGTTCCCAAATACTTCTTGAGTTTGCTCATTTCTTCATTGTCACTCCCTGTAATTACTATGTCATCCACATAGACTATCAGAACAGTAGTGTGCTGTCCTACCTTCTTTATGAATAGAGTGTGGTCTGCATTACTCTGTTTGTACCCAATAGATAACATGGCTCTATGGAAATGCCTAAACCATGCTCTAGGTGACTGCTTTAAACCATACAAGGCCTTCAAGTGACATACCTTCCCATGAGTTTCTGGGATAGAAAAACTAGGAGGAATGTCCATATACACCTCTTCCTCTAAATCTCTATGGAGTATGGAGGAAGGCATTCCTCACATTAAGATGTTGAAGATCCCATCCTAGATTAACAACATAAGAAATGATCACCCTCACAGTATTCATCTTTGCAACTGGGGCAGAAGTCTCCTGATATTCAATCCCATAAGTCTGGGTGAAGCCTCTTGCAACCAACCTAGCCTTGTTTCTCTCAACAGTTCCGTCAGCCTTCTGCGCCATAGTAAAGACCCATTTGCAGCCTACAGGTTTCTTCCTAGGTGGAAGAGACACCAATTCCCAAGTCTGATTCTTTCCCGTGGCCTTCATTTCCTCATACATTGCATCTTTCCACTTCGAGTGAGCTAAAGCCTCCTGCCAGGTGTAAGGAATAGAAACAGAGGCTAAAGAGGAAACAAAGGTATAAAAGGAAGGGGAAAGAGAATTGTATGACACAACATTAGGAATGGGATGCTGAGTACACATTCACTTAGGCTTACGAATTGCAATAGGTAGATCATGACTAGGGTCAGAAACAAGCTTACCAGGAGAAGGACTCGAAACAGGCTCTTCCGATTGAGGTGGTTCAGTGGTGGTTGTGGTCTTTTTTATGCCAAATTCCTCGAGTTCCCCTAGAAAAGGTCTTCAACGTCTCCCCCTGCTCCCCATGGATTGCAGTTTGCTCCTGTTCTTGCCCTATTATACAATTTATACCATCCTCAAGTTCAATTGATGGATCTTCCACTACAAGTGCATACACATCAAGTAGGGCAATCGAGTCCTCTTCACTGACAGACTCCCCCTTAAGAGGATTGAGAAGAGGAACTCGTCATGTGATTGGTGGCACCAAAGTCAATAATCCAAGAATTGGACATGACTGAGGTAAATTACCACTAGAAATACCTTGCGTGGAAGATGAAGGAGTGGAAATGGAAGGTTCTGGTAGATAGGTAGCCGATGCAACCTTAGGTGTGGAAATAGAAGAGGTGTCCAGCCGAGTCATAGATGATGCAAGTGCTGATTAAATTCTTCTTGGTAAAGGGGCTGCTCTACATTGCTTTCTTTAGAAGAAGTTTGATGTGCCCTAGAAGTAGAACGACCCTAACCACATCCTCTAGTATCATTGGGATGCCCATTATGTTTCCAACATTGCTCCCTGGTATGTCGTTCCTTTCCACAAAAATCACATTTCAAGGGTGGACGATCAGTAGTGGGCCAATCACTAGCAGGGCGAGGAGTCCAACGAGAAGGTTGTTGTGGGCCACTAAACAAGGCTGATCGTTCTTGGGGAGCAGGATGAACCATGACAGTACGACGCCCTTCCTCAGATTGAACAATAGCATATGCTTTTTCCAGTGTAGGGAATCGCTCTCTATTAAAGACATGCATCCTGATATGGTCACACTCCATATTGAGGCCAGCAAGAAAATCAAAGACACGAAGGCCTTCTTCCCACTTCTTGAAGGTTGTAGCATCAACATCATACACAGCAGTAAATGGCCCATAAAAATCAAGTTTTTGCCATATACCTCTCAATTTAGAATAATATTGGGAGAGAAAGAGTTCTTGTTGCTTGGTGGCATGAATTTTCTGATGAAGCTCATAACATTGGGTAGTGCTACCCACTTTAGAGTAGGTATCCTTCGCTGTTTTCCAAATCTTGGCAGCAGTGTCAAGGAGAAGGTACCCACTGGCAATCTCGGGATCCATGGAATTAATGAGATAAGACATCACACAGAAATTGGATGTCATCCACTTATCTTGGGCAGTACCAGCATCAACAGGCATTGTAGTTGTTCTTGTGATATAACCAGAGAGAGCACGGGAACAAATAGCTAGTAACAAGATCGCGACCACATAAGATAATTCATCCCATTTAATTTGATAGGACCCGTAGGGAATGGAAGAAGTTCACGAGAGGTTGTTCCATCAGTTCCCATGGAGGCAGTAGAAACTTCTGACTCCATAGTGTTGTTGAAGAATAAGACGCCCACAAAACAACCCAACTTTCACAACTTGGATCCCACAAAATCATCAACAAAAATCCAAGGCAAGTGATTTAAAACATATCACCCACAGAAAAAGCCCTTGGCGGGAATCAACTCACCACCAAGGGAAGGTGAACAAAGCTGGCAGCAGGTACCTGCAGCCACGGCAAGAGGCCCTGGCGGAAGTCGCCGGCGAAAGAAGGGCTAGCGGCGGCAGGAGGCGCTAGCAGATGTTGGTGATTACGCCAGAGGCTGGAAGCGGTGCTGGAGGAGGCGGCGCTGGTTGGTGATGCTTGGGCGAGAGGAGAGAAGCCGTAAGGGAGAGGCAGAGGCGCTGTTTTGAAAAATGAGAAAGAGAGAGAGAGAGAGAAAGGAGATATGGTTATAGGATTTCGTGCACGGCATTAGGGTTGGAATCCCAATGTGGATCCCAGCTTTGATACCATGTGGGAAATAATGAGTGAATGGCTTGTGAATTAATGTTCACAGCCCTCTTATGTATATAGATGGGAAAAC
The DNA here is from genome assembly GCF_018873765.1 of Telopea speciosissima. Classification (NCBI taxonomy): domain Eukaryota; kingdom Viridiplantae; phylum Streptophyta; class Magnoliopsida; order Proteales; family Proteaceae; genus Telopea; species Telopea speciosissima. Next base: position 13,220,211 of record NC_057926.1, read on the forward strand.
ATTCTAGAATGAGTACAAGGACAATAATACCCCTATTACAGAAATACTACCCTTGAACCCAAATTACAACATTTTCAAACCAATACCTCATAATTTTCCTTATCTTTTCCTTTTGTTTTTGAATTTTAAAATTTTTTCATAATTTCAAAAAATAAAATAATTAAATATTGAGAGAAAATATTTCCAATATCGTGAGGCTGTAGATCGGCCAATTCTGTCTAACGTATATTTAATTGATCCACGTCATGTTTATATAACCCTTTTTCACATTTTTGTTATAGAAAAATCAAAATTTTTAAGCAGAAAAATAATATATATAGAGAAAAAAAATCGACACCGTGAGGTTGTAGATCTAATGTAGATCATATCAAATCAATGGTCAAGATCATATCAAGTGGTGTGATCCTAAAGGGTAGCCCCTTAAGTTGTCCATAATTACACAAAAGGAAATCTCTACACTTTAAAGTTTTCCTTAATTGCACAAAAGGAAATCTCTACAAAAGGCGTAACCTGAAAACCCCCTATGGTAAAAATTTTCATTACACTCTTTCCCCACACTACCAACATCCACAATGTACCTAACAAGTATGGAAACAAAACATCCTACCGAAATTGCAAGTGCACTGCATAATTAACCGTGAGTATTAGGACCAATGTTCAACCAAATTACTTGAAACTTCTTTCAAAAAATAATATCTAATATTACCGAGACCTCGGATGCCGATTGATCGTTATACAATAACTCACATACTTGGATGTTCACCCTATCAAAGTGTGAAACCTTATTGAGGAACATCCCCATTCACACATATAAATCATACAACGAGCGTCTGGTGTGTAGTCAGTCCTGTCGGTAGACATTAACCATTGGATCACCACAATTGCATGAAATATAAACACAATAGTGCGTGCCTCTCAAGTATAGGAAAAAGTAACTACCTGAAATTCCACTTATGATTATAATGACGGTAAACCAAATTAGAAATTCCAATGGATCAATGTTCAGCACAATTAAATATCCACATTTATATTTTCAAATTAATCTCCATTTGGAAAATATACAATATGGCAACCCTAGAACAAAGTGCCCAAGCCTGTCCGTAGTTGTGAATTAATAACGGTAAAAGTGGGCAATTGCACAATATCAAAATAATCAAGACAAGCAAATGAATATGAAAATGTATTAATTAATTTAATCATCTTAAATTGAGTTTGATGGACACATACGTCAAATGCAATTAATCCAACAGATGTAGCACTGATAGGCATACTAGGTTGCTGGTGAGTGGGGGCCGTTCTCTACTTTCATCCCCTGTTTTCCTCTGTTTCAGCTGTAAGCTTATAAGTTTTCCTGCTGGCTCCGTCAGCACTCACTTTAACTATTCTAATCTGACGTTGAGTTAACTATTTTGTGTGTAGTTATCTTTTCCTTAATTGCTGCATCATGACATGGTTATTAAGTGACATAGAAATCTGATGTCATTTGGATGAAAGAAGTTGTTGGAAAATTTAAATATTGGTGGAAGATAGCCTGGTAACTGGCTTATAGTTTCTTCGGTTTTGGTCAAGCTCATGACCATAGGACAGGTGGCCAGGAATGATGGGGATTGTTGTGTCAGAAAGTTCCCCTGCTGTATCTGATCCAGCATAGCTCTTTCCTTCCCCTACGAATGATTTATACATATGAAAATTAGTAACAATTGGGGACATTGCTAAATGGTTTGATTTGTATGAAACATTCATTAATGAATTTTTCAATATTTACTTTTCAGAGAGGCTTTGTTGAGGCCCATGCAGATGATGGTCTCCTTGAAATATTTGGCCTAAAGCAAGGATGGCATGCTTCATTCGTCATGGTTGAGCTCATCTCTGCCAAACATATTGCCCAGGTACCACACTACCTTTCAGACTCAATTTTTCTATGTCTGAATGTCTGATACATGGTGACCTTGACTTTCATGACGTTGATAATTTTGTTAATATATATGGATTTAATTGGATCTTTTAGTGGTATCATGTTTTGGTTATTCTTGTACAACTGAATGTGAAGACATATGATTGGACAGTCAAACCTTTATGAATTAATATTTGATGGAGAATGCAGCAACAACAACAACAACTCAGCCTTATCAGTTATCAGTATCACAGCTAAATGAGGCCGGCTACTTGGAACCTTGCCCTCCAATCAGTTCTATTGAAGGTCATACTTGATACAAGGCTTAAGCTATGCATGTCTTTCCTCACCACTTCTCCTAAAGTCATTTTAGGTCTGCCCCTGGCTCTTTTAGTTCCTTCAATATGAATCAAATCACTCCTCCGTACTGGAGCATCTAAAGGCCTCTGTTGAAATTGCCATGCCACCTCAAACGAATTTGTCGTAGCTTATCATGTATCAGAGCTACTCCCAAACCAACTTGGATGGAGAATATAATTCCTTAATCAGTAAAGAGGGCTGTGTTTATCAATGGGAACATCTAGAAAAGAACCTCTTGATGAGCAGGATTGTTATACTTGTTCAACTGAATGTGAAGACATTTGATTGGACTATCAAACCTTTGTGAAGACATATGATTGGACAGTCAACTCATCCTTATCAGTTATCCCAACTAAATGGGGTCAGCTATATGGATCCTTGCTCTCCAATAAGCTCTATTCACGGTCATACTTGGTACAAAGCTTAAGCTATGCATGTCTTTCCTCATCACTTCTCCTAAGGTCAATTTAGATCTGCCTCTGGCTCTTTTAATTTCTTCAATATGAATCAAATCACTCCTCCACACTGGAGCATCTAAAGGCAAGGTTTAAAGTATTGGTATTGGGTATCGTATCGGTCGGGCGATTTTAAGAGACATTGTATCGTATTGGATCGAACGGTGCAGAAACACATGTAAATGGTCAAAATACACTTGGAAATGCACTTTTGGACACAAAAAACTTTTGCCACTCATAAGCACATCACTATCATGTGGATTGTGGGAATGCTTACCCTTCCGACTGTAAGTCTGTTGGCGACCACCATGATCAATATCTTTGGTAGCATGTGTGTATCCTCCCTTACATGTGTACTGCATCCCAACATAATATTGTGAATCCCCACAATCACCACTACCACCACCACGGCCACCACCATCGCCATCTTCATCAGCATCAATATCATGTTGAGTTCCAGCATTCGGATGACCTGGCCTCGTCCTCCTGATTAAACCTTCATCAGGGCTACTACCATCCTCTTCAACATTAGGATCTTGTGCTTGTGATGGTGCTTGTGTTTCATCATCATCAAATTTTTTAATGATGTTCTCTATGATTGTAGCAGGGGTGTGCACGTTTGCTCCGGTGGCGCACGATTAGGGTTTCTTCTCACACGTGGTTTTGGCGATGGCGGCTCCTCCTAGGGAGGATCGCCCGCCTGGTCCCCCTCGCCCTAGAGTTGTTCATGGTGGGGCTTCTTTTGCATCAGTGGTGTCTCGCTCTATGGCCTTGCCACCTGTTGATTTGGAAATTAAAAAACCATCTTCCTATTTTGGAACACTTGTGGTGTTTTTCACCACGGAAGAACTGGAACTCTCTGAAAAGACTTTCGCGACTGCTTTGGTTGCCAAATGCAGCTATGGCAAGCCTTCCCTTTTTTGGATCAAAGAAACGCTGCAAAAATCGCTGCACCTGCAAGGCGAGGTGGTGGTCTCTTCCCTGGACCAGCGACATGTTCTTTTGCGCTTTAATGTTCACGCTGATTATGTAAAGGTCTGGATGAAGGAGCATATGCGCATACAAGGTTTTCTCTTCCGTTTTATGAAATGGACCTCTGACTTCACGTTGGGTTGGGAATCTCCGTTGGCCTCGGTATGGATTTTCGTTGCCAAGCCTCCCGGTTAACCTCTATTAGGGGAACTTCTTGGTGTCGATAGCGGGAACAATTGGCAAAGTTCTTAAGGTGGACGCTGCTACGGTGAACTGCACTCGCACTGTGGCGGCGAGAGCTTGTGTGGAGGTGGACTTGCGTGCCTCTCTACCGAAGAAAATTTGGATTGGTTGTGGTGCTTCTGGCTTTCATCAACCTGTGACTTATGAGAGGCTGTCTCCCTATTGTGTTTCATGCTCTAAGATCAGTCATTTGAAGGATAATTACAGGAAGTTGCAGCGTAGGGTGCCTGCTAGCACTCGAAGGGAGCCTGCAAAGGTTGGCAATACCTTGGGAGCTAATGACAATGTAGTTGCTGCGGCTGGCGTTGTGAGTAAGGGCAGAACCGAACTTGGAGTATTTATTCCTCACGGCGAGGGTACCTCGCGTAGGGGTGCGGTAGAGGACGGAGTGTCTCAGGCCCAAGTTTTTGCTACAGGTTCTTGCCGGATGAATGGTCGCTAAAGGCTGGCGGCAAGGCAGGTGGCTGAAAATCCCTCTTTGGCAGCGGATGGGGGGCAGCTTGGTGTTACCGCTGCCGGTGCCTTACTCACAGTGGACCAGGCAGTGGGTGTTTGCGCAGTGAATGACTCAACGTTGTTGGATTGCCTTGCCATTGTCGCAGGGGGGGTATCCGCCGCCATTGCCTTGGAAAAGGGGGAGTTTCTCGACGTCTCTGCAGGTTTGGCTGATACAGAGGATGCTAGAACTGATGTGTTCAGGGCTGAGCAGCAACGGACAGCCTTAGTGCTGGGAGTAGTGGAGCCTGCGGGGTCGGCACAGGAGGTGGAGCCAGCGGTAGATATGGGTGGCTTGCTGCAGCCAGTGGAGGAGGTTGCGCAGCCTAGCGTTGGCGCGGAGGAGTCCAGGGAGGGCGATCGGCAGGGAGAAGGCCTTTCGGATGGTCGATGCTTGTCGGTGGTGGATCCAGTGGCTAATGACTCTTCATTGGGCTTAGCCAGTGATACCAGTAGAGCTTGTTCGCAGGCTGATGGTGATGTTTCTCAATGCTATTTTGATAATGGCCTTTTGCCCTTGGGTTCAAAGGACGATGGTTGTATCTCAGGCGTGACTGGCCCAATGCCGGAACGACAAGCGATGTTTGATAGCTTGAGGGCTTTCAACACCACTGTAGGCGAAAGGATTCGCTTATCTCTTGGTAGCTTGAACCAGGGAGCAGTGCTTCTACGCCAGCAAGTCGACGAGCTCGCAGCCGTGTGCACCCTAAAACAGCTTTCCTCGGAGCTGCTTTTATGTATGACAGAAAGAAAATCAAGAAGGTTAGAAAGGGGAGACATAACGGGGAAGAAGCCCAAAGACGTGTAACGAGATCGATGCGATCGACAACTGCCCCTAGCAATGTTTCCTTATGAGCTGTGTCTTTTGGAATGCCCGAGGGGTTGGAAATAAGCCCATGATTAGGCGGCTGAAAACTTTGGTAAGTTTGCACAAAGTGGACTTGGTTGCTGTTGCTGAACCTAAAGCTTAGGCTTCGAAGGCGCGCTATGTGCTGCAGAAAATTGGGTTGGATAACCTACACTTGGTACAGGTTTTGGGTTTTTTGGAGGGCTACTGTTAAAGTCAGGGTAGTGGAGGAACATGACAAATTTATCACTCTTGAGTGTGAGGAGGCCAGCAGAGGGACGTTTCTTGTCACTTTTGTCCATGGCCGGTGCTCAGCCTTGGAGAGAAGGGTCTTGTGGGAGAAGCTTGAGCTGTTCTCTTGGGGAGTCGCTCTTCCTTGGGCAGTGGGGGGGATTTTAATGTTGTGCTGTCCCCTTTGGAGAAGTTGGGTTGTAGATCGGCTTGTTCACTCTCCTTGGAGGAGTTTGGTTCTTTTGTGAGCAGGGCTGGCCTGGTCGACTTGGACTATGTTGGCAATATGTTCACCTGGTCTAATAATCAGGCTAGAGCGGGTAGGGTATTTGCAAGGCTCGACAGGTTCCTGGTTACTACTTCTTGGCTTACTGCTTTTCCCAGGAGCACTGTCACCCACTTCAACAGGGTTTGCTCCGATCATGCGCCCTTAGGGCTCTCTTTCATGGTTGCGGGTCAGCACTCGTTCTCTTCTTTCAAATTCCAACAGATGTGGCTAAGGCACCTAAGCTTCCTTGACTTTATTAGGGAACAGTGGGCCCGGCCGGTGTCTGGTTCCCCACTGTATGCTTTATTCTTGAAGCTAAAATTTCTTCGCAGTGCGCTGCGAAAGTGGAATAAAGAGGTTTTTGGCAATATCCACCAGAAGGTCAGGGATGCAGAGGACTCAGTGTGTAGGGTAGAGGTTGCTTTCGATCTTCAGGCCTTCGAAGCCTCCAGGGTGGCGCTATTGGCTGCAAAGGAGAACCTACAGGAGATTCTTTTACAGGAGAAAATTTTCTGGAAGCAAAAATCCTGAGTGACTTGGTTAAAGGAGGGGGATCGAAACACGAAATTCTTTCACTCAATAGTGAATGTTCGAAGGAGGCAGGCCAATATTCAGAGAATTAAAGGGGGGGATGGTGAATGGATCACGGACCCGGAGGGGGTTCAGGCGGAGGCGGTGCGGCATTTCGCAGACATTTTTACCTCGCAGGGCTGTGTGGTGGATGAAGACCTCTTCTCTGTTATTCCTAACGTTGCTTCCGAGGCTGATAATGTTGTGCTTCTTGTGTCACCCTCATTGGAGGAGGTCAAGGGGGCAGTTTTTTCCTTGTCTTGTGAAAGTGCCCCGGGCCCTGATGGCTTCTCAAGTTATTTTTTTTACATCTTGCTGGGATGTGGTTGGTAAGGATGTTTGGGCTACGGTCTAGGATTTTTTTGCAGGGGGTGAGCTGCCTAGGGGTTTCACCTCCGCCAACTTGGTACTTATTCCGAAGAAGGAGAACCCCGAGGTAATGGCTGATCTCCGCCCTATTAGCCTTTGTAATTTTGCTTATAAGATTATTGCCAAGATATTTGTATCCAAGCTGGCAGGTATCCTTCCGTCTGTCATAGCAGAGGAGCAAGGGACGTTTGTGTAGGGCAGAAGTATTCATGACTCTATTTCTATTGTTCAAGAGGCAACACAGGACATCAACAGGAAAACTAGAGGGGGTAATGGTATCCTGAAGCTTGACATGGCAAAGGCCTTCGATCGACTAGAATGGGTCTTCCTTTGGCAGGTTCTCTCAAAGTTTGGTTTTTGTGATGCCTGGATCAGCTTGATCCAAAAGATGGTGGTTAACTGCTGGTTCTCAATAGTGCAGGGAGGGCAAACAAGCGGGTTTCTTTAAATCTACTAGAGGGGTGCGGCAAGGAGACCCTCTCTCACTGGCCCTTTTCATTATTGCAGAGGAGGTACTTAGCAGGGGTATTAGAAATCTGTTTGCAGAAGGGCATGCTTCTTACTACAAGCTGCCAAGAGGGTGCCCGGTGGTTTCTCACTGCCTTTTTGCAGATGATACTATCATTTTCTCAAGGGAGCTTAAGGGCTCGCTTAAGCAGATTATGGGGTTTCTTTGCTGATACGAAGGTTTCTCGGGACAGCTAATCAATAGGCATAAGAGCTGTTTTGTCTTAAGTAGATTGGCTTCTCCTACTAGGGCCCGTCTAGTGGGGGAGATCACTGGTTTCCCTAGGAAGTCTCTCCCTATCACCTACCTGGGGGCACCCCTACATCAGGAAGACTGAAGATTTGTCTGTTGGAGGGTTTGATTGAGAAGATTAGAGCCAAGGTTGCAGGTTGGCAGGGAAAACTGTTGTCTGCAGGAGGCAGGATCACTCTCTTGAAGCATGTACTGTCCTCGATCCCAACACACGTTCTTGCTACTTTGTCTCCACCCAAGGCGGTCACTCGACGCATTTATGGAATCTTTGCTGATTTCCTGTGGGGTAGCTCGGAGTGGGGGAAGAGACAGCATTGGGTTGGTTGGCACAGAGTCTGTAGACCGATTGAGGAAGGTGGCTTGGGGATTAGGCTGCTGGAGGATGTTGGCCTATCCCTCAGGCTTAAAGGCCTGTGGAGGGTCCTTGGGGAGCAATCCTTATGGAGTGATTTCTTTAAAGCCAAGTTTTTTAAATATCAGCATGTGGCACTTGCAGAGGCATCGACGACTGGGTCGAAGTCTTGGCGGCACGCCTTGGATCACAAGGACCTCCTGTTGAATAATTCTAGATGGTTACTAGGGTCAGGTAACATTCTTTTTTGGCTGGATAACTGGACGGGTTTTGGCCGGCTGATAGACATTGTGGATAATGGCCTCATCGTTGATGTGGGGCTGCGGGTGAAGGACACCATCGCTGGGGATGGGTCCTGGAGGCAGGAGGTGCTAGACAACATAGACTCAAATCATATTAGAGAGCATATCACGACGGGACCCTTTTACCTTATCGGGCTGTGAGGACATGTTGGTCTGGACTCCCTGTGGCAACGGCTTGTTTTCTACCAAGGCTGTTTGGAATGTGGTGCAGGGTGGGGCACCCAAGGTTCGAGATCTCGCCGAGTTTCTCGTATTTTCGAAATTTCGAGACGAGATTGCCTGCGAGTCTCAAAAGTGCAATATCTCGGCGAGATCTCGGATCTCGGTTGGATCTCGGTTTCGACCCATTATTTTAACCCACCTACCACTTAAATACCTTACCTAATTGGACAAAACTCGACATATCTCGGCGAGATCTCGGATCTCGGGTCCAGATCTCGGGTTGACCCAAAGTTGAGGCTTCGAGTTGAAAAAAAAAAATGCACCAACTCGGCGAGATCTCGACTCGTCTCGGTTTTTCCAAGAGTCGAGTTGGCACCGAGACCCGAGTTTTAGTACCTTGGGGGCACCAACAGTTTACTATGCAAAGTGGCTTTGGAACCAAACACTTCCAGTGAAAGTAGGGTTTTTTTCTTGGCAGCTGTTGAATGGGAAGATACCCACTGATGACTCTGTGATGGCATTGGGTATCCCTCTGGCTTCAAAATGCTGTTGCTGTGGAAGGCCCCGTAGAGAGACAACGGATCATTGCCTCGTTGCTGGAAGCACGGCGACTAGAGTGTGGGAACACTTCTCCAAAATTTTTGACATAGCCCTTCTCCCCACCCAAGATGCTAGAAGTAGGGTGCTGTGTTGGCAAGGTTTGGCAGGCTGCCATAGCCTCAGTGTGTATATTACTGGAATTCTGCCATCCCTGATCATGTGGGAGCTCTGGAAGGAGAGGAACTTCAGAAGGCACGGGGAAAAAAGGACAGCTAGCTCCATTGTCGAATGCGTCAAAACCTGGGTGAGGGAGCTGACCTACCCGGCAAAGGTTGGCACTCACGGTTCTGCTAGGGAAGGATTGATATTGCAGTGCCTTGGCTTGTTGGCACCTGCCCCCAGGATGAAACACCCCTTGCCGGTATACTGGTGCCCTCCTTTTGTTGCGGTTAAGCTGAATGTGGATGGAGCCTGTCATGGTAACCCTGGTCTGGGCGCCCGGGGAGGGGGGGGATCATTAGGGACAAACAAGGGGAAGTCCTGGCTGCTTTTGCTAGCTTTTATGGCCCATGCACTAATTCTCTGGCGGAGCTACGGGCCTTGAGGGATGGGCTGAAACTGTGCAAGTTGATGGGCTTAGTGGATGTGGTGGTTAACTGTGACTCTAAGGCAACTGTCAAGGTAGTTAATTTGTCGAGGTGCAGCTTATGGGAAGGATGGTACTATTACAAGGAGATTCAAGAGTTAGTGGTTGCTACACGGGCGGTGTTGTGTTCGCTTATCGGGAGAGCAATAGAGCGGCTGACTGGTTAGCAAAGTATTCATGTGATACGGAGACATCTGCCAGGTTTCAACCTGGGAGCATGCCTTTGGGACAATTCCAAACCATTCTCCGTGAGGACAAGGCTGGTTTGCCTGTCCTACGATGTTAATGGCTGCTTTTCGTTATGCTTTTGTATGGGGTGGTTAGGCTATCCTGAGTGGTGTGTCCTGTTGATGTAGTGGGTTGGGGTAAGGCGGAATGTCCCCTCCTGTATTCTTTATTATTTTTCATGATTCTAATAAAAGCTTGGGGGCCAGCCCGGGTCCCAGGTAATATTCGGGTTAAAAATAAATAAATAAATGTTCTCTATGATTGGATCAGGTGTGGTTGTTTGGCGATCCTCACTTAACTGATCCATCACCAATACCTTATTGGTGTCTTTTATCCATGCTCTAACTAGATCGTCTTCGTCAAGTAGGTGGTTGATGTCGATTGGGTTGACATCTACTTCATCCCCTTCTCTTTCCAACTCTAAATATTTCAGCTTCAAGTTCATATGGTAATGTGCATAGACTAACTTCTAAAATTTTGAATAATTGAGACGGTTGCGGGGTTTGCTGTATTAACCCAGTTGTACTCCAGTTACATTCGCAGCCACTAGAGGATGCCGTTAGGGATAACACCCGAATTGCAATTGTCGTTAAGTGTGGAGCACTAGTACCCCCATAGTTGACCCACCAATCAGCTGCACAATAATAAATGAAATATTAAAAGTTTAAAACAAATTTTAAATAACATAATAAATTACTAAACCTAACTTACCAGGGCATTGTGTGCCCCTATCATGGATAGTCATTCTATCAGCAAAACCACGAGTGGCCTCCCGAAAATACTTAGCCTAGAGAGGTTTTAAAACATTAGTTAACCACTGAAATTGTTCTTTGATATATTATTTGTCTCAATGTTTTGTACATTAATGTATTACTAACCTCATCCATGGCAAGTGTAGCCTTGGCCACATCTGGCTCCAATCTGTTGACAACTCTCTTTAGGGATTCCAATACATCCGGTCTACACCCTATATTATTGTTGCGTTGAATCTCCGGATTCAAATAATATGTTGCACATGATTTGTAATTGATGGTTAGAATACTAATAAATAAATAGTAAGCGTTTAAAATGAAACTAAAGTCATCTACATAAGTAAGTGTTTAAAATGAAACCAAAGTCATCTACATAAGGATGATTTGTAATTGATGGTTGAATCAACATCTTTTCCCATCGTTCGTCTATAATTTTCAAATACCTCTTGCTTGACGTTGGGCTATCGTCATGTATCTTCTTCTTAACTATTTCCATGGCCTTCATCATCTTATCCATGGTCTGCTCCTTATCCCCATCAACCTCTCTAAGAAGACAAAAGAGTGGCATCATAATATCATCGAGTCAACGCATCATTTCCCAAAACTTTGAGGAGGTGACAATGTATTGAAAATATATCCCAATTTCATATCTTGCATAATTGTTAATCAACCAGCCAGAAGAGGTGAACATCTTAAGCATACAATCCTTTCGGGAACGGAGGCTATCAATTGCAATATAATTTGTTGCAAATTTTGTGGCTGCAGACCTCACTAAATCCCCTTTTGTGTGCCTCCTCATCAATGCCAAAACCCAACTGTAATTATAAATAAAGTTGGTGATCTTCCTTGCATCGGCAACCACCCATGGGAGATTTGGAAATTCTCCTATGTCCTTGAACATCAAATCTATACAATGAGCTGCACACGGTGTCAAAAATAGATGTTTCCTCTTCAATATAAGCAAATGACCGGCCTTTTTGAAATTTGCTGCATTGTCAGTCACAATCTGGACGACATTATCTTCTCCTACCTCCTCCACAACATCATCCATTAACTTATACAAGTAATGGGCATCTTTGATTTCACTAGATGCATTGACCGACTTGTGGAAAATCGTCCGACCGTCACAATATATAAGGAAGTTGATGATGGACAATCTTGTCAGTCCTCTCCACCCATCACACATGATGGTTACTCCATATAAAGGCCACTTCTCCTTGAACCTCTCAATATACACACTCTGGAGCCTCCTCTGCTTCCATATCCGATCCTTTATAATCCTCGAAATCTTCTATCAAATTTTCTACCAACACATCCTCATCGTCCTGTGTGCTTGAGTGGATTTATTTTTAACATCTCTAAGGTGTTTCTGCATTGCCCTGCTTAACTTTACCGGGCACTTTGTACAATTGGCAACATTTTCATATCCTCCTTCCATGTGTTGTTTTTGCCGAGTTACCCCACCTCCAAGATGCTGAGTGTCACAAAAGCTGCACATTGTATGTAATTTATTATTTATTTTCATACAATAAGGCCACCCAATGCCTGGTTGTCACGGCATCTTCCTAAACACCAAAGATAACTACATAAGTATTAAAGTATATTAAAAACATAACATCAATAGATTAAGTAAAGTATATGATGCATTTCATACATTGCAAGTACTTATCAAAGTATAATAAACCAATTTTAATCAATTTTTTAATTTTCTACAATTATTTTCAAATTTTTCAGAAATTAAAAAATGAAATAATATAGTAAGTTATGATTAAAAAAAAAAATCAATCTAAGGCTTGTCATGCATTTCACCCATTGCATGATTTAATCAAATTACAATGAAAGAATAAAGATGAAAAAATCCTTCTTTTTTTTTTTAATTCCATAAAATAACTAAAAAAATATACAGATTATTAAGTAAAAATTAATGCAACATTGAAGGTGATAGATCTGATGTATATGTAGTACATATATTTTTCCCATAAGCATAGGACTTTATTTTTGGAAGAAATTAAAAAAAAAAAAGAAAAACTTTATGGAAGACATTTTTCGTTTTTGGGTGAAAAATCGTGGATTTGAGTTCAAATCCTTGCAAATGTTCATCATGCATGCATCTAATAGCTTAGTTGAACCTAAATGCATGGATTTATAGCTAAAAACAGAACTAAAAAGCAAGATTTAAAGAAAAAAAATCAAGTATTTTTGAAAAAACTTACCTTTCCCTGTGAAATCCCCTTCAATATTTGATTTTAGCTTCTTGGATGATGCAAAGATGGTGTTTTTCCACAGATTGAGTCGTTTTCCACTCTTGAATGGAAGCCCTAAGTTGATTTGTGTGAAAAAATGGAGTTTAAATCCTAGTTTTCAAGGTTTTCCAAGTGGCTGGAGAGTATTTTTTCTGCCTCTGCAGTTTCTGGGTCATGTTTTTGGCAAAAAGTGAACTTTTAAGTGATTTGTATCGATATAGATACATTTTAAATCCAAAAATCGGCAAATAAAGTACATATCGACTGTATTGATACGTATCAAGCGTATCGTAGCGTATCAACACGTATCGGTTGATACAATACGATAAACTTTTATTTTTTTTTGTAAAAAAAAAGAGACATCAATCAGTATCGTATCAGCATCTACCAATACCGATACATATCGGCCAATACGATACGGACCGATTCTTAAAACCTTGTCTAAAGGCCTCCGTTGAACATGGCCATCCCATCTCAAATGGATTTATCGTAGCTTATAATGTATCGGAGGTACTCCGAAACCAACTTTCATGGAGAATATGATTCCTTAATCAGTAAAGATGCTGTGTTTTATCAATGGTGTTCATCTACAAAAGAACCTGTTGATGAGCAGGATTGTTATTCTTGTACAACTGAATGTGAAGACATATGCTTGGACAGTCAAACCTTTATGAATTAATATTTGATAGGGAAAGTATGATTTCTTAATCAGTAAAGAGGCTTTTATTAACGGGAACATCTAGATAAAACCTCTTGATGAGGAGGATCGTGACTGGAGATTTCCATGCATTATATTATAGTCATAGACATTCAGTATGATATTGGTAAGTCATTAAGTATATTAAACCGCAATCATGGAGCTTAATACAGCGTCAAGTGTGAGTTTGAATTTTATATCCTTGTCCTCATGGAACTTATGGCAATATCACTATAGAGAAATGTCTCATTTCCCTATCCTTGTTGCACCTCTCCCTGAGTCCCCATTTCTGTTTCTCTAACCGTCGTTCCATCTCTTCATCTACAGATTTTCCAAACCTCTACCATTGACCTCATCCTTGCTTTATCCAGTCCCACCTCCCAACCACTTCTCTTCCGCAATATCACATACCATCTATCTTTTGCTACCCTGTTGTCCACCTCCAACTATCTCAACCTGTGGCATTGAACATTGGAATGGTGATGCGAGGCTCACCCTGAACTGCTTCAACCAACCTCATTAAGCTAGTCAGATAGACCAGTCTGGGAGGCAGTCTGAGAATAAGTAATAGTATGATAAGGGTTGTCAGCTACACACAAGGAACCAGAAAAAATAATCAAAGGGATATAACAAAGCAGAATGGAAACAAGGATCAAACACTTCTTGGATTATTATTGCCCTCTGTCGTCCTTTGCTCTTCTCAAACATAGATGTTAGTAAATCAGAACTTAGTAACCAGATCAGAGAATGAAGAAAAAGAAGATGAAAAGAGAGAAGAAGAAGAAGGAAGAAACACACTAGTCCCAAAAGAGAGGAGAGGACCTGCGGACAGAATTGAATAATCTGCCGCAGGTCTTCTCCAATATATTTATCATTAAGTCAAAGAGAGGAAAGGACAAGTATGCCCTTATACAGAAACGAAATAATAAAAGTGCAAATAACTAAAAACACAGACTTTTTTGCCCCTATAACTATTTATTTCAACATTCCCTCTCAAGCTGGAACATATACATCACCCATGCTCAACTTGTTACAACAGGACTTAAAACCAGGAGCAAACAAGGACTGTGTGGACACATTAGCAACCTGATCAAATGAAGAGAAACGGTGTCTCAACCAGTTTCTTCCAGACGGCACTGCGAACAAAGTGACAATCCACTTCTATATGCTTGGTCCTCTCATGAAATACCGGATTACTAGCAATATAGATAGCAACCTGGTTGTCACAAAGCATCTTCATAGGGGTTGGAACAGGAAACCCCATCTCAAGTAGGAGAGATCTAATCTACATTAACTCTACAGTGGTATGAGTCATGTAACCAGATTTCCTCCAACAAAGGTACAATATCCTGTAGTAGATCGATGGTCACTGGCTGAACCTGCCCAATCTGCATCAGAGTAGGCAACAAGCTCCATGTGTTTATTTGGCCGATATATCAGCCCCTTTCTAGGGGTTCCCTCCAAATACCGAAAAACCCGAATAGCTGCATTCCAATGTGACTTGCAAGGGGATTGCATAAACTGGTTGAGAACCCCAACAACATAGGAAATGTCTGGCCTAGTGACTGTCAAATATAACAACTTTCCAACCAAACTTCTGTAAGAGTGAACATCCTTAAGACCCTCACCATCATTAGAGCCAAACTTGTGATTAGGATCCATCGGAATATCTACTGATTTGGCAGCAAGCATACCAGTTTCGGTCAAGAGGTCTAACACATACTTTCTTTGAGGCAGGTTGATTCCCTTTTTACTTCAAATAACCTCAATCCCAAGGAAGTAGTGAAGCTGGCCCAAATCTTTAGTTTGAAAATGCTGCTGTAAATAACTCTTCACCTCCTTGATCCAACATAAACCACAAGAACCACCAATCTCTCTCCTTGGCGACGAACAAACACAGAATGGTCTGAGAAGCACTGAGTAAACCCAAAACCAGCCACAACAGAACTAAACTTCTCAAACCAAGCACGGGGAGACTGTTTCAGCCCATAAATGGCCTTGTGCAGCCTATACACATGTCTACTATTCTCCCCCTGAGCAACATACCCTGGAGGTTGCTCCATATAGACCTCTTCGAGCAAGTCACCATAAAGAAAGGCATTTTTAATGTCCAATTGGTATAAGGACCAATCAAAGTTCAAAGCCAGAGAAATAATGAGGCAAACAGAATTCAGCCTAGCCACAGGAGAAAAAGTCTCAAAATAATGTACACCATAAGTCTAGGTGTACCCCTTAGCAACCAGGCGAGCTTTGAGCCGCTCAACAGACCCATCAGAATGATACTTAATAGTGTACCCACAACGACACTTAACCAATTCTTTACCAGGAGGGAAATCTACCAACTCCCATGTATGTCGAGTCAGTAAAGCATCCATTCCATATCCATGGCTTTTTCCCAAGCAGGGTTTTTAAAAGCTTCAGTGTGAGTTTGAGGAACAATATAAGAAGACAAAGAGGAAGCAAAACTATGAGGAGAAGCCGGAAGGTGGGATAAAGAGACAAATAGGATAGGTAACTAAGGATTTCTGAGTACACGAACGTTTACCTTTCCGAGTGGTAATAGGTAAGTCATCAGGATCCGGATCAGCTGGTAAGTCAAGAAGAACAGGTAAGACTGGATCTCCACCAGAGGTCAAGGAAGGTACAGCAAGCGATGCAGAAGGGCCAGGTTGAACTGTATGGAGCTGCCCAAAATTCCTTTTGCGCCAATACACCTGTAGTGGAGAAGTAGACAAAGGAACGATGGCAAGGATGGGAGGAGGGTTACACATAGCTAATGGATCACTGGACACGGTGGGCTGAGCAGAAAAATAGGATGTACCTTCGAAAAAGTTGACATCCGCACTCACAAATTGCCTTCAAGTGAGAGGGTCATAGCACCTATAACCTTTTTGGGTCCTAGAGTAACCCAAGAAGATACATTTGGTTGACCAAGGGTCCAATTTATTACCATGGAGTTGGAGATTATGAACAAAGCAAACACTCGAGGAGGCAAACTAAAAATAGAAACATCGGGAAATAAAATAGAAAATAGTGACTTGTCACCAAGAATAGAAGATGGCATTCGGTTAATCAAAAAACATGCAGTAAGAACTGCATCACACCAAAAATGTTTGGGCACCTGCATATGCAACATGAGGGCCCTGGCAACTTCAAGTAAGTGTCTATTCTTTCGTTCCGCTACCCCATTCTGTTGAGAAGTATAGGAACTAGTTTGATGAATCATTCCGTTAGCAACACAAAAAGATGAGATCTCAGTTTGAACAAACTCTACAGCGTTATTAGACCGAAAAATTTTAACTGAGGCATTAAACTGAGTCTTTATTTCATTGCAAAAATTTTGAAACACTGATAAAAATTCTGATCTATCCTTAACCAAGTAGTTCGGGAATAATCATCCACAAAAGTGACAAAATAATGAAAACCATGTCTATTGCTTGCACGACAAGGGCCCCACTCATCTGAATGCACTAAGGAAAATAAAGAATCACTACGGGGCATAGGTCGAGAAGGAAAAGTAGCACAATGATGCTTTCCCAACTCCCAGCCCTCACACTCTAATTTATTTAAAGACTTAAACTGGGGAAAAACAACTTTTAACCTAGACAAAGATAAATGGCCTAGCCTATAATGTCATCGAAATGGAGACTCTCCACCAACAGAAGTAGCTGCAGCCGAAGCAGACGGGGCAGCATCATTCAGATAATATAGTCCATCTTTCTCACACCCTCTACCAATCGTCTTCCTCATGTGAAGATCCTGAAAAACACAGTAAGAAGGAAAGAAGGTCACTGAACAATTCAGATTTTTAGTAAGTTGACTAACGGAAAGAAGACTTGAAGGAAATTGGGGAACATGTAAGACAGAAGAAAGAGAAAGGTTAGAATTAAGAGAAACAGTATAATGTCCGGTAACAGGAGTAGAGGAACCATTGGCCACAACAATAGGAGGGGTGTGAGAACTAGAAGTAATAGTACTAAAAACAGATGACTTACCAGTCATGTGAGCGGAAGCTCCCGAATCAATAATCCGAGGTGTGGAAGTAGTGGAAAAGAGAGCAGCAGGTGTACCTACATGAGCGAGAGTGGCAACAGTGGTGGATGCCCCAGAAGTAGAAGTGGATGATTCCGGACTCTTGATGCGACGCATGAGTTGTTGCATCTCATCACGGATGTTGGTAGACAAATCTCCCACAGTAGAACCAGCCTTAGTATCACTAGGCATAACAAAATCAGTACCATCTTCAGAAGCTGAATGATTGGCCAAGTTTTGAGCCCATTCGGGTTTACCATGCTTGGACCAGCATGTGTCAACTGTGTGATTAGTCTTCCCACAATAAGAACACAATCGGGCTGCTTTATCAATATGCTGCCCACCAGAATTGCGACCACCAAAGCCACGTCCTCCCCCTGAACCACGGCCTCGTGGAGTAGTGAAGGCAGAATTTTCTTTGGGGTTTGTTTCAGGATTGGAGCTAGGAGAGACAATACACTGCAGCCTAGAAAAGGTGTCATTCAAAGTAGGGACAGATTCACCAGCCAACAGATGTCCTTTAACAGCCTTGAGACTAGGACTTAAACCAACCAAAAATTTAAGGACAAAAAACTCATTCCTTTGGGCCTTCAACTTTTCAATGTTAGTAGTAAGAGGCTGGAAGACATTTAATTCTTCAACCATGCCCTTGAAAGAACTGTAATAGTTTTGGAGAGACTTGTCTCCCTGCTGAAACTGAAACAATTTCTCATAAAGGTCGAAGATACGTGTCATACTCTTCTCTTGAGAGTATGTCTCCTTGAGGTCATCCCAAACTCCCTTTGCCATGGTGTGAAACATAACATTCGCAGCGATATCCGGCTCTATACTGTTCCATAACCAAATTAAAATAATAGCATTCTCCTTATTTTATGTGCTGTAATCCTTAGAGTCTGGTTCTGGAGGAGGAGAGGTAATGTAGCTAAGCTTGTCCTTAGCTATAATGTAAATCCGGACAGCTTGTGCCCACAGTACGTAGTTGGAATTCCCCTTCAATTTAATGGAGGTAATCTGAACATTAACATTGTCATGGGGTGTCTTCGAATCAGCCATGATAGGTATACTTTAGGAACCAATAAGAACAAGCAACAATGGTAGTCGATTCAGCAGTAAGAGAAAGATGACAGCAGCAACCAATAAGAAGATAACTAATCGGCAGCAATAAGAGAAGCAAAGAACAGCAGCAATACCACACTCAATGAAGACAGCCAAGAGCAAAAAACAGAATCGATCTCAGGGTTTCTGAGAAGGAGAGGTAGACCTTCAAATAAGCAGCCCCATCAGTCAAATCAGGTTGCAACAACTTCCAGAAGCAATAAATAATATGTAGAAGCAGCCTTGAACCGCAACAACAGCCTTCCCAGAGACAAATCGATAATTGTCAGGGTTTTGTCTTGACATCGATTGTAGCAGCCTTCAAGAGTAGGTGAATGAGAAATCTAATCAATCATCAAATAGGGTAGATAGTAGTAGATATCACTCCATTAATTCTTCTATAAGAGTGGATTTACACCATAGTAAAGGCAGCTGTAGGTGGCTGCACACCACAGGCTAAAAACGATAGAGAGAAATCAGAAGAAGATCGTGGATGTGGGCTCTAATCTGATTAATAGAACTTTGTTTTATTACTCCAAACAGCTATTCAATTTTCTTCAGCTTACACTTATCGGGGGATGGCAATACTGTAGATGATAAAGTCAAATTGGTGTGTAGATTGAAGGACCAAAGAGGATTTTGATGATTGGGACATTCAAATAGGTGGATGAAATGAGAGCCAAGGCCGTAGAGGGTTTAACCATGGGAGCAGGGAAAAAAATGCAGTGATTGGGGCTGGGTCCAGAGGGGACATACCTTAGTGTTTTACAATTTACATTGATCTAACACTTCTTATTTCCTGTATCTGAATGGGCCATACACAGTAACATGTATAGCTGCCAATTGTGAAGATTTGTATCATGATTCGGAGTTCAACGACCAGGATATAATGCACCATTATCAGTGGCCATGAACCTGCTTCTCACGAGATCCCTTTCTTGATATGCTTGTATAGAGAACCTTTTGCGTAAGTTTTACATGTTTCGTATGATCTGATTGCCTTCTGTTTCTGATGATAGTTATGTACAGTGACTGAAATAAAATTTTATTCAATAGGTATTGTGATAGGAAAACTCTTCTTCTGACCAAGAAGGGGGCTTCAATAAAACCTGGGGTTACTGAAATAACTGCTCAAGAATGCCTTTGGGTCTAAATTTTTCTTAGGTCCATGCATACAAAGACCATGACTTTGAGTTCATGTTGGGTATGTGTATTAGATTTGGCCCAGCAAGAAGGGACAGTTGGTTGCATATCTCTTATTATTGACATTTACAAAAAAAAAACACATTGAATCTTTGATTCTTAATGAAAGAGCAATGAAATAAATGAAATGTCAAAATGAACAAAATGTTGTACTATTGAAATTTCCTAATTTTATATGCTTAAATATTTATTGGTTGTCCAATGCTAGACCCCTATAGGGACCCATTTCATAATTGGGTACAAAGGAATGGACTCAGAAATAGCCGAAAAGTTGAAAGGGTGCATAAAAAATTTTAAAAAAAAAAAAAAACTCAAAAAGTGTGCTGAAATATGAAGAGAAATTTTGTATCAATACTAAAAACGCACTTCTTTTTGAAATTGTTCATTGATCTTGTAGTTTGATCATGCCATGCTTTCTTGGAAATAGCTTGTACCAACATTGTGTGTGTCTCTATGAACTTCCACATACTGATCTGGGACTTCACCTGCCTGAAGTGCTCTAATCTATAATGTACCTAATCTCTGTAATGCTTTTAATCTATACTGAGGTCCTTGTTTTTTGGCTTCTGATAGTGTACAATAAGTTCTGTTTTCCTGTCCTCCTGTTTTACATTCTTCCGAAATTAACTATCTTGAATCATAATTTTTTTCAATCGTATGTGAATACCAATATTTATTGAAACATCAAAGTTTCTAGTTCTTTTCAAGACGGACCTATCATCTTTTCTGCTTTTAATACGAGTGCATTATGTCAATCTTCCAGAAACATTTTTGGATAAAGTTTTCCTTCAGCCGTCTTCATCATTAGTGATGTGATGCTATGATTGAACTCTTGGCTGATCATTAGCTCTCATCCCCCCCCCCCCCTATTTTGAGGTTGAACACACCCTTCCCCAGTCCAATCAGAGGGTCTGATCCTTTGGTTGAAGAGATTCTCTCCTCACCATGGGTGAAGAGAAACAGAGTACAGCATTTTTATAATATTGACTTTCAAAAGTTTGTGCTTGATGTCGTGGTCCATAAAGATTAATCATAAATCCTAGTCAATAATGATGCTTAATTGTGATTTAGATCATATTTAGAGTTGGAGAGTGGAATATTACTGATGTGGTAATCCTTTGGAATTATCACTGGTGTCTTTCAGGCTGCTGCAGTTAGATTAGAAATTAGAGGTGGGGAGTGGAGAAATGCATATATGCAGATGGATGGGGAACCATGGAAACAGCCGATGGACAAGGAATATTCAACATTTGTGGAGATAAAGAGGGTGCCTTTTCAATCAACAATGATAAATGGAGAATGATTTTGCTGGCTTATCCTTGACTTAGGTTTGCATCCTTGAATCAAGTTCAAAATTAGAAATGATTTGGACACCATGTAAAGCCATTTAAATCTTCCATGGGCTTGTAATTGATGTTGTTCTTAATTAACCAATTTCAGAAAAAATGGTGTTCTTAATTCATCGTTGATGAATTCTCTATATTTTTGTATTCATTTTAGTTAAAGTACTATTTCTAATTTACTAGTTTATGATGGTACTTGTGTGTGGTCTGCTAGTGTTTGCATATGTTATACGTGGGTAAGCCTATTCCATGCTTCTGGTAGATACGGTGAAAAATCGGCTAAATGGGTCTTCTTTGACTCTTGGAGAAGAATGAAGCATGGAGACTTCTGCACAAAACCAGGCTGTGTTCATGCTTATACTATTTTCAATTCTTTAAGGTGTTATTTCAAATATAGGGAAAAGACACCATGGAAAGACATATTCACCAACTCAGAGGGATTGTCATACAACAAGCTAGATGGATGCCATAACTACAAAGCAATGCCTTCTCCAAACTGCAGCCAGATCATGATCGATTGGGTAACGTGGTATATTAACAAGGATGATGAAAAGCTGGGAGTAAAATGTTTACCTGATATAAGAGAAGCCCTGAACACTAGAAAGATTGAGATTGCAGATCAAAAGATGGTACGATGGATGCCATTGCGTTTGTATTAGGGCTTAAAGAGAAGTTTAGTTTTAAGGTATATATAGGGTGTCCATGCATGCCTATGTAACTTCAACTTTTACTTGCACTCCCTCACAGTCCTTAAATTTTAAATTTTAAATCTCTATTTTGTCACTTCGTAAACTCTGTTTGTACTAAAATTTATCAACAAAATTTGAGTCCATTAAATCTGCCATGTCACAAATTTTTTAGGTCAGTCGTTCTGATAAAGTTTTGCCCCCTTCCTTTTTTTTTTTTTTTTGTTTTGGTTTTTCAACATGAGTTAAAGCAAACTGAGACAAATAGGTTATCCCATTAACTCGTCAACCCTCGAATTCATGGACATGTTATGCAAGTCACATTTCACTTGTGGGGTTTTTTTTCAGTACAATGATCATTCCTCCTATCCCATAACCGCCCAAACAGGTGGTGGGATTGGCTCCGTGGTCTCAACATATCAACAAATAGAACCGTATCACCAAAGCCAAGGTGGCATCTATATGATAATTTCATCGCAAAGCACAAATAAGAAGTCAGTTTTGCGGGATATTAGAAGTTTGAGAAATAGTTCAATAGACAATTGGCCATATTGATATTATTGAAAAGGGTCGATGTTCCCTGTGCTGCAGCGCAGGCTGAACCCAGACACATAGGAAAAAAATTACGATTAAAACGCAACTATTATGAGCTTCAGGATGGGTAGTCTCTGCTCATTGATGCTCATTGATTCAAAAACCTTTTGTTGCTTCCCAGAGGCTCATAATATTTCTGAGATCTTTTAAAGGATAAGAAAAGATTTGCTTAGAGGCTGCTGCACAAAGAATGTTACTCAAGAAAAGATCCTCAACCATTGCAACTTTCAAGCTACCCTGGACTAGAAAAGATTATGGAGAACGAAGAACAATCTTTTGTGTTTCTTGATTTCTCTATTGATCAAAGAATGAATTTACATGGGTGCATGGATCCTTATTTATACAGATTTCTTCCCAATCCCTTCCCTCTAATCCTCCTTGGATCTGCCAAAGGGCTTTCCTTTCTGGTTAAGTGGTCCCCCTATGCTCAGATTAGGAAATCCTTTGACAAAGGGGAATTCTTTCCTCAAATCTCAGGATCCTCGATCTTCTCGCACGTGAATTATGATTTTCAGCCTTCACCAACTTGGAAGTTCTTAACTGATATTGCTGACGTGTCTAGGTTGGTATAACCGTTTCGTTTGTGGTCTCCCTTTTTCTGGTCGTGGGCCGATTACTTCCAATCCAAGTTGGTCCTCGTGTCAAGCATTAGGTAGATAAAACGTGGTGTATCATTTGCCCCTTACTCCCCTTACCTGGAGTGAGGTATGGGAAGAATTATCCAATCATCACGCGCAGAGACATCTTAGCTTGTATGCTCGGTTATCTACAATCTTTACCTGTTTATTATGTCTTGATGGTGATCAGTTTCAATGCTTGGCGAAGCTGGATACCAATCATGATCCATTTTCCTTTTGAATTACATTTTTCATTTGGAAAATTTTACCCTTGAGAGTGTTTTATAATCGCGCCACCATTCGCCGTTGTTCGCACGTGGATCTGAAATATCTTCCGGATTTCACGTCTTTTGAGGGAAGTTGAGGGGATATCATAAAGTTTGAATTTAAATTTCTTTGTTTTCCCGGTGTTTTCCTTGTCGAGGTAGCTTACCTCACTCTCGAAACACGTGCTTTTTTTTTTTTTTTTTTTTTTTTTAATCTTTTCCTTGTATCTTGACCTCTCAAACAAAATTGTTGGTTGGATCAGGAGTCTTGGTTCTTTACCCCCAAGGGTATAAAGTGTTCTAACTTCCTGTGGCTTTTCTTCTTCATCGTCTTCGAGTTTCCTTGCTTGAAAATCTCTCGACTCTCTAACTTCACTCCATCTCTAAAGCTACCCCGCTCTGTGTCTCTTCTTTCTCTAACTGCATCTCTTTTGCTCAAGTAAGTTCCTTTTTCCTTTATTTCTTCAGTTGATTTCTTTCTTCTCTCTATCTTTTCTTTTTATTTTGAGAGATGACGAAGTCTAAGAAAACCCTGGTTCTTGAGCCCAACTGCGAGGTAGATTCCCTATTAAAAGAAGCTGAAGAGTTATACCATGGGGAAGTTTTTAGGAGAACCAGGGGATTCCTCCTAGGTCATCTATGGAGGGTGTCGCAGTTCCTAGGGCTTCTATTTTAGTTCAGTAGAGTACATCTGGTGCTTCCCCCAATACTTCCAGTCGTGCCTCCCCCAAGAAATCCTTGGCATCCCGTGGGAAAAAGGCTTATCATATCCGCCAACCCCAACTTGATCGTACCATAGGGAAAGGGGTGGATGAGATTTCCTCCCCATTGTTGGTGTCTGACCTTATGGAGATCCGAGAAGTTTATTTAATCACGGAATCTGTTAACCTTAGGGTCGCCTCTCCCGAGGACAGGTTGAATACTGAGCATCCTAATGAGGTTAGTCTCATCCTGGATGCTTTTGAGGCCGGGCTCCACTATCCTCTTCCGGTATTCATTTCTTGTCTCTTTAAATATTACAGAGTTGCCCCCAGCCAATTGGTCCCAAACTGCTGGAGTTGTGTCGGAGCCTTCATAGTTAGATGTACTCGATTAGGTAGACGTCCCTCTCCTGCTTTGTTCATTAGGTGTTTCCTATTGAACTCAAACAGTGGTCACCCCAGGTGGTATTACTTTCGTCAGTGCAACATTCCTATTATGGGCAGAATCCCCACCTCCATCCACGGTTAGAAACAGAGATTCTTTTGGGCTTCATATGTGGGACCCAGATTTCTTAATATATGGGGTTTCCCGAGCACCTCCGCTAGAAACAGGATCTCAATCCTTGATGCCGAGGACCTATCCACCTTGGAAATGATGGTGAGCCACCGGGATCCTGTGGAACTAGACGCTATTGATGCTCTGGACATGTCCAAGTTGGAGAGGGGTGAGCGCCCCTGGAATTCGTCTCTTTTTACTGTCCTCTTCTCGTTGGTTTATACGTTGTGCTAACCCTTTCTTTAATGTTCAGTGCAGTGGAGTTTGATTTGAGTTCCCTTACCAATTTCATGGAGATGGAGAATCTCCAGGTTACCGGGGATACAATCCTTTCCCCCTTGGATAAGAAGAAGAAGAGAAAGGAAGCTCCAACCGAACAAAAGAAGGATCTTTCGAGAAAAGAACCCAAGAAAAATGTCCTTCCCCCGCCTTTTGGGGATCACAAAAATCAAGATCAGTACTCGAGCAAGAAGAAAGTACCTTCCTCCTCCGACCATACTACACGAGAGTAGGGCTCTCTCACAGTCTTTGAGGATGCCCCCTTGTTGGAAGTTGCTGGGAAAGACAAGGGCAAGGGGAAGCTGAGTTCGGATTTGCTTGTCCCCAAGTGGTCGGTTTGTACTGACTAGAAGGTGATCAGAAATGCAATGGTTGCCGAGCATCTGGTGTTAACTTGCATTCCTCCAGTTGACCGGGACGTGCTCTCAGATATGGATGATGATACGCTAGAGAGTACCACCCTTACACGGGCCTACGAGGTAATGCTTTCTTTCATTAGCGATATTGGGGTTTTAGGTGATTATTGTTGATTTTCCCTTATTCCAGGCTTTGGCTTTCGCTTCTGGGTTGGTGGAGCGCAAGAGGGAGATTGCCTAAGTGTACAGCCAACTGGAGAAGGAGTGTAGGGAGCTGAAGCAAATCTGCCTTGACAGGAACGATCAGATTCATATTCTAGCTGCGGAGGTGAAAGAATTGACGGAGGGAAAGAGCGCCGCGGAGAAGGCTCATGCTGAGGCGGATGGAAATCTTGCTGCCAACGAGGAACGTGTGGAGGCTCTCCTTCTATCCAATAAAAGGACTGAGGAAGAACTAAGTAAGAAGGATCAGTTGGTTAAGAACTAGAAAAAGGAGATTGCAAGCTTGAAGTCCAAATTGGAGGACTCTAGCGCTAACGCCATGGA
Organism: Telopea speciosissima; assembly: GCF_018873765.1. Lineage (NCBI taxonomy): Eukaryota > Viridiplantae > Streptophyta > Magnoliopsida > Proteales > Proteaceae > Telopea > Telopea speciosissima. The sequence continues at coordinate 13,245,871 of NC_057926.1, forward strand.
GGCCTATCTCAGCTCGGATGCCAACATCAGGGAGCACCTGAAGATGGCCTCTAAGATTTTTCTGCAAGTGTCCCACTCCATCTGGGACCAGGTGAAGGAGAAGCAACCTGATTTTCATTTTGATAGTATACCCGAGGTGCAATATATGCTCGTCCGGTTGAAGTCTGGGGCCTATGTCCCTACTTCGACTAGGGGTCAACTGGTGATTCCGCTGCCGTATCCTCCTTCCATGACTCCCCAAGTGGCCAGTGTCGAGGTCGGGGTGTCCACTTCCACGGTGGTGGTTGAGGAGACTGAGACTGGAGTGACCATGCAAACCGAGGCGGTGGAGAAGATTTTTGAGTAAGGTACCGAGCAGGGCACCAACCCGGCGGAAGGGAACTCGTCGTTGCTACCCTTAGATGAAGCAATGCCTATTTTGGATGCTCAGGATCCGAAAGACTCCGATTTAGTTTAGCTCTTCTCCTTTTTCTCTCTAGCTTTTTAGGCATGTTCTTTTGTGTAGTCTATAAGTGTAATTCATATGTTTTTAATGAAGAACAATTATTTTATGGACATGTTGTCCTATGCTCGTCTTTAGTATTATGTCATCCGATCATGACCTTTGTGTTTTTCCTATAGGGTTATTCTACCATGCCCGGAATCACACAACCTGACACCTTGAGAGCGAGAGGAGTTACAAGCTCGGATAACGGCGTATGCGAATTCAAACGCTATTCTGTGGAGACTCAATTCTCACCTTGAGAATGAACTAGACTACTACAAGTCAATTGAGAGTTGGGAGAATGATTTGCTGGAAAGATTGGACTTTGCTCGGGATATTGTAAATAATGTTGCTGACTATCTCTGGGCAAAAAAATATGCGGCGACGAACTTTATCATCGAATATCTCGTGAAATCGGCGGTCTTCCAGTGCTTTTGTGAAGATAAGGCTTTAGAAGGTGCCCAACGCCTATATGATAAAGTAAGGGGTGCCATCCCCCACTTCAAGTGGAGGAAGATCAACTTGGGGTTTGACCTTAGAGTTCCCATGTAGGAGGTGAGGTTGGACTCATCTTCTATCTCGATACCTTTCTTTCCTCCTCCCAAAAATGTTCCAGGACTACTGCCCCCCAATCCTCAGCGTCCCAAGTGCTCATACTTGTAATCGATTCATTGTATCTGGCCAGGCGGTAATAACTGGCATACTTTATTTATGGAATTTTTATCCCTTTGATGCTCGATACTTGTTTGGCTCATAATGCTTAGTTCTCCTCCTTAGTTAGGTGGAAGTCATTTCTTCTTGTGGTGCTTGTCCCCCTTTTGGTTTTTTGGTGATAGTCACCTTTATGGTCAGGATATCTTTTAGATGATCCTGTTTGTAATTTTCAATGCAGAACATTTATTGCCTGAATCCCTATTAATGCCTCGTTTACTGTGCCATTAATGGGACTTAAGTAGAAGCTAAACTGTAGCCTCCCTTCTTAAACCTTTTCGTAGTTTTCAAAAAGCGTAGGTGCAATGGGGACCTGCCGCGTGGCCCTTGGTAGTTACTTCTCTTAAATCTGGGTATTGCCTTTTGGGATTCTCTTTCGATTTGAGCCATCTATTCCTCCATAAATAGTACTTCTTCCTTCTTCCTTCCTTACTATTCTCTGCTTCCTTCATTTAGAGCGAAGCCATGGACTTTCCCTGCGGGTTTCTTCCCTGCACTTCTCTTAAAGCACTCTTACTTTGGTGTCTCGACTGCCGTTGTCTCTATGACTACACCGGATGCCTATTTTTGGATGTTGAATTCCCACTTTGTGAAGTTGCTTTCGGCTCCGATCTTTAATGGACATTTGTCCTTACAGCTTTGACCTTCAATCAACACACAGTGTCTTTTGGTGTTCCAAGCTGGTGGGCACCTCTCTGAATGGTGTGCCCTTGCCAATACTTGGTGCGGTCATGCTATCACAGAGAGAATGGGAGTTTTAAGGGGGTTGTTTCCTACCTTTCCTATCCTCCTTAGAGTTCGAGGATGGAGATTTTGCACAAGTAGTGCGCTAGAAGGCCTAAACCGGCGTCTTCCTTTGTCATCTTCAACCTCATTGTCTCTGGCAGGGTTAGGAGGACGCCCATGGGATTCATTCTGTCTTCAGAGGAGCTCAAAGATGCTGGTATGGTGATTCCTAATTGGCAAAGCAGTCCCCCAAGGCTTCTCAAGGTTGCTTTGGGCCACGGTGTATTGCATCATGAATGTCAGGGTTAATCATAATCGACCTGGAGTTCTGGTTATGGCTACACCTGTCTCACTTTTCTTGGCCCCTGCACCCCTTATCCCCCAGATCTCCTCTTTGGCGAATCAAGTCGATGTTCCATGTGCTTGTGGTTTAGGCGCATCTCGTTCTTGTTTCATTTCCTTTGCACGGGAGAGGCGTTCACCTGCAGTCGAGCATGTTCTATATCTTGTACATCTTATTTGTAAAAATAATCATGTATCTGTTGTATACCTCGGTATTTGTCAATAAAGAACTTTTTGCTACTTGACTTGTCACTTCTGTTTTTCTTTTACTTTTGTTCTTCTTGTCAAAACTTCTCGTCGTGGTTGGCCGATCATATCATCCATACTAGTGCTACTCTCCAACTTATGGTCGGCACACCTGTTAACTTTGAAGTGCCACCATGGTGCAACTTGCAATTGTGGTCGAAAGGTTACCGATTGTTTTTGTGGAACGCCATTATGATGCAACTCACCATTATGATCAGATGACTATGGATCTTTTTTTTTGGAACGCCACTATGGTGCAACTCACCATTATGGTTGGATGACCATGAATTATTTTTGTGGAACGCCACTATAGTGCAACTCACCATTATGGTCGGATGACCATGGATTTTTTGTGGAATGCCACTATGGTGCAACTCACCATTATGGTCGGATGACCATGGATTTTTTGTGGAATGCCACTATGGTGCAACTCACCATTATGGTAGGATGACCATGGATTTTTTGTGGAACGCCACTATGGTGCAACTCACCATTATGGTCAGATAACCATGGATTTTTTGTGGAACGCCATTATGGTTCAATTCACCATTATGGTCGGATGACCATGAATTTTATTTTTTTTCTGAAACGCCACTATAGTGCAACTCACCATTATGGTCAGGTGACCATGGATCTTTTTGTGGAACGCCACTATGGTGTAACTCACCAATGGTCCGGTGACCATGGATCTTTTTGTACATCATTGATAATAGCATGTAAGATTTACTTATGAAAATGAATTATGGCTCCCCAAATATGATAAACAAATATTGATGCCTTTATTGATCGTTGTAATACGAGCATGTAGTAATACAAGGCGAAGTTGATTTAAAACAAATGAGGACTGACCTTTATTGATAGAATTTTTTCAAATTTTCTTAATTCCAAGACCGTGGTATGGGTATCCTTCCAAAGTTTCCAAATGGTAAGCTCATGGTGTCACTTGTTTGGAGATTCTATATGGTCCTTCCCAATTAGGCGCTAACTTCCCATGGCTCTCGGATCAGAGGCTTTTACTTTGCGAAATACAAGGTCTCCTTGGTGATACATTCTTGGTTTTACCTTTGCATTATAATGATGTGTTGTTCGTTGTTGGTGCGCGGCATTCCTTACACGTGCAGTTTCTCGAATTTCCTCCAACAGGTCCAAATTTGCTCTTAGTTCCTCCGCATTAGCTTCTTGATCATAGAGTTGTACCCTCAATGAAGTTTCTCCTATTTTCACAGGGATCACTGCCTCAGTTCCATATGTCAACATAAATGGTGTTTCGCCTATTGTGCGTCTTGTAGTTGTTTGGTCCGCCCATAGAATGCTCGGCAGCTCCTCGGCCCACAACCCTTTGGCTGTTTCCAACTTCTTTTTTATCCCATCCAGTAGGATTTTGTTCATGGCTTTTGTCAGGCCGTTAGATTGGGGATGTGCTACTGAGGTCTTACGTAGCTGAATTTCATACTGATCATTGAAAACCTTAAACTTTTGCTCAAATTGCTTTCCATTATTCGTGATAAGTGTTCTCGGAATGCCATATCTGTATATGACGGAATGGAGGAAGAACCTCCACACCTTTGCAGTTGGGATTATTGCCAAGGCCTCTGCCTCCACCCATTTGGTGAAGTAATCAACTGCCACTACCATAAATTGTCTACCTCCCGATGCCTTTTGGAATGGACCTAGAATGTACATTCCCCACTGTACGAAAGGTAATGGACTAGAAATGGAAGTGAGCTCCGTGGCTGGTTGACATGTGATCGGTGCAAAGGTTTGGCATTTGATACATTTGCATATAAAACTCATTGCTTCTTTTCATAGATATGCCCAAAAGTACCCTTGTCTAATGACCTTGTGAGCCAATGCTATGCCCCCCAAGTGTTGTCCGCAAAGCCTGGATGGATTTCCCTAAGAACGTATTCTACTTCGAATGGCCTGAGGCATTTCAAGTAGGGCAGGGCATAGGCCTTCTTGTATAGTACTCCTCCGATCATTGTGTACCGCATTGCTCTCATTCGTGTCTTTTTAGCTTCTTCTTTATTTGTTAGGAGTGTGCCCCCTTGGAGATAGGCTATGAGGGGGTCCATCCAGCAAGGCTCAACTTCAATGGGCAGTATGTCCTTGGTTTCCTCTATGCTCGGTGCGCCGAGAACATCTATGTACATCGTTCAGCCTAGGTCTTGGAACTCTGAGGTGGCTAGCCTAGAGAGTGCATATGCAGAGGCGTTTTGTGCTCGAGACGCCTGTAATATTTGAAAGCGAGTAACCCCATCTATTAAGTTGTGTACCTTTCCTAGATACAGCGCCATGCGCGGTTCCTTCGCTTCATATTCTCCATTCACCTGATTGACCACTAACTGAGAATCACTGTGGATGGTGATGTTCTTTATCATCAGACTCTTTGCCAGATTCAAACTGGCAATTAGGGCCTCATACTCGGCTCCATTATTCTTGGTCTGGACCTAAAATCTTAGCACGTACTGTACCAAGAATCCCCTGGACTAGCCAATATTAGGCCTACGCCACATCCGTTGTTGCTGGACAAACCATCCACATTTAGAGTCCAGGATTCTGCTAACTCCCTAGCACCGTCTTCTAGCGTTACCTCATTGTCTGGCAAAGTGCATTCGACGACGAAGTCTGCGAGGGCCTGAGCCTTGATGGCGGTGCAGGGCTTATACTGGATGTCAAATTCTCCAAGTTCTACCGACCATGCTACCAATCGTCCAGAGTAGTCGTGTTTGGCCAGAATTTGCTTCAAAGGCTGGTGTATTATTACCTCTATGGTATAGGCTTGAAAGTATGGTCTTAGCTTCCATGCGGCCATTACCAGAGCACAAGCATATTTCTTAATTTTGTTATATCTGGTTTTGGCATCTAGGAGCACCTTACTAACATAGTAGATTGGTCTCTGCACCCGACCATCTCCTCGGATTAATACCGCGCTTACCGCTACCACGATTATGACTAAATAGCTGAAGAGTGTCCTCTGGCTCTGGCTTGGTCAAGAGTGGTTGATTGGTCAAATACTTTTTCAAATACGTGAACGCTGTCTGACATTCTTCTGTCCATTCAAAAGTTAGCCTAGTTCCTTTTGCTTGTCTCTCCCGGGCTTGGTTTTTCAATGCCTTAAATAAAGGGAGACAATGTTCCCCTGAAGCCGAGACAAACCTTCCTAGTGCCGCCACTCTCCCTGTCAATTCTTGTAGGTCCTTGACTCTGCCTGGTGGGTGCATTTCTAGTATAGCCTTGATTTTAGCCGGATTAGCCTCTATTCCCCTTCTCGAGACCATAAAACCAAGGAACTTCTCTGAGGTTACCCCAAAGGTACACTTGGTCGGGTTCAACTTCATTTTGCTTTCCCTCAAAATTCGGAATGCCTCTCCCAGGTCCACGACATGATTTGTTGCCTTCAAGCTTTTTACCAGCATATCGTCCACATAGACTTCCATATTATGCCCTATTTGACCTTTAAAGATGTGATTTACCAATCGTTGATAGGTAGCTCCTGCGTTTTTCAACCAAAGGGCATATGGGTATAACAGTATGTATCCCTTCTGGCGATGAAGGAAGTCTTCAAGATATCTGGTTTGTACATTATAATCTGTTTATATCCGGAATAAGCTTCCATGAAACTAAACATTTCATAGCTGACAATTGCATCATTAGTAAATCAATACGAGGCAAAGGGTAGTAGTCTTTAGGGCATGCTTATTCAAATCAGTGAAATCGATACACATCCACCATTTGCTGTTAGGCTTGGGTACCATTACAACATTAGAAAGCCACTCTGGATAGATGGCCTCTTCTATGAACCCTACTTCCAGCAGCTTGATTACCTCTTCAATCACTTTCTCTTGTCGCTGTGGGGCAAAGGTCCGGTGGAGACCATGGCCTGGAGAGCATTGAGCCCTGGTTGACCCAGTTTCCCGTTATGGGTGGAGTTCACCTTTACCACCAAAAATTTTATCATCACTGTAGAGAGCTTGGGTTCTGTCCCTACTGTTACCAACAATTCAATTGCACCGGGGCTCCGTCGAATCCATATAGAGGAGATTCAACCCTCTTCAACATCTCGGGTTTCAGGTGTATTTTCTCAAATGCGTCATAGTACAAGATGTCAACCGAGCTTCTATTTTCCACAAGGATCTTGGCCACAATACAGTTGGCAATAGTCATTTTGATTACCAAGGCATCATCATGAGGAGATTGTATGTCGGATAAATCTTCTTCTGAGAACGTGATTTGATGTTTGGTCCTTCTTCTCTTGTCAGGCATATCTATTTAGAAGATGCTCCGAGCATGATTCTTTCTAGAATTAGAGGACTCACCTCCCAGCCCTGGGCCCCTATATATGGTAGCAATTTCCCTAAGTGGGGCATTCTCAGTTTGTCGTTTCCCCCTTGCCCGGTCCTCCTTATCTAACCAAGCGGGTGAATTGGCCTTCTCCTCGGACTCCTGGGGACAATACTCTTGCCTCCTTTCATTGCCATCTTTCTTAATAAAGCGGCCCAATCGGCCTCTCTAGATAAGGGCTTCAATCTTGTCCTTCAATTGCCTGCAATCCTCGGTATCGTGACCATGGTCTTGATGAAATCTACAGTATTTACTCTTATTACGCTCGTGCGCGGGTTTGACCATCTTGGTGGGCCAACGCAAGGTCACTTGGTCTTTAATCTCATTTAGGATATATGCTCGGTTGTGTGTGAGGGCCGGTTAAATCGGCTCTGGTCCTGCATCATTCTTTGTAACCCAGGCCTTGTCTTCTCTCTTTCTCTTCCCCTCCTTCTGTTCTCTGCCGTGCTTCGGACCGTTCTCCCCAACTTGTGTATCTTTCTTTTCTTGGCTTTTCTTCTCGGGTTTGCCTTCTTTTTCTTGCTTGGCTACAAGAACTTCGGCCATGTTGATGTGCTTTTCGCAGCATGAGAAAAGTTCATACATATCGGCCAATTCATCCATGATCAGGGACCTCTTTAACTCGACATCCTTGATGCTGCTGCGCAGAGCCTGGAACTTCACGATTTGGTCTAAGTTTCGCACCTCCAGTGCCTCCTTGTTGAATCTTGTAAGAAAGTCCCTGATATACTCATCGGGGTGCTGCTTTATAGTCAAGTGATTGGCGGCTGTCTTCTTATAGACCCTGTTATTCACGAAGTGGGCCAAAAAAGACCTTCCAAGCTCCACGAAGTTGGTCATGGAGCGTGGCCGAAAGCGCAAGAACCATTGTCTCGTTGCCCCCTTCAAGGTAGAAGGGAACTACTAAAGACACCGTGTGTCGATTGAAGAGCGAAGTTGTAAGGGCAAATGTCGATTAAAGATCAGAGCCGAAAACAGTACCACCAAGCTGAAAGTCAGCACCCAAAAAAGGGCATCTGTTATAGCCATAGAAGCAAGGACAGTCACAACACCAAAGAAATAAGAGGGCGTCAAGAGAAGCGCAGGGAAGAAACCCATAGAGAAGATCCATGGCTTCGCTCCAAAGGGAAGAAGCAGAATATGGTAAGGAAAGAAGAAGGAGAAACTGATATTTATGGTTGAACGGACGGTCTAGATCAAAAGAGAATCCCAAAAGGCAATATTCCAGATTTAAGAGAAGTAACTGCTAGGGGCCATGGGACAGGTCCCCATTGCACCTATGCTTTTCAAAATCTATGGAAAGGTTTAAGAAGGGAGGCAACAGTTTAGCTTCTGTTTGTGTCCCATTAATGGCGTAGTAAACGAAGTGTCAAAAGGGGCCTAGATAATAAATGTTCTATGTTGGAAATTACAATCATGGCATCCAGGGGACGAAACCAAGATGACATAAAGATCTTCCAACCATAAAGGTAACTTTTGGCCCAAATGGTCATAGGCACCACAAGAAGAAATAATTTGCTCTTAACCATGTTAGGGAATCACGTCCCGAGCATTGCGAGCCGATAAAGCCATAGTGAAGTGAAGTTTAGTCGCAACAGTCATGGAACACCGATAATGCCAGCAACAAACACCGAGCAGCAAAGGGATAAAAATTCCATAAATAAAGTATGCTAGTTATTATCGCCAGGCCAAGCACAATAAACAATGACAAGTATAGGCACTTGGGACACCAAGGATTGGGGGGCAGTGGTCCTGGAGCATTCTCAGGAGGAGGAAAGAAGGGCACCGAAATAGAAGATGGGTCCAACCTCACCTCTTGCACAGGAATTCTCGGATTGAACCCCAAATCGATCTTCCCCCACTTAAAGTGGGGGGCAGCTTTCTTTATTGTGTCATATATGTGCTGGGCACCTTCTAAAGCCTTATCTTCACAAAAGGTCTGGAAGACTGTCGATTTCAAGAGATATTCGATGGTGAGGTTCGTCGCGGCGTACTTCTTAACCCAGAGATAGTTAGCAACATTGTCTACGATATCACGAGCGAAGTCCAGCCTTTCCAGCAGATCCTTCTCCCAACTTTCAACTGACTTGTAGTAGTCTAATTCATCCTCAAGACGAGATTTGAACTTCAACAGGGCAGCGTTCGAACTCGCATACATCTTTATCTAAGCCTACAATTCCTTTTCTCGCTCCACAGTGTCAGGCTGTACGACACCGGGCATGGAAGTATAGCCCTATATGCAAAACACGAAGGTCGTGATCAGATATTGTGACTCTGAAGACGAGCATAGAACAAAGAAGCCCAGAAAAGGATCATTTTTCTTTTTCATTAAGAGCTTGCGTGATGAATTACATATGCAAAATAACAGAAGAACATGCCCAAAACCAAAAAAAAAAAGAAAAAAAAGAAAAGGAAAGAAGCTAAACTAAGGCGAAATCCTTCGGATCCTGATCGTCAGAAGTCAGCAATCCTGCATCCACCCATGATGAGGAAGAGGTTCCCTTCGGTGAGGCCACACCTTGCTTGAAATCTTTCCCAACCGTCCCAACCTGCTTAGTATCCCCGGCGACGGTCTGTTCAACCTTCGCAGTAGAAGTGAACCCCCCAGCCTCAGTGTTCGCCACATTTATAGTCCTTGAGGGGGGATGTGGCACCAGAATAATCAATTCTCCCCTATTCGAGATTGGGACGAAGGCCCCAGCCTTCAACCGAACGATCATATATTCTACCTCAGCTATACCTTGGAAATCAAAATCAGGCTTCTTCTCCTTCACCTGCGCCCAGATAGAGTGTGCCACCTGCAAAAAAATCTTGGAAGTAGTCTTTATGCGCTCCTTGGTGTTATCCTCCAAGCAAAGATAGGCTTCCACAGCCTCGGTACTAGTGTCCTCTAACTTGGACTTCAAATCCACAATTTCTATTTTCTCACCAGCTGGTTCTTCTTACCGAGCTCTTCCTCAACCGTTTTATTAGATAGGCTGAGGGCCTCAATACATTTCTCGGCGGCGGTACGACCTTTATCCGCCGTCGCAAAGGCCTTCTCCTTGACCATCTTCTCCTCCGTCAGTGATTTAACTTGAGCAACCAGAGAGTGGATCTGCTCGTTCCTGTTGTCACAGGTTCGCTTCAGCTCCTTACAATCCTTCTCCAACTGGCTGTATACGAAGGTAATTTTCCTCTTCCGTTGTACCAACTCAAAGGCGAAAGGCAAAGCCTGGGACAAGGAAAAGTTAGTAAAGGTAAACTGAGATCACTGAAATCTCCAATAGGGGAGAGCATCACCTCATAGGCCCCTGTGCAAGGGCGGTTCTCTTCAGCGCATCATCCTCCATATCCGAGAGGGCATCCCGGTCGGCTAGGGAAATGCATGACAATGCCATATGCTCAGCAGCCTTGGTATCCCTGATCACCTTCTGGTCAACTCATACCAACCACTTGGGGATAAACAACTCTGAAGAAATCTTCTCCTTACCCTTATTTTTCTCGGTGCCCTCCAACAAGGGGGCACCATCGAAGACTGTAAGAGAGCCCTCCTCCCGTACAGTATGATTGGAGGGGTAGGGTGCCTTCTTCTTACTCAGGTGTTGGCCCTAATTCTTATGGCCCCCAGAGGTTGGGGGAGGGACATTCTTCTTAAGTTCCTTCCTCAGGGGATCCTTCTTCTGCTCGGTTGGAGCCTCCTTCCTTTTCTTCTTCTGATCCAGGGTCAGAGGGAAGAGGACCATATCCCCGGTAACTTATAGATTCTCCATCTCCATGAAGGTAGTAAGGGAACCCAGATCGAAATCTACTACACCAAACAAGGAGGAAGGAGTTAGCACACTAAAGTAAAAATCAATAAAGAGAAGACGAAAAGAAGGAGAGAAAATCCAGGGGCGCTCACCCCTCTCCACCTCGGACATATCCAGGACATCAATATTAGCCAATTCCACAGGCCCCGGAGTATTCACTATCATTTCCAGGGTGGATAGATCCTCGAGAATTGGGATCTTGTTTCCAACAGAGATGGTCAGAAAACCCCATGTATTGGGGAACCTGGGTCCCACGCATGAAGCCCAAAAGAACCTTTGTTTCCAAGCATGGATGGAGGTAGGGATTTTGCCCATAATGGGGATGTCGCGCTGACGGAAGTAATACCACCCAGGGTGAGCACTATTTGAATTTAGTAGAAAACACCTAATGAACAAGGCAGGAGAGGGACATCTACCTAACCGAGTACATCTAAGGATGAAAGCTCCAACACATCTCCAGCAATTTGGGAGTAACTGGCTGGGGGCAACTCCGTAATGTTTAAGAAGACAGGAAACAAATACAGGAAGAGGATAACGGAAGCCGGCCTTAAAAGCATCCGATATGAGGCCAACCTCATTAGGGTACTTGGTATTTAATCTGTCCTCAGGAGAGGCGGACTTGATATCAACGGACTCTGGGATCAAGTAGATCAGTCGAATCTCCATGACATCAGACATAGTCAATGCCGAGGGGATTTCATCCACCCCTTTTTTGGTAGGATTAATTTGAGGTTGGCGAATGTGGTGAGCCTTTCTCCCTAGTGAAGCCGAAGGTTTTTTCGGAGGGATGCGATCGAAAGTACTAGCGGAAACACCAGACCTACTCCGCTGAATCGAGACAGATATCCTGGGAACTACGATAACCTCTCCAAGTACCCTAGATTGAACCACAATGGTTCTCCTAACACCCTCCCCATGATATAACTCCTCGGATTCTTTGAACAAGGAAGCTACATCCCGGTCAGACTGGGGAGCCAGAGTTTTCTTAGAGCTCGACATCTCTCAGAAAAAAAAGAAAAAAAAAAGGGGGGGGGGGGAGAGAAATCAACTGTAGAAGTAAAGGAAAGAGAACTTACTTGAAAAAGAGAAGTGTAGTTGAAGAAACACGCAGAACAGGATAGCTTCAGGGATGGGATGAAGGTAGAGAATCAAGAGATTTTCAGGCTCAATAAATTCGAAGACGATGAAGAAGAGAAGCCTCGAGAAGTTAGAATACTTTATACCCTTGGGGAAGGAATGGAGTCCTCTGATCAACCCAATGATTTTAATTAAACGGTCAAGATGTAAGGAAAAGAGAAAAAGACACATGTTAAAAGAATGAGGCAAGCTCCCTCGAGAAGGAAAACTCCGAGAAAGCAAGAGGTTTAAATTCGAACTTATGATATCCGGAAGATATTTCGGACCCACGTGCAAACAATGGTGAATGGCGGCACAATTTTGGAGACTCCTGCTCCATACCTAAAGGTAAAATCATCAGTGAGAGGAATACGATTCATAAAAGGAAGTAATTTGCATACATGATCGGTAACTAGTCTGCCGATCATACAACAACATAAACGAGAACCAGTCATCACCAAGGTGTATTGGGGGGCGAAGATCGTAAATAACCGGGCATACGGGCTAGAACTCCGCTGCGCGTGACAAATGGATAATTCTCTCCATACCACATTCTAGGTAAGGAGAGTAGGGGGCAAATGATCCACCATACTTTATCTACCCATCTAAATTTGACACGTGGAATGGCTTGGATTACAAGCAATCGGTCCTCGTACATAATAGATCAGATCACCAACGAGACAATTATACTGGCCTAGACACGTCAACAAGATCTATTTAGGACACCCTGGTGGATGGAGACTGATAACCGCAGTCCATGTGTGGGAAGATTCCAAATCCTGGGGTACAAGGGGAGGATCGTGCTTTTGAAAGTTTTCCTAATCCGAGCACAGGGGGACGATCTTACAAAGAAGGAAAGCCATCTGGCACCAGACGGTCGGAGAAAGTAGATTGAGAAGTGAAATTTGTATAAATAGGAGCCCTTACTCCCATGTAAAGAGATGGAAAAAAGCATTCTCTCATCAAGAGAATGATCAAGAAACCCTAGAGAATCATCTTCGTTTTCCTTAATCGTTTATAATCTAATCTAGCTTGAAGGTTGCAGTGTTTGAAGATTTCCCTCGAGCATCTTTCTGTGTGCAACAATCCCCAAATGTTGAGAATGCTTGACGATGAAAGTTGAGGGGAAATATTTTGCTTTGAGACTTTTGATCCATAAGTTAGTTGCCTGAGAGATTAGGAGTCATCCAAGCTTAAATAATAATGCTTTATTATGGATATAAGATTTGCGAAAGCCTAATCCACCAATATGCTTGGGAAGCATAAGGAAGACCAAGAGGTGAGATTTTTTTTTGTGTTTTGGTAAACACCAAGAGATGAGATTAAGGCTTCAATGGAACTCAAGTAATCAATATTATGTAATCAACAGCATTAATTTTGTTTTTCCTTTCAATTCTCAAGCTATTAGGGTTTCGAGCTTAGACCCATATAAACCCTAGACCTAAAAGTCAAGTCAAACACCATCTAATTCTACTACTATTTCATTGCCAACCTCCTCTTTTGACGCCAATTCACTGCCTAGATAAAGTATCTCAAGGTAATTTTATATTAAAAAAAAAAAAAAAAAAAAAAAAAAACAGCAAGTGGCCTGATGTTGCAGCGGATCCGTACTGGTTTGAGAAGCATGGCATACATTGGGATATACTAAATCCACGGCCACTAGCCGACAGTTAATGCGAAAACCAGCGTAGTGGTCCTCGTTAATCACAGCACAGAATCAAAATGCAACGGTGCATCACAAACCATAAAATTTTTTGTTTTTCTAACGATTTTCATCCTAATGGCTTAGCTGTCCTTCAAAGGTAACCGCACGAGAAAAATGTGGTCCCAACAGTCTGCCACGTGGGCCCCACACACTACAGTATCACTCTATCACGTGTCCACGACTCCTACGGTCCTCACCCTTTCCCAAGGAAATAGTGAAGCATTGAGCACGCACCAAGGTACAAGTACTTAACAATAAAACATTAAACGTACATTACATTATTCCACGTGGCATTTTGATTTAAAAAAATTATTCATTAGAACTTAAAGCAACGGTCAAGTTTAAGTAGAAAATATTAAAATAACAGGGAAATTGGTAAAAGGAATTTTGCCTCTTACCAGTACCATTTTGCAATTACAAAAATATTTTCAATTTTTACAAATCTCAATTAACAAGTGGTGGTGGAATTTCTCCCTTACACATTCGGGCGATTGTTTAAGATATCATACATTTATTTTTTTTCTTTGTATCTTATAATTTTACTTGTATTTTACGGGAGATTGACAGCATGGTTGACTCCTTGGCTAGGAGAGCACTGTCGTTAACATTCACGACTAATTGATCCATTTCCACGGATCATTATCTGTTGCTGTAATTGCAGTGCTGCTATACTCATCGTGTGAAGCTGTAGGTGCCATGTGTTTCATGTGGGGCCCGTTATGTACACATGGCACCTGTAGTGCCATTCAATGAATATAGCAATAGATAAAAATCCCATTTCCAGTCCATGGTCGCGTGAGATGTGTTCATTCTCCCCGCCATGAGCTTGCATGTTTTATCCTAACAAATTCATACTTGTTTACCAAAAAAAAAAAAGTGGTGGTGACCACAACCCATCACACATGATTCCCCTCTTTGAAGACTGTCAGCTAAAGTTAACGCACACGAACTCTCATGGTTGGAGTGTCGAATCGGATCGGAATCGGTTGGATTTATTTTGATTTCATTTGATTTATACAGAATTTCTAGGGTGTAAATCGATTCGAACTCATTTTCAATTGATCCATCTGAATCTGAATCAAAATCAGAATCAGTGGAAGTCATCCAATTGCTGATTCCGTTTACTTGAACCTTGCATACGTAATGTTTGCCCAAGTCATCCGTCGTCCCAATATTTAAGAATATAAAATTTAATAAAAATAAAAATAAAATAAAATTATTGGTTTTGTTTCTTGTATTGAGGAACTAGAAACAAATTCATGGTATGCACACCTATATTTGTCACTTCGTATATTGGGTGGGATTGAAATTTTGTGGATAGATAAAGCCCAATGTCCCGCATTCGCACATAAAACAAAGTATTAAAAACGGTAAATGTTTAGCACCCCCGTCTCTCCCTTTCTCTATCCTCCCTCATTAAATGACTTCTTTCCCCACCTCTTCAATTGATTGAACTGATTGAACTAAGGTAGGAAACGCCTTCCCATTAAAAATTAAAAAAATACCTAATTAATATTAGTTTTAATAGCAGTAGGTATTCATAGATATACATGGGATGCATGCAAAGAAAACTATTTGATTGATTAAACTTTGAAAGTTGACATGTAACTAATTTAGACCATTTCCTATGTAACAAATGGTTAAAATGATCATATCATCATTCAACGTGGTGCAACTAGCTAGGTACACTTTGACTTGGTATTCGCTTCTAGTTTGCCGGACCAAGGGAATATGCACTCTTCTTTCTTTGTTAAATAAAGCCCTTCACTAAACAAATCCATTTGTTAAGGAACTTTTTCTCAAGATCTCTCTCTCTCTCTCTCTCTCTCTCATCCAAAAGTTGTAATATTTTTTTTTTTTTTTTTTTTGGGTACAAGAAGTTGTAATTTGTTTAATAGATAGAGGTAGCTTACTTAAAGTTTTTTTTTTTTTTTTTGCAATACTTCAAGGTTTATTTACTTGTAATATAATTGAAATGCAAATTGTCATATCAATAAAAAAAAAATTTTTCACCGTCACAGTCTCTTCGGATCCATGTAGCCGACCCCATTTAGTTGGGATAAGGTTATGGTTATTGAATGATTTAGTGCGAACCAAATTGTTTAATCCATCAGTATATCAGTGTATTTTATGTTGGAATGACATTTTCAAGATGGTCTTCCTGATCCATCGTGCCTCCATACTGCTCAATCGTAGGCAGCTTGAAGCCTTTTGGTAGGGGTTCTGCTCTGATCTCGTCTGTGAAGGCGAGATCGATGGTGAATTGGAAATCATGGCTCGGAGCCTGGTTCTTTTCCTTCAAGACTTCTTGAATCTGCTCCTGTAACTCCAGCACTTTGTCGTTCAAGGCCTGTTTGACCTTGGTCATCTGGGATCCTTGGCGCTTGTTGTCTCCCAGAACGTCCTTACCCTTTCTCCGAGCATTGGTCGCATCACTGCGATTTTCACTATATTCTGGGGAATGGATTCTTTCCCTCACTTCTGACGGGTGTGGCGGTGCCGAAATTCCTTATAGGAAGTTGCGCATTACATCTCCAACATCTGGACCATCTTGTCTTGCCAGCGGGTATGCATCGCTTCAAACTATTCCACCGTCACATACCGTGGTGGATCTCCAGGGAGTCTTGGGTACGATTCTTATTTCTGGGATTCATTCACTTCTAGGATCGAATCATCTTGTCTGGCGAGAGGGCCTGTAGGTCCACCCAGTGCGCCTTCTTAAGTAGCAGCACGAGCGGCGGCTATAGCAGTGGTGGCAGTGGCCTCTGAAATCTTCGACTGGTTGTGAGTATTGGTCATGGTGGAATCCTTGTAGGTTTTTTGGTACGTGCACGGTCTTCCTTTGCTTTGCTATCTTGAAAAGAAGATAAGAATACGAAAGAGAGGAAATATGAATCGGTTTTGGCTAATTTGGAGGGAGCCGACCTCTATCTCTTAGGAGATTAATTGGGATTAAAACTTCTTCCCTCTTCGTTCTATTACGGTAATTTAAATAAGAGATAACATAACTAACAAACCCATCCCTTGATCCCTTCCACATGATAAGGAAAACTAAACCAACCCATCACTTCCACTAACACATAATAAGGAAAAACTAAATGATTTTACTAACTTCCTACTACACGTCATACTAACTACACCCAACTCACACCCCACTCCTAATAAACAACTCTTAATTAAAACTCTTAATAACTACCCTTAAAACTCTTAATAACAAACCATACATGCATGTAACAACTCCCTTCCCCATAATTTTTGACCTTGTCCTCAAGGTCTAAAACTTTCCATGGTCTGGTGGTAGGGCCTCTACGTCGTCATCTCCCTCTTCATCACAACCCTCGATCAAGAATAACTTTTTACATCGATGGCCTGAGATGAATTTTTCGTTACAATTATAGCATAGTCCTTTCACCCGTCGTTCTTGCATCTCAACAGGAGTTAATCGATTGATAGGACGAGGGGACCTCCCTTTTTCAATTCCGTTGATGTTTGGAGATTGGCTGGAATCTCGAACTTCGTATAATCTAGCTAAGCCGATGGCGGCAGACAAGGTGGTGGGGCAGCCGGCAAGTACGTCGGCCTTAATCTGATCTCTTAACCCGCTAATGAAAAAACTCACCTGTCTTGGTGGTTGCAAGGGACCCACCTTAGAGAGCAACTTCTCAAATCGAGATTGGTAGTCATGTACCGTGTCAATTTGTTGCAGCTTGGCTAGTTCCCCAAAGAAGTCTTGAAAGAGAGTTGGCCCGAACCGAGAATGCAGCCCATCGCAAAATACCCGCCAATTCACCGCTTCCTGGTCTTGTTTGAATATTTGAAACCATAACTGTGCGTCCCCTTCCAAATGAAATGAGGCTAGTGCCACCCTCTCCTCTGGTGGTGTCTGATGAAACTCAAAAAACTGCTCAATTCGACAAGTCCAACTGGTCGTGTCTTTGTCCCCGTTGTAATGTGGGAAGTCCAATTTGACCAATTTTGAAGTAAACGTTTGTTGGGAGTTGGAGAAGCGTGTTGCTGTTGGACGACTGAATGGTTGCGTCTATGGTGGTAGGTCGGTAGTTTTTGAATTCTCCCCCACCTCGTATTGTGAATGAGGTTGAGAGGGGCTGAATTTTTCAAAGAGCTCATTGAGTCAGGACAAAACCTGGCACTGCTCTTGAAGAATTTGTTGTTGTCCCTCCTTTAGAGAACTTACTTCTTCCTCTAGTCGCTCCACCCGTTCGTCCATGTTCTGGCTCTGATACCAAGCTGGTACGTGCATGGTCTTCCTTTGCTTTGCTATCTTGAAAAGAAGATAAGAATACGAAAGAGAGGAAATATGAATCGGTTTTGGCTAATTTGGAGGGAGCCGACCTCTATCTCTTAAGAGATTAATTGGGATTAAAACTTCTTCCCTCTTTATTCTATTACGGTAATTTAAATAAGAGATAACATAACTAACAAACCCATCCCTTGATCCCTTCCACATGATAAGGAAAACTAAACCTACCCATCACTTCCACTAACACATAATAAGGAAAAACTAAACGATTTTACTAACTTCCTACTACACGTCATACTAACTACACCCAACTCACACCCCACTCCTAATAAACAACTCTTAATTAAAACTCTTAAAAACTACCCTTAAAACCCTTAATAACAAACCATACATGCACATAACATTTTTCTCCTTCGTTCCCATAGATGGCGTAAAAAATGTTGCACAAAGAAAGGTGCCAGGTTCCCCTCCCTGCAACACTAGAACTAGTAACCGAAAATAGTAATGGAGAACAAAGGAAATGACAATGAACACGAGGGACTCCCTTCAGGGATTCTTGATTTCTCTCTTGGGTAATTGATTTATCTCCGTATTTCCAATACTAGATCATTTCCCCCCTTACATGGGCACTAGAGCCTCTATTTATACCAGTTTCTCCCCCCCCCCCCAATCCCTTTCCTTTTACCACAGATTTGCCAATGGGCTTTCGTTCGTTGAGTCGTGCTCCCCTTAGGAAACCTGGTAAGGAGTGACCTTCTCCTCCTTTCTAGGGATTTGGAATCTTCTTGTGCATGGAAGGTAGTTACCAATCTTAATCCGATCGGTTTAGGATTCTCTTTAACTGACTCTGGCTGCCGTGTCTATACCGGTTTAACTACCACGCATGTGATAGAAGAATTCTAGACTAAACATGTTCCTTGGCCTTCAAGCTTCCATGTGTCGTTGCAAGATTGGGTGGTTAAATTATGGTGTATCACTCCCAAATCTTCTTCTCAATTGTTATATTAGGTAAAATTTGCATATCATTTATATGCAACCAATTTGATAGCAGAACATCTCCTTCTCCTTCCACATCCGGACATGGCTAGTGCCACAGTATACTAGATGTAGTTTGGAAAAGGATTTGGTCTTCATATACATTGCCAGGATTTGCAGTTTTTTATGGAGAGTGTGTTTTGGTGGGTTAGCTACGACTGAAGGCCTCACCAGGCACCATGCCCTTATTGATCCCTACTATTTACATTGTGATGGAGGTATCAAATTTGCAGATCACATCCTACTGGATTTCCCTTTCTCTTGGGAGATCTAGTTTGGGTCTTTTCTTCTTCCTGCCTTCACTAGTGCCTCAATTTCCCATAGCTATTCAGAGTTAGGGGTTTCTCTGCGCATCCAATAAGAAGATTGATTGTGAACTGTCCGGATTAGCATCATTCATATGTTGGAAACTATGGTGGGTGAGGAATGATCTAATCTTTAAAGGTAACGTTTAGACACCAGTGGAGTTTATTATCTAAGGAATTTGGTTTACTTAATTCTAGTTAACCATTTGGTTTGGCGCAGTCTCTGGCGCCTAAAGGTTCACCCTAAGTTTCATGTTTTTCTTTGGAAACTACTCCTTGGTGGTATCCCAACTTGCGCTCAACTTTCCCATTTTGTTAATATAAATTATATGTGTGCTTGTTGTTCCAATGATAGTGAGTGCATATTTTCTTATCATGTCCTTTGATTAAACGGATCTAGGCTGCAGGGTGGTAGGGATTACATACTGAGTACCTTCAAGTAGACTCCATTTTTTATTTAGTTAACTCTATTCTTAGTAGTCACTCTCTTTCTCTTGTTTAGAGGAACTTCTTCCTCTTAGTTTTCTCAATCATAGTCTTTATCTGGATTGCTCACAATCAGGCCACTTTTCATTGTTGTCGACCCAACCTATCTGCTAAAATGACTAACATCAATTGCTGAGTCTTTGAATTGAACCTTTTACCTTCTGTTCCCCAACCTCCTATTCATTCCCCTTCCCCTTTTGTGTTCCAATAAAACTACCTTATGATGAGACCATCAAATATGTGCATTGCTCATCGGAAGCACTTTTTCCGTCGCCATTTTCCCCAACGTAACTTTAGCCGACAGAATGGCGACGGTTACAACTACCGTTGCGGTTATAATTACCGTTATATTAAGTTGTTGAGTTGAACTCAAATTGTAACAAACCCTATCTCTACATCTCTTTTGAATTTTAAATATCTTGTTGTAATCCGTTGTAATCACCAACACTCATATATATACGTTATCCCTAATCAAAGATGTTAGGGAAGATTCAAACTCAATCTCATATTCTATCTTGGTAATCAGAGCCCTAGACAAACGTCTTACCTTATGGCTAACTCCGATTCCTCCACAACCTCCAACGTCTCCACCACTCTAGCGTCATCTCCTTAGTTAGTAAGTTCGGGAACGGCAATTGAACGGAACGGATACGTACGGCAATTAAACGGACTAGACGGTAATAATACTTTTTAAAAATTCGGCTTCATAAAAGCGACACGGTAATAATACGATACGCGTTTAATACGTGTATAATACGGCATAGACGGCAATAATACTTTTAAAAAACGTGCATATATTCATTATATAACATGCATTCACCACCTAAAAAACAAAATAATATCATGATTTTATAAACTAAAATAAACACAATAATATAATATCTTATATTACATCTCTAAGATTAGCACTTAAAATATCAAAATATCAATAAAGTAGTCTCTAAACGATAAAATATCAATATAATAGTCTATTACATCTCATCAAACATAAAAAAAAGTAAGACATAATGTATTCTGGAACCATGAAAACCCCATAAAATAGTCTCTAATAGGAACAAGTCCCATAAAATAGTCTCTAACAATAACAAATCCTTCATGTCATAAAGAAGGAAACCATCAATCATTGATATCTAATGGTTCTTGTGTCTCTAAGTTGAACCATGTGTGAAAGGAGTCTGTGAGAGATTGCGAGTGACTTAGAGTGCCACCATATGTTGGAGTTTGAATACTATCACTGTCTCGTGCATATTCTCCAATCCCAAGTTCTCTATGAAGCCAATCTGCATCATCTTCCATTCTTTCATCCTCCTCATCTTCAACTTCAGCTCCATTTTCATCTTCATCTATTGGAATCTCAAGCAGTTTATCTAAATTTATTGATTCCTTGCTAAACTTCTCAATTTCCCTTGATTTGACTTTCATAAGGGAATTCATCCTTACATATACCAAACCTTCCAACATTTGAGGAGAGAGTTTATTTCTTTTCTTGGTTTGCATCGTTTCAAAGCACTCCAATTTCTTTCACATGATGATGAACTACAAGGTTGACTTGTAATTTGAATGGCAATTCTTTGAAGCATTGGAACACAATTTCCATGCAAATTCCACCATACACCTACATTAAAAAAAAGGATCAAAGAAATAATGAAGAATAAATTCATTACCAAATTTATAAAAAATTAAAAAGAAATGAAATAAAAATGTAACATAGAATAACAAAAGATTCATCAAACTTTTACTTACGTGGATGACAATCAATCATTGCCAATGAGAGGTCATGAAATAGCATTTCTTCTTTGTCCAAATAAACATTTATTTCTTTGCCAAATTGTTTCTTCTCATTCGGAGGAACCATGCTCTTTGTGATATAGATCATTGCCCTTTGCACATCATTCTGGTTGTATGAAATTTTTCCCTCATAAATTAGACAAGGATTAAGAAAAGCAGCAGCAACTTGCACAGGATGTAATATATTTGCCTCTTTTCTACTATCAAACAATTGCAACAACCTCTCATACTTTGCTGGGTTGTTATTGCAACGGTGTATAATAGTATTTCTTGCCCTTTCCATTGCCTCATACAAAAAAGGATTTGTAGCTCCGTCACCATCAACCAAGCGAAGAACTATAATAAGAGGCTCTAAAATTGAATATACATCCCTCCCATTAAGCCAAAACTCTGTAGTCTGAATTATTTTAGTGACCATCACACCCAATTCAGACCTGCAATGCCTATTTATCCTCCATTCTGCTGATGCTACCATCACTCTTAAGAAATCCTCAACTTCAAGAATAGACTTGAGCATCAAAAAGTTAGATGCAAACCTTGTCTTGCAAGGTTTTCTCAACTCTTTGTTTCCTGTGCTTTCTCTCATCAAGGCCAAGACTGTTCCATGCTTATACATAAAACTAATAATCAGTTTTGACTTCTCAAATACCTCTTTGACCCAGGGGATTTGTGAATCTATGTCTTTCAAGAGTAACTGTACTCCATGGGCAGCACACCTTATCCTATGAATATGAGGATATTTCTCCATTATTAAAGATATGGCAACCCCATAGTTGGAAGCATTATCTGAGATAAGTTGAACAACTTTCTCTGGCCCAATTTCTTCAATTATGGGTTCAAGTGTGTCTCTAAGAAATAACCCCGTCTTGGATGCATCAGAACATTCAAAAGATTTGAGAAAAACAGCCCCCTTGGGTGAATATGCAATAACATTAATAAAAGCACGCTCCTTCATATCAGTCCACATATCAGACATTATTGTACATCCTGAAAGAGACCATGACTCCTTAACTGTTGAAACATATTCTTCAACGTTCTTCTTAGCCCTCTGCACCAACTTAGTCCTCAATGTAGAATAACTAGGTATACTATAACTTGGACCATAACAAGCAACAGAACGTATCATTTGTTGAAAAAAAGGGGTTTGAATAACATTGAAGGCAATGTTATTCAAAATAAAATGTTGAGCCATGTCATCATCAACTCCATCTTTATCTTTCTGTTTAAACATTACATCAACAGATCGTTGTTGCACCCTTGAAGGTTGACCAGTTTGTCTTCCTATTTCTATGGGGTTTTGTGAAGAACTGACATTACATGCAGTAGAACTTTCCCCAGTCTTAGCTTTCTTACTTAGTGCACGAAGTGCCTCAACTTGTACATCGTCAGGCACATTGCAACAAATTCCAATATCATGCCCTTTGTGACAAGACAAATGGTATTTGACCCTTGAAATACCCCCCGCATACTCTTTGTTACAAAAGTTGCATTTGAAGCGGCCTTTTGAGTCCTCTACATACTTCCACAAATCATCTCTTTGTTTAACCATATTTTCTTAGTGACCTAATAAATAAATGAATATATAAGAAAATAAAAAATTCTATAATACCAAACTCACCTTAATAATAACTAAGATTCATGATAATAAGAGCCAAAATGGAAACATTCATTAAACCATAAATATAACTGGATAGAAAAATTGCAAACAAATAGATGAGTGAATTAGATATTTAGTTAATTGGCATGATTCATGAATATTATTTCTCTAGAAAATGACATCCATATTAGCATTCAATTTTTGTAAAATTAACAGAACATAATCTCTTTGCTATTTGTTTGATCTCATCCCATGTCATACACTCATACCCGGCCAGGAGGCCATGGTAAGCCATGGTTTATATCTCATAGAGACTTGGACTTGGGTCCTTTAGTCTAATCGTTCCTCTTCCATAAGTTCTAGGAGTCATACATATTGAAACTCCATCCACTCCTTATCGAGTTATTTTGTATAAAATGGCCTTAAACTCATTCCCCATACACCATCTCTAGATTCATCTAATGCCTACCACATGATTCTATTTTCACACATGTACCTCAGAGATGAGAAAACTTTGGCTTTCAAAGAAAAAGAAATAGCTGTCTCTCTCTCTCTCTCTCTCTCTCTCTCTCACACACACACACGTTCTAGAATCTCATGTCGAGCAGTCATCCTTGTTACACAACAAGTCTTGATTAGAATTGGGCAATGTTTACTTTCTTATAATATACATAGACCTATACACAGAGAGAGACCCACACCCCATAGTGGAGAAGGTTTTTTTTTTTTTTTGGTTGAACCATAGTGGAAAATGTGAGAATTTTCAACCAAAAGTGAAGTTGAGGTTAGATTTCCACAAAATTCCAATTTCAGACAATGAGAATAAGAATAAAACAGAAATAAGGAGACCTGCAAGGCATCTTAAAACGAGAACACAACAACTGAAGCTAAAAAAAAAGAAGGAAAAATTATGTGATTAACTACAAATGAGAATAGGGAAAAAAATAGGGAAACTTACTGTTTACCAAATTAATTAATCCTTGTAGATAAGAGTGAAACAGAGGATAGGTGAAAGTGGATTGTGGTGAGAAACTGAAAATAAAAAAGGTTTCCCGTTTCTATTTTCCATGGAGATGCAGTTGGAACTTGTGATTTTTCGTTTGATTAGCAAACAATACGAAATAGAGAAAGGGATACTAACCACGAGTGGAAGAAGTTCTTCCAAGAACAACGATGGAAGAAGAAATAAACAAGGAGAAACGTCGCGCTGCCGTCGCCGCTGCCGCCGCTGCTGCCGTCGCCCTGTCGTCGCTGCCGTCGCTCGCCGCGTCGCTGCGTCGCCTCTGCCGTCGCTGCTGCCGTCGCCTCTGCCGTCGCCGCTGCCGTCGCCTATGCTGTTGCCGTCGAAGCTTTGACAATAGCGGTGTTGAACGGAGATGGAGGGGCTGCCGCTGCTCTTGAGTCTTGCCTTCTAGGGTTGGACTTTGGAGTGAAAACGCAAATCACAAAAGAAGGAAAGTGAAATCGTGAAAAAATTCTAATCTTTGGGGGGTTTTTTTTTTTTTTTTTTTTTTTTTAAAACATTAGAGTAAAACTTAAAAAGTATAAAACGTATAATACCCGAATTATACGAGTATAATACGCTGATTGGTTAAAAAACGCGTTTTTTTATAAAAATACGGGAAAGTGCGGGGACGGGAGTATTATTCGTTCAAAAATTCGGG
The DNA here is from genome assembly GCF_018873765.1 of Telopea speciosissima. Classification (NCBI taxonomy): domain Eukaryota; kingdom Viridiplantae; phylum Streptophyta; class Magnoliopsida; order Proteales; family Proteaceae; genus Telopea; species Telopea speciosissima. Next base: position 13,270,472 of record NC_057926.1, read on the forward strand.
TACGCGTATAATACGCGTATTATACGCGTACTTACTAAGGTCATCTCTCCTAACAACATCATTCAACTATTACCCATAAAGCTTGACCGAACAAACTACCTTCTATAGAAGTCCCAATTTCTTCCCCTACTTCATGCCCATGATCTGTTTGGGTATGTCGATGGTAGCTTCCTCTGCCCTAATCAAACTCTACCACCCACTGACCCTACCACCTCAACCACCCCAATCCCTAATCCCGCCTATACTTCTTGGAGGCAACAAGATCAAGTTATCCTCTCATGGATAATCTCCTCTTTAATCGAGCATTCAATGGCTCATATCATCGGCGTCTCCACATCCCAGTTGCATGGAATACATTAGCACAACCTATGTCTCTCATTCATAGGCACGCGTGATGCAGCTCAAATATCAACTGCTGCAAATCAAGAAAGGCACTTCCACCATGATTGAATACCTTTAGAAAGTAAAGGAGTTGGTTGCAAATCTGGCTGCTACTACTCAACCCGTTTCGGAAGCTGACATCATACTCAGCATCTTGTGTGGCCTTGAAGTTGACTATGACTCTTTTGTAACCTTTGTAACCACCAGAATTGATCTCCTCTCTCTAGACAATTTAACTGGCCTCCTTCTAAGCCAGGAAATCCTCAAGGAACAAAGGTCTCCCCTCTTGGATCTTCCCACAACCGAGGCAAACTTCACAGCCAAGGTTTCAAACCCCTCTTCAAGCAACAATAACTCCTCAACTTACAGAGGTCGCAATAATTATAACAATTCTTGGCGAGGTCGCAATTATTTTCAATCTCAGACCACTTCAAATTAGCAGACTATAGGAACGGCGACTTGTCAAATCTGCAACCGTGGAAATCACTCTGCCATGACATGTTATAATCGGTTCAATCCAAGTTTCGAAGCCTCTATGGTGCAGCCTCAAGAATCAACACTTGCTGCCTTACTTGCTATACCAACAACATCTCTTGATTCTACGTTGTACCCTGACTTAGGTGCTACACATCATTTGACTGCTAGATTTGGGCAACATGAGTCTCAACACTCTCTACAACTGTTCTGACCAAGTCAGAGTTGGTAATGGAGCAGGTTTGAAAATACACCATACTGGAACATCCATTCTTTCTACTCCATCTCATCTTTTTCATTTAAAATATGTTTTGCATGTTCCTTTAATTACCAAAAATCTACTCTCTGTTAGCAAATTCACATCTGACAATAATGTTATTTTGGAGTTTCACTCCTCTTGTTGCTTTGTGAAGGACCCACGAACAGGGACCATTCTGCCCCGAGGTTCGAATAAAGATGGCCTCTACCACCTTCCTATTTCAATAATGCCAAAGTATTCCACTCTCAATAATCAGCCAAGCATGCACATTGATGAACGAGCATCCAAATCCACCTTGCATGATCGGTGAGGTCATCCCTCAGTCAAATGTTTGGATTCCATTATTTATCATTCCAAGCTGCCTACTTCTATTGTAGCTCCATCTTCAATTTTTTTTTCTTGTCAAATGGGGAAATCCCATACATTGCCTTTTCAATTAAATAATTCCATTGCTTCTTCTCCTTTTGAATCAGTGCATTCCGACATATGGGGGTCAGCCCCTATGGCCTCTATCAAGGGTTATCAATACTATATCTCGTTTATTGATGATTATAGTAGATGCACCTGGATTTTCTGTCCAATGTTCTAAAGCATTATTTGTTTTCCTCATTTTTCAAGAGTATGTTGAAACAATTTTCAAGTACTAAATAAAATTATTTCAGCTAGATAATGCACGAGAATACCAAAGTTTTGATGGGTACTTTAAGCAGCATGGAATTACTCATATGTATTCTTGCCCCCACACCTCTGAGCAATGGTAGAGCAGAGCGTAATCATCGCCATGTGGTTGAAACAAGTTTGGGAGATCTGATTTGGGTGTTGGCTTTCGAAACTGCAACATACTTGATAAATCGAATGCCTACACCAACACTGCAAAACAAATCTCCTTTTCAGGTGCTCTTTAATGAAGAACCAGATTAGTCTCTTCTACGAGTGTATGGTTGTGCATGTTATCCTTGGTTAAGACCATATAACAAGCATAAGATGCAGTATCGATCCATACAATGCTTCTTTCTTCGATATTGTACCGCACAAGGGGTACAAGTGTATGGATCCAACAAATGGGAGGACTTACATCTCACGACATGTTAACTTTGATGAGTTAAATTTCACATATGCAACCATGTTGTTGAATAAGAAAGTATCTGCTCCGGTTTCCTCTCCCCACTCCACCTTCATCAATATTGGAGATGTAATCTACCCTTATTCCCCATCCACCTCTGGAATCATTACCAATGTAACCCCCAATTTAGTGGATACATCACTCCCCACCCCTACAGGTAACACTGAATTTCCCTCCCCATCCCCTAAAATTCAAATTGACCAGGTTCAGCCATCACTGTCACCTCAACATGAGGTTGCAACCGAACCATCATCAACAATGGCTCCCACCGAACCACCACCCCACTTGTTGGCTCAACCACCCACCATCTCTTTGGCTCCACCTACTAATACTTCATCTCACCCTATGGTCACTAGATTACGTGATGGGGTCACAAAGCCTGTGTCTAAGCTAAATTTGCTGGCTACAAGACTCCCCCTTCCATCTACCCTATTGTCAATCGCTCCTACTCAAGAAGAGGAACCAACAACCAATATTGTAGCTAGTAAGGATCACAAATGGAGAGCAACTATGAGTGAAGAGTTCAATGCCCTCCTACGTAACTGTACCTAGAAATTGGTGCCTCTCAATCCTTCTTTCAATATAGTTGGGAACAAATGGGTTTACAAAATTAAAAGAAATGTTGATGGTACTGTGTCATGCTACAAAGCTAGACAGTTGCTAAAGGATTCCACCAACAAGAAGGCATTGATTACTTTGATACTTTTAGTCTTGTTGTCAAGCCAACGACAATAAGAACAGTTCTTTCACTAGCCGTATCTAATGGATGGGTCCTTCGACAACTAGATGTTCAGAGTGCATTTTTTGCATTGTGAATTACAGAAACTAGTATACATGATCCAGCCTAGATGGTTTGTAGACCCTGAATTTCTAAACCATGTCTGCCACTTACAATGAGCGCTGTATGGCCTCAAATAAGCACCACGGGCTTGGGCACATAGATTGGGATCCTTCTTAACCAAGATTGGGTCCCACTCCTCTCAATTAGACATAACATTGTATGTTCGACACTTGCAAGGTCAGCTGGTTTACTTTTTGGTCTACGTGGATGATATTATAATCACAAGCTCAAGGCCCAGTGTTGTCCAGGAAATTATCAGCCAACTTGGTCTAGAGTTTGCCATAAAGGATCTTGGAAATCTCATTATTTCCTAGGCATAGAGGTGGTGCGAACTCAACAAGGGCTGTATCTATCTCAAACTAAATGCACCCTAGACATTCTAAAGAAATCTGATATGGAAGCCGCAAAGCCTATGCCCACTCCAAGTTCCACAACAGTGCTCTCTCAAGGTAGTGGTTCATCATTTCCAGATCCAACACTATATCGGAACACCGTTGACGCCCTACAATATTTGACACTAACAAGGCCAGCTATTGCTTTCTTAGTCAACAAAGTGTGTCAATACATGCATTCTCCAACCATAAAACATTGGGCAGCTATAAAAAGGATATTGCAATATTTGAAAGATACTCTGGATTTCGGCATATATCTTAAGCAATCACCATCGAGGCAACTCCAAGCATACACAAATGCAGATCGGGATGGATGCCCTGATGATAAAAGGTCTACAAGTGGATATTGTATCTATCTTGGCCTAAACCTGATCTCATGGAGCTCCAAAAAGCAATACACTATTGCACGCTCCTCCACAAAATCCAAATACAAGGGCCTTGCAAATGTATTTGTCAAGCTGATCTGGATCAATCAGTTACTCATTGATTTGGGTGTTTGTTCACCTAAGCCAGTACTTCATTGTGACAACATCGGAGCGACGTATCTAGCAGTCAATCCAGTTTATCATGCACGTACAAAGCACATAGAAATTGGCTACCATTTTGCACAAGAATAGGTAGCTGCCAAGCGACTCACTATCAAGTTTGTTCCAAGTCCAGATCAAGTAGCTGATATAATGACCAATGGACTTCTAGCTCCACGGTTCCGTCTATTAAGAGACAAGCTCATCGTCACCAATCAATCGATTCGCTTGAGGGGGCGTATTACGGATACACATCAAAATTCAAATTCAATTTTGAATTCAAATAGCTCAACAGGCTGCATGTTGACGGAGTCTAAGCATATCTCCAACAGCTCCTCCTTTTCCTCTTAAGTTGTTGAGTTGAACTCAAACTATAACAAACCCCATCTCTACATCTCTTTTGAATTTTAAATATCTTGTTGTAATCTGTTGTAATCACCAACACTTATATATATATATATATATATATATATATATATATATATATATATATATATATATATATATATTGTAAAACATTAATGGGCTTTGGGCCCAACTTGATCGTCCACATGGGGGGCTGATCGCAAGCCCAAGACGAGAGAGGGAGGAACAATCACTTAAGTGATCGATTCCTTCCCCCCTTCTAATCCCTTGTTTGGATTCCTAGAGGAAATCGGATTAGTGGGGGCGCCCAAGGGATTTAGCCTATAAATATGTTATTTGGCTCAAACCCTAAGAGAGTAACACAATTAGAATCTCTCTCCTTCTCCTTCAAGTTCTGTGTTATTCTTGAGACTCCATCCTAGCCTAGGGTTTTGTGGTGTGGAGTTCTTCTTCATGGAGAAACCTTTCGAGATTGTTCGTGATCGTGATCTGCTCGTAACTGCAAGCCACATTCGATCATCCCTTCCGATGTGATTTCATTCGGTTTAAGTAATCCCTAAACCTTTATGATTAATGGAATGCTCATATGCTAACAGTGGTATCAGAGCCGATTAGGGCTTGTTGTTCGCAGTTTTTTTTTTTCTCTTCCTCTTCGCCTATCGATTGACCCTCCTTGGCAGTCGCCTTAGCGCACGACGTGGCAGCAGCACGTTGCTGCTGTTGCTGCCATGTGCAAAGCGTGTTGCAGCCAACTGCAGGTGTTTTTTTATTTAAAAAAAAAACGTTGAGTGGGCAGCGGCCATGCTCGGCAGTGGCCAAGCACGGCCGCTGCAATCGTTCCGTGGCTGTTTTTTTTAACCTGGCAGTAGGTGGTCTTAAAAAAAAAAAAAACGTTGAGAGGGGGCAGCAGCCATGCTCGGCAGTGGCCAAGCTGCTGCAATAGTTAGAAAACTAAAGAGGAAGAGGAAGAAAGAAAGAAAAAAGAGTTTTTGTTTTATTGAAATCATGTTTTAAGATGATGTCATAGTAACCTTCTTTTACTTAAAAAAAGAAGAAGGAGAAAACATAATAATTGAATCAATCATATGATTCAATGATTTGGATAATGATTGAAAAGGGTTTTTTTTCTGAAAAATTATCTCTCTTTTTTTTTTACTTCTGCCCGGCTTGTGCCTATGCACACAGCAGCGGCAACAGCAGGCCGTGGCGTGCTACAAGGCAGCGGGCATGGTGGATCCATGAATAATAAAAAAGAAGTAAGAGGAAAAGAAATTAAAAAACAAAAAACCTAATGTTTTATATGGTTTATTTTTTTATTTTTGTTATAAATAAGTTTGCATATATGATCGGTATTTTGGAAATATATGCATGATTTGGGGGTTTTTTGTTATAACAAAAATGCATGTGATATGTTTTTGGCTAGTTACAACTATATGCATATGCTTTATTTTTGTTATGCATGCATTGGGGTTTGTCCATGATATGTTATTCATGTGGTTTCTTTATTGAAGCATGTCTTGTATTTGTGATTTGTTCTTGTGGCCCCTAACAAATTTTGGGGATCTCCCCTGTAGGGTTTCTCATTTTTTAGGGGGATTTTATTTATGTCATGTGCACCCCCATTAGTGAGAAATCATTTTGTGAGATCCATGGGAGAAAAATGGGAGATAGGGTGTTGTTCCGAATCGTCCCATATTTTTTTTATGTGTATTGGAGATCACCCAAGGCCACTTTGTTAATAAAGAAACATGTGATTCCTCCCATTACGGTACAACCTTGTTTGACGCTGCCTATCGCTGTCAAACACCCCATCCCATGCACACCATGTGTTTTGCTATTTTTTGATATCTTCATGGGATGGATTTGGAGTGATGTGTTTTATTTGGATAGATGTGCGTTAGAGTTAGTACCTAGAAGTGATACAAAGTGCAGTGCTCGCTGGTAGTTTGTAGTAGGGATCTTGTACGTAAAAAGTCGGTTGTATTTTTTAATATTTTTTGAGAAACCATCTAATGGGAGCTACTGCACTGCGTATCACAACCCTATACCGACTCGGTATATCACTTCAAGTACCAAATTTAGGTCTCTTGTGTGAGTCCCTTGCGCACCCGTGTGTATGGCGCATTAAACTGTGGTTAGGAGATTCTTGTTTTTTCTTCTACATTTATTCGAAATCAATTAAAGTTATACGTCCCCAGACCCACACATTGTGAGATTTGATTACCAGCTCAGCGAAGTTTTTGGTCTCACCGTGTGGGGAAGGGTACCATTAATTTTAATTAGGATTTCTCGAACAAATTTGGATTTATAGATGTATACTAAATGTCCTCCCTTACACATTGTAGTGATGGCCTCGAAAAGTGTTGTTGCTGACCTTAACCAAGGCAACAAGTTGGATAGCACCAACTATGACATATGGTACCAAAAGGCCAAGTTCTTGCTTAGTAAGCAAAATTACCTAGACCTCCTGACCACTGAGATGGCCCCACCCGAAGTGGGTACTACCGCCCATCACTGTCAAGAAAAAGAGGCTTACGACAATTGGTTTAAGAGAGATCATAGTGCACGTTTTCTTATGTTAAGTACGATGCACGATGCACGATGATCTTATCGACTAGTATGAGAAGTGCGAGACTGCTAAGTCCATGTGGGACCAGGTAAGGCTCGACTATGGTGGTACATCCACGACCAGACTTAGGTCCATGACCTTGAACTTTGAGATGTACTGTAAGGACCCCAAGCACACTATGGTTGAACACCTCAGGGTTGTGAAAGACATGATCCAAAAATTGGATGATACTGGGGTACACCATACCGATGAGCAGCAAGTACAGGCCATCATCAGGACGTTGCCTGATTCTTGGGGGCAGATGAAGATAGTTCTGACACATAACAACACTGTCAAGACATTTAATGACATTGCCGCTCATGTGGAATTAGAGGCGGAGCGCCTAGAGGCAACCCAATCACATGCCCTTATCGCCCAAGTGGGGCAGCGCAAGAATGGGTCTAAGCACAAGAGATAGAGAAACATTGGGAATCAGGATTCAGCTTAGAAAGCTGCATCAACTGGCCGTAAGACCACCAAGTGCCGATGTGGCAAGCGAGGTAGAAAGTAAGATATCACCAAGGTCAAGTGCTATAACTGCCAGAAGATGGGGCACTTCGCTCGTGACTGCACTGAAGCGAAGCAGGTACCATTTTTGCCTCTCTCTCCTTGTACTTTTGTATGTACACACGTTTTGGTTGCCCAAACCCAATCTGATTGGATTATGGATACAGGTGTAACAAGACACATAGCGCGAGATCGAGGAGGATTCATAGATTATAGAAAGATTCTGAATGGAGCCCAAAGTATCTACATGGGGAATGGCACAAGTGAAGCAGTTCGAGGAGTTGGTACCTACTAGCTCACCTTACACACTGGGCGCATCTTGCTACTTCATGATGTGCTATACGCACCAGAAATCTAGCATAATCTACTTTCAGTTACTGCATTACTGACTTTAGGATATTCATTTATTTTTTATGGTGACTCTTTTGAGATACGATTGGATGGTAGTAGTTTTGGACATTGTAGGCTTGAGAATGGTTTTATTAAATTAGATTTGATCATTTCTATTGTTTCCTCTTCATCTTTTGTAGTTGATTCTAATACTAGTCCTGATTCAATTACTTGGCATGCTAGATTAGGACACATAGGTCGAGATAGGATGGGACAGCTAGCTCGAGAAGGCATTTTTGGCTCACTCGCTAAAGTAAACCTACCGACATGTGAGGCCTGTTTAGCAGGTAAGGCCCACTGAAAGCCTTTGGGAAACGCTAAACGGACAACCCAGACCCTAGAACTTATCGATTCAGACATCTACAGACCAATGAATGTGAAGGCACATCATGGTGCTTCCTATTTTCTCACCTTTATCGATGATTATTCGCGATATGGTTATGTGTATCTGATCGCTCACCGCTACAAAATGCTAGATTGCTTCAAATGCTTCGTAGCTGAGGTTGAGAATCAGCAAGGCAAGAGGTTAAATTTCTGCGCACTAACAGAGGACTCGAGTATTTATCCAATCAATTTAAAGAGATGTATGAAGAAAAAGGAATCACTAGGCAGCTGACTATTCCCCACACTCCACAGCAAAATGGTGTAGCAGAGCGGAGGAATAGGACTCTTTTAGATATGGTTAAATCGATGATGTTGCAGGCCAACCTCCCAATATCCTTCTGGGGGGATGCTATGTTGACCGTTGCCTATGTCCTTAACTACGTGCCATCACAGTCAGTTTCCTCCACTCCTTATGAATTTTGGAAAGGCGCAAAGTCCATTTTGGGGCATATACGACCATGGGGATGTGCAGGATATGTTCATAGTACCACCCATAAGTTTGGGAAACTTGACCCTAGAGCTAAAAAGAGTATCTTTATAAGATATTCTGATACCTCGAAAGGCTATGTAGTGTACGGTGAACATCAAGATGAAGGAATGACAGAGAGTGAGTCCCACGATGTGGATTTTTTTGAGACCGATTTCCCTAGCATTAGTGACGCTAGCAGAGACCTTGATCTTTTTGAGATAGAGACTGATGAAAGCATCTCACCTACTCTTGGCGAGGGTGAAGAATTAAACACTCATCAAGAGATCGCTAGAGAGGGTGAGAGTGATCATCAGCCCAGTGGGAGTGCGCTACCTAATGAAAGCGCACAACCCTCGAGTAAAAAACCCTCTGCGCGTAAAAGTACATGTGGACACGTTCCTCGATGTCATTTTGAGATTGAAGGGGACGCTACCCTCGTTTGTGCCCCAAGGGATGACAATGAGCCAGCCTCAGTGAGTGAGGTGCTCTCTTCTCCAGCTAAGGAAATGTGGCAAGCTGCTATAGAAGATGAGTTGAGTTCTATGAGCAAGAACCAAGTCTGAGAGTTAGTTGATCTTCTACCTGGGCGCAAAGCCATCGGGAACAAGTGGGTCCTGAAAGTCAAGCAAAAGGCAGATGGATCAATTGACAAGTATAAGGCATGTCTTGTGGCAAAGGGATATACCCAAAAGGAGGGTATAGACTATGAGGAGATGTTCTCCCCTGTGGTGAGAATGGCCTCAATTTGCCTCATTCTAGCCATTTTCGTAAAGTTGGATTTGGAGCTCTAACAAATGGACGTTAAAACTGCCTTTCTCAATAGAGAATTGGACGAGGAGATCTTTATGGCTCAGCCTATGGGCTTTGAGAAGAAGGGACATGAGCGCAAAGTATACCATCTCAAACGTTCCATCTATGGCCTTAAGCAATTGTCCAAGCAGTGGTACATTAGATTTCACCATGCCATTACCACTACGGGTTTTGACATGATTGAAGAGGACCACTGTGTGTATGTTAAACGGTCCAAGGCAGGGTTTCTTATCCTATCATTGTATTTTGTCGACATCTTGTTGGCTAGGAATGACATTGAAATGATTGTCGCCACTAAAGAGTGGTTGTCCTCCACTTTTAAGATGAAGGACATGGGTGAGGCCAACTTTGTGTTGGGTGTGAAGATTCTGAAGGATCGCATAAGGAGACTTCTCAGTTTATCTCAAGAGATTTACATAAAGAAAGTCCTGGAGCGGTTCCATATGAGCAACTCCAAACCCATTAACACTCCAATGGATAAGGCATGCACTTTGAGCCTAGACCAATGCCCTAAGAGTGATGAAGAGAGAAGCCAAATGTCCAAAATACCCTATGCAACGGCAGTAGACAGTCTAATGTATGTGATGATGTGCACGCATCCAGATATCTGCTTTGCCGTTGGCATGGTGAGCCATTATCAGAGTTACCCAGGACCAGCTCATTGGTAGGCAATAAAGAGGATACTTCGATACCTACATGGCACTGCAGACCTCTCGCTCACCTTCAGTGGTTCAGACTTGAGACTGAGAGGCTACAGTGATGCTAATGGGCTAGTGATAGAAATGAGCGCAAGTCCACTTCAGGGTATGTGTTTGTCTTAGGAGGCGGGGTTGTCACTTGGAGTAGCAAGAAACAGACCTGCATCGCCCTATCCATGATGGAGTCGGAGTACGTCGCATGTTCGGTAGCAGTACAGGAGGCCGTTTGGCTCAGGAGGTTCTTGCAGAGACTTAGCATTTTTGCTCACTCAGACGATGTTGTGCTTATACACTGTGACAGCACGACAGCGCTTGCATTTGGAAAGGACCCCAAGTTCCATAGTAGAGCCAAGCACATTGACATACGGTATCACTACATTCGAGACATGGTAGCGCGAGCTGAAGTTTTTCTACAACATATCTCCACTAGCAATATGTTGGCTGATCCATTGACCAAGCCCATTGCCAGAGATGTTTTCCTAGTTCACGTTAGGAACTTGGGACTCAGGAGGATCTGATATGTATTTGCTTTGGGAACACTTTGTTTGTGATGGACATTTATCTGTATTTCTCTTACATTTATTTATGAGCATATATTCGTTTGAGTAATCTTGTGTGTATACATTCATTGTTTGTAAAGATGTCACCAGGCTTAGAATCGACCCACTCACACGAGTGATTCGCCTCGGTGCTGGGGTGTAGCAAGTGAGATGAGCCCATGAGCATGTGTGCTTTATGGCGCCTTAGTTAGAGCTAAGATGAGACCTTTACTTGGTCCAACTTGGAAGACACCACACTTCCAAGTAGCCTGTTAGAAGCCAGATGTGAGGTTCTAGGCAGAAACCATGAGGGTGACTGAGCTAGAGACTCGGGTTAGGCACTTAGAGTAGCGACTAGATTGTATGGCGTTAATTTATTGCGAGGACATGCCCACCCTAGTGGGAGTTACGCCATAGCATGCACATCATACTGCATGTGCTTATATCGACCGATTGTGAGAGTGATCGAATGGATCCCTGCTTCGTCACTGTGTGAGCCACATGGATTATATTAATCCCACAATAACCTTATTACTTGAGACAATGTCATGAAAAAGACACCTAGTGTCGCTACTTTGACGTTCTCCTTTGGACCATGGATGATGCGGTCTAGCGGGAAGCGATTGGGAAAGCTGTTGGGGATATTTGGATTGACATGAGGGGCTCAGGGAAAACCATTGGATGTTACACCTCTGTTATGTGACTAATTGCCCAGGCGACGTGTCGTATTTGTGATCGACGCAGTCATGAGTGCATTACATACCAAGGATTAACACTGCTCATCATGAGGGGTCGAGAGTGTTAGATCGGGTGTAAGTTGATCGTTTGGGATATTTTGAGATTTTTGAGAGTGATGTACTATGTTGGCTAGACGAAAGTTTGATATAGTACTCCTACCTTATATCATCTCGATAGGTCGCACGCCCCATTACCTGTATGGAGGATAACATGGATTGAGAGAAACTTGATTGCATAATTAAATTTATGCGCTCCATGTGGGCGAGTGGGAGATGTAAAACGTTAATGGGCTTTGGGCCCAACTTGATTGTCCACATGGGGGCTGATCGCAGGCCTAAGATGAGAGAGGGAGGAACGATCACTTAAGTGAATGATTCATTCCCCCCTTCTAATCCCTTGTTTGGATTCCCAAAGGGAATCGGATTAGTGGGGGCGTCCAACGGATTTAGCCTATAAATATGTTGTTTGGCTCAAATCCTAAGAGAGTAACACAATTAGAATCTCTCTCCTTCTCCTTCAAGTTCTGTGTTATTCATGGGACTCCATCCTAGCCTAGGGTTTTGTGGTGTGGAGTTTTTCTTCGTGGAGAAACCTTTCGAGATTGTTCCCCTGTCCCCTTTCGCCGGCCTCCTTTTTGACAAATTTGCTTAGATAACCCTTATGAATGAGGGCTTCAATTTCACCCTTCAGCTGCCTGTAGTCCTTCATATCATGGCCATGATCTTGCTGGAATCTACAGTACTTGCTCTTGTTACGCTCATGTGTAGGCTTGATCATCTTGGCTGGCCAGCGCAACGTCACTCGGTCCTTAATCTCATTAAGGATATATGCTCAGTTGTGAGTGAGGGTTGTATAGACTAGCTCCGAGTTTGAGTCTTTCTTTGGAATCTAGGCCTTGTCATCTCTCTTTCTCTTCCCATCCTTCTGGCCGTTTCCTCCAAACTGGGAATCTTTCTTTTCTTGATTCTTCTTTTGGGCTTGGTTTCTTTCTCTTAATCGGCTGCAAGAACTTCTGCAAGATTGATGTGCTTCTCACAACACGAGAAGAGCTCATACATGTCCGCTGGCTCGTCCATGATCAGGGATTTCTTCATTCAACATCCCTGATGCCACTGCACAAGGCTTGAAATTTCATAATTGGGTCCTGATTTCATACTTCCAACACTTCCTTATTGAATCTTGTAAGAAATCTCTGATGGATTCATTAGAGCATTGCTTGATGGCCAATAGAATGGCTATTGTCTTCTTATGGACTCTGCTGATCATGAAGTGGGCAAGAAAGGCCTGTCCCAGCTCCATAAAGCTAGTTAGAGATTGTGGCTTGAGGCGTGAGAACCACTGTCTTGTTGCTCCCTTCAAAGTATAGGGGAATGCCTTGCACATTATAGCGTTAGATTCTCCCTGAAAGAACATCAAGGATTTAAAGATGGACTTCCTGATCCATCATGCCTCCATACTGCTCAATCGTAGGCATCTTGAAGCCTTTTGGTAGGGGTTCTACTCTGATCTCATCTGTGAAGGCAAGATCGGTGGTGAATTGGAAATCATGGCTCGGAGCCTGGTTCTTTCCCTTCAAGACTTCTTGAATCTTCTCCTATAACTCCAGCACTTTGTCATTCAAGGCCTATCCGACCTTGGTCATTTGGGATAATTGACGCTTGCTGTCTCCCAAAACGTCTTTACCCTTTCTCCGAACATTGTTCGCATCACTGCGATTTTCACTACGATCTGGGGAATGGGTTCTTTCCCTCGCTTCTGACGGGTGTGGCGGTGCCAAAATTCCTTATAGGAAGTTACATTACATCTCCAACATCTGGTCCATCTTGTCTTGCCAGCGGGTCTGCATCGCTTCAAACTGTTCCTTCGTCACATACCGTGGTGGATCTCCGGGGAATCTTGGCAGCAATTCTTCCTTCTGGGATTCGTTCACTTCTAGGATCGAATCATCTTGTCCGGCGAGAGGACCTATAGGTCCACCCAGTGTGCCTTCTTGAGTAGCAGTACGAGCGTCGGCTGCAGCAGCGGTGGCAGCAGCCTTTGAAATCTTTGACTGGTTGCGAGTATTGGTCATGGTGGAATCCTTGTAGGTTTTTCTCCTTCGTTCCCATAAACGGCGCCAAAAAAGTTGCACAAAGAAAGGTGCCAGGTTCCCCTGCCTGCAACACTAGAACTAGTAACCGAAAATAGTAATGGAGAATAAAGGAAATGACAATGAACATGAGGGACTCCCTTCAGGGATTCTTGATTTCTCTCTTGGGTAATTGATTTATCTTCGTATTTCCAATACCAGATCATTTCCCCCCTTACATGGGCACTAGAGCCTCAATTTATACCAGTTTCTCCCCCCCCCCAAAATCCCTTTCCTTTTACCACAGATTTGCCAGTGGGCTTTCTTTAGTTGAGTCATGCTTCCCTTAGGAAGCCTGGTAAGGAGTGATCTTCTCCTCCTTTCCAGGGATTTTGGAATCTTCTTGTGCATGGAAGGCAGTTACCAATCTTAATCCGATCGGTTTAGGATTCTCTTTAACTGACTCTGGCTGCCATGTCCATACCGGTTTAACTACCACGCATGTGATAGAAGAATCCTGGACTAAACATGTTCCTTGGCCTTCAAGCTTCCACGTGTCGTTGAAAGATTGGGTGGTTAAATTATGGTATATCACTCCCAAATCTTCTTCTCAACTGTTATACTAGGTAAAATTTGCATATCATTTATGTGCAACCAATTTGATACCAGAACATCTCCATCTCCTTCCACATCTGGACATGGCTAGCGCTACAGTATACTAGACGTAGTTTGGAGAAGGATTTGGTCTTCGTATACATTACAAGGATTTGCAGTTTTTTATGGAGAGTGTGTTTTGGTGGGTTAGCTATGACTGAAGGCCTCACCAGGCGCCATGCCCTTATTGATCCCAACTATTTACATTGTGATGGAGGTATCAAATTTGCAGATCACATCCTACTGGATTGCCCTTTCTCTTGGGAGATCTGTTTTGGGTCTTTTCTTCTTCCTGCCCTCACTAGCCTCAATTTCCCCTAGCTATTCAGAGTTAGGGGTTCTCTATGCATCAAATAAGAAGATTGATCATGAACTGTCCGGATTAGCAGCATTCATTTGTTGGAAACTATAGTGGGTGAGGAATGATCTAATCTTTAAAGGTAAAGTTTAGACACCAGTGGAGTTTATTATCTAAGGAATTTGGTTTACTTAATTCTAGTTAACCATTTGGTTTGGTGCAGTCTCTGGCGCCTAAAGGTTCACCCTAAGTTTCATGTTTTTCCTTAGAAACTACTCCTTGGTGGTATCCCAACTTGTGCTCAACTTTCCAATTTTGTTAATATAAATTATATGTGTGCTTGTTGTTCCAATGCTAGTGAGTGCATAGTTTCTTATCATGTCGTTTGATTAAATGGATCTAGGCTGCAGGCTGGTTGGGATTACATACTGAGTACCTTCAAGTAGACTCCATTTTTTATTTAGTTAACTCTATTCTTAGTAGTCACTCTCTTTCTCTTGTTAAGAGGAACTTCTTCCTCTTAGTTTTCTCAATCACAGTCTTTACCTGGAATGCCCACAATCAGGCCACTTTTCAATGTTGTCGACCCAACCTATCTGCTAAAATGACTAACATCAATCGCTGAGTCTTTGAATTGAACCTTTTACCTTCTGTCCACCAACCTCCTATTCATTCCCCTTCCCTTTTTGTGTTCCAATAAAACTACCTTATGATGAGACCATCAAATATGTGCATTGCTCATCGGAAGCACTTTTTCTGTCGCCATTTTCCTCAACGTCACTTTACCCGACAGAATGGCAACGGTTACAACTACCGTTGCCCTTATAATTACCGTTATATTAAGTTGTTGAGTTGAACTCAAATTGTAACAAACCCTATCTCTGCATCTCTTTTGAATTTTAAATATCTTGTTGTAATCCGTTGTAATCACCAACACTTATATATATACGTCCTTAATCAATTAATCAAAGATGATAGGGAAGATTCAAACTCAATCTCATAATCTATCTTGGTACTCAGAGCCCTAGACAAATGTCTTACCTTATGGCTAACTCCGATTTCTCCACCACCTCCAACGTCTCCACCACTCCATCACTCATCTCTCCTAACAACATCATTCAACTATTACCCATAAAGCTTGACCGAATAAACTACCTTCTATGGAAGTCCCAATTTCTTCCCCTACTTCATGCCCATGATCTGTTTGGGTATGTTGACGGTTGCTTCCCCTGCCCTAATCAAACTCTACCACCCACTAACCCTACCACCTCAACCACACCAATCCCTAATCCCGCCTATACTTCTTGGAGGCAACAAGATCAAGTTATCCTCTCATGGATAATCTCCTCTTTAATCAAGCATTCAATGGCTCATATCATCGGCGTCTCCACATCCCAGTTGCATGGAACACATTAGCACAACCTATGCCTCTCATTCATAGGCACGCGTGATGCAGCTCAAATATCAGCTGCTGCAAATCAAGAAAGGCACTTCCACCATGATTGAATACCTTCAGAAAGTAAAGGAGTTGGTTGCAAATCAGGCCGCTGCTACTCAACCCATTTCTGAAGCTGACATCAGACTCACCATCTTGTGTGGCCTTGAAGCTGACTATGACTTTTTTGTAACCTCTGTAACCACCAGAATTGATCTCCTCTCCCTAGACGATTTTACTGGCCTCCTTCTAAGCCAGGAAATCCTCAAGGAACAAAGGTCTCCCCTCTTGGATCTTCCCACAGCCGAGGCAAACTTCACAGCCAAGGTTTCAAACCCCTCTTTAAGCAACAATAACTCCTCAACTTACAGAGGTCACAATAATTATAACAATTCTTGGCGAGGTCTAGGGCGAGGTCGCAGTTATTTTCAATCTCAGACCACTTCAAATTAGTAGACTATAGGAATGGTGACTTGTCAAATCTGCAACCGTGGAAATCACTCTGCCATGACATGTTACAATCAGTTCAATCTAAGTTTCCAAGCCTCCACGGTGCAGCCTCAAGAATCAACACTTGCTATCTTACTTGCTACGTCAACAACATCTCTTGATTCTGCGTTGTACCCTGACTTAGGTGCAACACATCATTTGACTGCTAATTTGGGCAACATGAGTCTCAACACTCCCTACAATTTTTCTGACCAAGTCAGAGTTGGTAATGGAGCAGATTTGAAGATACACCGTACTGGACCATCTATTCTTTCTATTCCATCTCATCTTTGTCATTTAAAATAAGTTCTGCATGTTCCTTTAATTACCAAAAATCTACTCTCTGTTAGTAAATTCACATCTGACAATAATGTTATTTTGGAGTTTCACCGCTCACCGCTCTTGTTGCTTTGTGAAGGACCCACGAACAGGGACCATTCTGTTCCGAGGTTCAAATAAAGATGGCCTCTACCGCCTTCCTACTTCAATAATGCCAAAGTATTCCACTCTCAATAATCAGCCAAGCGTGCACATTGGTGAACGAGCGTCCAAATCCACCTTGCATGATCGGCGAGGTCATCCCTCAGTCAAATGTTTGGATTCCATCATATATCATTCCAAGCTTCCTACTTCTATTGTAGCTCCATCTTCAACTTGTGTTTCTTGTCAAATGGGGAAATCCCATACATTGCCTTTGCAATTAAATAATTCCATTACTTCTTCTCCTTTTGAATCAGTGCATTCCGACATATGGGGGCCAGCCCCTATGGCCTCTATCAAGGGTTATCAATACTATATCTCGTTTATAGATGATTATAGTAGATACACCTGGATTTTCTGTCAGATCTATTTTCATCATTTTTCAAAAGTATGTTGAAAAAATTTTCAAGTGCTAAATAAAATTATTTCAGTTAGATAATGCACGAGAATACCAAAGTTTTGATGGGTACTTTAAGTAGCATGGAATTACTCATATGTATTCTTGCCCCCACACCTCTGAGCAATGGTAGAGCAGAGCGTAAGCATCACCATGTGGTTGAAACAAGTTTGGGAGATCTGATTTGGGTGCCGGCTTTCGAAACTGCAACATACTTGATAAATCGAATGCCTACACCAACACTGCAAAACAAATCTCCTTTTCATGTGCTCTTTAAAGAAGAACCAGATTACTCACTCCTATGAGTGTATGGTTGTGCATGTTATCCTTGGTTAAGACCATATAACAAGCACAAGATGTAGTACCGATCCACACAATGCATCTTTCTTGGATATTGTACCGCACACAAGGGGTACAAGTGTATGGATCCAACAAATGGGAGGACTTACATCTCACGACATGTCAACTTTGATGAGTTAAATTTCACATATGCAACCATGTTGTTGAATAAGAATGTATCTGCTCCGGTTTCCTCTCCCCACTCCACCTTCATCAATATTGGAGATGTAATCTACCCTTATTCCCCATCTCCTTCTGGAATCATTACCAATGTAACCCCCAATATAGTGGATACATCATTCCCCACCCCTATAGGTAACACCGAATTTCCCTCCCCTTCCCCTAAAATTCAAATTGACCAGATTCGGCCATCACTGTCACCTCAACATGAGGTTGCAACCGAACCATCATCAACAATGGCTCCCACCGAACCACCACCCCACTTGTTGGCTCAATCACCCACCATCTCTTTGGCTCCACCTACTCATACTTCATCTCACCCTATGGTCACTAGATTACGTGATGGGGTCACAAAGCCTGTGTCTAAGCTAAACTTGCTGGCTACAAGACACCCTCTTCCATCTACCCTATTGTCAATCGTTCCTACTCAAGAAGAGGAACCAACATCCAATATTGTAGCTAGTAAGGATCACAAATGGAGAGCGGCTATGAGTGAAGAGTTCAATGCCCTCCTACGTAACGGTACCTGGAAATTGGTGCCTCTCAATCCTTCTTTCAATATAGTTGGGAACAAATGGGTTTACAAAATTAAAAGAAATGTTGATGGTACCATGTCATGCTACAAAGCTAGACTAGTTGCTAAAGGATTCCACCAACAAGAAGGCATTGATTACTTCGATACTTTTAGTCCTGTTGTCAAGCCAACGACAATAAGAACAGTTCTTTCACTAACCGTATCTAATGGATGGGTCCTTCAACAGCTAGATGTTCAGAATGCATTTTTGCATTGTGAATTACAGGAACTAGTATACATGATCCAGCCTGGAGGGTTTGTAGATCCTGAATTTCTAAACAATGTTTGCCACTTACAATGAGCGTTGTATGGCCTCAAAAGCACCATGGGCTTGGGCACATAGATTGAGTTCCACTCCTCTCAATTAGAAATAACAGTGTATGTTCGACACTTGCAAGATCAACTGGCTTTCATTTTGGTCTATGTGGTGATATTATAATGACAAGCTCAAGGCCCAGTGTTGTCCAGGAAATTATCAACCAACTTGATCTAGAGTTTGCCATAAAGGATCTTGGAAATCTCAATTATTTCCTAGGCATAGAGGCGGTGCGAACTCAACAAGGGTTGTATCTATCTCAAACTAAATACACCCTAGACATTCTAAAGAAATCTGATATGGAAGCCGCAATGTCTATGCCCACTCCAAGTTCCATAACAGTGCTCTCTCAAGGTAGTGGTTCATCATTTCCAAATCCAACACTATATCGGAGCACCGTTGACGCCCTCCAATATTTGACACTAACAAGGCCAGATATTGCTTTCTCGGTCAACAAAGTGTGTCAATACATGCATTCTCCAACCATAAAACATTGGGCAGCTGTAAAAAGGATATTGCAATATTTGAAAGATACTCTGGATTTCGGTATATATCTTAAGCAATCACCATCGAGGCAACTCCAAGCATACACAAATGTAGATTGGGATGGATGCCCCAATGATAGAAGGTCTACAAGTAGATATTGTATCTATCTTGGCCTAAACCTGATCTCATGGAGCTCTAAAAAGAAACACATTGTTGCACACTCCTCCACAAAAATCCAAATACAAGGGCCTTGCAAATGCATCTGTCGAACTGATCTGGATCAATCAGTTACTCATTGACTTGGGTGTTTGTTCGATCACCTACGCCAGTACTTCAGTGTGACAACATCGGAGCGATGTATCTAGCAGTCAATCCAGTTTATCAAGCACATACAAAGTACATAGAAATTGGCTATCATTTTGTACAAGAATAGGTGGCTGCCAAGCGACTCACTATCAGGTTTGTTCCAAATCCAGATCAAGTAGCTGATATAATGACCAAGGGACTTCCAGCTCCGCGATTCCGTCTATTATGGGACAAGCTCACCGTCGCCAGTCTGATTCGCTTGAGGGGGCGTATTACGGATACACATCAAAATTCAAATTCAAATTTGAATTCAAATAGCTCAACTGACTGCATGTTGACGGAGTCTAAGCATATCTCCAATAGCTCCTCCTTTTCCTCTAAATTGTTGAGTTGAACTCAAACTATAACAAACCCCATCTCTACATCTCTTTTGAATTTTAAATATCTTGCCGTAATCTGTTGTAACCACCAACATTTATATATATGCATTATCCCTAATCAAAGATGATAGGGAAGATTCAAACTTAATCTCATATTCTATCTTTTAGCAACGGAAATGTATTACCGTCCCCAAAAATCATATTTCTTGTAGTGGTTATATGTGACGTTAATTTTGAAAAGGTTAGTTTTGGAGTCCAGATCCTCTACTTCCACCTGCCCGTACTTCCATGTACGCCTTACACACAATGGGGCGCACAAAGACCGCCTTAGCCCTGCCTGAATGCCTTACCCAAATAGGGGTAAAGCGATCTTTGCGCTTCCCATTGTGTGTAGGGCGCACATGAAAGTAGGGACAGGCGAAAGTAGAGGATGTGCATATTAGTGTTGTGAAGTTGGCTGTGCTTTTGTCATTATACTTGACCAGAATTTGTTTCGTCCTCGTTGGACTTTGGTTGTGCAGAATGCCGCTCATGAGACAGAGGTAAGGGGACTCTTTAAGAACTCCAAAGAGCAAAGTCATTAATTAGGAGTCATTACCGTCATCATTTAGATTGCAGTCAAGAGTTGGTGAAACGGATGGATCAAACTAAAGAGTGTCAATGGACATGGAGAGTTTTTCTTTAATGCTGGATTCTATTTGTCTCACTTAACAATAGAAACCGCCGCACTGTAGAATGGATAAGAAATTGTAGAAACCATGGAGATGAGGCTTTATTGTCGTGGCCACCATTAACTTCATGCTTACAACATATATTATAGGATGAGAATTGACTGAATAGTTTGAATATTTGCTAATCCGTACAAGCTTGTTTTCTTTGTTTCCCACCAATGTAAGAACTTGAGGTCGGGTGCCTCGACTGAGAGTTGATTATATATAATAATATTATTTTATTTCTGGAGAAAATATTCGACGTTGATGTATAAAGTGACATTAATCCAAATTTTTAGTTTATGGTTATTGTTATCACAATCATATGATCTCTTTGTTACCTTCGTAGTTCTTATAACATTGGTAAGTTGGGGTTCAAGTTTGGCCCCGTCGGTCTGAACCCACCCTGGCCCACCCAGTTGAGTCCGAATAGGGTCTGGGTTGAGATATTTGGCCCTAAGGGCGGGTCAGGGTTGGAAATTTTTGGCCCTGAGTCATGGTCTGGTCGGGCCAGGGTTGAGGCCTCAGGCTAGGCCTGGCCCAGCCCAACCCTGTTTTAAGTTATACTATAAAATATATATAGTAAATGTCACCCATATTTTGTTATATGATATATTATATATGAAGATAATAAGTGATATAATATATTTTATTATAGTGTTATTTTGTGTAAAGTTGATAATTTTTTCTCTAGCCCCTTCCAGCCCATGCATTTCCTTCCCCCTCCCCATGACCAGGACCAATCATGGTCAGCCCAGCCCGACCCGGAGGGCGGGTCAGTATTAGATTTTCCAGGCCCCGAGTCAGGGTCGGGTCGGGCTTGGGCCCAGCTAAGGGGACTCAAGGTTGGGCTAGGGTTTTATAAAGCCCGGCCCAACTCGACACTTGCAACCCTATTGGTAAGTATTGGGGTTGTATAAAAAACAAGTCTGGGTCTCTAGAGCTTGCACGTGTGCGCTGGCCAATGGAAGTGCGCATGTAAACGTCCATTTGACGGAATTTCTGTCTTTCCATAGGGGTAGGGCAATACTTTCCATAGGGACATGGCGGTTCAGTATCTAGGCACAGGTGCCACGCTAGCCACATTACCAAGTACCTTTCTTTTTCCCAGAAAGGAATATCTAATATGACGTTAATTGGATCTTCAAGACCACCTATCGAGCCCCATCTCATTCTGAGAGGGATTGATGGGGAAATTTGGGATTCATCAGTATGTCAACTCATGCAGCTTCAGTGTGAATTCAAATTGTACTACAGATATTCCATTACTCATTCAATATTAGTTATCAAATCCTTTTTGTAATTGCAATGAGTCATCCTAGAGAGAGGAAGTCACAACTTGAAATAGAATAATATTGTATCGACCAAGCTCAAATTATTTGATTTTTTTTTTTTCTCTAAGGTTATAAGAAAGCATGCATTTTGAAATGAGTTGGTGGAATTTTGGCTTATATCAGCTTGTTTTGTGGCATTCATCATTCCTACCTGCCTGATTTCATAGTGTATGTGATGAACAATCCATATATATATATATATATATATATATATATATATATATATATATATATATATATATATATATATATATATTTATATATATGTAGAATGCTTCTGTGCCGCAGCGTAGCTTACGTCCAGGCACATGGGCAGTCTGTGCAGGGGGCAAGGTGGTCATTGCGCCCACCCCCATGTGCCTGGGCGCAGGCTGCACTGCGGCACAGAAAACAGTGCCCCATTTTTTTTTTCCCGTAGAAACTTATTCATTCAAACATGGTGAATTCATAGTTGTCGGGATACAAAATTTTGTCAACCACGAAGTGGAATTGGACCAAAATGATCGACGTACAGATCACCAACATGGTCTTCCTAGCTAGGGAATTTGCAATTTTGTTCAGCTCCCTAGGGACAATATTGGAATTTATAATCTTGAAAAAATTGGACAAATGTAGGATATCATCTATCACTGGTTGCACTACTATAGGCCCTATATCAAATGAATTTAAGACAGAAGACCAGATTACTTTGCAGTTTGTTTCCACCATATAGCTTCACCAAGACGAATACAAGAGAAAGATGTGGATTCAGAATTTGCTAAACAAACCTAAACAGAATGATCTCTGATCATAACCCCAAATCCACCTTCATGAGAATTTTTCTCCTCTCAGGTTTCCTGTCCAGTCAAGTTCGTAGGTTCCTCTCATAGGGAGGGCGAAAATGACGACCTCATCCCACTCGGGCAGTGTATTCGGGCAGGGGGTGAGGTCGTCATTTTTGGCCCCCTATTAGAGGAACCTACGAACCTGACCGGGCAGGAAACCTGAGAGGAGTTAGATTCCCTTCATGATGGTCTTAACTCCGTACAACATTAGAGTTAAGCTTCAAAATGGAAAAGGGTGATGATCCCGGACACATCTGCCCCCTATGGGCTATCTTGATTATTGGAAGTTGGAGTTGCCAAGGAAATAACGAGCACTTGTAAAAATTTCGAATGAGCTTTTTGAGCTGCACACGATTTCCGTAAATATCAATACCTTTTGAGTATCATGCGTATACAGATTGACCGATTACCATTCCGTGATTTGATGATCTTTGTTACCTGAACCACTGGTTGTACACATGATTCTCATCAATAAATCTTCTTCTTACAAAAAAAAACAGACCTTTCAAGTGAAAAATAAATAATTTCTCACAGAGATGTAAATGATCAATGTCTCAGTGTCACAATTAATGCAATCCAGTCCAAGTGATTAAAGTATGATATGCAACGACAATGAGTCAGCGAAACGTCACATGGGAAAATTGCTTCAAAGGGTATACTATCAAGGAGTAATGCATGCCACAGCAGTTTCAAGTGGTTATGTGGAGTGGTGAACTTTAATTACATCTTATTATTATATCAACAAAGAATATGTCTTAATTATTTAGTTCCATCTATAATATTGTCCATATCAAAATAATGGGAAAACTAGCCACGTAGTTAGCGTAATTCCTGTGGTTAGACACAAAGCAATGCTTTCGTGCGTGAAAAGACTGTTTGATACTTCAGCCCTAGTGATTTCGCAAATGACATCCAAACCAATGCCTCTATGCACACTTTCATTTGATACTACGTTGGGGGCAAGATCTACACAACCAATTAACGTTCTCTTGCCCATAAATAAAATATGACTATACATAATTACAACTCAAACATTGTATCTCCATTCAATTTAAAAAATAAAAAATACTAAAAAACTATTCCAAGTTTTTTTTTTTCCTTTCAATTAAATTACTATTTCCTCTTAAAAAGTATTCTCATTGAGGCCTTCGATTTTCTTTAGATTAACATAGAGTCCTTTTTTTTTTTGGTAATAATTAACATAGAGTCCTCTATCGATAAACACATAGATAGTGACATGCACCTTATAGTAAATGATGTAATTGAGCAACTTGGACCTGGTGCATGTAGTAAATTCAAGAAAAAATCCAATGTTAATCCAATATCAAAATGATGATTTATAACTGATACACCATACTTTATCTATTCAATCTGAGCTTGACATATGGAGTGGCTTGGATTACAAGCAACCGGTCCTCGTCCAAAATAGAACAGCCCACTAACGAGGCAGCTATACTGGTCTAGACACGTCAGCAAGATCTATTTAGAACACCCTAGTGGATGGAGACTGATAACCATAGTCCACTTGTGGGAAGATTCCAGATCCCGGGGTACAAGGAGAGGATCGCACTCTTGAAGGGTTTCCTACTCCGAGCACAAGGAGACTGTCTTACAAAGATGGAAAGCTATCCCAAAGATCCGAAAGATAAGAGTGAGAAGATTGAGAAGTGAAATTTGCATAAATAGGAACCCTTGTGCCCATGTAAAGGGATGGAAAAAACTTTCTCTCACCAAGAGAGAGATCAAGAAACCCTAGAGAAGCATCTTCATTTTCCTTAATCTTTTTCTAGCCTAGTCTAGCTTGAAGGTTGCAGCGTTTGAGGAATTCCCTCGAACATCTTTTTTGTGCAACACTCTTTGTTGCCGTCTGTGGGAAACGAGAAAGAAAAACCTATGAGGATTCCATCATGACGAATACTCGAAATCAATCAAAGATTTCTAAGGCCGCTACTCCTGCAGTCGCTCAGGGAGGAGCTCTAGGTAGACCTGAAGGCTCTCACCCTGAGACGGATGATCCGATCCTAGAGGTGAACGAATCCCAGCAAGAGGAGTCTCAGCCAAGACTCCCCGGAGATCCGTCACGATACGTAACGGTGGAACAGTTCGATGCAATGCAAGCTCGGTGGCAAGACAAGATGGATCAGATGGTAAAGCTGCAACGCGATCTCCTGCAAGGAATCCCGGTACCACCACGTCCATCGCAAGCAAGGGAAAGAACCCCTTCCCTTGAGCATAGCGAGAACCACAGCAATGCGAATAATGCTCGGCGGAAGGATAAAGAAGTCCAGGGGAAGAAGAAGTGCCAAGGTTCTCAGATGGCCAATGTTTAGCAGGCTTTAAATGAAAAAGTATTGGAGTTGCAGGATCAAATTCAAGAGGTCATGAGAGGAAAGAACCTAGCCCCAAGTCACGACTTCCACTTCACCACTGATCTTGCCTTCACAGACGAGATCAGGGCAGAACCCCTGCCGAAGGGATTCAAGATGCCCGCGATTGAGCAGTATGTGGGCACGACAGATCCAAAGGATCACTGTAAACTTTTAAATCATTGATTTTTTTTCAAGGAGCCTGTTACACCTGCACCCGAAATACATCCTAATACCCCGAGTCAAATTTGACTTTTACTGACGGGTGATACCACGATGGCAATGGTCAGCACTTGTGACCTTGAACCCTAAATTCTATTATAAGTATCCCCTCGAAGTCCTGAAAGTACGGGTCAAAGCCCAGCAACTTTCCTTGTGGTTTGGGCCCTGACAGCAGCAATGGAGTCACAAACAGACTCACCAGACTGGTTCCGTTCATGGGTCCATCTGTCCTATTTCTTGCCCTTTTGATGTATTTTTATGTGGGACCCATGTCCCCGTGTCCCACACACCCTAACTAGATCCTCGGACAAGATGGATCCCCACCCTTACCTTCCTAGAGGTTGTTGGGCCATGAATATGGGCTCATAGGACTTAATTTAAATAATTAATGGGATTCTTTGATTTACTTGAGCCAAACCAGCCGTAGAACTAAAATGCTTGAATGGGGCCCTAGGCTAGGCCAAACATGCCCTAACTAGCTGGACCTAATAGAGTCTGTGACCTTAGCCAAATAGGCCTTAAGGCCCATTTAAACCTAAAGGAGTTACCCTTGGTCTTGGGGGCACCTAGGCAAACAAGACCTAAGGCCTCTTTTCATCTTTAAAAGAGAGGGCTCAGCCCAAGATTCTCCCATCTCTCCCCTTCCAAGCCAAATTGTGGAGGAGAAGAGGAAAGGAAGAAGAAGAAGAAGTAAGGAAGAGGAATAGGAGGGGAAAGGAAGAAGATGGAAGGGAAGCCAAAGGGGTTTTGCTGTCCTACCTTCCCTCTTCTTGTTGTCTTGACAAGGATTGAAGAAAAGAAGAAAAAGGGAAGAAGGAGAAAGGAGGAGATGGATCTTCAAGGCTAGCTGGAGCTAGGATTGGAGCTCCACTCACCAAGGTATGTTCTATCTCTTGGTACCTCCCTTTTCTCCATTTCTATTCTTGAGTTTAGCAGGTTTATTGAGTTTAGCTAACCTAAGGTTCCATTTGGGACTCAAGGTGGAGCTCAGCCCTTAAATGGGGCTCTAATAATGGGGACCAACCTCTAATGTAGGCTCCTATCATCTACTTTGCAGCCATTGTTGTTGATTCCCTGGTTTTCAAACCCCAAACCCTACATTTGGACCAAAAAGGAGTTAGATCCTTGTGTAGTCTTGGATCCTTAATGCAGGACTAGGTTCTAGTGACCCTAGGGAGACTTATGACACCCCTCCATGACCCTGAGTGCCATGTGAACTCCAAGTTCCAAGATGGAGGAGAAAACCTGAAGAAATCTCGGAAAGAACCCCGACGGATGCACGAACGGAGTCACTGCCGTGGTTCCTTCTGTAAGTCTGTCCAGTGTATTCCGGTAGCTGGTTCGAGCAGAGCCAGGAATGGATCTACTCTGTTGCCTCCGTCCGTGGTTTTGTTCCCTCTCGGGAATGTCTCAGGGACCAAACGGATGCAAGGACGGATTTATAAAGAGGTTCCATCCGTAGTTTCGTTCACTCTCGGGTGTGTCTCAAGGTTTGAACGGATGCAGGAACGAATTCAGGTGGAAGTTTCGTTCGTGGATCCGTCCCTCATATTTTTACCTGTTGGCTTGAACGGAGTCAAGGATGGACTCACCCTGTTGCTTCCGTCCGTGAGTATGTCCATGCTGTCTTGTTTGAAACCTAGTTTTAGCTTGGGGGCATAACATAGGACCCCTCTATACATCTTTTAACATTTACTCTCGTGTTCTTAGGCTACCCAATCCGATGGAAAGGAGGTGCACCGATGAGATTCATGTCAACCACGCCGGGTGATACCCGAGTTCGATGAGTGGGTTTTGGGTGATTTGTTTGGGCTTGAATATTTATTAAATACTCAGTATCATGCTAATATATGAATTATAAGCATCTTGTGCATTTGTATTATTTATCTTGATTGTGAACTAGTGCGAATGTGAAGTGTTAATGGTTTCATTATTGTATCGGGTCACGGTGTCGGGTGTATTGGTACTGGAACCCCAGAATAAATTATAAAACTTGTTGACTGTCATCCTGACCTATATGTGTCGTGCCATGCTGGTACCTGGGTACTAGATGGAATGGGACGTTGATGCACCCGGAATACCTCTCAGGACAATAGGACTTGCATGTAGTATATCTGTGGTTAGGATTCTTGCTCCCTTATGCTACGACCCTTACCAACAGGGGTTTATGTGTTGGATAGTTTGAGCACGTGTTGCCTGTGGGGGAGAGAGGTCAGGTCAAGGGTAGTGATGGCTATCGGGGTCTGCCGCTGAGTGGTCTGATGGCTTCTACCAGCGTTGGCTCTCTTGTGAAAACTGAGGCTTCATTGTGGCGATAAGTTAAGTGACCCATAGTGTCTCCTGAGTTATCATAGTAGCATACACTTGACTTAGAATTGTGTCTTAGATGAAAAATAAATCTAACATGTGCATGCATCATGGATTGGCTCTGAATTGTATGTTTGCGTGTATGTGCATTCCCCTTTATTCTCTCACTAGCTTGTGGAGCTAACCCCGTTGCGCAACCTCTTTTTAGTTGATATGCAGATAATCTCTTGATGAACACCTATAGATGCGAATCGAGTGGAGCCGGTGGCTCGGACTTGGATGTCGATGTACACCCAAGAATGGTGCCCTTGTGGCGTAACTTAAATCTTTATTTTTTTTGTATTCATCTTTAGTCTTGTACAGCCTCCATGTATAAACTTATGAAATTTATTGGATGGGTACGAGGCACAGTAACTGTAAAATATGTTATCATTATTGAACTGATACCTTGTATTTATTTGATTTTAAAATGATTTACGCTTCTACTGAATTTAATCTCTTTATTTTGGAATGATTTATCCAGTGGTTTACGAACCCTGACATTATCCGTCTTTGATATTGGGTAGGCTGCTGATCGGGACACTGTATCTGTGATCCTGGTAGTATTGGGATGACACCTGTCATCCCAATCACCCCTTTTCTTGTAAATTATCCTTTATTAGGATGGGGGCGTGACAGTTTGGTATCAGAGCGTGATGCTCTGCACCGACCACAGTCTGCCATAACCATTTGATTTACTCTCAACAATTAGGTTTTAAATTAAAAGCCTCAAGATCATATATGAGTGCATGCAGACATAGGAGGAGACTGGTTGTGGTGCAACTGAGAACTCTAGAGAATAATAGGTAATTATGGAATCTAGGACTTGGAGTGCATGTTGTTTGGGTGATAATTGTTATATTGTATTGTTAGACCCCCAAGGGAGTGATATATGGGCAATCGCAATAACAATCCACAATAATCAATAATCCAGAACTTAAGGGGAACAAGTATATAAGTATATATATATATATATAGTCAATATTCAGCTGTCCAAATTGTTCCAATTCCACCTTTGGAGATAACTACATTTTCTCCCAACCCAACAAGATATATATATATATATATAGAGTCAATATTCAGCTGTCCAAATTGTTCCAACTCCACCTTTGGAGATAACTATATTTTCTCCCAACCCAACAAGAACATACACCATAACCACCAATACCAGGCTTTTAAACCAAGCTGATCAAAAAAAAAAACAAAGAGAGAGAAAAGAAAATAAAGAAAAGTTAAAAGTAAAAAAAGTTCCAACAGACCCAAAACAATTCAGGAAAAGTTCAAATTAAAGACAACTCTTGATTTTGAAAAAAGAGACGGGCTACCTCTCCATGCCATCACGATCATTAGTCCTCTCGCTGCCACCATAGAAGAGGGAAGTGTTGATGTCGTTCAATTCCTTCTCGATCCTCTCGAGGCATCGACCATGAGAGGAGAACTACCCCTTGATTTCTTTGAACTCCTCCGTTATTCTCAAGGCCTGAGTTCCAAAGAATGATTCAAGCCTAGAGCCAGTTTGCACGGCCCTCACACACAACCGAGCATATATCTTGAATGAGATAAAAGACCAAGTGATGTTGTGTTGGCCCACCAAGATGATCAAGCCCGCGCACAAATGTAACAAGAACAAATACTGCAGATTTCACCAAGATCATGGTCATGATACCGAGGACTGCAGGCAATTGAAGGACGAGATCGAAGCCCTCATCCAGAGGGGCCATCTGAGCCGATTTGTCAAGAAAGATGGCTGCGAAAGGAGGCAGGGATATCGTTCCCGGGAACCCGAGGAAAAGGCAAAGTCACCTGCTCAGTTGGAAGGTACCAAAAACATAGAAGACCGGGCAAGGGGAAAGTGACACATAGAGAATGCCCCACTCAGAGAAATTGCCACAATATACGGGGGCCTGGGATTGGGAGGCAAGTCCTCCAACTCTAGAAAGAATCATGCTCGATGCGTATTCCAAATGGAAGTACCTGGTAAGAGGAGAAGGACCGAGCACCAAATCACATTCTCGAATGAGGATTTATCCGACATACAATCTCCCCACGATGATGCCTTGGTGATCAAAATGATCATTACCAACTGTACGGTGGCCAGGCTCCTTGTGGATAACGAGAGCTCAGTTGACAGTCTGTACTATAACGAGTTTGAAAAAATGCAACTTAAACCCTAGATGCTGAGGAAGGTTGAATCTCCTTTGTATGGGTTCAACGGAGCCCCCGTGTACGTTGAGGGGTCAATTGAATTATTGGTAACGGTAGGGATGGAACCCAAACTCTCCACCGTAATGATAAACTTTTTGGTGGTGAAGGTGAACTCCACTCACAATGGGATACTAGGACGTCCAAGACTCAACACCTTGCAGGCCATTGTCTCCACCCCCACCTGGTGATGAAGTTTTCCATCGATCAAGGAATAGGGAAATGTCGGGGAAGCCAGATAACCTCTCAAAAATGCTATAAGAGTTACTTAAGAGCCAAAGGGAAGGAACCTCAGACACTCATAATTAGCCTTGAGGATGGTCAAGACAGCCCCATGCATGAAAGGACAGAACCCGCGGAGGATTTGGTCCCCATAGAAATCGTTGAAGGAGATGGGAGTTGTACCATACAGATTGGAGCAGGCCAAGCGGCAAGCATAAGAATAGCTTGGTGAAATTCTTAAGGACCAACGCTGATGTGTTTGCATGGTCAGCAGCAGACATGCCTGGGGTAGATCGGGAGCTAGCCGAGCATAGGCTCGGCATGTATCCGACCTCCAAGCTAGTTTCCCAGAAGAAGAGGACCTTTGCTCCAGAACAACAAGAGAAGGTGATTGAAGAAGCAATCAAGTTATTAGAAGTAGGGTTCATAGAGGAAGCCATCTACCTAGAATAGCTTTCCAATGTTGTAATGGTGCCCAAGCCTAATGACAAATGGCAAATGTGTATTGATTTCACCGATTTGAATAAAGCATGCCCTAAAGACTACTACCCTTTGCCTCATATCGATTTACTAATAGATGCAACCCCCAGCCATGCAATGTTGTCTCATGGACGCCTACTTCGGATATAATCATATTAGAATGTATAAATCGGATATATTGAAGACTTCCTTCATCGTCGGAAGGGATACGTACTGCTACACCCGTATGCCCTTTGGGTTGAAAAATGCAGGGGCTACCTACCAACAATTAGTGAATCACATCTTCAAAGATCAAATAGGGCACAACATGGAAGTTTACGTAGATGATATGTTGGTAAAAAGCTTGAAGACATCAAACCACCTAACTAACCTGGAAGAAGCATTCCAAGTCTTGAGGAAAAGTGAAATGAAGTTGAACCCAGCTAAGTGCACGTTTGGGGTCACCTCAGGAAAATTCCTTGGTTTTATGGTCCCAAGGAGGGGAATAGAGGCGAATCCCACCAAAATCAAGGCTATACTAGAAATGTAACCACCGGGCAGAATCAAGGACTTACAGGAGCTAACAGGGAGAGTGGTGGCACTTGGGAGGTTTATTTTGGCTTCAGGAGATCGATGTCTCCCTTTCTTTAAGGCATTAAAAAATAGAGTACAGGAGAGACAATCAAAAGGGGTCAGACTAACTTTAGAATGGACGGAAGAATGTTAGACAAAGTTTGCAAATTTGATGAAATATTTAACCAACCCACCACTCTTGACCAAGCCAGACCCATGGGACATTCTTCAGCTCTATTTAGCCATTACCACGGTGGCAATAAGTGCAATGTTAGTCAGAGGTGATGGTCGGGTGCAAAAATCGATCTACTATGTCAGCAAGGTGCTCTTAGATGCATAAACCAGATATAGCAATATTGAGAAGCATACTTATGCTCTGGTAATGACCACGTGAAAGTTGAGACCTTAATTTCAAGTCTATACTATAGAGGTAGTAACAAACCAGCCATTGAAGAAAAGTTTAGCCAGGCACGATCATTTGGGACACCTAGTAGCATGGTCGGTGGAACTTAGAGAATTTGATAGCCAGTACAAGCCCCATATGGCTATCAAGGCCCAAGCCCTGGCAGACTTCGTCGTTGAGTGCACCTTGCCCGACGATGAAGTAGTGGTGAATGGCGACGCCCCGAAACCGACGGAATCCTGGAGTTTGTACGTGGATGGCTCATCCAGCGGCAGCGGATGTGGCGTAGGGTTAATACTGACAAGTCACAGAGGGTTCTTAGTGCAGTACATGCTAAGATTCGAGTTCCAAACTACGAATAATGGAGCTGAGTATGAAGCTCTAATTGTTGGTTTGAATTTGGCAAAAAATCTGATGATAAAGAATATCACCGTGCACAGTGATTCTCAGTTAGTGGTTAATCAAGTGAAAGGTGAATATGAAGCAAAAGAACAGCGCATGGCACAATATCTAAAGAAGGTACGTGACTTAATTCCTGGGTTTGCTTACTTACAGGTGCCACAAGCACAACATGCCTTCACCGATATGTTGTCCAGGCTGGCCACCTCAGAATTTCAAGACTTAGGCCGAACGGTATACATAGACGTTCTCGAGACACCAAGTATAGAAGAAACAGAGAGTGTCTTCCCCATTGACGTTGAACCTTGCTGGATGGACCACCTCATAGCCTATCTCCAAGGAGGGACACTCTCAATAAACAAAGAAGAAGCTAAGAAGATAAGGATGAGAGCAGCACGGTTCACACTGATCGAGGGGGCACTATACAAGAAAGCTTACGCCATGCCCTATTTAAAGTGTCTCAGGCCATCTAAAGCAGAGTATGTGCTTAGAGAAATTCATATAGGCATTTGCGGACAACACTTGGGGGGCATAGCGTTAGCTCACAAGGTCATCAGGCAAGGATACTTTTGGCCATATTTACGAAAAGAGGCAATGAGTTTTGCATGTAAATGCATCAAATTCCAAACCTTCGCACCGATCACTCGCCAATCAAAAACTGAACTCACTTCCATCTCAAGTCCATTACCTTTCGTACAATGGGGGATGGACATTTTAGGTCCATTCCGAAAGGCATCCGAGGGTAGACAATTCATGGTGGTGGCAGTAGATTACTTCACCAAATGGGTTTAAGCAAAAAAATTGTCATTAATATCAGCTGTGAAGGTGTGGAGGTTCTTCCTCCATTTCATTATATACAGATATGGCATCCCGAGAACCCTTATCACAGATAACGGAAAGCAATTTGAGCAAAAGTTTAAGGAATTTAGTGATCGATATGAGATTCAACTACGTAAGACTTCGGTGGCACATCTCCAATCTAACAGCTTGGTAGAAGCCATGAACAAAATCCTGCTGGATGAGATCAAAAAGAAGTTGGAGACAGCTAAAGGATTGTGGGTTGAGGAGCTACCGAGTATTTTATGGGCATACCCAACAACCACCAGACTTACAATAGGCGAAACACCTTATGGAACCGAAGCAGTGATTCCTGTGGAAATAGGAAAAACTTCACTGAGGGTACAACTCTATGATCAAGAAACTAACGAGAAAGAACTGAGAACAAATTTGAACCTGTTAGAGGAAATCAGAGAAATAGCACGTTTAAGGAATGCCGCGCACCAGCAACGGATAGCGCACCATTATAATGCGAAGGTAAAATTGAGAATGCTTCATCAAGGAGACCTGGTGCTCCATAAAGTAGAAGCATCCGATCCAAGGGCCGTGGGAAAGCTAGCACCCAATTGGGAAGGACCATACAGAATCTCCAAACGAGTGGCTTTGGGAGCTTATCATTTGGAGACTTTGGAGGGAGTACCTATACCTCGGTCATGGGACTCAGAAAATTTGAGAAAATTCTATCAGTAAAGGTGAGTCCTCAGCCCTCATTTGTTCTGAATCAATTTTGGATTATTTTAAATGCTCAAATTAGTACATTTAATATAGATATCAATATATGTGATTCATTTTGATGAGTAATGAGTTACTTTATAAGCAGATAAGCAAGAATCCGCATGTTGTTATCAACCCACAAAAATAATTAATGGTCATCTGACCATAATGGTGAGTTGCACCATAGTGGCGTTCCACAAAATTAATTAATGGTCATCCGTCCATAATGGTGAGTTGCACCATAGTGACGTTCCATAAAAATAATTAATGGTCATCCGACCATAATGGTGAGTTGCACCATAGCGGCGTTCCACAAAAATAATTAATGATCATCCGAGCATAATAGTGAGTTGCAACATAGTGGCGTTCCATAAAAATAATTAATGGTCATCCAACCATAATGGTGAGTTGCACCATTATGGCGTTCCACAAAAATAATTAATGGTCATCCGACCATAATGGTGAGTTACATCGTAGTGGCGTTCCACAATTAACGGTTTGCCGACCATAACACTGAGTGACACCATAGTGGCATTTCATGGTCAACCAACCACATCAACAAGTTACACTGCATGGAAATAAGGGGCCTAAAGTAAAAGAAAAGCAAAAGGGATAATTCAAGTAGCAGAAAGTTCTTTATTGACAAGTCCAAATTGTACAACAAATACATGATTGTTTTTATAAACGTTAGAATAAGAACTAAAAGTTGTACAAAATCTGGAAAAAAAGTATCAAGGGTGTTTGGCTCCAGGTGAATGCTTCTTCCTTGCAACGAAAGTGAAACAGGAGCGAGGTGCGCCTAAACCACAAGCACGTAGAGCATCGCCTTGACTCACCAAAAAGGAGGTCTGAGGGATGCAGGAAGTAGGGGCCAAGAAGCGTGAGACAGGAGTAGCCATAAAGAGGATGTCGTACAGGTTATGATCAACCCAGACATTCATGGCGTACCATCTTGTGGCCCAATGCGACCTCGAAAAGCCTTGGGAGGCTATTTCGCTAAATGGGAATCATCGTACAGACATCTTTGAGCTCATCTGAAGACGAAATGGATCCCACGGGTGGCCTCCTGCCCCTATCAAAGACGAGGAGGTTGAAGACAACAAGAAAGACACCGACTTTGATCCTCTAGCGCACTGCTTGTGCAAATTTCCCATCCTTGAACTCTGAGGAGGTTAGGGAAGGCAGGAAACAGCCCCCTCAAGACTCGCCTCCTCTCCGTGGTAGCATGACCACTCCAAGCATTGACACGGGCACACCACACGAAGAGGCAGCCCCCCCGGCTTGGAACTACAAAAGGCATTGTGTGTCGATTGAAGATCGAAGCTGTAAGGCCAGATGTCGATTGAAGATCGGAGCCAAAAACTGTACCACCAAGCTGAAGGTCAGCACCCAAAAAATGGCATCCATTCTAGCCATAGAAGCAATGATAGTCACAACACCAAAGAAATAAGAGGGCGTCAAGAGAAGCGCATGAAAGAAACCCACAGAGAAGGACCATGGCTTCGCTCCAAAAGAAGAAGCAGAGTATGGTAAGGAAAGAAGAAGGAGAAACTACTATTTATGGTGGAACGGATGGTCTAGATCAAAAGAGAATCCCAAAAGGCAATATTCCGGATTTAAGAAAAGTAACTGCGAGGGGTCACGTGGCAGGTCCCCACTGCACCTCCGCTTTTTAAAATCTGTGGAAGGGTTTAAGAAGGGAGGCGACAGTTCAGCTTCTATTTGAGTCCCATTAATAGTGCAGTAAACAAAGCATTAAAAGAGGCTTAGATAATAAATGTGTTGCGTTGGAAATTACAAACAAGGCATCCAGGGGACGAAACCAAGATCACATAAAGATCTTCCAACCATAAAGGCGACCTTCGTCCCAAATGGTGATAGGCACCACAAGAAGAAATAATTTCCTCCTAACCATGTTAGAGAATCGTGTCCCGAGCATTGCGAGCCAGACAAAGCCACAATGAAGTGAAGTTTACTTGCAACAGTCATGGAACACGGGTAATGCTAGTAACAAATACCGAGCAGCAAAAAATTCCATAGATAAAGTATGCCAGTTATTACTGTAGGCTAAACACAATAAATAATTACAAGTATACGCGCTTGGGACGCCGAGGATTGGGGGGCCGTGGTCCTGGAGGGTTCTCGGGAGGAGGAAAGAAGGGCACCGAAATAGAAGATGGGTCCAACCTCACCTCTTGCACGGGAATTCTTAGATTGAACTCCGAGCAAAGATAGGCTTCTACAGCCTCGGTACCAGCATCCTCTAACCTGGACTTCAAATCC
This sequence comes from Telopea speciosissima, assembly GCF_018873765.1. NCBI lineage: Eukaryota > Viridiplantae > Streptophyta > Magnoliopsida > Proteales > Proteaceae > Telopea > Telopea speciosissima. The sequence continues at coordinate 13,306,271 of NC_057926.1, forward strand.
ATAATTTCTATTTACTAGCTCTTCACCAGTTGGTTCTTCTTACTTAGCTCTTCCTCAACCATTTTATTGGATAGGCTAAGGGCCTTAATACGTTTCTCGGCGCCGGCACGACTTTTATCCGCCGTCGCAAAGGCCTTCTCCATGACCATCTTCCCCTCTTTTAGTGATTTAATCTTAGCAACCAAAGAATGGATCGGCTCGTTCCTATCAGCACAGGTTCGCTTCAGCTCCTTGCAATCCTTCCCTAGCTGGCTATATACGGAGGCAATTTTCCTCTTCCGCTGTACCAACCCGGAGGCGAAGGACAAAGCCTGGGATAAGGAAAAGTTAGTAAAGATAAACTGAGGTCACAGAAATCTCCAATAGGGGAAAGCATCACCTCATAGGCCCGTGCGAAGGCGGTGTTTTCCAGCGCATCATCCTCCATATCTAAGAGGGTATCTCGATCAGCTGGGGGAATGCAGGTCAATGCCAGATGCTCAGCAGCTTCAGCATTCCCGATCACCTTCTGGTCAGCTCGTACCGACCACTTAGGGACAAACAAATCCGAACAAATCTTCTCCTTACCCTTATTTTTCTCGATATCCTCCAACAAGGGGGAACCATCGAAGACTGTGAGAGAGCCCTCCTCCCGTACAGTATGATCAGAGGAGGAGGGTGCTATCTTCTTACTCAGGTGTTGGCCCTGATTCTTATGGCCCCCAGAGGTTGGGGGAGGGGCATTCTTCTTAAGTTCCTTCCTCGGGGGATCCTTCTTCTGCTCGGATGGAGCCTCCTTCCTTTTCTTCTTATTCGAGCGAGGAAGGGAGAGGACCATATCCCTAGTAACTTGGAAGTTCTCAATCTCCATGAAGGTAGCAAGGGAACCCAGATCGAAATCCACTACACCAAATAAGGAGGAAGGAGTTAGCACACTAAAGTAAAAATCAATAAGGAGAAGACGAAAAGAAAGAGAGAAAATCCAAGGGCGCTCATGCTCCCCAACTCAGACATGTCCAAGGCATCAATGTCAGTCAATTCCACAGGCCCTGGAGTATTCACTATCATTTTCAGGGTGGATAGATCCTCGTCATCGAGAATTGGGATCTTGTTCCGAGCGGAGGTGGTTGGAAAGCCCCATGTATTGGGGAACCTAGGTCCCATGCATGAATCCCAAAAGAACCTTTGTTTCCAAGCATGGATGGAGGTAGGGATTCTACCCATAATAGGGATGTCGCGCTGAAGGAAGTAATACCACCCAGGATGACCACTGTTCGAATTCAGTAGAAAACACCTAATGAACAAGGCAGGAGAGGGATGTTTACCTAACCGAGTACATCTAAGGATGAAAGCTCCAACACATCTCCAGTAGTTCGGGAGTAACTGGCTGGGGGCAACTCCATAATGCTTAAGAAGGCAGGAGACGAATATTGGAAAAGGATAATGGAAGCCGGCCTCAAAGGCATCCGAGATGAGGCCAACCTCATTAGGATACTCGGTATTTAATCTGTCCTCAGAAGAGGCGGCCCTGAGATCAATGGACTCTGAGATTGAGTAGATCTCTTGAATCTCCACGACGTTAGACACGTTCAACACCGAGGGGATTTCATCCACTCCTTTTCCTATGGTGGGATTAATTTGAGGTTGGCGAATATGGTGAGCCTTTCTTCCCAGGGAAGTCGAAGGTTTTTTTGGAGGGATGTGACCGGAGGTACCAGCGGAAACACCAGACTTACTCTGCTGAACCAAGGCAGATACCCTTGGAATTGCGATAACCTCTCCAGATACCCTAGGTAGAGCCACAGTGGTTATCCTAACACCTTCTCCATGATATAATTCCTCAGATTCTTTGAACAAAGAAGCTACATCCCGATCGGACTTAGGATCTAAAGTTTTCTTAGAGCTCGACATCTCTCAAAGGAAAACAAAAAACAAAAAAAAAAAAAGAAAAAAGGGAGAGAAATCAACTGTAGAAGTAAAGGAAAGAGAACTTACTTGAGCAAGAGAAGTGTAGTTGAAGAAAAAACGCAGAACGAGATAGCTTCATGGATGAAATGAAGGCAGAGAATCAAGATATTTTCAAGCTTAAAAAGCTCGAAGACGATGGAGAAGAGAAGCCCCGGGAAGTTAGAACCCTTTATACCCTTGGGGAAGGAATGGAGGCTTTTGATCAACTTGATGAATTTAAATGGATGATCAGGATATAAGGAAAAGGCAAAAGAGACACGTGTTTAAAGGCTTAGGGAAGCTCCCTCGATAAGGAAAACACTGGGAAAGCAAGATGTTTAAATTCAAACTTTATGATATCCTTTCAATTTTCCTTAAAAGGAGTGAAATCCAGAAGATATTTCGGACCCACGTACAAACGACGGCAGATGGCGGTGTAGTTTTCGAGACTCCCGTTCCATACCCGAGGGTAAAATCGTCAATGAGAGAAACACGATTCAAAAAAGGAAGTAATTTGCATACGTGATTGGTAACCAGCTCTACCGAGCATAAAGCAACATAAATGAAAACCGATCATCACCGAGGTGCATTGATGGGCGAAGATCGTAGATAACCGGGCATACGGGCCAGAACGTCATTGCGCGTAATAAATGGATAATTCTCCCCATACCCCATTCCATGTAAGGAGAGTAGGGGGCAAATGATACACCATAATTTATCTACCCAATCCGAGCTTGACACATGGAGTGGCTTGGATTACAAGTAACCGGTCCTCGTCCAAAATAGAACAGCCCACTAACGAGGCAGTTATACTAGTCTAGACACATCAACAAGATCTATTTAGAGCACCCTGGTGGATGGAGACTGATAACCGCAGTCCACGTGTGGGAACATTCCAGATCCCGGGGTACAAGGAGAGGATCACCCTCTTGAAGGGTTTCCTACTCTGAGCACAAGGAAACGGTGTTACAAAGAAGGAAAGCTATCCCCAAGATCCGAAAGATAAGAGAGAGAAGATTGAGAAGTGAAATTTGTGTAAATAGGAACCCTTGCGCCCATGTAAAGGGATGGAAAAAACTTTCTCTCACCAAGAGAGAGATCAAGAAACCCTAGAGAAGCATCTTTGTTTTCCTTAATCTTTTTCTAGACTAGTCTAGTTTGAAGGTTGCAGTGTTTGAGGAATTTCCTCGAACATCTTTCTTTGTGCAACAATAACCATCGGTTCATCCATAAGCTTGTTTAACCCGTTCCACAATCATTTCAATCAACCACTGATTCACATCCATCTATCCATCCATATTGGAAAATTTCTTAAATAGGGTTAAGCTAACCATAACCTTATCTTATCAAATAATTAAAACTAAGAACCCCCCCCCCCCCCCACATTGAAGTAGGGGTCGGAGAGAGAGATCCAATACAACCCTCACCTCCTCCCTTTTTTTATACTTTTGAGTATGTAACATTAAATGTGTTAACTAGGGCTTTTTTTTTGGGGCGCCTGTTGACTAGGATCAATCAGTGAAACGTATAAAAAGCCCATTAAAATAGTGTCTTACACAGTCAATATAAAAATTGAGAGTTTTTAAAACCCAATTTAACCCTTATCTTCACGTTGTTATATTTTAGTTAATCTAACCAATATGTTAAACTAATCAATCAATTAAACAAATGGGAGAAAGAATAGTATCTGGGCGCATGTGGTGTACTGCCCCTGCGCCCATATATAGGGGTGAACAAAATGACTGCCGTGCTCCGTGGAAAAGCAGAATTTCTTAGGGCACTAGGGTCATTTCGCTCATCCCTATGTTTGGTCACAGAGACAGCGCATCGCATGCAATCAGATAGCATTCTTTTTCTAAAAAAAAATAAAAAAATAAGAAAACTAACATGGGGGGCTTATAAATAAGAGACCCCGGCACTCAGATAGCAGATAGCGTTCTTTTTCTAAAAAAAAATAAATAAATAAGAAAACTAAAATATAGTGCTTATAAATAAGAGACCCCTTAAGACCCAATTCATTTGCTGTTTGATTTGCTTCGACTCAAAGAGTGGACTGCGGATGCGGAGACCAAGGACAAGGAGGAGTTGTTGTATGTCTACTACTACTATCTAGCTTTGTTAATGAACCAAAAAAAAAAAAAAAAAAAAAGAGCTTTGTGTGAGAAGTGTTTTATATAAGAAATAAAAGAGTAACTGTTCTAACTGGCACGTTATTTGGCTCTGGCTCCCTAGAGGGGCACGTCACCAATGGAAAGGCGCGTAGCAGTTTTATTATAATTCACAAACTCAAAAAAACCAATACCTCTTGCGCTTTCTTCTTCTTCCTCTCTCTCTCTACTTAGTGTTCAGTGTTCACGATTCACGAACACAGAGTCAGAGGTCGTCTCTCGTGGGGAAAGATTGGTTGGCTCCTCCAAATGTTAGTAAAGACTCAGACAACGAGAAGCAAATGAGTTTTGATGAGTCATTGAGAGAGAGAGAAAACTCAGAAACCGCCATTAAACAACTCTGCATTTCTGAAATATAGATTTTTTTTTGACCTCAACCGCACATGGGTTCTTCTCTTCTTGGGGTCTGGTCTCCCCCCTCATTTGTTATTCCCTTCTTGCTTCACATGCTTCCTCTCTCTTTCTTTCTCATGTACTCTTTTTCTTTGTTTCTCTTGCCATGAAGTCTTCTCTGTCTGGCTTTGATTGATTAATCCCAGAGGTTTCTGTTGCGGCATTGTGCGTGAGAGAGAGAGAGAGATAGATATTGGATTATCTGAACCTGAATGTCTTTGAGACATACATGGCTGAGAGCAGAGGAGTCAGCTTTCTGGTTTCGTTGACTGTTTTGGATCTGGAGGTCAGCTTTAACTCGTTCAGCTTCTGCAATTGGTTTCTGGATACTTCAATTTTTCCCCTTTATTTTTAGAATTTTATTAGTTGATGGATTTGATTCAATTTTAGCAATGTTTGGTTGAAGAGGTACGGATTTGATTCTTCGTCGCATTTTGGCCATTGCATCTTGGTTTCTTTCGGATTTTGCTTATGTTTTGATGATTTGGTTGAAGAAGAAGTATGATTTTTTTGGTTGCATTTTTTGCCCTACTCGCGCCAATTGATCTTGGTTTCGTTTGGATTTCACTTTTGATTTTTCTGTTAGATTTTTTGTTGATCCTCTGATTTTTGCAATATTTTGTTTCGGCTGGAAGTTAGAACTAGTATTTTGAATAAATTTGATAAGAAGATTGCATTAAGTGGATGCCGGTCTAGGTTACAATTGGAATGACTGCTGCTCCCTTCTTCGTTTCTTTAATTTTTGTATAACCCAACTGTGCTATGATTTAGAATATCAGAATCTGTAAACTTGTTTCCAATTGTTCTGACAACAGTAAATTTGTAATGCTCTATGCACTTATGGTTGAAGGAAGAATTATGATTATTTTGGTTGCATTTTTTGCCCTACTCGTGCCAATTGAATCTGCAAACTTGTTTCAATTGTTCTGACAACAGTAAATTATGGATTAAATTTGGATTTGTTCGTCTCTTTAATTTTCTGTTAGATTTTTTGTTGATCCTCTGATTTTTCATAATTTTTTTTTTAACTTTAGAATTGAGGAAGATTTGTGAGAGCCAAGTTCTTACTGGAGTTATTAATTCCATCCTGAATATATCACCTTGAATTTCTTGACAGTTGGTATATATTAATAATATTATTCTGATGATGTCACCTTTGTGACTTGGGTGGGGGTAACTACAAATCTTCAATCTTAGTGGAAGAACATTCAAAGTAGCCTGTAGCATGCAAGCGCATCAAATATCAGAAATCAGTTCTTGCTACCTCCACTACTCCATCCTCTACCTTTACATGTCGATTACACATCGGATGTTGGTAAGAACTGAGGGACAATGCCCCCCTAACCTAAGTGGGCCTACCAGCGAAGCAACTGGTACTTGATCGAGCAGGAGCGTTTGGTTTCGTGCAACGCCCCTGCAGCAGGAAGAGGCAGTTGTCATTTGAAAGGAAACGCCCCCACCCCAGAAGGGCGCCCTTCCTCTCTTGGCAAAACGCTTCGTTTTTTTCCCTGGAGCAAGTGCGTCTGCTGGGATTGAACCTACTAATCTGCCACAAGGAATGGCTTTCCAACATCTCTATTCTATCTTTTATGAGGAGATAATCTGCTGGTTCATTTACTGTCATCCTTCCTTTGGGGAAGCGAGTAAACAGCAGTAGTAGTGGGGTTTAGGTAGAAGGGAGGCAGTAATTAAGATGGATTTTTTGTATAATAGATTCTAAGAAAGATAGCTATAGCACTCAAGTGCTCCTGGTGGAAGTTATCTCCATGTGACCCTTTTTTTGATGTGGGAAAAGTTTCGTATGTGGAACCAATTGGTATCTTGGCTATCATTCCCCTATGACTTCAAACTTGCTTGCAAAGCTGTTTGCTCCTATTTGTAGGAGTACTTACTTTTGTAATAATGATATCTAAGTTATATTGTGGCATGGTGATTTCCTTTTCCTCTCTTTCTTTCTTATTTGTAATTATTTTTAACTACATACTATTGATGGTATTGGTATGTTTCTCCCTGCCCCTTCCCTCCCCCCCCCCCCCCCCCCCAAAAAAAAAAAAAAGTTCTTGATTATTTTTTTTATGGTTTGATCAGATCTTTCTCTCCTGCTGTTAGAGTTAAAGCAGTGAAAAGGACTCTGGCAAAAATTCTCGTCTTTCTTTCTTCTATAAGGGTCTTCGTATCGACGACTCTGGTGTAAATGACATGTTAGAAAAGAGTGAAGCTGAACAGACCATAGATGGCAATGCTGCAATCATGTGTTCTGTAGCTTTATGGAGCTCAAGTTTACATTGTAGATTCAAGCATTGGATGTGATATTTGAGTTCTTTCATGGAGGGCGAGATGGGGACTGATTATCCTGATGACATGGACATGGACATGGACATGGACATGGAAGTAGAAGTCCTTTCTTCAATGTGGCCTGAAGATCTTGGAAGTAAAGTTGGAAAGCAGTTCAATATGGAAAAGCCTGGAGGAGATCTGTTGGAGGAGGTTAACTTAAAAGAGGATCCGTCTATAGTTGATTTCCAGCGCCTCCTGGAGTTAACCAATTATAGTGAGAAAGGTTCCAATCAGTTGTCATATCTGGTAAAGCACTGGGAGTATAAGCAAGCTAATGCCGTCCGTCTTCTCTATGAAGAGATGGACAACCTAAGCAAACAGAGGCAGGAAGTGGAGCTCAAGGAATTGGAAATTCTTGAGGAGCTTCGATATGGGGAAGAGAAGTTCACTGGTGACAAGCGTTCAATTTCCATTATGGATAAAGTTTATGATATATGGGAAGATTTGCCTAGGAGAAAAAATGATGTTGTTGTTCAAAATAAAAGCCTTGAAATAGATGCCAAGTATGACACTTGTAATTACTGGAAACAGCGGGCCTTGCAACTAGAGAAACTGTTGGAGGCAAGTATCCAGAGGGAGAAGACACTCATGGAGAAGTTGCAGGAGAACGTAAAAAATATTGAAAAGCAATCCTCACCCGTGGAAGAATTGTCTCAGATTTTGAAAAGAGCTGATAATTTCTTACATTTTATTCTCCAGACTGCACCAATTGTCATTGGCCACCAGGTAATTGGATTCTTGTACTTTTTTTTGGTGGATTGTTGTGAGACTATATTTTCTCGTGTGACCAAGTGGTCACGGGTTCGAGTCTGGAAACAGCCTCTCTGTGAAAGCAGGGGTAAGGCTTTGTACATTATGACCCTCCCCAGACCCTGCAGTAGCGGGAGCCTCGTGCACTAGGTACGCCCTTTGTTATGGGACTGCAGTTAAGAAAGACTTATTCTGAATTTCCTCTTCTTTACCTTGTTCTGGCATCTGTTTTGTCATTTAAGGTAACTGTTCTCAAATATTAACAGGAAATGGGAATTTGGGAAATAACACAAACTTGATACACTTACATCAGTAAAGGGAAAAGACTGTCTATCATAAACCAGGCATCATTTAGTTCTCCACTCTGTCTTTCACTTCTCCTGTAGATTGAGCCATTTCACACATGGGCTGAAGAAAAAGGAAAAGGAAATCAGATAAAGAAGAAAAATACAGTAGCAAACATGTGGATTGCTTTGCAGTATTTTTGTGCTCTGAGTATTTCTCTTCATCTTCTTTTATTTGATTAATATTTCCCTTATACATTGGGGAAAAATATTTCAGCTATAATAGTTTCTTGTGTTTCAATCCCCCCTCTTTTTCTTTTTGTTTTTCTCTTTAAAATTTGTTTGTCACATTAGTAACCATTGGAATTTTTGGGCGATAATTGAATGCATATTACTTAGCAAAGCTTCGAAGATTATTATTGCATAGGTTGCGCTTGTACTTCATGCCGATAACTGAGACGGTGTAGGCATTTCGTCTATTTTGCTAAGCCTTTTGATAGTATATCAATGGTTTCTGATTGAATGTTGCATCAGGCTATTAGCATTGAGTAGTTGCAAAACTTAATGCACATTAAGTTAGAAGAGTGTAGTGAGAGTAAAGTTGTGTCACCTTATGAATGACAAATTATTATATGTTGGTGTGCAGTATCTTCCCCTTCCTTTTCTTCTTTTCCTAAAAGATTATGTCCATGATGCTTTCCTTGAAATTTATTGTGTAAAATTTTTGTAATGATGCTTTAGGCTGGTTTAAGAGCAGTTTGAACTTGCACTTCTCTTTAGTTTCACAGGAAAGCATTAGTATTTCAATATTTTGTGACAAGATGCAGCTGAACATAGACACACTATCACTGGAACCTTCTATCCCACTCAGAAATTTAGGTCCGGTTTAGTATAACTGTATAAGCATCAAAGTTTCATTTTTTTAATGCATAGTAGAAGTTCCATTGTTTTATATTCTACTGATATATTTGACATGAAGTGCTTCTTTTCTCCCTTTGATTATTGTTTATTGAGGAGACTTGTGGTAACAATATGTAATGACTTTGCCATTGTTATGCTCAGGACAAAGACATGCGGTATCGGTTCATTTATAACCATTTTCCAAGTTTACACGAGGAGGTAATTGGTTATTAAATTTCATTAAGTTCAAGTAGCTCAATCTTAAATATATCTGATTTCAAATTCAAATTTTTTTGCAAGTTATGTCTTTTTGTTAAGCAGCATCATAACATGGAATATGAAAAGCATATTTTCTCCTGAGAGGAATAAAATTTTGTAAAAAGCATACAACATGACCCAAGAAGATTATGAAGGCTCGGCCCCCTATGTTCTGCCATGTGGCATGCCAAGTGAGCAAATCTAGACCGTGAATGGGAAGACGACACCTTAACTTGGTCAGGTGGTAATTTTGGGCCCCTACTTCAAAGATATCGTCCACTATCTATGACAGATTCCCCTTGTTTTATGGACGGCCCAATGTCAAGCAAAGAAAAGTGGTTCTTACCAGTTTTTCTTATTTCAGAATGTGACAGAGTCTGTTTGGGCCCAAATTTATACATAAAATAGGGAGGCTGGGGCTACCTGTCCTTGAAATTTGGTGCCCAACTGATACTTAACCTGCCACATTGTAGATTTTGACCTCTGTTTGGGACAGTACATAGCTTGGGCTGTGCTGTGTTCATGCTCCTATAAAATTGCTTTGAACTTTGTTGCATACACTGCGGACATATTTCCCTCAAATTTGTGCATCTTTCAGGACATCATTGGGAAAACGGATATGGAGATATTTTCTGGTGCTGGTGTAAAGGAAGCTCAAGACTTCAAGAGAGAAGTCTTGGAAAGTGGAATACCTATAAAGCGGGAATATACATTTGACACAGAATTATTTGGTACAAAGACATTTTTGATGTATGTGGAACCTGTATTTAGCAAGGCAGGAGAAACAATTGGTGTGAATTATATGGGAATGGATATTACTGACCAGGTAACTTTTACTTTGGGATTTGGATTTCATTGCAATCTCTTTTTTACCTAGTTCTCTATGACATTCTGCGGGAAGTAGTTGTTTATTCTTGAATTCACTTTTGTCTGTTGTCAGATATTTTTTTTTCCAACTCGTACATGATTATATGGACCACTTTTAAATGCAGATAGTTACAAACTGGTAGATATTTTCTTATCCTTGTGCATATTTTGAGAAAACAATTCAGAAGTATATATTGTGACCGTGATAGAACTTGAATCTGTACCTGGACATAAGGAAAAAAAAGAGAAGAGAGGATAGAAGTCAAAGAGAAGAAGGGAAGATGAGAGAATGGAGAGAACACAACACACGGATTGAGTGAGTAGAATACCCCAAACTGTGGGTTGGGGGGGGGGTTATTAATATTGATATAAAAACAAGAAATTAAAATCAAGAACTGGGTCTGCAACAAAAGACTATGACATAAGTGTACCTTACACTTAAGAACAGAAATAAGAAAAAACATTACAATTATACCCCCATAGAACCGACACAACTTAACACTCCCCCTTAAGCTGGAGCATAGATATCATCCATGCCCAGCTTGGAACACCCTTGGAGAAATACATTTCGAAACAAGGCCTTGGGAAACAAGTCTCCAAGTTTATCGCTAGAATTGACAAACAGGGTGGGAACCAACTTTTTCATCATTGCATCCTGATCAAAATGATAGTCCACTTCAATATATTTAGTCCTCTCATAAAAGACTGGATTACTGATTGGTTATTCCAGAACACTTGCATAAGTTTGCTGATCAGAAAACCAAGTTCCTGAACAAAGGATTTAAGCCACATCAACTCAACTGCAGTGTGAACTATAGCTCTTTATTCAACTTCAACATTAGAATGGGCTACTGTAGTCTACTTTTTACTCTTCCATATATCAAGATTACCCTCCACAAAGATACTATAGCCTGTAGTAGATCCCCGATCACCCTTAGCACCTGCCCAATCAACATCAAAATAACCAACGATATTGGTTTGATTATTATGACGATTGTTGGAAGAACAGTGGGTTAGAAAGAGAGAATTAGAGAATGGAAAGACTTATTTTCATTAATAGGTAAGCCCCTCTATTTATAATAGAGGGGAAAGTTACAAAGGAACTGAAATAGACAATGCGGGACTAAAATCCACGTAGTTGACTTAAACTTAATAACTTAAGAATAAAACTACCCCAAAAGGACCATAATACCCCCACGGTATTCTGGATTACATATTCCAACACTCCCCCTCAAGCTGGATTATACAAATAAGTAAAGAAAGAAGATCCAGCTTGAACTAAAGAAAAAATAACTCCTAATAATGCTAACATTCCCCCTCAAGTTGGTGCATACAAGGTACTAATACCCAACTTGAACAAAAAAAGGGAAAAACTAGCAGAATCTAGCTTGACAGATGAATGCAGCTCCCAAATAAACCTTCAAGAACTTGAAAAAAATAGGTCTTCAAAACCTGGGCAGACTTGAGCAGCAAACTTTCACCAATCTTTAACAGCTATCCAGTGATGAATCTCTGACTGATAATCTTGAAGATAAGCAACTAGGGCAGCAAGCAGATGCATCAAGCAGCAGAAAAGATCAAACAGCAGAAAAAATCAACCCAACTGTAGAACCTCATATAGGCAGACAATAACCAAACATCTCAATACTTTAATACTTCAATCTCCCCCTTACGGCAAACTCAACCCAATAACAAATTAGATACCCATTGGCAATGGTGAAAACTCTGATCTTTAATGTTTTGCACCAAGTGTTCTTGTAAGTTCTTCTACAATGTCTGTAGGTGTACTATACATAATCCCCCCCCTCACGTGTAGTACACGTGGACATAACAGAGATGATGTAAAAGGTAGGGCAAAAACATAATATTCCAGAATTTTCCAAGTGGTGCTAAGGGTAATGGAAAAGGAAGAAATGGCAAATTAGAGAATACCATTAACTTCCAAAGGGGTTATGGGTATATGCCAAAGGTATGTTTTGGGAGGTGGTGAAATGAAAAGAGCAATGGGATAATGAACCATGGACAAAAACAATGCAACACAGTAATCTTCAACCTTTTTCAATTGATCAAATTCCAAAACACCAATCTCCAATGATCAGATCTGAATTATAAAAAAACAGGTTTGATTTTTAGAAGGAGAAGGCACCATTCTTCAAAAACTTGATCAATCTTCACACAAGGAAGAACCAGTGTGCAAAATTCCAAACTATAAACTCCCACATGCTAAATAGAATTGATGAAGATATCTGGACAGCAATGGATGTAAGAAGCTTCAACAAAAAACTTGGATCAAATCTGAATTAGTGAATAAGGCTAGGATCAAGCTCTCAAAGTAAGCTGGATATGAACCAAAAAAACTTCACATAACTGAATAGGTTTGTAGTTGTAACCAGTAACCTTGGAACACATTGTTGTAATCCCAAATAAGCTGATCTCTAGGGTAGTAGATTTGAGTCTTCAATAATGAAAGAAATTCGATCTCCAATAGTAGGATACTCAGTCTCAATAATAGGGCAACAGTAGTCCACGTAAAGGCAGCAGTAACATGTCAACCAGTCATGCTTACAGAAGCCAATCAATAGAACCAACAAGGTAGGTAGTAAAGCTCAATAGAACCAACAAATATAAGATAATCACTCAGTAGATCCAATAGGTAGTCGAAGCAGCCAGCCACATAAGAACAAGGAAAATAGGTTGATAATTGGAAAAATCGAGCCATAAGAATGAACCTGAATTTTTTCCAAAAATAACTGATGACTGATGCTGAAATATGAGTTGAATACTCCTCTGATATGTATAAGACTCTCCTTCAAATATGAGCTTGATAGGAAAACCCTAACCTTAAAATTGATTGTTGTCAGGGTTTTAGAAAACCCTGAAATTGAGATCGATTTAAGGAAAGGGGGCTGTAATTGCTGATGTAGACGTGTAATAGATGCTGACCAAGGCTGCTAGAATGGAGCCTCCAAGGTGAACAATCAATCTCTAGTAAGAGTGAGACCTGATCTTCAAAGGGGAGAGACTCCAAAAAATCGTAAAAGTAGAGTAGGGCAGCATTACAGCACTACACCAGCATAAAGGACCTTCTTCAAGCCTTGAACTGATTAAGGAGAGTTCTCTTTTAATGTTAGAACCACCTCCAAAGCACTCGAACAGCAGCAAACATCCCTAGCCCAAATTGATTTTTATCAGGGTTTTGGAAAACCTTGAAAAGAAGAGATCGATTGGGGTAGGGGTCTTAAAAAAACTTGGATAGGTGCAATATTGAGGTTGATTGGTCCTTGAAGTGGGAGTAATCAGCCCTCCAAAAATTAGCAAAAACTGAAACCTGAAATTCAGGGTTTTTGGTAGGTAACCAAATTAGCAGGTTAAGGAATTTTTGCTGTAGAAACAAATCCAGCCATCAGAAAGGGTCCAAACTTAGGTCGAGTAGGGCTTGTAGTGATGGGGAATCACCCCCAAAAGATCAGCTGCATCTGAAAAAGGAAGCACCAAAATCGATTGGAGTCTGGGTTTTGAAAAATCCTGACAAGTTGAGATCGATTAGGGTATGGTGGCTGGAATTAATTAAAGCTTAGAGAAAAATGAAATAGGGAATGAGGATAATGGAATAGGGTAGAAAGGGGCTGGAGAAGGGTGTATAGGGAGCTCTAATGATGGAAGGTCAGCCTTCAATAGTAATAGGAAGTTGATCTCCAAAAAGTTTTAGAAAACCCCAAATCTCAAAGATGATTCCAGCAGTATTTTACTATAAAAAAGTAGATAGAATGGAGGAGGGCAGCAACTAAATCATTGGTCAGGGTTTTTACCTCATTAGTGCTGCCCCCTTACAAGGTGAAGAAGAAGAAAACCATAGAAAGAGAAGCTGAGAGAGAGAGAGAGAAGAAGGAGAGGTCAATTGGAGAGATGGAGTAGGGTTTTTTCTCTTTTTCTAACCAAGATCAGACCTGCTCTGATACCATGTTGGAAGAACCGTGGGTTAGAAAGAGAGAATTAGAGAATGGAAAGACTTATTTTCATTGATAGGTAAGCCCCTCTATTTATAATAGAGGGGAAAGTTACAAAGGAACTGAAATAGGCGATGTGGGACTAAAACCCACATAGCCCACTTAAACTTAATAACTTAAGAATAAAACTACCCCAAAAGGACCAGAATACCCCCACGGTATTCTGGATTACATAGTCCAACAACGGTAAATAAGACCTTTCCCTGGAATACCCTTAAGATATCTCTCCCAATGAGCCTACTTAGGTGTCTCCATAAACTGACTAATTAAATAAACAACATAGGATATATCAGGTCTTGACCGTCAGGTAACAATATTATATAAAAATTTTCCGACTAACCTCCGATACTGACGTCTGTCTACAAATTCCTTGTCATTAGACGCTCTAAGTTTGACATGAGGGTCCATAAGAGTTTCTACAGGCTTGCAGCCTAACATTCCTGTCTCGTTCAGAAGGTCAAAAATGTACTTCCACTTAGAAAAACTAAGCACTTTCTTGCTTCGAATGACCTCAACGACAAGAAAATAGCTGAGAGCTCCAAAATAATTCATCTGGAAGTGTTGCTATAAGTAAAATTTAACCTGTTCAATCCCAGGCAAGTCATTACTAGAGACAATAATATCATCAACATAAACGACCAACACAATAACTTTTAGAGTCTCGATGAAAAAGAAAAAAAGAAAAAACTAAGTAATCGAAGTAATATTGAGAAAAGCCATAACCAGCAACAACTTTGCTAAATTTATCAAACCTTGCGCGCGGGGATTGTTTCAACCCATAAATTGATTTGTTCAGCTTACAAACTTTTCGAGCACTCTCTCCCTGAGCAATATACCCAGGAGGTTGCTCCATATAAACCTCATGCAAATCACCATATAGAAAGACATTTTTGATGTCTAACAAAAAGAGAGGCCAATCAAGGTTAACAGCCAAAGAGATCAAAACTCTCATAGAATTCAGGCAAGCAACAGGAGAGAAGGTTTCAAAATAGTCAATTCCATAGGTCTGAATGTAGCCTTTAGCAACCAAATGGGCTTTGAGGCGCTAAATCGAACCGTTAGAGTTATACTTAATGGTATACACCCAGTGACATCGCATAAGTTCTTTACTTGGAGGTAGATCTACCAAAGTCCAAGTCTGACCCAAAAGCATGACATCCATTTCCACATCTATGGCTGACTTCCACCCAGGCTGAGACAAAGCATCTTGGTATTCTAGGAATAGAGTGAGAGGACAATGTGTAAACAAATTAGAATTAGAGTATGAATGCTTGGATGATTATGATCACCCCAAGCACATCTATTTATGATAATGAAAACATAGGACAAAATTACAATAAGCAATGTGGGACTAAAACCCACATACAAAAGAAACATAATAAAAGAAGACAATGTCCAGAATACCCCCACGGTATTCTGGCCCATACAATCCAACACTCCCCCTCAAGTTGGAGCATATATGTCATGCATGCCCAACTTGACTAAGATAGGAAGAAACACTTTCCCACTTAGTCCCTTAGGGAACACATCAGCCAATTGATCAGCAGACTTCATAAAGGGAACACAAATGAGTCTGGCTTTGAGCTTCTCCTTGATGAAATGTCGGTCAACCTCCACATGCTTAGTACGATCATGCTGGACAGGGTTATAAGCAATGCTAATGGCTGCTTTATTGTCATGGGAAGATGGACTGCAACATCAATATCCTGCAACAATCCTCTAAGTCATAGAAGTTCACAAATTCCTTGTGCCATCGTACGAAATTCGGCTTCAGCACTGGACTTTGCCACAACATTCTGCTTTTTGCTACGCCATGTGACAAGGTTCCCACCCACAAAGGAACAATAGACAGAGATAGATTTTCTGTCAGTGGACCCAGCCCAATCGGCATCAGTATAAGCTTCAATCTTCAGGTGACCATTGGGAGAGAGAAGGATTCCTTTTCCTGGACTTGACTTCAAATATCGCAAAATACGACGGACTGCCTCCAAGTGAGAGGAATAGGGATCATGCATAAACTGGCTCACCAAACTTACAACAATGGCTATGTCAGGTCGTGTGTGAGAGAGGTAGATTAATTTGCCCACTAATCGTTGATAACAACCCTTGTTAACAGGTTCACCCTCTTTCTCCTTAAGTCTTGTAGTAGCTTCTATAGGAGTATCTGAAGGATGACAACCTAGCAGCCCAGTCTCAGTCAATAGATCAAGGATATATTTTCTTTGAGAAAGAAAGATGCCCTTCGAAGATCTAGCAACTTCTATCCCTAGAAAATATTTTAGAGGTCCGAGATCTTTTACCTCAAACTCACGGCCAAGGAGGAGCTTCAAATTCTTGATAGCATCACCATCATTACCAGTCACCACAATATCATCCACATAGACTATGAGAAGAGTTACCTTGTCACCATCTCGTCTGATAAACAAAGTGTGATCAGCATTGCTCTGCTTATAGCCTGCTGAAATCATAGCCTTGTGAAATCTGCCAAACCAGACTCTAGGTGACTGCTTCAACCCATAAAGGGCACGCTTCAATTTATAGACCCCGCCTTTGGTCCTGTCACCAGAGAAGCCTGGTGAAATGTCCATATATACCTCCTCCTCAAGCTCCCTATGGAGGAAGGCATTCTTTACATCTAATTGCTGAAGATCCCACCTAAGATTTGCAGCACAAGATAATAACACCAGTATAGTATTGAGTTTTGCCACTGGTGCAAAGGTCTCCTGATAGTCAATTCCATAAGTTTGAGTGAACCCCTTTGCAACCAGACGTGCCTTATATCGATCCATTGAATCATCAGCCTTCTGTTTGACCACAAAGACCCATTTACATCCAACTGGTTTATGCCCTGGAGGAAGAGCCACAAGATCCCACGTATTATTTTTGTGTAGTGCTCTCATTTCTTCCAACATTGCTGCCTTCGACTTTCCATATGTAGATGCTTTCTGCCAATTTTTAGGAATCAAACCAGAAGAAAGAGAAGATACAAATGCATGAAAAGGAGAAAGAGAACTATAAGAAACAACACGAGATATGGGATGTATAGTGCAAGTCCTAGTACCTTTGTGATGAGCAATAGGTAGGTCGGAAGAAGAGGGCTTACCAGGAGAGGAAGGATCTGGATCTTGAGCCGGCAACTGGATGGGTATTGGTGCTAAAGTGGATTGAAGCTGCCCTCTGTTGGTCCTGCCCCTTTTATAGGTGAGTATGTTGGAGTTGTCAATCCTCTTTTGAAATTCACCAATAGTTCTCTGGACTGGAGTCAGCTCCCCCTGAATAGGAACATTAACAACACTCTTTTCTATGGCCTCCCCTTGTAAAGGATTCCCTTTAGATGAGGGGGAAACAGGCAAAGGAGGTTGGGCATCAATTAAAGAAGGTTGGGCAGCAGCCAGAGGAACCTCAAGAGGAGGAATCTCAAAAGGCACATCTTCACTAGAACTCTCCCCCTGAAGAGGTGGTGAAGAATAATAGGAAAGGGTCTCATGAAAGACAACATCCATACTAACCAAAGTATGGAGGGAAGGGGGATGGTAGCACTTATAACCTTTTTGGGTTGGAGAATAACCCAAGAAAATACAACATAGCCCCCTAGGTTCAAGTTTGCCTGGAGATTTTGTATCTCTAGCATAACACACACAACCAAACACTTTGGGAGGCACAATAAAGGCGGAATTCCCTAGTAAAACATCAGATGGGCTACGAGAGTCAAGGACTCGAGTAGGTAATCTATTGATGAGATAGGCAGCAGTGAGAACCGCATCTCCCCAATATTGAGATGGGACATTCCTAGCAAACATCAAAGCCCTGGCCATCTCTAACAAGTAACGGTTTTTCCGTTCTGCCACGCCATTCTGGGTAGGGGTATCAACACAACTAGTCTGGTGAATAATGCCATGATTAGCCAAATATTTTTTAAATTGAGATTCTGTATACTCGGTTCCATTATCACTTCTCAATATTTTGAGAGTAGCCTGGAACTGAGTTTGGACCATTTTATGAAAATGCTGAAAACATGAAAAAACCTGATTTTTTGTGTGCAAAAGATATACACATGTGTTCCTAGAATGAAAAGCAATAAAAGAGACAAACCAACGATGACCAGAGATAGATGTTTTACGACTAGGGCCTCAAACATCAGAATGCGGCAATTGAAAACAAGAAGAACTCCTTTTATTTGAAATTGGATAATTTGAACATGTCTGTTTGGCCAAAACACAAGCCTCACAAAAAAAGTCATCCTTAGTATGTTGGGTGACCAAACTAGGAAACAAATGTGCTAAAATTCTTAATGGGGGGTGACCTAACCTAGAGTGCCATTGGTAAAGTTCAGAAGATGCCAAGGAGTTCTGGTATAGCGGAGAAGGTAATGGTGGTAGAGTGAAGCGACCATCGTCAAGCAGGTACAATCCACCGTGTACTTTACCCAACCCAATCGTCTTCCCAGAGTCCAGATCCTGAAAGACACAATGAGAAGGAAAAAATGTTACTTTGCAATTAAGATTACGAGTAATACTACTAATAGAAAGAAGGTTAGTAGTAAAATTAGGAATATGTAACACAGAGGACAACGGAATAGAGGAAGTGCAGTTGATGATTCCTTTTCCAGATATAGAGGAAAGGGAACCATCAGCTACTTTGACTTTATCTTTCCCAGAAGTGGGAGAATAATGATGAAGCAGGCTAGAGGAACCGGTCATGTGGTTTGTAGCTCCAGAATCTATGATCCAAGGATGGGAAGCTACAGAAGCACAGTGACCACCAAATGGAATACCTGACGGGCAAAGTGTGAACCTGAAGGAGCAGAAGAGTTGGCAGTAGCAACGGATGTAGTAGAGGCAGCAGCAGCGAAGGTCCTTAGCACACGGAGGAATGCCTGTAAATCGTCCTGGGATAGACCAGTGTTAGTAGCAGGGGCAGTGGTAACAGACTCAGAATGGTTGGCTTTGTTCTTTGGCTTTTTCTTGGCAGCCCCCTTAGCTTCAAAGTCAGCCGGCTTCCCATGAAGTTTCCAGGACTTGTCTTTGGTGTGGTACGGCTTGTGACAGTGCTCACAAACAATAGTACCAGTAGTAGAATCAGTAGAAGTAGTGCTTGTAGGTGCAAGAGCAGCTGGGGCAGCAGTCTGAAGGGCTGACTTGTCAGTAATAGGAGGGTGCAACATGCAGCCTTTCGGTTTTCTTTAGGGGAGACCAGTGCATAGGACTGTTCAAGTGTGGGAAAAGGTTTGTGACCCAATACTTGAACCCGAATCTGATCATACCCACATTTAACCCAACCAAAAAATCATAAATTGATTTTTTGAACCTTGGAATCTAAAGGTCTGAAAATAAGTAAAACTAAGACCGAACCACTCTCGGAACGTGATTTGGGCTACTCCCTTATGCTCTCCCTCCCTCCCTGCCGGAGCCTCCGGCAGGCCTGACCTCCTCTCCCTAGCCTACAACTCTCCTCCTGAAGCATGCCATCCCTTTCCCCTGCTGCCTCCTCCTTTCCTTCCTCCCCTCCTCCTCCCCCGTCTCCCCTGATTCCCTCTCCGCCGGCTCCTCTGACTTGGTCCTCTCTGGTCTCTTGTGGTTCCCCTGCTGGTTCTGATGGGCTTCCTCTACGCTTTGTTGCCCCCTCTTCTGTGGGTTCCTCGAAGGTGGGCCCTGTGCTCTGCTGAACTGCTTGCCAAAGAAGCTCTTCTTTGGGAGAATTGTCTGGTTGGAAACTTCTTGGGCTCTCGACCTCCATTTCTTGTTGTCAAGTCCTCTCTGTCCAAGCAATGGCATCCTCAGGGTTCCTTGGACACTTTTCTTCTGGACAATGGATTTTTTATTTTCAAATTCTCCTCCTCTCTCGACAAGGCTCGAGCTCTTGAAGGAGGCCCCTGGCTTGTAGGGAAGAAGCCCATTTTTCTCCGACAATGGCATAGGCAGCTACAGCTCAGGAAAGTGGATTTCTCTTCCATTCCTTTATGGATTTCTCTACCTGGGCTTCCACTTCATTTTTGGTGTACAGACGGACTTAGCCTCATTGGCTCTGTGCTAGGAAAGCCTCTTTTCTCCGACGCGAGAACCAAGAGCAAGGATCGTCTGGCTTACGCGAGAATTTATGTTGAGGTTTCAGCTCAAGACTTCCTTTTTACCTTCATCACTGTCTACGAAGGAGAGGACTTCTCCTTTGAGCAAGAAGTTCATTATGAATGGAAACCCCCCCAGTGCTCAGTCTGCAAGGTGTTTGGACATGATTCTCATCTCTGTGCTCCGGTAGACAAGACCTCGACTCAGGCTGGTGAGGTTGTTGAAAACCTAGGTCCGGGTGTGGCTGCCGAAGGATCTGAAGCTGCGACAAACACTCTGGAATCTCTTGCCTCCCTTGACGGAGCTGCTCTGGTTGCAGGTACTGCCGCCAGTGCCTTTGCTCAGTGCCCTCCTCATTATAGATCATTTTCTCGAGGCATGATGAGAACCAGGCGTCGGCATTGGAACTTTCAACCTGCGGCGAAGTCTATAATCTTGCCCAAAGCCCTGTCGCTGTCGAAGCCTCAGCCTGGACGAGATACGCAGAATCGTTTTAGCCTGTTGGAGACTGTTGACGACCAGGAGTTTGTCTCGTGCCCCGAAAAACCTCTTTTTGAGGTTAGTCCTCGAAGTAGGTCAAGGATGACTGATGTGGCTCCAGTTGAAGTTTCTCCTTCTAGCTCCAGATGAGTTGTAGATCCCCTCTGCCCCCTGACAGAGTCTCCTTCTTTGGGAAATCTCCCTTTGGCCTCTCGTGACGATGTCTCATCCTCCTCTTTTTCTTCTGCAGACAAAACCCCCTTTTTACCTACTCCCTGCCCCCAGCCAGTTGACGTTGGTCCTGTGGGACCCCCTCCCTTAGCTTCTAAATCGTTCCTTAATCTGGCTGGACCCTCTTCTGGTTCAACCCTGGGTAACCCGTCTCCTTTTGTGGGCCCCTTCGCTTCCACCCATTTTTCTCAGTTATCCTCAATTGGATCCGGGGCGGGTCAGTCTCTTAACCCGACTATCTCTTCTTCTTCTCCACCCGTTATCCCCTCTCCCTCGAATCCCTCTGTTACCAGACAACCCCGCCTCCTTCCCACCTCTGTCTCCCCCCTTGGCAGGTCCTATAATCGTCGCCATCATAGCGAAACTTGATCTCGTGCTGTCCTGACTCGCCTGCTAGAGTCCTCGATGCCCCTTCTTCCTCTTCCGCCATGATCCTTGGCTCCATTTGGAACGTTCGAGGGTTGAACTCCCTCTCGAAACAAGCTGCCGTTCGTTCTCGCATTCGTTCCTCTCGTTCTTGCTTCTGTTGTCTTCTTGAAACCCATATCAAAGAACTTAACTCCCCCAAAATCCTCTCCTCCATCGCCCTTGGCTGGTCCTTGATTTCCAATTATGCCTCCCATACCAATGGCAGAATTTGGATAATCTGGGACCTAGCAATTATTTCCATATCCCTTTCTTCTTCCTCGTCTCAGTTCTTGCACACCTCCTTCTCGGACTGCCAATGCAACTTTTCTTTTTTCTTCACTGTGGTCTATGCCCATAACTGCCCTGGTCTTCGTGCCCCTCTTTGGGCTGACCTTCGTTCCTTTGCCTCCCTCTCTGCCAATCTCCCTTGGGGCCTGGGAGGGGATTTCAACGTCATCCGTTACAGCAACGAAAAACAAGGGGGGGGGACCTGTGGATTTGGATGCTGTGGATTCCTTCAATGATTGCATTGAAGATTTAGGGGCTAATGATCTTTGCTGGGCAGGTTTTCCCCTTACTTGGTCCAACATAAGAGCTGGTCCCAACCGTATAGCCTGTAAGCTAGACAGAGTCCTAGTTAATGAAGAATGGCTAACATCTTTCCCCTCCTCTCATGCTTACTTTGACAACCCGGGCCTATCTGACCACTCCCCTATATCCCTAACCATCCAGCCATTCTCCTCTTTTGGTCCTAAACCTTTCAAATATTTTGATATGTGGTCCTCTCACCCTTCTTTCCTTCCTCTGGTTCTTGAAGATTGGAACAAACCTGTCTTTTCCTTCTCCAATCTCCTTCTTGCTTTCTCCAAAAGGCTCAAGAATGTTAAGGCTGCTCTCAAGGTTTGGAACCACAATATTTTTGGAAATATCTCTCTCCAGGTGGCTGATTGCAAGGATAAGTTGGCATCTATACAGCTTCGGTTACAATCTGATCTTCAAAATGCTCCTCTTGCTGTAGAAGAAAAAGAAACATCTATTGAGCTTTCTACCCTACTTGCTAGGGAAGAAAGTTTTCTCAAGCAAAAATCTAGAATCAAGTGGTTGGATCTAGGTGACCCGAACACTGCCTCCTTCCATCGATCTGTGAAAGCCAGAGTCAATGCAAATTCTATTTCTCAGCTTACTAGCCCGGATGGTTGCCCTGTCACTTCTGTGGATGGTATCAAGGACTTGGCAGTTCAGCACTTTAAAGACCTCTTCACCAACCATCAGGAGATTCAATCTCATATTCCGGACAATCTGCTCAACAGGTTTGTTTCTCCTGAGCTGCATGAATCCCTGTGTGCCATCCCCAATGAAGAGGAAATTATCGCAGCAGTTCACTCCCTCAAGGAGAATGGGGCCCCGGGTCCTGATGGCTTTAGTATGGGCTTCTTTTTAGCTTGCTGGGACATCATCAAATCTGATCTCATTGCTGCCATTAAAAGCTTCTTCTTCAACCCCAGCCAGATCAAGAGCATCAACCACACTTTCCTCTGTCTCATCCCTAAAAAGGAAGGGGCTAATGCCATGAATGATTTCAGGCCTATAGCTCTCTGCAACCTGCTCTACAAGTTTATAGCCAAGATTCTTGCTCGTCGCCTAAAAAGTGTTGTGGACCCGCTTGTTAGTGACAACCAGTCAGCTTTTATTCCTGGAAGAAACATTGCGGACAATATCCTTTTATGCCACGACATTGTGAGAGGCTTTGACAGGAGAAACCATGCCCCCTCTATCCTTATGAAGATCGACATTCATAAGGCCTTTGACTCTATCAGGTGGGATTATATAGCTCAGGTCTTGGTAAAGATGGGGTTTCCTCTGGTCTTTGTCAACTGGATCACCTCTTGCATCAACACCCCTATGTTCTCAGTTCTAGTGAATGGCAGCCCGGCTGGCTATTTTGGTGCTTCGGCGGGGATTCGCCAAGGGTGCCCGCTCTCCCCTTATTTATTCACTTTGGCCTTGGAAGTTCTCTCCAGAGATATCCAGATTTGCACTGACCAGAGGCTTATCTCTCTGATGCCCAAATGTAAAGCCCTCAAGCTTACTCATTTGGCCTTTGCTGACGACTTGATGTTCTTCTCCAAGGCCTCCATCAGGTCGCTTGAGTCTATTTTACTTTGTCTCCAGCGTTTCCATGAGCTTTCAGGTTTGCACATCAATCCGGCCAAGTCTCTGTTGTTCTTTGCGGGGGTGCCAGAGTTAGACAAATCTGCCTTCCTAGAGAAATCTGGTTTCCTCGAAGGTCACCTTCCAGTCAAATATCTGGGGCTTCCTCTAATTCCAGCTAGACTTTCAGCTCACCACTGCACCCCTATGCTTGATCTTATTAGGAAAAGGCTCCAACTTTGGAAGGGCAAGCTTCTATCTTATGTGGGCAGATTGGTCCTTATCAAATCAGTCCTGGAATCATCCTATATATATTGGTCGGGCATCTTTGGGCTTCCTCAATCAGTCATCAAGTCCCTGGAGTCTCTCATGGCCTCTTTTCTTTGGAAGGGCAATGAATTTGCTAGATTCCTCCATCCTATCAGCTGGGCAGCAGTGTGCCTCCCTAAAAAAGAAGGTGGTCTTGGCATCCGTAGAATAAAAGAAGTGAATTCAGCAGGTATCATCAAGCTCATTTGGAAGATAGCCTCCAAGCAGAAAAGTATCTGGGTCGACTGGGTTTATTCAGGTCTGCTCCGCCAAGACTCAATCTGGACTGCTTCTGCCTCTTCTGATGTCTCTTGGGTCTGGCGCAAGATCCTTGCTAGCCGTCATTTGGTTCTCCAAGCCATTCATTGCAGCATCGGCGATGGCCTCTCCTCTTACTTGTGGTTGGACCACTGACACCCCATGGGCATTCTCTTACACTTGGTCACCCCGAGAACCATTTATGCTTCAGGGCTCAACAGGCTTTCCCTAGTGGCGGATATCATTAACCAAGCTGGCTGGGCTCCTCCCCCTTCTTCCTCTTCCTCCCTCGGACTTATCTGGAATGAGCTACATACTATTACTAGACGGCCTGCTACTAGAGGCGACTGTGTTACTAAGAAGATAAACAATTCTTGCTCTTTCTCTTCCAAGGCTGCCTGGAACCTTATTTGGCTGCATGGGCAGTTAGCCCCGTGGCGCAAGCTCCTTTGGTTCAAGCATCACATCCCTAGGCACTGCTTCACAACCTGGAGAATTTTCAACAACTGCTTGCCTACTCAGTCGTTTCTCCGGTCTAGGCAGATCCAAGTTTCTACAGCTTGCTGTCTCTGTTGGAATGGTATTGAAGATCTGGACCATTTATTCTTTGGCTGTCCTACTGCTGCAGCCATTTGGAAAGGTATCTTGTCCAAGTGCTGGCCTGCCCACAGAAGGATCCTCCCTTTCTCAAGGGAATGGATCTGGATTGACATGACCTTCGCCGGCCATTCTATTTGTGACTCTGTCGGCAAATTAGCTTTTTGTGCTACTCTCAACCACATTTGGATGGAGCGTAATATCAGGAAATGGACCTCCAACTCTCGCTCTTTTCAGAAGATTTGGGATTCCATTTTCTTTGAAATTAAAGCAAAGTTATCTACTGCTCCTCCTTCTAGTTGTATAGATACCCAAAGGAACAGGCTCATTGTTGATTCCTGGGGTCTCTCAAATGTGCCCTTTGTTGCTACAGCTGGCCCCTAGCTAAGCTAGGGCCGGGCCCTTTTATTTTTTGTTTCTTCCCCTCGGGGCCCCTATTTTCTTTTCTTCCTTTTGGTAATGAAATTCTTATTCATCCAAAAAAAAAAAAAATAAAAAAAAATCATAAACTCTGATCTTGTCCCTATGTTTCTTATATGAGGTAATGTCAGCAGTTGTACTTGGGTGAAAATCAGAAAAGTGGTCCAATTGCTGCCAATGGCTGCCACAAGGTACTAAAACTCGGAACTCGGTACCAACTCGGTCCCTTGAAAAACCGAGTCGAGTCGAGATCTCGGCGAGATCTTGCCGAGTTGGTGCATTTTTTTTTTCCGACTCGAAGCCTCAACTCGGTGGGTTTTAGACCTAGTTTGGTTCTGAAACTTGGTATTCACCCTATTTTAGGCCATTTAAACACAATGGCACTATCAAATTTTGTAAAAACAAAGTCCAAATAGGAGTTATCTACCGATCAAACTTAATTTGGTGTGCACGAATGCTGTCAAAATCGCTCTGAATGAAAATATTTTCTTGGACATCAAAACAAATGAATATTTTACCGCACTTTTGGTTTTTAGCAATGTTTTACCATATTAAGATTTATGGAATTTTTAGATTTGAGAAAAACCCCAACATTAGAAAGTTGAAAATTGCACCTACCGCCGAAAATCCAGTTTTTGTTCTTGAACTGGGGGGTTGACTTTTTTTCTTTTTGGAATTTAATTTTTTAACTATTTTTATTAGATTCAATTAAGGGGGTATTTGCTTATTTATGAATAATATCTTAAGTAAATGAAATACAAAAACATTTACTTAAATGATATTAGGCATAAATAAGTGTCTGTCTTAGTTCCTGGGCTAAATAAGTGTCTGCATACTAAGGTTTGCATAGATAGGTGACTGTCTACCAAGATTTTCCACCAAGATCTCGAGATCTGGCACTCATATAAAGGAGTTTGGGTCGAGATTCTCGAGATCTCGCGGCGAGATCTCGGTCGAGTTGTTGCACTTTTGCAACTCGTATGCCAACTCGTCTCAGTTTCTCAAAAAACCAAGAAACTCGTCGCAAGTTCTCGAACTATGGCTACGCAAAGTAGCATAGTATTTGATGACTATCAATTCTCCCTGAGTAGTATGAAGGACCTTCTTCCTGAGTTCATATACTTGGGCATCATTGCCAAACTGCCCGTAGGTTTCCTTGCAAGCAGCCCAAATCTCCGATACTGTGTCAAGGAGAAGAAAATTATGCTGTAGATCGGTAGTCATAGAACCAATTCGGTAGGACATGAGAACTCCATTGTTGGCAAGCCACCTGTCTTGAGCAGCTCCAATCTCAGTTGGCATAACACTAGTGCCATTAACATGGCTAGTAAGGCCACAACCAGCAATGGCAAAGGAAGCAGACCTAGACCAAAGCAAGTAATTAGTGCCATCCAACTTGATTGGATTAGGAGGAAAGGTATGATAATCTGTTTTGCCTTGTCCATCACTAACAGAAGTAGCAGTCGAATCCACTGAGTCACCCATGAAGACAGTAGAGAAGCCCAAATCGCAGAGAGGGGCTGTTGTGATGAAAAAACCAAGAAATCCTTCAAGTTAAGGGCTGAAAAATGGAGGACAGACCTCTGGTAATGCAACAATAAATATCCTAGAGTAGCAGCAGCAACAAGGATGTAAATCCCTAGATTGATGTTTACAAGGTTTTGGAAAAAAATTCTGAATATGCTGAAATCGATGTAGGGAAGAAGGATAGCAAAAACACAGCAGATGGAGCTGAAATTGGGATTGAGTGGTCCTCTAGTAATGCTGAATCACCCTGCCAAATGTCAGCCGCAACAAAAACCTGCAACCCCTAGATCGATATTGCTCAGGGTTTTTCAAAACCCTGATTTGGTGGAAGAATAATCAATCTAGGATATCTTCAAAGCTGTTGGAGATAGAAACTACTCCAGAATAGTAAACACTGCCGCAGTTCTTGAATCTTCAATGAGGTAGATTGGTTCCTTGGAAGGGAGTGAAAGCAATCCAAAAAAAACTGAATCTTCAAATATCGCAGGTAGCAACTGGAGGTGGAATTGTCCCTATCGATCAAAAAACTTGATCATAGAATGAGGTAATGGAGGGCAGCCACTGGATCTATTGATCACCTCATCAGTGCTGCCCTAATAGGGGAGAATGAAGAACAAGGGGAAAGGAGAGGGAAGAACTCGAGAATGAAAAAAAGAGGAGGCTGAAATCGAGAATGGAAGAGAGAGAGGGGGTGTCCCTAATTTGAAATCTGCTCTGATACCATGTAAACATATTAGAATTAGAGTGTGAATGCTTGGATGATTATGATTGTCCCAAGCACATCTATTTATAATAATGAAAACATTGGACAGAATTACAATAAGCAATGTGGGACTAAAACCCACATACAAAAGAAACATAATAAAAGAAGAAAATGTCCAGAATACCCAGAATACCCCCACGGTATTCTGGCCCATACAATCCAACACAATGAGAGGGCAAATGTACGAAGAAAAACAGGAAAATGGGAAATAGAAACATAATTAGCAATCGGATAGGCAATCAAATAATTTTGAGTTCAGGAATGAGTACCTTTCCGAAGAGAAATAGGCAAGTCATCAAGAGAAGAAGAACCTCTAGGTAAAGAATCTAATTGGGAGAGGTGAGGAAGGATGACTACTCACAGTGGCTGCTTGGGACGACACTTGTATACCTGTATTGGTACTCCTGTAGATTTGGGGTTAGAATCTTGAAGAGGAATGATTTGAAGAATAGGTCGGAGACTGGGAGAGACAGGACTTAAGTCGGAAACAGTAACACCGAAGTAGAGAATATTCTCAAAATATGTAACATCGGCACTAACAAAATGCTGATGAGTAACAAGATCATAACAACAGTAGTCTTTTGGATGTAAGAGTACCCTAGATAAACACACTTTATAGCATGAGGAGACAATTTATCAATTCCGGGATGAAGATTATGTATTTTGTATACTGACTAATAGATAAAAGATTGGCTGGCAATTTAGGAACATGAAGAACAATAGATAATGAAAGAGATGAAGACAGAGGAATGGCACCATGATCAGTAACATTATTAGAGGATCTATCTTGAAGAATAACTTGGGATGGACAATTAGACTTCTGAAAAGAAGAGAACAGGTTTGGTTTATTGCTCATATGGGAGGACGCACCTGAGTCAATAACCCAGGGAATGGAGGATGAGGAAACGAGACATGTGGGTATACTTATATGAACCAATGTGGCTGTAGATGTCTCAAGTTAGTGGACTTTCTTTAGTAATTGATTGAATATCTCATCATGAGAGACAAAAGGTGAAGAACCAACTCCAGACGAAGAACTTAGTGTCTTGAGATGACACCACTTTAGCACTCCATCAAGCACAATTGTGTTAGCAATCTGTTGTTGTGCCTATTGGGGCTTACCTTGTTTGACCCAACACTTCTCAATTGTGTGATTATTACCACTATAATGAGTATACTGTTTGATAAACTGACCAAATAAGTGGCTGCCATGACCACACATACGACCAAACCACGTCCACGACCTCCCCCTGAACTACGACCTTTGCTAGGAAATCTAGAGCCACGACCATGGCCACCATTAGCAACAACAAAACCACAGTTGTGCTTAGAAGAAGTGGTGGATTCAAATTTAGACAAGGTGGACACAATCTGTTGAATCCTGCAATATGTGTCATTCATAAAGGGAATCTTCTCACTTGCTAATATTTAACTCTTGATAGTTTGAAGGTCAGAGTTTAATCCTGGCAAAAGTTTTCAACCAAGAATTCAATACGCTGAGATTTGTGAATTACGATATCAGTAGAGTGGGGTTGGTGACTTGGTTCACATTGAGTTCCTCCCACGGAGCATAGTTCGAGAACTCGCGAGATCTCGTCGAGTTTCTCGGTATTTCGAAAATTAGAGACGAGATGGGGGTCGAGTCACAAAAGTACAATATTTCGCTGAGATCTCGGTTTGACATAGGAAAATGCCCATCTAGGTCCTTTATATGAGTGCCAGATCTCGAGATCTTGCTGGAAATTCTTGGTATACAGACACCTATCTATGCCAGGAACCAAAACAGACAAGACTCAGATCTCGCCGAGATCTCGGTTTGACATAGGAAAATGCCCATCTAGGTCCTTTATATGAGTGCCAGATCTCGAGATCTTGCTGGAAATTCTTGGTATACAGACACCTATCTATGCCAGGAACCAAGACAGACAAGACAGACACTTAATTATGCTTAATATCATTTAAGTAAATGTTTTACTTAAGATATTATTCATAAATAAGCAAATACCTCCTATTTGAATCCAATAAAAATAGTTAAATAATCAAATTCCAAAAGGAAAAAAGTCAACGCCCGAGTTTAAGAACAAAAACTGGATTTTTCGGCGGTAGGTGCAATTTTCAACTTTCTAATGCTGGGGTTTTTCTCAAATCTAAAAATTCCATAAAACATATTGTGGTAAAACATTGCTAAAAACCTAAAGTGCAGTAAAATATTCATTTGTTTTGATGTCCAAAAACTATTTTCATTCAGAGCGATTTTGACAAGATTCGCAAGCATGAATTAAGTTTGACGTACATAACTCTTTCAATATAAATCAGATTTTAGCAATCTTGGACTTGTTGGAAAGCTTTCAAAAAAAGAAAGCTTTCCAACAAGTCCAAGATTGCTTAAATCTGATTTATATTGAAGGAGTTATATATCGGTCAAACTTAATTTGGTGTGCGCGAATGCTGTTAAAATCGCTCTGAATGAAAATATATTTTTGGACATCAAAACAAATGAATATTTTACCGTACTTTTGATTTTTAGCAATGTTTTACCATATTAAGATTTATGGAATTTTTGATTTGAGAAAAACCCAAAGATTAGAAAGTTGAAAATTGCACCTACGCCGAAAATCCAGCTTTTGTTCTTGAACTGGGGTTGACTTTTTTCCTTTTGGAATTTGATTTTTAACTATTTTTATTGGATTCAAATAGGGGGTATTTGCTTATTTAATGAAATAATATCTTAAGTAAATAAATAAGTATGTTTATCCTGTGTCTGTCCTGGTTTCTAGCATAAGTAAGTGTCTGTCCTGCTTTTCCACTAACTGAAACTCCTATTTGGACTTTGTTTTTACAAAATCTGATAGTGCCATTGTGTTTAAATGGCCTAAAATAGGCTGAATACCAAGTTTCAGACCCAAACTAGGTTCTAAAACCCACTGGGATGAGGCTTCAAGTCGAGAAAACAAAAAGCGCACCAACTCGGCGAGATGTCGACTTGACTCAGTTTTTCAAGGGTCCAAGTTGGCACTGAGACCCGAGTTTTCAGACCTTACTCCCACATGACCTTTAGAGCAATATAGTAGTCACCAACATCTTTGCCATTCTGCATAAATGAGAACTTTTCATACAAATCATATACTTTGGACCAAGGTTCAAGATCTATGGTTTCGACCAGCCAGAAACCGAGATATGGTCGAAACTGGTAGAAACCTGGTTGAAACTAGTGATTTTTTCCCAACCAACTCGAGTTGGTGGTTTCGAGGCCCAGAAATGCTTTTTTTGATCTGATTTTTTGTATACAGCCTATTTTTGACATTCTAAACACAATGCATGAACTATTTTCACAAAAAAAAAAAAAAAAAAACCACTCAAAATGGTACTTGTGGTTTTTGACCCAAGTTTACTAGTGTACGCACAGTGTACTGAGACTCATAGTTGTCAGCCCAAGCAGTTATTTATGCCAAATATCATTTAAGTATACCATTTACTTAAGTTATTATTCATAAATAAGCAAATACCCCCCATTTGAATCCAATAAAAATAGTTAAAAAATCAAATTCCAAAAGGATAAAAAGTCAACCCCCAGTTCAAGAACAAAAACTGGATTTTCGGTGGTAGGTGAAATTTTCAACTTTCTAAAGCTGGGTTTTTTCTCAAATCTAAAAATTCCATAAATCTTAATATGGTAAAACATTACTAAATACCAAAAGTGCAGTAAAATATTCATTTGTTTTGATGTCTAAAAAATTATTTTCATTCAGACCATTTTGACAGCATTCGTGCACACCAAATCAACTTTGATTGGAACATAACTCTTTCCATATAAATCAGATTTAAGCAATCTTGGATTTGTTAGAAAGTTTTGTTTTGATAGCTTTGCAACAAGTACCTGTACTGGTTTCGAGCCAGGTTACTGGCATACATAAGTAAATGAAATACAAATTCAAAGACATTTACTTAACTTATATTAGGCATAAATAAGTGTCTGTCCTGGTTTCTAGCCTAGTTACTAGCATACATAAGTATCTGTACTGGTTTCACTCCAGGTTTCCCTAAGTTTTGATGGGCATAAGTGTCAAAACTTGCGAAATTACCTCGGTCGAAACCATGCATTTTTTCAAGTACCTGGCCAACTCGTCTAAGAAACCCGAGAAACCGAGATATCTCGGTGGTTTCGACAAGTTTTTACCAAGTTCTCTTTCCATGCTTTGGACATATTCTGATCTTAAGAATAGCTCTCTTTGAAATCATCCTAGGCACCCTTGGCAGTGGTGAAACATAACATTGACAGCCACAGAAGGCTCCATACTATTCCACGAGCAACAAAGTAATGTAGCATTCTCTGTCATCCACTGCTTATACTTAGTAGAGGTCGTACCAGGTGGAGACGTAGTCAGATGGTCAATCTTCCGTTTGGCAGTGTTATATAAACTTTAGCTCAGAGAAGATAATTTGAAGCACCATTCAGTTTGATAGATGTAATTTGAACATTGACGCTATCCATGGGAGGTTTAGAATTAGCCATAATGTTGTAAAAAGCAGAATTCTTTTACAGAGAATAGACCAGAAGTAACCAGCCATAAGAAGCACGACCAATACAACAACTAGCAACAAGGAACAATAACCAGAAGCATGAGAACCAAAACAGCAGCCAAAAACCTTCAAAACTGCAAGTCGCAGAGCAGGGTGAATCCTTTAAATCACAGACACCGGAACTGTAAAACTGCAGGTGGTTAGGGATCCTTGCTGGCAGCCTTCTCTAATTTTTATGGTCCCTGCATGAACTCTTTTGCAGAGCTGAGAGCCCTGAGGGATGGCCTGAAAATATGCAAAGAGATGGGTCTAATGGATGTGGTAGTTAATTCTGACTCTGAGACAACGGTAAGGGTTGTTAATATGAGGAAGTGTAAATTGTGGGAGAGTTGGTACTGGTTTAAGGAGATCCTGGAGCTTGTCGATTCCACACGGTCACATGTGACCTTTTCTTATCGGGAGGCAACAGGGCAGCAGACTGGTTGGCCATTTTAGCTTGTGATACGGAGGCCTCTGCCAGGTTTCGGCCTAGGAACATACCTATGGGACCCCTGCAAAGCATCCTGCGTGAGGACAAGGCAGGCCTGCCTATTCTTAGATGCTAGGCTATTGTGCTATTGCAATTTTTTTGAAAGGGCTGCTTGGGCTGTTTAGTGAGGAGTGATTTCATAGAGGCTGGGTTGGGGTAAGGCGGCATGCCCCCCCTGTATTCTTTATTTTTTCTGATATCTAATAAAAGCTCAAGGGCCAGCCCGGGTCCCAGGTAATATTTGGGTAAAAAAGAAAAAAAAGAAGGGATAAAAAATCTGCCAAAAATCACATTGATAAACCCACGAGAGACAAGGTTCTTGGAAAATCTTCCAAAAATTAAGGGTTCTGCTGGAAAGGAGGAAATTTGGTCTTTCACACAAAAAGAATATGATCAGTCCATAAAACAATATTCACAATTTGTGACTTACCAGAGGAGGAGAATTCCCATCATCACAACAAAAAAAACAAAAAAAACCCCATAAGGATCAAAACCCCATGCACAAGTAGTTGGAATTTAGGTTAAGGAAGTAAGTAAGAAAGGAAGGAGATGATGGAGAAGGGAAAAGAAGAAGAAGACAAGAGGGAAGAGAAGTGTATTTCGGTGGGATGTGTTGTTTGTGAGAGTAAACTCTCCACAGCCATATTACTTCATTAATAGACTTTGAGAATGTTACATACACCTCCCTAGGGAGGTAAAAGATAAGAAAGGTAAGAAATAGAAAATACATAATGGGGACACTAGATATAAGACTAGTTCCCAAACTACCCTTATCACATGAGTTCGAACAACTCTAACACTACCCCTCAAGCTGGAGAATAAATGTCATGCATTCCCAGCTTGCACAGGAGAGTGCCAAAATGAACAGAGGTCAGAGCCTTGGTGAAGATATCCGCTAGTTTGTCACTAGTCTTCACAAAAGGAGTACAAATATGCAGCCAGAGTCTATCTTTTCCTTGATGAAGTGTCGATCCACTTCAATGTGCTTGGTCCTGTCATGTTGCACTGGATTGTGGGCAATACTGATGGCTGCCTTGTTATCACAGTAGAGTCTCATAGGGCCTTTAGTGTTAAATCCTAGTTCCTGAACAAGCCTTTTCAACCATATGAGTTCACACACTCCATGAGCCATAGCTCTAAATTCTGTCTTTGCACTGGATCTGGCTACAACATGCTGTTTTTTGCTTCTCTACGTAACCAAATTACCTCCCACATAGGTACAATAACCTGAGGTAGATCTCCTGTCTGTAATGGATCTAGCCCAATCGGCATTAGTGAAGCCTTCCACTCTCAAGTGATTGTGTCTGGCATACAACAGTCCTTTCCCTAGAGAAAACTTCAAATATTTGAGAATGCGATACTCAGCGTCTAAGTGGCCACTCTTGGGGGCATGCATGAATTGGTTCACTACTCCCACAACATAAGAGATATCAGGGCGTGCCATAGAGAGGTAGATAAGCTTCCCCACTAGCCTTTGGTACTTTCCCGCATCAACAAGAGAAGGACCACAATCTTCTCCTAATTCGTGGTTCTGCTCAATAGGAGAACTTGCTGGTTTGCAGCCTAACATCCTTGTCTTTGTCAACAAATCAAGCACAAACTTCCGTTGACATATGTTGATTCCTCTCTTGGTCCTTGATGCTTCAATGCTTAAGAAATACTTTAAGGGACCCAGATCTTTGATTTCAAACTGTTGAGCCAAGTAGATTTTTAGTTCATCTATCTCAGCCACATTATCTCCAGTGACTACAATATCATCAATATAGACAATGAGGGTTGTGATGCTACCATTGCCCCTCTTGGTGAAGAGAGTGTGGTCAGCTTGACTCTGGGAATAACCATTCTTTAGAATAGCTTGTCGGAAGCGCTCAAACCATGCCTTTGGTGACTGTTTGAGTCCATATAGTGCCTTCTTGAGGAGACATACCTTCCCTTCAACTGAAGGTAGTTTAAAGCTTGGTGGGATTTGCATGTATACTTCCTCTTCCAAGTCACTATAAAGAAAGACATTCTTCACATCTAAGTATCTAACTGATATAATGGCCAATCTTTAGTGGCAGCCAATGATAAAAGAACTCTTATAGAGTTGTGCTTAGCCACAAGAGCACATGTCTCCTGATAGTCAATCCTATAGACTTGACTGTACCCCTTGGCCACTAACCTTGCTTTGTATCACTCAACAGTACCATCAGATTTATACTTGATTGTATAGACCCATCTACATCCAACTGGGACACGTCTCTTGGGAATATCCACCAATTGCCATGTACCATTCTTTTCAAGAGCCATCATCTCCTCAGACATAGCTCGTCTCCACTTTGGGTCAGACATAGCATCAACAACATTTCTGGGAATAGAAGCTGTAGAGAGAGCAGCAATAAAGGCAAGACCTGTAGGAGAAAGAGTATCATAGGAAACAAATTGGGCTATAGGATTAGTACAAGCTCTTTCCCCAGCAATAGGATGGTCTAAATCAGATGGAGGAGAAGGGATATCACCTGATTGAGGAGAATGAATCTTAGGATGTGGATCTAGATCCAAAGAGGACTCTTGGTGGGTCTTCTTTCCTTTATTATACAAGCCTTCACCTCTCTTGTATTTAATGTGGTAATCCTTCTCCTTACCAGAACCACTGTCAACAACTAATTCTGTATTCACATCCACATCCACATCCATAGCCCTGTGCTTTCCAATACCAAGCATAAAGGGAGAGATAGGTAGAGGATAATGAAGGAAATCAGCAGCCTGTTCA
The DNA here is from genome assembly GCF_018873765.1 of Telopea speciosissima. Taxonomy (NCBI): domain Eukaryota; kingdom Viridiplantae; phylum Streptophyta; class Magnoliopsida; order Proteales; family Proteaceae; genus Telopea; species Telopea speciosissima. The sequence goes on from NC_057926.1 coordinate 13,341,172, forward strand.
CTTCCACAATTCTCCCCCTGAAGAGGATGCTGAGAAGGTGCAAAGAAAGGGGCAAACTCAAGAAAAGTGACATCTTTGGAGATTAGGCATCTGCGAGAAGATGGGTGATAGCATTTGTAACCTTTGGTAGTAGAAGAGTACCCAAGAAAGAGACACTTGGGAGCTTTGGGATCAGGTTTAGTACGATGTGATTTGTTAACATGCACATAACAAACACAGGCAAAGACTTTAGGAGGAAGAGAGAAAGCAGAAACCTGTGGAGATGAGATTTTTAAGGGAGATTTGAAATCAAGAAGTTTGGTAGGCATGCGATTGATGAGAAAGGAAGCAGTGAGAAGAGCGGCAGACCAGAAGGTCTTGGGAACATGCGTGCCAAACAAGAGACTAAGGGTGACCTCCAATAAATAGCGATTTTTCCTCTCAGCAACCCCATTTTGTTGGGATGTGTCAACACACACGAGTTGATGGATAATGCCATTATTAGTAAAGAAGGCTTGGAGGCCACCAAACATGTATTCTCCTCCTTTATTAGACCGAACAATTTTGATATGAGTATCAAACTGAGTAAGAATCATCTGATAAAAATTCTGAAATGCTTCACAAACATCACTTTTATATTTCGTAAGAACAGTCCAAGTAGCACGAGAAAAATCATCAACAAATGACACAAAGTAACGATAGCCAAATAAAGAGGTAGTAGGGGAAGGTCCCCAAACATCAGTATGCATAATATGGAAAGGAGCAGCAGTTCTATTACCATGATATGGATAAGAAGAATGACAATGTTTTGCAAACATACATGGTTCACATTGAAAAACATGAGAAGAAGCAATAGAAGAAAATAAGTGAGGCAACTGTTTCCTCATTACAACAAAAGATGGATGGCCAAGATGGCGATGCCATAACATAATGACTCCACAGAACTACTATCATTACGTCCACACGCATAGTACTGAGCTGTGGACAAAAAAGGGTAAAAAAGGTAAAGGCTTTACTCCTCACGTCTACTACCAATAATCCTCTTCATCACCAAATCCTGAAAAAGACAGTGAGAAGGATAAAAGGTGACACAACAGTTTAGAGATTTAGTTAAATGACTCACAGATAAAAGATTAAGAGTAAGATTAGGGACATGAAGAACAGAAGTAAGAGAAATAGATGATGTAACAGAGATACTGCCCTTACCAGAGATGGAGGAAAGGAAGCCATCAGCTACCCTAACCTTATCCTTACCAGAATAAATGGTATAGGAATCATAATAATGGGATGTACCAGTCATGTGGTTAGTGGCACCAGAGTCAATGACCCAAGATTGGGCTGCAGTAGAAGCTAAGGTTGAAACCTGCAAAGCTGAGGATGAAGAGGAGCTAGCCACTGTGGGTGTAGGAGATGTGCTCAGCTGTGACATGACCCTGCGAAACACTGCATCAGCCAAGGTGGAGTCATCCTATGTAGCATTTGTCTCAGTCATCACAGAGTGTGCACCTCGAGCTCCCCCTCTACGGCCACCACGAGCACCACCTCGTGTACCAGGAAGACGACCATGAAAAGTCCAACATCTGTCCTTGTTTTGCACAGATCTCCCATAATAATCACATTTAAACCTATCTCTGCCACCGCCACTATCACTACCTGTCTCTACTACTCTGTTTTCCCCATGGTTAGGCCCTTGGCCTCTACCACCACCACGGGTGTCCCGGAAAGAGGAAGAATTAAGAGCTGATCTCTCAAGAGATGATGCTGGAGCTGGTGCCTTAGCAACACGCCGAGTCTCCTCACTCTGTAAACAGCTACAAACCTCATCAAGAGATGGAAGAGGGGACTGGCCTAAAATCTGGAGCCTGATTGGCTCATAATCAGGGTTCAGGCCACCAAGTAAGGTGAAGACACGCTCCTTTTCAAGAGTGCGATACACCTTTGCTTCATCCTCTGTGTTGGTCAATTGGAGGTCCCTGTAGTGATCATACTCCTCCAAGATACTAATATAAGCACTGTAGTACTTAGAAATAGTCCTGTCACCCTGCCTCATTGAATTAATCTTTTGGTGAAGCTGATAGACCTTGGCAGAGTCACCTACCCTGTCATAGGTCTGAGAGACACTGTCCCAAATTGCCTTGGCAGTTTCCTTTCGCATAAACCTTCTCCCAATCTCTTCATGGAGAAGATTAGCCATGTCATGACTGTGGAATTTTAGGTCTCCCATTTATAGCCAGGGGAGCCTTGCTCTGGGGCTTTAGTAGCACCTATAATGTACCCAAGTTTCCCTTTGCTCCTACGGGAAAGCTTCATAGAGTGTGACCAGTCAAAGTAATTAGTACTATCAAGCTTCACGATGGAAATCTGAGGATGTGAAGTCTCATAAACAAATTGAGGGGCTGTTGGAGTGGGCTGTGAGTCAGCCGAACCAAGTCCACAGGTTTCCGAATCAGCCATGATGTAGGGAAAATGGCACTTGACCATAAACAAGAGTACCAACAACAATTGAGGAGTACACTCTCAACCCAAATATGGAACCCAACACAAAAAACCGATTCAGCAAGGAAGAAAATCCATGAATCTTGATAAAAAAACTTCACCCTAACATTCTCCAAAGGATAACACCAACTGAAACATGCTTAATCACTTCACATAAGCTGTTTCTATGCATTTCTCAACCAACATAGCAGCATATTGCAGTCCAAATACAAGATGAACAAAAAATCTGCAGTCTCTATTTTACCTGGGCAGGAAAAGAGATTCCACGAAAAAGAGTACTGCCCAAATAGGTCTTCCAAGCTGCAAGGAGGAACATATGGGACTGAAAGAACACTGTTGGGCGATTCTAGTGAGCCAATCCAAGGCTTAAACTCATGCCAATAGAGAGAGAACCAGGAACTTCAGGTTGAGGCTGGCGGTAACTCTAGCAGTGGCTGGAATGGCTTCAAAACTTCAAGAGAGCTTTAACAAAGCTCAAATAACATCTTCAAACACCTGAATAGGTTATTTTGAACCAATTTCATGCTCCTATAACAGATTTTTACATTGGTGTCTTCTCCTTGCAACTCTTTGAGCACTAGGATTTCAAAGAGAAGAAAAAGAATAGGAGAAAGAGGCTGAATACGACTCTCAAACCTAAAGCTCTGATACCAAGTTGGATTTTAGGTTAGGGAAGCAAGTAAGAAAGGAAGGAGATGATGGAGAAGGAAGAAGAAGAAGAAGAAGAAGATGAGGGAAGAGAAGAGTGTATTTCGGTGGAATGTGTTGTTTGTGAGAGAGTAAATTCTCCACACCCATATTACTTCATTGATAGACTTTGAGAAAATTACATACACCTCCCTAGGGAGGTAAAGATAAGAAAGGTAAGAAATAGAAAATACATAATGGGGACACTAGATATAAGACTAGTTCCCAAACTACCCTTATTGCATGAGTTCTAACAACTCTAACACAAGTGGCAAAACAACAAACCCTAGCCAATGATAAGGGTATCTTCAGATAAAATTTTTCCTCCAATAACTTAGTAACAATAATGATGAACTCTAGTTGTGAATGATCAAGAAACTAGGGTTCTACCGGACAGAAAGCAGCATAGGTGGCTGTACACCAAAAGAGAGGGAAACAAGAATGAAGAAGGGCTTGGAGTTGGATAGCCAGGTTTTTTTCCCCTTTTTAGTGAGCTGTTTTTGTTTGGGTTCTTGCTCATTTGTCTTGCCCTTGCCTTTTGGTAGGGCTTGGTGTTGGCTCGTGCTTGTATGTTTCCTTCCCCCCCGCCCCTCCTTTTTCTCCCTTTGGTATTGAATTATTTATTCATCCAAAAAAAAAAAAAGAATGAAGAAGGATCCCAGGTACTGAAATCAATGCTCTGATACCATGTGACACTAATAGAACTTGAATCAGTACCTAAACATAAGGAAGAGAGAAGAGAAGGGAAGAGAAGATAGAAGTCGATGAGAACAAGAAGAGAAGATGAGAGAATGGAGAGAACACTGACTACTGTTTGAGTGAGGACCAGAAAACCTCAAACCGTGAGTGGGGGGGTTTATTTATATTGACATAAAAACAATTAATCACAATGAAGGACTGGGTCCACAACTAAAGACTATGGCTTTAATGTGCCTTACACTTAAGGACAGAAATAAGAAAGAACATTACAATTATACCCCTGAACCGACACTATTGAACATATATTAAACAAAAGGATGGGTGAGGAGCCCAAGAGCTGAAATAAATTATACAAATAGTTATGGATTTCTTACCCAAAAAAAGAAGATACAATTAGTAATTGATAGAGATACCAAGGCAGCCCAAAACCTAGAGCCAATTTAACCTCTGATTGCATGATCCAAATTGTTAACAAAACAGAAAATTGGGTGAATGCTTGAATGATCAATGTGATCAAGCAAGCCATATATTAATAGCATTAAGAATTATACCCTAATGACCAAAACACCCCTAGCTTAGCCAACTTAGCTAAGGAATACATAAAACATATAATAAAACCCCCAAAAGACCAGAATACCCTCATTCTGGTGGTATTCTGGTTTACATTATTCAACACTCCCCCTCAAGTTGGAGCAAAATTATCAAACATGCCCAACTTGATTAAGTTAGGATGAAACATCTTTCCAGGCAGTCCCTTAGTGAACATATCAACGAGCTAATCAGTAGACTTCATAAAAGGAATACAAATCAGCCCTTCTTCTAATTTTTCCTTGATGAAATGCCTATCCACTTCAACATGCTTGGTACGATCATGCTGTACTGGATTATGTACAATGTTGATTGCAGCCTTGTTGTCACAGTACAACATCATAGGAAGACGAATAGGAACACCAAGATCTTGTAGCAAACCCTTCAACCAAAGCAACTCACAAATGCCTTGTGCCATAGCACGAAATTCTGCTTCGGCACTAGAATAAGCCACCACATTCTGCTTCTTGCTACGCCAAGTGACAAGATTGCCACCTACAAAAGAACAATACCCAGAAATGGACTTGCGATTAGGAGAGCCAGGCCAATCCACATCAGCTTATGCTTCTTTCCGTAGGTGATCATGTGGAGACAGGAGAATTCCTTTCCTTGGAGATGACTTCTAGTAGTGAAGAATACGAAGAACTGCCTCCATATGGGAAGAGTAGGGGTCATGCATAAACTGACTCACAGTACTCACAACAACAGCAATGTCTGGACGTTTGTGTGAGCGATAAATCAATTTCCCCACTAATCTTTGATACCGGCCTTTATCAACAGGTTCACCCTCTTTTTCCTTGAGACGAACACTAGCATCCATAGGAGTATCTAAAGGGTGACACCCCAACAAACCGGTTTCAGCCAATAAGTCTAAGACATACTTCTTTTGGGAGAGAAAAATGCCCTTAGAAGATTTGGCAACTTCATTCCCAAGAAAGTAACTTAGCTTTCCTAGATCCTTAATCTCAAACTCCTGTCCAAGAAAAATCTTCAAATGGCTGATCTCATCACCATCATTGCCTGTGACAACAATATCATCAACGTAGACTAGAAGAACAGTTAGTTTTCCACCAACCCTCTTTATAAAAAGAGTGTGATCAGTATTACTCTGCTTGTGGGCCACAGAAATCATGGCCTTGTGAAACCGGCTAAACCATGCTCTAGGTGACTGCTTCAGGCCACAAAGTGCATGCTTCAACTTATGCACTTTGCCTTGGTTTTTGTCACAAGAGAACCCTGGTGGAATGTCCATGTATACCTCCTTATCAAGTTCTCCATTGAGAGAGGCATTCTTCACATCCAGCTGTTATAAATCCCATCCAAGATTGATTGCATAAGATTGCAATCAGCTTTGCAACAAGGGCAAAAGTCTCCTGGTAATCAATCCCATATGTCTGAGTAAACCCTTTTGCCACGAGTCGTGCCTTATATCTATCCACAGTGTCATCCACCTTTTGTTTCACCACAAACACCCACTTGCATCCAACAGTCCTTTTTCCTGGTGGAAGAATCACAAGATCCCAAGTGTCATTTTTGTTCGAGGCTTCTATTTCTTCCGTCATTGCTGCCTTCCACTTTCCATTTGATAAAGCTTCCTGCCGATTGTTAGGAATACGAATAGAAGAAATGATGTAGCCTAGGTGAAATAACTTCCACTTAGGACCAGGTTCTGTCTAAGGGTTGGCCGAATGGGCAGATTAGGGTTATTAGGGCAAAATCTAGGGTTAGGGCTAAGTAATGACAATGGGGTTTATAGGGTTTTAAAAGGCAGGTTTCAGAGATCTTAATGGTATAAAGATATTAGGGTTTGGAGAAGTTTTGAGTTTCTGCAATTTTGGGCAGAATCGGGTCACAGGCTTTAGGGTTTAATGGAGTGAAGAGATGAAGGGGTTAGAGTGGGAATTATAGGCTAGGGCTGAGGTCGAGTGTGGGGAATGATGTAGGGAAGGTGGACTGAGAATAGGGTTTGAAGGTAATGGTTAGATCTGGAATTATAATGGAGTCCTAGTTGAAGTAGGAGTTGCAGGTTTAATGGGGTTGAGGGTTGAATGGATAAATTGCAGGGTTAATGTGCAGGAGCAGCAATAGCTTGCAGATTGAAGAAGACCTCCTGACCTTCACAGTGCAAGGAGTCGTAGGAGAACCCACCCTTTAACCACCTTGAGTCCACAAGGATGCAGGCTCGCAGATGGAGCAGAGGCAGCAGCTCGATGGCAGCAATCTCAGATCTGAAACACAGTTTTTTTAATGCAATAATAAGTGGGGGAGCCTGCCCACGATTTATCTTATTTATAATGAAAGAGGGGGCCAAAAGGCCTTACAAATAATCAGACTTGAACTGGGAGTTCCAGTCCTAAATCCTAGAAGCAATCCTAGTCAGATTAGGAGTGGTGATTCCTAATCTGATTCCTAATTACAATCAGCATACTTGTACTCTACATGGGAGTACAAGTTTAAACAAATAAAACAAACAAATAAAGCAACCTATCCCTCTAAAATCGTGGAGGGAAGAACTAAGCAATAAAAGACTGTTTTAACCCTAGCATAAAAGAACAAACAAGTAAAGGCTCCAACGAAAATCAAAGGCTGCTCAAAGGCTGCTCTTTTTCTTCCTGCGTGAACTTGGATCTGCATCAAGAAAGGGAAGAAACAAAAGCACGAAAAGATGGAGAAAGAGAATCATAGGAAACATGGGATATAGGGTGCTTAGTGCAAGCCCTGACACCTTTGCGAACAATAATAGGTAGATCAAGAGAAGAAGTGTTACCCGGTGGAGAAGTAGGTTCTGGATCCAGGTTCGGCAACTGAATAGGTACTTGTACCACAGTGGATTGAAGTTGCTTATGTTTCCTTGCATAAGTCTGTACATTAGAATCATTAATCCGCTTATGAAATTCACTAATGGTTTTCTGGACAGGAGTTACCTCCCCCTGAATAGGAATGTCAACAGTATTTGTAATGGTCTCCCCCTGTATAGGAACCTCTCCCCCTGAGGTAGAGGGAGGACTAGGGGTAGGAGGAGTAGGAACAGACTCATTATGAACATATGGAAGGAGGGGTTCTATGGTCAGCACATCTTCACTAACACTCTCCCCCTGAAGAGGTGGGGACGAATAATATGAGAGATTCTCATGAAAGACAACATCCATATTGATCAGGGTACGACGAACAGGAGGATAATAACATTTGTACCGCTTTTGGGTCGCAGAGTATCCCAAAAGATGCCGCGGAGACCACAGGGCTCAAGTTTGCTAGGGGATCTAGTATCCCTAGCATAACAAACACAGCCAAAAACCCTAGGGGGGAACAATGAAAGTAGTAGAGCCGTGTAAGAGCTCAACAGGAGACTTAGAGTCAAGAACTCGGGAAGGCAGCCTATTAATTAAATAGGCTGCAGTAAGGATAGTATCATTCCAATAAAATGAGGGAACATTTCGAGCAAACATAAGTGCTCTATCCACCTCCAAGAGATGGCGATTTTTTTTCTCTCAGCCACACCATTCTGGGCTAGAGTATCAACACAGCTGGTCTGATGTAAGATGCCATGGGCAGCAAGGTAATTTTGGAACTGACCTTCCATATACTCTCTTCCATTGTCACTTCTCAATATTTTGAGAGTGGCATTAAATTGAGTCTGAACCATTTTGTGAAAATGCTAAAAATAGGAAAAAACTTCATTCTTTGTATGCATTAGGTAGACCCAAGTAGATCGAGAATAACAATCAATGAATGTAACAAACCACCGATGTCCAAAAGGAGACACTTACGACTAGGTCCCCACACATCAGAATGAACCAATTGAAATAAGGAAGAACATCTTTTATTACTAATAGGATAGTTTGAACATGTCTGTTTGGCCAAAACACAAGCCTCACAAAAAAAATCTTCCTTATTACAATTGTTAATCAATGCTAGAAATAAATGGGATAAAGTTCCTAAAGGGGGGTGTACTAATCTAGAATGCCACTGGTGGAGTTCAGAAGAGAAAAAGGAGGGTTGACATAACGTGGAAGGCAATGCCCGTGGAGGGAGCTGGCCATCATCAAGCAGGTACAATCCATCATATACTTTACCCGATCCAATCGTCTTCCCCGAGTCCAGTTCCTGAAAAACACAATGAGTGGGAAAAAAAATTACTTTGCAATTCAAATCTTTGATAAGACTACTAATAGAAAGAAGATTAGTAGTGAAATTTGGTATATGCAACACGAAGACAAGGTAAGAGAAGGGGAGCAACTAATGGATTCTTTCCCAGAAACAGATGAGAGGGAACCATCATCCACTTTCACCTTATCCATGCCAGAAGTAGGGGAATAAGTATGGAAAAGGCTAGAGGAACTTGTCATGTGGTTAGTGGCACTGGAGTCTATGATCCATGGAATGGAGACAACCGATGCACAATGACCAGCAAAAAAAATACCTGAACGGGCAAAGTGGGAATCTGATGGAGAAGAGTAACTGGCGGGAAGAGATGTAGTAGAGGCAGCGGAAGACTGTGACATACGCCTGAAAGCTTCTAATTCCTCCTGGGAAAGACCATTGTCAGCAATGGGGGTTGGAGCTACACTTTCAGTGTAATTAGCTTTGTTTTTAGTTTTAGCATGACCACGTTTGGCCTCAAAATCAGCAGGCTTCCCATGTAATTTCCAGCAAGTATCCTTAGTGTGATAAAGTTTATTGAAGTGCTCACACTTAACAGGTGCCTTGGTGGAAGTAGTAGCAGTGGGGGAAGCATCAATAGGAGCAGCAGGGGCAGAACCAGCCTGTAGGGCAGACCTATCAATAGGAGACTGATGAAGCATGGCAGCTCGACGAGATTCCTCACTATGAACCAATGCAAAAGATTGCTCCAGGGTAGGGAAGGGAACCCTACTAAGAACTTTTGACGAATGGGATCATACCCAATGTTCGGACCTACCAGAAAGTCATAGGCCCGAATTTTGTCCACATGTTTCTTGTATGCCGTAATAGTTAATATTTATAGTTGATTGATCCTAGTAATGGAGGAAGGATTTACAGCATGAAGGAGAAGAAGAAGAAGGAAGAAGAGAGGAAGAAGAAGACAGTTGGCGAGAATCGTGAATGTTAGGAGTTACTTCTCCTAACATCCGTTTACTTCATTAAGAATATCTTAGGAAATTACAAGGACCTCCCTAGGGAGGTAAAAGAGAAACAGAAATAAAAGATAAAAATACCACTCTAGGACATATGACATAGACATGTACTAAAGCACCCCTAGTCCATACACTCTAACAGTAATATCTGTAGGAGTGGAAGGCTGAAAAGCAGAGTAGTGATCCAGTTGCTGCCAAAGACCTTTAAGGGCAGCATAGTATTTAGAGACAGGTAGCTCCTTTTGTGTAGTGTCATGAATTTTCTTTCAAATTCATACACTTGAGCATCGTTCCCTACCTGTCCATAGGTCTCCTTGGCAGCACTCCATATGTGATGGGCAGTGTCCAATAACAAATAATTGCCGGAGAGGTCAGGCTGAATAGAGTGTATCAAATATGTCATAACCATAGCATCATTAGACATCCATCGAGTAAGAAGAGGACCAGGTTCAGAGGGTGCAGCAGAAGTGCCAAGGAGATGCCCAGTAAGGCCACGGCCAGCAATAGTTAGGTAAGTAGAACGGGACCACATCAGATAATTTGTCCCATCAAGCTTAATGGCTGAAGCATAAGGAAGATATTCAGGCTTGTTATGTCCTTCAACATCAGAAGTGGCAGAGGTAATATCAGACCCATCCATAGCAGCCATATATCATAAACAATGCACCAGCCGAGAGCCAAAACAGCCAGCAAAACCTGATCGATATAGGCAAAAATCGATCCAAGGATGTGGAAGGCTGGAAATCTGAAAATCCTTCAATAAAAGGGAGCACCAACAATGTCAATTGATCCTTGAAGTAGTGTGAATAAGATCTCCAAAGATCAGCCAAGCAGAGAAGAGAAAAAACAAAAGTTGATAATTGTCAGGGTCTTACAAAACCCTGAAGAGAGATCGACAATTGGTGTGGGCTGCAAACAACTTGAAAAACTGTGATAGTTGCTGTCCAATACTGCTATGGTGGATCTCCAATGAGGAAAATCAGCTTCCAATAAGAAAAAAAGCTCGATCTTCAAGGAGGAGAGAATTTCAAAAAATCGCAGACACAGGCAGCAGCTATCGAACTTGATATAGTATTAAATCATCTATGGAAGAGGTAAGATTGAGGGCAGCATCTAGATCAAGTGATCACCTCATTAGTGCTGCCCTAGTAATGGAAGAGAAACAAGGAAAAAAGGAAGAGAAGAAGAGATCGAGTGGAAGAGGGTGGAATGAAAAAACGATGGAGGGGATGGGGTTTTGAAAACCTAGATCAGAGAAGTTGGCTCTGATGCCATGTTAACAAGACAGAAAATTGGGAGAATGCTTGAATGATCAATGTGATCAAGCAAGCCATATATTAATAGCATTAAGAATTACACCCTAATGACCAAAACACCCCTAGCTTAGCCGACTTAGCTAAGGAATACATAAAACATATAATAAAACCCCAAAAGACCAGAATACCCCCACGGTATTCTGGTTTACATTATTCAACATAAATAAATAGTCTGTCCATCTGATTCCACTTCTCACTGAATTCAAGAAAGCCCAAAGAACCATAATTTTGATTTGGATTTGACTTCCACAGTTCCACTACTGAAGAATATTCACTTTAAGTATTCTGCTTTATCTCTCTTGACTAAACTCAGCTGAATTTGAGAATAAGGTTTATTTGATTTTCAAACAGTTTCATGATGTCTTGCAGGTAGATGCACTGAGTTAGAATACGATCAGTTATCTTATGCAGCTTGTTATAAACACAGTTGTCAAGGCCCTAGGTACTCAGTATGTGTAATATAAGTATATAACAATGATACTTTCATATAATTGTGCTTATATGCAACATTGAAGTCATATCAATGCAATATGATATAATTATGCTAGTATTGTCCTAATATGAGAAAACCAACATATAATAAACAAAACATAGGATATAGTATAAGCGTATTCATCAAAAAATAAAGCAATAAGCATAATTCAACGTAAAGTGGTGCAATGTCAAAAAACTGACATAATATAAGGGATGCTGTCACAACCCCACAAGGTGACGCCAAAACTTCCAAGGCGGTCGCCTTGCTTGCATCAAACAATATGTGCCGTCACCTTGAATCCAATAATGCACCTGGACGCTTAGACAGGGGGGGGGGTCCATGTGGTAGAGAATCCTTCCCTCATTTCATTGGTTAAATTTCACCTTGAAATAAGCATGAGAAGCAGTTAAAAGGTCAGTTTAAAGTTTCACAAAATTTCCTGAATGCCATTTAGAGTCAAATGTAGTGGCATTTAGGTGATCTTTTATCAATGTGGACTTTGAGGCAATTGCGTATTTGTTTGGGACTGCAAATTGTGAAAAGTGACTCCTATTCTGTACTCAAATATGAAGTGCTGTTGGAGCTAATGAAAATTAAGAAAAGTGACTCCTATTCTGTGCTCAAATATGAAGTGCAGTTGGAGTTGAGTAACTTTCAACTACAAAAGCTACTTTGAATCTGTGATGCGAAAAGGCGTGAGTTGCAACTCCCTTTGAATATGTTCTGCTTCAATTTCTTACATTATTTTATGAGAATGGTTTGTTTTCTGTGCCAGTCCGTGCTTTATGTATTACTATTGGTTCAATCCTTTTTAGTTGCATAAACCATATGTGGTTTCTGCAGCTAACTCCCCTCTCCAAAATAAAGCATCCTGATGGTTGTTCAATCTTATTTTCACTAACAATTGAGGACATGCTGATGCGAAAAGGCATGAGTTGCAACTATCTTTTAATATGTTCTGCTTTAATTTCTTACATTATTTTATGAGAATGGTTTATTTTCTGTGCCTGTCCGTGCTTTATATATTACTATTGGTTCATTCCTTTTTAGTTGCATAAACCATATGTGGTTTCTGTTGCTAACTCCGCTCTCCAAAATAAAGCAACCTGATGGTTGTTCAATCTTATTTTCACTAACAATTGAGGACATGCTAAGTTACTGATGCCCAACAGGTAGTAAAAAGAGAAAAAATGTCACAAATTCGAGAAGAGCTAGCTGTTCAAAAGGCGAAGGAAACAGAACTGAATAAAACAATCCATATTACAGGTCTTATTTGTTTATTAATCTGTGAGTACTCTTGAATTTTATGTTGATGCACTTTGGGGGAATCAAGAAAAACTCACTTATTTTGGTTCTGTCTCTTGTAGAGGAAACAATGAGAGCAAAGCAAATGCTTGCAACAATGTCTCATGAGATAAGATCTCCCCTCTCTGGGGTTGTTAGCATGGCTGAGATTCTTGCCAACACAAAGCTAGATCACGAGCAACGGCAGTTACTGGATGTCATGATGTCATCTGGGGATTTGGTCCTGCAACTTATTAATGACATACTTGACCTTTCCAAGGTTGAATCAGGTCTGAGATTTATCCTTATTTTGAAAGCCTCATTTATAGAATACTCATTTGTGTGATTGGATATAAGCATGTACATTCAGTACAGCTCCCTTTCCTCTTGTCTAGTTTAAACGTTCGCTCACTCTACTTAAGATTTTTGAGTATGAGTAAAAGACATTGAGTGCTTGCTCTTCCTAACATATTTATAGATGTTGAATGTGATATGTTGATGTATAGATTTATGCTGCCCTTCCCTAACAGTTCAAGCTTTTAGGTGAAACGGTAGTGAACATGGTATCAGAGCAGGGAGGTTGAGTGTTCGACTCCTGAAGCTGCTGGTAGTGAACTGTGTTTAATTAAGAATAGAGAACATTTATTTCAGGATCTCTTAGTTTCTGATCAGTTTAGTTATTCCTGTGATGCTTTTATAATCAGAAGCCTTATCCAGATGGATAGAAGTCTTCAAAGTTGGCTCTAACTACTTGCTTATTCTTGGTGCTTTAACTAGGATTCTTACTTTTGCTTGTCTTTGTGTCCTATAGGTGCAATGAAGTTAGAAGCTACAAAATTCCGGCCAAGAGAGGTGGTAAAACATGTACTCCAGACTGCAGCCGCTTCATTGCAAAAGATGTTGACTTTGGAAGGCCATGTAGCAGATGATGTTCCTGTGGAAGTGAGAGATTTTTCCTTCTCTCTCTCTCTCTATATATTGGACAATATATTATATATATATATATATATATGTACACATGCTATGTATAGCTATTTTATGTTTTGTAATTCTACTTGAAAAAAATTTCTAAATTGAATAGAAGTTGCGGACATTGATTCAGCAGGGAAGAAACCCAGTGCCTGAAATTCATAGTAGATCCCTTCTGTAACCGAGTCTGGCTCACTTTCTGGCTGCTGGCGATAGCCACACACTTCTCTCGATATCTGTCACGTTGCAACAAATTCCTTTCTCTCTCATTGATGTTGATCACTAGTGACTGCTAACGACCGTCACCAATGGTCAGTGCTGTTTTTTCTCTCATTATCTATGAATCTCTGCCTCCTGCCCCTCCCTCTTTCTTCTCTCTCTCTCTTCCTAATGCAGTTGGGGGTTCGAAAACCCTCATTCGGATCGTTTATGGGCTCACCCAATCAACAAGATTCCCAAGTAGTTAAGTTTTTAGGTTAGAGTTGCAAGGAAAAGAAGAAGAGAAGGTTGAAGAAGAAAGAGGAAGAAGGAAACAAGGGAGAAGAGAAGGTGTTACGGTTGTAAGAGATGTGTGTGAGAGTCTTCTCCACACAGCTATATTGATTCATTGATAATAATAAACATATTACATCCACCTCCCTAGGGAGGTAAAAGGTAAAAAAGGAAAAGAGAAAGAAAATACATAATAGGATTGCTAGAACTTAACCAGTTCCTAAAATACCCTTAGACCAAAACATCTAATAACTCTAACACTCCCTCTCAAGCTGGAGAATAAATATCATGCATTCCCAGCTTGCATAAAAGGGTACCGAACTGAAGGGAGGTAAGCCCTTTGGTGAAGATGTCCACCAATTGCTCACTAGTCTTCACAAAGGGAGTACAAATGCTGCCAGAGTCTATCTTCTCCTTGATGAAGTGTCGATCCACTTCAACATGTTTGGTTTTATCATGTTGCACTGGGTTGTGAGCAAATATTGATTGCTCCCTTTGTTGTCACAGTAGAGTCTCATAGGGCCTTCAGTATCAAAACCCAATTCATGAACTAGCCTTTTCAACCATATGAGTTCACATGCTCCATGAGCCATGGTCCTAAATTCTACCTCTGCACTGGATCTAGCTACAACAGGCTGTTTTTTTGCTTCTCCATGTAACCAAATTACCCCCCACAAAGGTACAATAGCCTGAGGTAGATCTGCTGTCTGTGATGGATCTAGCCCAATCGACATCAGTAAAACCTTCCACTCTCAAGTGATCATGCTTGGCATACAACAGTCCTTTTCCTGGAGATGACTTCAAATATCGGAGAATACGATATATAGCATCCAAGTGCCCACTTTTGGAAGCATGCATAAATTGACTCACCACTCCCACTGCATAGGAAATATCTGGGCGTGTCATGGAAAGGTAGATAAGTTTCCCCACTAGCCCTGGTACTTTCCCGCATCAACAAGAGAGGGACCATAATCTTCTCCTAGTTTGTGGCTCTGCTCAATAGGGGAACTTACTGGTTTGCAGCCTAACATCCCTGTCTCTATTAACAAATCAAGAACAAACTTCCTTTGACATATGTTGATTCCTCTCTTGGACCTTGATACTTCAATCCCTATGAAGTACTTTAAGGGGCTCAAATCTTTGATTTCAAACTATTGAGCCAAGTAGATCTTCAGTTTATCTATCTCAGCTGTATCATCACTAGTAACAACAATATCATCAACATAGACAATAAGGGCTGTAATGGTACCATTGCCCCGTTAGGTAAAGAGAGTATGGTCTGCTTGACTCTGGGAATACCCATTCTTTAGAATAGCTTGCTGGAAGTGCTCAAACCATGCCTTTGGTGACTGTTTGAGACCATATAGTGCCTTCTTGAGAAGACACTTTCCCTTCAGCTGAAGCTATTTTGAAACCTGGTGGAGTTTGCGTGTACACTTCCTCTTCCAAGTCACCATGAAGGAAATCTTGACATCTAACTGGTATAATGGCCAATCTTTATTGGCAGCCAATGATAAAAGGACTTTTATACAGTTGTGCTTAGCTACAGGAGCAAATGTCTCCTGATAGTCAGTTCCATAGACTTGACTGTACCCTTTAGCCACCAACCTTGCTTTGTACCTCTCAACAGTACCATCAGATTTTTACTTGATTGTGTAGATCCATCTGCAACCAACTGGGACACGGCCCCGGGGAAGATCCACCAATTGCCAAGTACCATTCTTCTCAAGAGCCATCATCTCCTCAGACATAGCTTGTCTCCACTTTGGGTCAGACATAGCATTAGTAACATTCTTGGGAATAGAAGCAGTAGAGAGAGTAGCAATAAAGGCAAGACCTGTAGGAGAAAGAGCATCATAGGAAACAAACTGGGCTATAGGATTAGTACAAGCTCTTTTCCCTTTCTTAACAGCAATAGGAAGGTCTAAATCAGATGGAGGAGAGGGGATGTCACCTGATTGTGGAGAATGAATCTCAGGATGTGGATCTGGATTCAAAGAGGACTCTTGGCAGGTCTTCTTTCCTTTACTCTGCAAGCTTTCGCCTTTTTTGTACTTAATGTGGTAATCCTTCTCCTTCTCATTACCAGAACCACTTTCAAGCAATTTAGTATTCCCACCGGATTAATCATCAGTATCAGCCAGATCCACAGTCCTGTGTTTCCCAATGTCAAGTATAAAAGGAGAGATAGGGAGAGGAGAATGAAGAAAATCAGAATCAGCAGCTTGTTCACTTCCACAATTCTCCCCCTAAAGAGGATGCTGCGAAGGGGCAAAGAAAGGAACAGATTTAAGGATGGTGACATCTTTGGAGAGACGACACTGATGAGAAGAAGGATGATAGCACTTGTAGCCTTTGGAAGTAGAAGAACACCCAAGAAAGAGACATTTGAGGGCTTTGGGCTCAAGCTTAGTGCAATGGGATTTGTTAACATGTACATAACAAACACAGCCAAAGACTTTGGGAGGAAGGGAGAAAGTAGAAACCTGTGGAGATAAGGTTTCTAAGGGAGATTTGGAACCAAGGAGTTTGGTAGGCATGCGATTTATAAATATATGTACAAATGCTATGTGTAGCTATTTTATGTTCTGTAATTCTACTTGATAAACTTTTTGTTGTGTGTGAACCATATTTAGTATTCAGGTAAGTTCCAATTTAGTGGTTTGATCAATTAGGTACTCAGAAACTATGTTCCCTAAGTAATGATATTAGTGTGGGGGTGTGACATAAAATTCCATATTGAGGGTAAGGATACGATAAAATTTATAGTAAAACAGACATAGTCTCATATCACAGTTCAACTAATGAATTAGTTATTCAGATCAAGTGCTTCAATACGAGTAGAAATTAAGTCATTCTATCCTAATAGTGCTTCATAAACAATTGTTAGTTGACTCCAGTGTCTTGGTACCCCTTATGTAAAAGTATGTGAAGATCTCACCTGTAGATGATATCATGATTTCCTTCATTAGTTTGAGCCATGTTCATATTTTTCGGCCCTAAGTTATTTGGATATGGCCATGGTTTCAAAATTCGGAATCAAATCGGTCAAATTGGCCAATTCGAATCAGAATCAGCCAGTCCGATCCTGAGTTTGTGTGATTCCTGGGTGTATGGGTGGATTGGGCAATCCAATCTGGATTGGCTTGATTCACCAGATTCCTGCAACTTAAATTGTTTTGATTTCCCTGTGTCTGATGAATGGAACCAAGGCTTTCCAGTCTAAGAGTAATCATTGTCCCTGCAGTTGTCTTCCCCATACTACCTTTTACTCCAACATCATGGCCATGTAACCTGTTCCTTGTATACTTTGCCATGTTCTTAAGTGCAACGATGGTGTTCCCATCCACTTGGACAAAACCCATTTCCCAATGCTCGTAAACTTGATTTCCTCTGACCCCAATGCACCCATTTTGCAATATAGGAATTACAAAGTCATGGGCATCGAAGTTCTTTCTGACTATGCGAAGAATCACTGACCTGGCTACAGAGTTTTGCCATCTGTGCTGATAGTTCCAGAGGGACCCATTTTACGATTTTCCTATTCACAGCTTCTGATATCCTGGAAACACTTATTACCACTGCTCAAGAGGTTTCCAGAGACTAGACAAAAATTTCTAAATTGAATAGAAGTTGCGGACATTGATTCAGCCGGGAAGAAACCCAGTGCCTGAAAATCATAGTAGATTTCTTCTGTAACCGAGTCTGGCTCACTTTCTGGCTGCTGGCGACAGCCACACTTCTCTCGATATCTGTCACGTTGCAACAAATTCCTTTCTCTCTCATTGATGTTGATCACTAGTGACTGCTAACGACCGTTGCCAACGGTCAGTGCTGTTTTTCCTCTCATTATCTATGAGTCTCTGCCTCCTGCCCCTCCCTCTTTCTTCTCTCTCTCTCTCTCTTCCTAATGCAGTCGGGGGTTCGAAAACCCTCATTCGGATCGTTTATGGGCTCACCCAATCAACAAGACTCCCAAGTAGTTAAGTTTTTAGGTTAGAGCTGCAAGGAAAAGAAGAAGAGAAGGTTGAAGAAGAAAGAGGAAGAGAAGAGAGGAAGATGGAAACAAGGGAGAAAAGAAGGTGTTACGGTTGTAAGAGATGTGTGTGAGAGGCTTCTCCACACAGCTATATTGATTCATTGATAATAATAAACATATTACATCCACCTCCCTAGGGAGGTAAAAGGTAAAAAAGGAAAAGAGAAAGAAAATAACATAATAGGACTACTAGAACTTAACCAGTTCCTAAAATACCCTTAGACCAAAACATCTAATAACTCTAACACAAGTTTCAAAAGAAAAAGGAAGTTTGGTAAATAACCAGAAATTTTGAAGGTCTACTTAGGAAGAAGACAAGGAAAGAACAGAGGAGGGATTACCAAATAAAAAGAGGGGCAATCTTGGAATTAAAGTAACTAAAGGAGAGGAGTAGGATTAATATCTATGGGAAGGGTTTTTTGAGAACAAAAAAAGGTTATGGTGACATTGTTTTTTTGGGTGAATCGAAAATATGTTAAGGAAAAAGAGCAGACGGCAGAGCAAAGTCGAAGAGACTAACCAATGGGGGAGGGGATCTCCCAAAGAACTAAAACAAAACACATAACAAATGATGATCCATCAAAACCCAGGGGGAAGAAACAACTATTAGAAGGATGATACATCAAAAGACGGGGGGGGGGGGGGGAGGGGGGGAAGAAACAACTATCAAAAGGATGATACATCAAACATAGGGGGAAGAATGAAGGGGAAGATCCCATGAAGAGGCAAGATTCCTGTTTCTTAGTGATGAAATCTGGAAAACGGGAGAATGACTTGTGTCAATGAGACACAGGCCAGCTTTATTTATAATAAAGAATAGAACAATCTAGAATGAGTACAAGACCAAAATACCCCTATTGACAATTCTACCCTTGTACCCATATTACAACACTCCCCCTCAAGTTGGTGCATAGATATTTATCGTGCCCAACTTGCTAACAATAGAACTAAACAACTTAGAACTTAGGCCTTTGGTAAGAACATCCGCAAGCTGATCATCAGAGGGAACGAAGGTAATGCACATTTGACCACATTGTCAAGTTTCTCCTTAATGAAATGACGGTCTATCTCCACGTGCTTTGTTTGATCATGATGAACCGGGTTGTGAGCAATGCTGATTGCAGACTTACTATCAGAGTACAATCGCATAGGTAAATCAACCTCAATTCCAAGGTCTTGTAACAATTCTTGGAGCCAAAGAGCCTCACAAATACCTTGAGCTATAGCCCGAAACTCAGCCTCTGCATTGGAACGAGTAACAACATTTTGCTTCTTGCCCCTTCAGGTAACAAGATTTCCTCCAACATAAGTACAGTAGCCAAAAGTAGAACACCTATCATCAGATGGCCCCACCCAATCTGCATCTGTATATTTCAACCTTCATGTGTCCTTAAGGTGAAACCGAAATTCCTTTTCCAGGAGAAGCTTTTAAATATATCAAAATTTTGTAGACAGCATCCAAATGTGTAGAGTAGGGGTCATGCATATATTGGCTTACCAGGCTTATTGCAAATGCAATATCAGGACGAGTGTGAGACAAGTAGATCAAACGTCCAACCAGTCTCTGGTACTGCCCTTTGTCAACAGGTTCTTCTTTTGACCGAAGGTGACAATTAGGCTCTACAGGAGTGTCAGCAGGCTTACTTCCCAACATACCTGTTTCAGATAATAAATCCATGGTGTACTTTCTTTGGGATAAGAAGATTTCTTTGCTAGAGTAGGCAACCTCGATACCCAAGAAGTACCTAAGCTTACCCAGATCTTTAATCTCAAACTCAGTACCCATAAAAGTATTCAAAGCATCTATCTCCGCCTGGCTGCTCCCTGTGATGACAATATCATCAACATACACTATCAACATTGTCACATATTCGGTAGTCCTTTTAATAAAGAGTGTGTGATCTGCATTACTTTTCTTGAATCCAATGGAGACCATAGCTTTATGGAACCTACCGAAACACGCCCTAGGAGATTGCTTCAACCCATAAAGAGCTTGCTTGAGCTTACACACCTTTCCCTGAGTCTTCTGAGATTCAAAACCTGGTGGAATATCCATGTAGACTTCTTCAGCTAATTCACCATGCAAAAATGCATTTTTTACATCAAGTTGGAATAAGTTCCATCCCTGATTGATGGCATAAGACAGGAGAACTCTCACAGTATGCATCTTAGCTACTGGAGCAATCGACTCCTGATAGTCAATCCCAGATGTCTAGGTAAAGCCTCTAGCAACCAGCCTGGCTTTATATCTCTCAATACTTCCATTAGCCTTATGTTTGACAGCAAATACCCATTTACACCCTACAGCTCTCTTTCGCGGTGGAAGCTGAACCAAATCCCACGTGTTATTTTTGCCAAGAGCTCTCATCTCTTCCTCTATAGCTTCTTTCCAGTCCGAGTGTGCCACTGCCTCCTGCTAGGAGTTAGGAAGAGGAACAGAGGACAGGGAAGCAAGAAAGGTCTGGAAACTAGGAGACAATGAGTCATAAGTAACCACATTAGAAATCGGATGATGAGTGCAACTGCGTTTACCTTTCCTAACAGCAATAGGAAGGTCTAAAGTAGGATCATAAGGAGGAACAGATGGAAGCTTACTAGAGGGTTCAGAGGTAGTAGAACTTGGAACCGTTTCAGTCAATCTTATAGGAAAGATGGTAGTAGGCCTGTTCTGGTCGAGCTCACTCTTCTTGGCAAACATCTGAAGTGACTTATCTCCCTGAACTACCTTCTCCTTCTCAGGCTGAATAATAGTTTCACTTGGCACAGGAGTCTCCCCCTGAACAGAAACCTCACTTTGACTTTCACCTGTTCTTGGCTAGTAACCCCATCCTCAAGAACATCTTCTTCTTCCCATAGAGAATCAATAGGAATTTGAAGGACCTCTTCCCGAGGAACAGACTCCCCCCTGAAGAGGGACAGGGTAAAAGGGAACATCTTCTTGAAAAACAACATCCATGAAAACAAAAACTTTGCAAAAAGAAGGATGATAAACATTTATATTTGTTGAATAATGTACACCAGAATATCATGGGGCTATTCAGGTCTTTTTATAGTTATTTCTTTGTTTTTCTGTACCCCCTAGTTAAGTCGGCTATGCTAGGGGTATTTTAGACTTTATGCAGTAACTCCTTTTATTATAAATACATAGGCTTGTGTGATCACATTGATCATTCAAGTATTCTCCCATATTCTGTTTTGTGAACATGGCATCAGAGCCAAATTCTCTAATCTAGGTTTTCAAAACTTCCTGTCCATTATTCTTCTTTCCCTTCTCCTCTCTTCTCTTCTCTTCCCTTCTATCTCCTCCCTTGGTTCTCTCCATCCACTTTGGACACTAAATCCTTCTCTAAGTTCTATTGGCAGGACGATTATACAACGAAAAGTGGTTATTGTGAATAATTCTAAAGTGTCAGGGCAAATTGCATTTTTGTAGAACTATTTAACTAGTATTTGAGACCTTAAAATCTCAAGGTGTTTTTTTTTTTATTATTGGGGGTATTAAGAAGACCTAGCTATACATTATTATGATGTTTGGTTTTAAAATAAACCTTTTTAACGTGCATTTAAGAACCCACATCTCTCATCTCAACATTTATGTAGTTGTTTTGAACTCATCTATTAAATATCTAGTAAAATCAAGAACTTGGTGGAACTGTGAAATCTAATCCTATATATAATGAAAATAAAACACGTGCTCTATGTCAACTGACATGTTTTTTTTTTTGGGTACTACAATAGAGTGGCCCTTGGTATTTCTGTACTGAATCAAAGAAGTTAGTTTTGCTTCCATAAACCAATCGTGGCCAAAAGATAGTCACCTACAGTGTTAAAAACACCTATATGAATGAGCCCACCGGTTCCTAAAGTTTTGTTGACAAATCCAACTCTGTTGCTTTGATTCAACTGTAAATATCCACCCCAAAAGCTCAAACTGTTGGGTGGAGGGACTCACATGTATATGAGGGGACGGAAGATCTTAGGGGTAGAAATGCGGGACTATTCTTCCAATACTCCCCGTCACGTGTAAGCAGGATGGAACTGCGTACACATGCAGAGTTAGTTTTTATGAATGGAAAGACTCAAGCACTAGAACCAGATTTACAGCAAAGGGAAGAGGAAGAAGAGAAGAGAAGAGGAGAAGAAGGAGAGAGCTTTGGGGAGAATCGATTGTGTGTGTTAAGTGATTCTCAACACACATATTCACTTCATTAATCGCTTCTAAGAATTACATAGACCTCCCTAGGGAGGTAAATAGAAATAAAAAAGAAATAACAAAAATACAACTTAGCCATGTCTACTAATAAGACAATGACAGAACAACCTTTATACAACTATTCTAATAACTCTAATACTCCCCCTCAAGTTGGAGAATAAATGTCATACATTCCCAGCTTGCGCAATAAGGTACTAAATAGACTAGGAATGAGACCCTTAGTGAAGATATTTGCTACTTGATCACTTGTCTTCACAAAGGGAGTACAAATGCACCCAGAATCCAGCTTCTCTTTGATGAAGTGTCGATCAACCTCAATATGTTTGGTTCGATCATGCTGAACCGGATTATGGGTAATGCTTATAGTAGCTTTGTTGTCACAATAAAGTCTCATTGGCCCTTCAGTTTCAAAACTGAAGTCTTGAAGTAGTCTCTTTAGCCATATAAGCTCACACACTCCATGAGCCATGACCCTAAACTCAGCCTCTGCACTGGATCTAGCTACAAGTAGTTGTTTCTTGCTCCTCCAGGTAACTAGATTACCACCCACAAAGGTACAGTACCTAGAAGTAGATCTCCTGTCAGAGACTAAACCAGCCCAATCAGAATTTGTGAAGCCTTCAATCTATAAATGATCATGCCTAGAAAATAGAAGACCTTTTCCTGGACAGGATTTCAAGTATCTAATGATGCGATACTCCACATCCAAATGTCTACTCCTAGGAGCATGCATGAACTGACTCACCACACCAACTGCATAAGAGATGTCTAGTCAGGTCAAGAAGAGATAGATTAATTTCCCAACCAATCTTTGGTACTTGCTTGCATTCATAAGATAAGAACCACATTCATCACCAAGCTTATGATTCGGATCAATGGGGGATGTTGCTGGTTTGCACCCCATCATGCCTGTCTCTTTCAGAAGATCCAAGACAAATTTCCTTTAGCAGATGTTGATGCCTTTGCTTGATCTCGTTACTTCAATGCCCAAGAAGTATTTCAAGAGTCCAAGGTCTTTGATCTCAAACTGTTTAGCCATATAAGACTTCAATTTGTTTATCTCAGTAACATCATTCCCAGTTACCACAATGTCATCAACATAGACAATGAGAGTTGTAACTGTACCATTACCTCTTCTGATAAACAAGGTATGGTCAGCTTGACTCTGATAATACCCATTCTTCAGGATGACTTGTCTAAATCTCTCAAATAGGCCTTAGGAGACTACTTGAGGCCAAAGAGAGCTTTCTTCAAGAGACACAGTTTCCCTTCAGCTGAGGGACACTTAAAACCAGGTGGAGGCTGCATGTATACTTGTTCTGCTAAATCTCCATGAAGAAATGCATTTTTCACATCTAATTGGTACATTGGCCAATCTTTATTGGCTGTCATTGAAAGAAGAACCCTGATTGAGTTATACTTGGCTACAGGGGCAAAAGCCTCCTGGTAGTCAATGCCATACATTTAACTATAACCTTTTGCAACCAGCCTAGCTTTGTATCTTTCCACTGTACCATCGGATCTATACTTGATGGTATAAACCCATCTGCATCCAACTGGAGTTCTCCCCCTGGGAAGATCAACAAGTGTCCAAGTATTGTTCTTTTCCAGAGCCACCATTTCCTCAGACATTGCTTGCATCCATTTTGGATCGGATAAGGCCTCTGTGACATTTTTAGGAATGGAAGAAGACTCAAGGGTAGTAGAAAAGGCAATACCTGTAGGAGAAATAGAGTCATAGGAAACAAACTGGGCTATGGGGTTAGTACAACCTCTCTTCCCTTTTCTCATAGCAATGGGAAGATCTAATTCAGAAGGAGAAGTAGTACCTTACTAAGGAGGATGAGACTAAGGATTTGGATTCAAAGAGGGGTTTTGGCAGGGTTGGTTTCCCTGGAATGTATACCAGGATTGCTTTCTTTTTCCCTTCAACAAGCATTCACCTCTTGTGAATACAACATCTTTGAATCTTATTCCCTTGTATTCTTTTTTTCTGCTAGCATCAATATCAACAACACCATCAGCATCAACAACATCCACTTCTTTGTATTTTCCAATATCAAATAGGAATGGGGAAGTAGAGGTAGGCAAGGGAGATAGAAAAAGAATGACATCAGCATTCTGTTCATTTCTAGTACTCTCCCCTTGAAGAGGATGCTGAGGAGAAGAAAAGTAAGGAATAGGCTCAAAGAAGGTGACATCATTGGAGAGAAGTCGCCTTCGGGAAGGAGGATGGTAGCACTTATACCCTTTGGTTGAATCAGAGTAGCCCAAGAAGATGCACTTGAGAGCATTGGGATCAAGCTTGGTGCGGGCTGATTTGTTGACATGAACATAACAAACACAACCAAAGATTTTTGGAGGCAAGGAGAAGACTGAGGATTGAGGAGAAAGAAGAGCCAGGGGAGATTTGGAGCCAAGGAGTGGAGTTGGCATCCGGTTAATAAGAAAGGCAGCGGTAAGAAGTGCATCAGACCAGAAAGTCTTAGGCACATGCATTCCAAAGAGGAGACCCCTGGTGATTTCCAACAAGTGGCGGTTTTTTCTTTCAACCACCCCATTTTGTTGAGGGGTGTCAACACATGCCAGTTGATGGATGATGCCATTATCAGTATAGAACTGTTGGAGCCCCCCATACATGTAGTCACCCCCCTTATAAGACCTAACAATTTGGATTCGAGTACCAAAATGAGTATGGATAAGTTGATAAAAATCGTTGAAAGCATCACAAACATCACTCTTTTGTTTCAACAAAACAGTCCAAGTAGACCGAGAATAGTCATCCACAAATGAGACAAAGTAACAAAATCCAGACAAAGAAGTAGTAGGAGAAGGCCCCCAAATATCAGTATGAACAAGACAAAAAGGTGCAGTAGATCTATTACCACAAGAAGGATAAGATGTGCGATAATGTTTAGCAAAAGTACAAGATTCACACTGAAAAACATAAGAAGGAAAAGAAGTAAACAAGTGGGGTAACTGTCTCCTAATAACAACAAAAGAGGGATGACCCAAATGTTGATCTCAAAGCATTACAGACTCCAAAGTACTACAGTACTCCGACCACAAACATAAGCTGCAGTAGTAGATTGATCAGGTAACCGTGGTTTAAGAAGGTAGAGTCCTCGTTTTTCAGTCCGACTGCCAATAACCCTCTTTGCCTCCAAATCCTGAAAAAGACAATAGGAAGGAAAGAAAGTGACACCACAATTTAAGGATTTGGTTAGGTGATTCACTGATAATAGGTTAGTAGCAAAATCAGGAACATGAAGGATAGACTCAAGGGAAATAGAAGGAGTAACTCTCACACATAGTTGTCATGGCGTCGCCATGGCGACGCCATGGCGTCCTGGCGCTGGAGAGGGTTGCATGGCGACCTACGCCATGGCGACTCTCTTTGATTTCTTCTTCCTGTCTCTCTTTCCCTCTTCGATTTCTTCTTCCTGTCTTCGATTTCTTCTTCCCTCTTCGATTTCTTCTTTCCCTCTTCAATTTCTTTCGATTTCTTCTTTCCCTCTTCGATTTCTTCTTCGATTTCTTCTTCCTATCTTCTTTCCCTCTTCGATTTCTTCTTCCTGTCTTCTTTCCCTCTTCGATTTCTTTCGATTTCTTCTTTCCCTCTTCGATTTCTGAATTTTCTTCTTAAAACTTGAGAAACAATAGAGAAAAAATAAAACATGGCTTGAGTATACATCTATTAACACATTAAAAATAGAGAAAATAAAAAATAAAACATGGTCGACATGCTCGCCATGGCAATGCCATGGCGGGCGACATGTCGATATATCGATGTGACACCCCTCCACCGACTTGGATCACCGTGACGCCGTGACAACTATGCTCTCACATTACCCTTATCAGAGATAGAAGAAAGGGAACCATTAGCAACCCTTACCTTGTCCCGGCCAGAGCAAATGGAGTAAGAATCATAATACTGTGACATACCAGTCGTGTGATCAGAGGCTCCAGAATCAATAATCCAGGTGGGTGCAGTAGAAGGAGCAGACGAGACCTGCAAAGTGAGGCAGAAGTAGCTGACCCTCTAGAGGTAGAACCAGTAGCTGGCCCTCTAAGGTTAGACATCAGCCCACGGAGGGCTGCAATATCATCTTGTGAAAGGGTATCAGGAGCAGGCTGGGGTCCAGATGTCTCAGACTCTGATGTCATAGAGTGAGCCCTAGCTCCCCCTCGCTTGCCTCCACGGGCACTAGATGAACCACCACGCATACCAGGGGCTGCCATGAAGATCCCAACACCTGTCCTTCGTGTGTCCCAACTTTCCACAGTGATTGCATTTAAATCTCTCACGGTGATCTCCACGAGTTGGCCCTTGGTCTGTCCCCCCACTTTTCTAGTCTCTGTTGGAACTAGAAACAAGGGCAGATCTCTCTGTTGATGGTACAATATACATAGTTGTTCTCCTGGTTTCCTCACTTTGCAAGTAACTACATACTTCATCCAAGGATGGAAAGGGAGACTTCCCTAGACGAATGGGCTCATACTCTGGATTGAGCCCACCAAGTAGAGAAAAGATCCTTTCAACTTCTTGATTCTTGTAAACCTTAGCTTCATCCTCAGAGTTGGACAATCGAAGATACCTATAGTGATCATATTCCTACCACAAGCTGATAACAGTGTTGTAGTATTCAGAGATGCTCCTATCACCCTGCTTCATATTGGTGACCTTTTGGTGGATTTGGTACACCTTTTGCATAGTCACCAACTCGATCAAAAGTCCGGGCAACACTGTCCCACATCTCTTTAGCAGTTTCCTTGTCTATAAACCTCCTACTAATTTCAGATTTCATAGAGAAAACCAACCATGTCATAACTGTGGAGTTCTCAGTCTCCCACTTCAGATATCTACGATCAGTAATGGGAGGCTCCTTAATAGAGCCAGTAATATACCCCAACTTTCCCCTACTTCGCAGGGACATCTTCACAGAACGGGACCAATCCAAGTAGTTGGTATTGTCCAACTTCACAACAGAGATTTGGGTGTTGGGGTTATCAAAAGAAGCCATAGTAGGGAAAGCACCACTTAAACTGCTAGCTGGGGCTGGTCCACTAACCTCATTACTACTCCCAGATATGGTAGACATAGTCCCAAAAAAACTTAACCAATCAGCAAAGAGCCTTGCAACACACAACAGGGATTAAATCCAGCAAACAGAGGGCAAATACTCTGCCCCAAACAGTTGCAGCAACACACAAGAAGGATTAAATCCTTGATAAATACCTTGTACACAAAGTTAGCCAACAAGAAAAACTTGCACAACAACTCAGCCAACAACGGAAAACAAATCGACAAGCAGCTGTCCAGCTAACAAGTAACCCGAGGGGACATCCTTGATGAAAAATTGCAACTAACACTCAACATGAGCCCTGATTTCATTCCATGATAACCAAAGCACTCAAATGGATGATAAAAAAGAGACTATTCCACTCATTATAGCCAACAAAGCACTCAAAAGAAAGAAGAACCAGAATCTGCCGATACCTGGAGAGCACCACTGATTGGAGTTATACTCCTCAATCAGCTTCTCTTAGGAACTAAGCTGTTGGGAGTCTGAAAGAGGACCCTCAGGCGATTCAGAGGCTGCAGTCCTCATCCCAATAGGTGAAGAGATGAGAGAGAGATGAGCAGAAGGCTCTACAGCTGGCGGCAATGTTCTGTCCAGCTCATAGTGCTTCAAATGTGCTTCGTGAGCTCGGAATCTTCCTCCATTGCTGTTGGTTTGAAAGAAACAGCTCCAAAGAATAAGTTATGTGAGGTATTTCACATGGTATATCCTCTAATGGAACCCTCTACCTTTCTAGGGTTCCAAGAAGAGGTGAAGAGAACAGCCAAGACTTATTCGACTCTCAAACCAGTGAAGGAATGGCTCTGATACCAAGTTAGTTTTTATGAATGGAAAGATTCAAGCACTAGAACCAGATTTACAGCAAAGGGAAGAGGAAGAAGAGAAGAGAAGAGGAGACATAGAGAGTTTTGGGGAGAATCGATTGTGTGTGTTGAGTGATTCTCAACACACATATTCACTTCATTAATCACTTCTAAGCATTACATAGACCTCCCTAGGGAGGTAAATAGAAATAACGAAGAAATAACAAAAATACAACTTAGCCATGTCTAATAATAAGACAATGACAGAACAACCCTTATACAACTATTCTAAAAACTCTAACACACAGACGGACGGATGTAGGTCTAGAGACACCTGTAGCAGGACTGGAGAAAACCTGCTCCGATACCATGTACATATCCATCCCAATAGCTCGAATTATTGGGTGGAGGGACTCGCAGGTATATGAGGGGATTCAACAAGCAGTACTGGTTCACATGAAGGATCAACTGGGATCCGAAAACCACATCATTTTCAGTTATGTCTGAAGTAACCCAGTAGCTATAATAATGAACCTGGTCAAACTCCTGCCATTACTTGGCTTGTACATGGTGTCTCTATAATGAGCTATTTACCTGCCAAGCCTAATAGGCTATCAACTCCACTACCCAGCCAAGCTACTAAACCTAGCACATCTATGACACAGAAGTTGTATAAAATGTATTACATTGAGTGAGAATAAATATATATCAGTTTGAATATTATCATGATCATGGCAAAGCACATTGTCTGTGGTACAGATTCTGATGTAGGTCACATGTTCAATTTGATCTGCAATTTTTGTATCACATTTTGATTTTCCTAATTGATACACTTGTTAATCATGCTGGGCCTTCATAAGATATTTTTCTAAAAAAAGAAAAATTATTGGAGCAGTTTCTAACATGTATGCATGGTCCTTCCACTTATTCCTAGTATGTGTTCCTCAACTGGAACATGCATTCTTCTAATATAAATGTACATTTAATTCATACTCAGAATTATGTGTTTTCTGACACATTACATATTGCATCCACATTTTAGGTAATTGGTGATGTTCTGAGGATTCGGCAAATTCTCACTAATTTGATCAGGTGTGAACTTTGAGCAGAGCTCATGATTCTCAATAGATTATTTTTGTTGGTATGACCTTTCTTTTTTTGATAAGTAAATAAGTACTAACTATGCATTTCTTATGCTTTAACAAGTAGTAACTATGAATTTCTTTTCCTGTAGTACAAAAACAAGATATCTGTCACATCTTTTCTACACGGAATCACATATAATTCCTTAAACAACAATGTTCCTTCAGCATAACTTAGTATATATTATGTATTAACTTCTGGAGATGCGATCGTCTTAAACTAGAGTACTAATGTTTCTTGTTGTTTAATAAAGTAAAACTGGTCTCTTTTGAAGCCATTAAAAGCAAAAGAAACAAGTTATTTCTTTTATTTATTCTATCTGAAGAGTGAACGGCCTTCTTTGCTTTGTTTGCTGTGTCCACACCTTCTGAAGCTGGTTAAGCGATGTAACATGACTCCCTTTTTTTCTTGGTATAACTTGTTTGCATGGTATGAGAGCTTAATTGCTTCAAAGACCCGTGTAACTGCTTTATCCTATTATCTGTATCAGCATGGATGGTTCTGCATCTGCAGTCAAATAGGGAAAAAATTATGATTAAAATGCAACTATTGTGAGCTTCAGGATGGGTTGCCTCTGCTCATTGATTCTAAAACCTTCTGTTGCTTCCCAGAGCCTCATAATATTTCTGAGATCTTTTAAAGGATAAGAGGGATTTGCTTGGAAGCCATATGTTTTCTGTTTGGCAGGCTTTGGAAACTGAAGAAGCGGTCAAGAAGGTTTCTGCAACATGGGGGCATTTTGTGGCAATCTTCACTGTCCACCTTAAGGGGACTTTCTGGATCAGCCACTTGCATAATTCCTTTGTCTGTATCAATCCCATTTATCTATTAAAATTTTTCTCGATGATCAATGACTAACAGGATCTGAATTTTACTGAATTTTCTTGAACAAAAAAATTTTAAAACTTTAGTCTTACATCCTAATTACATAATTCCACTACAAGATTACTTTTTAATCTATACATAAAGCCGGGGGTGGGGGGATGGGGGTGGGGTTATGCATACGTGAGAGGTTTGTAACTCTGAGAATCTATTGGTCAGTAATGCATAATTATAGACTCTTAGAACTTTGTAGTTGTTGGAAACTAGGAGTACTTTTAGTACTTTAGTTCTGGTTTTGTGGGGTTTTCTGTTATTTTTTATTTCTTCAGTCCTTATATGTAATTCTGTAACAAGTAAGGGGTTAGGTGTAATTTCATAAACTCCTAACCAACTTACCTTTTACGACTCTAAGACCTTTTTATAAGATAGAAGGTTGCCTGCGAGAGAACTATTCTATTCTCTTGTAGGCTTCTCTTCCCTTGCTTGCGGCATCTCTTCCTCCCTTCTCTCCTTCTTCTTCTTCCTGTCCAAGAAACTTCTTCAACCAGTTGATCTCATCACCATCGTTGCCAGTAACCGCAATGTCATCCATATAGACTATAAGAACAATGATGGTTTTTCCAACCCTCTTTATAAAGAGAGTGTGATCAGCATTACTCTGTTTATTGTCCACAGAAATCATGGCCTTGTGAAACTGACCAAACCAAGCTGTAGGTGACTGCTTCAGCCCGTAAAGTGCTCGCTTCAACTTGCACACTTTACCTTGCTTACTGTCATAAGAAAACCCTGGTGGAATATCCATGTACACCTCCTCACTAAGTTCTCCATTTAAGAAGGCATTCTTCACATCCAACTATTGTAGATCCCATCCAAGATTGACTGCACAAGATAGCAAAACCCGAACTGTATTCAACTTTGCAATAGGAGCAAAAGTCTCCTGGTAGACAATCAAATATGTTTGAGTAAAGCCTCTTGCAACCAGACGTGCCTTATACTGATCCACAGTGCCATCAACCTTCTGTTTGCCACAAACACTCATTTACATCCCACTGGTTTTTTCCCTGGAGGAAGATCTACAAGATCCCAAGTATTATTTTTTCTTAAGGCTTTCATTTCTTCCAACATAGCTGCCTTCCACTTTCCATCTGCATGAGCTTCCTGCCAATTTTTAGGAATAGTAACAGAAGAAAGAGAACATACAAATGCATGAAAAGACGGAGAAAGAGAACTATAAGTAACAAAGCGAGAAATGGGATGTAAGGTGCAAGTCCTAGTACCTTTGCGAAGGGCAATAGGTAGTTTGGAAGGAGAAGTCTCACCAGGAGGAGGAGGACGAGGATCTGGATCCTGAGCCAGCAATTGGATAGGTATGGGTGCCACAGTGGATTGATGTTGCCCTCTTTTGGAGCATTTTTTTTGGTAGGTGATAACATTCGAGTTGTCAATTCTCTTTTAAAATTCACTGATGGTCTTCTGGACTAGAGTCAACTCCCCCTAACTAGGAACATGACCATCATTATTTTCTACAAGCTCCCCCTGTAAAGGAATCAATGTGGAAGAAGGGGCAGCAGCCAAAGTAGACTGGACAGCAGCCATGGGAGAAGGGGCAACAGCCAAAGTAGACAAGATAGCAGCCATAGGCTCCAAAGTAGGAGGAGACTCAGGAGACTCAAGGGGAGGAAGCACAAACACTTCTTCACTAGAACCAGAATTCTCCCCCTGAAGATGTGGAGATGGATAATAGGAAAGACGTTCGTCAAAAACAACATCCATACTGACCAGAGTACCACGGGAAGGGGGATGGTAACACTTATAACCTTTCTGGGTTGGAGAGTAACCAAAAAAAAAAACACACCGCAACCCACGAGGGTCAAGTTTACCATGAGATTTCGTGTCTCTGGCATAGCAAACACAACCAAACACCTTGGGAGGAACCGCAAAGGTGGAATTCCCATGTAAAAGTTCAGCCGGATTGAGAGAGTCAAGAACACGAGAAGGCAATTGATTAATGAGATAGGTTGTAGTGAGGATAGCATCCCCCCAATATTGGGAGGGACATGGCGCAAAAACATCAACCCCCTGGTCACTTCCAAAAAATATCGGTTCTTCCTTTCATCCACACCATTCTGGGCTGGGGTATCAACACATCTAGTCTGGTGAATAATCCCATTATCAGCCAAATACTTCTGAAATTGGTGTTCCTTATACTCGTTGCCATTATCACTTCTCAAAACCTTGAGATTAGCCTGGAACTGAGTTTGGACCATTCTATGGAAATGCTGAAAACAGGTAAAAACTTGCCTCTTAGTGTGCATAAGATAAACCCATGTATGCCTAGAATGACAATCAATAAAAGAAACAAACCAACGATGACCAGAGAGGGAGGTTTTACGACTAGGGCCCCAAACATCAGAATGCACCATTTGAAATAGTGAAGAACTCCTTTTATTTGAAACCGAATAAGTAGAACGTGTCTGTTTGGCCAGAACATAAGCCTCACAAAAAAAAATCGGTCTTATCGCATGATTTGACCAAAGTAGGAAATAAAGATGCTAATATTCCTAATAGAGGGTGAGCTAATCTAGAGTGCCACTGGTAAATTTCAGAAGAGACTAAGGAGTTCTAATGTAGAGATGGTAACAGTGGTGCAGTGAGACGACCATCATCAAGCAGGTACAAGCCACCATGCACTTTACCCAATCCAATTGTCTTCCCAGAGGCCAAGTCCTAAAACACACAATGGGAAGGAAAAAAATGTCACTTTACAGTTAAGATCACGAGTAAGACTACTAATAGAAAGAAGGTTACTAGTAAAATTAGGAATATGTAAAACTGAAAACAAAGTAAGGGAGGAAGTGCAGTTGATCATTCCTTTTCCAGATATGGAGGAAAGGGAACCATCAACTACTTTGACCTTGTCTTTCCCAGAAGTGGGAGAATACCAATAGAACAGGCTAGAGGAGCCGGTCATGTGATCCGTAGCCCCAGAATCTATGATCCAAGGATGAGAAACTATAGAAGCACAATGACCACCAAATGGAATACCTGACCAGGCAAAGTGTGAACCTGAAGGAGCAGAAGAGGTGGCAGGAGTTGATGTAGTAGAGGCAACATCAGCGGAAGACCTTAGCAGTCGTAGGAAAGCCTGTGGATCATCC
This sequence comes from Telopea speciosissima, assembly GCF_018873765.1. NCBI lineage: Eukaryota > Viridiplantae > Streptophyta > Magnoliopsida > Proteales > Proteaceae > Telopea > Telopea speciosissima. The sequence continues at coordinate 13,374,533 of NC_057926.1, forward strand.
TGGGATAGGCCAGTGTCAGTAGCCAGGGCTGTAGGAACAGATTCAGAGTGGTTTGCCTTATTTTTTTATCTTTTTCTTGGCAGCCCATTTAGCCTCAAAGTCAGCTGGCTTCCCATGAAGTTTCCAGCACTTCTCTTTGGTGTGGTAAGGCTTGTAACAATGCTCACAAGTAACAGTCCCTGTAGTAGAATCACCAAGAGAAACATGTCCGATAGGGGCAGGAGTAGCTTGGGCAGCAGACTGGAGGGCTGATCTGTCAGTAACAGGAGGGTGGAGCATAGCAGCCCGATGGTTCTCTTCAGAGGTGACCAAAGCATAGGATTGTTCAAGTGTGGGAAAAGGGGAATGACCCAATACCTAAACACGAATCTGGTCATACTCCATGTTCAAACCAGCCAAAAAATCATAGACCCTGGTTTTGCCCAGACGTTTCTTATATGTAGTGATATCAACAGCTGTAGTGGAATGGTAATCAGATGGTCCAATTGCTGCCAGAGACTATACAAAGTAGCATAGTATTTGGAGACAGATAACTCCCCCTGAGTAGTATTATTGGCCTTCTTCCGGAGCTCATACACCTGTGCATCATTACCGAGCTGTCCATATGTCTCCTTGCAAGCAGACCAAATTTGATGGGCTGTATCAAGGAGAAGAAAACTATCGGCAAGGTCTGAGTGCATTGAGCCAATCAAATAGGACATAAGTACACCATTGTTGGAGATCCACCTGGTCAGAGAAGGGCCAGCTTCAACTGGCATGACAGTGGTGCCATCAATATGGCCAGTAAGCCCACGGCTGGCAATGGCAAAGTAGGCAGAGCGAGACCATATCAGGTAATTGCTCCCATCCAATTAGATAGGATTAGGGAGAAGAACACGGGTATGATTCCTACTATACCCATTGTCAGTAGAAGTTCCATTAGAAATCTCAGATTCAGCCATAAGTGCAACAGAACAAATCAAATCGCGGAGAAGGCTGTGGTAACAAGAAACACAAGATATCCTCCAAATTAAAGGCTGAAAATTGGAGGAGAATCCCCTTTCAATGTCACAAGATGTGTCTCCAAAAATCAGCAGCAGCAGACAACTGTAGCCCCTATACCGATTTTTTCAGGGTTTTGAAAAAAACCCTACTAGGCTGAAATCGATATAGGGAACAATCGGGCCAAAAAATGAATATTTGAGGCTCAAATTTGGGGCATATGTGTAATTATAAGTGGTGAACCAACCTTCAAAAAACCAGCACCAACAGAGGCTCAAAACACTGAGATCGATTTTTTCAGGGTTTTGAAAAAAACCTTGATTTTGTTGAGATTGATGTAGGGAGAGAAACCTGCAAAAACAGCACTGGATTGAGCTGAAACTTGGCTCGAGTGTGGGTCTAGAAGAGACTAAGCACCCTTCCGAGGCTAAGCACCCCTCCGAATATCAGCCACAACAGAGGACAGCAGTCCCTAGATCGATATTTGTCAGGGTTTTGAAAAACAACCCTGTTTTTGGAGAAATCGATCTAGGGGGTCTTCAAAAAATCAACAAAGAAACTTGCTGCAGTTCTTGATCTTCAATAAGGGAGATTGATTCCTTACAGTGGAGGTGGAATCAATCAAATATGGGAAGCTTCAAATATCGCAGCCAAGGTGTTGTTGATATGGAAACTTATCTAATCATGGAATGAGGTGAGAAAGGGCAGCAGCTGGATCTATGGATCACCTCATCAGTGCTGCCCTATTGAAGAATAGAAAACAAAAGAAGAAAAGAGAGAAGAGAAGAGGAGATCGAGAGAGAGAGAGAGAAGAGAAAGAAAGAGCTGAAAATAGAAGGTAGAGGACCCTTATTCAAAACCTGCTCTGATACCATGTTAACAGATTTAGAATTATAGTATGGCTTGGATGAATAATGATCATCCCAAGCTTCTTTATGTATATCAATGAGACTAGAGAATAAAAGTACAAACAAGCAATGTGGGACTAAAGCCCCACATAATAGAAGCATACAAACATAAGAAAAGGGGTCTAAAATACCCCTACGGTTCTAACAATTTCCTTGGGAGATCAATTTTTTTTTGTGAAGATTGAAGCTCTGGTGTGCTCTGTTTTTCTAGAAATCGATTAAGACTGTGGACCTGCTTGCAGCCTTGGGTGTATGAAGACTTAATCAGAGTGACTGATTGGATTATATATATATATTTTTCTGGTTGAAGGCCTGATAAATCAGACTGTTCTCTCCTTTTGAAGAAGTCGATTTCACTCAGATTTTCTGAGTTCCTGGCTATCGAATTCTGTTGCTGAAAATTGATGGCTGCTGTTGAGGTTGTGCTCCTGGAAGGATATTATACTGCTGCTGGATCTTATTTTGTCTAGAGTTACTGCTTCTAATCTTCCTCCAGGTGTTATCTTCTCTTCTTACAATTTTTTTTTACAAAATCCCTAATCGAGTGTGCTGGTTTTTGCCTGGTTTTTGGTTGCTGGTTCATTGTTCCTGCTATCCTTCGTTCTTTATTTGATATTGCTGCTACTGTGTACGCATTGTGGGTGAAAATAAGTCTGTCTCCTCTACTACTGCCCCAGCTCCTACTGACAATGTGAATATGACCATTACGTCCATCAAACTCAAGGGTAATTCAAATTACCTGTTATGGGCACAAGCTGTGCGTGTGTATATCATGGCCAGAGACAAACTAAAATACATTACATCTGATCCACCTGCTTCTAGTGATAGTGGATACAGTGAGTGGCAAAAGGAGGATGCCATCACTATCATCTGGTTATGGAACAGCATGGAACCTGATTTAGCAGCCAATGTTATGTTCCATACAATGGCCAAAGGTGTTTGGGACGATTTAAAGGATACTTATTCTCAAGAGAAAAATATGAACCGTGTCTATGATCTATATGAAAAATTATCTCAGCTTCAACAGTCTACTAAATCACTTCAAGAGTACTACAGTTCCTTCAAAGGGTTGGTGGAGGAGTTGAATGTTTTTCAGCCTCTCACCATTGACATTGAGAAGCTAAAATCTCAGTGTAATGAGTTCTTTGTATTTAATCTTTGTATTTAAGTTTCTGGCTGGGTTGAATTCTGATTTGAAGGCTGTGAAGGGTCACTTGCTGGTGAAACAGTGCCCACACTTGCTGACACTTTTCCCGTCTTCAGCGCATTGCTGGTCCTACTAAGGTTGACTCCTCTCCCAAGGATAATTCTGCTTTTATTTCTACCCGTGGCGGTGGCATAGGCCGTGGTGCAGGGGGAGGTGGTGGTGGTGGTGGTCATGGTACTGGAAGCCAACCTGGTGATCGCTCCAATAAGAGATGTACACATTATGGTAAATCTGGTCATATGGTTGATTATTGTTGGGATAAGCATGGTAAGCCAGATTGGGCAACCCAATCAGCCAATCATGCAGTATCTGTTAGGAGTACTGATTGTGTACCTACTGGTGATTCTCGACCTGGTCAGACTACTGGTGGCAACTCATCTACCTTTACTAACCGTGATGATCTCTCTCAAATATTATGGCGGTTACAAAGTCTCGAGGCATCCAGTGGCACATCCTCTGGACCTTCCTCTTCATCTGCTACCTTAGCTCATGTAGGTACATCCGCCTTCTTCTCCCTGGATAATTGACTCTGGGGCTTCTTCTCATTTGACTGGTGAGTCTACCTTATTTACTTCTTTTTCCAATACCTCATAGCCTTCATCTGTTATATTAGCTAATGGGTCTGCTCCCCCTGTTACTGGTTCTGGTACAGTTACTCCAACCTCCTCCATTAGTCCTTCCTCTATATTACATGTTCCCCAATTTCCTTTAAGTCTTCTCTCTGTTAGTCAACTTACTAAGGCCTTACATTATTTTGTAACTTTCTTTCCCACTCATTGTGTTTTTCAGAATCTTCACACGAGGACGACGATTGGTGGAGGGAGTGAAAAGGATGGACTGTATTATCTCACCAGTGGTCCCGCTACTTCTTCTATTGCTACTGCTGCATCTATTAGTGGGGTGACTCCTTTCCAGTGGCATGTTGGTTAGGTCATTTGTCTTAGCTAGGTTATATTGTTATTTCCGTCTTTTCACTCTGTGTCTAGGTTAGAGTGTGAAGCTTGCAAGTTAGGAAAACACCACTGTGTGTCTTTTCCTTCTTGTTCTGTGGCTCGTACTTCGTCCTTATTTGCTTTAGTCCATTCGGACATTTGGGGTCCATGTTGTGTCAAAATAACTGAGGTTTTTGTATTTTATCACCTTTGTGGACGACTATTCTCGTCTTTATTTTTTGGTAAATAAAAAATTATATTACCAAAGCCCGAGAAGGGCGAGATGCAAAGGAGGGGGAGAATATACAAAGGGGGGAAAAAAGGGGGTGGGAGAGAGACAGAACCTGGTCCGAATTAAGGGGGGGTATGGGGACATAAAAGAGCACTATCTAAACCCCAGGATACAACAATATGCTTGTTCCTTGGGGAATCCAAAAAAGCCTTAAGAGGCAGAAAACTAAGCTTAGAGGAGACATCCCAAAAGATGACTTTCCAAATCAAGTCGAAAGAGCGAGAGTTGGAGGTTCATCTCCTAAGGTTCCTCTCCATCCCAATGTGATAAAGAGTAGCGCCAAACACAAGCTTGCCAATAGTATCGCAGATCGTGTAGCCAGGGTAAGTCATGACCAACCATTGTCACACCCCGTCCCGGTTTATAAGCGCCATATGTGACTGGATGTCTCAGACATCCAACCTACCCACCAGGATCGCAAGTGCAGTACTCTATTCGCAATTTCATTCACAATAATCAGAATTTAAATGCAGCGGAAGCAATTAAATAAGACAATAAGACAGTAATAAAGAAGAACTAGTGATAATAGTTATATTTATATAAACATTTATATACAAGTGAGTTACATTGGTGATTCACAAAAGAGTAACTCAAAGGCCCAAAAAGACTATAATCTATAGCTACTACAAAAGTGTTATATCAAAAAGGGAAGAAAGAGCCTGATCATTTTGGAGGATCAGGAGAACGCGCAGGCATCACAAGAACACGAAGCATCGTGCTCAACCAAGATAAGAGTATCAGCTCCATGAGCAGCAGAAGAGTCCTGAGAAGGACGAATCCCCACAGGAACACTAGCAGCAACGAGAGTAGCTTCATCTGTAAGAAAAATAAGGATATCCACGGGGGTGAGCTCTCCACTGAGCCCAGTAAGGGAATGCATGCAAACAAACACAATAATTTATGATGCATGTCCTAATCTAGCATGCTCCTAACATGGATACTAAGTCTCATGAGGTATAAGTACTACTGTGATAGATGCTAACCTCGGTCCCGGAAACACATACATCGGTCACCCAAGTGAAACCATTCTACCACGGTGAGGACCCACCAGTTCGGCATGTCACCAAGCAGCCCAACTAGCCAGACCCCGAAAGACCAACCCTACTGTTTATTCCCACAGCGGAATACACACGCTAACATGGGACAGTGAATGGTACCCCGGCATTATCCTTCGGCTGTACCACGGGTTGTCCAACACCTCTTCCCCTGTTGGTAAGGGACGTAGTACTGGGTAATGATATACAACCTAGCCCAGTGCAATCTATTCATGATAGCACATGTATGGATAACTGAATTATAAAAAGTACCATACTTCACCATCAATAAAATTCACAATAACAGTAAATATCATGCAATGTAAGATGCCAATGCAGCCTACTTCACATGGAGTCTAATGCAAAGAAAAATAAAGCTATTAAACTACATGAATGAGTATAGTATTGATGATGCATGATATGGCACATTTAACAAGTAGCAATTAAGATAACAAACACGCAAAAATTAGCTCAAATTCCGTTACCTGCAGTGTTAGGCTAGCCTAGGCAACAAGATCTCAGCAGGACAGACAACAACAGGAGAAAAGCAGCAGAGATAGGCCTAGAACAATAGGAAACAGCAGGAATTAGGGTCTAGTATAGGTCTGGGACAGTACCCAACCATTGGAGGGCAAAATGGGCATAAAAGGGGTGAACCAGATTCAAGCCCAAGTTAAACCGGTCGACCGGTTCAAACCCTGGTTCTGCATCTGGTTCAAGTCTAAAAATTGGGGCTTTTCTTTGTGCTTCATGGATCTTGACATGCAATCTTCCAACTTCATGTTTTCACCTAATTCTAAGGTGGGTCAGCTTATGTAGTTATTCAATTTCTATAATTAACCTAAATTAGGGAATTTTAATTATAGATTTCAAATTGGTGAATTAGGGTTTTAAAATTTGGTTCCTAGAACCAGAATTGAACACAATTGGAGGGACTGCTATGACTTTCAGGTGCAAATGAGTGAAAATTGACCTAAATCAGTCTCAGAGACACTAAATCTTCATTATCACAGCTTGGTTATGAGGCTTTAATGGCAGCCAGCAGCTTAGGCTGCAATTAGAGAGGTTTTAGAGAAGAAATTAGGGAAGAATAGATAGGAGCAGCAAGGATTGAAGCTTACCTATGTGTGCAGTAGCAGGGTTGAAGATACAGCTTTGAATTTCTGCTCCAAGCCCTCTAATGGAGATTTCTAGGCTCCCAAAACAAAGCCAGGTTCGAACTTCCCAAGGCAAGTCTTCTTCTCCCTTCTTCCCTTCTCTTTTCTCTATTTCCTCTCCAATTTCTAAGTCTATTTCTCGGTTCTCTTAGATAGGAATGAGTAAATAGTGAAAAGGGAATGGTATTTATAGTGCTTAAGTCATTAAGGGCAATCTGGTCATTTTAAGTAAAATCAGTTTTAAACTGATTTCTAAAACAGTTTCTAACCAGAATTTTGTATTTATTAATCTATTCTAACCATAGAGTGACGTCATACGACATCAGGGAAAATCCGAATACGGGTAAATGTTAGGAACAGGATTCCCCACTGGGGACGTGGGTCCTGCAGAAGCAATTTGACTAAAATGCCCCTCTAATTCTATATGGTCGTACAAAACATCATATACATACTTTTAAATTATACTTACAATAGTTCTAATCAAGGGAGAGCTTCTGCATAACCTCTAGGCAGCAAATCCGACACAGGTAACTCCGGTGCAGGGTTCCATCGGGGTCTTCTGACTCCAGAAGGGCAAGCTGGGAAGAATCCCTGGAATCCTCCATAGGTATGTCGAGTATTTCATCTGTGTTCTCGACCGATCCAGCCTATAGCATCGATGCCAACATAGACTCAGAGCTGGAACCTGAGATCACACAAGTTCCAAAAAAAATATAAATTTATTGCGGATTTCATAGCCATAGCCACTCTCGAGCGAAGGGAAGGTGTCTCCTCCTGCAAGGCCAGATAAGTGAAAGGGTTTTTTTCCAAATGGTAGAGGTAAAGGGGCAAGCGCAAAAAAGGTGGTCGATGTCTTCAGAATCATTCCAACAGAAAATGCTAGAAAGGGGGACAGGGATTCTTCGGTGAGAGAGGAAGGCTTGGGTTAGGAGGCAAAGGTTAAGGGTTTTCCAAGCAAGGAAGCCATGTCAAGGGATGTGACCTTTGAAGCAGACTAACTTGTGCCATAGGACAATAGGGGCTTGGGATCCAACTAGGTTCCAGACTGATCTAAAGCAGAAGAGGCCGTTAGTGGTGGGGAGCCAAATAACCTTGTCCGCATGAGTAGGGGGGGATAGGGGGAGGGGGGAGGGGGGAGGGAATTCCAGATCAGGGAGAGGGAGAGGGGGAGAGGGGAGGGGGGACCAAGATCCGTGAGAGATGATGGAGGAAAGGGGGGCAGACTTGGGAATGCCGGAGGAGTAAATTGCTCTAGCTCCAAAGAAGTTGTGGAGAACACCATTGGGGTGCCAGGGGTCGAGCCAAAGGGAGATGGAGGACCCATTAGTGATAGAAGAGGAAATGGCTCTAAGAGCCAAAGGGCGGAGAAGGATCTTGCGCTAGATCCAAGAGGAATCCGCAGGGATGGAGACTATCTAAATGGAGTCATTTTTTAGGAAGTGGTAGTAAACCCAAAACCCAAATGGAGTCATGCTTAGAGGAGATTTTCCAAATAAGCTTCAAAATACCCGTGGTATTGGAGTCACGGATTCGGCGGATGCCAAGGCCTCCTTCAGATTTTAGGTGGCAGATGGATTTCCAGCTGACTGGGTGGAGGAATCTAGAGGATTCTTTCGCTTTCCAGAGGAAAGCACAAAAAAGGGATTCCATAGCTTTGATGGTAGCGTTAGGAAGGGCAAAGATGCCGCACCAATAGATGTAAGAAGATTGGAGCACCGATCTAATGCATTCGAGCCTACCAGCATAGGATAGAAGTCTACCCTTCCAGATGCCACACTATTCTCGTCTTACCTGGCTGTATCTTTTGAAGGACCGTTCTGAGTTCTTATCTGTATTCAAAGAATTTTATAATGAAATAAAAACTCAGTTCGGTGCTTCTATTAAGGTTTTTCGTTCTGACAATGCATTAGAATATGTCCAAAGTGATGTTTCTGCTTTTTGTGTTGACCGTGGCCTAATTTATCAGATTAGTTGTTCTTATACCCCACAACAAAACAGGGGCAGGCACCTTCTTGAGGTAGCTTATGCTGTAATGTTTCATATGCATGTTCCAAAGCACTTTTGGTATGACGGAGTGTTAACTGCTTGTTATTTGATTAACCGCATGCTTTCTCCCATTCTTGGGAATAAATCCCCCTTATTGATTGTTTTTCTGGGATCTCTTGTGTTTTCTTTGTCGCCACGTGTTTTTGGGTGTGTTTGCTTTGTTCATAACTTACATGACTCTAGTGACAAGTTTGCCCCTAGGTCTACCAAGTGTGTCTTCTTAAATGGTGATTCTTTCTTTCTGTCACACCATTTTGTTGTGGGGTGTCGACACAAGAAGATTGATGAATAATGTCATTTTGAACCATAAAAGTAGTGAAGGGATCAGAAAAGTATTCTTTAGCATTATCACTACAAAGAATACACAAAGGAATACTAAATTGAGTCTTAACTTGATTCATAAAAGCACAAAAGTTAGAGAACAACTTTGAACGATTCTTCATTAAATAAACTCATGTAACTATGGAATAGTCATCAACAAAAGTAACAAAATAACGGAAGCCCAATTTAGAAACAACCGTACAAGGACCCCATAAATTTGAATAAACTAAAGCAAATGGTTGATTAGACCGTTGATTGACTCTAGGGGGATAGCTTACATGGTTAAGCTTACCAAACTGACAGGAATCACAATTTAAACTAAAAATAGACTGAAAAAGAGAATCTAAAAGCCTTAAGCTCGATGGATGACCCAAACGACAATGGACTTGGTAAGGTAATGCCACACTTGAACATGCCACAGACGAAGTATCCTCAAGTACGTATAACCCCGCCCCCTAATTCACGACCTCTACCAATCGTGTTCTTCGACGTAAGGTCTTGAAAGGCATACGAAATCAAAGAAAAAGGTTATAGAACAATTATAAATTTTGGTAAACTTATTAACAGAGAAAAGGTTAAAAGGAAACTCAGGCAAATAAAGAATAGAAGATAAGGATAAAGGAGTGGCATGAACAGTGCCTATACTAGCTTAAGCTAAAGAACCATCAGCTATGGTAACACTAGAGGACGATACATGAAAGGAGGAAAATATACCTGAGACCCTAGTCATATGGTCCGATGCACCTGAATCAGTGATCCAGGGACGGGAAGCAGTCAAAAGACATGCAGTGGCATTGCTTGTCTGAACAAATGTAGCAGTAGATGGCTGGGAAGACTGAAAAATCTGAAATTGGGCAAAGCGTGCATAATCCTCATCAGACATGTTAACAGTCTTACCCTCAGATTGGAGAGATGATGTAGCAGGAGAATCTGTAATGGCAGCAGAAAACTGTTGTTGTGGTGGTTTGCCATGAAGTTTCCAACAAAAGCGTTGGATATGTCCTGTATGACCACAATGATGACAAATCTTCACCAATCCTGAAGAATCTGAACCAATCTGAGTACTAGAAGTAGGAGCTTTGCCAACTATAGGGCTTTGCCAGAACCAACCCCACGGCCACAACTACCACTAGTCCCTGTCGCACTACTAGGCCCACAATTAGGTGTAAAAGAGGCCAAAGCTCAATTATCCACAACAATGGAATCATGAGAAGTCTCATGAGATACTTGTAGAACTTATGTAAAAGTATCTGAAAGTGTGGCTACCTTATCACCACCAAGTATCTGGGAACGAACAAATTCCTTCCCAAGACCACCCAAAAATCTCATTACTGCGGGTTGCTCTCTCTGGTTCTGCATCTGTTGCACACCAGAAGTGATAGGAAGTAGGGAATTCAGCTCCTCATACATCCTCTTAAATCAACAAAGCTCTGTAAAATTCCTAAGACAACTCATAGATATGAGACAAGTTGTTCTTCTCAGAATACTAAACATTTAGATAATCTCATAACTCCCTAACTGTATCAGTATGAGTCACCAAATCAACAATTTGATTTTCCATAGAGTTCAACAACTGTCCCAAAATACGTGCATCAATGGTATCCCATGATGCATCATTAGCAGGCTTAGTCTCGGTCAAATGGTCCTGTTTGTCACGACCAATCAACACCAACTTGACAATCTATGAAAAGCCATATCAATGCAAAATGATATTAGTAAGTTCATTCACAAAGTGGCGTCCACAGGGATCTCTTGACACAAAGTTCATTCATTGGTCGATGTCCTCTCCCCTTGTATCTCCCCTGCCGGCCTTCCTACAGGCCTGATCCTCTCCTCTGGTACGCGAACTTGATTTTCCGGCAGCCTTTTCTTGGCTTGCTCTTCTTCCCTCTCCTGCATTATGGCCCTGTCTCCTTGTCCCCACTCCTCCATTTCCCCGTACCCACCTGCTCCAGCTTCATGGAGCTCTCTTGTCGCTGGCAATTCATCCTCTCGCTCTGATGGTCTTCAGCTTCGCTTTGTTCCCCCTGTTTTCGTTGGCTCTGCGAAAGTAGCCATGTGTGCTCCTGATCTTCTGGAATCCGAGGCAAAATTGTGGGAAGATTGCCTCGTTGGTAACTTCCTTGGTCGTCGTCCCCCTTTTCATGTTGTCAAGCTCTCTCTCTCCAAACAGTGGCGTCCACAGGGATCTCTTGCCACTTACCTGTTGGACAATGGTTTTTTCATCTTCAAGTTCTCCTCTTCGCTTGACAAGATGCGTGCCCTCGAAGGTAGCCCTTGGTAAGTAGGGAAGATGCCGATTTTCTTACGCCAAGGGGACCGTCAGCTTCAGCTCCGGCGTGTTGACCTTTCCTCTATCCCTCTGTGGGTTACACTTCCAGGGTTACCTCTGCACTACTGGTTCACGGATGGCCTTAGCACTGTTGGCTCTGTGTTGGGAAAGCCTCTTTTCTCTGATTTGAGGACCAGGCGCAAGGATTGACTTGCTTTTGCGCGCATCTGCGTTGAGGTCTCGGCGGCAAACCCCCTGCCCTCCTTTATCGTTGTCAACGAAGGGGATGATTTTTCCTTTGAGCAGGAGGTACACTTCCACTGGAAGCCCCCTCAGTGCCTGACTTGCAAGGTCTTCGGGCACGACTCCCACCTCTGCTCTCCTTTGGAAAAGCCCTGTGATGCTCTTGATCCCTCGGCGAAAGAAGTACCCACCGGCAATGGTGGCCCTGGCCCCACCCCCTGCGATCGAACACCTGTTGTTGCCGCTGTTGCTCGATCTCCCGCCCGTGGTAGATCTCGGCTCCGTTACCGGAATCAGCGTTGGAAGAAGAAGACTTGGCCGAAAAGTACCATTGTCCAGTCGCTTTCGCAGGAGCAGCGTTGGTCTGATGCTCAGAACCGTGTCAGTCTGCTTTCCGCCGAAGACGCAGAGGGTACAGAGCCTCTCTCTTGCCCTGAGAAGCCCCAGTTTGCAGTATTATCTCGGAGCAGATCTCGTATGACAGAGGGCTTCTCTTCTGATCTTTCCTCTTCTGGCTCTGAAGCTGTTGCTCCTCCCCCCAATGCTTCATGCGCTCTCAAATCCTGTACTGATCCTTTGAGCTCTTCTGTCTGTGCTTTTGAGCCTTCGTCAACTTCAAAAGCCTGTGCCCTGGAGTCTTTGTCTGCTAGCGATGCAAACCCCCTTTTGGCTTCAGCGAACCTTTTGAACCCTCTCGTCGAGACTTCTTCTGGCCTTGACTTGGTGGGCCCCCCCTCTCTTGTCCCTTATCCAGCGGTTCCCAGAACTGGCCTCTCCCCTTTGCTTCCTTCCGGGTCGGGTTTAGCCCCCTCTCACCCTTCCGAATTTTTACCCAGGTCTTCTCGTGGGTCAGGTCAAGCTCTTTCGCCCTTTACCCAAATTCTACCCAATTTCTCCTTTCGGTCGGGCCCTCTCTCTCTTCTTGGACCTTTTCCAACCCAATCTGTTCCTTCGTCTTCTTCACCCGATAGGCCTGTAGCTGCCGCCGCTGATCCCTGTGTGTCTCCCCTGCACCCTCCTCTTGCAGATGCCACCCCCCTCCTTCGTAGCTCGTACCGGCGCCATCACCATAGCAAAACCAGGTCTCCGGCTGTTCTGACCAGGCTCCTTGAGTCTTCGCTGCCTCTCCTCCCCCTTGCTCAATGATCCATGGCATCATTTGGAACACTAGAGGGCTCAACTCTCCCTCTAAGCAATCCATTGTTCGCTCTCGTATTCGTTCCACTCATTCTTGTTTTCGCTGCCTTCTTGAAACTCATATCAAAGAGCCTAATTCGACCAAAATTCTCAGCACTATTGCCCCGGGTTGGTCGATTCTTTCAAACTACTCTCATCACACCAACGGCCGTATTTGGATTTTATGGGACCCCTGCAGAATCTCCATCTCCCTCTCTTCGCCTCCTCTCGGTTCATGCACGCCATGTTCTCTCGATTGCCAGGCCATTTTTCCTTTTTCTGATTGTGGTTTATGCTCTTAAGCGCCTGCGATAGGATTGTCCTCTGGGCTGATCTCAGGTCTATTGCTTCCTAGATTGGTGCTCAGCCTTGGGGGTTAGGAGGGGATTTCAACATTATCAGGTTCAGCCATGAAAAGCAGGGTGGGGACCATATGGTCTTGGAGGCTATGAATTCCTTTAATGATTGCATTGATGATTTGGGGGCAGATGACCTCAGATGGACAGGCTTTCCACTCACTTAAAGCAACAAGAGGCCTGGAAGCAATCGCATTCGCGTAAGCTGGACAGAATGCTTGTCAATGAAGAGTGGCTGGCAGCCTTCCCTTCCTCTCAGGCCTCTTTTGATAACCCAGACATCTCAGATCATTCCCCCATCTCCTTAGCCATTCAGCCTTTCACCTCTTTTGGCCCTAAACCCTTCAAGTACTTTGACATGTGGTCCTCTCACCCAAACTTCCTTTCTGTTGTGCAAGATGCCTGGAATAAGCCTGTTTTTGCCTTTTCTGCTCCTCTAATTGCTTTCTCTAGGAAACTCAAAAATGTTAAGGCTGCTCTTAAAGATTGGAACATCAAAGTTTTTGGCAACATTTCTCATCAAGTCCTGGAGTGTAAGGAAAGGCTTGCTGCCATACAGGCTAGTCTACAGTCTGATCTTCTTAATGCTTCCTTGGCCATTGAAGAGAAAGAAGTCTCCTCTCAGCTCTCCTCCTTGCTGGCTAGGGAAGAAAGTTTTCTTAAGCAAAAATCTAGGATCACTTGGCTGGATTTGGGAGATTCAAACACGGCCTACTTCCATCGATCGGTGAAAGCTAGGCTTAACACAAACTCCATTATTCAGCTCGCCCGGCCGGATGGATCCTTAGTCAACTCTGTGAAAGATATTAAAGATTTGACAGTTCAGCACTTCCAGAGCATCTTTTCTAGTCCTCAGGAGAGTCTTGCCCCCATTCCGGACCAGTTGCTCAACAAGTTTATTGGCCAGGCCTCCCTTGATTCTTTGAGTTCTATTCCTAAAGAAGAGGAAATTGTGGAAGCTATTCACTCTCTCAAGGTCAATGGTGCTCCGGGCCCGGATGGCTTTAGCATGGGGTTTTTCTGCGCCGCTTGGAATATCATCAAATCTGATCTTGTAGTTGCCATCGAAAGCTTCTTCCTAAATCCTAGTCAAATTACTGGGATCAACAATACTTTTCTTTGCCTCATCCCCAAAAAGGAAGGTGCTATTGCCATGAATGATTTTAGGCCCATTGCCCTTTGCAATCTCCTCTACAAGTTCATAGCAAAGATTCTTGCTCGTAGGCTCAAAGGTGTTGTGGATGGCTTGGTCAGTGACAACCAAACAGCCTTCATCCCTGGTAGGAATATCTCGGACAACATCCTTTTATGCAATGATTTAATTCGAGGGTTTGATCGGAAAAATCACTCTCCCTCCTTCCTCTTGAAGATTGACATTCACAAGGCCTTTGACTCTCTAAGGTGGGAATTTATTACTCAGGTGATGACTAAGATGGGATTCCCTCTGCCTTTTGTAAATTGGGTTAGCTCTTGCATTTCTTCCCCCAAGTTCTCGGTTCTGGTCAATGGTAGCCCAGCGGGTTATTTTGGTGCTTCTGTGGGGATTCGCCAAGGCTGCCCTCTATCTCCCTACCTGTTCACCTTGGCTTTGGAAGTCCTATCCAGAGAGATTCAGATTTGTACTGATCAGCAGATTATTTTGCCAATGCCCAAGTGTAAAGCCATTAAGCTCACTCATCTGGCCTTTGCAAACGATCTGATGATATTCTCAAAGGCCACAGTCACCTCTCTTCAGTGCATTTTAAGTTGCCTTCAGCATTTCCATGAGCGCTCGGGTCTCCGCATCAACCCCTCAAAGTCTCTTATATTTTTGGCTGGAGTCTCAGAGGTTCTGAAAACAGCTCTTCTTGCCAGATCTGGCTTCCTAGAGGGCAAGCTTCCAGTCAAGTACTTGGGTATTCCTCTGATCCCGGCCAGGCTTACTGCTCACCATTGCACTCCTATGCTTGATTTGATCAGGAAAAGGCTTCAACTTTGGAAAAGCAAACTTCTCTCCTATGCAGGCAGGTTAATCCTTATCAAATCAGTATTGGAGTCATCTTATATCTATTGGTCTGGGATTTATGGGCTACCTCAGGCCACCATCAAGTCCTTGGAAACTCTCATGGCCTCCTTTCTCTGGAAGGGCAATGATTCCTCTAGATTTCTCCATCCCCTAAGCTGGGCCGCTGTGTGTCTCCCTAAGACGGAAGGTAAGCTGGGCATCCGAAGAATCAAAGAGGTGAACACTGCGGGTATCATCAAGCTTATTTGGAAGATTGCTTCCAAGAAGAAAAGCATCTGGGTTAACTGGATTTATTCGGGTCCTCTTCGAAATGACTCTATCTGGACAGCTTCCCCTTCCTCTGATGCTTCTTGGGTCTAGCGCAAAATTCTTGCTAGCCGACACCTTGTGCTTCGGGTCATTCGGTCCCAGGTTGGTGATGGTCTCTCCACTTACCTTTGGCTGGACAATTGGCACCCTTCGGGGATTCTTCTCCATCAGCTCACTCCCCGCTCCATTTATGCAATGGGTCTTCACAGGCTATCTTTGGTTGCTGATATTCTTGATCAGAATGGCTGGGCTCCCCCACCCTTTGGCAACTCTCTTAGCCTTATTTGGAGTGAGCTCCCCTCCATTCCAAGAAGGCCTACTGCCCGAGGAGATTGTGTTCTTTGGATAACAAACAGATCTGGTCTCTTCTCTTCTAAGGAAGCTTGGAACTACATTTGTTTGAAAGGCCAGCTGGTACCTTGGCGCAAGCTTCTTTGGTTCAAGCACCACATTCCTCGCCACTGTTTTACAATTTGGAGGGTTTTCAACAACTGTCTCCCAACCCAGGCTTTTCTTCGAAGCCGCCAGATCCAAGTCTCTTCTGCTTGCTGCCTATGCTGGAACAATGTTGAAGACTTGAGTCATCTTTTCTTTGAGTGCCCTACCGCTGCTGCTATTTGGAAAGGCATCCTTCTCAAGTGCTGGCCGGTCCATAGAAGAATTCTCCCCTTCTCTAGAGAGTGGATTTGGGTTGATATGACCTTCGCTGGCTACTCTATTTGTGATGTGGTAGGGAGGCTGGCTTTCTGTGCCACTATCAACCATATTTGGATGGAGCGTAATATCAGGAAATGGACCTCCAATTCTCGTCCTTACCAAAAGATTTGGGATTCCATTTCCTTTGAGATTAAAGCAAAGTTATCTCTTGCCCCCCCCCTCTAGTTGTGTAGACTCCCCAAGGAACAGGCTCATTGTTGACTCCTGGGGCCTCTCTAATGTTTCTCTTGTTTCTTCAGCCTCTCCTAGCTAAGGCTTTGGTTGTTTGTGTTTTTCTTGCCCCTAGGGGCCCTCTGTAATTCTTTTCTTCTCTTCGGTAATGATATTATTTATTCACCCAAAAAAAAAACTTGACAATCTTCTTCCATTGTTGAAAGTTGGTGATTCCTTCTAACTTCTTCTTAGTAATACGGTTGGATGACGAAGACACAACCTCACTAACGATATTCTTTGATGGTTCAGACATTTCAATAATGACAAAATCGAATGAAGTTACAATATGTACCAAGGATCTAGAGAAATAGCCAAAACCCTGAAAAAGTCGATCTCAACACCAAAACCCTAAAAAGTTGATTTCAAAACCCTGAGAGTTGATGCTCGATCTCAAGACCCTGAAGCAAGCTTGATTTCCTCCTTGTGAGTCAATCTCCAACTATTTTGCTGAAAAATCGATCTCCAATACCCTGATAAAAATCGATTTCAAATCCTTGCTGCAAAAGTCGATCCAAAACCCTGACAAAAGTCGATATCCAATTCTAACCCAAAAAATTAATCCAAAAACTTGATAATACTTGATTTCTAAGCTCTTGAATGCATTCTTCACTCCATAAATCAATCACCACCAGCAAAGGAGACCTAGTTCTCATTCTTCAATCATGAACTAGTCTCTAAACAGTCCTAAAATACAACATAGGGTGTTGTACCCCTTTCAAATAAAAACTGGCGAAACTCTCAAAACTCGAACTGAGATGAATCAATCAATGATGATTGAAACCTTGAAAGGGAGGAGACAAGGTACTAGGAAAGTTGTAGCAGTCCCTAGAGATCTTGCTCTGATACCATTTAAGTAATAATAAAAGAGAAAAGAAGAAGAGGAAGAGAAGAAAGAGGTGAGCAGTGAGAACCGATGTGTTTGTGTAACCCTTGGGAGTTTTCCACCTTGTGTTGGAGCTCCCACTTCATTCAATATATATTCACTTAAAGGACACAATAAGGAAATAAGAAAGAAACAAATAAAACATAATACCCAAACTACCCTTGACAAACCGAGACACTTAACAGTCTCTACTAACAGTTTACAATGCAGCTGTTAATTAGATGATGTTCTTTTATGAGTTTATCTTGAATGAGAATTAATAGAGAGATGTTACCTGAGAAGATTTTCGATTTTCTCCTATATATTATGAAGTATAAAACTGGATATAGGTTTTTTGGAAAAAAAAACTGCCTGGTCATGTGGCCCCTGTGCCCAGACACACGAGCGCAGGAAATTACTGCCCCACCCCCGTGAAATAAAAAATCCCATTTATGTTGGTGCCCCTGCACGTGCTCTCATTGGTCCCTACACTGGTGCAAGGACCATGCGACCAGGCAGCAATTTCTTGTCATTACCAAATAAATCGTTCTTTTCTACAAGAAATTATATTTAAATAAAAATGTTGATGCAAATTATGAAACAGAGTACAGTACAAAATTGGTAAATTGATTCAGTTACAGGATTACAACATCAGTCATGATCCCAATTCAGGTGTGTGATAAGTAAAGGAAAATATTTTTTGCCTCCCTTCAACAAGGAGTAGCAACTGTAAATGCTAAATGGAACTATAAGATATTCTTATGATAGTGTCTTTCAAATTTTATACTTACAGCATGGGCTTCAAATTCACAAATTTTGTACCTATTGTATGGGCTTGAAAAATGCACTAGTTTGTGCTCTCTGCAGCAATGCGATCAAGTTCACCCATGAAGGGAAGGTTGGAATAAATCTATATGTTGTACCAGACCCATGTTCTAGCCATGGAGAAGGAAACCAGCAACAGCTCCTAGCAGATCAGTCTGCAGTTTCAGAAAATAGACTAAAAGAAGAGGACCCTTCTTCACCATCTCAAAGCATCTGCAATGAGAAAAGTTCATCCTGTCAGACACACATGGAAGGTCTAGACCAAAATGGTACATGCACTGGTGGACCTAAAACTATGTTGAAGTCTGTCCCCACGGATGGGGTAGTACAGATTCAACCTCACGTTCATGAGACAACAGTTTGGATACGCTGTGATGTGCATGACACAGGGATTGGAATACCAGGTATATCCTTTTAGGTTTGATGCTTGACTTCCCATAACGATTTGTAGGTGTGTGTGGTGAATGTAGAATTTCTTAATACCTTTCCAGTTTTCTTCCTAGGTTGCAGAGCTTCATTTCAATTATCATTGGGTTTTTATTAAAGGTTTCCTGATTGCTAATTTGTTTTATATTTCTCTATGTAACAGAAAAGGCATTACCTACTCTATTCAAAAAATACATGCAAGTAGGTGCAGATCATGCACGAAAGTATGGAGGAACTGGACTTGGACTTGCAATTTGCAAACAACTGGTAAACTTATACTTCCTTGATTTTATTTTTGATTTGTTGATTTTTTTTTTGTGGGGGTTGGGGTGCAGGGAGACAGTATTAAATGAAGGTGTTTAACCATGTTACCATAGAACCTAGGGGGGGGGTTGTGCCTTCTTCCTTTTAAGGATCTCTAAATCAGTAAATCATCTTATGGCATCATTTTTTTTTTTTGTGAATATAGATTGCTGGTTATTTTCTTAATGCTATTAATTTGAATTCTTTTCATACTTACCAAACTACAAGAACAACAAACTCAGCCTTTATCCCAACTTAATGGGGTTGGCTACATGGATCCAAACAAAACAAAGCAAAGAAAACTGAGGCAAAAAAAAATATGAGGAGATGGGAATAGAGGGATAGGGAATGAGATGAGAAATGGAAAATGGAAAATGGAAAATGACAAATGAAACATGAAAGAAGAAAATGAAATATGAAAGATGAAAGTAAGAGGAAAGAGGCACAGCCCAGCAAGTCAAAAGAAATTCAGCTAAATGGGGTCTGCTACATGGATCCTTACCCTTCAATAAACTCTATCCGAGGTCATACGTGGAATGAGACCTAGACTATCCATGTCCTTTCTCACAACTTCTCCTTTGATCATTTTAGGCCTGCCCCTAGCTCTTTTGGCTCCTTCAATCAGAATAGGCCTCCATTCAACATGACCATACGATCCATACCATCTCAAACAACTCTCTCAAAGCTTGTCATTGATCAGGGTAATTCCCAAGTCAGCTCTAATACGGTCATTTCCGACTTTATCGTTCCTATTTTTTCCGCATATCCATCTTAACATCCTCAGCTCTGCTACACATAGCTTCTCAATATGACACTTCTTAACTGCCTAACATTCTGCCCCATACATCATAGTCGGTTGAACACAGTCCTATAGAACTTTCCTTTAAGCTTTAAAAGAATTCGTCGGTCACACAGCACTCTGGACGTACATCTCCACTTCATCCATCCCACTTTAATCCGTTGTGAAACATCATCTTCTGGGTTTCCTTCTTTATATATGATTGAGCCCAGATATCTAAAATAGTCACTTTGCGGTATCTATCTTTCCTCAATTCGCACCATGTCGGTATCTATCATAGTTTGACTAAAATTACACATCATATACTCCGTCTTCGTTCTACTAATCTTAAAGCTTCTTGTTTCCAATGTTGATCTCCATACCTCTAGTTTAGTGTCAATCCCTTCTTTTGTCTCATCCACCAAAACGATATCATTGGCGAAGAGCATATACCACGGGATTTCATACTTAGTGTTGAATTATTTATCCACCCGTATCCCCCTTTGGATAGTCCGCCGTGTTAAAGCCCTTGTATGATTTACAAATTGTTTCCTCCCTTTCCTACAAGGCCGGCCTTTTAGAGGAAGAGGTTCCAACATGGTATCAGAGCAGACAGGGGTCACGGTATCGAGTCCCCCTGGGAGCGGGCTGGTGTTGAATTATTTATCCACCCGTATCCCCCTTTGGATAGTCCGCCGTGTTAGAGCCAATGTATGATTTACAAATTGTTTCCTCCTTTTCCTACAAGGTCGGCCTTTTAGAGGAAGCGGCTCCAACACTTAGCAAACTAAAACTAGAATTTCCTGCCATAATAATTACGGAAGTTCCAAAGACTCCTTGTCTCTTTGTTATTTGTCTTCATTGGTGGTGGTATTTCTGCCAACAATGCTCTTAACTCTTAAGCCCTCCATAGAGTTTTGGTAACAAACTGGAGCACTAAAGAAATTCCGAAAGAAAACAAGTTCCACAAGGTCTGGTCTCTATGGGTCTTTATGGTATCTTCCAAAAAAAAATTTATGGTGTTTTTTCTGTTTCTGGGGGCTGAAATGGAACAGATCCTGTATGCGTTGCCCGGTCTTTTTTTTTGTTTTGTTTTTTAAACAAACCGGGTAATAGAAATGGTTCTGGCACGCTTTTGAGAAACACCAAAAAGAAGCTCCGAAAAACAGAAACTCAAACTGAAAGCAAAAATATACACAAAACAAACTCGATATTCACGAATCACCACCACAACCACACCCACCACCATTGCCGCCACCACCACCGCCACCACCACTACCTCCACCACCACCACCACCGCCTCCACCACCTCCACTGCCACCGCCACCACCTCCACCTCCACCAACATCACCACCAACTCCACCACCCCCACCACCACACTACCATTGCCACCACCTCCACCTCCACCTTTGCTACCACCACCACCACAAAATAGAAGAAATTCTTCTTTTAATATGCAATCCATACATGTTACTTTTTTTCTAATGGCAGAAACAAATATTTTCCAGTTTTAGCATACAGCATTTGTTGATATAATATTACTCCAAAGTCACAGAATCACAAAAGACAGAAACAGTATTTTGGAACATAAATGTTGCCTTACAGACCCTAACCTTCTATTTAACTGTCCAAGTTGACTTGACTAAAACTCTAAAACCACTTCCTAAATATTGAAAATTTCTAATATTTCTACCCACTTATCAAAATTTGACTACAACTTGTCCTTAGCTTTTCCTGTGTTGGTTAGCGATCTAGTCATAACCCATCTGAATCGTTCAACTCTGAAAAATCATATAATGAAAGACCATCTTCAGGCATCTGGTTACTGGTTAGGGACATCTAGTCTACTTAAAGTTGTTGCCAAATAAACTTTATTTTTAACTCATTAAGTACCCCCCGAATCTGGTTAGAGCAGTTAATCAGAGGAGGGGTAACTTATGGGAAGGATGGTATCACTACAAGGAGATTCAAGAGTTATTAGCTTGTACTCAGGCCAACATCACTTTTGCCTACCGGGAGAGCAACAGAGCGGCTGATTGGTTGGCCAAGCACTCTTGTCTTGCGATGACTTCTACTGTTTATCAGCCGGAGAGCATGCCGAGTGGTCCCTTTCAGGCCATTCTCCGTGAGGACAAGGCTGGCCTTCCTGTACTATGAAGCTAATGGCTTGGTTGTTTTTTACTCTTGTATGGGGTGGTTGTTTCTTGAGAGGTGTGATCTTGTCTTGGGTAGGGGTAAGGCAGAATGTCCCCCCCTGTATTCTTTATTATTTGCTCATTGATTTTAATAAAGGCTTAGGGGCCAGCCTGGGTCCCAGGTAATATTTGGGTTTAAAAAAAAAAAAAAAAAAAGAAAGTACCTCCCGAATTTCACCCAAATGGGTTTGCATATGGTTTAGTTGTGGACTTCTAGCTGGTCGAAGTAACTTTTGGAACCGAGTTGCAGATTTTGGACCTTTCATATTCTTATCTAAGGCATCAATTCTTGTTCTGATTCTTTAGTCTTAAATTGTCCAGTTGCTAATGTATAAAGTTTGCTCAAATTCTGTCCATGCATCTTTTCGGAAAATATTTCCATGAATTCGGCAGTGGTGTTATTCAATGAATTGTTGTTTTATGCTGTCTTTC
This sequence comes from Telopea speciosissima, assembly GCF_018873765.1. Classification (NCBI taxonomy): domain Eukaryota; kingdom Viridiplantae; phylum Streptophyta; class Magnoliopsida; order Proteales; family Proteaceae; genus Telopea; species Telopea speciosissima. The sequence goes on from NC_057926.1 coordinate 13,396,523, forward strand.
AGACTGTATGAACCATGCTTCCAGCTGAATTTACAGTAAAACTAATCTAACGGCTTTGACTTTTGAGAAGTTGTAGATTCATAGGCTTATCTATAAAACTGTCATCAATGATTGCTTTATTCAGAAAACCTTTTAATTTCAAGTTGTAGACTAGCAGTTGTGGGAGGAAATCGAGAAGCACATTCTAATTCTTACTCGAATGCCACTTTGTTCTATATTTAATATTAGAGAAAAGTAACATTTAGTAGCATAAGATTTTTTTCTCTACACTAAACTTTGCAATTTGGGTGCATTTGAGACAGGTGGAACTGATGGGGGGCCAACTTACTGTCACCAGCCGGGAGCATTGTGGCTCTACATTTACATTTGTACTACCTTACAAGGTTTCATTGAAGAAGGAGCATCTCGGTGATGTTGATGAAAAGCCAGATATTGATGATCATGAAGTTGTTTCTGATGGGAACAATAATGAGGCAAATTCTGGCTTTTTTCTCTTTCAATCACGCACACTGGGCTCTCTATTCTCATCTACTGGTTCCGAAAGAACACAAAAACGTCCACCACACAAAATTGGGTACAGTCCCCTAAATAAGCTTAATTGCTTGTCCGAGGATTCCTTCTTGTTCCCTTCTAACAATGACAGATCAAGAAACACACCTTCACTTGATGATGCCCATTTGATGGCTGATGCTACAGAGACAGTCCCTAGTCCTGAAAGTTCTTCATGGCAGCACCAGGATCCTGATAACGGAAAAACAGCTACTTCAGGAAAAAAATGTCAAGCTTATGCGAATGGCAAGTTTCAGAGTTCTGGAATGGATTCCCCACGTTTCTCTAAGACATTCAAAGAAGTGAGTGAAATTGGAGCAGCAAGCAAGTTCAAAGATACATGTCGGAGGCAGGAGCTTGAGAAATCTGACAGAAGCTTCCAGAGTATGTGCAGCAGTAGTGAACGACCACCCAGATCCAAAATGAAACCCAAAATTCTTCTTGTGGAAGATAACAAGATTAATGTGATGGTCACACAGTCAATGATGAAGCAGTTAGGTCGTAGTATAGATGTTGTGAATAATGGAGTAGAAGCCGTTCGTGCAGTTCAGTGTCACAGATATGATCTCATTTTGATGGTAACTTCTTCAACCATTTAGATTTTATTTAGATATGATACATTCCATTTTGATAAGTTCTTAAAACAGTGTTGGAAACACAAGAAATATGCAAAGTAGTGCTGGAACATTGTTTCAGAAGTCTTTATAAGTTTTGAAAACTTTAATTTACTGTACAGGATGTCTGCATGCCAGTAATGGATGGCCTTCAAGCCACAAGGTTGATTCGCTCATTTGAGGAAACTGGCAATTGGGATGCTGCTGCAGAGGCGGGGATTGAGAAACCTGTTCCTTCTTCTGATTCATTGTTAAATGGATCAGGTGTGATGTCATCTCCATGCCGGGTCCCCATAATTGCGGTAAGCGCTAAATAGATCATGCTCATCATAATCAGAAACATTTAAAATTTTTAATTTCATATGGAAGGTAGTTACTGATCTGTCCATCGGTGTTGAATTTTGGTAAATATATTTTCTTCATGGAATGTGTTTGTTGTATACGACCCAATGTAAGGATGTAGCAACACAGTAAGAAGCTATCCACATCACTTCTGTCGTACCTTTTTGCATGGGGCAATCTAGACCATTATTTTATTGGTCCTAGAAATTAGATCTTCTAACTCAAGTATTTAGTCAATAGTATTCAATATGATAAGGAGGATTATTTTTTTTGGGTAAATTACACTTTGAGTCCTCTATGTTAGGAGCATCTATGATCGGGTCCTCCAAGTTAGAGAAACCCCATTTTGGGTCCCGGAAGGCCAGACAGCATTGGTGGCAACTAATGTACGAATTGAAGTGATGAAACTTCCCACAAAGCGTCGCTTTCACTCACTTAGCTTGTTGGGCTTCTTTCTTTAGAATCATTTCCTCTTCTCCTGCTCCTGATTCCTTTTTGCAACTCGATCACCAGCTTATCCTTCTTCTTCACAAACTCCGCTACCACGTGTACCATCTTGTTGTACAGTGTCTTGACTTTCTTCTTCAATGTTTTCTTCTCCCATGAGCCTCGATTTCTGATTTGGACCAGCCAAGACATCATATTCGTAGACAATGACGATGATGTAGGTGGCAGAGGTGGGCAAGCTGACTGATATCATGAAGTTCTACATGGCCTGTTTCATTTTCTTGTTCGTTGTTCTGTTCACAGTGTTTTTGCTGATCTTGTGGGGCACAAGTCATACAAACCCAAAAACTCCATGGAGATTTGTGATCTCTGTTTTATTCATGACATCTGTTTGATCTCTCTTTCCTTGAAAATCTAATTTTCTTTAAATTTTTCTCTGGCTATTGGGACTTGGTATTGACTCAAAATCGTCTGAGGCAACTCTACAGCTTAGGCATAAGGTTCGTGGGTTGTGTGGGGGCTTGGTAATGTAGTCCTAGATTTGAAAAGTCAAACTAGGAGTCAGTAAACCAGGATCTGTTATGAATAGGTGAATCGACTAGGTCAAAATAGGGGTTTTGGTGAAATTAGGGTTAGGGTTTGGTGTTAGGGTTTTATTAGGTTAAGGCAAGGGAGTCTATCAGTGAAGGTCCTAAGATGTTTTAATGGGGGGAAGTATGCTGTTTTGAATTAACAGCAATTTAGGGTTAGGGTTTCGGGTTTTTGAAAAGTGTAAAATAGGGGAATCTAGGGTTTAGAGTGGGAGGATGGGGCTAGGGTTTGGATCGAGTGCTATAGGGGCAGGAGTGGAGAGTTTGATCTAAAAAAGGAGGGATTTTGCTGGCTGGTTTGGTCTGGGCAGAAATTAAGTATTGGGAAAAGTTAAAACAAAAAAGGAAATCTTAGGGTTTGGGCTGTTAGAGAATTATATGTAGAATTGTAGGGGATAATGATTCAAACTCACTGTTGTTGCAGAATTCCCTTGGCAGCAGCCTGTTTGATTGAGAAACTTGAATAGAAATTGAATCTTTAACTAGAACTTGAAAGATTTCTTCAAAGAACTTGAAGGAGAGCTTCAAAAGAACCAACCAGGCTTCACACCGCAAGGTGTTGATTGGATCTGATATAATACCAGAAACTGTGCAACCGGATTAGAGAGAAGCGAAGAGAAGGAAGAAGAAGAGATCGCAAATCCCTAGAGAGGGGAGACCTGCGGTAGAACAAGATGTTCTATCGCGGGCACTTAATTTATTATTTATAAAGAGAGTTGGACAAAACTGCCCTTACATCCACTAAATACAATAAAGGAGAAATATAAAGTAGAAGTAAAAATAAAGAAAAGCTACAAAGACCTATTTGCCCTTAAACTATCGACTTCAACACTCCCCCTCAAGCTGGAGCATATATATCACCCATGCTCAGCTTGTCACAACAAGATCGAAAACTAAGAGCAAATAACGACTTTGTGAACACATCAGCAATCTGATCAGAAGAAGAAACAAACGGTGTCTGGACGAGCTTCTTCAAAACTGCGCGGCGAACAAAGTGGCAATCCACCGCTATATGCTTAGTTCTTTCATGAAAGACAGGCTTACTAGCTATATAGATGGCTGCCTGGTTGTCACAAAACATTCATAGGGGTTGGGACTGAAAAACCCATCTTAAGTAGGAGAGACCTAACCCACATCAACTCAGCAGTGGTATGGGCCATGGCTCTATACTCTGCTTCAGCACTGGACCTGGCAATCATGGTCTGTTTCTTGCTTCGCCACGTAACCAAATTACCCCCAACAAACATGCAATACCCAGTAGTAGATTGACGATCACCAGCAGAACCTGCCCAAGCAGCATCAAGGCAACAAGCTCCATACTCTTATTGGGTTGATAAATCAGCCCCTTCCCAGGGGCCCCCTTCAAGTACCGAAGAAACCGAATGGCTGCATTCCAATGAGACTTACAAGAAGACTGCATAAATTGGTTGAGAACACCAACAACATAAGAAATATCTGGCCTAGTGACTATTAAATACAGCAACTTCCCAATCAAGCTTCTGTAAGAATGAACATCCTCCAGGGCCTCACCATCATCAGAGCCAAACTTGTGATTAGGATCCATAGGAATATCTACTGGTTTTGTAGCAAGCATACTAGTTTCGGTCAAGAGATCTAACATATATTTTCTGGGACAGGTTGATTCCTTTTTTACTTCAAATAACCTCAATCCCAAGGAAGTAGTGTAGCTGGCCCAAATCTTTAGTTTGAAAGTGCTGCTGTAAATAATTTTTTACTTCTTTGATTCCATTCTCATCATTCCTTGATACAATAATGTCATCAACATAAACAACAAGAACCACCAATTTCTCTCCTTGGCGACGAACAAACACAAAATGGTCAGAGAAGCATTGGGTAAAACCAAAGTGAGTCACAACAGAACTAAACTTCTCAAACCAAGCACGTGGAGACTATTTCAGCCCATAAATGGCCTTGTGCAGCCTACACACATGACCACTATTCTCCCCCTGAGCAACATAGCCTAGAGGTTGCGGCATTCTTGATGTCTAACTGATACAAGGGCCAATCAAAATTCACAGCTAGAGAAATAATGAGACGAACAGAATTCAGCCTAGCCACATGGGAAAAGGTTTCAAAATAGTCAACACCATAAGTCTGGGTGTACCCTTTAGCTACCAGGCGGGCTTTAAGTCGCTCAACAGATCCATCAGAATGATACTTAATAGTGTACACCCACCGACACTTGACTAGGTCTTTACCAGGAGGTAAATCTACCAACTCCCATGTATGTCGAGTCAGTAAAGCATCAATTTCCACATCCATGGCCTTTTTCCAGGTAGGATTACTAAGAGCCTCAGTGTGAGTGCGGGAAATAGTATAGGAAGACAAAGAGGTAGCAAAACTATGATGACAAGATGGAAGATGGGATAAAGAAACAAACTACTCAATAGGATAGGTAACTAAAGACTTGTGAGTACATGAACGTTTACCTTTCCGAGTCGTAATGGGTAAGTCATTAGGATCCGGATCAGCTAGTAATACAGGAAGAACAGGTAAGACTGGATCTCCACCAGAAGTTGAAGAAGGTATAGGAAGCGATGCAGAAGGGCCAGCCTGCTCTGTATGGAGCTGCCCAAAGTGCCTCTTGCACCGATACACCTGTAGTGGAGAGGTAGGCAAGGGAACAATGGTAGGAATAGGAGGAGAATCAGACGCAGCTAATGGATCACTGGACACAGTGGGCTTATCAGAAAAATAGGATGTACCTTCAAAAAAGGTGACATCCGCACTGACAAATTTCCTTCTAGTAAGAGGCATAGTCTGAAATCTCGGGTCTCGGGGCCATCTCGGCCTTTGAAAAAACCGAGTTGGGCCGATCTCGGCGAGTTTGTGCACTTTTTTTTTTTTCCAACTCGGAAGCCCATCTCGGTGGGTTTTAGACCTCTGTTGGGTCTGAAAATCAGTAGATAGCCTATTTTAAGCCATTTAAACACAATGGCATTATTAGATTTTATAAAAACAAAGTCCAAATATGACTTTTACATCGGACCCTTAGTTGGTAGGCGGTGACGTATTAAAATAGCATAGTATATACGTTAATGACATAATTTATGTACATAGAACTCAAACAAAACATTTAATTAATAGGAAAACAAGTTAATAAGCATTACAAACCATCAAAAACCTTCACAAACTTGAGCAATCCTCCAAAATTGAGCTGCAATCTTCACTTTGCCACCAAATTCAGCTTCCAAATGTTTCAATCCAACCAAAAAATGAAGAAGGGAAGAGAAGATTGAGAGAAGAAGAGAGTTAGAGAGAAGAGAGCCAAATAATAGACAGCAAGGTTCTGTCAAACCTTGCTGTTTACAGCATGTATATGCCTAACATTTTAAGTTAAATGGGTAAAGTGAGTGAAGTGACCCATATCCAGCAACCGAGACCCGAAACTCTCGCTGAGATCTCGCCTAGATCTTGCAATTTGTCTTCTGTTTTTCAATAAAAATTCAAGATGATATCGAGACGAGATCTCACCGAGATAAGGTACTTTTCTGTTTCCCTTGCCATCTCGACTCGGCTTTTGAAAAAACCGAGAATCTCGGCAAGATCTCGCGAGATTTCGGACTATGGTAAGAGGGTCATAACATCTATATCCCTACTGGGTTCTAAAGTAAACCAAGAAGACACATTTGGTAGACCTAGGGTCCAATTTATCACCATTGAGATGGAGATTATGAACAAAGCAAACACACCCAAAAACTTTAGGAGGCTGACTAAAACTTGAAACACCAGGAAACAAAATAGAAAAAGGTGACTTGTCACCAAGAATAAAAGATGGCATACGGTTAATTAAAAAACAGGCAGTAAGAATTGCATCACACCAAAAAATGTTTGGGCACCTGCATATGCTACATGAGGGCCCTGGCAACTTCAAGTAAGTGCCTATTTTTCCGTTCCGCTACCCCATTCTATTGAGGAGTATAGGAACAACTAGTTTGATGAATCATCCCATTAGCAACACAAAAAGATGAGATCTCAGATTGAACAAACTCCAAAGCATTATCAGACCGAAAAATTTTAGCTGAAGCATTAAACTAGGTCTTTATTTCATTGCAAAAGTTTTGAAACACAGATAAAAATTCAGATCTATCCTTTAAAAGGTACAGCCAAGTAGTCCAGGAATAATCATCCACGAAAGTGACAAAATAACGAAAACCATGTCTATTGCTTGCACGACAAGGACCCCACACATCTGAATGCACTAAGGAAAATAAAGATGCACTACGGGGCATAGAACGAGAGGGAAAAGTCGCACGATGATGCTTACCCAACTCGCAACCCTCACACTCTAATTTATTTAAAGGCTTAAACTAAGGAAAAACAACTTGTAACCTAGACAAAGAAAGAGATACAAGTAATAGGGAAAGATTGAGGGCCTCCTCAAGTCCTGCCCCTGCTTCCCACTCTCCTTCCCCTGCTTCTACTCTGCATCCCCCTGTTTCCCAGCCTCTTTCTTGGAGTTCCATCCTTGGTGCAGGTTCCTCTCCCAGCTCAGATGGACTTCCCCTGCACTTTGTTCCTTCTGCTTCAACTGGCCCTTCGAAGGTGGTCTGCTGCCCTCCTGAACTGCTCTCGGATGAAGCAAAACTTTGGGAAGATTGCCTTGTGGGCAATTTTCTGGGTCCTCGACCTCCTTTTCCTATTGTCAAGCTTTCCCTTTCTAAGCAATGGCGTCCCCATGGTACTCTGGATACCTTTATGCTTGACAATGGGTTTTTTATCTTCAAATTCTCCTCCTCTCTTGACAAAGCTCGAGCCTTGGAAGGTGGCCCTTGGCTGGTGGGTAAAAAGCCAATCTTCTTGCGTCAGTGGACTCGCCAAATACAACTCAGGCGCTTGGACCTTTCCTCCATCCCTCTGTGGATCACTTTACCAGGACTGCCTCTTCACTTATGGTGTACTGATGGTCTCAGCCTGACCGGCTCTGCCTTGGGAAAACCTTTGTTCTTTGATGTGCGCACTCGCAGGAAGGATCGTTTAGCTTTTGCGAGAATTTGTGTTGAAGTTTCCGCTGCGGACTCTCTCCCTTCGTTCATCACTGTCAACAAAGGCGAGAACTATTCCTTCGACCAGGAATTACACTACGATTGGCTGCCGCCCCATTGCCTGGTTTGCAAAACTTTCGGCCACGGCTCCCAGCATTGCACTCCTGTTGCCCAGCCCTTGGTTGCCGAAACCTTAGGGGGGAGATGGACCTGCTTTATCTGTTGGTATTCCCCTGGAGAGGCCTGCGAGTTTGGCCACTGCTAGAGCTGAGCCGTTGAATCTTCACAACAGGGATGTTCGTTCCGCCTCTCGAGGCCATTCAAGATCTAGATTCCGGCAACGGAACCATCGTTGGAAGAAGAAGAAACCACCGGAAAGCACCAAGGAATAGTCTCAATCGCTGCAGCAGCCCTGGTCAGACAGGCAGAATCGTTTTAGCCTCCTGGCTTCGCCTGAAGACTCTGACCTTATCTCATGTCCCGAGAAGCTGCAGTTTGAGGTTCTCCCCCAGAGCAGATCTCGCATGACAGAAGATCCTGCTGCCGAGACTTCTATTCTAGGCTCTGGCTTAGAAAATGGTGCTGCTCTTGCTTCGAAGTCTTCATCTGCTCCTCTGAGGTGTGCAACTTCTCCCTTGACCTCTGGTTCTTGCGAGTTGTCTCTACTTGATAACGGAGAAGACCCTTCTCAGCTTTCCCCTTCTTTATTGAACCCCGAGATGACTTCTTTTGCTATCTTGAATCATGTGGGCCCCTCCTCAGTTGACCCCCCTCCTCCATGTGGCCACTTGGGCTTTTCTCAGTCTGCCTTACCTTTTGAACCGGGTTCCTTTCCCCCTGGCCCAGTTGTCCCATCCCACTTTCTCTCCTCTGGGTCGGGTTGCTCCATCCCAACCCCTTCTTTCTCTCGGACGGGTTCCAACTCCCTGTTGGGTCCTGGACCCGACCCAGTTCTAATGAAAACTTCGTCTTCTACACCTGCTTCTCTTTCTTCCCCTATTTTACCTCGTCAGCCCCTCCCTACGCCTCCCACTCCTTCTGCTCCCTCCGGCAGCTCTTATCGCCGGCGGCATCATAGTGAAACCAGATCTCGAGCAGTGTTTACCAGGCTCCTAGAGCCTGCGATGCCCCTTCAGCCTTTGTCCAAATGATTCACGGCACTGCCTAGAATACTCGCGGTCTCAACTCTCCCACGAAGCAGGCTGCCGTTCGTTTGCATATTAGAGATTCTCACTCGTGCTTTTGCTGCCTCCTGGAAACCCATATTAAGGGGCCCAACTCTTCCAAAATCCTTGCCTCCATAGCTCCAGGTTGGTCTTTGATTTCCAACTACATCCATCACCCCAATGGCCGAATCTGGCTCCTGTGGGACCCCAAAAAAATCTCCATTTCCCTCTCAGCTTCCTCCTCTCAATTCCTGCATACCAAATTCTCTGATTCCTTAGGCCACTTCTCCTTTTTCTTCTCTGTGGTCTATGCTGAAAACTGCCCAGCTCTCAGGTCTTCTCTTTGGGCTGATCTTAGAACCTTTGCTAGCCAAATTGGGTCCCAGCCTTGGGGCCTTGGAGGAGATTTCAACATTATTCGTTTCAGTCATGAAAAACAGGGGCGAGACCACTGTGACCAGGTTGCTATGAATGACTTTAACAATTGCATTGAGGATATAGCTGTTAATGACCTCAAATGGACTGGGTTTCCCCTTACTTGGAGCAATAAAAGGGCTGGAAACAGTCGCATTGCCTGCAAATTGGACAGAGTTCTTGTTAATGAAGAGTGGCTAAACTCCTTCCCTTCCTCTCATGCCTCTTTTGAAGACCCAGGCATCTCTGATCACTCTCTCATTTCTCTCGCAATTCAACCCTTCACTTCTTTTGGTCCCAAGCCCTTCAAATTTTTTGACATGTGGTCCTCTCACCCAACCTTCCTCCCGGTTGTGCTTGAAGCTTGGCAAAAGCCTGTCCTTGCCTTCTCCACCCCTCTCATTGCCTTCTCCAAGAAACTCAAAAATGTCAAGGCTGCTCTCAAGGACTGGAACCTAAACATTTTTGGCAACATCACCATCCAAGTTAAAGATTGCAAAGACAGACTTGCTTCCATTCAAACTAGGTTGCAGTCAAACTTGCTCAATGATTCCCTTGCTTTGGAAGAAAAAGAGGTCTCTATTCAGCTTTCCACCTTACTAGCCAGAGAAGAAAGTTTCCTCAAGCAAAAATCAAGAATCAAATGGCTGGATTTGGGGGATTCCAACTCGCTTATTTCCATAGGTCGGTGAAAGCTAGAGTTAATTCTAACTCTATTGTTCAGCTCACTCAGCAGGATGGCATTGCTAGCAACACGCTTAAGGATATTAAGGACATGGCAGTTCAACACTTCAAAGGAATTTTCTCTAGGCCTCAACAGGAGCATGTTTCTGTCCCTATCCAATTGCTCAACAAGTTTGTTCCTTCTGAACTCTTGGATTCCCTGAGCACTATTCCAAAGGAAGATGAAATTGTGAAAGCTATTCATTCCCTCAAGGTCAATGGAGCTCCTGGCCCGGATGGTTTTAGTATGGGATTCTTTTTAGCTGCTTGGGATATCATCAAAGCTGACCTTATAGCTGCCATAGAGCTTCTTCCTTAATCCCAATCAAGTCAAGGGTATTAATCACACCTTCCTCTGCCTTATCCCCAAAAAGGAAGGTGCAATTGCTATGAATGACTTCAGGCCCATTGCTCTCTGCAATCTTCTATACAAATTCATAGCTAAAATTCTTGCTATAAGGCTCAAGAGTGTGGTGGACATCTTGGTGAGTGATAACCAAACAGCCTTCATCCCTGGCAGGAACATCTCTGATAACATTCTTCTTTGTAATGATATTGTCAAAGGCTTTGATAGGAAGAATCACTCTCCTTCGTTACTCCTGAAGATCGACATCCACAAAGCTTTTGATTATCTTAGATGGGACTACATTGCTCAAGTGTTGACTCAGATGGGGTTTCCTGTACCCTTTGTTCACTGGATTAGCTCTTGCATCTCTTCCCCAAAGTTCTCAGTCTTAGTTAATGGCAGTCTGGCAGGGTACTTTGGAGCTGATGTGGGGATTCGGCAAGGATGCTCTCTTTCCCCCTACTTGTTTACTGTTGCCATGGAAATCCTCTCCAGGAAGATCCAGCTTTGCACTGACCAGCAGCTCATCTCTCCTATGCCCAAGTGTAAAGGGCTAAAGCTCACCCACCTGGCCTTTGCGGACGACTTGATGATATTCTCCAAGGCTTCGATTGCCTCCTTAGAGACTATTTTACTTTGTCTCCAGCAATTCAAAGAGCTCTCAGGTTTGTGCATCAACCCATCCAAGTCCCTCATCTTCTTTGCTGGAGTTACTGAGGCTGACAAAGCAACTTTCCTAGCCATCTCTGGTTTCATTGAAGGTCAGTTGCTTGTCAAATACTTGGGGATTCCTTTGATCACTGCTAGACTTTCTGCTCATCACTGCACCCCTTTGTTGGACATGATCCGTAAGAGACTTCAGCTATGGAAAAGCAAGCTTCTTTCGTATGCTGGCAGGCTAACCCTCATTAGATCAGTTCTGGAAGCCTCGTATATCTACTGGTCGGGTATCTATGGACTCCCTCAATCTACTATCAAGGCCATGGAAGCTCTTATGGCTTCCTTCCTTTGGAAGGGCTCTGACTCCTCCAGGTTTCTTCATCCCTTGAGTTGGGCTACAGTGTGCCTTCCCAAGAAGGAAGGAGGTCTAGGCATTCGGCGTATCAAAGAAGTGAACTCAGCTGGTACCTTCAAGCTCCTCTGGAAGATAGCCTCAAAAAAGAAGAGCATTTGGGTTGATTGGAACTACTCGGGCCGCCTTTGCCATGATTCCATTTGGACTGCCTCTGCGGGTTCCGATGCTTCTTGGGTTTGGAAGAAAATCATTGCCAGCCGTCATTTGGCTCTTCAAGTCATTCGCTCTACCATTGGTGATGGTTAGTCTACTTACCTCTGGCTTGACAACTGGCACCCTATGGGAATTCTGCTTCATCGGGTTACCCCCAGATCCATCTACTCCTCAGGCTTACATAGGCTTTCATTGGTTGCTGATATTTTAGACCACAATGGCTGGGCTCCCTCCATCTCTGGTCCTATCCTCACTCCTATCTAGAATGAGCTCCACCTGGTCACTAGAAGGGTTGCCTCAAGAGGTGATTGTGTCAATTGGAACTCCAACAGCTCTTGCTCCTTCTCTTCTAAGGCTGCTTGGAATTTTATTCGCCTGAAAGGCCCCTTGGTCCCTTGGCACAGGCTCCTTTGGTTCAAGCATCACATTCCTAGGCATTACTTTACAGCCTGGAGAGTTTTCAACAATTGTCTCCCTACTCAAGCCTTTCTTCGCAGCGGCCAGATTTCAGTTCCTCGTGCGTGCTGCCTCTACTGGAACAATGATGAAGACCTGAACCATCTCTTCTTTGATTGTCCTACTGCAGCTGCAATCTGGAAGGGTGTGCTCCTTAAATGCTGGCCTGTCCGAAGACGTATTCTTCCCTTCGCTAGAGAATGGCTTTGGATTGATATGACTTTCGATGGCTCCTCTACTTGTGACGCAGTCGGAAAGATGGCTTTCTGTGCTACTCTCAACCATATTTGGATGGAGCGTAATTTGAGAAAATGGACCTCCATCTCTCGGCCTTTCCAAAAGATTTGGGATTCCATTTCCTTTGAAATTAAAGCAAAGCTATCTTTACTTCCCCCCTCTACTTGTAAAGACACCCCTAGGAATAGGACCATTGTTCAGTCCTAGGGTCTCTCAAATGTCTCCTTGGTTGCTCCGGCTAATGCTTAGGCTGGCTGGTTGGGCTCTTCCTCTTTAGGGCCTTTTGTAAATTCTTCTCTTCTTCTTTTGGTAATGAAATTCTTATTCACCCAAAAAAAAAACCTAGACAAAGACAAATGTCCTAGCCAACAATGCCATCGAAACGGAGACTCTCCACCAACAGTAGTAGCTATAGCTGAAGCAGATGGGGCAGCACCATGCAAATAATATAGTCCATATTTCTCACACCCTCCACCAATCTTCTTCCTCGTGTGAAGATCCTGAAAAATACAATAAGAAGGAAAGAAGGTTACAGAACAATTCAAACTTTTAGTAAGTTGACTAACAGAAAGAAGACTTAAAGGGAATTGGGTAACATGTAAGACAGAAGAAAGAGAAATATTAGAATTAAGAGAAACTGTACCATGTCCAATAACAGAAGTAGAGGAACCATTGGCCACAATAACAGGTGGGGTATGAGAACTAGGAGAAATAGAGCTAAAAACAGATGACTTACCAGTCATGTGAGCGGAAGCCCCCGAATCAATGATCCAAGGTGTGGAAGTAGAGGAAAGGAGAGCAGTAGGTGTACGGTGTACCTACATGGGCTAGAGTGGCAATAGTGGTGGATGCCCCAGAAGTAGAAGTGGATGACTCTAGACTCTTGATGCGACGTAGGAGTTCTTGCATCTCATCGCGGTAGTTGGAAGAAGAATCTCCCACAGTCGAACCAGCCTTAGTATCACTAGGTGTAACAGAATCAGTACCATCTTCAGAAGCTGCATGAGTGGCCAAGTTTTGAGCCCATTCAGGTTTTCCATGCTTGGACCAGCAAGTATTAACAGTGTGATTTGTCTTCCCACAATAAGAACACAATCGGGCTGCTTTATCAATATGCTGCCCACCAGAAGTACGACCACCAAAGCCACATCCTCCCCCTAAACTACGACCTCTACCACGACCTCTAGTAGTAGTGAAAGCCGAATTTTCCTTGGGGTTAGTTTCAGGCTTGGAGCTAGGAGAAACAATACGTTGCAGCCGAGAAAAAATGTCATTCAAAGTAGGGACAGATTCACCGGCCAACAGATGTCCTTTGACAGCCTTAAGACTAGGACTTAAACCAGCCAAAAACTTAGAGACAAAAAACTCATTCCGTTGAGCCTTCAACTTTTCAATGTCAGTAGTAAGGGGCTGAAAAACATTCAACTCTTCAACCATGCCCTTAAATGCACTGTAATAGTCTTGGAGGGGCTTGTCTCCCTGCTGAAACTGAAACAGTTTCTCATAAAGTTCAAAGATTCATGTCATACTCTTCTCTTGAGAGTATGTCTCCTTGAGGTCATCCCAGACTCCCTTTGCCGTGGTGTGAAACATAACATTCGCAACGATATCCTGCTCCATGTTGTTCCATAACCAAATTAAAATAATTGCATTCTCCTTATTCCAAGTGCTGTATTCCTTAGAATCAGGTTCTTGAGGAGGAGAAGTAATGTAGCTAAGCCATAGTTCGAGAACTCGCAAGAACTCGTCGAGATCTCGGAGAGTTTCTCGGTTTTTTGAGAAACCGATACGAGTTGCAAAAGTGCAACAACTAGACCGAGATCTCGAGATCTCGTCGGCGAGGAGATCTCTCCGAGTTCTCGAGAATCTTGATCCAAACTCCTTTATATGAGTGCCAAATCTCGAGATCTTGGTGGAAAATCTTGGTATACAGACACCTATCTATGCAAACCTTGGTATACAGACACTTATTTAGGCCAGGAACTAAGACAGACACTTATTTATACCCAATATCATTTAAGTAAATGTTTTTGTATTTGTATTTCATTTTTTGTAATTGTATTTCATTTGTTTTTGTATTTGTATTTCATGTTTTGTAATTGTATTTCATTTACTTAAGATATTTATAAATAAGCAAATACCCCCCTATTTGAATCCAATAAAAATAGTTAAAAAATCAAATTCCAAAAAGAAAAAAAGTCAACCCCCCAGTTCAAGAACAAAAACAAGATTTTCAGCGGTAGGTGCAATTTTCAACTTTCTAATGCTTGGGTTTTTCTCAAATCTAAAAATTTCATAAATCTTAATATGGTAAAACATTGCTAAAAACCAAAAGTGCGGTAAAATATTCATTTGTTTTGATGTCCAAGAATATATTTTCATTCAGAACGATTTTGACAGCATTCGTGCACACCAAATTAAGTTTGACCGCTACATAACTCCTATTTGGACTTTGTTTTTGCAAAATCTGATAATGTCATTGTGTTTAAATGGCCTAAAATAGGCTGAATACCAAGTTTCAGATCCAAACTAGGTCTAAAACCCACTGAGTTGAGGCTTCGAGTCGGAAGAAAAATGCACCAACTCGGCGAGATCTCACCGAGATCTTGACTCAACTCGGTTTTTCAAGGGACCGAGTTGGTACCGAGTTCCGAGTTTTAGTACCTTGAGCTAAGCTTGTCCTTAGCTATAATGTAAACCCGGACAGCCTGTACCCATAATAGGTAGTAGGAATTCCCCTTCAATTTTATTGATGTAATCTGAACATTGACATTGTCGTGAGGGGTCTTCGAATCAGCCATAGTAGATAAACTTCAAGCAATCGATAGAACAAGCACATAGAGAATCAATTCTGAAGTAATAGAGGTAGAGGAGCAGCAACCAATAACGGTAGCTGATAATAAGAGACACTAATGCAGCATGAAAAAGAAAATAATGGGCAGCAACAACTGCAAACTAGACAGCACCAACACCACACTCGATAGAGGCAGCCCAGGCAGGGAACAAAGCAGAATCGATGTCAGAGTTATTGGGAAGAAGAAGAAAACCTTCAAACAAGTAGCACCATCACTCGAACTAGGTTACAATAGCCCCCAGAAGCACTAAGCATTACGTAGAAGCAGGCCTGAACCATAGGACATCAAACCACACCTTCCCAGAGACAATCAATTATTGTCAGGGTTTTGTCCTGACATCGATTTCAGCAGCCTTCAAAAATAGTTGAGGGAGAACTCTATTCAGTCATCACATAAAGTAAATAGCAGTAGAAATCACTCCATTAATTCTTCAAAGGAGTGGAATAACATCATAGAAGGGGCAGCTATAGGTGCAAAAGTCGATTGAAGGGAACCAGAAGAGGATCGAGAGGAGGTACTCCAATCTGATTTTACTGCTCTGATACCATGATATAATACCAGAAACTGAGCAACCAGATTAGAGAGAAGAGAAGGAAGAAGAGGAAGAAGAAGAGATCACAAATCCCTAGAGAGGGGAGACCTGCGGTAGAACGAGATGTTCTATCGTAGGCACTTAATGTATTATTTATATTAAAGAGAGTTGGACAAAACTGCCCTTACATCCACTAAATACAATAAAGCAGAAATAAAAATAAGGAAAAGCTACAAAGACCTATTTGCCCTTAAACTATCGACTTCAACAGGATCAAACACCAATCGTACCAACGACCCACCCGGGTTTCCCGCTGCAAGGTGTCAATCAGATCAAACACCGATCCCACCAGCCTTGATCAAACACAAGACAAAAATCTTCAATGGAGAAGAAGAGCAGAAAAAGCTTTTCATTAATATCAAAATTCGTGTTCTCAAAAATAGACTCTTATACTAAAAGGAAAGGCCTAACCCAATCCTTAACCTATTA
Organism: Telopea speciosissima; assembly: GCF_018873765.1. Lineage (NCBI taxonomy): Eukaryota > Viridiplantae > Streptophyta > Magnoliopsida > Proteales > Proteaceae > Telopea > Telopea speciosissima. The sequence goes on from NC_057926.1 coordinate 13,412,517, forward strand.
GGTAACTTAAACTGACTACGAAACTAAAATAGGATCAAAATAGAGTCTTAATCCAGCCCCACTAAACGCTTAAAAGAAAACTACTGAAATCATTTAAATTGGACCAATGTTCAACCGGTTCAATTTAAAACAAACATGAAAATAAACTAAGTATAGAGCTAATCCCGTATGCAACCTATGTAGCCCTACTTTAAGTCCATAAAAGTGATATATTACATTGAAAACCCATGGGATCAAAGGCCCAACACGTATATAACCTAACCCTAGACTTATTCCCATCAAAATAAGCCTCTTTTGGTGATGTATCTGCATCACTTGGGAAATGCATGACGCCCAGGGAGCAGTTGCAAGGCACCTGTCTTGAATAATGTGGAGGAAGGTGTGGTTAGGTATGTTTTTGAATTTGGATAGGAGCATGGGTGACTGGGCAGTTGGTGTTGCCATGTGGGAAATATAGTTAGCCATTCCTCTGAAAAATGATGCCCGAGTCTAAGGGACTGCTCATCAAATTGCTGCTTCTATTGATTCCTTCCTTACTTCTTCCCTCGCATCCTCTCTCTCTCTCTCGCTTTGTTAATTGTTAAACCAAGCACCCACTTCCAATTACTTCTACATTAATTTTTGTTTTTCACTTCTTGCATCTGTTCTAACTCTTGAAGGGTAACATCTGTAATCAGCACACCAGTTCCTGATCTGGAGTTGGATCGGTGGCAATCCAAGAGGGGGTGAATTGGGTATTGTGGAATATTACAAACCTTTTGCTGACTTAAAATCTACCTGACGATGAACTCAAGAGGGTGTATATAAAATTACAAATGCACAATGTAAAGGAGGAAGGGAGAAACAAAGTGATAATTGATACAAGGGATTTTAGAGCGGTTTAGCACCGTTGCCTACATCCAATACCAAGAGCATCCACTTGGACTTTCCACTATCCCGATCACTTTCGAAGGGTAGGTGTCTAGGTGATCAACCTTCTCACAAATTGGTTTCTCAATGGCACCCAAACACGCCTGCCTTCCTGATTGATTTCCCAATGGTGGCAATCACATGTTACTCCAATCATCCTTGTGATTACAAATTTGGAGACACCCTATCTCCTACCACTCTTCCAATTAAGAGATTTTACAAAGCTCAAAAGCTAGATATACTAATGAAAGAACAATGCTTTGATTCTCAAGTTTGTGCTTTAAAATCCACAGAAAAACATGGCAATAAAGTGTTAAAAGTCTTTATGAAACTCCCCTAAACCTCAAATATGGCTTTTTTTTTTTTTGGGTTAATGATTAATATATTCAACGAAGCCCAAAATTCTCCCCATCCCCCTCTCCAAATTAGACGAAAGAATAAGAAAGAATAAAGAGGTAGAAAAGAGAATAGATGTAGAAAATCTCCACAAAAAAAGAACTGTCTGTCCCTATAAGTAAATCAAGCTAGCCAGGGAATCCGCAGAGGATACAAGCGGAAAGAGAGGAACTCAAAACCGCTAGGCAGTAGGACCAACTCCAAGAAGAATAGGGTCAAGATTACATAATGCAGATCAATTGTATGGGTTAAAATATAACCACACCAATCAGCATAAGGGGTGGTCCATCACATAAACATATGGGCCAGCCCATTGGGTTATAGAGCCAACTAGCCTTTTGGCTGGGCCAGCCCATGCGGCTGAGAGTTACTGGTTCTCTCAAAACCAGAATCATGGGGTGTGCCTTTGGCTACGAGTTTTGTTTTATCTAGTCGAGTTTTTTTTCCCCTTTTTTATTTGTACTTATTGTAACCTTTGATATTATTCTTTGGTTTCTTAGCAATAGTTATGTAATTGCTTGGGGGAACAAGTTATAAGTTTCCTTTGCTTTATTTTTATATTTTTGAAATGTCCTATATAATGTAATGGACACCAGGTCCTTCCATGCAATTTAACAAAAAAGTTGAATGAGCTTGCTTTCCATAATGTTTTCCCAGTTGAGAGGTTGTGAGGTGGGAGACCTTGTAGGGAGAGATTCCCTTGACTGAGATAGCCCCTATCCCCTTTCTTGTCTCTCCACCTTCCCCTGTTCTGATTCTTGTTCTCTGACAAATTGATTATCTCCACTAAGTTTCGAATTTGAGAATTTATTTCTATTTTCATAACCTTGTGATAACTCAGCCCTTAGGCCTCAGTTTTGGCTAATGTTTGGAGCATCCATTCTCCCCATCAGAAGCAACACTCAACCTGGGTTTGGACCCATTCTTAGATCTGGTTTACAAGATATATGAAATCTCCTATTGGTGTTCTAAAACAGGAAAGTTTGAGAACTACAGTTTCAGCCATCAACCTGGGCTGAACTTTGAAGGCCTTAATCTCATCAATAATCCCCCTACTCGATGGTAATATTCTCCCTAATCCTTGACTGTTGCTGTGATATTTAAATTCAAGTTTATTTCTGGAGTATAAGCTCTGTTGGGGTTGCGTCTAGTATGCCTTTGGATTGGGATTATTTCCGATGTATGTTGGGGAGTTTAAAGGATTGTTATAATCCTTGTTTACTTTCTGTTGAGTCAAGCTATATATTCTGTTATTAAGGTCTGAAAACAGTACTGTTGCATCAAGAAACCTTCAGATGGATTTTCCAGTGAGTAGTCTTGCTCAAAGGAGCAAATATACAAGGGAGATGAGGGCCGGTGGGTACCAGTGGGGGACTCTCCGATGCCTAAGTTAGGTCTCTTTAGCAAATAAAAGTAACAGTAAGAGTTTCAAGTGTGTGATCCCTTTGCATGGGTATTACTTTCCTATTTATGGGATTGGTATGGTGAATTGATGTGGTAACGAGAAGATCTCGATTTGACTAGAGATGAGGCACTCCTTGTTGTCAAGAAATGGAGTGTTCCTGATTATCAGGTAATGGAGAGTCCCTATCTGATAAGGCCTCCCACTTGTCAGGGAGTCTAGTTTGGTGAGCATTCATAAATGCTCATTAATGCCGTTGTGGCGTAGGTTATGGTTTCCTGTTGGGAGAACTATGCTGGTTGGTGGTGACATGCCAAGGCGCGGACACGATAGTTGACTTAGTGAAGGTGGATATTTCCATCGGGTTAGCCGGTCGATTATATCATTCCGGTACTGTGCGTCTGGGACAGAATACCGAGCGGGTATAACCCATAGCCCATCGTTCTTTACTGGTCGGGTTTCTTATGGATGCCACGTGTCATGCTATTATTGGGTCGCCATTTTATGGTATAATAAGTACCTTGTTATTGGGAATGTTGTGATCCTATATGGGGTTAGTGTAGTTGTTACCTAGCCTTACGTTATTACAAGATCACACCTTGATCAATGGGACGCCAAGGAGGCAGCTAGGGAGCTACCCATTTCTAGCACCACCCTTACGGGGATGGTTAGTTGACTTTCGGTGAAGAACAGCTTCGTCGACACCCTTTGCATGGTCCTTTGCGGGAGCAGCAGCTACCTTCTCCATGTTATCCTTCTTGCACCTGCGAGTAGGAGGAGTTGGGAGGAGGTCAAGCTGCCTCTTGAGACGAAGAGGACCCAAGGCTGGAAGCACCACCAGGCACCTCTTCAGCCACATCAATGTGGAGATCTTTCCCAACCGCCCTCAGGTCAACCACCAACTCAATACCACTTGGAGAGCAATTTGGAATAACGCCGATAGAGATGAGAACTTCAATAGAGGGCCCCAGCCCTACCCCAAGCCCAGAAGAAGAAGAGTTTGGGGAATGAAGCCCATTGAGTTTATGAGAGCAAGGGCCCATCCATAGTTATCAAGACGGCAAAGCGACCATGGCATTGGAGAGGGTCTAAAAGCAAGGCGACACCAACAAAGCGACAAGGCGTCCGTCTAGGTGACCTAGGCCCCCAAGGAGCCTGGGGAAAGGAGGTCGTCCACATCATTGCCAAGCCCATCTCTTAGGACCTAAGCTGAGGCCTCCATGTAGGTAATCAAACCACAAGTTTCATTGGGAGCTACTTCAACGTCCAAAACAGCTTCAGTAGAAGCCAGGATGGAAAAAGGGTTGGCATGCAGACCAAGGCAAGCAAGGGCAGGAAGACCTTTGCAAAGGGGCAGGCCTGAAGAGTTCCTATAGTGGAAGGAATTCAAACCATACGTGATAACAACATTTGAGGAAACATTTGAGGGGAAAGGGGGAAGGTTAGCTTCCAGCTGGTGTCTGACTGCATCCTCAGAGTGCACTGAAGTTTCAACAGTCAAAACACCTTCGACTTGAGAAACAGTAATCCCTTCCGGCAATGGCAGCAGAAGCAAGCCATCTCCCTGAATCCCTTCTCGGGGATCCTCTTCTTGATAGTATATTGTTCGTGGAAAAAGATTTGATGTTACATTGAAGATTTGATAAGGTTGCTGCCCTTCTTGTAGCATGTCTTACAAGTTCTTCTCCTTCACATCTTCTCTTTAAGGTTTGATTGATTTGAGATCAGTAGTCATGTCTGATATCACAACTACATCTACTGGAACTGATGGAATGGGTCGTACTGACTTTCCTTCGTTCCTTCTTAGCTTTATCAAGTTGGATGGGAGCAAGTACTTGATGTGGGCTCGATCCTGCTTCTTGTTCATCGACTCCCGTGGTTTTTCTGGGTATTTGACAGGTGAATCTGAGAAGCCTACTACTGTTGATCCCTCTTTGAAGAAGTGGAGTTCGGATAATTCTCTGGTAATATCCTTCCTTATCGATTCCATGCAACCTAATATTGCACGAGGTTACCTGTTATTGGATACCGCTGCAAATATTTGGAAGGCTACCAAGGGCACATACTCTCAAGTTGGGAATGATGGCCAGGTTTATGAACTGAGGGAGAAAATACATGAAACCAAACAGAAGGAGATGTTTTTATCCCAATACTATGAGTAACAGGGTATATGGCAGGAGTTGGATTTCTTTGAAGAATCTCAAGCTACTTGTTCTGCAGATGTACTAGTTTCAAGAAGCGTGATGTTTATGATTTTTTGGCAGGTCTCAATGTGGAATACGATCAGATACATATGTCCTCATGTGATCTTTTTCTTTGTCTAGAGTAATCTTATGCTATGGTTTAGTTAGAAGACAGCTGCCATACTGCCATCCTTCAACCCATATCCAGGAGCAATCAGCTCTATTTTTTGGCTCTGGATCACAATCTTGAGGTGGTTTTACACATTATGGTGATCGTTCTTCCACTGACAAGAAAGTTGTGAAGTGTGCTTATTGTGGTAAAGAGCGCCATACCAGGGAACATTGTTGGAAACTTCATGGTCGTGGTAGGGGTAGATCCAATTAGTTCCATGCTGTTGTAATATAGGTTCAGGGGTAATATTGTCCTTGTACCTATAATGTCTAGGTTCATTATGCACGTGTTAAATGTGTTAGGTGTGTTAGGTGTGGTAGGTGTGGTAGGTAAGGATTGAGTAAATCATTCCATATTTATCATTCCATATTTGTAATATTCTGAAGTTATAAATAAAGGGTTGGCCTGTGTCTCATAGACAAGTCAGATTCACGGATTTCTACATGGTATCAAAGCCAAAAATAATCCGGGAATATGGGACCTAAAGTTCTTTCTGTTTTTTTCTTTCTCTTCCTGTCGTGATCTACCGCTAGCAGCACCATCACCCTCCGCCAGCCTCCTACACTTCCGCCAACCTCCGCCAACCCTCACACCCTTCTGCCACTCTCCCGCTACCTCTCTCTTCTTTCTTCCTTCTCGTGGGAGCTTTTCCCAGCCTTGCCGATCTATTTTTGCACCGGGGCCTTTTTTCCTGCAGAATTTTAAGATCGATACAGTAATTTTTCTGCAGCTTTTTATCAGGTTTATGCAGTAATTTTTCTGCAGATTTTTTTTGGTTATTGACTACTTATCTTTGACCAGCAACAATGCCTGACACTTCTAAGATCACATCAGCCTCTTCTGGCCTTGACGGCACGTCACAGCGTGATTTTGTTCTGTTTCCAGCCAGCCCTATTAAATTAAATGGGGTCAATTACCTGTTATGGTCTCATTCTTGTTTGTTTGCTATCGGTTCCCGTGGTCTTTCTGGCTACATCACCGGAACCTCTATCAAGCCTACTGAAACCGGAGCTGCGCAAGATAGATGGGTGAATTTTAATTTTCTGGTTATGTCATATCTGGTCAACTCCATGGACCAAGAGATTGCCGGACGCTACCTTTTACTTGATTCGGCTGCCAAGATCTGGAAGACAGCCCATGACACCTACTCTCAAGTGGGCAATGCTGCCCAGTGTTATGAACTTCGTCAGAAACTCCACTCCACCAAGCAATTAGAGCTGACCCTCTCTCAGTATTACAATAAAATGTGCACAATGTGGCAGCAGTGATTTTTTGGGGACCTTCACTGCTACTTATGACGTTGACACCACTGCTTTCCGGAAGTCGGGAGATGGCTTACAGGTGTTTGATTTTTTGGCTGGCCTCAACATTGAATTTGATCAAATCCGGGCCAATATTCTGAATCGTGATCCCCTACCAACTCTTGAGAAGGCCTATGCGATTCTTGCAGCCGAAGATACTTTCCGGACAGCCATGATTACTCCTGTCACTCAGGAACGATCAGCCCTACTTTCTGATTCTCAGCCTACTTCTCGTGGTAATTCTTCCCACAGCTCTAGTGTTACTAGTGATCGCCCTCCTATTAAATGTGATCACTGTGGGAAGGAATGCCATACCAAGGATCGTTGCTGGAAGCTTCATGGTCGCCCTGCAGATACCCGTGGGCGGGGGAGGGGTGGCTCCAATCGATCCAATAATGTCTGGGCAAACCAGGCATTTACTGAGGAGCAGGAAACTACTGATCTGTCTCTTTCCCAAGTGGTTGAAGAACTTCAGCATCTCCGGACTATGATGACTCGGCTGGATACCTCTTCTTCCGGGCCTCCTTCTTTGGCTGCTTCTGCTGTTTCCTTGCCATCAGATTCCACTATGCCTCACTCTTTAGGTATTTCATTTGGTGGGAATTGCACCTCAGTCATACCTGACTCTTAGGTTATTGACTCTGGTGCAACCGATCATATAACAGGTTCTTCCTCCCTTTTCTTCAATTATTCTCCTTTATCTGGTCATAATAAAGTTCGGGTTGCTGATGGGTCTCTCTCGCCAATTTCTGGCAAGGGGTCTGTTCAGTGCACTCCTTCTCTTTGTCTTTCCTCTGTGTTGCATGTTCCTAAATTCTCTACTAATTTATTATCCATTAGTAGTTTAACTAGGGACTTAAACTGCAAAGTAATTTTTTTCCCAATCATTGTTTATTCCAGGACTTGGTAACGGGTCGTACGATTGCATGTGGTAAGGTGGTTGGTGGTTTATATGTGCTTGACAGTTCGCCGACAGCTTTTACTTCCATCATCGGCACATAGGCTCATCAATCTGATTCCTCCTTTCCTTTGTCCGAGTTGCATCTTTGGTATAGGCATCTTGGCCATCCTCCTCTTAGTACTTTAGTTAAAGTTTTTCTCAGTTTAGTTCAATGTTGTAATCAAAATAGTTTCTTTTGTGATGCTTGTGTTTTTGCCAAGCAAACTCGTCATGTTTATCCTATTTCTGATAATAAAAGTTCTACTTCTTTCATTTAATACATTCAGATGTGTGGGGCCCTGCCCATTATGTTTCTATCTCTTATAGTTGGTTTGTCACTTTTATTGAGTGCCACATTCGCACTACTTGGGTCTTTTTTTGTTTGTTTTGGATGAATAAAAATTATATTACGAAGAAAAAAAGAAGGGATATACAGGCCCAAGGGCAAGAAAACAAAAGAAAGAGAAAAACAAACAGCGAGCCTAGGCTAAGGGGAGCCAGTTGCTAGAGGGAATGGGAAGACCCTAGGAGACAATAATGAGCTTGTTCTTTGGGGTATCCCTTGCAGGTTTAAGGGGCAGCAAGACTAAGTTGGAGGAAACCTCAAAGAAGATGGCATTCCAAATTTTGTCGAATGGACAGGAATTTGGAGTCCATCTCTGGAGGTTGAGCTCCATCTAAATGTGAGAGATAGATGCACAAAAGGCAAACTTGCCCGCGGTGTCACAAATAGTCTTCCCAGCTCCCACCAAAAGTCATGTGGCCGTTCTAACAAAGACAGAATGAAGGGGAGAACTGAATGTAGTGGCAGACAAGGAAAGCCTGAGTGTGGAGGCAGTTGAAGAGAGCTCTCCAGGTGGTGAAGCTGTGTCGGGGGGATGCGGCCTTTGAACCTTACAATCTTGTTCCATATCGAGGTGGGACCTCAATGCCTCACGATCCCTAGTAGAGTGGGAACTGAACGAGCATGTTGCAGAGGGAAGCCAAAGAACCACATCTCCCATGCCACGATGACTGGGGGGATCCCCAAATATCTGAGAGGGGGGGCAGGTGCCCCTGGTGATGATGGAAACAACCAAAGCTCCCCTACCAAGCCTGGAGGAGTATATGTCTCTTATCCGCACCACAAGAGAGAGGACACCGTAAGGGTGCCACTTCTCAAGCCAAAGAGAGGTGGATAGGCTGCCATCAATCCTGGTTCTAATAGCGTCAATGGCAACATGTCTGACCTGAAGAATTCTACGCCAAACCCAAGAAGCATTTGTGGAGGAGCTAACAGACCAAATAGAGTCTCTACGAGGAGACTGCATAGACCCAAGATGTCCAGAAACTGTCCTTCTTAGTAATAAGCTTCCAGATCAGCTTGAGGGAACCAACAAGGTTGATATCTTTAATTTGGCTTAGCCCAAGGCCCCCTTTGGTCTTGGGAAGGAAAATAGTAGACTAACTCATGGGGTGAAGAAATCTGGTTGAGTCGACACTTTTCCAAAGAAATGAACACATGATGGATTCGGCTACTTTGATGGTGGCCTTGGGCAGACCAAAAACTCTCACCAGAATATATAAAAGGATTGGAGCACAGATCTAATGAGCACCAAGCGTCCTGCATACGAGAGTAGTTTGGCTTTTCAGAGCTGCAACCTTTTGCGCAATATGTCCAAAATGGGGGAGCAACAGTGGGCAGTGAGGTGGGGGCCAAGGTATCTAATCAAGAGAGAACCAATGAAAAAGCCAGTGAGGTGGATGAGGTGGGCTTTGGTGGCATCAGAGACTCTGGATAGGAAAATGTGGCATTTGAGGAGGTTAATGCAGAGACCCGAGAGACTTTAGCAAAGGTGGAGGGAGGACATGATGGATTCAATGGATTGGGGATCAGCTTTGGAGAAGATCATACAATCATCAGCAAAAGGCCAGGTGGGTTAGGTTGTTGGACTTGCATTTGGGGATGGGGGATATATGGTTTGGATTGAATGTTGTGGGAAAGGACTTCAAGGGCCAAGCAAAAGAGGAAGGGGGAAGAGGGGACAACCTTGATGGATCCAATAGAGGAGGAGAAGTACCCTGCGGGTTACCATTGAAGAGGACAGAGAAGCAGGGGATGGAGATGGAATGGATCTAGTGAAAGAAAAGGGGGGGTAGGGGAAGGACATGTGGAGGAGGGTTTGGGAGATGAAGCCCCAATTGACAGAGTCGAAGACTTTATAAATGTCAATTTTGAGGAGAGCGGATGGAGAGTGGGATTTACAGTTGAAACCGTAGACAATTTCGTGGCAAAGGATGATGTTGTCAACTATGCAACGACCAACAATGAAGGCAGATTGGTTGGGGCTGACTAGGGATTCTACAACAAGTTGGAGGCATTCGCTAAGACTTTGGCAATGAATTTATAAAGGAGGTTACAAAGGGAGGTTGGTCTGAAGTCGATGATGGAGGAAGCACCAACTTTCTTGGGGATGAGGCAGAGGAAGGTATGGTTGATGTCGTGGATTTGGTTAGGGTTGAAGAAGAAGCTTTTGATTGCAAAGATAAGGTCATCCTTGATGATGTCCCAGCAGGATAGGAAAAATTCATGTTGAAGTCATCAGGGCCAGGGGCTTTGTTGGGCTTGTGGGAGCAGACAGCTTCCAGGATCTCTACTTCAAAAGGGATAGAAAGAAGATGAGGAATGAGATGATCAGGAACGAATTTGTTGAGAAGGTCATTAGGAAAGGGGGGTGGGGAGTGGGGAGGGGGGAGGGGGAGGGGAGAAGATGTCAGAGAAGTAAGAAACGACTTCCGACTTGATGGCATCAACAGAGGTGTGGATGCTCCCATCGCTAGAAGTGAGCAAGTAAATGGAGTTAGAGTTGGTTCTGGCCTTGAGGGAGTGGTGGAAGTAGGCCGAGTTGGAGTCCCCAAGCTCAAGCCTTTTGATACAGGATTTTTGCTTGAGGAAACTTTCTTCTTGGGCGAGGATTGAGGAAAGGGCTATGGCAGAGAGCTTTTCTTCTTCATCGAGGGAGGGGTTAAGAGGGTCCTCTTGAAATCTGGATTGAATGGAGACAAGCTTATCTTTGCAGGTGGAGATGCGAGAGGGAATGTTACCAAAGGAGGAAAGATTCTAAGACTTGAGAGAGGATTTGACATTTTTGAGCTTTTTGGAGAAGGCGATAAAGGGGAAGAGGAGTTGACCGGGATGCCCCAGGCAGCTTTGACAATGTCGAGGAAGTCGCAATGGTCGGACCACATGTCAAAGAATTGGAATGGTTTGGGACCGAAGGAGATGGAAGGGGGAACAAAAAGGGTGATGGGAGTGTGGTCAGAGATGCCGGGGAGAGCAAAGGAGGCATAGGAGGAGGGGATGGAAGTGAGCCAACTCTCATTCACAAGGACCAGATCAAGAATCCCGGGATAAGGGAGAGAGCAACCCTCGTGGGCTCTGGCCACAAGGCCAATAGTATATCTCAACACATGGGAGAATTCAAGTCACCAAAATAACCATTCATTTATTATAAAGAATGTATAAGCTTTTCACTTGCACCATATTACATGATCAGAGTTGACAATCGCAGCGGAAGTTAAATACAGAAAAGTCACATTACAGAGTTGACAATTGCAGCGGAAGTTAAATACAGAAAGGTCACATTACAAGGTCTCCCTCCCTGATGGCATTCTAATACCACAAACATTCCATTTCCCATATAGAAAATGACAGTTTAAAACATCTTTACAAGCACTGTACAACTTGTACCAAAAAACAAAAAACAAAAACAAAAAAAAACAAAAAGAATTCCACACTGTCGCTACTCAATCAATGAGGCCGCCACCTTCCAATGCTAAAGGCTTTGAAAAATGAGATTTTCATGAGGGGTGAGCTACCACCAGTCAGTGAGTAAGAGATACATTAAAACATTCTACCAGCCATAGATATAATCTAATTAAGGATATAATAACAATTGAATGCATGATCAGTTCTCATTAACATTAACAATAATCTTTCAATTTATTTCAATGCAACTCACATGATATACAATTCACAAAATATTCACCATATTAATCAACAGTTTCTCTACATCACGTGTCACTACTCATGTGGTCTTCAGAATTCTATACTTCCATCTGAACTTCCATCTCACCCCATAACTTCCCCCGCTGAGTGAGGTATCCCATGATTTCTATCACTTTTCCTCTCACCCCATAACCTCCCCCGCTGAATGAGTTATCCATTTGCCTATGCATTCATTATCATAAACATATTCATTTCGTACACAACAGCCACAAACATTTCACAAATCATATTCTTTTTACAAATTCACAAGTTCCAGTTCTTAGATCATAGTGTACAATCACTTTTAAATAGGGATATTTTTGCCTTGTTACTTCCAAAAAGTTGAATTGGATTCATGAATTTTCACAGCTCATTTATTTCTGCTTTCCACATTAAGTAACAACTGGTTGGTCAAAGTGCAGATGACAGCAAATGCAATGGCAGAGAGCTCAGATGAATGCCTTGCAAATGGCATGGACTCGTTCATATCCAAGCCTGTCACCTTTCAAAAGTTGAAAGAATGTCTTCAACAATTTTTACCTTATTAAATCTTGTAAATGTAAAGCATGTGTACAAAATGAATGTAATCTAGGAAAGTTTTGTAATCAGTGTATCACTGCCTTCTTCCATCCAATTAGTATCTCTTAAAACTGTCTCAATCATTAATTCATTCTCTCTTCTTTTTTATAGTTACCTTTTCTTTGTGTATAAAATTTTCTAAGAATTGCCTCATTCAGATTTTCTCATAGTTTTTTGCGAAATTCTTCCCAGTGTGCCAAAGATACCATATGTGATTAAGGCATACGATCTCTAGGTAATGTAAGAATAACAGAAAAGTAATTATGAATGGAAAATTCATACTGACGCAAAAGCTGGCATTAATTCTATGACACATACCAGAACTTTGATGAGACCAGGTGTCTTGGCATTTGATTGCTAGTTGTTTCTCATTCTGTTGTGAATCCCAAACCCTAGTAGAATGTATTGGAACCTCCAAATGTTTGCAATCCAAACAACAGTACAATGCAGTTTACTTTAGTGTTAACTAGTGACAATATGAAGACATTGGTTTCATTCTCTTTTTCTCCCCTTTCCCAAATCAAGATTTTTGAAGACAAAACAATCCTAGACTATCTGCAGCCAATAACATGGCTTGACTTTCTAGTCCAAATTATCCAAGGTATGAGTTGGCATGCTATTAAAAACTTGAAAAAACGTAAAAAGGAGACTGGCTCGGGTCCAAATTTTGACTGTAGGGGACAGAGTAATGGTTACAAGCTTCACAAGAGTGAAAGTGAGAGAATCAATAATCTCAACCTTAGGGTTTGGGGCCTAATGATATGTCTATATACAGAGCCCCCTCCCCAAATCCTTGTAGGAATATGACAACGGAGAAGGCCACTTTAAGTGGTCGACCCTCTCTCCCTTGTGGGTCATGCCAAGCGCAGCTGCCATCACGGGTGGGCGCCCCAGAATAGGTTATACCTGGTTCGGTTTACAAGGAGGAAGAAAAGTTTGTATCCTGGGGGTTATCGGACCTATACATATGCCTGGGGCTCTATTTACACCCTAATTTCGCTCGGTCTATTTCCGAGAATAAAGGGAGTTCGGCTAGAAAAGTGTCACACCCCCATTCCAACAAGGGATAAAATATATTAAAGGAGTGACTAGGGCGACATGTGTCATCTCAATAAGCTATCATGATTACGAGTGCAGTGTCTCGATACATAGTCATTAATACACATTAATATCAGGGTGCAAAAGTTAAGGAATATTTTTTTTTGGGTGAATAAAAGTTAAGGAATATTATATTCCAAAGATCAGGAAATACAAGGGGAAGCATGTACCATAAAAGTTACATCATGTTCAAACTACTGAGTAATAAATATAGTTAATAATTTCCATCTTGAGCTGATTATGAGGTAACTACACAAAACTTTAAGTAAGACAGACAATGTTATTACAAGGCTCAAGGCCCCAAAAGACAAAATATAAAAGGACCAAGTCCCAGCCATTAGTATGCCCCTTAGACACAGTCATCACAAGGACATCAATCACAGTGCTCCTCAGTCACCGCCTCTGGATCCTCAGTACCAATGTCATCATAATCTAGGGATTGTACCTCAAGACCAATGTGGAAACCATCACCTGCATCAACATCTAAAAAAAAGGCGTGCACAAGGGGCTTAGCTCCACTAAGCTAGTGAGGGGATGGGAAGTGCACATATAAACAATTCACATAATCCATGATGCATGTAATTATTGTTCATTTTTCACCTAACATACAATTCTAAGTGTTTGAGTTAAAATAAAATCGCAAGCGTACGGGTCAATCGTAGCTACGGGTCGAACACGAGGAGATATACGCCACTCTATTTAACTAACTTAAAAGTAATGCAAAGTGAACCAAATTAAAGTGTTAAATTAAACTAATTAAACTGACGAAAATCAATGCATCCTAACTCATAAGCATCTAATATAATTAAGGGATTAAATCGGCGTCCTAACACATGAGCATCTAACCTATCAAGCTAAAGCGAATTGAAAGGAATAAAAATGCAGCTAAACATACTAACCACATAAAAAGAAATACGGGAATAAAAATGCATACATAAACCACAACCATATAAAATTAAAATAAAAGAAATAGAGGGGGAAGAAGAAGAAGATAGAGGAGATGGAGAATGAGATTGAGAGTTTAGCTAGTAAAACCTAGATGTGCTTGTATGAATATAATTGAAAAGCTTGAATACTTGCATAAACTTACCATGGCCTCCTCTTCTAAATCTTCAAGTCTTATCATCAACTTAAGAACTTAGACTAGAAGGCTTAAAACTTAAACTAGAATTAAGAAATTACAACCCAATTGAGGACTTAAATTGAAATTAAAGCATAAACTAAACCTATTATAATCATTAAATGAAAATAAAAAAAGCAAACTAGAACTTAGAAAAGCCAAAAATCACAAATTAGAAGGAGAAGAAGAGAAGAAATTTCACTAAGTGAATGAGCTAAAAATTACACTAAAAACTGAATTAAAATTGAACTAAAAACTGACTAAAAACTGAACTAAAAAACTAACTTGTTACAACCCAAAGGGCAAGGGGTATTTATAGGGGGAAGAGAGGAGAAGAGAGAAGAGGGAAGTGTAGGAGAAATATTCCCTAAGAAAAGAGAATATTCTCTTCTCCTTCCTCTTTTACAATACTTTGAATCCTAAGAAAAAAGAAAAAAATAGAAGAAAGAAGAAGAAGAGAAGATTGTTTACATAGACCTTCTAGTTCGATAATTGGGTTAAGGCCCCTAAAATCCGAACTCCCGTTTCACTTTGTCCCCGTCCACTATCATCAATAATTATAAATAAACCCCTACAGACCATTTTCGCGCGTCGTTACGGAAACGGCCATAACTTCTTCGTTTCAACTCGGAATCAAGTGCCGTTTGAACCGTTGCGAAGCTGACTCGATAGGCTATGCATCCATACTATTAACACTTCTAAAAAGTTTTAAAACATCTCCTTAGCATCATCTCCTCTATTTTCACAATAATTCACCTAAACCCTGAAAAGCACAAGAAAGCACCGAGTAACTCTATCCAATGTGGTAAAATGTATGCTTTATGCCCTAAGATTTCACACATAAATATACTCATCAGATTCCCCCACACTTGAACGATACTTGTCCTTAAGTAAAGCAAAAGATAAACTAACCTAGAATGCAAAAAAAATCCTAATTCACTTTCGTAGGAATCACGGTTGCACTTAGCATGTGCAACAAGCCTTTCAACCCCAAGTTATCCCTAGTGGACGAGTTGTGTCTCGTGGGTGTTTGCAGTGAATATACACCCAAAATTCAATAAATCAAAAAGAATGATGTAAATTTTTCTCATGGCATAAGTAAGATAGGGCACACAATCTCAAAGAAATACTCAACTAAAGATTAAGGAGTCAAAGGTTCCCCCACACTTGAATTTTATCACCCCACATCAATTCAAGTAACAAGCATGCATCAAGGTCAAGGGATCTCCTCATATTTTCTGAACACTACTCACCTTCAAGTAAACCACTCATAGCACTGATGGAACCAAAGACTTAGGCATTGAGTATTTTTTACCATACTTTCTTTTCCAAGAATTAAGGCAAAAGTTTTTTTTTTTATTTATTTATTTTTTTCTTTCTTAACAACAAACTCTTTTTCTACTCTACTACTGTTCTCTGAATGACATGGTGGAGCATACACTAGACACCCAAATACTTGGTAGCTTTGCTTTTTGCATGTATCCATAAGACATTGAGACATTGATGCAAGAGTTTTTTTTTTTTTTTTTTTTGAGTTTCCTTTCAAGGAATTTCGATCAAGTCACTCTGCTTCATGAGGCACAGTGCCCTGTCTAGTCCCAAGGAATTTCACTTTTCTTTCTGTTTCTCTCCTTTTTTTTTTTTTTTTTTTTTTTTTCTTTCACTTTCACTTTCATGCCTTGCCACAAACAAATTGGTCTCAACTACTAGCCAAAAGATCAAAGGGGTCCATAAACACATAGAGGAATCTAACCATCACATGAAGTAGCACTCATGTTTTCAAACTCAATCCCCATCACCGGATACAAACCAACTACCATCCTTGAAAAGGGATTTTTTTTATTATTTCGCATGCTAGGGCACCTAATTCCCTCTCACTCTCGCTTTGTAAATCGAAGAGACTTATGCACATAACCAAAAACTATCGCCACAATCAAAATTCACAATTAAAGTCCAACACACCCCCCCACACTTAATTCATGCAGTGTCTTCAATGCATGCAGAAAAGAAAGAATAAGGACAAGGGAGGGGATACTACCAGGATATCAGGGGTCAAGGTAAAGAGGCTCATGGAGATCCATGACCTCTTCTTCAACTGGAGTAGACATCTCTATGTACGGCTTCAATCTTTGGCCATTGACCTTGAAAGGAGCTCCTGTACTTGGATTGAGGACTTCAACAGCCCCATGAGGATAAGCTTTATGAACAATATAGGGGCCATCCCATCTAGAATGCAGCTTACCTGGAAAGATATGCAAATGAGAATTGTATAACAAAACTTTCTAGCCTACCTCAAAAGATTTCCTCAAAAGATTTTCTCAAAATGTGTCTATCATGGAAAGCCTTGGTTTTTTTCTTGTAAATCCGGGCATTCTCATATGCCTCATTCCTAAGCTCTTCCAACTCAAATAGTTGGAGTTTCCTATGGGCACCTGCAGTGGGTAGGTCAAAGTTAAGCTTCTTGATAGCCCAAAAGGCCTTGTGCTCAATCTCTACAGGTAAGTGACATGCCTTTCCATACACCAGACAGTACAAAGATTGACCAAGATTGGTCTTGAAGGCTATCCTATGGGCCCACAACGCATCTACCAACCGGTTAGACCAATCTTTGCGGTTCAGGTTGATGGTTTTTTATGAGCACATTTATGTGTGAAATCTTAGGGCATAAAACATATATTTTACCACATTGGATAAAGTTACTCGCTGCTTTCTTGTGCTTTTTAGGTTTTATGTGATTTCTTGTGAAAATGGAGGAGATGATGCTAAGAAAATGTTTTTAAGCAGTTTAGAGGTGTTAATGGCTTGGATATGTAGCCCATCGAGTCAGCTTCGCAATGGTTTAAACGGTACATGATTCCGAGTTGAAACGAAGAAGTTACGGCCGTTTCCGTAACGAAGCGCGAAAATGGTCTATAGGGGTTTATTTGCAATTATTGACAGTCGGCCGGAGACAAAGTGAAGTGAAAGTTCGGATTCTAGGGGCCTTAGCGCAATAACCAGAAGTATATTTCCTGTACCCGAAAGATTCCATTTGGAGGGCTCTGGACAGACCAACTTCAACTTGAGATATCTTGGGCTCCCCAACTCCAAATTGGACGAAATCTGGGTCTATTTTGGGTGATTTTTCGCAAGAAACACAATGGTGAGGTCTATATAAGCACCCCATGCTCCACGTTTTCTGAAGGATAGAATGGGTATTTTATTTATTCTTGAAGGAATCCTAGTCATCACCCTTACTCTCTCTCTCCTCCAATTTCTCAAGGGCACTTCTAGAATTCTATTTGGGATAGATTTATTTTGAAAGATATTTTCTCATCTATGGAAGGTTGAAAAATCAAAGCATCTTTGATTTTATTGCTTGGGAAGATATCTACAAAGAAAAGGAAGCACTTGTTATAATTGGAAGTTTACTTTTCTAGAAATAGAAGTTCTATGTAAACAATTTTCTCTTCTTCTTCTTTCTATTTTTTTCCTTTTTTCTTAGGATTCAAGGCATTGTAAAAGAGGAAGGAGAAAAGAATATTCTCTTTTCTTAGGGAATATTTCTCCTACACCTCCCTCTTCTCTCTTCTCTTCTCTTCCCCCTATAAATACCCCTTGCCCTTTGGGTTGTAAGAAGTTAGTTTTTTAGATCAGTTTTTAGTTAATTTCTAGTTCAATTTTAATTCAGTTTTTTAGTGTAATTTTTATTTCATTCATTTAGTGAAATTTTCTCTTCTTTTCCTATTTTTGCCTTAAGTTCTTAGTTTTGATTTCATAAGTCTAGTTTAATGGTTGTAATAGTATTAGTTTAAAGCTTCCTAGTCTAAGTTCCTATGTTGATGACAAGACATGGAGATTTAGAAGAGGAAGCCATGGTGAGTTTATTCAAGTATTCAAGCACATCAAGGTATCTCATTCTCTAAACCCTTAATCTCATTCTCCTTTTCCTCTATCTCTCGCTATCTTCTTCTTCTTCTCCCTCTATTTCTTTTATTTTTTTTATATGGTTGTGGTATGTAGATGTACTTTTATTCCCTTATTTCTTTTTATATGATTATGAAGTGTGGCTGCATTTTTGTTATTCCTTTCAATTCACTTTAGCTTGAGAGGTTAGATGCTCATATGTTAGGACGCCATTTAATCCCTTAATTTTGTTAGATGCTTATGAGTTAGGATGCATTAATTTTCATTAGTTTAATTTAACACTTTAATTTGGTTCACTTTGCAATACTTCTAAGTTAATTAAATAGAGTGGCGTATATCTCCTCGTGTTCGACCCGTAGCTATGATTGACCCGTACGCTTGCGGTATTATTTTTATTCAAACAAGTTTTTGGCGCCGTTGCCGAGGAGATTATTGACCACTTTATTTTTTTTGATTTTTAAGAAATTCGAAGTGCTTTAGTTTCTTCTCTTTCTCCTCTTTCTTTTAAAAAAAATTTTTTTTTTTTTGAAAACCTCCTCTTGTTTCTTTTCTGTTTCAATAGTGTGCGCCCAATCTAAAGTCCTTCACATGCCCAAACCCAGCCAATCTTGGTGCCCCTTGATTCGTTGGGTGGTTTGGATTAGCATGTGACTTATCTTTGGAGGTGACCACTCTTGATAACAGGAAATCGACATAGTGAGAGCATTGGAAACATAAACGTATAGTAGTCCTCCACCCTATATCAGAATCCATTTGGAGTCGCCCGTAGGTGGCTCGTGAAGACTATACGGATTCCCTTGCTGTCAACCTATATGGTAACCTTACAGCTTTGGAACCATTGTTTCGATTTCTGAGGGATAGATGCACTATCTACCTTGGGCTCCCTCTTGTTTTTAGTATTTTTTTTTTCTAGTATTTTATTTTTCCTTAAACTTTTTTTTATGGGAGACCTCAATTTGGGATAGGTGGTTAATTTATAATAATGGGAGATACACTTCCTTATAAGACTTTGGGGGAAAGATGGACCTATGCTAAGGCAACCATGATTTTGGAGGAAATGTTTAAACAGGTTAGGAAAGCCAAAAGTAGTGAGATAGAGAACAATTTTGAACTACCCCAGTACAATTTTTCTCCCCAACCCAACTATGGGCTTTCGAAAAATTTTGATTGGTCACATCCCCAGACTATCCGTGTTATGGAAGGATGCCCAAATCTTTATGGGGGTAGCAATGGTGATGAGAATGTGAGTCCTCACTTTCAATACAATTTTTTTGGCACTTACAATCACAGGTGGAGTGATCATCCCTATTTCTCGTGGGATCAATGGAATAACCAAGATGGACCACCCAATTTCCAATATCATGGTCAGTATGGTCCTCCAATGCCCAACCCTCCATTGAATCTCAATGAGCCACCTCTCCTTGAACCATACCACCAACCCCCTGAATTTTAGAACATGGGTGAGGAGGCCAGACTGAGTGAGCTTAAAAAATACATAGACCTTCTCACAACAAGTCAAAATACCATGAGAAATACTTAACTTGTGAAAAGAAACGATTCTTATCTTGGCTGGACCAATGTGCAGGTGTCACACCCGTAACTAGATAATTAATAATGTCAGTAAACCAAGGTTCACTAGACATTGCCATCAGATACTCATCAGAAAAATTCTCGTTGACTAGAGAATCAACAGTCAAGGAATTAGGCAGCTGGGATAAATGGTCTGCAACCAAATTTTCACACCCTTTCTTATCCCTAATTTCAAGATCAAATTCTTGTAATAAAATGACCCACCTAATGAGGCGAGCCTTGGCATCTTTCTTCTGCACAAGATATTTGATAGCTGCATGGTCAGTATAAACAATCACATGTGATCCAACCAAGTAGGGCCTAAACTTCTCTAAAGCAAACACAACAGTTAAAAATTCTTTCTCAGTGGTGGTATAATTAAGCTGTGCATCATTAAGAGTCCGACTTGCATAATGAATCACATGGGGCAATTTATTGATTCTTTGCCCAAGAACAGCCCCTATAGCAAAATCAGAGGCATCACACATAAGCTCAAATGAAACTATCTAATTTAGAGCTTGAATAATGGGGGCTGAGGTCAAAGCTCTTTTCAATTGCTCAAAATTATCATGACACTCAGAAGAGAAATCAAATGGGCAGTCCTTTGCCAAAAGAGAAGTGAGAGGTCTAGCTATCTGGCTAAAGTTCTTGATGAATCTCCTGTAAAAACCTGCATGGCCAAGAAAAGATCTAATGTCCTTTACACTCTTGGGTGGTTGTAAATTGGCAATAAGGTCCACCTTAGATTTATCAACCTTGATCCCTTCTTTGGACACAATGTGACCAAGAACTATGCCTTGCTTTACCATGAAGTGGCACTTCTCCCAATTCAGGACCAAGTTCTTTTCGATGCAGCTTTTAAAAACCAAAGAGAAATGATGCAAGCAATTAGAAAAAGTAGAGCCATGAATAGAAAAATCATCCATAAACACCTCTAGGAAGTGCTCTACCATATCAGAAAAGATACTCATCATGAACCTTTGGAATGTAGCAGGGGCATTGCAAAGCCCAAAAGGCATACGCCGGTAAACAAAGGTTCCATAAGGGCATGTGAAAGTGGTCTTGTGTTGGTCCTCTAGAGCAATATGAATTTGGTTATAGCCGGTATTACCATCAAGAAAACAATAATATTCATGGCCAGCTAGTCTCTCTAACTTCTGATCAATAAAAGGCAAGGGGAAGTGGCCCCTCCAAGTTGTCGTATTCAATTTCCTATAGTTAATGCACACTCTCCACCCCGTTTGGATACGGGTTGGAATCAACTCATTATTGGCATTCTCAACTACAGTGACTCCTCCTTTCTTAGGCACAACCAGCACAGGACTCACCCATTGGCTATCAAAAATAGGATAAATGATACCATGATCCAAGCATTTTAGGATCTCTTTCTTGATTGCCTCTTTCATCACAGGTTTAGCCCTCCTTTGGGGTTCCCTAGAAGGTTTGGAACTCTCCAGCAGATGTATATAATGTTGAACAATGGAGGGGCTAATACCTTTGATGTCAGACGTGGTCCAACCTATGGCTTCCTTATGGTCCTTTAGAAACTTAATCAACTCTTCTTCCTGAATAGAAGTCAAATCAGAAGCAATAATAACAGGAAGAGTATGATCATATCCTAAGAAGGCACACTTGAGGTTGGAGGGCAATGCCTTCAACTTTAATGTGGGGGGCTCAATAATAGAGGATTTGGGAATAGAAGTGGATAGAGGTCCAAGGGGATCCAATGGTGGTTGGATGCTCCAGACCTCAGATAAGGGGGTATCATCAACACCCTCCAATTCCTACATACATTCTTGAAATCCCGAATCAAAATCAATCTCAAAGAACGTATTAATATCATCAGAAAATCCTTGAAGCATATGCACCTCGTCATCCATATCAAACTGCTTGCCCAACCTAAACACATTGAAGTCAACAGAAGTATTGCCAAAAGATAATTTTATGAGACCATTCCTGTAATTGATTAAAGCATTACTGGTAGCTAGGAATGGCCTACCCAAGATGATAGGGATTTGGTCCTTGAAGTTGGCAGTAGGTTGGGTATCTAAAACAATAAAGTCCACAAGAAAAATAAATTTTCCAACCTTCAACAGGACATCCTCAATCATTCCCTTAGGAATTTTAACCGACCGATCTGCAAGCTGAAGAGTGATTTTGGTGGGTTTCAGTTTTCCCAATCCTAGTTGTTGGTAGACATGAAAGGGTAAGAGGTTCCCACTTGCACCAAGGTCCAATAAGGCATGATCAATAGTAGTATTGCCTATAGTGCAAGAGATGGTGGGGCTGCCAGGATCCTTATGCTTAGCTACTACTGGCTGCGAGATGAGAGAACTGATGTTAGCAGCCAAGAATGCCTTTTTGGGTACATTGGTGGTCCACTTTTGGGTGCATGAGTCTTTGAGGACTTTAGCATAAGCGGGGATCTGGGCAATGGCATCCAACAAAGGGATATTCACCTGAACTTGTTTGAACACATCCAATATTTTCTCCACAGAAGGAGATTTCTTGCTAATCAACCTATTTGGGAAAGGGGCAGGTGGGGTATAAATTCTTTCAGGGTTGGGCTTTTTAACTTCCTCAACAGAATCCTCTTTGGTTTTCTTAACCGAATCATCTGGAATATTTTTAGGTTCATCAGACGAACCTGAAACAGTAGGCACTTTAATGGCCTCTTCAGAAGGGGGAGAGTCAATAGGAGTATGAGATGGTAAAGACTGAGGTGCACTAGCCTGTTGATACTCCCGACCACTCCTTAAAGCATAAACAACATTTACCTGTTTGGAGGGTCCTTGGTGCTGTTGGCTTTGTGCAACATTAGTTGGAGGAGCTTGGGTACCTTACTGAATATGAACCTGATGCCTAGGATTTGGCTTAGGTTGGCTAGGTAACTTCTCTGTTTCCCTCTCATGCAGGATTGTGACAAGCTGGGTGAGTTGTTTCTCCATGTTATTGTGACTTGTCATGAGAAGAGCTATCTTGTTGTCCATCTCATTCAGTCTTGTTACCTCTCTTGTATTGGTAAACCCTGGGGGTTGCTGATACGGTGCAAGGAGAGGAGGCCTAGCAAAATTAATAGAAGGTCCTAAATGAAGACGAGGGGGGAAAGGTTTAGGAGACAACCCTTGGTTTTGTGATGCAAAGTTGGGCCTTTGGACACCAGGCTGGCCTTGATGGTTAAAGTTGGATGGGCCTGCTTGGTTCCCTTGATTCCAGGAGAAATGGGGGTGATTTCTTCATCCTGGATTGTAAATATTGTTATATGGGTTATTTTGGTAGAGAGCACTTACATTCTCAATACTGGAATTGCCCACCAAGGTGTTGGGGCATTCCTCAGAAAGGTGTCCAGGGATTTGGCACCAACTGCATACCGACACATGGTTGACCTGATTAACTGGTATAGACTCTTTAAGAACTATGGACTCCAACCGTTTTATGAGGCTGTCAAGTTTGGCCTCCTTGGCTGACATACCCTCAATGAGATACCCCTTAGTGGTCCTTTCAGCCTCTTGGGAAGATTTCCATTCCCTAGTCTTATCAGCCAAGTTGGTTAAGAATGTCCATGCATCATTCTCCTCAGAAAAAGAAATAAAGCATGCTGGACACATGGACTCTACAAGTTGCTTGGTCTGATAATCAATACCCTCATAAATAATTTGGTATCGTTGCCACAAGTCGAAACCATGGTGAGGGCATTCTAAGAGGAGGTCCTTGAATCTTTCCATGAATTTAGAAAAGGACTCATGTGATTTCTGCCTGAACTGGAGGATGTCACTCTTAAGCTTATTGGTCTTGTGAAGAGGGAAGAATTTTCTCAAAAAGACAATGGTGAACTCATCTAATGTATTAATGGAGTTTGTAGGCAGTCCGTAAAGCCACTTCTTGGCCTGGTCTTTCAGGGCAAAGGGTATAAACCTAAGCCTAATTGCATCATCAGTCAAATTATGGACCTAAATTAGAACACAAACCTCCTCAAATTCCCTAAGGAAAAGATATGCATCCTCATTAGCCATCCCATGGAAATGGGGTAGCATGCTGATGAAGTTGGTCTTGAGTTCATAGTCATTCCCTGTAACAATAGGCAGACTAATGCATGAGGGTTGTGCAGCCCTGGTGGGGTAGAACCTATCCTTAAAAGGCTTGGGTTGTTGGTCAACCATGGTCAAAGGTGGGGTTAAGGGTAGTGGAGGAGGTGGTATTCTAATAAGATGATTAGATAAATCATGAGTCCACACCGTAACCACCTAAACAGATATAAGGTCTCCTTTGAAAAATTAAAGAAGAAAAAAAATAAAAGACTTAAGGAAAAAAAAATACTAAAAATAAGAGGGAGCCCAAGGTAGATAGTGCATTTATCCCTCAAAAATCGAAACAATGATTCCAAAGCTGTAAGGATGCCATATAGGCTGACAGCAAGGGAACCCGTTTAGTCTTCTATAGCCATCTATAGGCGACTCCAAATGGATTCTGATATAGAGTGGAGGACTACTATACGTTTATGTTTCCAACGCTCTTACTATGTCGCTTTCCTGTTATCAAGAGTGGTCACCTGCAAAGATAAGTCACATGTCAATCCACCCAACCAAGTCAAGATGTAGCGTCATAGGTAACTTAATCCTATGAGGGACACCAAAAGATGGAGGGTTGAAGCATATGAAGGACTTTAGATTGGGCGCACACTATTTGAAACAGAAGAGAAACAAGAAGAGGTTTTTAAAAACTGATTTTTTTTTCAAAAAAGAAAAAGAAAAAATAATAAACTAAAACACTTCGAACTACTTAAAAATCAGATAAATAAAATGGACAATAATCTCCCCGACAATGGCGCCAAAAACTTGTTTGAGTAAAAATAAAACCGCAAACATACGGGTCAATCGTAGCTACGGGTCGAACACGAGGAGATATATGCCACTCTATTTAACTAACTTACAAGTAATGCAAAGTGAACCAAATTAAAGTGTTAAATTAAACTAATTAAGCTAACAAAATCAATGCATCCTAACTCATAAGCATCTAACAAAATTAAGGGATTAAATCAGCGTCTTAAGACATGAGCATCTAACCTATCAAACTAAAGCGAATTGAAAGAAATAAAAATGCAGCCACACATACTAACCACATAAAAAGAAATAAGGGAATAAAAATGCATCCATAAACCACAACCATATAAAATTAAAATAAAAGAAATAGAGGGGGAAGAAGAAGAAGATAGAGGAGATGGAGAATGAGATTGAGAGTTTAGATAGTAAAACCTAGATGTGCTTGTATGAATGTAATTGAAAAGCTTGAATACTTGCATAAACTTACCATGGCCTCCTCTTCTAAATCTTCAAGTCTTATCATCAACTTAAGAACTTAGACTAGAAGGCTTAAAACCTAAACTAGAATTAAGAAATTACAATCCAATTGAGGACTTATATTGAAATTAAAGCATAAACTAAACCTATTATAATCATTAAATGAAAATCAATAAAGCAAACTAGAACTTAGAAAAGCCAAAAATCACAAATTAGAAGGCGAAGAAGAGAAGAAATTTCACTAAGTGAATGAGCTAAAAATTACACTAAAAACTGAATTAAAATTGAACTAGAAACTAACTAAAAACTGAACTAAAAAACTAACTTGTTACAACCCAAAGGGCAAGGGGTATTTATAGGGGGAAGAGAGGAGAAGAGAGAAGAGGGAAGTGTAGGAGAAATATTCCCTAAGAAAAGAGAATATTCTCTTCTCCTTCCTCTTTTACAATACTTTGAATCCTAAGAAAAAAGAAAAAAATAGAAAGAAGAAGAAGAGAAGATTGTTTACATAGACCTTCTATTTCTAGAAAAGTAAACTTCCAATTCTAACAAGTGCTTCCTTTTCTTTGTAGATATCTTCTCCAAGCAATAAAATCAAAGCATCTTTGATTTTTCAACCTTCCATAGATGAGAAAATATAAATCTATCCCAAGTAGAATTCCAGAAGTGCCCTTGAGAAGTTGGAGGAGAGAGAGAGTAAGGGTGATGACTAGGATTCCTTCATGAATAAATAAAATACCCATTCTATCCTTCAGAAAACGTGGAGCATGGGGTGCTTATATAGGCCTCACCATTGTGTTCCTTGTGAAAAATCACCCAAAATAGACCCAAATTTTGTCCAATTCGGAGTTGGGGAGCCCAAGATATCTCAAGTTGAAGTTGGACTGTCCAGAGCCTTCCAAATGGAATCTTTCGGGTACAGTAAAATAACTTCTGATAATTGCGTTAAGACCCCTAGAATCCAAACTTCCGCTTCACTTTGTCCCCGTACAACTATCAATAATTATAAATAAACTCTTGCAGACCATTTTCGCACGTCGTTACGGAAACGGCCATAACTTCTTCGTTTCAACTCGGAATCAAGTGTCGTTTGAACCGTTGCGAAGTTGACTCGATGGGCTATGCATCCATACTATTAACACCTTTAAAAAGGTTAAAAACATCTCCTTAGCATCATCTCCTCCATTTTCACAATAATTCACCTAAACCCTGAAAAGCACAAGAAAGCACCGAGTAACTTTGTCCAATGTGGTAAAATGTATGCTTTATGCCCTAAGATTTCACACATAAATGTGTTCATCACTAAGTCGAGGGTATATGCTACTACAACGACTCGGGAGACACCATGGGTCACTTAGCCTATCGCCATAGTGAAACCTCAATCGTTGCTAAGGGGCCCGCGTCAACCGTAGCCCCAGTACCACCCATAGGCAATCCTTGATAACCAATGACTATCCCTGGCCTGGCCTCTCTCACACTCCACAGACGGCGGTGTACTGGTTACCCAACACCTAAATCCCTGTTGGTAAGGATCGTAGTATAGGGAACTGAACCTACCACAGTTATACTACATGAGTCCTATCGTGTCAAGAGGTATTACAGGTATATCAATATCCCATACCATCTAACACCCGGGTACCAGCACAACATGATCCATACAGAGCATCATGGCATGTAGTAGAAGTGAACATATTTTTGGGGTTCCGATCCCGGTACCACCCGACGCCTTAACCCAATGCAAGTAAAAATATACAATCCACATCAACATCACATCAATTAAGTAAGATAAAATGCAAGATGCAACATGCTTGATAATGATGCGAACAACATAAATATTATATGTTAGTAATATAAATAAACTCAAACAATCACCCAAAACCCACTCACCTTGGTTAGGATCTATTTGTTCGAAAGGTTGCCGACTCTCAAAAGTACTCCAATACACGTTGTTGGGCAAGTTGTTAAAGCCTAAAGTTAATTAAATCAAAAGCAATCATCAATAAGTGTTTAGCTAGTCAAGGAGTCCAGGGGTACCTTGGTTTAAGTTTTAAACCAAGGCCAGACTCAAAACTGGAAAGACAGCAGCAATAGTCGATTGGTACTGGTCCATCCAATAGACCAGTGGCAATCAACTAGTAGGGTTGGCAGCAATAAAACTGAAAAGGGTTTATGGAGTTGATCATGGCTTTACACCATAGGGTCTTTAGGTGAGGTTCTAAGTATTCCCACATGTTTGGTCAGGTTTTAAATCAATGGTTTTGTACTGGTTGATTGGACTGGTTGATCCAATCAACCCGAGTTAATCAACTTGTTACTTAATGCAACAACAGGGCATGGCTTCCTATTTGGTTTACATAAATGGCCCCTCATAAAGTGTTTCAGGCCATAGGGTTGATCAGGTTCAGATCTGGTTCAAGTTTCTTGTAGTGGTCGATTGGTACTGGTCCATCCAATCAATCAGTGGCAATCGACTAGTACATGTACAGCTCGAGAATTTCAAAAGCCTTCACTATTTGGGCTAGATTCTATTGATCTATGGCTAATAGGGATGATCAAGAAGCATGGTTGGGCTACTTCTATGGCAAACATCATGTTTCAAAGGAAAAATCAAACATGCATGGGGATTTTGGGATCTATGGTCCACATGGCCAACACGCATGGGTTTAAACACATGAATCAACAAAATTCATATATCGAAGGGTTTGAATTAAGTCACCACAATACTAGATTTAAGCTATTGACTCAGGAATTTAACATGCATGTAAAGGAATGAGTCTTGCCCTACAAATCCAAGGTTTATATACATCACTTGACATGTTAGATGGTCATTTCCATGGCTGTCATTTGGTATTCATGATGGTTTCAGGTTCTGGAAGTTTAAAAGAAACAATCAAAGAGGGGCTTGGCTTGCATGTTTATGGATTTGGGTTCCTAAGCTTGAATACAAGAAGAATTGAGCGAGGGGTTTAAGAGATTGATAATCTGAACTACAAAAGGACAAGAATCAGAACTTAGAGAGAGGTTTCATGTTCTAAAACTTTAAAGAAATACAAACAACAAGTATATTGGGCTGCATGCTTAGTGAATCATGTTCCTAAGCTCGTACACATGATAGATTAGACATGAGAAGTCAAGGAAGCTAATAATTTGACTTATCATCTAGCAAAACCAGAATTTAATGAGGTCTATGGGAAGGGAAAAAATCGTGGGATGCAGACTTACCTTAGGATTCCCAAGGTTCAGGAGCTCCCAAGCCCTCTCTTCTTCCTACCTCCTTTCTCTTCTTTCTCTCCTTCCTCTCTCAAAGATTTCTTTTGGCTGAAGGAAAGAGTTCAGAAAATAGGGTTGGGTTTATATAGGGGTTCGGCTTAAGGTTTGTTTGGCTTGTGTAGGTTTTTAAGAAAAATGCATTCTATAGTTCATTTTATAGCATATAGGCCTATAAGTGGGCCCCACATGGTAACATTGCCGAGGCAATATTTCCATAGGTTAGTTGGAATACGGGGAGGTGATTCATGGTGCGAGACACTAGGCCCCATACAATGGAAGTGAAAAATACACACAACAGCAGCATTGGTTGATCGGGCTAGTTGATCCAAATCAACCAGAGACAGCAATAGCAAAAAAGTTTGGGCTTGAAGTGGAATTTCAGCTCACTAGGAGGGAGAATTGGAAAATGGTTTCTTCCAACAAAATGAAGTCCTATGAGTCTAGTTTCTAAAAAAACAAGAATCAAGGCAAACGAGGTTCAGATGATGGAGTTATGTCATTTTAATTGAACAGGGGTCAATCTGCCAGAATAGAAGAATTCAATCCATGACAGCAACTTGAAGTGAAATTCCAGATCACCTAGAAGCAGAATTGGACAAAGATTCCTTCTAATAAAATGAAGATATATGAATCTAGTTTCTAAAAAAAATTAGAATCAAGGCGAATGATGTTTGGATGATGAAGTGATGGCATTTTAATTAAACAAGGGTCCATTTGCCAGAGTAGCAGAATTTGACCAGTGGGCTTACGTCCTTATCTCTACCACTCTGTCAAAGCTCCACAGGCTCGTCCAGACCTCCAGAACTACGAGAGGGTAGTAACAAGTAGTAAATAGGGTTAGTAGCTTACCCCTTGCCTATCACGGTGTGTCCTCCATGATCCCAAAGAGTTTCCTCACAACGATGCTAACTTCATTGAGAGACGAAGTGTCGATATGGCACGATGCGGGGTGTTCCTTCCGGTACTCTTCGCTCTTAGGGATTGTACTAGAGGATAGTCAGTGAAGTCATCATCGATGAATTTCCCCCATTCTCGGTTGAGGAAGCTCTCCTCGACGGGCAAACCCGTGTCAAAGTCAATGATCTTGTAGCTGGGTTTGACCATCATCGAGAACAACTCACCAGCATACATGGCAGCACCATCTACAAGTCACGAGGTTAGAGACAAACCATTAGAATCTTGGGTGCAGATGTAACATTCCCCCTAGCTTACAAGAAATTTCGTCCTCGAAATTTGACGTACCTTGTAAGTCTCCAAGGGAAGGATACTTCGGCTGCATCTCTACTTCCGATTCCCATGAGGATCCTTCTTCTGAATGGTTGCTCCACTTCACCTTCACATAGAAGATAGGCCGATTACGAAGGTGAACAATCTTTCTGTACAAAATCTTCTCGGGCTGCTCTTTGTAGGTCATGTTAGCTGCGAGTTCCGATGGTTCTTGGGACAGAACATGACTCGAGTCATGAACATACTTCTATAACAAGGACACATGGAATATGTCATGCACACCTTCCAAGGAGGGAGGGAGTGCCAAATGATACGCCAGCGGTCCAATTCTTTCCAGAATCTCATAAGGTTCGATAAACCTTGGACTCAGCTTGCCCTTCTTGTTGAAACGCATCACCCCTTTGGTGGGTGACACCTTGAGGAACACCTTGTCGCCAATAGAGAACTCCAGATCCTTTCACCTCAGGTCTACATAACCCCTCTATCTAGACTGGGCTGCCTTGATTCACTCACAAATCAAGTCCACCTTCTCACAAGTTGCCTGGATCAACTCGGGTTCAAGAATATGCCGTTCTCCCACCTTGTCCCTGTACAAAGGTGTTTGGCACTTCTTTCCATACTGAGATTCAAATGGTGCCATACCAATTATAGCTTGGTAACTGTTACTATAAGCAAACTCAATGAGTGAGATATGCCCATCCTGTGAGGATCCGTTCCCTCCTAGGACCGCGTCGCGTTCCCTTTTGGGCGCTCTTGGTTCGGATGGGGGGTTTGGGGGTTATACTCTTCGAATGGAGAGAGAGAAGGAATGCGTCTTCGCAATGGTTATGATTTATCGACGGATGGGGGTCATACAATCAAATGGAATGGAGTCGCCAGTTAGGATTAGAGCCTAGGACCCATTGTTGTAGCCCTGGGAAGGGCTACGGGACTTCGTTTGGTCTAGTCAGAGATTCGGGGTAAGTAGTCAGGTTACGAGAGTGGGAAGGTGTTAGGCACCCACCTCGCCCGGGTAAACTGGTCTTTCTACTAGATGCTGGTTTTTGAATATTCTCCCTTTATGAATGTCCTATTTCCACATGTATAGTTAAAATGATGCACAAATTACTTAATTAAATTAATCAAAATTAACTACTGTACACTATACAAGCATAATTTAAAAGTCTACATTGTTACGAAATTAAAGTGTAATGAAAGAATTAAATACATGTATGCTTTAAACCAATGTAATTATGCGGGACGGATCGCGTCCCCCAGTTTAGGTGGAGGCAAAAGACTGGCTTTGTCCTTCGTAAACAGAGTAACGGCGTCAGAAAGTAATTGCCCGGATATCAGGCAGAATAACGATGTCAAAAAATCTTTAGAGAGTAAATTACCCAGATGTCGGGCAGCATAATGGCGTACGGGTGTCGGATACTTGGACCTCGAACAAAATAACGACATCGAAAAGCTTCGGAAAGTAGGCTTCTCGGATGTCGGGCAGAGTAACGGCGCACAGGTGTCGGGTACTAGGACCTTGGACAGAATAACGACATCAAAAAGCTTCGGACACTAGACTCCTCAGATATTGGGCAGAGTAACGGCGAATGGGTGTTTGGGCGGAAACGGGTTAGGGAAGGTGAATCCAGGGCACCCAGACTCTGGACAGAGGGACGAGGCTCGAAGGCTCAAAATCGGACTGGGGTAGGGCCCGAAACTAGGAAAAAGAGGAAAAAGGAAAACTGGAGCTCTGGGGTCCCCCCCTCTCCTTAACTTGGAACTTGTTGAAATAAGGGGTGGGGGTATTTATAGGAAAAAATCTTGTTTTGGGTCCCTACGGTACTGCAGCTTGGGGCGCGGAGCTATCGCCCGGCGCAGGGTGAAAATCGGGATGGGTGCATCACTGTCGCTCGGTGCTGGCGTGCGGTGCAATAGCTACGCGTGGCGCTGCCAGGTCATGGCTTCGGGCAGGGGCATCATGCGAGGTCGTATCGAGGATGCAAGGGATTATGGGTGGAAAAGAAGTGGAATAGGGGGTGTCCGGATTACTCTTGAAGAAAAAGAGCTTAGAGGGCATTACCAGTCTTTCACGTCTGGTTGTCGCCATCGTTGGGGGGTGACAAAATTCAACGTCTACAGTTTGCCCCTCTTTCGCCAAGACCTGTGCCAACAGCCAAAGGGCAAAGACAAAAGCCCGCTTGGTTTTATCACCAGGAGCAGGTACTGCCACCACTTTGCTCAAAGGTGGTGGAGTTGAACAATAAAACTACGTCTCGGTAAACCATTCGATGAAAATCTTTTGTCTTTAATGATAAAACCTATCTCGGCAAACCGTTTGATGAAAATTTTTTATTTTGAATGATAAAACCTATTTCGATAAACCAACCGATAGCAACGAGTGCTTAATCCGCCGATCTAGAGGACCGAATGTCAGCAGGAGATCGAAGATCAAATGGAAACGGGCGATCCAACGATCGGATGACAAAGAGTGATCAACAAATCAAATGGTAATGGGTGAACCAAGGATCGGATAA
Organism: Telopea speciosissima; assembly: GCF_018873765.1. Classification (NCBI taxonomy): domain Eukaryota; kingdom Viridiplantae; phylum Streptophyta; class Magnoliopsida; order Proteales; family Proteaceae; genus Telopea; species Telopea speciosissima. The sequence goes on from NC_057926.1 coordinate 13,444,426, forward strand.
CAATAGATCGAGTGGCAACTGGCGATCCAAGGATCAGATGACAATGGGTGATCGACAGATCAAATGGCAACGGGTGATCCATGAATCGGATGATAATGGGTGATCAACAGATCAAATGGCAACGGGTGATCCAAGGATCAGATGACAACGGGTGATCGACAAATAAAATGGCAACGGCCGATCCAAGGATCGGATGACAACGGGTGATGACAGATCAAATAGCAACGGGTGATCCAAGGATCGGATGACAATGGGTGATCAACAGATTAAATGGCAATGGGTGATCCAAGAATCGGACTACAATGGGTGATCGGATGTCAAAAAGGGTAACGGTTTTGAGCGACACTCCGTTGGATTCTAATTTATGAGCGACGCTCAGTAGGAAATCTGACTTTGAGCAATGCTCGGCTGGAATTTTTGGTTTCGAGCAACGGTCGACAAAGTTTTGAGTTTGATCATTGCTCGATCGGAAAGGCATCGTGGCCGAATTTCTCTTGGAGATGTACGATGAGTTGGCATCATGACTAAATTTTTAGAAAATGTATGATGCGACAGCATCGGGAGTGAACTTTTTAAAAATGCGCAATGAGATGGCATCACGACCAATTTTTTGGAAAATGGGCGATGAGACGGCATCATGATCAAATTTTTGAAAAATGTCCGATGAGGCGACATCATGATCAAAATTTTGAAAAACGTATGATGAGATGGCATCATGACCAACTTTTTGGAAAACGTACGATGAGATGGCATCGTGACCAATTTTGGAAAATGTACGATGAGATGGCATCGTGACCAATTTTGGAAAAATGTACGATGAGGTGGCATCGTGAAAAAAAAAAAAGAAAATGTTTCTTCCTTTTTTTTTTTCTTTCTTTATGGCACTGCCGCGTGGGGCCACCGGTTCTGTGCGACGCTACTGTGCGGGGCCACGAGCTTGCGTAGTAGTGCCACATGGGGTTACGGGTCTACACGGTGGTGCTCGATCTTTTCATCCCTGCATGAAATCATCTTACAATGAAATGCGGGAATGCATCGCGAAAGTCCAGAACGTGTCAAAGACACGGGAAACGGAAGGGGAGAATGGCGATCAAAACGCCCACCGTAGTATGTCATAAGACATACGGCAGACTTAAATAAATTTAAACATTCAACCACCCACCGCTCCGGTAGAACCGAATGAACCATCGTACAAACAGGTATACAGCAATAGACTGCGGGTCCGTAGTTGGGGCCAAGGTGTTGCCACTCGGCGCTACCAGGTGAGTGCCCACGGCTCCGCGGCACTGCCAGCCTTGCATTTCTATAAATAAGGGGGACTCCTCATTTCTCACCTCCCTCTTCTTCTTGGCTTGGGTTTTCCACTTAGGGGTCTGCCCTCTCTCCTCTTTTTCTCTCTTCTCTGTAATTTTCTTATTTTTTTCCTCAGTTTGGCCATTTGCGATGTCTTCATCAAAGCGGGGTAGGTCATCATCGTCATCTTCCTCTGAGGTGACTGGCGATTTAAAGGTGGAGTGGTATCGTGGCAGCATCCTGGTGGACACTGCCCTCCATAAATGTTGTACCATTTGGGGTCAGGCTCTCAAAAAAGTAAATGGTACTTGCCTTCTCTTCCTTTTTATGCAACGAATGTTTTGTTCAATACTTGATTTTTACCACTTATTCTGTAGGAGCTTTACTCTCCCAGCTATAAGAAATACTGCCACACCAATGACTTCTTGTTTGGTATCAGCGACTCTAGCTTGCTGTGAGAGAGAGGGTGGACCTAACAGGCCTTAGTCGTACTGCTCAGGTAGTTTTACCAAAGCTTGACACACCTGTAGTTCATGCTCTTGTGGACCGTTGGTGGCTGTCGACCCACACCTTCCATGTGCCTGCTGGGGAGGTAACCATCACCCCTTTAGACTTCTTTATGATCACGGGGATCCCTTTCTCTAGGAGACCTGATTCGTTGACTCCCTCTATTCAGATGAAATCCCTTGGGGAGATTAGCGACCTCCTGTGTTTCAAGGTGACTTCTCGCGTCATTCTCTGGACTACTCTGAAGAAAGAATGGGACAACTGGGTAATTGATGATAGCTCCCCTGAGGAGTTATTCGATCAAGCGGCTAGGAGTTTTCCCCTCTATCTTGTCTCCAATTCTATGATGGACGAGGTCGCTCAGATACTTTCCTTGCTTGTTTCTTTGAAGATTTTGAGGAGACGGAATCCTTTGGCTGGGGCAGGTCTGCTTACGCCCAGTTCTTGAAGATGTTGGATCGCCTTGCTTTTAGCATGCTTGGCCTGATTAGCTGTGCCAATGTTCTTTGGGTATGTTTCGCTCCCCTGGCCTTTCTTTAGCCTTCAATCTTTTTTTGGTTCTTGATATTGCTTTCTTCTTTTATTGACAGGTATGGTGTTACGAGGTTCTGGGGATTCATGCCCCATGTCTTCCCGATGAAGCGGCTCCTTACATCCCTCGAGCGACTCATTGGGGGAAGGCTGGGTGTTCTTTTATTGATGAGCTGCAAGTACGCCTTCAGCTCAATGACTTGACGGTCAATCGGGTAATCATAAAAGAAACTTCTTTAAGCATTTCTATTTTTTTTGAATTTGCTCTCCTTTGCATCGGCTTAACTGAGTTGATTCTGTTGGCAGATCCACTAACAACCTTACAACGAGGAGCAGATTGATGATCCTGATGACCAGGAGGAGTATCGATACGTCTCTGGGCTTGTTCAGAAGCGGATAGCCTTTGAGGGTCCCTCCGGAGTGGAGCTTTATCTTGGGGAGAGGATGACCCTTCAATGGTATTCTGCTCAGATGGTACCTCGACCTCCCACTTCTCATATGCATTCTCCTCTCTTATCTCCTGATATCGAGGTCTTGAGGATTGGGATCCTAGCTTTGGAGATGACCATGGCAGATCAGAACTACCAGGACTTCCTCTATTGGGAGACAGTCTGCGTTCGCTTGACCCAGGAGGGTCCCATGGTATTTTCTTGAACCTTATCTCCCTTTGTGACATTTTCTTCTTTTCTTGAAATTGACAATCTTGTCTCTTCTTTTCTTTTCTTTTCTTTTTTTGCAGTACCCAGGCCGCTGTCTGATTCCTGGCGAGCACGGATTGCCTCCTTCACATGGCTACAACGTGAATTCTCGCCCCTCCCATGCTGCTGGTGCTAGTTTGCCTATTGCACAAATGGGTGACCTCATTCCAGGGTGCCGGGGATAGACCATTCCTTACAGATTTGATACCAGTCTCCAGACTGTCCTTCCTGCCTACCGGGTTTCTGATAATGATTTGGGACTCTCGATTCCTTTTTCCAGGGTATGTTACCTCTTCTTTTTCTCTCTTGCTTTATGATTTATTCCTGGGTCTTGGCATTGACCTTTGCTTGGTATCATCATAACAGATTAGTGCTTAATGATACGCTGATATATGTCGGATGCAGGCGAGCATGGATGCTGAATTCCTGGAGCGGATATACGACATCCAGCGGTTGGTGAGTACTTCCTCTTCCATATCTTTTGACGTTTCATTTCCCTTCTTTGGAATTATTTTCTCTTTTGAAGTAATTTCGTTCCTTTTCCCCTTTTAGAGCAGTCAGCTTAATGAGATGAAGGAGTCCTGGGACTACTTCGGGAACCGCTGTCAGCAGTACTCAGAGGAGAATAGGCGCCTTTGGAGGCAGTTAGCGTTTGCAGGACTCTTCTCATCGCCATCTGCAGCATAGGGCGATGATGATGATGATGATAGTGATGGAGATGATGATGATGATGATGACAGCAGTCATGATGATGAATTCATTCCGGAGGTTGAGAGCGAGGCTTCATCCTTTGGCGGCAAGAATTAGCCTTCTCCCCCTCCCTAGTTATTACACATACTTTTCTTTTAGCGTTGTTGTATGGATTTTAGAATGTTGTATGGATTTTAGCTGTTGTTTGTTTTCTTTGTTCTGTCTTACGAACAAAACATGTTAATTATTTTGAGACATTTACTTTTTCCTTTGCAAGGCACAATCCCAAACGTTTTTCATTTAATCCTTGATTGTTACATGCATAGGAATGCTAACGCAAGAGAAAAAGAGAGATGGAATTGATACAAAGTTCAATAAGATCACCCCGCAATGACATGCTTCATCCATAATTCATCCAGTAGATTCACTGTCTTTTGCGTTAGCTCTTCCAGTGGTCGAACCTTCACGGTCGATGCTTTTGGAGTCAAATGACGTTGCATGGGTACAAGATGAGGCAAATAGAAGGTGGTATGGGTTAAACCCATCAACCAAACATAATCACAATCCTGGATCTTGAAGATCGGGGCCTCTGTATTCCACCAATGGCAATTCCACTGAATCTTCTCGTTCCTTCTTTCTTCCAAGTATTTCCTCCAATCCTTGATCACATGGAACTCTACCATTTATCTTCGGATTCAGAAATGCTTTAGTTGTAGCGTGATGTTGGGTATTGGTTGGTCCAATCGTAGCCTTTCCAGTAACCACATTTACAAAGTTATAGGCGATCCTGCACAATAATCTGTGCCATATTTTTGGGAAGCACTCATGTCGTCCAGACCCTTTAAAGTCTCAGCTAGCACTATAAGGGTGATGTCACATCCTGCCAGAAGCTACTGAACAATGTCGTCCATTACAGGGAGAACACCTTTTCTTGGGATACGCAGCAAGTACCTCCCAATCATGCAAAATAAATATGCTTTCCTTTGGTTCTCCTATTGAGCTTCTCCAACGCTTTCCTGTATGCAAAAGATTCCTGCTACTTTCATAATGTCAACTCTGCCATATTCCATGACCTTCTTGACTTCCTTCTTGGTCCACCCAAAGAAATCGTGCAGAACTTCTTTATAGCTATTGCATAGAGGGGGACGAAAAAGTCTTATTGACAGCTGTGAGAGCATGCAAGCTCGAAACTCTTCAATTGGGGGGGTTGTCTTCGCATCTCCAAACTTGAAAGCGTGCAGTTCTGGATCCCCACATTGGTATACTTGCCGAAGCATGTCATGATGGATCTTCACATACATAATCCTTCCAAGGATCGGTATATGTACAACTTCCAAAGTGGTTGGATCATCCGAACTCATGTCTATGGTCCATTTACGTAAAGTCTCGTCGAGAGTTGCCCTCTTTGGGGGACGCATCTTGCCTGTACTCAACCAAAGAATTTTTAAGTAAACTAGAAAAGATCACTTTTTTTTTCATAGTTTTAGACTCAAGGAATAGTCAGCTCCTATTAGTAACACATGAGGAGATGCCAGATGGCAGATTTTTGTTGGACGGCGGGATTTTTTTTTTGGATGGGTGATAGAGATTGCCGGGTGGCGGATTTAGGAATGTGCCCCTGGTGAAGGGTTGTTGTGACCGCACTTAAGCATGCCAAGTTGACTACATATCCTTTGAAAAGGAATCAGGTCAAACGTAGTTCATGTAGACCTGATGGTTACACGAAATATTTTTTGAGTTGGTCCATGTTGATAAGGCCTTTAACGCCTTCTCCATCAAGATCTATGAGTCGCATAGCTTGCCAGGTTAGGATTTCCTTTACTTGATAAGGTCCACTCCAATTCGGCCTGAACTTGGCCCTTGGGTCATGGACAGGTGCCCTTTGCTCTCGAAGAACCAAATCTCCTTCTTCGATGTTCCGTGGGCGAACTCCTTTGTTGAAGGCTCTCGCCATTCTGAGTTGGTATTTTTTAAGTTGATCCATGGCTTTCATCCTTTTCTCATCCAGCAGGTTGAGCTTATCATGCCTTTCCTGCATCCATTCTCCTTCGGATAATTTGCAATCCATCACTATGAGGGATGGTACTTAGATTTCTACAGGTAATACTGCCTTCATTCCATAGACCAATGAAAAAGGAGTTGCCCCAGTAGAAGTTTGAATGGACGTCTGATAAGCCCATAACGCATACGGGAGCTTGTCTGTTCAATATTTATGAGTATCAGCCTTTTTTTGCAATATGACTTTGACATTTTTGTTCGCTGCTTCCACTGCTCCGTTAGTTTGTGGTTTGTAAGTTGTAGATCAGTGCCTCTTGATACCAAACTTGGCGCAGAACTTATCTATTTTTCCCAAGAAATGTGTTCCCTGATAGGATATGAGGGCGTGTAGCACTCCGTATCTGCATATGATATTTTCCTTGATGAATTTTGCTACCTTTCCAGCTGTCAAGATGGCGTAAGACTGTGGTTCCACCCATTTGGTGAAATAATCTATGGCAACGAGGATGAATTCATGTCCGTTGGATGCTTTCGGCGTCACCTTCCCTATGATGTCGATGCCCCATGTGGAGAATGGCCAGGGAGCATTCAATGAATGGAGTTCCATGGGAGTAATGTGAATAATGTTGGCAAATATCTGGCACTTATGACATCTTTTCACGAACGTGGCACAATCTTCTTCCATGGGTGCCCAATAATACCCCAATCTTAGGATCTTAGCGAGCATTCTAGCATTCATATGCGGTCTGCAGTTTCCCTGATGGATTTCTTTCATGATTGTTTGAGCTTGTTCCTCATTTACACAAAGTAGTTGTATGCCATCATAAGATCTTTTATACAACAACTCTCCTTGGAGCATGAATTGCGTGGCGTACTTTCGTAGCCGCTTCTTTTCACCCACTGTGAAATGGTCAGGATACCTCCTTTCTCTAATGAAGTCAATTATGGGGTTGAACTATATTTTTCCATCGGCTATCAAGACATTCACTGATTCTTCATATACCGGCTCAAATCTCTTGTCCACTAGAAATGGTCGGATCTAGGTATCTGAGCTACATTCAACTATTGAGGCGAGGGTGGCCAAAGCGTCTGCAAATCTATTGTTGACTCTTAGCAAATATTTGAATGTGATTTCTTCAAAATCCTTGATTATCCCCTCCAAGTGTTACTGATTAAGTTTTAGCTTTTCATCTTTCATTTTCCACTTCCCTTGAGTTTGACAGATTACGGTTGACGAATCCCCATAACTTTCAACTTCTTGATTCCTAATGCCATGGCGGCCTCGAGGCCAATCACACATGCTTCGTACTCTGCGATGTTGTTAGTACATGGGAATTCTAATAAGAAAGCAGAAGGGAAGTAAAGATCTTTTGGGGTTATCAACAATATTCCGGCCCCATATCCTCTTTGATTGGCTGTGCATTAAAGTACAACTGCACCAATCTTTGCATTCTCTTCTTCCGCGCATGCTAAGTCTTCATCTGGGAAAAGATCTTCCATTGGTTGTGAATCCGCTTCTGTTGGATGTGCAGCTAGATGGTCCAAGACTGCTCGCCCTTTCATAGACTTTTGGTTGACATATGTTATGTCAATTTCCAATAATAAGAACAGCCATCTCGCCATCCTTCCAATTAACGCTGGCTTCTCAAACAAGTACTTTATTTAGTCCATCCTTGAGATGAGTCCGATTGGATGCGAAATCATGTAATGCCTCAATCTTTTAGTTACCCAAACCAAGGCGGTACATGTCTTTTCCAAAGGGGTATAGAAAGTTTCGTACTCTAGCAATTTCTTGCTCAAGTAGTAGATTGCGTGCTCCTCCCCATTCTTCTGATCAAGCTATGCTACCATTGACTCCATTACCATTTCTTCAACGGATAAGTATAACACCAACGGTTCACCCAACATTGGCGGGACAAGTACTGGTGGATGAGTCAAGTACTCTTTATTTTTTCGAACGCCTCTTGGCACTTATCTCATTCCATTCTTTTGGTTATTCTTTTCTCAGGAGTTTGAAAATGGGTTCACCTATCGCGGTTAGGCATGCTATGAACTGGCTTATATATTGGATGCGATCTAAGAAACCTCGGATTTCTTTTTCTATTTTTGGTGATGGCATTTCTGTTATAGTCTTTATTTTGTCGAGATCCACTTCCATTCCTTTCACTGACGAGAAATCCCAGAAGTTTCCCTACCGTTGCTCCGAATACACATTTTTGAGGGTTCAATCTGAGCTTATATTCTTTTATTCGTTCGAGAAACTTTCTCAGTGCCAGGAAATGCCCCTGCCGGGTGACCGATTTGACAATCATGTCGTCCACATACACTTCTACTTCTTTATGTATCATGTCATGTAGGATGACCGTGGCTGCTCTTTGATACGTTGCTCCTGCGTTCTTCAGACCAAAGGGCATTACCTTGTAACAATAAGTTCCCCATGGTATGCTAAACGCTGTCTTCTCTCTGTCCTTTGGATAAATGTTGATCTGATTATACCCAGAAAATCTGTCTATAAATGACAATAGGGCATGCTTTGCTGTGTTATCTACCAACAAGTCAATGTACGGCAATGGGAAGTCGTCCTTGGGGTTAACTTTGTTGAGATCTTGGAAATCCACATACATCCGTACTTTCTCATCTTTCTTGGGAACTGGGACAATATTGGACAACCATTGAGGGTACTGTGCTACTTGGAGAAATCCCGCATTCCACTACTTGATGACTTCCTCCCTGATCTTTTTACTCCATTCAGGCCACATTATTCTGGGCTTCTGCTTGGCAGGCCGAGCGTCTGGATAAGTGGGCAGTTGATGCTGTACTATCTTTGGATCAATGCTTGGCATATCTTTGTAGGACCATATGAGCATTTCTTGGAATTCTTTCAACGGGGCTATCATCTTACCATCTTCCTCCTTATCGATCAGTAGCCAATTTTAACCATTCAGGGATACTACTCCGTTCCCAGATTTATGAGACACGTGTCCTCTCGGACAGGCTGGGTTTTTCTTTGCTTTAGTTGCTTTATTAAGTGATGGTGTTCAAGGATATCCTCATCATCGAAAGATGAATCGGAAGAAGAAGAAGTGACATACTCGGAATGGTTGACTTCATTCATGATGGAAAGAGGAGTACAAGTAGACTCAACAGATTAGAAGGTACTACCTCCCTTGATTACAAGAGACTTACTAATAGATGAGACTACTTCGGAGCTGACCACTCCTTAAGACTCTATTTCTTGATACCTTTTAGAGACACTGATCCAGTTTATAATTGGTTCTTGGAGAGGGTGAATAAAAAAGATGAGGTTTTGGCCCTTCTTCGTCCCCTGTAGAAATCATGGCTATCTCGAACAATTCTCTGATGCTCAGATCTTCTTCAACAATTTCAATCCTTCTTACTCCACTTCTAGTGCCACCTAGTCGATATTGTCTTGAAAGAAGACTTCAAATCCCGGCTGGAGGCTTCCCTTGTCATGATCAAACCAAGGCTCACTGTTGCCACAGTATGGGAAGTTCTCCCATTCCTTGACAAAATACCTGTTTAGGGTCTTGAAATATGGAGATGGTCCCATGGCAGTGCTCGCCTTCTCAAATTTTTGGCTGTTTTCAAGTTTACCTTTCTTTCTTGGTTCTTCATATCCCAGGCCGTGACGGTTGCTGTAGTTTGGAAACTCAAGGAATTCTGGAATCCCTTATTGATTCTTTCCCAGCCCACGCCCCGAGAAATATTCTATGTTGTTCATCATCTTCAAAGTTGACTTACTCCATGCGGATGGATATCCGAATGGGATTATCTCTCTTACTTGTGAGGTCATCACACCGATTGCCCCAATCTTGAATCCACCTAGCTGGGTATCTTCTGGAGTTTCTACTCCTATCTCAATGCTTGCCAAGGTGTAGACTATTTCTGGGTCACCGAAGATAGTGATCATCTTCCCTTCATGGATAAACTTCTTTTTCTAGTGTAGGCTTGAAGCCATTGCCCCTACAGAATGTGGCTGGGGTCGTCCCAACAACATGTTGAATGATGCTTGAATGTTAATCACTTGACATTCCACTATGAACTGAACAGGTCCGACTCAGATATTAGTGGTCAAAACTCCCAGCATACCTTCTTGTGTTGTCATATGCTCAGATTGTCTGATCAAAGGGCTTCATACGAGTGAGGTCTAGCCCTATGCAGCTTACAGCCTTGAGAGGTATGATGTTTAGAGCTGATCCGTTATCTATCAAGTCTTGGGGGACCCGATTCCCATTGCATTCTATTGTAATGTGCAATGCCCGATTATGATTCTTCCCTCCAGGTGGTAGATCATCTTCGGAGAATGAGAGAGAATGTGTGGCATAGGTAGCTCCCACGATGTTTGAAAGGTCTTCTGGGCCCATCTCTATTGGTACCTGAACTTTATTAAGTGCCTTCAGGACTGCTTCCCGATGTGGTGGGGAGGCCATCAACAACCCCTAGATGGAGATGTTAGCTTGTATCTTCTTCAGTTGATTTAATACTTGATTTTCTGGCTCGTACTTGCTCTGAGGTAAGGTAGGTGCGTACGGTTTCTCTACAATCAGACCCTTGTCATTAAAATTTCTTCCACTCAGAGTCTTTGATACTTTAGGTTCTTTTCCCTTGACAATAAGCTCCATTAGGCACAACTCATCATCCTCCAAGTCACTTTCAGTTATCACAAGGGTTCCTACCATTGGACTCTTCCTTCTTGGACAAGTGACTTCGCTTTCTGCCTTCAAGGCAACGATCATCCTTTGGGCCTTTTGCAAGATCTTATATAGGGCCTCTTACTTTCCATAGAGGTGTCGATAAGTTGGTCAACATCCGGCTTTCACGGGCCAACTGGCATCATCTGTTGGATCATTTCGAAGATTTCACTGGCTAGCTTTTGGAACCTCAAAGCTTCAGCAAAGGACTCAAAATGTTTCTCATCTTCCGATGTTTCTTCATCGCTGGAGATTAAAGGATGAATGTTCTTTGTGGGATCTCTCATTTGTTCATCCATGTTGATGTTGTAGAGGTAGAACCTATCATGTGCTTGTGTCCATTCGTGATGCTCCTCACTTCCATGGTCTGGAGATGCTGGAGGACTTCCGTACAAATCTATTACCAGAGCGAACACAAGGGAGACCGCATCTTCCAATTCTTTCAGGACTTGAGATAATGACCATTTCTCATTTACCGGCTATTGTCATTGTAGTTCTTCCTGATAGCTTTTGTTTGAAAGCCCTACCTTAAAGAGCATTTGGTGAATCTTATTGACCATTCTGAGGATCCCCCTTACTTCGAATGGAAGGGACCAAGCTCTCGGCCCACAGATTTCCTCATACTGGTTGACAGTTGGTTCTTCTTATGTTTCAGATGCTTCACTGGGTAGTTCACTACCAGTGCCTTCATCCATTACTTCGTCGTTCAGACTTTCACTGGATGTTTCTTCATCTGACTGTTCTTCAGAATCTTGATGACCTGGGTCCTCTTCTTCTTCCCCATTGCAATCAATAGGGTGAATTCCTTTTGTTGGATCAAAGTACGGATCTCTAGTATTGATGCTACCGACCCAATTTTCCCATTCTTCCATCATTTTTGGTGGACCTGCGTAGGGGAAGTTATCTGAGTATAACATAGGATCTTGGGGTGGATTCCCAAAGAAATCCTTTGTTAAGGCAAGTTTCAGCCAAGCCATGTTTCTCAACTCATGTTACATTCTTTGAAGTACATCTTCTTCTACTGGTAATTCTATCTTTTCAACTTGCTTCGCCAAATTACTGCACACCATATTCGAGAAGCTAGAAGTAGCTTTGTACATGATGTCATGGGCCATGGTATTAGCTCAAGGATGTCTTGCACTGGATGGAAGATGCTCATGCCCCATCTGTCGAAGTCTTCTTCTTTGATGAACCATGCTCTTCTCAGATTTTTTGGAGACCTTTCCCCCTCATTGCTGCTACTTCCCTCATTTTCAGGAGGCATGGGTTGGATGAGATAAGTTGGGTCCATTTTGTCATTGTCTGCTCAAATATTGTTTATCGCAGTTTCAACGCAGAACTCATCTTTAGAGTGTGACCCGAAGTCTTCTTCTTCACTGACATCGGTATTCCTCCCATCTGGATAAGGAAAGTGTCTCCAGAGAGAGTCTCGCCAATTGCCAGTGCAGATATGGCTTGGATCAAGCTTGGCATGACCTCTTCAATGACTTTTATGTTACCCTCAGGTGGCTCTCCCCCAATGGGTTGAATGTGAACCGTCGAGTTAGTGCATTCTTCTTCATCTTTTGAGTTTTCCATACACGCCATGTGGCTGATCTCATAATCGGTGAGCCCAAACTTTCTCAATTGCACATGAGGTCCAAAGCTGTCTAACCTATTCTTCAGATATTCTAGCTTCATCATCCGATGGTTGGAGGTTATTCCCTTCCCTCGGTCACGCCGCTATCCACCTTCTCTGAATTTTCCATTGCAGTTGGTTCTTGCATAGTAGGCACACACCATCATCCTTTTCGCTCTCCTCTTTCGAGCTTATCGGCTTCGGCTGAGCTTCAATCATTTCTTCTTTGTACATGTCTCTTAGGAACTTGTTGATATTGGTTCTGGCTTCTGCTGGGAGGTCCATCTGCCACATGAGTCGCACCTTATCGCTACAAATTCTCTTTAACTCCTTCAAGGGACTCCCTACGGGCCGAATTAGAGTGGTTGGGTCCAAACCCGTTGTCCCTTCTTCCAAGGCATTCACAAATTCCATGGACGATCTCGGGGAGCCAAGTTCATCTTCATCAAGCGACCCATTCAGGGTGGTGAATGCTTCCAGTATCTCACGCTGTTGAGGGTAAAGATATTCATGATACATCCATGCAGATTTTCCAGGATTATCAGTACTTGCTCCTCCTCTATTAGGAGAGGTTGCATCTGTTCCGCTTCTTCATGGAATCTCTTGACGAAGTCGGTGAATCCTTCATTTGGCCTTTGCCTTAGAGCCTCCAACTCTTTTCTTTTCTTCTCATTTTCCTTGGCTTAGGCTACTAGGATAGCCCTATAAATTCAAGAATCCCTCAATCTTCGTTCTTGCTTCACTGGTTGAATTAGGACCGTCGGGTCCTCACCAGTGTCATCCTCTTGCAACATATTCACCCCAAGGTTTGGCAAAGGTTTAGTAGTTACATTGGGCTATTGTTCCACTTTCAATGCTATCTTCCTTGCGTCGATCAGGTCTTGTATGACATGCTTGAGGTGTATACATCTGTCGGTCTGGTGACCTTTCTGATTGTGATAATAGTAGCAATTCTGGCTTGTATTCTGGAGGCAGATTGGCCAAATCTACATGTCTTGGTGGTACGACATCCAACAGCCCTTCTCTCTTAAGCTTGAAGAAGAGGCGAGTAGGAGTTATGTTGCCAAAAGTAAACTATCTAGGAGAAGCTGACTGTTCTACTTGGATAACCAATGGTGCAGTGGCTGTTGATGAAATCTTCTTCTCGGTGTACTGGCCGGTGGTGACCACATTCACTTCGGGACCCTTCGCTCTTCCTACTTTTTTGTTCTTATTAGGGTAAGATCCAGAGGCCTCCTTAGTTGAAGCCTAGGCTTGCTTTCCCTTGAAGATATTATCTTCAATTCGCTTTCCTGTAGCTATGAGTGCTTCAAAGGTTTTGATGTGCTGATAGTAGAGGCGGTCATAGTATTCCCCATGTAAGTTCTCTAGAATCATTTCCACTTGTTCTGCTTCATTCGGATGTTTCCACATCCTAGATGCCTTCTCACGGAACCTCATAATGAAATTAGAAAATCCTTCGTTGGCTCCTTGCCTCAAGGTTTCCAACTCACGCCGAGTAATATCTACCTCAGTGTTGTAAGAATACTACTTGGTGAACTCCTTCACCATTGCCGACCAGGTTTGAGTTTGAGTCTGGTCTAATTGAGTGAGCCACCTCAAAGCTGATCTAGCCAATGATTAAAGGAAGGCTTGACCCATCTGATTTTCTATAAGCTCCCATAACTCGGCCATAGTAATGAAGATCTTTAGGTGGGCTTGGGTCCCCTGTCCCATCGAATTTGTCAAGTTTCCATTTGAAATCTTTAGGTATTCTCCCCGTTGGGAAGAAGACTAAATCATCTTCTGGCTTTGCTACTGCTTTCCCTTGCACAACAATCTCCAATTTTTCAACTTTCTCTCTCATCTATTTCTCTCTTTCAGTTTTAGGGGGATTCTGTGGGGCGTTGATGACCACAACTTCTTCCTCCTTAATCACAACTTTGGGTTGTGCTCTGGGTATTAGCGTCACCTTAGGTTCTCCGGGGATTTGTGCACTGTCTCCTCGAGATTGACTTTGCATTTCTTGAATCATCTGTGTAACTAGCTGCCTCATCTCAGTCATCTCTCTCCACATGCTGATCATTTCTTGACTCAAAACTTCTTTCGAAGAACCGGCCTCTGGTGGATCCATGGTACTCGTTAGAGGAGGTGACCTTACTGGACTCTACCTTGCGGGTCTAGAAGATGGGCTGAGACTTCTATCGGACAAAGAGGATGGAGATTCATGGAGGTCTACCCGAGTTAATCGGCTGGCCTGACAGTCCCAGGTGGGCAATAAAGGGTTCTTTCGTTGCGGAATTGTGCCTTGCAAGGGCAAAAGATCGCTTTAGGATTTTGAGTGACAAATAAATGATCATTTTTTATTTTATTTTCTTTATATATGTATATATACATATTTATATTTTGATTTACAAAGCAAATATACAGACATATATATACAAACAGTGGTTGGGTAGCGCAACAATCCGTTTCTGACCTCTTCGCTCCACCTTACTCGGGTAATTAGTGGTGAGATCTTTATCAGACTTTGAAATGACCTAGGAATGACCCCCATGGCCCTGTAAGTCGATATAATCTTGCCATAAATCCTTCCTTGTTTGATGGCTCCCAGAGATTGAATTAGGATCGTAATGAAGAGACCTTCTCAAGGATCTCCCGACGGTCTATCCTTCGTTAATGTAGGGTACCTTTCACTTTGGGATGACCAGAGTTCCATATTGACATAATGTCCTTGGAAGTGTATCATTTTTTGAGGGACTATCGAGGCGACATTTTTTTGATACACCATCCCGGACAATTGTGTCACTTTCATCAAGGGACTATCGAGGGACATCCGAGGCATAAATGGAGCTCTTTCTCATGACGAGTAAACTACATTAAGGAAGATATACTACCAAGAACCTTATTTTTGGCCCCGAAGGGTTACTACGTTAGTTTATGGCGTATCCTAATCATTCTAATTTCCTACATGATGCTTGCAATAGGTAGGCTGATAGGACAGAACAAGGTTACCCTTGACAGAACTGATATACTTATTGCTCGTGGTCACGAATTTTTGGCACAGGGTTCTTTTAATATACTTAGAGAGTAGGTCACACGATCTTAGAGTAATCAAACTAGTGCCCTTTTTCAGTAGCGAAGTACCCCACGGCACATTAGTGAATACCCTCATCGGTGATGCTAAACTCATACAGTAAATATCAAGGGTTGTGGCTTCGCCACGAATTACCTATGACTACACATAGGGTTCAACAACTAACCACGGGGCTGTGTGTTCCCATGAAGTGTTGTGTGTGCATGATAGTGGTGGCAAAAGCAGGTATCATCCGATCTCAGAGTACTTAGTTTGATGTGCCCCACCTCCCCGAGGGTAAAGGCACAACAGGGAGTACCCTCGTGGTTTGATTCCACTTCGAACACGATGCATGATGCAGTTAGTACATAAAATGGGTTAGCCAAACATATTATCAATCAAACAATGCGGAAGGGAGAATATTCTTGCGTTCAATGGTAGCATCTAGTATTAAAAGCTTGACCATCAACCCCAGTGGAGTCACCACTATGAGGATCCATTCCCTCCCGGGACCGCACCGCATTCCCTTTTGAGCGCTCTTGGTTCGGATGGGGGGTTTGGGGGTAATGCTCCTCGATTGGAGAGAGAGAAGGAATGCGTCTTCTCAATGGTTATGATTTATCGGGGGATGGGGGTCATACAATCAAATGGAATGGAGTCGCCACCTAGGATTAGGGCCTAGGATCCATTGGTGTAGCCTTGGGAAGGGCTATGGGACTTCGTTTGGTCTGGTCAGAGATTCGGGGTAAATGGTCAGGTTACGAGAGTGGGAAGGTGTTAGGCACCCACCTCGCCCAGGTAAACCGATCTTTCTACTAGATGCTGGTTTTCGAATATTCTCCCTTTATGAATGTCCTATTTCCACATGTATAATTAAAATGATGCACAAACTGCTTAATTAAATTAATCTAATTAACTATTGTACACTACACAAGCATAATTTAAAAGTCTATATTGTTAAGAAATTAAAGTGCGATGAAAGAATTAAATACCTGTATACTTTAAACCAATGTAATTATGCGGGACAGATCGCGTCTCCCAGCTCAGGTGGAGGCAAAAGAGTGGCTTTATCCTTCGTCAGAGAGAGTAACGGCGTCAGAAAGTAATTGCCCGGATATCGGGCAGAATAACGACTTAAAAAATTCTTTGGAGAGTTATTACCCGGATGTCAAGCAACATAACGGCGTATGGGTGTCCGATACTAGGACCTCAGACAGAATAACAGCGTTAGAAAGCTTCGAAAAGTAGGCTTCTCGAATGTCGGGCAGAGTAACGGCGCATAGGTATCGGGTACTAGGACCTCGGACAGAATAACAGTGTCAGAAAGCTTCGAACACTAGACTCCTTGGATATCGAGCAGAGTAACGGCGCACAGGTGTCGGGTACTAGGACTTTGAACAGAATAACGGCGTCAGAAAGCTTCAGAAACTAGGCATTAGGACATCAAATAGAGACTTCAGGAGTTTGGACGAAAATGGGTTAGGGAAGGCAGATCTGGGGGACCCGGACTCCGGACAGAGGGACGAAGCTCGAAGGCTCGTAATCAGACTGGAGCAGGGCCCCAAAACTAAGAAAAAGAGGAAAAAGGAAAGCTGGAGCTCTAGGGGTCCCCCTTATCCTCAACTTAGAACTTGTTGAAATGAGGGGTGGGGGTATTTATAGGAAAAAATCCCATCTGGTGGCGCCGCAGCTTATCACTGGAGCAATCTCTATCCAAGATAAGGAAGATGATGGGGCATGAGGAAGAAGATTTTTTTTTTCAGAGTATATGAGATTTTAAAAAAAAAACAAAAAAAAGTAGAAAAAGAAGGGGCATTCTATCTATGGGGATTGATTACCAATCATTGAAGAATCTCAGCCTAAGAGGCAAAATGACCATGCAGAAGAGAAGAACAATGCCACCCATCGAAGAAGGGAAGAATGACTTATCCACCCATCTTGTTCATAGCCATTCTGACTCACTGGGGCAAAGTTCTACCCATTCGACCTTAGCCACTCAATATTTGTTGAGCCTATGCGTGTAACAAGGATGTGAATAATATGTCTATGTGGAATTGTGCAATAGGTTTTCAAAATGAAATGATTTTGCAAGTAAAATGTGTTTTTAAAAAAAATGAATCACAATCTCAAAATGAAATGCAATTTTGCTTTTGCAAATAAAATGTTTTTTTTTTTAAAAAAAAAGGGGGCTGTGAATCACAATCATGTAAAATGTTTGAGAGACTCCTAGATTGTCTCTAACTAGGTTTTTGATGATGCCATCACAATTGTTCACTAACTAGTTGTGAAGAACAGGTGTTGTGCATTACCAAAAACGGAGGATATTTGGTAAGCATCTACGATCATATGTGATTACGTTTCATTTACCCATGTTTGCATTATGAATATTTGCATAGAATTGATTGTTTCATCTCTTTATATACAAAAATAAAAATAAAAAATCATTTGCATAGGATTGTTTTCACTTTTGCATTTTAGATTATGCTTCTGTCACCGTAGTACCCACGCACTATTTGACTTCTCATGGTATACATAGTGGATTGCATTTCAATTCTCATCATGCATAGGATTGTATTGTCCAGTGCTTTGACTATAGTAATTGTATATAGTCTAAACCCTAATTTCTATTGTACTCACTCATTTGGTCACCATTGAGCTCGTGTACAACCTAATCTCAAATTTTTTGGTTCCTACCACACTCACGTATGGCTTGACCAAACCTTCGATCTCTTCTGCACTTACGTGCAATTTGATTGTCCGATCATTGATGAACTCGCGAACGATTTAATCTTTCAGTCATACCAGATTCATGTATAGTTCAATTGTACCTTTTAAATGAATTCCGCACTCTCGTGCAAATAGATCCTATTGATCCCTGCTATACTCGTGTATAACTTGATCATTCATTAATTCTTTCAATCCCTGCATTACTCATGAATAGTTTGACTTTTCTGATCTTTACTATACTCGTGTGTAGTTTGATTACCCCATGAATCTTTTGGTCTCTGTTGTACTCTTTTACAGACTAACCCATCATCTGATCTCCCTTGTACTTGCATACAAGTTAATCATTGACTTTTCTGATCCTCACTATACCCGTGTGTAGTTAGGTCACCCCATGAATCTATCGGTCTCCGTTGTACTCATATACAGATTGACCTGTCATCAAACCGTTGACCATTCTGATTTATGGCATATTTGCATATAGTTCGACCTCCCGTGGTCATCTAACCTCCGCTATACTCATGTAATGTCCGACATCCCGTGGTCATCTAATCTCCGCTATACTCACGTATAGTCCGACCTCTCATGGTCTTCTAATCTCTGCTATACTCGCATATAGTTTGACCTCCCATGGTCATCAAATCCTCGCTATACTCACGTTTAGTCTGACCTCCTGTGGTCATCTAATCTCCGCTATACTCGCGTATAGTCTGACCTTCCTTTGTCATCTAATCTCCACTATACTCGCATATAGTCCGACCTCCCGTGGTCATCTAATCTCTGCTCTACTTGCTTATAGCCCAACCTCCCGAAGTCATCAAATCCCCGCTATACTCATGTATAGCCCGATCTCCTAAAGTCTTCTAATCTCCACTATACTCGTGTATAGTCCGATCTCCCATGGTCTTCTAAACTCTACTGTACTCGCATATAGTCCGACCTCTCGTGGTCTTCTAATCTCCGCTATATTCGCGTATAGTCTGACCTCCCGTGGTCTTCTAATCTCCGCTATACTCGCATATAGTCCGAACTCCTGTGGTCTTCTAAACTTCGCTATACTTGCGTATAATTTGATCTGCCATAGTTTTCTGATCTGTGCTATACTCGCATATGGCTCTATCATTCTTTGACCCCATCTTCCACGTTAAGTGATGCCACCTCATCCTCAAAAGGTCAAGGAACAGGTAAGCAATACCATCTCATCCTCAAAAGGTAAATGCCTAGTCAGGTAATGCCATCTCATCCTCACATAACTAATAATGATTGAATGATAGGTTTTTCCAAAAATTGGTCTTTTAACATAAAAAAAAAAAAAGATTCACCAAACGGTTTGCCAAAATAGGTTTTATCGTTCAAAGCAACTCAAAAGATTCACCGAACGGTTTGCCAAAATAGGTTTTATCGTTCAAAATTTCATCGCCTTTGAGCAAAGTTAGGCAATAGATGCTCCTGGTGACAAAATCAAGCGGTCTTTTGTCTTCGCCCTTCGGCTGTTGGCACATGCCTCGGCCAAAGAGGGGCAAACCGTAGACACTGAATTTTGTCGCCACCCCCAGCAATGACAAAAATCAGATACGAAAGACTGACAATGTCCCCTTTAAACCCATCCTCCAACATCCTAGAAACATAGAAAAACCCAAAAACACCTCCGTTCACCCTTAAAGGCGTACACCATATGCGTGACAGTATTACAAGCTAGCACGGCCCCTCCATATGGCACCGTAGTATGCACGGCCCCATTAGGCAGCCCTGCAAAGCCACATGCGCCACGCAGCCCCGCTCGGTGGCCCGCACGGACCTGTCGTGCGGCGTCGAGCATGTTGTGCAGTACTGCTGATGCAAAATTCCCTTTTTCCTCTTTTTTCCACTTTCCACGGTCCCGCCATGCGGCCCCGCACATAAATAGCCCCTTCCCCTCCTCATTTGGATATTCCAAGTTTCCCAAAGAGGAGGAGCTCTTAGGCTCCAAACCTTTGTCCGTTTCCATTCCTCAAGCCCTTCAGAACCCATTTTTTGCCCTTTTTCCATTTTTCTTGCTTCAGGGTCCTCCGTTCTTTTAAAGGTCCTTATGGCCTAGCCACTCTATCTGAGAGTCGAGGGTTCTGCTCACAAAACCTCGCGACACCGATAATCTACTGAAGTTGTTCCGATTTGATCTCTATAAGCTGTTACTCTGTCTGACAGAGTCCAATCCAATACTCGTAAGCTGTCACTCTGTTCGACAAAGGACAAAGTCAGTCGTTTGTCTCCACCTGAGTCGAGGGACATCTTTCGCACTGTATTTTTCATAATTACATTGGTTTAAAGCATACAGGTATATATTTCTATCGTTAATCTTTATTTTAGCATAATGTAGTCCTTCAAGTATTCCTATGTAGTGTACGGTAGTTAGTATAACACAGTTTAATTTAATTAAATAGTTTGTGCATCATTATTAGCTATACATGTGGGTATAGGACATTCATAAAGGGAGAATATTCGAAAACAAGCATCTAGTAGAAAGACCGGTTTATCCGGGCGAGGTGGGTGCCTAACATCTTCTCAATCTCGTAACCTAACCACTTACCCTGAATCTCTGACCAGACCAAACGGAATCTTGTAGCCCTTCACAGGGCTATACCAATGGGTCTTAGGCTCTAATTATAGGTGGCGACTCCTTTGATTGTAAAACCCCCATCCCCTAATGAATTTCAGAGAAGACACAGTCCTTCTCTTTCATTAGAGGAAAGAAAAATCAAACTTCCCCCCCCTCTCCAACGCGTCGTGGCGTGTCCAGCAACGGATCTTCACAATAGGGAAGATAAAAAGTTAACTAAAATGTTAGTGGTAAACAGTAACGTGACCATGGTTCAAAACCTGGATCAAGAAATCCAGTTTAATCGCTAGTTCTGATTCGATACGCGTAACTGGCTCAAAAGGGTTTTAAATCTCAAATTTTCCATGTTTTTTGGCTATGCACTCTTGCCAGGCTCGATTTGGCTATTTGGGAGGATAATATCCGCTAGAGAATGGGGGTTTATTATTATTTTTTAGTGTGGAATCCATCTAAGGAAAAATCATTGGGAGAGATTAGCTCATTCTAGAGATCAAGAGGCATCTTCAAACTCCTCTTCTTGTTAGTCAAATAGCAATCCATGGGATCATCTCCATGGTTTCCCTGGGAAACCAATGAAGCATCATCTTGGGTTCACAAGAATTGGAAAGTTTGGGTTGCTCTAGGGCACCCTATTTAAATTTTAGGGTTTCCCATGGTCGCCCATGGGTGCCCTACTGTGACCCTATTTAAATTTACCACGGTTGCCCATGGGAACCCTAGTGTAACCCAATTCTTCTCTTTCTTGTCCCATAAATTATGGGATCCCTAAGAGAGAAAACTCCTTTCTTTCCATCCCATACTCGAATGCGCAATGGAAAGAGATTGATTCAGGTTTCTTTCACATCCCATGAATAATCATATAATTAAAACAAGAGGAATTAACAGAAACTTAGCTAACCTGATGAGCCTTAAGTGTTGCTCCTCCAATTGACAGTGGTTCTTCTTCCAACGAGCATACCAGGTAAACATATCTAAACCTCCAATGGTGCAGCCAAGGTTCTCCAAGTCAAAACCATATCTTCTTCTTCAAATCTTCAAGAGCAATCCTGGGTTTTCGAAAACCCTAACTCTCAAAAGCTAGAGAGCAAGAAGAATGAGAGAGAGAAGAGAGAGAGAGAGAGAGAGAGAGAGAGGGAGCACCCAAAACGCACAAGGCTGGAAACGTGGGGCTCCCCTCCATGTTTTTGGATATTTAAATAGACAGGGCTTTTTGGAAAAAATCTCAGTGAGAGTCTGTTTCTCTCTCTCCTCTTTGACTTGAGCCCGTTTAAACCTGATGGACTTCTAATTGGTGAAGAAGCAGAATCTAATACGGAATAGTTTAATCAATTATTTATTTTATATTTAATGGATAAATAAAAATAACACCTTATCCAATAAATTAAATAAACAATTAATTAATTAGTAAATTTCATTTATACCCTCACATAATAATCAATTATTATGTACTAACTCACCACTAATTAACATCATCATTATGGAATCTAGGGCATGTACACATGTATTGCCAAACCCCATTCTATAGAATATGACCATACGTGAGCGTCTGTGTACATGGTCGAATCCCGCAAAACACGATAAAATATTTTAAATAAAACTATATATAATCTATTATTTTATGTAAAATAGGTTTTGCAAAAACCATTTCTAAAACGACATAGGATCCAGATTTCGATCCAACCATCCACAGACAATCTCTATCTTGATGTTCCCCAATCAAATAGTGGTGACCACGTTGAGTAACTCTCTCACTCACGGAATGTTCACGCATTCCCAAAACACCGGCTTTGACTCTCTTGAATCTTAGTCATTGATGATTCAAAGAATGTGCTCACATTTCGCAGTGACAAAGTTCTTTCAGGTACAGGGTCTTGGTGACACATTTCTATCTCATCCTACATCTGGTAGTAATACATAAGGGATTCATCTAAGTAGATTCTTTGCCAATGCACATCATAATGTGTACTTGCATTCGTATCCCGACATCAACATGTCTAGGCATACCAAATGCGACAACCATATGATAAGGGTGCCTAGCCCAAACCCTAGTCGTGACTACCATTTTAAGTAAAACTTATGGACACATAATGCTCAAAGAGTTTATATTGCATGCGATAATATTAAACCAAAATGTATAAAAGGTTCAATACAAAGTAAACCGGATCGAACCGGACCGAACCAAATTTGATGGACACATAAATTCGACACTTCTTCCCATCCGAGTTCAAATTTTTCCATCTTTGCTTTTGATTTTTTTTCTTCCATTTTGGGAGGATAATATCCACGATAAAATGGGGGTTGCTTACCATTTTTGAGTCGAGAATCCATCTAATGCAAGATCTTTAGGAGAGATTAGTTCATTGTAGAGATCAAAAGGTACTTTCAACCACATCTTCTTCCCAACAGAGTTCAAGGTTTTTCCCATCTTTGTTTTTATTTTTTACTTTCCCATTCATACACATGAATCAAGTTACAATGGTTGTAGATTTTTTTCCAACTAAAGCAACATCTTGGGATTTTCTGAAATTTTATTTTTAATTTTTAATACTATTTTGACCGATATTGAACCGTACACGAATCGATCCGGCTTTAATGAGGGATTTTTGTCACTAGAGAGCAATACTGACCGATTTTACCGATTTATCAATATCGGTCTTGCCGATCCCACGACCGATCCTAAGATTAAGAACCATGAACGTGACAGTAAAAAATCGTGCTCACATAAGACCAGTTCAATAACTATTGTATTACAACGAATCTTACTGGCCAAATTTAAAGATCATTTCAATCTATCAGTCATGGAAAATGTCTGACATTAGTCTTTCAAACTATTATCTCAATAAATTTTTATCTGCTACTGTAACTGGGGTGCTGCTGTGCGCATCGTGCGACATAAGAGGCAGTCAATCTATGCATTGGTCTTCTCGCTTCTCTCTCGAAAGAGAAGACGAGAAGAAGGGTGCCGCAAAAAATAGACTGGGTTGCCTTTAAAGTTCAAACACAAATCCTCGCGACCGACCGAGAGAGAGGAGTTATTAAAATTTGGTGCTTTTGTATCTGAGGCTGAAATTTGGGGTTTCAGTTGGGATGTTTGTGTAAAATCAATGACTTAAACGGTCGTTTTCGGAGTCTTCAATTCAAGTTTTGGTTTTTTGTAGTTTTGTCATGATGAAAGGAGAAAGAGACGAAGTTTTATCTTTTTTTCAGGTTAAGAGAGAGAGAGAGTTTCTGACTTTATGTGAAGGAGGGGATCTCATGATTCCCTGCGCGTTCTGAAATCTCTTTGCTTTCCTGTCTTTCTGTGCGTGTTGGGTGTATGTGTGAGAAGATAGTGAGAAAGAAAAAAAAGAAAGATCCGATGATTTTTATGTTGAGAGGGGATGGATTGTTGATGAAAGTGCGAATTTGTCCATTGGGAAGCAATCACACCTGCGGGAGACCAACTTCAAAGGCCACTTGTCGTGGGTTCGAACGTGGTGGGAGAGAGACTGTTATTGATTGAAGAAGAAGAAGAAGAAGCAGCCTACCCAGTTTGTGGTTTTTGAGTGAGATGTATCTGAAGCTTTTACTGGAATTGAAGGATTTCAAGTATGGCTAGTGATAAAGACATCTGACTTTTGGTTGTTTTTTTTTTATTGTTTTAAATTTTGTTGTAGAGATTGAATGATTTGTTCTATTGTTTCTGACAAATTTGTAGAAGTAGACGTTGAAGCAGAGAAGAATCACCATGAGAACTGGTCTAAGTACAATCCAACAAACACTGACCCCTGAAGTGGTCAGCGTTCTGAACTACTCAATCACCGAAGCAGCTCGTCGAAATCACGGCCAAACCACACCACTCCATGTCGCTGCAACCCTTTTGGCCTCCCAGTCTGGCTACCTTAGACAAGCCTGTGTTCGATCTCACCCAAACTCATCACACCCACTTCAATGTAGAGCACTCGAGCTCTGCTTCAGTGTCGCTCTCGAGCGACTATCTTCAGCCCAGAACCTCTCTTCTGGTATTGACCCTCCAATTTCCAATGCTCTCATGGCTGCTCTCAAGCGTGCACAAGCCCATCAACGCAGAGGCCACCCGGTGCAGCAACAGCAACCTCTTTTAGCCGTAAAGGTTGAGCTCGAGCAGTTCATTGTATCGATCCTTGATGACCCAAGTGTGAGTCGAATCATGCGAGAGGCTAGCTTCTCTAGCCCTGCTGTAAAGGCTGCCATTGAACAGTCTCTGAATGCTTCAACCTCCATTAATTCATCCACACTTGGCGGCGGATTGGGGTTCTGCTCAGCACAGGCGGCGAATAGGAATATTTATCTGAATCCCAGGTTGCAGCAGCAGGGGAGTTCACCTCGATATGGGCAGCAGAGAAGCGAAGAGTTGAAGAGGGCTATTGATATTCTATTGAGGGCTAAGAAGAGGAACCCAGTTTTTGTTGGTGAATCTGAACTTGAAGCTGTTGTGAGAGAGCTGCTGCAGACGATTGAGAGGAGAGAGGTCGGTGATGGGCCTCTCAGGAATGTTCAAGTTATTTCTTTGGATAAGGAATTTGGTTCTGATAGAGCTCAGATCCCTATGAAGCTCAAGGAGTTGGAAGTTTTGGTGGAGACTCGAATCACTAATAGCTGCAGCAGCAGAGGTGATGGTGTGATTCTTGATTTGGGCGACTTGAAATGGCTTGTGCAGCAGCCGTGTTTTGGTGTTCAGGATTCTGTGCAGATTCAGAAACACATTGTATTAGAAACAGGGAGGGTTGCAGTTGCAGAGATGGCTAAGCTGTTGGGTAGATTCAATGAGAGCTGTGGTGGCCGGTTGTGGTTAATTGGAACAGCGACCTGTGAGACTTATCTGAGGTGCCAGGTTTATCATCCTTCAATGGAGAATGACTGGGATCTGCAGGCTGTTCCAATTACAGCGAGACATCCTCATCCAGACTTGTTTCCAAGGTGTACTCTCATTCCTCAAATCATTAATCGATTTTAGTACGGGATTTTGTTAAAGCCACTCTTGTATTTGGAAAAACAGATGAACTTAGTTCTATTTCATTGTTTGTGATATTAATGAACTCATCTTTATCCACAGTAGTTCGCTTTTGGGTTTTGATTTTGAAAATTTCCATTCTGATATTACCATTAGTACGGGCTTCCTGTGATTGTTATAAAATTTCCATGTTTCTTGACGTGCTTCTTGTTCATGGGGTCAGGTCAACCTAGATTCTTGTAAAACTTTCGCTTCCTGGACAAGGAACATGGTCCAAGGCTTCTACATTAACGTGCTTAATGGCTGGGAATCCAGAATATTAAAATTCTGTGGAATTTTTGCATTTTCAGGCTTGGAGGCAATGGGATTTTGAGCAGGTCAGTTGAGTCTCTCACCCCAGTGAAAAGCTTCCCAACTGCACCACCTGCTCTTCCAAGTTACCGGTCTGAAAACTTCGACCCTGCTCGAAGGACGAGCTGTTGTCCACTATGTATGGAGAATTATGAGCAAGAGCTAGCGAAACTTGTAGCAAAGGAGTTTGAGAAATCCTCCTCTGATACCAAAGCAGGAGCTAAGTCACCGTTACCACCGTGGTTACAGATGGCAAAGCCGAACATTGTCAAGGATCAAGTGCAGGTATTCCTTGCGGAGACTCATTTCTGTTATCTGAATTGCTATCTCATAATATCAGATTAGTGTCTAATTAAATCCATTTATCTCTTCTCTTTTGTATTCATCATTATTACAGGCCAACGATCAAGAACTGATATGGAAGCAGAAAACTCAAGAATTGCAAAAGAAATGGAATGATACTTGCTTGCATCTTCACCCCAATTTCCATCAAACTTTCAGCTCTGATAGAATTGCTGCATCTTCCCACTCAATGACATCCTCGTACAATTCAAACCTGTTCCCACGACAACCTTTCCAACCCAGGTTATCACTGACCAGAAATCTTGAAGGAACAATGCCTATGAACCAGATTCAACTATTGAATCAACATTCGGAACGGGTTGTAACTCCACCGGGAAGCCCTGTATGGACAGAACTTGTTCTTGGGCGGCCAAAGATATCTGAGAATTCACCAGAGATGGACCACATTGAGCGCATCAAAGACTTTGGTGGCTGCATCTCTTCACAAAATCTAGAGAATTTCACAGAATGGCAGGATGACAAATCAATTAGCCCATTGGATGCTGATTCATTCAAGAGGCTTTTTAAGGGTCTAACAGAGAGAGTTGGGTGGCAGCTGGAGGCAGCATCTGCGGTGGCTGCAACTGTAACCCAGTGCAAATCCCACAACAGAAAACAGAATGGTATTGGGGCGAGGGGAGAGACATGGTTATTGTTTGTGGGTCCAGATAGGGTTGGCAAGAAGAAGATGGCATTAGCCCTCTCGGAGTTGGTATGGGGTTCCAATCCAGTCACTATCCATAGCAGTTCAAGGTCTAATGACGACGAGGAATCGGATAAGAAATTCCGTGGGATGACAGTGTTGGATCGAATAGCAGAAACTGTAAGGAGGAACCCCTTCTCTGTAATTGTGCTTGAAGACATCGATCGAGCAGATATGCTTGTCCATGGGGGCATCAAACAGGCAATGGAAGGAGGTCGGCTTGCAGATTCCCATGGCCGTGAAGTCAGTCTTGGGAATACAATTTTCATCCTGATGGCCAGTTGGTTGCCGGAAAATCTCAAGAACTTGTCAAATTATCTTCCAATTGATGAGGAGAAGCTTGTGTCTGTGGTTGGTAATGATTGGCAGTTAAAATTGTGTGTGTACATGAAAAGTAGCAAGCGACAGGTCAATTGGCTGCATGATGACCGGATTACAAAGCCCAGGAAAGATTCAGGGCCAGGTCTATCATTTGATTTGAATGAAGCAGCTGATGCTGAAGATGATGGAGAAGAGGGGTCACACAATTCAAGTGACCTTACAGTTGAGCATGAACATGAAAACAACCTTGTGAATGTGCAGTCTTCCACAACACTGGCTTCACATGAGCTGTGCTCTTCCACAACACCATTGTCGTATGAGCTACTCAATTTCGCAAACGAAACTATTGCCTTCAAATCTGTTGACTTTGGCCTTATACGGAGAAAAGCTGCCAGCACCATTGCCTCACAATTTGCAGCTATTGTTGGGGATAAGTGGTCAATTGAACTGGATTCTGAGACACTAGAGAAGATTGTGGGTGGTGTTTGGTTCAGCCAGACTGAAGTGGTGGATTGGGCAGATAAGGTTTTAGCACCAAGCTTTCACAAACTGAAAGCTAGCCTATCTTCAGCTGCAATTTCCAAAGACAATGCTGTTATTCGGCTTCTCTGGGTTAGGGACTCGGAGAGAAGACAAAGTGAGGATTGGTTGCCTGGTAAGACCACAGTGGTTGTCGACAGGCTATGAAGATCAAGGGATGCAACCAGAAACTCCACATTTTGTGGGGTTAGAGATGTAAATTTAGTCAACCAGTATAGAGAAAAATTGCAACATTAGGGAAGGGGGGTTTAAAGAAATAGTTAATTAATAGAAGAAGATTGGAGTTGGGATGGTTATAGAATCTTTTACAGCCAGGGGATGCCTTAATTTTATTATTTTACTTTGTTTTGCTTCTGCCATTTCTAATTATTCATATTAATTACATGGACAATACAATGATCAATAAGATGAGGCACCACCTCTACATTTTTCTTATGTTGCATGTATAGAGGGAAAATAATATTTTATTTTTAAATGTATGTAGTTTCTCTGTTGATGAGAGGTAGATTGCAAGTAGTTTATTTACCTTCTGTTTTTCTCTAACTTCTTTCTTTTCTTTGCTGTTCATTGAAAGAGAGTTGCTGAAATGTTTCTTTGAGACTCAAGAAACATGCCCATCTTTCTTTTATGTTCAGAATCTAGGCAAGCACTAAAGAGCTTTTTCAGTACCTTTAGTCTCTTCAGAATCTCTTGACCTTTTGTATTGGCTTTATAGTAGTCTTGCACTCTTGTTTATGAAAATGAAGAATCTCTCTTTAGAACTGTCCTAATATTTAGGAGTGTGAAATTTCAATTGACATAGTTTTGATGAAAACTTTAACAATACAAATCTATAAGAATGGATACAGGTAGTTGTTATCAAAGCTTCTTAAAGTTGGATAAATAAGAATTCCAAGGGCATTTGTGTAATTAGATGTGGTGAGACTTTTCAGTTAAAAACATGTGAATTAATTATGGATCACGCGTGTTAGTGCATTATGGGTGGCTGATGTAACTAACCAGGTGAATCATATTTGTTGGCCTACAACTTTTGACTAGTTTGTGTGTGTGAGTAATTTCCACAATCCAAACCCACCAAAATTTTCCTTTGTTGGGCTTAATTTGGAAGTTGGAACTTAGAAAGTTGAAAAGGAAGTTATGAGGTTTCTATTTCTGTTGTGCTTTCTATAGTCTCTCTCCCTCTTTCTACCACAGAATAGTCTTTACAAGGATTCCTCATCTTTGAAGGCAAATTAAGGAGATTCCAAAGGTATGGAAAGGCCATCTACGTGTCACTTGTCTGGTAGTGGAGACAAGCATGATGGGAAGGTGGGAGAAGAAGAACTCGGAGATAACAGCAGAAAAAGCAAGCTTTTGTAATATGAGAGAAAGGAAAGAAGGTTTTATAAGTTAAGTCAGAGACAACCCCTCTTTACCTTCCCCCACTTACGGTGTATGATTATTATTATTATTATTACTATTAGGCAAAGCAAGCACGGCACAGACCTTTTTACAGATCTAAAAGGGTGGCAGCCCACAGACCTTTTAAGCTGAGTTTGTGATTAAAATATCTTTGTGGGAGAAGTTGGGAGTGGTTGCGCAATCAATCATCACCTTTTCATCATCATCAGTCTAACTTGAATTTTTATCACCTTCAATTCGCTGCTCGCTCCAATTCTCTCCAATTCCTCACATAGGAGCAGAAATGACCACCTTACCCCACCTTGGGCAGTGCATTCGGGTAGGGGGTAGGGTGGTCATTTCTGCTCCTATGTGAGGAATTGGAGGGAATTGGAGCGGGCAGCAAATTGGAGGTGATAATGATTCGTCTAACTTCCTCTCCCCCGCCTCTAACATAACTTTCCAAACAAGTAAGGATACATATTTCCTTTTTTTTTTTATTTATTTATTTAATTTTTTTGTGATAATAGTGATACATATTTCAGTATAGATATGAAGATCAGCATGTAAAATTTAGGGAGGATGATCTACACTAGCAATGTGTAATAAAATCATGGGAAAAAGGTTCTCTGTCCGGGAGTGTGGTCGACACCAGCACTCCCATGAGTCTATCTCTCTCCTCCCCATGTGAAAAGACACCTCTATCCCCTTGTTTTAAGGAGGAGAGAGATAGAGACATGGGAGTACTGGTGTAGGCCACACTCCCGTATAGAAAACTGCTTCCTAAAATCATATACACCAGTGTTTCTTGATCATCGAATAAGATTGGAGGCATTTAAACCTGTTTACACCCTGTTGCGCAAAGAAAGAAGCGAAGTTTCCCTCTCTGCAACACAAGAGATTGTATTGGACATGAAGAACTCTGCAAAAATCTTTATTGATTGATTCAGTGATTGATCTCTTTCCTATGGCACTATGACCTCTGTTTATTCATGTTTCCCTCATAATTCCCTTTCCAAAGACGTGCAAGATTGCTTTCCTTCTTCTCTGGATGATTGAGTCCTTCCAGGCTTTGGATTCCCCTTGGAGGAGTGATTCCCTCCTAAATTTCAGCCATTAGGAGTCTTTCCATACATGGAGTACGGTTTCCATTCTTAACACCCTCAGGACTCTTTCCAACTAACTTTGTTGATGTGTCCATCCATGTTTTACCTTGCCTCTTATGATGTAGGAGTCTTCGGAGGAATATGCTTCTCGGACCCTCACTCTGCCACGTGTCACCCAATAACTGGTTGGATACAATATGGTGTATCATTTGCCCCCTACTCCCTTTGTTGGGAGCAAGGGATAGGGAGGACTTCACATCTCCTCCGGGTGTCATTCTACCGACCATCATGATCAGTTATCTGTTATTCCTGACCTTGGTGTACCATGGGATTTACGTTGATGATCGGTTAGTTATGATGGTCGGCATCACTGAACACCTCTCGAATTAGAGAAGTTGTTTTGTTTCTAATATACATGTTGCTGCCATTGACGGTATGGCCCTGGATACAAAGCTTAGATTCCCAAAAGTGCAATGCCATTTGCCGTTTCTAGCATGTGAGCTCAAAATATCTTATGGATTTTGCGCCTTTCGAGGGGACTTGAAGGGACATCATAAAGTTGAATTTGAAACGCTTAGTATCCCAGTTTCACCTTGTCGAAGAAGCTTCCTTTGAGCATATAACACATGTCCTCCCACGTTCTGATTTCAAATTTTCGATTGCATCTTGACCATCCATTGGCACACACTGGACTGATCTAAAGCATAAAACCTTTTCCTCAGGGTATATAAGGCACTAACTTCCTTGGACCTTTATTCTTCATTATCATTTTCAAGTTCTAAAGCTTTGGAGTTCTGATTTTCTGCTTTTCTAACTTTCCTTGAAGCTTTTCGCTCTGTGCCTTCTCTTCAAGTACACTCTTCTCATTCAAGTAAGTTTTCCTCTCCTTCCTTTTGCATTTGATTTCTTTTTTCTTATCAAAGAAATGTCAAGTTCCAAAGATACCTCGGCTCCTAAAACCATGGGGGACACTGAGTCCTTATTTGAGGAGTCAGGCAAGTTGTTCCATGCTCCAGCGTCTGGGGATGTTGTTGCAATTTCCTCTGGGAGTTTCCAATGGTACATCCCACTCGGTCCGGTGCGGTCACTAGTACCTCCTCCAGTAAGACTTCAAAGAAAACTTCTGCCCCCACCCGCTGTAGGGTTTCTCACACTCGCCAACCCTAGATCGATCCCACCATAGGAAAGAAGGTAGAGGAAATCCCTTCTATGCTAGATGTGTCTGACGTTGTTGAGATTCGAGGAATCTATTCGATTCCCGAATCCATTAACCTTAGGGCTGCCACTCCAGAGGATAGAGCGAATACCAATCATCCTGGTGAGATTAGCCTTATTTCTGATGCTTTCGAGGTTGGTTTTTGTCTTCTTGTTCCCCAGTTCATTTCTCGCCTTCTTGAACACTATGAAGTGGCTCCCAGCCAGTTACTTCCGAATTCCTGGAGGTGTGTTGGTGCCTTCATCCTTAGGTGTGCTGGGTTACGTAGACGTTCTTCCCCTGCACTGTTCATAAGATGCTTCCTATTCACCTCACTTAGTGCCCACCCTGGATGGTATTATTTCTACCAGAGTGATCTGAACATCCCAATTATGGGTAAAATCTCCTCTTCTATCCACGCATGAAAATAGAGGTTTTTTTGGGCCTCGTGTTCAGGATACAAGTTTCCCCATCTGTGGTGCTTGCCCAACACTTCTGCTTTGAACAAGGTTTCACACCTTGACGGCCGATGAGCATATTTATGTGTAAAACTATTCCATTTAATTCTGCATTTTTATCTGCGTAGACTGGAGCTACCTTGGGTATTTTCTGTTATTTTTAGGTTTAGGTCATTTTATGCGATTTTATGCTATTCTAAACTTTTGGGCATCGTATCTTCAGATTTATACGTAAAGTGGTCCAATTTCTTTTTATGGTTACGAAGAGGACTGAATTTTGAGCAAGATGGACGTGTTGCATTAAAAGTACGTATCAGTTTTGAACCAAACATGTGATTATTCTTTTTAGGCCAGAAAATGAGTTGAAATGCAAGCCCGAGCCTAGAACCAAGGAAGGATTTGATGTAGTCTAGGCACCAGTCTACCCATGGATCGACTCACATGTGATCAAGGGCGAGATGGGAAGAAGTTTCACTGAAGACCCAAGGGCATAATCATAATTTTAGAAAATTGGGAAATTTTCAGAAGATATCTGATATTAGGCTCATATCGTCTAGAATATTAATTGGAACAACTTTAATTCTTGGATTGGGTCCATTCGGGGTCAGGATGGAGAAATATTTTCAAAAAGAGGATTTTGATCAAATTTATAATTTAGATTAAATTCTCTCTCCTCCCTAATATCTCGCTCTCATTCCACTACGACTCTCTCTCTCTCTCTCTCTCTCTCCCTCTCCCTCTCAAATCCCTCACGGTTCCCACCTTTCCTTATTCTATTCCACTTTTCTCTCTCTTTCCTCT
Organism: Telopea speciosissima; assembly: GCF_018873765.1. Classification (NCBI taxonomy): domain Eukaryota; kingdom Viridiplantae; phylum Streptophyta; class Magnoliopsida; order Proteales; family Proteaceae; genus Telopea; species Telopea speciosissima. The sequence continues at coordinate 13,477,017 of NC_057926.1, forward strand.
TATATCTGTTAGAAAAACAATGATATCAAAAGAAAAGGACAAAGAGATAGCCTGAGTCGAATGGGAACGTTCTGTCCTTAAGATAGTATTTGCACCCTATTACTGCACTGGGTTACAACAAATCTGCCTCCCAAGATAAAACAGGCTGAACTGATTACTGATTTGCAGAGACGGTAATCACTTGGAACTATTGGAGAATTGAGAATTCGTTAATGCCTGACTGACTAAAATCGTCCCACAAAAATTGAATAATTTGGGCTGCCCATTTCACCTCTATTTATAGTGGTGGATGTATCCCTTCAAGACACCTCATGGAATGGGTGTGTTCATTGACATGAGTGGATAGGATTAAAAGATTCTAATCCAAGTACTTATATGTAAGTGTCTCTTGAAGATACCCCATAGTATAGGTGTGTCTCTTGGAGATATCCCATGGTGTAGGTGTGTCTCTTGGATCAATGGATTAGATTAAAAGATTCCAATCCAAGTGCTATGAATGCACCTATACAAATGAATATGTCTCTTTGAAGATACATGTCCCTTGAATATGTCTCTTTGAAGATACATGTCCCTTAGATATGTCTCTTTGAAGATACATGTCCCTTAGCCAAAAAATCAGGCCAACATTGAACCAAAGAATGACCCAAAACCGTCCACACAATTATTGAAAAATTTCCATCAATATCTCTACTCTCTAATCTGTCACGATCTCTCTCTCGGTTTCCCCTTCTTGGAGATATATATATATATATTGAAATTTGTCGAAGCTAGAGAGGATTCGATTCTGGAAATTAGCACCATTACCGAACCAGCAAAGCATCTCCATCATCTTCTTCCAACGTTTTCTTCCTGGGTAGCAACTCGCAGAGATCGCCAAGCACACCTCCATGGATCGTCGTCACCATTGCTGCCCCCTGTCTCTTAGCACCATGATCGGCTAAGATCTTTCTATCTTTAGGTGTAAATGAACTAATGGTATTTGTTATTTAAAATTCTGGTTTGCATTCTCAATTACTTGATGTTGAGACCCCATCCCTATTTGGATGATTTTAATTGATATATTTAATTGAGGAATTTTGTTTCTATGATTCATTATTTTTCATTCAAGCAATAGTATTTTGTTCTTATGTGGTTGTACCGATGATGGATTATAGGTGAACAAACTAAGCGTGCCAAACCCTATAAGTGAAGGACGATAGTACTCGTCAAGATAGTCCATACCTATGAGGAACTCTACATTATGTGGTATTATTAGGCCTGTGATTATAATAAATCGAAGCATTCAACCGAATTAGGAATTCAAACCTAAAGACAGTCTCCATGTCATAACTTCAAATCGTTGTTAGTTTAGATTTTTTTCTTTCGTTCGTAGTTTAAAATCAGATTTATTGTAATTTAATTTTCATCACTTCCAACTTATCATTTTAGTAATTTAGCCTTCCAGTTCCCCGTAGATGGACCCCCTACTTGCTACTTGCTAGATTAATTTAGAGTTTTGTTTTTGACCGGTTAACGACATGATCAAATTTTGGCGTTGTTGCCAGGGAATCGAAGTACGGTTGCTAAGATTCATTGAGTTGTTTTGTGTTACATTGTTTTAGTTTTAAATTTATAATTTTAGAATTTTTATTTTTATTTTTAATCTCTTTATTAGGTTAATTTTAGTATACCTAACGTTCTCTTTGTTTGTGCAGGAAGCTGAGTAGATCGAGTAAGGACAAGCTGTCTGTTTGGTTTACTTTTAAATCCTAGACTTTATGAATTAGGGTTATTTTATGTAAACTTTTTAATTCCAGCATTAGATTGGGTGTTTAGGTTTAATTTTTCTTCCCCCAGCCCCTTAAGATCATATGTGTAACCGTTCATCAGGGGCAACACGTGGAATTGCGCAACTGCTAACACCAGGTAAATAATTACATTAGTTTTAAATAAGTTTTTTTTTTATTACTTTTTTAGTTCTGATTTTTATTTTTATGAAGTGTTTTTTATTAGTTATCACATTTTAATTTACTAGTTTTAATTTTTGTTTAATTAGCACGTTCAACCTGTGTTGTGTTTTATACATGGTCGGCGTTCTTTGCACCCCAACTTGACTTCCTTTGACCTAGAAATAGAGTGATCTGTGGCTAGACCTAAGGATAAAAATAATAATAATAAAATGGGTGACGAAAACCAGCCAAGAAGGCCGTTGAGTGAGCACTTCACTCCAACTGCCTATACCCCTACGTCTTGTATTCAGTTGCCTGCCATTCAGGCCGCTCAATATGAGATCAAGTCCAGCATCATACAAATGTTACCATCCTATTATGGACTTGCTAATGAGGAGCCTTACAAGCATCTTGATGAGTTCTTAGAGTTATGCTCTACAGTTAAAATCCAAAACCTCTCTAAAGATGCCTTAAAGTTGCTTCTGTTCCCATTTTCCTTAAAGGACAAAGCCAAACACTGGCTTCATTCCCTAGATTCGGTTAGGATTTCTACATGGGCGGGAATGCAGCAGGAATTTCTAATAAAATTCTTCCCCATTGGCCGGATTAATTGCCTTAGGCGAGCCATTACTAGTTTCTCCCAATTAGAGGGCAAACAATTTCATGAAGCGTGGGAAAGACTTAAGGAATTACTTCGGAAGTGCCCCCACCATGTTGTCTCGAAATGGCAGTTAGCCGGGTGTTTTTATGATGGTCTTCATGATCGATATAGGTAGATGGTGGACTCCTCTTGTGGTGGAACATTTATGCACAAGAATGAGACGGAAACATGGGATCTCTTTGAAACCCTTAGCGAGAACTCCCAACATTATGCTTCGGCCTCTCGGACTGAGATTCCAAACACAGGGCAACCAAAGAAGGGTGGTCTCTATGAGATCAATCCAACTATAGAGATGACTGCTAAGGTTGACATGCTATCCAAAAAATTCGACTATCTGATGTCTGTAGGACAACATTCTACGTCCCCTTTCCCAATGAGTTTCCCTCCACCCAATCAGATTGAAGCATGTGCCTTATATGCTAGCCCTAGTCACTATGTGACGGACTGTCCTTCGGCTGCACAATACCTTGAATTTGTTCAGGAACAGATACAAGTGGCTCAAAGTTTCCCATTTGGAAGCTGGGGTGAGCTCTGACAGCACAGAGAATGGCTGTCCTGGCTGAGCTCAGGCTTTGGATCCAGCTTTGGCTACATGCAAGACATGAATTACATGTATTTATTCAACACAAGTTTGGTCTTATGAGGTGTGAAGAAATCTCTTTGCATGCAGAGATCCATGCCCATACAGCATGATCTGGGTGCAAGTCTATAGTGTAGCTTATCTCAGAGACTGACTTCGATCTCTACTGCAGTAACAGCATCAGATCAGCTCATTAGATGGTTAGATCTTGCATGCAATGCACATGCATGCAAGATCCAGAGCTTCCCTAGGCATTCAGGTGGTGCTTTGAGCACTACTGGTCAGAGACACACCAGTCTGGCATGAGAACTGGGATCTAACATAATGAACAGTAGTGTATAGGGACTGTAGTCATACCTCTGATCTTGTATGGAGGCTAAGAACAATGTCCAAATCAGCCTTGGTCTCTTCTTCCTCCCTTCTCCTTCTCTTTCTTTCTCTTCTTCTTCCTTCTTCTTCTCTTTCTTTCTTTCTATTTCAGTAGAGGTAGCAAAACGAATGAGAGGGCTGGTCCCTCCTATTTATTATTTTAGACCACTTAAGGCCTGTTTGGCCATGGGTCCCTACTCCCAAGAATGCATTTTTGGGTGCATTCTGGGCCATTCTAGCTACACAGGTGGGGTCCACTTGGTTCCAAAGGTGGGTAATAGTTTCAAAAATTCTCATCTACCTCCAGGGGGTGTTCACAGGCTGTATGCATGGTTTCCATGTGTCTGGAGTCCAAAATGTCAGTTTTAGACACTCTGGGGGTTTCACTGGGCGTTTGGGTCAATCGCCCAGTGCATTGCCCAGAGAATGTAATTTTGCTATATTTACCTTGGGCCTGCATAGGGGTTAGGCCTATCACTTGGGTACTCCACCAATACCCCTTCTGAGACTAAATACACATCTGAACAGGTGTGGCCCCCCATATTTGGGTAAGAGAGAGATTACCTGGAGTTGGAGCTATACATCAGGCTGTGGACAGAGCCGCTGCATGGGTCTACAATCCATCTTCTCACAGGTATACTGGATGACATCCTCGGAGGTTCTCCACTGAATTTAATCACTAGGGTGATACTCCACAATGTTTTTGGATGATTGGTCACAGGCTCTTGTCCTTCAGGCAAAAATTTCAGTCAGTCTGGGGCAGGTTTAACACTCCATACCGCCATACTCAACTGTAAATACTCAGGTATTCCAACCCATTATTCATCTTGAATTCCAGTAATTCATCTATTACTAAGAGAGATCTAATTTAAGCATCGGAGAGTCCTAGGCCGGAATCACATCGATTCTCCCTTGTCCTTGACATTCTTTTACAAGTTGCGGCACCCGAAGAACCTACCAGAGATTTCCTGACGCAATAATATCAAGTCAACCATTTAGTTTGGAACAATTTGGAACGCTAAAGGGCTGGACCATCGTTTGTAGTGAAGCAAGAGGAAACCGTTTAGATATAAACATTAAAATATGAACCATTGAGCTGATTGTATGGCATGAAATAAAACTCCCCAAATAGTAGATGTCCACACTTATTGAAGTAGAACTAGGTAGATCAAGATATCATCAAACCAGACTTTCAACTAATTAGGGCTGGATTCCACTACGTGGCACGGAAGTTGATTTTTATGGGCACCCACAGATTGAACATTGTAGACCAAAAATACGAGATGAGACTTTTAAACCAATCCAACAAATCTATACGTAAAACTAGTATAAACGGTTTTGTTTTGATTCGGTTCACAAATGAAACAGGTATAAACTGAACCGAATATTTTACCAAAAAAAAAAAACTGAACCGAATATTTTTTATTTTAACACCATATAAATCTGAGGGTAAAACTGATATATCCAAATGGTTCAGTTTGGTTTCTATTTGGTTTATTAGTTTACGGTTTTATTCGGTTTTTCTTGGTTTACAGTGTTACCTGGTTTACCAAATTTTTAATTGATTCGAAACCGATGATTTTCCGTAATTGATTCAAATAGAGGATTAAAAACCAAGACCCAAATCGAACTGATTACTTTCAAATTTATTCCGGTTATTGGTTTGGTACACTTTTGACATCCTTATCCATAGGCAGGGTTTTAGTAATCGAGAATTGGTATCAACCGAGTCATCCAGATCGACCCGTATTGGCCTAGATCGGACAGGTTTACCCCTTTTTTCTTTAAAAAAAAAATTAAACATTTTTTTTACTTTTATACCCTTGATCCATACTGATCCATCGATACAAGATCGGCCAAGAATTTTTATCATTCTCTACTATATTGATACTGATACAAATTGACCGATCCAACCAATCGAATACCGATTCCTCAAACAATGGTTCCAAGTTCCAACTATCAAAGGTAAAGCCCGTGAATGTAACGCAAAAGCCCATATCTAATAGATAGTAAATTTAGCCAATCTGAGGCCCATGAAATCTCCCAATAGATTATAAATATGGTCAAGACTCAAGTGGGCTTATATTTTAGGTTTATAAAATCCCAATGGGGCCTATGGAATAGAATTTTTATCCTCTGCTATCCACTGCCCGGACAGCAGACTGCTGTTCCCTCACATGGGCGCAAAATGACAACTTAACCACCCCTCAGGCAGTGTTTTCGAGCAGGGTGATTAAGACGTCATTTTACGCCCATGTGAGGGGACAGCACTCTGCTGTTCGGGCAGCGGACATCAGAGGACAACGATTCGGCAGTTTCCCCACAAGAAAAATTAGTGGGACCAAAATGGTTATAACCGTGAAGCACCAAATATAAGAATGATAATAATTATATCTTTAATAATTTCAGTATCTCATACATTGATTTTAGTCGATGGGTACTGGGCTACACTGCCCAAGGGGTGGTTAAGTCGTCATTTAGCGCCCATGGGAGGGGACAGCACTCTGCTGTCTGGGCAGTGGACAGCAGAGGATAAAAATTTAGAAACTGCCTTGCTGACTAATCATTTTGCAACCGGAACTTGATCGGTCTACCATTACTAGCCAATCGATAATTTTAAGGTGTAAACATTGACATTTCGGAGCAGCCAATTCTAGAGTTTTTTTTACAGAAACACTGGGTTTCAAATCTAAGAGGCCAATTCTAGGTTTTTAAGATGATTTTGATCAGAATTGGCAGGATCGATTTGACCTTCGATTCCAAGTTTAAAATCCTTGGATCTACTAACCTACTTGAACCGTAAGTTATCATTCGGACTCAATCCGACCCAAACAAACCCAACCAACCCATGGAATATTGAATCAAACGAGTATGATCCAACTACCCCACTTCCTCCAACCCAATTGAGAGGAAAAAAACAAACAAAAGAGTGGATACTTGCTATAGTTCTTATTCTTTGGTTTGTCATTTATGAGAGAAATTAATTAATCATTTAGTTGAGATCAGATCTGTCTTCTGGTCATTAGCAAATATGTAAGCGTGTGTCTAAGACTTCAATTCCAGCTTTTACAGACAAGAAAAAACATTAACAATAATAATTGACACCCATGTTTTAATCGCGAGATAAAATAAATAAATAAAAATAAGATCCATGAAACAAGGATCTTACATCATATTGTGAACAAGAAGTCTTTCAATAGCAGTTTTGACTCCAAATCTAATTTTCTATACAAAAGAAATGAATAAGAAAACAAAATCTCATTATTTAGTGTGGTACTTTTTTTTGTTTTTCGGTAAGGATTTAGTGTGGTAAATTTGAACATTTGAAAATTGTTAGCTAAGTGGTTTACAGAAATACTGAAAGCTATGTGGGGACAATTTACACAGAAAATGACATTTTATCGAACGTAAGATTATTTAAAATAAGTTTTAAGTTCCACTACAATGACTTAAAGAAAGAACTTTAAAACAAGAAATGAAAACAACGACGACGAAGAAGAAGAAGAATCCAATAATTAGTATTCATGCGGTACACCGTAGATTCGTGGTTATAAGACAATTAAACTTAAGTTCGAGTAATAGTATATTTTTTCCTACCAAAAAAATAAAAAAGTAATAGCATATTTTTTTTATAAGAAAAAGAAATATATCCGGCCGAATCGTTATCACTTCCAATTTCTGCCCGCTCTAATTCCCTCCAATTCCTGACATAGGAGCGAAAATGACCACCTTACCCTCTGCCCGAACACACTACCCAAGGTGGGGTAGGGTGGTCAGTTCTGCTCCTATGTGGGGGATTGGAGGGAATTGGAGCGGTTAGCGAATTGGAGGTGATACGAGCTTGGCTGCAGTGCCAACACAGGTCCCTGCGAAATGATCGCTCACCCCATAAAAGGTGAAAATCTGATCATGTTGATGTTTACATGCGCGCTTTCCATTGGCCCTGTTCAAACGCAGGGACCATGCTCTTGGACGGAAAACTCTCCCATGTTTTGTATTTGGCATATTTGATTAGGGTATCAGTTTTTTGTACAAGAGTGGGACCTACGCCAGCAGTCCCATGTGTCTATCTCTAGCTCTCCTCCTCAAAACAAGGTGGTAGATGTGTCTTTTCATATGGGGAGGAGAGAGATAGAGTCATGGGAATGGTGGTGTAGGACAGAGTTCTATGTTTTTTTTTTATTTGATTATGATGAAATCCTTCAAATACTTTTAAGGGAAAAAGTTGTGCACAACGCTAGATCAAAAATCAAATTGTGCATCCCCTCACATATCATTGTTCATCTGAGAGGGTGATATGTCATAAATGCCTCTCTCCCTATTGTCAAATTCCAAAGGGGATTCCCTCATTCGTCTGAAACTAGGATTGTAAATGGGTAATTGAAAATCCGAATTCGATCCACATATATATCCGTTTAGGGACATCCGCATTGGTTTAGAGATATCTGAAAAAATAATCCGAATACTCCGATAAAAATCCGTTTGGAAAAAATCCGAATACTTAATAATAAAAAATTAAATAAATATTGATCTTAAGTGTTTTTGAAGATTTAACAAGTTCTAGAATATATGAAAAATAGAATCATGATCTAAGATATATGGATTGAGAGTGAATTAATCCGCTAAAGGGAGGAAGATTTGGGTTACACAAGATAGAGATGTAAACGGATGGTCCAAAATCCAAATTCGATCTGCATTCGAATCCATTTAGAGGTATCCATATTCGACTAGGGAATATCCGAATCCGATCACATCCGATCCATATCCGAACCAATTCCGATCCGTTTACAGGCCTACCTGAAACTGCATCCGAGTAGAGTAGGGAACCCTCTCCCTATTTTTAATATTTGTTTTAAGTTTAATTTTCTTTTGACTACTTATTTCCAAGAAGATCTTCTAAACTTGAATAATTATAAAACTGGCAAGAGATTGTTGTTAGATCTTGCAGCGCTTGCACTAGCATGAGGGCCAATGAGAAAACGTACAAGGTGATATATCTGACTGAGATTTTTTTATTTCCATAAGAGTAAACGATAAATTCATGCGGTCATGTATTTGGGCGCAGTAACCAATTGATGAGTAACCTCTTTTTTTCCCTTACAAAAATATATTTTTGTTGTATTACCAGGATTTTTTTATGGCTAACAGTATTATTAGGAAGATTATGTTAATTTTATTCCAACTTGGAAACCCATGAGAGGGAAGACCGAAGACCCCTCATTGTTAAATGACTTTAGAACTCCACATCACAAGCATTAAACCACATAATCACAGTTGCAAAGCACAAAGAGAATAGGTCCCCTAATTTCCTTAATTTTTAATATTCAACCAAAGACCCAAATGGCATTTAATGAGTGACTGCTTGGAACTTTCTATCTCTATCACAAGTCCAGCACTCCAACCCTCATTCACAAGCTTTGGTCTCACGTCATGATGTCGTGATCCTATGATGTGGGTGTCGGTGCGTTAATTCCTTCAATTTCATGATATTTCTTTTTTTTTTTTGGTTTTTTTCAAAGAGATTAACAGTGTGATTGACTCTTTGATGAGAAAGATTACTCCTGACACGTAGGATAGATTAATCTCTTTCCACAATGTGGCTTCAGAAAGCATGTCTTTCTAATGAATAATCTCTTTTCTATAAAAACAAAAAAAAACCCTTTAATTTCAATATATTTTTTGGGAAAGAGATCTGATAAATCCTAAATTGGCAAACCAATGGAATGTTGACATATGGCATAATCGAACCGGCCCTGGGGCAAGGCTGACTATAAAAGGAAGAATCGATCTAAAGAAGACCAAACATTGTAAAGTAAGGTAGTCTCGAGCGGAAATCCGTACCAGGAAAGTGAGAGACGATCGTGATGACGAGCGTTAGGAGGCTTGACCGACTCTGAACATCGGGGATAGTATGGTCCAGAAAGGGAAAGGCACGAGCCGACCTCATAGTCGGTCACTCCCCGAGAAAGACACGAGTGGACCTCATTGTTGGTCACTCCCAGCACATCCCAGAAAAGATGCGTAACGATCCTGCAATTAACGCTCCATGTCTCCCTCAACAGAGACGTAACGCACAAGGGTTTTTAACCACGTTACGTATAGGGGCACCACATCATCCAATATCGTGCCTAGAATTCCTCTCCAACGAGAATCGGACACTCCTATCACTGCCTAGATTGGCACTCCCTCCACACCTATAAATACACTGGTAACCCCCAGCACTGATCGATCTGAATTTATCTTCTTTTTATCTGTTGCTAAGAGAGCTGACTTAGGCATCGAAGTGTCTAAAGCTGGCTCAGCCCAGTCATTCTTGTGCTAAGCTTTTCTGTGCAATACCGACCCGAGGATACTTGTTGAACCAAGGATAGCCCCCAGTTCTTGACACAACAGATTGGCGCCGTCTGTGGGAATGACTTTAGCTTACTCACGAAGGTTCAACGGCTGACAGGCGGGATTCTGTTCCCTCAATTATTCTTGATGCCACCTAGCAAGAAGATCAGGCACAACGCAGGATACTCGGGTCCCTCGCAGTGGCACCCGCAAGCAACATCACATTACCCGACACGTAGTAGCCGTTGCGGCTGCCAAAACCAGCGCGGCCGGAGAAAACATCTAGCCCAATGGAGAAACATTGCCACCGCTGCCACCCCTTTCGGTCACGCAGCCGATGTCACTGGACCCTAATGTTCCGGCTACTATCGGACAAATCAATGATTTACAACAACAACTGCTACAGTAGAAGGCCCTCTTCAGGGATATGCTGAGACTAATGCAACCCAAGGGAGTGCGAGTCCCTATACCTGCCATGAGGATGGCCCCAACCCTTCTACTACCATCTCTGGGGCCATCAACCCATGCACGGGAAATTGAGTGTACCCTTCTGAGGAACGACGATGTTCGAGGAAACTAGAGTAGGGCGGGGTCATCCCAACCGTCTCGATGGAGTCCACCCCCAGCAGGAATGGTTTGGACCGGAGATTTACCGACTAGGGTTCACGAGAACTGGCACCAGAGTCAGAGCGATTGTAATCTATCAGGCGAACCGAAAGATCGCGAACCGAACAGAGCCAAACGCGACAAGAAAATACCAGATCTCACCAACAGAGGACCTATGTTGAGAGATCAAAATCGGTCGATCGAGAAAATGGGCAAGAAGAAAGCGACCATGGAATCCGGAACGGTGGAAGCATAGAAATAGGAGGAAGGATGATGACAACAAGCTTGACCGTAAGTTGAAAGAAATTGATGAGAAATTAAAAGCCCGTAGAAAGCGAGCCCGAGACTATTGCCGCCCGGGCATCCGTCACAAAGATAATGAAGGCAAAGTTGCCATGAGGCTTTAAGCTGCCCACTTTGAGGCTTATGATGGAAAGACCGACCCCAACGACCATATAAATACATTTAATGCTCTGATAACGGTCTATGGAAGATCAGAGGTCGTCTCGTTCTGAGCATTCCCCACATCACTCAAGGGAGTTGCCGCTCTGTGGTTCTCCAAATTGAAGCCAAACTCTACAAAGAGCTTCTCGGAATTGGCTCGTGTGTTCATGACCCGATTCCAAAGCAGCATCAAGCAAAAGAAGACAACAACCAAATTAGTTGATGATGATGAGGATGTTATATCCGAAATCAAGAAAAGAGTTGAGACCACCTCTTTAGAAGATCCCATCATAGAAACATCTTTGGAAGAGACAACTGGACTCCCTAAAGAAGACCCATAAGACATCATCCCTTAGAACAAATAATTGGTAATCTCGAGACTGGTGTTCAAACTAGATCTAAATCTCAAAAAACTTGTAATTTTGCTGCCTTCTTATCAATGATAGAACCTAAAAACATAAAAGAAGCTTTGTTGGATAATGAATGGATTTTGGTCATGCAAGAAGAACTGCATCAGTTTGAAAGAAATGATGTATGGGAACTTATGCCAAAACCTAAGAACAAATCCATTATTGGAACTAGATTGATTTTTAGAAATAAACTTGATGAAAATAGAATTGTTGTTAGAAACAAGACAAGATTAGTTGCTCAAGGCTATAATCAGCAAGAAGGAATCGATTTTGATGAAACTTATGCTCCTGTTGCTAGATTAGAAGCAATTAGAATGCTACTAGCCTTTGCTTGCCATAAAAACTTTAAACTTTATCAAATGGATGTGAAAAGTGCTTTTCTAAATGGTTTTATTGATGAAGAAGTTTATGTTTCTCAACCACCTAGATTTGAAAACTCCTCTCATCCTGATCATGTTTTCAAATTAAAAAAAGCCTTATATGGACTCAAGTAGGCTCCTAGAGCTTGGTATGACAGATTAAAAACATTTTTAATTGAAAATGCATATACTATTGGTAAGGTGGACACCACATTGTTTGTTAAACATAAAGGCTCAAACTTAATTATAGTTCAAATATATGTAGATGATATCATTTTTGGTACTACTGATGAATCTCTATGCATTGAATTTAGCAATTGCATGAAAAAAGAATTTGAGATGAGTTATGGGAGAATTAAATTTCTTTTTAGGACTTCAAATTAAACAAACTGAAAATGATATTTTCATAAATCAATCTAAATATATCAAGTAATTGTTAAAGAAATTTGGTATTAATTCTCAGAAAGCTTGTAGCACCCCTATGAGTACTTCTCTGAGCCTGTCAAAAGATGAGAATGGAACCCCTTTTGATCCTACTCGTTATCGAGGTATGATTGGAAGCTTGCTCTATTTGACTGCAAGTAGACCTGACATCATGTTTAGTGTCTGTGCTTGTGCTAGAATTCAAGCTAGCCCTATGCCATCTCATTCTAGTGCAGTTAAAAGAATTTTTAAATATTTGAAAGGCATTATTAATGTAGGACTCTAGTATCCTATGAATAATAACTTTGAATTACTTAGCTTTTCTGATGTTGATTTTGCTGGCTGTCACATTGATCGCAAGAGTACTAGTGAAACATGCCACTTCCTTGGTTCATGTCTGGTTTCTTAGTTTAGCAAGAAACAAAACTGTGTCGCACTCTCCACTACTGAAGCTGAATATATTGCAGCTGGTAGGTGCTGTACACAAATCCTCTGGATGCGCCAGACTCTCTCTGATTATGGGGTAAGTTTTGCCATTTCAAAAATTCTCTGTGATAGCACAAGTGCTATTAATCTTAGCAAAAATCCTAGTCTTCATTCCCGAGCCAAACACATTGATATTTGTCACCATTTTCTTCATGACATTGCTCAAAAAGGTAAAATTGTTCTTGAACATATCGACACTGCTAGGTAAATCATGGACATTTTCACTAAACCCTTGCCCGAAGAAAGATTTTGTTCACTTCATCGAGAACTGGGCATTTGTAATCCCTTTGAATAAGCTGATTGCACTTCACAATTATGTCAAAAGTAACCCCAAAAATCAATTTCGATCAAATATCTTAAAAACAGAATTTTTTCACTAAATCGGTCGACCGTTTCAATTGTTCCGGTCAATCGGATCGTAAAAATTTTGTTTTTAAGTGAAACCGAGGGTTTTATTTCTCATGTCTCCCTATCTATTTTCGTGCTCTCCTCTCCCAAAACCCTTGTGCGAGTTACCTAGGGCAAATTCTCCCCAAACCCACTTGAATCCTTGCCCATTTTCCATTCAGTCTATCTCTTCCTTTCCAAACCTTCTTTTCCCTCTCTCAAATGGCTTCCAAGGAAGGTGCTTCAAACAAAAAGAGGAAGACTCTTGCCAATAAGGGCAAAACTTCATTCAACAATGCTCTCTTCTCATCTTTGGAGGCTTCAATCTTTTGGCCCAAGTATTTGGAGAGAAAAGTTATTCATGAAAGGCATGTGAGGACTTTGAACTCCAAACGTAACATCTCGAATATTATTCTTTTTGGGTTGGGATGCCACTCTTTACCACAATAATCTCTACTACCCTAATCTTGTCAAATATTTCTATTGTAATCTTCAAGTTGCGCAAGAGGATGATGATATTAGGATCACTTCTCTTGTAAAGGGAACTCCCATTTCCTTAAGGATATCCTCAATATTAGGGCATATGGTGAAGACAAATTTTGCAAGACCAAACAAAACTTTGATGAGTTTATGAATGAGGCTGAGCTTTATGGGAAAATTATGATGAATTACATTGGAGACTCCCACAATCTCAAGGCTGCCCAACTCTATGACATTCCTAGGGTTGTGTGTTTGATCAATTCCTACAATAACCTTCCCAAAGGAGGACACCGGGATGTTGTCAAGCCTTTTGAAGCCTTTCTCTCTTGGTGTCTTGTTACTGGAAACCAAATCAGCTTGCCCTACCTTATGATGAGGGTTATGGAGACTGCTTCCCGAAAGACTACCAAGGATAGTCTTCCTTATGGAAGGTCTCTCACTACCATCTTCCATCACTCTCAAGTTGATTTTTCTGGTGAAATTCCTTAGGATAAGCCTTGTGACATTGATGCCACCACCATCAAGAAAATGAATATCTCTGTCACTCCTCCCGTTGTTGACTCTTCTCAAGCTTGCAGAAAAAGAGCTACTCAAAGTAATGCTTTCAACACTGAAGATGAAGACTATGATGAGAGTGAAGATGAGGATTATGTTCTTGAGACAGGTGAAGGTTCATCTAGTGCTACTAGTGATAGGAAGATCATGATGGACTACATGGAAAAGACCGATGGACGGCTTGATGCAATGGACAAGAAGCTTGACTCCATTTGTTTATGGCCTCTCTCGCATCACCAGCTACTTCAACATACCTCCTGGCCCTGCTTCTTAGTTTTTTCATTCTCTCATTGATGATTTTAAACAATTTTAATTTGGGTTGTAATATTTTGAGACTCTTTACTTTTTCCGCATAGCGCCCTGCAGTACTTTTTAATTACTTTTTATGACTTGGATTATATATCTTTCTATATATGGTTTGAAGAACATTTCTTTTATGCACACTCTTAGGGGGAGTATGTTTAAGTATGTTTATGCATTATTGCTTATTTTGTGATGTTCTGCATATGATAGTCTGATGCAGGGGGAGCTTTTCTTACTCCTTTTTGTTGTTGACAAAAGGGGAAGAATATTTAGAATTACTTAATTTTGAATTATGCATTATTATAAGTTTCTTGTTTTGATTATTGCATATCACATTATATATGCTATTATAAAATTATTTGTTTGTCATCATCAAAAAGGGGGAGATTGTTGGAAAAAATACTTTCCGTCCTTCGTGATTTTGACGATAACAAATGTACTAGCACAAGACATTGTGTTCTACTATGGTTAATAGGTTTTGATGATGGAATCAAGTCAAGAAATAAAATGCTTAAAACTCAAACATGTTTAAGTCAAAGCATGGACGATCAAGACTTCAAAGACATGACAAACCCATTAAGCAAAGAAGTTCTTGAAAAGACTCTTCAAAGATTGAAGGAACATCTCCTGAAGAAAATTGAAGCTCAAGACTGAAGTTTTAAGCACTTACTTCAAATGCACTGTATGACATGATTTTTAATGAAACTTGCATATCATTCATTCATGCATAATTAGAGATTCTAGGAGGTGAATTAAGGACCCTTAAAGCCTTAGCATAAGTTGGAAAAAGGCCAGACCAAAGATCATTTGAGACAGGTAGGCAAAATGACCAAAAACACCAAACAGTCGATCCAACCGGTCGATCGGTTATAGGGCATTTTTTGCCCACTTGGTCACAGAGGCTAATGGGTTTCAACCGGTTCTCTAAACGGTTGCCCACCGATAACCGATTGATCGGCAATCTACCGCTTGGTCAAGGCTGTCTCCAACGGCTCTTTTTTTCTTTCAACGGTCATATAAAGTGGTCGATCGGCTCACAAAGTGGTCGACTGGTTCACCTAAAAAAAACTAGCCATTTTTTATATGTTGGAGCATATTTTGCACATGTTTTTAGAATCTTAAATGAGGCTATAAATAGAGGACATGTGAAAGCTTTTCACTCATCCACTACAGTCCAAAATACTACTTCTGTGAGAAGTAAAAAGTCATTTTAAAGCTCCATTGATTGAAGTCTAGTAGTCTCCATCAAGATTATCCAAGTTTGACTTCAACACTAAAGACCTCTACTATCTTTCATTCTAAAGAGAAGTTCTAAAGAAGGTTAAAGTATTAAGCATCATTGCATATCATTCATCACTTGCAAGGAGTACATGTCACACTCCTTGCCTAGGTAACTCTTACCTTTCTCGTTATTTTATTTCACTGCTTATGCTTTTGATTTGAGAAAGCATTAGTGTATTAATCTAGATCATACTTAGATTAATAAGTGGGATCCTCTTATCTCGGTAAAAAGAATTAGGATCCTCTTATCCTGTGAAAAAGAGTTAGGATTTTCTTATTCTGTGAAAAAGATTGTAAATTTGTTCTTCTCACCTATTGTACTGAAAGGAAGATACTAGTGGAATTTTGTCAAGGTTGAGAGGAGTGGATGTAGGCTGGAATTAGCCAAACCACTATAAATCTTGTGTCTTCTTATTTGCACACTTTATTTCTAATTTGCTTTACTCTTAACTTCAAATTGGAAGATATTTTTAAAAAGGTTAAATTTCACTAGTGATAACCTATTCACCCCCCGTTTAGGTTATCTCACAGCATGTTCAAGGAACAGATCGGGCATAACATGGAAAGTGTACGTAGACGACATGCTCGTCAAGACTGTCCAAGCTTGGGACCATATAGCCAACCTGAAGAAGGTATTTCAAGTACTGAGAAAGAACCAGATGAAGTTGAACCTGACAAAATGTGCTTTCGGGGTCAGTTCAGAAAAGTTCCTCGGGTACATGGTGTCCCAGCGTGGCATAGAGGCAAACCCCACAAATATTAGAGCAATCCAAAATATGGCACCACCTAGGACGGCACGTGAAGTGTAGAGATTGAACGTTAAAATAGCAACCCTGGCCTGATTCATGTCCAGATCCGTGGGTAAATGCCTACCGTTCTTTAAAACATTGAAAAATCTCTGAACTCCCAAGAATTTCTACTAGACCGAGACCTGTCAACGATCCTTTGAAGACCTGAAGGCATATCTCTCCAACCCGGCGCTGCTGGCACGACCCGAGCCCTAAGATGAGTTGTTAATCTACCTGGCCACCTCGCCCATAGCTGTCAGTGTTGTGCTCATGAAGCAAGAAGAAAAAAGACAGAGACCGATCTACTATATGAGCCTCGTCCTTCTAGATGCAAAAAGAAGGTACCGAAAGATAGAGAAACTTGCTTTTACCCTTGTGGTCATAGCTAGGAAATTAAGGCCATACTTCCAGGCCTACCCCATAACTGTGCTCACTGACCCACCCCTGAAGAAAGTGATGCACAAACCTGATGTCTCGGGGTGGCTAGTGGCATGAGCTATCGGGTTGAGCGAGTACCAAATCGAATATCGACCAAGGACATTTATAAAGGGACAAGCTCTCGTTGATTTCCTAGTCAAATGCGTCATGTCCGAGGATGATCAAAAGATAGAAGTGGCTGAGGCCGAAGACCAAACAAAAGCCCTATAGATGATGTTCGTAGACGGCTCGAGCAATGCAGGAGGGAGCAGGGCAAGTTTCATACTAACTAGGCCCGAAGGCTTAAAAATACAGTACACCTTACGTTTAGCATTTCCAACATCTAATAATGAGGCTGAATATGAAGCCCTACTTGCAGGATTAAGAAAGGCCCGAGCCGTCCAGATTAAGGATCTGATGGTAAGAAGCAACTCACAGCTAGTGGTAAACCAGGTGAATGGAGAATATGAAGCAAAAGATGCTTGGATGTCGGCCTACCTGGCCAAAGCTCGAACCATGATCGAGAAGTTTGGGACATTCGAAATGCAACGAGTACCAAGGATAGAGAACGTGGCAACAGACACGCTATCCAGACTCTCTAATAGCGACTTGGCATAGCTAAGCAGGGTGGTTTACGTGGAAAGATTACATGAACCATCCCATCAAGAAAAGGAAGTAGTTTAGATCAATATCAAGGGTGGCTGGATGGACCCTATAGTCAACTACCTTAAGGACGACATCCTCCTAGAAGACCGAGCTGAAGCATGAAAAGTACGAGAACGAGCCCCGAGGTACACCTTGATCAATGGGGAGCTATACAAGAGGTCGGTAACCACCCCACTGTTAAAATGTTTGGGCCCAAGGCAAGCCCAGTATGCCCTAGCCGAGTTCATGAAGGAATATGCAGGAGCCATATGGGCGGCCGAGCACTAGTGTACAAAATACTGCACAAGGATTCTACTGGCCGAGGATGCAGGAGGAAGCAACAAAATACGTCAAAATGTGCAAGCAATGTCAGAAGTTCACCCCCATTCCTTGACAACCAGCCACCCAATTAAGCCCGGTCCTCAGCCCAATACCATTCGCGATGTGGGGCATGAATATCCTAGGGGACTTTATCCCAGCCTCCGGAGGAAGAAAATATCTGATGGTGGACATTGACTAGTTTACCAAGTGGGTCGAGGCCAAACCGCTAGCCAAGATTATGAAGAAACAAATGGAGAAATTCTCCAGAGGTAAGATCATATACTGGCTCGGGCTACCGCGAATACTTGTCACAGACAACAGTAAGCAGTTCGATAACCCAAAATTCAGAGAATTTTACGAGCACTACCACATCGACTTCAGACTGGTCGCAGTCGCATATCCGTAGGCAAATGCCCAAGTTAAAGTCACGAACCAAACATTACTCAGCGGTATCAAAAGAAGGTTAATCGAGGCAAAGGGAAGATGGGTTGACAAAGTGCTAAGTGTATTATGGTCATACCAAACTACAGTTCGGACACCCACAGGGGCAAAGTCCATTCCGCCTGATGTACAGAACAGAGGCTTTGGCGCTAGTTGAGGTGCTCACCACTTCTCACAGAGTGTTGAACTTCAATGAGAGAACATACCAAGATGGGCTCCGAGCCAACCTAGACTTTCTTGACGAAGTGTGGGAAGATGCATTGATGAGGAACATGGCTTACTAGTAGAGGATGGCTCGGTACTTCAACTCCTTCAGACCAGGAGACTTGGTGCTAAGGAAGGCGAAAGCTTCTCAACCAAAGAAAGAAGGCAAGTTGTCAAAAAATTGGGAAGGACCATATATAGTCTCCAAGTAGATACCACCAGGGACGTACCGCTTGAAGACTCTGGGGGCAATAAAGTACCTCGACTATGGAATTTAGAAAATTTAAAAAAAAAATTTCAGTAAATGTGTAACCTCTTCCAAATTTTGAATAAAGCTTGGAATTCCCCGAGTCAAACTCTCCAGTTGTATGAAAGACCAACCCTAATGGCCGACACGAAAGTCCTTACCAAAGCCATAAAAGACCGACCCTAATGGTCAGTACGAAAGTCCTTACGAGGCATGAAAGACCGACCTTTAGGGTTGGCAGAAAAGTCCTTATAAGGCATGAAAGACCGGCCTTGAGGGTCGACACGAAAGTCATTACGAGGCATGAAAGACCAACCTTGGGGTTCAGCGCCCTTACGGGGCATGAAAGACCGATCTTGAGGATCGGCTTGAAACTCCCTATAAAGCATAAAAGACCAAGCTCAAAAGTTAGAATTTATGAAAATACTACATAAATAATGTAGGCCACAGTAGGCCCTTACAAAACTTTGGGGGGAAGTTAGCCCACCTCGTAAAAGAAAAAAAAAAGAAGAAAAAACATATATATTAAAAAAAAGAGAAGCATTAGTCGGTGAAACACGTCATCATAGAGTTCCATTCAAGGAGGAGGGAGATCGGCGACACCCAGAGGTCCTTGGAGATCTACGGGACGGTTTGGGTCTTGATTATCATCAACACGGCCTTGATTAACTTCTACCCCTTCCTCCCCCTACCCATTGTAAGTACTGTGGTCCTCACTATGACGAGGCCTCCGCAGTCTTATTGGTCATCGGGGTATTTACATGGGTAATATTGTCAATATTCAAGAATGATATCAGGGGATTGGGATCATGCATAATATACTAAAATAATGTGAAGTTGCCACCTAGGGTTAGGGCCTAGGACCCATTAGGTGCAGCCCATATCCGTTGAGAACAGCATCGGGCTACGTGACTCCATATGGTATGACCAGAGGCTTTGGGTAAGGGATCAGGTTATGAGTGTGGGAAGGTGTTAGGCACCCACCTCGCCCGGCCGAAGCCAGTCTCTCTGTAATAGATGCTACATAACGACGAATATTCTCTCTCTCTTATTACAGGGATGGGATATTATGAACTACACTATAGCATTACATTAAACTTATGAAATATGCGATAAAACAACAAATGCGGGAAGACTACATGGGATAGATAAAAATGCAGTAATTATACTTGTACGGATATATTCCCTTGGCTCAGGAGAGATGGACGAATGGACCGACGCTGATTCTTTTTGGACAGAACAACGACTCTTTTAGATGACTTGGTGGTGAGTAAATAGACAAAATGTTGTCTGTAACCAGGGATTTCGATTGTTCTCCGTACACTGACGGGATGACAATGCCTAAGAGTAGAATTACTCTGTGCTCGGAGGGATAATCGAGGGATCTATCCACGCCGAAGAACCTTCACTTACTCACCCACTTTGTAGGAGAAAGGGATGGAAAGGGGATGAAAAGGGAGAGATGGAGGCTTGGAATGCATATGTGGGGTCCCTAGCCCAAAAAACCATGAGAAAAGAGGGAGGGGGACCCTCTCCCTTTGGCCAGATTTTCACTGCACCGTGGAGATGTCCACGGCGCCATGGGGGACTTTTTCACGGTGCTGTGGGTGACGTCAGCAGGCTGATGTCACACCCCCTCATGGCGCCGTGGAAAAAGTACATAGGTGCCGTGGTGGGCCCCACAGTGCTATGGAAAAGTTCACGGCGCCATGGGAGCGCAGTGCCCTTTTTTTCCCTTGTTTTTGGGCTTGAAATGGGTCATTTTGGGTTCGGAATAGTTCTTAGGCTTATAGGTCAGGTATTTTGGGGTTCAGGAAGTGCGTCGCTCATCGTCCATGTCCCGTTGTCATCATTGCCAAAGGAGGTGATAAAATCCGGTGTCTACAGTTTGCCCCTCTTTGGCCGAGGCCTGTGCCAATGATCGAAGGGTAAAGTTAAAAGACCAACTAATTTTGTCACCAAGAGCATGTACTGCTGACACTTTGCTCAAAGGGGACAGTGTTGCTAAAAATAAATGATTGTTCACGAAGAAATCTTTCGATAAACCTCGGAAGAAAATCTCGGAAAGAACCAAATCTTTATTATGTGAGCATTGCTCGACCATGTTTGAGGGTGATAGGGCACCCTTTGACCAAAAATTAAGCTTTGAGGGTGATAAGTCACCGCTCGACCGAGGATCAAGTTTGAGGGTGATAAGGCACCGCTCGACCGAGGTTCAGGTTCGAGGGTGATAAGGCACCGCTCGACTAAGGATCAAGTTTGAGGATTTCACTGGGGATACAGTTTTGAGGGTGATAAGGCACTGCTTGACCGAAAATCATGTTTTGGTAACTCCATTGGGGATCATATTAGACGTGCTTCCCATGGGGGGATGAAAATCATATTAGATGCACTTCCTTGGGGATATGGATAAATGATTCTCCTACAGTGGAATGAAAATCAGAACAAATGCACTTTCCTTATGGATAAATGATTGTCCCACAGTGGAATTACTGGATGCATACGAGTATAAAAATGATGACTTATACGCAAGTATAAGGGAAAGTCAGATAATGGATCAATCTTGTAAAGGAGACCACTGGGGATGCGGAACTGTATGTGACTCTTGGAAAGATCAACTGCTCACGAGTGCAGAAGTGATTAAGACCTTGGCCAAACCGTACATGGATTTGATAGAACTGAACAATTAGAGACCAAACCAATTTTGCCATGATTGGATGAATAGGTTGCAACCGAAATAAGAATTCGAATGGTACATGATCAGGACAGTGGTCATGGAAATACAATCCTATGAACGTGTAGCCATGATGCAAATGGAAAAGAAATCCAAAATGTATACCATTAGAAGCCAGGTGGTCCATGGGTACCATGATGATGGAAATAGGACAGTTCATGAGTGAAAAATGCAATCTGATGCGCACGGATTCGTGCTGGCAGGTACAATTTATCATTTCTTATTATTATTATTTATATATTATTATTATTATTTTTTATCATTATTTTTTTATCCATTTATCATTTTTTTTTGTCCACGGCGCCGTGTGGGAGTCCACACGGCACCGTGGATGGGCGGCACTGTTCTAGCACGACATCGTGCCAAGTTTCACGGCTCCATGGGGAATCTCACACAGCGCCGTGGGCCGGAGATCTCCACTGCACCGTGGACGCGATGGATTTCTTTATAAATAGAGGGTCCCCCTCTCATTTCTTTACTCTCATTTTTGCTGCCAGGCCCTGCCAGTTTTGCTTTTACCTTCCCATTTTCAACCTTATTCCCATCATGTCCTTCCGCAGACGTGCCCGCCAGCCCTCGAAGGGCCCACTTCTCGGTACCATTGGCAGGGATGCTCGTGCTGCTTGGTACCCTTTAGGGGTTACATTGACCGACACTGCCCGCCACGGCTGCTGCTCGATCTGGGGCCAGGTCAGTCATCCTATTTTTGCTTTAATTTCTGCATGCAGTTTATTTATTATTATAAAAACCTTTAGATACTAACTTAGGGTCCACAAATTGAGGTGAGACCATTAGGTACTTCCCTAAGCATCTCTTGATGCGTAAATTGATGCGATGTTATTAGACACTATCTTAGGCACCCAGTGACACACAAATCAAGGCGGGGCCATTAGACACTACCCTAGTGTCTTTTGGTGCACGAATCAAGGCAATGCCCCTAGGTACCTAGTGACACACAAATCAAGGCGAGGCCATTAGACTGTATTCTGAGTGTCTTTTGGCCTGTAAATAGAGGCAATGCCCCTAGATACCATCTTAGGCACCCAGTGATATGTAAATCTAGGCAAGGCCATTAGACACTACCCTAAGTGTCTTTTGGCACATAAATCGAGGCAATACCCCTATATACCATCTTAGGCACCCAGTGACACATAAATCAAGGCGAGGCCATTAGACACTACCCTAAGTGTCTTTTGGCACACAAATCGAGGTAATGCCCCTAGATACCATCTTAGGCACCCAGTGACAGGTAAATCAAGGCGAGGCCATTAGACACTACCCTAAGTGTCTTTGGCACGCAAATTGAGGTAATGCCCCTAGATACCATCTTAGGCACCTAGTGACACGCAAATCAAGGCGAGGCCATTAGACACTACCCTAAGTGTCTTTTGGCATGCAAATCAAGACAATGCCCCTAGATACCATCTTAGGCACCTAGTGACACGTAATTCAAGGCGAGGCCATTAGACACTACCCTAAGTGTCTTTTGGCATGCAAATCGAGGCAATGCCCCTAGATACCATCTTAGGCACCTAATGACATGCAAATCAAGGTGAGGCCATTAGACACTACCCTAAGTGTCTTTTAGCAAGCAAATCAAGGTAATGCCCCTAGATACCATCTTAGGCACCTAGTGACACGCAAATCAAGGCGAGGTCATTAGACACTACCCTAAGTGTCTTTTGACATGCAAATCAAGGCAATGCCCCTAGATACCATCTTAGGCACCTATTGACACGTAAATCAAGGCGATGTCATTAGACACTACCTTAAGTGTCTTTTGGCATGCAAATCAAGGCAATCCTGCTAGATACCATCCTAGGTACCTAGTGACATGGAAATCCTTCTTTCTTTGTTATTATTTCCATTGTTCAGCTTTAATTATTTATTGATTATTGCCTAAGCTATCTTGACTAACTATTTATCTTGTTTTTCTTTACAGGGCAAATCGCTTCCTGCGCCTAAGAAGTATTGTGGGCTGGTGGGTGTTTTAGAGTGGTATAGAGCACTCTGCCTAGCGGTGCAGGGCACAGTGAGTCTGGCTAGGATTGGGCATATTACCGCGTCTTCTGCCCAAGAGCTGGACAGCCTGACAGTGAGGGCTTTGATAAAGAGGTGATGGCCAAGCCCCCGTACTTTTCATCTTCCTCTGGGTGAGGTGACAATCACCCCTCTGGACTTCTATATGATTACCGGGCTTCCCTTTGGAGGGGTGCCCGTGACTCTAACCCCGGAGGAGAGGGTTGTGGCTTCGACAGAGCTGGCAGAGCACCTAGAGTATTATAGGTAGTATTTAGGGATCAAGGTCACTGAGAGGGAGATCCCTGCGGCAGCCCTGAGGAGTGCTTGGGGTGAGAGAGTCGTGATGGACAAGTCATCGTCCGAGCTGCTCGACCAGCAGGCTAGATGCTTCCTCCTCTACCTATTGGCGGAGGTTGTGTTTAGCGACATGACAGGGACGGTGATGGCTGATGCCGCATACGTCTAATTTTTCCAGGACTTCGATCTAGGTGCGAGCTACGATTGGGGCGGTTTGGCGTACGCCCATTTCCTCTATATGATGGATTTTTTGGTCGTGGGGTCGCCGAACCTCATTGGATGCTGCTATGTCCTCTAGGTAAGCTTTCTCACCTTTGCTTCTTTTTTTTTTTTTATTTTTTATTTTATTATCTGAACTGACTCACATCTGTTTATTGCAGACATGGAGTTATGAGATCCTCTGATTCTGGGTCCCCACTTTCCGGTTTGGGGATGATCCCGGGACCACATTCCCTAGGCCACGTGATGGCATAGGACCCACCTTCTCAGGAGTGGCCGCTATAAGGACCTTGAGTCCATTCGCGGCCTCCTGAACGAGCTGCGGCTCGATGAGGTATATCTGAACTTATCTCTATTTTTGTTTATTTCATTTCTTCTTTTTCTTTTATTTCAAATGTGATGACCTACCTTCACTTGATAGGCTTCTCTCCACCCTTATTTGGGGGAGATTATTGTGGAGCCGGACCTATTTGCTAGGGCCTCGGCTCTCTCCTCCTACTGGATCCTCTTTGAGGGTCCATGGGGGTTCTTCTTCTATTTGGGAGAGCGAGTGTCCCTGCAGTGGTCCGAGGCTCGATTGGTCCCCTGCCCTCCCCCTGCTCGAGTCCATGAGCCATCCTTGATGGATCGAGAGGAGATTAAGCACTAGAGGGCGGGCGAGCCCGGGATTGGGTTGGCGCTGGTCAACACGGACTACACCACCTTTCTCTATCGGGAGACAGTCTGCGTCCCCCTTACTCCGGAGGGGCCTCGGGTATGATTCCTTTTCTCCTTCCCTCTTTTTTCTTTTTTTTTTTCTTTTCTTCAGATTACTGAACTAACTCTTGTCTTTTCCTTCCTTTCCTTTTGACAGTTCCCGGATCGCCCCTTGTGCTCAGGGGTCTTTGGTAGCAGGAGCTCATCTTGAGCTTCTCGAGCGGTGGAGGCTGAGTCAGGAGCTGGGCCTTCTGGCTGGATCCCGACTTTACGGATCGCGGGTCTTGATGATCACATCCCGGGATATCGCCCGTGGTTCATCCGCTACCCCGAGCCCGGGAGAGTTAAGGTTCCCCTACGGCCTCCCTGTTCTAAGGACGAGGATCTAGGCCTTCCTCTTCCTTATGACGGGATAAGCAGACTTGAATTTTTTGTGTTCCATTTATGTATTTATTGTTATTTTTTATTTATTCCAATAGTTTGCTGACACTATTGGTGCTCCCTATACCTAAGTGGATGCGGGTCGATACGTCGACATGAGGCGTACGTTGGCGAGCCTAGACGAGGTCATTATAACTCATGTAGAGGCGACCCACCAGCTGGTAATGCTTTCTTTCTCTTTTTCTCTTTTTTCTTTATTATATTTTTCTCTTGATGTTTAACTCTTTGGTCTCTTTTGCAGAGGATCAAGCTCGACCATTATCGGAGAGAGAACAAGAGGCTGAGGCTCGCAAACGAGCGACTGCAGGCCGATCTAGCCCGGGTGGAGGTAGAGAGAGATGCTCTGAGGATGTCTCAGAGTGGTGAGGGGGGAGGCTTGGATGTCGATGATTATTCCCCTGAGGAGTGATTCTTCCTCCTCTCTCTCTTTTATTTTGCTTTGGTAACATTGTCACAATTATGTAATTTTTTGTTTTTTTTGTTTATTCCTTGTATAGGTACTATTATGATTATTTGTATATACACACACATTTTTTTTATATTATTTTTTTGTATATGCAAACAAGTTGTTTATACATTATTGTATAAATTCATTGCAGACATGACTCGATCCCTTTCCTTAGATGCACAAATTCCATTGATAGATGATTCCATTACATGAGAAAAAATAAATAAAAAAGGAAAATTGGATTGATATCACTTATTTACAACATTTTCTCCATGCCTGGGATAACAGAATCACCACTTCTTGAGTCAACATCTCTGGGGCTCTAAAGTTCTTCGACTCAGGCTGTTCTTGCTTTGGGGAAACCAAGGAAGGAATATAAAAACAAGTGTGAATCAAACCCATGAATCTCACATGACTGCTTCCAGGTGCTTCTGGCTCTTCGGCCTTTATCCAAGGGCAATTCCATTGGATTTCATGAACATCTCTTTTTTCTAAATACTCCTTCCAATCTTGGATCTTGTGGAATTTTGGCTTTACTCTTTTCGTTTGATAGTGTATGGGTCGGAGATGCGGGCATGGAATTGGTGCCACCAACTTCAGTTTTTCCATCAACCACATTTGGAACACTGCCGAAGATCCATGAAAGAAATCTGTTCCATATTTCTGAGACTGACTCATGATATCAAACCCTTTGAAACTCTCTGCCAAAATGATGGGGACAATGTCACATCCTTCTCCAATCTGTTTAACTACTTCTGGAATCATTGGGGACACGTCTTTTCCTGGAGCTGTTAGCAAGTACTTCCCAATCATACAGAATAGGTATGCTCATTTTTTGCGTTTGATCTGACCTTCTTCTTCAAGCCCATTGTTGTTGAAGATCTTCACGATTTTTAACGCATCCACCTTGTCGCAATTAAGAACCTGCTTTATCTTCTTTTTACTCATGATGAAGAAATCTTCTAGATTCTTGAAGAGTTGCTCTTTTTACATGATTAGGAGGAACAATTTTCCTCGAGGGGGTGCTAACATACAAGCCCGGAATTCTTCAATAGTTGGAGTTAACCAGACTTTTCCAAAATGAAATACATGCAGCTGAGGATTCCAACATTTTGATGCTTCCCTAAGTAAATCATGATGGAGCTTGAAACATCTGATCCTACCCAGTATTGTTAGATGGAGATCATCTTGAAGTGTAGGCTCATCCGCATTCATCTGGAGAGTCCACTGGCGCAACTGTTCGTCTAGCCCTTCTTTCTTTGGTCCCCTCATTCTACCTACATCAAGGATCAGATTAGCATTTTGTGACATAGAATGAATAAATCCTTTGTTAATAACCAGCTCTAGATGACCCTATACTTGAACTAAGTCCAAAAAAAAAAAAATGGATTGAAGGCCAAATGGCAAGATTTACTCATATTTGCGAGGGATGCCAGTTGGCAGAAATGCGGAAGGAAATCAACACAATGCCCTCTCTTTTTTTTTCCTTCTTATTTTTTTTTTTTTGACACCGCACTCGAATGTATCGAGTTACCTACGTATCCCTTGGGAGGAATCAGGTCAAACGTAGTTCAAGTAACTTCAAGTGACTCAGACAAAATACTTCTTTAGTTGGTCCATGTTGACTAATCCCCGAAGATCTTCTCCAACAAGGTCAGAGAGTTGAACCGCCTGGCCTAGCAATATGGTCTTGACTTTGTAAGGTCCGCTCCAATTGGGCCGGAATTTCACCCTTGGGTCGTGAATAGGAGCTCGCTGCTCTCTTAAGACCAAATCTCCTTCTTCAATGCTTCAAGTGCATACACCCTTATTGAATGCCCTAGCCATTCTTTGTTGGTATTTCTTGAGATTATCCATGGCTTCCATCCTTTTTTCATCCAGGAGATTGAGCTCTTCATAGCTGGCCCTTACCCATTCTCCTTCTGGCAATTGACTATCGAGTAAAACTCAAAGGGAAGGGACTTGAATTTCTATGGGTAATACGGTTTCCATTCTGCACACGAGAGAGTACGGGGTTGCCCCAGTAGAGGTTCGGATGGATGTTCGGTATGCCCATAAGGCCAATGGGAGTTTCTCTGCCCAGTCATTGTGTGTATCTGCCATCTTTTACAATATAACCTTCATATTTTTGTTGGCTGCTTCTACTGCCCCATTAGTCTATGGATGGTAAATAGTAGACTTATGCCTCTTAATGCCAAATCGGTTACAGAGTTTTTCTACTTTCCCTCAGAAATGCAAGCCTTGATCTAAAATCAATTGTTGAGGTACACCGTATCTACAGATGATGCTCTCCTTTATGAATTTTGCCACCTTGGCGAAAGTCAAGACTGCGTAAGATTGAGCCTCTACCCATTTTGTAAAGTAGTCAATGGCGACTAGCACGAATTGATGACCATTTGAAGCTTTTGGGGTTATCTTACCAACTACATCAATTTCCCAAGTAGAAAATGGCCAAGGGGCATTTCATGAGTGCAATTCCGTTGGAGGAATATGAATAATATTGGCGAATGTCTGACACTTATGGCATTGCCTTACGAAGACAGCACACTCGACTTCCATTGTTGCCCAATAATATCCCATTCTGAGAATCTTCTTAGCCAGCATCCTTGTGTTCATGTGTGGCCCACATATTCCTTGATGGATTTCTTTCATGATAGTTTGAGCCTGATCCTCATCTACGCATAACAGCTGGATGCCATCATAAGACCTCTTGTACAACAAGTTTCCTTGGAGGATGAATTGAGTAGCGTATTTCTGCAAATGCCTCTTCTCTCTTTCTGAAAAATATTCAGGGTACCTCCTTTCTTTGATGTAGTCAATCACTGGAGCATACCAAGGCCTTCCATCCTTGGTGAGTGCATTGACTGGTTCTCCATATGCTGGGCTGGTCCTTCTTTCTATCAGAAAAGGTCGGATCCTGTCCTGTGTATCACATTCTACCATAGATGCCAGAGTGGCCAAGGCATCGGCAAACCGATTATTATCTTTGGGCAAATATTCAAAGGAGACCTCTTTAAAGCATCGGGTTAATTGCTCCAAGTAAACTTGGTAGGGCTTTAGCTTTTCATCCCTAGTCTTCCACTTCCCTTGTGTTTGACAGATCACGACGGAGGAGTCTCCGTAAACTTTAATCGTATCGACCCCCATAGACAAAGCCATTTCCAACCCAATGACACAAGCTTCATACTCTGCTATGTTATTGGTGCAACTGAATTCTAACTGGAATGCCATTGGTAAGTAGAAATCCTCTGGGGTTATCAGTAATACCCGGGCACCAAACCCCTTTTGATTTGCGGCTCCATCGAAATACAACTGCCACCTTTCATTTGTTTCTGCTTCTATGGAGTGCAAATCTTCATCTGGGAAAGAGTCCTCTGTTGGTTGGGGATCAACTTCTACAGGGAATGCTGCCAAATGGTCAGAAATTGCTCGTCCTTTCATAGATTTTTGATTGACATAAGTTATGTCAAATTTTGATAATAGTAACAACCATCTAGCCATGCTCCTAGTCAATGCCGATTTCTCAAAAAGGTACTTGATCGGATCCATTCGCGAGATCAATTTGACTGGATGTGAGACCATGTAATGTCTCAGACGCTTAGTTACCCAGACTAGGGACGTGCAGGTCCTCTCCACAGGAGTATAGCGAGTTTTATACTCTAGCAATTTCCTACTCATGTAGTAGATCACATGCTCTTCTCCATTCGTCTTGCCGATTTGGGCCATCATTGATCCGATCGCCGTCTCTCCTACCGACAAATATAGGAGCAAGGGTTCACCGATCACTGGAGGGACGAATATAGGAGGAGAAAGTAGATACTCTTTGATCTTCATAAAGGCGTCTTAGCATTTCCCATTCCACTCTCTTTCGGTTCTTTCTTCCTCAGAAGTTTAAAAATGGGTTCACAAGTGGATGTCAACCGAGATATGAACCTGCTGATGTATTGGATGCGGCCTAAGAACCTTCGTACCTCCTTTTTCGTCCTGGGCGGTGGCATTTCTGTGATGGACTTTATCTTGTCAGGGTCCACTTCTATTCCCCTTTCACTGACCAGGAATCCTAGCAGTTTTCCTACTTTTGCCCTAAACACACACTTCTGGGGGTTCAGCCTTAGTTTGTATTCTTTAATTCTTTCAAAGAACTTTCTGAGGGCTACAAAATGGCCTTGTCGATCAACAGATTTGACTATCATATCATCGACATATACTTCTACTTCTTTGTGTATCATGTCATGTAGGATAGCCGTGGCTGCTCTTTGATATGTTACCCCAGCATTCTTTAACCCAAAAGGCATCACCTTGTAAAAAAATGTTCCCCATGGTGTGGTGAAGGCAGTCTTCTCCCTGTCGTTCGGGCACATACTGATTTGGTTATACCTTGAGAAACCATCCATAAAGGATAGCAGAGCATGGCCTGCAGTACTGTCCACCAAGATGTCGATGTGGGGTAGTGGGAAATCGTCCTTAGGGCTGACCTTGTTTAGGTCATGGAAATCCACACACATTCTGACCTTCCCATCTTTCTTAGGAACTGGGACAATGTTGGATAACCATTGAGGATACTGAGTTACTTGGAGAAATCCTACATTCCACTGCTTAATGACCTCTTCCCTGATCTTCTCACTCCATTCCGGCCGCATCCTCCTCAACTTCTGCTTGACTGAGTGAGCATTCGGATACGTCGGCAATTTATGTTGTACGATCTTTGGATCGATGTTGGGCATATCCTTGTAAGACCAGGCGAAGACTTCCTCAAATTCCTTGAGGAGAGAGACCATTTGGGATGTTTCGTCATTATTAAGAGAAGAACCAATTTTGATCATTCGAGGGCATTGATCGGTCCCTATATTTATGAGATGGGTATCGTCTCGAACGGGTTGAGCTCTTCTTCACTCCAATTGTTCTAACAGGTTATGGTGTTCCAGGATATTATCATCATCAGAAGAATAAGAAGAAGAAGAAGCATACTTGGAATCAGCAATTTCATTCATGATAAGGGGAAGAGTACAAACAGACCCAACAGACTGGGCATTTCCACTTTCTTTAAGGGACTCAGATACAGACTTGGAGATAGACTCAGACAGGACTATGCTAGAGCTGGTTATAACTTCAGACTGATTAACATGGAAATCTTCCATCATTTTTTCCCAATTTGCTATGGATCCTTGAAGAGGTTGTATGATAAGATGTGGTGCCGGTCCCTCTTCTTCTTCTTCTTCGATGATCACTGCTACTTCAAACAGCTCGCCGATCCCCTGATCTCCTGTAATTTCCTTCTTGCTTGCCTGATCCAGTTCCATGGCCACCTAATCTACTTCATTTTCGAAGAATATTCCAAGCCCCGGCAAACATTTGCCCTGCTCTTGATCAAACCATGGTTCCTAATTTCCACAGTAGGGAAAGTTTTCTCCCTCCTTCACGAAGTACCCATTCAGAGTCTTGAAGTACAGAGTACCATTTGCTGCACTGTTTCTCCGTCCTGAGGCATTCTTCTTCAGGTCCTTTGGATTAAACCCTAGACCATGATGATTAGTATTGGCCTGTATTTCCTGGAATGCTGGTACTCCTTGTTGGTTCTTTCCTAATCTCAGTCCTAGAAAGTATTTCATCTTCCTCATGATCTTTACAGAGGCCTTGCTCCATATCATCGGGAATTTCTCTGGAATCAAATCTTCTTCGCTTGCAGAGGTAGTACGAATGTGGCCAATTTCAAATCCTACCAGCTGTACTTCTTATGAGGGTGAACCACCCACTTCGATGTTAGCCAGAGTATGCACCATTTCTGGATCTCCGAAGATGGTAATCATTTTTTGGTCATGTATGAACTTCAACTTCTGATGGAGACTTAATGCTAGGGCTCCTGTTGAATGCAGCCATGGCCTTCTAAGCAATATATTGAAAGATGCTTGAATGTCGATGACTTGGAAGTCTATGGTGAAGCAGGCTGGCCCGATCTTTACATTGGTGGTGAGAATCCCGACTACCTCCCTCCTGAAATTATCGTATGCTCTGATGGTTTGACTGGATGTCTTTATTTTGTCCAGAGGTAAACCCATACATCTTGCAGCTTTGAGAGGCATTATATTGAGAGCGGACCCATCGTCTATCAGAACTTGGGGAACCTGATTCTTGTTGCATTCAACAGTAATGTAGAGTACCCTGTTATGGTTCTTCCCTCCTAGGGGTAAGTCTTCTTTTGAGAAAAAGAGTGACTGAATGGCATAAGTAGCCCCCATTATGTGAGATAGTTCTTCAGGTCCCATTTCTATAGGCACTTGTACTTTGGTGAGAGCTTTCAAAACAGCTTCTCAGTGGGTCGGTGATGCCATTAATAATCCCCAAATTGAGATATTGGCTTGGGCCTTCTTCAATTGGTCCAATACTCGATTTTCTGGCTCAACAATCGTCATTGACTGGCTAGACTGATATTTTTCCACTGTCAAATTCTTATTCTTGAAGTTTTTGCCACTCCTGGTTTCCATGACTTCTGACTCCCTTCCTTTGATGACCAACTGGACTGGACAAAGGTTGTCATCCTCTTCGTCACTATCAGTGATGATAATGGGACCCTTGGGACAATTTTGGATTTCTGCTCCTTTATTGGACAAGGCCACAATAGACTTCTGGGCTTGATCTAGGATTTTCGACAGAGTTTCATGCTTCTTAGCAAATTGTTGGACCATGTGAGAATCTTATGGTATCAATTGGCTAATGGCCTAAAAGGCTTCCAGGGCCGCTTGGTACATCTTCTTTGCTTCTGCCAATGACTTGTAAAAGTTGCGGTCCTTCTCTTTCTCCTGAGAACCTGAACTTTCGAAACTCTCTTCAGGACTTGAAATAACTGGGTGGATGTTCCCTGTTGGATCATTAACTACTCCTTCTCCGTTGACATGATACATATGGAACTCATCATGTGCTCTTGCCCACGCATGGTATTCTTTGTTTCCTTGGTCCGGGGACAGAGGAGGAGTCCAATATCGGTCTTGTGCCAAAGCCAAAGTTAGCTTCACAGAATTCTCCAAGTGATGGATTACTTGAGGGAGTGACCACTGTTCTTTGACGGGTTCCATCTATTGAAGCTCCTCTTGGTACTTATCGTCCAGAACCACCATTCTTATAACCATTTCCTGAATTTTGTCCACATCCCGGTGAATCTTGTTTACCTGAAATGACAAGGCCCTTGGTGCTGGTCCGCAGATGTTCTCATACTTTTCCAGATGCGTCCTTGGTTGCCAAGGTTCCTCATCCTCGGTTTCTTCTTCTTGTTCAGATTCTTCGTCATCCGATCCTTCTGATACAACTTCTTGCTCACTTTCATCTTCTTCGGACGACTATTCCCCTTCTGAGTCTTCCTCACCTTCATCATTGATGTCCAAAGGAAAGATACCTTTAGTAGGGTCGTTCTGAAATTCTCTGAGACTGATGTCATTGATCCATGCATCCCACGTTTCACTTCTTTGGGGCAGATCCGGATAGGAGAATGAATCTAAAAACAGGGCCAGATCTTCAGGAGGGGTTCCGAACAGATCCCAAGCCAAGGCATTGGCTAACCAAGTCATGTTTTACAACTCATGGAGGGTCCGAGCGAGTGCATCACTCTCATTTGGCATTTCCAACTTCTCACAACGTGCTGCAAAGTTGTTGCACACTAGATTTGGAAACAAAGAAGTGGCCTTATAAAGGATTTCTTGAGTATTGGTGGTGACATCTAGTATGTCTGCTGCCTGGTAGAACACACTCATGCTCCATCGCTCGAATTTTTCCCTGGACATAGTCCAATCACTTCTTGGGACCTCTGGTGAGGATATCTCCTCTTCATCTCTACTTTCATCCTCATCTGACGATATGGGTTGGATAAGATTGGTTGGATCGCTGTTATCATCGCTCTCGATGTTGTTCACCCAATTCATCGCACCAACTCCTTCATCATCCATCGTCGGACTCTGCTCGGCATACTCCATCCATTCTTCATAGACTTCTTGATCATCCACCTCATCTGAGCTGTCATTAGTGTCTCCCCCTATTATGGATAAGAGAGACTTCTTCTGATAGAACTTGACCAATGGCCAGTGTTGAGACAGCTTTGAGGAGTTGGGGTGTGACTTTGGTGATTTCATTCCCCTCTACTTCTTCAGGGATGAAGTGACATACTTCAGATGGTGAGAAGCCATACATGCGCAATGGTGCCTTTGCATCAAGATCTTCTATTCCAAACTCCAAGAAATCCAGCTTTCGGAGCAGATTATTGGATGCCATACCCCTGCCGTGATCACACGGTTATCCAACTGATCAGACATTCCCATCATAGTTTGTTCTGGTGCAATAGATGCAAACCTGCATCTTCTCTGCTCGTATTTGACGTGACTACTCGTCTTTCCCTAAATTCCATGAGATGGGCTGGATTAGTGTAGTAGGGTCTCGGACTGACGCTTCCCCTTGCAACATGTTTACCGACCCTGTTGATGACTCCGGAGAATAAGTCCCCTTCATAAGTAGTTGTGAGACTTTCCATGCGGGTATCGGGTATTCCACCCAAGCGGCACCTTCTGACTTTGGATGATAGAAAGGGGAATCAGATCGATTTACTTCCTGAGACATCTCCTGTTGAGTCTATCGTTTCCTTTCCTCTTTAAGTCTTTTGGTCAGCATCGCTATATAGACATGCGCCTTCATTAGCTTCCTCTTCTTCTTGACTGGGTGAATCAAGGTGGTGGGATCTGCCCGCCCGTCATCCTCTTGGAGCATGTTTACTCCATGGTTGGGTAGAGGATTTATGGTGACATTTGGCTGCTATTTCTTCTAGAGTTCTACCTTGCCTTCATCGATAAAATCCTGGATTGCATGTTTGAGGAATATGCATCTATCAGTATGATGACCTTGCTGGTCATGGTAATGACAGTACTGATTGGGCTTATACCACGCAGGCGGGTTACTTAAATCCACGGGCTTAGGGGGAACTGAATTGATCATTCCCTGTTTCTTGTGCTTGGTGAATAACAACGAGGGTGTCATTCCTCCGAAGTCAAAAGTCCTTCTGGGCGGTTCAGGTTTAGTTTGGATCACGAGAGGGGTGGATCCTGTGGTTACCACCTAGACTTCTGCTGCTTGGTTGCTCGTCCCTGCCACATTTCCTACCTTTGCTCTTGGACTTTTCCATGCCGAGTAGCTTCCTGTGGTTTCGCGAGTCATACTCTGGTTTTGCCTTTCTTTGAAGATCTTGTCTTCAATCTTCTTCCCAATTGTTATGAGGGCATCAAACATCTTGATATGCTGGTAATATATCTTCTCACGGTACTCCCCATACAGGTTTTCTAGCAATATCTCAACTTGTTCCTCTTTAGTAGGGTGGTTCCACATTTTCGCAGCCTTTTCTCTGAACCTCATAATGTAGTTTGAAAACTCTTCACTTGGCTCTTGCCTCAGGGTCTCCAACTCTCGTCGAGTAATATCCATCTTGGTATTGTATGAATATTGCTTTGTGAATGCTTTAACCACGGAAGCCCATGATTGGGTTTGTGTGTGATCGAGCTGTGTTAACCACCTTAAAGCAGATCCAGCCAAAGAATACAAGAACACCTGCCCCATTTGGTTTTCAGAAAGTCCCCACGATCTAGCGATGGTGGCAAAAATCTTGAGGTGAGCTCTAGGATCCCCTGACCCATCAAACTAGTCCAACTTCCACTTAAAATCTTTAGGAATTTTTCCTTCGGGAAAGAACACTAGGTCCTCTTCATCTTTCTCCTTGACTTTGTCTTCGACAACCACTTCTAGTTTGGCTACCTTTTCTCTCATCTTCTTCTCCCTTTCAGTTTCAGGAGGGTCTGTAGGGTGACTGTCATCCCCTTCCTCCACCAGTATGGGGATTGGAGTCTTGGGGGCTGCAGAGTTGGTTTTTCGGACCTCCTACTCCATTGGCCCAGATATGGATCCACCCTTAGAGAGTTTGTTGACTGATTGCACCAGTTGTGCCATGAGTTGCCGCATTTTGGCCATGTCTGCCTGCAGCCTATCCACTCGGTGTTCGATATGACTTTCGGACAAGTGGTCTTCCGTAGGATCCGTGTTGCTTACAAGTGATATCTCAGCCGATGTACTAAAGGAATGAGAAGAGGACGGAGAGCTTGGGAAGAATGATCGACGGGCTTGAGTCAGCCTTCCATCGCGTCAGATCCAGAAGGGTGAGGACGGAATTGTGCTTCTACGAAAAAGAGAAGAAGATCTAGTTCAGATCCCAAGAAGGCTTAAAATCTTATTCAACAAATTTTTTTTTTTACTGTTATCACTTTTATTTATTTTTTCTTTTTATCATCTTTTTTTTTTTTTGCATTTTATCATGTTCTCTTTTTTTTTTTTTTTTGTCGTCATTACTTTTTTTTTATGCATTTAATTTTTATTTATGTCACAACATTTCTTTTTTTTTTTTTTGTTGTTTTGTCTGGCTCAAGTAATCGAAGCTGTCGTCAGAGCTTTAGTAGGACCTCTCTGAATGCGGGCTTCAAATGCCGTCATTGCCTCCCAAATATTATATTTATTTATTTTTTGGAAACAGAAATAACACACAAAAGAAAAACCCTAGTTGTTGGGTTACTGATGATTATGTCTGGAATCAACATGAGACGCCCTTATTTCAAGGGACATGTAAGGTTCCATCATATGGAAGCGGGCTTCCATCTTTCTTCGAGGGACCATCGCGGGATTGTGGAATTCCTTACTTTGGGTGGCGTCTCGTGTTGAAACCAGGTTAATCATCAAGTGACCCTAAACTCGGTCTTTCTTACAGCTAACAAGGGTTAGTTTGTGTCGTATCCTAATCATATATGGTCCATTTTCTTACATAATACATGTAAAGGGTAGGCCTCCATAGGATAGAACAAGGCCACCCTTGACAGAACCAATATACCTATCGTTCGTGGTTACGAATTATAGGCACGTGGCTCTTTTGATATACCTGGAGAATAGGCCACACAATCTCAGAATAATCGAGCTAGTGCCTTTCTTGAGTGGCAAAAGCACCCCACAACACACTAGTGAATACCCTCGCTGGTGATTCTAGACTCGTACAGTAAATATCAAGGGTTGTAACTTCGTCGTGAATTACCCATGACTACTCATGGGGTCCAACGACTAACTACGGGGGTAAAAGGGGTTCCCATGCAGTGTGTGTGTGCAAGAAAGTGGTACAGGAAGCGGCTATCATCCGATCTCAGAGTACTTAGTATGATGTGCCTCACCTCCCCGGGGGTAAAGGCACACCTCCCCGGGGGTAAAGGCACGACAGGGAGTACCCTCGCCGTTTGATTTCACTTCGAGCACTATGCATGATGTGGTTAGTACACACAGGGGTTAGTCGGACAAACATATTATGTTATTTATTATTTATTATTTATTATTTTATATATATATTTTACACAAAAGTTTGGGAGAGAATATTTTGTCATTTATTAGTAGCATCTATTTAGAAAGTTTGACCTCGAGTGGAAGTTCATCCACTCAATCCCCAGTGAAGTCGCCACTGTAGGTACCGTGGTCCTCACCGTGATGAGGCCTCCGCAGTCTTATTGGTCATCGGGGTATTAACATGGGTAATATTGTCAATATTCAAGAATGATATCCGGGGATTGGGATCATGCATAATATACTAAAATAATGTGAAGTTGCCACCTAGGGTTAGGGCCTAGGACCCATTAGGTGCAGCCCATATCCGTTGAGAACAGCATCGGGCTACGTGACTCCATATGGTCCGACTAGAGGCTTTGGGTAAGGGGTCAGGTTACGAGTATGGGAAGGTGTTAGGCACCCACCTCGCCTGGTCAAAGCCGGTCTCTCTGTAATAGATGCTACATAATGACGAATATTCTCTCTCTCTCTTATTACAGGGATGGGATATTATGAACTACACTATAGCATTACATTAAACCTATGAAATATGCGATAAAACAAAAAATGCGGGAAGACTACACGGGATAGATAAAAATGCAGTAATTATACCTGTACGGATATATTCCCTTGGCTCTGGAGAGATGGACGAATGGACCGATGCTGATTCTTTTTTGACAGAACAACGGCTCTTTCAGATGACTTGGTGGTGAGTAAACAGACAAAATGTTGTCTGTAACCAGGGATTTTGATTGTTCTCCGTACACTGACGGGATGACAATGCCTAAGAGTAGAATTACTCTGTGCTCGGAGGGATAATCGAGGGATCTATCCATGCCGAAGAACCTTCACTTACTCACCAACTTTGTAGGAGAAAGGGATGGAAAGGGATGAAAAGGGAGAGATGGAGGCTTGGAATGCATATGGGGGGTCCCTAGCCCAAAAAACCATGAGAAAAGAGGGAGGGGGACCCTCCTATTTATAGGGAGCGGGGACCCTCTCCCTTTGGCCGGATAAGTCCTCCATGACGCCGTGGAGATGTCCACGGCGCCGTGGGGGACTTTTTCATGGCGCCGTGGGTGACGTCAGCAGGCTGATGTCACACCCCCTCATGGCACCGTGGAAAAAGTACATAGGTGCCATGGTGGGCCCCACAGTGCGGTGGAAAAGTTCACAGTGCCGTGGGAGCGCAGTGCCCCTTTTTTTCCTTGTTTTTGGGCTTGAAATGGGCCATTTTGGGTTTATTATAGTTCTTAGGGTTATGGGTCAAGTATTTTAGGGTTCAGGAAGTGCGTCGCTCATCGTCCATGTCCCGTTGTCATCATTGCCAAAGGAGGTGACAAAATCCGGTGTCTACACCCATCAACAACGACGGTGGTCTTGGCGGGGGGAGGAGTGTACCCATCGAAATCCTTGAAGCTGAATCCAAGGCCCTTATCGAGGATGAACTTGACCATATCATTCGCACACTTGTTCGGTGCACTTCTTGATCACCTTCGTGAACTCTAAATACTTTTTGAAGTCCTTGATGGCTTCAACAGGAACTGCTTCCAGGCCAGCAGCGCTCTTCGCCTTAAGTTCTTCCAATTCTTTTCGAAGATCGACGATCTCTCTCACAAAAACCTCAGCCTCAGCCTCCAGAGTATCTTTACGGTCAGTCAAGGACCATACCGTCTCCTCAATCTCGGTCAGTTGGCCGGACAACAGAGTCTTCTCCTTAACTAGGTCCTTCATCTGCACCTCCATCTCTGTGTGCTATCTTTTCCCTTAAAATAAAGGGAACAATACTTTTCAAATCACAGAGATGACTTGACAACCTTGGAAAAGACCTGCGTTCACGAAGGATTGAAGTTCAGGGGGCAATACCACATAGATTCAATCAAAAGAGCGAGTCATACTTACAATGGCCATCTCCGAGTAAAGAGAGCTCGTCAAGTCCACGTCCGACAGCTTCATCAGAGCCTCCCAATATTTGGGGAGCCGAGCCCGATCAAGCCATTCCCATGCCACAACCTTATTCTCGTAACACGAGTCGTCTTCATAGATCCTCTATTTGGGTGCAAGAATGGGGTGCCTCTCCTTATAAGGGCCCTCCCGAGGTTGAGAATCGTCCTCAATGAAGATGACCTATTTTCCCTGGTCGAAAGGGTCAGAAGGACGAGGAGTAGATTTCTTGGACCTGTGTTGGAGGGTGGTATCGTCTACATCAAGATCCTCCCTCTCTTTTTTCTCTTAGTCAAGGTCAGGTCAGTAGGTGGTTTCCTAGGGGCAAAGGGAGCGAATCCCGTTGTTGGACCTTTGCTTTTGGGAGGAGCTGAGGAAGGACCGATCTTGCCCTTCTGCTTCTGTTCTGCTTCTTTCTTTCTCTGGGTTGTTGCGGCCCAGAATTTATTACGGTCCAGAGTAATGTCCACTAAAAAAGAAGAAGAAAAGAAGGGATTACCACGAGAAAAAAGAAACAAAAATACAGGAGGATATACTCCCCGATCGGAGGATGCTCACTTGGGGTGGAACTCAGCTTCCAGACGGCTAACACATCTTCCCTACGAAGGCGATGGATGTCGAAGGGTTCCCCATCCAGGCTGACACTCACTGACTCCTGGTCGTACCTACTCAACTCGGGCACCCGGTTCACATGGCTCAGTCGGATGTCCTTTCACTCCAACTTGAAGAGATTATTTGGGATAGCGGCAAAAAAGTACCGATCCTTCCAATTCTTGACTGATTAGGGCATATGACTGAAGAACTGAAGCTGTTTAAAGGACCCCTTCAAGTAACGGAGAGACAGGTAATACCACCCCCCCGCTGACCTCTTCAGCATAAAGAAAAAAGAAAAGAGGGAAGCAGTAGACTGTCGGCCAAGCCGAGCAAAAAAGATGAAAAACCTGAGGATTTGCCTCCACTAGTTCGCTATCAGTTACCTAGGACTGAGATGATAATGATTTAAAACATCCGTAGTAAAGCCCCGAGCAGGTAGACGAAGACCACAGATAAAGCCATCTCGTAAAGGCACACCTCACCTTCCCGAAAATAGCAAGCCTTGTCATGTTTGGTCGGGGAGCGAAGGATGATCTCGGGAGGAATACCGAATCACGCTCTAAGGGAGTCTAGGGCCCGATCATCAAGAACACTCTCATAGGTGTTTGCACCTGGGGTAACCTTCCCAATGGCCGAGCCCTCAGACTGGTTACCTTCATCCTCGGCTTTGGAGGCTGGATCTCCTTCTGCTTCTCACTCAGGGAGCACAGGTGCATGTATCGGGCTATGGGCTCCCTCCCCCAAGGGTCCCGCCGAAGAAGAAGCTAAGGTATGGGTATACATGTGCGGAGCAGCAAAGCTCTTCGAGCAAAATAAAACTCACGGTTCATTAGATTGGGTCTTATCTGAACTGGCGCCTGAATTTGAGCCCTCACTCATCCCAGGGATTTCGCGGAGACCCAGGCTAGGGCTCCTAAGTGAGTTGTCAGAAGACATTGGCGAGAAAGAAAACTTACTGTTCAGGTCGGTAAATTTTGAAACCTCCGTGAGGATGAGCAGCGCGAACCCAGTAGAAAAGAAGATGCCTAGCCGAGGACAAAAGCGATATGGAGGAAAAGCTATGGAAATTAGAAGGCGACAGAGCAAAGTGAAAATCCAAAGAAGGGACCCCCGTATTTATAAGAAGGAAAGGGGAAGGCAAAACGACTAGGACCAACGGCCAAAGATCAATAATGTTGGGGTAAAATCCACACATCACCCATTATGGTTTTGATGATAACAAATAAGTTAGTTGTACTAACTTGTGTTATATTGTATAGAGACTTCATAAGAGATAAGCATCAAGTAAGGAGGAGCTTGTAGAAGCTTGATGCACCAAGACAATGAACCAAGACAAAGAACCAATATTTCCAAAAATGGCGTGAAGAGAAGGACTAAGAGAAGGACCATTTTCAAAGACCTCAAGCAACTCATTGAGATACAAGAGTTTAAAAGCATTTGTTTTACTTAAAGTTTAAGTCCTTATGTAATGCACACACTTATGCATGCATACATGTAGAGTGACCCTATGCAATGTTTTTACATGGACCAAACCTAAGCTTATGGCCCCACATTTGTTCAAACATGGACTTAGCTATTTTCAGCAAAATCAGCTGATCCAGCATACCAAATCCTAATCCGGCATGCCGAATCCACTTTGACTGCAAAACACAGTCTCAGGTTTTTTGCTCACAGTGACCAAACGGAATGTGCCGAATCATGATCCGGCATACCGAATCATAATCCAGCATGCCGAGTCATGATCCAGCATACCGAATTGACATTTAACTATTGGGATTTAGCCATTGATCAACGAATAGATTCAATGATCTGGCATACCGAATTGGGAAATGGCATACTGGATTAGGATAGATTTATGTCCGAAATTAGCATTAAGTCTTAGATGCTTTGAGCACCTTTGCCTATAAATAGGTGAGCTCTATTAGACTAACCACAATTAATTAAATCTAAACAAAGACATCAAAAAGGCATTGAAACTTGATCATTCAAAGTGTTGAAGCATTAATCATCAAAGCATTCACTTATGTTCATTTCCCTCTCTAGCTACTTGTATTCACTTAGCTTTTAAGCTTCAAGTGGAAGTTAGCTACTCATTTACTAAGGTTGAGATAATCCTTCCCTAGTAATCTTTTATTAATATATGTTGTGAGTCCTCTTGCTCGAAATCAAGAATAGTTTGTTGTGTTGAGTTCTTTGCTCGAAATCAAGAGTAGTTGGTAGTATTGAGTCCTCTTACTCTCAATCAAGAGTTGTACGAGTTCTCTTGCTCATTCTCAAGATTCTTTTATTGGAATTCTCTCTAAGGTGAGAGGAGTGGACGTAGGCAAGTTTTGACCGAATCACTATAAATCTTGGTATTATTGTTGTAATTTATTTGTTTTATTTTAATAATGTTTTTAATTTTGCACAAGTTTTTATATTCCACTACTTTCACCTATTCACCCCCCTCTAGGTGAATTCACATTTGTTATCAGAGCGGGAGCTCAAGACCATTATTGTTTTCAATCCATCTAAGAGTTAAGACCAGGGGATCTTCTGTCAATCGTAAGGTTGAAGGATACAATATTACCCGACCACCCTTCTTTGAAGGTGAAGGATTCTCCTATTGGAAGAATCACTTCAAGAACTTCATTTGTGCCAATAACATCGATGCATGGGAAGTCATCAAAAATGGACCAAATAGCATAGATAAACCCAAAGAAGAATGGACTCCAGCTAATTAAACAAAAGTCCAACTCAATTATGTGGTTATAAGCTACATACAGTGTGCTTTGGAAGAAAAGGAGTACAATAGAACATGCATGTGTGACTCCGCTAAGGAAATGTTTGACAAGCTAGTTGTTACCTATGAAGGTATTTCTAAAGTCAAATAATCTAAAATTGATATGCTTGTTAATGAGTATGAACTGTTTAAAATGAAAAATGATGAAGATATCTATACAATGTTTACTCGTTTTACTAATATTGTGAACAAATTGAAAGGTTTAAGGAAAGTCTATTCTAATGGAGAAAATGTCCAAAAGATATTGAGATCTCTTTCAAAAGAGTGGAGACCCAAAACTTCGGCAATCAAAGAGTCCAAAGACATAGACAAGCTGAGCCTAGATGAGCTTTTGGGATCACTACAAACTCATGAAATGGAGCTCAAACTGGACACCAAGGAAGATGAGCCAAAGGAACCAAAGAAGAAAGTCGTAGCCTTCAAATCCTATGAAATAAGTGATGATGAAGAAGAACTTTTAGATGACGAGATCGCATACCTTACCAAAAAGTTTTCAAGGTTCTTTAAGAATAAAGGTAAGACATCATTCAACAAAAGGAGGTTCTCAAACGATCAAAAAGGTAAGAGTGTTTCTAAAGATAACACTGACTCCTCTTCAAAAGATATTGTATGTTATGAGTGTAGGAAACCAGGACATTTTAGGGGAGACTGTCCTAAAATGAAGAAGTACAAAAAGGCCTACAAAGCTGAACACACTCTTGATTCAAGTGATGAAGAAGAGGATGATGAAGTATCTCAAGATGAAGAAGAACAAACTAATCTCGCACTCATGGCTACTGAAGACGAAGAATCTCAAAATGAGGTAACCCCCACTTCTCCATCTCATAAAGATAAAGAGTTTTTAGAAATAGAAGAGGCTTTTGAAGATCTCTATCAAAGTAGTATAGAACTAGCAACCTCCAAAAAGAATCTCTTGAAGGAGATCAATACCCTTAAAGACCAAAACACAACTCTAACTTCTCAAGTAAACAACTTGGAAGAAGAAAAAGAGAAATTGTGTAAAGCTTTAGAGTATTTCACTAATGGCAAGAAGACCCTTGATATTCTACTTGGAAATGCCTCCAAAACACCTTTTAACAAAGAAGGGGTAGGCTATGATATGAACAAGAGTTCAAATCAAACCAAAGAGGCAAACTCAAGTAAAATAACAAGCAAAAAAGTAAAGAAGAATAAGTATT
This sequence comes from Telopea speciosissima, assembly GCF_018873765.1. Taxonomy (NCBI): domain Eukaryota; kingdom Viridiplantae; phylum Streptophyta; class Magnoliopsida; order Proteales; family Proteaceae; genus Telopea; species Telopea speciosissima. Next base: position 13,520,416 of record NC_057926.1, read on the forward strand.
GCAACCATTGCAAAAAAAGAGGATATTCTATTAAGGAATGCTACATTAGAAAGAAAAGTTCTTAATCCAAGAACACCAATCTCAATAGGAAGACCTCAAATATTCCTCAAATGATTGTATGTAATAATTGCAATAAGAAAAGACATACCATTTGAGAATGTCGTCACATGAACCAACCTTTTCATTATCCTAAAAGACCTTATAATGGTCAAAATAGGAAAAGTTATCCTAATATGCAAAGATCAACCAGAACTCCACCAAAAGTACAAAGACCACCTAAGAACCAAGGACCTTATAAAGCACACCTCAAAACCAAAGACCTTGAAAACCCCAATCATACACAAATTGGTATGGGAACCAAAAGAAAAATGGTAACCAAATGATTTGGAGACCAAGAGGAATGTATGATATTAACAATAACGGACCCAACTCTCAATGGGGACCAAAATTTTATTGACTATGTCTTGTTTTGTAGAGCAACATAGAATGGTACATTGACAGTGGCTGCTCAAAACATATGACTTCCAACCCAAAGTTGTTTTTCGAGCTCAAGAAGCAAAAAGGAGGATGGGTATCCTTTGGAAACAACAGTAAAGGTAGAATTATTAGAAATGGATCTATCAAATTTAGAGGTACAGTGATTTCTAACGTTAGCCTAGTTGATAATCTTAAGTACAATCTACTTAGTGTAAGCCAATTATGCAACAATGGATATTGTGTAAACTTTAATGCCTCTAAATGTGAGATTAAGGATTCAAATGATAATGTGATTCTTGAGGGTTATAGGAAGAATAATGTTTATACTTGCATATTTAGTGTAAACTCTGTTGATGCATGCTTTATTTTTAAATTTGATGATGCTATATTAAGGCATAGGAAATTGGGACACATTAATTCTAAAACTATTAGATCCTTATCCTCTAAAAATTTGGTGAGAAATCTACCTAAGTTGAATTTTGATAAGCAACACACTTGTGGAACATGTCAAAGAAGTAAACTTACAAAGGTATCTCATAAGGCCATAAATTTTGTTGCTACTTCCAGACCTTTGCAATTACTTCACCTTGACTTATTTGGACCTATCCAAACCACAAGCCTATGAGGAAAGAAGTATACATTTGTTATTGTAGATGATTATTCCCGTTTCACTTAGACCCTTTTTCTCAAGCATAAAAATTATGCATATGAGGAGTTTGTATCTCTTTGCAAGAGAATACAAAATCAGAAGAGTTACTTGATCACTTCTACAAAAAGTGACCATGGTGGTGAATTTGATAACATAGACAAATTTGATGAATTTTGTCGAAAACAAGGTATAACACATAATTTTTCGGCTCCTAGAACACCACAATCAAATGGTGTGGTTGAAAGGAAAAACCGAACTACCCAAGAAACTGCAAGGACAATGCTCAATGAGTATTCTTTGTCAAAGTATCTTTGGGCCGAAGCTGTTCATACAGCATGTTATGTATTGAACCGGGTTTTGATAAGACCTATTTTGTTAAAAACCCCTTATGAATTATTTCATAACAAATTGCCTAAAGTTGATTATTTCAAAGTATTTGGTTGTGCATGTTTCATTCTTAATACTAAGGACAACTTAAAAAAATTTGATGAAAAGGCCGATGATGGTTTTTCTTGGCTACTCCACAAATAGCAGAGCATATAGAGTCTTTAATAAAAGAACACTAATTGTGGAAGAATCTATGAATATTAAATTTGATGAATCTATGGTAAAAGATAAGTATAAAGACCTAGAAGAAGATGATGATGAAGATGAAATACTTGAAATTAGGAAAAGAGTTGAAAAAGTCACTTTAGATAAACCTAATGATCAAGTACATCAACTTCCTAAAGAGATTAGAACTGTTAAAGACCACCCTCTTGACCTTGTCATTGGAAACTTAGATAAAGGTATACAAACTAGGAGTAAAATCCAAAATGTTTGTTCCAATGTAGCTTTCATCTCTACCATTGAACCCAAGAACATAAAGAAAGCCCTTTTGAATAGTAATTGGATAATTGTTATGCAAGAAGAGCTCAATCAATTTGAAAGAAATCAAGTTTGGGACTTAGTGCCAAGATCATCAAACACCAAGATTATTGGGACTAGATGGGTATTTAAGAATAAAGTTGATGAAGATGGTAATATCACTAGAAACAAGGCTAGACTGGTTGCCCAAGGCTATAACCAACAGGAAGGCATTGACTTCGAGGAGACATATGCACCTATAGCTAGACTTGAATCTATTAGAATGCTTCTTGCGTTTGCTTGTCATAAGAATTTCAGGTTACATCAAATGGACGTAAAGAGCACATTCTTAAATGGCCTCATAAATGAAGAAGTGCACGTTATCTAATCACCTGGATTCGAAGACTCAAAGTTCCCTGATCATGTCTACAAACTGAAGAAAGCTCTATATGACTTGAAACAAACTCCAAAAGCATGGTATGACAGGTTAAGTAAATTTCTCATTGATGATGGTTTTACTATGGGTAAGATAGAGACTACTCTCTTTGTAAAACATAAGAATAAAGACTTAATTCTTGTTCAAATCTATGTAGATGACATCATATTTGGATCTACGAATGAATCTCTTTGTCATGATTTTAGTAAAAGTATGAGTAGTGAATTTAAAATGAGTCTTATGGGAGAATTGAATTTCTTTTTAGGACTCCAAATTAAATAGACTCCTAATGGGATTTTCATCAGTCAAACTAAGTATCTTAAGGAATTATTAAAAAAGTTTGACATCAATGGACAGAAATCCTCTAGTACCCCAATGAGTACATCTGTAACTCTATCCAAAGATGAAGATCGAATCCCGGTTGACCCTACAAAATATAGAGGCATGATAGGTAGCTTACTCTACCTAACGGCTAGTAGACCGGACATAATGTTTAGTGTCTGTGCTTGTGCTAGGTTTCAAGCCCAACCTATGCAATCCCATTTGAGTACTGTAAAGAGAATCTTTAAGTACTTGAAAGGAACTCCAAGCATTGGCCTATGGTACCCTATGGACAATGACTTTGACCTTATTAGCTTCTCCGACGTCGACTTTGCTGGGTGTCATGTTGATCGAAAAAGTACAAGTGGTACTTGTCACTTTCTTGGATCATGTTTAGTTTCGTGGTTTAGTAAGAAGCAAAACTCAATTGCTTTGTCTACCATCGAAACTGAATACATCGCCGTTGGACGATATTGTGCACAAGTGTTATGGATGAGGCAAACTCTCCAAGACTACGGAGTTAAGTTTGACACCTCCTCTATCCAGTGCGATAACACAAGTGCAATAAACCTTAGCAAGAATCCGATTTTACACTCTCGACCGAAACATATTGATATCCGTCATCACTTCCTACGTGATACAGCTCAAAGAGGTGAAATCCAACTTGACTATATTGAGACTGAGAAGCAACTTGAGGACATCTTCACAAAACCCTTGAGTGAAGAGAGGTTCTGCTCTCTTAGAAGAGACCTAGGGTTATGCAATCCTTTTGATTAAATATTGTGTTTGTTTGTAAAATCATGTTTTTCTGAAATTTGCTGCTGAATAGCCAGCGAATCTAGATTCGGCATACCGATTCACTTACAGAGGATATTTACTTTCGGATATGAAATTATTGTTTTATCGGATTTGACACGTTTGTAGCCATTGGCCAGGAAATGGTACACTGGATCCTGATTCGGCATACCGAATCCAGTCCAGTGACTATTTTCTAGCCGTTGGAGGACTATTTTGAGCCTATATATACCCATTTTTTTCATCTCTTTTGGCATTGCTTTTCACTATTCATCTACTATTGACCTAAGCTAGTGTGATTCACTCCAAATAATCCACTCTCTACTTTCTCTCTTATATCTCTCATATGATTCAACATGAGTCAAAGAGGAAAAGCACCTTTGGTGGGTGAAGAACTAGCCTCCAGGCATGGGCGACGAGGAGGGCGATTTACTCCTATTCGGGGAGCTTCTTCTCGATCTCAAGGGGCTTCTCATCAAGAAAATCAGCCCATTCAATACTTCCCTTCTCAGGAATTTCTTGCTACTTGACCTTTGTTCGCTTCAAGAAAAATTGAAGAAGGTCGCTCCGTTGACACCGCTTCCTTCGAAGGTATTCATCTCCAAGATTTGTTTCAAGCTCTAGGATGGGAATCTCTGCTTCACCCTTAGGAAATTTGCTACCGCATCCTTGTTTGCTATTTTTACAATAATCTTTGCTTTAGTGGCATGGCCAAAGAATTGAAACTCACCTTTTTTGTCAATGGCGTCACCATTGAACTCTCTCTTGATGATCTTGCTTCTTTGCTTCAAGTTCCTAATACCGGCCCTTGCATTTATTGGAATCCAAAGTACTCCAATTTCGGTAATAGAGTCAATCATGAAGATATCTATTCCAACATCCTAACCGAATATCAAGCAAATGAAAGTTGCGTTCCGATCGGTCGCCTCAAGATGATTCCTCATGTCATCTCATATATTATTCAACATAACTTTATTCCAAGAGGAGGAGACTGAAGCAAGTACTTGACCTCTCAAGCGTACCTTATTGTGTTGTCACCGGTACTCAAACTTACCTTCCTTATTTCATAATGAGATACATGGAGCACATTGCCAAGCCATCTCGAAAGACTAATCTACTCTATAGACGTCTTCTCACCCACATCTTCAATCACTTTGATATTGAACTCTCTCGTGAAGTGGAATCATCCAAAACTTCACAACCCATTTCTAGAATTTCATTCCATAATCTCAATATTCCGGATCCCCTTGAAGAATCGGGCGGTGAAGAAGGTGCACCACCAAGATGCCAACAACGTCAACAAAGGTTTGTACCGGACACTTTTCAAGATTGGATTTCCAATATTGATGAGTATTTGGATGAAGCAAACACCCGGTTGGTGGAACTCGAAATGGGACAACAACACCTTCAAGATGTTTCTACTCTCCGCCAAGATATGAAGACCGGTTTTGATTCTCTTAATTCCAAACAAGAGAGTATACTTACGGTAATTCGATCTTTGGCTCTCAATCTTGGACATCTACCATTTGATACCCCGGGAGCTACTCCTCAAGCCGTACCATCTCAAGGTGTTGCTCCACAAGGATTTATTCCCTCTATCCCTCCATTTCCGGGGATGTCCTCTCAAGACCCAAATGTTTCTCCAGAGTGATTCTCTTTTGTTTCCTCCCTTACTTCTTTTTGATATTGCCAAAGGGGGAGAGAAAATTGGGGGGCTGATAAGAGAATGGATATTGGATTTATGTTTATTCATGTTATATGCTATGAAATGAAATAGGAAATGCAAATGTAATTTCTTTAATATTAATGCAATCTCTTTTGAGTTTAGTATTTAAACATAAATTGTCTTGACTTTGTCTCTTTATATCTCTTGATACTATTTATTTATCATCATCAAAAAGGGGGAGATTGTTGGGGTAAAATCCACATATCACCCATTATGATTTTGATGATAACAAATAAGTTAGTTGTACTAACTTGTGTTATATTGTACAAAGACTTCATAAGAGATAATCATCTAGGGGGAGCTTGTAGAAGCTTGATGCACCAAGACAATGAACCAAGACAAAGAACCAATATTTCCAAGAATGGTGTGAAGAGATGGACTAAGAAAATGACCATTTTCAAAAACCTCAAGCAACTCATTGAGATACAAGAGTTTAAAAACATTTGTTTTACTTAAAGTTTAAGTCCTTATGTAATGCACACACTCACGCATGCATACATGTAGAGTGACCCTAGGAGGTGTTTTTACATGGACCAAACCTAAGCTTATGGCCCCACATTTGTCCAAACATGGACTTAGTCATTTTCAGCAAAATCAACTGATCCGGCATACCGAATCCTAATCTGGCATGCCGAATCCACTTTTGACTGCAAAACGCAGTCTCAAGTTTTTTGCTCACAGTGACCAAACGGAATGTGCCGAATCATGATCCGGCATACCGAATCACAATCCAGTATGCCGAATCATGATCCCGCATACCGAATTGGCATTTGACTGTTGGGATTTAACCGTTGGTCAACGGATAGATTCCATGATCCGGCATACCGAATTGGGAAATGGCATACCAGATTATGATAGATTTATGTCCGAAATTAACATTAAGTCTTAGATGCTTTAACCACATTTGCCTATAAATAGGTGAGCTCTATTAGACTAATCACAATTAATTAAACCTAAGCAAAGGCATCAAAAAGGCATTGAAACTTGATCATTCAAAGTGTTGAAGCATTAATCATCAAAGCATTCACTCAAGTTCATTTCCCTCTCTAGTTACTTGTATTTACTTAGCTTTTAAGCTTCAAGTGGAAGTTAGCTACTCATTTACTAAGGTTGAGGTAATCCTTCTCTAGTAATCTTTTATTAATATATGTTGTGAGTCCTCTTGCTCGAAATCAAGAGTAGTTTGTTGTGTTGAGTCCTCTTGCTCGAAATCAAGAGTAGTTGGTAGTATTGAGTCCTCTTGCTCTCAATCAAGAGTTGTACGAGTTCTCTTGCTCATTCTCAAGATTCTTTTAGTGGAATTCTCTCTAAGGTGAGAAGAGTGGGCGTAGGCAAGTTTTGGCCGAACCACTATAAATCTTGGTATTATTGTTGCAATTTATTTGCTTTATTTTAATAATATTTTTAATTCTGCACAAGTTTTTATATTCCACTACTTTTACCTATTCACCCCCCCCTCTAGGTGAATTCACAAATAAGATCGAAGGTCAAGATCGCACAATGTTAAGTCTGCCCGAGATACCATCATGGTTGGATGCCACGTGTCGGCCATAAGACAGAACGTCACTTCCAGCACGTCCTGTCAGATCGTGGAGGCGGAGCATTAATGACTGCCTCGAGAATCGAAGCCCCGAGGGTAGCCTGGATGAAGAGCGGGTCGATACTCACTTCGGACAACCGCTTCCCAAGAGAATGGGGGGCAAGTGATAAATCCTAAATTGGCAACCCAATGGGAGATTGACATGTGGTATAACTGCACCGGCCCTGGGGGTAAGGCCAACTATAAAAGGAAGAACAGATCTATAGAAGACCAGACATTGTAAAGTAAGGTAGTCCCGAGCGGACATCAGTACCAGGAAAGTGAGAGACGATCGCGATGACGGGCGTTCGGAGGCTTGACCAACTCCGAACATCGAGGATGGTATGGTCTAGAAAGGGAAAGGCACGAGCCGACCTCATAGTTGGTCACTCCCAAGGAAAGGCACTAGCCGACCTCATAGTCGTTCACTCCCAGCACATCTTGGAAAAGACGTATAATGGCCCCGCAATTAACACTCCACGTCTCCCTCAACAGAGACATAACGCACAAGGGTTTTTAACCACGTTACTAATAGCGACGCCACAACATCCCAAATCGGGCCTAGAATTCCTCTCCAACGAAGATCCTTCTCTGAATCGGACACTCCCATCACCGCTGAGATTGGCTCTCCCTCCACACTTATAAATACACTGGTAACTCCCAACACTGATCTATCTGAATTTATTCTTATTTTTATCTGTTGCTAAGAGAACTGACTTAGGCATCGGAGTGTCCAAAGCCGACTCAGCCCGCTCACTCTTGTGTTGACCTTTTCTGTGCAGTACCAACCCGAGGATAACTTGCCGAACCGAGGACAGCCTCCAGTTCTTGACGCAACAAGATCATTGCTTGGTCTTGTAGCCCCTGCACCAACGCTGGGCCAGTGACAGCGCATGCAAGGGCATTGCAATATGGGGTTTTTTTTTTTAAAAAATTTTACAATGGGCAGGGTGATAAATTCGTGTGTTCTTATGTCTGGGTGTAGGAACCACATGACCTAGCAACGTTCTTTTTCCCATATTAATGCACTTGAGCATGCTCTCATTAGCCTTCACGCCGATGTAGGGGCTACATGACCAAGCAACGATCTCTTGTCCTTTTTTTAATTATCATTTTTTAATTAAATATTTAATTAATTTCTTTTTTTGTTTTTTGATGAAATATTTAATTAATTTCTGATTAAGTAATAAATGACTGGGTATTGTAGCTTTTTATCCTTAATTATATATGGGAGAGGGTTCAATTGTGTGGCCCTAATGCCAGCGTGGGGGTCAATGGGAACACACAAAGATGTATCAACAAAGACGGGATTTCCACCTATCATGGGGTGGACGACGCCCAATCATCTAGTACCCTTCCCTTCTGTGTGATGCAGGTCACGTGGCCTTTAAAGATTTTTTTTTTTCTTTTTATATATAGACTAAAGGAGAAAAACAATAAATGTAGGGTTGAGCTCCTTTCATCTTCCAATCCCGGAATTAGCGGTGAAGCAACTAATGTTGACACATTGACCGGGACTCCACTCCACTGGTCATCGCCAAGGCAAAACTGAGGAGAGGGGAGCCGCTAAAGTTGGTGGTCCTTCACTAAACTTGGCTAGTTGGCTGGATCTTGAATATGCCTCCTGCCCTCTCTGTCATATGCTTATTTTGATTAAATTAAATTCAATTAGATTTACTTACATGAGTAATCCCATAATCAGCCGTTGGATTGGTATCAAATGGAGACATCCCAAGTTTGAAGTATTCGCATCTGTATTTGCCTGAACCAACGGTGGAATTGAATTCACGTGGCTGTGAAATCAAGGTGTTGAAGGAAAGGTTCTTTGGTCTGTAGATGGTTCTATTATATCCTCTAATTTGCCATGTCAGCATGGAATGGACATGTCTATGTCCATGGTAGAATAGGCACATGGAATGCGGGATGATGGGAATGGTGGTGTCATGCATAACTGTCGGTGACGTTGTGCCTTCTTAACTCGGCAAATACTCGGCGATTTTTTTAGGAGTAAGTGCATACAAGTACGTCAGAGGGTTGTGCTGTCTGAACTTTATACTACCAAGTGGATTTTAAAAATCATCTTGTGGCCCCTTCTGTTTAGTGTACAAGAACCCACCTAGATAATAAATGGAGAAAATTACATGACTAATTACTTTTGAGTTTTCATTTACAAAACTGATCACTCTATGTTTGAGTTAACAAAAATAGACAAAAACAAGTTAAGGTTTACAAAACTAGATAAAATAGTGTCTCTCCCTTCCAAAATTATTTTTTTAGACATTTTTACCCCTACCATTGCCTTCTCGCCCAGGCATCCTCCGTTCCCTGCGACCCCACCCTTGTCCCTGCCACCGCCATTCTCTGCTACACCAAACCCACCCCTCCCTTCCCTTTCCTGTGATTACCCAGGATGCCTAGGCGAGAAGGTAATGGCAGGGGTAAAAATATCTAAAAAAATAAGTGAAGGGAGGGAGAGACATTATTTTGTCCAGTTTTGTAAACCTTAACTTGTTTTTATCTATTTTTGTTACAGTTTTGTAAATGAAAACCCAAAAGTAGCTAATCATGTAATTTTCCCTAATAAATATGTGTTTAGATAGAAAAGAAATGAAAATAACCAAGATTCTGTACAAATTTCTTCTCTATCCATTTCTCTTGCGGTTTGGTTATGCACTTAACCTATGGAAGATTTTGGGGTGGTTTTTAAATTTTTCTTGAGAGACATGAAAATTTCTACTCCCACCATAAAAAAAAAATCCCGGCTGGGTCGAAATTTGTATAGACTTCTGTCAAGAAAATTTGAACAAAAAAAGGAAGAAAGGTTTCGGTTCCACTCATTCTCCAGCTTCAACTGATATAGCAACACAACTCATTCTCCAACAGAAACAAGAAGGAACACCAGGTAAGCAACTAAAAACATTCATCACCATATCTGATGTAGTTAAGCGAGATAATGATATTTTTTTTTGTATTTTTATCTGGTTAGAATCACTGATATAGCAGGATTTAAATTTCACGATTGAAATAAGACTTTTGTTTTTATTTCTATATAATAGTGATGAGGCATAAAACACCCCACCTATCAGAGGCTGCCACATGGCCGACCCGACCTCAGTCCGAGAATCGAATTAGGCCGAGCAGAAAATCGGGCCGACCCAATCTCCAATAAGTCACCTGACAGAGCCAGACTCGCGCAAGCTAGCCGGTGGCTGAGGCCGAGCTCATACAGGTCAGCCATAGACTCCTGGCCGAGCTTACGGCCGAGACCAACCTCTTGGGCCGACCTCCCTTGCCGACCTCCTCGACCTCCGAGGCCGAGCCCCCCTCCACTGAAGCTGCTATAGCGCCCCACCGGGGATCTCCGGGCCACATCAGCGCATCCCAAGAATCACAGGATAAGGATCAAGCCACAATCTCAGCACAACACGGAATCGCACTCTACATGGACTCTTACCTTAATTAGAGCCCGACCCCGAAAATAGATCTCCACTCCGCTCTACGCGAGAGAACCTTTCAAAAGAAGGACTCCTACCATACTAGGATTCTCCCAACCGCCTCATCTCATCCTCACTCTATAAATACCCAGGTATGGAGCACTATTCCTCATCTCGCTTTTTACTAGTTGTTACGCTGTTGCACTGGTGATCTAACTTGAGCATCGGAGAGTCCTAGGCCGGAGCCACACCGGCCTTCTTGTGCTCATCACTTGGTCCTTGCAGGTTCATCCGTAGGCGAACCAAGAGTCGGAGATTTCCACACGCAACAAATAGCTTGTAACCCATCTCTATAGGTGTATTTAGAATTTGACACTTTTATTCAGTTGCCTTTTGTTTTATTCTTGAAAATATTTAATTCAGTTTTTCTAATGAAGGTAAGTCTGGAATTTCACATAAGAAGAAGAACTGCATTAAATGATTTTCAACTTTTGGAAAAACCCATTTTTAACCCCTACATTAAACGCTAAATTAAATAATTTTTGGGAATAAAATAAAAGGTCAAAAAAATAAGGTTACACATCAGGGTTAAGCTGGATAGGGCGTTCTCCAATCAAACTTGACATGATTCCTTCCCTGATGTAGCAGTGTTTGTTCGAACTTCTCATATATCTGATCATGCCCTTTTAATCATCAATTCTGATGGAGGAAAATTCAATGGCCAAAGACCCTACAGGTTTAAATCAATGTGGTTCAGACATTTGGAATGTAAACAGACGGCGATGTCAGCTTGGTCATCACCTATAACTCCGGTTGCAGAACCAATCCTGTACCAGAAGATGGAGAAGTGCAAAAATGTGTTCAGGAAGTGGAACAAAGATGTTTTTGGTCATGTGCAGACTAAAATAAAAAACATTATGCAAGAACTTGAAGAATTTCAAGGTGATTCTATCAATGAGCACAATCAGCGGAGAGAGCAACAATTATCTAGTTGGTTAGAAGAGGAATTAGAACGGGAGGAAGAGATGTGGAAACAGAAGTCCAGGGTGGATTGGCTACAAGGAGGGGATCGGAATATGAAATTGTTTAAGAAGAAGCCAAAATAGAATTCTTCAACTTAAGAACACAGATGGGGTGTGGATACAGAAGGAGGAGGAGATCTATGACATCATGAAGGAGTACTATGTCGATATCTACACTAGTGAAGGAGTCGATGATGCAACAATGCAGACTATTTTGGACTCTATCCAGCCAAGGATATCACAAGGAATGAATGAAGTGCTATGTGTTACACCAACACTGGAGGAGATGCGTTCAGCCCTGTACACAATGGCCCCCTTAAAAGCGCCTAGACCGGATGGACTTCCACCAGCCTTCTTTCAAAAGTATTGGGATTTTACCAATGATGACTTGTTTTCTTTTGTTTATAGTTTCTTTGAGAGTGGTGATTTACCAATATCATGTAATACTACTTATCTTTGCCTTATTCCCAAGTGTACTAACCCTGAAACTGCAGATCAATATAGACCTATTAGTCTATGTGCTATTGCAGTGAAGGTGGTAACAAAAATCTTGCTGAATAGATTTAAAGATGTACTAGAGGATGTGATTTCACCTATCCAATCAGCTTTTATACTTAGGCGATCAATATCTGACAACATATTTAATGCACATGAGCTGTTTAACTACATCAACAAAAAGAGAAAGGGGAAGCAAAAGTTTTTAGCCTTAAAGCTAGACATGAGGAAGGCATACGACATAAAGGTGTGGGAGTTCTTTGAAAAGCTACTGATCCGGTTTGGGTTCTCTTGCCATTGGGTCAAGATGGTGATGTCATGCCTCAAATCTGTTACTTATAAGCTGATTATTAATGGAGGGGTGCATGATACTGTTATTCCTACAAGAAGAATAAGACAAGGTGACCCACTGTCGCCGGCCCTTTTCATTCTATGTTCACAGGCTGTAAGTGGCATTATATCACAGGCAGAGTCTGGTGGTCTCCTAAGAGGTATACGGGTGCGTAATAGAACAATTCCAGTTACACATCTGCTCTTTTCAAATGACTGCCTGTTGTTTTCAGAAATGAAATTAGAAGAGGTGTGTAACCTGAAGCGCAGTTTAGACATATACTATCAAGCTAGCGGCTAGGCTATGAATTTAAAGAAGTACAGCCCAAATGTGGACACGAAGTTTAAACGGTGGTTCTTGTGGGTTTTGAAAGTCTCTTATGCCAAAAGTCCATTGAATACTTGGGTCTTGCAACATCTATTGGAGTCTCTATGATAAAGATTTTTCAGGAAATTCTAGACAAGGCTGGAAAGAGGTTTAGTGGGTGGAAGAAACGTCTCCTATCGCATACAGGCAAGGACATAATGATAAAGTAGTAGCCCTCTTGTTGACAAACTATGCATGTTCGCACTTTAAATTACCTGCATCACATCACTCGCATCTCAGGAAAGCGGCATCAAAATTCTATTGGGGTGATGGATCTGATACATCCAATATTCACCGGGCCAATCAACGATCGCCACGTGTCAAAGGTGACCCGTTCCATAGCCAAGGAGAATGAACCGGGGTCCCAGCACCCGGGCGCGGCCTCACCCAGGCGCGGCCACCCCTCGGGTGCGGCCTCACCCAGGCGCGGCCACACATTAAGGGCACGGCCTCACCCAGGCGCGGCCACCCCTCGGGCGCGGCCTCACCTAGGCGCGGCCACACATCCAGGCGCGGCCTCACCCAGGCGCGGCCTGTACCTAGGCACAGCATCGTGGGCACGTGAGGAGGAGGCTACCCACCTATAACCCGATCGTATCGCTAAGACTCATGTCACCACCAGGACTCTAGACCGCCGCTTAGAGGTCACGTCACCCAGACGGATTCAAGCACCAAGGATGTTATCTCCACACGCGGGTATCTATCCACCAAGGAGCTTGATACCACTAGGACACTCCCTCCCGCGGGGAGATGATCAATCAGGATAGAGCCCCGTTACCCAGGGCCTCTATCCACTCAACGGGACAATTGCCATCAAACTGGGACTCTCCACACCGCCATACGCTACTATAAAAAGCAAGGTACACAACCCCATGGGGGACATCTAAACTCATACTGAATAATCACTATTCATCTATTTGCGCCAGGAGATCTAACTTTGGCATCGGAGAGCCCTAGGCTGGGACCACACCGGTTCTCTCTGTTGACCCCTTGGTCCACTTGCAGGTGACGGCACTCGCAGGACCGCTCGACGATTTCTTGACGCAACAGATTGGCGCCGTCTGTGGGAACGACGCTAGCCATTACAGCTACTAGCTCGCTTCCATACTCATTCAATGGCACGAAGGAAGACTACCACCACCAACAACGGAGCAAGGAATGGATCACCACCCCCAGAGTGCTCTCGCCGCACAGCCAACGACCAGTTCATGATCGCCGAGCCCAACAATGACGAGGCCGACGATGTGGAGGTGGAGGTGACACCTGACCCCAATGCTCCAGCCACTGTGGGTCAGATCAACGACCTGCAACGATAGATCCTCGATGAACAACGACTCTTTCGAGAATACTTGACGGCATGCGACGTCTCACCGTCGAAGGACTTCACCATTAGCAAGGGTGGAGTCCGTACCTCGACAAGAGCCGAACCCTAGGAGATCATCTCCCAGGGGCGTGAGATCAGAGAGACTAGCGCGACGAGCGACCCCCACTCCACAGCGGGGGGAGCCTTCCCAACATCCCAGGAGAACAAGGGACCTCTCGCCACGGTCAGAACATGGGAGGACGCCAACACCCAGGGCGAGGGTGTCTAGCCCGCAGAGATCGGTCCGGAGGTCTGTGTTCGACGGACGACTGGAAGAAAGTCACATACCACGACGAAGCCGGACCTACAGAGAAGAAAGCCCCTCACCTTCACGACAGGATTCATCACGGCGTGACCATTCCCCATCCCACCAACACTCAAGGCGGGAGGGGACATCCAGGAGAGAGCGTGAACGGGGTCGCAGCTAACGTCCGGCCAGGCGTGGGGGGCAGACACGGGATGAGGAGCTTGATCAAAGACTCCGCGACCTGGATGAGAAGCTGGAAGGGTTGAAGAAGCAGACCAAAGGTGAGACGCATTCCATACCTGGGCAACACCCCTTCTCGGCAGAGATCATGTCAGCCACACTACCTTCCAGGTTTCGACTACCCACCTTTGAACTCTACAGTGGTACCACTGACCCCAATGACCACATCAACTACTTTAATGGCATGATGACGCTGTATGGGGGGTCGGACGTGGTCTCCTATCGGGCATTCCCGGCATCCCTCAAGGAAGCAGCCACATCATGGTTCTCCAGGCTACGACCGAGATCTATAGGCTCGTTCGCAGAGCTATGCGAACAGTTCGTCACCCGCTTCCAAAGCAGCGTCAAGCAGAATAAGACCACCGTCAATCTACTGAACGTGGTACAGAATCCTGGGAAATCTCTCAGGGAATACGTTACCAGGTTCACCAAAGAGTCCCTGGAGGTTCGAGACTTGGATGACCAGACACAGCATGCAGCCCTAGCAGGAGGTATTAGGGACTTGGACCTGATCAAGGACCTGGCACGTCATGAGACCAGGACTATGAAAGAGCTCTTGGAGCGGTGCAACGAGTTTGCAAATATGGCCGAGGTACTACAAGCTAGAACAAAAATAATCGAGGCCAAGCCACAAGACAACAAGAGGTCAGCACCTGATGACCGCAAAGAGGGTAAGAGGTCGAGGACAGAGCGCCGACAAGAGAAGGGCGACCGCCCATCTAGGAGGACAGACCGCCGCCCAGAGAGAAGTGAGAGGGCAAGCACCCCCGAGTTCACACCACTGAACACCACCAGGTCCCAGATACTCATGCAGATCCAGGACCGTGACTTACTCCATTGGCCACGACCCATGCTAGCAGGACCAGAGAAGCGGAACCCTAACAAATACTACCTCTTCCACAAAGAGAATGGGCACGACACAGAGGAGTGCTATCAATTGAAGAGAGAGATAGAGCAACTGGTAAGAGCAGGAAGCCCGAACAACTATCTGAAGGGGAGACGTGACAACCGCTCAGGCCAAGGAGATAGAGGTCGCGACGGAGACAGAGTGGAACCGAGATGAGAAGAAAGAAGAACAGATCGAGAGAGAGACCGCCTAGAAGAGCGGAGAGATGCAACAGAACCTAGTGGCACCAAGGGACCTCCTATCCTCACCATACTTAGAGGACCGGGACAAGAGTCCACCAGAAAAGCTAAAGCTCATGCCAGGTTTGTGGGAGTGGCAGAGAAGCCTAGCAAGATAGCCAGGACCGAGGCGGTGATCTCCTTCTCGGATGAAGACCTAGAAGGACTAAACTTCCCGCATGAAGATGCCCTGGTAGTACAGGTGGAGGTAGCCAATCGACCTGTACACAGGGTATTGATAGACACAGGGGCGTCTGTTGACGTACTCTCCTTAGACGCCTATCGACAGTTCGGGTTCGGGGACGACCAACTCAAACCAGAGCCCACTTATCTCCATGGATTCTCAGGTGCCACCGCCTCCATCAGAGGTACCATAGAACTACCCGTCACC
The DNA here is from genome assembly GCF_018873765.1 of Telopea speciosissima. Classification (NCBI taxonomy): domain Eukaryota; kingdom Viridiplantae; phylum Streptophyta; class Magnoliopsida; order Proteales; family Proteaceae; genus Telopea; species Telopea speciosissima. The sequence continues at coordinate 13,536,259 of NC_057926.1, forward strand.
TTCGGGGTACACCCTCAACAAGTCACCATCATGGTGAATTTCATGGTAGTCAGGTCCGTGGTGTCCTTCAACGGCCTCTTAGGGCGACCATCACTGACAGCCCTTAGAGGAGTCATATCGCCACTTCACCTAAAGATGAAGTTCCCCACCGAGAATGGGGTAGGCGAAGTCCGAGGAGATCAGAAGAAAGCAAGGGAGTGCTATGCCACCTTCATGAAAAAGAACAATGGCAACACCCGTGGAATGGCACTCTGCCTAGAGAGCATGATCAGTGACCAGAGAGATGAACTAACAGAGAGAAGGGGAAGGCCAGTGGAAGACCTCATCACCTGGCCCCTCCGCCAGGAAGACCCCTCCAAGGTCGTTTAAGTTGGCTCGCTGCTAAACAAGGAACAGAAAGAAGGGCTTGGACACCTCCTCCAAGCGAACATGGATGTCTTCGCATGGTCGACCTCCGACATGCCGGGAATACCACGTTCCATAGCGGAACACCGACTACATGTCGACCCAACCAGGAAGCCTGTTCAACAGAATCGGCGTAACTTCACCCTCGACCGACAAGCAGCAATCAAGGAGGAGGTCGAGAAGTTAAGTCGATCAGGGTTCATCAGAAAGGAGAAGTTCCCAACCTGGCTCGCCAACGTGGTCATGGTACCAAAGCCAAATGGGAAGTGGAGGATGTGTGTCGACTATACCGACCTGAACAAGGCATGCCCAAAAGATGAGTACCCACTGCCCAGGATCGACCTACTGATCGATGCCACCGCCGGCCATGAGATGCTAAGTTTCATGGACGCCTACTCCGGATACAACCAGATCCTCATGTGTGAGGATGATGAGTCTTATACCGCATTCTGGACGGACAAAGAGAACTACTGCTACCACATCATGCCATTTGGATTAAAGAATGTAGGGACCACCTATCAGAGGATGGTCAACAAGATGTTCGAGGAGCAGATCAGGCGCAACATGGAGGTATATGTGGATGACATGCTCGTAAAAAGCATCCACGCCAGCCAACACCTGACCGACCTAGAGGAGGCATTTGCAGTATTGAGGAGGAACCAGATGAAGCTAAACCCTGCAAAGTGCGCCTTTGGCGTAACGTCAGGAAAATTCCTAGGGTTTATGGTCTCAGTCCGTGGAATAGAAGCCAACCCATCCAAGATCAAGGCCATCCAAGAAATGGCACCTCCTCAAATGGTCAGGGAAGTGCAGAGGTTGAATGGAAGGGTCGCTGCCCTTTCCAGGTTCGTGTCACGATCAGGTGATAAGTGCTTACCATTCTTCAAAACATTGAAGAACCTCCGAAGCCCTAAAGATTTCACATGGACGGAAGAGTGCCAGAAGGCATTCGGAGAATTGAAGGAGTACCTAGAGAGCCCACCACTGCTTGGGCGACCAGAACCTAACGAAGAGTTACAGCTCTACCTGGCCGCCACCCCTGTCGCGGTCAGTGCAGTACTGCTGAAGGAAGAAGATAAAGTCCAGAGGCCCATCTATTACGTCAGCTATGTCCTGATCGATGCAGAGACCAGGTACACTAGGATCGAGAAGGTAGCCTATGCATTGGTAACGGTAGCCAGGAAGCTACGACCATACTTCCAAGCCCATACCATCATAGTCCTCACAGACCTACCCCTGAAGAAGATACTGCACAAGCCGGACGTCTCCGGGCGATTGATAGCATGGGCGGTGGAGCTAAGTGAGCATGACATCAGGTTCCAACCAAGGACAGCCATCAAAGGCCAGGCTCTTGCAGATTTCATTGCAGAGTGTACCCTGTCTGAGATCAAGTCAGAAACAGGGGAGCCGGAAGAGAAGGATCATGGATCGTGGAACATGTTCGTGGATGGGTCGAGCAATGCGGCAGGAAGCGGCGCGGGTCTTATATTAACCAGCCCCGAGGGATTTCGTATCCAATATGCTCTCTGATTCACCTTCCAAGCATCCAATAATGAAGCAGAGTACGAGGCATTGCTAGCTGGACTCCGGGTGGCCAAAGCCATCCAAGTCACACACCTATCCACCCGGAGCGACTCCCAACTCGTGGTGAATCAGGTGAATGGAGAGTATGAGGCGAAAGATGAAAGGATGGCATCATACCTAGCACGTGCTCAAGCATTGATCGAGGGTTTCATGAATTTTGAGATGGTTCGAGTTCCCAGGGAGGAGAACGCCGCCGCTGACGCCCTATCCAGGCTAGCCAATGAGGAACTCTGAAATTTGGCCAGCGCAGTCTATGTTGAGATCCTGCATGAGCCAACATATAAGGAAAAGCAGGTTAACGAGATCATGGAGGGACCTAGCTGGATGGACCCTCTACTCAACTACCTCCAGAACGATGTCTTACCAGAAGACAAGGCCGAAGCAAGGAAGATCAGGATGAGAGCTGCAAAGTACACCGTCCTAGATGGGGTACTGTACAAGCAGGGGGCAACAGCACCACTACTCCGGTGCCTAGGACCCAAGGGGGCAGAGTACGCCCTAGCCGAAGTCCATGAGGGGATATGTGGAAGCCACATGGGGGGACGAGCCCTAGCCTACAAAATCTTCCGCCAGGGACTATACTGGCCACGAATGCAAGAGGAGGCCATCCAATATGCCAAGAAGTGCGAGCAATGTCAGTTGTTCGCCCCCGTACCCCATCTACCCGCCACCAAGCTGACATCAATCCTTAACCCCATACCTTTTGCCATGTGGGGACTAGACATCTTAGGCAACTTCACCGCAACACCGGGAAACAGAAAGTACCTGGTCATCGCGATCGACTACTTCACCAAGTGGGTTGAAGCTAAACCCTTGGCCAAGATAACAGAGACAGAGATGGAGAAGTTCATCCGCGACGACGTCATCTACAGGTTCGGGGTACCACGGATCCTCGTCTCAGACAATGGAAAACAATTCAACAACCCTAAATTCTAAGCATTCTGTCACAGCTACAACATCGACTATCGGCCTGTGTCGGTAGCATACCCACAGGCCAATGGTCAGGTGGAGGTCACCAACAGAATGCTACTGGAAGGAGTCAAGAAAAGGCTAGAAGGAGACAAAGGCAAGTGGGTAGAAGAGCTACCAAGCGTCCGGTGGGCATACCAAACTACAGTACGGATGCCCACAGGAGAGAGCCCATTCCACCTAGTATATAGCACTAAAGCATTGGCGCCGGTAGAGGTCTGCGCCATGTCCCATAGGGTTCTGCACTTCAATGAACGTAACTATGTCGACGGACTGCGGGCGAACCTAGACTTTATAGATGAGGTCCGCGAGAGAGCACTACTAAGGAACGTCGCCTACCAACAACGTACTGCTAGGTACTATAATGCCAGGGTCAAGGAAAGGCTATTCCACCAGGGAGATTTAGTACTACGGAGGGCAAGTGCATCACACCCACTAGGCGGGAAGTGTCACCCAACGGAAGGACCCTACATAGTCTCCAAGCAGATACGCCCAGGGACTTACCGCTTGAAGACTCCAGGGGGCAAGAAGGTAGACCATACCTGGAACTCAGAACATCGAAGAAGTACTACCAAGAGAAGCATAGCAAGTAGTGGTAGTGATAACGAAGCGATAGCGTAGGAGTAGCGAAGAGACGACATCAAGGACAATGTGAATTTCATTCAAAATAAAGAAATGTTGCAAGAATACTTGTCTTCTTCTACCACTCAATCGAATCACGGCCACTACATTAAGGCGATATGCCAACACTGAGGCTTCATGCCTAAGGCGATATGCCAACATCGAGGCTTCATGCCTAAGGCGATATGCCAACACTGAGGCTTTATGCCTAAGGCAACATGCCAACATCGAGGCTTCATGCCTAAGGCGAGATGCCAACACTGAGGCTTCATGCCTAAGGCGATATGCCAACATTGAGGCTTCATGCTTAAGGCGACATGCCAACATCGAGGCATCATGCCAAAGGCAATATGCCAACACTGAGGCTTCATGCCTAAGGCGATATGCCAACATTGAGGCTTCATGCCTAAGGCGATATGCCAACATCGAGGCTTCATGCCTAAGGCGACATGCCAACATCGAGGCTTCATGCCTAAGGCGATATGCCAACACTGAGGCTTTATGCCTAAGGCAACATGCCAACATCGAGGCTTCATGCCTAAGGCAACATGCCAACACTGAGGCTCTACGCCTAAGGCGGTAACCAACCAAGGTTCGAGGATCACCAAGGCACGACGCCACTATCAAAATCCCATGACTACCAAGGGTCCGAGAGTATCAACGCGCAAACAATCACTAGGAGACAATGCAGTCAAAGAAAATCAAAAGCGATCACATAGAAAAGTCATAGTAGTTACAAACTCAAGTTCAAAAAAGGAAAAAGGTTGAGACGTCTACAGGATCGGTACAGCCGTGGGGTCAAGGGATCACAGAGGGATGGGTCACCTCCGACCCAGCAGGGGACATCATGTCCACCTCAAGAGGACGCACAGCAGCACCCCCCTCAAGCAGGACAGCCTCCACCTCTGACACCGGGATGCTCTCCACCACAGCTACACCCGAAAGTGCCGCAGCAAACTCAGAGAACCCCAAAACAGCAAAGTCATAATCGGGGGTCACCTCCAGGACACAAGCGGCTAAGTCCCGGACCCCTCCCTCATAGGCGGGCTGAAGCTACGCCGATACAAATGGCCGAGAACGCAGGGATGCCTGGAACTCAGCCACAGCTCGCTCACCTGCAGATGCCAGCTCCGCCTCATGCCTTCCCCTCAATGAATGAAGCTCCTCCTCCAAGGCAAGAACCCTAGCCGAGCTCTCGGCCGCACCAGCAGAGGTCGCACGCAGCTCCTCAGACACCTCCAGGAGCTTCCCGGATGCCACCGCAAACTCCCCTGACACCCTCTGTGCGTCGGCCTCGGCTCTCTCACGGGCATCAATCTGTCCCTGGAGCTCCCTCTCCACGTCACGCAGGGTGCGCTGTATCTGCACCTCACAAGAAGCATGACCCTCCAATCGAAGCACCGCCTCAGCAATACAGTGATGGACCTACAATCAACATGGCAGGCGGTAAAACAATCTAAAAATAAAGGGAGCAATGAACATGACGAGACAAAAAAAAGGGATAACTCACCGAGGCCATATCATGGTAGAGGGTCTGAGCCAGACAAGCATCGCTAAGCCTCTGCAAGGCCATTCTCGCGGTAGGGAGCCTGCCCCTATCCACCCACTCCCGCGACACGCCAGCTTCGGTCAAGGTCGAGCCCTCCGGCATGCCCAGGGTGATCACCAGGGACTCACCCAGTGTGGGAAGATCAGTGGCAGTATTGCCAGAGGAACTCACACCTTTCCCCTTGGAAAGGGGCAATACAGAAGATTCGGAAGGAACAACAAAGGGAGGCAGAGGCACAGAGCCAGAAATGCCACCATCATCAGGAGAAGTACGGGGAAGGAGGACACGCACACCAAAGCTCGTCAAGCGGGCATGTCCTGGTCCCCCCTTCTGCTTTGCTCCAACAACCACGGGCGCAGAAGTGCCACTAACATCGGTCCCTCCAGCAGACTGACCACCCTGAGAAGCGGCCTTCCTCCGCAGATTGCCACGGAGCAAACTGAAGTCCGAACGCGTATCCACTGCATAGACCGCCCAACCAATCAGATGACATATACATTCAAATACCAACATGCCAATCAAGTACAAAAGACAATGCTCTTACCAGGACTCAGCTTCCATAGAGACAGGAAGGCCTCCGAGTCCAACTCCTGGACGTGGAACGGATCGCGACCCAGGCACAGCTTGAGGGAGTCACCCTCAAAATTACTCAGCTCAAGCCCCTGATTGACCCTCTTAAGGTCAATAACTTCCCTAATGGTCCGTAATGGGCATCGTGGGACTGTGGCAAAAAAGAAGCGATCCCTCCAATACTTCACGTGACTAGTGATCCCCGTGAGAAGCTCCACAGAGGCATAGGGCCCCTTGAGCACGCGGCGAGCAAAGTGATAGCATCCATGGTTCCCCTTCTTCAAAGAGATAAAAGTGGGAGAAAAGGGGAACAGTAGACGCCCGGGCGAAGAAGACATAGAAACCTAAGATCACCCTCCAAGAGTTGGGCAACACCTGCCCGGGGTGAGGTGCCAATGCTCTAACACTAACTCGAAGAAGCGAGGGATAGGAAGGCGAAGGCCCTGGAGAAAAAATGAACGGTAGAGACAGATCTCACCCGCACGGTGAGAGAAGGCATACTCGCCAGGCCCAGGAGCACGCAACATGACCTCGGCGGGAATATGGAACTCCTCACGGAGGGAGACCAAGTCAGAAGGTGACAAGATGCTAGCAACAGGGCCTAACCTATCAGCAGGACCGACGGCTGAGGATGCCACCCCAGAAGGCTGACGATCCCTACGGGGACCGGAGACACTAGAAGGTCCCACTCCTCCATCAGTATCACTAGGGGAGGGTATAGAGGAGGGAGTACCCACAGAAGAAGGCGATCCGGGGGAACGCTCCTCTGAAGATCCAACCCCGACTGAAGCAGGGCCAAGGTCACCCGGGAACGACATGAAGGACAAGAGGGGAACGAACTACTTACTCGAGAAAGCAATCTCCCCAAAGCTGGCAAGAAAAATGAAAGGAATGTCACCTGCAAAATATAAACAGCAGATCCATCACATACAAGAGGAAGAACAGGGAAGAAGAGCGAGGGTCCATCACACCCACGCCGCGGCCACCATAGGCGCGGCATCATCGGCAAGGCGCGGTCACCCAGGAGCGGCCACACTCGCAAGGCGCGGCCATACCCAGGTGTGGCCACCCCAAGCGCGGCCACACCCAGGCGTGGCCACCCGAAGCACGACCGTCCCAGCGCGGCCACCCCAAGCGCGGCCAAGCGGCACACCCACAGGCACGGCCACACCCGTAGGCGAGGCTTCACCGCAGCCTCACCGAGGTGCGGCCACACCCGCAGGCGCAGCCTCACCGCGGCCTGACAGAGGCACGACCACCCCCGCAGGCGCGGCCTCACCGCGACCTCACCGAGGTGCGGCCTCACCGAGGCGCGGCCACACCCGCAGGCGCGGCCTCACCGAGGAGCCACCCTACAAAAAAAAAAAAGAGAAAAAGAAAGAAAGGGGATCGATTTACCTCAGAAAAAAGGCGACCGCGCGGAAAGACAGGCACATGGCGATGACGTAGCCACACCATGAGGCACAATGAAGTGATAGAGGTCACAAGAGCCAAGCACCACTCAAGCCTTCCAAGCAAACCAAGGCACTAAGAGAACACAACCCAAACACAAGGACCCAAAATCAAGCAAAGTGGATACTAGTGGAGGTGACCCAAAAACAAGCACATGGTGGGCACCAAAGAGAGGACAAAAGACAAAAAGGAGAGCAAAAGGGGAGACAAAAAGTAAGAAAGAGAAATGAGAAGTGAAAGAAGAGAAAGGGAGAGGAAGGAACATATACCTACAAAAAACAAAAAAAAAAAAAAGAAAAAGTGTAGGAGGAAAGGTTTGAACCCCCAAACTCTCCTACCTCATTAGTGGATTTACAGGCAAACCCCACAAGGAAAGTCTATTCGCAGCAGACCCCTCACTATGTAAAAGCATCTACTCTCTTGGACATCCTATACCAAGAGAGTGGGGGGCAAATGATACATCCAATATTCACCGGGCCAATCAATGATCGCCACGTGTCACAGGCGACCCGTTCCATAGCCAAGGAGAACGAACCGGGGTCCCAGCACCCGGGCGCGGCCAGCACCCAAGCGCGGCCACCACAGGGGCGCGGCCTCACCTAGGCGCGGCCACGCATCAGGGCACGGCCACACATCAGGGCGCGGCCTCACCCAGGCGCGGCCTCACCTAAGCGCGGCCACCCCTCGGGCACGGCCTCACCCAGGCGCGGCCACCCCTCGGGCGCGGCCTCACCCAGGCGTGGCCACCCCTCGGGCGCGGCCTCACCTAGGCGTGGCCACACATCCAAGCGCGACCTCACCCAGGCGCGGCCTATACCTAGGCACAGCATCGTGGGCACGTGAGGAGGAGGCTACCCACCTATAACCCAATCGTATCGCTAAGACTCATGTCACCACCAGGACTCTAGACCGCCGCTTAGAGGTCACGTCACCCAGATGGATTCAAGCACCAAGGACGTTATCTCCACACGCGGGTATCTATCCACCAAGGAGCTTGATACCACTAGGACACTCCCTCCCACAGGGAGATGATCAATCAGGATAGAGCCCCGTTACCTAGGGCCTCTATCCACTCAACGGGACAATCGCCATCAAACTGGGACTCTCCACACCGCCATACGCTATTATAAAAGGCAAGGTACACAACCCCATGGGGGACATCTAAACTCATATTGAATAATCACTATTCATCTATTTGCGCCAGGAGATCTAACTTTGGCATTGGAGAGTCCTAGGCCGGGACCACATCGGTTCTCTCTGTTGACCCCTTGGTCCACTTGTAGGCGACGGCACTCGCAGGACCGCTCGACAATTTCTTGACGCAACAGGATCGGACAGCAGGAAGATAGATTGGATTTCATGAATCCACAGCATGGCTCTTTTAGCAAAGGTGGCTTGGAAATTATGGAAAGAATCGGACACCATTTAGCCAAGATTTATCAAAGCAATCTACTACCCAAATCGAAACTAGCTTTCTTGAGGCATCATTGGGTTCTAACCCATCTTGGGCATGGCGCAATATATATGAAGGTCGCCAAGTATTAAAAGTCTGGTCTTTTATGGTGTGTGGGAATAGGTGAAAGAGTACGAATATGGGGGGATAACTGGCTGCCCTCTTTACCTGGATTTAAACTCCAATACCCGCCCTTACAAGACTGCCCATTCCGTTTGGTGAGTGAAATTATTGATGAGGAGAATGGGTACTGGAACAAGTCACGGATCGAACTATATATCCATCCCTCTAACCAAGCTGTAATCTTTCAAGTTCAGTTGGCATTATTTCCAAGCCAAGACCATCAAGTTTGGGGCATGACAAGGAATGGAGCATTCAATGTGAAAAGTGCTTATCACTTATTGTGTAATGATTGGTTTACAACAGAGAGGGCAAAGGCTTCTACTGCAGCCCCACACGAGTGGAGTGCAGTTCTTTCTGTGGTATGGAAAGCTATTTGGCAATGTAATACATTATCAAAAAACAAAAAAACTTTATGTGGAGAGCATGTGTTGGCTGTATTGCCATAGGTGTAGCCTTAAATCAGAGGAGAATCCCAATTGATATGCAATGCCAGTGGTGTGGAGCGCCTTCTGAAACCAGCACCCATATCCTTCTTGACTGCCCCTTCGCATGAGTAGCTTGGTTTGGTAGCTGTTGCATCGAGAAATCTCCACCAAGAGTCCTCCTAGACTCGGACCTGTACAAGAGAACAAGATGGGCACCAGAGAGCCAGTTTTCACCAGCGAAGGACTTTCCAATGCCTAAGTCAGATCTCTTTAAGCAATAATTGAGAATAGTGAAGATGGTTTTGTAAGGGGTGATATCTTAGTATATATAGTGTTTAGCCAGGGAGTAGGCGGTTCTTACGAGAGTCCCAATATGGTAGCTTCCATTCTTTGTGAGAATGTTTCTGAGAGAGATCTCTTTAGGAGCGAGATCCATTCTTTCCTTTCTTCTAGCTTCTTTTTTAGTAGTTTCCATATGGGGATGGATGATAGCATGGCTCTTGAAGTCGTACTTGGTTTTCCATTTATGGATCTAGATCTTGGGTATGACTCATCGGATCTCGGATCGTCGTCCCCTAGAGACATGGCACGATCCTATTGGGTGGTTACATTTTGGGTATAACATAAGCCCCCCACTCCAACAAATCTATTAAGGTTGGTTGGGGTAAGAAATGTTGTACCGTACGGTTCCTGGCACTCTTGTTCTTATCTGAATGGCTTGATGTGTCAAACCTACCCTTGACTGACTGGGATTTTGGATGAAGGACAGGGACCTCTGACCAAACACCTAAACACACTGTAGAGCATCACCCCAGTGGTTGAATTCAGTGGAGAACCCCCGAGGATGTCCTCCTACATACCTGTCAGAAGATGGGTTTTAGACCCATGCAACTGCACTGCTCACAGCATGAAGTACTGCATCAACCCCAGGTACTCTCTCTCCTATTCATATATGTGAGGCTGACACCTATTCACATGTGTGTCAGACCCTGGATGAGGTGTTGGTGCAATGCCCAAGCCATAGGCCAAGCACCTGTGCAAGCCCAAGGCATATACAACAATGCTGCATTCTCTGGGCGATTGGCCCAAAGGCCCAGAGAATCGCCCAGAGTGGCTGAAATGGGTTTATTGGACTCCAGACATGTGGGGACCACCTATACAGACCATGAACACCCTCTAGGGGTAGATGAGAATTTTAGGAACCATTACCCACCCCTGGAGCTATGTGGACCCCACCAGTGCAGCTAGAATGGCCCAGAATGCACACAAATGCATTCTTGGGAAATGGACCCTATGGCCAAACAGGCCTTAGTCAGCCCAGCTTTATAAATAGGAGGGGCAACTTCCTATTTCGTTCTTGCTGTTGTTGCTAAAATAGAAAGAGAGAAAGAGAAGGAGAAGGAAGAAGAAGAGAAGGAAATGATGAGAGAAGAAGGAAGTGGGACCTGTGCTGCTTATTGAGCACTGATCCAGCTGCATACAACCTCCAGGTAATGATCATAATCCCTGTATGATGCTGTTCTTTATGGTTGTTCTCTGATCTCTGCTCTGATGGTAGTACCTCTGACCTGTTATGCCCAGAACATCACTGGGATGTCTTGGGAAGCATCAGATCTAACATGCAAAGCCATTGCATGTAAGATCTGATCATGATATACCAAGTTATGCTGCTGTTTTTGCAACTGAGACTGAAGTCAGTCTCTGTGATTGACTGCACTGCACAGTTGCACCCAGAATAGGCAGTCTGGGCATGGATCTTTGCATGCAAGGTGATCCTTGCATATCTTAGCATAGGATCAATGTCCTACCATGAAAATATACGTAAAACAGGCCCTACATGCAGCCCAAATTGGATCCATGAGCTTGAGCTCAGCCTGGACAGCTTTCTCTGTGGTGTCAGAGCACCTCCTGGCTTCCAAATGGGTAAACCAAACCCAAAACTGATTGGACCAATGGATTTTACTTCAATTATGGTCCATGATCATCCCCCATGCATCCCAGATCAAAATCATGGCAGCCCCTGCTGCAGAATCCAAGAAAAAGAGCCTAATCTCGTGTCAAACAGGCTCTGGGCGATGCACTGGGCGATTGCCCACTCGCCCAGAGATATAAACTGGGCTTAGACTGTGTTCTGCCTTTTTGGACCTTCACTTGTGACCTATGGGCAGTGTGATGGGGTGGTAAATGACCAAAATACCCCTCTCCACTTGTCCTTGCTGTCACCCATGCCTTGGGTACTCAAGTGGGCCCCACAGGGCCAGGTAACCATGCCCAGGATTGGTTTCAGTTGGGCTACTGACCTTGGCATTGGTCTGGATGGTTGTTTGGGCCATGTATTGGCTGACTATGCTATTAAGGTACCAAGTCAGATAAATTCCACATCTTTGGATGATGCACCGGGAGATAGACCTGAAAGCCCAGTGCAAGACCCAGAGAAATTCCAAGTAACATCAGTGTAAATACAGGTCAGCCCAGTTAAGCCTAGACCAACCCTAGGACATTAATGTAACTTTAAATATTAATTGACACACTTTTATGATCCGATAAATTAGGTTTTGATCCCGTGCTCGAGGTGCACAATCAGACACTAACCGGAACAGAACCGACAGCTGAACCAGTAGGACCAGAATAAGGTGAGTGAAATTACATCGTGTATGTAAATGCGACATGGCTAATAAGTCAACATAAATTATAATGATACTATTACACTATTTACTTAATTCAACTACTATGAATTCTATTGAGTAAGGAATGCTTGGCTGGTGAATACTGTGATTGGACATTGAATGCTGTATGTGAATTGCTAGACTAGATGCCGTAGCCGGCTTGGAAATGAGGCCTGTGGTAGCCCGTAGAATGGGATACGGTTGACACCACCCGACTTATACGATGCCATATAGATGCATTGGGCTAGAGTATCATCACTTGTGCTACGTACCCTTGCCAACAAGGGTTAAGGTGTTGGATGCCTGTGAGAGTGACCATATGAAAGAGAAAAAGAAAAGAAAAGAAAAGAAATGAAAAGAGAAAAGAAAAGAGAAATGTTATACACTGAAAAGGTGGTTATGGGCTATAAGCCAGAGAAAGAAATGTGATATGTGAAAGAAAAGATGGATGCCTCACAGGTTATTCCAGAGCATAGGTCGGGCTGACCTTGGGAAGGGATGCTGGAGCCGACTGGTTTTCTCCGACAACTCAATGGGTGTATCGCGGGAAGGGGTTAAAAGTTTGCAACAGGGATACATGTATTGGGGATTGTAGTAGCATTAACCTACCTTAGTTGTGATGTTAGGTGTCTAATAAATAAAATGAAATGCACCTCATGTAGGACTCATATGGTTATGATTGCATGTGCATGCATGGTGACATTTCATTCACGGGCTCGGTGGAGATCACACTCTGTTATATATGTTTCTGTTAGATAATCTTACAGGTGGATGTTACTGTGGCGAGGAGGCTTATCTCCTGGGGACGAGTTATGGTGGTTATGATGATATTGGTATGGACCTGGATGGAGGTCATACCGCTGGAACGAGTATTTTCGGTGGTAGTTGATGAAGATCTGTGAGGGGTGCTGTTGACTCCGTTTTGACTATGGGACTCCTTTTTTCTTTTGTTGGAGATTCCATCTTTTGTACAACTTTGTTTTTGGGGCTCGGGTTGCCTTGCCCTATTTATATTCTTTTGTATAAAGTTGTGTCAAATAGAGTTAGGAGCTGCTGATGTTCTAGGAGTGAGAGAGTGAATGAACTAAAAACACTATTGATGTATATATTTTCCTTCCTTTGTTTTCCTTTTTAAGTTTAATGTAAATATAGCCTTCCGCAGCACTCTGTGTTTTACATTTTGTAATATTGTGGATGTGTGTGTTTGTGAATGGATTAACAACTTCTAGATCCTTAGGGTTTGGCGGATTGCTGTAGTGCAATTTGGGTCACCTACCTCATCCTCCCAAGGGGTGATTTGGGGTGTGACATGATGTCTTCTCTAGGTGTTCATCCTTGACCGCGCGATGGCATGTTGTTACTAGATTTTTCCTGCTGACCTTCATCCGAGCGATTTTTCATTTGCTTATCCTTGATTTATGTCGCAAGGTATCTTTGCCAGACCTTCCCTCTTCTATGACGTGGCTACTGTGCCTAGGGTTTGGGTTAGGCTCTAACTTGACAGTCCAGGTGTCTTGGAGTTATGGTGCCTATCGCTTCCATTACCACCAGAGCCGTCACAAGGGGTTTCAAAGGTTTTGCCTAGGTTAATTGGGGTGCTCCATGTCATTGGGCATGTCGGTCTATGTGAGGGATTGAAGGGTTTCCTTTTTGAATTTTTGAATCCTGTCATTTCAAGCGTGCGTCGGTTCATTTTGTGGGCATGACTTTCGTGGCACATTTAATGAGCCATGCTTATTCCTCTCTGGTTATATATTTTGATTTCTTCTTCTTTTCCAGTTTCTGCAATGTTCTCTTCTTTCATGGGTGATTCTTGTGGTGCTTTGCTTTTTCTCTCCTTTGCTTTGTTCATTTTTCATGCGCACAATAAGGTTTTCTTGACTTTCTTTGTCTCTCTTCCCTTACGTTTTTGTTCTGTAAATCCCTGTGTTTTTGGTATTTCTCAAGTTTCTTACACTCTGAGTTTCTTGCATTGCTCTTCTTCTCCTGTGAGCCTTCAATTAGTAAGCATCTTTCCTTTTCTTTTTTCAATGGCTTTTCCATCGCACTCTGCTTCTTCTTCTTCTTCTTCTTGCCGAGTACTTAATGTGAACCTTATTTCCTCTTCTGCCTTATTGGCTTCTGCTAACCGAGAACTATATCCTGGTGGAGGTATGATTCCTCCTCAGAATCCTAAGGCTACCATTTCTGAGTTTAGGGAAAATGTCGTTGTGTCGAATGTAGCGGGTTTAGGTGCAACCAGGGCCATCGAGGGAGTTGGTCCTACTTTTACGGTTAACTGGGCGTCTCTTGGTTATGTTAGTGGTCTTGAGGCAGGGGCTTTGGGGGATCTCCGGGAGCTATATCATGTTCCTGTTGAGGCTATCCTTACAATTCCTATTCCTGGGGAATTCTCTTGTACACCATCCAAGGTGAGGTCTGCTTGACAATAGATGTTTTGTCTGGCAATTTTTGGTTTCCTTTGTGAGATGTCGTTCGGGGCTTTGTTGGGGAATTATTCAACCATTATCAGATAGCTCCAGCTCAGCTCGTTCCTAATTCTTGGAGGAGCTTGTTAGGGTTTATGGATTTTTCCATAAGTCTAGACCACCTGCTTTCCCTTTCTCTCTTTCGTCACCTCAATTATGTCCAATCTCAATAGGCGAGGGGTTGGTATAGTTTTAGTCAGTGCCCCAATGTTGACCATATAAAGGGGTGGTACTCGTCAATTAAGGGGTGGAGAAACCGCTACTTCTTTGTTTCCTGTTCGGAGGGTCTTCCACTCAGAAATGTCTGGCGTCAACCTAGGTTAGAGAGGTGAATGCTAAGGTTCCCCTTAATGATGAAGATAATGATACCCTCCGCCTGATGGAGGCGGCCGAGTCTTTTGATGTTAAGGACCTTAGTGAGGGTTTCTTAGCCCATCTTGACCTTAGTCTGGGTGAGCTTTGAGTTTTTCTTGCTATAATTCCCCTTAACGCTTGATTTGTGTTTGAAGTTTCTTTTATTTTGTGTAGTGTCGATCGGTAATGATGGTATTGAGGCTGCTCTGGCTAGGCACCATACGCATCATACTCCTTAGGCTGTGCCTACGGCGGGTCCTGGTCAAGTTGTTTTGTCTGCTCCTCCTGCACCGCCCAACGCTGGCCCTTCTAAGAAGAGAAAAGGGGGCAACGTCTCTTCTTAGAGGAATGTTCATGCCTTTACGAGTGTTGATTGTGCTTCTTCTCCTTCCCGGACGTTATCGGACGTTCCTACCAGTAATTTTCCCGGTGCTGTGCATGTAGCGTCTTCTTCTGCTTTTCCAGAAGGTGACCCCGTAGACTTGCCTACAAATGTGGGGGATCATTGCACCGACGCCCTTAATTCTGACGGCATTGGGGATAACCTTCCGCCTTCATTTGTGCCTACTGCTATAGCTCTTCCTGACTGGAAGCTTACTATGAATGATAACGTTTTTTACCTATGATGAGGATGTCGAGGAGTTGACTCAGGGTGGTCTTCTTCTTACTGACCAGTTCCTTACTGAGGACAATCCTCTGGACATGGTTGCCTCTTAGGGGAGGGTTTATGCCACCTGGGTAGGCCTTTCATTATTTTAAAAAGTCCTTTTTCCCTATTTTCTATGGGTATTGATTGCCCCTCTCTATTTTTTTTTTTTTTTTTTTTATAGTTTGTGTCTTGTGCTTCTTAGGCACTTGATATCATTGACCGATTCAACGGAGTTCAGTCTAGTCTTCAAGAAGTGGGGGTTTTACGTCAGTCATTAGCTGCCGCTGAGAGGGATAGGGATGACGCTCATTCTGCGCTAGCCCCTCGGGATAACCATATTGGTTGTTTAGAGGCCCAAATTTAGGCTACAGTTGTTCAGAACTTGATTCAGGTGCTCTGGTAAATTCAGGCTACAGTTGTTAGAACTGATTGAAGGAATCTCATCTGGAGGCCTGTATAAAGCACTGGAGTCTGATTTGGCCGACCAGAAGGGTAGGCTGGAGGAGGCCAAGGTGGCTCTGGGTAATGAGCGTGCAGTGAAGGATGAGCTTGAGGACCGCGTGGCAGAGCTTGATTCCCTGTTGAAGAATGCTGAGGAGGCTAAGTCTGATGTTGTTGCTCAGGCGGTCGATGAGTATAAGAACTCCCAAGCCTTCGAGGATGCTTGCAACGACATGGGGGTAGAGATGTATATCACGACTGGGGTTCAGTCGTGGGAGTACGCTCTAAGGCTGTACCCAGATTTCCCTTACTCTGGTTGTTCGACTATGTGCACTGATTTTGTTTTCCCTCATGGTGGTGGGGATGTTGTGGCCGTGGGCATAGGGTTGGGTGAGGCACCGATTGAGCTTGAGGCTACGCGGGATGGAGCACAACCCGGGGCATAGGAAACATTAGCGGGCATGTAGGATGACATGGCCAAACAAGAGGTTGCCCTGGACGGATCTGGAGTTGCACGGGAAGGCTTGAGGGGTCAGCAAGGCCGAGAGGTTGGTTCTTGAGAATAGTTTATTTTCCCCTTCTTTTTTTTGGGTCACCCTGTACTCCTATAATGATGCTTTGATTTAATGAAATTGTAATTCTCTAGATTTTTCTCTTCGTTCCTCTATGATAACTTTTGTCTTATTACCGTAGATTCATCTAAGGGCGTTCGCACGGTCAATAAACGTCTTTGCTATGTCCAAAGATCCTACCGTGTGGATGGCACAATTAGAATTGGAATTGGAACCGCTCTCTAAACGCATTATGACCCTCTAGCCACTCTTAATGCTTCTCTTAGGGATCAGGTCGGAAGGTTAGAGTGATATCTTGAGCGTACCTAGTCGCTTTTGGAAGACTCCAACACCCATGCGGAAGAACAGCATGCCTTGAGTTTGGAAGAGGATATTGACAAGCCGAAGGTGGAGCTTTTGAGTACCAGGAAGAGGGCCAAGAAGTTGGAGCAAGAACTCGTGCAAACTCATTCTGCGTTGGCTAATGCTAGGATCCACACAAGAATCGAGTCTGCAGAGTCCTTGGAAGAGGGAATTGGTCAGTTGAGGAAGGACCTCTTAGAGGCACGTGTCGACGCAGATGATCTTACCGCATGGGTAGAATAGTCTCTCGACATCAATAACAATGTATAGGACTGGGTTGAGAAGGAGAAAAGGACGGTTGTGGAACATACAGTTGTAGAATATGAAAGTTCTACAAACCTCCGGTATCGCGATCGCCAACAGTTTCTTAAGGGCGTTAAGCACATGTGCAACTTGATCCGCCATAACCATCCGGAATTTGATTTCGTGAATGTCCCCATTCCATTTATTTGATCACTTCCTTCTTTGTACAGGGGATATTTATTGAATGGAACATTAATGTTTTGATCGAGTTTATTCTTGTCATGTCAGTCTTTATGTTGGGTGACACCTCGTTACCGCATTGATGGTGAAGTTCAAACGTCATCTTTTCATTTTCCATGTTGATGACGTATGGACTGAATCATCGCATCTTTTCGAGGTCCCTTCAGGGATCTTTGGGACTGTAAGAGCAAGGTGGTCCTACCATTGCGGGTTTGCCAGATGGCACTTGGCTTTTATTCTCCTAAATTCCTTAATCTTGATCGTTGAAGCATGCTTTGATCTACACCCTTGATTTTAGTATGAATAGGGTTTTCCTCTTCTACTTGCCAGTGTGTTTCACTCTTTTTACGAAGCCAGGAGTCTTTCTCATAGGTTTTGCTCCTGTTCTTCTCTTAATACTCTCTTTCTACTGTTGTGTTATCACTGTCGCTGGTTCTATGATTTTCACGGATGTCACTTCTTTGTGACTGGGTGTTTCAGGAGCATTCCCTTTTTGTCTTCAGTCTTGATCTTCAAACGACAATGCCCCCATAGTCATGTTCTTCAAACAACATGTAGTGTTGCTTGTTGTCCCTAGAATGGGGGCTACCTCTCTGTGCAGTATGCTTGTGTCGATGCTTGGCATTTGCATGTTGCTACAAAGAGGTGGGGAATCTTAAGGCGGTTTTCTCCTTTCTCCCCTTACCTCTTCAGGATTTGAGGGATGGAAGTTTTGTACAAGCAGTGCATTGGGGAAACTAAACCCAGTTCTCTTTATGTGAACTTCCACATCCTCTTCTCTTAAGGGGTGGGAATTCATCACTAGGACCCATTCCGTCTTCATAGGAGCTTGTGGTCTTTGTATGATGATTCTCATTTGGCAGGTGGCCTCCTCAAGATGTCCCACAGCCTGGTTCTGTTCGATCATCTCCCTTGGAGGCTCTCTTCGTGGACCCTTCAGGCTTCTATTTGGTGGCCCTCCGTTATATGTCTGAGTTGATCAAGCCAGGGCTTTACATGTTCCGAGGACCTGGTGCCCTTACTTTTCTGGTTTGGCTCATTCGGCATTTACGACTATGGCTACTCCTGTTTCACACTTCGGGGTTCTCGTTTCTAGGAGTCTTCATGTCAGATGTCTGGGCAGATTCAGTAGAGGTTCTGTGCGTGCTTGTGGGCTAGGCACACTTTGTCTTCATTTTGTTCTTCTTCTATTCGTGGTACCGAGGAGACGTTCCAAGGAGGTCAGGCACACTTACTCCTTTTTAGGCTTTCATCAAGCGGAGTCCAAGCATCCCATTTCTATGTTGTAAATTATGTTGTGACCGTTGGCTCCCATTTTCTTGTATCCCATTTCTATGTTGTAAAGTTGTTGAGTAAAATAAATGACAAGCTCTTGCTTTTCTTCTTGTGTTGTCTCTTTACGCTCTTTGGTAAGGTTATTCTTCAACCCATACAGGTGAGAATTTTAGTGTATTTTAGTGAGATCCTTTGCGCCTAATGGGTGAGGACTTTTCGTGCCTCACAGGTGAGGGCTTTTTATGCCTCATGGTTAAGGGCTTTTCATGCCTCACGGATGAGGGCTTTTTGTGCCTCATGGATAAGGGCTTTTGTGCTTCTCAGAAGAGGGCTTTTTTGCCTCTCGGAAGAGTTTTTTCCTTTTATGCCTCTCGAAAGAAAGCTTTTATGCCTCTCGAAAGAGGGCTTTGTGCCTCTCAGAAGAGGGCTTTTGTGCCTCTCAGAAGAGGACTTCCATGCCTCACGGATGAGGTCTTTTGCCGTTAAAAGGTTAAAGGACCAATCGCGAAGTTTTTTACTTAAGCAAATTTGGTTGGAAACAAATGCTTAAACAATGATAACAACTGGCGGAGCCGCCGATGCTGTTTGGTGGAAAGTACACCTAGCAAAATAAAATTGAAAATCTGGATAATGCTCGGTAAGCGAGCATTCTTGTTGGTAGAATTTTTGTAGATTTTCTGAATTCCATGGGCGAGGTATCTTCTTGCCTCCCGGAGTCTTCAAGTGGTACATTCCTGAGCAAATCTGCTTGGAGACTATGTATGGGCCTTCCCAGTTGGGGCGAGCTTGTCCTGTTTCTTTGGTTGTGATGCGCTGGCTTTCCTAAGGACCATGTCGCCCATCCTGAATGTCCTTTCTTTGACCCGCTTGTTATATTGTTGCTCTGCTCTCTGTTTGTACGCTATGTTTCTCATCAAGGCATCTTCGTGCACTTTGTCTAAAAAATCCAAATTTACCCTAGGCCCATCCTCATAAGTCCTTTCATTGAATGCAAGTACCCTGTGTGATGATGCTAGAACCTCCACGGGCGCCAAGGTTTTTGTTCCATATACCAACCTAAAGAGACTTTCTCCTGTTGGGGTTCGTACTGTGGTTCTATATGCCTAGAGAATGTTGAGTAGCTCATCGACCCACCTTCCTTTCGCCTCTTCTAACCTCTTCTTTATCCTGCTAACGAGTGTTTTATTGGTGATTTCTACTTGTCCATTTACCTATGGGTATACCACTGCTGTCGAATGGTGGTTTATATGGTATTTGTTGCAGAATTCTTTAAAGGCTGGGTTATCGAACTTCTTGTCATTGTTTGTAACCAAGATGCAAGGTAGTCTAACCCGCTAGATGATCTTGTCTCTAAAGAATTTTTCAATCTATTTCTCAATTATGGTGGCTAGGGGTTCTACTTCTACCCACTTGGTGAAATAGTCGATCGTAACTACCACGTATTTTCTATTTCCTGATGCTGGTATGAAGTCCCCCAAAAAATCCGTTCTCCACATGGCTAAGGGTATGGGGCTGAGTATGGACATGAGGGGTGTCACTGGCTGGTGATGTAGTGGGGCAAATAGCTAGCATTTTTTGCATTTTTTGACATATTGGATTGCTTCTTCTTACATCAGGGGCCAGTAGAATCCTTGTCTGAGTACTTTGTAAGCGAGGGCCTTGCCACCCATGTGGCTACCATAAATCCCTTTGTGTACCTCTGCCATAGCGTATTGTGCCTTTCTTGGCCCTAGACATCTGAGAAGTGGGGCAGAGACTAACCTCTTGTATAGTACTCCTTCGACCACGGTGTATTTAGCTTTCGAACCTCCGTTTGGTCTTCTGGGACTTTCCACTCTCTAGGTATAGCTTGATCGGATCTATCCAGCATGGCTCTTCTTCTTCTACATGTGCTATCATTGCTTCCTTATAAGCAGGTGTGTTCAAAATCTCCACGTAGACAGCTTGATCCAACTGTGAGAGTTCTGTCGTAGAAAGTCTGGAGAGTACATCTGCAGCCGTGTTCTCTGTACAAGGTACTCTCTGCATCTCGAAACTACTAAATCCCTTTATCATCTCTTTTACTTTCATTCGGTAGGCTGCCATTCATTCATCCTTGGCTTCGCATTCTCCATTCAATTGATTAACTACCAGCTGCGAGTCCCCCCGAACCATGATCTTTTCGATTTGTACCGAATGGGCTACACGTATCCGAGCCAATAAGGCCTCGTACTCTGCTTCATTTTTTGACACTAGGAAGTTGAACCTCAGTGCTATTGTATCTTGAATCCTTTGGGGCTAGTCAGAATGAGTCCTGCTCCTCGTGCTGACCGACTTGACCCATTTACAAACAAAGTCCATGGGGTTTGGCCATACCTTTCCGGATTTGTGCTGTCTTGTAGCTCATTCATTGTACGGGTGCATTCCATGCCGAAGTCAATGAGTACTTATCCTTAATTTTTGTGCGAGGTCTGAACTCGATGCTGTATTCACTGAGCTCTATTGCCCATGTTACGAGTCGTCTGCATGTATCTGGTTTGTGTAGTATCTTCTTTAGGTTGGTCCGTTAGCACCGTGATACTATGTGCTTGGAAGTAGGGTCTAAGTTTCCTTATAGCTATGATCAAAGCCAGGGAAAATTTCTCGACCTCTCGGTACCTTATTTCTGCTTCCAGTAGCACGTAACTGACATAGTAGATGGGTTGTTGTTGCTTCTCTTGCTCTTTCAATAGTACCGTACTTACTGCCACTACGGATGTTGTTAGATATAACAGTAGCTCATTGTTCGGCTCTGGTCTTACCAGTAGGAGTGGTTTTTCCAAGTATATCTTTAATTCTTCAAAAGCTCATTGACATTCTTCAGTCCAGGTAAAGTTCTTAGGGTTTCTGAAGTTTCTGAGTGTCTTGAAGAATGGCAGTCACTTGTCTCCCGTGCGGGACATGAATCTTGTTAGGGTCGCAATCCGTCCGTTCAGCTTCTGCACTTCCCTGACCATGCGAGGAGCTTCCATATTTCTTAAGGCTTGTACTTTTGCTGGGTTGGCCTCAATCCCTGTTTTTGAGACCATATATCCCAGGAACTTCCCTGAGGGGGACCCTAAATGCATACTTGGTGGGAGTAAGCTTCATCTAGTTCGTTTGGAGGACTTGTAAGGCTTCATCAAGGTCCATGACGTGATGTTCGGCCTTGACGCTTTTGACCAGCATGTAATCTACATAGACCTCTATGTTTCTCCCGGTTTAATGTTTGAACATCTTATTTACCATTCTCTGGTAAGTGGCTATAGCGTTCTTCAAATCGAACGGCATCATAAAGTAGCAGTAGTTTTCCTTGTCGGTCCTAGATGCCGTGTACGATTCATCTCCCTTTTTCATGAAGATCTGATTATAACCATAATAGGCATCTATGAAGCTTAGCATTTCATGACCCGCGGTTGCATCTATCAGAACATCAATACAAGGGAGAGGGTACTTATCTTTTGGGCATACTTTATTGAGGTCGGTGTGGTCGACACACATCCTCCATTTGCCATTTGATTTGGGGACCATTACAACGTTCGCTAGCCAAGTGGGGAATCATTCTTCCCAGATGAAGCCAGAATGCTTGAGTTTGTCTACTTCTTCTCCTATGGCCGCCTGCTGGTTAGTTGTAAAGTTTCTTCTCTTCTATTGTACGGGCTTGCGAGTGGGATCAACGTGCACCGCATGCTCAGCGATGTGCCTAGGGATACCTGGCATGTCATCTATCAACTAGGCAAATACTTTCGCGTTCCTTCTTAAAAAGGCGATCAACTTCTCTCGTTGATCTTCTCCCAGTAAGGTACCTTTCTTGACCGTGCGGGAAGGATTTGCATTGTCTAGGCATACTTCTGTGAGATCTTCCACGGGCTCTCCTCTGCGATCCTTCGTTTCGTCTCTGTGGTCATGTATCTACTGGTAGTGCCAGCCCCCTATAGTTACCCTTTGCTTACTTAACAAAGGTGACGTGGCACTCTCAAGACCTTTTTTGCTCCGTGCAACATTCTCCGATTCCTTTTTCTGTGGGGAACTTCATCTTGAGATGTTTAGCTAACACTACGGCTCCCATTTCGTTGAGGCTCGTACGTCTTAGAATGACGTTGAAAGCTGAAGCCACCTTTTATGTAACGGCATAGCCGTCCCATTTTTATTAGGTCCTCGATTTCTCTTTTTAGTTGGCGGCAGTTCTCAGTATTGGGCCTAGTATCCCTGTGGTATCAACAATACTTATTTTGGTTTCGATCCTCAGGCCATGAGATCATGGACCTGGGGGGTTAGAGGAGTCCCTGGTCATGTATCTACATGAGAATATTGGTCCTGGTGGTGTTCAAGGGAGTGTATTCTGGGCTGGGATCTCGGTCCGTATGGCATTTTGCTTTGGGCTCTTTGTCTTTCTCCCTTCGGTCGTCTCGGTCATGGGAGGATCTTTTCTTCTATTATGGGGCTTTTTGCTCGATTGCCTTCTTGGCCTTCAGCATGTCCTTCATGTTGGCAAACTGGTTGCACCGCTCCATCAATTTTCCCATATTGGTTGGGGGATCTAAGGCTATAGACACGACCAGGTCATGGTCAGAGACCCCTTCGTACAAGGCATTGTAAGCCATGGCCAGCCTAGGTCCTTGATGCCGAGTGACTCTTGTACAAATCTCGTGAGGTAATCTCGGATGGATTCATCACTCCGTTGTTTTACAGCAAGCAAGTTGGTTGTTGTCTTCCTTTACTTGATGCTACTCTGAAATATGGTGATGAAGGCGGCGTATAACTTGGCCAGAGTGTTTATCGATCCTAGTTTGAGTCTAGAAAACCAGGCTGACACTGCCCCCTTAAGGGACCTGGGGAACGCACAGTAGATTATCGCCTCTGATCCTCCATACATCATCATCATGGTGTTTATGTAACTTCTGTGATCGTACAGGTCCGTCTTGCCATCATATCTGTCAAAGCTTGGAGGTTTGAAGCCTGGGGGAATTCTGCATTCATGATTGTCGTCAAGTAAGGATGGCCCCCTGGGATGAGCATCGCCTTTATAGCGAATCCACGGTCTAGGCTCTTGAGCTTTTCTTTGATCTCCTTGAATTTCTTTTCGAAATCATTCGTGACTTTGTGTTTCGCTTCTTGTTGCTTTGGGGATCGCCGGGTAAGGATAGGATGGATGTGGCCCCGGGCTCTGGTCAGGGTGTTCAGGGATTTGCTCGAGTCCCGTCTTTGAACTCCATCTGGCCTAGGAGGAAATCCTCTGATGGTCCGATGGATTTGATTCATCTCGGGCCTCCTCTTGATTGTTTGTGGTCGTTTTCTGTTGTCTACGCTCTGCTCCATATGGATTGACAGGTGTAACTAGTCTTGGATTGGCTGGTGCTCTTTTCACTATAGTAAGTTCTGGTCATCTTGGAAGAGATCCGAATGGATTCGCCGTGACCGTACGATTTTCCCCAAGTCCTTTTGGGAGAGTGTCTATCCTTTGCTCTGGGAACAGTAATCGATCCATGTCCACGAGGGCAGGAGGATCCCGTATGACTTCTACCCTTTCGAACATAGTCAATTTTTGTGACCGATCTTGGTTTATATTTTTTTGCAGGGCTCATCTCCTCGGTGGTAGTAAGAGGTCCAGCGGTAGTGGGGCAATGTTGTTGTCACCTGTTGCCGGATGAGTCCCCTGACTAGCTCGTTGGTTTTTAACATCTGAAGTTGTAGGTCTCTGAATTGGGCGTTTATGGGCGATGCAGTGGGATCCTGGAACTGGGGTGCCGGCAGCGATGGTGGTAATTGTTCCTCAGGTGGCCTATCTTCATCCATTGGGTCTAAGGGCACTATTTCCAGGGGCGCTGCTGGTAGTGGAGCACCTTACAACTGAGTAGCACACGTTACTGTTCCTAGAGTGTGTATTAGGCATTTTCTCTCGGGGGGGTTGAGATTTCCCTCCCCGTCCCCATCTTTTTCCTCTACGGGAGGTTTTCGGTGGTGACGAGTTCCTCCTCGTGCTATGAGTAGCACACGTTGATCTCGCCATTGTTAAGGTAGAGCTTCGAGTGGGTTAGATGTCCCACAATCGTTCCCACAGATGGCGCCAAACTGTTGCGTCGAGAAATCTCCACCAAGAGTCCTCCTGGACTTGGACCTGCACAAGAGAACAAGAGGGACACCAGAGAGCCAGTTTTCACCAGCGAGGGACTCTCTGATGCCTAAGTCAAATCTCTTTGAGCAACAATTGAGAATAGTGAATATGATTTTGTAAGGGGTGATACCTGAGTATATATAGTGTTTAGACAGGGAGTAGGCGGTTCTTGCGAGAGTCCCAATATGGTAGCTTCCATTATTTATGAGAATGTTTTTGAGAGAGATCTCTATAGGAGCAAGATCCTTTCTTTCCTTTCTTCTAGCTTCTTTTTTAGTAGTTTCCATATGGGGATGGATGATAGTGTGGCTTTTGAAGCCATACTTGGTTTTCCATTTATGGATCTGGATTTCGGGTTGTCGTCCCCTGGAGACATGGCATGATCCTATTAGGTGGTTACATTTTGGGTATAATAGTAGCAGCCTCTCATATGTGGTTCCAAGTGGAGGTGATGTAGAGCTGTACAAATGGGTTGAAGGATGGTCTGTCTTAACATCAAAAGGGAAGTGCATAGCTAAGGAGGTAGCGTCATTGTGATCTTTTATACTGTGGTTTCTTTGGATTGCTAGAAATGATAAAGTTTTTGCAAAGCGAGAGTGGTCTCCCATGTAAGTAGTTAATGCAGCCCATAAAGTGTGTGATGAGCTCCTTTCTATGGGTCGAGTTCCCTCAACAACTACACAGGAAATAGGAGTGCAGCAATCACAAGTATGGCAAGCTCCTACTGCTGGTTATATGAAATTGAACTGTGATGCTTCATATAACCATGATAGTAAACGTAGTGGGATTGGATTTCTAATACGGGACCATCAAGGAAAAACCAGATTTGTTGTGTCCAACACGATTAACTTCTCAGATATCATGATTGGTGAGGCACTTGATGTTCAGGAAGGAGTATTAGAAGCCATCTCAGGAGGAGCACTTAGCTTGGTGGTGGAGAACGATAATCAAGAGATCATGTCTTGCCCGCAAGAGGAGGGGAAGGAATCGGTTGTGTGTGTAAGACCGATTATAGAAGATATCAAACACCTTGCTACTTACTTTGATGCTTGTATGTTTCATTATATTCCAAGGGCTGTGAATGTTATGGCAAATACTCTAGCCATGAGGGCCCAATCTATTACGGATAGAATTGTTTGGCCTATATCTGATCCTAGCTTTTCTACTTCTGATGGATAAAAAGCTTGCAGTATTCTATTTATTTCATTTCTCTAATGAAATATCCTTCTACTCAAAAAAAAAAAAAAAAAAAAGGATTTCCCATTGGCAAAGTAAAACTTTAAAGTAAAAAAGGTTCACATTTAACCTAGTAGTTTTTTGGGCTCATCACTTAATATATTTGTTTCCTAGGATGACATTAAACTTAGTTGTTTCAAGAATCACAGTTAACCTTTCTCATTCACACTAGACTTCTTCTGAGTTTTTACAAACTCAAACCTTGAGTTTTATAACTTAACACGATAAGCCTCTTAATATGACAATAATGCACATACAATGCCTCTATATAGGATAGATATATAAATGAAGTCCTCGAACCCCTTTAACAAGGCTTGATTCTAACCTATGAAGCCCAAGTTGATGTTTTCTACCTTCTAAGATATCAAGTCTTCATGAACTCTCAAGAGTCCTGTAGGAGTCTCTGACTTGGAAAATACTCTTGAGATATGTAGAACATCTCTATTTATATGCCAAAGTCACAGAGCTAGAAAAATGTCCGTTTTATGGTTGTTAGAACTTTTTCAATCAACCGCCTAGCCAACACTAGTTATTATTTGACTGTTCCAATCCAAAGGTCAAATTAGTCGATCGAATGCTAGTTGATCGACTACTTGCAAGAAAAAGATATATGTAGGTCTCAATCAATTTTTCAACCCCTTCAATGGTTTAATTGACTGCCCGCTTTGTTTAGCCATTTAAATGGTCAATTTTTCTCCAAAAAAGAGTGATTGACTTCCTTAGTTTTATAGGGTGATTAATTAATCCATTTTAATGCAGTTGTGCTTGGTTAGAACTTTATAAGATTTACTTAAATTAACAAATATTGTAAAAACTTTCTCATAAAAAAAGAAAGTAAAACTTCCTATGTCCTCCGAAGTTTGATCTTGATCATTTTCTCTTTTGATGCATGTAGCTCCTTTCAAGTCATTGGCATTCGTCAATACTTGAATAATCAAGGCTTGGTGAAGCTTGTATGATGTAATCAATGGATTCAACTACTTGGCATGGTATGTATTAGCATCTTATTACTTGATCAACTTTTTATTTTCTTGAGTTGTCTTGACTTGCTTGTTTAAATTCTTTCTATCTTTTAAGATGCTTGATGAACTTTATTTTTGCTTCTGGTATGATGGTTAAACATAACTTATCAAACATTTTAGTATATATTTTCTTATCAAGTCCCAAACTTGATTTCTTTCAAATTGATTAAGCTCTTCTTGCATAGCAATTATCCAATTACTATCCAAAATGGCTTCGTTTATGTTCTTGGGTTCAATGGTAGATATGAAAGCTACATTGGAACAAACATATTGAATTTTACTTCTTGTTTGTATGCCTTTTTCAAGGTTTCTAATGACTAGGTCAAGTGGATGGTCTTTAACAATCTTTATCTCTTTTGGAAGTTGATGTACTTGATTATTGGGTTCTTCTAAAGAGACATTTTCAACTCTTTTCCTAATCTCAAGTACTTCATCTTCATCATCTTCCTTGGCCATAGATTCATCAAACTTTACATTCATAGACTCTTCCACAACTAGAGTTCTTTTATTGAATACTCTATAAGCTCTACTATTTGTGGAGTAGCCTAGAAAAATACCATCATCGACCTTTTCTTCAAACTTTCCTAAGTTGTCTTTAGTGTTAAGAATAAAATGCCACAACCAAAGACTTTAAAGTAATCAACTTTAGGAAGCTTATTATGGAAAAGTTCATAGGGGATTTTTAACAAAATAGATTTTATCAAAACTCGGTTTAACACATAACAAGCCGTGTGAATAGCTTTGGCCCAAAAATACTTTAGCAAAGAATACTCATTGAGCATTGTCCTTGCAATTTCTTGGATAGTCCTATTCTTCCTTTCAACCACACCATTTGATTGTGGTATTCTAGGGGCCAAAAATTTATGAGTTATACCTTGTTTTCGATAAAACTCATCAAATTCATCTATGTTATCAAATTCACCACTATGGTCACTTTTTATAGAGGTGATCAAGTAATCCTTCTGATTTTGTATTCTCTTGCAAAGAGATACAAACTCCTCAAATGTATCATTTTTATGCTTGAGGAAGAGGGTCCAAATGAAACGGGAGTAGTCATCTACAATAACGAAAGTATATTTCTTTCCTCCTACGCTAGTGGTTTGTATTGGTCCAAATAAATCAAGATGGAATAATTGCAAAGGTCTAGAAGTAGCAATAGAGTTAATGGCTTTGTGAGATACCTTTGTAAGTTTACTTCTTTGACATGCTCCACAAGTGTGTTGTTTATCGAATTTCAACTTAGGTAGATTTCTCACCAGATTCTTAGAGGAAAGTGATTTAATTATCTTAGGATTAATATGTTTCAATTTCCTGTGCCATAAGGTTACATCATCATATTTAGAAATGAGACACGCATCATGAGAATTTATACTAAATACACAAGTATAAACATTATTCTTTCTACTTCCTTCAAGAATAATATTATTGTTAGTGTCCTTGATCTCACATTTAGAGGCATTGAAATTAACAAAATAACCATTGTTATATAGTTGACTTACACTGCGTAAATTATACTTAAGATTATCAACTAAACTAACGTTGAAAATTACTATACCTCCAAATTTTATGGATTCGTTTTCAATAATTCTTCTTTTGCTATTCTCTCCAAAGGATATCCATCCTTCTTTTTGCTTCTTGAGCTCCGAAAATAACTTAGGGTTGGATGACATGTGTTTTGAGCAACCACTATCGATGTACCATTCCATGTTGCTCATATTCACCTACAAAACAAAGGCACTTAATAAAACTTTGGTCCCCATTGTATGTTGGGTCCGTCATTGTTAGTATCACACCTTTCTCTTGGTCTCCAAACCATTTGGTTATCATTTGCCTTTTGGTTTCCATACCAATTTGGGTATGATTGGGGGTTCCAAGGTCTTTGATTTTGAGGTACTCGATATGGACCTTGGTTTTTTGTTGGTCTTTGCACCTTAGGTGGATTTCTCCTGCTTTGACCATTGAAAGGTCTTCTAGGATGGTGAAACGGTTGCTTCATGTGATAGCATTCCCAAATAGTATATGCCTTCTTGTTGTAATTATTGCATACAATAGTTTGAGGGATATATGGAGTTTTCCCTTTGGGTTTGCTAAATTGAGGGTTTTTCTTTCTTAAGTAGCACTCCTCAATAGAGTGTCATTTCTTCTTACAGTAATTACAAAACTTCTTCTTTACTTTCTTACTTGCCATTTTACTTGTACTTGGCTCTTTGGCTTGATTTGAACCTTTGTTCACATCATAGCCTACTCCTTCCTTGTTGAGTGGTGCTTTGGAGGTATTTCTAAGTAAGATGTTAAGAGTCCTTTTTCTGTTACTAAGAGATTCTAAGGCTTTACACAATTTCTCTTTTTCTTCTTCCAAGATGTTAACTTGAGAAGTTAGAGTTGTGTTTTAAGATCTTTAATTGTATTTATCTCTTTCAAGAGATTCTTTTTTATAGTAGCTAGTTTCATGCTACTTTGGTAGAGGTCTTCAAAAGCTTCTTCTAATTCTAAAAAGTCCTTATCTTTATGAGATAAAGAAGTGGGGGTTACCTCATTTTGAGTTTCTTCATCTTCGATGGCCATGAGTGCCAGATTGGTTTGTTCTTCTCCTTCTTGGGATACTTCATCATCCTCTTCTTCATCACTTGAATCAAAGGAGTGTTCAGCTTTGTAGGTTTTCTTATATTTCTTTATTTTTGGACAGCCTCCTCTGTAGTATCCTAATTTTCTACATTCATAGCACACAATGTCTTTTAAAGAAGAGTCATTATTTTCTTTGAAAGTATTTTTACCTTTTTGATCCCTTGAAAATCTCTTCTTGTTGAAAGTGATTTTTCCTTTGTTCTTCAAGAATTTAGAGAATTTCTTGGACAGATAAGCAATCTCATCATCAGATAATTCTTCTTCATCATCGCTGATTTCATATGTCTTGAATGCTACAACTTTCTTCTTTGGTTCTTTAGATTCATCTTTCTTGGTATCTTGTTTGAGTTCCATCTCATGAGTTTGGAGTGATCCCAACAGCTCATCTAGACTTAGTTTATCAATGTCTTTGGATTCTTTGATTACGGTAGTCTTGGGTCTCCATTCCTTTGAGAGGGATCTCAATATTTTTTGGACATTTTCACCATTGGAGTAGACCTTCCCTAAACCTTTCAGCTTGTTCACAATGTTAGTAAACCAGGTAAACATAGCATATATGTCCTCATCATTTTTCATTTTAAATAGCTCATACTCATTTACAAGCATATCAATCTTAGATTGCTTGACTTCTGAAGTACCTTCATAGGTAACAACAAGCTTATCAAACATCTCCTTAGCGGAGTCACACATGCAAGTTCTATTGTACTCCTTTTCTCTTAGAGCACATTGAATGTAGCTTATAGCTACAAAGTTGAGTTGAATCTTTGCTTTATCAGCTTGAGTCCACTCATCTTTGGGCTTGTCTATGGTGTTTGGTCCATTTTCAATTACTTCCCATGTGTCAATGTTATTGGCACACATGAAGTTCTTGAAGTGATTCTTCCAATAGGAGAATCATTCACCTTCAAAGAAGGGTGGTTGGGTAATGTTGTATCTTTCAATCTTACAATTGACAGAGGATCCCATGGTCTTAAACTCTTAATTGGATTAAAATAAATCACGGTCTTGAGCTCCCGCTCTAATACCAAATGTGAATTCACCTGGAGGGGGGTGAATAGGTGAAGGTAGGGAATAATAAAAAGTTTATGAAAATAAAACAAATTATAAATGTAAAGACAAGCAATAAACTAAAAGTAACACAAGAGATTTATAGCGGTTCGGCCAATACTTGTCTACGTCCACTCCTCTCGCCTTAGAGAGAATTTCACTATGACAAATCTTGAGTAAGAGCAAGAGGACTCGTACAAATCTTGAGAGATGAGCAAGAGGACTCAACAATCAATCTTGATTTAATGAGCAAGAGAACTCAATCTACTCTTGATTCCGACCAAGAGAACTCAACTTACTTATAAAGTAAAAATAAATGTACTAAAGGATTAGAGTTACCTCAATCTTTAGTAATGATATGCTACCTTTGAACCTTTGAACCTTTAATGCAAATGAACAAAGGAAGCTTGTGAGAGTGAATGCCTTGAATGAGTGCTTGAATTCTCACTTGATAGTAACTTGTGTTTGAGGCTCTTAATTATGATTAGCAGTGGTGTTTAGAGCCTTAAACAAGTGGGTATTTATAGGTTAGATGGCTCAATTTAATTAGGAATCTAAATTATGATCGGATTCCAAAAGCCATAAATAATCAGGTATGCCATATTCCAATCTGGTATGCTGGATTACCTAATTTCCATATTCAACAGAGGAATAACGGTCAAATTATAACAGCTTTATATTGATCCGGTATGCTGGATAGCTATCTGGTATACCGAATCAGGGTAGTACATAGGCTAAATGAGATCCGCTATGCTGGATCACCATCCAGCGTACCCCGGAGGGCTACTGTGACAAATTTCCTGAGATTGCCATTGATCCGGTATGCCGTTTTGGGAACTGGTATACCGGATTGGGCAATTTCTGTGGAAATAGGCCAATTCCATTAAGGGGTTGGTTTGGGGGGGTTCCAAAACTAAATGGTCATATGTCTTAGGGGTTCATTTTACCTCCTAAGGACATTCTAAATGAATGTATGCATGCGTGTGTGCATTACATCATTTGTGACTTTATATTTACAAATAAAAAATTACAATGTCTTCAATTAGTCTTCAATCTTCAATCTTAACAATAGGCTCTTTGATTTAACTTCTATGTCTTTGGAATCATCTTGAGCAGTAATCTTGTACGCACTCGTGTATGCTCTCCCTCACTTGGTGCTACGCTCTCATCTAAACATCTTACACAAATGTTAGTCCAAGAGATGCTTTATTTGTTACCATCAAAACATGACTTGGAGTAAATGAGGTGTTTTCCTCAATAACTTCTGATGGATAGAAAGCTTGCAGTAATCCATTTATTTTATTTTTGTAATGAAATATCCTTCTACCCAAAAAAAAAAAAAGGTTTCCCATTGGCAAAGTAAAACTTTAAAGTAAAAAAGGCTCACATTTTACCTAGTAGTTTTTTGGGCTCACCACTTAATATATTTGTTTCCTAGGATGACATTAAACTTAGTTGTTTCAAGAATCACAGTTAACCTTTCTCACTCACACTAGACTTCTTCTGAGTTTTTACAAACTCAAACCTTGAGTTGTGTAACTTAACATAATAAGCCTCTTAATATAACAATAATGCACATACAATGCCTCTTTATAGGATAGATATATAAATGAAGTCCTCGAACCCTTTTAACTAGGGTGAATATACAAATGAAGCACAAAAGGCTTGATTCTAACCTATGAAGCCCAAGTAGATGTTTTCCACCTTTTAAGATATCAAGTCTTCATAAACTCTCAAGAGTCTTGTAGGATTCTCTGACTTGGAAAATACTCTTGAGCTATGTAGAACATCTCTATTTATATGCCAAAGTCATAGAACTAGAAATATGTTTGTTTTATGGTTGTTAGAACTTTTTCAATCAACCGCCTAACCAGCACTAGTTGTTATTTGACTGTACCAATCCAAAGGTCAAATTAGTCGGTCGAATGCTAGTTGATCGACTACTTGCAAGAAAAAAATATATGTAGGTCTCAGCCAATTTTTCAACCCCTTCAATGGTTTAATTGACTGCCCGCTTTGTTTAGCCATTTAAATGGTCAATTTTTCTCCAAAAAAGAGTGATTGACTTCCTTAGTTTTATAGGGTGATTAATTAATCCATTTTAATGCAGTTATACTTGGTTAGAACTTTATAGGATTTACTAAAATTAACAAACATTGTAAAAACTTTCTTATAAAAAAAAAGAAAGAAAAAACTTCCTATGTCCTCTGAAGTTTGATCTTGATCATTTTCTCTTTTGATGCATGTAGTTCCTTTCAAGTCATTGGCATTCGTCAATACTTGAATAATCAAGGCTTGGTGAAGCTTGCATGATGTGATCAAGTGATTCAACTACTTGGCATGGCATGTATTAGCATCTCATTACTTGATCAATTTTTTATTTTCTTGAGTTGTCTTGACTTGCTTGTTTAAATTCTTTCTATCTTTTAAGATGCTTGATGAACTTTATTTTCACTTCTGGTATGATGGTTAGACATAACTTATCAAAAATTTTAGTGCA
Source organism: Telopea speciosissima (assembly GCF_018873765.1). Lineage (NCBI taxonomy): Eukaryota > Viridiplantae > Streptophyta > Magnoliopsida > Proteales > Proteaceae > Telopea > Telopea speciosissima. The sequence goes on from NC_057926.1 coordinate 13,569,202, forward strand.
TATTTTCTTATCAATATATATCTATATAGTTGCACAAGACATAGTTTGTCATAACACTATAGAATAACAGGGACATTCGTCAATAAAATGCTTAGATTATCTTGACTATGACACAATTATTTGCCAGTAATGCCAGTACCTTAAGATAATATATCAATTTGATGATACAAGTATCTTTTAGAAGCCTCATGAACTTTTCTAGTCATTTGTTACAAAAGTAATTTTGTAATACCCCAAATTTTTAATAAAAATTTTGGTGTATAATAAGAGGTAGAGGAACCTAGAGATTTCTGCTTCGCAACTATCATACTGGATTTGAGAAGTTTGGAGTACTATAGTAGGTAGTCATGTTTATTATATTTGGAACTTGTACATATTGTAATATCTTTGTTGATTGTATACGTTATAATTCTAATCAGGAATGCTTAAATTAATATCTTATTCATTATAATATAGGCCTTATTATTTAATTAGTTTCATTCTATATTATATCCTATGGTTAAGTAGAGAGAGTACCTATGGTTTGGCAGTGTTAAGGCTTATTGACAAAGTATAGCAACTTTGCTGATTTATTTGGCTATGTTTTCATCACCGTAGGGAGGAACTCTTAAATAAGAAATGAACACCTACGAGTTAGCTTCCAAAAAAATTTTGAATCATATCAAATTGATACCAGAGTGGAAAGTTATGGCATGATCTTTAGGTGTGGTATGATAGTTAAAGATAGTAGTGGCTACACATCAGTTAGGTTCAAGAAAATTTTTGGAAACTATACACTCCATCTTGGGTTGAAGATGTCTTCGTATGAAATGTAGCCCTTCAAGTCTTTTTTCCAATACAACTAGAATCGTGTCAGTTTGAGATTGGACGAGAAAGATATGACCATTTTAGTGAGAAGAGGTCAGTCTGCAAATGACCCATGTGGAACCTTTGGTTCCAATGTCAACTAGGCTGGCTACCGGTGAGCCCGGTTTGGGTGAATAGTAATCCACGACTTGAGCTTTTAAAATGGTGTTTTTGTGCATTTTTGAGTCAAAATTTCAAACAATAAAATAAGAAAAGAAGAAAAGAGAGGAAAGAAAGAGAAGAAAGAGGAAGAACTCACCTTAGCAAGGCAAGATTCGTGGGAGGGAAGGATCCTTGAGCATGGGATGTTGAGGGGAAAGAATCACACCACCCTAAGGAATCTTTCAAGCCAATTGTTTCCAACCGTCTCAAATTGGAGAGGGGTCTAGAGGTAAATTGTCACTAAAACCCATTTGGTTTTTAAGTTAAAAAATTTGTGTTGAGTTTAATCTTTGAGGGAGCTACTAAGGTAATATTTCATCTTTTACCAAATTTGATTTGGGGAAGAATTGAAGTCAAGGAATTTTAAATAAGGGCTTAGTGGTGGAGTATGAAAAAGGTAAATATTTGAATCTTACAATGCATGATAAATCTTTTGTTCCTTTCATGTTTTATAGTCTATTTTAGATGAGTGACAACCCCATTTGATGTGTCTTTAATTTGGGTTTGAACGCCTTTCAAATTCACCAAGAACAGAGATTAAAACCCATTCAAATATGGGATTTGCTAATTAGAAACTTGATCCCAGTGCAATCCGGATGGCGTATCTCTTTCTTTTCAAACCCAAATTAAGTGATTTTGGTTTTGATACGAAGTAGATTCAATTATCTACATTTCATCTAGAAATAGGTTTTCCCCAATTCTGCTTGGATGAGGATCAACATGCCCCCAGAATCTATGGGAAGTTCCAAGCCCGACAAAGCAGCCCAGATGAACCAGTGAGCCCGGCAGAATCTGTAGGCAACTCGATTTGCAACCCCATAGAATCTATAGACATCTCGGTTGTGAAGCCCAGAACACCCCTGTCTTTTGGTTTTTGCCTATTTATAACAAGCTGGACTTAGTGGGAATGAGTTCTTTGACTCATTTGTATATTATGACATGTCTTTTGTAACTATTTGATCACAGGTGGCGAATGGGTCACAAAACCCGAATGCAAAAGTGTGTATAACCGATTTATGATCATGGAGCACTGTGAGTGTGTTTATATTAAAATTTCTCTCCAACCTGTAGGATGTTTGTAGCATTATGTGAATAAAATGAAATGATTTGAGTATGATTATGAATATATAGAATGAAAAAAAAAAATGGATATAAATTATAAGTGTGCATGATGAGTAGGATGTGAATTTACTTTGTGATCCGTGTTGTGTTAACGATAATGTTAAAGAGTATGTGTTACTATTTCTTGTTGTTTTATAAATGTGTGTGATGACATTCAAAATACTGGTGATTATGAAATCGTGATAATTGTGTACGTGTGTCATAGTTGTGTCGACAAGATTGTGCTTACTAATGTTGTAGTTATGTTTGATGATAAATGTAATATTTTGTGTTGTGGAATCATGATGTTTGTGATACATGTATTAACATAAGGTGTGACATTGGGAAAATTGTATAATGATGTGATTAATGATTTGTGAATGTGTATGTAAATGTTATAAAATGTAGAATGCATGTTGGCTATGTGGATTTCATATAGAGATACCTCAAGTGGATGAGGGGGATTGCATGAGAGATAGGGTCTATAGGCATGTACCTCACATGGACGGGGGGCATTACGTGGAGGGTAAGGATATGATTGTGTGATTACCTCACTTACAGGGAGAGATGTTTGAGACACCTCACTTAACTGGGGGATGGAGTGAAATGATAGGGATACCTCACATAGTGGAGTGAGATGATTTGGATATCTCACTTGGATGGAGGGGATTGAGTGAGATGATAGAGACACCTCACTTGGATAGGGGAAATTGCGTGAGAGATAGGGACTGTAGGCGTATAACTCACGTGAACGAGAGGATTGCGTGGAGGGTATGAATATGGCTATTGTAGCAGTAGAGGTGGTCATGACAGTTGTAAAGCATTGAGTCCATTCCACCTAATTGTTGTGGGTTTGAAAATGGATATAGGCATGCTCGATATTATTGTGAGACCATTCCACCATGAGTGTGGATATGGTGTTGATTTAGGGATTTAAAATCAATTATGATATCATTTTGGACCCATTACACCATGAGAGTAAGCATGACACTAATTTGGTTTTTGGAAATTGAGCGTGATACTATTGTGAGTCCATCTCATCTAGAGTATGAGCATGGTTTGATTAAGGGTGTAATGATAAAAGAGGAAAATGAGACTTAAATGTTGAAATGGATTTTGTTGTGATTGCATGTGTTAAAATACCACGAAATTGAATAATATTGATTGTGTTGATGATAGAACATGAATTTCAAAAAGAAAATATGTATAAGATGATTTTGCATTGTTGGGAGTAATTTGAGGTATACTTTACTCACTGGGTTATGTAGCTCACTCCTCGTGGATATGTATTTTTAGTGTATTGCAGGATCGAGAGATGAGAGGACTGTTGACCAAAGGAACCGCGAGAGATAGAAGGTGATGACTTTATACCAGTGTGGTGTAACTACCCCAACAGGGGGCAAGATGATGAAATATAAGGGTGAGTTGTATATTCTGTTATGCCATCAAGCGGGAAATTTGTATGTTTTATCTCTGTAAGGAATATGATCTATGCGCACTCTGAGCAATGGATTTGGTATCAATGATAGGATTGGTATAATTTCATTAGCTAAGAATTGTTTGAATTATATGTGTTTTTCTTTATGGCCTTACAGTCACCGTCCGTGAGGATTGCACTTTTCCTTATCCCAGGATCATGGCGCCACAATTTTCGTAAAGTCTTTCTATCAACTAGTAACATTCTTAGTCCCATACTAGGTATAATTATTCCATTGATGTCCATTTATTTAATTACCACCAAACACTAGTATTTGTTATCATCAAAACTTAATATACAATTTTATTGTGCTAACATTTAACTAGGTTGGGTCCTAAATCATATCTAATTCAATCTTAAAACTAGTCTAGAACACAAAATGCTCATGCTAAAATATGATTCAAGATTATAGATAGGATTAATGATGATGTGGGAGAAAACTGTGGGGAGATATTGGCTGTCCATTAGATGGACCTATAACCAAAAGGATGAGCACAAGAGAGGATCGAAGATGACTCTAGTGGATCCTTCGATGCCTAAGTTAGTTCTCAGAGCAATCAGTCAAAGGTGAAAGACGCAGAGTGAGTGAGAGAGTAAGAGAGTTCAAGATTGGGATCCTTTTACTTGAGGCCCTTGCTCCTTATTTATAGAGAGATTAGAGGATTGATTTGACCTGGCGTGATGGTGGAGCACTCGAGCGTATCGACATGGGCAGAGTTGTCTTGGTCACATCAACATTAAATGCCGCCATATCCAACTGTATTTTAGCCCCCTTACATAGAGACGGGACGTATACAGGATGTGAAAGGGATGTATTCGCCCTCAAGCCTTCAACAATAAATGCACTTGGTTGTCCCATCCTTGCTTTATCGTAGGTGTAGGTCTGTGTCCACTGGGGAGGTAGCTCCGTAGGCTCTAGAAATGAGGTTATGACATCATGATTTGCATTGGACTTTGCCACATGTCGGTCATCCATAGATTGGATTATTCTTAGTATATTAGATGACAAATAGCAAAATTTAATCTAGAATCTATAGATCAAAATATATATAGCACATATGCTTTCTGCTTCAACCTTTTCATAAATAATAATTTAATAGTTGATATATTCAGCATGGAAGAGGGTTTCCTACACTACTTGAGTGCAGTTTAGGGTGCATAAAGGAACCCTCTTTGGAATCTGAAAAAAAAATAGTCGAAGCATTTATGACATATCGCCCCCTCACATGAATAGTAATACGTGAGAGGGTGTGTAATTTCATTTTTTAGCTGACATTGCTCAAAATCTTTTCCCGTTCAACATTATCATATTATGTAATAAAATGTATACAATTTGTTTGCTATTTTTTATCAACTTAGTGCAAATAAAAGTTCCTTTGTTACTTTATCCCTTTGTCAAGTAATTCATGCAATTATTGTTGAATGTTTTATGTTAATAGAACTTAAGAGCACCTCGTATATGAGTTCATGTTTTCAACTCTCAAATCTCATTCTCTTGACCCAAATAAATGAAAACGGAAAGAATCCGATAAGATAGCTTGTCAATAAGAATTATGGGTTGGATAAGCTAATGTCAATTAAAAACAACATTAATTTGATGCATTAATCCAACCTAACACAATATTTTTTTCAAAGTCATATAGGCGGGGGTGTGAAAAATCCTTAAACATGAACAACTACCACCATTAAATTTTCAGATAACCCTTAACCATAAATTATTAATGTTGAAAAAGGAATTTGATTATGAATCAGATCCCGATTTCCACTAAGAAAACTTAAGGGTATTTGGTAATTAACCCATCACTTAGTATTAGGATTTTGCATTATATTTATATATTGTGTGAAAACCCTAGTACACACTCTCATAATATTATTGAGGTTTTTCATCTTCTGTAGTTTTCTTCACTACTAGTCTATGATTAGGGTTTTGGCTAAAACCCAATTGATTGTGGAGGAGCTTGCATTCAAGGGAACGTAAAGTTGTACGTGTATGTGAGACTCATTGAGAAAAGGATAAGATCACGTGGAGGCTTTCTGCTTGTAAGTTTCAGATAACGATCAAAACCCTAAGTTTCATTTGGAGTTTTGAATGGTTTATCCCATCGGTTTCAATGATTCCAATTTGCTTCTGTCGAATCCTACCTACGATTCTAATCGTGGTATCAGAGCCTCGCTTCCGTATGGGAAAGTATTCAATGTGTTCATACCATATTGTGCATGATCGTTTCGCCTTTGATTCTAATTAAAAAAAACATATTCCCCTGCAAAGCCTTTAGCCGCGCATGCTTTGGCATGCAAAACCCTTGTGGGGGGGGTTTACATGCGCATGACGTTTGCCCGTTTATGGTATTGATCATTGCTACTGGTTTTTCTTTTTATTTAGTTAAAAAATTGATAATAATAAGTTTAATTATGACACTTTATCATCTTCAATGTATGAAACTGTTTGTTTTTTAAAGAAAGGAGTTGTTTTTGTTCTCTGTGAACCTTTAAAAAAAAGCAATCACGATATTAATTGCAATCATGTCATAATGATGCAATCAATATCTTAATGATCAGTCCATTTTTATTATTACCTGATTGCAATCAAAGTTTCAATTTAGCCAGCCATGGCACTCTCGACATTAAGACCTAACCTGCCCTTGCGGCAAGCAATTGGTACCTCGCTCACTAGATGAATCTGACAGCCCTTATGGCATGGTGCTTCCTTGATGATCGGTTAGCCGTGGTCGGTTGCAGCTGGCTTTGGCCGGCAACAGTCAATCATGGTAAGGTCGATTTTTGTTTTAAAAAAAAAAAGGTTTTGTAGAAAGAAAATGATTTTTCTTTTTCGAGAAAATGGGTGAAGGGATTCTTTCTCTTCACCCACATTCTCCATTATTGAAATGAGCCCTCTAATTTAAAGATGTTTTTGTATGGACTCATATGGTATTTTAAATTAGACTTGGATTTTTATTTTTTTTGGATGTACATTGGATGTATATGGACCTTTTTGACATGAGATGTCATGCAATACTAAGAGTTAGTGTGAGACTGTGTTTTTTTTTTTTCACATAAATTGGAATTAAAATTGAAAGGATCATATACACTATGATGATTATGGTTATGGGATTTAAAAAATATAATCATGAGATGCATTATGTGAATGGTGAATGTTATGGCATGCATGTGATGATATTTGTAATTTTCTCCTTTTATTCTTTCTCCTCTTTCTCTCTTTATGTAAAGGTTGTAACTCCCCTCAGGTAGTCCAATTGGTGGACTGGTTTCTTGAGTTTTATTTATTTAAAGAGAATTTAATAAATATGATTAGATTTTAATTTTATTTGATCGCGATCGTGGATCGGTGCCTGTTCAATGGTGCTGATCGAGAGAATATTGGAGGATATGATTAATTTCTTGAAGAGTTCAAGACTCCTTGTTTTAAATTATTTCCCTATAATAGCTATGGAGGATGTAATTTAATTGCATTTGTATTTGCATTATCACATTAATAATGTCGTATAGGGGTGACATTTGAGGCTATAATTACTCCTACCCATCGTAGAGTCAAAGTGAATTCACATTGGATGCAAACACATGTTGATTGTAGATGTAATCCCATAACCACTAGTTCCTTTTATTTTCATGTAATGGATGGATAAATGACCACATTATGGTGATGATTTTATGTGTTCCCATTTTCCTTTTATTTAAAGTAAGTGTGATATGAGAAACCCTAACTTATGGGTTTCCCATGGCCTCCCTTAGTCGGTGGGTGTAGAAATCATATTAACCTACTCTTATAGATGCCGATAAAATAATACTTCAGTAGTTTAATGGATGATCTGCATTCATCTCCTGTGTGATAGATAGAGGATATGGTCAATGGGAGATGGATGCTCTGCGATAGTGGGCATTAAACCTACGATGCTATGATTCACTCCGATACAAAGGGTATACACTTGACTTGAGTGTGTGTTAACTGATAGGAATGGACATGACACTCAAGTGGCTAAAAATCATTAGAAGTCTACATGATAGACAGAATAGTCCACTTAACCAACATGTATGTGATGAACTCCAATAGACTAAGTCATATGCATAAGGGTTGTTTTGTTCGAATGCGCACCTCAAAGCTTAGAGGGAAGTTTAAGGAGTGAGTGACCATTAATGCCCCTTCCTTTCAATGGTTTTAGATCATGCTAATTTGTTGTTTTGTACATCGTGTAGATTTGCTACAATGTCTTCCCAAACCAACTATGCTAACCTTATCAAAGACCACACTTTAACTGACACAATTTATGTTGATTGGAGGAGGAACATTAAGTTGTTCCTGAATGCAGAAGGTCTGATGTCTCTCCTAGAGCAAGCTGAGCCTGAAAACCCAAAAGATAAGAACTCTAAACTTGTCAAAGCCTATGAATTGTTCTGCTAGAACAATTCTAAGGCCAAGCTTCTTGTTTTGAGTTCTATTAATAAGACCATTGCTGATTCTGTCAAGGATCTTGACTTGACAAAGGATATGATGGAGGAGCTGAAAGAGTTGTACGGTAGGCAGAATAAACATGCCCACCATAAGCTAGTCTCGCTTTCTCCACAGTACAAAGTTGGCCCCGAGGACTCTAGTAATTAACTATGTCATGAAGTTGAGGAATTTTTTCCAGGAACTGGAGACTCTAGGAACAACTCACCAGTTGAAATATAAAAATTGATGTTATACTTGACTCTCTTCCTCGAGATATCTACGGGTCTTTTGTTATCAATTTTAATATGAATAGAATCTCTGTAGAACTTCCTGAGCTTAGAAATATATTGGAAGAAGTTGAGGCAACATCAAAGAAAAGCAAAGATGAGGTCTAAATAATAGAACAAAAGCCTTCTTCTTCTAAGCTCATGGGTAAGAAGAAGAAGAAGAAGACCAACATAGGTAAGACCCCTAAGGTAGAATCCAAGGGAATTCAGAAGAGCAAGAAAACTAAAAAAGGTCCTTGCTTTTATTGCAAAAAGGAGGGACATTGGAAAAGGAACTGTCATAATTTTCTGGCATCTCTGAAAAAGAAGCCGAAAGAAGGTATTTTTAAAACTTTTGTCGTTTATGAGTGTAATTTCTCACAAGAACCATTTAACACTTGGTAGGTGCACTATGGATCTACCACCCACATTTACAATATGTTGCAAGGATTTAAGCTGACAAGAAAGTTGAGTAAGGACGAGGTTCGTCTCAGAATGGGTAACAAGGCTGAGGCCATTGTAGAGGCCATTTGAGATTTTTATTTATATTTTGATAATACTTTTTTTGGTTTTGAGAGATTGTTTTTATGTTCCTAGTTTTAAGAGGAACATTATTTTTGTTTCGAAACTAGTTTTGGATGGATATACTTTTCAGTTTGGAACTAAGTTATTTATTCGGTTGAATGGTTCATATGTCACTATTGGCTTCCTTAATAATTGATTATATCTCATGAAACTGGTTCTTAATGTAAATAAAATCTACAATATTACTACTAAAAGAAAATCAGCCCAAGACAATTCAACTTATCTTTGGCACTTGAGATTAGGTCATATTGGAATACATAGGATAAACAGATTGGTAAAGGACGGTCCTTTAGATAGTCTAAAGGTAGAGCCTTACCCAACATGTGAATCATGCCTGCAAGGAAAAATGACCAAGAAGCCCTTTTCCAATAAGGGCAAGAGGGCTAAAGAATTGTGAGAATTGATACATTCAGATGTATATGGACCTATTAACGTTCAAGCGAGGTATGGCTTCGAGTATTTCTTAACCTTCACTAATGATTACTCCCAATATGGATACATATACCTAATGCATCATAAATCAAAAACCTTTGAAAAGTTCAAAAAATTCCAAGCTGGGGTTGTAAAGCAATTGGGTAAGTGTCTCAAGTGCCTCAGATGAGATCGATGAGGAGAGTACTTATCAAATGAGTTCAGGGACTATCTGAAAGATGTTGGGATTATATCTCATTTGACGGCCCTAAGAACACCTCAACAGAACGGTGTTTCAAAGAGACGAAACCAAGCCCTATTGGATATGGTCCGATCTATGTTGAGTTATTCAGAATTACCTTTATCGTTTTGGGGTTTCACCTTGGAGACTATAATCTATACATTGAATAGAGTGCCAACAAAATCTATACCCGAAACACCCTTTGAGTTGTGGTATGGGCACAAGCCCAATTTATAATATATTAGGGTATGGGGCTACATTGTACATTATGTAAGCAGCAGATAGACAAGTTAGAATCTGGTTCCGATAGATGCTATTTTCTTCGATACCCTAAAATTACTATTAGATATTACTTTTATGACCCTGTTGGACAGAAGGTTATAGTAAGTAAACACACGACATTCTTTGAAAATGATATGATTTCTTGTAAATTTGATCCAGTAATCATTAAAGAAGTAACTAATGACCAAGAATCTTCTGCACCTGTAGTACCTTCAATCAACATACCCACTGAAGAACAACAACCTCAAGAGCCTCAACGCAGTGGGAGGTCAATTGGGCCTCCAACTCGTTTGAATCTTATAACTGAAGAATATCAAAAAGTGGAAGAGTTCCACATGGTGTCTAATGCTTCGGACACAAATCCCTAGACTTACTTTGAGGCTTGGAAAGATGTTGATTCTACAAAATGGTTGGAAGCGATGTGCTCTGAAATGGACTCCAAGAACTCCAACCATGTCTGGACTCTTAAGGATCTACCTCAAGGCATAAAGTTCATTGGATGGAAAGGGATCTTCAAGAGGAAGAAGTGTGCATGGAAAAGTGGAATGTTTCAAAGCAAGACTGGTAGCAAAGGGATACACTCAAAAAGAGGGTATTGATTACGATGAAACCTTCTCACCAGTGACGATGATTAAATCCATCAGAATTCTTTTATCAATCGATGCACACTATGATTATGAGATATGGTAAATGGATGTATAGACCTCTTTCCTTAATGGACATTTAGATGATGTCATATACATAGATCAGCCAGAAGGTTTTTCTTCCCCAGTAGAAGAAAACAAGGTGTGCAGATTTTTTAGGTCCATTTATGGACTAAAACAGGCTTCCAGGAGTTGGAACATTTGGTTTGATCAAACTGTTAAAGAGTTTGAGTTTGAACAAAACATCGATGAGCCATACATTTACAATAAAATCAGTGGGAATGGTATGTGTTTCCTTGTCCTCTATGTGGATGATATATTGCTTATTGGGAATGATGTGGGACTATTTTCATCTATGAAGATGTAGTTATCCAAGACATTCTCAATGAAAGATCTAGGTGAAGCTAGTTACATCCTAGGGATAAAGCTTATGAGAGATCGCAAGAATAGGATGTTAGACTTATCACAGTCCATTTATATTGATAAAATGCTAAATAGGTTCAACAAGCAAGATTCTAAGAGAGAAAATGTTCCTCTCACACATGGAATCAGTCTTTCTAATTCACAGTATCCTCAATCTGTTGAGGATATTGAGGTTATGAAGAGAATCCCTTATGCTTCTACTATAGGGAGTCTCATGTATGTCATGTTGTGCATCAGGCCAGACATTTGCCATGAGGTAGGGATTGCGATCCATTATCAATCCAATCCAGGACAAGAGCATTGGACTACTGTCAAAGGGATCCTTAAGTATTTAAGGAGGATCAAGGATTACTTCCTAGTTTATGGTTGTGATCAGTTATTAGTTATGGGTTATACAGACTCAGATTTTCAGACGGACAAAGATGACAAGAAATGTACATCAGGAATGGTCTTTATGATGGGTGGTAGAATCATAATTTGGAGGAGTACCAAACAAAAGTCAACAGCTGACTCCACAACTGAAGCTGAACACTTGGCAACTAATAAGGAAGCTAAAGAAGGTGTTTGGCTTAAAAAATTCTTGATAGACCTAGGAGTCATTCCTGAACTAGTTGAGCATCCCATTGCATTGTTATGTGATAACATGGGAGCTATAGCCCAAGCAAAGAAATCTAGAGCTCATCAGAGGAACAAGCACATAGAGTGGAAGTATCACTTGATTCGTGAGATCATACAGTGTGGTGATATGGCCATAGCTAAGGTTGACTTTACAAATAATATTTCTAATCTCTTGACAAAGGGTTTCTATCACGCCCCTATCCCGATGTAAGATATTTTGCCACATAGGGGGTATGACTGGGACAATCACACATCATCCCAACACCTACCAGGATCGCAGATATAGTGTCCCAAACCACAGTCCACCCTGTCATCACATTATGACGACAGAAAGGAACATACCAATTGGAAACAATCGTTCCAAATCACAGAGTTAGCGGAAGCAAAATTAAATTAAAATATGTGAAATTATAGAGCATCGGTTCTCTAATGATAACATATAGTACAATAAGAATGTTCGTAACCATTCAATTTATCCTAATAAATAAACATGCAGTTTATACATGATTATGGGAAGGGTACAAAGAGTAAATAATAAATAATCGCCCCATGGGCCTCACTCTCGGGTGTATATCTACATCCAAGTCACAATCAACAGCTCCACTTGATTCGCATCCAACGGTGCTCATCAAGGGATTATCTGCATATAAACGAAAAAGTGGTTGTACAACGGGATTAGCTACACTAACTAGTGAGAGAGCAAAGGGGAATGCACATACATCACACAATCAATTATCAAGCAGAATGATGCATGCTAATGTTAGATTCATTTTTCACCTAGCACATAATTCTATCGGTCAAGTATATGCTACTGTGATAACTCGGAAGACACTACGGGTCACTTATCCTATCGCCCCAGTGAAACCTCAATTATCACGAAGCGACCTGCGCCGGTAGAAGCCATCAGGACCATCCAGTGGCAAACCCCGATAGCCATTACTACCCCTGTCCTGGCCTCTCCCACCTCCATAGACCACAGGTGCGCAGACTATCCAACACATAAACCCCTATTGGCAAGGGTCGTAGCATAAGGGAACAAACATCCTAGCCGCAGATATACTATATGCAAATCCTATCGTCCCGAGAGGTATTCCGAGTGCATCAACGTCCCATTCCATCTAGTACCTGGGTACCAGCATGACACAGTACATACAGATCAGGATGGCATAAAACAGTTTTCATAATTAAATAAATTGAGACTCCGGTACCGACAAACCCGGCACCATAGCCGAATACAATGGTGAGTATACTATCACATTCATAACAATTCACATCTCAGATAATCAATGCAATGCGCATAATATTACTTATAAATATACAATAGCATGCTTAATATTACTAATTATATAATAAGCAAAGCTAACAAAGTCACCCAGAACCCACTCACCTAACACGGGTGTAGTCCGGCGTGAATGGCATGAATCTCCCCGGGCATCGGGTGTCATCCGGCGTGGTTCACATGAATCTCACCGGTGCACTAGCCTAAACATACAAAAGAAATCATTAAAATATGTATAAAAGGGTCCCATGCTAGGCCCCTAAGGTTAAAATCAAGTTTTAATCAAGACTGCACGAGAGGACTCATGGGCGATCTCGGAAGCAGACCCACGAGCGGAACTTCTTAGTTGAATTCAATCGTTGATCCATTCGACACCTAAGGGTGCGTTTGGTTGCGTAAATCAACAGAATAGTATTTTGTTGGACCATAATTCTAAATTAATAAAACCGTTTGGTTGCCTAATTCCAATGGATTATAAGAGTTGCATGATTCTGATTTTTACACTAAACATGATCCATATCTGAGTTTACCTTTTTAGGTGAACTCAGATATGAATTACAAATTCTAGTATTAATATAAATAGCATCATCCAACATTGAATGATAGCTTCTTGCCCTAAATCAAAAAACAATTCATGAATCGCGACCTCTCTCTCGACTCTCTCACGACCTAGGAAACAACGATTGTTCATCCATGGCTTGAACCTGCGTTCTCTCTCTCTCTCGGACTCTCTCGCTTCCTCTCTACTCTCTTTCACAAACTCAAAACCTATCTTCCTCCAACCTCCATCGCCTCACGAACAAAGCTCCAACGAACTCGAACCTTGTGTCTGCAAGTCCCAAGCTCACACTCTCCTTCGTGATAGTTGTCCAAGGAAAAGCTCCTCCATTGCTGTAGACGGTCCAACCTGCTTCTCCGAACGATGCTCCTCCATCGCTTCTCCAAGGAACACATTCATCCTAGGTATGCTATATCGCCCTCTTTGCCTCCCTCATTCTTTCTATGACTGATACATCCATCTCTTCCATCTCTGTTTCGAACCCCAAACCCTCAAATCCCTAGTTTTTGTGAAGTTTGTTATTTGTTTTATGTTGAACCCTAAATTGAGGATTTTTATATGCCCAAACCCTGAAATCCTCAATTTTTTTATGTTGAACCCCAAACACAGTCAAATTTATATACGCTCAAACACCAAGGAATCTATAATAGGGAATGAACTAAATACTTTCTATTCTGGTTGCTTGCATGAACCTTTCTGTTTTATATGTTGATTTTACTCTTGTCCTACGCTTGACTTTGTTTCTCAATAGGGTCTCTTTGATGGGTTTTATTTCTAAACTGAAATTTGCAGCTTTAAGATATGAAATTATATTTGATCCAGTAGTTTCTTTTTTGTTATCTTGTTTGAGTGAATTTTATCAAATACAGAGACCGATGGATAGGTTTTAGGTCTATTGTGTGATTGCTGCTTGTGTATTTTAATTCAAAACACATGGGCAGCAGCTTATGCTTGTATGTAATTTTTATTTTGTGATTGATGTGTTAAACTCTCATTGTTTCGTCAGCAGCTCCTACTAACCCCAAATACCTTTCTTGTTAGGACGTACCCTGCATTAAGAGCTTGTTCCTGTTCATGCTAGTATTGTTTTCTTTTTAGGAATTTACGTACATTGTCCTCTTTGGGCTTGATGGAAGAAATGCTTCATGCATGTTGTAGTAATTATGGCATTAGAGCCTTGTGATACGGTGATGAAACCTATTTTAGCTATGCCAACAGAGCAGAGCAGTTTGGTCCTCATACTCTGTGATATCTATTTTCTGTTGTTCATCCTGTGCTTCTCTCTCTCTCTCTCTCTCTTTCTTCTTTCTTGCTGTCCTTTAATTCTAGTTTGTGTACTACTTCCTACTGGCTGGCTGATGTTGGGAGTTGTTCCTGGCTGGAAAGCTGGTGAATGGCCTTTATGTATAGATCATGAAAATGATGGAAAAGAACCCTTTGGTAGTTGAAAATTAGCATTTACCAGAATTCAGTATGTTGAAGCAAATCAGATCTGATGAACAACTGCAGAACTGAAAAGATCTTTCCAGTCCATACCAGGTGAAAGATGGCTCCAGTTTAGTCCTCTTCACTTGATCAAATCCAATCAGTGGCTGCAGTAGGAGGAGAGAGACACGCCAGTATAGTACCAATGATTGAGTAATTGTAAGCTTATTAGGGGCTGATTGGTCCCTTCTTTTGGCTTTATGGTGAGTTTATTTGCAATTGTTTATTTTTATCTGTTAAGTCTAATATGTCCGTCCACATAATATGTCGTCCCGTTTATTTGGTTGGCAGCATCAATCCTTTGGTTCAACAAATTCTTAGGCATCCAATCAATTATCAGGAAAATAAGTTTGGATCCCTTGTGTCTCTATTTTATGGGGTTTGCAATGCCAAGGGATCTAATATGATGTATTGGTATTGATATCTGTGCTGTTCTATTTTTATTGATCTGCCTCTCAACTATCAACTTTCAGTGGTTCCTGATTCATAAGATGTGTATATTGATGTTCTTGGATCTCCTAAGGTGCTTTTGATTCCATTTGCTCACTTTTGGGTTGCAAAGTAATATGTTCTTTGATTTCTACATACTCTAGCAAGCTCTATCTGATAGCAAGTCAAATTGCTCACAAATCATTTCACACTGTTCGTTATCCATTGCTGATTGTTATGTTGTAGTAGATGAACTTGCACTGGTATGATTGTAGCATGGTTATGTAGGACCCTGTGGATATTTTGCTGCTGTTCTTATTTATATTTGTTTATAAACTTGATGGATTTGAGGCATATTATGATTTTCTTTTAAGGTAAAAGCCTAATTCATTAAGGACAAAGAGCAGGCCCAGGCCCAGGCCAAGGCCAAGGCCAATTACATCATCTCTCACAAGGAAGATGAGAATGTGGGGGAGAAGGTGCCTCTTAGTGCAGAACCAAACAGAAAATTAAATTAAATAAAAAGAATGATCAGGAGAAGGTGATGGTATTGAGTATGGTTGGACAATTAGATAATAAGGAAGAACAGCAGAAAATAAATGATGTTGGATCTGTGGGTTGGCTTCAAATGTTTTTTTTTCTTTTGTTCAATTGCTATATGTTTTTGTGACATGGTTTATGTAGGTAGGTGAGTCTTTAGCTCAAAAGGAAGAGCACCTGGGTTTGTTCCCAGGAGATGATGGTTCGACTCCATCATGACTCTCATGTAGCAATAGCTTCTTATTTAATTTCTTATCTTGAAGTGAACTGATTACCCATCAAAAAAGGGTGAGGCTTGGGGAATCTGAACTTTTGTTTTACTTAAATGAAAGCTATTAAGTCATTGAGTCATACCCTCTATGTTGTCATACCTGAGCACACCCTCACCCCCACCCCTTGCTACCCCTACACCTAAACACAACACTGACACAGTCACTCTCACCCTTTGCTACCCCTACACCTAAACACAACACTCGACACGCTACTCTCACCCCTTGCTACCCCTACACCGAGCACACACTCACCCCCACCCCTTGTCGCCCTACACCTAAGCTCACACTCACACATAGCAATGGCATATTAATAATTTTAGGTTATATAAGGTTGGTTGGTAATTGGATTTAATTAATTATTTGAGAACATTAATATGGTAATCGTATTTTTTTTGTTAATGTGTCTTATACTTTTAAATGTAAGGTTTAGTATTTAGGTAGATTCAGGGTAAATCCAAATGACAGACTCGGGTAACCAAAGCTTTTTCGAGATAGATTCAGAGTGAATCCAACTCGATGACTGTGGTAACCAAACAGCTTTTTCAGAAGAATCACATCGCAGAATCATGATAACCAAACAGCTTTATTTTCTAGAATTACGATTCAACAGACGGTAACTCAAGTGGATGACCATCCACAATCGACCACATCCAAAAGATTTACGCAACCAAACGCACCCTAAGGAAATCATAAAAGGGAGCGGATCCACGGGCGGATGTGCTTCTTGGGTCCGCCCCTCACATCCGTTCGATTTCCTGAGACAAACCCTAGAGAAACAGGCCCCGGGCGGAGGCAAACAAAGTGAATCCGTGCCGTCACCCGCTCAGGCCAATTCGCAGGGTTTATACTGGGGTAGACTGACGGGTGGTACCACGATAGATGGATCTGGTCGTTCGTCCGTCGGTAGTCTCTTCTGAGATTTCAAAGAGCTGCAGCTTCAAGTTGGAGCTCCTTAGCACCTCAGGGTCATGGAGGGGGTGTTTAAACCTTCCTAGGGTCACTAGATCCTAAACTCACCTCATGGATCCAAGATCCAACAAGGTTTGGTCTCAATTGGGGTCCAAGGGTTGGGTTTCAAGTTCAAACCAAGGATTCAACAGCCATAGCTACAAATGTAGCACCAAGGGGTTCAAACCAGACCTAGGTCAGCTCTATTAGAGCTCCATCTAGCAACTGAGCTCCACCTTGATAGGGTGTCAATAATGCCCGATCGGCCCGAACCCGCCCGAACCCGCCCCGAGCCTCGGCCCGGACCCGACTCGATTTCCCAACCCGAAGGGCGGGTTAGGGTTGAGTTTTGGCGACTCGGCAGGGTCGGGTCGGGTCGGGTTAAGACCTCGGCTTAGCCCCGCCCGGCCTGAACCCGACCCGATTTAATTATAAACATTTATATATATGAAAATACCAAAATGCCCACAAAATACCCTAATCCCATATTCCCTATTTCCCTTGTCGTTTTCACTTTTCACCCTTCATTCCTCATCCACGAGAAAGTGAGAAATCGAGAAAGCCGCCGCTCAACTAGCCTTCTTCTTCCTCGGTTCCTCCTTCCGCATTTGCATCAAGGTAGTTTAGGAGTACTCACTCAAGAGTTGAACTTTGCATCACTCAAAAAATTTTTGATTCTCATAAGCATCTTTATTTTGTTTTGTTTTGTTTTATGTAGGCGAGAAAATCACAAAACTTGCGTAAACCGAATCGCCTAATCCGAAACTCATACTTCTTCAAGCTCCGAACCTCGACTAGCCTTCTTCTTCACTCACGAGGTACGCTCGCTCCCTCCCCTTCTCTATCTCGCTTCATCCTTCAGGTAATAATTAAACAACAAAGAGAAGAAGGGTTCATAAGCTACCGTAATTAAAATTTAGGGCTTTCTCTCTCTCTCTCTCTCTCTCTCTCTCTCTCTCTCTCTCTCTCTCTCTCGCTCACCCCACACGGCATACGAGAAAGTTGAAAAAAAAATTAATACAGAGAAGGGGAATTGAAGTGTGAAATGGGGCTAGACCTTGAAATCCTTTTAGGGCTCGCGACCTTCCGAGCACAAGCCTCACAATACATATCAACTTTGAGAACGATCTCCCGAGGCTCTTTAGCTTTCTTCTCCTCTTCTTTCTTTTCTTCTTCTTTCTTCTTCTTCTCTTCTCGTGCCTCTTACCTCTTTCTTCTCCTCTTCTTTTTTCCTTCTTCTTTGTTCTCCCGCCATAATGTTAGAGTAAAAATACCTTCTAGATCCGCCCTTCAATTCTCTAATTACCAACTACATTCAAAACCCAAACAAAAATTATATTCCAGATATCAATAGTGACAAGAAATTTCGCTTTAAACTAGTGTAATATACTTACTTCACCCATCCGTACCCGGATAGTGAGCAACAAACGTGCTTAAGACTATTTGCTACCAAATAATTTCTTTGGTGCAAACCGCAAAGTTGCAGAGCACTACTTAGAAATGCAAAAACCAAAAAACCCTTCTTAGATGAGTTGATTAATCAGTGGCTTGCCCGACCCTATCGGGGTTGGGTCGGGCCAAAGCCGGGTCGAGAAAACCCGGCGTGGTCGGGTCGGGTTGAGGGTTTCTTGACCCCGCCAGGGTTGGGTCGTGGTTGGGTTTAGGTTAAGACCTCTAGGGTCGTGGTCGGTTTGGCAGCTCGGCCCAACCCGACCCATTGACACCCCTACACCTTGAGTCCCAAATGGAACTCTAGGTCAGTCCAAGCTCAAGGAATCTACCAAAACAAAAGGGAAAAGGAGGAGAATCAGTTTTAGGTCTTACCTTAGTGAGATCCTCCCATGGAGAAGTGGAGTCTAAGGCTAGGTGAGCCCCCTTGGCCTCTTCCCTTCCTTTCCATCCCCTTCCCCTTCTTCTTCTCCCTTCGTTCGGACAGCAAGAGAAGGAGATGTGGGGCAGCCAGCCATTTTGGCATAACTCCCATCTTCTTCCCTTCCCCTCTCATTCCTCTGCCACCTCTACTTCTTCCCTTTCCTTCCTCCTCCTCCTTCTTCTCTTGTCTCTTCTCCTCCACGATTTAGTTTTGGGGGGGGGGAGAGATAAGGGAATAAAGGGAATTCCTTTATCTTTAAGGGGTTAGAAGGGTCCTTAGGATGTGTTTGGTTAGGGATCTTAGAATGTAGTTTAGCCCTTAGGCTAAAAATGAGTTTTGGGTTAGGTCTTAGGCCATGTTTGGTCCAAGTCATGGCCCTTAGGTCCATTTGGTTAAGTAAGGTCTGTTTAGTCTAGGCTAGGGTGTATAAAACCCATTATTCACCTAAGTTAAGCCTTGTGGGCCCATTTTCATGGTCCAACTAACCATCCAATGGCAAGGGTAGGGATCCATCTAGCCCAAGGGTCCAATTAGGGTGTCCGGGACACAGGGATGTGGGCCCCATAGGAAAATAAACCAAAAAGGCTGATGATAGCACGGGCGGATCATCGAGTGGATTCAGTAAGAGTGAGTCTGTTCATGACTCCAGTGCTGCTGTCAAGGCCCAAACTTCAAGGAAAGTTGCAGGGCTTTGGCCCACACTTCCAAAACTTCAAAGGGATTCTTTTTATGGTAATTTAAGCTCAAGGCCATTAGTGTTGACCATGGCCATAAGGCATTACTAGTTGGATAAGGTCTAGATTGCCCCGGGGAATAAGGGCATATTTAGAGTGCGGGTGTAACAATTTCTCACCTATTATATTTGAGAAACATGTTAAGAACATGGGCATTAGGTTTATGGGAGATTGGGTTTGATGTACAAACTTGATTATTTAAATTAAAGTATTTAATTTATTTTGATTGGCATGATCATATATTGAGCTCAGTGTGTCCTTTGGTTTGTTTACCACTAGGGACGATATTGGACACCCTGTCTTATATGGTGGTCACACTATGTGTTCTTAGGAATGTTGATTCCAAGACACAACACATACAATGTGTACATTGAACCGGATCACTCGAGAATTTCACATGTGGTGATACTATTAGTTTGAAAGGAAAATGAAATTCTCTTAAGTAGTTCATAATTAGTCCCTAGACCTGAAGGGTCCTCATTGATGCAGTCACACACTATGCGTTTTGGTGTACCAAAGGTTGATGTCTCTTTGACTATATATGTTATACCCTCACCCAGAATCCTAATTAATTATCCTTTTCTTCCTCGTGATGTGTAGATACCGCTGCCCAGTATGCTGGTGAGTTATTTACGATGGTTTTCAATCCTAGCTACAAGGTCATCGATTTTAACACGGGTTTGCCTGTCAAAGAAAGGTTCCTTAATCGAGAATGGGGGAGATTCATCGATGATGACTTCGTCGACTTCCTCCTAGTATAAGCCCTAAGAGTGAGGCATACTGGAAGGCACACCTTGTGTCGTGCCATATCGACACTTCATTCGCTAATGAGGTCTGCATCGCTGTTGGGAAACTCTCGGGATCACGGGGTACACACCGTGATGGACGAAGGGTAAGTTACTGACCCTATCTATTGCTAGTATTACCCTCTTTAGGTCCTTGAAGTGCAGGCCAAAGCCCAGGACTTTTTTTAGATTGTTAATGCCATGTTCCTACCTCGGGTAGGTTAGTGTTCACCTGAGTGCATGAGCCTTTAGAATTGAATTCTTCTATTTTAAGTTGCCGTCATGGATTGAATTCTTCTATTTTGGCAGATTGACCCATGTTCAGTTAAAATGACATAACTCCACCATCTGAACCTCGTTTGCCTTGATTCTTGATTTTTTAGAAAGTAGCCTCATGGGACTTCATTTTGTTAGAAGAAATCATTCTCTAATTCTCCCTCCTAGTGAACTGAAATTCCACTTCAAGCCCAAACTTTTCTGTTGTTGCTGTCTCTAGTCGATCCACACTGGTCGATCTGGATCAACCAGTCCGATCAACCAATGCTGTTGTACTGGGTAATTTGCATCCCTAAGGTGTGGGGCCTGATATCCGATATTGGGGAACTTTTCCCCATATCGCAAATGTATGTTAGAAGTATACCCCCCGACCGAAGGGTTGAATAGGACCCGTGTATTGGCCTGTGTACACAAGTATCTGGCAACTAATCAATTTTGGCCAAATGGGGCCATAGCCAAACAGACCCTAAGTTCCCTCTATATAAAACCAACCGTTATTTCTGAAACTCATTTCTTTAACCAAAAGAAATCGTTAAGAGAAGAGGAGAAGGAGAGAAAGAGAAGAGGAAAAGAAGGAGGACCTTAAATCCAATCGTTGAGCCTAGCAACCTTAAGGTATCGATCTCCAGCTCTGTTTCCTTGACCTTTGTGCTGTTCTTAGCCCCTACTTATAGCCAACTTCATGGCCTTGATATGCACTCATGAGCCATTATGTATATATATATATGAGATTCCTTGGATTTCTTGCTTAGATGCTAGGAATTCTTACATGCATGGGAAGATCTGCCCCTCTACACCCCATCTCTGTTTTCCTCTGAACTTAGATTACTTTGGTAATCATTCTAGCTTAGGAATAGCAAGTAGCCATGCCATATAGTAAGTTTGATGCATGGATTAAAGGTGTAGGTCATGCCTACCTTGATTTGCATGATAAATCCTTAACCTAAAGCTTGATTCTGTTTTGTTATGTAGAAATTCAAACCCTTCTATGAATGGTTCTATAGATTCCTATGTTTGCAAATCATGCATGTTTGCTATGTGAGCCATAGATCCCAAACCCCTATTCATGTTCAATTTTTCCATTAGATTATGAAATTTGTCATAAAAGTTACTCACCTGTACTTCATGATCATAAATCCCAGCTTTGGATTAGTAGAATCAAGCCAAAACACTGAAACCCTACAAAATCCTCGGGTTGAACAGTAACAGGTCGATTGGATCAACCACTCCAATCGATCACTGCTAGAACTTTGAGCCAGGTCTAAACCTAATCAACCCTATGGCCTGAGACACCTTCTAGAAGGCTATTTGTGTAAACTAACTAGGAACCTATGACCATCTAGCCTTGTTACTACATTTAGGTAACAAGTTTATTCCCCCGAGTTGATTGGATCAACCAATCCAATCAACCTGTGCAAAACCCTTGAATGAAAACCTGACCAAACTTGACCTACATAGTTTGGTCAAGTTTTCATTCAAGGGTTTTGCACAGGTTGATTGGATTGGTTGATCCAATCAACTCGGGGGAATAAACTTGTTACCTAAATGTAGTAACAAGGCTAGATGGTCATAGGTTCCTAGTTAGTTTACACAAATAGCCTTCTAGAAGGTGTCTCAGGCCATAGGGTTGATTAGGTTTAGACCTGGCTCAAAGTTCTAGCAGTGGTCGATTGGAGTGGTTGATCCAATCGACCAATGGGAATCGACCTGTTACTGTTCAGCCCGAGGATTTTGTATGATTTAAGTGTTTTGGATTGATTCTACTAATCCAAAACTGGGATTTATGATCAACAGTACAAGTGAGTAATTTTTATGGCAAATTTCATAATCTAATGGAAAAATTGAACATGCATGGGGGTTTGGGGTCTATGTCTCACATAGCCAACATTCATGATTTGCAAACATAGGAATCTGCAGAACCATTCATAGAAGGGTTTGAATTCCTACATAACAAAACAAAATCAAGCTTTAGGTTAAGGATTTATCATGCAGATCATGGTAGGCATGACCTACACCTTTAATCTATTCATCAAACTTACTATATGGCATGGCTACTTGCTATTCCTAAGCTAGAACGATTACCAAAGTAATCTGAGTTCAAAGGAAAATAGAGATGGGGTGTAGAGGGGCAGATCTTCACATGCATGTAAGAATTCCTAGCACCTAAGCAAGAATCCAAGGAATCTCATATATATACATAATGGTTCATGTGTGCATATCAAGGCCATTAAGTTGGCTATAAGTAAGGGCTAAGAACAGCACAGAGGTTAAGGAAACAGAGTTGGAGATTGATACCTTAAGGTTGCTAGGCTCAAAGAATGGATCCAAGCTCCTCCTTCTCCTCTTCTCTTAACTATTTATTTTGGTTGAAGAGATGAGTTTCAGAAATAAGGGTTGGGTTTATATAGAGGGAACTTAGGGTCTATTTGGCTATGGCCCCATTGGCCAAAATTGATTATTTGCCAAATACTTGTGTACACAGGGCCGATACACGGGTCCCGTTAATCCATTGGTCAGGGGGTATACTTCTAACGTACATTTGGGACATGGGGAGAAGTTCCCTGATGCCAGATACCGGGTCCCACTCTTCTAGGATGCAAATTACCCAGTACTGCAGCACTGGTTGATCTGGATCAACCAGTGTGGATCGACCAAAGACAGCAATAGCAGGAAAGTTTGGGCTTGAAGTGGAATTTCAGCTCACTAGGAGAGAGAATTGGAAAATAGTTTCTTTTAACAAAATGAAGTCCCATGAGTCTAGTTTCTAAAAAATCAATAATCAAGGAAAATGAGGTTCAGATGGTGGAGTTATGTCATTTTAACTGAACAGGGGTCATTATGCCAGAATAGAAGAATTCAATCCATGATAACAACTTGAAATAGAAGAATTTAATTCCAAAGGCTCATGCCCTCGGGTGAACACTAACCTACCCAAGGTTGGAACAGGGCATTAACAATCTAAAAAAAGGTCCGGGCTTTGGCCCGCACTTCAAGGACCTAGAGAGGGTAATACTAGCAATAAATAGGGTCAGTAACTTACCCTTCGTCCATCACGGTATGTGCCCCATGATCCAGAAGAGTTTTCCAACAACGATGTTGATCTCATCAGCGAATGAAGTGTCGATATGGCACGACACATGGTGTACCTTCTGGTATGCCTCACTCTTAGGGCTTGTACTAGGAGGAAAGTCGTCGAAGTCATCATCAATGAATCTTCCCCATTCGCAATTGAGGAACCATCTTCGACAGAAAAACCTGTGTCAAAATTGATGACCTTATAGCTAGGCTTGACAACCATTGCGAACAACTCACCAGCATACTGGGCAGCAGTATCTACACATCACGGGGAAGAAAAGGATAATTAATTAGGATTTTGGGTGCAGGTATAACAATATATCGGTGCATTAGATTCATGGTGTTTGGCTGTGGTTGAAAGAGAAGCCCAATAAGGAATCCACTGCCCATTCTTTTGGGAGAATATCGAAGAGAGAGATAATCTATGACAGATTGGACGCAAACCCGGATCTGGTGGCATTTTCTTGTGATTTGAAATATTTTTATAGTTATATAAAATTTTATCTATTGTCTCAAGCCTTTTGAAAATATTTTTCTCTGTCCAATCAAGGTTATGGAATCTCTGACAAGGTATTTCGATTTATTGAGGATTTGACAATATTTTACACATGCCCTATATTGAATCATGTGATATTGCTCAGTATTGATTGTTACATCTACTTGCAGCTTTTGTGTTGTTTAACTCTGTGTTTGGAATACAGTTCAATTAAGACACATGACATACTAGGTGGAATCCTAATGGAATCCTACCCCTTTCCTTTAAGTCCAACTCATATGTACAACGTTTGGATCATGAATTCTTTTCGTGATGGATCCTCATACGAGAGAAGATCCCATATTAGGATGGACGAGATTGTTGGAAAAGGAATTCAATTATGAATCGGATTTCAATTCCCACTAGAAAAATCTAGGGGTAATTTGGTAATTATCTCATCACTTAGTATTAGGGTTTTGTATTATATATAAATTTAGTGTGAAAATCCTGGTACACACTCTCATAATATTACTTAAGTTTTTCATCTTCTCCAGTTTTCTTCTCTACCAATCTGTGATTAGGGTTTTGGCTAAAACCCAATTGATTGTGGAGGATCTTGCATTCAAGGGAATATAAAGTTGTACATGTTCGTGGGACTCATTGCGAAAGGGCTAAAATCGCATGAAGGCTTTGCGCTTGTGAAGTTTCAAGTAACGATCAAAATCCTAAGTTTTGTTTTGAGTTTTGAATGGTTTATCCCATCGTTTGCAACAATTTCGATTCGTTTCCGCCGAATCATACCCACGATTCTAACAATTAATCCATATGATTCTATAGTAATCACTTACAAAACCTTAATAATGTATAATGTTTAACACAATAACATTCCCTTTGATTCTTATTTAACATATGGAGCTGATTATGGGTTTTCAAGGAATGTGCTCTCTATCATCACCCAATCATTATTCAAAATAACGAAGGGCGGGGGATCACTGCCAGGACCAGCGTGGGGGCCAATAAGAGAGTCTTCTGGGGCATCCAGCAAAGGTGAGATTTTTCATTTCATGGGTGGCACAATGGTCATTTCACCCTTCCAATGTCTGGGTGTAGGCGCCACTAAGCTTGATAGCCTTCTTTTTCCATTAATAAATTAGAAGAAAATTTCTCTATAACAGAGTATACCGCCCACACTCAGACACAAAGAGGGTGAAATGACCATTCCACCCCCATTGAAAGGTGAAAATCCCACCCCCATTATGCCAATTCGTGTGCTCTCATTGGCCCCTATGCAGGTACAGAGGCCACACTTCCCAAAGAACGCTTGCTCAATAAATTATTAGTTATTAGGAAAAAGATTAACCGACTTCTTGGGGTTGAAGCGGTTATATGAAATGACTTCTTCACCCATTATGTATCAAATCATTCCATCACTTTTTATTGACGTGCTCTCCCATGTCATTTGCTCAAACAACCCATTTTCTTAGTTTTATTATAATAGACATTAGTAGAAACTACTAGGTAAGCTAACCATAGAACAATTAAAAGTAACCAATACTTCAATAGAATTAATTAAGAAAGTATAAACCAACAAGGATAAGCAATGCACTCACTTAAAAAGGTCATTTATGGGGACAGTCATAATTATTAAAGTGTTAAAGTAACCATATGTAGAGAGAATAAGGAGATTCTATTTCCACTAGCTATTCCAACTTCTTGCTTGGAGAATTGTCCTTCCGCTTCTTTTTGGATGATGAAGCTTCTTTGTCTTATTTTAGTGGAGGGTAGTTTGGTCCATTGAGATACAAAGGCCGAATAGACTGGAAACTTAAAAAAGGGTGTGGAAATAGTTTGGCACACATGAGAATATTCTAGTATTATCTCTCTTGCTACATGTATGGGTACCCTCCATGTGTGAGTATTTATGAGAATACTATGCAGATGTTGGACATCATAACAACCTCCTTTTCTGTATTTCTTTTTTTTTTGGTTTTTTTGTTTTTTTGGAATGTTAAGCTCTACAAGTTACAGTGTTAAAGTCTAAAGAAAGCAGAGCATATTCTATTTTAGTAACATAAAATTACATTTTAGGTAATTAAAAACAAAAGGAAATTCTCTAAATCTTCACTCTTCCTTCTGTGTAAATTTTAACTGTGCAAATAATATAAGATGAGCTGGTTTTAAGCAATTTTGAGACATATTTAAAGGAACTGTCTGGGATGGTGGGCTAAAATGGAGGGGATGCTTCACCATATGAGCTTAGATTTGGGGAAGATCGAGGCCAGTTGGGATCTGCATTGTCTGTGACTATTTCCTCAACCCATCTCTTGTATAATTTATCATACTTTCTTTCAATTATTTTTTTTTTATTTTAATCATTGGGGTCTTTTACTTCTCTTCATCTTCTGCAACTTTTAATTCTCTTCCACATTCAAAACCCTAAAGTTGGTTAGTTTAAGAGATTCAGTGTTACCTTCTACTCACCTGGTCTGGTGCTGAGTGAGTTTAGTTTATGTTCCTTAAAAATACCCTTTTCTTTTTCGTTACGGCCATAGTTGATTTACTTAGGAGGATAATTGTTAGAATCTAAGCCAGTCACTGGTAGAAACTACGAAGTTAAAAGGAGGCTACGTGGTTTAGAGCTTTATAGCTGCAGATACCTTCCTCCATTCATGATGTTTTTCTGTGCTTGAATAGCTTTTAGAGCCTTTAGAGAAGAGAAACCCTTCAACTTCTCTCTCTCTCTCTCTCTCTCTCTCCTTGCTGCATTGGGGCTGGATTGCAAGAGGATTGAAATGGGATTTTAAGGTTTTTGACTGAGGGATTTGGTTTTCTGTATTGCAACCTCAAATGGGTTGTCATGGTTTTCTTTTCTTCGACATCTACCCCATTTAGGTTTTGAAGATTTCTTTGGCATTTCGAGGTTACAAGGTTCTGTTTCTTGGTTTGGGGGATAATTTCTTCTTGTCTGCGTATCTAATCCATCTGAGGGAAGAAATGGCTCCAAAATTGGATTTTTCTGCTTGGTGGGCTAAGGATACAAGGACGGGAACTCCAGTTGTTGTAACCATGGAGAACCCGAACTACTCTGTTGTGGAGGTAGATGGTCCTGATGTCCCATTCCAGCAGGTGGACAAGGACAGAGGCAAGAACGCAAAGCAGTTCACTTGGGTTTTGCTCCTCAAGGCTCATAGAGCAGTTGGCTGGGTCACCTGGCTTGGAAACCTGCTTTGGGTTCTGCTTGGAACCATTAACAAAAGGTTGATCTTAGGACAAGGAGTAGCTCTGGAGAGTGGTGACAAGTCTATTAGGGGCAGAATGCTGTTCAGATTCATCCGAACCTTCTTAATGCTTTCCTTGGCGGTTCTGGCTTTTGAGGTTGTTGCACACTTCAGGGGTTGGCATTATTTCCAGAACTCCAATTTGCACATTCCACGGACTTCTGAGATCCAGGGGTGGTTCCACATGATTTATGTTTCCTGGTTGGAATTCAGAGCCGACTACATTGCACCCCCAATTCAGACCCTCACCAATTTCTGTGTCACTCTCTTCATTATCCAGTCTTTGGACCGGTTGATATTGTGTCTGGGAATGTTCTGGATCAAGTACAAGAGAATTAAGCCCATAATTGAAAGGGATCCTTTCAAGTCAGACGATGTCGAGGGTTCAAGCTATGAATACCCTATGGTTCTTGTTCAGATTCCCATGTGTAATGAAAGAGAGGTCAGTCACTCGTTCCATCCTGTTTCACTATCTTTGTGGATACTTCTTCAAGTGTTCTTTTTATTCATTTCAGATATGAATATTATTTACCTGAAATCATGTAACAGATGGGTATAATGACCCAAATGGGACAAATTTCTAGGCATAGCCATATCAGTTTCTGTAGCTTGTTCTCGTTGTTGATATTTAATAACAATTCTAACGTTAACCCTCTTTAGGTATATGAGCAATCTATCTCCGCCATCTGCCAGCTTGATTGGCCAAGAGACCGTTTACTGATTCAAGTTCTTGATGACTCTAATGATGAGAGTATCATGTGCCTAATCAGAGGGGAGGTCTTGAAGTGGAGTCAACGTGGTATCAACATTATTTATCGCCATCGCTTGGTTAGAACTGGTTACAAAGCTGGGAATCTCAAGTCTGCAATGAGTTGTGATTATGTGAAGAATTATGAGTTTGTTGCGATATTTGATGCAGATTTTCAACCAAACCCGGATTTCCTTAAGCTCACAGTTCCACATTTTAAGGTGGATAAACTCACATAGCTTAATTGAGTGAATTTCACATCAAACAAGTTTGGTGGTTTACTTAGTTTATCACTTTTAATTTTGTGTTGCAGGGCAATCCTGAATTGGGGTTGGTTCAGGCTCGATGGGCCTTTGTGAACAAGGATGAAAACTTGTTGACTCGCCTTCAAAATATTAATCTGTGTTTCCACTTTGAGGTAGAGCAGCAGGTTAATGGGGTCTTCTTAAATTTCTTTGGTTTTAATGGGACTGCTGGTGTCTGGAGAATCAAAGCCCTAGAGGATTCGGGGGGCTGGCTTGAAAGGACAACTGTAGAGGATATGGATATAGCTGTTCGTGCTCATCTTAATGGTTGGAAGTTTATCTTTCTTAATGATGTGAAGGTAATCTTGGTTTTCATAGTGGAATGTAGTCCCATAATTTGAATTACCATTTGTTGATTGTTCCCTGTATGATACCAATTTCAGGCTCTTTGTGAAGTTCCTGAGTCTTATGAAGCTTATAGGAAACAGCAACATAGGTGGCATTCTGGTCCAATGCAACTTTTCCGATTGTGTCTTCCGGCCATAATAACTTCGAAGGTAGATAGATTTCTTTCTTTCTTTCCCTTTCCCTTCAGATTGAAGATATATTTATTTCTTAGACACCCTTTATGCCATACTATTGCAGATATCATTCTGGAAGAAAGCAAACTTAGTTCTACTATTCTTTCTC
Organism: Telopea speciosissima; assembly: GCF_018873765.1. Lineage (NCBI taxonomy): Eukaryota > Viridiplantae > Streptophyta > Magnoliopsida > Proteales > Proteaceae > Telopea > Telopea speciosissima. The sequence continues at coordinate 13,598,396 of NC_057926.1, forward strand.
TTGAGGAAGCTGATCCTCCCATTCTATTCATTCACATTGTTTTGCATTATTCTTCCTTTAACAATGTTTGTTCCTGAAGCTGAGCTTCCCCTTTGGGTCATCTGTTACATTCCTGTCTTCATGTCATTCCTTAATATTCTTCCGGCCCCAAAATCTTTCCCATTTATCGTCCCTTATCTCTTGTTCGAGAACACCATGTCAGTGACCAAATTCAATGCCATGGTATCGGGATTGTTCCAGTTGGGGAGTTCATATGAGTGGATTGTCACTAAGAAGGCAGGTAGGTCTTCAGAATCGGATCTCCTGGCCATTGCAGAAAGTGAATCAAAGACCGTCAATCAACCACAGATGCACAGAGGAGCTTCTGAGAGTGAACTGTCAGAATTGAACAAATTGAAGGAACAGCAAGCTGCACCATCCCCACCTGCTAAGAAGGTCAACAAAATCTATAAGAAAGAGCTAGCCCTTGCTTTCCTCTTACTCACTGCATCAGTCAGGAGCCTGTTGTCAGCCCAAGGAATCCATTTCTACTTCCTACTCTTCCAAGGAGTGTCATTCCTCCTCGTGGGCCTTGATCTAATTGGGGAGCAAATGAGTTGATAAAGAAGGAACAGAAAACAGAAAGACCGATACATGTTTACAACTGTCTGATATGAATTGTGGTAGAAATCCTTAATGGCAGCTCAGGATCAAGAGGAAGTTCAGTTCTTGCCCTAGCAAACAGTGGGTAGGCTAAGGAGGATTTCTCCAAGCCAATTAATAAGTTTCTCTTTCTTGTCCTGTTTGAAGTGCACAGATAGAATTCTTAGCGTCTCTTTCTCCATTGATTACTCCTCTTTTTTTTTAGTTTTTTTTATCTCTTTACATTTTTTGGGGGCATTTGTTACATATGACATTCTTCTTTGATTCTTCATCTTCGACTCTTGAAGTTGATGTTACAATAGGTAGGAGCAGTCTGTTTTCTGTTCATGCTTGGGTGTGGTTTTCTATTTCAGATTTAGCCCATCTTGTATGTTTTTGATATGTCCAAAGCTTGGTGAGGAGGATTGGTTAGTTGTTTGGTTCTCAGTTTGAAAATTCTATTTAGAAATGTATAACAACTGTTTGTATATTTGCCTTAGTTCAGTTGAAGTCAAAGAAGTCTCATGCTCATGATCTCTCATGCCTACTTGCTTTAGCTTCTTTTTTTTTTTTCATTTGGATCTGGTGCAACATGTGTTAGCGTTGTTCAAATCTGAGATTGGATTGGAATTAAGTGCCCGCTTGATAACCTTACTGCTATTTCTGTTCTGGTTATGTGCTGAGAAATAACAGAATAGTTTTTTTCTTTTCTATGCTGAGAAACCGTTTTTGACCCACTTGGTAAACCTGTTTTGGAAAACGTTTTTCTTTCTTCACTTTTTCCTCTTCTTCTTCTTATCTTGGTTACGGGTCTCGTGTGTAATTGCAACCAGCTTTTACGTCTTTTATCAATGGATCGTACATTCTGTGTGTGTTTGCTTGGCGAGTCGCTAATTTGGCTGACGTGTATTTCTTCCCTTCTCCTCTTGGCACGATTCTCTTCCTCCTCTCAATTTCTTCCCTATTTTATTCTGTTTGGTCCCAGCTTGATCTGGTTCCACAAGAGAGACACAGATCCTTCTCAATTAGTCATCTTTCCATCTCAAACTCTAAGGTCTAAATCGATTCTCTTGTGCGACCGTAGCCCTTGTTTCTTACATCCTAAATCAAACCCTGCTGTCATATATCAAACTGAAATCAAATTTGATCTTTGTTCTACCACCAGGTATGATTTCAGTGGCTTCGCTTTATTTCGGGCTTGATCTTTTGGGTGAATAAGTACTCTGTACTTAAGAGGGTAGTCCATTCGGATACCTACCCTGAAATTTCCCTTTGATTGGGCTTTTAGTGAAGGAGTTCTTCTCGTTTCTAGTAATGGCGAAAGCATATCGAACCAGTGATTTTGTTGAAGTGTGTAGCAACGATGAAGGTTTCTTGGGTTCTTACTTCGTCGTGAAGGTTCTCAAGTGGGAAATCCTAATAACCACGGCTTTCAGTTGACTCCAATGGATGAACATAGAAACCATGGTTCTTAGGGTTTTTATGAACCAAATCGCGCACAGAGAACGAGTGACAAAAAGAGAGAGGAAGAGATAGAGTGAGAGAAAGAAAGGGATACCTCCAAGATGAGTTGCAGGTTGTACAAGGTTTCATTGGCTAGAGGCATGACAGGTGAGAGAGAGGTTGGAGACATTGAGAGGTGAGAGAGAGGTTAAAGGCGTGAGCAGTTTATCGGGCACAACTTTTAATTTGCAGCACAGAACGATAGAACATGTCCAACATGTTCTGTCAAAAGTCTTCCAGGGAGCTTAAATTTTGATTTATGTTTCCAAAAACACTTAACAAAAAACACTTCGTTATCAAGCGGTTTTTGGCTGTTTTCCCGTTTCTAGGAGCGGAAAAACACCAAAAACTATTTCTCGTAAGGTGGAAGTGGAAGGTGGATTTCCCCTTATTGGCCAAAGTGCCAAAATTTATTCTTTTACACTTTTTTTATTCACTTTTCATTATTTTTAATTTATAAGGCTACGTTTGGTTTGAAGGGAAATTAAAAGGGAGGGAATTGAAAATTTCAAATCTAAAGGGAAATTTTTTAATGATTATTTTTTCTTTTGGTAAAAAGAGTTCTATTATGGAAACGTGAAAGCTCATGGTTGAGGATTACATAGATTAACAAGCCATGGATCGGAAATGGGCCACACCATCGCACACGTTACCAATAGCGCCTTCCTTGCCAAAGAATCAGCACAACTGTTATTCTCCCTTGGAACATGAGTGAAACTAAATGTATCAAGATAAATAGAAAGATGAACAATATTCTCTAGGATGCCACGGATGCGAAGACGAGACACTGATAGCCCGCCTTGCAAGTAAGTGATAACCTCCTTATTATCAAATGCAATAGCAATATTGTCATAGCCCTCTGATATGCACTCCAACAGAGAAGAGTGGATAGCCATAGCCTCCCCAATAGCAACAGCCACAAAACTCATTGAAATCGAAACAGCATGAATGGGTCTGCATAAAAAATCCAAGCAAATAATGCCAACACCACCCATAGAAGAGTTAGGAAGCAAACTAGCATCACAAAAAATCTGAGTTGTCCCTAGTTGGTGTGAGAATTCTCTAGAAACCACTGATGAAGAAAGGGTCACCGATGGAGATTGTGCAGCAAAAGAACCCTAGGATTCATAAAATTCCTGGGAAGCATGAAAAGAGGTCTGAATTACCTCTAATGGAGACCAACACTGTCTGCCAAATACATTGTCATTCTGTGCTTTCCAAAGAGTCTCGCAGATAAAAGAGCATAATGAAATTCCCCTTCGATGAGTGCCTTTATCTCGTGAAATACTGCTCCAACCCATGATCCATCACTTAGTGAAGGATCATCATCCGAAGGAATCATGAGCCCTAAAGAACCACCAAACCAAGCCACACAGGCAAAAGAACAACCCAGTAAAATGTGTGAGATAGTTTCAATAGATCCACACCCAGCACAACACCGATCCACTCTGATATTGCGATGGCAAAGTGCATCACCCGTTGCTACACCAACAACACATGCTCTCCACAGAAAGCATTGAATTTTGGGAAGGCTTCTACAATTTCAGATCATCTTCCAAAAACCCTTTGGCACATCCGACCAAGAGTGGTTCCTTGAAGTTGTTGCCTCCAAAATTCTCTCACACATTACGGCATTAGCAAGAAGATGATAGACACTCTTCACAGAGAAAACACCATTCTTTGAGGCCATCCACTCAAGCTTATCTGAATTAGGAAATAGAGGAAGTTGTATTTTTCTTAATACTTTCCATGATAATGAAGAAACTTAAATTATTGAAAGATAAAAAAATATGAAGTATTTTGACACAAAAGAATGCCTTTTGGAAGAGGCAAAATGAGTTAAACAGTTAGAAAAGGTAGATATATTTGGGTAAGGGTCAACAGAGATCGGGATCCCTGAGATCATGCTTGTAAGTTTCAAAAAAAGGGGCACCAAATACCACGGCCATGGAACTTTGGGAGTTGGTAAAAAATGAGTCATCTCCTTACTATCACGCCAGAGTTCACCTATGGCCAAATTAATTCTTGTCGTGTCTTGCCACTGAAAAGCCTCCTAATGACATGTGCGTGCTGCAAAGGGGAAGATGACACAAGAGACCCAAAGCGGACTCCGAGGGGGGACTCTTCAATGCCTAAGTCAGTCAAGCGCAGAGATGAGTAGTTAGAAAGGGGTACAGAGAGAGCTGTAAATCCAAAAGTCAGAATGGTTTTACCTGGGTCCATCCTATCCTTTTATCCCTGGAGCGGTTATCGAGGTAGTTGATAACCTCCCTGCTTCCCATCTTCTGACACATAGCGATAGTGGGGTCAGTTATCTACCTTAATGAGAGGGGATGCCTCCTAGTGGGGAATGTGATTCTCTTATGTGTCGTTGGTTTTAACGGCTCCTTGAGTCATGTTCTGAGTCAATTGCGTGTCCTCCAAGGCAAGCTCTATGACACGTGTCGCATGATCCCTCTCGTGGGTTACTTGATGAGATCCTGCCACATGTCGACTTCTTGTTGGCTGACCATTTTTGGGTTTATCAAATGCCCCCTACTCCCTTGGACCCAAAGTGGGTGTGAGGGGAGTAAGTTTTCTTCTCTTTTTTTTTTTTTTGTTGAATGTTCTGTCCGCTTAGACGTTCTGGCTAGACAGGTCTGCTTGTCTAGATGCCTGGCCGGGTAGACCTGCTCCGTTGGTTCTGCTCGTCGGGGCGTCTGGCAGGGCAAACCTGCTCGACTGATTTTGCTTGTCGGGGCGTCTGACCAGGCAGACTTGCTCGGCTGGTTCTGCCCATCTGGGTATCTAGCCAGGCAAACTTGCTCGGCTAGTTCTACTCGTCTGAGTGTCTGGCCGGGCAGACTTGCTTGACTGGATTTGGCTGGTGTCCTAAGTGTTGCGATCGTTGGGCCTGCTCGGGGTGTTCTGCTTGGCTGTTGGGCAGGCATTGCCGTGGGGACTTGCTCGGAGCATTCTTCCCAGTCGTGGGAACCCGCTCGACGCATTCTACGTGGCCGCTGGGCGGGCGTTGCCTCAGGGACCTACTCGGTGCATTCTGCCTAGTCATTGGGCAGGCATTGCCATGGGGACCTGCTTGGCGCGTTCTGCCTGGCCGCTGGGGCGTTGCCGCGGGGACCTGCTTGGCACGTTGTGCTTAGCCGCTGGGCAGGCATTGCAACGGGGACCCGATCGACGCATTTGGCCCTATCGCTGGGCGTTGTTGTAGGGACCTACTTGGCGCATTCTACTCGACTGCTGGGCGGGCATTGCCGCAGGGACCTATTCAGCGCATTCTGCTAGGCCACTGGGCCGGCGTTGCCATGGGGCTCTACTCTAGGCCAACTAGTCGTCCGCACCGTGTTTTCTTTAGTAATGTAGTTAGTTTAAAAGTCGGCATTAATTAGGGAAGCTAATCTTTTCCTGGAATGTGAAGGGGTGCCATGTCAGCCCTACTTGGGAAGCCCAATTGAGGCAACTCTTGGTCTTCCCTTGTCTTCTTTTTATTAATAGGTGGGAGGTTTTTTCTTTTTCACTTAGAAACTTTTTTGTCGGGCGCTCTGCTTCCATCTGATGTTCTTGGTTGGTTGCTGATGATCTGACTATTCTGCTCTACTTAGCCCAAGTGACCAGTAAGTCGCTCTATCTTTTATTTATTTCATGGCTTCTGATAGTTCGACCCCTCTGGCTGTCGAGGTCTCCTTGAAAGTAGGCATAAGCTGATCCACCCTAGTCAAAGGTTCTTGCCTCGTCAAATTCCGAGAAGAAATAGACAAAGGAATTGTCTGTACGACCTCGCTCATTGCAGAAAAGGACAAGGGAGATCAAGTAAAGGAGGAAACTCCTGGTAGCCTAGTCTAGCAACTCCTCAGGAGACTCGTCGTCTATATCCTTTTCATCCCACTCCTTCAAAGCAAACATGAGCATGACGTGCTCCACTACCTCGAAGTCGAGAAGATCACTGATTTCCCTTAAGGACCTCATCTGAACCGTTGGAGTCAAAGAGACAGGCTCTCTAGAGAAGGGAAGCTTGATCATGTAAAAGTCTAACGGAGTGATGGTTACCTCCCCTGCAGGCAAATGAAAAGTATGGGTCGAAGGCCACCAACGGTCTGCAAGAGCTCAAACAATTGGAGTATCAAGCTTCGGGGCAACTAGCTGGGCTATGCGGCCAAGCCCCGTACGACCTACCCTCTCTCTCACAGCGGGATGGAGTTGCCAGTTCCACGTCCAAACATCGTCCATATGGCAGTACTTCTTGTAACAAGGAGAATAAAGATCCTACAAAATGGACAGCAAAAGTCAAACATTGAGCAGAATATACCATACAAGAAAAAGGCGAAAGTCAACTACATCCTTGAGGCCCTAACCTCAAATGGTGCAATACTTGTGGAAGCCGTATCTTTTGCGGTGGTAACCATGTACCACTCTGCTCGCATGTCACCCATCGTCCCAAGGCAAGCCCCCCAGCCGAGCACGCTTCTTTGCAGACATAGAAAAGGCAAATAGAAGAAAAAAAAATGCAGGAAAAAGGAAAAGTGCAAAAAAGAAAATACAAGAAAGAAAAACATGAGAGAGGGCAGAGCTCCAAGGAGGAAGCCAAAAAAGAAGGGAGAAATAAATGAAGAAATGAGGACGTGTCCCAGCAACGTCGCGCTCGGTCGCAACCCTGTGTGGCAGTGCCGTGCAATTTTGCGGCCCCGCATGAAAAAAAAATATTTTCAACAAGAGCCATAAAATTTTCCAAAAAAAAAAAAGTATTTTCAAGGAGTACCAAAAAAAAGTGTTTCAAAGAAGCAGAAATGCTTTCAAAAAAAAAAAGGGCATGAAGGTTTGTCAATAAAAGTCTTGTAAGTCCAGGGGGATCTTACCCAAATAAAGCCCTCTTCTCAAAGAGTCCGAGCACATGGCAATACAAGAAAGAAAGATATGGGAATTTTGACCTGCTCAATTTACAAGTGGTTGACATTCGAGCATCATTGGGATGACTTTTGCTGCACTCTTAAGGAGTAATAGCCCTAAGACTGCGTCAGGAATTGAAATTCATCTATGAAGGGAGAATTCTGTCTTTGGCGACCCAGAAAAGGTTCACACTTTGGCAAACACTGAAGTAGATGGGAAACTCTGATGGACATCTAGCTAGGAGGATTTGAGGTTGGGGCAATCAGTTAATCAATTGGGAACAATACAGCTCTGAAGATGATGAACAATATGGAATATTTCCAGGACTCGGGTTAGGAAAGGATCAACAAGGGATTCTAGAATGCCCTGACTTTTCGACATATGGCAACCATCGTAGGCTAGGGTATAAAGTGCTAGAAGAAATCCTAAGGGGATGAGACAAGAATGCCAGAAGGCGAGCATCTCTAAGATGAAGAAACCATCTCTATATCTCAAGACTTTAAACAGCCAAGATTGGGGTCTTCTTTCAGAATGATGTCGAAGAAAAACAAATAAAGCTGAGAGCCATTGAAGAGCAACTAGACGTCAAATGATTATTTGATTGATCAGAAGTACAATCGAGATATGTGGCCTCATCCTCAAAGAATTCGAATTCAGCCGAGCGTTGCTCAAAGCATCAGGTTTCAATCAAGAGTTGCTCAAAATCATAATTCAGTTGAGCGTTGCTCAAGAAATAGAATTCAGCCGAGTGTTGCTCAAAACAAGAATTCAGCCAAGCGTTGCTCAAGAATCATAATTCAGCCTAGCATTGCTCAAGAATTAGAATTCAGCGAGCGTTGCTCAAAACTAGAATTCAGTCGAGCGTTGCTCAAAACCAAAATTCAGTAGAGCGTTGCTCAAGAATCAGAATTCAGCCAAGCATCGCTCAAAACCAAAATTCAGTAGAGCGTTGCTCAAGAATCAGAATTCAGCCGAGCATTGCTCAAGAATCAAAATTCAGTCGAGCGTTGCTCAATGCCAAAATTCAGCCGAACGTTGCTCAAAACCAAAATTCAGCCGAGCGATGCTAAAAAAAAAAAAAACCAGAATTCAACCGAGCAATGTTCAAAAATCAGAATTCAGCCGAGCGATGCTCAAAAAACTAGAATTCAACCGAGCGATGCTCAAAAACCAGAATTCAACAAATCGATGCTAAAAAAAACCAGAGTTCAGCCAAGCGATGCTCAAAAACCAGGATTCAACCGAGTGATGCTCAAAAACCAAAATTCAGTCGAGTGATCCACAAAAAGATTAAGAAGCATGGTCGAGTGATGCCACCTCATCCTCAAAAGAAGAAAAGAAGAACGAGAAGCACAGCCAAGTGATGCCACCTCACCCTTAAAAGATCAGAAACACAGTCGATTGATGCCGCCTCATCCTCAAAAGGAAAAAAAGAATAAGAAGCACGGTTGAGTGATGCCACCTCATCCTCAAAAGATCCAAGCATGGGTAAGCAATGCCACCTCATCCTCAAAAGATCCAAGCACGGGTAAGTAATGCCATTTTGTTCTCAAAAGATCCAAGCACAGGTAAGCAATGCCGCCTCGTTCTCAAAAGATCCAAGCACAGGTAAGCAATGCTGCCTCGTTCTCAAAAAACCATCATTGGTTGAGTGGTTCTTTATAACCCTCACAGGTGGCCCTCACGGCCCTCGTCATTGGTTGAGCGGTTCTTTATAACCCTCACGGGTGGCCCTCACAGCCCTCGTCATTAGTTGAGCAGTTCTTTATAACCCTCACGAGTGGCCTTCACGACCCTCGTCATTGGTTAAGAGGTTCTTTATAACCTTCACAGGTGGTCATTGTCATTGGTTGAGCGGTTCTTTATAACCCTCACGAGTGGCCCTCATGGCCCTCATCTTTCACTATTTTTTGGCTTTATCAAGCATAATTGTTTTTTCTTTCGAATGGTTTATCGAGACGCAGTTTTATCGTTCAACTCAGTCACCTATGAGCAAAGTGGTGGCAGTACATGCTCCTGGTGACAAAATCAAGCGATCTTTTGCCTTCGTCCTTCGGCTGTTGACATAGACCTCAGCCAAAGAGAGGCAAACTGTAGACGTTGAATTTTTTCACCACCCTCAGCAATAATGACAATCAAACATGAATGATTGACAATCTCCCCTGGAACCCATCCTCCAGCACCCAAGAAATATAAAAAAGTCCAAAAAAAAACACCTCCATCCGCCCTATAAAGCGTATATCGTATGCGTGACAGGCGCGGCCCCGCCAGGCGGCACTGCAGCGGGCGCAGCCCCACTATGGGGTGCAACGGGCGAGGCCCCGCAAACAAGGCGTGGCCCTACCATGTGGCACCACAGACAAGGCACTGCCCCACAAGGCAGCATCGTGCAACCTGTGCAACCTTGCCTTGAGGTGCCGCAATCCTTGTGTCGGCCCTGCTATACGGCGCCGCATGCCCTATGTGGCCCCACCATGTGGCCCTACGAGCACTAGATTCCCTTTTTTCCTCTTTTGGGTGACCATCAGGACCTGGTGCTTTCCATCCTCCTATTTGAAAGGCCACCTATCCATTTTGAAAAGCCAGGGCGACTTCTGCCGGTGAGACCACACCAGTCCACTATCAAGCTAGATGTGAAGCGATCTCGTACTAAACGAAACGACTGACCCAATCCTTCTAGTTTCGAGTGTCTTCTTGGATAGTTATAGCGACCCTTTCACTTTTTGCGGCCCCACCAGACAGCCCCGTGCATTCTATTTGGCACCGCGGAACCCAATGTTTGCCTATAGATAGCCCCTCTCCCACCCCTGTCATTTGCACATTCTAAGTTTCCAGGAGAGGGGGAACCCCCAGAGCTCCAACTTTCTGATCTTTCCCAGTTTCCTTATGCTGAGGCCCTTCCCTGACCCGTTTCTGAGCCTTCAAGCCTTGTCCCCTTATCAGAAGTCTGGATTACCCAAACCCATCTTCTTCGACCTCCTTTTCGCCTGAAACCCAGAAATCCGTTATGGCGTAGCCACTCTGCCCGAGAATCGAGTACTTAGCTCCCTAATCCTCGCAACACCGTTATTCTGTCTGAGCCCCAAAATTTTGACATTTGTAAGCCGTTACTCTATCCAACAGAGGACAAAGTCAGTCATTTGTCTCCACCTGAGCCGGGGGACGCTGTCTGTTTCGCACTTCTCATAATTGCATTAGTTTAAAGCATACAGGTATACATTTCTATCATTAATCATTAATTTTGCACAATGTAGTCTTTCAAGTATTCCTGTGTAGTGTATATAGTACTTAGTATAACATAGTTTGATTTAATTAAATAGTTTGTGCATCATTATTTAGTCATACATGTAGGTATAAGACATTCATATAGGGAGAATATTCGAAAACAAGCATCTAGTAGAAAGATCAGTTTACCCGGGCGAGGTGGGTGCCTAACACCTTCCCACTCTCGTAACCTGATCTCTTGCCCCTAATCTCTGACCAAACCAAATGGAATCATGTAGCCCTTCACAGGGCTACACCAATGGGTCCTAGGCCTAATCCTAAGTGGCGACTTCATTTCATATAAATTGTATGACCCTTATCCCCTGATAATTATAACCTTGAGAAGACGCCTTCCATCTCTCTCAATTGAGGAGCAACATACCCCCTTTGCGCACATCGTGTACGCCACGGGAACAGATCCTCACAGTTCCTAATGATAGCGGCAAAGAAGATAGAAAATAAACATTAATAATAATCCATCATTAGATTCAAGAATGCACTGGCGAAACTCCAGCTCTAATACCAAGTGTGAGATTAATATTTCCGTTCACACGAATTCATAAGGATCTTGCCAATGCATTCAAGAATCACAAACATAAGAGAGAAGATGCATACCGTTCACCAACGTGCTGCGACGATATCTTAACTCCCACTGGTCATTGCGACGTTTGCCTTCGAATCACTGCAACAAGAACAAACAAATGGATCTTCTAAGTTTCTCCCTCTTCATCTCCCACAATATTTCTCAGTGACTGCAATGTCGATATAAAACGCTTGAGACAGAAGGATGACCTAAAGTCCTATTTATAAAGTCTATAACGCACCCTCCCATCAAGGTGTGCAAACTAGATTAGGACTCTATTCCCTTGGTTAGCAAGATTAGGTTTTCTTAATTAAATCTAATTCTAATTTGAGATATTTCTTGCCACTAAGTTATGGTCATGTGGGACACAAAATTAGAGAATTAATAAATTAATTCCTACACTAATTCCTTTAACTATGAGAATACCACTCAATGATATGTAGAAAGTGTCTTAAAAGTGCATTCATGGTTAGAAGAAAATATGAGAATACCACTCAATGATATCATTATGATATACCATTTTTTTTTTGGTAATTATATAATACTTTCAACTTAATTTTAGTCACTTTCTTCCTTCATTTGGTTTAAAATTTGATTAAAATAGTTATACAATCCTCTATGGACATAGATCTTAGTCCCCATATCTACCATGTGATAGGAGGGTGTAATCTCCAGATGAATATTGAAGACAAGGATAAGAAACCCTCACAACATTTATTTATTGTTTAGGGAGAGGTTTTCATGCATGGTGCAATGACAGGGTCCGGGTTACAAATTGTCAAATAGGGGTGGTGTTGTGTCATTTTGACCTTCTATTGTGAGAGGGAGGACAGGACCGTGCATAGAACCTTTAGCGAAACGTAAGACAAATCTCTGAGTATCACTTCAACTATGATTGTAAGGAATTTTTTGATGAAAAAGGAGAAAAATATTATAAAAACAAGATGTTTAAATTGTCAGTTACATCACCATTTATGAGATTACGTCTAGCTTGTTGCACTAAAATGTGAGCAATGTGAATAACATGTCTTGGGTTTTTTTTTAATATAGACCCAGTTAAAATTAGAAAAAAAAAAAGAGGATTTAATGTCAAACAAGATATAAAATACTATCAGGGCCATGGGTGCTCTGTGTGATGCTCTGACCAATTGAACATCTGAGTTGAGCCGGTCCACACCTCTACTCTCTGTCTTGCTCTTCCCTTAAAAATCAGCAACTTTTGGGTCAGATTAGTTGTGGCCATCCCATAGTTAGTAAGTTCAGGAACGGCATTAATACAGGAACGGATACATACGGATAAACGGACTATACGACAATAATACTTTTCAAAAAATCTGACGCAATAATACGCTACAGCAATAATACGATACATGTTTAATACGTGTATAATATGTCTATTCTGTAAAAATCCGAGAGCAAAAATACAGGCATATATTCACTATGCAACAGACATGTACACCTAATAAACACAATAATAGCATTTACTGATGTGCCTAAATATATAGTTTGATTAGTGTTATCTACATGGAGTTGATTGATGAAATGGTTGGGAAGCAAAGTATGAGTATGACTTAACCAACTTATGAGCTTAAGTAGTAACTGATTGCTGATGCATTAGGCGTTGAAAATTTCTTGAGTTTATATTTATTTTCTCTGTGACAATTAAGATGCATTTCAAGCTTAAAAGTACTTTGATCTTATATTAGTTATCTGAGCAACAATGAAACAAATATTGGAACAGTAATGTGAGAGGAATTAAAATGAATATTTTCATACCTGCATCATTAAGGCTACCTGGTTGGACATAAAAGGTTACAATGTAAAATGTGGTACGAAGCAAGGCTTATAATCCAAACACATTCTTTCTAATTTCTTCTCTAGTTTCAGATTCTATTTTCAATTTCTAATTTCAGGTTTCGGTTCTGCTGCTGAATTGAGTATTGTTATTAAATATTAACTAAATCTGAGTTTATTTCATGCTTCCTGGGTTTTGGACTTTAATAAATCCTAGAGTCTATCTCTTTGACCGTCAAAAACAGAAAGAACGGATGGTTCAGAACTATAACAATGGAGTTTTTTGCTAAGAAAAGCTGAGTTCTCACAGATTGTATATGTTTCGTTTGGTTGGGTTTCTTGAAAAAAATCGAATGAGTTGCCTTGTGTTGTTGTAAACACCTTAACAATACAGGGGAAAAGGTTCGGTTGGGCTTCAATTTCTAAGCCTTCCCTGCGATTTTCATTTATAGAATGGAGGGGAAAAGGTTTCAAAAAAATACCTTAAGAATTGTCGCTTCAAGTGCACCGCTGCCATCGCCGGCTTGACGAATGGAAGAACCACCGCCGCAATCGCCGGCAGAACGCAAGAAGAGGAAGAAGAGATAGGAATGGAGAAGGGGAACCAGCCGCTAGAGGTTTGGTTTTCCGCTGGAGAAGAGACGAGGGTTTGGTAGATTTTAGGTTTTTTTTAATCTAACGGCTAGTATAAGGAATTGGTTTAACGGTTAAGATAGAGTTTAGTTTTTTTTTTTTTAATATATATGTAAACGTATTATACGCATTTCATTTGAGTATCATACGGCGACCCTTAAAATGCATGTATTTTTTCAACTCTAAAGTATTATACGTAATACGGTATTTTTTCATCAAAACGTTCAAATACGCATATAATACATGTATAATATGCATATTTACTAACTATGGGTCGTCCTACTCCTATGGTCCTACCTAACATATTAAGTCCTGAATCCTACTTGTATTTCTTTGTATCAAATATGATCTCGAATAGAGCTAATTGTAGGGCAAAGATCCATGTAGCCAACCCCATTTAGTTGGGATAAGATTGAGTAGTTGTTGAAACTCCATGTCTTACTAAATGAGTAGCACCAATCATTTAGATTATAAGACGCAAGAGTGATACAAACTACAAAGAATGGCAGTAGCAACATCGCCTAGAAATAAAGATTGTACAAACACCATTGGAGATAAAGTCATTCACATGTGTATATAATAGATTAGCCAACTAGGAAAAAGGAATCTTAGGTTCTGTGTAAAGGAAATCCAGGGATTATGCGATATGGAAATATTACTCCTATTACCTACTCTCCATTATACCAATTGTTGGAGTGACAGTATGCTTGGCCACTCTTGTTAGAGAACCTGGGACTGTAAAGCTCTTTCAAGCTTCAACTTGCAAGTAAAGAAAAAAGAAGAGAAGTGAATTAAACTAAAAATCTTACTTTAGATGGCAGGTAAAGTTTCAAATGAAACGTTATGGTGCCAGTTACAATTTGAACTCGCAAAAACAATCAGGCAAGGAAGAACCTCTCCCCACCATAAAGTCATCTCTGTGAACTCTCCAAAGGGCTTGTGATAACTCTTCTCCTTTCAGCCCCTTTGAAGTGAACTCCGCAAAAGCCCTCCTGCTCAAGAACAGAGTTTTGAACAATCCTTGAGATGCTCTCATAGCACCAACCATCTTATCCATGTTACCGAAATATGTTGCCATGTACGAATCACTGTTGATTGACACGTAATAATCCAATGCAGCTTTTGTATTCCCATGCATGCTTGTGAAATCCTCACCTTTGAGGAGGGTGGATTTCGTGTACACATTGGTATAAACATTTGTCAAACCTTCAATTTCCATCAGACCATCCCCAGCAGCCAGATAAACAGTTGTGTTTGTTGGAATGGATAATGCTTGGAGAATAAGAGCTGTCTCATTTGAGGTAAGTGGGCACTTCCCTCGGTTTCTCCAAACACGAGCCGCATCCCCTGTCCATGGTTTTCGATCACCCCGTGCAGCCTCAATGGCCTCTACTGAGGCATGGGAAAGACCTGCATACTCACACTGACTGTAAGCAACCATGTCCGGTTCGAACCGCAAGTGAAGGGAAAGAAAGGGCTTGGGTATGGTATCCAAAAGCTCAGAGCTTTTCTTCTCCAGGATTCTGGAAAGGCGTAAAGCCTTGTAACAAGCTTGGCAGCGCCCAGCCTTTGCATACAATGGATACCTATAAAAAAGAAGCACAAATGAATGAGCAACATTAGCAGTTGCACAAAGTGCAAACATATCTTCTTCTTTCCTTTAATTTTGTTTCCCCTTCTTTGATGGTGACCAGTTGCTTTCAAAGGATCGAAAAAACATCTAACGATAGTCACCTTAATAGAAAAGGGAGAGGAAAAAAGGAAAGAAAAGCAGAGAAAGAGCAATAACTGCATCTAGTTTAGAAAACTCAAAATTAATAAAAGACGTATGGCAGATCCGTGCAACCAAGAACAGTGAATGGAATGGATGTATAGAAATATGGATCCAGATCCTCTACGGTGCGCTGCCCGTAGCGGCCTGAGCGGCGCAGACTGAGCCACAGAAAAAAAAATGAAAAATAAGGAAGCCCTCATCAAAAGCACTCTGGAAGTTCCCAAGCAACAACCACCCCCCCCTCCCCAAAAAAAAAATAAATGAAAAAAACTAATAAGAGCATGTCGAAGAAAATTGCCTTTGAGCTCTTCAGGCAACAAAGTATATGCAGGAAAAAAATTAAAGAGCACAACTGGTAGTAAAAAGAAAAAAGTGAGATATAAATGACACAAAGGGACTAAAAGTAAGCTACAAACCCAAACAGAATTAGTGAATTACAAGTTCTTTTTTTTTCCATTTCCTGCAGAGAGGGAAAGGGAAAAGGAGAAAGGAAGAACAGTAACCTCTCCCTCCACCTTTTTCTTCATGAACTACTAACTATTTGGACATTTTAAAGAACCTCAGCAGTTCCGATATAAAGGGAAAAGGGAATTCAGGTGAGAAGGTTCATAGATAGCAGATCACGAACAGTTGGATTAAGGCCCTGATGATAGCGTTGGTGATGAAACCATTATTGACTGAGCAGGAGAGTATAAACTGGTTCAAATGTAATGGGATTTAAAAAAAAAAAAAAAAAAAAAAAAACATATTGTACCTATCACTTCTTTGGTTCATTGCAGGTGTGATTGAAATATAATGGTGCTCCCTGAGTGAAGGAAGAACACTTTCAATATAATCAAAATGACCTTTGCGTTTGCTGCAGTCCACTCGAAATGGTTCTCTCAATGCTATCTCTGCTGGCAACTCTATATCAACTTTTACAAAACCATCCATCTGCTGAATGAAGTAGTCAACAACAAATACATCTGCAAAACCACTAGGTTGACACAAATAGTTTATAGCTCTATAAAAATCTTAATGACAGAAGTTAAAAAAATCAAAGTACACTTATAGCCATGAATTAGAGCTCTATCCCACAAAGTATAGCAAAACCAAGTTCAACCAAACTGTCCTTGAATTTGAACACACACTTTAACTGCCAAATCCCAAGTAACTTTCATGTTTGAGTCAGGTTGGGGTAGATCCTAAGGGGGCTTGCATTTTCTCAACTAATGGCCCAATCTAAAGCCTGATCATACTAACCACATCCAAACAATAGGTCTGGTTAGGTCAGAAAAATCTCAGATTACGCAATCCAAGGGTAAAGGATCATCTGCTAAAGATGGTTTACTACTCATGCTTGCTAATGCCTTCAAAAGGCATGAAAAGGATCTGAGACACATGGTTAGGATAATAACACCAAGGGAAAATTTTGATGTGTCCACCAAAGTATTCTTATAATTACCGATACTCCTCTACGCAATAATTCTCCACAGTTGTACCCAAATTTCTGAAGTAACACAATAATTTATCCCCACTCGTCTTTAAGTTTCAACATTTCCTCTCCTGGTAGGTTACTCTCATCGTCGGTTTGAAGGGAGGATTCACAATAAAAAGGATTCGGGCATTGGATATGGAAACAATTCTAACGGCCATAACTATGTGCCTATTGAACTGAGTGGGGCTTATGCAATGCCAAAATTGTGGGAATGGGATGATGTGACTAGATGAGTCAGCTTGTCAAATGTTAACTTTATATCTAGGCCCAATTCTATTTACAATTTTGTTCAGGACAGGGGGATTGGAAGTTTTATGTTAGGACAGGACGTGAGAATTTAAGAAAAAGAAGCAGAGAAAGTGTTGTGTAAATTTACGTATTTGGGTACAGTGGTGCAGAAGTGTTTCATAGAGGGGTATGAGTAATTAATTGCATGCATACTTGAGGGAAGATTATGAATTTTCCTGAACACTAAATAGAGTTCTGAAGCTGTGGCCAGGAAATAGTTTCCAATTTTTGCCCTGATTTAGAATATTTTGGTCCTCACTGAGACCAAGTATTTAAAAGATTTGACCATAATTTGTTTGACATTTGATACTCTTCTGTGAGTTAAGCGATACAAACATAGATAAATGTACAAATTGAAAATATTAGGCCCAATGCGCTATTTTAAAAAACAAAATACTAAATACCTTGACTCATTCCAATATGCAGCCACTTCAAATTTTGGCAAAATCAGAGTAGCATTCAACAAACGAGCAATACCGACACCATCACAGAACTGCAGTCACCAGAATACCATTCACAATAAAACATGTATAACACAAAATAAATAACAAACATAACTGTGGAATATAACCAACATCTGCCCAGAAATCTCAACTAAGGAGAGCTCAAAAAAACTCACATCACGTCTCATTTGATTGAGGCCCCCATAACAATCCACTCTGATATATCCATTACTCTCCGCCGGCAGCGCTGCAGCATTTCAACAAAAACCAACGCAATTGTCTGAAATGAAATCAGTTAAGAAGAATTCAGGTTAAAAAACAGAAAAATGAACCTCTCTGCTTGAAATCATGAAACTATGGGACTAACCAGTCGAACCCCCTTCCATCCACCATTTGCAGGGTCTCCACTCTAGTGCCCTTTGAACACTCCATATATCCTGCTTTTCACCGTTGGAATTAGACCTGTTTTATTAAGACATCAATTACACATCAAATTGTTGACACAAAAATTTAATTTTCTCGAAAAGAAAAGAAAACAGAAAACAGTAAACATACAGTAGAGGATTCCGTGCAAGTGATCTTTCAGAAAATGGAGATGAAGGAAACAATCACTGCAATCAATAGGGATAGAGTGACCAGGAGAATGCTGAAAAGAGGCTTCACGGAGAACACAATCATGGATTCCTTCACTTTGAAAACTGTAGAGTTTGTTACTGCAGTTAAGATGGAATTAATGAGAAATTGCATAAAAAAAAAAAATGCCAATTAGGATAAAGAAATATAACCTAAGAAAATATTGATGAGTAAAAATGAGCGTAAAGTGGTTGCTTGTCCTGATGAAGTTGACTGCCAGACGATGTCAGGACAAGAGAGCTAGATTATTAGATCTGTTTGGACTTTCTGGTTCAACTGTAAAATAGAGGTCAATCTCAATGGGATGGTCATGATACTATGCACTTCTCATACAAATAGTTGATTAGTCTTTTTTTCAAAACTAATTCATCTAGTACAAACACAATAAAATCAGTTCCAAGTACATGCACCGATCCATCCTTTTGTATAATAATATCAAGAACAAGTAATAAGTACCTGTACATGTATGAAGGAGGAGGAGAAAAAGATGAGAAGGAAAGAAAAGAAGGGAGAGAACAAAAGAGTTCGTGGTACGAATCAGAATACCAATACCCTGACTTCCAAGTCTTATTTATAATTTATAAATTATAAAGCATGTAATCACAATCAAGGACAGACTAAAGTAGATATAATCACACACAAGCCAATAATCAATAAATATGGGACTAAAACACCCCTTAGCGGCTTAGCTTGCGGTAGACCTAATTAACACCCCCCTCAAGCTGGAGCATAAATATCATCTATGCCCAGTTTGGAACACCCTTGAAAAAAAACCTGAGACAAAACCTTGAAAAACATATCATCAAGTAGAATACTAGATCTAACCAATGGTGTAGCTATCATGAAAGACTGGATTACTATTAACGTAGACAGCAATTTGATTTTCACAATACATATCCATAGGCTTGTCAACAGGAAAACCAAGTTTTCGAAGAAGAGATTTCAACCACATTAACTCAGCTGCAGTGCGAGTCATGGCCCTATACATAGCTTCAACACTAGACCGAGCCACTGTAATTTGTTTCTTACTCCTTCATGTAACAAGATTACCTCCAAGGCTCCAACAAACGTACAATACCATAGTCGACCTCCAACCACCATCAACACCAGCCCAATCAGTGTCAGAGTAACTGAAAATATCCGTATAACCATGGCATTTCTAAATAAATCCTTACCCTGAAGCACCCTTAGGATACTTTGATGTGATACAAGGCTACCGTAGGAAGAGAAAGAACCAGGCTAACTGATTTTCGACCTGGGCCTCGTTCTGTTTTGTATTAGATTCTGGTATAAGGATTATCTCTTGTGTGGGCCATGGTTTGGGCCATAGATGCTACTAGAATCCCGAGTTAATTTGACCGATCTGGCAGATCCATTATAGATCCCTCAATTTATGATGCCTTTGTCTTGAGTTCAGACGATCATCCTCTCTGTTCCCACCCCCCCCCCCCAATCCTCACCTGGATCTGTTGGTCTGGTCTTCATTTGCATTCTCAAACCTTTTCCTGTCAACCTGTTTCAACTTTCCTTGCATGTTTCAGCTAATTTGAATTTTCCGGGAAGTTTTTGCTGATTGGCTCTCCACACAACCATGGTTATAAATCTCAAACTAGAAGTTTCAACCGAGATATATTCAGTTTTGCAGCTTTCCGATACGAAACCATGGATCCATACCAAAATGTAAATGGTTTTGATCGGTTTCAACATGTTTCGACCAGGTTTCAACCGAAACCTTAGTTTAGACTGAAACCTGGTTGGACCACACCTTTATATTCACCTAACTCGATCATAACTTACATATTTCCACAAGTTTCAACAGAGAGGCCATTGCTTTCGTAGGTTTTGACTTCAAGCAATAGTTGTCAAGGCACTGCCTAGGCGTCCAGGCGGATTTCTAGGTGCCTAGGCGGCTGTCGCCTTCTTGCCAAATATCATTTAAGTAAATGTTACTTAAGATATTATTCATAAATAAACAAATTACCCCCCCCCCCCCAATTTGAATCCAATAAAAATAGTTAAAAAATAAAATTTCAAAAGGATAAAAAGTCAGCCCCTCCAGTTCAAGAACAAAAACTTGATTTTTGGCGATAGGTGAAATTTTCAATTTTCTAATGCCGGGGTTTTTCTCAAATTTAAAAATTTTAAAACATTGCTAAAAACCAAAAGTGCAGTAAAATATTCATTTGTTTTGATATTTAAAAAAAAATATTTTCATTCAAGTGATTTTGACAGCATTCGCACACACCAAATAAGGTTTGACCAGAACATAACTCCTTCAATATAAATCAGATTTAAGTAATCTTGGATTTGTTGGAAAGCTGGTTTTGTACTCTACCGAATACAAAAAGTCTCATGTAAAAATAAAATCATTTGATCAATCAAATTTGTTAGAGAACAAAAACATTTCCCTAAATCAAGAGTAGGTAAATTACTTATTGATAAGATCATATTTTCTAAGAACAGTATAAATCAAATGTGAGACTAGGTATGCCTAAAAATGACCAATTCCAAGAACATATAAACCAAGTGTATGTTTTAATAGTTTCAAACTTCCAATAGCTTGCTTCTTCAGCTTTGTTGTCTTCTATCTCTATGCTGCTTTTTGATGACTTGATGTGGCTTAATATTGATTTTTGATGACTTGATGTGACTTAATGTTGATT
The DNA here is from genome assembly GCF_018873765.1 of Telopea speciosissima. Classification (NCBI taxonomy): domain Eukaryota; kingdom Viridiplantae; phylum Streptophyta; class Magnoliopsida; order Proteales; family Proteaceae; genus Telopea; species Telopea speciosissima. The sequence goes on from NC_057926.1 coordinate 13,618,953, forward strand.
TTTTATGACTTGTTGTGGCTTAATGTTGATATTTGATGATATAAGGTACATATTGTAGTATACTAAATAATGTTAGAAAAGAGGAGAAATAAAAAATAACACTTGGGAGCCCTGGTCGCCTAGGCGGGCGCCTTGTCACCTAAGCGCTTCACCAACCCTCCACCGCCTTGACAACTATGCTTCAAGGAGCTCATTTTGCCAAATAATTGTAGTTTTTTGCCACAATAGTTTATCAAACACCTCTTTCTTGCATTCTCCTTCATAATCAACCATGCTAGACAGTGGGTTTGGTGCTTGAAGGTTGAAGATAATACCAATTTTTTCCCAAATTCAAATTTTCTGAATATACTAGTAACATGGTAGAATTGTTTCAAGTTCTTATATGTTAGATAGAATGGCCCGATCTACGACTCCACAGAGTCGGATTATTTTTTGGGTTGTTGAATTATTTTTTTTAATTTTCTATTTAAAAAAATGAATTTTCCCACAACCAATTTTTGAAAAAAAATAAGGATTATATATGATGGATGGAAATATGTGACAGTGTCGGAATTCTTATACTGTTATTATTATTATTATTTTTTTTCAACAATAATTGAAGAAATGCAAAAAAAAATTTTTTAAAAATAATAATATTCTATTTTAGTTTTTAAAAAATTTAAATTTTTACGCAAATTTGAGTAGTGATGTCATGCTCTTTAACTAATTGATGGTAATTAAAGAATTAGTAGTTATTAAAATAATTTAAAAATACATTTTTTTAAAAGGCAAAAAATATCACAATAAGAGGGAAATTTAGAATATACTTTGTTGTTTAGGAACCATATTTGAAGTATACATGCTAATATTCTTTGTGTTCTTGTTGCAACACTGCAACAGTGTACCAACTAGTGCTCCATAATGGCTAGCCAAGACAGAGGGAACATTGCATGGCTGCATGGGAGACGCCTTTCAGCTGACAGGAAGAAATCTGAGTGCATTTATTGTAAGAAGAGAATTGGGGGAGGTGGATCCACAAGACTGAAGTGGCATCTTGCTGCTGGTGACAGGAATGTCACAGGCTGACCTAGTGTGCCAAGTGAGATAAAGAAGGCTATGGCAATGCATCTGAGGGACGGGGTAGAAGCTAGTAGGAAGAAGAGGGCAGCCAAGGATGAGTTTGATGATGCATGTCTAGAGAAATCCCTGAGTTATGGGAGGGGGATTATGACAGTGAGGAGCCAGATTAGGATGATGTAGAAACACCGGCAAAGGCTGCACAACTGAGGGGGGCAAGGTTAGAGAGCAAAGACACCTTTAGGATGAACTGGGAGAGATTGATACAGATGGCCAGGGGAGTTGACTCATCTAGACAAGCTAGAGAAGAGCTAGAGCCATAGATACACTGGATGAGGAGGAGGTTGAGACACAGAGAGCAAGAGATTCCATTTAGGAGGAGCCGGAGTGTGAGGGCCCCAACCCCAGCTCCACGGCCCCCACCCCCACCCCTATCCCTTGACCAAGCTGTTGAGATCCTGTAGTAGGATACTTCCCTCTTTCCAAGCTAGAGAAGAGCTAGAGCCACAAATACACTGGATGAGGAGGAGGTTGAGACATAGAGAGGAAGAGATTCCATTCAGGAGGAGCCGGAGTGTAAGGGCCCCAACCCCAACTCTATGGCCCCCACCCCCACCCCTATCCTGTGACCAATCTGTTGAGGTCCTTTAGTATGATACTACCCTCTTTCCAAGACAGGAACAAAAACAAAAGAAATTGAAACAGATGTGGGCTAGTGTAAGGAAAAAGTGGGGATTGCTTTCTCCAAGTGGGCTTTCTACCACAATATTCCAGCCAATACCACTACAGAGCCACACTATCAGAACATGTTAGATGAGATAGGTAGGGCTGGTCCAGGAGTGAAGGGGGCCATGGCATATGAGATGTATAATGTTTACTTGCCCCACTACAAGACAGAGGTGGAGTGTATTGAGGGGCTGAAGCCGATGTGGGAGCATTATGGAGTGACCGTGATGTGTGATGGTTGGATTGGACCCACTAGACAATCCATCAACTTCATGGTATCTGTGATGAGAGGACCATGTTCCTCCAGTCAGTTGATGCATCCAAGGAAAAGAAGGATGCACAATACATTTACAAGTTGATAATCGGAGTAATTTTAAGAAGGGAAGGAAAAAATTGATCAACAATCCTAGGTACCGACTCTTCTGGACTCCATGTGCAGCCCACTACATTGATCTCATGTTGAAGGACATGGGGAATTTGAAGATTGTGAAAGAGGTGGTAGAGAGGGCAAGACAAGTGACCACCTTCGTCTACAATCATGGATTTGCCCTGCAATTGTTTGAGGAGCAAGTATGGTGGTGACTTGGTGAGGCCAGGGCTGATACAATTTGCAACAAATTGGATTACTCTGAACAGCTTCGAGACAAAGAAGTCTGGACTTAGGTCCATGTATGCTTCAAAGGATTCGATTGACTGGGAGGGGTCTAGTTCTCGTGGAGGTTGGGCAGCCCAGGCCACCATTACTAGTGACAAGTTTTGGGATGACCTCAAGAAGGTCGTAAAGATCTTACACCCGATCATCACCATGTAGAGAATGGTGGACTCATAGAAGAAGGTGCAGTTATTGACATGATGAAGGTGCAGGTAGAGGCAGTGCACAGACGGGGTAACATAAGATTCATTTCGATTAGCAGGGATCAATGGGAGAGGCAGCTCATGCAACCACTACATAAGACTGGTAAGTCGTTACTTTATTCACCTCAATTCAACTTGTCAATTTGTCAGTTTGTCATTTAGTTTCTTATTATAGTACTTTGCGTTGTTTTCAGCACACTATCTGAATCCTAAGTACCAATACAAGCATAGACTTGCGATGAGACAAAATCTAATAGAAGCAGTTTATACAGGCAGAGAGGCTTGAGCCAAATCCAAATGCTCAGTCGATTATTAATCAAGAGGTGAGAGTAGAGTTAGATTTTAGGTTGAGAAGGTAAGTAAGAGAGAAGGAAGAAGTTGGAGGAGGAAGAAGATTGCAAGAGAAGAGAGAAGAGAGAAGAGAATATTTTAGGTTGTAATCGAGTCTCTCCATATACCTATGTTACTACAAACATAATAAAGAGAATTACATCCACCTCCCTAGGGAGGTACAAGAGAAATAAAGAAGAAAACATAATTACACAATAAGGCAACTAGTAATGGGATTAGTTCCTAAACTACCCCTATTACATGACTTCTAACACTCCCCCTCAAGCTGGAGAATATATATCATGCATTCCCAGTTTGCTTAGGAGAGAACTAAATTGAGGAGAGCCAAGAGCCTTGGTGAAGATATCTGCCAACTGATCACTAGTCTTCACAAAAGGAGTACAAATATCTTCTCCTTGATGAAATGCCTATCAACCTCAATGTGCTTAGTCCGGTCATGTTGAACAGGGTTGTGAGCAATACTGATGGCAGCCTTGTTGTCACAGTACAGCCTCATGGGTCATTCAGTGTCAAATCCCAGTTCCTGAACAAGTCTTTTTAGCCAGATGAGTTCACACACTCCATGTGCCATAGCTCTAAATTCTGCCACGACACTAGATCTGGCCACAACATGCTGTTTCTTACTCCTCCATGTGACTAAGTTACTTCCCACAAAGGTACCATAGCCGGAGGTAGATCTCCTGTCTGTAAAGGAATCAGCCTAATCGGCATCTGTGAAACCTTCCACTCTCAAGTGGTTGTGCTTTGCATACAACAATCCTTTCCCTGGAGAGGACTTCAAATATCTTAGAATGCGATACACAGCATCCAAATGGCCACTCTTGGGAGCATGCATGAATTGGCTGACAACTCCCACTACATAAGAGATATCTGGTCGAGTCATAGAGAGATAGATAAGCTTCCCCACTAGCCTTTGATACTTCTCCGCATCAACAAGAGAAGGACCATAATCCTCTCCTAGTTTGTGGTTCTGCTCAATAGGAGAGCTTACTGGTTTACAACCTATCTCTGTTAACAAGTCAAGAATAAACCTCCTCTGACATATGTTGATTCCTTTCTTGGTCCTTGATACTTCTATTCCTAAGAAGTATCAAGGGACCCAGATCTTTGATCTCAAATTGCTGTGCCAAGTAGCTCTTCAATTTACCTATCTCAGCTGTATCATCTCCTGTGACCACGATTCATCAACATAGACAATGAGAGTTGTGATAGTACCATTACTCCGCTTGGTAAAGAGAGAGTGATCAGCTTGGCTCTGAAAATATCCATTCTTCAGAATAGCCTGTCTGAAGCGCTCAAACCATGCCTTTGGTGACTGTTTGAGACCATATAGAGCCTTCTTAAGGAGACACACTTTCCCTTTAGCTGAAGGCATCTTGAAGCCTGGTGGAGTTTGCATGTACACTTCCTCTTCCAAGTCACCAAGAAGGAAGGCATTCTTTACATCCAACTGATATAAAGGCTAATCTCTATTGGCAGCCAAAGATAAAAGAACTCTTATTGAGTTATGCTTGGCCACAGGGGCAAATGTCTCCTGGTAGTCAATTCCATAGACTTGATTGTACCCCTTGGCCACCAACCTTGCTTTGTATCTTTCAATACTGCCATTAGATTTATACTTGATTGTGTAGACCCATCTGCATCCAACTGGGATACGTCCCCCGGGAAGGTCCACAAGTTGCCAAGTACCATTCTTCTCAAGTGCCATCATCTCCTCAGATATGGCTTGTCTCCATTTTGGGTCAGACATAGCACCAATGACATTCTTGGGAATGGAAGCAGTAGAGAGAGCAGTAATAAAGGCAAGACCTGTAGGAGAAATTGCATTATAGGAAACACATTGGGATATAGGATTAGTACAAGTTCTTTTCCCTTTCCTAATAGCAATAGGAAGGTCCAAATCAGATGGAGAAGAAGGAATGTCACCTGACTGAGAAGAATGAATCTCAGGATGTGGATCTGGATCTGAAGAGGACTCTTGGTAGGTCTTCTTTCCTGTATTATGTAAGCCTTCACCTTTTTTGTATATAATGTGGTAATCCTTCTCCTTACCAGAACCATTTTCAACAACCAAATCTGTATTCCCCCTTGGTTGATCATCAACCTCAACCACATCTATAGTCCTGTGTTTTCCAATGTCAAGCATAAAAGGGGATGTAGGTAGAGGAGAAAGGAAGAAATCATCAGTAGCATGTTCACTCCCACAATCCTCCCCCTGAAGAGGATGCTGAGAAGGGACAAAGAAAGGGACAGACTCAAGAAAGGTAATATCCTCGGAAATGATACATCGGCGGGAAGAAAGGTGAAAACACTTGTACCCCTTGGTAGTAGAAGAGTACTCAAGGAAGAGATACTTGAGAGCTTTGGGGTCAAGTTTAGTGCGAGCAGATTTGTTAACATGCACATAACAACACAGCCAAAGACTCTAGGGGGAAGAGAAAAAGCAGAGGCCTTGGGAGATAAGATGTCCAAGGGAGATTTGAAATTAAGAAGCTTGGTAGGAATGCGATTGATGAGAAAGGAGGTAGTGAGAAGAGCCGCAGACTAGAAGGTCTTGGGGACATGCATGCCAAACAAGAGACTACGGGTGACCTCTAGTAGGTGGCGATTTTCCTCTCAGCAACCCCATTTTGTTGGGGCATGTCAACACACGCTAGCTGATGGATAATGCCATGAGTAGTAAAGAAGGTTTGAAGGCCACCAAACATGTACTCCCCCCCTTTATCAGATCGAATAATTTTGATGCGAATCTCAAATTGAGTAAGAATCATTTGATAAAATTTCTGAAAGGCATCACAAACATCACTCTTATGCTTTAGAAGAACAGTCCATGTGGCACGTGAAAAATCATCAACAAATGACAAAAAGTAACAATAACCAAATAAAGTAGTAGGGGAAGGACCCCAAATCAAGGTTCTAAAACTCAGGTCTCGGTGGCATCTCGGCCCAGCCAGAAACCGAGAAGAGTCGAGATCTCGCCGAGATGCTGCATTTTTTTTTTTTTTACTTGGACCCCCAACTTGGTGGGTTTTACACATTTTGGGTCTGAAACTTGGTATTCAGCCTATTTCAGGCCATTTAAACACAATGGCATGCCCAAATTTCCCAAAAAACAAGTCCAAAAATGAGTTTCACTTTGGACCATCGGTTGGTAGGCGACGAGTCGGACTAAAACAACCTACTCTACACATAATTTAGTAAAACATAGCAAATTAGCAATCAAAATATTCAAATAAAAAATACATTACATCAATGTTCTCTGAATTTGTTACATAAAATGTGATCGAGCAACAAATTCATCCCCGTATTGCTCCACAAAGAATTCCCATGTCTTAGAATTGCAAAAGTGTTGCGCATAGTGTGACACAGCCTCCATATAAGTGTTGTCATTAACAAATAGCAATCTTCCTATCTTAGGGTACATGGGAGGCTATTGGTATGAGGTGTAAGATCCACTGCTACTGTCGTATTGAGTTTGAGGCATGTATGACTGGTTTGGGACTGGGAATATGTACCCAAAACCTGACCCAGAGCTTTGACTGTCATACTCAGCTGCTGACTACCCATACTGACCATAGCCACTATATTCTGAACTGGTGCTCTCCTGGCCATAGTCATAGCCATGATGATGCTGAGATGAATGCCATGGCTGATGATCACTAGTAGTATCTATACTTATGCTTCCGAAACTTGCAAGCATTGTGTTCATACTGCTGTCATCATCCTGAGCATGTGACTGATGTGAGTGTTTGCGACCCTTCTTTCTGTTGTATGTTTTAGGGTGGCCACCATGGTCTTGATCTTGAGTGGCATGCGTAAACTGAGACTCACCTGTGAAACGCACAGGGACCTCCTGCGTTCCCACTTCATACTGGTACTACTCGCGCATCCCCTCATAACGATCATCATAATAACCACCACTCTGCATGCCACCACCAACCACCACCACCATTACTACCATCACCATCACCACCATCACCACTATCATCATCACCACCATCATCATCATCAGTAGGACTTCCTAAAGCAGGCTCAAAAGGTTTCGGTGACTCTGCATGTGCACGCCCCTCATACGACGACATATATTCATCAACATCAGTACCGGTTACAAACGCAATGGTGGGGTCGAGCCTACCCCCAGGCTGATCCATATCGGGTGTACCACGATCCCTCACCCACTGGAATAGGGGATCCTCATCGTCGTCAGAGTCCTACTAGAAAATGTTCAATGGGTTCTTTATCATTGGCCTCAATTCCTTCACGTATGTGTCTCATCCTTAATCTCATATTGTAGTGCACATACACAAGCTGCTCCAGTCGTTCGCTACCCAACCTGTTCCGCCTCTTTGAATGTATCAATGAGAATGTACTCCAGTTGCGCTCACATCCAGAGGATGAACAAGTTTGTGAGAACACTCTCACTGCTACCTTCCTTAGGTTGGGTGAACTTGTACCATAGAGCACCCACCAGTCGGTTGCATTACAAATATAGAATAGTAAGAATATGTACATTCTAAAGAGATAAAATTATAATTCATAAATGTAATATCATGCCATCTACTAGGGTCTTATTGAATGCTGTTGGTTGGGATATATCCGTTGAGGTTTATTCCTTAAGAAGGAATATGACCGTTGTGAAGTGTTTTGTATTTAAGAGTTTGGGTGTATGAGTTTTGTTGTATGAATGAAACTTCAGTGTTCTGTCCGTGGATGTAGGTGTTTCACCGAACCACGTTAAATCGTCCGTGTCTCCTCGCATTGCTATATTGATCCAATTCTACATGGTATCAGAGTAGTATCTATAAATCACTGGAATTTCCTCCTGCAACTGAGTCACTTCTGCTGAAGAATTATTTATTCATTTGTGCTTCTAACTGCAAAACGTTAAAGGAGGTATTCAGAATTTTTCAAATTCAAAAATCAGGTTCTTACGTTGAAGGAGCTATTCAGAATTTTTTCAAATTCAAAGGTCAAGTTCTTTGTTAATGACTTGGGAACTTACTTCCCATTTATTAATTTATTGGAACTCACCTCTAACGTGTCTTGACTTTCTTAACAGCTGCACTCTTGAGCTCCTTCTTTCTTTTGCTTCTTTATGTTTGGAACTAACACTATAATAGAGAACTTTCCTTTGGTGCAAGAGACAAAGATTGCCCTTCCACCAAGTTGTTTTTCTGGAACGAGTTCAAGAGCGTGGAACTGGGACGAGCTTTTTTTCAATTTTGCCTCAGTTTTTTCTTTCAAATGGCCGATTCTTCCGGACATGAAACCAATACAGGTATCAAGCTCACCTCTATTCTTTTGAATGGCTTGAATTATCTACCATGGTCACGGGCAGCTTCCTTGGCCTTATGTGGTCGAGGTAAAATTGGTTATGTTAATGGGAAAATAGCTCCCGTTGCTGCCAACGATCCCAAGTTTGATGATTGGCAAGCAAATGATCAAATGATCATGTCTTGGATTCTAAATTCCATGGAACCTACTGTGTCTGAAATCTTCATATATGCTGACAATGCTAAAGTTTTATGGGATTCAATAAAATCCATGTATGGTCAGCAAAATAATGCCTCTAGGATTTTTCAAATAAAACAAGAAATATCCCTGATTACACAAGGTGATATGTCCTTTATTGATCTCTTTGGCTTGTTAAAACGAAAATGGGAAGAACTGCGTATTTATCGAACTCCCACTACAGATTTAAAGGTTTTACAGACTCAAGAGGAGCAGGATAAAATCTTTCAACTGCTTGCATGTCTTAAACCAGAGTATGAACAACTTCGCAGTCAGATTCTTATGAGTACTGAGTTTCCCACTCTTGAAAATGTCTGTGCTATTATTCAACAAGAAGAAATCCGGAAACAAGTTATGAATCTCCCTTCTCATATCTCCGATAGTGCTCATGAAAACAGTGCTTTAATTGCCAATACTGGGGTAACCGAACACAAACAAGGAAATGAAAGGAGAAATTTCAATAGTTCAAGAGGCCGAGGAAGAGGTCGTGGGAACCGACCCCTCTTCAAATGTGATCATTGCAAAGGAACGAGGCATACCAAAGACAGATGTTGGGTCTTGCATCCACATCTTTGACCTGTGCGGATCAATGGAGAAAAAAATATGGCTCAAACTGCAGCATGTAACACCCCAAGTTCGGTTGAGCTTCTGACTCAACTTCTGCAACAGCTTATCCAGCAGCCATCGGCTAGCACTCCCACCAGTGTTCCTTCCATAGCCTCTCATTCCTCATTAGCTCGTGAAAATGGTAAACCTTATGCTCATTTTACTTCAAATAATTCTAATTCATGGGTTGTCGATTCAGGAGCCACAGACCACATGACAGGCAATAGTAATTGCAGTTCACAACTTGAAAAAATTCCCTCAAAACAATCTATGACTGTGGCTAATGGATCTATTATCCCTATTCAAGGAAAAGGGTACACTAAAATTTTTTCTTCTGACACAGAAGCATTATTTCTACCATCCTTTCCTTCAAATTTGTTATCTGTTAGTAAGCTTACTAACTCCTTGAATTGCAATGTTATTTTCTCTCCAAATAAGGTCATTTTTCAGGACCGGATCACGGGGAGGAAGATTGGTGACGGATACCTTCAACATGGCCTATACCTCTTGGAACAACCCACTCATGCTCTTCAGGCTAGATCAAAAGAGCAAAAAGATTGCAAGCTTTGGCATCTTCGAACTAGACATCCTTCAGATAAAATCTTGAACCTTTTATTTCCTTTAAATGGTTTTAATTCTCATAGTTGTGACATTTGCCGTTTTGCTAAACAAACTAAACTTCCCTTTACTCAATCTTTTCATAAATCGGATGCCTTGTTTGACCTACTACATTCTGACTTATGGGGACCCGCCCCGGTAGAATCACGAGATGGGTTTAAATACTTTATTACCTTCATTGATGATAAATCTCGTGCTACCTGGATTTATTTGCTAAAACATAAATATGAAGCCTTGATCATTTTCAAGGAATTTACTTGTATGATCCTTAACCAATTTAGTGCTCACATAAAGGTTCTTCGAACTGATAATGGTACTGAATATATCAATCATCTTTTTAGTGACTACACAAAAGAAATAGGAATTATACATCAAACCACTTGTGTTGGGACTCCCCAGTAAAATGGTATTGTAGAAAGAAAAAATTGCCATTTGCTTGAAGTCACCCGATCCCTATTATTTCAAAGAAATATGCCAAAAGAATATTGATCTGATGCTGTGTTAACTGCATGCCATTTAATCAATAGGATACCCAGTCGTGTTCTAACTTACAAATCTCCAATGGAGATCTTGGGAAAAACATGTAATTTAGAACATCTTCGTGTTTTTGGGTGTCCTTGCTATGTCTATAAGGAAGGGTGTGGCAAATTAGACCCTCATGCTACCAAATGTGTGTTCCTTGGATATTCCTCTACAAAAAAGGGATACAAGTGCTATGACCCTCTTCGTCATACGTTATATATGTCTCATCATGTTCATTTTGTGGAAAATGACTCCTACTTTAAGGATCCTTACAGTAGGAGTCAGGAGGAGAATCTAAATGACCTTAACTATGATCTTACTCCTTTACCTATTGTTGCACAAGAACATATACAAGAGCATAGTCATCTTGACACCATTGAGGTCAATCCTCCTCAAGAAACCCAGGAGAACTCCAAAACTCAAGAAGTTCGTCGGTCAACCCGTATTTCTAGACCTCCCTCTAGACTTCAAGATTTCTACACGTATCACACAGTCTCCTTTCCCATTCAAGACTATGTTGGGTACAACCAAATTTCCTCTGATCATGTTGCTTTCCTTACCACCATTGAGAGTAATAAGGAGCCTACTAAGTTTTCTGAGGCCAATTCTCATCCCAAGTGGAGGAAAGCAATGCAAGAAGAGCTTCAAGCTCTAGATAAAAATAACACATGGGAAATTGTAAAAATTCCCAAAGGAAAGAAGACTGTAGGATGCAAGTGGGTCTATAAAATTAAATATAACAGTGATGGTACCATAGAAAGGTACAAGGCTAGGCTTGTTGCTAGAGGCTTCACTCAAACATATAGAGTGGATTATAAGGAAACCTTCGCTCCAGTAGCGAAAATGAATACTATTAGGGTCCTAATGTCTATAGCTGTGAACAATGGATGGCCCTTAATGCAAATGGATGTGAAAAATGCCTTTTTACATGGAGACCTAGAGGAAGAGGTCTATATGGAGCTTCCTCCAGGACATCCCCAAGAGCTCAGATCGGATATTGTTTGTAAATTGAAAAAGGCTATATATGGGCTTAAACAATCGCCTAGAGCCTGGTATGCTAAATTAAGCTTGGCCCTAACAAGTAATGGATTTAAAAGAAGTGCTGCTGATTCATCCATGTTTTCAAAAAGAAGCTCTTCAGGAATCACAGTTGTCCTAATCTATGTTGACGACATTGTTGTCACTGGAAATGATGAAAATAGCATTTCAAATCTAAAAATGTACTTGAGAAAGAAGTTCGATATCAAAGATCTTGGAAAAATGAAGTATTTCCTTGGAATTGAAGTTGCTTATTCCAAAAAGGGTCTCTTCATTTCTCAAAGAAAATATGTTCTTGACTTATTAAAAGAAACTGGAAAATTAGGAGTTAAACCTGTTTGTACTCCTATTGATCACCAATCCAAAATTTGAATGAATGATGGTGATCCCCTTGAAGATATTGGTCAGTTTCAAAGGTTAGTTGGAAGATTAATTTACTTTACTATCACTAGACCTGATATTGCCTATGTGGTTGGTCTTGTAAGTCAATACATGCATGCTCCAAAAAAGGGTCACATGGAAGCTGTAAACAGAATTTTGAGTTTCCTAAAATCCTCTCCTGGAAGGGGGATTTGGATGAAGAAAAACAATGATAACAATATCCTTGGATACTCAGATGCTGACTGGGCCGGAAATCCAACTGATAGAAAGTCTACTACAGGATTTTGTACTTTCGTAGGAGGAAATCTTGTCACCTGAAAAAGCAAAAAACAAAACGTGGTGGCTCGATCTAGTGCAGAAGCTGAATACCGTTCAATGGCATCTACAACCAGTTAATTGATATGGCTAAAATATCTCCTTCAAGATCTCGGCATGGAGCTAAAGACTCCGATTAAATTATTTTGTGATAACCAAGCTGCAATGCACATCGCCTCAAATCCTGTCTTCCATGAACGAACCAAGCACATAGAAGTCGACTGTTATTTCATCCGGGAAAAAGTTCAGAACAAGATTATTGAAACTTCCTATGTTCAAAGTACAACTCAGCTGGCGGACATATTTACCAAAGCTACATCAAAAGATCACTTTTATTCCATTTTAGCCAAGTTGGGCTCTATTGATATCTTCGCCCCAACTTGAGGGGGAGTATTGAATGCTGTTGGTTGGGATATATCCGTTGGGATATATCTGTTGAGGTTTATTCCTTAAGAAGGAATATGACCGTTGTGAAGTGTTTTGTATTTAAGAGTTTGGGTGTATGAGTTTTGTTGTATGAATGAAACTTCAGTGTTCTGTCTGTGGATGTAGGTGTTTCACCGAACCACGTTAAATCGTCCGTGTCTCCTCGCATTGCTATATCGATCCAATTCTACAGTCTGACTTTTGTCTACCTTCCACTGCAGCTTGTCGACCGAAACTTGTTGAGGCCTCTCTGAAGTATTTAATCTATTTTCAATTTGAGGCATTAGTATTTCCTAATTAGTAATTACATTCATAAACTAACTACCAAAGTACCAAAGTCCCATACTCTCACCTCATCATTGCAGGCAGATTGTGTCTTTGGAGTGGGCTCCAACTTCTCAATAACAGCTTGAACTGCCTCTAACAATTCTATGTCTAGCCCAAGATCATGGGAGTACTGATACTTTGGATTCAAATAGTATGCTGGTAAAGTATGCACCACAAATATGATTTGTTAGTGACTTAATGTCTTTGGGTTTTGAATATGTAAATGTAAAAAAGTTATAACATTTAAAGTGTAAAGTACGTTTAACTCACCAGCTTTATGCAATGGATGACTCAAGTGCTTCTCCCACCGCTCATCAATGATGTTAGTGTAGGACTTTGCACTTCGAGGTATAGCAGCTCTAACCATTTCCTTCATTTTTTGGATGGCAGCATTAATATGAGCCAAGGTAGGCTTCTTCTCTGTATCAACCATCCTCAGTATTGCCACCACTGGCTCTAATATGGCAACCACTTTCCCCAAGTCCTTCTAAAATCCATCACTTGCAATGGTTTGTTGTGTTGCTTTTGCTTCTTCTGACTTAGAACCTTGCCAACCAAACCATTGTTCACTTGCAAACATAGACCTCAGACCTATCACCTTCATCTGAAAGTTCTTCAATGCAATGTAATTGGTGGCAAATCGAGTGACACTAGGCCTCACTAAATCTCCATTGCATTTCTCCCTCAACAAGGCTAAAGCCTAACCATGGTTGTACACAAAAGTTGTTACTTGTTTTGCCCTATTTACCACACCTGCCACCAAAGTCTTTTTTCCCATGTCCTTCAGCATTAAATCAATAGAATGGGCTGCACATGGGGTCCAAAAGAGCCGGATCCTCTTACTCTTCTCTAGCCTGTTTAAAGTTGGAACCGTTATCCGTCACAATTTGGATAACGTTCATTAGTCCTACCTCCTCCACCACTTGCTTCAATTCCTTATACAAGTATGATGCATCCTATACATTCTTTGATGCATCGATAGACTTCAAGAATACAGTTTTTCCATTGCAACTCACCATAAATTTATGATGGACAGTCTAGTAGGTCCAGTCCAACCATCAACCATAAGAGTAATCCTATATGTCTCCTACATTGGCTTCAAACCATCAATGTAATCTTTCAACTCCAGTACCTCCTGAGGCAAATATACATTGTATAATTCATGTGGTGAAAGTCCCTTCCATCTTGGACCAGCCCTCCCTGCAGCATCAAGGAATGCATTATAGTATGTTCCTTGTGCTACATTGGCTAGAATCCATGGTAAAGCATGAACTTGCTGAAGGCTTTTCATGCTTCCTCTTGTTTACCACCAAACATTTGTGGGATGGTTGGCTGGTAGGCATCTTGTTGCCTAACAATTGTGGGATCCTGCTAAAAAATGGGATCTGGAGCTTGTACTCGTGGTCGGGTTGGGGGTCGTGGTATATTTCTTGTCCCAGTGCTTTTCCTCCTCTCATCTTCTTGCACTGGTGCAGCTGAGCCAGATCCACCAGCTCCTCTTGCTTGCTCATATGCTCTTATATTCTCAAAATGAAAACTTTGTCTACTCTCAGCCAAAGTCTGCTGGTAAATTCTCCATTCAGCCTCTGATTGAAACTCACCAGGTGGAGGCCTAATGTCAGTATCATCTCCGCCACGGACCTCTACACCAATCCTCTCTAGTACTGCCTCATCAAACTCTTGTTGCATTCTTTCTCTCTTAACTTTCTTTATTCTTCCTCCTTTCAAGTGTTGTGCCATTGCCACTTTCACTTGGCTAGAAACATTTGGGCATGAGGCAACATCCTTGCCTATACCAGACAAATGTTGCTTTAACCTGGTGGCTCCTCCAGATAGCAACTTCCCACAATAATTGCATTTGGACTTCTTTTTGTCTGCGGACATGGGGACTCCATGTTGCCATGCTATATCAGACATTGTGTGCAAAATGTCTTATATTTTACACTGTTACATAAAAAAGCATGTATTAATAACCATGGATAACTTGAAGTAAGGTATTCAAGACTTAAAGTATGCTATTCATAACTCTTAAACGTAATGTCAAGTTACTAGAACCATGAAATAACTATCTCTTATTTATCCCCTAACCCTAATATTTATTTCTTAATTAAAAATAATATTTTGAATTTTTAAAAAAAATATTTATACCTTAAAGTATAAGAAAAATATAATGTAATGATGTATTTGACACCATTTGAAGTTGAACATTATGTACATATGTTGTACATAATTTTCCATAAGCAACAAGTATTTTTCCTTAATATTATATATATATTTTTAATTTTTATAATATATTTATTAAATCCAAAAAATAAAATAAATATTTTAATGGGTGAAAATAAAAAATTGATCCATGGGGCTGTAGAGCATCCCAAGTTGTTTAACATATATGAAAATCATTTTCAAACAATTGCTACTCATCCTATTTTTTTCAATTTTTGTTTCAAATAAATCATTTATTTTTCCAGAAATTATAATAAAAATTTTAATAACTGAAAAATAAATCCGACTCCATCAAGTGATAGATCGGCCAAAGATGTTTAACATATATCAAAACCACATGATCTAACAAGGATTACAAAAATTGTTTTGAAAAACATAGATTTGGGGAAAACTAGAAAATACCTTTGAAATCCTACAAATAGGTGATGATTCTTGGATTGTTGGAGTTGAATCTTCACTTTAACACTTGAATCTCACTTGAAACAATGCAATCATTTGAAAGAAATAGGAAGAAATTTGAGGGAGAGGGATGTTTTCCCCTTTGTTTAGAGAGCTATGGACAGAACTAGCGAGATTTCCGAGTTCTGTCCGTAAGCCTCTTTTAATAAAAGGGGCACATGGGTAAAATGGGCATTAAAATGGGTAAAACACCATGGTTCTTACCCGATACCGAGATCTCGGCGAGATATTGAATTTTTAAACCTAAAAAAAACTGGACAATAAATTCAAAATTTGAATCATTTGGCTGGAGCGAGACGATACTGAGATCTCGCCGAGAAAGTGTAGTTTTATAATACGTATGGCATCTCGTCTCGGGGCTTCACGAAACCGAGAAACTTGGCGAGATAGCGCGAGTTCTCGAACCATGGCCCAAACATCAATATGCATAATATGAAAAGGAGTAACAGTTCTATTACCATGATAAGGATATGAAGACCGACAATGTTGGCAAACATACATGGCTCACATTGAAAAACATGAAAAGGGGCAACGGAAGAAAATAAGTGAGGCAATTGTTTCCTCATGACAACAAAAGATGGATGGCCAAGACGACGATGCCATAACATAACAGAATCCACAGAACTACTATCATTACGGCCACACACATAGGAATGAGCTGTGGGCAAAAAAGATAAAAAAAATAGAGGCCTTGCTCCTCACATCCACTACCAATAATCCTCTTCGTCACCAAATCCTGAAAAAGACAGTGAGAAGGAAAAAATGTGACACAACAGTTTAGAGATTTAGTCAGATGACTCACAGATAAAAGATTCAGTGTAAGGCTAGGGACATAAAGAACAGAAGTGAGGGAAATAGATTATGTCATAGGGATATTACCCTTACCAGATATAGAGGAAAGGGAGTCATCAGCTACCCTAACCTTATCCTTACCAGAGCATGTGGTCCGTGGCACCAAAGTCAATGACTTGGACCCAAGACTGGGTGGCAGTAGAAGCTGAGGTGGAGACCTGTAAAGCTGAGGAGCCAGCCACACTAGATGTAGAAGATGTGCTCAACTGTGACACAACCCTGCGAACCACTGCATCCATAAAGGTGGAGTCATCCTGTGGGGCATCAGTCTCAGTCGTTACGGAATGAGCTCGAGCTCCCCCTCTACGGCCACCACGACCACGCGTACCAGGAGGGTAACCATAGAGAGACCAACACCTATCCTTGGTGTGTACTACTCAACATCACTAACCCAACCTATCGCCACTCCTAATCTCTGGTTCTTCTAATGGTTCAAGTGGTGGACGTATATACTCATATTGGAGTTGGCAGGCCAACTTTCTTATAGAATCTGAGTAATGGGAAATTTTAAGCCACCTAAAGACTAGGGTTTCAAAAATCTCATGTAAACTAGTATCAGACACTACTTTTCCCCTCATTCTGTGGGTGTTCCATCAAAAGCAATACTCATATACTCATATTGGAGTTGGCAGGCCAACTTTCTTATAGAATTGAGTAATGGGGAATTCTAAGCCACCTGAAGACTAGGGCTTAGAAAACCTCATGTAAACTAGAATCGCAGGAAGGTAGGAACTAAACCAGCAAGAGACAAAAACCCAATAATAACTCATTAAAGACAGATTTGATCTGGTTAAACCCTTGGTTAAATGGTCTATTTGTCAAGGAGAACAAACCATCAAAGTTGGACATGTAATCTAATGACCAGACTTAGAGAAATGGAATAATCCCACCGTTAGCATTACCAAAACCCAGATAAAATAAAACCCAAAACCAGATTAGTAACTCAAAAATTTAGATAATATACTTGAACAGGGATTTAGAAACTAGAAACCAAAATTAACAGACGGATAGCATGTAGTGAGAAACCTCTGGGCACCCTCTAGGCAGCATGTAGTGAGTAGCATGCCCCTCTACAAATAGGTTTCGATTACCCCTGCTAAGAACCTCTTCTGCAATGATGAACAGGGCCGGCGAGAGGGGGGGGTCACCTTGTCTCACCCCTCTAGTCGATTTAAAGAAACCCGCTTGTTTGCCCCCCAACACTGTTGAGAACCAGCAATTAACCACCATCTTCTTGATTAAGCTGATCCAGGCATCACAAAAGCCAAACTTAGAGATCAGCTGCCATAGGAAGACCCATTCCAAGCGATCATAGGCCTTCACCATGTCAAGCTTCAAGATTACATTGCCCCCTCTAGTTTTCCTTTTGCTATCCTGTGCAGCCTCTTGAACAATAGAGATGGAACCATGAATACTTCTTCCCTGCACAAACGCCCCTTGCTCCTCTGCAATGACAGACGGGAGGATACCTGCCAGCCTGGTTGCAAAAATCTTGGCAATAATCTTATAAGCAAAATTACAAAGACTTATAGGGCGGAGATCAGCCATTACCTCAGGGTTTTCCTTCTTTGGAATAAGCACCAAGTTAGCAAAGGTAAAACTCCTGAGCAGCTCGCACCCTGCAAAAAAGTCCTGGACAGCAGCCCAAACATCCTCACCTACCACATCCCAGTATGCTATGAAGAAATAACCAGAGAAGCCATCAGGGCCTGGCGTACTCTCACAAGATACGGAAAAGACTGCCCCCTTGACTTCCTCCAAAGATGGTAACACAAGGAGCACAACATTGTCAACCTCTGAAACAACTCGAGGAATCACAGAAAGGAGGTCTTCATCCATCTAACAGCCCTGCGAGGTAAAAATGTCTGTGAAATGCCGCACCGCCTCCGCCTAAATTCCCTCTGGGTCCGTGATCCATTCATCATCCCCCCATTTAATTCTCTGGATATTGGCCTGCCTCCTTCGCACATTCACCATTGAGTGGAAGAATTTCGTGTTTCAATCCCCCTCCTTTAACCAAGTCACCCTGGATTTTTGCTTCCAGAAAATCTCCTCCTGTAAAAAAATCTCCTGCAGGTTGTCCTTTGCAGTCGAGAGAGCCTCCCTGGTGGCCTCAGAGACCTGCTGGTCGAAAGCTGCCTCGGCCCTACACACAGAGTCCTCTGCATCCCTGACCTTCTGGTGGATATTGCCAAAAACCTCCTTATTCCACCTACGTAGCGCACTGCGAAGAAACTTCAACTTAAAAAACAGAGCATACAGAGGTGAGCCAGACACCGGCCGTGCCCACTGTTCTCTAATAGAGTCATGAAAGCTAGGGTGTCTAAGCCACATCTGCTGGAATTTGAAAGTAGAGAAAGAGTGCTGTCCAGGCACCATGAAAGAGAGACCCACAGGTGCATGATCTGAGCAAGTCTTGTTGAAATGGGTGACAGAGCTCCTGGGGAAGGCAGCAAGCCAAGGAGCAGTAACCAGGAATCTGTCAAGTCTCGCCACCACTCTTCCCGCCCCAGCCTGATTGTTAGACCAAGTAAACATATTCCCAACATAGCCCACATCAACAAGGCCAACCCTGTTCACAAAAGAACCAAACTCCTCAATAGAGAACGAACAAGCCGGTCTACTACCCAACTTCTCCAAAGGGGACAACACAACATTAAAATCACCCCCCACTACCCAAGGAAGAGAGACTTCCCCAGAGAACAGCTCCAACTTCTCCCACAAGGCCCTTCTCTCCACCACTGTGCATCAACCGTGGACATAGGTAACAAGAAACGCCCCCTGCCAACCTCCTCACACTCGAGAGTGATAAATTGGTCATGTTCCTCCACCACAAAGACTTTAAATGTGGCCCTCCAAAAAACCCAAAATCTGCCCGCCAAGTTTAGGAAGTCAAAACCTATTTTCCGAAGCACAAAGCGCGCCTTCGAGACCTGAGCTTTAGGTTCAGCAATAGCAACCACATCCACTTTGTGCATACTCACCAAAGACTTCAGCCGCCTAATCGTGGGCTTATTTCCAATCCCTTGTGTGTTCCAGAAAACACAGCTCATAAGGAAACATTGCTGGGGGCAGCTGCCGATCGCTTCGATCTCGTTACCCGTCTTAGAGATCCCTCTCTGTGTTGTCTTCCTTGTCTGATCTTTTTGATCTTCTTCCTGTCATACACCAATGCTGCCCCGAGAAAAGACGTTTTCGGGTGCACACAGCTACGAACTCGAAGTCCTGCTGGCGCCGAAGCACTGCTCCCAACATCCAGCCTCCCAAGAGTGATGCGGACCCTCTCTCCAAGAGTGGACAGGAAAGCTCTCAAACTGTCCAACATCGCCTGTCAATCCGGCACCTGTCCAGTAACCTCCGAGGTACATCCATCGTCTTTAGAACCCAAAGTCCAAAGTCCTTTTTCAAAATATCGCTGTGGCCTTTCTCCATCAGCCTGCGAAAGTAATCTCTGCGTGCCACTACCCAAATCCAAAGAAGAAACACCTGCTGCCAGTGGGTCCATCACCGTCAAACACCGGTAATACCTGCTGCCTGCTTCTATTAAGGCCACGTTGGCTTCTGCGTCACGAATCTCACCATCCTCCCCAAGATGTGAAACATCTTCCACCTCAGGCTGTGCCACCCGAGGCCCCACGCCATCCCCGATCTCAACGGCATCATCACACGGGTTCTCATCCTCCACGGTACAGATAAAATCACAGTCACACCTCCTCACGAAGAGTCGCAACACCCTTATCAGCTGAATCCACAGGGTGACCATCCAAAGCTCCACCCGCAGGAAGGGCATCACTGACCACCCCTGCTTGCTGAGGCGCAGCCCTCCACCAACCTCTCCTCCGGCAGGGAGGCCTCAGCAGTCCCAGAACTGGCTCACCGGAGGTCCCTAAACCACCCCGAGATAATCCCTCGCCCCTTGGAATGAATACGCCTGCATTATCCCTGTCAGTCTGTTCTTCACGAGGGATGTCGACGACGGTAGCACCCACCGCTGCACCTGCACCAGTCGTCCTCCGGGCCAAACTCCTGCACTCTACATTCTTGTGACCAACCTTGGAGCAGATGTTGCAGTAGTCCGGTCGACTCTTATAAACAATTTTCTGATAAAACCCTGAAGCCCCACACCCGATCCAGATATTCGAGGGGAGAGAGTCACGCAAGTCGACCTCCACACACACCCTAGTAGCCACAGTCCTTGAGCAATTTACTGTAGCTCCATCAACATGCAAGACCTTCCCAATTGCACTCGCGATAGAGATAAGGAAATTCCTTCATACAGATTGACTGGAAACCCCGACAAGGAGACCCAAAGTGGCGCCATAAGAGACTCCCAACTAGAGACAAAATCTGGCGACCATCGTATGAATCGAAACAGGAAGCCTTGAATAAGCAATTGCGCCTTAAGCCAGACCTTAACAAAATCACCTTGAACTGCAAACCGCAGCAACACATGTCGGGGGTCCAGCATCGAGACAAAGACTTCGCCTTGCAAGAAGAGAGCCTTCCAGAGATGCTCCTTAATCTGGAACAGAGGAGGCTTGCCGTAGCTGCATTTTGCCACCAGCGTAGTCGCAAAAGGCTTCGTAGAGGCATCGAGTTCCTCCCTGGAGAAGAAGATAGCAGGATCACCAAAGTGCGAAGAGGGCTTTTTGATTTCCACTTGGACAGGTGGCAATGACGCTGATCTGGAAACCACCGCAGCAAAAGAAGCTGTCCCACCTGCAGCAACCCCTGTGAGGGGAGGGGGATCAGGGGGCGTGCCTCCCTAGGGGGGGGACCGCCATGGCAGAAGCACAAGGAAAGAAACCTAGCCTGCGCCACGGGAGTCTATCCTACGCACCCACCGAAAACATGACCCAAAATCGACTGCTGTGGATTCAGTAGTTGTTTCTGGTAGAATTCAGATTAGGGTTTGGTGGGATTCCAGCCCTATAGGTCAGGTGGATTCAAGAACATATCTTTTCTTCTTCCCTATTGCACATCAGATCAATTACTGAACTTTCTTCATTCTGCGCATGTTAGGTTCTCTGTTCACTTTAATTCTGTTTTGCTCTTTTGAAATTTATACTACTGTTTAGGTTTCTGCCCTGATAATCTTCAGTTTCTATTTCTCAATTTCTCCATCCATCTGTTAATTCTGGTTTCTAGTTTCTAAATCCCTATTCAAGTATATTATCTAAATTTCTGAGTTTCTAAATCTGAGTTACTAATCTGGTTTTGGGTTTTATTTTATCTGGGTTTTGGTAATGCTAACAGTGGGATTCTTCCATTTCTCTAAGTCTGGTCATTAGATTACATGTCCAACTTTGATGGTTTGTTCTCCTTGACAAATAGACCATTTGACCAAGGGTTTAACCAGATCAGATCTGTCTTTAATGAGTTATTATTGAGTTTTTGTCTCTTGCTGGTTTAGTTCCTACCTTCCTGCGATTCTAGTTTACATGAGGTTTTCTAAGCCCTAGTCTTCAGGTGGCATAGAATTCCCCATTACTCAGATTCTATAAGAAAGTTGGCCTACCAACTCCAATATGAGTATATGAGTATTGCTTTTGATGGAACACCCACAGAATGAGGGGAAAAGTAGTGTCCGATACTAGTTTACATGAGATTATTGAAACCCTAGTGTTTAGGTGGCTTAAAATTTCCCATTACTCAGATTCTATAAGAAAGTTGGCTTGCCAACTCCAATATGAGTATATACGTCCACCACTTGAACCATTAGAAGAACCAGAGATTAGGAGTGGCGATAGGTTGGGTTAGTGGTGTTGACTATTCATGGTGACAACTAAGGGTCCACTTCAAAGTCCAAACATCACATGTTTGTTAATTGGCCAGCTTGGTTGGTTACAGGTAGGCCATACGGCTTAGTGAGTAGGCTTCAGTTTGGTATGTTTTGGGTTGTGTTGGATGCTGGATTGAAGATCTATTGACCAACTCAAACCCAACATACTTATCAATTGAGTTCGTTAAAGAATTCTCTATTTTTTACAATCTTTCTTCATCCTGAGTCAAGTCAGTCATGTGAATCCTTTACCATGTTGTGGAATGTTTTTGGGACCCCAAGGGCTCAAAGCTCAGACTTGCTAGACATCAACATCAAGCAGCACCTGCTGCTGACATCATGCACATTACATCTCAAACAAAACACAACACTTTTACATCAAGAAATAACATAAATTCCTCACATGAAAGTGGCAGGACATTATGGACATTGTGTACTGCCAAAAGAGAAGAAAAATGGGAGCTCTTGACTATCTTTCTAACTTTTGCACAGTTACAAGCACAAGAAACAGAAGCAAACGCAAGCCAATGTAGGTACTCATAAACCCATTTGTTCTTTGCTTCTTTTCAACTTTTTTTTTTTCCGCTTTGCAAAGAGAAAACACTTTGTTACCCTGCTTTCTGCCCCCTCCCCTTGTTTCTCTATCCCTCTTTACACTTCCTTTTGGGTTGTTCCACTACTGTTTTGTTCTATTTCAAAGATGTGATTTGTTTCTTTCTCAGACAGTGGATATCAAGGTGAAAATGGACTGTGATGGCTGTGAAAGGAGAGTTAAACATGCTGTTTCCTCCATGAAAGGTTCCAAGAGCTTCTCTCTCTCTCTCTCTCTCTCTCTTTCTCCTAAAGCTAATGTTGTTTGGCTTCCACATTGACAGAATGAGGAAAAATTCTCTTTCTGGTAATAGATTTTAAGACTATGAGATTGTGAAGAGGGTTTTCATTTTCTCAGGCAGACCCCTATTTCCCACCATGGTTCCTTCTTCTTCTCTCCTCTTTTTCCCTCTCTGTGAAGAAAGGGATAAGGAAGGCAATGTTATTTTGGTGGCCAAACATGGCCTACTATTTGGGTGAACAACTCCACCTTCTAAATCTCTCATCTCAGTATGTGGCCTTCACTGTTCACTGATGAGAATGGAATGTCTTGGATCTACTTTGTTGAATAATGAACCAGTCCAGATCTGCTTTAACAATATTCTTATATCACACACTCACCCTCACCCACCCCTTGCTGCCCCTACACACACTCACACTCACCCCCACCCATGCTGCCCCTATACACACTCACACACTCACACACTCACACTCACCACCACCCCATGCTGCCCCCACACACACTCATACATACACTCACCCACCCCTTGCTGCCCCTACACACACTCACCCCCACCCCATGCTGCCCCTATACACACTCACACACTCACACTCACCCCCACCCCCACTCCATGCTGCCCCTATACACACTCACACTCACCCACCCCTTGCTGTCCCCACACACACTGACACACTCACACTCACCCCACCCCATACTGACACACTCACACTCACCCCCCACCCCATAAAGACTCACATATGAGATAACAAATGAGAGTAATTCTAATTCTAATTGAATAAAAATACCTTCTGATATGTACCCTTACTAAGCTGAGATGAAATGGTTGAAAACATGGGGGGGGGGGGGGGAAGTCATAAACCTTGTTCCAGCTCTTTTACTCATTTGCAGTTTGAAAATTGGAATTGAGATTAGACATATATATATATAGAAAGCATATAAATATCAAACTGAAATACAAATTGTATAAACCAAGATACAAGAAGATGTGACACATCTGTGCATATGTTGGAGTGTGCATATCACTACCAAGAACTAAATGAAAGTAAAAAATGTACATTAAGAATGAAAGCAAGAAATGTCACTAAGAGCACAAACGAATTGAGTCACAAAAATTACTTGCTTATCTTCTGTGAAGCCTCCAACATATACCCACTTTGCATTGTTTTAAAAAAAAAAACATGAATGTAGAGAAAGAACAAACAATCAATGTTTAAAAAAAAAATGAAACATAAAAATTCAATGAGTATACTATGAATTTAAACCACCATATCTTGGGGCATTCCCAATTGCTCTACCGGTTTGAGCTAAAGACTCACATACAAGAAAACGATACAAGTATAGTTCACACAAATGGTTTAAGTTGTTAAAATCTCAAGGACAACATAGTCGGTGGGTGAAGTTTTAGGGCTAACAAATCAGTTTTTCCAGAGTTATGTCAATGTTTCAGGAAAGTAACATCAAGCAGAGTATCTGCAAGGTCAGAAAAACTGAAGTAATGCTAACTTGATCGATGGGTAATATAAAAGGGACTTGCAGGATTGAACAACAGCAAGAGCCTATGAGCATAGTAGAAACAATGTAGTTCAGACCTCTCTTATTCTGTAAAGTGATGCCACTTAAATTTCTAAATTTATTTTCAGGTTGTCTCTAAAAAGGATCAGGCGCAGTACTGGTTCCTTAAAAGGAGAAAGATTACAGCTATGTATCCATTAGTTGAAGGCTGAAACCAGAATTTACAGAAAAATTTTTTCTAATTCATTAAACAAAAAGGATGATACAGAGAGAGAGAAGAGAATAAGAAAATCACCTTAACCAAATGCCTTGCCTGACCCGGTCTTCACTGTCCACCTTAATCCACCTGGAAGAAAAACACAACAAAAATTATAATCAATAACTAGAAAACCTAAATCGGACAGAGAAGCATAAATTTAAAAAAAAAAATATATATACATCGGTGGTCTGAGCTAAGAGAAGAGCGAGAGAGAGAGTGAGACACAGCAGAGAGCACGAGAGAACGAGAGAAAGAGAGAGAGAGAGAGAGAGCAGAGAGAACGAGAGAGAGAGGGACAGAGACTGAGAAATAGCCGAGAGCAGAGAGAACGAGAGAGAGAGAGAGAGAAGCAGAGAGCAGCAAGTAGAGAGCAGAGAGCAGAGAACAGTTGGTACCTGGAGGTTGAAGGCGACGGCGAGTAGAGAGCAGAGAGCAGCGATCGAGTTTCTGGAGGTTGAAGGTGACGGCGTGAAAGAGAGAGAGAGAGAGCTAAAGAGAGAACGAGAGAGAGAGAGCATAGAGAGCAGATACCTTCGATCTGTGGATTTCACAGCAATGCAACGATCGGTGGTGAGCTTCAGTGCCCTTTCCCTCTCCTTCTAGGTCGAGTTCGTTTGCGAGATCGTGAATTTAGAATTTAGGTTTTAAGAATCACCCAAAAATCTTCTATTTATATCAGGTATCCCATATGATAGTTTCTTTTTGGAATTCACCTCATGAGGTGCATTCTTGTCCGAGTCCATTTTTCGTTGAAATGAAGAATCACTGATTTTCGTAGAATCCAGTTCACATTCAACCAAACGCTATTTTTTAGCAAGAATCATGAGTCCGTAGACTCAAATTCTTAAGACTTAGTGAACTAAACGCTTCCTAAAATTCTCACCATATTATGTAATTGGACCCTGCAAATAAAATCTTAATTTTACATTTAAAATTGAAGGGCATTGATTGCAAATAAAACTAAATTTGAAATAATTTAAAATTAATTATACAATCATGTTAGGTGATGTTTATAATAATTATCCTTAGGTTTAATTATATTTTAATTTTCTTCCCCTTATTTCACTTGCAACCAAATGGAGCCTAGGATTGACACCAAATGGGGTTTTTGCACTTGGCTTTTGAATATTGATTCCAAGGTGCAATTAGAGATATTGGGTTTCATCATGTGAACATTTTGTCGGCCTTCAACATTGTAGTTCATATTAAAATTGAAAATATATATATATACATAAGACACCAAAAGTGAAGAAAAAAAAAAAAAAAAAAATTCAATACGAAAAAGATTTATTGATGATCATGCGAAAAGCCTGGAGCTCCAAATAAACAGTCTTGGAAGTTGGAACCACAGAGTAGAAATTGTCTAATCTGTCAAACACATGATAAACATAGATATGTTAATGGACCTAGTTTCTTTTCACATATGGTGAATTAAAAATCTGTCTCTTTGATTACTATGGAAAGAGGATTTACGACCGAGTACAACTACAAAGGGAGTTAGAGTTAATGATAATGCAAGAGTCCAATCATAATGCCATAACACCAATGATGAAAGGAATCTTATTCCTTGAAGGAAAAATTACTTCAAAACTATAGACATAAGAAAAACCCAACCATCTATGGCCTTGCATGCATGAGGTTAGAGTGATCTTGTTTAGGGGTGTCAATGGGTCGGGTTGGGCCGGGCCTGCCCTAAACCCTAACCCAACCCTAGAGGTCTTAACCTAAACCCTGACCCAACCCAACCCTGACAGGGACAAGAAACCCTCAACCCTGACCCGACCCTGCCAGTGTTTTTCCTAACCCGACCCGGCCCTGATTCACCCTGATAGGGTCGGGCAGGCCCTAATTGACCCTGACCTTGACTTTATTTGTTTATTTATTTATTTTTTTGGAAATGGTTTTTCCTATGCCTGTAATTTTTACTATGCCAAAGTTGATCAGATTGTAATTTTCTAGGATTTGTCAGCATTGCAAGTAAAATATTTTAACTTAATTTGAAGCAGTAAAAATGAACAGCTTATAAACAGTGCACTCAATGAATCTCATTAGATTGTCCTATGGTCAATCTCGATAAGGCACCAACCATGTTACATTCAAACACCATGACCGATCAAAAAGCCAAGTAAGAGAAAGAAACAGGGCAATAAGCTCACAATACTCAAAGTAAGATCATTAAAGCCTTAACCAATATAACATCTTATACAAATATAAAAAATTCTAAGTATAGAGTCTGAGTAGTTCATCCCGAAGATACCCAAGGTTAAGACCCACTCCAATCCACCTCTCTTGAAACCTTATGAAAGCAGGATTCATACTACATCATATCATTATTTAGTGTCACATTAAGCTGACAAAAAACAGAGGAAGCATCATCAATCTCATGACTGAGTAACCATCACACTAACCCGAAAGTCGGGTTACTAAAAGCCACACAAAAAAATATTCAATAATCCAAAATAAATTTAAGAAAAAAAATTATCTAAGAAAAGACATGGATTTGAGTATGTATCTGTTTCCATCCATTAATTCAAAAGTTCAAGAGATCTCTGTTTTACATTCTACAAAAATTATTTAGATAGTGAATAAGCTATTTCAATATTAGCAATTAGTCATTTTCTAAGTTATATAATTTTATATATATAAATTTAATATATTTAAAACTCTCTATTCATTAATTTATAAGATAAATTTATATATATAAAATTAGGCAAAAGGTTTTCTGGTCGGCGGTGCAGGTAAGGGAATCTATGGTCGGGAGTAATCTGATCCATGGAATTGGTATCGATAGATCTTGTTCGTTAATTGAATTCCAAAATATTATACGGTTTTGAGTGAAATACGATACCTATTACCGGAAGAAAAAAAAAGAAATACGATCCCAAATACACTTCCTCTCTCTCCCTCTCTCTCTTGTCGAATGCTTCGTTCTCACTTTTGTTCTGAAGAGTGTATCTCGGATTGAAGGCTAGGGCTTGCTTTTACCCTGTTTCTCTCACGCTTAAGAGAGAACTCTCCACAGACGAAGAAGCGTAAAGCAGGTTGGTAAGAAGATTTGAGATTGGAAATCAACAGAGATCTTATTGCTTTAAGACTCAAGAGTTTCAACCTCCCTTAGCAGAGAACTGTAGAGGTTCGTTCGATTTATTTCTTTTACTCTCCATTGTTGTCCTTTCAAGTATCCTCCATTATTTTTGTTATTAGACTCGTTCTCACTTTTGTTCTGAAGAGTGTATCTCTGATTGAAGGCTAGGGCTTGCTTTTACCCTGTTTCTCTCACGCTTAAGAGAGAATTCTCCACAGAGGAAGAAGCGTAAAGCAGGTCACTAAGAAGATTTGAGATTGGAAATCAACAGAGATCTTATTGCTTTAAGACTCAAGAGTTTCAACCTCCCTTAGCAGAGAACTGTAAAGGTTCGTTCGATTTATTTCTTTTACTCTCCATTGTTGTCCTTTCAAGTATCCTCCATTATTTTTGTTCTTAGACTCTACCTCCCCCCGATTTAGTGTTTTTTTTGGTGGGGTTTTGAGCGAGGAAGATTTAATGCAATGCTTTCTTTCAATGTTGCTAGGCCTGAATCGATTCATGTTATTAGGGTGAGTAATTGGTTATTGTTTGGTATTTAATTATATGATTGTGATGTAATTGGCACTTCTAAAAGTTGTCCATTCGCCAAAATTTCAATCATGGAGTAAATCTCTAGTTTCTAGTGTGCTCAAAGATTTAGAAAAGAAGATACTTTTTAATAATTTGGGACGTTACAGGAACAAGTTGTACTAATTACTAAATACTCTTTAACAGTGGCAATTTGAAGCTAGGTTGTAATTTGTAATTGTGAATACTGACTTCCACGAACTGGTAACTCCATGTTTCAAGTGGGTTCATGGAGAAACACATTATGCTCTCTAAGTGCTTTATTTTTTTTTTTAAGTTAAACTCATGAGATGTTAAACTTTTTTTTTAAGTTGGCAATTTGAATTGATGTAAAATTTTTTTTGGTAATTGACATGGTAAATTTTTTTTTTTTGAGTAAATTACTTCCCCCCTCCCCTCGATTATGCCCTAATGACAAGCCCCACCCCCGCATATTGAATACCCAGTTGGATTTCTACTGGTTCATGGAGAAACACATTTTCTTATTGATTGCTCTTTGACACAGCCCTCCTTTGTTTTATTTATCATATAATATGCTAACTCGGATTGGATTCATGATGATTGATAGATGGAATGTCATTTAATTATTAATTGGAACACTTTGTAACTTCTAATTTCTCTTGGACTTGCCCAAATTGTGGCTCCATGGAAGTCTCATATCCTTTAAGCACCAACCCATAGGGTAAGGATGGCACATTTATGGACTGGAAAAGAAGATTACAGATAGCTCTACAAACAGCAAAGGCCTTGACTTCTACCATAGGGATATCAAGTCAACCAACATTATATTGGGTGGAGAATTTAATGTAAAGGGGAATATTGGGAAGCGATCAAATTGATTAAGAGCCAACTAATAGAATAGTTGGGAACAACAGAATTCAAGGTATTGTGCTCAGGTGTACGGGGTATCTTTTGGGTTGATGGGCCGGCGAGAGCTGCATATCCTGTATTTGGGGATGTAGTGGTATTTGATACAACATACAAGAAGAATCGATATCACTTCCCGTTTGGTCCCTTTACCGGAGTAAATCATCATGGTCAAAGTATTTTGTTTGGATGTGGGTTGATAGCTGATGAGACAATTGAGTCGTTTATTTGGTTATTCTCTACGTGGTTGTAATTTACTCACGTAAGGATTTACATGATTCGATAAGATGCCTATATCCAGATAGATGAGGGCAGTTTTCATTAAGAATAGAAAAAAGGTTACACACTCTTTTCCTCACGCATCTCTGGACATCCAATAGGGGGTCAGAGTGGTCATTTTGCCATCCCTATGTCTGGGCACAGTGAACACAGTCTGGCAGCATTCTTTTTCCCTTTTTTATACATATGAAAAACTAAGATCGAACCATTAATAAAACCAATAAAGGAAGATAAGAGACCATCAAAAGAAATCGATAATAGATGAGCAGCAAGGGGGGGTGTGCTCAGTTGTAGGGCAGCAAGAGGGGTTGTGCTCAAGTATTGGGCAGCAAGGGGGGTGTGTATGCTCAGGTATTGGGCAGCAGGGGGTGTTTATTTAAGAATCTTTTGGGGGTCTATTTTGGACCATTGGGCAGCAAAGGGGGGTGTATGTTCAGGTATTGGGCAGCAGGGGGTGTTTATTCAAGAATCTTTTGGGGGTTTATTTTGGGCCATTAGGCAGCAAGGGGGGGTGTGCTCAGGTATCGGGCAGCAAGGGGGGTGTGTATGCTCAGGTATTGGGCAGCAGGGGGTGTTTATTTAAGAATCTTTTGGGGGTTTATTTTGGGCCATTGGGCAGCAGAGGGTGTTTAAGACCAGAAAACCCTTTGGGGGTTTATTTTGGACCATTGGATCTAGGCACCATAATTTTCATGTGTTGATTTGGAATAAATGGTATAAAGCAATATATATGCTTAGGCATACATAATTTTCATGTGTTGATTTGGATTGCTTTCTTCCATCACTCTGTCACATTGCGTCACCAAATTACAAGGAAATGGGAGTGACTATTCTTGCACATTTTGACTACTTTATCAATTATCCTAAACAATTATGTTATGCTTATATACTTGCAGAGTTTTAGAGGGAACAAAAAAATGGAACATGACGATGGATTATCGTATACTATTGTCGATGGATCTATGGCAGAGGTTATTATACCATATAGGGACTTAGGTAAGTTTTACCTTGAAATGCTATTGATATGACAACGAATAGAAATTAATATTGCATTTAGCTGTGTGTTTCATTTTGTAGAGGATGCGTATGCTAATGAAGGTCCCACTGATATGGAGGAAGCTCTTCGATTAGATGTGGAAGATATTGAAAAGGACTTAAATAGTAGGCACATGGTAGTTGATGATGGAAGTGATATAACCAATGGAGATATAGCAGATCATGTATTTGTGGATGAACCAAGTGAGAATGGTGATGGGGGTGAAAATTTGTTTGTTGATGATCCAACGGAACACTTTGACAATCTTGTTGAGCATAATGAGGAACTATGTATTGGGAAGTATTTTGCCAATGCAAACGATGCATATGAATTTTATAACAATTATGCTCGGAAGATGGGATTTAGTGTTCGGAAATCTACAGTGGAGAGGTCAAGGAAAAGGAAAGAAGGAATGGACGAGGAGGGGGATGTCTTGTCTCGCATGTATGTTTGTAGTAGGGAAGGTTTTAAGGATTGCAAAGATAGAAGACAAGAAGGGAAAGATGTTACTCGTCGAGCTCATAGTAGAGTTGGTTGTCCTGCTCGTCTGTGGGTAAAATTAGTTGAAGGGGGCTTGGTTGTTGACCAGTTTATTTCAGGCCACAACCATAGCCTCGTGGCACCCACTGAAATTTATCGGTTCGATCACATCAATGACTCTTAGACTTGGTTGTACAGATTGCAACCACTCTAGATGATTGTGGTATTGGACCGGCAACTATTTATGAGGTTGTGAAATCTATGTCTGGTGGGGCCTCCAAGGTGGGTTTGCCAGAGTTAGCATTTAAGAATTTTATGAAGAGGTAAAATCAGAAGTTTCTTGGGATGGACTTAAAAAAGTTAACGGTATATTTGCACCATTCCAAACTGTGTGATCCTCAATTCTTTTGCAAAATGGCCACAACAGATGATGGTAGTGTATGGGGTATCTTTTGGGTTGATGGGCCGGCGAGAGCTGCATATCATGTATTTGGGGATGTAGTGGTATTTGATACAACATACAAAAAGAATCAATATCACTTCCCGTTTGGTCCCTTTACCGGAGTAAATCATCATGGTCAAAGTATTTTGTTTGGATGTGGGTTGATAGCTAATGAGAGAATTGAGTCGTTTATTTGGTTATTCTCTACGTGGTTGAAAGCAATGGGGGATCGACCACCAGTTGCAATTATTACAGACCAATGTCCATCATTGTTGAGGGTCATTCCGCATGTGTTTCCTAGCGCAAAGCATAGGTATTGCTCTTGGCATGTGCAAAAACATTGCATGGAACACTTAAGCCATTTGTATGATACGAGTCAGTCATTCAAACCGGATTTTGTGAGGTGTATATACGATAGTAAGAAGGAGATTGAATTTGAGACACGTTGGCAACAGTTATTGAACATGCGTGGTTGAAGAAAATGTACAAGCAACGGTTGCATTGGGTACCACTGTATCTAAGAGGTACTTTCTTTGCCGGCATGTCATCTAGACAAAGAAGCGAGGGGATGAGCTATTACTTTCGCGGTTACTTTAAGCAATCAATCCCATTGTACAACTTTGCACGACAATACGAAAGGGCCGTAGAGAGACGTTGAGAGAGGGAAGCTAGTAGTAATTTTGCTTGTATAAACACAAACCCTCCATTGTTAGTTGGCAATCCTTTGGATGTGCATGCATCTAAAGTGTATACAAGGAAGATTTTTGAAATCTTTAAGAAACAATGGGCTGCAACACTAGTATTGATAGCCACGTTAGTGGAAGTACACGGTCAAAAGCAAAAATATTTGGTGGGTCCCTTTGATGTTCCCGATGAGTATAAGTGTGAAGTTTGGTATGACCTTGATGCCGGTGTTGTCACTTGTAGCTGTAAATTGTTTGAATTTATGGGTTTGTTATGCAAACACATCCTGCGAGTCTTCCATAAGATGGACCTCAAGGAAATACCTTCCCAATATCTCCAAAAACGGTGGACCATGGATGCAAGGCATTATTTGACGAGTGACAAAGAATTAAGTGATGGAGCTTTTGGATCAGTAACAAGCATGTGGGCTTTCCAAGATGCCATTAGGCGTTTGATAGCCACAATCAGCGGTTCACAAGAGGCATGTGATTCTACTACGGTTGCGTTGGGGATTGTGAATCAAAAATCTTACAAGCAATGGGTGAATCCAACTCACAAACTTTTGGTGTTGACCCACAACCCTCATGAGATGTTAAACTTTATTATTGGCACCCCCCCTTGCTGCCAAAGTGCCCAATACCTGAGCACACACCCCTTTGGTGCCCAATACTTGAGCACAACTCCCCTTGCTGCCCTACAACTGAGCACACCCCCCCTTGCTGCCCATCTATTATCGATTTCTTTTGATGGTCTCTTATCTTTCCTTTATTGGTTTTATTAATGGTTCGATCTTAGTTTTTCATATGTATAAAAAAGGGAAAAAGAATGCTGCCAGATTGTGTTCACTGTGCCCAGACATAGGGAGGGCAAAATGACCACTCTGACCCCCTATTGGATGTCCAAAGATGCGTGAGGAAAAGAGTGTGTAACCCTTTTTCTATTCTTAATGAAAACTGCCCTCATCTATGTGGATATAGGCATCTTATCGAATCACGTAAATCCTTACATTGTGTGATTATTTCTTCTTTCTATTTATTGTGTTTTTTGAATTATCAGTTTCTACAAAACCCACATACTCAAGTCCATCTATTTTCTTATGCATAGGAGTCTGGTTTATTACTTAAACTGGGTACTTTGAAAGTTTCCTCCTGAATACAAATCTGATAAAGTTGGAATGAGAAAGATCTGAGATTAGCATGGTAATAAGAAAGATCTAAGATTAGCATGGCATGGTAATAACTGTGTTTTTTAATTTTTTTTTTGTAATTGACATGGTACTTTTTTTCTTTTTTTTTTTGAGTAAATTACTCCCCCCTCCCCTCGATTATGCCCAAATGACAAGCCCCAACCCCGCATATCGAATACCCAGTTGGATTTCTGCTGGTTCATGGAGAAACACATTTTCTTATTGATTGCTCTTTGACATAGCCCTCCTCTGTTTTATTTATCATATAATATGCTAACTCGGATTGGATTCATGATGATTGATAGATGGAATGTCATCTACTTATTAATTGGAACACTTGGTAACTTCTAATTTCTCTTGGACTTGCCTAAATTGTGGCTCCATGGAAGTCCCATATCCTTGAAGCACCAACCCATAGGGTAAGGATGGCACATTTATGGACTGGAAAAGAAGATTACAGATAGCTCTACAAACAGCAAAGGCCTTGACTTATCTTTTCTCCTCAACACACAGTCCCATCTACCATAGGAATATCAAGTCAACCAACATTCTATTGGGTGGAGAATTTAATGTAAACGGGAATATTGGGAAGCGATCAAATTGATTAAGAGCCAACTAATAGAATAGTTGGGAACAACAGAATTCAAGAGACCTCTTTTTTGATCTTCTTCAGCATAATACCTCCTTTCTCCTGTTGTTGTTTTTCTTTCAGCTTTCGTAACATCAACTTAAACTTTTCAATCTTGCAAAGCAGCTTCTCCTTGTCGAGCTTAGTTTGACAGGACTTTTCTTCTTCTTGGCCTCTCCTTCATGAAACTTCACTCCTTTGTGAAACCTGGGTTTGAAGTGATCTCTCTCACTATTCTTAGTTTCAGAGGACCTTCTCTTCTTGCTCACTCCATGAAGGCTGGAGTCAGAGTGATATCCTTTCATACTTTGGGAAGACATATTCATTCTAGAGTCAGAGTGATATCCTTCCATCCTTTGAACTTATAACGTCCTAACTAATAGAATGAAGGACCAATTTATATACTCCCTCCTCCACCCCTCCCCCCCTCCCTCTCTGTCTCTTTACTTCTCCAGAATTTTTTTTTTCTTTTCCTAGATTTGAAGTGGAATGAAATCATTCCTATTGAATTGAATTTTGATCCAAAAAACAACAAATCGTTTTACATTCTACTACTTGAATGAGTTGTAAAACAGATTGTTTGGCTTCCCAATTTGCCTTTCCCAATTACCAGTGCACATGGAACCGAGATGGGTCGTCTTCCCAATACGTTTTCTGGAATATGGAATGAGTGTCAATGACTAATTAAAGCACCAGTTTTAGAGAGATTTCAAACGGGCAGGAGCAAACAAGGGAGAGAGTGGAAGCTAAGGGATGCAATTGGGCTTAGTCATCCCTTATCTGACAGTTCCACATGATCAAGGGTCATAGGCTTTTAATGAGTTGTTCTTATCGAACGAAGGACTAATAAATGAGTTATTATAGCACAGAGAGAGACCCAAACGGGCAGATCAAACAAGGGAGAGAGAAAATTCCACTGTTTTTGGTGATCACGTTTTGTTTGTTACAGCAGTGGTTAAGTTAGTGATATGATATACGTGATTGGAGTGGAAGCCAAGGGATGTGCATGGGCTATGTTATCCCTTATCTGAGGGTTCCACGTCATCAAGGTTGTTAGGCTTTACAAGCATTATTAATCAGTTGTTCCTACCAAAATAATAATTAATGAGGTGTTAGAGCAGAGAGAGAGAGAGAGAGCCAAACGATAATCCTTACTTGATTGTGGCTATGAGAGAGTGTGTTTCCCTTCTTTATGGGATTTAG
Organism: Telopea speciosissima; assembly: GCF_018873765.1. Classification (NCBI taxonomy): domain Eukaryota; kingdom Viridiplantae; phylum Streptophyta; class Magnoliopsida; order Proteales; family Proteaceae; genus Telopea; species Telopea speciosissima. The sequence continues at coordinate 13,654,064 of NC_057926.1, forward strand.
GTTGGTCTGCTTCTACCAAAAAAAAAGGTTGGCCTTCTGCTAAGCCAAAGAAATATTCATATGTAACACCTAAATTGATTCTATATTAACAAACTGATTTTTGAAGATGTTTGAGATCATAGTATGGATTCGAGAATCAGCCCATGAATCGGTTCGATTCAAGATGGATAACAAAGAAAATGAATAAGAAATCGACCCATGAATTGGTTCGATTCAAGACGGATAACGAAGAAAATGAATAAGAAATCGACCCATGAATTGGTTCGATTCAAGATGGATAATGAAGAAAACGAATTGGTTTGATTCAAGATGGATAATGAAGAAAATGAATAAGAAATCGACCCATGAATCGGTTCGATTCAAGATGGATAATGAAGAAAATGAATAAGAAATCGGCCCGGCCCGTTTCATGGGCCGATTTCTTATTCATTTTGTTCATTATCCATCTTGAATCGAACCGATTCATGCGCCGATTTGTTAATCATTTTGTTCATTATCCATCTTGAATCGAACCGATTCATGGGTCGATTTCTTAATCATTTTCTTCATTATCCATCTTGAATTGAACCGATTCATGGGCCGATTTCTTACTCATTTTGTTCATTATCCATCTTGAATCGAACCGATTCATGGGCCGATTTCTTCATCATTTTGTTCATTATCCATCTTGAATCGAACCGTTTCATGGGCCGATTTCTTAATAATTTTCTTCATTATCCATCTTGAATGGAACCGATTCATGGGTCGATTTCTTAACCATTTTCTTCATTATGGGCCGATTTCTTAATCATTTTGTTCATTATCCATCTTGAATGGAACCGATTCATGGGTCGATTTCTTAATCATTTTCTTCGTTATCCATCTTGAATTGAACCGATTCATGGGCCGATTTTTTAATCATTTTGTTCATTAACCATCTCGAATCGAACTGATTCATGGGCCGATTTTTTAATCATTTTGTTCATTAACCATCTTGAATCGAACCGATTCATGGGCCAATTTCTTATTCATTTTGTTACATCTGAATATTTCTGAGGCTTAGCACAAGGCCACCCCTTTTTTTTTGGTAGAAGGAGAAGGCCAACCTAAATCCCATAAAGGATTATCGTTTGGCTCTCTCTCTCTCTCTCTCTCTCTCTCTCTCTCTCTACTTTAATACCTCATTAATTATTATTTTGATAGGAACAACTGACCACTGCTATAACAAACAAAACGTAATCACCGAAAACAGTGGAATTTTCTCTCTCCTTTGTTTGATCTGCCCGTTTGGGTCTCTATCTCTGTTTTAACAAATCATTAATTAGTCCTTCGTTCGATAAGAACAACTCATTAAAAGCCCAAGACTCTTGATCACGTGGAACCGTCAGATAAGAGATGAGTAAGCTTAATCGCATCCCTTACCTTCCACTCTCTCAATTGTTTACCCCTGGCCGTTTGAAATCTCTCTAAAACTGGTGCTTTAATTAGTCATTGACACACATTCCATATTCCAGAAAACGTATTGGGAAGATGAACCATCTTGGCTCCATGTGCGCTGGTAATTGGGAAAGGCAAATTGGGAAGCCAAACAATCTGTTTTACAACTCATTCAAACAGTAGAATGTAAAACGATTTATTGTTTTTTGGATCAAAATTCAATTCAATAGGAATGATTCCATTCCACTTCAAATCTAGGAAAAGAAAAAGGGATAATTCTGGAGAAGTAAAGAGACAGAGAGAGAAAGAAAGAGGGGGGGAGGGGAGGAGGAGGGAATATATAAATTGGTCCTGCGTTCTATTAGTTAGGACGTTATAAGCTCAAAGGATGGAATGATATCAGTCTGACTCTAGAATGGAGATGTCTTCCTAAAGTATGAAAGGATATCACTCTGACTCCAACCGTTATGGAGTGAGCAAGAAGAGAAGGTCCTCTGAAACTAAGAATAGCAAGGGAGATCACTTCAAACCCAGGTTTCACAAAGGAGAGAAGTTTCATGAAGGAGAGACCAAGAAGAAGAAAAGGCCTGCTGAAACTAAGCTCGACAAGGAGAAGCTACGTCGCAAGATTGAAAAGTTTAAGTTGATGTTACGAAAGCTAAAAGAAAAAAAACAATAGGAGAAAGGAGGTGTTGTGCTTAAGAAGATAAAAAACAAGCTTAACGTGGAACTGAAGAAAGGTGGTATTGTGGTGAAGAAGATCCAAAAAGAGGATAAGGTGGAACTGCCACACACGCCTAACAAACCTCCAATCCGGCTTGAACGGGGGAGCTCATCCATGAAAACAATTTATGTGCACGATCCAAAGGAACGTCCCAATTCTCCTATATTCATTAATCTGTCTGACCTTGAAGATGAAGATAACCTAGTTGGAGGACATGTTGACCCACCGGTTTTCCACCCTTGCATCTACATGGATGACTGTGGAGGAAGTGAAGCTGAAATTGAAGGTGGAAATCAAGGTGGAAATGGAGATGGCTTTGGAGGAAGTGGATCGGATTAAGCTACTTTTGGTGATTTTGTTTTGGTCTTTTTGTCTTCTGAACCTTGGATGTGAAGAATCGGATTATCTTTTGGCTTTGTAGTTTTTTTTTTTTTTTTTGTAGTTGTCTAATCTAAGCAGCAACCTATTGAAGAATGGGATTTTTCTTTTGCCTTTGTTATTTTTTTTTTTTGGGTGAAAATCTTTTTGTAGTTGGTTGATCTAAGAAGCAACATATTTGAAGAAAAGGTTATGAATTGGTATTTTCCTTTATTTGGTCTTCAATGGTTGATCAATCTTGAATTTTTTTAACCAATTATTTGGTTAAGGAAGTACTTGGTTCGTGTGGTATGGGATGGGATAATGATTTTTCAATTGATTTGCTTTATAAAAACAATGGAATGTTGTCATTGGTCCTTTTTATTCTTCTTCTTCTTCAGCTTCTAATATGAATCTAATGTCGTTCAATGTTGCTTGTGAAAAGACAGAGCTCGAGACAACGGCTCATGTTATTGGGATTGATAGGGGACAAAAAAACTGTAAAGATCTCGATCTTCAGTAAAGCTAGTAATGCAGTTAGTGTATTGGTGGATTCCATCCACAAAGAAGTTAAAGTGCTGCTGTAGCATCTGGCTGAGTCCATGCATTATGAACTCTGTTCTGAACTCAGTTGTGAACTCAATCTTTACTCTCTGTTGACTTTTCTCTTATGTGATATATCTCTTGAATTCTGTTGTTCCCAACTATGTTGTTCCCAACTATTCTATTAGTTGGCTCTTAATCAATTTGACCGCTTCCCAATTTTCCCCTTTACATTAAATTCGCTTCCCAATATTCCCCTATATATTAAATTCTCCACCCAATAGAATGTTGGTTGACTTGTTATCCCTAAGGTAGATGGGACTGTGTGTTGAGGAGTAAAGATAAGTCGGGGCCTTTGCTGTTTGTAGAGCAATCTGTAATCTTCTTTTCCAATCCATAAATGTGCCATCCTTACCCTATGGGTTGGTGCTTAAAGGATATGGGACTTCCATGGAGCCACAATTTGGGCAAGTCCAAGAGAAATTAGAAGTTACAAAGGGTTCCAATTAATAATTAGATGACATTCCATCTATCAATCATCATCAATCCAATCCGAGTTAGCATATTATATGATAAATAAAGCAGAGGAGGGTTGTGTCAAAGAGCAATCAATAAGAAAATGTGTTTCTCCAAGAAGTAGCAGAAATCCAATTGGGTATTCAATATGCACGTGGGGGGGGGGGGGGCTTGTCATTAGGGCATAATCGAGGGGAGGGAGTAGTAATTTACTCCCAAAAAAAAAAAATTACCATGTCAATTACCCAAAAAAAATTTACAGCAATTCCAATTGCCAACTTAAAAAAAATAAGTTTAACATCTCATGTGTTTAACTTAATACAGCACTTAGAGAGCATAATGTGTTTCTCCATGAACCCTTGCTTCCGACCTTCGTGCCATGAATCAGCAGAAATCCAACTGGGTATTCAATATGCGGGGGTGGGGCTTGTCATTAGGGCTTAATTGAGGGGAGGGGGAGTAATTTACTCAAAAAAAAAATTACCATTTCAATTACAAAAAAAATAAAAAAAAATACAGCAATTCCAATTGCCAATAATAAAGTTTAATCTCATGAGTTTAACTTGAAAAAAAAAAATGCAGCAACTAGAGAGCATAATGTGTTTCTTCATGAACCCTTGGTTCCGACCTTCATGCCATGAATCCTCATAACAGCAGCCATTGGCAAAGTGATACCCCAAACCCTCTTCTATCCGAAATACTCTCCAGCATATGTTTCTCCATTCCTGAGTAACCAAATACTTAAACAACAGATTGCTTTTAATTAAACTTACAAACAGATAAAGATTCATATGATCGCAACAATAAGATCGTCTCCTCTGTCCTCACTGTTTTATCAATCCAAATTCAGTGTGAAGGTCAATAGACTACTCAATCTTCAATTTTCTAAACTGTAATCAATCAATAACTGTAATCAGTCAATAACAAACCAGAAAAAATATAATAAAATAACCCAAATGCAGGGCATAACCCACCTAATAACAGGAAAAATACAGCAACTAGAGAGTATAATGTCATTAGAGCATAATCGAGGGGAGGGGGGACTAATTTACTCAAAAAAAAGATATATATATTACCATGGCAATTACAAAAAAAATAAAATTGCAGCAATTCCAATTGCCATTAATAAAGTTTAACATCTCATGAGTTTAACTTAAAAAAAAAATACAGCAACTAGAGAGCATAATGTGTTTCTTCTTGAACTCTTGGTTCGGACCTTCATACCATGAATCATCATAACCGCAGCCATTGGCAAAGTGATACCCCAAACCCATAGATCTTGTATCCGAAATACTGTCTAGCATATGTATCTCCATTCATGAGTAACCAAATACTTAAACAACAGATTGTTTTTAATTAAACTTACAAACAGATAAAGATTCATACGATCGCAACAATAAGATTGTCTCCTCTTTCCTCACTGTTTTATCAATCCAAATTCAGTGTGAAGGTCAATAGACTACTCAATCTTCAATTTTCTAAACTGTAATCAGTCAATAACAAATCAGAAAAAATATAATAAAATAACCCAAATGCAGGATAGAACCCACCTAACAACAAGAAAAATTGTACAATATGATAAAAATTTCACACCAACACAAGTATAGAAGCATTCAAGCCACCAAGAATACAAATTCTCTATTCCTAAATGGGTTGCATAATAGGAACAATAATAAGTATACACTCAAGGGATTGTAGCTATGAAATGGGATGGACAACTGCGTATACAAGCCTACATGAGTTAATGAAACAAAAAAATTTATTGTAGCAGTGAACAATATAGGTCTAAGCAACGTGCTTCAATTCAACAAACACATGGTTTATGCTGTACCATTCTTAGGCAAACATTCTAATAAGGAATCGGTCATAAATATGTATAAGAATGTTGAACAAACAGAGAAGAAAAGAGGTGGGTTCATGAAATCGGGTGGGGAAGAAGTAAAAAGACAGAAGTAGACTGACAGTGCAGCCGGGGGGAGAGGGGTTGGGAGGAGGAAGTAGTGGGAAGAAGAAGTGACAACATACATGAGATCAAACATTCCAGATCAGAAATCTCTCTCTAATAGCTACTCTTCATTGTACGAGCCATTGAATTCATTTGTCAACGCTGATACTACCTGAACAAACATAAGGCATTGTCCCACATCATTAGCATTGCACTAAAAAGTACTGACACAAAACCAAGTTTCTTAGAAACAAACCTTCTTACAAGTGGACTTGTTATGCCCTAACTCCTTACAGTTGCCACATCTATTCTTCCTTCCACTTGTCATCTCCATTGGATGTTTACTACGACTTTGATTAGGCCGACCCTTTGTGACCACATCCATAGCAATATGGAGATTACGACAGAGATCAGGTGTAGCATTGGCAGACGGTTATGGGTCAACACCCAAAGTTTGTGAGTTGGATTCACCCATTGCTTGTAAGATTTTTGATTCACAATCCCCAACGCAACCGTAGCAGAATCACATGCCTCTTGTGAACCACTGATTGTGGGTATCAAACGTCTAACAGCATGTTGGAAAGCCCACATACTTGTTACTGATCCAAAAGCTCCATCCCTTAATTCTTTGTTACTCGTCAAATAATGCCTTGCATCTATGGTCCACCATTTTAGGAGATATTAGGAAGGTATCTCCTTGAGGTCCATCTTATGGAAGACTCGCAGGATGTGTTTGCATAACAAACCCATAAACTCAAACAATTTACAGCTACAAGTGACAACACCGACATCAAGGTCATACCAAACTTCACACTTATACTCATCGGGAACATCAAAGGGACCCACCAAATATTTTTTCTTTTGACCGTGTACTTCCACTAACGTGGCTGTCAATACTAGTGCTGCAGCCCATTGTTTCTTAAAGATTTCAAAAATCTTCCTTGTATACACTTTAGATGCATGCACCTCCAAAGGATTGCCAACTAACAATGGACGGTTTGTGTTTATACAAGCAAAATTACTACTAGCTTCCCTCTCCCGACGTCTCTCTATAGCCCTTTCGTATTGTCGTGCAAACTTGTACAATGGGATTGAGTGCTTAAAGTAACCGCGAAAGTAATAGTTCATCCCCTCGCTTCTTTGTGTAGATGGCATGCCGACAAAGAAAGTACCTCTTAGATATAGTGGTACCCAATGCACCCGTTGCTCGTACATTTTCTTCAACCATGCATGTTCAACCGGATTATAATTTACTAGTAACTCTTGCCAATGTGTCTCAAATTCAATCTCCGTCTTACTACCGTATATACACCTCCCAGAATCCTGTTTGAATGACTGACTCGCCCCATACAAATGGCTCAAGTATTCCATGCAATGTTTTTGCACATGCCAAGAGCAATACCTTTGCTGTGCGCTAGGAAACACAGGTGGGATGGCCCTCAACAATGATGGACATTGGTTTGTAAGAAATGCAACTGGTGGTCGATCCCCCATTGCTTTCAACCACGTAGAGAACTACCAAATAAACAACTCAATTGTCTCGTCAGCTATCAACCCACATCCAAACAAAATACTTTGACCATGATGATTTACTCCAGTAAAGGGACCAAACGGGAAGTGGTATCGATTCTTCTTTTATGTACTATCAAATACCACTACAACCCCAAATACATGATATGCAACTCTCGCCAGTCCATCAACCCAAAAGATACCCCATACACTACCATCATCTATTGTGGCCATTTTGCAAAAGAATTGAGGATCACACAGTTTGGAAGGGTGCAAATATTCCATTAAGTTTTTTAAGTCCATCCCAAGAAACTTCTGATTTTGCCTCTTCATAAAACTCTTAAATGCCAACTCTAGCAAACCCACCTTGGAGGCCCCACCAGACATAGATTTCACAACCTCATAAATAGTTACCAGTCCAATACCACAATCATCTAGAGTGGTTGCAATCTGTACAACCAAGTCTGAGAGCCATTAATGTGATCAAAGCCGATAAATTTCAGCGGGTGCCACGAGGCTATGGTTGTGGCGTGAAATAAATTGGTCAACAACCAAGCCCCCTTCAACTGATTTTACCTGCATACAAGCAGGACAACCAACTCTACTATCAGCTCGACTAGTAACATCTTTTCCTTCTTGTCTTCTATCTTTGTAGTCCTTAAAACCTTCCCTACTACAAACATACATGCGAGACAAGACATCCCCCTCCTCGTCCATTCCTTCTTTCCTTTTCGTTGGCCTCTCCACTTTAGATTTCCGAACACTAAATCCCATCTTCCGAGCATAATTGTTATAAAATTCATATGCATCGTTTGCATTGGCAAAATACTTCCCAATACATAGTTCCTAATTATGCTCAACAGGATTGTCAATGTGTTCCGTTGGATCATCAACAAACAAATTTTCACCCCCATCACCATTCTCACTTGGTTCATCCACAAATACATGATCTGCTATATCTCCATTGGTTATATCACTTCCATCATCAACTATCATGTCCCTACTATTTAATTCCTTTTCAATATCTTCCACACCTAATCGAAGAGCTTCCTCCATGTCAGTGGGACCTTCATTAGCATACGCATCCTCTGCAAAACGAAACACACAGCTAAATGCAATATTAATTTCTATTCGTTGTCATATCAATAGCATTTCAAGGTAAAACTTACCTATGTCCCTATATGGTATAATAACCTCTGTCATAGATCCATCGACAATAGTATACGATAATCCATCGTCATTTTCCATTTTTTTGTTCTCTCTAAAACTCTGCAAGTATATAAGCATAACATAATTTTTTAGGATAATTGATATAGTAGTCAAAATGTGCAAGGATAGTCACTCCCATTTCCTTGTAATTTGGTGACGCAATGTGACAGAGCGATGGAAGAAAGCAATCCAAATCAACACATGAAAATTATGTATGCCTAAGCATATATATTGCTTTATACCATTTATTCCAAATTAACACGAGAATTATGGTGCCTAGATCCAATGGTCCAAAATAAACCCCCAAAAGGTTTTTTGGTCTTAAACACCCCCTGCTGCCCAATACCTGAGCATACACACCCCCCCTTGCTGCCCAATGGTCCAAAATAAGCCCCCAAAAGATTCTTAAATAAACACCCCCTGCTGCCCAATACCTGAGCATACACCCCCCCTTGCTGCCCTACAACTGAGCACACCCCCCCCTTGCTGCCCATCAATTATTGATTTCTTTTGATGGTCTCTTGTCTTTTCCTTATTGGTTTTATTAATGGTTCAATCTAAGTTTTTCATATGTATAAAAAAGGGAAAAAGAATGCTGCCACACTGTGTTCACTGTGCCCAGACATAGTGAGGGCAAAATTACCACTTTGACCCCCTATTGGATGTCCAGAGATGCGTGAGGAAAAGAGTGTGTAACCCTTTTTCTATTCTTAATGAAAACTGCCCTCATCTATGTGGATATAGGCATCTTATCGAATCACGTAAATCCTTAGACTGTGTGATTATTTCTTCTTTCTATTTATTGTGTTTTTTGAATTATCAGTTTCTACAAAACCCACATACTCAAATCCATCTAAATTCAGTGTGAAGATCAATAGACTACTCAATCTTCAATTTTCTAAACTGTAATCAATCAATGACAAACCATAAAAAATATAATAAAATAACCCAAATGCAAGACAAAACCCACCTAATAACAGGAAAAATACAGCAACCAAAGAGCATAATGTTATTAGGGCATAATCGAGGGGAGGGGGGAGTAATTTACTCAAAAAAAAAAAAATTACCATTTCAATTACAAAAAAAAAAAAAATAAAATTGCAGCAATTCCAATTGCCATTAATAAAGTTTAACATCTCATGAGTTCAACTTAAAAAAAAATACAGCAACTAGAGAGCATAATGTGTTTCTTCTTGAACTCTTGGTTCAGACCTTCATACCATGAATCATCATAACCGCAGCCATTGGCAAAGTGATACCCCAAACCCATAGATCTTGTATCCGAAATACTGTCTAGCATATGTATCTCCATTCATGAGTAACCAAATACTTAAACAACAGATTGTTTTTAATTAAACTTACAAACAGATAAAGATTCATACGATCGCAATAATAAGATTGTCTCCTCTTTCCTCACTGTTTTATCAATCCAAATTCAGTGTGAAGGTCAATAGACTACTCAATCTTCAATTTTCTAAACTGTAATCAGTCAACAACAAACCAGAAAAAAATATAATAAAATAACCCAAATGCAGGACAGAACCCACCTAATAACAAGAATGATATACAGCTTTGCAGCAGCTAACAATGGAGTCCACTATTTTGATCCATTTTGCTAAACAAATATTTACCAACAAAAGTCACGGATATCACAACCAAAGAATAATGGAGCTCAAATGATCTCAGATGTGCCCAGAAAATAAAAATCAAAAAGGGGAGTAATCACAAAGAAAAGAGAGACTAATTATTCAATGGAAGTTGGCTCTACAGCCATTAAACGGAGAATCCATGGAAGATTGTTCTACAGCCAAAAAATAAACAAACAAAAATTGCTAACATGGAGGCTCTATAATCTTATCCTCCATATATAATCTAACCGATAGCCTATTTTCCCCTTTCTTTGTTGTTGCCACAGGTGAAGATGTTATCCGCAGGTCTACTTCGTTTTTTTTGTTCTTTAAATTTGTTTAATCCAGCAGCAGCAACAAAGAAAGGGGAAAATAGGCTATCGGTTAGATTATATAGGGAGGATAAGATTATAAAGCCTCCATGCTAGCAATTTTTGTTTGTTTGTTTTTTGGTTGTAGAGCAATCTTCCATGGATTCTCCGTTTAATGGCTGTAGAGCCAACTTCCATTGAATAATTAGTCTCTCTTTTCTTTGTGATTACTCCCCTTTCTGATTTTTATTTTCTGGGCACATCTGAGATCATTTGAGCTCCATTATTCTTTGGTTGTGATATCCGTGACTTTTGTTGGTAAATATTTGTTTACCAAAATGGATCAAAATAGTGGACTCCATTGTTAGTTGCTGCAAAGCTGTATATCATTCTTGTTATTAGGTGGGTTCTGTCCTGCATTTGGGTTATTTTATTATATTTTTTCTGGTTTGTTGTTAACTGATTACAATTTTGAAAATTGAAGATTGAGTAGTCTATTGACCTTCACACTGAATTTGGATTGACAAAATAGTGAGGAAAGAGGAGACAATCTTATTGTTGCGATCGTGTAATTCTTTATCTGTTTGTAAGTTTAATCAAAAGCACTGTTGTTTAATTATTTGGTCACTCATGAATGGAGATACATATGGTAGAGTATTTCGGATACAAGATCTATGGGTTTGGGGTATCACTTTGCCAATGGCTGCTGTTATCAGGATTCATGGTATGAAGGTTTGAACCAAGGGTTCATGAAGAAACACATTATGCTCTCTAGTTGCTGTATTTTTTTTTTTTTAAGTTAAACTCATGAGATGTTAAACTTTATTATTGGCAATTGGAATTGCTGCATTATTTTTTTTTTTTTGTAATTGAAATGGTAATTTTTTTTTTTTGAGTAAATTACTCCCCCCTCCCCTCGATTATGCCCTAATGACATTATGCTCTCTGGTTGCTGTATTTTTCCTGTTATTAGGTGGGTTTTGTCCTGCATTTGGGTTATTTTATTATATTTTTTGTGGTTTGTCATTGATTGATTACAGTTTAGAAAATTGAAGATTGAGTAGACTATTGATCTTCACACTGAATTTAGATGGATTTGAGTATGTGGGTTTCGTAGAAACTGATAATTCAAAAAACACAATAAATAAAAAGAAGAAATAATCACACAATGTAAGGATTTACGTGATTCGATAAGATGCCAATATCCACATAGATGAGGGAAGTTTTCATTAAGAATAGAAAAACGGTTACACACTCTTTTCCTCACGCATCTTTGGACATCCAATAGGGGGTCAGAGGGGTCATTTTGCCCTCCCTATGTTTGGGCACAGTGAACAGAGTCTAGCAGCATTCTTTTTCCCTTTTTTATACATATGAAAAACTAAGATCGAACCATTAATAAAACCAATAAAGGCAAGACAAGAGACCATCAAAAGAAATCAATAATTGATGGGCAGCAAGGGGGGGGGGTGTGCTCAGTTGTAGGGCAGCAAGGGGGGGTGTATGCTCAGGTATAGGGCAGTAGGGGGTATTTATTTAAGAATCTTTTGGGGGTTTATTTTGGACCATTGGGCAGCAAGGGGGGGTGTGCATGCTCAGGTATTGGGCACCAAGGGGTTTTAGGGGTTTATTTTGGACCATTGGATCTAGGCACCATAAATTTCTTGTGTTGATTTGGAATAAATGGTATAAAGCAATATATATGCTTAGGCATACATAATTTTCACGTGTTGATTTGGATTGCTTTCTTCCATCGCTCTGTCACATTGCGTCGCCAAATTACAAGGAAATGGGAGTGACTATTCTTGCACATTTTGACTACTATATCAATTATCCTAAAAAATTATGTTATGCTTATATACTTGCAGAGTTTTAGAGGGAACAAAAAAATGGAACATGACGATGGATTATCGTATACAATTGTCGATGGATCTATGGCAGAGGTTATTATACCATATGGGGACTTAGGTAAGTTTTACCTTGAAATGCTATTTATATGACAACGAATAGAAATTAATATTGCATTTAGCTGTGTGTTTCGTTTTGTAGATGATGCGTATGTTAAGGAAGGTCCCACTAATATGGAGGTAGCTCTTTGATTAGATGTGGAAGATATTGAAAAGGAATTAAATAGTAGGGACATGATACTTGATGATGGAAGTGATATAACGAATGGAGATATAGTACATCATGTATTTGTGGATGAACCAAGTGAGAATGGTGATGGGGGTGAAAATTTGTTTGTTGATGATCCAACGGAACACATTGACAATCCTGTTGAGCATAATGAGGAACTCTGTATTGGAAAGTATTTTGCCTATGCAAACGATGCATATGAATTTTATAACAATTATGCTCGGAAGATGGGATTTAGTGTTCGGAAATCTAAAGTGGATAGGTCAAGGAAAAGGAAAGAAGGAATGGACGAGGAGGGGGATGTCTTGTCTCGCATGTATGTTTGTAGTAGGGAAGGTTTTAAGGATTACAAAGATAGAAGACAAGGAAAAGATGTTACTCGTCGAGCTGATAGTAGAGTTGGTTGTCCTGCTCGTATGCGGGTAAATCAGTTGGGGCTTGGTTGTTGACCAATTTATTTCAGGCCACAACCATACCCTCGTGGCACCGCTGAAATTTATCGGCTTCGATCACATCAATGGCACTCAGACTTGGTTGTACAATTTGCAACCACTCTAGATGATTGTGGTATTGGACCGGCAACTATTTATGAGGTTGTGAAATCTATGTCTAGTGGGGCCTCCAAGGAGGGTTTGCCAGAGTTGGCATTTATGAATTTTAGGAAGAGGCAAAATCAGAAGTTTCTTAGGATGGACTTAAAAAACTTAATGGAATATTTGCACCATTCCAAACTATGTGATCCTCAATTCTTTTGCAAAATGACCACAACAGATGATGGTAATGTACGGGGTATCTTTTGGGTTGATGGGCTGGCGAGAGCTGCATATCATGTTTTTGGGGTTGTAGTGGTATTTGATACAACATAAAAGAAGAATCGATACCACTTCCGGTTTGGTCCCTTTACCGGAGTAAATCATCATGGTCAAAGTATTTTGTTTGGATGTGGGTTGATAGCTGATGAGACAATTGAGTTGTTTATTTGGTTATTCTCTACGTGGTTGAAAGCAATGGGGGATCGACCACCAGTTGCAATTATTACAGACCAATAACCATCATTGTTCAGGGCCATCCCACATGTGTTTCCTAGCGCAAACCATAGGTATTGCTCTTAGCATGTGCAAAAACATTGCATGGAACACTTGAGCCATTTGTATGGGACGAGTCAGTCATTCAAACAGGATTTTGGGAGGTGTATATACGTTAGTAAGACGGAGATTGAATTTGAGACATGTTGGCAAGAGTTACTAGTAAATTATAATCTCGTTGAACATGCGTGGCTGAAGAAAATGTACGAGCAACGGGTGCATTGGGTACCACTATATCTAAGAGGTACTTTCTTTCCCGGCATGTCATCTACACAAAGAAGCGAGGGGATGAACTATTACTGTCGCGGTTACTTTAAGCAATCAGTCCTATTGTACAAGTTTGCACGACAATATGAAAGGGCTGTAGAGAGACGTCGGGAGAGGGAAGCTAGTAGTAATTTTGCTTGTATAAACACAAACCCTCCATTGTTAGTTGGAAATCCTTTGGAGGTGCATGCATCTAAAGTGTATACAAGGAAGATTTTTGAAATCTTTAAGAAACAATAGGCTGCAGCACTAGTATTGACAGCCACGTTAGTGGAAGTACACGGTCAAAAGCAAAAATATTTGGTGGGTCCCTTTGATGTTCCCGATAAGTATAAGTGTGAAGTTTGGTATGACCTTGATGCCGGTGTTGTCACTTGTAGCTGTAAATTGTTTGAGTTTATGGGTTTGTTATGCAAACACATCCTGCGAGTCTTCCATAAGACGGACCTCAAGGAGATACCTTCCCAATATCTCCTAAAACGGTGGACCATAGATGCAAGGCATTATTTGACGAGTGACAAAGAATTAAGTGATGAAGCTTTTGGATCAGTAACAAGTATGTGGGCTTTCCAAGATGCTGTTAGACGTTTGATACCCACAATTAGTGGTTTACAAGAGGCATGTGATTTTGCTACGGTTGCGTTGGGGATTGTGAATCAAAAATTCTTACAACCAATGGGTGAATCCAACTCACAAACTTTGGGTGTTGACCCACAACCCTCTGCCAATGCTACACCTGACCTCTGTCGTAATCTCCATATTCCTATGGATGTGGTCACAAAGGGTTTGCCTAATGAAAGTCGTAGTAAACATCCAATGGAGATGACAAGTGGAAGGAACAATAGATGTTGCAACTGTAAGGAATTAGGGCATAACAAGTCCACTTGTAAGAAGGTTTGTTTCTAAGAAACTTGGTTTTGTGTCAGTACTTTTTCGTGCAATGCTAATGATGTGGGACAATGTCTTATGTGTGTTCAGGTAGTACCAGCGTTGGCAAATGAATTCAACGGCCCGTACAATGAAGAGTAGATATTAGAGAGAGATTTCTGATCTGGTATGTTTGATCTCATGTATGTTGTCACTTCTTCTTCCCACTACTTCCTCCTCCCAACCCCTCTCCCCCCAGCTGCACTGTCAGTCTACTTCTGTCTTTTTACTTCTTCCCCACCCGATTTCATGAACCCCACCTCTTTTCTTCTCTGTTTGTTCAACATTCTTATACATATTTATGATTGATTCCTTATTAGAAAGTTTGCCTAAGAATGGTACAGCATAAACCATGTGTTTATTGAATTGATGCATGTTGCTTAGACCTATATTGTTCACTGCTACAATAAATTTTTTTGTTTCATTAACTCATGTAGGCTTGTATATGCTGCTGTCCATCCCATTTCATACCTACAATCCCTTGAGTATATACTTATTATTGTCCCTATTATGCAACCCATGTAGGAATAGAGAATTTGTATTCTTGGTGGCTTGAATGCTTCTATACTTGTGTTGGTGTGGAATTTTTATCATATTGTACAATTTTTCTTGTTATTAGGTGGGTTCTATCCTGCATTTGGGTTATTTTATTATATTTTTTCTGGTTTGTTATTGGTTGATTACAGTTTAGAAAATTGAAGATTGAGTAGTCTATTGACCTTCACACTGAATTTGGATTGATAAAACAGTGAGGACAGAGGAGACAATCTTATTGTTGCGATCATATGAATCTTTATCTGTTCGTAAGTTTAATTAAAAGCAATCTGTTGTTTAAGTATTTGGTTACTCAGGAATGGAGATACATATGCTGGAGAGTATTTTTGATAGAAGATCTAGGGGTTTGGGGTATCACTTTGCCAATGGCTACTGTTATGAGGATTCATGGCATGAAGGTCGGGACCAAGGGTTCATGAAGAAACACATTATGCTCTCTAGTTGCTGTATGTTTTTTTTCAAGTTAAACTCATGAGATGTTAAACTTTATTTTTGGCAATTGTAATTGCTGTATTTTTTTTTATATTTTGTTTGTAATTGAAATGGTAATCTTTTTTTTTTTGAGTAAATTACTCCCCCTCCCCTCGATTATGCCCTAATGACAAGCCCCACCCCCGCATATTGAATACCCAGTTGGATTTCTGCTGGTTCATGGCATGAAGGTCGGAAGCAAGGGTTCATGGAGAAACACATTATGCTCTCTAAGTGCTGTATTAAGTTATACTCATGAGATGTTAAAACTTATTTTTTTCAAGTTGGCAATTGGAATTGCTATAAACTTTTTTTGGGTAATTCACATGGTAATTTTTTTTTTTTTTTGGGAGTAAATTACTACCCCCTCCCCTCGATTATGCCCTAATGACAAGCCCCACCCCCGCATATTGAATACCCAGTTGGATTTCTGCTGCTTCTTGGAGAAACACATTTTCTTATTGATTGCTCTTTGACACAGCCCTCCTCTGTTATATTTATCATATAACATGCTAACTCGGATTGGATTGATGATGATTGATAGATGGAATGTCATCTAATTATTAATTGGAACACTTTGTAACTTCTAATTTCTCTTGGACTTGCCCAAATTGTGGCTTCATGAAAGTCCCATATCCTTTAAACACCAACCCATAGGGTAAGGAACTAAGGATGGCACATCTATGGACTGGAAAAGAAGATTACAGATCGCTCTACAAACAGCAAAGGCCTCGACTTATCTTTACTCCTCAACATACAGTCCCATCTACCATAGGGATATCAAGTCAACCAACATTCTATTGGGTGGAGAATTTAATGTAAAGGGGAATGTTGGGAAGCGAATTTATGTAAAGGGGAATATTGGGAAGCGATCAAATTGATTAAGAGCCAACTAATAGAATAGTTGGGAACAACAGAGTTCGGAACAATAGAATTCAAGAGATATATCACATAAGAGAAAAGTCAACAGAGAGTAAAGATTGAGTTCACAACTGAGTTCAGAACTGAGTTCACAACGCATGGACTGAGTTCACAATGCATGGACTCAGCCAGATGCTACAGCAGCACTTTAACTTCTTTGTGGATGGAATCCACCAATACACTAACTGCATCACTAGCTTTACTGAAGATCGAGATCTTCACAGTTTTTTTGTCCCCTATCAATCCCAATAACATGAGCCGTTGTCTCGAGCTCTATCTTTTCACAAGCAACATTGATCGACATTAGATTCATATTAGAAGCTGAAGAAGAAGAAGAATAAAAGGACCAATGACAACATTCCACTGCTTTTATAAAGCAAATCAATTGAAAAATCATTATCCCATCCCATACCACACAAACCAAATGCTTCCTTAACCAAATAATTGGTTAGAAAAATTCAAGATTGATCAACCATTGAAGACCAAATAAAGGAAAATACCAATTCATAACCTTTTCTTCAAACATGTTGTTTCTTAGATCAGCCAACTACAAAAAGATTTTCACCGAAAAAAAAAAAAAATTACAAAGCCAAAAGAAAAATCCCATTCTTCAATAGGTTGCTGCTTAGATTAGACAACTACAAAAAAAAAAAAAAAAAAAAACTACAAAGCCAAAAGATAATCCGATTCTTCACATCTAAGGTTCAGAAGACAAAAAGACCAAAACAAAATCACTAAAAGTAGCTTAATCCGATCCACTTCCTCCAAAGCTATCTCCATTTCCACCTTCATTTCCACCTTCAATTTCAGCTTCACTTCCTCCACAGTCATCCATGTAGAAGCAAGAGTGGAAAACCGGTGGATCAACATGTCCTCCAACTAGGTTATCTTCATCTTCAAGGTCAGACAGATTAATGAATATAGGAGAATTGGGACGTTCCTTTGGATCGTGCACATAAATTAGTTTCAAGGATAAGCTCCCCCGTTTAAGCCGGATTGGAGGTTTGTTAGGCGTGTGTGGCAGTTCCACCTTATCCTCTTTTTTGATCTTCTTTACCACAACACCACCTTTCTTCAGTTCCACGTTAACCTCGTTTTTTATCTTCTTAAGCACAACACCTCTTTTCTCCTGTTGTTTTTTTTCTTTCAGCTTTCGTAACATCAACTTAAACTTTTCAATCTTGCGACGCAGCTTCTCCTTGTTGAGCTTAGTTTCAACAGGCCTTTTCTTCTTCTTGGTCTCTCCTTCATGAAACTTCACTCCTTTGTGAAACCTGGGTTTGAAATGATCTCCCTTGCTATTCTTAGTTTCAAAGGACCTTCTCTTCTTGCTCACTCCATGAAGGTTGGAGTCAGAGTGATATCCTTTCATACTTTGGGAAGACATCTCCATTCTAGAGTCAGACTGATATCCTTCCATCCTTTGAGCTTATAACGTCCTAACTAATAGAACACAGGACCAATTTATATATTCCCTCCTCCTCCCCTCCCCCCCCCCCCCTCTCTCTCTCTCTCTCTCTCTCTTTACTTCTCCAGAATTATCCCTTTTTCTTTTCCTAGATTTGAAGTGGAATGAAATCATTCTTATTGAATTGAATTTTGATGCAAAAAACAACAAATCGTTTTACATTCTACTGTTTGAATGAGTTGTAAAACAGATTGTTTGGCTTCCCAATTACCAGTGCACATGGAGCTGAGATGGTTCGTCTTCCCAATACGTTTTCTGGAATATGGAATGAGTGTCAATGACTAAATAAAGTACCAGTCTTAGAGAGATTTCAAACGGCCAAGAGCAAACAAGTGAGAGAGTGGAAGCTAAGGGATGCGATTGAGCTTACTCATCCCTTATCTGACGGTTCCACGTGATCAAGGGTCTTAGGCTTTTAATGAGTTGTTCTTATCGAACGAAGAACTAATTAATGATTTGTAAAAACAGAGATAGAGACCCATACGGGCAGATCAACCAAGGGAGAGAGAATATTCCACTGTTTTCGGTGATTACGTTTTGTTTGTTACAGCAGTGGTTAAGTTAGCAGTGGTCAGTTGTTCCTATCAAAATAATAATTAATGAGGTGTTAAAGCAGAGACACAGAGAGAGAGAGAGCCAAACGATAATCCTTTATGGGATTTAGGTTGGCCTTCTCCTTCTACCAAAAAAAAAAGGGATGGCCTTGTGCTAAGCCAAAGAAATATTCAGATGTAACAAAATGAATAAGAAATCAACCATTAATCGGTTCAATTCAAGATGGATATTGAAGAAAATGAATAAGAAATCGGCCCATGAATCGGTTCGATTCAAGATGGATAATGAACAAAATGATTAAAAAATCGGCCCATGAATCGGTTCAATTCAAGATGGATAATGAAGAAAATGATTAAGAAATCGACCCATGAATCGGTTTGATTCAAGATGGATAATGAACAAAATGATTAAGAAATCAGCCCATGAATCGATTCAAGATGGATAATGAAGAAAATGATTAAGAAATCGGCCCATAAATCAGTTCCATTCAAGATAGATAATGAACAAAATGATTAAGAAATCGGCCCATGAATCGGTTCGATTCAAGATGGATAACGAAGAAAAAGATTAAGAAATTGACCCATGAATCGGTTCCATTCAAGATGGATAATGAAGAAAATGATTAAGAAATCGACCCATGAATCAGTTCCATTCAAGATGGATAATGAAGAAAATGATTAAGAAATCGGCCCATAAATCAGTTCCATTCAAGATATATAATGAACAAAATGATTAAGAAATCCGCCCATGAATCGGTTCGATTCAAGATGGATAATGAAGAAAATGATTAAGAAATCGACCCATGAATCGGTTCCATTCAAGATGGATAATGAAGAAAATGATTAAGAAAGCCCATAAATCAGTTCCATTCAAGATAGATAATGAACAAAATGATTAAGAAATCGCCCATAAATCGTTCCATTCAAGATAGATAATGAACAAAATGATTAAGAAATCGGCCCATGAATCGGTTCGATTCCAGATGGATAATGAAGAAAATGATTAAGAAATCGACCCATGAATCGGTTCGATTCAAGATGGATAATGAAGAAAATGATTAAGAAATCGACCCATGAATCGGTTCGATTCAAGATGGATAATGAAGAAAATGATTAAGAAATCGGCCCATGAATCGGTTCATTTCAAGATGGATAATGAACAAAATGATTAAGAAATCAGCCCATGAATCCGTTCAATTCAAGATGGATAATGAAGAAAATGATTAAGAAATCGATCCATGATTAAGAAATCAACCCATGAATCGGTTCGATTCAAGATGGATAATGAACAAAATGATTAAGAAATCGGCCCATGAATCAGTTTGATTCAAGATGGATAATGAACAAAATGAATAAGAAATCGGCCCATGAATCAGTTTGATTCAAGATGGATAATGAACAAAATGAATAAGAAATCGGCCCATGAATCGGGCCCGATTTCTTATTCGAACCGATTCATGGGTCAATTTCTTATTCATTTTCTTCATTATCCATCTTGAATCGAACCGATTCATGGGTCGATTTCTTATTCATTTTCCTCATTATCCATCTTGGATCGAACCAATTCATGGGTTGATTTCTTATTCATTTTCTTCATTATCCATCTTGAATCGAACCGATTCATGGGCTGATTCTCGAATCCATACTATGATCTCAAACATCTTCAAAAATCAGTTTGTTAATATAGAATCAATTTAGGTGTTACATATGAATATTTCTTTGGCTTAGCACAAAGCCAACCTTTTTTTTTGGTAGAAGCAGACCAACCTAAATCCCATAAAGAAGGGAAACATACTCTCTCATAGCCACAATCTAGTAAGGACTATAGTTTCTCTCTCTCTCTCTCTCTCTCTGTTTTAACACCTCATCAATTATTATTTTGGTAGGAACAACTGATTAATAATGCTTGTAAAGCCTGGAACCCTCAGATAAGGGATAACTAAGCCCATGCGCATCCCTTGGCTTCCACTCCAATCACTTATATCATATTTCACTGCTAATTTAACCATTGCTGTAACAAACAAAACGTGATCACCAAAAACAGTGGAATTTTCTCTCTCCCTTGTTTGATCTGCCCATTTGGGTCTCTCTCTCTACTATAATAACTCATTAATTAGTCCTTCGTTCGATAAGAACAACTCATTAAAAGCCTAAGACCCTTGATCATGTGGAACCGTCAGATAAGGGATGACTAAGCCCAATCGCATCCCTTAGCTTCCACTCTCTCCCTTATTTGCTTCTTGGCTGTCAGGGTTCATTTGTTTTGCAATTAGGTCCGTAAGTATCGATAATTTGTTAATTATCTTAGAGCCAATGATAATGAAACTAGATTCTCTAGGTCCCGGCCCATGAAGGTTCACTGGATCAAAGCCCATTGAAGATTTAATCCGGTAGGGGTAAGATGGGAAACAAAAAAAAAAACAATCTCTAAAATCAAAAAAAGAGGGTAAAATAAGAAAGAAAAAAAGAAAACATTTAAAAAGGAGGCACCTAAGATGGGTCTCGATTTAAGGTTACAATGGAAAAAGGCAAAAAGATAACTAAGCCTAAAAGAGGGGAAGAGGTAAAATAGTAAAACACTTAAAGTAAGATTGAGCTTCAAAAGAGACAAAAAAAGAGAGATTATGGAGGGGGACAGCCATCATTTCAAAAGAAACAAAAATTTCCCAAAAATAGCAAAGACAAAAGAGAAAGGAGAGAAGGAAGAAAAGAAAAAAAAATGGAAAAAAAAGGAGGAAAAAGTGAAGAGAGAACGAAAAAGACATTCTAACCCAATCTAAATGGCTCAACGGACTTGACATTGGTATTCTCTTAGAAAAGGTCAATAACACTGTGGATTGTTAGCCTAAGGCTTTTGAAGTGATGTGACAACACAAGGAAATTTCAAGTTTCTATACAAAGAAGGTGTTAATCTAAGGCTATTAAGGTGAAGTGACAACACAAGGCATTTTCAAGTTTCTATACAAAGAGGGTGTTAATCTAAGGCTATTGAGGTGAAGTGACAATACAAGGCAAATTTCAAGTTTCTATACGAGGAAGGTGTTAATTTAAGGCTATTGAAGTGAAGTGACAATACATACAGGCAAATATTACAAACTGGGAACTAAGAGGGGAAGGGATTTATTCCAATCCAATAAATAAACTGAAAAAAATAATGGGACAGCAACAACTCTAGAACATCTCAATCCTCGAATTCGATCTACCACTTGCGACAATTGATCACAAAGCTATATACAGCCCCATCACAATGCATTGAAACACCTTCTTTTCAACCAACGGAACAAAGAAACATAAACCCAAAATGCCAGTGCTCTTACGTTCTCTCCTTCTTCCTCACTCTCTCTGTTTCATTTCTCATCTACTCCTCCTTCCCTCCCCAGTCCCCTCACCTAAAGTAATTATTTTCCACCTCCCTCTCTCTCTCTGGTTGGTTGCAGTAACTTTTCCTAAGTACTACCCAAATAGCCTATGAACAATCCCTACCCATAGCTTATTTTTTTTTCCTTCTTTGTATAGAAACTTGAATACTGTCTATGTATTGTCACTTCATTTCAATAGCCTTAAATTAACACCTTCCTTGTATAGAAACTTGAAATTTGCCTTGTGTTGTCATTTCACCTCAATAGCCTTAGATTAACACCCTCTTTATATAGAAACTTGAAAATGCCTTGTGTTGTCACTTCACCTCAATAGCCTTAGATTAACACCTTCTTTGTATTGAAACTTGAAATTGCCTTGTGTTATCACATCATTTCAAAAGCCTTAGGCTAACAATCCACAATGTTATTGACCTTTTCTAAGAGAATACCAATGTCAAATCCGTTGAGCCATTTAGATTTGGGCTAGAAAGTCTTTTTCGTTCTCTCTTCACTTTTCCCTCTTTTTTTTCCATTTTTTTTTTCTTTTCTTCCTTCTCTCCTTTCTCTTTTGTCTTTGCTACTTTTGGGAAATTTTTGTTTCGTTTGAAATGATGGCTGTCCCCCTCCAGAATCTCTCTTTTTTGTCTCTTTTGAAGCTCAATCTTTAAGTGTTTTACTATTTTACCCCTTCCCCTCTTTTAGGCTTAGTTATCTTTTTGCCTTTTCCCATTTTAACCTTAAATCGAGACCCATCTCAGGTGCCTCCTTTTTAAATGTTTTCTTCTTTTCTTTCCTCCTATTTTACCCTCCTCTTTTGATTTTAGAGATTGTTTTTTTTGTTTCCCATCTTACCCCTACCGGATTAAATCCTTAATGGGCTTTGATCCAGTGGACCACTGGACCTTCATGGGCCGGGACCTAGACAATCTAGTTTCATAATCATTGGCTCTAAGATAACTAACAAGTTATAGATACTTACGGACCTAATTGCAAAACAATTGAACCCTGACAGCCAAGAACAACCGAGAATGGAAAAGAACCGCTATTCTAATCAATTAAAAATTAAACTAACTTACCTCTACCCACTAAACCAACCCATATTAATTACCTATCAAACTAATCCTTATCCAACCCCTTGGCCGACTAATTAAAGGAATAGTTAAATAAATGTAAACAAACAAACCAATAAGATTTGTTTCACTTATAACCGACTAAAAGAAGAAGACAAACTAATTAAGTTTATCTAAAACCCATAAACCGCCTTATGGTGGGTTTAATAAAAACAATATATATATATATTAAAACCAATCTAATACAATGTTCCACTATACTCTAACCGTTTGAAAAAAAAAAACAAACAAAGAAGAAAGGGAAGAGAGGCCGATTGAGAGAGGAGAGAAGAAAAGAAGAGAAGGAGAAGGAGGAGAAGAAGAAGAAAGGAAGAAGAAGGGGTTGCTAACCTAAGGTAATATCTTCACCCCCTCATGTTCTCTTCAACCTAATTATGTTAGATTCTATGAAACCCATCTTCCTTCCTCATCAAATTGTTTCCCCTAAACCCCTCTCTTGCTTAATCTTCTCCTAAACCTATGGATTCTTTTAATTTCTTTCTTGAGAGGGAATCGAGTAAACCCATCTCTTGAATCCAACTTTAAGGTAAGCCTGACCTTGGCTTTAGATGGTCCCATTTATAGTAAAAATCACACAAACAACATCCTTGGTCAAGTGAATGTGGATTCGGCCCTAAACCTCATCAGAAATTATGTTTTCTGTATTTTTGGGGCTGCTATACATCTCTGGTCGATGTCCCAGTTGACTGGTTCATCAACCAGAGAATGACTATATCAATTTTTAGAACACTGCCATCTCAGGTTGATGTCCCAATTGAGTAGTTGACTGCCTCATCAACCTGAGATGTTGTTTCACTTGTGAACACGCCCTAGACCCTGTCCAACTGTACCACAAGGTAACCCTAGGACTCCACACGGGTTTTGACGCTTTTTAACACCGGATGTGGTTAAACATTCGTAGGACGTTACCGTTCGCTCATCATGTCGCGCCGACCACCAACACCAAACAAAACCCAACATCACTATCTCGATCATAATAAGGTAAGTGGGGGTAGGCTTTGATTTCTTTCAAGAGTGTTTCTTTCATGCTTAGATGTATTTGCCAGGAATCATTTGCATATTTAAATTCCTATTTTATTTATGATAATTATTAAATTCAATGTTTATGACTTGTGGTTCTGAATGATATGATGTGGATTAATTGGCAAAATGAATTCTTGTGATAGATTAGATGCCGTAGTCGGCTTGGAAACAAGAGGTATGGTGTGTCGTAGTATGGGATGCGTGAGCACTGTACACCTCGTACTATGCCATTTAGCGCATATGGCTAGGAATGTCATTCCTTAGTGCTACAACCCTTACGAGCAGGGGTTCAGGTGTTAGGTGATCATAGCTCCCTGTCACTGAGTGTTGTGAAGGACGCCGGGATGGGGTCCTGGCTATGATTATCGGGGTCTACCCATGGGAAGATATATAATACCAACGACTACTGTGGGCTGCATACAACAGTTGAGGTTATTTCTCGAGGCGGTTAAGAAAGAACCGAGAACATCTCCCGAGTTGTTGTCGTAGCACAGACCGACTTAGGCATTTGTTTGTTAGGTGGATTTAATATTAAAATTGAACCCATGCATTTAGGATGCATGCTTGTATGTGTGGTCTATCCTTTACTTGCTTGGCTCAGTGGAGCTTACCCCTGTGGAATTTCCTCTTTTTAGATGATCCTGCAAGTGAATGCGTTTGTGGCAGAAAGGACTACTTGGAGAACATGAACTGATGACGTGGCATTATCTTTTTATTTTCTCTTGTTTAGTGCTATCCTTTTTTGTGGATGAATTTCCACTGTTTATATTTTAAAATAATGGTGTATTGGCTCGATGGTCGTGAACTTGGGAACATCGAGCTGTTGGAACTTTCAATGTAAATAATATGTATAACACTTATAGCACTTTACTTTCCCTGCACTCTGATCAATGTAACTCATGTTATGTTGAAATTGTGTTGTACTTATGACGTGTATTTACTGCATCTGGATCCTGGTGGTCTCCGAATACGTCGGGTATTCGGGACAGACGTCGAATCCTCCCAGGGGGTGGTTTCGGGGCGTGACAAGGTTTAGTCCCACATTGCTCATGTACAGATTTTTATGTTTTCATTATTCTTATAAATAAAGTGGGGCTTGGGGTGAATGAATCATCCAAGCCTTTCCCTAATTTTAAATCTCTCTACAATTTAGAAGTCATGTGACAACTTAAATTGTCCAAACTCCCTCCATGGTTTTGGAGAATGAAAGTGTGATGTACTTAGAATCGGCCAGGGGTTTTTCACTCCTAGGCTGAATTGGAAAAAGGCTTTTTGGCCCTTATAAATAAATAAATTCATGCGGCTCTTCTTTACCTCACAATTTGAAAATTTTCTCTTCAAAGCTGCTGCTGCAACTTGTCTTCTTCAAGAATTGTTTGTGTTTGCTCAAGGATGACAGAATCAGTGTTTGATCTGATTGACACCTTGCGGTGGGAAGCTCGGGTGGTTCGTGGTTACTTTAATCTTCTTCATTCACTGTTCTACATTCAAGTTCTGGTTTCAAGCTTCGTTCTACATCAACAAAATTCTGTTCAAGTTGTTCTTCATTAAACAAAGAAGTCTGAATCAAATCCCAAACCCTAACCATTCTCTTCTCCTCCTCTAAACACCCACAACCAGCACAGTCCTAACCGACCATCAAAACCATACCAAAGTTTGACCAAGTGCTTCTCTGACCCATTAGATAACTCAATCCAGACCTGGTCCAGTTCTGTCCACTCTAATCCTAGTATCTCCACTCCTTCTTTTCCCTTTAACCAAACCCTAATTACCCAACTTCTCTTGCTGCCGATTCTGTCTAGCTACCTCAGACTTGTTATTTGTTAACGAGACCTTCACTGGAAGTCTCCTACATACCATCTAACCCTAACCCTAACTTACAACCCTAGACCCCACCAAACCCTAACCCTAAATTTAGCTATTTCCATTAGATTAACCTTAACCGGTCACCCTTTGAAGAACATATTCTGGTTTGTCTTCTAGTTCGATTATCTTCAACCTAAAACTACATTAAATTGGTAGCAAAGCTTCACTAAGCTCAATGAGGGGTTGGGGGCATGCAAGCATACACAAAGCTAAGTCAGGTT
Organism: Telopea speciosissima; assembly: GCF_018873765.1. Lineage (NCBI taxonomy): Eukaryota > Viridiplantae > Streptophyta > Magnoliopsida > Proteales > Proteaceae > Telopea > Telopea speciosissima. The sequence continues at coordinate 13,680,205 of NC_057926.1, forward strand.
AAGTGTACTAATGCAACACATTATGATGTATCCCTGGTCCCCGAATGCGCCATGGGTCACCCAGCGATACACGCCCTAGTTGCGAAAGGGAGCTTGCCAGTCCCTAAATACGTCAGGGTCACCCAGCAAACCTCGATAACCCCATCGGTCCCGGAATTACCATCGATCACCCGACTCGGTCTACATCCGGCAATAATCACATTGTACCGCGGAAGTGGCATTTCAGAAAATCTCATCAAACATACCACAAAAAGGCATCCAACACGTAATTCCCTATTGGCTAGGGGTTGTAGCACAGGGTCACTTATCCTAGCCTCATACCAGTCTACATGGCAGTATGCTTCACATATATACATATATGCTTAAGGCCGCTGATCATGGTACCAAAATCATACATCGGTCACACCGTCCTCCTGTTTCCTCAAGCATACACATACACATACTATCAAGTATGGCGAATACGATACCAAAATCCACCTCGGCCATATTGCTACCCATTTCCAAGCCTAATGCAACATACAATTCTAAGGCAATAATTTGTAAGGCGAATACGGTACCATAATCATACATCGGCCACACTACAACCCATTTCCAAGCTAAGGTCTAATGAAACATGAATGCATGATTTAAGTATGGCGATCACGGTACCAGAATCCACCTCGGCCACACTGTATCCCTACATAGCATACATTTCAATAATTCACCTCATCTCCCCTATCCCCAAATGCAAGCAACTCAACCTCACCCACCTTGCCTTTGCTGACGATCTTATGATCTTCTCAAAAGCTTCCCCCTCCTCCATCTCGGCCATCATGTCCTCCCTCCACCTTTTCGAACGTCTCTCTGACCTCCGCATCAACCTTCTCAAATCCAAGCTCTTCCTCTCCGGTGTTCCTGACACTGACAAAGACACCCTCCTTCGCCTCACGGGGTTCTCTCTCGGCTCCCTCCCAGTGAAATACCTTGGTCTCCCCCTCATCCCTGCTAGGCTCTCTAGCCATCACTGCACCCCCATGCTCGACATCATTTGCAAGCGGCTTCAGCTACAGAAAGGTAAGCTCCTCTCCTATGCGGGCAAGCTTGAGTGCATCAGATCGGTTCTCCAATCCTCCTACATCTACTGGTCTGGCATTTTCGGCCTCCCTAAAGCCACCATCAAGGCTATGGAAACCATCTTCTGTGCCTTCCTCTGGAAAGGAAAGGAAACCACCAAATTCCTTCACCCCATCAGCTGAAAATCAATCTGCCATCCCAAGTCTGAAGGCGGGCTTAGCATCTGCCGTATCCACGGCTCTAATACCGTGGGTATTCTCAAGTTCCTTTCCAAGATCTCTTCCAAACAGGACTCCATTCGGGTTCACTGGGTTTACTCCCATAGTCCCATCTTCTCAAATTTGACTCCATCTGGACTGCCCCCACCCCCTCGGACTGTTCTTGGGTCTAGCGCAAAATCCTCTCTCTGGCCCTTAGCCCTCAGCGCCACTTCTTCATCTATCCTTGATGGCTCTTCCATCTCCCTTTGGCATGACCCTTGGCATCCCATAGGAGTCCTCTATAATTCCTTTGGGCCTCGCTCTATTTACTCTTCTGGTATCCCCAAGTCTGCCCCCCTCTCTTCCATCATCTCTCTGGGTTCTTGGACCCCTCCCTCACCCCTCCCCCACCCCTCCCCCCAATCCTCAACCTGATCTGGCATTCCCTTCCCCCCTACCCCCCCATCGCCTCCTGCGGACAGGATCATTTGGCTCCCCTCTTCAAATGGCCTCTTTAGCTTTAAGTCTACCTGGAACCTTGTTAGGCCTCACGCCGCTACTGCTATCTGGCATCAGCTTGTCTGGTTCAAAAGCCACATCCCTCCCCATAGCTTCCTAGCCTAGAGAGCCCTAAACCTTTTCCTACCAACCCAAGCTTTTCTCTTGTACCGAAGAATCGATGTCCCTACCTCTTGCATCCTTTGCTGTGATGGATCTGAAGACATTGATCACCTTTTCTTTGATTGCCTCTTCACCTCTACCATCTGGAAAAAATCCCTCTCTCCCATCTGGCCTCACAACAGAACCCCCCACCCCTTTGCCAGAGAGTGGCTCTGGATGGTCATGACCTTCTCCAGAAGCTCTAACTGTGACGTCATAGGCAAACTTGTGTTTGGTGCTGCCATCTATCACATCTGGATGGAGAGGAACTTCAGGAGATGGACCTCCAAATCTAGATCTTTTGACCTGATTTGGAAAGCCATCTCTTTGGATGTCTCCTCTAAAATCCAGTTACTCCTTCACAAGAGGTTTTTGGACTCCCCAAGGAACAGGCATATTGCAAATTCCTGGGGTTTAGATAGTGCTCTTTTGCTGCCCCCTTCACCCTCCTAATTGGGCTCAGGGCTTTTCTCTTTCCCCTCCCCCCTTTTCCCCCCCTTGTATATTCCCCTCCCCTTTCCTTGCCCTCCTTGGGCTTTGGTAATATAATTTTTTATACACCAAAAAAAAAAAAAAAGCATACATAGTTCAATAAACAGCATTATATAATTGAAATGCATGAAAATGCAACATTCAACTATTATAAAATAAGAAACACACTCAAATTTATTCAAACCACACCCACTCACCTTGTCAAAACTCCGATCGAAACCCAAAAAGTTAGGATTTGGGCAGTTTTCACCCACAAACCACTTGGGATTCGATTTGTAATAGGTTTGGGAGTGTGCAAGAGGGTGCAATACCCTCACACAAACACTCCAGCTGGCATTAATGCTCAGCACTGGGTTTCAGTTGAAACCTTGTAAAAAATCCTACACCCTAGGTTTGTAAAACTTAAAAAATGGAGAGATGAAGGTGGGAATCGATGTTCCTACCTTGGATTCAAGGATGGGCAGCAAGTTTGCACCTCCAAGCTTCAGTCTTTCTTCTTCTTCTTTCCTTTCTTTCCTTTCTTTCTCGGTATTGGATGGTGATGTTTATGAGCTTTAGAAGCTCATTTCCTTATATAGGCAAGGGCCACTGAGGCATGATTGCCTGCACACCTAAACCCAGTCAAACCCATTAAATCTTAGTTGGACTGCATGGGCCCACCACCTTTACTCCATATTGGGTGTGTAGTTGTACAAGGGTAGCACAACAACGATGGGACACGCGAAAGAAAGCTTGACCCGAAGCACCGGGTCCCACAAACAGCAACTCTATACTAGGGAGTTCAGCAATCCACCGGCTGATGTAATAGACAGATCATTAATCAGCCTGTGATATCGACCGGTGGGTCATTCTGTGTTGTTCAAACTGGATTTTCTCAAATGTTTCTCACCCATTCTCAACGGTGATTTAGTAGGGTTTGTACACAAAATAATTGGAATATTCTACCACACATACGGAGGTTAAATCAGCATGGCTATGTTACTTACGACCAAACATCTAAAAGTGGATTCGAATATCTCTTCCTACTCCCTTCTTTCCATGAGCTCGTGCATGGAGGAAGTTCAGCAACTTCACTTGACTCCTTGACTGTTACAGTCCACATGTCACCAATGTCGTCAGTCACCGGAGTAGTACCTACACACCAAGTTCAAATTAGACCCGATTTGGGCGCGGGTGTAACACATCTCTTTGGTGTCATAATGTAGCTCTAGATAGAGAGGGATCCTACTAGAGGCCAATTATCAAGGATCTAATAACAAAGGAATCAAGGGGCTGCTGGTTCTACAGTCTCAGTAAGACAGAATTGCAGTTTTAGGTCAAATCTAGGGTTAGGTTTATGAATATGGAGATGGGTCTTATAGGGTATTGATGGGCAGGTCTAGGATAAGCTATTAATGTAGGTTTGGATGATGTTTAACTGAAAATTTGAATTTCAGAAAATTAGTGTTAGGGTTTCGGTTTTGGGTTTTAGAACTTAGGCTAAAACTAGGGTTTTTAATGGGATGTTAGGGCTAGGGTTGGATCGAGTTTTCCAGGTAAGGAGGGGGAGGTTCGATCCAAATATGGGAGGTTTTTATTGGCTGGAAGCACTAATTCTGAAATTTAGGGTTTTTTTGGATTTCACAGAGACAAGGCAAACTAGGGTTGGAGTGGGAGGATGGGCCTGCAAGTTGGATCGAGTGGAGGGGATGTAGTATGGAGGTTGTGGTTTGAATTTGAAATAATTCTGATGGTCAAATATGGCTGGGCAGCAAGATCTAGGGTTTAATGGAACTCAAACACAAAAATAAAGGGGATCGATTGGGGGGGGGGGGGGAATTAGAAGAGTAGAAGCAGAAATTGGTGAACAAGTTGCAGCAGAAATCCACTGGCAGCAGCTTGAGCAGGGTTGAAGGATAGAAACACCTTCAGAGAAGAACCTCCCAACCATCACGGCGTAAAGTGTCACAGAAGATCCACCTGCCCTTCTTCCTTGATAGAACCACAAGGCAAACACTCCAAAGAGCAGTAGCAGCAACAATCGGCAGCCAACAATTCTGTTTTTTTCAAATATTCAACTGTGGGGGAGCCTCCCATGATTTAATCTTTTATAATAAAAGGCCATAGGCCAACTTCTAAAGCTATTACAACTCTCCCCTCTTTATAAATCGTGGAGAGTTATAATTATACTACTTAAAATAATTTAAAACACTTAAACTAAGAAGATTCCTAAGTAACCAATAGGATATAAGACCCTATCAGCCAATAGGAACATTTCACTTAAATTGGACTAGTGGTCCAATTGGTTCAATTTAAAACATGAAAAATAAACTAAGTATTGGGCTAAAACCGTATGCAACCTATGTACCGCTAGTTTAGGCTCATTAAAGTGGCCCATTACATAGAAAACCCTTGGGAACAAAGGCCCAACATATATATATCCCAACCCTAGACTTATTTCTAACGCTTATAATAAGTCTATTTCGATGACGAATCTGCATCATGTTACCAAAGGTGGACCTCTGTCAATAGGGACCCATTTGGATTTTAATATATCTAACCTCCCCTAAAGCTCTACTACAACATACCTCCATCACATATAAACATTGATTGCGAGCTCTAAGCAGATGTTAACACAGTAAATAGTTTTAGGAAACCTCAGTCGAATCAAAACAAGTAATCACTAAGATAAGAACCAGCACTACGCTTGGGACAAATTTGGGATATCATCCTTCATTCAGAACTCAAGGAAGTAGGTGTGCGTTATTGGAATAAATTGCTTATTCTATCAGCCCTGTCAAGCCTAGTATATTATATGGCAGTCAAAAACATGGTAAAGGATTCACATGACTGACTTGACTCAGGATGAGAAAAGATTGTCAAAAATAGAGAATTCTTTAACCAACTCAATTGATAAGTATGTTGGGTTTGAGTTGGTCAATAGATCTTCAACCCAGCATCCAACACAACCCAAAACATACCAAACTGAAGACTACTCACTTAGCCGTATGGCCTACCAGTAACCAACCAAGCTGGCCAATTAACAAACAGGTGATGTTTGGACTTTGAATTGGACCCTTAGTTGTCACCATGAATAGTCAACACCACTAACCCAACCTATCGCCACTCCTAATCTCTGGTTCTTCTAATGGTTCAAGCGGGGGACGTATATACTCATATTGGAGTTGGCAGGCCAACTTTCTTATAGAATCTGAGTAATGGGAAATTTTAAGCCACCTAAAGACTAGGGTCTCAAAAATCTCATGTAAACTACTATCGGACACTACTTTTCCCCTCATTCTGTGGGTGTTCCATCAAAAACAATACTCATATACTCATATTGGAGTTGGCAGGCCAACTTTCTTATAAAATCTAAGTAATGGGGAATTCTAAGCCACCTGAAGACTAGGGCTTAGAAAACCTCATGTAAACGCGAATCGCAGGAAGGAAGAAACTAAACCAGCAAGAGACAAAAACTCAATAATAACTCATTAAAGACAGATCTGATCTGGTTAAACCCTTAGTCAAATAGTCTACTTGTCAAGGAGAACAAACCATCAAAGTTGGACATGTAATCTAATGACCAGACTTAGAGAAATGGAAGAATCCCACTGTTAACATTACCAAAACCCAGATAAAATAAAACCCGAAACCAGATTAGTAACTCAAATTTAGAAACTCAGAAATTTAGATAATATACTTGAACAGGGATTTAGAAACTAGAAACCAGAATTAACAGACGGATAGCATATAGTGAGAAACCCCCGGGCACCCTCTCGGCAGCTTGTAGTGAGTAACATGCCCCTCTACAAATAGGTTTCGATTACCCCTGCTAAGAACCTCTTCTGCAATGATGAACAGGGCCGGCGAGAGGGGGTCACCTTGCCTCACCCCTCTAGTCGATTTAAAGAAACCCGCTTGTTTGTCCCCCAGCACTGGTGAGAACCAGCAATTAACCACCATCTTCTTGATCAAGCTGATCCAGGCATCACAAAAGCCAAACTTAGAGAGCACCTGCCATAGGAAGACCCATTCCAAGTGATCATAGGCCTTTGCCATGTCAAGCTTCAAGTTTACATTGCCCCCTCTAGTTTTCCTGTTGATATCCTGTGCAGCCTCTTGAACAATAGAGATGGAACCATGAATACTTCTGCCCTGCCCAAACGCCCCTTGCTCCTCTACAATGACAGCCTGGAGGATACCTGCCAGCCTGGTTGCAAAAATCTTGGCAATAATCTTATAAGCAAAATTACAAAGACTTATAGGGCGGAGATCAGCCATTACCTCAGGGTTTTCCTTCTTTGGAATAAGCACCAAGTTAGCAGAGGTAAAACTCCTGGGCAGCTCGCCCCGTGCAAAAAAGTCCTGGGAAGCTGCCCAAACATCCTCACCTACCACATCTCAGCATGCTGTGAAGAAATAACCAGAGAAGCCATCAGGGCCCGGCGCACTCTCACAAGACACGGAAAAGACTGCCCCCTTGACTTCCTTCAAAGATGGTGACACAAGGAGCACAGCATTGTCAACCTCTGAAACAACTTGAGGAATCACAGAAAAGAGGTCTTCATCCACCTCATAGCCTTACGAGGTAAAAATGTCTGTGAAATGCCGCACGCCTCGCCTAAATTCCCTCTGGGTCCATGATCCATTCACCATCCCCCCCTTTAATTCTCTGGATATTGGCCTGCCTCCTTCGTATATTCACCATTGAGTAGAAGAATTTCGTGTTTCGATACCCCTCCTTTAACCAAGTCACTCTGGATTTTTACTTCTAGAAAATTTCCTCCTGTAAAAGAATCTCCTGCAGGTTGTCCTTTGCAGTCAAGAGAGCCTCCCTGGTGGCCTCGGAGACCTGCTGGTCGAAAGCTGCCTCGGCCCTACACACAGAGTCCTCTGCATCCCTGACCTTCTGGTGGATATTGCCAAAAACCTCCTTATTCCATCTACGCAGCGCACTGCGAAGAAACTTCAACTTTAAAAACAGAGCATATAGAGGTGAGCCAGACACCGGCCGTGCCCACTGTTCTCTAATAAAGTCATGAAAGCTAGGGTGTCTTAGCCACATCTGCTGGAATTTGAAAGCAGAGAAAGAGTGCTGTCCAGGCACCATGAAAGAGAGACCCAGGGGCGCATGATCTAAGCAAGTCCGGTTGAAATGGGTGACAGAGCTCCTGAGGAAGGCAGCAAGCCAAGGAGCAGTAACCAGGAATCTGTCAAGTCTCGCCACCAGTCTTCCCACCACAGCCTGATTGTTAGACCAAGTAAACATATTCCCAACATAGCCCAAATCAACAAGGCCAGCCCTGTTCACAAAAGAACCAAACTCCTCAATAGAGAACGAACAAGCCGGTCTACCACCCAACTTCTCCAAAGGGGACAACATAACATTAAAATCACCCCCCACTACCCAAGTGTTGCGTTCAGATATCGTCAAGCAGTCCTGCAAGTGTCGTCACCTGCAAGTGGACCAAGGGGTCAACAGAGAGAACCGGTGTGGTTCCGGCTTGGGGCTCTCCGATGCCAAAGTTAGATCTCCTGAGCAAACAGATGAATAGTGATTATTCAATATGAGTTTTGATGTCCCCTGATGGGGTTGTGTACCTTGCCTTTTATAGTAGTGTATGGCGGTGTGGAGAGTCCTTGTTTGATGGCGAGTGTGCCGTTGAGTGGATAAAGGCCCTGGGTAGCAGGGCTCTATCCTGATTGGCCATCTCCGCGCAGGAGGGAGTGTCCTGGTGGTATCAAGATCCTTGGCGGATAGATACCCGCGTGTGGTGATAACGTCATTGGTGCTTGAATCTGTCTGGATGACGTGACTTCTAAGCGATGGCCTAGAGTCCTAGTGGTGACATGAGTCTGTAGTGACACGATTGGGTCATAAACGAGTGGCCCCGGTATCCGTGTACATCACGTCTGCGTCCACGATGCCACGCCTGGGTGTGAGGCCATGCCTGGGTGAGGCCGCTCCTTGGTGAGGCCGCGCCTAGGTGAGAGGCCGCGCCTGGGGTGAGGCCACGCCTGGGTAAGGCTGCGCCTGGGTGAGGCCGGCGCCTGGGTGAGGCCGGCGCCTGGGTGAGAGGCCGCGCCTGGGTGAGGCCATGCCTAGGTGAGGCCACGCCTGGGTGAGGCTGGCGCCTGGGTGTGGCCACGCCTGGGTGAGGTCGGCGCCTGGGTGCGGCCACGCCTGGGTGAGGCCGGCGCCTGGGTGAGGCCGCGCCTGGGTGAGGCCAGCGCCTGGGTGAGGCCGCACCTGGGAAAGGCTGCTCATGGATGAGAGGCCGTGCCTGGGTGTGAGGCCACGCCTGGGTGAGGCAGGCGCCTGGGTGCGGGCCGCTCCTAGGTAAGGCCTCTCTTGGGTGAGGCCGGCGCTTGGGTGAGGCCGGCGCCTGGGTGAGGTCGCGCCTAAGTGAGGCCGCGCCTGGGTGAGGCCGGCACTTGGGTGAGGCCACAGCCTGGGTGAGGCCGAGCCTGGGTGAGGCCGCGCCTGGGTGAGGTTGGCGCCTAGGTAAAGGCCACGCCTGGGTGCAGGCCGAGCCCGAGTGGGACCCCCGGTTGGTTCTCCTTGGTTCTGAAGCGGGTCGCTTTGTGACACGTGGCAGCTGCTGACTGGTTCGGTGAATCTTGGATGTATCATTTGCCCCCCACTCTCTTGAGATCGGATGTCCAAGAGAGTAGATGCCTTTATATAGTGAGGGGTCCACTGCGAATGAACTTTCTTTGTGGGGCTTGCCCATAAATCTGTTAGTGAGATAGGAGAGGTTGGAGGTTCAAACCTTTCCTCCCACACTTTTCCTTCTTCTTTTTTGCTTTATTTTTGGTAGATATATGTCCCTCTTCTTCACTTTCTTTTTTTTTCACTTTCTCTTCTTTCACTTCTCATTTCTCTTTCTTACTTTTTGTCTCCCATTTTGCTCTTCTTTAATTTCTCCTTTGCATTCCACTTTTTGTCTTTTGTCCTCTTTTTGGTGCCCACCATGTGCTCGTCTTTGGGTCACCTAGACTAGTATCCATCCTGCTTGATTTTGGGTCCTTGTGTTTGCTTTGTGCTCACTTGGTGCCTTGTTTACTTGGAGGGCTTGAGTGGTGCTTGGCTTGAGTGCCTTGCCTCTGGTGGTCTCTGTCACTTGATCGTGCCAGTAGTGTGGCCGCGTCGTCGTGTGCTTGCCTCCCCGTGCGATCGCCTTCCCCCTGAGGTAAGTTCGACACCTTCTCTTTCTTTTTCTTTTTTTTTATGCAGGGCTGCCCCTAGGTGAGGCCGCGCCTGCGGGTGTGGCCGCTCCTAGGGTGGCCGCGGCTGCGGGGGAGAGGCCGCGCCTGTGAGCGTGAGGCCGCGCCTGGGTCGCAGCGCCTGTGGGGCGTGAGGCCACGCTTGTGGGGCGTGAGGCCGCGCCTGGGGTGGCCGCGCCTGAAGGCGTGAGGCCGCTGGGTCGCCTCGCCTGCGTGAGGCAGCGCCTGGGTGGCCGCCGCCTAACGGTGTGAGGCCGCGCCTATGGTGGCCGCGGCGTGGGTGTGATGGACCCTCATGCTTCTCCACTCTCCTTCTTGTCTGTGATTGATCTGCTGTTTACACTTTGCAGGTGGTCTTCATTTCATTTTTCTTGCTAGCTTCTTGTTTGGGAGATCGTTGCTCTGAGCAAGTAGCTAGTCTGCTTCATTATTTGTCCATGTCATCATCTAATGACTCTGATCCGATTACGGTTGTGGTTGGATCCCTTGAGGAGTTTTCTTCGGGGTCATCTTCCCCCGCGGATACTTCTTCTTCTTTGCCTTCCCCTGTTGCTAGTGAAGGGGAGGAGGAGGTTTCTGGAGATTCCACCCCTAGTAGGGGTCGTAGGGCCTCCGGAGCTTCTATTTCTGTTGGTGACCTTAGGAGTAAGTTGGCTCTCATTCCTAGCGTCTTGACTTCCTCGGACTTGGCTGTTCGCATTCTGGAGAAAACCCCTGATTATGACTTCTCAAGGTTCCCTGAGGTCACTACGTTGCTACCTGAGACTGCTGTAGTGGCTCGTGTCTCTCCTGAGGATGATGTTGTCGTGACAGAGGAGGGTGTGGTCTTACCAGAGGAGAGTGTTGCTCGTCTGGCTGAGGCTGATATGATGTCTCCTTCTGGATCAGAGGCTGCTCCTCCACTAGATGCCCCCTGATTTTATAGATGTTCTTTCTGGATGTTGACTTTTTGGATGATAACTTTTGGATTGTGATGCTTGCTTTTCTTTTGTATGTACTTAACTCTTTCTTTAGATGTTGATATGATTTGATCCTTGTCGCTTGATATTGATCTATGCAATCTCATGTAGTTGGCGGTCCATAGGGATGCCTTGTCTCGATGGTCCCCGGACCTTGGTAGCATAACGCCTTAGGCATGAAGCCTCGGGGATGGCATAACGCCTTAGGCATGAAGCCTCAGAGGTGGCATAAAGCCTTAGGTATGAAGCCTCAGAGGTGGCATAAAGCCTTAGGCATGAAGCCTCGGTGGTGGCATAAAGCCTTAGGCATGAAGCCTCGGGGGTGGCATAAAGCCTTAGGCATGACCTCGGGTGGCTAACGCCAGCATAGAGCCTCAGTGGTGGCATAAAGCCTTAGGCATGAAGCCTCAGAGGTGGCATAAAGCCTTAGGCATGAAGCCTCAGGGGTGGGATAACGCCTTAGGCATAGAGCCTCAATGGTGGCATAAAGCCTTAGGCATGAAGCCTCAGAGGTGGCATAAAGCCTTAGGCATGAAGCCTCAGGGTTGGCATAACGCCTTAGGCATAGAGCCTCAGTGGTGGCATAAAGCCTTAGGCATAAAGCCTCAGGGGTGGCATAACGCCTTAGGCATGAAGCCTCAGTGGTGGCATAAAGCCTTAGGCATGAAGCCTCAGGGGCGGCATAATGCCTCAGGCATGAAGCCTCAGTGGTGACATAAAGCCTTAGGCATGAAGCCTCAGGGGTGGCATAAAGCCTTAGGCATGAAGCCTCAGTGGTGGCATAAAGCCTTAGGCATGAAGCCTCAGGGGTGGCATAACGCCTTAGGCATAGAGCCTCAGTGGTAGCATAAAGCCTTAGGCATGAAGCCTCAGAGGTGGCATAAAGCCTTAGGCATGAAGCCTCAGGGGTGGCATAACGCTTTAGGCATAGAGCCTCAGTGGTGGCATAAAGCCTCAGGGGTGGCATAACGCCTTAGGCATAAAGCCTCAGTGGTGGCATAAAGCCTTAGGCATGAAACCTCAGGGGTGGCATAACGCCTTAGGCATAGAGCCTCAGTGGTGGCATAAAGCCTTAGGCATGAAGCCTCAGGGGTGGCATAATGCCTTAGGCATGAAGCCTCAGTGGTGGTATAAAGCCTTAGGCATGAAGCCTCAGGGGTGGCATAACACCTTAGGCATAGAGCCTCAGTGGTGGCATAAAGCCCTAAGCATGAAGCCTCAGGGATGGCATAACGTCTTAGGCATGAAGCCTCAGTGGTTGCATAAAGCCTTAGGCATGAAGCCTCGGTTGAGTAGTAGAAGAAGCCAAGTATTCCCGAAATTTTTTTTCAATTCATCCTTGAAACTGTAATGCCATCTACTGCTACTGTTGAAGGTGCCAAACTCCGCTGTTGTTACTTCTGCTGATAGTACTTCTTCAAGTGTAGTGAGTTCCAGGTGCGGTCTACCTTCTTGCCCCCCGGAGTCTTCAAGCGGTAGGTCCCTGAACGTATCTGCTTGGAGACTATGTAAGGTCCTTTCCAATTTGCTGATAACTTCCCTTCTTTTCTTGGCTATGATGCACTTGCCCTCCGTAGGACTAGATCTCCCTGGTGGAATAGCCTTTTCTTAACCCTGGCATTATAGTACCTGGCAGTACGTTGTTGGTAGGCGACGTTCCTTAGTAGTGCTCTCTCACGGACCTCATCTATAAAGTCTAGGTTCGCCCGTAGTCCGTCGATATAGGTACGTTCGTTGAAGTACAAAACCCTATGGGACATGGCGCAGACCTCTACTGGCGTCAATGCTTCAGTGCCATATCCTAAGCGGAATGGGCTCTCTCCTGTGGATGTCCGTACTGTAGTTCGGTACGCCCACAGAACGGTTGGTAGCTCTTCGACCCATTTCCCTTTGGCTCCCTACTAGCCTTTTCTTGACTCCTTCGCGGTGTTACATTTGGTGACCTCTACGACCATTGGCACTGTGGGTATGCTACCGTCTGGCCGATAGTCGATGTTGTAGCTGTGACAGAATGCTTGGAATTTGGGGTTGTTGAATTGTTTGCCGTTGCCTGAGACGAGGATCTGTGGTACCCCAAACCTGTAGATGATGTCGTCTCGGACGAACTTCTCCATCTCTATCTCTGTTATCTTGGCCAAGGGTTTAGCTTCGACCCACTTGGTGAAGTAGTCAATCGCGACGACCAGGTACTTTCTGTTTCCCGGTGCTGCGGTGAAGTTCCCTAAGATGTCCAGCCCCCACATGGCAAAAGGTATGGGGTTGAGGATTGATGTCAGTTTGGTGGCGGGTAGATGGGGTACTAGGGCGAACAACTGACATTGCTCACATTTCTTGGCATATTGGATGGCCTCCTCTTGCATTCGTGGCCAGTATAGTCCCTGGTGGAGGATTTTGTAGGCTAAGGCTCGTCCCCTCATGTGGCTTCCACATATCCCCTCATGGACTTCTCTAGGGCGTACTCTGCCCCCTTAGGTCTGGCCTGGAGTAGTGGTCTTTGTTGCCCCGCATGCGATCCCCGTCTAGGACGGTGTACTTTGCAGCTCTCATCCTGATCTTCCTTGCCTCGGCCTTGTCTTCTGGTAAGACGTCGTTCTGGAGGTAGTTGAGTAGAGGGTCCATCTAGCTGGGCCCCTCCTCAATCTCATTAACTTGCTTCTCCCGGTATGTTAGCTCATGTAATATTTCCACGTACACTGCATTGGCCAGGTTTCTGAGTTCATCATTGGCTAGCTTGGACAATGCATCAGCAGTTGCATTCTCGATCCTTGGAACTCGAACCATCTCGAACTTTGGCCATAGTTTGTCGCCTACAGTCCTTGGCTGTAGCATTTTTTATTTATTTATTTATTTTTTTGAATTAGTCTTTGGCCATAGACACCTCTTTGCTCGAACCTCGGACCTCGAACCTTTAACCTCAAACCTCGAACCACGATCCTCGAACTTCGACCTCGAACCTTAGACCTCGGGCCTCGACCTCGAACCTCATCCTTGGATCTCGACCTCGAACCTCGTCCATGCCCATGGCCTGTCGAACGTGGTCCTTGGCCATGGCCAAAGACCCCCTTTTTATTTTTCTTTCTTCTCCCTTTTCTTCTTTGCTTTTGGGCAGCGGCCTTTGACGGATGGCACCCATTCATGAAATTTTTTTTTTTTCTCTCTTGATAGGTGACGACCATAGTCCTTTGGCCGTGGCCTCTTGGTCGTGGTCTTTTGGCCTCTCTCTTTTGATAGGTGACGTCCATTGATGACGACCATAGCCTTTTGGTCGTGGCCTCTTGGTCGTGGTCTTTTGGCCATGGCCTCTTGGCCGTAGCCACTTGGCCTCTCTCTTTTTTTTCTTTTTTTTTTTTTTTTTTTTTTTTTTTTTTTTTTTTTTTTTTTTTCTGGCTCTGTCTCTGGTAAGGTGCATTCAACGACAAAGTCTGCCAAGGCTTGGCCTTTGATGGCAGTCCTGGGTTGGAACCTAATGTCATGCTCACTTAACTCCACCGCCCATGTTATCAATCGTCCGGAGACGTCTGGCTTATGGAGTATCTTCTTCAAAGGTAGGTCTGTGAGGACTGTGATGGTATGGGCTTGGAAGTATGGTCGTAGCTTCCTAGCTGCGATTACCAATGCATAGGCTACCTTCTCGATCCACGTGTAAGCGGTCTCGCATCGATCGAACATGGTGACATAGGCCTCTGGACTTTGTCTTCTTCCTTCAGACGATCTTGCACCGTTGCGGACAGGGTGGCGGCATCGGTAGAGCTGCAACTCTTCGTTACGTTAGTCGCCCAAGCGGTGGTGGGCTCTCTAGGTACTCCTTGATTCTTGAACGCCTTACGGCACTCTTCCGTCCATGTGAAATCTTTAAGGCTTCGGAGGTTCTTCAATGTTTTGAAGAATGGTAAGCACTTATCCCCTTATCGTAACACGAACCTGGAAAGGGCGGCGACCCTTCCATTCAACCTCTGCACTTCCCTGACCGTCCGAGGAGGTGCCATCTCTTGGATGGCCTTGATCTTGGATGGGTTAGCTTCTATTCCACGTACTGAGACCATGAACCCCAGGAATTTTCCTGACGTTACACCGAAGGCGCACTTTGCAGGGTTTAGCTTCACCTGGTTCCTCCTCAGTACTGTGAATGCTTCCTCTAAGTCGGTCAGGTGTTGGTTGGCGTAGATGCTTTTCACGAGCATGTCATCCACATATACCTCCATGTTGCGCCCGATCTGCTCCTCGAACATCCTGTTGACCATCCTCTGATAGGTGGCCCCTGCATTCTTCAACCCGAACGGCATGACGTTGTAGCAGTAGTTTTCTTTGTCCGTCTGGAATGCGGTATAGGACTCATCACCCTCATGCATGAGGATCTGGTTGTACCCGGAGTAGGCATCCATGAAACTCAGCATCTCATGGCCGGCAGTGGCGTCGATCAGTAGGTCGATCCTGGGCAGTGGGTACTCATCTTTTGGGCATGCCTTGTTCAGGTCGGTGTAGTCGACACACATCCTCCACTTCCCACTTGGCTTTGGTACCATGACCACGTTTGCGAGCCAGGTTGGGAACTTCTCCTTTCTGATGAACCCTGATTGGCTTAACTTCTCGACCTCTTCCTTGATTGCTGCTTGTCGGTCGAGGGCGAAGTAACGCCGCTTCTGTTGAATGGGCTTCCTGATTGGGTCAACATGTAGTCGGTGCCCCGCTATGGAACGTGGTATTCCCGGCATGTCGGAGATCGACCATGTAAAGACATCCATGTTCGCTTGGAGGAGGTGTCCAAGCCCTTCTTTCTGTTCCTTGCTTAGTAGCAAGCCCACCTGTACGACCTTGAAGGGGTCGTCCTGGCTGAGGGGCCATGGGATGAGATCTTCCACTGGTCTTCCCCTTCTCTCTATCAGTTCATCTCTCTGGTCACTGACCATGTTCTCTAGGCAGAGTGCCATTCCACGGGTGTTACCATTGTTCTTTTTCATGAAGGTGGCGTAGCACTCCCTTGCTTTCTTCTGATCTCCTCGGACTTCGCCTACCCCATTCTCGATGGGGAACTTCATCTTCAGGTGAAGTGGCGATATGATTCCTCTAAGGGCTGTCAGAGATGGTCGCCCTAGGAGGCCGTTGAAGGACACCACGGACTTGACTACCATGAAATTCACCATGATAGTCACTTGTCGAGGGTGTAACCCGAAGGTGACAGGTAGTTTTATGGTACCTCTGATGGAGGAGGTGGCACCTGAGAATCCATGGAGGTACGTGGGCTTTGGTTTGAGCTGATCTTCCCCGAACCCGAATTGTCGATAGGCGTCTAAGGAGAGTACATCAACAGACGCCCCTGCGTCTATCAGTACCCTGTGTACAGGTCGGTTGGCTACCTCCACCTGTACTACCAGGGCATCTTCATGTGGGAAGTTTAGTCCTTCCAGGTCTTCATCCGAGAAGGAGATCACCGCCTCGGTCTTAGCTATCTTGTTTGGCATCTCTGCCACTCCCACGAATCTGGCATGGGCTTTAGCTTTTCTGGTGGACTCTTGCCCTGGTCCTCCAAGTATGGTGAGGATAAGAGGTCCCTTGGTGCCACTAGGTTCTATTGCATCTCTCTGCTCCTCTGGGTGGTCTCTCTCTCGATCTGTTCTTCTTTCTTCTCCTCTTGGTTCCACTCTGTCTCCGTCGCGACCTCTGTCTCCTTGGCCTGAGCAGTTGTCACGTCTCCCCTTCACATACTTATTCAAGCTTCCTGCTCTTACAAGTTGTTCTATCTCTCTCTTTAATTGATAGCACTCCTCTGTGTCGTGCCCATTCTCTTTGTGGAAGAGACAATACTTGTTAGGGTTTCGCTTCTCTGGTCCTGCTAGCATGGGTCGTGGCTAATGGAGTAGGTCACGGTCTTGGATCTGCATGAGTATCTGGGACCTGGTGGTGTTTAGTGGTGTGAACTCAGGGGTGCTTGCCCTCTCACTTCTCTCTGTGCGACGGTCTGTCCTCCCAGATGGGCGATCGCCCTTCTCTTGTCGACGCTCTGTCCTCGACCTCTTACCTTCTTTGCGGTCATCAGGTGCTGACCTCTTGTTGTCCTGTGGCTTGGCCTCGATTATTTTCGTTCTAGCTTGTAATACCTCGGCCATATTTACAAACTCGTTGCACCGCTCCAAGAGCTCTTTCATAGTCCTGGTCTCATGACGTGCCAGGTCCTTGATCACGTCCAGATCCCTGATGCCTCCTGCTAGGGCTACATGCTGTGTCTGGTCGTCCAAGTCTCGAACCTCCAGGGACTCCTTGGTGAACCTGCTAACGTACTCCCTTAGAGATTCCCCAGGGTTCTGTACCATGTTCAGTAGATTGACGGTGGTCTTCTTCTGCTTGACACTGCTCTGGAAGCTGGTGACGAACTATTCGCATAGCTCCGCGAACGAGCATATAGATCTCGATCGTAACCTGGAGAACCATGATGTGGCTGCTCCCTTAAGGGATGCAGGGAATGCCCAACAGGAGACCACGTCCGACCCACCATACAGCGTCATCATGCCATTAAAGTAGTTGATGTGGTCATTAGGGTCAGTGGTACCACTGTAAAGTTCAAAGGTGGGTAGTCGGAACCTGGAAGGTAGCGTAGCTGACATGATCTCTGTCGAGAATGGGTGTTGTCCAGGTATGGAATGTGTCTTGCCTTTGGTCTGCTTCTTCAGCCCTTCCAGCTTCTCATCCAGGTCACGGAGTCTTTGATCGAACTCCTTGTCCCGTGTCTGTCCCTCATGCCTGGCAGGACGTTTGTTGCGACCTCGTTCACACTCTCTCCTAGATGTCCCCTCCCGCTTTGAGTGTTGGCGGGATGGTAAATGGTCACGCCGTGATGAACCCTGTCGCGAAGGTGAGGGGCTTTCCTCTCTGTAGGTCCGGCTCCGTCGTGGTACTTGACCTTCTTCAAGTCGTCTGTCGAACACAGACCTCCGAACCGATCTCTGCGGGCTAGGCACCCTCACCCTGGGTGTTGGTGTCCTCCCACGTTCTGACCGTGGCGAGAGGTCTCTTATTCTCCTGGGACACTGGGAAGGCTCCCCCCGCTGCGGAGTGGGGGTTGTCCGTTGCGCAATTCTCTTTGATCCCACACCCCTGGGAGATGATCTCCTAGGGTTCGGCTCTTGTCGAGGTACGAACTCCACCCTTGCTGATGGCGACGTCCTTCGGCGGTGAGACGTCGCACGCTGTGTCAAGTATTCTCGAAAGAGTCGTTGTTCATCGAGGATCTATTGTTGCAGGTCGTTGATCTGACCCACAGTGGCTGGAGCATTGGGGTCAGGTATCACCTCCACCACTACATCGTCTGCCTCGTCATTCTTGGGCTCGTCGACCACAAACTGGTCATTAAGGGGGATCTCTTCCTCCAGAGGGACATGGTCCTGGTCATTGGCTCTGCGGCAAGAGCACTCTGGGGGTGGTGATCCATTCCTCGCTCCGTTGTTGGTGGTGGTAGTCTTCTTTCGTGCCATTGAATGAATATGGAAGCGAGCTAGTAGCTGTAATGGCTAGCGTCGTTCCCACAGACGGCGCCAATCTATTGCGTCAAGAAATCAAGCGGTCCTGCGAGTGTCGTCACCTGCAAGTGGACCAAGGGGTCAACAGAGAGAACCGGTGTGGTTCCAGCCTGGGGCTCTCCGATGCCAAAGTTAGATCTCCTGAGCAAACAGATGAATAGTAATTATTCAATATGAGTTTTGATGTCCCCTGATGGGGTTGTGTACCTTGCCTTTTCTAGTAGTGTATGGCGGTGTGGAGAGTCCCAGTTTGATGGCGAGTGTGTCGTTGAGTGGATAGAGGCCCTGGGTAGCAGGGCTCTATCCTGATTGGCCATCTCCCCGCGGGAGGGAGTGTCCTGGTGGTATCAAGATCCTTGGCGGATAGATACCCGCGTGTGGTGATAACGTCATTGGTGCTTGAATCCGTCTGGGTCACGTGACTTCTAAGCGATGGCCTAGAGTCCCGGTGGTGACATGAGTCTATAGTGACACGATTGGGTCATAAACGAGTAGCCCCGGTGTCCGTGTACATCACGTCTAAATCAACGATGCCGCGCCTGGGTGTGAGGCCATGCCTAGGGTGAGGCCACGCCTGGGTGAGGCCGGCGCCTGGATGAGGCCGCGCCTGGGTGAGGCCACGCCTGGGTGAGGCAGCGCCTGGGTGAGGCCGCGCCTGGGTGAGAGGCCGCGCCTGGGTGTGAGGCCACGCCTGGGTAAGGTCGACGCCTGGGTGTGAGGCCACGCCTGGGTAAGGTCGACGCCTGGGTACGGGCAGCGCCTGGGTGATGTTACGCCTGGGTGAGGCAACGCCTGGGTGAGGCCGTCGCCTTAGTGAGGCCGCGCCTGGGTGAGGCCGGCGCCTGGGTATAGGCCGGCGCCTGGGTGAGGCCGCGCCCGGGGGGGACCCCCGGTTGGTTCTCCCTGGTTCTGAAGAGGGTCGCTTTGTGACACGTGGCAGCCGCTGACTGGTTCGGTGAATCTTGGATATCACCAAGGAAGAGAGTCTTCCCCAGAGAACAGCTCCAACCTCTCCCACAAGGCCCTTCTCTCCACCACTGTGCATCAACCATGGACAAAGGTAACAAGAAACGTCCCTCTGCCAACCACCTCACACTCGAGGGTGATAAATTGGTCATGTTCCTCCACCACAGAGACTTTAAATGTGGCCCTCCAAAAAACCCAAAATCTGCCCGCCAAGTGTAGGAAGTCGAAACCTATTTTCCGAAGCACAAAGCGCGCCTTCGAGACCTGAGCTTTAGGTTCAGCAATAGCAACCATATCCACCATGTGCATACTCACCAAAGACTTCAGCCGCCTAATCGTGGGCTTATTTCCAATCCCTCGTGCGTTCCAGAAAACACAGCTCATAAGGAAACATTGCTAGGGGCAGCTGCCAATCGCTTTGATCTCGTTACCAGTCTTAGAGATCCCTCTCTGTGTTGTCTTCCTTATCTGATCTTTTTTATCTTCTTCCTGTCATACACCAATGCTGCCCCGAGAAAAGACGTTTTCGGGTGCACACAGCTACGAACTCGATGTCCTGCTGGCGCCGAAGCACTGCTCCCAGTATCCAGCCTCCCAAGAGTGATGCGGACCCTCTCTCTAAGAGTGGAGTGGAAAGCCCCCAAACTGTCCAACATCGCCTATCAATCCGGCACCTGTCCAGTGACCTCCGAGGTACATCCATCGTCTTTAGAACCCAAAGTCCAAAGTCCTTAGTCCTTTTTCAAAATATCGTTGTGGCCTGTCTCCATCAGCCTGCGAAAGTAATCTTTGTGTGCCACTGCCCAAATCCAAAGAAGACACACCTGCTGCCAGTGGATCCATCACCGTCAAACACCGGTAATACCTGCTGCCTGCTTCTATTAAGGCCACGTTGGCTTCTGCGTCACGAATCTCACCATCCTCCCCGAGATGTGAAACATCTTCCACCTCAGGCTGTGCCACCCGAGGCCCCACGCCATCCCTGATCTCAACGGCATCATCACATGGGTTCTCATCCTCCACTGGTACAGATAAAATCACAGGTCACACCTCCTCACGAAGAGTCGCAACACCCTTATCAACTGAATCCACAGGGTGACCATCCAAAGCTCCACCCGCAGGAAGGGCATCACTGACCACCCCTGCCTGCTGAGGCACAGCCCTCCACCGACCTCTCCTCCGGCGGGGAGGCCTCGGCAGTCCCAGAACTGGCTCACCGGAGGTCCCTGAACCACCCCAAGATGATCCCTTGCCCCTTGGAATGAATACGCCTGCATTATCCCTGTCAGTCTGTTCTTCACGAGGGATGTCGACGACGGCAGTACCCACCGCTGCACCTGCACCAGTCGTCCTCCGGGCCAAACTCCTGCACTCTACATTCTTGTGACCAACCTTGGAGCAGATGTCACAGTAGTTCGGTCGACTCTCATAAACAATTTTCTGATAAAAACCTGAAGCCCCAAACCCGATCCAGATATTCGAGGGGAGAGAGTCACGCAAGTCGACATCCACACACACCTTAGCAGCCACAGTCCTTGAGCAATTTACTGTAGCAACATCAACACGCAAGACCTTCCCAATTGCACCCGCGATAGAGACAAGGAAATTCCTTGATAAAGATTGATTGGAAGCCCAGGAGACCCAAAGTGGCGCCATAGGAGACTCCCAACCAGAGACAAAATCCGGCGACCATCGCATGAATCGAAACAGGAAGCCTTGAATATGCAGTTGCGCCTTAAGCCAGACCTTAACAAAATCACCTTGAACCGCAAACCGCAGCAACACATGTCGGGGGTCCAACGTCGAGACAAAGATTTCACCCTGCAAGAAGAGAGCCTTCCGGAGATGCTCCTTAATCTGGAACAGAGGAGGCTTGTCGTAGCTGCATTTTGCCACCAGCGTAGTCGCAAAAGGCTTCGTAGAGGCATCGAGTTCCTCCCTGGCGAAGAAGATCGCAGGATCACCAAAATGCGAAGAGGGCTTTTTTATTTCCACTTGGACAGGTGGCAATGACGCTGATCTAGAAACCACCGCAGCAAAAGAAGCTGTCCCACCTGCAGCAACCCCTGTGAGGGGAGGGGGATCAGGGGCGTGCCTCCCTAGGGGGGGACCGCCATAGCAGAAGCACAAGGAAAAAAACCTAGTCTGCGCCACGGGAGCCTATCCTACGCACCCACCGAAAACATGACCCAAAATCGATTGCTGTGGATTCAATAGTTGTTTCTGGTAGAATTCAGATTAGGGTTTTATGGGATTCCAGCCCTATAGGTCAGGTGGATTCAAGAACATATCTTTTCTTCTTCCCTATTGCACATCAGATCAATTACTAAACTTTCTTCATTCTGCGCATGTTAATTTCTCTGTTCACTTTAATTCTGTTTTGCTCTTTTGAAATCTATACTACTGTTTAGGTTTCTGCCCTGATAATCTTCAGTTTCTATTTCTCAATTTCTCCATCCATCTGTTAATTCTGGTTTCTAGTTTCTAAATCCCTATTTAAGCATATTATCTAACTTTCTGAGTTACTAATCTGGTTTCGGGTTTTATTTTATCTGGGTTTTGGTAATGCTAACAGTGGAATTCTTTCATTTCTCTAAGTCTGGTCAGTAGATTACATGTCCAACTTTGATGGTTTGTTCTCCTTGACAAATAGACCATTTGACCAAGGGTTTAACCAGATCAGATCTGTCTTTAATGAGTTATTATTGAGTTTTTGTCTCTTGCTGGTTTAGTTCCTACCTTCCTGCGATTCTAGTTTACATGAAGTTTTCTAAGCCCTAGTCTTCAGGTGGCTTAGAATTCCCCATTACTCAGATTCTATAAGAAAGTTGGCCTACCAACTCCAATATGAGTGTATGAGTATTGTTTTTGATGGAACACCCACAAAATGAGGGGAAAAGTAGTGTCCGATACTAGTTTACATGAGATTTTTGAAACCCTATTCTTTAGGTGGCTTAAAATTTCCCATTACTCAGATTCTATAAGAAAGTTGGTCTGCCAACTTTAATATGAGTATATACGTCCACCACTTGAACCATTAGAAGAACCAGAGATTAGGAGTGGCGATAGGTTGGGTTAGTGGTGTTGACTATTCATGGTGACAACTAAGGGTCCAATTCAAAGTCCAAACATCACCTGTTTGTTAATTGGCCAGCTTGGTTGGTTACAGGCATAGTTGTCACGGCGTCACGGCGATCCAAGTCGGTGGAGGGGTGTCACGTCGATATATCGACATGTCGCCCGCCATGGCGTTGCCATGGCGAGCATGTCGACCATGCTTTATTTTTTATTTTCTCTATTTTTAATGTTTTAGTAGATGTATACTCAAGCCATGTTTTATTTTTTTCTCTATTGTTTCTCAAGTTTTAAGGATGGCAATCTTGTAATTAAGCAAAATCTAAGAAAGGGCATAAAAGGGTTTTGATTTAATGACTAAGGGTAAACTTGGAGGGATGTGTAAAGTATGGACAAAGGGGAATAAAAGAAGAGAAGGGTACTTTAGGAAAAAGGCAAACATAAGGGTTTGTAATAACCCATGATCGGATTATGGATTTATGGTTGTCTTCAACCTTACGACTTCAGCCTGGGACGGAAAACAGCGCAGTACGAAGGAGATAACTCCTTCAACTCTTCTCGGTCTAGTCTAAACCTTCAGGCGAAGCATCGCCACATCATGTTCTATCAATTCCAGCAAGAACTCATCACAGAAATCAACTAAACAAGGAGTATTTAATTCCTGGAATCAGATCTGGCGACTTCTTAGTTGCAAAACAGAGACAGAGATACAGGAAGAAGAAATCGAAGAGGGAAAGAAGAAATAAAGAAGAAATCGAAGAGGGAAAGAGAGACAGGAAGAAGAAATCGAAGAGGGACGCCATGGCGTAGGTCGCCATGCATACTTCTCCAGCACCATGACAACTATGGTTACAGGTAGGCCATACGGCTAAGTGAGTAGGCTTCAGTTTGGTATGTTTTGGGTTGTGTTGAATGCTGGATTGAAGATTTATTGACCAACTCAAACCCAACATACTTATCAATTGAGTTGGTTAAAGAATTCTCTATTTTTGACAATCTTTTCTCATCCTAAGTCAAGTCAGTCATGTGAATCCTTTACCATGTTGTGGAATGTTTTTGGGACCCCAAGGGCTCAAAGCTCAGACTTGCTAGACATCAACATCAAGCAGCACCTGCTGCTGACATCATGCACATTACATCTCAAACAAAACACAACACTTTTAGATCGAGATATAACCTAAATTCCTCACATGAAAGTGGCAGGACATTATGGACATTGTGTACTGCCAAAAGAGAAGAAAAATGGGAGCTCTTGACTATCTTTCTAACTTTTGCACTGTTACAAGCACAAGAAATAGAAGCAAACGCAAGCCAATGCAGGTACTCATAAACCCATTTGTTCTTTGCTTCTTTTCAACTTTCTTTTTTTTTTCTCTTTGCAAAGAAAAAACATTTTGTTACCCTGCTTTCTGCCCCCTCCCCTCATTTCTCTATCCCTCTTTACACTTCCTTTTGGATTGTTCCACTACTGTTTTGTTCTATTTCAAAGATGTGATTTGTTTCTTTCTCAGACAGTGGATATCAAGGTGAAAATGGACTGTGATGGCTGAGAAAGGAGAGTTAAACATGCTGTTTCCTCCATGAAAGGTTCCAAGAGCTTCTCTCTCTCTCTCTCTCTCTCTCTCTCTCTCTTTCTCCTAAAGCTAATGTAGTTTGGCTTCCACATTGACAGAATGAGGAAAAATTCTCTTTCTGGTAATAGATTTTAAGACTATATGAGATTGTGAAGAGGGGTTTCATTTTCTCAGGCAGACCCCTATTTCCCACCATGGTTCCTTCTTCTTCTCTCCTCTTTTTCCCTCTCTGTGAAGAAAGGGATAAGGAAGGCAATGTTATTTTGGTGGCCAAACATGGCCTACTTTTTGGGTGAACAACTCCACCTTCTAAATCTCTCATCTCAGTATGTGGCCTTCACAGTTCACTGATGAGAATGGAATATCTTGGATCTACTTTGTTGAATAATGATCCAGTCCAGATCTGCTTTAACAATATTCTTATATCACACACTCACCCTCACCCTCACCCACCCCTTGCTGCTCCTACACACACTCACACACTCACACTCACCACTACCCCATGCTGCCCCCACACACACTCATACATACACTCACACTCACCCACCCCTTGCTGCCCCTACACACAGTCACACTCTCACACTCACCCCCACCCCATGCTGCCCCCACACACACTCACACACTCACACCCCTTGCTGCCCCTACACACACTCACACACTCACCCCCACCCCATGCTACCCCTATACACAGTCACACACTCACACTCACCCACCCCTTGCTGTCCCCATACACACTGACACACTCACACTCACCCCACCCCATACTGACACACTCACACTCACCCACACTTCATAAAGACTCACATATGAGATAACAAATGAGAGTAATTCTAATTCTAATTGAATAAAAATACCTTCTGATATGTACCCTTACTAAGCTGAGATGAAATGGTTGAAAACATGAAGGGGGGGAAGCCATAAACCTTGTTCCAGGTCTTCTACTCATTTATAGCATAGTTGTCATGGCGACGCCATGGCGTCCTGGCGCTGGAGAGGGTTGCATGGCGACCTACGCCATGGCGTCCCTCTTTGATTTCTTTTTCCTGTCTCTCTTTCCCTCTTCGATTTCTTCTTCCTATCTTCAATTTCTTCTTCCCTCTTCGATTTCTTCTTTCCCTCTTCGATTTCTTTCAATTTCTTCTTCCTGTCTTCTTTCCCTCTTCGATTTCTTTCGATTTCTTCTTTCCCTCTTCGATTTCTTCTTCGATTTCTGAATTTTCTTCTTAAAACTTGAGAAACAATAGAGAAAAAATAAAACATGGCTTGAGTATACATCTATTAACACATTAAAAATAGAGAAAATAAAAAATAAAACATGGTCGACATGCTCGCCATGGCAACGCCATGGCGGGCAACATGTCGATATATCGACGTGACACCCCTCCACCGACTTGGATCGCCGTGACGCCGTGACAACTATGATTTATAGATAACTAACCTTCTTTGGTGCAGTTTGAAAATTGGAATTGAGATTAGACATATATATAGAAAGCATATAAATATCAAACTGAAATACAATTTGTATAAACCAAGATACAAGAAGATGTGACACATCTGTGCATATCTTGGAGTGTGCATATCACTACCAATAACTAAATGAAAGTAAAAAATGTGCATTAAGAATGAAAGCAAGAAATGTCACTAAGAACACAAACGAATTGAGTCACAAAAATTACTTGCTTATCTTCTGTGAAACCTCCAACATGTACCCACTTTGAATTGTTTAAAAAAAAAAACATGAATGTAGAGAAAGAACAAACAATCAATTTTTTTTTAAAAAAATGAAACATAAAAAAATTCAATGAGTATACTTTGAATTTAAACCACCATATCTTGGGGCATTCCCAATAGCTCTACCGGTTTGAGCTAAAGACTCACACACAAGAAAACGATACAAGTATAGTTCACACAAATGGTTTAAGTTGTTAAAATCTCAAGGACAACATAGTCGGTGGGTGAAGTTTTAGGGCTAACAAATCAGTTTTTCCAGAGTTATGTCAATGTTTCAGGAAAGTGACATCAAACAGAGTATCTGCAAGGTCAGAAAAACTGAAGTAATGCTAACTTGATCGATAGGTAATATAAAAGGGACTTGCAGGATTGAACAACAGCAAGAGCCTATGAGCATAGTAGAAACAATGTAGTTCAGACCTCTCTTATTATGTAAAGTGCTACCACTTAAATTTCTAAATTTATTTTCAAATTCAGGTTGTCTCTAAAAAGGATCAGGCGCAGTACTGGTTCCTTAAAAGGAGAAAGATTACAGCTATGTATCCATTAGTTGAAGGCTGAAACCAGAAATTACAGAAAAAAAAAATTCTAATTCATTAAACAAAAAGGATGATACAGAGAGAGAGAAGAGAATAAGAAAATCACCTTAACCAAATGCCTTGCCTGACCCGGTCTTCACTGTCCACCTTAATCCACCTGGAAGAAAAACACAACAAAAATTATAATCAAAAACTAGAAAACCTAAATCGGACAGAGAAGCATAAATTTTTTTTAAAAAATATAAACCTCGGTGGCCTGAGCTAAGAGAAGAGCGAGAGAGAGAGTGAGACACAGCAGAGAGCACGAGAGAACGAGAGAGAGAGAGAGAGAGAGAGCAGACAGAACGAGAGAGAGAGGGACAGAGACTGAGAAATAGCAGAGAGCAGAGAGAACGAGAGAGAGAGAGAAGCAGAGAGCAGCAAGTAGAGAGCAGAGAGCAGAGAACAGTTGGTACCTTGAGGTTGAAGGCGACGGCGAGTAGAGTGCAGAGAGCAGCGATCGAGTTTCTGGAGGTTGAAGGCGACGGCGTGAAAGAGAGAGAGAGAGAGAGCTAAAGAGAGAACGAGAGAGAGAGAGCATAGACCAGAGAGCAGAGCCTTCGATCGGTGGATTGCAACGATCGGTAGTGAGCTTCAGTGCCCTTTCCCCTCTCCTTCTAGGTCGAGTTCGTTCGCGAGATCGTGAATTTAGAATTTAGGTTTTAAGAATCACCCAAAAATCTTCAATTTATATCAGGTATCCCATATGCTAGTTTCTGTTAGCGAGAGCCAGAGATCTCAACGAGAACGAGAAGAAAGTTGGGAGAAAGAAGAAGAAGAAGAGGTTTAGGAAGATAATTCTTTTCCTCCCTTTTCTCTGGTCCTCGTACATCTTTATAACGGCTTCTAACTAACTCTGATATTCTCTGACACTCAATAACGTGTCCCCTAAACATCCTTGTGCTACTAGCACGTTTACGCCCCCCATATCAAACATACAGTATACTCTCTCCTATATATTCATTCCTTAGACATCCATTCTAGCTGGCCGTTTCCTGTTCCTCCTTTGTGTATGTTGTGAATGATCTGAGATGGAGGGACCCTTGGCCACGACACTAGCCACGTCAGGGGTTTCCACAGGCATAGTCGTAACAGTTTCTTTTTGGAATTCACCTCATGAGGTGAATTCTTGTC
Source organism: Telopea speciosissima (assembly GCF_018873765.1). NCBI lineage: Eukaryota > Viridiplantae > Streptophyta > Magnoliopsida > Proteales > Proteaceae > Telopea > Telopea speciosissima. The sequence continues at coordinate 13,707,344 of NC_057926.1, forward strand.
CGAGTACATTTTACGTTGAAATGAAGAATCACTGATTTTCGTAGAATCCAGTTCACATTCAACCAAACACTATTTTTTAGCAAGAATCAGGAGTCCGTAGACTCAAATTCTTAAGACTTAGCGAACCAAACGCTTCCTAAAGTTCTCACCATAATATGTAATTGGACTCCGCAAATAAAATCTTAATTTTACATTTAAAATTGAAGGGCATTGATTGCAAATAAAACTAAATATAAAATAATTTAAAATTAATTATACAATCATGTTAGCTGATGCTTATAATAATTATCCTTAGGTTTAATTATATTTTAATTTTCTTCCCCTTATTTCATTTGCAACCAAACGGAGCCTAGGATTGACACCAAATGGGGTTTTTGCACTTGGCTTTTGAATCTTGATTCTAAGGTGCAATTAGAGATATTGGGTTTCATCATGTGAACATTTTGTCGGCCTTCAATATTGTAGTTCATATTAAAATTGAAAATATATACATATATACATAATCGTTTATGTTGATGATATTATTGTCTCTAGTAATGACTTGCCTGGGATTGAACAGGTTAAATTTTACTTATAGCAACACTTCCAGATGAATTATTTTGGAGCTCTCAGCTATTTTCTTGTCGTTGAGGTCATTCGAAGCAAGAAAGTGCTTAGTTTTTCTAAGTGGAAGTACATTTTTGACCTTCTGAACGAGACAGGAATGTTAGGCTGCAAGCCTGTAGAAACTCTTATGGACCCTCATGTCAAACTTAGAGCGTCTAATGACAAGGAATTTGTAGACAGACGTCAGTATCGGAGGTTAGTCGGAAAATTTTTATATAATATTGTTACCTGACGGTCAAGACCTGATATATCCTATGTTGTTTATTTAATTAGTCAGTTTATGGAGACACCTAAGTAGGCTCATTGGGAGAGATATCTTAAGGGTATTCCAGGAAAAGGTCTTATTTACCGTTGTTGGACTATGTAATCCAGAATACCGTGGGGGTATTCTGGTCCTTTTGGGGTAGTTTTATTCTTAAGTAATTAAGTTTAAGTGGGCTATGTGGGTTTTAGTCCCACATCGCCTATTTCAGTTCCTTTGTAACTTTCCCCTCTATTATAAATAGAGGGGCTTACCTATCAATGAAAATAAGTCTTTCCATTCTCTAATTCTCTCTTTCTAACCCACGGTTCTTCCAACATGGTATCAGAGCAGGTCTGATCTTGGTTAGAAAAAGAGAAAAAACCCTACTCCATCTCTCCAATTGACCTCTCCTTCTTCTCTCTCTCTCTCTCAGCTTCTCTTTCTCTGGTTTTCTTCTTCTTCACCTTGTAAGGGGGCAGCACTAATGAGGTAAAAACCCTGACCAATGATTTAGTTGCTGCCCTCCTCCATTCTATCTACTTTTTTATAGTAAAATACTGCTGGAATCATCTTTGAGATTTGGGGTTTTCTAAAACTTTTTGGAGATCAACTTCCTATTACTATTGAAGGCTGACCTTCCATCATTAGAGCTCCCTATACACCCTTCTCCCGCCCCTTTCTACCCTATTCCATTATCCTCATTCCCTATTTCATTTTTCTCTAAGCTTTAATTAATTCCAGCCACCATACCCTAATCGATCTCAACTTGTCAGGATTTTTCAAAACCCAGACTCCAATCGATTTTGGTGCTTCCTTTTTCAGATGCAGCTGATCTTTTGGGGGTGATTCCCCATCACTACAAGCCCTACTCGACCTAAGTTTGGACCCTTTCTGATGGCTGGATTTGTTTCTACAGCAAAAATTCCTTAACCTGCTAATTTGGTTACCTACCAAAAACCCTGACTTTCAGGTTTCAGTTTTTGCTAATTTTTGGAGGGCTAATTACTCCCACTTCAAGGACCAATCAACCTCAATATTGCACCTATCCAAGTTTTTTTAAGACCCCTACCCCAATCGATCTCTTCTTTTCAAGGTTTTCCAAAACCCTGATAAAAATCAATTTGGGCTAGGGATGTTTGCTGCTGTTCGAGTGCTTTGGAGGTGGTTCTAACATTAAAAGAGAACTCTCCTTAATCAGTTCAAGGCTTGAAGAAGGTCCTTTATGCTGGTGTAGTCTTGTAATGTCTGCCCTACTCTACTTTTACGATTTTTTGGAGTCTCTCCCTTTGAAGATCAGGTCTCACTCTTACTAGAGATTGATTGTTCACCTTGGAGGCTCCATTCTAGCAGCCTTGGTCAGCATCTATTACACGTCTACATCAGCAATTACAGCCCCCTTTCCTTAAATCGATCTCAATTTCAGGGTTTTCTAAAACCCTGACAACAATCAATTTTAAGGTTAGGGTTTTCCTATCAAGCTCATATTTGAAGGAGAGTCTTATACATATCGAGGAGTATTCAACTCATATTTCAGATCGGTCATCGTTATTTTTGGAAAAAATTCAGGTTCATTCTTATGGCTCGATTTTTCCAATTATCAACCTATTTTCCTTGTTCTTATGTGGTCGTGCTTCGACTACCTATTGGATCTACTGAGTGATTATCTTATATTTGTTGGTTCTATTGAGCTTTACTACCTACCTTGTTGGTTCTATTGATTGGCTTCTGTAAGCATGACTGGTTGACATGTTACTGCTGCCTTTACGTGGACTACTGTTGCCCTATTATTGAGACTGAGTATCCTACTATTGGAGATCGAATTTCTTTCATTATTGAAGACTCAAATCTACTACCCTAGAGATCAGCTTATTTGGGATTACAACAATGTGTTCCAAGGTTACTGGTTACAACTACAAACCTATTCAGTTATGTGAAGTTTTTTTGGTTCATATCCAGCTTACTTTGAGAGCTTGATCCTAGCCTTATTCACTAATTCAGATTTGATCCAAGTTTTTTGTTGAAGCTTCTTACATCCATTGCTGTCCAGATATCTTCATCAATTCTATTTAGCATGTGGGAGTTTATAGTTTGGAATTTTGCACACTGGTTCTTCCTTGTGTGAAGATTGATCAAGTTTTTGAAGAATGGTGCCTTCTCCTTCTAAAAATCAAACCTGTTTTTTTATAATTCAGATCTGATCATTGGAGATTGGTGTTTTGGAATTTGATCGATTGAAAAAGGTTGAAGATTACTGTGTTGCATTGTTTTTGTCCATGGTTCATTATCCCATTGCTCTTTTCATTTCACCACCTCCCAAAACATACCTTTGGCATATACCCATAACCCCTTTGGAAGTTAATGGTATTCTCTAATTTGCCATTTCTTCCTTTTCCATTACCCTTAGCACCACTTGGAAAATTCTGGAATATTATGTTTTTGCCCTACCTTTTACATCATCTCTGTTATGTCCACGTGTACTACACGTGAGGGGGGGGATTATGTATAGTACACCTACAGACATTGTAGAAGAACTTACAAGAACACTTGGTGCAAAACATTAAAGATCAGAGTTTTCACCATTGCCAATGGGTATCTAATTTGTTATTGGGTTGAGTTTGCCGTAAGGGGGAGATTGAAGTATTAAAGTATTGAGATGTTTGGTTATTGTCTGCCTATATGAGGTTCTACAGTTGGGTTGATTTTTTCTGCTGTTTGATCTTTTCTGCTGCTTGATGCATCTGCTTGCTGCCCTAGTTGCTTATCTTCAAGATTATCGTCAGAGATTCATCACTGGATAGCTGTTAAAGATTGGTGAAAGTTCTTTGCTCAAGTCGCCAGGTTTTGAAGACCTATTTTTTTCAAGTTCTTGAAGGTTTATTTGGGAGCTGCATTCATCTGTCAAGCTAGATTCTGCTAGTTTTTCCCTTTTTTTGTTCAAGTTGGGTATTAGTACCTTGTATGCACCAACTTGAGGGGGAATGTTCGCATTATTAGGAGTTATTTTTTCTTTAGTTCAAGCTGGATCTTCTTTCTTTACTTATTTGTATAATCCAGCTTGAGGGGGAGTGTTGGAATATGTAATCCAGAATACCGTGGGGGTATTATGGTCCTTTTGGGGTAGTTTTATTCTTAAGTTATTAAGTTTAAGTCAACTACGTGGATTTTAGTCCCACGTTGTCTATTTCAGTTCCTTTGTAACTTTCCCCTCTATTATAAATAGAGGGGCTTACCTATTAATGAAAATAAGTCTTTCCATTCTCTAATTCTCTCTTTCTAACCCACTGTTCTTCCAACAATCGTCATAATAATCAAACCAATATCGTTGGTTATTTTGATGTTGATTGGGCAGGTGCTAAGGGTGATCGGGGATCTACTACAGGCTATAGTATCTTTGTGGAGGGTAATTTTGATATATGGAAGAGTAAAAAGTAGACTACAGTAGCCCATTCTAATGTTGAAGTTGAATATAGAGCTATAGTTCACACTGCAGTTGAGTTGATGTGGCTTAAATCCTTTGTTCAGGAACTTGGTTTTCTGATCAGCAAACTTATGCACGTGTTCTGGAATAACCAATCAGTAATCCAGTCTTTTATGAGAGGACTAAATATATTGAAGTGGACTATCATTTTGATCAGGATGCAATGATGAAAAAGTTGGTTCCCACCCTGTTTGTCAATTCTAGCGATAAACTTGGAGACTTGTTTACCAAGGCCTTGTTTCGAAATGTATTTCTCCAAGGGTGTTCCAAGCTGGGCATGGATGATCATGCGAAAAGCCTTGAGCTCCAAATAAACAGTCTTGGAAGTTGGAACCACAGAGTAGAAATTGTCTAATTTGTCAACCACATGATAAACATAGATATGTTAATGGACCTAGTTTCTTTTCACATATGGTGAATTAAAAATCTGTCTCTCTGATTACTATGGAAAGAGGATTTACGACCAAGTACAACTACAAAGGGAGTTAGAGTTAATGATAATGCAAGAGTTCAATCATACTGTCACAACACCAATGATGAAAGGAATCTTATTCCTCAAAGGAAAAATTAATTCAAAACTATAGACATAAAAAAAAAACCCAACCATCTATGGTCTTGCATGCATGAGGTTAGAGTGATCTTGTTTAGGGGTGTCAATGGGTCGGGTTTAGGGCAAGGGGGGCCAGGCCTGCCCTAAACCCTAACCCAACCCTAGAGGTCTTAACCTAAACCCTGACCCAACCCAACCCTGGCAGGGCCAAGAAACCCTCAACCCTGACTCGACCCTGCCAGTGTTTTTCCTAATCCAACCCAGCCCTGATTCACCCTGATAGGGTCGGGCAAGCCTTGATTGACCCTGTCCCTGACCCTGACCTTGACTTTATTTGTTTATTTATTTATTTTTTGGAAATGGTTTTTCTTATGCCTGTAATTTTTACTATGTCAAAGTTGATTAGATTGTAATTTTCTAGGATTTGTCAGCATTGCAAGTAAAATATTTTAACTTAATTTGAAGTAGTAAAAATGAACAGCTTATAAACAGTGCACTCAATGAATCTCGTTAGATTGTCCTATGGTCAATCTCGATAAGGCACCAACCATGTTACATTCAAACACCATGATCGATCAAAAAGCCAAGAGAAAGAAACAGGGCAATAAGCTCACAATACTCAAATTAAGATCATTAAAGCCTTAACCAATATAACATCTTATACAAATATAAAAAATTCTGAGTATAGAGTCTGAGTAGGTCATCCCGAAGATACCCAAGGTTAAGACCCACTCCAATCCACCTCTCTTGAAACCTTATGAAAGCAGGATTCATACTACATCATATCATTATTTAGTGTCACATTAAGCTGACAAAAAACAGGGGAAGCATCATCAATCTCTTGACTGTGTAACCATCATACTAACCCGACCCAGGTTGGGTTACTAACCGACCCAGGTTGGGTTACTAACCGACCCAGGTTGGGTTACTAAAAGCCACACAAAAAAAATTCAATAATCCAAAATAAATTTAAGAAAAAAAATTATCTAAGAAAAGATATGGATTTGAGTATGTTTCTGTTTCCATCCATTAATTCAAAAGTTCAAGAGATCTCTGTTTTACATTCTACAAAAATTATTTATATAATGAATAAGCTATTTCAATATTAGCAATTAGTCATTTTATAAGCTATATAATTTTATATATATAAATTTAATATATTTAAAACTCTATATTAATTAATTTATAATATAAATTTATATATATAAAATTAGGGAAAAGATTTTCTGGTCGGCGGTGCAGGTAAGGGAATCCATGGTCGGGAGTAATCTAATCCATGGAATTGGTATCGTTAGATCTTGTTCGTTAATTGAATTCCAAAATATTATACGGTTTTGAGTGAAATACGATACCTATTACCGGAAAAAAAAGAAATACGATCCCAAATACACTTGCTCTCTCTCCCTCTCTCTCTTGTCGAATGCTTCGTTCTCACTTTTGTTTTGAAGAGTGTACCTCGAATTGAAGGCTAGGGCTTGCTTTTACCCTGTTTCTCTCATGCTTAAGAGAGAATTCTCCACAGAGGAAGAAGCGTAATGCAGGTCGCTAAGAAGATTTGAGATTGGAAATCAACAGAGATCTTATTGCTTTAAGACTCAAGAGTTTCAACCTCCCTTAGCAGAGAACTGTAGAGGTTCGTTCGATTTATTTCTTTTACTCTCCATTGTTGTCCTTTCAAGTATCCTCCATTATTTTTGTTATTAGACTCGTTCTCACTTTTGTTCTGAAGAGTGTATCACAGATTGAAGGCTAGGGCTTGCTTTTACCCTGTTTCTCTCACGCTTAAGAGAGAATTCTCCACAGAGGAAGAAGCATAAAGCAGGTCGCTAAGAAGATTTGAGATTGGAAATCAACAGAGATCTTATTGCTTTAAGACTCAAGAGTTTCAACCTCCCTTAGTAGAGAACTATAAAGGTTCGTTCAATTTATTTCTTTTACTCTCCATTGTTGTCCTTTCAAGTATCCTCCATTATTTTTGTTGCTAGACTCTACCTCCCCCCGATTTAGTGTGTTTTTTTGGTGGGGTTTTGAGCAAGGAAGATTTGGTGCAATGCTTTCTTTCAGTGTTGCTAGGCCTGAATCGATTCATGTTATTAGGGTGAGTAATTGGTTATTGTTTGTTATTTAATTATATGATTGTGATGTAATTGGCACTTCTGAAAGTTGTCCATTCGCCAAAATTTCAATCACGGACTAAATCTCTAGTTTCTGGTGTGTTTAGAGATTTAGAAAAGAAGATAGTTTTTAATAATTTGGGACGTTATAGGAACAAGTTGTACTAATTACTAAATACTCTTTAACAGTTTTTAATAATTTGGGACGTTATAGGAACAAGTTGTACTAATTACTAAATACTCTTTAACAGTGGCAATTTGAAGCTAGGTTGTAATTTGTAATTGTGAATACTGACTTCCACGAACTGGTAACTCCATGTTTCAAATGGGTTCATGGAGTAACACATTATGCTCTCTAAGTGCTGTATTTTTTTTTTAAAGTTAAACTCATGAGATGTTAAACTTTTTTTTTAAGTTGGCAATTGGAATTGATGTAAAATTTTTTTTGGTAATTCACATGGTAATTTTTTTTTGGAGTAAATTACTCCCCCTCCCCTCGATTATACCCTAATGACAAGCCCCATCCCCGCATATTGAATACCCAGTTGGATTTCTACTGGTTCATGGAGAAACACATTTTCTTATTGATTGCTCTTTGACACAACCCTCCTCTGTTTTATTTATCATATAATATGCTAACTCGGATTGGCTTCATGATGATTGATAGATGGAATGTCATTTAATTATTAATTGGAACACTTTGTACCTTCTAATTTCTTTTGGACTTGCCCAAATCGTGGCTCCATGGAAGTCCCCTAGCCTTTAAGCACCAACCCATAGGGTAAGGATGGCACATTTATGGACTGGAAAAGAAGATTATAGATAGCTCTACAAACAGCAAAGGCCTTGACTTATCTTTACTCCTCAACACACAGTTCCATCTACCATAGGGATATCAAGTCAACCAACATTCTATTGGGTAGAGAATTTAATGTAAAGGGGAATATTGGGAAGCGATCAAATTTATTAAGAGCCAACTAATAGAATAGTTGGGAACAACATAGTTGGGAACAATAGAATTCAAGGTATTGTGCTCAGGTGTACGGGGTATCTTTTGGGTTGATGGGCCGGCGAGAGCTGCATATCATGTATTTGGGGATGTAGTGGTATTTGATACAACATATAAGAAGAATCGATATCACTTCCCGTTTGGTCCCTTTACCGGAGTAAATCATCATGGTCAAAGTATTTTGTTTGGATGTGGGTTGATAGCTGATGAGACAATTGAGTCATTTATTTGGTTATTGTCTACGTGGTTGTAATTTACTCACGTAAGGATTTACGTGATTCGATAAGCTGCCTATATCCACATAGATGAGGGCAGTTTTCATTAAGAATAGAAAAAAGTTTACACACTCTTTTCCTCACGCATCTCTGGACATCCAATAGGGGGTCAGAGTGGTCATTTTGCCCTCCCTATGTCTGGGCACAGTGAACACAGTCTAGCAGCATTCTTTTTCCCTTTTTTATACATATGAGAAACTAAGATCGAACCATTAATAAAACCAATAAAGGAAAGATAAGAGACCATCAAAAGAAATTGAAAATAGATGGGCAGCAAGGGGGGGTGTGCTCAGTTGTAGGGCAGCAAGGGGGTTGTGTATGATCAGGTATTGGGCAGCAGGGGGTGTTTATTTAAGAATCTTTTGGGGGTTTATTTTGGACCATTGGGCAGCAAGGGGGTGTATGCTCAGGTATTGGGCAGCAGGGGGTGTTTATTTAAGAATCTTTTGGGGGTTTATTTTGGGCCATTGGGCAGCAAGGAGGGTGTGTATGCTCAGGTATTGGGCAATAGGGGGTGTTTAAGACCAAAAAACCTTTTGGGGGTTTATTTTGGACCATTGGATCTAGGCACCATAATTTTCATGTGTTGATTTGGAATAAATGGTATAAAACAATATATATGCTTAGGCATACATAATTTTCATGTGTTGATTTGGATTGCTTTCTTCCATCGCTCTGTCACATTGCGTCACCAAATTACAAGGAAATGGGAGTGACTATTCTTGCACATTTTGACTACTTTATCAATTATCCTAAACAATTATGTTATGCTTATATACTTGCAGAGTTTTAGAGGGAACAAAAAAATGGAACATGACGATGGATTATCGTATACTATTGTCGATGGATCTATGGCAGAGGTTATTATACCATATAGGGATTTAGGTAAGTTTTACCTTGAAATGCTATTGATATGGCAACGAATAGAAATTAATATTGCATTTAGCTGTGTGTTTCATTTTGTAGAGGATGTGTATGCTAATGAAGGTCCCACTGATATGGAGGAAGCTCTTCAATTAGATGTGGAAGATATTGAAAAGGAATTAAAATGACTCTCAGACTTGGTTGTACAGATTGCAACCACTCTAGATGATTGTGGTATTGGACCGGCAACTATTTATGAGGTTGTGAAATCTATGTCTGGTGGGGCCTCCAAGGTGGGTTTGCCAAAGTTGGCATTTAAGAATTTTATGAAGAGGCAAAATCGAAAGTTACTTGGGATGGACTTAAAAATGTTAACGGAATATTTGCACCATTCCAAACTGTGTGATCCTCAATTCTTTTGCAAAATGGCCACAACAGAAGATGGTAGTGTATGGGGGTATCTATTGGGTTGATGGGCCAGCGAGAGTTGCATATCATGTATTTGGGGATGTAGTGGTATTTGATACAACATACAAAAGGAATCGATATCACTTCCCATTAGGGGTGTCAATGGGTCGGGTTGGGCCGAGTCTGCCTAAACCTTGACCCTGACCCTGACCCTAGAGGCCTTAACTTAAACCTTGACCCTGGCCCAACCCTGGCAGGGCCAAAAAACCCTCAACCCTGACCCGACCCTGCCAGGGTTTTTTCTAACCTGGCCTGGCCCAACCCGACCCTGATAGGGTTGGGCAGGGTCGGGTTGGCCCTGATTGACCCTGTTTTGACCCTGTCTTGACCCTAATTGATATATATCAAAAAATATATCTAAAAAAAACCTGAAAATTTCTTTAAAGAAGAAGAATAAGAGGGGAAGGAGAGAGAGGGAGAGAGGGACTTGTAAATTTAAATAAAAATAATTCACAAACATCTATAAATCTTGACTGCAAGCTTATCTCAAGTCCCTCAATTACATTTTCCTCAAGAACTCAAATTATTGAACATAAGAGATAAAAAGAACAAAGCTGGCAAAAGAATAAACATTAAAAATTCATAAATCCTAAGAGCTTAATTTATATATTGCAAGAGGCTTTAATGTTTTATCAATAGCCAATACAACAAATGCAACATTTTGACTTGAATTTAAGGGAGAGAACTATCTACCCACCATAAACAGAAGAACATATACTGTTGGTTCTGTCTATGATATTCATTTACAGAATAAAGTTCCAACTTTCAATGGCTTGAAGATTTATAAGAATAGTAGCAGGATTGTAAATGAACAGAAACTAATAGTGTATTTGGGTAGGCAAGAGTGAAAAGATAAAGAAGGGATTGTAACTAATGTGAAGGGTCACACTTGGAACAAAGCAAAATAATAGACTAAGTAGAGAATAAGGAATAAAGGGCAGGGGTATTAAGGGAAATAAAACAAATAGGGGTTTGAATTAGACTCACGATTGAAGTCTTCTTCAACCTTCACTCAGAGAACCAAGCGGAACAGGGCTTCAATCTTCTTGAGAGATAGATCTCTCTCATCTGGAGGTCTTTTGTTCTGAAATTTTGAGAGTAGCAACCACACCCCAAGGCCTCTCAATCCTCAATAGCATAAGCAACCAATAGGAATAAATGCAAATAGCAGCTGGGTAAAAGAAGAAAGAAGAAGGAAATCAGTGGAGGGAGGAGTGCACGCACGGCTCATGGCAACCATCGGTTAACCCAAAAAAAATTTCATTCCAAAACTCTCAAATCTGAGTATCGGTGGATTACAATGGTATTTAAAAAAAATAATTGAATACTCTTACTCTAAAACTGAAACAAGAAACCCTAATTAAAACATAAATAGAATTAGACTCTACTATGGACTCAACTAAACAAACTTCGGGTCAAACTCTGCTTGTTATCCAACGCCTATCTGCATCATTGTACCTTCATGTTGTACTCCCTCGTATTCTACCAGACTACCAGAGTACTCACGAATCTCCTCTCTCTCTCTCTCTCTGCCGAAATCTATGAACAAACATTGTTGGAAGCAAGCCAGCAGAGAAGACGAACGTAAGAACTCAACGCAGGTAAGCAGCTTCCTTGATCTTCACTGAAGCTTGATAGCAGGGAAGGAGGAAGATGGAGGCACGATTGTCGAGCGGCGGCTTTTCCGATCTGGATTAGTGAAAAAATGAAAAGGGATTTAGATTTTAGGGTTTACTATTGGCTTTTTATCTTTTCCTTTATAATATATACATTAATATATAATATAATATATCTATAACTAATACAGGGTCGGGTAGGGTCGGGTCCGGGCCGGGCCGGGCTAAGCCCGAGGTCTTATCCCAGACCCAACCCGACCCTGCCATGGTCAGCCAAAAACTCAACCCTAACCCGCCCTTCGGGTTGGTAGATCAGGGGCGGGTTCGGGCCAGCCGGGTATTATTGACACCCCTACTTCCCATTTGGTCCCTTTACCGGAGTAAATCATCATGGTCAAAGTATTTTGTTTGGATGTGGGTTGATAGCTGATGAGACAATTGAGTCGTTTATTTGGTTATTCTCTACGTGGTTGAAAGCAATGGGGGATCGACCACCAGTTGCAATTATTACAGACCAATGTCCATCATTGTTGAGGGTCATTCCGCATGTGTTTCCTAGCGCAAAGCATAGGTATTGCTCTTGTCATGTGCAAAAACATTGCATGGAACACTTGAGCCATTTGTATGGGACGAGTCAGTCATTCAAACAGGATTTTGGGAGGTGTATCTACGGTAGTAAGATGGAGATTGAATTTGAGACACGTTCCAAGAGTTACTAGTAAATTATAATCTCGTTGAACATGCGTGGTTGAAGAAAATGTACGAGCAACGGGTGTATTGGGTACCACTATATCTAAGAGGTACTTTCTTTGCCGGCATGTCATCTACACAAAGATGCGAGGGGATGAACTATTACTTTCGTGATTACTTTAAGCAATCAATCCCATTGTGAAACTTTGCACGACAATACGAAAGGGCTGTAGAGAGGCGTCGGGAGAGGGAAGCTAGTAGTAATTTTGCTTATATAAACACAAACCCTCCATTTTTAGTTGGCAATCCTTTGGAGGTGCATGAATCTAAAGTGTATACAAGGAAGATTTTTGAAATCTTTAAGAAACAATGGGTTGTAGACAGCCACGTTAGTGGAAGTACACAGTCAAAAGCAAAAATATTTGGTGAGTCCCTTTGATGTTCCCGATGAGTATAAGTGTGAAGTTTGGTATGACCTTGATGCCGGTGTTGTCACTTGTAGCTGTAAATTGTTTGAGTTTATGGGTTTGTTATGCAAACACATCCTGCGAGTCTTCCATAAGACGGACCTTAAGGAAATACCTTCCCAATATCTCCTAAAACGGTGGACCATGGATGCAAGGCATTATTTGACGAGTGACAAAGAATTAAGGGATGGAGCTTTTGGATCAATAACAAGTATGTGGGCTTTCCAAGATGCCGTTAGGCGTTTGATAGCTACAATCAGTGGTTCACAAGAGGCATGTGATTCTGCTATGGTTGCGTTAGGGATTGTGAATAAAAAATCTTACAAGCAATGGGTGAATCCAACTCACAAACTTTTGGTGCTGACCCACAACCCTCATGAGATGTTAAACTTTATTATTAGCACCCCCCCTTGCTGCCCAATACCTAAGCACACACCCCCTTGCTGCCCAATGGTCCAAAATAAACCCCAAAAGATTCTTAAATAAACATCCCCTGCTGCCCAATACCTGAGCATACACCCCCCCTTGCTGCCCAAGTGCCCAATTCTTGAGCACACACCCCTTTGCTGCGAAATACTTGAGCACTACTCCCCTTGCTACCCTACAATTGAGCACACACCCCCTTGCTGCTCATCTATTATCGATTTCTTTTGATGGTCTCTTATCTTTCCTTTATTTGTTTTATTAATGGTTCGATCTTAGTTTTTCATTTGTATAAAAAAGGGAAAAAGAATCTGCCAGATTGTGTTCACTGTGCCTAGACATAGGGAGGGCAAAATGACCACTCTGACCCCCTATTGGATGTCCAGAGATGCGTGAGGAAAAGAGTGTGTACCCTTTTTCTATTCTTAATGAAAACTGCCCTCATCTATGTGGATATAGGCATCTTATCGAATCACGTAAATCCTTACATTGTGTGATTATTTCTTCTTTCTATTTATTGTGTTTTTTGAATTATCAGTTTCTACAAAACCCATATACTCAAGTCCATCTATTTTCTTATGCATAGGAGTCTGGTTTATTACTTAAACTGGGTACTTTGAAAGTTTCCTCCTGAATACAAATCTGATAAAGTTGGAATGAGAAAGATCTAAGATTAGCATGGTAATAAGAAAGATCTAAGATTAGCATGGCATGGTAATAACTGTATTTTTTTTTTGTTAATTGACATGGTACTATTTTTTTTTTGAGTAAATTATTCCCCCCTCCCCTCGATTATGCCCTAATGACAAGCCCCATCCCCGCATATCGAATACCTAGTTGGATTTCTACTGGTTCATGGAGAAACACATTTTCTTATTGATTGCTCTTTGACACAGCCCACCTCTGTTTTATTTATCATATAATATGCTAACTCGGATTGGATTCATGATGATTGATAGATGGAATGTCATCTAATTATTAATTGGAACACTTTGTAACTTCTAATTTCTCTTGGACTTGCCCAAATTGAGGCTCCATGGAAGTCCCATATCCTTTAAGCACCAACCCATAGGGTAAGGATGGCACATTTATGGATTGGAAAAGAAGATTACAGATCGCTCTACAAACAGCAAAGGCCTTGACTTATCTTTACTCCTCAACACACAGTCCCATCTACCATAGGGATATCAAGTCAACCAACATTCTATTGGGTGGAGAATTTAATGAAAAGGGGAATATTGGGAAGCGATCAAATTTATTAAGAGCCAACTAATAGAATAGTTGGGAACAACAGAATTCAAGAGACCTTTTTTTTGATCTTCTTCAGCACAATACCTCCTTTCTCTTGTTGTTGTTTTTCTTTCAACTTTCGTAACATCAACTTAAACTTTTCAATCTTGCAAAGCAGCTTGTCCTTGTCGAGCTTAGTTTCAGCAGGACTTTTCTTCTTCTTGGCCTCTCCTTCATGAAACTTCTCTCCTTTGTGAAACCTGGGTTTGAAGTGATCTCCCTCACTATTCTTAGTGTCAGAGGACCTTCTCTTCTTGCTCACTCCATGAAGGCTGGAGTCAAAGTGATATCCTTTCATACTTTGGGAAGACATATTCATTCTAGAGTCAGAGTGATATCCTTCCATCCTTTGAACTTATAACGTCCTAACTAATAGAGCGAAGGACCAATTTATATACTCCCTCCTCCTCCCTCCTCCTCCCCCCCTCTCTCTCTCTGTCTCTTTACTTCTCCAGAATTTTTTTTTTTCTTTTCCTAGATTTGAAGTGGAATGAAATCATTCCTATTGAATTGAATTTTGATCCAAACAACAACAAATCATTTTACATTCTACTGTTTGAATGAGTTGTAAAACAGATTGTTTGGCTTCCCAATTTGCCTTTCCCAATTACCAGCGCACATGGAGCCGAGATGGGTCGTCTTCCCAATACGTTTTCTGGAATATGGAATGAGTGTCTGTTAACAAAACAGGTTTGTGGAATAATGCTTGAATGATCAATGAGATCAGTCAAGCTCTCTATTTATAATAATAATAAAAGAGATTACAAGAGAAAACACTATTCACAATACTGTTCACATGAACAATGTCACAGCCCTAATTACATTTCTACCCTTGCTCATAAATACATAAATAAAAAATAATTAAAACACCCAAAAGGCCAGAATGCCCCCATGGTATTCTGGTGTACATAATTTAACGCTCCCCCTCAAGTTGGTGCAAATATATCAATCATGCCCAACTTGACTAGAATGGGATGGAATAATTTCCCAGATAATCCCTTAGTGAAGATATCAGCAACCAGATCAACAGACTTCATAAAGGGAACACAAATCAACCCTTCTTCCAGCTTTTCCTTGATGAAATGTCTGTCCACTTCAACATGTTTAGTGCGATCATGCTGTACCGGGTTGTGTGCAATGCTGATTGTAGCTTTGTTATCACAGTACAACATCATGGGAAGATGAACAGGAACACCAAGATCTTGTAGCAAGCCTTTCAACCAAAGTAACTCACAAATGCCTTGTGCCATAGCCCGAAACTCGGCTTCAGCACTAGAACGAGCCACCACATTCTACTTCTTGCAACGCCAAGTAACCAAATTGCCACCTATAAAAGAACAGTACCCAGAGATAGACTTTCGATCTGTAGAACCAGCCCAGTCAGCATCGGTATACATCTCTACCCGTAGGTTACCATTAGGAGACAGAAGAATGCCTTTTCGAGGAGCTGACTTCAAGTAGTGGAGAATCCGAAGAACAGCCTCCATGTGAGAAGAATAGGGATCATGCATGAACTGACTCACAGTACTCACAGCAACAACAATATCTAGATGAGTATGTGAGAGATAAATCAGCTTTCCAACTAGACGTTGGTACTGGCCTTTATCAACAGGTTCACCCTCCTTTTCTTTCAGACGAACAGTAGCCTCCATAGGAGTATCTGAAGGGTGACATTCTAACAGACCAGTTTCAGCCAACAACTCTAGGACATACTTCCTTTGGGAGAGAAAGATGCCTTTAGAAGATCTGGCAACCTCAATCCCAAGAAAGTACCATAGCGGCCCTAGATCTTTAATCTCGAATTCTTCCCCAAGAAACCTCTTCAACCGGCTGATCTCATCCCCATCATTGCCTGTAACCACAATGTCATCCACGTACACTATA
This sequence comes from Telopea speciosissima, assembly GCF_018873765.1. Lineage (NCBI taxonomy): Eukaryota > Viridiplantae > Streptophyta > Magnoliopsida > Proteales > Proteaceae > Telopea > Telopea speciosissima. The sequence goes on from NC_057926.1 coordinate 13,723,322, forward strand.
AGAACAGTGAGCTTCTTACCAGCCCTCTTTATAAAGAGAGTATGATCAGCATTATTTTGCTTGTAGCCAACAGATGTCATTGCCTTGTGGAACCGACCAAACCATGCTCGAGGTGACTGCTTCAGCCCATACAATGTTCGCTTCAATTTGCACACCTTGCCTTCATTATTGTCAAAAGAAAAACCTAGTGGAATATCCATGTATACCTCCTCACAAAGTTCCCCATTTAAGAAGGCATTCTTCACATCCAACTGTTGGAGATTCCATCCAAGATTAACTGCACACGATAGTAAAACCCGAACTGTATTCAATTTTGCAACAGGGGCAAAAGTCTCCTGATAATCAATCCCATATGTTTTGGTGAAGCCCTTTGCAATCAAATGTACCTTATACCGATTCACAGACCCATCAATCTTTTGTTTGACCACAAACACCCACTTACATTCCACTGGTTTTTTTCCTGGAGGGAGGGTTATAAGATCCCAAGTGTTGTTTTTTTTCTAAAGCTCTCATTTCTTCCAACATAGCTGCCTTCCACTTTCCATCTGTATATGCTTCTTGCCAGTTTTTAGGAATAGGAACAGAAGAAAGAGAGGACTCAAATGCACGAAAAGATAGAGAAAGAGAACTATAAGAAACAAAGCAAGAAATGGGATGCAGGGTGCAAGTCCTAGTACCTTTTCGATGAGCAATAGGTAGATTGGAAGGAGAGGTCTCACCACAAGGAGGAGGAGGATCTGACTCCTGGGTTGGCAATTGGATAGGTATTGGTGCCATAGTGGATTGATGCTGCCCTCTGTTGGAGTGCCTCTTGTAGGTGATGATATTAGAGTTGTCAATTTTCTTCTGAAATTCACTGATGGTTCTCTGGACTGGAGTCAACTCCCCTTGACAATGATCATTACTACCATTATTTCCTACATACTCCCCCTATAAAGGAGTCCCTACAGATGAAGGGACAGCAGCCGGAGGAGGCTGGTTAGTAGTGGTATGAGGCTGGGCAGCAGCCAAAGGAGGAATTTCAAGGGGAGGAAACACAAGCACATCTTCACTAGAACCAGAATTCTCCCCCTAAAGATGTGTAGACTGATAATAGGCAAGACTTTCATGAAAGACCACATCCATACTGATCAAAGTATGATGAGAAGGAGGGTGGTAACACGTATAACCTTTCTGGGTTAGAGAATAACCCAAAAAAATACACCTTAACCCACGAGGATCAAATTTTCCATGAGGTTTAGTGTCTTTGGCATAACACACACAACCGAAAACTTTGGGAGGAACCACAAAGGTGGAATTCCCATGTAAAATATCGGCCGGACTGCGAGAGTCAAGAACACGGGAAGGCAACCGATTAATAAGATAGGTTGTAGTAAGAATAGCATCCCCCCAATATTGGGAGGGAACATGGCGCAAAAACATCAACGCACTGGCCACTTCCAACAAGTGTCGGTTCTTCCTTTCAGCCACACCATTTTGGGCTGGGGTATCAACATAACTTGTCTGATGAACAATCCCATTATCAGCAAGGTATTTCTAAAATTGAGTCTCTGTATACTCAGTCCCATTATCACTTCTCAAGACTTTGAGAGTAGCATTGAACTGAGTTTTAACCATGTTATGGAAATGCTGAAAACAAGAAAAAACTTGACTTTTGGTGTGTAAAAGATAAACCCATGTGTGTCTAGAATGACAATCAATAAAAGAGACAAACCATCGGTGACCAAAAACTGAAGTCTTACAACTAGGGCCCCAAACATCAGAATGTACTAAGTGAAAAAGTGAAGAACTCCTTTTATTAGAAATAGAATAAGTTGAACGTGTCTGTTTGGCCAGAACACAAGCCTCGCAAAAGAAATCGGTCTTATCACAATGTTTGACCAAAGTAGGAAATAAAGATGTTAAGATGCTTAAGGCCAGGGGGGTGACCTAATCTAGAGTGCCACTGATAAATTGCAGAAGATACTAAGGAATTCTGATGTAGTGGTAGTAATGGAGGTGGAGTGAGACATCCATCGTCAATCAGGTATAGGCCACCATGCACTTTACCCAATCCAATCATCTTCCCAGAGTCCAGATCCTGAAAAACACAATGGGAAAGAAAAAAGGTTACTTTGCAGTTAAGATCACGAGTTATACTACTAATAGAAAGAAGGTTAGTAGTAAAATTTGAAATATGTAAAGCATTGGACAAAGGAAGGGAAGGAGTGTAGTTAATGATTCCTTTTTCAGAAAGGGAGGAAAGGGAACCATCAGCCACCTTGACTTTGTCTTTCCCAGACGTAGGAGAATAACAATGGAAGAGGCTAGAGGACCTGGTCATGTGATCTTTAGCTCCAGAATCAATGATCCAAGGATGGGAAGCTACAGAGGCACAATGACCACCAAACGAAATACCTGACCGAGCAAAGTGTGAACTCGAAGGAGTAGACAAAGTGGCAGTAGCTGGTGTAGTAGAGGGAACAACAGTAGAAGACTTTAGCACATGTAGGAATGCCTATAAATCTTCCTGAGATAGGCCAGTGTCAGTAGTAGGGGCTCCAGTGACAGACTCAGAGTGATTGGCCTTGGTTTTTGGTTTTCGCTTGGCAGCCCGTTTAGCCTCAAAGTCAGTAGGCTTCCTATGAAGTTTCCAACATTTTCCCTTGGTGTGATAAGGCTTATGACAATGCCCACAAGTTATAGTGCCGATAGTAGTACCACCCACAGAGAGAGTGCCAATTGGTGTAGAAGGAGCCGGTACAGTAGTCTGAAGGGCTGATCTGTCAGGGACAGTAGGGTGCAACATAGCAGCTCTGCAATTTTCTTCAGAGGAGACCAAGGCATAAGACTGCTCAAGTTTGGGAAAAGGGGAATGGCCCAACACTTGAACACAAATTGGGTCATACTCAACATTCAACCCAGCCAAGAAGTCATAGACCCTGATTTTATCCACATGTTTCTTATAGGTAGCCAGATTAGTAGCATTATCAGGTGGTAATCAGAGAAGTGGTCCAACTATTGCCAAAGGTTGCGCAGAGTAGCATAACATTTAGAGACTGTTAAGTCCCCCTGAGTAGTATGAAGAACCTTCTTCCTGAGTTCATAGACCTGTGCATCATTACCAAGCTGTCCGTACGTTTCCTTACAGGCTGACCAAACCTAAGATGTATAAAAAAGGAGGAACCCATGTGCAATGTCCGAAGTCATAGAACCAATCAAATAAGACATGAGAACACCATTGTTGGCAGGCCAGCGAGTCAGGGCAGCACCTGGGGCAGCAGGCATGGGAATAGTACCATCAATGTGGCCAGTGAGACCACAGCCAACAATAGCAAAAGAGGCTGACCGAGACCACAGCCAACAATAGCAAAAGAGGCTGACCGAGACCACAATAGGTAGTTGTTGCCATCAAGTTTGATGGGATTGGGCTGAAAAGTATGATAATCTGATTTTTCATGTCCAGGTTGATTAGAAGTTGCAGTGGAATCAGCAGTCACCTATAGTTGCAACAAGGTTGTGGAGAATGAAAAACCAGCAATTACACCAAACCAAAAGCTGAAATCAAGGTCGAGTGGGCCAATATGAAGGGCAAAACAACTCCCAAAAAATCAGCAGCAGCAGAGAGATCCCTTCCACAGAGATCGACAATGTCAGGGTTTTGGAAGAGAACCCAAAATTGGAGATCGATGTGGTGATGGGGATCCAAAAAAATTTGACGAAGAAGCTTGATCGAATCTGTCCAGGAACCTGTAGAGGATGTCCTTGATGAAGAGAAGAAGCTCCAATAAAACAACAGCAGCAAACAGCCCAATTCCCAAAAATCGATAATGATCAGGGTTTTAGAAAACCCTAAAAAAGAGGAATCGATTGGGAGAAGGGGTCTTCAACAACCAAAAAAGGCTTGAGGGCAGCTGGTCCAGATCGCAGATGAGTGTCCAATATGCAGAAAATCAGCCTTGATCAATAATCGTGGCTAGGGTTTCAAAATTTTGGAAACTCCAAAAATCGTAGACAGGAACCAGCAGCAATCGAACCAAATAAATTATCTCATAAAGGGGAAAAATAGAGGTGGGAATAGGGCAACAACTAGATCATATGATCACCTTTGTAGTGCTACCCTTAGAAAGGGAGAAGAAGCAAAGGGGAGAAAAGGAGAGAAAAGAAATCGAGAGAAGGGGAGGAAAGAAAAAATGATAGGAAGGGGGTAGGTTTTGAAAACTTAGATCAGAGAAATTTTGGCTCTGATGCCATGTTAACAAAACAGGTTTGTGGAATAATGCTTGAATGATCAATGAGATCAGTCAAGCTCTCTATTTATAATAATAATAAAAGAGATTACAAGGGGAAATACTATTCACGACACTGTTCACGTGAACAGTGTCACAGTCCTAATTACATTTCTACCCTTGTTCATAAATACATAAATAAAAAATACATAAAACACCCAAAAGACCAGAATACCCCCATGGTATTCTGGTGTACATAATTTAACAGTGTCAATGACTAATTAAAGCACTAGTTTTAGAGAGATTTCAAACGGGCAGGAGCAAACAAGGGAGAGAGTGGAAACTAAGGGATGCGATTGGGCTTAGTCATCCCTTATCTGACGGTTCCACATGATCAAGCGTCTTAGGCTTTTAATGAGTTGTTCTTATCGAACGAAGGACTAATTAATGAGTTATTATAGCAGACAGAGAGACCCAAACGGGCAGATCAAACAAGGGAGAGAGAAAATTCCACTGTTTTTGGTGATCATGTTTTATTTGTTACAGCAGTGGTTAAGTTAGTGATATGATATAAGTGATTGGAGTGGAAGCCAAGGGATGCGCATGGGCTTAGTTATCCCTTATCTTAGGGCTCCACATCATCAAGGTTGTTAGGCTTTACAAGCATTATTAATCAGTTGTTCCTACCAAAATAATAATTAATGAGGTGTTACAGCAGAGAGAGAGAGAGAGAGAGAGAGAGAGAGAGAGAGACACGATAATCCTTACTAGATTGTGGCTATGAGAGAGTGTGTTTCCCTTCTTTATGGGATTTAGGTTGGTCTGCTTCTACCAAAAAAAAAGGTTGGCTTTGTGCTAAGCCAAAGAAATATTCATATGTAACACTGAAATTGATTCTATATTAACAAACTGATTTTTGAAGATGTTTGAGATCATAGTATGGATTCGAGAATCAACCCATGAATCGGTTCAATTCAAGATGGATAATGAAAAAAATGAATAAGAAATCGACCCATGAAGCGGTTCAATTCAAGATGGATAATGAAGAAAATGAATAAGAAATCGGTCGATTTCTTATTCATTTTGTTCATTATGGGTTGATTTCTTATTCATTTTGTTCATTATCCATCTTGAATCGAACCGATTCATGGGCCGATTTCTTAATCATTTTGTTCATTACCATCTTGAATCGAACCGATTCATGGGTCAATTTCTTAATCATGGGTCGATTTCTTAATCATTTTCTTCATTATCCATCTTGAATTGAACTGATTCATGGGCCGATTTCTTACTCATTTTGTTCATTATCAATCTTGAATCGAACCGATTCATGGGTCGATTTCTTAATCATTTTTTTCATTATCCATCTTGAATTGAACGGATTCATAGGCCGATTTCTTAATCATTTTGTTTATTATCCATCTTGAATCGAACCGATTCATGGGCCGATTTCTTAATCATTTTCTTCATTATCCATCTAGAATGGAACCGATGCATGGGTCGATTTCTTAATCATTTTCTTCATTATCCATCTTGAATCGAACCGATTCATGGGCCGATTTCTTAATCATTTTGTTCATTATCCATCTTGAATCGAACCGATTCATGGGCCGATTTCTTAATCATTTTGTTCATTATCCATCTTGAATCGAACCGATTCATGGGCTGATTTCTTAATCATTTTCTTCATTATCTGTCTTGAATGGAACCAATTCATGGGTCGATTTCTTAATCATTTTCTTCATTATCCATCTTGAATCGAACCGATTCATGGGCCGATTTCTTAATCATTCTGTCCATTATCCATCTTGAATCGAACCGATTCATGGGTCAATTTCTTAATCATTTTCTTCATTATCCATCTTGAATTGAGCCGATTCATGGGCCCATTTTTTAATCATTTTGTTCATTATCCATCTTGAATCGAGCCAATTCATGGACCGATTTCTTATTCATTTTGTTACATCTGAATATTTCTTTGGCTTAGCACAAGGCCATCCCTATTTTTTTTGGTAGAAGGAGAAGGCCAACCTAAATCCCATAAAGGATTATCGTTTTGCTCTCTCTCTCTCTCTCTCTCTCTCTACTTTAACACCTCATTAATTATTATTTTGATAGGAACAACTGACCACTGCTAACTTAGCCACTGCTGTAACAAACAAAACGTAATCACCGAAAACAGTGGAATTTTCTCTCTCCCTTGTTTGATCTGCCCGTTTGGGTCTCTATCTCTGTTTTAACAAATCATTAATTAGTCCTTCGTTCGATAAGAATAACTCATTAAAAGCCTAAGACCCTTGATCACGTGGAACCGTCAGATAAGGGATGAGTAAGTTCAATCGCATCCCTTAGCGTCCACTCTCTCACTTGTTTGCTCCTGGCCGTTTGAAATCTCTCTAAAACTGGTGCTTTAATTAGTCATTGACACTCATTCCATATTCCAGAAAACGTATTGGGAAGACGAACCATCTCGGCTCCATGTGTGCTGGTAATTGGGAAAGGCAAATTGGGGAGCCAAACAATCTGTTTTATAACTCATTCAAACAGTATAATGTAAAACGATTTGTTGTTTTTTGGATCAAAATTCAATTCAATAGGAATGATTTCATTCCACTTCAAATCTAGGAAAAGAAAAAGGGATAATTCTGGAGAAGTAAAGAGACAGAGAGAGAGAGAGAGAGAGAGAGAGAGAGAGAGGGGGGAGGGGAGGAGGAGGGCATATATAAATTGGTCCTGCGTTCTATTAGTTAGGATGTTATAAGCTCAAAGGATGGAAGGATATCAGTCTGACTCTAGAATGGAGATGTCTTCCCAAAGTATGAAAGGATATCACTCTGACTCCAGCCTTCATGGAGTGAGCAAGAAGAGAAGGTCCTCTGAAACTAAGAATAGCAAGGGAGATCACTTCAAACCCAGGTTTCACAAAGGAGTGAAGTTTCATGAAGGAGAGACCCAGAAGAAGAAAAGGCCTGCTAAAACTAAGCGCGACAAGGAGAAACTGCGTCGCAAGATCGAAAAGTTTAAGTTGATGTTACAAAAGCTGAAAGAAAAAAAACAACAAGAGAAAGGAGGTGTTGTGCTTAAGAAGATCAAAAATGAGGTTAACGTGGAACTGAAGAAAGGTGGTGTTGTGGTGAAGAAGATCAAAAAAGAGGATAAGGTGGAACTGCCACACATGCCTAACAAACCTCCAATCCGGCTTGAACGGGGGAGCTCATCCTTGAAACCAATTTATGTACACGATCCAAAGGAACGTCCGAATTATCCTATAGTCATTAATCTGTCTGACCTTGAAGATTAAGATAACCTAGTTGGAGGACATGTTGATCCACCGGTTTTTCACCCTTACTTCTACATGGATGACTGTGGAGGAAGTGAAGCTGAAATTGAAGGTGGAAATGGAGATGGCTTTGGAGGAAGTGGATCGGATTAAGCTACTTTTGGTGATTCTGTTCTGGTCTTTTTGTTTTCTGAACCTTGGATGTGAAGAATCGGATTATCTTTTGGCTTTGTAATTTTTTTTTTTTAGGTGAAAATCTTTTTGTAGTTGGCTGATCTAAGAAGCAACATATTTGGAGAAAAGATTATGAATTGGTATTTTCCTTTATTTGGTCTTCAATGGTTGATCAATCTGGAATTTTTTTAACCAATTATTTGGTTAAGGAAGCACTTGGTTCGTGTGATATGGGATGGGATAATGAATTTTCAATTGATTTGCTTTATAAAAATAGTGGAATGTTGTCATTGGTCCTTTTTATTCTTCTTCAGCTTCTAATATGAATCTAATGTCGATCATTGTTGCTTGTGAAAAGATAGAGCTCGAGACAACGGCTCATGTTATTGGGATTGATAGGGGACAAAAAAACTATGAAGATCTCAATCTTCAGTAAAGCTAGTGATGCAGTTAGTGTATTGGTGGATTCCATCCACAAAGAAGTTAAAGTGCTGCTATAGCATCGGGCTGAGTCCATGCGTTGTGAACTCAGTCCATGCGTTGTGAACTCTGTTCTGAACTCAGTTGTGAACTCAATCTTTACTCTCTGTTGACTTTTCTCTTATGTGATATATCTCTTGAATTCTGTTGTTCGCAACTATGTTGTTCACAACTATTCTATTAGTTGGCTTTTAATCAATTTGACCGCTTCCCAATGTTCCCCTTTACATTAAATTCGCTTCCCAATATTCCCCTTTACATTAAATTCTCCACCCAATAGAATGTTGGTTGACTTGATATCCCTATGGTAGATGGGACTATGTGTTGAGGAGCAAAGATAAGTCGAGGCCTTTGCTATTTGTAGAGCAATCTGTAATCTTCTTTTCCAGTCCATAAATGTGCCATCCTTACCCTATGGGTTGGCGCTTAAAGGATATGGGACTTCCATGGAGCCACAATTTGGGCAAGTCCAAGAGAAATCAGAAGTTACAAAGTGTTCCAATTAATAATTAGATGACATTCCATCTATCAATCATCATGAATCCAATCCGAGTTAGCATATTATATGATAAATAAAACAAAGGAGGGTTGTGTCAAAGAGCAATCAATAAGAATATGTGTTTCTCCAAGAAGCAGTAGAAATCCAATTGGGTATTCAATATGCGGGGGTGGGGCTTGTCATTAGGGCATAATTGAGGGGAGGGAGTAGTAATTTACTCCCAAAAAAAAAAATTACCATGTCAATTACCCAAAAAAAATTTACAGCAATTCCAATTGCCAACTTAAAAAAAATAAGTTTAACATCTCATGTGTTTAACTTAATACAGCACTTAGAGAGCATAATGTGTTTCTCCATGAACCCTTGCTTCCGACCTTCGTGCCATGAACCGGCAGAAATCCAACTGGGTATTCAATATGCGGGGGTGGGGCTTGTCATTAGGGCTAAATTGAGGGGAGGGGGGAGTAATTTACTCAAAAAAAATTACCATTTCAATTACAAAAAAAATAAAAAAAAATACAGCAATTCCAATTGCCAATAATAAAGTTTAATCTCATGAGTTTAACTTGAAAAAAAAAAATACAGCAACTAGAGAGCATAATGTGTTTCTTCATGAACCCTTGGTTTCGACCTTCATGCCATGAATCCTCATAACAGCAGCCATTGGCAAAGTGATACCCCAAACCCATAGATCTTCTATCCGAAATACTCTCCAGCATATGTTTCTCCATTCCTGAGTAACCAAATACTTAAACAACAGATTGCTTTTAATTAAACTTACAAACAGATAAAGATTCATATGATCGCAACAATAAGATCGTCTCCTCTGTCCTCACTGTTTTATCAATCCAAATTCAGTGTGAAGGTCAATAGACTACTCAATCTTCAATTTTCTAAACTGTAATCAGTCAATAGCTGTAATCAGTCAATAACAAACCAGAAAAAATATAATAAAATAACCCAAATGCAGGGCAGAACCCACCTAATAACCGGAAAAATACAGCAACTAGAGAGTATAATGTCATTAGAGCATAATCGAGGGGAGGGGGGGAGTAATTTACTCAAAAAAAAAGATATATATATATTACCATGGCAATTACAAAAAAAAAAAAATTGCAGCAATTCCAATTTCCATTAATAAAGTTTAACATCTCATGAGTTTAACTTAAAAAAAAATACAGCAACTAGAGAGCATAATGTGTTTCTTCTTGAACTCTTGGTTCAGACCTTCATATCATGAATCATCATAACCGCAGCCATTGGCAAAGTGATACCCCAAACCCATAGATCTTATATCCGAAATACTGTCTAGCATATTCATGAGTAACCAAATACTTAAACAACAGATTGTTTTTAATTAAACTTACAAACAGATAAAGATTCATACGATCGCAACAATAAGATTGTCTCCTCTTTCCTCACTGTTTTATCAATCCAAATTCAGTGTGAAGGTCAATAGACTACTCAATCTTCAATTTTCTAAACTGTAATCAGTCAATAACAAACCAGAAAAAATATAATAAAATAACCCAAATGCAGGACAGAACCCACCTAATAACAAGAAAAATTGTACAATATGATAAAAATTCCACACCAACACAAGTATAGAAGCATTCAAGCCACCAAGAATACAAATTCTCTATTCCTACATGGGTTGCATAATAGGAACAATAATAAGTATACACTCAAGGGATTGTAGCTATGAAATGGGATGGACAACAGCGTATACAAGCCTACATGAGTTAATGAAACAAAAAATTTTATTGTAGCAGTGAACAATATAGGTCTAAGCAACGTGCTTCAATTCAACAAACACATGGTTTATGTTGTACCATTCTTAGGCAAACATTCTAATAAGGAATCAGTCATAAATATGTATAAGAATGTTGAACAAACAGAGAAGAAAAGAGGTGGGTTCATGAAATCGGGTGGGGAAGAAGTAAAAAGACAGAAGTAGACTGACAGTGCAACCGGGGGGAGAGGGGTTGGGAGGAGGAAGTAGTGGGAAGAAGAAGTGACAACATACATGAGATCAAACATTCCAGATCAGAAATCTCTCTCTAATAGCTACTCTTCATTGTACGAGCCATTAAATTCATTTGTCAACGCTGATACTACCTGAACAAACATAAGGCATTGTCCCACATCATTAGCATTGCACTAAAAAGTACTGACACAAAACCAAGTTTCTTAGAAACAAACCTTCTTACAAGTGGACTTGTTATGCCCTAACTCCTTACAGTTGCCACATCTATTCTTCCTTCTACTTGTCATCTCCATTGGATGTTTACTACAACTTTCATTAGGCCGACCCTTTGTCACCACATCCATAGGAATATGGAGATTACAACAGAGGTCAGGTGTAGCATTGGCAGACGGTTATAGGTCAACACCCAAAGTTTGTGAGTTGGATTCACCCATTGCTTGTAAGATTTTTTGATTCACAATCCCCAACGCAACCGTATCAGAATCACATGCCTCTTGTGAACCACTGATTGTGGGTATCAAACGTCTAACAGCATGTTGGAAAGCCCACATACTTGTTACTGATCCAAAAGCTCCATCCCTTAATTCTTTGTCACTCGTCAAATAATGCCTTGCATCTATGGTCTACCGTTTTAGGAGATATTGGGAAGGTATTTCCTTGAGGTCCATCTTATGGAAGACTCGCAGGATGTGTTTGCATAACAAACCCATAAACTCAAACAATTTACAGCTACAAGTGACAACACCGACATCAAGGTCGTACCAAACTTCACACTTATACTCATCGGGAACATCAAAGGGACCCACCAAATATTTTTTCTTTTGACCGTGTACTTCCACTAACGTGGCTGTCAATACTAGTGCTGCAGCCCATTGTTTCTTAAAGATTTCAAAAATCTTCCTTGTATACACTTTAGATGCATGCTCCTCCAAAGGATTGCCAACTAACAATGGACGGTTTGTGTTTATACAAGCAAAATTACTACTAGCTTCCCTCTCCCAACGTCTCTCTACAGCCCTTTCGTATTGTCGTGCAAACTTGTACAATGGGATTGAGTGCTTAAAGTAACCGCGAAAGTAATAGTTCATCCCCTCGCTTCTTTGTGTAGGTGGCATGCCGACAAAGAAAGTACCTCTTAGATATAGTGGTACCCAATGCACCCGTTGCTCGTACATTTTCTTTAACCATGCATGTTCAACCGGATTATAATTTACTAGTAACTCTTGCCAAGGTGTCTCAAATTCAATCTCCGTCTTACTACCATATATACACCTCCCAGAATCCTATTTGAATGACTGACTCATCCCATCCAAATGGCTCAAGTATTCCATGCAATGTTTTTGCACATGCCAAGAGCAATACCTTTGCTGTGCGCTAGGAAACACAGGTGGGATGGCCCTCAACAATGATGGACATTGGTCTATAATAAATGCAACTGGTGGTCGATCCCCCATTGCTTTCAACCACGTAGAGAACAACCAAATAAACAACTCAATTATCTCGTCAGCTATCAACCCACATCCAAACAAAATACTTTGACCATGATGATTTACTCCGGTAAAGGGACCAAACGGGAAGTGGTATCGATTCTTCTTTTATGTACCATCAAATACCACTACAACCCCAAATACATGATATGCAACTCTCGCCAGCCCATCAACCCAAAAGATAACACTACCATCATCTATTATGGCCATTTTGCAAAAGAATTGAGGATCACACAGTGTGGAAGGGTGCAAATATTCCATTAAGTTTTTTAAGTCCATTCCAAGAAACTTCTGATTTTGCCTCTTCATAAAACTCTTAAATGCCAACTCTGGCAAACCCACCTAGGAGGCCCCACCAGACATAGACTTCACAACCTCATAAATAGTTGCCAGTCCAATACCACAATCATCTAGAGTGGTTGCAATCTGTACAACCAAGTCTGAGAGCCATTAATGTGATCGAAGCCCATAAATTTCAGCGGGTGCCACGAGGCTATGGTTGTGGCATGAAATAAATTGGTCAACAACCAAGCCCCCTTCAACTGATTTTACCCGCATACGAGTAGGACAACCAACTCTACTATCAGCTTGACGAGTAACATCTTTTCCTTCTTGTCTTCTATCTTTGTAATCCTTAAAACCTTCCCTACTACAAACATACATGCGAGACAAGACATCCCCCTCCTCGTCCATTCCTTCTTTCCTTTTCCTTGGCCTCTCCACTTTAGATTTCCGAATACTAAATCCCATCTTTCGAGCATAATTGTTATAAAATTCCTATGCATCATTTGCATTGGCAAAATACTTCCCAATACATAGTTCCTAATTATGCTCAACAGGATTGTTAATGTGTTCCGTTGGATCATCAACAAACAAATTTTCACCCCCATCACCATTCTCACTTGGTTCATCCACAAATACATGATCTGCTATATCTCCATTGGTTATATCACTTCCATCATCAACTATCATGTCCTTGCTATTTAATTTCTTTTCAATATCTTCCACATCTAATCGAAGAGCTTCCTCCATATCAGTGGGACCTTCATTAGCATACGCATCCTCTACAAAATGAAACACACAGCTAAATACAATATTAATTTCTATTCATTGTCATATCAATAGCATTTCAAGGTAAAACTTACCTAAGTCCCTATATGGTATAATAACCTCTGCCATAGATCCATCGACAATAGTATACGATAATCCATCGTCATGTTCCATTTTTTTATTCCCTCTAAAACTCTGCAAGTATATAAGCATAACATAAGTTTTTAGGATAATTGATAAAGTAGTCAAAATGTGCAAGAATAGCCACTCCCATTTCCTTGTAATTTGGTGATGCAATGTGACGGAGCGATGGAAGAAAGCAATCCAAATCAACACATGAAAATTATGTATGCCTAAGCATATATATTGCTTTATACCATTTATTCCAAATCAACAGAAGAGAATTATGGTGCCTAGATCCAATGGTCCAAAATAAACCCCCAAAAGGTTTTTTGGTCTTTAACACCCCCTGCTGCCCAATACCTGAGCATACACACCCCCCTTGCTGCCCAATACCTGAGCACCCCCCCTTGCTGTCCAATGGTCCAAAATAAACCCCCAAAAGATTCTTAAATAAACACCCCCCCGCTGCCCAATACCTGAGCATACACCCCCCTTGCTGCCCTACAACTGAGCACCCCCCCTTGTTGCCCATCAATTATTGATTTCTTTTGATGGTCTCTTGTCTTTCCTTTATTGGTTTTATTAATGGTTCGATCTTAGTTTTTCATATGTATAAAAAAGGGAAAAAGAATGCTACCAGACTGTGTTCACTGTGCCCAGACATAGGGAGGGCACAATGACCACTCTGACCCCCTATTGGATGTCCAGAGATGCGTAAGGAAAAGAGTGTGTATCCCTTTTTCTATTCTTAATGAAAACTGCCCTCATCTATGTGGATATAGGCATCTTATCGAATCACGTAAATCCTTACATTGTGTGATTATTTCAACTTTCTACTTATTGTGTTTTTTGAATTATCAGTTTCTACAAAATCCACATACTCAAATCCATCTAAATTCAGTGTGAAGGTCAATAGACTACTCAATCTTCAATTTTCTAAACTGTAATCAATCAATAACAAACCATAAAAAATATGATAAAATAACCCAAATGCAGGACAGAACCCACCAACTACTAGGAAAAATATAGCAACCAGAGAGCCAAATGTCATTAGGGCAGAATCGACGGGAGGGGGGAGTAATTTACTCAAAAAAAAAATACCATTTCAATTACAAAAAAAAAAAAAAAAAATGCAGCGATTCCAATTGCCAATAATAAAGTTTAACTTGAAAAAAAAAATACAGCAACTAGAGAGCATAGTGTGTTTCTTCATGAACCCTTGGTTCAGACCTTCATACCATGAATCTTCATAACGGTAGCCATTGGCAAAGTGATACCCCAAACCCATAGATCTTGTATCCGAAATACTCTCTACCATATGTATCTCCATTCATGAGTAACCAAATTCTTAAACAACAGTGAGTAACCAAATTCTTAAACAACAGTGCTTTTGATTAAACTTACAAACAGATAAAGAATCATATGATCGCAACAATAAGATTGTCTCCTCTTTCCTCACTGTTTTATCAATCCAATTCAGTGTGAAGGTCAATGGACTACTCAATCTTCAATTTTCTAAACTGTAATCAGTCAACAACAAACCAGCAAAAATATAATAAAATAACCCAAATACAGGACAGAACCCATCTAATAACAAGAATGATATATAGCTTTGCAGCAACTAACAATTAATGGAGTCCACTATTTTGATCCATTTTGCCAAACAAATATTTACCAACAAAAGTCACGGATATCACAACCAAAGAATAATGGAGCTCAAATGATCTCAGATGTGCCCAAAAAATAAAAATCAGAAAGGGGAGTAATCACACAAGAAAAGAGAGACCAATTATTCAGTGGAAGTTGGCTCTACAGCCATTAAACGGAGAATCCATGGAAGATTCTTAAATAAACACCCCCTGCTGCCCAATACTTGAGCATACACCCCCCCTTGTTGCCCAATACCTGAGCACACCCCCTTGCTGCCCAATGGCCCAAAATAAACCCCCAAAAGATTCTTAAATAAACACCCCCTGCTGCCCAATACCTGAGCATACACCCCTCCCTTGCGGCCCAATGGTCCAAAATAAACCCCCAAAAGATTCTTAAATAAACACCCGTTGCTGCCCAATACTTGAGCATACACACCCCCCTTGCTGCCCATCTATTATCGATTTCTTTTGATGGTCTCTTATCTTTCCTTTATTGGTTTTATTAATGGTTCGATCTTAGTTTTTCATATGTATAAAAAAGGGAAAAAGAATGCTGCCAGACTGTGTTCACTGTGCCCAGACATAGGGAGGGCAAAATGACCACTCTGGCCCTCTATTGGATGTCTGGAGATGCGTGAGGAAAAGAGTGTGTAACCTTTTTTCTATTCTTAATGAAAACTGCCCTCATCTATGTGGATATAGGCATCTTATCGAATCACGTAAATCCTTACATGAGTAAATTACAACCACGTAGAGAATAACCAAATAAACGACTCAATTGTCTCATCAGCTATCAACCCACATCCAAACAAAATACTTTGACCATGATGATTTACTCTGGTAAAGGGACCAAACGGGAAGTGATATCGATTCTTCTTGTATGTTGTATCAAATACCACTACATCCCCAAATACATGATATGCAGCTCTCGCCGGCCCATCAACCCAAAAGATACCCCGTACACCTGAGTACAATACCTTGAATTCTATTGTTCCCAACTATTCTATTAGTTGGCTCTTAATCAATTTGATCGCTTCCCAATATTCCCCTTTACATTAAATTCTCCACCCAATAGAATGTTGGTTGACTTGATATCCCTATGGTAGATGGGACTGTGTATTGAGAAGTAAAGATAAGTTAAGGCCTTTGCTGTTTGTAGAGCTATATGTAATCTTCTTTTCCAGTCCATAAATGTGTCATCCTTACCCTATGGGTTGGTGCTTAAAGGATATGGGACTTCCATGGAGCCACAATTTGGGCAAGTCCAAGAGAAATTAGAAGTTACAAAGTGTTCCAATTAATAATTAAATGACATTCCATCTATCAATCATCATGAATCCAATCAGAGTTAGCATATTATCTAATAAAACAGAGGAGGGCCGTGGCAAAGAGCAATCAATAAGAAAATGTGTTTCTCCATGAACCAGCAGAAATCCAACTGGGTATTCAATATGCCGGGGTGGGGCTTGTCATTAGGGCGTAATCGAGGGGAGGGGGGAGTAATTTACTCAAAAAAAAAAAAAATTTGCCATGTCAATTACCAAAATTTTTTTACATCAATTCCAATTGCCAACTTTAAAAAAAAGTTTAACATCTCATGAGTTTAACTTTAAAAAAAAAAAAATACAGCACTTAGAGAGCTTAATGTGTTTCTCCATGAACCCATTTGAAACATGGAGTTACCAGTTCGTGGAAGTCAGTATTCACAATTACAAATTACAACCTAGCTTCAAATTGCCACTGTTAAAGAGTATTTAGTAATTAGTACAACTTGTTCCTATAACGTCCCAAATTATTAAAAACTATCTTCTTTTCTAAATCTCTGAACGCACCAGAAACTAGAGATTTACTTCGTGATTGAAATTTTGGCGAATAGACAACTTTCAGAAGTGCCAATTACATCACAATCATATAATTAAATACCAACCAATAACCAATTACTCACCCTAATAACATGAATCGATTCAGGCCTAGCAACACTAAAAGAAAGCATTGCACCAAATCTTCCTCGCTCAAAACCCCACCAAAAAAAACACTAAATCGGGGGGAGGTAGAGTCTAATAACAAAAATAATGGAGGATACTTGAAAGGATAACAATGGAGAGTAAAAGAAATAAATCGAACGAACCTTTACAGTTCTCTGCTAAGGGAGGTTGAATCTCTTGAGTCTTAAAGCAATAAGATCTCTGTTGATTTCCAATCTCAAATCTTCTTAACGACTTGCTTTACGCTTCTTCCTCTGTGGAGAGTTCTCTCTTAAGCGGAGAGAAACTGGGTAAAAGCAAGCCCTAACCTTCAATCCGAGATACACTCTTCAGAACAAAAGTGAGAACGAGTCTAATAACAAAAATAATGGAGGATACTGGAAAGGGCAACAATGGAGAGTAAAAGAAATAAATCGAACGAACCTCTACAGTTCTCTGCTAAGGGAGGTTGAAACTCTTGAGTCTTAAAGCATTAAGATCTCTGTTGATTTCCAATCTCAAATCTTCTTAGCGACCTGCTTTACGCTTCTTCCTCTGTGTGGAATTCTCTCTTAAGTGTGAGAGAAACAGGGTAAAAGCAAGCCTGAGCCTTCAATCTGAGATACACTCTTCTGAACAAAAGTGAGAATGAAGCATTCGACAAGAGAGAGAAGGAGAGAGAGGAAGTGTATTTGGCATCATATTTCTTTCTTTTTTTTTATTTTTTCGGTAATAGGTATCGTATTTGATTCAAAACTGTATAATATTTCGGAATTCAATTAACGAACAAGATCTATCGATACCAATTCCATGCATCAGATTACTCCCGACTGTAGATTCCCTTACCTGCACCGCTGACCAAGAAACCTTTTGCCATATCTATAGAAGTATATATTGTATATATAAAAATATATATATATGCTTATAAACAATACAGGGTCGGGTCGGGCTCAACCTGAGGTCTAAACCCGATCCCGACCCGACCCTGCCAGTGTCAAGCAATTTCTAAACCCTAACCCGCCCTTAACTCAGGCTGAAAAATCAGGATCGGGCCCGGGCCGGGCTCAGGGCGGGTTCGGGCCAAACGGGCTTTTTTGACACCCCTAATCTTGTTTGGGTTCCAATGAGCTAGCAATGGTTAATCCTAGCCAGACTATAGATCCTCTCGTAAAGGACCAGGTTGGTAATTAAGTTATATGGCCCCCTTAATGATAATATGATCAGGGCATTGGATCCATCTATGTTATAGGTTTGTAATAAAATTATGGGAAGCAATTTTCTGTTTGGAAAGCTTTTTCCCCTAAACAAAAAATACTAAAACCTTAATTAGAAGGGTTAATCTAATGTCATTGTGACAAGACAAGTGTTAACTATTCATAAGTTGCCACTTAGTGTTATATGGGTTGATCATTGTGATAGAGGATCTTAGATGGATTTAATTTACTGTTGGATAGGAATTTTCATGC
This sequence comes from Telopea speciosissima, assembly GCF_018873765.1. Lineage (NCBI taxonomy): Eukaryota > Viridiplantae > Streptophyta > Magnoliopsida > Proteales > Proteaceae > Telopea > Telopea speciosissima. The sequence continues at coordinate 13,741,692 of NC_057926.1, forward strand.
CACCAGTGTGGGGAGATCTCCTATGTTATATCGGAAGTAATATCATCCACATGAAGCCCACATAGTCAAGGGAGAAGAGAGAAATAATAAATTTTTTTTTTTTGGGTAGAAAGAGGGCTATTCATTCATGCGCGCCCAAAGCCAAAAAAACACGAAACATTAACTGGATAGATAGCATGGTAAGCACAAGGACCCCATACACAGTACCCAGGACCAAGGAGTGGAAAACGACATGATCACACATGCTATTGATCAGGTCATCCAGACTAGGGGATGGGTAACAACCACTTCCCTAGGTAATTTGCTATTAACATAGCATACATAATCCCCATCTTTTATGATGCATGCCTGACAAAAAACTGGAATCTTGGTTACCCATGGCAGACAGACAGCTGACACAAAGGTAGGACGCCAGTCACAGGTAACATGCCGCAAGTTCATGATGGGCCTTGCAGCGGTTCTAGGGCAAAAATCTTCACCTTCGTCAGCGACGGCGACGGCAGCGCCATAGACGGTAGAACCTGCATCATCACAATCACCTATAAACACAGAAAGAAAGAGAAAAGCAAATCCTCCCTTAACTGGGAACCCCTCGATGCAGTCCACAAAGAAACCCAGAACTGAAATGGTCATATGGATCACAAAGATGGGGATTGATTGCCGAAAAAGGCAAAAAACCCCAATCAACCAAATAGCGAGGAGTTTCAGGGAAGAGGAAGGGGTAAGGGAGGTGTCATCCATGGAGGGAGCGCGGCAGAAAGACTCATAATGCCCCACAGACTCAGACCAATCAGCCAAAATGCTAACCCCCATTCCAATTAGGTCCGGCTTCAATATCTGAGACGTCACCACGTTTGGCTCTCTGGAACTGAGAGCGGCATCTGTAAGTGAATGACGCACGTTCGACACTGCCCCTTCAAAGCCCAGCAGGGCCATCGGGTTGGGATCGACGAAAATCCAGAGCATATCCACGATGGAGCCCTTGGAGGCCATGGCCCCCGTTGAGGCCAGCTCATCCCTGACCATGAACACAGCCACATGGGACTGGTTCAGCCCCATCATCATCACCGTCTCCTCCTTTTTGCGCAGGTCAAAAACCCAACTAGAGACAATGAAGCACTCCTTGTGGGTGTCCATGGCAATGCGGTCGACGGTCCAAAGAATGCAAGTGGTGTTGCCGAAGGTGTTGATACGATTGAGCGTTGCTTCGTTCCAGACGAACGAGATGAGAAGCCTCATCACCGACATCAACACCTCCTTATCTCGCAGTTCATGTGTCCACCCAAAACCCCCGGCAGAGATGAAAATGAAGACCCCGCCGCCGCCCCAGTGGAAGTCGTAGAGCACCTTGAAAGCAGTGAGCAGGGAGACCACGGCCTTGCGCTTGAAGATCCAGAGAAAATAGAAGCTAACGCTACCGGGAGGAGGAGAGCTTGTATTGTCTATGCCCTTGGGCTCTGCATCATTCCAGACGAACCAGATGCAGAGGGAGGTCCCAGCGTTGGTCGACAGGGCAATCTTCTGGCATTCCTTGTCCAGATTGAAGAGATTTGTTGTCGAAGGGTATTGGTGCTCGAGAAACAGGTTGAGTTTGGGCTTGAGCTCGCCGTTGGAGTCGTCGTCGGCATCGTCGTCGGCTTCACCGCCTTCGTCGCTTGGGGATCCGATGAGCATAGTTTAAACGAAACACGCACTAAGGTGGAGAGTTAAACAAGCACAAGGCGGAGAAACGAAACACGCACTGCAGCGGAGATAAACGTGAGGGTTTCGGTCATCGTTCATTCGCCGGCGTGAAATGAGAGAAATAATAAATTAAATCCATGTGAAAGGAGGTACGGACCATTGACTCTGTGAGAAGCTCTTTTTTTCACTAAAAAATCAAATAAAATATATATTAAAAAAAAAAAAAAGAAAAGGGTACAGGATTAATGTTTGGGTATAACTAGATGAATCCAGAAACAAAGACCAAAAACAAAGACTTAGGAGAATCCCACCTTCAGCATTGCCATCAGTAAGAAAACCCCAAAATCCATAAATTAGAACTGAAACAGAAGTCTAGGCATGCGAAAGGCATCTCTATGCACCTCGTCCTTGATGTAAGCACGGAGATCAAATTGTGTACAAGAAAACCCAATTTTAGCAGCATCCTTAGCAAGGTAGCCGACAATAGGATTTGCCTCTTTTACTCAATCTTCCATGTAATATAGGACAAATAGGATCTCAAGAAGTACTAGTGTTGCTTCAAGGACCAATGAAATTGAGCCTACTAGGATAGATACCACCACCGAAGCAGAGTTACATTCAATCCCAAGATTTTGAGCATTCAATTCCATGGGTTTGAGTAATTAAACCACAAATAATGGATGCGACCTTAGGATCAAATTGCGTGTATTTCCTAAAAAGAAATAAATTTTTGGAAGGATTAATCGGTCTCTAATGTCTTCTATCTTAGAAGCAAAGGAAGTGATTAACAATTTTAACAACTGAAACTGATTGCAGTTAGACATTTTCTCAATCGATCTCTAAGCTGGGATTAAATCCGTAAACTCGTGATCATGGTGGAGGGCTTCAGTCAAATTAGCTACATGCCTTAATGGTTAAATAATTCAATAAATATTCCATTTTCATAAAGGATCGAGTTTTCCTTCAGCTACGGTGAATGAGAACCGATTTACCATGATGGCTTCACATATACATTAGGGTATCGAAAGGGTATTTTGAGGAACATACTAAAACTCAATAAAGGTTTGTGAACCTTAGAATGATGGTTGAACCATCACCGCGTGGTGAAGGAAAACTTGGTCCTTTTATAAGTGTCTAATTTAACAGTATATATTAGCAGCTAATAAAATAGAAGTTGCTACCATTAACAATGACTAAGGAAGCTATGTGAATTGATCTCATAGTTTATCTTCAATCAAAAGAATGAAATCTAAGAGTGCTCTGTAACCGTTTTGTGCAGTGAATCGGGTGTGTATGCTCGCCTGAGTTCCAGCGCCGGTGACTCAAGGAGTCCCTCCTTCCATTACAGGGGTTGGTAATGGATTCAATGGTGGTGCTCAAAGACCGTGGGTTAATCTGTTTAGGGGAGGAAATGTTAGAGAAGGTTCAGGTGACATCCCCTACCTTGAACCTTCGGTTATTAATGGAAGGAAAGTCGTGCAGTGCCTTACCGAAGAATTGGACGAGGAGAAGGATAGATGGTCTGCAGCCCTGATTGGGTATGTTTTTGGTCCTCGACCAACTTACACTTCAATGCAGCAATTTGGTAAAGATAAATGGGGGCGTGTTGGAGGAGTGGAGGTTTATGGGTTGGAGAGGGGAATTTTTTTCTTCGACTTTCAGGGAAGCGATTTGAGCAGGCAGATATTGGATGAAGGTCCTTGGAACCTTGGCTCTCGTCCGTTAATATTGCGGCCATGGTCTCTGGACGTCTCCCTATCGAAGAAGGAGGAGACTGAATTACCGCTGTGGGTAAGGTTTTATGGATTGAGTTTGCATTATTGGGGGGAGAAATCATTGGGTTGAATTGCCAGTGTTCTTGGCCGACCCATTTGTTCTGACAGGAGAACAGTGCAACGCGAGCGACTCTCGTTTGCGAGACTGTGTGTCTCCATAAAAGCCTCTGATGGGTTACCCAACACTATTTTTATTGCCCGAGGGGATGGTTCTTTGGTGGAGCAGTCCATTCACTATGATTGGACTCCTCCTCCTTGCACTGTGTGTCAAGTTTTTGGTCATGTTGAGAAGTATTGTCCGGTGGCTTCGATCAAGAATGCTCATGTACAGGCTGTTGCTGAGCCAGAGGCAATGCAGATAGAGGAGGGTTAGCAACGACCGAAGGGTAGACGAGGACGCAACAAGCGTCCATTGCCGCCAGAGAAGGAGCCTGCCGCCGGTGGTAGAGGAGTGCAGGTAGCTGAATCTGATAGTGCAAATTCGTTAGTTTTCAAACCAGCGAGTGAGATGCTTCCACGTGGTGAATCAGGTAAGGGGATTGCTGGATTGGATGAGAATAAGAAAACAATTGTGAAGAAAAAGGAAGAGATGGTGCGTGTGGCTTCTCAACCCCCTTCACGTGCGATGGTAGTGCAGCCTATGGGTGTCAATTCCAGGCCCGGCCCCGCCCGGCCCGGCCCGATTACTAAGCATGTCGGGCTTAAGCCCGACACGTTTAATAATTGGGCGATCCAGGTGTGGGGTCCTAGCCCGTCGGGCGCCCGATCGGAACGATCGATTCCAGGCCCGACCTAGACTGACCGGTTACAGCCCGACCCAGCCCGACCCTTTAACTTATAAACTTCCCCTCTTCCTTCCAAAATTCCTGTTTTTGTTTGTTTATTTGTTGGTCTTTGCCATTTATTGGTTAGATACACTAACGTAGGTGAAATGAGGCTTAATTTTTAGTTTTGAAATCTTACTTTCGGTGTTGTGTGGCAAATTTTTTTCCCTCTACTTTGTTAGATGTGCCTTCTATTCGGTGTTGAGCTGCTATTTTTTTTTCCCTCTACTTACTTTATTAGATGTGCTTCTATTCGGTGTTGTACTACTATTTTAGTTGGGATAAACTTTATTTGACTTTGAGTTGAGGTGTATCGTGACTGTCCAACGGTGTGATGGTTTGAACGTAAAATTCTGGTTGCATGTCAATTAGTAAACCCGCACCGTTTAGAGACCTTTTAGAGTTAAACGGTTCATTATCCCGTTTTGGGCCCGATTTAGACCCGTTTACCCTAAATAAGGCTGCCCTGATTAAAGACCAAATACCGATCGACCGAAATGAAACTGTACCATGTCCGCCCAAGACAAGCCCGAATGCCTAAATGATCGAACACAGTGCAGTTTATAAAATTGGTGAGGCCCAGCTAGGCCCGACCGAAACCGACCGAGCCCAACCGGTTGACACCCCTAGATACTACTGCAGCCTATTGATGAGCATGTTGTTTCAACAATTAAGAATCAGAGTGGTTCTGTGAAAATGAAGGGAAGTGCGAGTGGCTCGACAGCCGAGAACTGCAGTGCTAAGAATCCTTCGTCCACTACTCCTTCTTGGAGCCCTGTAGATCCTATTGGCAATCGGTTTTCGCCATTAGATGACTTGGAGACTTCTAATTCAGAAGTGGTGCAGGATGAATCTCTACTGTCTTGCACAGAGAGAGAGCGAAGTCCGGGTAGGGATGGCTCGGTGCAACACCCCATTTCTCCATCTTCTCAATGATGAAATTCGGCGCATGGAACATCAGGGGGTTGAATGACCCTGGCAAGCGCAGAATTGGGCGTGATCATTTGGGAAGGCCGATCTTTGCTATTGCTGGTGGAGCGAGTGAGGTGAAGGTAGTTCAGATGGAGTTGCAGGCCATTAAAACCGGTCTCTTGAAGGCCTGTAATCTCAAGCTTTCTCGGGTACAAGTGCGTTCAGACTCGATGCTGGCCATTAAGATGATTGTGGGTAGCTTTGCATTATCATGGGAAGTTCGATGGCTGGTTGAGGAAATCAGAGTTTTACGTGATACTTTTATTACTTGTTCGTTCGCTCATCAGGTTCGGGAGACAAATTCGTGTGCAGATTACTTAGCAGGCTTGGTCAACACTTGTGTTGAATTTTCATTTTCTATGGATTCTCTCCCTGTGGCTCTTTCTGATGTGATACAGAATGATGCTCGGGGAAAGAATTATCCCAGATTGTAATCAGTTTATTCTACTAATATAATATAAGCTCTTTTATAAAAAAAAGAATGAAATCTAGAACATCATCAGTTAATGCGAAAAGGACTTGATACCACCTATCTGTCTCAAATCTCAACCATTTAATTACATTTCTAGACCATCTGAGAATGAAATCTAGAACAGTAGAATTTTCCATCGAATACATCCTAGCTACATTAATTGTCGAAAACATACAAGTCAATGATATATATATATATTGATCACAACTCTAAAGTCTAGACATATCAACTTTAACTGGCTCCATTTCTTGGCCAAAAACAAGTATAATTGATTGCTCTAGAATGTTAAACAACAAGAAAATGCCTAATCTTCCCTAAGTGACCATTAGAGGAGAGGTCACTTAAGCTAAACCACCAAAAGTGGGTTTTATGAAAAATATATTTAATGGAGTGATAAGGTCACATTAATAAGTGTTGGCAAGTTGGTAAGAGATTAATAAATTAAACATGGACGTAATATATCGAGGATTAAAAACCCCAACCAATAAGATCGAGAAGGGCTAGGTAGGCAGGATTTGCATTCTCCCTTTCAAAAAATCCTCACGGTGCACTGCAATTTGGTTTTGAGAATTTGACACTTGTAAGATCGGTGCACGTACTGCAGGGGATTTCAAGAATTTTTCTCCTCTCAGGTTTCTTGCCCGGTCAGGTTCGTAGGTTCCTCTCATAGGGAGGGCAGAACTGATGACCTCACCGCACCCAGTCAGTGTGTTCGGACAGGGGATGAAGTCATCATTTTCGGCCCCCTATGAGAGGAACATACGAACCTGACCGGACAGGGAACTTGAGAGGCCAATACCAAGCCAACCTGAATCAACCAAGACTAATTAACCTTTCAAATGCCCATTATAAAATAAAATTAAGTCTTATCCACTAACATAAATTAAATAAGTCTTATCAAATAACGTACTTACCTGAATTGGATTTCATCCTAGCTGGCCGCCTGACCTATATGCCTCTCGCTGAAATTTCTCAACCACCATTTTTGTCTAAGGATGTAAATGGATAGGCAAAAGTTTGTATTCAATTTGTGTTCATATTTATGTTGGGATATCGGTTTTCAGAAACTAATTGAATGCAAATGTAGAGAGAGTGCTACATCGGATTCCATTTACATCTCTCAACCGCTAACAAAGAGAAAACATTTTTATTACACACTTGCATAAATAGACTGATTCCGAATTACCATAGGCTAGAGGCTTGGAGGAATCCACCACCTCGTGTCTTTATCTTTGTTAGTGGGATCATTGAGCTGGCAGTCCCATGGTGGGAGTTCAGGGGTGGCAATCAAGATATGGATATTTTAGTAAATTACCCATGGCAAAAAGGGTGGGCACGATGCCGAGTGCCCACCCTGTGTCTGTCTTTCTCCAATTCGCCATGGAAACGACCACCTTGCCCCTCCCATCTCGCCCCACCCAGCCCATTGGTTTAGGCTGCCTACATACCTAGAGCGGACAACATGCCCAACAACCTTTGCCCATTACCTATATAGTGGTTTCACTATAAAGTGTAGCAAGGATTGTTTCTCTACAATCAATCTAAGAGAAGTTTGATGACAAACAACTATTACCTTATTTTGAATTGATAGTGAAACAGGTCTCATTGTGCCATGGACATAGGCAATCTTACCGAACCACATGCATAAATCCTTGTGTGCATGCATGGTGTGATTGTTTGTTTGTGATTTCTATTCTTTTTTGCATCGTTTTAGATTCTCATTTTCTACATATTTGTCCCAACTTACCATCACTAATGCATAATAAATTGGTGTATATAAATAAATCATAAGATGATGTATTGTTCACAAATAGTTTACATATTTACTACAACCTCACCTAGTTAGAAGCCTAATTTCCAAGTAAATGGTCCTTAATATTTGGAGAAAAGTTCTCTTTGGGAGAATGTACTGTCTACGCCCAGACACAAAGGAATATGAAATAACTTTCCTACCTTCATGAAAGACGGAAAATCCACCCTCATGCAGGGGCGACCCCTCCCCTCCCCTCCCCAAACAAAGAATTCCGACCCTTATTATATCTCATTCTAGAAAGGAAGGAGGAGGATAGAATGATGTGGAATCTGTTTTATGTGTGAGGGTGAGTCAAGATTCCGGTGGTAAATGGGAGCAACCGGTCCTTCTTAGAAAGACAGGAGCAGGAGAAGCCTTTTAAGTCTTTGACCTACTTTGGCTTCTATTGTATTTTCTTAGTTAAAACAAAGACAAAGCTGAAAAAATGTCCATTCGTGGGTATTGTGAATCTCTTTTGTTCCATTCTAGAAAAAGATAATTGATCTCCCCGTAGGTTCCCTCATAGGGGACCAGGAATGACGACCTCACCCCCTGCCCTAACACATTATCCGGGTGGGGTGAGGTCGTCATTTCCGCCCTCCCTATGAGAGGAACCTATGAACCTGACAGGGCAAGAAACCTAAGAGGAGAAAAATTCGAGGGTTTTGCTTTTTGCACATTCCACGTATACACGGTTATGAAAAGCTAATAAATTTTTTACTTACTCCCTAAGAATCAAATGCTTAGATAGAAATCAATTCCTTATAATGTGGGTGGGGTCTTCTTCCTTATTTGTTAAGAAAATTTGGGAATTCATTGGATATTCTTTAAAGTTTAAAGTATATAGTAAATGGAAATGAATTCCTTGTTATGTGGTGGGGTTTTCTTCCTTATTTGAAAATGATTTTTGGAATTTTATGAGGCCACCACATTTATGATTCCTTCGAGTGTCGTAACCTGCAAAAGGACCAAAGAGTGACAACGAAGAACCGGTGTGGTTCCGACCTAGGACTCTCCGTTGCCAAAGTCAGATCTCTCTGCGCAAACAGATGAGTGAATGAAAGTCAAGATGGATGATGAGATAGTATACCTTCCCTTTTATAGCAGCGGGTGGCGATGTGGAGAGTCCCAGTTGATGTGAGATGTCTTTGATAGCTGATAGAGTCCCTGAATAGCAGGGTTTGCTCTTGGTAGGTCATCTTCCAGATAGATGTTGTATCCTGATGGACTTGGTGTCTTGGATGGATAGACTGTGGATAGGTTCTAGGTGTTTGAGTCCATTATGGGTACGTTGACTGATAGGCGGTGGCCTAGAGTCCTAGAGGTAGTGCATGTCTTGCAGTTGGAGGCGGAGGTGCTCTGATCTTGTCCGCGGTGCTCCAGCACACGTCTGTCCACGTGCACAGGGGTCCGCACCAAAGGGGGGAGCTCGCCCAGGGGGGAGTTCGCTCAAGGGGGAGCTCTCCCAAATGGGGGAGCTCGCCCAAGGGGCAGCTCACCCAAATGGGAGAGCTCGCCCAAGGGGAGCTCATCCAAATGGGGGAGCTCACCCAAATGGGGAGCTTGCCCAAGGGGGAGCTCATCCAAATGGGAGAGCTCGCCCAAGGGGGAGCGCCCAAGAGGGTGTTCACCCTGCCATGTCTAGCCTCGCCACATGGCGGTCTTTGATTGGGTAGCTTGATTTGGGGTTCATCATTTGCCCCCAACTCTCTTGGAGTGGAACGCTCAAGAGAGTACTTCCTAAGCTTGTGCGCCCCTCATGGGGTTCCCAATGAATATTCTTCTCTTCAGGGTCCCGCTTGTAAATTATTTGATGAGGGAGAGGTTGAGGGTTCAATCCTCTCCTCGTTCACTTTTTTTTTCTTGTAGATATATACTCTTGCCTTCTTCTTTCTTTTCACTTTTTCTCTTCTCTTGCTTTTCTCTTCTTCTCTCTCTTGCTTTTTCACTTTTTGCTTTGAGCCTTGGTGGTTGTCGAACCTTGGTGGCTTCGAGCCTTGGTGGTCTATGGACCTTAGTGGCATTACGCTTGATGGTCTACGGACCTTGGTGGCCTTGCACCTTGGTGGTCTACGGACCTTGGTGGCATTGTGCCTTGGTGGTCTATGGACCTCGGTGGCCAACGGGCCTTGGTGGTCTATGGACCTTAGTGGCATTGCGCTTGATGGTCTACAGACCTTGGTGGCATTGCACCTTGGTGGTCTACGGACCTCGGTGGCCAACGGGCCTTGGTGGCATTACGCCTTGGTGGTCTATGGACCTCGGTGGCCAATGGGCCTTGGTGGTATTACGCTTTGGTGGTCTACAGACCTTGGTGGCATTGTGCCTTGGTGGTCTACGGACCTCAGTGGCCAACGGGCCTTGGTGGCATTATGCCTTAGTGGTCCATGGACCTTGGTGGCCAACGGGCCTTGGTGGCATTGTGCATTGGTGGTCTACGGACCTTGGTGGCCAACGGGCCTTGGCGGCATTCCTCCTTTGTGGTCTACGGACCTTGGTGGCATTGTGCCTTGGTGGTCTACGGACCTCGGTGGCCAACGGGCTTTGGTGGCATTACGCCTTTGTGGTCTACGGACCTTGATGGCATTGTGCCTTGGTGGTCTATGGACCTTGGTGGCATTGCGTCTTGGTGGTCTACGGACCTTGGTGGCATTGTGCCTTTGTATTCGAACCATCTCCCACTCCACGAACTTCTCAGACTCTGCCTCTAAACCTCGAACTCGTGACAAGTATGATGTATCGTACTTTTTTTTTTTTTTACTCGAATTGGTCTTTGGCCACAGACACATCTTCGTTCGAACCCTCGACCTCGAACCTTCGCGAACTTTGACCTTGGACCTCGATCCTCAATCCTCGAACCTCGAACCTTATCCTTGCCCATGGCCCGTTGCCTACGACCCTTGGTCGTGGCCCCCTTTCTTTTTGGTTGATATTGACTCGAATTGGTCTTTGGCCATAGACACTTCTTCGCTCGAACCTCGACCTCAAACCTTCACGGACTTCGACCTTGGATCTCAGACCTTGAACCTCGTCCTCGGACCTCGAACCTTCGTGAACTTTGACCTTGGACCTCAAACCTCATCCATGTCTATAGGCTTCGATCTGCGCCTGTCGAGCCATGCCAGCAGGCCTCGCTCTATGCTTGATTGGCACCCATGCTAGATCTGCGTCTGGCGACGCCCGTTCGATCTGTGCCTAGTGATGCTCGTTCGATGCGTGCCCATCGATCAAACGCCCTCTTTTTTTGTTTTCTCTTACTTTTTCTTCTTTCATCTACTTTTCTTCTTTCTCTCTCCTACTTTTTCTCTCTTCTATCTTTCTTCCTCTCTCTCTTCTTCTCCCTTTGATGTGATACCCAATGATGGCTTTCCCTTTCTTTCTTTCTTTCTTTTTTCTCAATCTCTCATCTCTCCTTTCTCTTCCCAAGGGTCGGCGCCCATTTGGGCGTGGACCTTGGTTCCTCTATTTTTTTTTTTCAATCTCTCATCTCTCCTTTCTCTTTCCAAGGGTCGGCGCCCATTTGGGCATGGACCTTGGTTCTTCTTTTTTTTTTATTATTTATTAGAGTCGACGCCCATTGATGGGTCCCCCATTCGATCCACGCCCGTTGATGCTCCTTCGATCGACGTCTGGTGACGCCCATTCAATGCCCATTCGATCTGCGCCTAGCGACGCTCATCGATTGATGCTTGTCTTCTCTGGTATATAAAATATTCGCTCTCACTTGGTCTTTGGCCATAGATACATCTTTACTCAAACCTTGACCTCGACTCCTTGCGAACTTTGACCTCGAACCTCGAACCTTGATCCTCATCCTTGGATCTCGACCTTGAACTCTATGTCCATGGCCTGTCGTCTACGGTCCTTGGCTGTGGCATTTTTTTTTTCCTCCTCGCCAAAGGGATTGACGTCCATAGGCCATGGTCTCTTGGCCGTGGCCTCTTGACCCTCTTTTTTTTTTTTTTTGGTACCTTTCCTCATGCATTTGCTTGTTGGTCGTTGCAGCTTGCTTTCCACTCTCCTGGGTCGATGGCTTGACATTGGGGAAGTATCGCCCCAGTAAGTATTCTCCCTTCTGGGTGTTGTTGTTTCTCATCCCTCATATGTGTTCGATAGGCCTTGGTAGTCGTTCAACCTCGGTGCCCTTGAGCCTTGATAGTTCCCGGACTTCGGTGATTTGTGGACGTTGGTGGTTCGTGGACCTTAGTGGCATTGTACATCGGCAGTCTATGGACCTTGATGGCCAACGGGCCTTGGTGGCTTTGCGCCTTGGTGGTCTATGAACCTTGGTGGCCTTGTACCTTGTGGTCAGCGGACCTTGGTGGCATTAAGCCTTGGTGTGACGAAAGCTATCCGATTGATGGGTAGGAGTAGACGAGCATATCCCAATATAAAATTTCAAATTATCTTTGAAAACAGTAATTATAATGTGACTTACCGTGTACTGTGGCTGACAGCCGACTCTGCTACTGCTACTGCTGCTCCTCTTACTAGTAGTACTTCTTTAGGTGTTCTAAGTTCGACGTACGGTCTACCTTCTTGCCCCCCGAAGTTTTCAAGCGGGATGTCCCTGGACGTATCTGCTTGGAAACTATGTAAGGTCCTTCCCAGTTTGCTGATAGCTTCCCTTCCTTTCTTGGCTGCGATGCACTTGCGTTCCTCAGGACTAGGTCTCCCTGATGGAATAGCCTCTCTCTCACTCTGGCATTGTAGTACTTGGCTATTCGCTGGTGATATGCCACATTCCTCAGCAATGCCTTCTCGCATACCTTATCCAGGAAGTCCAGGCTTGCTCGCAGTCCATTTGTGTATGTTCTCTTATTGAAGTGCAGTACTCTGTGAGACATAACGAGGACCTCTACTGGTGTCAATGCTTTTGTGCCATATGCTAAGCGGAATGGGCTCTCCCCTGTGGATGTCCTTGCTGGGTGCGATATACCCACAGAACACTCAGTAGTTCCTCAACCCACTTCCCTTTGGGTCCTTCTAACCTTTTCTTTATTCCATCCAGCAACGTTCTGTTGGTCACCTCCACCTGACCATTGGCCTGTGGGTAGGCTACCGAGACAGGCCGATAGTTAATGTTGTAGCTCTGACAGAAGGCTCTGAACTTGGGGTTGTTGAATTGCTTCCCATTGTCAGAGACTATAATCTTGGGCACTCTGAACCTATAGATGATATCGTCACGAATGAACTTCTCCATTTCATTCTCTGTGATCTTGGCTAACAGCTTGGCTTCCACCCACTTGGTGAAGTAGTCTATGGTGACCACCAAGTACTTGCGGTTACCTGACGTTGCGGTGAAGTCGCCTAGGATGTCTACGCCCCATATGGCGAAGGGGATGGGGTTGAGGATTGATGTCAATTTAGTGGCGGGTAGATGGGGTATGGGGGCAAACAATTGATAGTGCTTGCATGCCTTGATGTACTGCACCGCTTCCTCTTGCATTCTCGGCCAGTAAAGTCCTTGGCGGAGGATCTTGTAGGCTAGAGCTCTTCCCCCCATGTGGCTTTCGCATACCCCTTCATGTACCTCTGCCAGGGCGTACTGGGCTCCCTTGGGTCCTAGGCATCGAAGCAATGGTGCTGTGGCTCCCCTCTTGTATAGTACTCCATCGAGGACGATGTACTTTGCAGCTCTCATCCTTATCTTTTTTGCCTCGACCTTGTCTTCTGGGAGGACGTCATTCTATAGGTAGTTGAGTATAGGGTCCATCCGACTAGGTCCTTCCTCCATCTCATTAACCTACTTCTCCTGATATGTTGGCTCATATAGTATTTTAACATATACTGCACTGGCCAGGTTTTTGAGTTCATCATTGGCTAGCCTGGACATTGCGTTTGCAGTGGCATTCTCGATCTTGGGAACCCGAACCATCTCGAACTTCACGAACTCCCCGATCAATTCTTGAGCACGTGCTAGATATGACGCCATCCGCTTGACCTTTGCCTCATACTCTCCGTTCACCTGGTTCACTACCAGTTGGGAATCACTCCGGATGGATAGGTGTGTGACTTGAATGGCTTTAGCCACCCGGAGTCCAGCCAGTAGTGCTTCGTACTCTGCTTCATTGTTGGATGCTGGGAAGGTGAATCGGAGAGCATACTGGATTCAAAATCCTTCAGGGCTGGTGAGTATGAAGCCAGCCCCACTTCCAGTGGCATTACTCAAACCATCCACGTACATCTCCCATGAACCTCGATCCTAGTCCTCTGGTTCCTCTACCTCTGGTTCGCTCTCTGGAAGGGTACATTCAGTAACAAAGTCTACCAGGGCTTGGCCTTTAATTGCTGTCCTGGGCTGAAACCTGATGTCGTGCTCACTCAACTCGACGGCCCCAGGCAATCAATCGTCCGAACACGTTTGGCTTGTGTAATACCTTCTTTGATGGTAGGTCGGTAAGGACCATGATGGTATGAGCTTGGCAGTAAGGTCTTATCTTCCTAGCCGCGATTACCAATGCATAGGCGACCTTCTCAATCCTGGTGTACCTAGTCTCTACATCAATCAACACATGACTGACATAGTAGATAGGTCTTTGTACCTTACCCTCTTCCTTCAACAGTACCGCGCTCACCGCGACAGCGGTCACCGCCAAGTAGATCTACAATTCTTCATTAGGTTCTGGTCATCCAAGCAGTGGTGGACTCCTGAGGTATTCCTTTAGCTCCTTGAACTCCTTCTGGCACTCCTCCGTCCAGGTAAAGTCTTTAGGACTTTGGAGATTCTTTAATGTCTTGAAGAACGGCAGACACTTGTCTCCTGACTGTGACACAAACCTTGAAAGGGCAGCGATCCTTCCATTTAACCTTTGCACTTCTCTGACCATCCAAGGTGGTGCCATCTCTTGAATGACTTTGATCTTGGAGGGGTTGACTTCTATTCCACGTACTTAGACCATGCACCCCAGGAATTTCCCTGACGTTACCCCGAACGCACACTTCACAGGATTTAGTTTCATCTGGTTTCTTCTCAGTACAGTGAATGCTTCTTCCAGGTAGGCCAGGTGCTGGTGGGCTCGGACGCTCTTTACAAGCATGTCATCCACATACACTTCTATATTACGTCCGATCTGTTCCTCGAACATCCTGTTGACCATTCTTTGGTAGGTGGTCCCTACGTTCTTTAGCCCGAATGGTATGACGCGGTAGTAGTAGTTCTCCTTGTCCGTTTAGAAGGCGGTGTAAGACTCATCATCCTCATGCATGAGGATCTGGTTGTAACCTGAGTAGGCATCCATGAAACTCAGCATCTCATGCCCAGCGATGGCGTCGATCAATAAGTCGATCCTGGGTAGTGGGTACTCGTCCTTTAGGCACGCCTTGTTCAAGTCAGTGTAGTCGACGCACATCCTCCACTTCCCATTAGGCTTGGGTACCATGACCACGTTTGGGTGCCAGGTAGGGAATTTCTTTTCCCAGATGAACCCTGCTTGGCTCAACTTCTCAACCTCTTCCTTGATAGCTGCCTGTCGTTCGAGGTAAAAATTCCATCTCTTCTGCTGGACGGGCTTCCTGGTAGGGTCTATGTGTAGTCTGTGCTCTGCTATGGACCTAGGTATGCCTGGCATGTCGGCAGTCGACCATGCGAAGACGTCCATATTGCTCTGGAGGAGGTGTCCCAGCTCTTCTTTTTGCTCCTTGCTCAACAACGAGCCAATCTGTACCATTTTGGAGGGGTCATCCCTGCTGAGTGGCCATGGGACAAGGTCCTCCACCGGTCTTCCTCTCTTCTCTATTAGTTCATCTCTCTGGTCGCTGACCCGATTCTCCATGCACAGCGCCATCCCTCTTGTGTTGCCGTTGTTCTTCTTCACAAAGGTGGCATATCAGTCTCTAGCTTTCTTCTGGTCGCCTCAGACTTCACCTACTCCATTGTCAGTGGGGAACTTCATCTTTAGGTGGAGCGGAGATACGACACCTCCAAGGGCTATCAGTGATGGTCGCCCTAGGAGGCCGTTGAATGACACTACGGACTTGACGACCATAAAGTTCACCATGATGGTCACCTGTCGAGGGTGTTCTCCAAAGGTGACAGGTAGCTCTATGGTGCCTCTGATGGAGACGGTGGTGCCCAAAAACCCATGGAGGTAGGTAGGCTCTGGCTTGAGTTGGTCATCTCTAAACCTGAACTAGCGGTAGGCCTCTAGTGAGAGCACATCCACGGATGTCCCTGTATCTATCAACACCCTGTGCATTGGTCGGTTAGCTATCTCCACCTGTACTACCAGGGCATCCTCATGTGGAAAGTTGACACCTTCCAAGTCTGCCTCCGAGAAGGAGATCACCGTCTCGATCTTTGCCATCTTGCTTGGTTTCTCTATTACTCCCACGAACTTGGCGTGGGCTTTGGCTTTCCTGGTTGATTCTTCCCCCGGTCCCCTGAGTACGGTGAGGATGGGGGCACCCTTGGTGCCGCTTGGTTCTGGTACATCTCTCCTCTCTTCTGTGCAGTCTCTCTCCCTATCTCGATAAGCTCTCCTTTCTTCCCTCCTTGGCTCTTCTCTTTCTCGATCACGACCACGGTCACCCTGGCCCGTACGGTCGTCACACCTCCCTTTTATGTACTTGTTCAAGCTTCCTGCTCCTATAAGGCTCTCTATCTCTCTCTTCAATTGGTAGCAACCCTCTGTGTCATGCCCATTGTCTTTGTGGAAGAGACAGTACTTGTTAGGGTTCCGCTTCTCAGGTCCGGCTAGCATAGGTCATGGCCATCGGATTAGGTCACGGTCTTGGATCTGCATGAGGATCTACGACCTGGTAGTGTTTAGGGGTGTGAACTCTGGACTGCTTCCTCGTTCACTCCTTTCAGGGCGACGATCTCCCCTTCCTGAGGTGCGGTCAGCCTTATCTTGTCGGTGCTCGGTCCTCGACCTCTTGCTCTCTTTAAGATCGTCCATCATCGACCTCTTGTTGTCCTAGGGCTTGGCTTCAATTGCCTTCTCCTGTGCTTGTACTATCTCTGCCATGTTAGCAAACTTGTTACAATGCTCCAAGACCTCCCTCATGGTCTTGGTCTCATGACGGGCCAAGTCTTTGATCAACTCCAGGTCCCGGATACCCCCAGCCAAGGCTGCATGCTTTTTTTTGTCATCCAAGTCTCGGACCTTCAGGGATTCCTTTGTGAACCTGCTGACATACTCCCTAAGGGATTCCTCAGGGTTCTGTATCACGTTCAGTAGATTGATCATGGTTTTCTTCTGCTTGACGCTGCTCTGGAAGCGGGTCATAAACTGTTCGCATAGCTCTGTAAACAAACCTATCGACCTCGGATATAGTCGGGAGAACCATGAAGTCGTCGCACCTTTGAGGGATGCAGGGAATGCTCTACAGGAGACCACATCTGACCCTCCATATAGGGTCATCATCTTATTGAAGTAGTTGATATGGTCATTGGGGTCCGTGGTTCCACTGTAGAGTTCAAAGGTGGGTAACATGAACTTGGATGGGAGTGCGGCTGACATGATCTTCTCTAAGAATGGATGTTGCCCGGGTATAGAATGTGTCTCGCCTTTAGTCTGCTTCTTCAGTCCTTCCAACTTCTCGTCTAACTCTTGGAGTCTCTTATCTAGCTCCTCATCTCGCGATGATCTCTCCCACCTGGCTGGTTGCTTGCTGTGACCTCGTTCTCTTTCTCTCCTTGAAGTCTCCTCCCGCCTTGAGTATTGGCGGGATGGTGAAGGGTCATGTCGTGATGAGGCTTGACGTGAACGTGAGAGACTATCATCCCCATTAGAGTGGCTCTGCCTTGGTACATAACTTCCCCCTAGCTGACCTTGGAATACTGATCTCCTGATCGAACCCTCTGGACTTGATGCCACAGTTCGGTGTGATGGTGTTCTCCCATGATCTGACAGTGCTGGGAGGTCTGCTGTCCTCCTCCTTGGAAGTTGGGATGGCTCCCCCTGCTGTCTAGTGTGCCTCTCAGACCTGCCACCCCTGGGAGTTGACCTCCCTGGGTTCTCCTCCCATCTATGACGGTGGTTCACTGCTCTCTGCCTTAGGTACTCGCGGAAGAGTCATTGGTAGTCGAGGATCTGACGCTGCAGGTCATTGATTTGACCCACTGTTGCGGGTGCATTGGGGTCCGGTACCACCTCCACCACCACTTCATTGTTGGGTTCACTTACTGCGACTTGATAATCGGCTGGGATTTCCCTCTCCAGAGAGACGTGGTCATTGGCTTTGCGACGTGAGCTCTCTGGAGGAGGTGATGCATTCCCCTCCCTCGCAGCATTGTTGGTGGAGGGAGCGGCCTTCTTGCCTCGTGGTGCCATAATTGAGCAGGTATGGAAACAAGCTAGTAAAGGTAATGGCTAGCTTCGTTCCCACAGACGACGCCAATCTGTTGCGTCAGGAAATCATCTACAATCCCTTCAAGTGTCGTAACCTGCAAAAGGACCAAAGAGTGACAATGGAGAACCGGTGTGGTTCCGGCCTAGGACTCTCCGATGCCAAAGTCAGATCTCCCTGCGCAAACAGATGAGTGAATGAAACTCAAGATGGATGATGAGATAGCATACCTTCCCTTTTATAGCAGGGGGTGGTGATGTGGAGAGTCCCAGTTGGTGTGAGATGTCTTTGATAGCTGATAGAGTCCCTGAATAGTAGGGTTTGCTCTTGGTAGGTCATCTTCCGGGTAGACGTTGTATCCTGATGGACTTGGTGTCTTGGATGGATAGACTGTGGATAGGTTCTGGGTGTTTGAGTCCATTATGGGTACGTTGACTGATAGGCGGTGGCCTAGAGTCCTGGAGGTCGTGCACATCTTGCAGTTGGAGGCAGCGGTGCTCTGATCTTGTCCGCGGTGCTTCAGCACACATCTATCCACGTGCACAGGGGTCCACGCCAAAGGAGGGAGCTCACCCAGGGGGGAGTTCGCCCAAGGGGGAGCTGTCCCAAATGGGGGAGCTCACCCAAATGGGAGAGCTCTCCTAAGGGGGAGGTCATCCAAATGGGGAAGCTCGCCCAAGGGGGAGCTCACCCAAATGGGAGAGCTCGCCCAAGGGGGAGCTCATCCAAATGGGAGAGCTCACCCTTACCCAAATGGGAGAGCTCACTCAAGGGGGAGCTCACCCAAATGGGAGAGCTCGCCCAGGAGGGTGTTCACCCTGCCATGTCTAGCCTCGCCACATGGCGGTCTCCGATTGGGTAGCTTGATTTGGGGTTCATCACTATGTTAGTCATAATCCATAAATTATTATAGACTTTAGCTTGGTAAAATACCCATAAACGTGCTTTGCATGGATTATGTTTATATATGATGGTTATTATTATTATTATTATTAGGGGAAATATCATCCCCCTCCCCTCTAAGTTTGCTTAATATCAACCAAATACCCAAGTTTTAAAAAATGATAATGCCCTCCCTTGCTTTTTAAAGATTCTATCAACCGTACCCTAAATGACTAATTCTGTTAAAACAACCTCTAAAAAGGCGATATAACCCTTCTTCCCTCTTTCTTCTTCTTTCTTCCACTAGTAACCACGGTCACCACCACCACCGCCCTCATGATGCTACCCTTTAATTGACCACAAAACCCTTTTGCGTCTTCTTCTTCTGCTTGCAGGTTGTCAATGGCGTCGGCGGTAACCAGTGCGTGGTAGCCAAAGTCCATGGCTGCCGTCTACAAATAAGATATAAAAAATGAAAATGGATTTTGAAATACTGTAACCCTCCCAATGACGAAAACAGGGATGACCTTCCTTCTTCTTCCTCTTCCTCTTCTCATTCATTCCTGAAGAATCTCAAGTCCAACCCTTACTCCTGTGCATGTGAGTCACTGATGGCGAAGCTTCTAGCAGTCTTACAGGACCCAAAAAACCTACAATCCCTTCTTTCTTTAATGGCTTAACCATCTTTTTTCATTCATTCTTCTTCTTTAACTCCCTGCATACCCCCCTTCTCTCTGTTCTTATATGTCATAAGCCGAGAGATTTCTTAATTCCAATTCTCTCTTCCTCTCTCTCTCAAATCTTCTAAAACCCCCAAGAAAAAGAGGAGGATTTTATGGCGATGAAAGGCTATAAGCTCCCACAAAGGCCAAGGAGAAGGGCCAAGTTCATCCGAGTTTACTTGTAAGTCCCCCATCTGTTCCCACAAAACCCCCAACTTCCACTCATTTCTGCAAGTCCCATTTTTTTTTGGATTTGTTCCGATTCCAAAATCTATTGGGTCTCTATTTTTTCTCTGTTTTCCCCTCTTCATTAGTCGGATTGTTTATTTTGGTGATTTTCCTCTTGATGATGCAGAGACCAAGAGGATTGAAGGCCATGGGAAGCATGGAAAGCGATTCAGAATGAGAGACATTTCATTTGGAGTTCGATTTTTGGGGGTTTTTTTTTCCTTCTTTATTTGGATTTTTAGAGGAGAGTTTTAAGTTGTTAGAGGCTATTAGCGAGGAAAAATGATAATGCCCAAGTTTTGAAAAATGATGCCCTTATCAACCCCTTCTTCAGCCATGGTACCATCTACTCCTTCTGTGCGATAGGAGGCAGCAGTGGTGGCTGGTGGTGCTAATGAAAAAAATAAGGAAGCCGATGTTTACCTAATCAACAAACACAAGCAATTTTTCCCTTCTTGAGTGAACCTAATAGGAATCAAACAAATATAGCAATATGGAGCAATATATATACTGAACATAATGAAGGTAATAACCAAGCTCCCAAATCAGTAACTCAATGCATCACAAGCACACACATAAACACCATCGATTTTTAATGTGGAAAACCACCTCAATGAGAGGAGTAAAAACCACGGGACCGTAGTCCACCAAAATTTCACTATCTCCAAATAATGGGAATACACAAGAGTCTTCTCTAATAAAGATTAGAGGCATACAACCATTCCAAACATCAATAATAATATATCATTGGCATCTATCATTAACAAGATGAATTCTAAAAGAGGAATGAAAGAAAAAAGAAGAGATCTCACCAAAACAAAGGCAACAAGAACGTAGTTATCGGACTAAGTTAGAGGAATCAAATCAACAATCACACCATTCAGAATGAAGATCTATGTCTTACAAATCTGCTGTCCAAAAATCATCTCAAATCGACCACGAATGACTATCCGATCAAGTTCTCGAAGTTGATTGCGTAGAGCCTCTAAAACCAGAAAAACTGTTCACCTCCCCCTTTCTTCTTCTCTTCTTTTCTCACACGACGAGCCACTCTCTTCTTCCTCAATGAGACCAAAAATGAGGTAAAACCTCATTAACCAAATCACTGGATAAAACTGCCCTTCATATGGGCTTTACCCCTAATGGGCTTCACCAAATAACCTTTGGGCCATCCTCCACATGGAAGGAAACCCAACCCAACAAATCTCCCCCTCCTGACTATGTGGAAGGATTCGCCATGCTGGCGATCAAACGACAAACCTCAAGCTTCTCCCTTGGTAAAGCTTTCATCAACATATTAGAGCCATTATGATCAGTATAGATTTTCTCAATCTCTAGCAACTTGGAATTCAAGGCATCTCTTATCCAATGATATCTCACATCAATATGTTTTGATCTAGAGTGAAAAGTAGAATTCTTACCAAGGTGAATAGCACTTTGACTATCACAGAACAACACATACCACTCTTGCTTGAAGCCAAGCTCCTACACAAACTTCTTCATCCATAGCAACTCTTTACAAGCTTCCATTGCTGTAACAAACTCTGCTTCGGTGGTAGAGAGAGCAACACATTTCTGTAATCTTGATTGCTAAGCTACAACACCACTTGAGAAAGTGACCAAGTAGCCTGAAGTAGACTTACGAGAATCAACATCCCCAGCCATATCTGCATCTGTGTAACCAACCAACAAAGGTTTCTCACTTCCAAAACAAAGTCTCAAATTTGAAGTGCCACAAAGATATCTCATAATCCACTTGACTGCATTCCAATACTCTCTTTCGGGATTTGAGAGAAAACGGCTAACTGTGCCAACTGCGTGAGCTATGTCTGGCCTTGTACAAACCATGGCATATATCAAGCTTCCCACTGCGGAGGCATAAGGAACTCTTTCCATGTCTTTCTTTTCTTCAACAGTAGAAGGACTATGCTTGGTGCTCAATCTAAAGTGAGTAGCAAGAGGAGAACTAACCACTTTAGCTTTTTTCATCTTGAATCTTTGAAGCACCTTTTTAATGTACTTCTCTTGTGATAACCACAACTTCTTAGCATTCCTATCTCGATTGATTCTTATGCCAAGAATCTGTTTTGCTGGTTCCAAGTCTTTTATGGCAAAAGACTTGCTCAACTGTTTCTTCAAACTGTCAATTCTTGAAGTATTTCTGCCAACAATCAACATATCATCTACATATAATAAAAGAATAATAAAGTCATCATCAAAGAATTTTTGAACAAAAACACAATGGTCAGAAATAGTTTTCTTGTAGCCTTGCTCTCCCATAATTGACTCAAACTTCTTATACCATTATTGTTATACCCGCACCCCGGGAGTATAATTAATTATTAATTCTTCCCTGTGACGTGTAGTTATCACGCCACGTATGCCGGTGAGTTGTTCTCACCGGTGGTCAAACCCAACTATATTGACCATAGTACGAGGTTGCCCGTGGAAACTAGTCGGGACCACGGAAGTTGCACCTTGACGTGTCGGGGTAAGTAGTTGACCAAATTTTGTTGTGTGCTTACTGCCCTCTCAAAGCCCTCGAAGTGTGGTCCAAAGGCCACGACCTCTTATGGTGGGAACCACCTTCCTACTCGCATCGGAGGCAAGGTTTCGGCTGCCTCCGACCCCGCATCCAATGCGCTAACAAGGACCCTTGTGGGTGAGACCCTGTGGCTAAGGTGCTATTGGTGCCCCGCCATGTTTGACCCTACCCAAATAGACCCTAGGTTACACTTATGAGGCCTTAGCCAAATAGGCCAATAAATGTGAAGTCTATATGAGAGAGAGGGGTAAGACTATTCCTTAGTCTTTCTTTTTTCTTTCTCTTTCCTAACCTAATCGTGAAAGGAGAGGAGAGCTTTGAAGAGAGGAGGAGAAGGAGGAGAAGGAAGGGAAGAAGAAGAAGGAAACGGCTCTGGGTTTGGAGCTTTAAAGAGGGCACCTCGTGTGTACCTCAAACCAGGTAAGCCAAGTGCCCTTTTCCCCCATTTTTTCTCTCTTCCCCCTTGCTCGTTTGAGCTTGGGTGGTTCGTTGGTTGCAGCCCAAGATGGGGATTTCTTTTTGGAAACCCAAAGGGTTAGCTCGAGCCATGTGTAGTTTCCCCTTGTAGGATGCTATCCCATTTTCATTACAATCCTATAAAGACCTCTATTTTGACCTCTTGCTGAATCTATTTGATTCTAAAGCTTCAACCACCAAAGAAAACCCCAAATCTGGATTTTTGAGCTTTTGATCCTTTAAACCCCCTTAAATCTTTGAATGTTGGGTGTTTCTAAGACCCAAATAGACTCCAAGACACCCCTCCCTAGTCCCTTGAGGCTTAGAGAACCAAATGGGACAACCCTGGGCTTTTAAAGACCTTGAAATCACACTTGGGTTGCATCGGAGGCAAGACTGCGTGAGTCCGATGTTTGCCTCCGATGTGTCCCGAGCTCGCAGGAAGGTCGGAGGCAAGGTCGGAGGCAGCCTGCTGAGTCCGACGTTGCCTCCGATGCGTTTTAAGGCTTATAACTTATGTAAACGGTGGGGTTTCTCTATGAGGCCTCCCCTACACTCTCTCACACTCTTATTCACTTTCATAGGCGCCAACATATGTGCAATGGGGTGATTTTGAGCGGGAATCATTGCGCTTATACAAACTCCATTTGAAGTAATTGGTGAGTGGGGTTGGGTGACTGTTTGAGCTTGTTTACTATTGCTTATTCATGCATTTATGAATTATATTGTGACATTATCATTCAAGCATGATTGCATATTTGCATTTATTCTTATTCGATGATGATGATTTGGATGATATGGATTTGTGTTGGGTTACGGTCGGAAAGCACCTAGAACCCCGATTACGTGGAATTGTATATTGCATCTCATTCTTGTTCGTATGCGCCGTGTTGTCTTGGTACCGGTGTTAGATGGAATGGGACGTTGACACACCGGATGTATCTCTCAACACGATAGGATTCATATAGTATATCGTGGTTAGGCTCGGTTCCCTATGCTACGACCCTTACCAACAGGGGTTTAGGTGTTGGGTAGCGAGCACTGCTGCTGTGGAGAGTTAGAGAGGCCAGGCCGGGGTAGTAATGGTTATCGGGTCTGCCTCGGGTGGTGATGACTACGACGGCGGGCTCCATAGTAATAATTGAGGTTGCATTGTGGTGAGAATGGAAGGATCCACAATGTCTTCCCGAGTTATTGCGTAGCATATACCCATTGACTTAGCATTGTGTGTTAGGTGGTAAATGAATTAATAATAGCATGCACCATGGACTATTTGTGATTGTGTGATTGTGCATCCCCTTTTCTCTCTCACTAGCTCGGTGGAGCTAACCCCGTGTACACATTCTTTTTAGTTTTGGATGCGGATGATACTGTGGAGCTAGAGACAGTGACTAAGGATCATGGCGATGGTTGCCCATGATGATTGTGCCTACGGGCTATCTTACTTGGGATCGTTCCGTTTTATTATTTTTGAGCATTGTGTTTTGTACAAACTTTTATGTTTTACCTTTTTGGTAGCTACTTGATGGTCATAGGAATTTTGTAACTATGTTACTTATTATCATTAGCCAATGAACATCTTATAGTTATTTCTTTTACGCTTCGCAAACTCGACCTATCTCGGAATGTAATATTCCTTTGTCTTTCGCACTCTAATATTATTGTATTGTAATATTGGTTTATGACGTGAGTTGGCCATTGCATCGAGATCCTGGCGGTGGGGTGGGATGACGCGTGTCATCTCAATCATACCCGATATTGTATTCTATCCCTTGTCGGGATAGGGGTGTGACAACATGGTATCGAGCAATGATGCTCGCACCACCACGATCTTGCGGACTCTTGATTTACTCTCCACAATTAGGTTCTAAACTAAAAATCTTCAAGAACATAAATGATTGTGTGCAGACATCGGAGAAGACTGATTGTGGTGAAACAAGGACTTAGAAGATAATAGGTAACATGGAACTTAGGACTTGAACCATAGGCTGTTAAGCTACAACAATGTAATTGCTTGGTTGAGTCTTAAGTAGGTCATAGATGGGAAATTATATGCTATAATTCATAAACACTAATGAATCAATCATAACTAAGCACAATTATCAGCAATGATTTAAACAAGAGAGAATTAAGCAAATACATCGAGATACATATAAGATTAATTACAAATATCCAATTGTTCTAAATCTTCTTGGGAGGCAATCATATTCTTCCTATTTCAACATTCATGATTTCATCTATTCCAACAAAAACATATGATTCCATCCTGCTCAATCAAGAGATACCAATCTAAACACCATAATTGTTCCAGATTCTCTGTTTGGACATAACTGGGCCTTTCCCAACTCAGAATGCAAGACCCCATTTGTTCCAATTTGAAACATTTGATTCTGGTTATCTCAGATTAAATATACAAGTCTACCCTTTCTAAAAGTTCCCAGTTGTTCATCCTAAGACAAGAACTAGAAGAACTGATCCGGGATAACTTCAATTTGTTGAGAGAAAGTTGGGATAGTCATTTGCACCACCGCCACCATCGCGACCAAGAAAGGTGTTGATGTCATCTACCCTCTCTCGATACCCTCTAGGCGCCGAGTCTGGTCGAAGAGTTGCTTCGTGACCTCATCGAAGCCATCCACCACTCGTAGGTTCAACCTTTGATGGTCGCTCGAATGTCAATACCTCCCACCGATGAAGGTATAGGGATTCCTTCTAGGTGAACAATAGGTCTTTGCTCCTCCAATGGACATGTTGATAACGCCGACCAAGCTGTCTGCAGTGAAGGCTATAGGAACCCCTTGACATATGAGACAACCCGATAATTTTGTATGTCCGGGTTCTCGGTGTCAGATTTGTTTAGAAATGGCGAATGAGTTTCAAGTAGTATGGTTCGGGAAGGTTGTGAATGTTGGTCCACCTCAATGCCTCAAATCTCTGCCCCACCTTGTAAGCTTGAGATCATTCAACACTACATCCCACCCTTCCATTATATTTACGAAGAAGTAGTCTCGGTAAAGCTCTTGGTCCTCTATCTTTTGGAACCATAGTGGATCTAGGACGAGTTGGTGCAATTTGTTCAACGCATGCACGTTGTGTTCTTGGAGCCTTTGATTGTTTTAACCTGCAGCTAAAAGCCAAGTAGATAGCAAATTAATACCTTGAATGCTAAGGCCTAAGTAGATGATCAATGTAAGGTTATGGGGTTTAAAACCTAGCCTTTGATTCTTTTCCCAAGGCAATTAAGTTCAGCAGGATTCTTAGGCTAGAAATTTCTGATTTTTATCAAATTGTGATCTAAGAAGTTGGAGAAAAAGGAAAGGCATGGCCATTATGTGAATGACATGATAAATAATGAAGATTCATGGTCATAATATGCCTAAAAAGTAATATTTTATACAAAATAGTGGGTTCAAGCAAGAAATGGGTTTATTCAATCATGGAGCATGCCTTGAACTTCAAAGAAAATTTTCAGATTTTGTGGTTGAAAGTTTGAATCTTGGGAAACAAGTAAATATGATTTGTGACAACTCAGAGAATGTAAGCTAAGCCCTATCTAGTAAGACCGAATCAAATATGGCAAAAGAGAAGAGGAAAGATTCTAAGGATTTTATCAACAATCATGTATACAAGGAAATATGTTTGAAGATAAGACAATGTGATAATTTTCTATGAGATTTTATGGCATGTAAAAGAATTAGATTTGAACTTGGAGAGTTTTCCCAAAATATTGTGAATTGATAACTTTACCACAATCAAAACCTGAACATAATCCTAGTAAAATTCAACTAGACTTGACAAACATAGCAACAGCCTCTAAAATGCTTGCAAAGACTTGAAAATTTATAAAAGATGCAATAATCAAACAAAGATCCAACAACTTAGTGTCATCGATCAAATAGGACTTGATTTACACCTAAAAACCCTAGTTTCGGCCAATCGGTTTGGTATGAATTTGATGTACATGGCCATGGGATTACAAGCAAAATCAAGACATGATCACAACTTGAGATGATTCATCCCAAATCCAAGAAAGAGAAAGTAGGAATGGGAAGAAAGCCATATCTTGAACAAGCGAGAGTTGAACCTTGAGGCTTAGGATTACAAGAAAACCACCTAAGGGGGAGCTTGAACGAAAGTCCTGTAGAGCTTTTTCTCCTCGGTTATGTCCTTTTCTTTGGAGCCAAAAATGCGTTTTAAAACTCGTGGCTCTGTTTTGTTAAAATTCTACGAACAAGCGAACGAACGGATCCACTTGTCGTGAATCGCTCTGCACAAAACTTCGAAATTATCATTTTAAAAGCGTGCGGATCAACGAGCAGATCCACACTCATGCATCCATTCGTAGATCCGTTTGACTTCAACTCTCTCTGCCTTTGAGACTTCGAGACCGGACGAATGAACGGTTTGCATTCCACATCCGCCCGTTAATCCGCTCTACCTATTTTCACGGAGGAGTCACGAACGCACCGAATGCGGACGTCGCTTGTGAGTCCACCCGATTTCTTTTAAGATTTTGAGCCTATTTTGGAGACCTTTTGACCACACCTATATGTGATGATCTTGTGCCTATACCCTAGATCGGACACCCTGTTGTGTGACCCATTTATGGGGACCACATGAGTCTAGTTAATACCTAAAAATTAAAAGAGGTTAGGACTTGTACCGTGGGCCAGACTAATAAGAACTAGCAGCATTGGTAACCGTGTGACTCCTCTCTTACCTAAAAGGAGAAGAGTTACCCTTGAGGATGAAGATCCTTAGACCCTATGAATGTAAGGACTCAAACCTTATGGATAGGAAAACCTAAATCTATGCGGGTAGAGACCCTTAAGGGGTGCGTAGAATCTAAACTGTGGGTAGGTACTAGGAAAGGAAAGTAATAGGCTGGTTTGGGCTGTTTATTTGAGTAAGCCATGAAGGTCACGTGTATTTGGAAGTCACTCATAACACCTCAAGCTAGTGATGACTCTATTTGGACTTTACTTGGTCCATCCAAACCTTGTTTAGACTCATAGAGAAAGTCCTACACCGTGATTCAACTTTCCAAAGAAAGGACTTAGCGAACCGTACTGAGAACTTCTTGTTACGGTGGATTGACCTAGATGACAGATATGTCCATAGGAATTTGAATGTAATTATTGAATCTATGCCTACATATTGGTGTGATATATATATATAGTTATCCCTTAGAACCTTGGACTTGTGTGACTAGAGTGATTCTCTGGTACTATAAGTATGACTTACCTCGACCTTCTTTGTGAAACTAGTTGGAGCCCGACCTTGGTTGACCAAACCTTAGGGTAATGAATAATGAATT
Source organism: Telopea speciosissima (assembly GCF_018873765.1). NCBI lineage: Eukaryota > Viridiplantae > Streptophyta > Magnoliopsida > Proteales > Proteaceae > Telopea > Telopea speciosissima. The sequence continues at coordinate 13,769,653 of NC_057926.1, forward strand.
TAATGACCGAGTAGGTTAATTATTGAGACGCTTGAAGAGTTGACTTGGACCAAAACTATTAAAGGGTTATTGGTTATCGAAAGAGGATGATGTGGACTCTTCCTTGTGGGATAACTGCGTAGTAGGCTTAAAGGTTGTGAAAGTTGAACGAAGGATGTAACAAGACCTTCTCCAACGACAGATATGAATGGGGTAATGGATCACCAAATGCGTTCCCTCCGATCTGGAGTGAACAATAGGAGATTCCATCAATATTCTAAATCATTCTAAAGTTGGGTTAGGTAATGAGACAACCAGATGTGAAAGCCTTCAGAATGTAAACCCTATGTTGGGTCATGGACAGGTTAAATCCTGTAACCCAAGAGTAGTGAAGGCTAGAGTGGTATCACCCGATCCGGAAGATCTAGGGAACCTTTGTTCCTTGAGACTTAACTTAGTAGTTGGAACCCTGTTTTCCTAGGGTTATTGTGAACCACACCCCGTGGTAATGTGACCCGTAAGAAAAAGAGAGTTGTGGAACCGACTTGCTATGACATGAACTTGCCTCATCTTGATCCGACCTTTGACTTAGTTTAAGATGTGGGTGACTTGGGATGTTGTTATCCAACAGCCCTTCTCACTTGAGACCCTAGTGCCTCAAATTTCGGGGACGAAATTTCTTGTAAGGTGGGGAGAATGTTATACCCGCACCGGAGTATAATTAATTATTAATTCTTCCCTGTGACGTGTAGTTATCACGCCACGTATGCGGTGAGTTGTTCTCACGGTGGTCAAACCACTATATTGACCATAGTACGAGGTTGCCTGTGGAAACTAGTCGGGACCACGGAGGTTGCACCTTGACGTGTCGGGGTAAGTAGTTGACCAAATTTTGTTGTGTGCTTACGCCCTCTCAAAGCCCTCGAAGTGTGGTCCAAAGGCCCCGACCTCTTATGGTGGGAACCACCTTCCTACTCGCATCGGAGGCAAGGTTCGGCTGCCTCCGACCCCGCATCCAATGCGCTAACAAGGACCCTTGTGGGTGAGACCCGTGGCTAAGGTGCTATTGGTGCCCTGCCATGTTTGACCCTACCCAAATAGACCCTAGGTTACACTTATGAGGCCTTAGCCAAATAGGCCAATAAATGTGAAGTCTATATGAGAGAGAGGGGTAAGACTATTCCTTAGTCTTTCTTTTTTTCTTTCTCTTTCCTAACCTAATCGTGAAAGGAGAGGAGAGCTTTGAAGAGAGGAGGAGAAGGAGGAGAAGGAAGGGAAGAAGAAGAAGGAAACTGCTTGGGTTTGGAGCTTTAAAGAGGGCACCTCGTGTGTACCTCAAACCAGGTAAGCCAAGTGCCCTTTTCCCCCATTTTTCTCTCTTCCCCCTTGCTCGTTTGAGCTTGGGTGGTTCGTTGGTTGCAGCCCAAGATGGGGATTTCTTTTTGGAAACCCAAAGGGTTAGCTCGAGCCATGTGTAGTTTCCCTTGTAGGATGCTATCCCATTTTCATTACAATCCTATAAAGACCTCTATTTTGACCTCTTGCTGAATCTATTTGATTCTAAAGCTTCAACCACCAAAGAAAACCCCAAATCTGGATTTTTGAGCTTTTGATCCTTTAAACCCCCTTAAATCTTTGAATGTTGGGTGTTTCTAAGACCCAAATAGACTCCAAGACACCCCTCCCTAGTCCCTTGAGGCTTAGAGAACCAAATGGGACAACCCTGGGCTTTTAAAGACCTTGAAATCACACTTGGGTTGCATCGGAGGCAAGCTGCGTGAGTCCGATGTTTGCCTCCGATGTGTCCCGAGCTGCAGGGAAGGTCGGAGGCAAGGTCGGAGGCAGGCTGCCGAGTCCGACGTTGCCTCCGATGCGTTTTAAGGCTTATAACTTATGTAAACGGTGGGGTTTCTCTATGAGGCCTCCCCTACACTCTCTCACACTCTTATTCACTTTCATAGGCGCCAACATATGTGCAATGGGGTGATTTTGAGCGGGAATCATTGCGCTTATACAAACTCCATTTGAAGTAATTGGTGAGTGGGGTTGGGTGACTGTTTGAGCTTGTTTACTATTGCTTATTCATGCATTTATGAATTATATTGTGACATTATCATTCAAGCATGATTGCATATTTGCATTTATTCTTATTCGATGATGATGATTTGGATGATATGGATTTGTGTTGGGTTACGGTGCGGAAACTGCACCGAACCCCAATTACGTGGAATTGTATATTGCATCTCATTCTTGTATCTGTATGCGCCGTGTTGTCTTGGTACCGGGTGTTAGATGGAATGGGACGTTGACACACCCGGATGTATCTCTCAACACGATAGGATTCATATAGTATATCCGTGGTTAGGCTCGATCCCTATGCTACGACCCTTACCAACGGGGTTTAGGTGTTGGGTAGCGAGCACCGCGCCGTGGAGAGTTAGAGAGGCCAGGCCGGGGGTAGTAATGGTTATCGGGTCTGCCTCCGGGTGGTGATGACTACGACCGGCGGGCTCCATAGTAATAATTGAGGTTGCATTGTGGTGAGAATGGAAGGATCCACAATGTCTTCCCGAGTTATTGCGTAGCATATACCCATTGACTTAGCATTGTGTGTTAGGTGGTAAATGAATTAATAATAGCATGCACCATGGACTATTTGTGATTGTGTGATTGTGCATCCCCTTTTCTCTCTCACTAGCTCGGTGGAGCTAACCCCGTGTACACATTCTTTTAGTTTTGGATGCGGATGATCTTGTGGAGCTAGAGACAGTGACTAAGGATCATGGCGATGGTTGCCCATGATGATTGTGCCTACGGGCTATCATTACTTGGGATCGTTCCGTTTTATTATTTTTGAGCATTGTGTTTTGTACAAACTTTTATGTTTTACCTTTTGGTAGCTACTTGATGGTCATAGGAATTTTGTAACTATGTTACTTATTATCATTAGCCAATGAACATCTTATAGTTATTTCTTTTACGCTTCCGCAAACTCTGACCTATCTCGGAATGTAATATTCCTTTGTCTTTCGCACTCTAATATTATTGTATTGTAATATTGGTTTATGACTGTGAGTTGGCCACTGCATCGAGATCCTGGCGGTGGGGTGGGATGACGCGTGTCATCTCAATCATACCCTGATATTGTATTCTATCCCTTGTCGGGATAGGGGTGTGACAATTATCTTGGTGCCTATTTCAAGCCATAAAGACTTTTCTTCAATCTGCACACATAATCCTCTTTTCCTTTCACCTTGAAACCTTCTGGTTGCTCCATGTAAATCTCTTCCTCCAAATCACCATGAAGGAAAGCAGTCTTCACATCCATCTACTCAACCTCTAAGTTAAGGCTAGCTGCTAGACCAAGAATCACACGGATAGATGACATCTTAACCACTAGAGAGAATATCTCATCAAAATCAATACTTTTCCTTTGATGGAATCCCTTGACAACCAATCTAGCTTTGTATCGTGGACGTTAGGAGTGTTCTTCTTGCTTCACTTTGTACACCCACCTATTCTTCAAAGCTCTTTTGCCCTTAGGCAACTTCACCAACTCAAAGGTGTGATTCTCATGCATCATCTCATCTTGCATGGTTTCAACCCACTCATTCTTGTGGTCATCTTCCATTGCTTCTTCAAAATACTCTGGTTCTCCCCCATCAGTTAGTAATACATATTCATCAGTAGAATAACGTGTTAAAGGTTGTCTATCTCTGGTAGACCTTCTGATAGGAATAGGTGGTGGAATTTCTAATACTGAAAATTGTTCATGAGAATTATCATTTGTCTCAACCTGTGTGGGAACCTCATCATCACCTGTACCTTGCTGATTATTATGAATTTTCTCTTCAACATGTTCTAGCACCGATGTTGGAGAAACTGGATCCAAGTCAATCAAATCATCACTATGCTGATGCACTGCCTTCTCAACCTTATCAATATCTTGTATGGTCTGATCTTCCATAAATACAACATCCCGGCTTCTAATAATTTTCGTTCCAATCGGGTCGTAGAACTTGTAGCCAAACTCATCTTGACTGTGAAGAGGAACCCTGTGACTTTCTTCTCATCTCTTCATTCAAAACACTACTCTTAGCTAAATCCATCAAGATTGTACCATCTAGAGCTGAGTTTGACAATGACGTTCTAAACGTCTCCCATGAGTCCGGTAAGGTGCCAAGAAGCCATAACCCCTGCATTTCTTCATCAAACTTGATACCCATTGAGGACAACTGATTAATAATTCCTTGAAAAGAGTTCAAGTGATCTATCATCGGAGTTCTATCTTGGTATCTCAGGGCCATCATCTGTTTGATCAAAATAATTTATTGTTCTCTGTCTTTTGAGTATACAGTTGCTCAAGCTTGGTCCATAGAGTGCGTGCATGTGTCTCTCCACTAATATGGTTCAACACATTATCATCCACCCATTGTCTAATATACCCACACACTTGTCGATGAAATATATTCCACTCTTCATCAGTCTTGTTTTTCACTAGCAAACATAGGTAGATAATAATCTTTCACATAAAGAAGATCCTCCATTTTTCCTTTCCAAACAGGATAGTTTGATCCATTCTACTTGTATTCATTTCTATTGTTCAACTCAAGACAAATACTCCAAATAGCAACCAAGTTCCGATACCACTTTAATGGGAAAAATAAGGAAGCCAATGTGTACCCGGTCAACAAACACAAGCAATTTTTTTCCTTCTTGAGTGAACCTAATAGGAAGCAAACAAATAGAGCAATATGGAGCAATATATATATTGAACACAATGAAGGTAATAACCAAGCTCCCAAATCAGCAACTCAATGCATCACAATCACACACATAAACACTATCGATTTTTAACGTGGAAAACCACCTCAATGAGAGGAGTAAAAACCACAGGACCGTAGTCCACTAAAATTTCACTATCTCCAAATAACGGGAATACACAAGAGTCTTCTCTAATAAAGATTAGAGGCATACAACCATTCCAAACATCAAGAATAATATATCATTGGCATCTATCATCAACAAAATGAATTCCAAAGGAAGAATGAAAGAAAAAAGAAGAGATCTCACCAAAACAGGAGCAACAAGGTATGTGTAAATCTGTCCCATTAAAAAAAAGCTCTTTTATTATAATACTCCATGTTCCCTGGCCCCATGTGAGTTTCATTGTAAAGCTCCATTAAAAAACTTCTTAAACTCTTCTTCCCTTGTCGTATCTGTGTGTTTGAATGTCATATATTTGGAACCGTAAATGCATCTGTGAAATATTACATCGATGATGAAGTAGTATTGAAAGTAGATGAAGTAGTAATTTTTCATTTTTTACCACAAAAAAAAAGTAAACGCATCTGTGTAATCATTCTTCTATCTATATTCCTCTCTCTCTCTCTCTCTCTCTCTCTCTCTCTCTCTCTCTTTCAGAATTGAAATAGTATTGAGAAGGAAAAACAGCCATGGATTTTGCTCATTCCTCTAAGAATCTTTGCTATGTTCGCTGCAACTTTAGCAACTCTGTTCTAGCTATAATTAATTTACATAGAAGAAACACATACTATTATTTGTTCTCTTATCCATCTGCCTTGTTATTATTTGTAACAATTAATTAAAATTTCAAGCTCTTTAATTTTTACCTTTCTTGTTAATTGATATGATGTATGTTGGAATCCCATTTAAAGATTGGTGGATACCGTGACTGTGATTGGAATGAATGTTTAATTCAGAGATTGGAAATAAATGTTCGATTTTAATATGTAGGTATTTGATTGTTGAGATTTAAGAGTCTAGACAAAATGGTGAGGCCTAACGATAAATTTTGGCAACATGTAGAGCAACGTGGTTCAAACCGTTTTACATGTAACTATTGTGGACTTAATTACACTGGGAGTGTTTTAAGAGTGAAAGCTCATTTGGCTTTCCTACCTAGCCATGATGTTCAAATTTGCTCCCAAGTGCCTGAGCACATTCAAGCTGAAGCCCTTGTAGAATTTAATTTGAGTGTGAGTAAGAAGAGAAGGAGTGATGCTATAGAAAGTGGAATTGGTTCCTCAAACAACACACCTATCCTACCCCAGAATAGGAGTACCCATCAACCCACTATGGTAGAGATGGCTACTAAGCATGACAAGAAGTCATTGGACAAGTTGGTAACTGAATTTTTTGTCAATAATAACATTTCCTTCAATGTTATTCAATCAAGTTCTTTTATTGATATGATAAAGGGTGCATGTGCATATGGGCCAACTTATGTTGTACCTAGTTATAGCAATCTTTGTGGCAGTTTGATTCCTGAGAAAAAGGTAGATGTCATGCAATATGTAACAAGCATAAAGGTGACATGGGGTATCATAGGTTGCGCAATTATGTCTGATTCTTGGACTGACATAAAGAAGAGGTCTTGGGTCAATGTGATTGCTTACTCTCCTGGGGGTGCTGTGTTTCTGAAATGTATTGAATGTGGTATAAATAGATTAACTTCGACATTTCTGAAATGTATTGAATGTGGTAATAATTTGATGGTACGGTCCAATTAAAATGTGTCGGCTTAAAATGTGTCGGCTTGGTTTATGAATGAAAGAGGAGGGAGGAGGATGGGGTTGTTTGGCCTCCTAGTAATAATTATTAGGAGGTTCTCTGCTGGCACAGGTTCTCCTTTTTCTTGTCAAATTAAATGGTTTTAATTTGACAAGAAAGATTGATGTGGAAATGGGTTAAGAGAACTATGACTAGTGATTGGTGCTGTTTAGGTTTAAGGGTTTTTTGTATCTATCTTCATACAAAAAATTCTTCTCCTCTTAGCAAAACACATGTCTTGGTTTGATTCAGTGTGGGAGCAGTGGCTGAATCTTCTTTTGTGTAATGGTGGTTTCATCAAGCCTTGGTTTAAACAAGTATAATCAGCTGCATGGAATGGGAGAGCATTAGAGCAATGAAGTTAAAAGATATGGGGGGAACAAAGCTGTTGATCTGCCTCTCTTTAATCTGTTATACTTCACCTACCGACCCATTAATCTGTTAGCCTCCATAATATACATGCCAAAGATTGTTGTCTAGTCAACCTAAAACTAAGTCATTAAAAACTATAATATATCATTTTTTTATATAGGATTAAACTAACATGGTTTATGGAAGTAGGTGAGTCTTTAGCTCAAAAAGGAAGAGCACCTAGGTTTGTTCCCAGGAGATGATGGTTCGAGTCCATCAAGATTCTTATTTAAACTAATTTAATAAAACTTCTTTCAAATTTTTGTCTTGGAATTGATGTTTTCTTTCAGATATGTTTTTTTTTAAGTATGGGTGATGGCATAACTAGAAATTAAAAATGAACATCCACATTTGTTTCTTAGCATGTTGAACTGTTCCCACAAATACCTTGTTTCCCATCATTTTCAGTCCATTTAACTTCTCCATAATTACGTATTCACAACTCTGATTGCTTCCAAACTTGGAATATCAGTCCCTGGCATCAAAACCTATCAACTCAAATTGATAAACCTCAGTTTAATAACCTTATTTTTCCACCTGCCATAACCCTAGCCTGTTCTGTCCAGGAATACCAAAATCAATCACACAACCTTAAATAAAAACAAAGACGAAGAATGAAATAAGCGATATTCTCAACAAAGACCAAGTGAATCAGCAAGAATGTGCTTATATAACTAGGGCTCCAATTAGAGCAAAGAACATGCCAAGAAAAGACTTAGAACTATGAAGAAAACAGAGATTATAAAGCCCATGCAGGCATTTAGTTCCATCCAACTAAAGTGAAAATGCTAATTGAAAATATAGGTTTGAGCACACAATGAAAGTAGAACCACAGTTGAATGAAAAGGATCTTGGTGGATTTGAACCACCATCCCCTTAGAACATGCTTGAGACATTCTCATGTTCCAAGTGCTCTACCAATTTGAGCTAAAGACCCAAGAAGTAAAATTTGAAATATTTTAGAGTCTAACTTATAAATAAGATGTAGAAAACTAAACTGATCTTCCAACATATAATCAACTATAGGAAAAGGCGACAAGATTCAACAACAAACCAATTTTTCAAATGCTTTTCTCCAGGGCTGCTTTGATCTTCTCAGCTCTCTTCAAGTGCTTTGTGGGGATGTGTAACTGATAAGCAGAAAGGTTCATCTCATCTTCCCCTTGTTGGCTGCTTGGGATAGAACTCACCTTCGAATGCCTGCAAATCAATGAATACATTGTGAATGTTCCACCTGATGTCATTGAAATAGTTGGACCAAACAATGTTGTGCAGTTCATTTCAGATAATGGTGCTAACTTTTCTTCTTGTGGTGATATGTTGATGGGAAAGTGGCATCATTTATATAGAACAAATTGTGCTGCGCATGGGATTAATTTGTTTTTGAAAGATATCCACAAGCATGTGAAATGGGTGAGTAATATGATTGAAGATGGAAAACTTGTAGTGGATTATATTCATAGACACACAGGTGTTCTAGCATTGATGAGGCAATTCACAAATAACAAAGAGATTAAGCAGCCTTGCAAAACAAGGTTTGCTACTCATTTTCTTATGCTTCAATCTATCATTGTAGTTGAGAACGAGTTGAGGCTTTTTGTGGCATCATCTGAATGGAGATCCTTTCAATTCAATAAAGCTGACATGGCTGTAAGAACTGTTGGGATTATTCAATCTAATACTTTTTGGGAAGGGGCAAAAGTGGTTGTTGCTTTCATGGAGCCAATCATTCGGATTCTTCGATTTGTGATGGTGATGGTTCTACTGCAGGTTACTTATATGAAGCAACAGAAAGGGCAAAAGAAACATTAAGGAAATTAATGGAGAATGATGGAGAGAAGTACTTAACTATCATGGACTTGTTTGTTGCTAGGTTGGAGAAGAACATTATTTATCATGTTCATGTGTTTGGTGTATTTTTAAATCCTTCTACTTTATATGAGGGTCGACTTGATGTTGAGGGATCTAAATTTATGGATGCACAAGATTTTATTTTGGACACCATGATTCCTCAAGAAGATCGTGCTCAATTCATGAAAGAAATAGTTGAGTATCGCATGAAGAGCCCAAGGTTGTTCAATCTAACTGGACAAACAATGATGAAAACTAACCATCCAAGTAAGTCTCTTACTTAATTAGTTTAATGTTATTTTGTTATTAAATATTACCAAATTTTTTCTTTCCACTTTAAATCATGAATGTACACATGGACTCGCCAGGAGATGTGACTTGGAAGGCACGCCTACAACGTCCCACGTGCGTAACAGCTGTGGAGTGATGGCGGTTAGAGACCCCCTTGAGAGAAAACTCCCACGTGGATCGGGAATCCCGGAGACAGAGGGGGGACCATATCCCAAACGGAAGTACCAAAAAACCGTGCGACGAGGGAAGACCACGGCTAACGAAGAATGGGCTACTGCAGATCCGCACCAACTATATAAATATAGGGCAAGCCCTTCATGAGGGGAGGTCAATTTTTGTCTGTAATAATTAGTAAAGAGAATGTGTTCTTCCAAGGCTGATTTTCTGTTTTTGTTTGGTTCCATCATTCTCTACACTTTTCAATCTTCTGTAACAGTTTAAGAACTGTGTTTGTAATGAGGATTCTCTCCAGTAGAAATTCTTGTACAACATTTGGCGCCGTCTGTGGGAACCGGAGATAGAAACCTACGAAGATCCCACCATGACAAACAAGAGAAATCAGGCAAGGGTCACACGATCCATCGCTACCACTGCTCCTACTGCTATTCCCCCTCCGGGACCTTCAGTCACTGGTCTGGTAGGAGCTCCACCAGTAATTCCCCATCAAGAAGCGCAAAATCATATCTCAGAAGATCCGGAGCCGTCGCATTTAGCTGAATCACAGCCAAGATTTCCAAGAGATCCACCATGTTATGTGACAGTGGAGTAGTTCAACGCAATGCAGACTCGCAGGGATGATAAGATCGAACAAATGTTGGAAATGCAACGCGGTCTTCTACAGGGGATTCCTGTACCCCCACCTCCATTATTGAACAGAGAAAGATCTTATTCTCCAGAACTCAGCGAGAACCATAGCAATGCAAATAATATTCGAAGGAAGAACAGGGAGATACCAGGAGCCGCCAAGAATCATGATTCACATATGACAAAGATTGAGCAAGCCTTGAACGATAAAGTCCTGGAACTCCAAGATCAGCTACAAGAAGTCATAAAGGGAAAGAACCCGGCCTCAATCCACAATTTCCACTTCACAACAAATCTTGCATTTACAGATGAGGTGTGGTCTGAACCTCTCCCAAAAGGGTTCAAGATCCCAGCTATAGAACAATACACCGGCATTACCGACCCGGAGGATCACCTGAAAACTTTCAAGTCCCTCCTGTTCTTCCAAGGCGCGTCAGACGCTTTAATGTGCAGAGCCTTCCCCTCCACTCTGAAAGGGGCAGCGGGTCAATGGTTTTCCCGTCTTCCGCCACGATCTCTCTCTAATTTCACTGATGTAGGTCGGGCCTTCCTGGCTCACTTTGTGAGCAACAGGGTACACAAGAAGACATCCACCAATCTTTTGGCTATAAAGCAGCAACCGGAAGAGTCCATCAGAAGTTTTCTTATAAGATTAACAAAGAAGACCTGTAGGTCCAAAACTTGGATCCAACGGTGAAGTTTCAAGCTCTGCGAAGTAGAATCAGAGATATCAAGGTGAAAAAGTCATTAATCATGGATGAACCAGGAGATATGTATGAATTGTTCTCGAGGTGTGAAAAGTTTATCAACCTGGCTGAAGTCCTTGCGGCAGAGAGAGAAGATAAAACTGAGAAGAAAACTCAAGTGAAGAAGGAAGAAATCCCCCAAGAGACCGGCGTGAAGCGCAACCGAGATGATGAGGATAGAAAGAAAAGGAGAGATGATAGGAAAGCTTGGGTTCCTAGGGCCGTAGATCGAGAATCCGAGCCAAAATATACGGCCTTGACTCACCCTAGGGAACATATTCTGAACGAGATCAAAGATCAGGCCACACTACATTGGCCAACCAAAATGGTCAAGCCAGCCCATGAGCACAACCAGAATAAGTACTTCCGATTTCACCAAGATCACGGTCACGATACCGAGGAATGCAAACAGTTAAAAGACGAGGTAGAGGCGCTTATCCAGAGGGGACATCTTGGCCGATTCATCAAGAAAAAGGCGAGTGACCGAAGGACGGATTACCAAACTCGGGAGCTCGAGAGAAGGCGAAGGTCACCCCCCAAGGCTGACAAAGAAGAAGTTTCCTGAGGTAAAAACCACATTGAGAATGCACCATTGAGAGAGATCACCACCATATTTGGTGGACCTAGCTTTGGGGGAGAAACCTCAAACTCCCGAAAGCAACATACGTAGAATGTGCTGCAAACTAAGATTAGACTCAAAAAGAGGAAAACCAGCTACCCAATGACCTTCTCTGATGAAGACCTGGCAGATATATAGACGCCCTATGATGATGCTCTCGTGATCAAGATGGTGATCGCCAACTACACAGTAGGGCGGATCTCGGTGGACAATGGGAGTTCAGTAGACATCCTATATTATGATGCCTTAGCTCCTGAAATTCAAGATGCTGAAAAGAGTGGAATCCCCTCTCTATGGGTTCAATGGAGCCCCGGTCCAGGTTGAAGGATCGATCGAGCTGCTGGTCATGGTGGGGACAGAACCCAAGCTCTCTACCATGATGATGAACTTTTTGGTGGTAAAGGTGAATTCCACGCATAACGGGATATTGGGATGTCCTGATCTCAATGCTCTATAGGCAGTGGTTTCAACTCCCCATTTAGTCATGCAGTTCCCAACCGATCACGGGATTGGGGAGTATCAAGGAAGTCAAGTAACGGCCCGTCGTTGCTACGAAGGATATCTGAGGGCCGGGGGGAAGGAGCTGCAAATGAACTTAATCCATTTGGATGATAACCGAGATATCAAAGAGCCATAAAGAAGTGAACCAGCTGAGGACCTGGCTCCAGTGGAGATAATAGAAGGAGATGCCACACGCCTTGTCTGGATAGGCGCCAACCTGATCGGTGAGAGGAGAACCGGCCTCATAAACTTCCTGAGACCTAATGCGGATGTATTCGCCTGGTCTGCCGCTGACATGCTGGGGATAGACAGAAAGATAGCTGAACACAAGCTTAGTGCCTACCCCAATGCCAAACCAGTATTCCAGAAGAGAAGAACCTTTGTGCCAGAACGACAAGAGAAAGTGATTGAAGAAGTAACCAAGCTACTTGATGCAGGCTTTATTGAGGAAGCCATTTACCCGCAATGGCTCTCAAATATTGTAATGGTCCCCAAGTCCAATGGTAAGTGGCTCATGTGTATTGATTTTATCGATTTGAATAAAGCTTGTCCTAAAGACTACTACCCTTTGCCTCGTATTGATTTATTGATAGACGCTACAGCAGGCCATGAAATACTTTCTTTTATGGATGCCTATTCAGGGTATAATCAGATCAGGATGTATGAGCCCGATATATTGAAAACTTCATTCATCGTGGGTAGAGATACATATTGTAACATCTGCATGCCCTTTGGACTGAAGAATGTAGGAGCCTCCTACCAACGCTTGGTGAATTACCTTTTTAGATACCAAATTGGCCGAAACGTGGAAGTTTATGTAGATGATATGCTTGTGAAAAGCCTGAAAGCATGAGATCACATTACAGATATAAGTGAAGCATTCCAAGTCCTAAGAGAAAGCAAGATGAAGTTAAACCCAGCCAAGTGCGCTTTTGGAGTCACATCTGGGAAGTTCCTCGGTTTCATGGTCTCAAGAAGAGGAATCGATGCAAATCCGACCAAGATTAAGGCTATAATGGAGATGCATCCACCAGGAAGAGTCAAAGAATTGCAGGAACTTATAGGAAGAGTTACGACGCTCGGAAGATTTATCTCAACCTTGGGGAACCGATGTCTACCCTTCTTTAAGACTCTCAAGAGTCGAGCAAAAGAGCAGGGAGCTAAAGGGCTCAAGCTTGCCTTTGAATGGACCGAAGAATGCCAGATAGCCTTTACTGAACTAAAAAGGTATTTGGCACAACCTCCTCTTTTAGCCTAGCCTGAACCAGGGGATATACTGCAACTGTATCTGGCTATCTCCGCTGTTGCAATTAGCGCCGTTCTGGTCAAAGAAGATGGGCAAACTTAGAAACCGATATATTATGTCAGCAAAGTCCTCCTAGATGCTGAAACTAGATATAACAGTGTGGAGAAATATGCATATGCATTGGTTATGGAGGCTAGAAAATTAAGGCCCTATTTTCAAACTTATACCATTGAAGTGCTTACCAATCAACCTTTGAAGAAGATATTGGCTAAGCCAGACCACTCAGGAAGACTGGTAGCGTGGTGCGTGGAGTTAGGGGAATTTGACATCCATTACAAGCCTCGAACTGCAATAAAAGCTCAGGCCTTGGCGGATTTTGTGGTAGAATGTACACTTCCTAATGAGGAAATCATTACCACCGTGGAACCCGAGGAGACAATGGAAGAATGGACGCTATATGTGGATGGTTCATCCAGCGCACAGGGGTGTGGAGCAAGTTTGATATTAGCCAGCCCCGGAGGATTTATAGTGCAATACGCGCTAAGGTTCGAATTCCAGGCCACTAATAATGGGGTAGAATACGAAGCTTTGATTGCAGGATTAAACCTGGCACAAAGTCTAATGGTGAAGCGTATTACTGTACACAGTGATTCTCAGTTGATAATTAATCAAGTCAAAGGGGAATATGATGCTAAAGAAACACGGATGGCCTAATATTTGAGAAGGGTTCAAGACTTGATCACAAACTTCAATCATTTCGAGATATTACAAATACCTCGGGCACAAAATACATCAGCAGATGCCCTCTCAAGACTTGCCACCTCGGATTTTAAGATTTAGGTAGAACTATGTATCTGGATATACTAACCTCCCCGAGCATAGCACAATCCGAAGAAGTATTACCGGTGGAGACAGAACCTTGTTGGATGGATCCATTAATCAACTACCTCCAGGGGGGCATATTACCCACCGATAAAGAAGAAGCCAAGAAAGTCAGGATGAGGGCCACCCGATATACAATGATAGAAGGAACATTATATAAGAAGGTATTTGCAATGCCCTATCTAAAATGTCTCCAACCATCAGAAGCCGAATATGTACTTTGAGAGATACACACATGCATTTGCGGACAACACTTGGAGGGCATAGCACTAGCCCACAAGGTCATAGACAAGGATACTTTTGGCCATATCTCCGTAAAGAAGCATGAAGTTTTGTTCGCAAGTGCTTGAAATGTTAGAAATTTGCACCGATCGTTCGTCAGCCAGCTACCGAGCTCACTTTCATATCTAGTCCCTTACCCTTTGTACAGTGGGGAATGGATATTTTGGGGCCATTTCCTAAAGCGTCGGGGGGCAGACAGTTTGTGATAGTAGCTGTGGATTCTTTTACAAAGTGGGTGGAAGCAAAGGCCTTAGCCACCATTTTCGCAGAAAAAATTTGGAAATTCTTCCTTCACTCTGTTATCTATCGATATGGGATATCGAGGATTCTTATTACCGACAATGGAAGCAGTTTGGGCAGAAATTCAAAGAATTCAGTGATCAGTATGAGATTCAGCTAAGAAAGACATCGATAGCACATCCCTAGTCGAACGGATTAGCGGAGGTAGTGAACAAAATATTACTAGATGGGATGAAGAAAAAGTTGGAAAACGCAAAAGGGTTGTGGGTGGAAGAACTACCCAATATTCTGTGGGCATACCGAACAACTACAAGATTAAGCATGGGAGAAACACCCTTTATGCTCATATATGGTACAGAAGCCATACTTCCAGTGGAAATCGGGGAAATTTCGTTTAGAGTCCAGTCATATAACCCCGAGGACAACGATGAACAGTTGAGGGCAAACCTGGATCTATTAGAAGAAATCTGAGAGACAGCACGATTAAAGAATGCAATGCATCAACAGCGCACAACACGTCATTACAACAAGAAGCTGAAGAGCAGAAAGTTTCATCCAGGGGATTTGGTATTTCGTAAGGTTGAAGCCTCAGATCCGAGATCAATGGGAAAGCTATCACCAAACTGGGAAGGACCGTATAGAATCTCCAAACGAGTAGCTCCTGGGGCGTATCATTTGGAAACCTTAGAAGGGACATACATACCTCGGTCTTGGAATGCTGAAAACTTACGAAAATTTTATCAGTAAAAGGTCAACTTACCAATGATGTTAAACTACAACTTTTGTAAATCTGTCATGATTCTCAGTGGAATAAAGTGAAATTCAAGTCGACAATGAGCATACAAAGTTTCCTACAAATGGTGAGCTGAGGAGCATAACATGATCAGTGGGCATATTATTCCCCAAAGAAATGATGGTCATCCAACCATAATGGTGAGTTGCACCATAGGGGCGCTTCCCCCAAAGAAATGATGGTCATCCGACCATAATGGTGAGTCGCACCATAGGGGCGCTTCTCCAAAGAAATTATGGTCATCTAACCATAATGGCGAGTTGTACCATAGGGGCGCTTCCCCAAAGAAATGATGGTCATCCGACCATAATGGTGAGTTGCACCATAGGGGCGCTTCCCTAAAGAAATGATGGTCATCCGACCATAATGGTGAATTGCACCATAGGGGCGTTTCCCTAAAGAAATAATGGTCATCCTGGCGAATCACATTATAGAAGCACTACTAAAAAACCAAGGAAAGGCAAGAATCGTAGAAGTGCTACAGCAAAACTGAGGTGAGATAAGATAAAGTATCAACCACAAAGGACATCAGTGAAAATAAGAGTTTGCTTCGAAGAAAAGGAGGAGCATACAAAGAAAGCAGAATAAAGTAAAGCAGTCTCTTTATTAAATATTCAATGCAATATTACAAGTATGAATTTACAAGCTCCATGAAAAAGCCATTACATTCCTTAAACATTAGAGTGCAACGAAGACAATAAATACAGTTCATCTAGGAAGCAAATCCATCGAGGAAGAAACATGGCCACTTCAGTGCACAATCACACCGCCAGGAGATTATGTATAGGGGGAACCCATGCAAAAAAGAACTGAGGAAGATCGAACATCAATAGTCCGAGCAGAAGAAATATATATCCACCTCGGTGATCAATACCAAGCTCGGTGTTGGACAAATGGCACCAGCTGCTCCAGACACCCCCTGAGAATCCAAAGAAGACAACATCGCTAGGAGCGATTCACTCCCGAGCATGGTGAAGGAAACCAAAATACCCCTGTTCCTACTCCTCTCAAACCAGTGATGGAAAGAAACCAAAAAATCCTGAGAGAAAACAAAGGCATTTAGGGTCCTTCAGTAGCTTGCGAGATCCACACCGTCGATCACCAAATATGTTAACAGTGAAGATCAACTGCAAGAAGTCTCCTAAGGATTCTCTACCTCTCCAGAACACCCTTCCTTCTTCGAAAAGAAAGAGAAAGGGAGATATCACAGAGTGGTACCACCACAGCCTGACGACTCAAAAGACGTTGCATGTCGATTGAGGATCGAAGCTGTGATGAAAAATGTTGATTAAAGATTGAAGCCGAAAGGAAAACTTCTGTAAGGTAAGAATCCTAGGGTTTTATGTCCTTCATGTGTGGGAGAACTTCCATGATCAAGATGGTACTGAAGATATGGAATCTCCATGAGATTGCGATAACAACAGCGAAACAGAGCCATTAAAGAGTAAGAATTTCTTCTCCAGAACTGAAGACATTAGAAAAAATCTTCCACTATATATAAGGCAAGGCGACGGTTCAAGATTAAAGAGGAATTTAATAAGACAGCTATCCCACGTTCAAAGAAGTTACGCTTTAAGCCACGTGGTCCAATCCTAATGAGTCCATACTACTCCCATGACTAGAAAAGGTGTGATTTCCAAAACAACGATTCAGTTCGCCCAACAGTTCTGATAAGCATAAAGCCGTGAGAAGCGTCAGTTAAATAGGGAAGCAATAAATGAAAGCTCATCGAATCTGCCAAAAATCTTGGAAAAGTGAGATATCCATTATTAGGGACCACAATGCCCAAATGAAGTGTAAGCGTCATCAGAAGCCAGAGAAATAATACAAGGTACGTAAAATATCACTATATTTTTTTTGAAATATACATATAATTACAAATATCTAAGATGCCACAAAAAAATAAAATAAAAAAATAAAAAAATAAACAAACACAACATCTAGGAGTTTAGCTCGGGACCCGGTGGAATAGGGGGCAAAGGCCCAAGAACATTCTGCAGGGGAGGAAATGTAGGAAGGGCTATAGACAAAGGGTCAAGCATTACCTCCTAAATAGGAATTCGAAAATCCAACCCTATTTCTATCTTGTCCCATTCAAAATCTGGGATAACATCCTTTAATTGAAGGAACAACCGATGAGCTCCTTCTCTCTCCTTCTCCCTACAAAAATGTTCGAAGGCTGGGGAATCAAGTATATGAGTAATTGTCAAGTTCGCCGCAACCTGTCTTTCAGCCCATACATAATCACCAACATTATTCACAATATCCCGAGCATAGTCTAGCCTTGCTGCCAAGTCATCCTCCCGACGTTCCAGAGCCTGAAACGTCTCCAATTCCTCTTTTAATTTTTTTAGCTCTTCCTTTAGCTCCTTAGATTCCGCTTGTAACCCGGAGTGACGCTTCGCCAGAACAGTATTGGCACGACTCAATATTCTTACTTGAGACTCTAGCTCCTTCTCGCGCTTTGGGATTACTCGAGGTAACGTATTTAGTGAAGAGACAAGCTCCGAGGTAAAGGAATGAGCAAATTATGACAAAACCCAATATAGAAATATAGTGAATAAACAAGTAGAAAGGAAAAGACTGACGAAAAAAATTTAAAATCCTTTCATTGAATCATGAAAACAAGAAAGAAAAACATTAAAAATGTTAAACATTAGAAGTATCATCAGGGATCTCAGTGGGGGTAGAAAGATTAAAGGTGGGGGAGGGAATGCTCATCCCTCCTTCAACAAAGGGTTCTGACTGTTGTTCGGGAGCAACATTCATAGCAGTAGCAATAGTCACCTCAACAGTTCCACCACTCGTAATCACATCAGAACCAACCTTGGCCCCTGGATCCACAGTTTTTGGAGGAACACGCTGAGGAATTTGAGAAGAGGAAAGAGGAACATCTGGCTGCCCTACTGAGGAACCAGGCCTGAAAGTACCAGATTCCAATCGCTCGATCATCACATCGATTTCTTGAATCCCCTTGAACTTAAAATCTGGTTGTCTTTCTCTCACTTGCTTCCACAACGAATAAGCAGTATTCATTAAAGTTAAGGAAGCAGTCCCTTTATGCATCTCCTGACATGCCTCTGGAAGAAGATATTCTTCGACAGCTTGAGCTTTAGCTGTAGACATTTGCTTTTTCAGTTCATCAATCTCAGCCTGCTTGTCATCAAGTGCTTTTTTCTTTCTATCTATCCTCTTCCTCTCCTTCTTAAGAGCATTTTTTGAAGAACTAGCCGATGCCTCGGCCAATTTCAACTTCTCTTGAACTCCTGACAATGATTTTTCAGCAGAATCCTTCTCAGCTTTCACTATTTTCAACTCATCATTTAAACGAATTCGTTCACTCTCAGAAAACTCGAGAGACCTCCTCATCACTATCAGATCTTCCTCTGATTTTTTATATACATCAGCCACGCTCCTCCTACGTAGCACCAACTTAGAAAGATAACCCAATGCCTGAATGACACCAAACCGAGGTTAGAAAATATATATATAGAAAATAAGGAGGAAAAGAATAGAACAAAAAGCTCACCTCAAAACTTTGAGCAAAAGCAGACTACTCCAGCAACACGTCAGGCATCCCAGAAAGTAAAACTTGATCCTCCGGAGCAATGCCTTTCAAAACCCACTCCTTGGAAGCAGCAAGATCACCAACCACCTTTTGATCCTTAGTAATGGACCATTCTGGGATGAACACTCCAATGTCTGCCTTCTCTTTACCTTTATCCTTCCTAAGAACATTAGGAAGGTCGGTAGGTACCATGGAAGACCCACCGGCATGATGATCAATTAACCCTGTAGAAGATCCAACCTCTTGGGGGATTGGCTCCATAGTGAGATTACCTCCTTCCTTCGGGGAGGGACCCTCAACCTCGGTATTTCGAGAAGATGCAGGAGAAGGACTTAGTAGCCCTTTCTTGGAAAGACCCTTATCTCCCGAGGAGGAAGACGCTTTTCTTTTCTTACCCACACTCACCTCTAAAGGTTCAAAAACCTGGTTCCCATCAATGCGAAGATCTTTCTCCACTATGTGGCTAGTCAAAGAGTCCAAACCGAAGTTCACTGCAACATACACAAAAAAATAATATATCACAAATAAACATAAAACAAGACAAGATAAATCCTCATCTATTATTCGTAAACCTCCATTCCCGAGGTACTCACCCAATTCTACCTCACCCATATCTTGTAAATCAATGGTTTCACCCTTGATCCGATTCCCGTCTGCCATAATAGCTTCAAAACTAGCTTGATCAATAGAATCTAAGGGAATAATCTTGTTCCCCTTTCCAGTATCGGGAAAACCCCGGTCCTGTATGGACTGCCCAGAAAAATCGTTGCTTCCAGCCATGGTTGGATGTTGGAAAAGACCCAATAATAGGGACACCACCACGCTGGCGAAAATAATACCATCCGGGGTGGGTACTCATATGATTTAGGGTGAAGCATTTTATAAACAAACTTACAGAAATCTGTCTCTTCAATCGAAGACACTTGATCTGGAAAGCCCCAATACTTCTCCAACCATTAGGGACCAATTGGCAAGGAGAAATTTGATAATGCCTAAGAAGACGTCCCACAAAAATGGAGAGCGGATATTGAAGGCCAGCCTCAAAGGCATCCAAAAGAAGACCCACTTCCCCTCGACGGGGTCGATTCAGCCTTTCTTCGGAAGAAGGAACCCTTAGTTCAATATCTTCCGAGATCCCATAAACACAACGGATCTCCATGAGATTGAAATCAGAGATAACAGAAGAAATCTCGCCCACTCCTTTCCCAATAGTAGAATCCATTTGTGGCTGTTTAATTCGATAACCTCTCCTTCCTAATTGTCTCATAGAATCCAAGGTAGAAACATTAGTTGAATCTCGAAAGCATTCCTAGGTGTAAATATTGAAACCCTAGAGATCAATTCTTCTGGTAAAGACGCGGAAGAAGACATTCTTCGATTTTCTTCCTGAACAGAACCATAATACAAATTCACGCACTCATCCAACAAAGAAGCAACTTCATCGTATTCCACTCTTGAAATTTTTCCTTTATATTTTTCCATTTTCCTAAATGCAAATAAAAGCAGAAAAAGAACTCAAATTGAAAAAAAAAAAGGGGAAATATCAAGCGTATACTCACTTGGATCAAAAGAACCTACGCTTGGAAAGGACGTAAGAAGCAGAATAATATCACCAGACTCAGAAAAGGCCTCCAATCGAGAAGGTTCAATAGACAATGAAGTACGGGATTTAGAAAGTCCTTAGAAATCCTCGCAAAACTTTTTGGCTTGGACAGCGAAGAAGATGAAAAGACCTAGACTTAAAACTAAGAGCACAGGAAAGGATAGAAGGGTCTAAAAAATTGAATTTTATAACTCCCTGATAAAGGCTCTCAAAAGGCGCGAAGGGTTGAATCCGTTTTCGCTCCCACGTGTTAAACATAGACCCTTAATATGATATTCAAAATATAAGGTACATTATTTTCATATGGATAAACAATACATTGAAATTATAAGTAAATTAGTTAAATTTTACCAAGATTGTATTCTCGTCACCTTAACCAAAACATTTAATAAGGTAAAGAGAATAGGGGGCAAATGTTACACCATACTTTTCACTTTAAATCATGAATGTACACGTGGACTCGCCAGGAGATGTGACTTGGAAGGCACGCCTACAAAGTCCCACGCGCGTAACAGTTGTGGAGTGATGGCGGTTAGAGACCCCCTTGAGAGAAAACTCCCACGTGGACCGGGAATCCCGAAGACAGAGGGGGGACCATATCCCGAACAGAAGTACCAAAAAACCGTACAACGAGGGAAGACCATGGCTAACGAAGAATGGGCTACTGTAGATCCCCACCAACTATATAAATATAGGGCAAGCCCTTCATGAGGGGAGGTCAATTTTTGTCTGTAATAATCAGTAAAGAGAATGTGTTCTTCCAAGGCTGATTTTCTGTTTTTCTTTGGTTCCATCATTCTCCACACTTTTCAATCTTCTGTAACAGTTTAAGAACTGCGTTTGTAACGAGGATTCTCTCCAGCAGAAATTCTTGTACAACATTATTAAATATATCATCCTTATATGTGCTTACTTGTGATGATTTGTAGGGATTTGGTGGCAATTTGTTGGTGGTGAATTTCTTGTGATTCGAAAAGTTGCTTGTAGAATCTTGAGCCAACCTTATAGTTCCTCTCCTTGTGAGCGTAATTGGAGTGCTTAGGAGGCAGCACAAACAAAAAAGAGAAATAGATTGGCCCCATAAATGTTAGAAGATTTGGTGTACATCAGAATGAACTCAATGATGAGAGAGAAGTATGAAAACCAAATACTTCAAGATGCGAGGCCCATTGATTTAGAAAAACTTGGTGATTTACCTGAGTTAGACATTGAGCCAAATATGGAGAGACTTGAACAAACATATGAAGAACCTGATCCACATTCACAAAACATTGGAGCTGATGGAGGGAATCGCTTTCTTTAGTTTCATGCATTTTTATTGATCTTTGACCATGTTATAATGATACTTTGAGTTCTTTTGACATTTAGGATGATATATGTGAAGTTTGGATTTTGGACATGTTATGTTGTCATGATTTATGAATTTGGAATTGATGTTAGATTATATATTTTGGATCATATTAGATGATATATCTAAAAACTTATAATGGATTGTGAAATACATATGTATTAATGTTGGATGTTAGTTTTTTTTTAACATTAGGTGCAAGTATTCAAGTAATATTGTCCCGTATGTAGGAAAACTATACGTTTAAAATCCGTACTGTCCGTTTGCTGTCCGTTTGCCGTTTTTCATTTTTTTTACCGTTTGTTTGACTGTACCGTTCGCCGTTTAATTCCGTTTAAAACACGTACCGTAATACTCCGTTTTATTGCCGTTCCAGTATTTGCTAACTATGGTCGAGACCACGGTTTACGGTATCGTAAATCGGATCGAGATCGATCTCTACTAATACCGAATCAGATCGGGCATAATTGCCTCTTTTGTTTTTAATAAAAATAAAAGGAAAAATTACACTGCCACCCCCAAGGTTTATATTAAATATAGAGACCCCCCTGTGTTTTTAAATTATATAACCGTCGCAACCCTTGAGTTTAGGTTAGTTATTACAGTCAGCCCCACTCCGTTAGTAAAGTGTTACGGTATTAGTAAAATTTGCCTTTAAATGACTAATATACCCCCCTAATGGCGTGTGAGCTTACCATTTTGCCCATAAGGGTTGGGCATCTTTAAATTCACACTCCTTTTCAAAAGTTCACTGTTCTTCACATTCCCTCTCATGAGAGGTCTTTGCATCTCTAATGGCCCCTGGAAATAGAACAAGCAGTCCCTGCGTAAACCCATCTCCTCTTCTGCAAAACCTTAAGTTGAGTCCTCGTCGACGGCAAACGTATTCCGACGCCGACCGATATTCAAATCAATGTCATTGTCGTCAAAGAGGCGCCATTTGTCATCTTCGCTGGAAATCCATGAGATCTATTGCCTGAAATCCGGGTATGAGCTGCAGCTCCTCCTCAAACGAACCACATTCGTTGAAATCGAAGAATCAGAAGTAACAGCTCCAACAGAATCATAGATTCTTAAATCCGAAGAATATTCGAACCATTGACGTCTTGAGGTTGTTGATGGAAGTGGGTTCTCTGTAACACCTTCTGAAATGTGAGCAGAGACGCCATTAACATTATCCCTGTTGAAGGAAGAGGAGCTATCATCGTTTCTTCTATTAAGAAACCCACAAGCAACAGTAAAGAGAACAAGCAATAAATTGAGTGAATCCCAATTCCGCTTCACAGAATTGTTTCTGAAAGTCTGAGAAGCAAATGAAAGAAGTGAAGGTAGAACAAGAAACAAAAGTAAGAGTCATAGTGGGAAGCAACGCGAAACCCTATTCTTCTCCCCTTCTCATCTTCTATGAAACCCTATTTCCCCATTTCTTCCTTATACTGTGCTTAGTGGTGCTGCCGACGATGGCGGGCGGCAGTTCCTCTTGCATTGCTGCAAATCCTTATCCTCAGTTGAGCTGTTGTTGTTCCTCCTCTACAAATTAGTACGGTGATTCTAACAAATCCAAAGATTCACTGCTTTCCAGTTCCCACCATGGGTCCAAAACCCTCTCTCTCCCAATAACTGCTTCTGATGAAACCCCGGCTGATCTCAAGCGAAGGTCATCTCTGTTTTTCAGGATTTCAGGGAAGTTGAAATCGCAGGCGAAAAGGTATATATTTGTTGTTGTGGTTACGAATCAGGTTGTCGATTTTATGACATCTTATGGTGTTCATGGCTGAGAGTTGGAAATATGAGGTGCGACCATGGCGGCAGCAATGGTCAAAGGCTCAAAGCCCTCTGCGTTGGTCGATTGAAGAAGACGGGACTCAACCCATCATTTTGTTAATTGTTAAGGGGTCTGTTTGTCTTTTAAATTGTGTTATTTAATTATATTTGATTAATGATCTTAGAAGAGGATAAAGTTGGTAATTTACATTGTATTATTTAACACCGTCTATTTACAGGGTTGGATTGTATAATTTAAAAATATAGGGGGTCACTTTGTATTTAGTACAAATCTCAAAGGGTGACAATGTAATTTTCCCAAAATAAAATTTTATCACTGATTTATTCTTGTCTCTTACTAGTGGACAACTTCCTTAACTATTTGAAGCAAAAACCATAAATAGCCCATGGAGTTGAGCACCTATAAACAAGATTAATAGTGAATTTACCCAAAGCTCAAGACCCTTAAATGACACCTAAGTTCTGCATAATAGTGAAACCATACTTTTCTGTCATTTGATTGTCATTCAAAATTATGTAGATGACTCAAATTCATTGTTGTACAGAAAATATATATTTCTTTTCTAACATATCTGAATCTCTTTTGCAGTTTTGGATCCATATGTAACATGATTCTACAGTCCAAAGAAATCTAGCTTGAATTCAGAACCAGCAACACCACCCTCCACTCTGCCTCCTTAGTTAGCCTACACAATCTGGTTGTCCCTTTGCTTATGAGAACAAATTATCAAGAGTAGATGTTACCCATCCAACAGCTGCATGGTAAAGTCTGCCATCTTGAATGCTGCATCCACCATTTACTACCCACACAAGCCAACATCCATCAACCTGATTTGTAATCTCAGCTTAAAAGATATTTTACACATGTAAAGCCCATAAGTGAGAAACTTGCTCCATTACTTGCTGATATACTTGCTTACATTGAAAACAAGACAAAATTTTGCCACAGTTTCATGCCATTTTGCAGACTTAGTTGAAAGGAAAGTCTGCAATTAAACATTAAATGGAAGTCCAAACAGACATACCAGGCACATTCGATCACCACTTGAAAACAAATGATTGACAGCCTAAAATGCATTTTGGAACAAAAAAGGGGAAAGACACTTCCAAGACCTGGAAAACAGGAACATCAAAGGAGAAACAGGGGTTCTCATGTATACACATCCACAGAAACATCTGTTGCTTAGAAGGACAACCAGAGTACTCATGGACTGTTGTGTTAGGGTTTAGGGTTTAAGCACAAGGTTGCTTAAAGCATTACACCCTGGGTATCTAGTTTGAAATACCCAGACTGCTGCCTCCAGCTAGTATATATAGGGAAACTAGGGTTTAGGTTAGATGGGCTACTTACAAGATTGCCCCTCACAGCCTAGGCATTAATACAAGTAGGATTATATTAGAATATATGAAGGGATATTACATAAATATCCTTACAATCTCCTCCTACGTTCTACATATATCCACCACACATGAATAGAAACCATTGTTCAATCAGTAATTGAATCAATATAAATTGAATATCAATAATTCAATAAATCAAATAAGTAATAAGTAAACTTCAAGAAATAAAACTACGGTTTTAGATCAAAACTAAACCCAACAATAAATCCAAAGTTCCACATGCAAGTGGCTAAACCAAAAGAAATAATCAAAAGAAAAAGTCCTTGCAATCCATGTGACTTTACTCATCAAGTAAGTCATCCTCATCGAGATCCAGATTCAACCGTTCTCCTCCATCTTCGTCATTCTCTGTAATTTGTCAAATATGAATTTCATAAGATAATATGAATTCAATCATTTGTATAATAGTATCTAGTTCAATAATAAGAACTTAGTACATTCCATATATGGCTGAAGGTTAATCAAAAAACAATAAGCATCATCATCAAGTTTCTTTACAAGAACTCAATCCTATATAGTCTCTATCATAAGGATCATACTATGTTTCCATTTGGAATACTGTGTTCGTCATATCAGTCATAGATTTATGTTGTATCATCAAATTTGGAATGGTACACCATACTATAAAAGACATGTCATCAAATTTGGAATGACATAAAAACTAGCACAATATCATTGAAACATATCAGACATTTTTCATATTCCTTTGTGAAATAACAAAGTAAGGAAACTTCACATGAAGAATTTGCTACACCATCAAGTTTGGAATGATTTCACAAACCCCCATACTTAGTAACCTAACTAAGTTATCTAAAACATGTAAACTGTCCCGAATGCTTACCAAGGCTAGATGAGATTCGAATAATTCAAAATAATACTGGGTTAGGTTAAAACCTGACTAAATGGTCTTTAACCCCATCTCCCCCATAGTTTTGAATGTTCGATCTTTGTTTAATCTCTTTGTAAGGGCATCTGCCATATTATCCTTCGATCTCACATCAATCAAAGTGATAATTCCTTGTTTTGTTCTATAATTCAGCGTGTCTTCTCTTACCATTAAAGAGTGAGTTATTCACAATCATCTTTGTTGCTTGATTATCACAGAATATAGATATAGAGTTTAATTTGAAACTCCTCAATGGAATATCCATGATCAGATCCTTTATCCACTCTGCTTCATCTCCCGCAAAAACTAGAGCATAAAGTTTCGATTCCATAGATGACAGAGCAATACCAGTCTGTCTCTTGGATTTCCATGCTACAGCTGCTCCTCCTAGCATAACCACTGGTGGATCTGCTGTCTCCTAAATCTGAGCACCAAGATGCATCAGAATATCCTTCCAAAGTTGGAGGATGTCCAATATAACATAGAGCATAACCTAGAGTACCCTTAAGGTATCTCATCAGCCTCGTCAGGGCAACCCAATGCTCTTTTCCAGGATTACTAGTGAAATGATTCAGCATGCCTACTGTAAAGGCTATGTCTGGCCTAGTGCAACTCATTGCATACATGAGGCTACCAATCAGTTTAGAATATTCTGACTGATTCACGGTGTCGCCTGTGTTAGGTTTCAACCGTTTGTTATAGTCATAGGGTGTCTCAATCGGTTTATAATCATTGTATCCCCAACTAGAAAGTAGCCTCTCAATGTAATGAGACTGACTAAGGGTGATCCCTTGCTCATCGAAGCTTACTCTCATTCCAAGAATGGTGTCCACCACACCAAGATCTTTCATGTCGAATTCTTTCGATAAAGTTTCTTTAATGTCACTCACTACAGAGAGATCAGAACCTAGAATCAACAAGTTGTCTACATACAAGCAAATAATCGCGACCTTGTTTGACTCAGACCAAAAATAAAAATACTTATCCGAGTTACTGGTTTGAAAACCAAGGCTCTTTACTGTCTTGTCAAACTTCTCATGCCACAATTTAGGTGTTTGTTTAAGACTATAGAGAGATTTATTTAATTTACAAACTATTTTTTCAGAACCTTCCATGGCAAACCCTTCAGGTTGGTTCACGTAGATTTCTTCTGTTAGGTCTCCATTAAGAAAAACTGTTTTTACATCCATTTGATGCACAACATAGTGCTCAATAGATGCTATGACAAGAAGAACCCTTATCATTACCAAATGGCAGACCGGGGAGTAGATGTCAAAATAATCTATCCCTCTCACCTGGGTATAGCCCTTAGCTACTAACCGTGCTTTATACCTGGCTATAGACCCATCCGAATTAAGTTTCTTCTTCAATACCCACTTACACCCTATTGTCTTGGCCCCTTTAGGCAAATCAACAAGGTGTCAGGTCTCATTTTGCATTAAAGAGTTCATCTCCTCATCAATGGCTTATTTCCATAGCAGTGAGTCCTTAGATCTCATCGCTTCGTTATAGGTGGATGGATTGGTCTCTAGATGGTAGGTCACAAAATCCTCACCAAAGTTCTTGGGTACTCTATCTCTAGTAGATACTCTTCTAGATTCTGATTCAGGGAGTATTGTGGGAGTAGTATCAAAAACAATTGGTTCAGATTCCAAAGGTGATTCTGTAACCATTTCAGTCAAACCAAGTAAGGTCAGGCCTTTATCTCTGAGAAATTTATCTTCAAAGAATATAGCATCCCTAGATTCTATCACCACATTGGTGGATAGATCCAAAAATCGGTTTG
Source organism: Telopea speciosissima (assembly GCF_018873765.1). Lineage (NCBI taxonomy): Eukaryota > Viridiplantae > Streptophyta > Magnoliopsida > Proteales > Proteaceae > Telopea > Telopea speciosissima. Next base: position 13,797,248 of record NC_057926.1, read on the forward strand.
TAGCACTGTCTTTTGCACAACCTACATACACACAAGTGTTTGTTCTAATTCCCACCTTAGGTCTCCTAGGGTCTTGTATCCTAACATAAGCTGTGCAGTCCCAAACCTTAAGAATATCATATCTATAAGGATGTTTATGCCATAGCTCATAAGGTGTAGAAGTCAATTTTGAATGTGATAGTCTATTTAGAATGTGATTTGTAATCAACACTGCTTCTCCCCAATAGCAAGAGGGTATGTCAGTTGTCAATAACATGGAGTTTAACATCTCTGTTAACGTCCTATTTTTTCTTTCAGCTATGCAATTTGATTGAGGTAAGTAAGGAGCAATAGTTTCAAGGATTATGCCTGCAGAGGCACAGAATTCCTTGAACTCTGTCAATTTGTATTGTCCTCCCCTATCACTTCTGAATCTTTTAATTTTCAAGTTCAACTGATTTTCTACCCTATTCTTGAAAATTTTAAAATTTTAAAATGCTTCATCTTTAAATTTCAACAGGTATAAATGACAATATCTAAAAAAATCATCTATAAATGTTATCAAATACTTTCGACCTCCTCTAGTTGTGTAGCTTTTAAAGTCACAAATGTCAGAATGTATAAGTTCAAGAAGTTGAGTGCTCCTAGAAACCGTTTTGAAAGGTTTTCTAATTATTTTGGTTTGAGCACACACTTCACATCTGTTAAATCTAGATGAAGTGTCTAATGGTAAATTATGAGTTTTAGCTAGTTCGAGCATTTTCCTATAGTTCCCATGTCCTAACCTGCAGTGTAGTATTTTAGGATCAAGTGAAATATAGTTAACCTGGTTTATTATTTCATTAGCTAAACTAAACCTAAACATACCATTTAAATTATAAGCACATCCAAAATAAAAAGAGTTAACAGACAGTGTTACTCTACCACTACTAAAAGTAATAGACATGCCAGCATCAAGCAAAATTCCAATTGAAATTAAATTCTTTTCAAAACTAGGAAAGATTTTAACATTTTTCAAAGTAAGTATTTTATCTGTTGAAAAAATCAGGTTCACTGTCCCATGTTGAACCACTTCCACGACGTCTCCATTTGCAACGATGACAGTCTCTGCTACTTGAACAACATCAATGAGCAGGTTCTTGCTATTGCAAATATGACAAATCGCTCCAGAGTCTAACCACCAATCTGAAGATGTACTGGCCAACCCCTTACCCTTGTCAACTATGGCAACAAAGTTAGTAGGCTCTGTCTTGTCCACCAACATGTAAACTTCCTTCTGTGGTGTGTCAGTGTTCCCTTTCTTAGGACTCCTACACTCAGATGCATAGTGACCCCACTTTCCACAGTTGCGGCACTTGCCCTTCTTTTTAAAGTTTGTCTTTTTGGCCTCCAACTGTTGGGGTTCTTTCTTAGGTGGCTTAAACTGCCTAGGATTTTTCTTGGATTGTGAAACTAAATTGGCAGATGCTTGTTGTTGTTTCACCATCTCCAAGTTATTTCTGGCTCTGTTCTCATCTTCGATTCTAATGAACCGTTTGAGATCATCTAGCCCCACTTGTGTTTTCTTCCTATGCATCTCAGTTTTAAAGGAATGTCAGGTAGAGGGTAACTTAAAAATAATTGCACCCACTAAGAATGCATCAACAATAGGGATATTTTCTTGGTTCAGTTTGGTTCTCAAGCTCTCAAAGTCTGTTACTTGTGGAAGTATTTCCTTGTCTTCTTGAAACTTGAAATCCATAAACTTGTCAACCAAGTGAGTTTTTGATAGGTCCTCCTCCTTTTTGAATCGGGCTTCTAGGTTTTCCCAATTCTCTTTTGCAGTTTCATATTTACTATAGGTCTCTGCCAGCCTATCTGACAGGCAGTTCAATAGGTAGTCTTTGCAAAAGTCTTCATCACTTATCCATTGGGCTTCAGTTAGGTCCGTACAATCAGAAAAAGTATTTACCACAGTGTAAAAAATATTGAGGTACTTCAGTCCAAACTGAGTCCTCCTTTTCCAAGAACTGAACTCAGAGCCAGTAAAGCTTTCCAATTTGATCATCTCAATTGGAACAGCATGTTTCTCCATATTTATGTGATTTGTTTATATGCCCAAGTAAAAATTCAAATAAAAAATAAATGCTCAAGGAACAGTCACACCTGAGATGGAGAAACCCTGGATTTAGACGACGGAGGAAAGGATGGTGGCAATGCAGCGATGTCAACAGTCGTGGTGGGCACCCTAGTGCTGGCAGGCACGGGTCACTGGCTACTGTTTGGTGACGGCTGGCACTGGTCGCAACCAGTAGGTAGTGACCGATCTAAAAAACAAATCAAAAGTTAAAGCCTTTTGTCTTCTTCTACTTTTCCTTTGTTTTTTTTTTTTTTTAATAGCCAAATCAAGAAAGTAGAAAAGAGCTTTGAAAAATAGAAGCTCCCTGCCAATAACGTACTCTGCCAAAAGGCAAACTCCAAAACTTCTTTTGATTTGGTTTTTTTTTTTTTTTGTTCAAACCAATCAAATCAAAATGGATTAATTGCTTTTGTCTTTGTAATCAAACAACCAAATAAAAAACCTTTGATAAAGGTTCTCTGCCAAGGTCTGCAAATGTTGCAAACGTCTACTCAGCTTTGTTTTAAAACCAAATCAAAACAAAACTTTGAGAAACGAAAGTCGTGACGCACGTTCGAACAAAATCAGGAAGACAAATCTCCAAGCTTGATTGATCATTTGATAAAGAATTACCTCTCAAGCTGGAACCGTGATGCAAGAGCTTTGATCGATGCCGTCTTTGATAAAACAGTAACCGTGATCAGATTCCGTGATCACAAAAGGTCGATCAAATAAAACTCTAAAGTCGATCAGAAAACCAGAATTGAGACGAAGTCGAACGTGAATCCGAAATCCAAAGCCGATCTTGATCGCAAAGAAATGAAAATCCTAATGCTTTAAGATTGTTAGGGTTTAGGGTTTAAGCACAAGGTTGCTTAAAGCATTACACCCTGGGTATCTAGTTTGGAATACCCAGACTGCTGCCTCCAGCTAGTATATATAGGGAAACTAGGGTTTAGGTCAAATGGGCTAATTACTAGATTGCCCCTCACAGTCTGGGCATTAATACAAGTAGGATTATATTAGAATATATGAAGGGATATTACATAAATACCCTTACATGTTGGACAACCATTTGGACCACCAACTGCTAGTCAATGTCCTCATTGTTGGATTTGAGCTATTTCCTCGCACAACATCCTGAAATCAAGTGGTGAATCCCAACCAAAATGCATTCCCTCCAAGCATATGGTAGGTTAAACCTTGGTGAAAAAGATTACATTTTTACGAGAATGCAAAGAGGACAGCTCAATACACCACAAGCAATAGGATTGAGGTGGGACAGAAAATGTGAGAAGCAGACAAACCAGAGATATATCTATTGGACAAACAGAATGGCCATCTCAACCCTCCACATGGTACAAATATGTATAACAATATGAATTGCTCACTGTACTATTAAGTAACAAAAGTTTTCTAATGAATATGAGGGAAAACAAAATGTTTATAACCCCTTGGCTGTAGAGACATAAACTTGTTTAACATGGCTGTAAAACAGGACAGAAAATTGTCCAATACTTCTTATTTGAACATACAGTAAAATTTCTCCAAAGTCCAAAAGGAGAAATATAAGAAAAACCTGAAGTAACTTGCCATTATTAACAAAATTTTAGGAGATAGGAATCTAAAAAAATTGAAGCATTAAAGTTGTTTGTTCCATCATTTGAATCGAGTCGTGGAAAGGACAATTTGTTGCAGCCAACTGGATTGTACTAGAATGCTCAAGGCTGCAATAAGGCAATTCTAATAGAATTGTACCTGGGAATGGTGAAGGATGGCAAGTGGGCTTGAAAACCCGCTTGATTGGATAAATGGGTACCATTGGCAGCCCTCGTCAGGTAAACCTGTGTCTATCCTTGTCTTTCTTTATGGTTACCTTCTCCGGTGGTGAATCTATGCATTTTATTCTATCAAAAGGTTCTACTTCAAACTTCTGGACAGGGATATAGTGGTACAATGGCTAAAGAACTTAGGAAACCAGCAGAAGGGAAGAGAAAGAGCATCATCAGAACCAAAGTGAACACAGAAGAAAGTGCAAGGGTATGAAAAAAATATGAACATCATCTCTCCAAGTTTTGTTTTTAGCACATCACGTAAATTACTTAAGTATGAACTTTCTTTGCTTCTCTACTCTGTTATATACCCAAATACGTGATTATCAACATTAAATCATCGTCTGAATAATAAATCAGTTAAGAATTAACAAGATACAGAAATATGTTTCCCTTGAACGATAAGATAGCAACATTCAATAATAAAAGTACTAAGAATGTATTAAAAATCTGAGCTCTATCAGAGTCATTTCACGTAACCCTGGTTTGTGAATGAAAGCAGACAAGGTGTACACACATACAACTACAAATGACAGACAGAAATTGGTATACGCCTGGGCAACCTGACCCTGTCAGATTCAGGGAAGGCCTCAATTGGGAATTGTCAGGCAGCCAGGCAGCATGCCAGCTTGGTTCTAAACTCAGCCTCAACCCAAAGCACCCAAGTGCCATCCCTAACTTGAAGTTGACAATCAAACATAAAGTAAATATAACGGATACACAATGAAGTTGGCAATAGTCATAAAGTACATATACTGAATACAAAGCCATCTCATAATGGTGGACAGAGATCATGCAGTCAACAAATATCTGCATGGAAGTTCCAATCATGAAATGGAATGTTAAATTGCAAGACTAAAATTGTGTAAGGTTTTCTAACCCACAAACAACATGTATGATAAAATTTCCATTTTCCACGGGATAATCAATTTGTTTAATTAATCCTAAATCCTTTTCTCAGCTAGTAATAGTGAAGTTGGCTTTGAGCTCTTCCACCTCAGGGCATTCCATCAAAGATGCCATATCAATACATGGTTATGAGTGACACTGTAATTGTTTTAGCACAAAGTCAAATAGGAGCTGTCACATTTTTTGTAGAACCAAAGAGATTCAAAATGTCAGAATGATTGCGAATATGACGAGGACACTTGTAAAGCAAATCTTGAGCTTCAGAATGCCTGAAGAAAGAATTGAAGACATTCAGGTAAACCAAAAGAGATGGGTGTGCCTTTACACTTAATGCTTTCCAGAATTCCTTAGCATCCTTTATTGTCCAGGACTTTGCTATATACTGAACAAAAGGTTCCTGGAATGGTGCGAAATTTTGCTATTTCATTGGACAAAGAAGGTTCAATGCTTCCTTGAGTTTCCCTTCTCCAAGTAGCCTTTGAATCAAAAGTTTATATGTAGCTTGCAAAGGTCTCAAATGGACCTTCTCCACCATCTCAATGATCAAAGCATATGCATTATCTACCTTATTCTTAGTACACAAACCATTCACCAGGATTTCTAAGAGATCCAGCATCGGCATCCAAGTTCTTGCTTAATGTTCAATTTTTTATTTTTATAAACCAATTGGGCTGGCTGAAAGAAAAATCGATCTCAACCAAAAAAAGGTCGATAAACATTTGGAAAATAGAACAAGTTCCATTGAGTCCATCCAGATTTATATTTTTTGTCTTCCCATTAGAATTGCACTAATGATTCCTTGTTTGATCCCTTTGGCTTTTGTTTCCTGTGTTGAACTTGCTATTGGTTTGAAACAACTGACGCAACGAAACGGATCGTAGAATATCGCATTTGCATTCAAATTCGGACAAACATAGTCAATCAAAAAATTACAAGGAAAAGCTTTGGTTATCTTAAAGTTACAAGTGAAGCTCCTCCTCCAGGTAATAGATCTTCCACATCAAAGCAAGAGATGGATTGGCTTGATCAATACTTTGTCACCGCCAATTATCCACAAAATAAAGTGATACACCATTTACTAAAAATCTGGATTACATAGTCACACTCACAAGAGGAGATGGGAGAAGAGAAGGCTTGGGAGAGAGAGAGGACAAACTCCAAAACTGTGGAGTGGTCTCTTCCTCTCTTTTTTTATAATTTTATCTCATTGAGGATCTTTGCTTGGCCAAAAGTACATTTTCCTAAATTGATACTTGCCACTTTTCTCTTTCTCAAGTGTGGTTTTCAAAAACCAAGTGTTGCTAAATTGGTGAAATTCTCCATTGTTTAATTTTGTGTAACACTTTTGCTTCTAAGATAGGAAGAGATAGAATCTAAAAAGGATTGATATCTTTATGAATATGCCAACAACATGAAAGTCTAGGATATGAATTCTACCTATCATATTAAAGACATAATTAACCAATTAATATTTTCAATAACTGTCTTGCACAATTAAACTCTTTAATTGCAAATAATATCTTTCACTAATCCAATATCCCATATTGAGCTATAAGGCGTGTTATTAAATACTGTCAACCCCCAACTCAACGTACGAGTCCATTTCAGAAATTTTGTGATCGTGACCGAACGTCCGAAAAATATTTCAAATAAATTCAAATACATAAATAATTATTTTTTATATTACAAAATAGTTTTGTAAACAATTTACAAAAACGAGATTAGTACCAGATTTCTGTCTAATCCATCACAAACTTTCTCTCTCTTTGATAATCCCAAATGAACGGTAGTGGATTCTATGTTGAGCATCTCTTTCATTAACAACGCATGATCACGTGTCTAGTGTACCGATATATAGTCCATAAGACGTCAACCATTGGTTTACCAAAACAAGTGACCCAGCCTTGCAACGAATAGGATCTCTCAAGTCAAAGGTCAACTGACAAGTGTAAATCTCGTTCTCATACAGCTAGTAGTAGCATATGCGAGATCCTTATCAGATTCTTTTCTATATACATACAGTATGTGTACTCACATTTATGCACTAAAAACTCATTTCTAGTACACAATGTGAAGACCATATGAACGGGATGTCTGGTCTTATCCCTAGTCGAGAATTGTTTTAGGCATAAACCCATGGAACAACTTGTAAGCCCCAAAAAAATACATATCATCCACAAAATAAAATAATGTTTCATTAACATGAACCGGGTTTGATGGACACACATCCTGCAATCTCCCACTTGTACATCGATGTCAGTCTCCTATATGCCTTACACCTATATAATGTACATGTTTCAAAAACACACCTGGTATTAAGCCTTTAGTCATGGGATTTGACACATTGTTCGTTGAGTCAACCTTGATGACAGTTACATCACCCTATTGGATGATCTCCCTGATCAGGTGATACTTCTGTTGTACGTGCTTATTCCTCTGATGAACCCTAGGTTCCTTAGCTTGAGCTATGGCCCCTTTGTTGTTGTAATACAATGGAGTTGGATCTTTGACAAGATCGGGTACAACACTAAGGTCGCTCAAGAATTCCTTCAACGAAACTTCTTCTTTGGTTGCATCACTAGCTGCAATGTACTCAGCCCCAGTGGTAGAATTGACCGTAGAATTTTGTTTTGTACTCTTCCATATAACACCTCCACTACTCATCATGAAAATCATCCTCGACATGGATTTTCTATCATGTTTGTTGATCTAAAAATTGGAATTTGTATACCCCATGACTGACAATTGTGCTGACCCATAAACTAAGAAATGATCCTTAGTATATCTTAAATACTTGAGGATATTCTTTCCAATGCTCACATCTAGGGTTGGACTAATACCGGCTCATAATCCCTAAAGAATAGCAACTGTCTGACCTTATATAGAACATGGCGTACATGAGACTTTCCACTTTTGAAGCATAGGGAATTCTCTTCATCTCCTCAATGTCCTTTTGAGATTGAGGGCATTGAGATTTGGAGAGGCTTACTCCATGCCTGAAATGAATGTTTCATTTCTTGGAGTTCTCCATATTAAACCTGGCCAAGACTTTGTGTATATACGTGGATTGTGATAAGCCCAACATCCTTTTCTTGCAATCTCTCACAAGCTTAATACTAAGGATGTAACTTTGCCTAAGTCTTTCATCGAGAACGTGGAGGACAACCACTTCTTCATAGATGAAAGCATACTTACATAATTTTCTATACGTAGTATGTCATCCACATACAATAATAGGAAACAAACTTCATTCCCACTGAATTTCTTGTAAACGCAAGGTTCATCCATGTTTTGGTCAAAGCCAAACGTTTTGACTGTTTGATCAAAATGGATATTCCAACTTCTGGAAGCCTACTTAAGACCATAAATGGATCTCTGCATTTTGCACACTTTGTTCTCATCAACACTTGAAGAGAACCCTTCTGGCTGATGCATGTAGATTTCTTCCTCAAGAGATCCATTCTAAAATATAGTTTGTATATCCATCTGCCATATTTCATAATCAAAGTGTGTTGCGATGACCAATAAAATCCTAATTGATTTCATCATTGCTACTAGAGAAAAGGTTTCATCATAATCTATATCTTCTTAATGGGTATAGCCTTTCGCTATCAGTTTTGCTTTGAATCTTTCAATGTTTCCATCAATGCCTCTCTTCCTATTGAAGATCCACTTGCATCCAATGGGCTTGACGCCTTGTGGTAGATTGACTAAAGTCCAGACATTATTTGAGTGCATTGAATCAATTTCAGAGCGCATAGTTTTCAATTACTTATTTGTACCTTCATCTTTAAGCGACTCAGAATAAGTATACGGATCATCATCCATCTCAATGGAGACCAAGTGGAACTCTTCCACAGTCTTTTCTTCTTCTATAGAAGAGTGAAACATTTAGGTGGCCTAATGGTCCTCCCATTACATTGAGGCTCTTAGGTGCTAATTGGTATAGGATTTAAGTCAACTAGGTCATCAACTAAACTTATCAAATCCGGTTCAAAAGATAGTTCTTCCATAACCACTGGTTCAGTTCTTTTAGAGATTAGGTCCTCCTCAATGAAAGTAACATGATTACTAATGATGACCTTTTGATCAGTGGGGTCGTAGAAATAGTAATCTATCGTGCTCTTGGGGTAATCCATGAAAAAACATCTAGAAGTGTGGGGTTCCAACTTATCTATTTGTTGCTTGCAAACATGCGCAGGACAACCCAAAACCCTAAAGTAATTTAGGCTAGGCTTATGCCTGTGTTTTAAATACTGATTTGGTTGTTACCCTATTCAAAATATAAACTGCAGTTTCTAGAGCATACCCTAAAAACGATAAAGGTAGCTCACTAAAAGTGAGCATGGTCCTGATCATGTCCAATAAGGTTCTATTGCACCTTTCTGACACACCATTATGTTGTGGCATATCAGGGTTTGTCAATTGTGACACAATTCCTTCTCAAGTGAGATATCCTTTGAAACCATCTGATAAATACTCTCCTCCTTGGTCTAATCGAAGGGACTTGATGTGCTTGTCTATTGTCTTTCGATCTCTACCTAAAACTCCTTGAACTTTTCTAAATTTCAGACTTTTTACGCTTCAAGTAGATATAACCATACCTAGAGTAGTCATTAGTAAAAGCCACAGAGTATTCGAAACCATATCTCACTTGAATATTCATGGGTTCACACATGTCAGTATGTATAAGTTCTAATAGACCACTGGCTCACTTGCCTTTATTGCTAAAGGGCTTCTTGGTTATTTGCCTTAGGCACGATTCACAAGTTGGGTAAGGTTCGACTTTTAGACTTTCTAATGGTCCATCCTTAACCAACCTGCTAACCTTATCTAAGTTAATATGACCTAACCTGAGATGCCATAGGTTTGTAGTACTCATTGGAGATCATTTACATTTCAAATCAACATTTGAAACCTCATTCATTCTTACAGGGGAATCTGGAAAATGCAAATCATTTTGCATATGTTTATAAACTATGAATTTATTGTTCAAATGAATTGTCAGATAAACATCAAAGGAAAAACTATAACTGTCTTTAATAAGTTTAGAGAGAGAAATAATGTTCCTCTTAAAAGAAGGAATATGATAACAATCCTTTAACAAAATAGTACTAGAATCAAATTCTAAACTAAAATCTCCAACATCCATCATCATGGCTTCAGCCCCAGTGCCCATCTTCTGACGCACTTCATTTCTTTCTAGCCTTATTGTCACTCTAAACCCTTGCAACATATTGTAAACATGGACAGTGGATCCAATAGCTACCAACCAACAGTTAGATTGCTCAAAATACAGGTTTGACTTATAAACGATAAGAGTGGTAAAATTACCTTCTTTAGGGGTTTCATCTGACTTCTTTTTCAAGGTAGCCAGGCAAGCATGACAATTCGCCTTCCAATGAGCCTCTTGCAAACAAAAGAAGTATTTCCCCCTGGACTCTGTTGTTTTCTTTTGTATCTTTCCACCTTTGCCCTTAAGGGGTCTTACCTTTGGTGGCTTTATTCTTCTTCCCTTTATTCTTGGAATTTGAACCTTTGACTTTTGTAGCATTGACCTCACCTTTTCCTTCTTAAGTGATTTATCCACCTCTTGTAACATATTGCCACCTCAGTCAACTTAGCATCCAACCCAGTCATGTTGAAATTACAGACAAAAGGACTATCTACTGAGAGGAGAGAGTTAAATATCACATTTCTTTTGTACTTAAGAGTAAAGAAAGTATCCAGGGTGTCTACTTTTTCGAACAAATTTCTCATCTTCATGAGATCGATGCCTAGAGTTTTCTCTTTTATCTTGGTATTATGGATAAGACCAACTAACTCATGGTGCTTATGCACATCAGTTTGACTAAAAAGTTCCTTGAGTTTATCCATCATATCCTTGGCCAAGGTTATGCCTTTGACAGAGTTAGTGATTGATTTATCAATTGATCCAAGGATGTATAACATAGCCTTTGAATCACATGAATAAAAGTATTTGTAGGCTTTATACTGATCATAATCATCATCAACGGGTTTTCGAGGGGCCACTTCATCAAGAACTGTAGACAAACGTTCCGCAGTCAAGAGTAGCATAATACTTCGATGCCAATAATTATAATTGGGTCCTTTCAGTTTTTAGTCATTGATAAGGGTCAGGAAAGTAGAGTTTGCGGAGGCTGTCATTGCACAAATATCTAATCATATACAAGATATAATCAAACACATGCACATAAAAATGAAACCATTGAATTTCAGTGGGCGAAACATAGACTATGGTTTTTCACAATTCAAGATTTCCTCCTATCTTGAAAAATGAAATGGAACAAACCAATCCTTGCACACACAACTTACCCTATTGAGAATCATTACACATATGGTGATTGGGTGGACTATGCCATCCGCCCCAAGGCTTCCAATATCATTGGCTACCTGAGTGTCTTGTCCGAGTCTATTGACTGACACACACTCAAGTCATATGTTTTCTTATCAAATCTGACTAAATCACAGTATCATGAGAGATGGTCCACTATTGCAGTGCCCCCTCACTACCTGTGTTCGTTTCCTATCCAATGGAAAGTAGTGTAGACTGTTGACAATAAAACCCTGACAACGTCCTATCGGCTCTATTGTGGGGGTCGTACTAACAATATATACATCCGTTATTGATAAGGAACCATGGATATGATCTACCGGTTAAAATTCATCCATATCACACATACTTTTTAAAACAGTTGAGGGTAATTGCAATATATAACATCATACATCATATACATATTAACTAAATCAACAATTAATTGTGGTTATGAGATGGCTAGATTAGTGAAAATAATAACGAATTATTACTCCCGCTAAAATATAAAATTAAATTTATTTTTTTAATATGAAAACCATGTATCTTATGCATCATTATGATGCACACAACTTGCACAAACTCCATAATTAGCATCTCCATGCGAATCTCCATCTCCATGCTACATCGTATATTATCCTCCATCACTTTATACGTTATCAAGTCTCCATCAGTTGAAATTACATTGAAAAATAAATTACAACCTATGTCTATACATTTGTCATTCATAAAGAAACCCCTTTGGAGAAACCAACCCAACATTTGGGCTACCCAAGGGGTGGAGTACATGATTTTATAAAAAAAAGAAGGGGGGAAGGAGAGATAGAGAGGGAGAGAGCACAACACATCACATGAACAATAGCCATCCACATAGATTTAAAAAATTAAAACCATTCCCATAACCACAATGTATATGAAGTCATAGTGATCCCCATGAAAGACACATCTTATATACAAAAACATAAACCATTAAACACTTCAATGAATATCCACCCTAGCCCCCCTCCCCCAAAAAAAACTTGAGATTCTAAAATTGAATAAACAATTTTACCGATTTTTTGTCTCAATGGGTGGGTGAAGAAATACCCTTCTCCACAAAATAGCTTCCTCCTACCAATGGGTCTTAGTCAGATTAAAAACTTTTTTTTTGTTTTTTTGCAGGTACTTTTACATGCGGGAAAGAGGGAACTAGTCGCAGCAGAAAGGCCACAACCAAAATAACCAACAAGCAAGGCAGCAGCCCATATGCACGCACCAGCATCAACCACCCATGCACAAGCAGATTCCCAAGTGCGCGCAACGACAGGGACCATGAGGGGGCTGGGGGGCATACGGCCTGGGGCCCATGTGGCAGAAAGGCATGCAGGCGGCAAGCCTTGCAACCTAAGTGGCATACGGGCAAGGGCCTTACGGCCAAGGTGTAAGTAGCCAGGTTGCCTTGCAACCTGCGCACATGGGTCCAAAGAGCCTTGCGGCTTAGACGCATTCGATCAGGTTGCGTTGCAACCTTGAATCCATGATGCATTTAGCCTGGTTACCTTACAGCCAGGTCGTGTGCATCCCTCTTTTTTTTAATTACAAGGATTAAAAATAAATTACAATCCCTAATAAAAAAATAATTCAATATTCAATCAACCATTGATGGGTTACCATGGAGAACCCTACATGCAATAAACCGAATCCGAATATGAATTGAAAAGTGTCGCTCTGATGCCAATTGTTAGTTTGAAACCAACGGCATAGCCGAACGAATCGTAGAACATTGCTTTTACATTGAAATTCGAACAAACATAGTCAACCAAAAAATTACACGGGAAAGCTTTGGTTACCTTAGAGCTGCAAGTGAAGCTCCTCCTCTAAGTAATATCTCTTTCACACCAATGCAAGAGATGGATTGGCTTAATCAACATTTTGTCGATGTCAATCGTCCACAAAATAAAGTGATGCACCACCGTTCACTTAAAATTCAGGTTTCATAAAACCCTTGCACACAGACTCACACTCACAAGAGGAGACTAGGGGAGAAGAGAAGGCTTGAGAGAGAGAGAGAGAAACTCCGAAACCGTTGAGTTCTCTCTTCCTCTCCTCTTTTATAATTTTGATCCCATGTGGGATCCTTGCTTGGCCAAGTACACTTTCCTAAATTGATACTTGCCAATTTTCTCTTTCTCAACTATAGTTTCCAAAAAGCAAAGTGTTGCTAAATTGGTGAAATTCTCCACTTTCTAATTTGTGTAACACCTTTGCTTCTAAGATGGGAAGATGTAGAATCTAAAAGAGATTGCTATTTTTACGAATGTGCCAACAACATTTAAATCCAACTTGCCATATTAAAAACATAATTAATCAATTAATATTCTCAATAATTGTCTTGCACAATTAAACTTTTTAATTTGTAAATAATATCTTCCACTAATCGAATATCCCATAATGAGCTATAAGACATATAATTAAATACTGCCAACCCCCAACTCATTGTACGAGTCCATTTCAGAGATTTTGTGATCGCACTCGGACGCTCAAAAAATATTTCAAATAAATTCAAATACATAAATAATTTTTTTATATTATAAAATATTTTTGTAAATATTTACAAAAGTGAGACTGGTACCAAATTTCTGTCCAATCCATCACAGACTTTCTCTCTCCTTGTTATATTCTTGAATTAACGGTAGTGGATTCCATGTTGAGCATCTCTTTCATTAACAAAACGTGATCACGTGTTCAGTACGCTGATATATAGTCTGTAGGATGCCAACCATTGGTTTACCAAAACAAGTGACCCAGCCTTACAACGAATAGGATCTCTCAGGTCAAAGGTCAACTGACGGGTATGAATCCCATTCTCATACAACTGGCAGTAGCATATGTGAGATTCTTATTAGATTCTTTTCTATACACAGTTTGTGTACTTACATTTATGCACCGAAAACTCATTCTGGTAACATACAATGTGACGACCATATGAAAGGGACCAGTCCCTAGTTGAGAACCGTTTTGGGTGTAAGCCCATGGAACAACTTGTAAGCCCAATAAAATATATGCCATGCGTAAAATAAAATAAATGTTTCAATAATATGAACCGGGTTTGATGGACACATATCCAACACTTGCACATCCAGAATCCATATATGCAGAAGCCAATCAATTATTAGAAAGAATTACCACTACTTATCCTCCTTGATTTGAATTTTAATCAAATCTACCATCGGAGAGGATGACGATTAAGGCATTGGCTTTTGGAAAGTTGAGATAAAAATCCAAAGGTGGAGGTGGAGTATCAATTTTTTGTGATATCATCTCAGATGGAAAATTCAATAGATGCAAATCTCTTTCCCAATGAGTGATAATTTTAAGTGTAGATGCGGGGTTGGGTTGATGCCTTGGAAGGATGCTTAGGTCCAAGTGCTCTAAAGAAAGTATGCAGTTATATTGGCACTAAGAATCTTATTGATGAGATCTTGATTCAAGTTTGGATTATTGATAATAGAATAAATAAGAGTCATGAGATTCGGTATTTGAATGTGTTTAGTTCATAGACCTAAATCCTAAGATGACAGTTTGTTCTAGAGATTTATGGCATAAATGGTAGAGATTATTTATATCAACAAAACTTTATAGTTTTGAGAGCGTAAGGAGTCTATCTTTGAGGATTTTTCAGGTGAAATTTTTGAATTTTGAATGAATGTCAAGTTTCCAAAGAGTTTTTCAATTTTTTCGTATTGGATTTGGAGTGATGTTTGGAGAGGAAACTTGTTGCAACTTTGGCGAAGAGTTTGCTTGAGTCAGAGAACGGTGTGAATAGAAAATCTAAGTGGTGGTTGGAACTGAGAGGGATTTGAAGAATTTCTTATGAAACATATGTTGGGAAGAATATGTTGATGAGTGGGTGGTTCTAATCTCTGTTAATAAGAAGGTTTTCAACATGGTGGGAAGGGTGGGGTTGGACGGTGCATGGGATTTTGAAGATATCCAAGGTTGGGATTCATACTAAATGCATGCCAAATGTTTATTGATCAAACATCATCTACTTTCCAACAAATTGTTTTAGAAAGGTCTTGGATTATTGCTTGGATTCCATCATTCCACACTCAAGATTCAGAGGGTGGTTTGAAATTATGGTTGAGAAGGGAATTAGTGGGAAAGTATTTGGCTTTAAGAATTTTATCCGAAAGTTGATTTGGGAATTCTAAGAGTCGTCAACCGAGTTTCAAGAGAAGAACTCTATAACGAATGAGTGGTGAGCAAAGACCGGTGAGCAAAGACCAAGTCCGCCTGTCATTTTAGGGGAGCAAATGGAAGACCATGAGATTAGATTCATCCCCTTTTTACTTCTTTATTTCCCTTTCCAAAAATCAGCATTGAAAGTTGTGAGGGTAGTGACATGGCAAGGGATCGCCATGTGTCCTCCACCTCATTACCTCTTTAGAGGAGAGAGAGAGAGAAGGGTGAATGTGTTGTAGGGAGTCGCCACCTATAGGAGGGTCTAGAACCCAAAATGTGTATGTAATGACTCTCATATTGCGCCCTTCTGAGGACAAATGGTCCATTGGTCTGGGTACGGGTCAAGTTATAATCTGGGAAAGGTATTAGGCACCCCAATTCGTCCGCACTTGTTGGTCTCTCTATTTCTAGGCATAATTGGGTTATAACATGCTTTTGGTGAGAAAAATAAAGTACAAAAAGGTAAAAAGGCAAAAATAAAGAGAAGAGTTGACGTACTTACTAGGGGGTCTTGGGCCCTTGGCTATAACCTGAGTATGATTGACGAATTAAGCATAGCAAAATGAAGGACTCATGGAAATAAGGTAGCATTTAATACATATGTAGGAAGAAGCAGAGAAATCAAGATTAAAACATGAAAGCGTATAAGTGGTATGTGAAAACCGACAGCGCGAATGATAGCATGGGGGAGTCTTAAAGTCTACGGGGGATGGGGATCATGAGAAGATGCATACATGACATGAGTTATAACATAATAATGATTAAAAAAAAAAGGTACACAGGAATATGTGATCATCATCTAGAGAGATGGGATCACTTTCTTTGGAAGATGCAAAACGAAATAGAAAGCGAAAACCACATAGATTAAACAAAGCTTAAGAGTGAAGGAGAGAACCTACCTAATATAAGGATATCAAAATGGAGGCGTGGAGGTTTCCCTTTTGGAACTCAAGAGATTGGTACATCGACCAAGTATCGTCGCTGGCTTCACTTGTCTCTTTGTAAGCAACACTTCGTTGTTAAGCCAAGATCACCGGATGGATGTGGTGTGTGACTACGTCAAAGATGTTTATTTCACTTGATTTGCTGTTAAATTTTGTTGAGACAAGTTTTGGTTTATAGAGTTGTAATTGACTTGATTTTAATTTAAAGTTTGGAGGTTGTAATTTAGATTTAATTTGGGTTAAGAGACAATGAACTAGTTAGACTTTGGGAGATTTGGATCAAGGATTATTGTTTAAATTTAAAGACTTCTGATGTAGGTGGCGGATGCATGTGATCGGGAGAGGTAAATTACACTTTCAAGGCATAAGAAAGATCAAAAAGTATGGCCAAAAAAATCGGTAGTAAGAAGAAGGAATTTGCACAACTCTTCAAGTTTGTGTGGGCAACTCTTCTAGGATGCCGAGGGATAGAAAAAAGCTTCAACTCTTCAAGGTTGAAGTGAAAACTCTTCTAGATTTTCTAAGGATGAACTCTTCAAGGATCACAAGGGAGAACTCATCATGGTTCTTAACACATGCTAAAAGCAATTTTGATTCAAACTTCAGTCTATTACAAATGACAATAGTGAGGCCTTTTACAGGTAAATACAAGAAATTGTAAGAGTTACTACAACATCTCAACCATTCATTCTAATTGAGACCCTAGGGTTGAGATTGATTCTTGAAAGAAGAAAAGAGAAGAAATTAAATGCCTACTACATTGGTTCACTTAAAATATGAAAGTTCCTATACATGTATTCTTCCTTCAAAGTAATATCATAAATTCCCTAGAGAGATAAGTTCATGTATCTTCAATTCCCATTTGTTAGGGTCTTCAATCGAAGAAGATTTATTGCTTTGGTAAGACTCTCCATATCTCCACTTAAGAAGTTGAAAGAGCAAGAAGCAAATTCAAATTCCCCACTCAGCATGGACACACTTTACCAAAATGGCCATAACTCCTTGTAGAAAATAGAAAAACATGCACCATTTTTTATTGTTGGAAAATAGACTTCTAGACCTTTCCATATATAGAAGACTCATAGTTTAATTCCTTCACAATTGGAATAGGTGTCATCATGAAGTTGGCCCAAAACTACTGACTGCAATTGTTGTTGATTAATGGCATGGGCCCCAGTTGCATGGGCTCCACTTGCATGAGACTTAAGATGGACTTGGGCCATTTTTTATTAAAGTCTTTTGTGTCTTCTAAGAGTATGACTATGGTCTATTTGAGAAGAAAGCTGGTTAGGGTCAGCCACATGGGTGCGGGTGTGGCCTACATCAACTTCCATTGTGTTTATGTGAATGGTTATGATTAGATACGTTGCTACTGTAATTTGAGGCTATGATGATTTATATTTGGTTCACACTCCGGTTACTTTTTTGCTAAGACTATTGATCTTGTGGATCGTTAACTACCTAAACTCTTGGACGGATGTGGGGGTGTTACACCTGTGTCTCACAAGGGCAATGCACCACACGCCCCCAACAAGCATTCTATCTCCCTAAATAAAATTTTCAGGCAAAGTAAAGAGGTAAAGCCCATCATTCCCAATCCATACGAATATGTAAAACTTTCCCCAAGTTGCTACCAATACGAGAGATATGATCCAAACTAAAAAGACCAGTTGGAATACTCAAAAAATTGAACCCATAAAGGCATTTTGTAAAACTCAAAAGGCTCAGTAGAAAAATCATCAGCCATACAAAGAAGAAGAAGAGAGTAATCATAAAACCACAATGGGGGAGAAGTTAGGACAACCTTCTTCTCATCAACAGAGAAAAAATCAACTGAAAAAAGACCAATGCTTGAAACACAAATTTTGTAGGCTCCACGGGAATGCCGAAGAGAAGCCAAGTACTCCTTTAAAAGCAGAGGTGGGAAGAACCACCCTAAAACATACCTAAAAAGAGTGCACGGCCTAGCAGGAGAAAGACCTACATCAGCATATGACGATTCACGAATAAGAGGTGAGGTAGGGCCTTTCCCTTATCACCATAAAATATTAAACTCTCTACAAGCTACGGATCCAGAAGGAGTGGTGCCATGAAAAGAGGTAGAAATTGAAGTTTTTTTATTAATTAAAAGCAAATTTCATGAGAAAAGCCTCTAGGAAAGCGAGTATAGCGAACATCAAAATAAAAAAGTAATATAAAAAAGGAGGATAGTAATTCAACATAATTCTTCACTAAAAACACCCACAGTCGTCAATGCATATGCAGGGACATTGCCCTCCCTTAGTGTATGGGAGAAGTTCACTTGGTGAAAAACTCCCGAGAGGTGAATGCAATCCAAGATAATATGAGATATGCGCCAAGGGATTGATTGATTCAGATCCAAAATGCTATTGATCACTATAAGGTTATCACTTTCAATAATGATACGATGGAAGCCCTTCACGAAAGCAATAATAAGAGCTTGCCGAATAGCAAGAGCTTCACCCACACAAAAGTGAGTATGACCAATTCCTTTTGCAAACCCAAAGAGAAACCTCCCATGGTGATCTCTACCAACACCACCAATACCCGAAGATCCAGGGTTCCCGTAACAGGCACCATCCATATTGATTTTGATAAACCCTTCAGGAGTGGATTAATCTATTATCATGAGGTCTAGATGGAGATCTATCACGCTCCAAAAATTCATTAGTAAACTAAATATCTTTGAACGTAGCTTGTGAAATAGGTTGTAATGCTTCTCCGTGTATGAAACCCATATAAGATGTCCACAAATGCCAAAGAGTAGTTACCATTAATACAGTTCGGTGGACATCCCCTCCTTAGAAGATGTTAGTATGGTTTGTTGAACCATGTTTTTCACATTAATCATTATATTTTACTCTCCCAAATTAACTCTATTCCATAGTGCATAGACCCGCTGGCACCTAATGAAGTGTCCCCCCTTCGGGGATAGTCTGGACCAGAGACCTACCGACAAGGGTTCGCAAAAATTTGGCACGTGCCACGGAACCATCAGTCACGATGCACTGGGAAGCACAAAGCTGGACCAACCAGAGCCGCATCCGGCGATCCTACCAACACACACAGCGGGAAGAAGACTCCAAATTGGGAGACCAAGAAAATGGGTGCAGTCAACATGATGGCCAAGTTGCGAATACAGGCGCAACCCAGCTTGCAGGAGAAGAGCTTGACCGTAATCTCAAAGAAATCAATGACAAACTGAAGGCCCTAGAGAAAGGGACCAACCCCGAAGAATATTTTTGGCTGAGTTAGCACCCATCTCGGTTGACATAATGAAAGTGAAACTCTCCCGAGGGTTCAAACTGCCCAGCTTCGAGGCATACAATAGAAAGATCGATCCCAATGACCATATAAGCTACTTCAATGCGATGATGACAGTTTTCGAAGGGTCTAACGTTGTGTCATGCCGGTCCTTCCCCATATCCCTGAAGGGGCCACCCACCCTGTGGTTTGCTAAGTTGAAGCCAAACTCTATAAAAAGCTTTATGGAGTTGGCTCGGGCCTTTGTGAGCCGTTTCCAAAGCAGAGTGAAACAAAAGAAGACAGCGGCGAATCTATTAGCAGTGAAATAATGACCCGATGAATCCATACGAGACTACATCACTCACTTTAATGGAGAGTTCATGGAGATAAAAGATCTCGATGATGACATGGCTTTCAATACCCTGCATAATAGGGTCACAAACCACGACTTGGTTCGATCCCTGGCCTTGGAACCGGTCTACAGTATGACCGAGCTACTGCACTGATACTACCAGTATGCAAACATGTTCGATATCATGAAGGCCCGGAAGACAGCTGCCGCTAAAGGATCAGAGAAGAGAAAGATGAACGAGAAGGAAGAAAATAAAAATGATAAGAGGTAGAGGTCAGATTGGTATAAGGACCGAGACCGAAGCCCAGATTATACCCCATTGACTACTTCCAGGATAAACATACTTATGGAAGTCCATGACCAGGGTCTCTTGCAATGGCCGAGCCCAATGTTCTCAAAGCCGAAAGACCAAAACCAAAAGAAATACTGTAAGTTGACAAAGATGTCGGGCACGATACCGAAGACTCTGATAGTTGAAAAAAGAGATAGAAGATGTAATCTAGAGAGGCCACTTGGCGTTACGTGAAAGGGAAAGAACGAAGAGATGACTAGCGTGGTCGAAGGGGTGCAAGCGTGGAGCCAAAGAGAGATGATCGAGCTCCAGAGAGAAATGAATGAGACCGACATGACGATCAGCGAGAGGCCCAGCCGGACGACTGCAAGCCAGGAGCTGAGGCTAACACATCAATAGCCCCGACCATCCTCATGATTATTAGAGGGCCCAGACAAGAATCCTCTAGGAAGGCTAAAGCGAAGGCACGGTTCATGGGACTAGCTGAGAAAATAGCAAAAAAAGCAAAACCTACACTGACCATCTCCTTTTTGGAGGAGGACTTAGAGGGGCTGAGTTGGTCACACGATGATGCGATCGTGATCTAGGCAGTTATAGCAAATAGGCCCGTCCACTACATCCTCGTGGACATCGGAGCCTCGGTAGACCTGCTGTCCTATGATGTGCACCTACAGTTTGGGTTTGAACTAGGAACTATGAAACCAGAAAACTCGCCACTATATGGGTTCTCCGGATTCCCTGCCCCAATTGAAGGATCGGTCGAATTATTGATGACGGTCAGCATGGCACCATGCCAGAAAATCGTGAAAGTCAACTTCATGGTGGTTCGGGCTGTGATGACTTACAATGTTATTTTGGGGAGACCTAGCCTGAATGAGATGGGAGCAGTAGTCTCTACAAAACACCTCAAGATGAAGTTCATCATCAATAGCAACGGGGGAGAATGCCAAACCGAGCAAAAAAAGGTCAGAGAATACCACACCATATTCATAAAGCAGGCCAAAGGCAACTATAGAGGAACGACCTTCATGGTTGAGGTCAGCAACAATCGGGATGAGCAAAAAATACCACGAGGAGAGCCTATAGAAGATCTGGTCAAAATTCCAATCAGTGACAACAACCCGACCAAAACGGTCAGAGTTGGAGCTTCGTTGAACGAAAAAGAAAAAGAAGAATCAGGGTCTTTTTTGAAAGACCACACCAATATATTCGCCTGGTGGGCAGCCGACATGCCAGGCATCCCATGGCATATCGTGGAGCACACATTACACCTGGACCCGACGAGAAAGCCAGTCCAACAAAAAAGAAGGAGTTTCACCCCAGATTGGCAAGCAGCAATGAAGGAGGAAATAGGAAAGCTAAGGGCATTGGGCTTCATCTGGGAAGAGCAGTTCCTGACCTGGTTGGCAAATGTGGTCATTATGCCAAAAGCTAATGGAAAATAGAGGATGTGCATGGCCTACACCGACCTCAAAGCCAGCCTAAAGGACGAGTACCCACTTCCCCGAATAGACCTCTTGATTGATGCCACAACGGGATATGAAAGATTGAGCTTCATGGATGCGTACTCAGGGTATAATCAGATCTTAATGAAAAGGGAAGATGAGAAGTATATAACATTCTAATCTGACTAAGAGAACTTTTGTTATCGGGTCATGCCATTTGGCCTGAAGAATGCTGGAGCCATGTACCAAAGGACGGTGAAAAAAATGTTTAAAACACAAATCAGCCGTAATATGGAAGTGTATGTGGATGATATGCTCGTGAAGAGTGTTTGGGCCCAGGATCATATAGTCGACTTGGAAGAAGTGTTCCAAGTACTCAAGGAAAATCAAATGAAGTTGAACCCGGCAAAGTGCGCTTTCGGAGTTAGCTCAGGAAAATTCCTCGGGTACATGGTATCCCAGAGGGGAATAGAGGCGAACCCAGTAAAGATCAGAGCGATCCAGGAGATGGCGCCGCCAAGAATAGTGCGGGAGGTGTAGAGGCTTAACAGTAGGGCCGCAGCTCTAGCTCGATTCATGTACAGGTCCAGGGACAAGTGCCTACCATTCTTCAAAACATTGAAAAATCTCAGGACCCCAAAAGACTTTAATTAGTCTGAAGACTGCCAGGAAGCATTTGAAGAGCTCAAGGTGTACCTCACCAGCCGTCCCCTACTAATAGGACCCAAGCTCGAGGATGAACTATCAATGTACCTGGCCACCTCACCCTTTGCTGTCAGTGCGGTGCTGGTTAGAGAGGAGGATAAAAAATAGAGGCCAGTTTATTATGTGAGCCATGTCCTCCTGGATGCGGAGAGCAGATATCCTAAGATCAAGAAGCCCGCATTCACACTAGTAGTTGCAGCAAAAAAGTTAAGGCCTTACTTCCGGGCTTACTCTATCAAGGTAATGATGGATCAACCCCTGAAGAAAGTAATACACAAGCTAGATGTATTAGGTCATCTAGTTACATGGACGGTAGAATTAAGTGAGTACCAAATTGAGTTCCATCCAAGAACGACCATAAAGAACCAGGCCCTCGCTAACTTCACGGTTGAATATACGCTGACTGAGGGCGTGCAGAGGAAGAGGAAAGCAAGCCAAAGATGCCCTGGACGATGTTCATGGATGGCTCAAGCAATTCAGGGGGGAGTGGAGCTGGTTTTATACTAACCAGCCCGAAAGGCTTTAAAATACAATATGCGCTACGCTTCAATTTTTTGACGTCAAACAACGAGGCATTGCTCATAGGTTTGAAGGTGGCTCGACCCTTTCAGATAGGAGGACTAATCGTGAATAGCGACTCTCAGTTGCTAGTCAATTGGATGAACGGGGAATATGAAGCCAAGGACGAAAGGATGACTTCCTACCTAGAAAAAGCCCAAACCCTGATCGTGACTTTTAAATCGTTCACCATACAAAGAATACCCCGGCTAGAAAATACAGTAGCAGACACATTGTTAAGGTTATCTAGTGATGACTTATCCCAAATGATTGGAGCAATCTACCTGAAAAAACCTGACTAGGCCGGCCTACGAAGAGAAGGAGAATAAGGTCGCCCAAATTGAAACTGAGCCTAGTTAGATGGACCCAATAGTAAATTATCTCTGAGATGACGTGCTTCCAGAGGATCGAGCAGAAGCCAGAAAAATCAGAGGAAGGGTAGCCAGGTACACAATGATAAAAGGACAATTGTACAAAAGATCGATTACCGCGCCCCTTCTCAAGTGCTTAACACCAAGTCGCACTCAATACACCCTGGCAGAAGTTTATGAAGGAATATGTGGAAGTCATATGGGGGCGTGCCTTAGCATATAAGGTGCTTAGACTGAGCTTCTATTGGCCAAAAATGCAGCAGGACACGATCCAGTACATCAAGACGTGTAAGTAGTATCAAAAGTTCACGCCAATTCCCTATCAGCCCGTGACATAACTAACTTCCATCCTTAGCCCCTTTCCGTATGCATAAAGATGCCTAGGGAGGTGTGTAAGAGTGTTAGAAAAGGTAGGGAAGGCCTCATAGAAAAGCCTTTGAAGTTACAGAAGTTACAGGTCTTCAGAATAGCATTGGATGCAGGATCGGATTCAGACAGGGTCTATATCCAACCTTGCATCCGATCCTTCCTACAGGCTCAGGCCCCATTGGATGCAGCATTAGACTCAACCTGGGCGTGCGTCCGATGCTACCCAAGTTTGCATTTTCAAGGTTTTTAATAGCCCATTTGCCCCATTTGGTCCTTTAAGCTCTAAAGAGCTAAGGAGGGGATGTCCTAAGGTCTATTAGGGTCTTAGAAGTACCCATCATCTAAAGATTAAGGGGTTTTAAAGGATCAATCACTTCATATCCAGATTTGGGGTTTCCCTTGGTGTTTGGAACCCTATATCAAGAGATTCAATTGGAGATCTCAAAGGGTGTAAAGAAATAGGAAAACATCCTAACAATGGGATGCCATACACAGCTCAGGCCAACCATTTGGGTTCCAAGAGGAAAACTCAAGCTTAGGGCTGAAACCCAAAGAGCCATCCAAGCTCAAAACGAGAAAGGGGGAAAGAAGAGAGAGTGTTCTTGGCCTACCTAGTTTGAAATACACAAGAGGTGCTCTCTTTATAGACCTAAGCTCATGCAATTGATCCCCTCTTCTTCACCTCCTTCTCCTTGCTAACTCTCTCTCTTCATAACTCACTTGTCCCTTCACGATTAGGTTAGGTAAGAAATGAACTAAGACTAATGAATAGTCCTACCCACCTCATTTATAGCCAATCCTCCTATTAGGGCCTGTTTGGTTAGGGTCTCATTAGATGTCTACCTAGGGTCTGTTTGGGTGAGGTTCTTTAATTTCCCAAGTACATTAACTTTTAAAGCATGACTTGGGCCCTATAGGCCCATTCAAGAGGTCACCAAAATAAAAGGGAGGCTAGGGTAGGATTCAACTGATACAAGGCACCAACAGCACCCTAGATACTGGATATATGGGCCCCACACAAGATCTTACTCAAAAGAGACTTGAAGGCAACATCAGATGCAGGGTCGGATGCATCCAGAACCTTGCATCCGATGCAAATAGGAAGACAGTTCCCACTTTGAGAGGTCAGGATGTTTGTACCACACTTCAAGGGCTTTAAGAGGGCAGTAACACATAAAGAAATCAGGTCGATTACTTACCCATCGTTCGTCATGGTATATCCTCCATGATCCAGAAGAGCTTCCCCTCCGTGATGCCAAGTTCATCACTAAGTGAAGTGTCTAAATGGGTCGACACTGGGTGTGCCCTCCAGTACTCCTTGCTCTTAGGGCTGTTATTAGGAGGGTAATCAACGAATTCGCCGTTGATGAATTTTTCCCACTGTCGGTTGAGGAACCTTTCTTCGACGGGCAAACCCGAGAAGTGGTCAATGATCTTATAATTGGGCTTGACCACCATGGCGAATAGCTCACCGGCATACATGGTAGCACCATCTACACGTCACAGGGATAACAATAAATAATATTAGGGTCTCAGGTGTGGATATAACACTGGGTCCACCGTACATGTTTGCAATATGTTGCAGGGGTTTCAAGAGACCAAAAGGACAAGAAGGAATGAGATCACCCTGAGAGTTGGAACTAGAGATGAGGTTGACGTTGTCTCAGTCAATAAGTTTACTATTCATTTTAGTCGTACTAGAATTTCAAAATTAAATATTTGTTATTACATACCTGGATTTAGTAGGGATTTGATTTCTGTTTCAAGACTCGTTGATGAGGGATATACTATGACATTTGATGATGGTTTAAATATTTTTTATAAGACAAGCTTGTTGCCATCAGATATAGAATGGATGGTTTATATTTGGTTAGTTTGTCTTGAATGAATCCAATAATTCTAGTATGACCGTTAATGTAGGAAAACAAAAGCGATCTCTTGAGAACCATACCTATCTTTGGCATCTTAGGTTAGGCCACCTTGGTGTAGACAAGATTAACAGATTGGTAAAAGATGGACCTCTTCAAAGTCTTGGAATACAACCATATCCAACCTGTGAATCCTGTCTATAAGGAAAAATGGCCAAGAAACCATTCCCACACAAGGGAACTAGAGTTGAAGATACATTAGATCTCATCTACTCAGATGTATGTCGGCCATTAAATGTCCAAGCTAGGAATTGATATTATTATTTTGTCACGTTCACTGATGACTATTCATGGTATGGATACATTTACCTAATGCATCGAAAATCGAAAACCTTTAAAAAGTTCAGAGTTCCAAGCCGAGGTTGAAAACCAGTTAGGTAGACATATCAAATGCCTCAGATCAGATCAAGGTGGTAAATACTTATCAGATGGGTTTGATGATAACTTACGGGAAAAGAGTATCTTATCACAACTGACTGCACCAAGAACACCATAATAACATGGTGTTTCAGAAAGAAGCAATCAAACTCTATTAGATATGGTTCATTCCATGCTTGCGTATACTCAGCTTCCTCATCTTTCCGGGGATAAGCCTTAAAAATGACTGTTTATATTCTAAACAGGGTCCCTAATAAGTCTATGCCTAAAACTCCTTATGAGTTGTGGAATGGACGAAAGCCTAATCTACAACATCTAAGGGTATGGGGTTGCATTGCACATGTGAAAAAGTAGCTAATAGACAAACTAGGGTCTAGGACTGACAAATGCCATTTCGTAGGATATCCCAAAGGGACCATAGGATATTATTTGTATAATCCTTTGGGACAAAAAGTGTTTATTAGTAAACACGCCACCTTCCTCGAGGAAGGTCAAATCACATGCAGAGCTAATCCTATAGTGATCCAAGAGTTGGATAACCAAGAAACTCATAATATCCCTAGAGAACCTGCTAATGACTTTCTACCACCAGTACAAACCCCCTATAGAGCCATGACGTAGTGGGAGGATGGTTAGACCTCCAGACCGTTTGGTCCTCTTCAGTGAAGATTCAAATAAAGTAAAAGAATTCTACATGGTCACCGACTTTTCAGATTCAAATCCCAATACGTACATGGAGGCTCTACAGGATGTAGACGCTGATAGATGGCATGATGCTATGAAAGCTGAGATGAATTCCATGTATACCAATGAAGTCTGGACTTCAATAGATCCACCAGAGGGTATTATGCCCATTGGGTACAAATGGATTTACAAGAGGAAGAGAGGCACAGATGGAAACGTGGAATGATTCAAGGCAAGACTAGTTGCAAAGGGTAACACCCAACGTGAGAGTGTTGATTATGATGAGACTTTTTCACCAATAGTGATGTTGAGATTCATTCAGATTTCATTATCCATAGCAATTCACTATAATAATGAAATCTGGCAGATGGATGTTCAGAAAGCTTTTCTGAACGGATATCTAGAATAGGATATCTTCATGTCCCAACCAGAGGGGTTCACTTCTCCGGGAGAAGAGAACAAAGTGTGAAAGTTGTTAAAGTCCATCTATAGACTAAAACAATCATCGAGCAGTTAGAACATCAGGTTTGATCAAACCATAAAAGGTTTTGATTTTGTGCAGAACCTTGATGGATCTTGTGTCTACAAGAAGTTCTGTGGGAGGTTTGTCAGTTCCCTAGTCCTGTAAGTTGATGACAAACTACTCATTGAAATGATGTAGGATTGCTAACTTCTATAAAGAAGTGGCTTTCCACGAACTTCTCAATAAAAAGACCTAGGAAATGCCTGTTACATATTGGGGATCAATGTCATGAGGGATCAGAAGCGTATGTTGGGGATGTCTCAAGCTAACTACATTGACAAAGTGCTTGACAAATTTAGAATGAAAGATTCAAAGAAAGGAAATGTTCCTTTTAGGCAATTCATTACACTTTCTACATCTCACTGTCCACGGACACCTAAGGATATTAAAACTATGAAAGGGATTCCCTATGCATCTGCAATGAGAAGTTTAATGTATGCAATGCTCTGTACTAGACTAGACATTTGTCATGCAGTTGGGACGATTAGCAGGTTCCAATCCAATATTGGACAAGAATGCTGGACTGCTGTCAAGTGCATCATGAAGTACTTGAGAAGAACAAAGGATTATTGCCTTGTTTATGGTACAAGTGAATTGTCAGTAGTAGGATATATTGATTCAGATTTCTAGTCAGATAAAGATGATAGGAAGTCTACATCAAGGATGTTGTTTATGATGGGAGGAGGTGCAATCATATGGAAAAGTTCAAAGCAGAAGTCAACTGCAGATTCCACGATTGAGGCTGAGTACTTGGCAGCATGTGAGGCAGCCAGGGAGGGTGTGTGGTTGAAAAAATTCGTTTGGTGGATTAACAGTTCCTTGGGTCGTATCCCACCCCCAACCGCTAGTTTTGTTTTTCAGAAATACCCATGCAACCCATGTTGCTTTCAAAATGTTCCATCTATTCTTAAGTTGTTGAATATTAATATGCTTATCACATTTGCTATTGTATTCTTTCAATATGCCCAACCAACCATTCTTAGTGAAAGCTATATTCAACATATACCCTTTGCGGGAAAACTCAATAGCAATGCCAACTAATATCGTCATCCTCTCATCATTCCAAATATAGATTTCTTTCACCATCTTTACATCACTCTTCGAACATACTTCATTCTCAATCACTCTATCCATCTGAAACAAATCCTTTCCAATTTTAACCATTCATCAGTTCAACATTCAATAAAAGAAAACAAAAAGACAAGTTAGAATTCCAAGTATATGCTCAATCAAATAGTTTTCCACTTGATACATCATAAAACTGGCACCCAATAGAGGGAGGACACATGTGTCCTCTCGGGGAAGAGGATGGAGAGAACGAGGTATGGGAACTCGACCAGGTCATTCCATAAAGGATGAGGTGGGGAAAAGACCGATCTAGTATAAAAGGCGACCCGATCCTGGCAGAGGCCCGATCACGCCACGATAACAAATCCGAATAAAGTGGTGAAATCATATCTTGAAAATGAAGCAGGATGGGCCTAACAGCCCTAAATTAATGCGTCAATCTAGCCTAACAAGGCGTGACAGAGTGGGGACTCATCCCTAACCCTAAAAGGACTCCTAGTCTCCTAAACTCATGCCAAGAGAACTCCCTTTCCTATTAAGTCATGTCACCACCTACAGGACTCCCCCAATTGCCTATAAATAACTGGGTAACCTCCTTCCATGATCATCTGGATTTAATCATAATTATTTGTTACTAGGGAGT
The DNA here is from genome assembly GCF_018873765.1 of Telopea speciosissima. Taxonomy (NCBI): domain Eukaryota; kingdom Viridiplantae; phylum Streptophyta; class Magnoliopsida; order Proteales; family Proteaceae; genus Telopea; species Telopea speciosissima. The sequence continues at coordinate 13,826,151 of NC_057926.1, forward strand.
TCTGACTTAGGGATCGAAGCGACTAAATCGGCTTGGCCCAGTCCTCTATTGTTGTTTTCTTCTTTCCAGGAACGGCATGCTCCACCCCAGTTCTTGACGCAACAAATTGGCGCCGTCTATGGGAACGAAGCTTCCATACGTACAAAAGCTCTCATGGCTGGTAATTGAGAAGTCGTCCCTGCAAACCCTGATGCACCCCAACAGGAGGGGAACCAAGCAACCCAACGAATGGCAAAAAATGCTCGTGGTAGAGCGCATAGAGTACGGTTGACACCATGACAGGAAACAACCTCCATATCAGGAGCACTACCAACCGTCACAGCTGCCACGGTAGGGCCCAACAAGACCCAAAGAGAGACTCAAATCAATGAGGGATCCTTTCCCCCACCACAGCCTCTTTTAGAGGAGATCTCAGCGGACTTGGACCCAAACACACCTGTAACGGTTGGTCAAATCAAGGACCTACAATAACAGGTGCTCCGACAGAATGCCCTTTTTAGGGACATGCTCAAAGAAGTGCAGGCAGGAAGGGCACTCAATCTCGCACTAGTCGCTGCGTTTGCTCCTACCCTTCCACCTCCACCCCCAGGTCTGCTAGCTCCAGTTTGGGAGACAAAATGTGTTCACCCTAGAGGCAAGGATACCTAAAGAAGCCAGAGTCGGGCTGGGTCATCCCAGCTGACTCAAAGAAGTGTCCCTCCTCTGGGAATAGTCTGGACCAGAGACCTACCCACCAGGGTTTGCAAAAACTTAGCACGCATCACGAAACCATCAGTCACGACATGCCAAGAAAATGGGTATAGGGAAAATGGGTGCAATCAATAGGACAACCAAGTTATAGATACAGGCGCAACCCAGCTTGTAGGAGAAGAGCTTGACCATAAGCTCAAATAAATCAACAACAAACTGAAGGCCTTGGAGAAAGGGACCGAACTCGTAGAATATTTTTGGCTTGGCTAGCACCCATTCTCGGTCGACATAATGAAAGCGAAACTCCCCCAAGGGTCCAAACCGCCCAGCTTTGAGGCTTATGATGGGAAGCCTGATCCCAATGACCACATACGCTACTTTAATGCGATGATGACAGTTTATGGAGGGTCTAACATCATTTCATGCCGGTCCTTTCCCACATCCCTACAGGGACTAGTCGCCCTGTGGTTTTCTACGTTGAAGCCAAAGTCTATAAAAAGCTTCACGAAGTTGGCCCAAGTCTTCGTGAGCCATTTTTAAAGCAGCATGAAACAAAAGAAGACAGCGACAAATCTATTAAGGGTGAAACAGCGACCCAATGAATCCATATGGGACTGCATCACTCGCTTCAATAGAGAATCCCTAGAGATAAAAGACTTGGATGTTGGCATGGCTTTCAATGCCCTGCACAATGGGGTCACAAACCATGATCTGGTTCAATCCCTGGCCCTGGAACCAGTCTACAATATGACTGAGCTACTGGACCAATGCTATCAGTATGCAAACATGTTCAATATCATGAAGGCCTAGAAGACGGCTGACGCTAAGAGACCAGAGAAGAGAAAGACTAGCGAGGAAGAAAAGAGGAAAGATGATAAGAGCTAGAGGTCTGATCGGTACCAGGACCAAGACTGAAGGCCAGATTGTACCCCATTAACTACCTCCAAGACAAACAAACTTATGGAAGTCCATGACTGGGGTCTCTTGCAATGGCCAAGGCCAATGTTCTCGAAGCTGAAGGACCGAAACCAAAAGAAATACTATAAGTTCCACAAAGATGTCGGGCACGATACCGAAGATTATCAACAGTTAAAAAAAGAGATAGAAGATGTAATCTAGAGAGGCCACCTTCAGCGTTAAGTGAAAGGAGAAGAGTGAAGAGATGGCTCACGTGGTCAAAGGGGCGCGAGCACGGAGCCAAGGAGAGACGATCTAGCTTAGGAGATAAATGAATGAGACCGATAAGATGATCGGCGAGAGGCCTGGCCAGACGACCGTAGGCCAGAAGTTGAGGCCAACACATCAACAACCCCGACCATCCTCGCGATCATCGAGGGGCCTAGACAGGAATCCGCTAGGAAGGCCAAAGCGAAGGCACAGTTCATGGGACTAGCCAAGAAAATAGAGAAAAGAGCAAAACCTACACCGACCATCTCCTTTTTGGAGGAGGACTTAGAGGGGTTGAGCTGGTCACACGACGATGCGGTTGTGATCTAGGCAGTTGTGCAAATAGGCTTGTGCACCACATCCTAGTATACACCAGAGCCTCGATAGACTTGTCGGCTTATAATGCGTACATACAGTTTGGGTTAAATCGAGAACTCTAAAACTAGAAAGCTCGCCGCTATATAGGTTCTCAAGATTCCCAACACTAATTGAAGGATCAGTCAAATTATTGATGACGGGCAGCACGACACCATGCCAGAAAATCATGAAAGTCAACTTCATGGTGGTTCGGGTCGCAATGGCTTACAATGTTATTTTGGGAAGACCCAGCTTAAATGAGATCAGAGTAGTGGTCTCTACAAAGCACATCAAGATGAAGTTCATCACCAATAATGGTGTGGGAGAATGTCGAATCGAGTAAAAAAAGGCCAGAGAATGCCATGCCGCATTCATGAAGCAGGCCAAAAGACAGTTGTAAAGGAACGGCCTTCATGGTCGAGGTCATCGATAATCGGGATGAGCAGAAGAGACCGCAAGGAGAGCGTGTAGAAGATTTGGTCAAAATTCCAATTAGTGACAGCGACCCGACCAAAATGGTCAGGGTTGGAGCTTCGCTAAAAGAAAAAAAAAAGGAAGAATTATGGTCATTTTTGAAAGACCACACCGATGTGTTCGCCTGGTCGGCAGCCGACATGCCAGGCATCCCATAACACATCATGGAGCACGCCTTACACCTAGACCTAATGAGAAAGCTAGTCCAACAAAAAAGAAGAAACTTTGCCCTGGATTGCTGAGCAGTAAGAGAGGAGATAGAAAAATTAAAGGCGTCGGGATTCATCCGGGAAGAAAATTTCCCAACTTTGCTGGCTAACATCATCATGATACCAAAGGCAAATGGAAAATGGAGGATGTGTGATGACTACACTGACTTGAATAAGGCGTGCCCAAAGGATGAGTATCCACTCCCCTGGATAGACCTCCTGATTGATGCTATTGAGGGATATGAAAGGCTGAGCTTCACGGATGCTTATTTGGGTTGCAATCAGATTTTGATGAAAGAAGGGGATGAGAAGTATACCGCATTCTGAACCGATCAAGAAAACTTTTGTTACCGTGTCACGTCGTTCGGTTTGAAAAACGCAGGAGCTACTTACCAAAGAATGGTGAACAAGATGTTCAAAAAGCAGATCGGACGTAACATGGAAGTGTACGTGGATAATATGCTCATAAATAGTATTTGGGTTCAGAACTATATAGCCGACTTGACAAAGGTCTTCCAAGTACTCAGGGAAAATCAAATGAAGTTGAACCCAGCGAATTGTGCCTTTGGAGTTAGCTTAGGAAAATTCCTCGGGTACATGGTATCCTAGAGAGGAATTGAGGCAAACTCGGCAAAGATCTGAGCGACCCAAGAGATGGCACCACCAAGAATGGTGTAGGAGGTCCAAAGGTTCAATGGTAGGGTTACGACCCTAGCTAGATTCATGTCTAGGTCTGGAGACAAGTGCTTACCGTTGTTCAGAACATTGAAGAACCTCAGGACCCCAAAAGACTTCACTTGGTCCAAAGACTGCCAACAAGCGTTCGAAGAGCTCAAGGTGTACCTCACCATCCTTCCCCTACTGACACGACCCAAGCCTGAGGATGAACTGTCAGTGTATCTAGCCACCTCACCAGTTGCTGTCAGTGCGGTGTTGTTTAAAGACGAGGACAAAAAATAGAGGCCAGTTTATTATGTGAGCCACATCTTCCTAGATGCAGAGAGCAGATATCCTAAGATTGAGAAGCTCAAGTTCGTACTAGTAGTCACAGTAAGAAAGTTAAGGCCTTACTTCCAGGCTTACCCTATCAAGGTGATGACGGATCAACCCCTGAAGAAAGTAATACGCAAGCCAGATGTATCAGGTCATCTAATTGCATGGGTGGTGGAATTAAGAGAGTACCAAATTGAGTTCCATCAAAGGATGACCATAAAGAGCCAGGCCCTCGCTGACTTCGTGGTTGACTGTACGCTGACTAAGGGCGAGAGCGAATAAGGAAAAGAAGGAGAGGAAGAGGAAAATAAGCCAAAGGTGCCCTAGACAATGTTCGTGGATGGTTCGAGCAATTTAAGGGGGAGTAGAGCTGGTTTCATACTAACCAACCCAGAAGGCTTCAAAATATAGTATGAGCTATGCTTCGATTTTCTGACGTCAAACAACGAAGCCGAATACGAGGTATTGCTTGCAGGTTTGAAGGTGACCCAAGCCGTTCAGATCGAAAGACTGATTGTGAATAGCGACTCTCAGTTGGTAGTCAATTAGGTGAATGGGGAATTTGAAGCCAAGGACAAACGGATGACCTCCTACCTGGAAAAAGCCTGAACCTTGATTATGTAGACGCCAATTTTTGTCACCCCCTAATTGGCGATGATGACAATGGGACATGGACGATGGACTACGCACCCCCCCCTCTTTTCAGACCCAAAGATACCTTGCCCATAAGACCAAGAACCATGCTGAGCACAAAATGGCCCATTTTAGGCCCAAAAACAAGGAAAAATGGCACTACGCGCCCACGGCGCCGTGGACTCTTCCCACGGCGCCGTGGATGCCTTCCCACGGCACCGTGGGTACCTTTCCACGGCACTGTGGGGAGGTGTACCGGATTTCCATGGCACCATGAGGGGGTGTGACATCAGCCTGCTGACGTCACCCACGGCGCCGTGGAAAAGTCCCCCACTGCGCCGTGGAGGACTTTTGCGGCCAGGAGAGAGAAAAGGTCCCTCCCTATAAATAGGAGGGTCCCCTCCCACATTTCTCAAGGAATTTTGGGTAGAGAGACCCTCCCCAAGTGATTCCTAGCATCTTTTTTCCCTTTTCACCCTCATTTCTCCTCCTTCTCTCATGAGTGTGTGAGTATGTGAGGTTTCCCTGGGGTGGACAGATCCTTCGATTGTTCCTCTGAGTATAGAGCGCTTTGGCTCCTTAGCTTTGGTATCTCGTCTGTGCACGGATAACCATCGAAACTCCCTTATTACAGACGTTATTCTGTCTGTTTACTCTTTTCCAAATCACTCGAAAGAGCCGTTACTCTGCCGAGAAAGAAGCAGCGTCGGTCCATTCGTCCATCTCCCCTGAGCCAGGGGCATACAACCATACAGGTATAATTATTGCATTTTGTCGATCCAATGTAGTCCTTTCATATTTTACCGCTTTAATCTGCACTTTCCACATATATAATGTAGTTTATTGTACTTTAGTTTAATTCATAGCACCTGAATGTAGTTCATAATATCCCCCATCCCCGTAATAAGAGAGAAACAACATTCGTCCTTACGTAACATCTAACACAAAGAGACCGGCTTCGGCCGGGCGAGGTGGGTGCCTAACACGTTCCCATACTCGTAACCTGACCCCTTACCCGAACCTTTGGTTGGACCATATGGAGTCACGTAGCCCGATTCCGCTCACCACGGGTAGGGCTACACTTAATGGGTCCTAGGCCCTAACCCTAGGTGGCGACTTCTCATTAGGTTAACATATTTTAATGCATGATCCCAATCCCCTATTTATCATATATTGACAATGTTATCCACATCCATACACACACACATGTATCTCCCAAAACCCTATGTCACCAATACACTAGCAAGAAGGGCTGAGGAAACCTTCATCCCGGAGGACCGCCGTACTTACAATGGCAACTCCACTCGGGAAATGGTGGGCAAATGTCCACCCGAGGTCAAACTCTCTAAATAGGTGCTATCAATAAATGACAGAATATTCTCTCTAAACTTTTATAGAAAGAAAAAAAAATATGATTAAAAAAAAAAATGCAAAACAAAATACAAAAAAATAAATAAATGAATAAATAAATACCATGATATATTTGTCTGGCTAACCTTTGTGTGTACTAACCGCATCATGCATAGTGCTCGAAGTGAAATCAAACGGCGAGGGTACTCCCTGTCGTGCCTTTACCCCCGGGGAGGTGAGGCACGTCATACTAAGTACTCTGAGATTGGATGATAGCCGCTTCCTGTACCACTCTCTTGCACACATACACTGCATGGGAACTCCTCTTACCCTCGTAGTTAGTCGTTGGACCCCATGAGTAGTCATGGGTAATTCACGGCGAAGCTACAGCCCTTGATATTTACTGTACGAGTTTAGAATCACCAGCAAGGGTATTCACTAGTGTTCTGTGGAGTGCTCTGCCACTCAAAAAAGGCACTAGCTCGATTACTCTGAGTTTGTGTGACCTATTCTCCAGGTATATCAAAAGAACCACGTGCCTACAATTCGCGACCACGAGCGATAGGTATATCGGTTCTGTCAAGGGTGGCCTTGTTCTGTCCTATGAAAGCCTACCCATTACATGCATCATGTAGGAAAATAGACCACATATGATTAGGGTACGACACATACTAACCTTTGTTAGCTGTAAGAAAGACCGAGTTTAGGATCATTTGACGATTAACCTGGTTTTGATATGAGATACCGCCAAAGATAAGGAATTCCATAGTCCCACGATGGTCCCTCAAAGAAAAATGGAAATCCACTTCCATATAATGGAACCTTACATGTCCCTCGAGAAAAAAAAAAAAAGAAGGCATCTCATCTTGACTCCAGACATAATCATCAATGACCCGGTAACTAGGATCTTTCTTTTGTTTGTTTTTTGTTGTGTTCGAAAATGCTTGGGCAATGACGGCATTCGAAGTCTGGTCTCAGAAGGAGTCTGCTGAAACTCTGATGACCACTCCGATTACTTGAGTCGAATAAAATAATAAAATGAAACAAATATTATAAAATACAAAAAATCACAAACGAAAAAAAAAAGATAAATAAAATAAAATTCTTGTTTAGCCTTCTTAGGGTCTAAACTAGGTATTCTTCTCTCTTTCGTAGAAGCACGATTCCATCCTTATCCATCTGGGTCCGACGCGACGGAAGGTTGACTCGAGCCAACCCACCATTCTCCTCAAGATCCCTGATTCCTTCTCATTCTTCTAGTTCATCTTCTGAGATATCACTTGTGAGTAACATGAATCCTCCGGAGGATCATTTGTCTGAAAGTCACGTCGAAGATCGAGTGGATAGGCTGCAAGTAGACATGGCCAAAATGCGACAACTCATGGCACAACTAGTTCAGTCGGTCAATGAACTATCTAGGGGCGGATCCATAGCTGGACCAGCAGAGCAAGAAGTCCGAAAAACTAACCCCGCAACCCTTAAGACTCCAATCATCATACCAGTAGAAGAAGGGGAAGATAGCCACCCTATGGACCCTCCTGAGACTGAAAGGGAGAAGAAAATGAGAGAAAAAGTGGCCGAGTTGGAAGTGGTTGTCAAGGGCAAAGTCAAAGAAAAAGATGAAGAAGACCTGGTGTTCTTTCCCGAAGGGAAAATCCCCGAAGATTTCAAATGGAAATGGGATAAGTTCGACGGATCGGGAGATCCTAGGGCTCATCTCAAGATTTTTGCCACCATTGCCAGATCATAGGGACTTTCTGAAAACCAAATGGGACAGGCGTTCTTATATTCTTTGGCCGAATCTGCTTTGAGATGGTTAACCCAGCTTGATCACACCCAAACCCAGTCATGGGCCTCTGTGGTTAAAGCCTTCACTAAGCAATATTTATACAACACTGAGATGGACATTACTCGAAGAGAATTGGAAACCTTGAGGCAAGAACCAAGTGAAGAGTTCTCAAACTACATCATGCGGTTCAGGGAGAAGGCCGCGAAAATGTGGAACCGCCCTACTGAGGAGGAACAGGTCGAGATATTGTTAGAAAATTTGTATGGGGAGTACCGTGAGAAGATATACTACCAGCACATCAAAACATTTGATGCTCTTATGACAATCGGGAAGAAGATTGAAGATAAGATCTTTAAAGAAAGGCAGAATCAGGGTATGACCCGTGAAGCATCAGGAAGCTATTCGGCAAGGAAAAGCCCAAGAGCCAAAGGAGGAAATGCTGTAGGGACAAGCAGCCAGGCGGCAGAAGTCCAGGTGGTAGCCACAGGATCCACCCCTCTCGTGATCCAAACTGAATCTGAAGCACCCAGGAGGAATTTCAACTTTGAAGGAATGATGCCCTTGTTGTTATTCACCAAGCTCAAGAAACAGGGAATGATCAATTCCGTTCCTCCTAAGCCTGTGGATTTGAACAATCCACCTACCTGGTATAAGCCCAATCTGTACTGTCATTACCACGACCAACAAGGCCATCACACGGATAGATGCCTAGCTCTTAAGCATGCGATCCAGGACTTGATTGATGAGGGTAAAATTGAACTTCAGAAGAAGCAGCTGCCAAATGTTACCACAAATCCTCTACCTAACCATGGAGTGAATATGCTTCAAGAGGGTGCCGAGCAAGCAGATCCTACTACCTTGATTCATCCAGTTGGGAAGAGGAAGCTAATGAAGGCACACGTCTATATAGCAATGTTGACCAAGAAACTCATGGAGCAAAAAGAACCACAAATTCGACAAGAGGTGTCTCAGGAAGTGGATCGACCCGATTCCCCTTTCTATCATCCAAAGTCAGAAGGTGCCACATGGGTAGAATACCAGATACCTACATGGAAAATCTCACAACCACTGGTGAAGGGGACCTATTCCCCAGAGTCGTCTACGGGATCAGTGAACATGCTGCAGGAAGAGACACCATTCCAAGATCCTACCACATTGATCCAACCCATCCTGTGGTATTCAGGAAGAGATGAGCAGTCACGGCAAGCACGGGCAGGATGGATGCAGATTTGCGTTTATTGCGCCCGAACCAACTGTGACGGGAATATTCGAACAGGCGGGCAACCATGTGACCAAGGTAGAGGTATAGCATCCATCAACCGGCTTCGAAAGTTGGATTTCTTGGAGTATGGATTAGAGGGTCTCAAGATAATGACACCATTGTGCAAGTATGGTTTCTCATCATCTGAAATATCTCACCTGGTTCCTGAAGAAGAAGGAGGGACTGAAATCACCAGAGTCATGCCTCAGCTCCTTAAAGCAGTTTCAGCACTAGCTATTGGACAAGCTCTGACCAAAGAAGTCTCTCTTGCCCATATAGGGGGAGATATTGACAACAGCTCAGATGAGGAAGATGACCAAGATATCCACGAGGGATGGATAGAGTATGCCGAGCAAAGTCCAACGATGGAGGATGAAGGAGTAGAAGCGATGGATTGGGTAAATAACATCGGAAGCGATGATGATAATGACCCTACCAGCCTTATTCAACCCATATCATCAGATGAGTATGAAAGCAGAGATGATGAGGAGATATCATCTCCAGAGGTTCCTAGAGGCGACTAGACGGTGTCCAGAGAAGATTTCGAGCGTTGGAACATGAGCGCCTTCTATCAGGTCGCAGATATACTCGATGTTTCCACCCATACTTAAGAGATTCTGTACAAGGCTACTTCTCTATTTCCAGATCTGGTGTGTAGTAACTTCGCAGCACGTTGTGAGAGCTTGGTGATGCCAAATGAGAGCGATGAACTCGCTCGAACCCTCCATGAGCTGAAAAATATGACTTGGTTAGTCAATGCTTTGGCCTGTGATTTGTTCGGAACTCCTCCAGAAGACCTGGTCTTGTATTCAGATTCATTCTCCTATCCAGATCCACCCCGAAGAAGTGAAACATGGGACGCATGGATCAATGATATTAGCCTCGGGGAATTTCAGATTGACCCCACCAGAGGTATCTTTCCTATGGACATCGATGATGAAGGGGAAGAGCCGTTGGAAGAAGAACAATCATCTGAAGAAGATGAAAGTGAGCAAGAATCTGCATTAGAGGAATCCAATGTTGAAGTGTCTGAAGGGGAAGAAGAAATGGAGGATGAGGAACCTTGGCAACCAAGGACACGTCTGGAGAAGTATGAGAACATTTGTGGACCCGCACCATGGGAATTATCATTCTGGGTGAACAAGATCCACCGGGACGTAGATAAAATCCAGGAAACACTCATGAGGACGGTGGTCTTGGATGATAAGTACCAGGAGGAGCTTCAACAGCTGGAATCTGTTAGAGAACAGTGGGCGCTCCCTCAAGCAATTCGCCATTTGGAAAACTCTGTAAAGTTAACTTCGGCCTTGACACAAGACCTGTGTGGGACTCCTCCCTCGTCTTCGTATTAAGGTGACAGAGAATACCGCGCATGGGCAAGAGCACATGATGATTTCTATATGTGTCATGTCAATGAGGGAGAAGTAGTAAATGACCCAACAGGGAATATCCACCCAATTATTTCAACCCCAAAAAAGAGGTCTGAAAGTTTAGTTTCTCAAGGAGAAAAGAAGGATCACAGCTTCTATGAGTCATTGACGGAAGCAAGGAAGATGTACCAAGCGGCTTCGGAAGCCTTTCATGCCATTGGCCAATTGATACCAGAAGAACCCCATACAATCCAGCAGGTTGCTGAAAAGTGAGAAACCCTGTCAGGAATCCTAAATCAAGCCCGAAAGTCTATCGTGGCCTTGTCTGATGAAGGAGGTAAAACCTGAATTTGTCCCAAGGGTCCTCTCATCATCACTGATAGTGATGAAGAAGATGGGGACCTTTGCCCAGTCCGGTTGGTCATTAAAGAAAGAGAGTCAGAGGTGGCGGAAACCAGGAGTGGCCGAAACTTCAAGAATAAAGAGTTGACAGTGGAAAAATATCGGTCTAGCCAGTCCACGGCAGTTGTTGAGCTAGAAAACCGGGTACTAGACCAATTGAAGAAAGCCCAAGCCAACATCTCAATCTGGGGTTTATTAATGGCATCACCAACCCACCGAGAAGCTGTTCTGAAAGCTCTTACCAAGGTTCAAGTGCCCATAGAAATGGGGCCTAAAGAATTATCTCACATAGTGGGGGCCACTTATGCCATTCAGTCACTCTTTTTCTCAGAAGAGGATTTACCCCCAGGAGGAAAGAATCACAACCGGGCACTTTACATTACGGTGGAATGTAACAAGAATCAGGTCCCCCAGGTTCTGATAGACAATGGGTCCGCCCTTAATGTGATGCCCCTCAAAGCAGCCAGATGCATGGGTTTATCTCTAGACAAAATGAAGTCGTCCAGTCAAACCATCAGGGCATACGACAATTCCAGAAGGGAGGTGATTGGGATTCTTACCACCAGTGTCAAGATTGGACCAGCCTACTTTACCATAGACTTCCAAGTCATCGACATTCAAGCATCCTTCAATATGTTGCTTGGAAGACCATGGTTACATTCAACGGGAGCCCTAGCATCAAGTCTTCATCAAAAGCTGAAGTTCATATATGATCAGAAAATGATTACCATTTTTGGAGACCCAGAAATGGTACACATTTTGACCAACATTGAAGTAGGTGGTTCATCCTCGCAAGAAGTGCAGCTGGGTGGGTTTGAAATCGGCCACATTTGTACTACCTCTGCGAGTGAAGAAGACCAGAGTCTAGGGAAATTCCTGACAATATGGAGCGAAGCCTCTGTAAAGATTATGAGAAAGATGAAATATTTCCCTGGATTGGGATTGGGTAAAAACCAACAGGGGGTACCGGCGTTCCCGAAGATACCAGCCAATGCCAACCATTGTGGATTAGGGTTTAACCTGAAGAACCCAAGGAAGAAAACCACAAGACAGAAGAATAGTACGACAAATGGTGAGCCATATTTCAAGACTCTGAATGGGTACTTCGTGAAAGAGGGAGAAAACTTCCCTTACTATGGAAATCCAGAACCATGGTTCAATCAAGAACAGGGCGAACGTCTACCAGGACTTGAAATATTCTTTAAGAATGAAGTAGACTGGATAGCCATGGAATTGGATCAAGCCAGCAAGAAAGAAGTCACAGGGGATCAAGGGATCGGCAAACTGTTCGAAGTAGCAGTGATCATTGAAGAAGAAGAAGAAGGACCGGCACCACATCTTCTCATACAACCTCTCCAAGGATCCGTAGAGAATTGGGCAAGAATGATGGAGGATTTCCATATTGATGAATCTGAAGTTGTAACTAGCTCTAGCATAGTCCTGTCTAAGTCTGTATCTGAGTCTGTATCTGAGTCTGTATCTGAGTCCGGTGGAAATGTCCAGTCCATTGGGTCTGTCTGTACTCTTCCCTTTATCATGAATGAAATTACTGATTCTGAGTATGTTTCTTCTTCTTCTTCCTATTCTTCTGATGATGATAATGTCTTAGAACATCGTAATCTGTTAGAACAATTGGAGCAAAGAAGAGCTCAACCCGTTCGAGAGGATACCCACCCCGTAAATATAGGGACCGATCAATGCCCTCGAATAATCAAAATTGGTTCTTCCCTCAACAATAACGAAACATCCCAAATGATCTCTCTCCTCAAGGAATTTGAGGAAGTCTTCGCCTGGTCCTATAAGGATATGCCTGGCATCGATCCAAAGATTGTGCAACATGAATTACCAACATATCCGGAGGCTCGCCCAGTCAAGCAGAAGTTAAGAAGGATGCGGCCGGAATGGAGTGAGAAGATCAGGGAAGAAGTAATCAAACAATGGAATGCAGGATTTCTTCAAGTAACTCAGTACCCTCAATGGTTGTCCAATATTGTCCCAGTCCCTAAGAAAGATGGGAAGGTCAGACTGTGTGTGGATTTTCGTGACCTAAACAGGGTCAGCCCGAAGGATGATTTTCTGTTACCCCACATTGACATTTTGGTAGACAACACTGCAGGCCATGCTCTACTGTCCTTCATGGATGGTTTCTCAGGATATAACCAAATTAGTATGTGCCCGGAGGACAGGGAGAAAACTGCCTTCACCACACCCTGGGGCACGTTTTGTTACAAAGTAATGCCTTTTGGGTTGAAAAATCTTTGGGGCAACATATCAAAGAGCGCCACGGCTATCCTACACGACATGATACACAAAGAAGTAGAGGTATATGTCGATGATATGATAGTCAAATCTATTGACCGACAAGGCCATGTTGCAGCTCTCAGAAAGTTCTTTGAAAGAATCAAAGAATACAAGCTAAGGCTGAACCCTCAGAAGTGTGTGTTTGGGGCCAAAGCAGGAAAATTACTGGGATTTCTTGTCAGCGAAAGAGGGATAGAAGTGGACCCTGACAAGATAAAAGCCATCACGGAAATGCCACCACCCCGGACAGAAAAAGAGGTACGAGGGTTTTTGGGCCGCATCCAGTACATCAGCAGATTCATATCTCGGTTGACATCCACTTGTGAACCTATCTTCAAACTCCTAAGGAAGAAAGAGCCGAAAGAATGGAACGAGAAATGTCAAGATGCCTTTATGAAAATCAAAGAGTATCTACTTTCTCCTCCTATACTTGTCCCTCCAGTGTTCGGTGAACCTTTGCTCCTATATTTGTCAGCAGGAGAAACAGCGGTCGGATCAATGATGGCCCAAGTTGGCAAGGCGGATGGAGAAGAGCATGCAATCTACTATGTGAGCAGGAAATTCATCGAGTATGAAACTCGATATGCCCCAGTAGAAAAGACATGTACATCTCTGGTTTGGGTAACTAAGTGCCTGAGGCACTATATGGTGTCACATCCCGTCAGGTTGATCTCTCGTATGGATCCCATTAAGTACCTCTTCGAGAAACCAGCATTGACAGGAAGGATGGCTAGGTGGTTGTTGCTATTATCAGAATTCGACATAACTTATGTCAGTAAAAAGTCTGTGAAAGGGCGAGCAATCTCTGACCATCTAGCAGCATTTCCCTCAGAGCATGATTCCCGAGCAACAGAGGACCTCTTCCCAGATGAAGATTTGTACTCTGCGGAAGCCGGACCAACTAAGGGGTGGCAACTATACTTTGATGGAGCCGCCAATCAAAAAGGATTTGGCGCAGGGGTGTTATTGATAACCCCAGAAGACTTTTACTTGTCGATGGCCTTCAGATTGGAATTTAGTTGTACCAATAACATAGCAGAGTATGAAGCTTGTGCTATTGGGTTAGAAATGGCTCTGTCTGTAGGAGTTGACAAAATTAAAGTTTACGGGGATTCCTCTGTGGTGATCTGTCAAACACAAGGAAAGTGGAAGACTAAGGATGAGAAGTTGAAGCCCTACCAAGTCTATCTGGAACAACTGACGCAATGCTTCAAGGAAGTTTCTTTTGAGTATCTGCCCAGGGATAGCAATCAGTTCGCCGATGCTTTAGCCACTTTGGCGTCCATGGTGGAATGTGATACTCGAGACAAGATCCAGCCCTTCCTAATAGAAAGAAGGACTTGCCCAGCATATGGAGAACCAGTCAACATGCTCACCGAGGATGGAAGACCTTGGTATGCTGCAGTGGTCGACTACATCAAGGAAAGGAGATATCCTGAAGAGTTTTCAGAAAGAGAGAAGAGGCATTTACGAAAATATGCCACTCAGTTCATCCTCCAAGGAAACTTGTTGTATAAGAGGTCTTATGATGGTATCCAACTATTATGTGTGGATGAGGATCAAGCTCAAATCATTATGGAAGAAATCCATCAAGGAATATGTGGACCACACATGAATGCAAGGATGCTGGCCAAGAAAATTCTCAGGATGGGATACTATTGGGCCACTATGGAAGCTGAGTGTGCTACATTCGTAAGGCGATGTCATAAATGCCAGATATTTGCCAACATCATTCATATTCCTCCGACAGAGTTGCACTCATTAAATGCCCCTTGGCCATTTTCTACCTGGGGAATTGATGTGGTTGGAAAAATAACTCCAAAGGCTTCAAATGGACATCAATTCGTGTTAGTCGCCATCGACTATTTCACAAAATGGGTAGAGGCTCAATCTTATGCAGTCCTAACTTCTGCCAAGGTGGCAAAGTTCATAAAAGAGAATCTCATCTGCAGATACGGGGTGCCGCAACAGTTGATTTCAGATCAAGGCCTGCATTTCAGGGGAAAAGTGGAAGAACTCTGCAACCAATTTGGCATTAAGAGGCATAAGTCTACTACTTACCGACCACAGACTAATGGAGCAGTAGAAGTAGCCAACAAGAATATGAAGGTCATATTGCAAAAGATGGTAGATACACACAATGACTGGGCAGAGAAACTTCCACTAGCTTTATGGGCATATCGGACATCTATCCGAACCTCTACCAGAGCTACCCCGTATTCTCTGGTGTATGGGATGGAAGCCGTATTACCGGTAGAAATTCAGGTCCCTTCTCTTCGAGTCTTACTCGATAGTCAATTGCCAGAAGGAGAATGGGTAAGGGCCAGGTACGAAGAGCTCAATCTCCTGGATGAGAAAAGGATGAAGGCCATGGATAATCTCAAGAAATATCAACAAAGAATGGCTAGGGCATTCAATAAAGGTGTCCGCACTTGGAGCATTGAGGAAGGAGATTTGGTCCTTAGAGAGCAGCGAGCTCCGATCCACGACCCAAGAGGAAAATTCCGACCCAATTGGAGTGGACCCTACAAAGTTAAGACCATATTGCCAGGACAGGCGGTCCAACTCTCTGATCTTGATGGAGAAGATCTTCGGGGTCTGGTCAATATGGACCAACTAAAGAAGTATTTTGTCTGAGATATGTGAAGCAATTTGAACTACGTTCGACCTGATTCCTTCGAAGGGATACGTAGGCAACTCGATGTATTCGGGTACGGTCTCAAAAAAAATAAAAGAAAAAAAAAGAAAAAAAAAGAAAAAAAAAAGAGAAAAAAAAACAGAGAAGGCATTGTATCGGTTTCCTCCCATAAATTCCGCCAGCCGGCGTCCCTTGCACATATGGGTAAATCTTACCATTTGGCCTTCCATTCCTTGACCTAGCTTAGAAGTAAAAGTCATCTAGAGCTGGTTATTAACAAAGGATTTATGCATTCTGTGTCGCAAAATACTAACCCCATCCTTGATACAGGTAGCATGAGAGGATCAAAGAAAGAAGGACTCGACGAACAGTTGCGTCAGTGGACTCTCCGGATGAATGTGGACGAGCCTACACTCCTAGAGGATCACCATCTTATAGTATTGGGAAGGATCGGTTGTTTCAAGCTCCATCATGATTTACTAGGGGAAGTGTCAAAGTGCTGGAACCCCCAATTGCACGCGTTTCACTTCAAAAAAGTCTGGCTGGCTCCGACCATTGAAGAATTCCGGGCTTGCATGATGTCACCCCCTCGAGGAAAGTCGTTCCTCCCAACTATGAAGAAAGAACAGCTCTTCAAAAATTTGGGAGATTTCTTTGCCATGAATAAGAAGGAGTTAAAGCAAGTTCTCAATTATGACAAGGTGGATGCGTTGAAAGTTGTGAAGATCTTCAACAATGGATTTGAAGAAGAAAGACAGATCCGACGCAAAAGGTGGGCATACTTATTCTGTATGATTGGAAGGTACTTGTTAGCATCTCCAGGAAAAGGCATGTCCCCAATAATTGCGGAAGTGGTGAGGCAAATTGAAGAAGGATGCGACATCGCTCCTACCATTTTAGCAGAAACATTCAAAGGGTTTGATACCATGAGTCAGTCTCGAAATACGGTGCATGATTTCCTTCATGGATCTCCGGCGGTATTCCAAATGTGGTTGATGGAAAAACTAAAATTGGTCGCACCAATTCCGTGTCCTCATCTCCGGCCTATGCATTATCAAATACAAAGGGAAAAGTCAGAATTCCACAAGGTCCAAGACTAGAAGAAATATTTGGAGGAGAGAGATGTCCAAGAAATCCAGTGGAACTGCCCTTGGATGAAGGCCGAGAGAGAAAAATCAGAAACATCAGGGAACAATTATGTGAGATTCATGGGTTTAACTCACATCAGTTTTTATATCACTTCCTTAGTATCTCCAAGGCAGGAACAACCTAAGATGGAAAATTTCAGAACCTCAGAGATGTGACACAAGAAGTGGTGATGCTATTATCCGAAAAATGTTACAAATAAGTGATATCAATTGGATGTTCCTATCTTTACTTGTCTGTCTTTCTTTTCTCAATTTCTCTGTCCTTGCTCATATAATGGAACCATTTACCAATGGAATTTATGCTTCTAAGGAAAGCGATGGAGCCTCATGTGCATTTCAAAGAAAGAAATATCCAATGAATTCATAGATAATTCGTTTGTGTACAAAAAAAAAAAGAGAAGAAAAGTGTACATAAAAATTGCACCAGTATCCATACCAAAGTGTATAAACAAAAAAGATAAGGGAAGGAAAATAAATGTACATAAGTGTAACAATATCTCCAAATAAAAAAAAATATAAAAGAAAAAAAAAAGAGGAGCGGTCATGACTCAGGGGAATAATCGTCAACGTCCAAGCCTCCCCCCTCTCCGCTTTGGGACGCTATCAAGGCATCCCTCTCGACCTCAGCACGCGTAAGGTTGAACTGCAGCTGATCATTTGCAAGCCTGAGTCTCTCAATCTCTCTCCGACAATGGTCGAGCTCAACCCTCTAAAAAAGGAGAGAGAAAGAGAGAGAGAGGAAAATCAAAAGATAAGCAAGAAATAACAATAAAAAAAATTGAAATAAAAAAAAAAGAGAAAGAAAGAAAAGAAAGAAGAAAGGGGGGGGAAGAGACAAAGTATTACCATACTATGGCCCGCGTCCACACGCGAGATGATCATCTCATCCATGCTCGCCATCATGCGCCTCATATCGGTGTATCGGCTCACATCCACCTAAACATGATAACCACCCAAGATGTCAAGAGTTTGAAAAATAATGGATGAAGTTAGGAAAGTCGGATGTGCTTACCCCGTCATAAGGAAGAGGGAGGCCTAGGTCCGTATCCGCAGCCCGAGGGGGTGGTAAGATGACCTCAACCATCCCAGGCTCGTGGTGGCGAATGAACCATGAATGATACCCTGGAATGTGGTCATCTGGACCAGCAATCCGCAGGGCTGGAACCTCTCCAGAAGGCCCAACACCTTACTCCACCTCCCCTACTCGGGAGGCGCGAGAAGAACTCCCACCACCATAGACCCCTGGAATCATGGGGCGACCTGGAAACTGTCAAGAGGAGAAACACATCAGAATAAAAGATAGATTAACAATCTCAGAAGTAGAGGGGGAAATGGAGAAGATCTTACCTGAGGACCCTCGGGGGTGAGGGGGACGCAGACTGTCTCTCAAAGAAGGAAGTCGGTGTAGTCCGTCTTGGCTAGCACCAACCCAATCGCGGGCTCACCAACCCTCCAGTGCCTGATCTCATCTCGATCCATCAAGGCTGACTAATGGACCCGAGCAGGAGGAGGGCAGGGCACCAATCGACCCTCAGACCACTGCAGGGACACTCGCTCTCCCAAGTAAAAAGCAAACCCCCATAGGCCCTCAAAAAGGACCCTGCGAGTGGAGAGAGCTAAGGCCCTGTTAAACATGTCTGGCTCTAAAATCACCTCCCCCAAATAAGGACGGAGAGAAGCCTGTCAAGAGAGACATCAGATCAATGCAAAAATAAAAAGGAAGAGGAGAAAAGAGAAAATAAGATAAACAATCACTTTAAATTTACCTCGGTCGGCTGCAGCTCGTTCAGGAGGCCACAAATGGACCCAAGGTCCTTATGGCAACCGCTCCTGAGCAAGTGGGACTTACGCCATCGCGTAGTCCAAGGAAAGGTGGTTCCGGGGTCATCCCCAGGTCTGAAAGTAGGGACCCAAAACCGAAGGATCTCATAGCTCCACGTCTGCAATAGGCAATCATAAATGAGCTCAAAAAAGTAAGAATAAAATGAAAACAAAAAAAGAGAGGGAAAAGAGAAAAAGGCAAAGTTGAGAGAACTCACCCATAAGACATAGCAGCATCCGATCAGGTTCGATGACCCCACAACTAGATAATCTAACATATCCAGGAAGTAGGCGTATGCCGAGCCCCCCCCCAATCGTAGCCCGTGGCCACGTCAAAATGCTCAAAGAAGCGAACATATGCGGCATCGGCTATCACCGTACACGTCATATCGGCCAAGATCACCTCCGCCAAGAAGAATAGGAGGAAGCATCGAGCCTCGCGATCCTCGAAGGACGGACGGCGACCGGGTCTCAGAACAACCCTCTCATCCCAGCTACCCCTCGGGACCGACACGGGGATCTCTCTCCCGTAACGGCAATCCCTAATCGCGCCTGTAGTACTCCAGCGCTCGATGCTCGCGAGGCTATAATCCTCTCCTCCGGAGTCAGTGTCACAGGTAATCCACCAAAGGGGAGTCCCGTGATCATGTAAAAATCTAAGGGGGTGACCGTCTCCTCACCAAAGGGAAGGTGAAATGTATGGGTGCTCGGCCACCACCTCTCTATCGAGCTCTCACAATGGATCGTCAACTCGCGAGCCAGGGACGAGGCGATGTGCCCCACGGTCCGAACAACCCGCGATCGTACCTGGGCAAAGTGTGCGGTACCACTGAAAGCACCTCCACCCACAATATTTCTTGGGCGAAGGAAGGGAGCTGCCCTACAAAGAAAAATAAGGCAAATGGTTAGCCGAGATAGTGAGGACAACAATTAAACAATTAAATAAAAAAATAAAAAAAAAAGAGAGAAAGAGGGAGAGGCTGTAAAAGGGGGCGTCACCCAGATTTGCGTACCAAAGGACACTTAGGGTAGTGTCCGATGACCTCGCTTTAATTTGCGTGCCACTATGTGCCTAAGAGGGTATCTAGAGGCATTATCTAGATTCGCATGCCAAAGGACACTTAGGGTAGTGTCTGATGGCCTCGCTTTGATTTGCGTGCCACTAGGTGCCTAGGAGGGTATCTAGAGGTGTTACCTTGATTGGCGTGCTAAAGGACACTTAAGGTAGTGTCTGATGACCTCACTTTAATTTGCGTGCCACTAGGTGCCTAGGAGGATATCTAGAGGCGTTACCTAGATTCGCGTGCCAAAAGACACTTAGGGTAGTGTCTGATGGCCTCGCTTTGATTTGCGTGCCACTAGGTGCCTAGGAGGGTATCTAGAGGCATTACCTAGATTCGCATGCCAAAGGACACTTAAGGTGGTGTCTGATGGCCTCGCTTAAATTTGTGTGCTACTAGGTGCCTAGGGTGATATCTGGGGGTATTACCTACATTCGCGTGCCATTAGGAGCTTGGGGCAGAATCTAGGACCATTACCTCTAATCTATGTGGTGAGGTATGAAGCTAATATAAATAAATGCATAAATTGAAAGGGAAAGAGTAAGAATACTGACCTGGCCCCATATGGAGCGACAACTGTGGCGGGCCGTGTCGGCCAGAGTGACCCCTGAAAGATACCATACAGCCCGTGCGTCGTGAGCAGTGGTACCGAGTAGTGGCTCCCGGTGAGACTGGCGTCCTCGTCGACGGAAAGACATGGTGTGAGTAAATAAAAAGGGATTTGAAGTCAAAAATCAAAAACGGCAGAGCTTCGCAGCAGAAATGAGAGTGAAGGAATGAGGGAGGGAGCCCTCTATTTATAAATTTTCTATTGCGCCCACGGCGCAGTGGAATTCTCCACGGTCCCGTGGAACAGCGGCCCACGGCGCCGTGGAGGATTGCCCACGGAGCCGTGAAGGCTGGCACGGAGCCGTGCACACGGGGCTGCCCATACACGGGGCCGTGCGGACCCCCACACGGCGTCGTGGGCCAAAAAAAAAAAAATAATAATAATAATATATATATATATATATATATATGTATATATATAAAATATCCCCAATGAAATCCCTCAATACTAACTTTCGGTCGAGTGGTGCCTTATCACCCTCAGATTGGGTCTTCGGGCCGAATGGTGCCTCATCTAGATCTTCGGTCGAGTGGTGCCTTATCACCCTCCAAACTTGATGGTTTCGGTCGAGTGGAACCTTATAACCATCCAAGTTTGACTTTTGGTTGAGTGGTGCCTTATCACCCTCAAATTGGATCTTCGGGCCGAGTGGTGCCTTATCTAGATCTTCGGTCGAGTGGTGCCTTATCACCCTCCAAACTTGATGGTTTCGGTCGAGTGGAACCTTATAACCATCCAAGTTTGACTTTTGGTTGAGTGGTGCCTTATCACCCTCAAATTGGATCTTTGGGCCGAGTGGTGCCTTATCTAGATCTTTGGTCGAGTGGTGCCTTATCACCCTCCAAACTTGATGGTTTCGGTCGAGTGGAACCTTATAACCATCCAAGTTTGACTTTTGGTTGAGTGGTGCCTTATCACCCTCAAATTGGATCTTCGGGCTGAGTGGTGCCTTATCTAGATCTTCGGTCGAGTGGTGCCTTATCACTCTCCAAACTTGATGGTTTCGGTCGAGTGGAACCTTATAACCATCCAAGTTTGACTTTTGGTTGAGTGGTGCCTAATCACCCTCAAATTGGATCTTCGGGCCGAGTGGTGCCTTATCTAGATCTTTGGTCGAGTGGTGCCTTATCACCCTCCAAACTTGATGGTTTCGGTCGAGTGGAACCTTATAACCATCCAAGTTTGACTTTTGGTTGAGTGGTGCCTTATCACCCTCAAATTGGATCTTCGGGCCAAGTGGTGCTTATTTAGATCTTCGGCTAAATGGTGCCTTATCACCCCCAAAATTTTATCCCAGTGGAGCCCCTCATATTCGATCTGGTGGGCCGAGTGGTGCCTTACCTAGGTCTTTGGTCGAGCGGTGCCTTATCACCCTCAAAAATTGTTTGAGCAATGCTCACAAGATAAAGATTTGGTTCTTCCGAGTTTTTCTTTTGAGGATTATCAAAAGATTTCATCGCGATTAACCGCCTGTTTTTAGCAACTCTGCCGCCTTTGAGCAAAGCGTCAGCAGTACATGCTCTTGGTGACAAAATTAGTTGGTCTTTTGTCTTTACCCTTTGGCTGTTGGCACAGGCCTCGGCCAAAGAGGGGCAAACTGTAGACGCCGATTTTTGTCACCCCCTAATTGGCGATGATGACAACAGGACATGGACGATGGACTACGCACCCCCCCTCTTTTCAGACCCAAAGATATCTTGCCCATAAGACCAAGAACCATGCTGAACACAAAATGACCCATTTTAGGCCCAAAAACAAGGAAAAATGGCACTGCGAGCCCACGGCGCCGTGGACTCTTCCCACGGCACCGTGGGTACCTTCCCACGGCACTGTGGGGAGGTGTACCGGATTTCCATGGCGCCATGAGGGGGTCTGACATCAGCCTGCTGACGTCACCCACGGTGCCGTGGAAAAGTCCCCCACGACGCAGTGGAGGACTTTTGCGGCCAAGAGAGAGAAAAGGTCCCTCCCTATAAATAGGAGGGTCCCCTCCCACATTTCCCAAGGAATTTTGGGTAGAGAGACCCTCCCCAAGTGATTCCTAGCATCTTTTCTCCCTTTTCACCCTCATTTCTCCTCCTTCTCTCATGAGTGTGTGAGTATGTGAGGTTTCCCTGGGGTGGACAGATCCTTCGATTGTCCCTCTGAGTATAGAGCGCTTTGGCTCCTTAGCTTTGGTATCCCGTCTGTGCACAGATAACCATCGAAACTCCCTTGTTACAGACATTATTCTGTCTGTTTACTCTTTTCCAAATCACTCGAAAGAGCCGTTACTCTGCCGAGAAAGAAGCAGCGTCGGTCCATTCGTCCATCTCCCCTGAGCCAGGGGCATACAACCATACAGGTATAATTATTGCATTTTGTCGATCCAATGTAGTCCTTTCATATTTTACCGCTTTAATCTGCACTTTCCACATATATAATGTAGTTTATTGTACTTTAGTTTAATTTATAGCACCTGAATGTAGTTCATAATATCCCCCATCCCCGTAATAAGAGAGAAACAACATTCGTCCTTACGTAGCATCTAACACAGAGAGACCGGCTTAGGCCGGGCGAGGTGGGTGCCTAACACCTTCCCACACTCGTAACCTGACCCCTTACCCGAACCTTTGGTTGAACCATATGGAGTCACGTAGCCCGATTCCGCTCACCACGGGTAAGGCTACACTTAATGGGTCCTAGGCCCTAACCCTAGGTGGTGACTTCTCATTAGGTTAACATATTTTAATGCATGATCCCAATCCCTTATTTATCATATATTGACAATGTTATCCACATCCATACATACACACATGTATCTCCCAAAACCCTATGTCACCAATACACTAGCAAGAAGGGCTGAGAAAACCTTCGTCCCGGAGGACCGCCGTACTTACAGATTGCGACATTCGGGACACTCACTATACAAAGAATACTCCAGCTAGAAAATACGGTAGCAGACACATTGTCAAGGTTATCTAATGATGACTTATCCTAAATGAGCTGAGTAGTCTACCTGGAAAGCTTGACCAAGCCGACCTACGAAGAGAAGGAGAACGAGGTTGCCCAATTTGATACTATGCCAAGTTGGATGGACGCGATAGTAAGTTATCTCCGTGATGACGTGCTTCCAGAGGATCGAGTGGAAGCCAAAAAAATCAGAAGAACTGCGGTCAGGTACACAATGATCAAAGGATAATTATACAAAAGATCGGTTACCGTACCCCTACTCAAGTGCCTAACACCGAGTCGCGCTCAATACGCCCTGGCCGAAGTTCATGAAGGAATATGTGGAAGTCATATGGGGGCGTGCCTTAGCATATAAGGTACTTCGCCTGGGCTTTTATTGGCCATAAATGCAATAGGACGCGATTCAGTACGTCAAGACGTGTGAGTGGTGTCAAAAGTTTGCGCTAATTCCTCATCAGCCCATGACACAACTAACTTCCATCCTCAGCCCCATACCATTTGCTATGTGGAGGATGGACATACTCGGTGACTTCACCGCAGCCTCAGGGGGAAGAAAATACCTGGTAGTTGTGATAGATTACTTTACAAAGTGGGTAGAAGCTGAGCCCTTGGCAAAAATCACAAAAAAACAAATGGAGAAGTTCTTTAGGGACAAGGTTATCTATCGGTTTGAGTTACCTCAAGTGCTCATCACCGACAATGGGACACAATTCAATAACCCTGAGTTCAGGCAATTTTGTGCGCACTACCATATAGATTTCAGACCCGTTGTAGTAGCCTACCCCTAGGTGAATGGGCAAGTCGAAGTCACGAACCACACTCTTCTGGCAGGAATATACGCAAGTTAACTGAGGCTAAAGGAAAGTGGGTGGACGAGCTATTGAGTGTATTATGGTCGTATCGAACCATAGTTCGTACACCCACAGGGGAGAGCCCATTCTAATTAACATATGGAACAGAGGCCTTGGCACCAGTAGAAGTATTGGCCGAGTCTCACAGAGTTATCAACTTCAATGAGAGAACTTACCAAGACGGGCTACGAGCAAATCTAGATTTTTTGTATGAAGTCAGGCAGAGCGCCCTCATGAGGAATGTGGCCTATCAATAGAGAACGGCCCACTACTTCAACTCAAAGGTGAACGAACGGGTGTTCAAAGCCGGAGACTTGGTCCTAAGAAAAGCACGAGCTTCATAACCACAAAAAGGGGGCAAACTGTCTGCCAACTGGGAAGGTCCATATGTGGTCTCCAAGCAAATATGACTAGGAACATACCGCTTGAAGACCCCAGGGGGCAAGAAAATACCCCGACCTTAGAACTAGAGAATTTGAAGAAATTTCATCAATGAAAGTTCGTGCTCACGCCTTTTAGCCGAGTTTGTGTTCGTAGCTTTTAACTTATGTATGAGTTCATATTCGTACCTTCTTATCCAATGTATGTTGTAGAATATGATTTGGAATATTTACAATAAAGTCTCAAGTCTCATGATCTTATGTTCACGTTTCTCAAGCGAAATCCCCCTATTTACAAGCTACGAGTTTAGAAACTCAGATAAAAACCGACCTTGTAAGTCGGCAATAAAATCCCCAAGGGGCACACGAGACCGCCCTCGTAAGTCGACACAAAAGTCCCCAAGGGACATGGAAGACCGACCTCATAAGTCGGCATAAAAGCTCCCAGGGGGCACAAAAGACCAACCTCACAAGTCGGCATAAAAGTCCCCACAGGACACAAAGACCGACCTCAAAAGTTGGCACTAAAATCCCTACGAGGAGCCACACAAAAGACCGACCTCAAAAGTTGACATTAAAATCCCTATGAGGCATCACGCGAAGGACCGACCTCAAAAGTTCGCACAAAAATCCCTATGAAGCACTAAAGAACAGTTTTACAAGAGGAAAAAGATCAAGAACACAAGAACGAGACAAATAAAGAGCTTCATTAAGAATAGTTTTACAAGGCCTGAAGGCCGGTTCGTCACTACAAAAAAAAGCGAAGAAAAGAAGAGACAAAGAAATGTCATGGGTCGGCAACGCAATCCTAATCTTGAGCAATGGGGACGACCACACTGGTAAGAGCCAGGGCAGGAGACTTCGTTGGAGGAGGGACGTACGCATTGAAATTGTCGAATTTGAATTTGGGGTACTCACCAAGGATGAACTCAACGGTGTCACTAACACCGTAGTCAATCACCTCCTACGACTTCCCCTCGACAAATTCCTCAAGCTTAGAAAACTTCTTGAAATCCTCCACAACTTGAGCTCGGATCGCATCATTGCTCACTCGAAGCTCTTCCAATTCTTTCTCCAAAGCCTCAATTTTTTTGGTCGCGGTGGCGGCCTCCTCCTCCAAAGTATCCTTCCTTTTAGTTGGGGTGGAGAATGTTCCCTCATAGTCTCGAACCTTGGCCTCCAACAAGGTGTAGTCCTTGGAAAGATCCAGCAGCTGGGCGTCAGCAGCCTTGCAAAACTTCTTCTCCTCATGGTACAAGTTGTGATACTTCTCCAGTTGTTAGACAATATCAATAACCTTAGCAACGACCTGAAAGGATGACCACATGATGTCAGAACACGGTGAAAAAAAAAAACAAAAAAAGAGAAAGGAAAAAGGAGAAGAGGGGTGTGAGGGGAACCCACCAAGGCCACGTCCAAGCCGAGGGAATTAAGGAAGTGCTTCTCGGTCAAATGCCCGATGGCGACTTCAACCATTCCCGCATGACCTGCAGGTCCTCAAAGGTAGAATCGCCCTTATAAATCTCCCACCTGGGGACCAGGCGAGGTCTCTTCTAGGGAGGGTCTTTCCCTTGCCCCCCGGTCTTGCCATCCAAAAGGGATCACCTCCCAGCTTGTGTTGGCGGCATGAGCACCCTTCTTGAGGTGCTATTGAAGAAGGGGGGCTTCCTTTTGCGGCTCTCCTCCGTCGAAGATGCCTGAGGAGCACACGAGGTGACACGCCCCTTGTCTTTAGATGGGGCTTACGGAGGCCCTTCCACGATAGTCAGGCCCGTAGCGGCCTTGTCACAGTTAGCTTGCTCCTCTGCCAACTTCCTCTTCCGCTCAACTGCGTCAGATCTAAATGCCTTGCAATCCAGTCGAATGTCCACCAAAAATCAGATGAACACAGGTCAGAATCGAAACAAAAATAACATGAAGGGGCATCTACCTAGGCTGAGGACACTCACCCTGAGCCGAGTTCAAACCATAGTGGGCTAGCAGGTCTTCCCTTTTCAACTTTCGTACCTCAAAAGGTCTGTCGTCCAGGCACACGTTGATGGATTCTTGGTCGTATGGGCTCAGCTTGGGCAAGTGATTCATGACCTCAAGGCAGATTTCCCTCCACTCCAATCGAAAAGGATTTCCCAGCATCCGAGCGAAGAGGAAGCAATCTTTCCACTTCCTGGCCAACCGGGGCATGTGGCTAATAAGCTTAATGGACTTTAGCGACCCCTTCTGTCACGCACCCATCCCAATGTAGTATATATTGCCATAATAGGGGGTGACTGGGACAACCCGTGTCATCCCAATACCTACTAGGATCATAGATACAGTGTCCCAAGCCACAATCCACCCTGTCACCATATCGTGATAACAGAGAGGAACGTACCAAGGTGAAATAAAATGTTCCAAATCACAGAGTTAGCAGAAGCGAAATCAAATTAAATCATGTGAAATTATAGAGCATTGATTCTCTAATGATAACACATAGTACAGTTTCAATATAAGTAACCATTCATTACTCTCCCTATAATTAAGCATACAATTTATACATGGTTGTGGAATGAATACAGAAAATTAAATAATAAAATAATCGCCACAAGGGCACAAATCTTGGGTGTACATCTATATCCAAGTTACAGCCACCGACTCCACTTAATTCGCATCCAACGGTGCTCATCAAAGTAGTACCTCCTGCATACCAACTAAAAAGGGGTTACGCAACAGGGTTAGCTACACCAGCTAGTGAGGGAGCAAAGGGGAATGCACATATATTAGATAATCAATATCAAACAGAATGATGCATGCTAATGTTAGATTCTTTTTCCACCTAACACACAATTCTATCGGTCAAGTGTATGCTACTGTGATAACTCGGGAGACACTGAAGGTCACTTGACTTATCGCCCCAGTGAAACCTCAATTATCACATAGGAACCTATGCCAGTAGAAACCTTTCGGTTACCCAGTGGCAGACTCCGATAGCCATCACTACCCGTAACCTGGCCTCTCCCACCTCCACAGACCACAGGTGCTCAGACTATCCAACACATAAACCCTTGTTGGCAAAGGTCGTAGAATAAGGGAACAAGCATCCTAGCCACAGATATACTATATGCAGGTCCTATCGTCCTAAGACGTATTCCGAATGCATTAACGTCCCATTCCATCTAATACCTGGCTACCAGCATGACATGGCACATACAGATCAGGATGGCATATTATAGTTTTTATAATTAAATAAATTGGGGTTCCGGCATCGGCACACCCGGCACCGTCACTCGATACAATGGTGATCATAATATCACATTCATAACAGTTCACAATTGAGATAACCAATGCAATGTGCACAATGCTTATATTTATATAATAGCTTGCTTAAAATTGCATATTATATATATTCAAACCCAACAAAGTCACCCAGAACCCACTCACCTAAATCGGGTGTCACCTGGCGTGATTGATATGAATCTCACTGATGCACCAGCTATCCATCAAGTTGGGTAGCCTAAGAATACAAAAAGCAATCATTAAAGCATGCATAGAAGGGTCTTATGCTAGGCCCCTAAGGTTAAAATCAAGTTTCAACCAAGACAGCACGAGTGAAGGCAAACAGGGTGAGTCCGCCCCTGACTCCGTTAAGGCCAAAAGGTGAAAACAGGGGGAGCAGATCCACGGATGGAACTTCTTACTTGGATTCGATCGTGCATCCGTTCAGCCTCCTGAGACTCATCCAAGAGTGAGCGGATCCACGGGCGGATGTGCTTCCTCGGTCTGCCCCTACATCCGGTCGATTCTTGAGACATGTCCTAGAGTAACTAGAGCACGGGCGAAGACAAACAGAGTGAATCCGTGCCTTCGTCCGCTCAGGCCAAAACACATAGATTATACTGGGCGGATTGGCAGGCAGTACCACGATTGGTGGATCCGATCGTTCATCCGCCGGCAGTCTCTGTCGAGATTTCAAAGGGCTTCTGTTCCAGCTTGAAGCTTGGAGCTCCCTTAGCTCTCAGAGTCATGGAGGGGATGTCTAAGCCTCCCTAGGGTCACTAGATCCTAGGCTCACCTCATGGATCCAAGATCCTACAAGGTTGGGTCTCTAATTTGGTCCCAGAGTTGGGTTTCAAGGTTCAAACCAGGGATTCCACAGCCATGGCTGCAAATGCAGCACATAGAGGTCTAGGTCAGCTCCATTAGAGCTCCCAACTAGGGCCGAGCTTCACCTTGAGTCCCAAATGGAACCCTAGGTTAGCCCTAGCTCAAGGAATCTACCAAATGAAAAGGGAAATGGAGGAGGAGCAAGCTTGGGGTCTTACCTTAGTGAGGTTCTTCCTCCATGGAGAAGCAAAACCCAAGGCTAGGTGAGCCTTCTCTATTCTTTCTTCCTCCCTTCCTTTCCATCTCTTCTCCTTCACCTTCTCCTTCTCCCTTTTTTCGGTCAGCAAGAGGAGGAGATGTGGGGCAGCCAGCCAGCTTGGCATAGCTCCTGTTTCTTCCCTTCCCCTTCTATTCCTCTCCTACTTCCACTTCTTCTTCTTCCTTCTTCCTCCTTCCTCCTCCTTCTCTTGTCTCTTCTCCTCCAAGGTTTGCTTGGGAGGGGGAGATAAGGGAATAAGAGAATTCTCTTATCTTTAAGGGGTAGGAGGGCCTTAGGTCATGTTTGGTTTAGGTACCCCCAAACACTAGTTAACCCCTTAGGCTTAAATGGGTTTTAGTTTGGGTCTTAGGGCATGTTTGGCCCAAGTCTTAGCCATTAGGTCCATTTAGTTAATTAGGGCATGTTTGGGGTGCACCCTAAGTCCATAGGACTTAATTGTCCTCTAGGGTCTGTTTGGTTTTAGTTAGGGTATAAAACCCATTAATTCCTTTAAGTTAAGTGTTGTGGGCCCACTTTTATGGTCCACATAGCCAACTAATGGTAGGGATAGGGGTCCACATAATCCAAGGGTCCAATTATAGTGTCCGAGACATGGGTACGTGGGTCCCACAAGAAATAAATCCAAAAGGACAGGTAACAGTACGGGCGGATCCTCGAACTGATTCAGTTTGAATAAGTCCGTTCGTGACTCCGGTGCTGCTGTTAAGGCCCAAACTTCAAGGAAAGTGACGGGGCTTTGGCCCACAGTCCCAAGACTTCGAGAGGGTTCTTTTAATAATATTTTAAGTCCAAGGTCATCAGTGTTGACCATAGCCACCATGGCATTGTCCTTTGGTAAGGTCTAAATTGCCCTAGGGTATTTGGGTATATTTGGGGTGTAGGTGTAACACCTTCAAGGGGCAAAGAGAGAGATAGTACCACCCCCGACTCTTTTTCAGCATGAAAAAGTTGGCGAAGAGGGCGGCAGTTGTCTCCCTGCCGAGCTGGGCGAAGTACAGGTAAAAGCCAAAAATCTGTCTCCAC
The DNA here is from genome assembly GCF_018873765.1 of Telopea speciosissima. NCBI lineage: Eukaryota > Viridiplantae > Streptophyta > Magnoliopsida > Proteales > Proteaceae > Telopea > Telopea speciosissima. The sequence continues at coordinate 13,855,991 of NC_057926.1, forward strand.
AAGTTTGCTACCAGCTGCCCTAGAGAGAGAGTGAAGTGGTTGAGGATGTTCACAAAAAAGTGAAGGCCACAGGTAAACGCACCTACATACAGGCACACCTTGTCAAGGGAGCTTGGGGCGCGCATCCAGAGTTCTTTGGGAATTCGGTATTGGCTCCGCAAAGTCGCTAAAGCCCAATCGTTCAGGACACTGTCATAAGAGTTCACCAAGTGATGATCCCACTAGCGTCACCGACATCATAATTGGACTCATCGTTGTCATCCTCCCTGACATCGGCCCCTTCCTCTTCCTGGGCCTCATTCTCTTCCTTATCATGAGTAGGACAAACCTCAGCAGTTCGCTCTTCGAGGGCAAGGGTAGATCTAAGGCTACTTCTCCTTGGTGGGTTGGCAGAGGAGCTTGCCAGGTGGCCATACCGAGCCACAAAGCTCTTGGACCCAAACAAGACAGATTGGTCATCGTGAGTCCTCTCGGAACTCACATCAAGGTCAGAATCTCCACTCATCCTGGCAACATCTCGAGAGTTTGGAATAGGCTCTCAGGAGGAAGAATCAGAAGACATAGAAAAGATTAAGAGGAGAAGGCTTACTGGCTCGAGAAGAAGAGCTAAAGACTCGTGAAGGGAGTGCGAATGGATGCGCAAAGAACGAGCTCAACGAGTTTAGGAATGAGTCGAGAGCAAGAAGACAAAGCAAAGAGAGAGCAAGAAAACCGGGGAAGCATGAGAAGAAATGAAAGGAAGGAATTGCGAATTTATAGGAGCAAGAAGAAGGAGGATCGTCAGGATCCAACGGTCAAGTACAAAAGGCATCAACGGTAGGGAGCGGGCGACGGTAGCCCTGCCCAATGTGCCATAATGACTTGAAGCTACGCGTCGCTCGAGATATAAATCATCACGCAACCATCAACTATCACGTCTTAATGATAACCTCAAAGCGAGAGACCTGGTAGGGAAGTAAAATAAAATAAACTTCCAAGTCTATACTCAATCAAAGAGTTAAAATCCTTTTCTCAAGATGAAAGCTTAATATGAAACCATTGCTTATATAATTAGTTGAATATAATTAAACTCAACAAGGACTGAATAAGTGTTGGTTTTTTTTTTTTTTTTTTTTTTTTTTTTTGTGAGATAAGATGGAGAAGAAGAACAAAGAGATTGCTGAATACTTCTGAATGTCGATTTGCAGGAGCTTTTCTCAGCTTTTCTGTGCAACTCCTCTTTCGTTGATACACCCTCCTTGCAATTGGTTAACAATTTTCAATGAGGTCAATGGGGAGAAAGAATGTGAATTTTTTCCCTGTCCTATTCCCTGCCCAGTACAGTGGTCCAATTCCACTCATAAGGAAGCAAAAATGACGTTTTAACCTCCCTATGGCAGTGTGTTTGGGTAGGGGGTTAGATTATCATTTTCGGCCCTTATGAGTGGAACTGGACCACTGTACCAGGCAGGGAACAGGAGACGATAATGATCTGAAAGAATATTACCAAAAAAATAGGGAGAATGAATAAAAAAAGAGATTGCAGACGAAATCCAATGATAGGTATTTTTCCCTATAAGAGGAATTATCTCCTCTACACCTAACCATTTTCAATGAGGTCAGTGGATAAAAAGAATAAAAAAAGAGATCGTAGAGGAAATCTAGTGATGGCTCCTCTACACCTAGTCACGGTACATCCAAGCAAGGAAATGATTCAAAAGAAATCGTTGATAAATCCATCCAAGGAAAGCACAAGAAGGAAAACGTTGATTTAGACAAAAAGTGAATCAATCCTACGATTTATTCACCTTGCGGTAATTATTCACCTTGGTTTGATTTAGCAACGTTGATTCTAATCTACTTGCTGTAGTTATTCACCTTTTCTTATAATGAATCAGTCACACCATTCACTCGTCTCTCCTCCTTTAAGAGGATTGTTGTGATTGTTGTACAGTGAGGAACATATAGTAATCTTTCTTCATATTCTCAAATAATAAAGAAATACTACAAACCCTAACTGGTGAGAGATGTTCATACATTCTCTCGTTAACCAGAGAGAGCGAGAGTGAGTGAGAACGAGAGCGAGAGAGAAGATGGTGAGGTCATTATTGATCGTTACATCTTATAACTAGAGAGAGCAAGAGCAGAGTAAAAGCCTCGCTATTTACCCAAAAGAGCCATTGTTTTATAATCTTTACGAAAATGACTACTTTGCCCATAAAAGAACTGTTGTTTACCCACGTGCTCATTAAAAGTAGCACGAAATACGATGAGATGTGAATACAATTTTGAAATTGAAAGGACTGTCACCTATTTCGGAATTTCTATTTCAACTGATTTTTATTTCACTGAAATGAAATGCAAAAATCAAACCAAACAATCTTTGAAATAGAAATCGCCCCATGAAATAGAAATAGAAATCAAACCAAATCAGCCCTTCCTACCCGATAACTACCAGCGTACTCTTGTCATCTTCCCTCTATAAATGGGATAAAGCCATCAGGGTTTGGAACGTCATTCTTACAACGCCACTGTGGCGAGCAAAACATCATCTGTGAAGTAGCTTTCACCTTCAACAATTCTTCTGTAAAAGAGGGTTTTGCTGCTTGCTGTCAAATCAGGTATAGATCTCTCTCTCTCTCTCTCTCTCTGTGCGGGTGTGTGTTCCATGCGTAGTACGGTTTGTACTACCGCGTATATTTCTGGATTCGGATACATTAGTCTTCGTTTTATGAAACCCTAGACTTAAAGTCGTCACTTTTGTTGGTATAAAACATATCTTTAACTGCTCTGATTTAGTATGACCTCGCCCAATCTATGTCTGTTGTCCTGTACGATTACGGGTAATTTCTAGGGTTTCTGTTGCAGATATAGAGTTGTTGATTGGAAAAATAACCTTATCTGATCTAGCCGACAGGGTGCATGACCATAGACCTTAACTTTACTCGTCAGTGTAATACTTCCTTAACGCGTGGACCTCTATAGTCTTGCTTTATGTAATATCTATTATTTTCAGTCTTTTGCGTATCTTTACATAAAGCCTGTTTTTATCGATTATTTGTGAAGTGGGTTATTGATTTCATATGCTTGTGTACATTGAAATGAAGAAATATATACTCCTATCCATTTATTTTATGGCAGTTTGTAGGTGGTTAGGAAGTGATGTTGTTATTAATACATATTAGGTAAATCACTGAAAGTCTTCAGTGGTTCCTTTACATATCTATAGTTCCTTATGTGATGCATGATAACAATTTTTTGATAAACTTTAGATATGCATATTATTCGTTTATTTAGTTTTGATAAACTTAGTTTGTAGGTGGTTAGGAAATGATATTGTGATTAATAAATATTAGATAAATGGCTGAAAGCCTTCAGTAGTTTCTTCACATATCTATAGTTCCTTATGTGATGCATGATAACATGTTTTTGATAAACTTTGATATGCATATTATTCGTTTATTTTTTGGGAAATTTACACATACCACCCCTGAGGTTTGACGAAAGGATATTTTCACCCCCCCAGTTTTGGAAAATTCTGCGTACCCCCATGAGGTTTGCAAACGGTAACAAATAAGTCCATTCCGTCAGTTCATGACTAACACTGTTAAAAATTAGACTTGAACTGACGGAATTGCCCTTCTAAGAAGAAACCAAAAAATTAAAAAAAAAAAAAAAAAAAAAAAAAAAACACCAAAACCTGCAACTCATCTTCCCCAAAATCGATTGGGGAAGATGAGTTGCAACCATCCCAGCACCTCATTGATTCATCAATTACCCTTAAAAGAACTCCAAAAAAAAAAGTTTGAAGAATCTGCTCATTCTCCATTGGAGTGTGAGCACAAAGGCACTTGTATTTCACAAAGTTTGAGAACCATTCCTCAGTGTGCTTTGAAATAATCTGTTTTCTGTTGAAAATTCTAGGATATGTTCCTCATGATTCCCAAGAAGAAAGCCAACTCATCTTCCCCTTTTTCAAACCCTAAAAATTTGGGGAAGATGAGGGAAAATCGAATTGCAGCCTCTGGAACCGTCTCAAACAGCTTGAAATCTACAGATTTGGTGTTGCCTAGGTCTGCTGGAACGATCCAAAACACCACAGCTCTAGAAATCAAGTGGTCTTTGGACTACAGATTTCTGAAATTAAAATCAGCGGTAATCACTTTAGGTCTGCCCCAAATGCATATTCCACTTCATGAACTAAACACACAAAAATCAAATCTCCTCATACCATTTCCTTCCTTTTCCTTCACCTCTGCAACTCTTTCTTTCTTCTTTGTCACAACCTCTCTAATACAAAAGAAAAGCCGAAATACAAACATGTTTTTGCAAGTTGTAAGCACAACGTAGACCAGGGCCGATCCTTCTTCTTGATCGTGTTTCCTTCTCTGGGTCTCTCTTCTTCTGTCTTCAAATGCTCCACTCATTTAGTTACAAACCATGTTCTTGCGAGTTGTAACGTCTTCAACTGCTTATTTATTTCATTTATTCAAATTTATTTGTTGTTTTGTGAATAAAAACCTTGAAGACTAGTAGTGATATCAGAAACTTAGGGTTCCAGATGTTTTTATCAATTTGAGAAGGGTTCTATTCTCTGATTCAGAACACTTTGTTGGTTTTGAAAAAGAGAAAAATTTCTCTGGTTGTTTAAAGCCCAAAATCATGGGAGCTCCTTGAACATATTCAGTTTTAAGTGGATCAACGTGGTGTTTTGATTTCATCAATTTTTGTTGTAGATCGGCATTCTCTGGTGAAATATGTGTTTCCGGTTGAGAGATTGCCGAAATGGGTTCAATCGAAGTGTTTTGCAGGGAGGATTGCAAATGGGTTCAATCGAAGGGGTTTGTCCTTTTATTTCTCTTAATCATAATTACAAAAACAAAAGAGAAACCCTTATGGTTTTGAAACCTGCAACTCATCTTCCCCAATTCGATTGGGGAAGATGAGTTGCAGGTTTTTTTTCTTTTTTTCCTTTGTAAGGGTAATTTTGTCCATTCACCTCTTTTTTTTTTTTGGGTTCTTCTTAGAGAAGGGCAATTCCGTCAATTCAAGTCTAATTTTTAACAATGTTAGTCATGAACTGACAGAATGGGCTTATTTGTTACCGTTTGCAAACCTCAGGGGGGTACGCAGAATTTTCCAAAACTGGGGGGTGAAAGTATCCTTTCGTCAAACCTTAGGGGTGGCATGTGTAAATTTCCCTTATTTTTTTTATGTTCCTGTTATGTTATTCAGATTTCTTTTGGAGTTTATCTTTTAGTGATTTTATTCACAATGTGCATTCTTTACACGCGAAGTAATGAGTTGTGTAAATCCATAGGAAGGGGTCTTATAATATCTTATAAATCAATATGGAGAGGTCTTTTGTGCTAGTCTAAGATCTATGGTAGGCTTGTGAACTTTGCATGTGGTTATCATGTGCATTATTTTTGCTAAATAGCTCATTATCGAATTTATAGCAGTTAATTTAACTATTGTGTCCCTCTATTTGATAGGTGCTTTTGTAACAATGTCTCGTGTATATGTTGGGAACTTGGATCCACGAGTGACTGAGCGAGAACTTGAAGATGAATTTCGTGTCTATGGAGTTATTAGAAGGTAAAATGATTCCAAGCATATTTTGGCTATATAACTTGAGTTTCTATACAGAAAAATCAACAGCAAACTTTTAGGCAACTTCGATCATACTTCCTGTATATATCAGAAAAACGATCAATCTTGTAGAAAGGTTTGTTTCTATATTTGATTTTCACTTTGCTGGATTCTAACACACTGCTTCTGAGTAGCTTTATGACTTAGGAACTTGAAATGGAAATTTACGATTTACATAGTCGGCTCAGGGAATTATTTCAATTTTAAAACAATCCACATAAAAAATTAGGAAAAGATGGTTCTATTGGTGCTGCGGAAATGTGCACCTTTATTCTCTCCTCCCCGTCTCGGTTAGTCTCTTACAGACTATCTACTCTTCTTTGGTCAACAATTTATGTTTGAATGAGAACAGTGAGGAAAAGATGTCCAAAATCATTATACGAACTGAAGGTATGAAGAAAAATGAGATACACTAGGAAAATGGTTCTGCTAGTTGACTAAAAATTTATCCTTCTTTCTCTCTCTCTCTCTCTGATTGAAGCTATTGTTGTGTTGTATCTATCTATAGGGTGCAAGGAAGTGAAGCTTTGTAAGTTTCTTTGATGTGTGAATCTAGGAAGACACTTGCTAGAAAATATATCGTGACCCCATTGGAGCATTTATCAGGCTGCATAAAATGATGTGCTTCTGTTTGAACATATTATAATGTTTAGCACCCTTTATTCTGATTGTATCACCCCATTGGAGCATTTATCAGGATACATAAAATGATATGTGCTTCTGTTTGAACATATTATAATGTTTCCCACCCTTTATTCTGATTTGTGTCATGTTTGTTTTATCTACAAGTCGTCTTGGAGGAGTGTTGCCTTTTCTTCTTTTGCTTCTCCTCCCTCTTTGATGCAGGTGCACTGCCTTGGACCGACCCAAACCCATTTGGGTATAAGATGAACCGGGCACATGGGTTTTTAGGTTTAGTAGGATATTTAAATTATTTAGTTATTAGTTATTAGGGTTTTTATTAATTGGGATTTAGCTTGTAATCTTATATTTTAATAGGATAATTAAAGAAAGAGTTGAATTAGAATTTTATTTCAGTTGGGAGTCTCAATTAGGAGTCTTTATGTTAATTTCAGTTTTAGATTAGGGGTCTTAATTGTCTCTTTAATACAAGCTTGTAACTGTCGTTTTACTCAGATTTGAGAATGAATTTTGATTGAGTTGTTTATGGTGGTTGTGTGACCTCTCCTTCCTGTGTGATATTATCTTCTTCTTCCCCTTTACCTTCCTTATTTCTTATTCATCTTCTATATCTTTGCTATTAAACTGATTTTATTTCTTTGCTGTTGTTCCTTCCAGCTTCATCTATTTTTCTGCAACTAATGATAGTACAGCACATACATGACTTATCGATCTCTCTTATATCGTAATCTTTCGACTTGAGAATTGGTGTAGTCATAAACCCTAGGGTGATTTAGGCTGCTGAATCTGGGGCTAAAAGATCACCTGGTTTATGAGTTCCATAGGTAAAATCAGATCTGAACCAGTGATTATCGCCAGGATTAGTTGCAGGTCTTGAACCCTCTTTCCTATTGTTTGGGGCTGTTATTGGACAGTTTCAAGAGGCACGAGTGTTCGATGCCTTACCTGGAATTTCAGGTTGAAAGGAGTTATATCAATTTAGATCTTCTATTCGAGTGAGGTCTGGTTCTGAGGCTTTCTACTGCCCCTGGTTGCCAAAGGTTGAAGAAGACTCCCTCATCCCATGATTCCTTAAACTGCTTTTCTTTATTTTTTTTATTTGGTTTTCCGTCTCTTTTCATGAAAGTTTAGTTTCTCACCCTACTTTCCATAATTTCCCCTTCTCTTACCTTTTATTCCCTCATGTCTCGTACTTATGTTTTACTTCCAAGTTTGCCCTTTTCCCATCATATGTACTATTGATTCTCAGCTTGCCTTCTTTTATTAGCTTGAGTCCCATTATTTACAGTTCTGTGCATTATTCGAGTAGGCCCACAAGCGATCCAATTCGGGTTTTCGAGACCTGGATCTGCATTATTTTGGTATCAAAGCCAAATTTTCCTATTTACGATGGCATTCGACCTTGAATTTATTACTTTTTTGGAGTGTTTTACAAAGGAATATTTGGATGGATTGTCCGATATCAAATTGGGTTCAAGAGCTTATAGAAAATACCAAATGCTTTTGTAATCAAGTGTGCAGCATGCTGGAAGCCTTAGAGGGCGAATTAGTGATGATAGAAAAGGTGGACAACGAGAGTGGCGATCAAGCGGAAGTGCAGGGTTCGATCAAAGTTGCAGTTGAAGGCTTGATTGACAGTCCGATTTCAGTTGTGAAACCCCACAATCAGATTCCCATCTAAGAGATGCCTTCTGCTACTGACCATCAAAAGATTGTGACGGTTGGTTGTGAGATGCAATGGATCATCATCCCATCAAAGCCGATGTTTGTGGATGCCAATCGAGTGGTGCTGATCTTCTCAATTTATAATTCTCATGGTCGAGTTTTTCTCAACACCGGGAGAGTTTGATGCAGGTGCACTGCCTTGGACTGACCCAAACCCACTTGTGTATCCATGTGAAGATGAACCAGGTCCATGGGCTTTTAGGTTCAATAGGATATTTAAATTATTTAGTTATTAAGGTTTTATTTATTGGGATTTATCTTGTAATCTTTTATTTTAGTAGGTTAATTAAAGAAAGAGTTGAATTAGAATTTTATTTTAGTTAGGAGTTTCAATTAGGAGTCTTTATGTTAATTTCAGTGATGCAGATTCATCACCCAAATGGGCTTATTTGTTAGGAAGAAGTCTAGGGCTGGGTTATATACATGTTGGGCTTTTGATCCCTTGGGTTTTTTATGTAATAGGTCACTTTTATAGGCCTAAAATATGGGTAATAAGGTTACATACGGGATTAGTTAGTAGATTTCTTTTTATTTGGTTAATGGTCATGTGACCACTTAAGTGATCATGTGACTATTTAATTGTTATTTAAGTTGGGCTGGATTAAGACTCTATAAGTACAGCCATGTTTTGAGTCTATTTTTTTTGTTATTTCACTTTCCTAGTCAGTTTAAGTTACCTAATAGGTTAAGGATTGAGTTAGGCCCTTCCTTTATAGTGTAGGAGTCTATTTTTGAGTCTTTTATATAAAGTTGTAAGGGGGGCAAGTATTGAACACGAATTTTGATTAATGAAAAGATTTTTTGCTGCTTTTCTTCTCTGTTGAAGATTTTTGACATGTGTTTGATCAAGGCTGATGGAATTGGTGTTTGATCCAATCGACACCTTGCGGTGTGAAGCCCGGGTGGATCGTTTGAAGGGATCAGTGTTTGATCTGATTGACATCTTGTGGTGGGAAGCCCGGGTGGTTCAAATTTGTTATTTGTTTTCTCTATTGCTGTTACGTTCAAGTTTTACATTCAAGTTCTGATTTCAAGAGTTGATTCTACATCATCAAGCACTGTTCAAGTCTACAACGTCACCCCAAGTCTGATCCAATCTGTTCTGCCCAGCCAAATCTAACCGTCTGTACTTGCTAAAATTTTGATTGAATCTTCCTCAAATCCTAAGAGAGACTCGATCCAAATTTCATCACCATCCACCTAGTGGATTGTCTGAAATTACACTTTTACCCCTCTCCTGTCTCTACTAGGAAACCTCCATAACTCTAAATTTAACCATTTGATTGAGCCGTAACTTTCAGCATATATTACCCTCCATCCTACCCACTCAACCTAAATATTAAGCCCATGCAACCACTTGATTTCCTGTTATTATAAACCCTAGATTCCATCATCTTCCACCTTTCAAAACCCTAAACCTAAGTTGCTGTCCATTCAAGTTTACACACATCCATCCTTCAAAACATCTCAGGACCTTCACTGATAGACTCCCCTATACCTGCTTAGCATAACCAACACCTCAAACCCTAACCCTAACCCTAACCCTAACCCTAATTTCACCAAAATCCCTATTTTTGACCTAGCTGATTCACATGTTCCTAACAGTCCTCTATGGCTCTACCAATCTGGGACTGCATTAAGTGGTATTAGAGCCATGGACGAACATGGTCAACCTTTGTTGCCAGCAGCCACTGATCCCATGGCAAAGGTTATTGTGATGCTTCAGCAGTTACAAGCTGATCAAAAGACTATCACTGATAGGTTGCAGTTAATTGAGCAACGATAGGTTACTCCTGTTAGTGACAACAATCTACCCATGGAAGAGGACGGATATCAGGTGCAATCTCAAGTTCACCGACCTCCTAGAAAACACAGGGAAGACAGGGACAGTCACATGGATTACAGAGAAGATAGGGAAAGAAACAGAGAAGACAGACTACAGGGAATGTCAGAGACCGTTAGAGGCGTTTGAGTTGAAGGAATATGGTGGCAGCCATGATCCACATGTATTTTATTATTGGTTAGCTGCTTCAGATAATTATTTTGATTGTTATGATTTATCTGAGCCTAGGAAGATGAGATCAGCTTGCACTAATTTAGTGGGGCCAGCCCTTGAGTGGTGGAGAACTACTGAGAGAAATCTTTAGTATGAAGGCAAAGCGCACCTAATAATTGGGCAGAGATGAATTAGAGTTTTATTTCAGTTAGGAGTCTCAATTAGGAGTCTTTATGTTAATTTCAGTTTTAGATTAGGGGTCTTTATTTTCGCTTTAAAGACAAGCTTGTAACTGTCATTTTACTCAGATTTGAGAAGGGAATTTTGATTGAGTTGTTTATGGTGGTCGTATGACCTCTCTCTCCCCTTTGATATTTTCTTCTTCTTCTTCCCCTCTACTTTCCTTATTTCTTATTCATCTTCTATTTCTTTGCTGCTGTTCCTTCCAACTTCACCTATTTTTCTGCAACTAATGTTAGTACAGCACATAGGTGACTTCATTGATCTCTCTTATACCATATTCTTTCGACTTGAGAATTTGTGTAGTAGTCATAAACCCTAGGGAGATTCAGGCTGCTGAATCTGGGGCTGAAAGACCACCTGGTTTATGAGTTCCATAGGTAAAATTAGATCTGAACCTGTGATTATCGCCATGATTAGTTGCAGGTCTTGGACCCTCTTTCTCTTGTACTGTTCGGGGCTGTTACTGGATGGTTTCAAGAGGCATGAGTGTTCCAAAGCCTTACCTGGAATTTCAGGTTGAAAGGAGTTCTATCGATTGAGACTTCCATTCGAGTGAGGTCTGGTTCTGAGGCTTTTAACAGCCCCTGTTTGCCCAAGGTTGAAGAAGACTCCTTCATCCCACGATTATTTAAACCCCTTTTCTTTATATTTTTTGTTTGGTTTTCCTTCTCTTTTCACGATAGTTTAGGTTACTTTGGATTTATTTACTTTTTAGTCATCATTAGCTTCTCACCCTACATTCCATTTTTACCCCTTCTTTTACCTTTTATTCCCTCATGTCCTTATATTTTACTTCCTAGTTTGCCCTTTTCCCATCATACACACTATTCATTCTCAGCTTACTTTCTTTTATTAGCTTGAGTCCCATTTTTTACAATTCTGCCATCCACTTTGGTTATTTGAGCTGTGCATTATACGAGTGGGCCCACAAGTGATCCAATTCGGGTTTTTGAGCCCTGGGTCTGCATTGCTCTTTTTTTAAGATCAATACTTTTTCTTATATTTTTTTTTTTCCCAATTTTAACTTGTATCATGATATTCTTGTGTAATTGCTCCTTGTGTTTTGTTTGAGAATTGAGATGTTACATGATATGCCTGAGGTATTGGACACACACTTAAATAAATGAACTGTTATATTGTTAATATAAAATTGTTTTTTCATGATTTATGTTCGTTTATTGCGTGTTTGTGATGCAGTATATGGGTCGCAAGAAAGCCACCAGGTTATGCATTTATTGATTTTGATGACCGTAGGGATGCTCAAGATGCAATTCGTGAATTGGATGGTATGTACAACAAATTATTGTATATTTATCATCCATTTGAAATTTAAATAACTATGGCAATTTGATGAGTGCTGACTTATGGAATGTTAATGCCTAATATTTCTATCTTGTTACTTGTTATTGAATTGAAAGGACTCTTTGATATACTTTGTTAAATCTGCTGATGTCACTCAGATAATGGTTGTTATTATCCACTAGGGACAACCAAGGTTGTGTAATAATTATTAGGCCAAAATTTCTCTGTGCCGGGGGCGCAGGCTGCGCCCAGACACATGGGGGTGGGCAAAATGACCACCCTGCCCCCCTGAATGGCAGGCCCATGTGTCTGGGCGCAGGCTGCGCTGCGGGACAGAGAACATCAGCCCTAATTGGTTTGTTAATTGGTTTTTTATATTCATGAAACTGATAGTGCTGCTGGAAATAATTGACTCGTGTATATGAGGATATGAAATAAATCTGTATTACTGCTGGAAATAATTGACTCGTGCGTATGAGGATATGAAATAAATCTGTATTTGGCTATCATGCTTTTAGATCACCGAGTTTTCAGGTATTTTTTAGCTTGATATAATCATATCTCTAGCAACATTTGGATTCTTTCAGTATCTTTATTGATGGGACTTGCAAGCTGATGGTCCAAATGTCTGACTCTGTACTAGTCTAACAAGGGCTCCGGAGAATGTTTAAGGCATGGAATGCAAGCTTACTCTACTAGGGCTATCCTTTGCTCTTGACTTCAATCTTTTGAAGTGATACATTTTTGGGAGAAGCTAGTTGATGCTGGAGAATCTTGGACCTGGCCGACCCAACTGGTACACTACCTTGGACCGACCCAAACTCAGTTGAGTATCCAGACGAAGATGAACCGGGTCCAGTTTGAGTGTTTGGATCTAGTAGGATTTTAGGAATTTATGATATTTGGGACAATAATTTTTTAGTTTATTTTATTCTCTCTTTATTTTAGAAGTTAGCTACTAGGATATTTAGTTTCCTATTGTTTTTAGCTTCCTTATTTGAACAAGTTTCCTAGTTAGATAGTGAGTCTTATTTTTAGGTGTCTTTTATCGAGATATATGATGTAATTCCCCATCATTGGAGACAATGAAGAATTAATTGAAAATTGAGTTTGTGCGTGTGCACTCTCCTCTTTCTTCTACTACTACTACTACTACTACTAGTAGGTTAGACTAAAGGTAATATCCTAGGGAAAAGTTATGTAGACAGACTGGCAGCAGCATGTAAAGATGATTAACATGAAGTTAAAACAGATTGGAATAAACAAAATATTCCATCCTAATTGGAATAAAATACTAAGTAATAAGTAAAAAGTAAAAAGTAAAAATAACAACTTAAGTAAAAATGCCTATGGGTTGATCCGTGGGTCGACCATCAAACCAAATATACCAAATAAATCCAAATAAACCAAATAAAGAACCAAATAAACCAAATAAACCCAAATAAACTAACTAGACTAACTAGGCTGCACTCCATAAAACCAAATAGAACTCCATTGATCCAAGTAAGCAAGTAGGGGCTGAAATCATCGATCAAAGTAAATCATGGGCTGAAATCAGGACAAGAATCAACCATCAACTAGGAATCAGGGGCTGAAATCATCGTCCATCCTCCTAGCAACACGGTAGCCTCTAAGCTCATCATGTAACCATATCTATGTTGCAGTGGGCTGATCTCTACGTCATCGTCTCTGGTACACTGAACTGTCGGCTCAGTGGGCTGATGTCCTCATCAATTCTCCCCGGCTCGAAAGAATTCACCTCCGGTGAATAAAGACTCTGATAGTACTCAAATATGTCCAGATTGAGCCACTGTAGCTCCTCGATAATGATCCATGTGCTGTCAATCTCTGGGCAATCATGCCACTTGACCAAAAACTCACGAGAACCACCCTCTCGTGTTGATACAACCCTCTCATCTAGGGTTTTCTCAACTCTTTCAGCTCTCTTGTCAAATGTAGGCGTAGGTGGTAAAGAAGTAGTAGGAAAGGAAAGGGTTTGGGCAATAGTGTCATCAAGAATAAAAGGAAAATCATCAAGGTCATCCGGATAGAATGAAACAACAATAGGGGTACCGCGGTAGGGAACAAGATCTTCTACATTGAAAATATTGTTGATCCCCATATCAGCTGGCAGGTCAAGGAAATAAGCATTTGCACCTATTCTTTTAAGAAGTTAAGAACTTTGAAAGGACCTGCACTACGAGCATGTTGTTTGCTCTCTTTCCTTTTAGTGAAACGCTATGGTCTGATCCTAACCATCACTATATCTCCCTTTTGAAATTCTTCTAGCTGTCAATGCACATCCGCTCTAGATTTGTATTGGTCATTACTCAATGATGTCCGTTGTCTTATTCTTGCATGTAAATCATATATATATATTGCGCAAAAGATTCGGCCGACGGGGAAAACCCTAGAGTTGGATACAATTGGAAAAAGGTCTATAGGTGCTTTGGGTTGGTAGCCTAAACAAAACTCAAAAGGTGACAGACCAATGGTTCGGTTCTTAGAACTATTGTATATAAATTCAGCTTGGGTAAGGACACGGTCCCAACTAGTAAGGTACTCTCCTATGAGGCAATGTAACAAGTTCCCTAGACTTCTATTGACAACCTCGGTCTGACCATCGATCTGGGGTTAAATAACCGAGGGAAAATGGAGTTTGGTTGCCATCATTCTCCATAGGGTCCTCCAAAAGTGACTAGTAAACTTGACATCCCTGTAGGATACTATGGTCTTAAGCAACCCATGGTACTTGACAACCTCATTAAAATAAAGTTTAGCAACTTTTGATGCATTAGAGGTTTTGGAACAGGGGATGAAGTGTGCCATCTTTGAGAAGTGGTCTACAACCACAAAGACCGAGTCATGTCCTCTGAGGTAGGCCAAGCACGAAGTCCATACTAAGGTCTTGCCATGGATCATGTGGCACATGTAGGGGAGTGTACAACCTAGTGTTTTGCTTTAGGGTTTCCCCGTCGGCCAAATCTTTGGCGCAACATAGATATGATTTATATGTAGATGTTAGACAACAAATATCATTAAGTAATGACCAATACAAATCCAAAGCGGATGTGCATCGACGGCTACAAGAATTTCGAGAGGGAGATATGGTGATGGTTAGGATTAGACCACAACGTTTCACTAAAAGGAAAGCGAGCAAACTACATGCTCGTAGTACATGTCCTTTCAAGGTTCTTAAAAGAATAGGTGCTAATGCTTATGTCCTTGACCCACCGGCTGATATGAGGATCATCAATATTTTCAACGTAGAAGATCTTGTTCCCTAACATGGTAGCCCTATTACTGTTTCATTCTATCCAAATGACTTTGCAAGAAATAATAACCGCAAGCGTACGGATCAATCGTAGCTACGGGTCGAACTCAAGGAGATGTACGCCACTCTATTTTACTCACTTTAAAGCAATGCAAAGTGAACCAAATTAATTAAAGGGTGGAATTAAACTAATGATAATTAAATTAACGTGTCCTAACTCACAAGCATCTGGCGAATTGAATTGGCATCCTAACACATAAGCATATAACCTATCAATACTAACGCGGATTGGAAGGAATAAATTGCAGTCACACACCACAACCATATAAAAAAAAGTAAAAGAAAGAAGAGATTAGAGAGAGAGTGAAACTAAGAGATTAGAGAAGTAAAACCCGAAGGGGCTTGAACCGAATTGAAATTGCTTGCTTCTCACACTTGAAATGACGCTACCAAATTTGAAATTAAAACAAAAATAATTAAATTAAAATCCTACCATAATGCATAATGATAATAGTAACTAAAAAAAATAAGGTCCTAAAAGCATGATTGAATTAGAGAGGTAGAGAATGAGAATGAAAATAAAAATAATGGAGAATGAAAATTCCTAATAGAATGGAGGAATTAATGGAGATGAGAATACTAATAAAATAAAACTAATAGAAGAAGAAAGAGGTAGAGAATAAGAAGAAGAAATTAGAAACTAGAAGAATTAAGAGGTTAAGAAGAAGAAGAACATAAAATAAAAATAAGAACTAATACTCCCTTCTACCAAAGTTGAAAGTGCATGAATTAACTAGGCCTTGCATAAATGTAATTTGATGAAGCTTGAACACTTGATTAATCCTTGCATGGCTTTCTCTTCCAAGTCTCTAACTCTTCTCATTAGAATTAGAAGCTTAGACTAGAAAGTTTTAAAACTAAACTAGAATTAAATTATTACAACCAAATTGAAGACATGAAATTAAAGCATGAATCAAAAGCATTACAATCATGGAATTGAAATCATAAAATCAAACTAGAACTTAGAAAACCAAAATCTAGAAGAAGAAAAGCAGAAATTTCACTAATCAATTGAACATGTTTACAAGAGAAGGCATGGGGTATTTATAGGGGGAAGAGAGGGGAAGGGAGAAGAGGGAGAGGGGTTCCACTGTTTTGGGGCCTCTCTCCTTCTAAAAACGTGGAGGGGAGAGAGAGAGGGAGAGGAAATCCAAAAATAGGAGAAGACAATCTTCTCCTTCCTCATTTACATTCCTTGAATCCCAAGAAAAAAATAGAAACTAAGAGAGATAAGAATCCTAGGTAAATAAACCTTCTATTTTTCAAAAAGTAACTTTCTAATTCTATCTTGTGCTTCCTTTTCTTTGTGGGTGTCTTCTCTAAGCGATGAGATCAAGGCATCTTTGACTTTTCAACCTTCCAAGGATAAGAGAATATTTTTCAAAAGAAATCTATCCATAGTAAAATTTCAAAAGTGCCCTTGGAAAGTTGGAGGAGAGAGAATGATGATGATGACTAGGATTTCCACTCAATCAATTAATACAATGCCCATCATGTCCTCTAAAAATCGTGGAGCCTTGTGTGCTCCCTCTAAAAATCGTAGAGGGTATGTGGGCCTTCAAAAATCATGGAATCTTATGGCAGTGTGGGTCCCCTCATGTGGATAGCAACTCTTCTCTCTCTTCAAGATTGGACCATTGATTAGAAGTTCCTTCCTTGATGCCAAAAATATCCTTGGGAGGTGGCAAAATGGCTATGGGCTTGCATTCCAGCTCTTTTCTGACCCATTATCCTTTTTTGGCCTGAAAAGAATAGTCGACTGCATGGAGGCCTAAACAGATGCTTAACTGAATTCCGTCACGTCCATCTTGCTCAAAATTTAGTCCTGAACACAGCCTTGCAAAAACATTGGGTAACTTTACGTGTAAATTTGGACATGCAGCTCCCGATAGTCCAGAATAGCAATAAATAGCCCAAAAACTTGAAAAGCACAAGAAAGCACCGAGTAACACTATCCAATGTGGTAAAATGCATGTTTTATGCCCTAAGATTTCACACATAAATGTGCTCATCAGATTGGTGTGTTGTGTTGGACTTAATTGGTGAATTTTGTGAAGTTTGATTGTGGCGGTAGTTTGGTTTTTGTGTATTCGTTTCTTTGATTGCGAAGCGAGAGAAAGAGGGAATTAGGTGCCCTAGCATGCGAAATAATAAAAAAATCCCTTTTCAAGGACGGTAATTGGTATGTATCCGGTGAAAGGGACTATGTTGGAAAATATGGGCACTATTTAGTTTGATGGCTAGATTCCTCTATGTGTTTTATGGACCCTTTGATGTTTTGGCTAGTAGTTGGGACCAATTTGTTTATGGTAAGGCGAGGCATGAAAGTGAATTTAAAAAAAAAAAAAAAAGAGAAATAGAAAGGAAAGTGGAATTCCTTGGGACTAGACAGGGCAATGTTGCCTCAGGAAGCAGGGTGACTTGTTCGAAATTCCTTGGAAGGAAACTCAAAAAAACTCTTGCATCAATGTCTTAAAGTCTTTATGGATATATGCAAAAAAGCGAAGCTACCAAGTATTTGGGTGTTTGGTGTATGCTCCACCATGTCATTCAGAGAACAGTAACGAAGTAGAAATAGAGTTTGTGGTTGAGATAAAAAAAAAAAAAAGCTTTTGCCTTAATGCCTGAAAAGAAAGTATGGTAAAAAATACTCAAAACCTAAGTCTTTGGTTCCATCAATGCTATGAATGGTTTACCTGAAGGTGAGTAATGTTCAGAAAATATGAGGAGATCCCTTGATCTTGATGCATGCTTGTTACTTAAATTGATGTGTGGGGTGATAAAATTCAAGTGGGGGGGGAATCTTTCGCTCCTTGATCTTTAGTTGAGCATTCTTAGAGCTTGTGTGCACTATCTTACTTATGCCATGATTAAAACTTGCAGCATTCTTTCTTTTTCTTATTGAATTTTGGGTATATATTCACTGCGAACAACCATGAGACAAAACTCGTCCATTAGGGGTAACCTAGGGGTTCAAAGGCCTGTTGCACATGCTAAGTGCAACCGTGATTCCTACGAAAGTGAGTTCGGATTTTTGCATTCTAGATTAGTTTTTTGTTTTTGTTTACTTGAGGACAAGTAACGTTTAAGTGGGGCGAAATCTGATGAGCACATTTATGTGTGAAATCTTAGGACATAAAGCATGCATTTTACCACATTGGATAGAGTTGCTCGGTGCTTTCTTGTGCTTTTCAGGTTTTTGGACTATTTATTGCTATTCTGGACTATCGGGAGCTGCATGTCCAAATTTACACGTAAAGCTGCCCAATGTTTTTGCATGGCTGTATTCATGGCTAAATTTTGAGCAAGATAGACGTGACGGAATTCAGTTACGCATCCGTTTAGGCCTCCATGCAGTCGATTATTCTTTTCAGGCCAAGAAAGGATAATAGGTCAGAAAAGAGATGGAATGCAAGCCCATAGCCATTTTGCCACTTCCCAAGGATATTTTTGGCATCAAGAAAGGTACTTCTAATCAGTGGTTGAGATCCACTGCAAGTACAGGACCGTTCGACAATTTTCCAATCTTGTAGAGAGAGAAGAGCTGCTATCCACATGGGGGACCCATATTGTCATAAGATTCCATGATTTTTGTAGGCCTACATACCCTCCACGATTTTTAGAGGGAGCACACAAGGCTCCACGAGTTTCAGAGGACATGATGGGCATTGTAGTAATTGATTGAGTGGAAATCCTAGTCATCATCATCACTCTCTCTCTCCTTTAACTTTCCAAGGGCACTTTTGGAATTTTACTATGGATAGATTTCTTTTGAAAAATATTCTCTTATCCTTGGAAGGTTGAAAAGTCAAAGATGCCTTGATCTCATCGTTTAGAGAAGACAGCTACAAAGAAAAGGAAGCACAAGATAGAATTAGAAAGTTACTTTTTGAAAAATAGAAGGTTTATTTACCTAGGATTCTTATCTCTCTTAGTTTCTATTTTTTTCTTGGGATTCAAGGAATGTAAATGAGGAAGGAGAAGATTCTCTTCTCCTATTTTTGGATTTCCTCTCCCTCTCTCTCTCCCCTCCACGTTTTTTAGAAGGAGAGAGGCCCCAAAACCATGGAGCCCCTCTCCCTCTTCTCCCTTCTCCTCTCTTTCCCCTATAAATACCCCATGCCTTCTCTTGTAAACATGTTCAATTGATTAGTGAAATTTCTTCTTTTCTTCTTCTAGTTTTTGGCTTTCTAAGTTCTAGTTTGATTTTATGATTTCAATTCCATGATTGTAATGCTTTTGATTCATACTTTAATTTCATGTCTTCAATTTGGTTATAATAATTTAATTCTAGTTTAGTTTTAAAGCTTTCTAGTCTAGGCTTCTAATTCTAGTGAGAAGAGTTACGAGACTTGGAAGAGAAAGCCATGCAAGGATTAATCAAGTGTTCAAGCTTCATCAAATTACATTAATGCAAGGTTTAGTTAATTCATGCACTTTCAACTTTAGTAGAAGGGAGTTTTAGTTCTTATTTTTTTTTTATGTTCTTCTTCTTCTTAACCTCTTAATTCTTCTAGTTTCTAATTTCTTCTTCTTATTCTTTACCTCTTTCTTCTTTTATTAGTTTTATTTTATTAGTATTCTCATCTCCATATTAATCCCTCCATTTTATTAGGAATTTTCATTCTCCATTATTTTTATTTTCATTCTCATTCTCTACCTCTCTAATTCAATTATGCTTTTAGGACCTTATTTTTTTTAGTTACTATTATCATTATGCATTATGGTAGGATTTTAATTTAATTATTTTTATTTTAATTTCAGATTTGGTAGCGCCATTTCAAGTGTGAGAAGCAAG
Source organism: Telopea speciosissima (assembly GCF_018873765.1). Classification (NCBI taxonomy): domain Eukaryota; kingdom Viridiplantae; phylum Streptophyta; class Magnoliopsida; order Proteales; family Proteaceae; genus Telopea; species Telopea speciosissima. The sequence continues at coordinate 13,875,662 of NC_057926.1, forward strand.
CAATTTCAATCCGGTTCAAGCCCCTTCATCTCTAATCTCTTAGTCTCATTCTCTCTCTGTAATCTCTTATTTCTTTTACTTTTTTTTTTTTTATGTTGTTGTGGTGTGTGGCTGCGAGTTATTCCTTCCAATCCGCAGTAGTATTGATAGGTTAGATGCTTGTGTGTTAGGACGCTAATTCAATTCGCTAGATGTTTGTGAATTAAGACGCGATAATTTAATTATCATTAGTTTAGTCCACTTTTTAATCAATTTGGTTCACTTTGCATTGCTTTTAAGTTAGTAAAATAGAGTGGCTTACATCTCCTTGAGTTCGACCTGTAGCTACGATTGATCCGTATGCTTGCGGTTAATTATTTCTTGCAAACAATGACCTTGGTGACGCTGTTGCCCAGACCCCTTCCCTTCCTACTACTACTTTACCACATGTGCCTAAGTTTGATAATAGAGCTGAAGAAGTTGAGAAAATCCTAGATGAGAGGGTTGTATCCACACGAGAGGGTGATTCTTGAGAGTTCTTGGTCAAGTGACGTGGACGACCAGAGATTGACAGTACATGGATCGTTACTGAGGAGCTGCAACGGCTCGATCCGGACATGCTTGATTACTACCAGTGTCTTTATTCACTAGTGGTGAATTCTTCCAAGCCGGGGAGAATTGATGAGGACATCAGCCCATTGAGCCTACAGTTCAGAGTTTACCAGAGACGACGACGTAGAGATCAGCCCACTGCAACATAGATATGGATGGATGATGAGTTTAAAGGCTATCGTGTTGCTAGGAGAATGAATGATGATGTCAGCCTTTGATTCCTAGTTCGATGGTTGATTCTTGTCCTGATTTCAGCCCATGATTTACTCGATGATTTCATCCCCTACTTGCTTACTTGTATCAATGGAGTTCTTGTTTGGTTCGATATAGTGCAGTCTAGTTAGTTTATTTGGGTTATTTTGGGTCTATTTTGTTCGATGGACTGACCCATGGGTATTTTCACTTAAGTTAAATCTTTTTTTGGTGCGAACTTAAGTTATTTGTACTTAGTATATTTTATTCCAATTACGATGGAATATTCTATTTAGGGTTAAGTGGTTTATAAAGCCTTGTAAAACCCCAATGATGGATCATCATTGAATTGAAATTAAAAGAAGCAAGCTCGGCTGCTCCCTCTCTTCTCTCTATCGTGGATTGCTTCCCCCCCCCCCCCCCCAAAATGTGGTATTCTTCTTCTTCTTCTTCTTCTTCTTCTTCCTCTCTATCATTCGGCCAGGTAAGGTTCTCTGCTCTTCACTTATTTTCTTCTCCTTTATTTACTGTTGCTATTGTGGACTCCACCCCCCCCCCCCCCTCTGAATTCTCATTCTTCCCCTTTCCCCAGTTTATATTAATCTCTTAACAGCACATTGATGTAGGACTGAACATGAAGAAAAAGAGGCCAAAACACTGTTCACGTTTCTGTTCATGTGAACAGTACTACAACCCCTTGTTTTGCCGTGGTGGAATAATATTAGAAGATCTTGTGGGGCCTAAGACCAGATCATGTGAAGACTTTTTAGAAGGGTCAATTTTGTCTACTGTCTGGGGATTCAGAAGTTTAGTTTAGTTTCTAATTTTAGATTTAGATAGTTGGCTTAAGTTTCTATTTTTAATTAGACTTGGTTTCTATTTTATGTCGCAGGTTAGTTTCTATTTTTTTCTTTTCTAACTTGAGTACAAGTACTGCATTCTTTATAATGTAAAGTAATTTAGTCCTAGATTGGTAGAACAACTAGGAGCTAGTAAACCAGGATCTGTTACGATCAGGTGAATCGGCTAGGTCAAAATAGGTTTATGCTAAAATTAGGGTTCGGGTTTGGTGTTAGGGTTATGTAAAGTCAAGGTGGGGGAGTCTAACGGTGAAGGTGTTGAGATGTTTTAATGGAGGGAAGTATGCTGATTTGAATTAACAACAATTTAGGGTTAGGGTTTTGGGTTTTTGAAAAGTGTAAAATAGGGGAATCTAGGGTTTAGAGGGGGAGGATGGGGATAGGGTTTGGATCGAGTGCTATAGGGGGCAGGGGTGGAGAGTTTGAACTAAAAAAGGAGGGATTTTTCTGGCTGGTTTGGTCTGGGCAGAATTTAGGTTATGGGAATGTGTTGTTCAGTGATGGGGGAATGTTAGGGCTTGGTGGTTTAAAGGATTAGAAGAAGAAAGGTTATGGTTGGGATGTTCCAAACTTACTGGAGTTGTAGAATTATCCTTGGCAGCAGCTTGTTTGATTGATAACTTGAATAAAAAATCGAATCTTGAATTAAAACTTGAAAGAGATCTTCAAAAGAACAAAGAGAACTTGAACGAACCACCTGGGCTTCACACCACAAGGTGTGAATAAGATCAAACACCAATCCCACCAACTAACCACCTGGGCTTCCTACCGCAAGGTGTCAATGTGATCAAACACTGATCCCTCCAGCCTTTATCAAACCCAAGACATAAATCTTTAATGGAGAAGAAGAGCAACAAAAGCTTTTCATTAATATCAAAATTCGTTTTCCGTGTTTGCCTCGCTTACAAACTTATATAAAAGACAAAAAAATAGACTCCTACACCAATAAGGAAAGGCCTAACCCAATCCTTAACCTATCGGCTAATTTAAATTGACTAGGAAACTGAAATAGTTACAAAACAGAGTCCTAATCCAGCCCAACTTAAATACTTAAAAGAAAACTACTAAACTCACTTAAATTAAAACACCAAAATAAAACTATAAAACTAAGTATGGAACTAAAACAACTAATCCCATATGCAAACCTAATTACCCATAATTTAGGCCCATAAAAGTGGCCCAACATGTATAGAACCCAACCCTAGGCTTATTCCTAATAAAACAAGCCTATTTTGGTGATGAATCTGCATCAACTCTCTTCACCACTACTGTAGTGATGAGGGGAAAATAACATGTGGGTTGTAGACTTGACCGTTCCCAAACAAAATTCTGGTTGCTTATAGACTTTATGAATGTAGTCGTCAATGCGTGGAGCTCTCTCTTCAAAGAATCATGGTGGCAGAACAAACTCTATGTGCTCAACCTCTGAATCAATATCAAATGTGTATGTCGTGTTCATAGAGTTTTCAATAGTGTAAGATTTGAGGCGCAAGCTGTGCCTTCAAGAACAACATCTTGAATACCATCAATTTCATATGGAGTGCTCTCAACCACCTCTTCATCTTCTGCTGTTTCAGCTTTGTCTACTTTGTTCTCTTCGATATTGATCTCTTCAGTAGATTCTTCTATGTGGTGACTTTCCATCTTTGAAGCTTCAGGCATTGTCTCTTTCTTTTCATCACAATTCACTTCAGCTTTGTCTTCAACTTGTGCTCTCTCAATTTCCTTCGGCAATGTAAATTTGTATTCAGTTGCTGATTTAACATTGGTGATGTCAGATTTGCAACACTCTTCAATTTGCAAACTAATTCTCTCATGGATGGGGGCTTCAAGTTGTCTTTAGATTTGAAGGACTTTTGTCGAAGGGAATTTAATTTACCTTGCTGTAGACCTTTGAACGTCAGTTGTAAATATTTCTTACTTAAATCTTCATCCCTGCTCTTGTAACGGGTTCTCTACTAAGGGTAGTCAAGATAATTCATGTGGATTCTCCACCAATTATGTGCTCTTCCCACTAGCTTAGTATGTGATAGTCTCATCTTCCTATGCTCAGGCAAATCATACCAATTAAAATAATCATCCAAAGCAAGTAACCAATCATAAAATACTAGTGGATCTGGTCTGCCATCATATTCCCTCAACTCGAATGCCTTTGGAGGTCTAGACTGTTTCCTGTAGTCTCTGTATTCTCTATACCTATCTTCCTTGTGATCTCTGTACCTTTCCCTATCTCTGTCCCTGTCTTCCTTGTGTCTTCTAGGAGGTCGATGGACTTGGGATTGCACCTCATATCTGTCCTTCTCCGTGGGTAGATTGCTGTCCATAACTAGAGTAACTTGTCATTGCTCAATTTACTGTAATTTTTCATTCATAGCTCTCATTTCTCCAACTATAGTTCTCTGTTCAGCAGAGAACTTTTGAAGCATCTCAAGTATTGTAGCCTTAGGATCGGATGCTACCATGTTCACCCATGGCTTTGATACCACTTAATGTAGTCCTAGATTGGTAGAAGACCAAACTAGGAGCCAGTAAACCAGGATCTGTTATGAACAGGTGAATTAGCTAGGTCAAAATAGGTTTTTGGTGAAATTAGGATTAGGGTTTTGTGTTAGGGTTATGTAAAGTCAAGTTAGGGGGTAGGGGAGTCTAACAGTGAAAGTCTTGAGATGTTTTGATGGAGGGAATTAGGATTGCTTTGGCAAATTTGTTTCCTTTCTCAAGTGATTCACATGACTTGAAGGATTGAGAAACTTGGCTGACAGAGTCGAAGCATCTTTATCCCCCTTTCTCCTGTTTTCTTCCGTCTTCCCCTACCTTGCTCGATTCACTGTTGGTGACTGCTGCTGCCTGTGACTGTTGCTGCTTTTGGAGACATCATTTGAAGGCTGTTGTGAATGTCCCTCTACCCAAAATGCTACTTGAGTGTGCTGCTGCTGTTGCTGGTGATCAATATTCAAGGCTGAAGACATCTCCCTCACTGATTATTGCTGATGGGTGATCCTTCGACTGGAGCTGTGCTGCATCTCTGCAATTCTCTTGTCTGCAACCTTCTAATTCCATTACACCTCCAATTCTCCACCAATCCTGCTGGTTTTTGAAACACTGTTTTCCCCCTACCATTCCCTCCACATGATTTTCAATTCCCCCTCATTCCACCCCCATAATTTCACTTCTACCCATCAGAACTTCATCAAACTTGCAGCAGAGCCCTCTCTTTATGGATCTACTCTCGATCTAAGTTTTGATCACCGTCACATGGCTGGTTTGGCCTGCAGAGAATTAGTTTCTATTTTGGGAGTTGGTGTCCTATCTTCCAGCTCAACCATCAGAATCAATTGAAACTCTCAGCAGTGTTTCTACCCTGTACAAGCATCATTCGATCCAAAGCTGGGAGAATTCCTTTGGCTGGTTTGGTTGATTTCATATACTTTCTAATTCTGCCTCTTGTTTCTATTTTGGGTTTGTGGGTTTATCGATCCTACTGTAGAGTGGTTCTTAGTTGAATCCTTTCTACATTACCCATTACTTTGGGGCATTGAATGCACTTCAATTTCCTTTTTTTATTTTTATTTTTATTGCATGAATACCATCCCCAACCTCCACAGTTTCTGTTTTGCTTATTATTCCCCTGTTTATGACTGTAGTTAATTAACCCACTGGTTTAGGGACTGTTTGCATTGATTAGCTTGCTGTCCTATCATTTAGTGGCTGCATGTTAGGGTTTTAATCATAGCACTAAGTATTTTCAGATACTTGAACCTAATTGCACTCAATTAAGGCTCTCTTTGGCATAGTTTATAGTTATATTTAGGGAGAAAGTTCTCTGTTCGGGAGTGTGGCCTAGGCCAGCACTCCCATTGGTCTATCTCTCTCCTCCTTATTTGAAAAGACACCTCTACCCCCTTGTTTTAAGGAGGAGAGAGATAGACACATGGGAGTGCTGGCGTAGGCCACACTCCCGAACAGAAAACTGCTTCCCTTATATTTATGACCTATTTATGAATAATTAATTATGATAATAGGTTATGACCTATAAACAATAATCGTTTGGTTACTACTAGACATAATAGATTATAAAATGAAAAATATATTTGGTATGCTTAAGTGAAGAATATATTATATTTTTTATATTTATTCATATAATATGTATATATTATATAGTACATATTATATGATATATATAGTATAATAAATATTATATATAATATGAAATATGTTAAGAGAGAGGGTGGTGTGGCATTGTTTGAAGTATCGGTATCGTATCACCCGTATTGGGTGATACGTAACGGTTTTACTAGTTTTCGATCCTGATACCGTATCGGTGACACGGTACGGACAAGGGGTAAAACAGTCAAAAATCCTATCCTATTTTTAAGGGAAACCAAGGACAAATTTGTCCAATACGGTTGATCCATGCCATCCGGTATCGATTTTGCAGGTGATTGATACTTGATCCGATACCATGCACTAAAACCATGGGGGTATGGTTGCATGGTTTGAGGTATTGGTATCGTATCACCCGTATTAGGTGATATGTAACAGTTTTACTAGTTTTCGATCTCGATATCATATCGGTGACATGGTACGGGCAAGGGGTAAAATAATCAAAAATCCTATTTTTTAAAAGGGAAATCAGGGGTTAGTTTGTTTGATATGATTGATCCATGCCAATAACGTATCATTGTCGTATCGGTTTTGTAGGTGATTGATACTTGATCCGATACCGTGCACTAAACCCATGTGGGTAGGGTGGCGTGGTTTGAGGTATACGTAACAGTTTTGCTAGTTTCCGATCCTGATATCGTGTCGGTTTTGCAGGTGATTGATACCTGATTCGTGGAGAGAGAGAGAAACCTGGGTGGTTTGTTTGCAACAATAATAAGTTTGAATCATCCTCTCAACACCCATTCTTCTCCAAATCCTTCAAACCACCCCAAAACCCTAATTTTCCCTCCCATCTCCCAAAATTCTTAACAACACCTTCACATAATTGAATACTTGAACCAAGCTGTTTTGCTATTACCCCATTCAAACCACAACATCCCACCTATTTCTGGAGATCGATCCAAACCCTAGCCCCAAATTTCAACAATAACCTATTTTTGCCCTAGCCGATTTCCCGAGGAACTACCTAATGAGTTACCGCAATGCATAATGTTCAGCAGGCAATTGATTTAGTTTCAGGTTCTTCTTTGCCAAATTTACCCCATTACCGTATGAATCCCAAGGAATACATCAAACTTAAACGGCAAGTAGTGAATTACTTCAGAAGGGATTCATTAGGAAGAGTCTTAGCCCCTGTGCGGTACCTGCCTTGCTAATGCCAAAGAAGGATCGCATTTGGCGTCTTTGTGTTGATAGGAGCCATCAATAAAATTATTGTCAAGTATAGATTCCCTATACCTAGACTTGATGACATGCTAGACATGATGGCTCACTCATCGATCTTTTCTAAGATTGATCTCAAATGCGGGTATCACTAAATTCAAGTTAGACCCGAGGACGAATGGAGAAGACAATCTTCAAAACAAAGGATGTCCTTTTCGAATGGTTAATTATGCCTTGCAACCATTCAATGGCAAGTTCTTAGTGGTTTACTTTGATGACATCCTCATCTATAGTAAAACCCCGTCTTCCCATTTAGATCACTTGCGATAAGTCTTTCAAGTACTTAAACGAGAAAAGCTTTACACCAATCTCAAGAAGTGCACCTTTATGAGTGATCAAGTCATTTTCTTAGGATTGTTGTGTTAACACAAGGAGTATCCACTGTTCCTGAGAAAGTACAAGCCATTGTTGAGTGGCTAAAACCGACCAATTTTTATGTGGTATGAAGCTTTCATGGCTTAGCTACTTTCTATAGAGGTTTATTTACCGGTTTAGTTCCATTATGTCTCCTGTCACAGATTGCATGAAAAAGGAGGACTTCCAATGGACTAAAAATCGTGGTGAAGAAGGAGAGGGGGGAGGGGGAAGGGGGAGGGGGGGGGGAATGCACACGCACAAACTCAATTTTCAATTCATTCTTCATTGTCTCTAATTTCATCCTAATACAAGCTATTTAAAAGCAAGAAATCCAACTAACAAAGGAAACCTATCAAACTTGGAAACAAATCTTAACAAGGAAACAATCTCTTGAGATTCCTAACCAACTCTAACACTTGCTAATGTATCCCACTTTCTAAAATTGACTGAATAAAATATTATCTACCTAAATAGAAGATTACTTATCTCTCCCAAAATAAAATAAATCCTAAATGTCCTATTGAATCTAAAAACCCATGGACCTAGTTCGTCTTCATATGGGTACGCAAATGGGTTTGGGTCGGTCCAAGGTAATGCACCAGTTGGTCCAAGATTGTTTAAATCTGATTTATCTTAAAGAAGTTATGTACCTGTCAAACTTAATTTGGTTTGCGTGAATGCTGTCAAAATCGCTTTGAATGAAAATATTTTTTTGGGCGTCAAAACAAATGAATATTTTACTGCACTTTTGGTTTTTAAGCGCAATGTTTTACCATATTAAGAAATGGGAATTTTTAGATTTGAGAAAAACCCCCACATTAGAAAGTTGAAAATTGCACCTACCGCTGAAAATCCTGTATTTGTTCTTGAACTGGGGGTTGAGATTTTTATCCTTTTGCAATTTGAGTTTTTTTAACTATTTTTATTGGATTCAAATAGGGGGGTATTTGTTTATTTATGAATAATATCTCAAGTAAATGAAATACAAATACATTTACTTAAATGATATTAGGCATAATAAGTGTCTGTCTTGGTTTCAAAATCTGATAATGTCATTGTGTTTAAATGGCCCAAAATAGGTTGTGTACCATCTGTCTTGGTTTCCTACTAAGTGAAATTCCCTTCTATTTGGACTTTGATTTTTCAAAATTTGATAGTCATTGTGTTTAAATGGCCCAAAATAGGCTGTGTACCGACTTTCATGACCAAACTAGGTCTATAATCCATCGAAACCAGTCATTGAGTTCAAAAATAAAGAACACAAAAAAAACCCAAACTCGTCGAGATCTTGGCCCAACTCACTTTTTGGCCAGGTCGAAACGTGTAGTACTCGAGAATTTTGGCTCATGGATTTTATACAAGTTGAACGTGGACTCATTGTTGGCATCAATCACACGATTTTGATTCTATTCTTCTAAACTTCGGGATAATTGATGTAGGGGAACCTTGGACCGGGCCGACCCAAACCCAGTTGTGTATCCAGACGGAGATGAACCAGGTCCAGTTTGGGTGTTTGGATCTAGTAGGATTTTAGGAATTTATGTTATTTGGGGAGATAATGTTTTTAGTTTATTTTATTCTCTTTATTTTAGAAGTTAGCTACTAGGGTATTTAGTTTCCAATTGTTTTTAGCTAGGGATGTAAATGGATAACCGAAATCCAAATCCGAATCCGCATTCGTATCCGTTTAGGGACATCCGTATTCGTTTAGAGATATCCAGAAAATAATCCGAATACTCCGATTACAATCCGTCCAAAAAAAAATCCGAATACTTAATATTAAAAAATTAAATAAATAATGATTTTTAAGGTTTTTGAAGATTCAAGAGGTTCTAGTATATTTACCACAAAAAAAAAAAAAAAAAGAGGTTCTAGTATATGATGAAAAGAGAATCATGATCTAAAAGATATGGATTGAGAGTGAATTGTATCCGCTAGGGGAAGGTCTGGGTTACACAAGGCAGAGATGTAAACGGATGGTCGAAAATACGAATCCGATCCGCATCCGAATTTGTTTAGAGGTATCCGTATTTGGCTAGGGAATTTCCGGCTCTGATCACATCCGATCCGTATCCGATCTGAATCCGATCAATTTACATCCCTATAATTAGCTTCCTTGTTTGAATGATGAGTTTCTCAGTTATATAGTGAGTCTTATTTTAGGAGTCTTTTATTTCTCTTTATATATGATGTAATTCCTCATCATTGGAGATAATGAAGAATGAATTGAAAATTGAGTTTGTGTGTGTGCACTCATTATCCCCCCTCTTCTTCTTCTTCTCCATCCCCCTACAACTCTGATTTTTTCCAAGCTTCTCCTTTCTCGTTTCCGGTCCCCCATAACTAGTCGACAGTGTGCATCCTTCTGACTTGATCAATAAGGTGGTTTAGAGTATATTCTTGCTTGTAATTTGGTTGTAATGATGCTCGTGTGATCCTACCACAACCATGAAGTGCATTCAATTGTTTTTATCAATGAAATACATAGGAGTTTAATTTGTGCACAATATCTCATTCTTTGTGCAACATTCCTTGTGCAATTAATCTAAGTTTCTCGTCGTGCTTTTACTAACTGCATGCTAAGGATCTTTGCCACCATTTCATCACTGATATGGAATCTTTGCAACTGTTGTATTTATTCCATTCTTCAAAGGATATGTCTGCGTCTTGTGGTTTTTTTACCTGTTCAAATTGGTCAAGTATTGAGGGCGAGTTTCTTTTTTTTTTTTTTGTTTGAGAAGGGGTTAGGAGTTCATAGAGGAAAATGTGCCCGTCTGGTGAAGGGACAAGTCTGGATTAGTAAGTAGGGTGAATTTTCAGTTAGCAGAGTTTGATTATTAGCCCTTCAAAACTCTATTTCCCCCCCCCCCCCCAACGGCTTCTTTAATGTAGAGCTGAATCACCTAGGACCTAGCCCCAGGCAGGATCTTCTTGAATAAAGTTTAATGCTGATTTGATCTTCAAAATTCTAGGCAAGAATTGAAGAACTTGTAAGCAGACCACACAATGAAATTGATTGAAATAGAAACAAAGAAGAAAATAGAAAAGAAGGATAGGATTTGATCGAGTATCCCACCCTCTCCCGGGTCTCTCATCGTATTTTGGTCTCTCACCAATGGCATCTCACCAGACTCTCTCATATAACAAAGCACGAGGCTATTTTTTCCCCCCCTATTTTTTCTCCCCCTCAATCTTATTAATCAAATTCGTGTACGAGGTAGCCCCTTATAAACTTACATGGAAGACTCAAAAACAGACTTGAAACGCTAAAAGGGAAAGGCCTAACACAATCCTTAAGTAATAAGGTAACAAAAACTGACTAGGAAACCAAAATAAGGAAAGAAACAAACTCAAAACAGGACTCTGGCTAAACTAATGAAGTAATTCACTTTTTCCTACTTTCTACCCATATTTTAGGCTCATTAAATCGCAAATTACAAAGTAAACCCATGGGATAAAAAGCCCAACACCTACATAACCCAACCCAAAGCTTATTTTCAATAAAATAAGCCCTTTAGGTGACTTATCTGCATCATTCTTGCAGACTTGAAACATAATATATCAGGCAATCACTGGATGTGGGAAAACACTGCTAACATGCTTCTATGAATACTCACGGCAGTTTGTTTATTGATTAATTACAGTGTCCTTTGTTTTATGTTGAACCTATTGTTGAACTGGATGATACACTACATTGTGATGCACTTTCTACTCCAGGTCTCACTCCAATGTTGGGAGGGAATCTAATGATGTGGTTTTACTTGGAATAGGTAAGAATGGATGGAGAGTCGAACTATCTCACAACTCCAGGGGTTATGGTGGTGGTGGTGGTGGTGGTGGCCGGGGTGGTGGTCGTGGTCGTTCAGGAGGTTCTGACTTGACGTGCTATGAGTGTGGTGAGCCTGGTCATTTTGCTCGAGAATGCCGCTTGCGTGTTGGTTCTGGAAGGCATCGTAGCCGCAGCCCTAGATTCTGGAGGAGTCCAAGCTATGGTCACAGGTGAATTTGTGGTGTAGCTTTCTACTGTTCTCCCTCGATCATTTGCATTATCAATCCCACTATGTGTAATGGGGGTTTTGTATAATAGATGGAACTTTCAGAGGTAATACGCCAACGATTATTCTGACGAGTTCCATCTTTTGTGCTTTGTTGAGTGGGGTAACAACTATCAGCAGGAGGGGGGGCTCTGAGTCCACTATGTGTAATGTAATGTTGGTCTGTTTTTTGTCTTCTGCTTATAGAAACTAAATTTCAGTTCCTCTGTCAAATGTTTGTGTGTACCACTCTAGGTTGTCATTTTGTGATTTTACTACTTAAACTGGTTGGAGATTTGCTATGTTTGGTTATATTTGCAACTATTGCTTGGGGCAGGAGTTACAGTCCTCGTGGTCGTTCCCCAAGGCGCAGTCTGTCACCTTATCGTGGACATTATAGCAAGTCACCATCTTACCGTGGCAGGGAGGACTCACCATACACAAATGGGTAAAGCCTATAACTGTTGGGTTTGCTACTTCAAACATTGAATCGGACACTCATTTATGTTAGTAGACTGTAAAGATTATCCTCCACCAACAGCCTGATTGTGTGCATCAAGGAAGTTGGATCCTCCATTCAGTGTCCTTGTCTTCTATCAAGGGGAGCAGGGTTTAGATTGAATGGTTGAAGCTATTTCGTGCTAGATCTTCTAATCCCCCTGGGGGGGGGGGGGGGTTCATCAATGTAATCCCCCTGGGTCTTCAAAGTAGGCTATCAATTTGACTTTTGTAATCTGATTCAGTGGATTGTTGGTCCTCCCCCTTACTGTTCCTTATTTTACTACCTATATTGCTATTTCATTGGTGAGGGCGGGCCTCGGCTCAATGGTAAGGTTGCACCATTGTGACTATAGGTCAGATTTGGTATAATTTCTATTTCAATTTCGGATTGATTTCATGAAATAGTCAACAAATATATTTTTGGTCAAGAAATTTAAATTGTTTTGGTTGTATCAATTTGAAATATTTCAAGAAAAAAAAAATCCATTTGGTAGTTCAATTTTTGAGAATAGATTCTCTATATTTCTTTGGATGGTGGTGGTGTAATAACCAACCATTAAGAGGAGAAGGGTGGTGTTTTATTTTAACATGAAATTACTGCTTCACCATCAAATTAACCATGTGCTCATTAAAGAGCAAGAGTAAAATCAATTTCAATTTTAAAACTGAAACAGTTCCTCAGCTATTTCAGATTTGCTATTCTATTTAATTTCTATTTTACTGAAATAAGGTGCAAAACCAAACCAAACAATTTTCGAAATATAAATCATCCCTTGAAATTGAAATAGAAATCATACCAAATCAGGCCTTAAAGGTCAAAGTTTCGAGTCAAGAAACAGCCTCTGCGCGAAGCGGGGGCTAAGGCTGATGCATTATGACCTTCCCTAGACCCCACAGTGGCGGAAGCCTTGGGCACTTGGTGTGCCCTTTTTATTGCTATTTTGTTGGTAGAACTGTATTTTTGTATCATGTAAGAGTATATTTGGTGTCAAGTATTCAACATCTTAACGTACTAAACTCATTGTGTCTGAATTGGTATGCAGCTATGCTATTAGAGACCGACACCGAAGCAGGAGCTGAGTATTGGGAAGGTTGAACTCTGGTGTAGAGAGACAAAATATAGATTATTAATCGGCAAAGGATAACGACTCTTGGACATCATTGCAACTTTTTTGTTGGGCGACGCCCTTGGTCAACTTCTCAGATTTGGTTAAGTTTCTTTCTTACTTTAGTATTGCTTTCGTTATTTCCTTTTATTTGTCTTTGCACTTAGCTAGAATTTGTTGTATATACGGAATGGTCTAGAGGGGAATTGTAATAAGTTGAAAAAAAAGAATGTGACTGAGTTCAATACCTTCTTTTTGTGTGTCGAGGATGCGTGGTCCCGCATGTAGGACTTTGGTAGAGAACCCATGCTGCTTCATCATGCAATGGTTTTCTGCTTCCAGACCCCATGGTTTCATCTGCTGGACCTACCTCTGGGATCTTCTGTTTGATTGATTTTTGGTCTGGTCTACTACATTAGATGCTTCTCTCCATGATTCATTTCCTCCAGCTGTGAAGGTGTCTCCCGCAAACTTCTGATGGTAAATTTTTTTTTTTTTTCTTTCTAATAAAAGGATTAAGGAGCTGCTTCAAGCACTTGCTTGCAGGTATGACTGTTTTCCAACAGTTGGGGGCTTGGTTGTCTCTTGAAATTACTAGGTCTTTGAGGTGTTTTTCTCAAATCAAAATTTTGCTTTACTGAATCTTGAATTACAAGAAAGAGGAACAAATATTCTATGGAATGAGAAAACATAACAGAATAGTTAGTGTCCATAGTTAGTCTCCTTTGCCTGTTTAGCAAGAGTCCCTTGTTACTTTTTTCTTCTTGTTTTGTGGAAACTTGGACTTGTTGGGGGTCTTTTCTCAATTAGTGGTTCTTAATGAATTAGTAAAGGTTTTCAAATGTTAGATCAAATTTTTTATCTCCATTTCTTTGAGGTTGGTCTGGTGTATAGTGTTTTCCAGAACTTTTAGATTTTTGCCCACTTCTAGTATATTTCAGAGGTTACTAACGGCCCCCAAAAGTTTTGAGCATCCTCACCAGCAATGGCTTCTAGTCCCAATCTCAAGAGGATGAGTTGATTAAGCTTCTCTCCACCTCAGATAAGCAGTGTGGTTTCATTTTATCCAAGCTCGTGATCTGGTTTCCCTTGATGGCTTCTGATCTCGATCTTCAGGAGGCTGAATATGCTTCTCTCCACCCCAGATAAACGGTGTGGTTCCATTATGTCCAAGCTCAGGTGAGCTGTGGCTGTGATCTGGTTTCCCTTGATTGATTCTGATCTTGATCTTTTGAGGCTGAATGTGCTCTCTCCAACCCAGATTAATGTAGTAGTGTGGTCCAAGCCTGAGAGAGGTAAGTCATTCATCCCGGTTCTGCTGCCATTTGGGTTTTAGAAGCGAGAAACTGAAAAATGTGTTGAAATTTTATGAAGCCTGCTGTCCTCGGTGATTTGAAACCTGCTATTGCTACATCTACAAGTTGAGAAACTACTGCCTCTCCTTGAGACCTTTGGAAGCCTGGGAAAAAAATTTCATGAGCTCCCTTTACATATTAATTTGTTGCCATTATCACCATGTATTATAGACTGTTTTGTTACAAACTCGTATAGAGTTGGTGTTGCATAATCGTTTTGTAGTGAACTTGTTCTTAAAACCAATCTCAAGCTGCAACGTATTGAAGTCTACATAAATTTAGTTCTCTTAAGAATAGTGTATCAAAAACAACTTAAATCAATGTGAATATGGTAATTGTCTAAAGTACCATGTAAATGATCAAAATTATGTGCCCATTCTGTTATTACTCTCTTGTTCTCTCTTATCCTCGGGCTGTGATTATATCACGGTTGGTAAGGTAGCAATAATGGTTTACAGTTCAGTTAAGCAAATCAGGAAACCTTTACTTGGCTGAAAATTGATATATTCACTGCTTGACCATATTAGAACTACTTATGACTTGTTCACTTTGGCTTCTATTTTTCTTAAGGATGTTAAGGATATAAATGCCAAGTTGATACAAAATATCTTAATTCCTATCGGATTATCATAGCCACCAATTGAATTCAATCTGATATTAGGCAAATATTTTATGATTAATCAAGTTTGTAAAATAAACTAAAGCACAATATCTATGAGGCTCATGGCATAAACCCAAAACGGATATGAAGTACATGCTTGATAATGTTACTGCTGTTTCTGTGCTGAAACTGTGTTGAGAAACAGCATAACAGTTTTTTTTGAAACTATGCTGAGAAACTGTTTTTGACTTGCATGGTAAACCTGTTCTGAAAATTTGTTCCCAAGAGACTCCCTTTGTTGCTTCCCTCTAGAAAAATAGATGTCAAACCAAAAACCAGATTAAAAGATGAGTAATCAAGTGAAGAAAATGACTCAAATATGAATAACAAATAGAGAAAATCGATCCAAGTAAAGTGTAAAAATGATTTTTTTTATTTATTAAAACCCCAAATCTCAAAACCCCAAAACCCATTCACGATTGAAACTCTCCCTCTTCTTCCCTTCGCTTTCAGTTCGGCCTTCCCAATCTCTCCACCTTGTGCCGCTACCGTTTCTTGCAAACCATCCTTAAATCGAAGATGCAAACCAAAGGAGCCCTAGGATACTTGTAATCAACACCAGAGTTGGACACTTGAACTCCAATCTGAGAACCAAACATTCCCAAATCCCAACTTTCTCGCCGGTGTCTCTCTCTCTAATCCCAATTACAGATTTGCAGATTAACAAATAGGGGAATTGTGGCGACTGGTATCTTTCTCTCTAATCACCATTACCCCTCACCCGGATTTGTAGACTAGCACTATCTCTCATGATTCACCTCAAACTTAGAAAAATTTCAACAATTCGAAGCTTTGAGACCGTCCAAACGAGAAGGAGAAAAGAGAAGCTTTTGTTTTTTCCAGAAGAGTTGTAGAGAATAAACGAAGCAATCATTTTGGTGGTGGAGAGCTTGCGATATGGTAGTAGATGGTCGTTAATGGCCTTGCAATTGACTTGGCAAATGAAAATCCATGAGTCCAATCTGCCACGGCATGAACGAGAGAGAGAGAGAGAGAGAGATTCTCTAGACCTTCTCTTTGCAATGATGATCTTCAACTGAGAGAGATACCCCTCAGGGAGTCGCTCGTAGGTCGAGCTTGAGAGCGAGAGAGGGTACCTGTGCTGGCTTCGACGATGGCAGCATCAACTCGACCTCAGTCGTTAGGGTTTTCTTCTCAGAACTTGGTGAAGAGGACAACAGGCTTGTGGTTGTGAAAATGAGGAGGCATGTAGACTTGTCGAAATTATCGGGCACAATTTTTACAATTTCTGCTGAGAAACGACAGAACATGTCCAGTCAAAAGTCTTCCAGGGAGCATAAATTTTAATTTTTTCTATCATGTCCAAATTGTTCTAATGATTTTTTCTCTATCATCATGAATCATTTTTTGGCCTTAGGTCTCTTTATATATATACAGACCTAATTGAGGAGGTAGCAAACCTACGGTCCAGTTCTAACCAAATGGTGTGATCCTACAGGGTAGCACATATGATTATCCTAAATTGCACATAAGGATAATTTATCCAAAATCATAGTAAAGGACGATCCTACAAGGGCGTAACCTGAAAAACCCGTTGCAGTAGGTAATTTTATTACATTTTCTCCCCACACTACTAACACCTATAATGGGCCATTGCAACCATGGAACAAATGTCACCGCCACAATTCCGGTCCATTATAATTTATAACGAGAGTAAGGAGGACTTTGATTGGCCATAAAACTATTTGAAAATTCTTTTTCAAAATACAATTAATTTAATATTAATAAAATAAAATATTTTTTGCAAACACTTTACAAAATACCAAGGCCTTGAATTTGGCACAATCAAATTCGTTCACTCTCTTTTTGGTGTCATCCCTTTACAGGCAGTGGAAACTTTATTGAGCATCACATCCATAACTATTTACATTGTGCACACCAAGCGGTCGATATTTAGTCAGTCCTTTCGATAGACATCAACCATTGACACACCACAAATGTACAGAACATAAATAAAATGGCAAGTGTCTCTCAAGTATAGAGAAAATAACTACCGGAGATTTCCGTTGCAACTACAACTTGACGGTGAATAATTCGGGAATCCCCGTGGATCATGTTCAACACAAAATGTGCCTATATTTATATTTTGGTCCAATAACTATTGTACGAATATAGAATATAGCAACCATAGAACAGATTGCCCAATCTATTTGTAGTTGTGAACAAAACGATTTGAATTGGGCAGATGCAATATACAATTATAGCAAACACATAATTAAATAAAACTAAATTAATTAATTTAATCAAATTAAATTGGGTTTGATGGACACATAAACTTTATATCCAACAATCTCCCACTTGTACATTAAACCCAATGTCCAACAGGTTTTATCCCCATGTTATCAACATGTCTATTCACTACTACTAGAGTAAGTTCCTTGGTTAAGGGGTTGGATAAATTATCTGCAGAATCAACTTTGGCAATTGATACATCCCCTCTTTGTATTATCTCTCGAATGAGATGATACTTGCGCTCCACGTGCTTGTTCTTCTGATTTGTTCTTGGTTCCTTAGCTTGAGCGATGACTCCTTTGTTATCACGTAACAAAGTCATGAGGTCTTTAACGAGGTCAGGTATTATCTCCATGTCGGCGAGTAATTTGCTCAGCCATACCCCTTCCTTAGCTGCTTCACAAGCTATTAAGTATTCAGCCTTAGTTGTGGAATCTGCCATTGACTTCTGCTTTGCACTCTTCCATATGACAGCCCCTCCTCCTAGCATAAATATCATGCCAAAATTCGATTTTCGGTCATCTTTATCTGACTGGAAATCTGAGTCTGTGTACCCTACTACTGATAAGTTATCTGCACCATAAATAAGGAAATAATCCTTTGTTCTTCTCAAGTACTTCATGATGCACTTAACAGCTGTCCAATGTTCCTGTCCAAGGTTTGATTGGAATCGACTGACCATACCAACTGCATGACAAAAATCTGGTCTGGTAGACAGCATTGCATACATGAGGCTTCCAACGGCCGAAGCATATGGAACCCCTTTCATAGTTTCTATGTCCTCAGGGGTCTGTGGACATTATGACTTAGAAAGTGCTATACCATGTCTAAAGGGAATGTTTTCTCTTTAGAATCTTTCATTCTAAACCTCTCCAAAACTTTGTCTATGTAATTACAGACCTAAAATTTTGCGTTTCCTATCTCTGACTATCTTGATGCCTAGTATATACGTGGCATCACCCAGGTCTTTCATCGAGAAGTTGGTGGAAAGCTATTTCTTAACAGAAATGAGCATTCCAACATCGTTCCCAATGAGAACTATGTCATCTACATACAGGACAAGGAAACAGACCGAACGCCCAGTGAATTTCTTGTAGATACATGGCTCATCAACATTCTGATCAAAACCAAACTCTTTGATTGTTTGATCAAACCTGATGTTCCAACTTCTAGATGCTTATTTAAGTCCATAGATTGACTTCAACAATTTGCACACTTTGTTCTCTTCCCAATGGGAAATGAACCCCTCTGCCTGAAACATGTAAATGTCCTCATCAAGACGTCCATTCAGGAAGGCTATCTGGACATTCATCTCCCAGATCTCATAATTGAAGTGTGCTGCTATGGCAAGTAAAATCTGAATGGATTTTAACATTGCGACTGGTGAGAAGGTCTCCTCATTGTCTATGCTTTCTCTTTGGGTATAGCCCTTGGCTACCAGCCTTGCCTTATATCTCCACGCTTGCATTGGCGCCTTTCTTCTTCTTGTAGATCCATTTGCATCCTATAGGCTTAATTCCTTCAGGTGGATCCACTAGAGTTCAAACGTCATTGGAGTACATAGAGTCCATTTCGGCTTTCATAGCATCTAACCATCTAGTTGCATCCACATCTCCTATAGCCTCTTGGTAGGTGCAGGGATCCGTATCCGAAATGTCTGCGACCATGTAGAACTCTTCTATTTTGTTTGATTCCTCGCTAAAGAAAACCAAACGGTCAGGAGCCCTGATTGTTCTCCCACTGTGCCTAGGCTCTATAGGATTCATCACCAGTGGTGAAGTTTCAACGGGTGGTTGCATAGGGACCATCTGAGTATCCATGTTATCCAACTCTTGAATTACAACCGGCTCAGTTCTAGATGCTATTTGGTCATCCTTGAGAAACATGGCGTGTTTACTTATAAACACCTTTTTCTTTATTGGGTTATAGAAATAGTAACCCATAGTGCCTTTGGGGTAGCCTAAGAAATGGCATCTATCAATCCTAGGTTCAAGGTTGTCTGCATGCTGTCGTTTCACATGTGAAACACAACCCCATACCTTAAAGTGTCATAGACTAGGCTTGCGCCCTGTCCACAACTCATATGGTGTCTTGGGCATAGACTTGCTTGGAACCCTGTTTAGAATGTATATAGCCATTTCCAATGCATATCCCCAAAATGACAAGTGCAACTGAGAATAGGTGAGCATGGATCGAACCATGTCTAATAGAGTTTTATTTCTACGCTCTGACACACCGTTTTGTTGTGGTGTGCTTGGTGCCGTCAGCTGTGATAAGATCCCCTTATCTCGTAAGTGGTCCGAGAATTCGTCGGATAAGTATTCACCTCCTCGATCGGATCTAAGGTATTTAATACGCCTATCTAATTGGTTCTCAACCTCGGCTTAGAACTCTTTGAACTTTTCAAAGGTTTTTGATTTGCAATGCATTAGATAAACATTGCCATAACGTGAATAGTCATTGGTGAAAGTGACGAAGTATTGATGTCCCTGCCTAGCAATGATATTCAGTGGTCCTCAAACGTCTGAGTGGATTAAATCTAATATTCCGTTGGCTCTTCCTCCTTTCCTAGGAAAGGGTAACTTGGCCATTTTACCTTGCAGATATGATTCACAGGTTGGAAATGGCAGAACCTCTAGACTTTCAAGAGGTCCATCCTTAATTAACCTGTTTATCCTATCTATCTGTATGTGGCCTAGTCTAAGATGCCACAAATACGTTTGATTATCTGGAGAGTACTTTCTTTTCATTACATTAACATTCATGCTGGAATCACCGGATTCATTCAAGATAGAATTGAGAAAGTAGAGGCCATTCAATTTAAAATCAGAGGCAATAAACTTGCCCTGAAGAGTAATAATCATATCATTATCAAATGAAACCTTATAACCATCATCAATAACTCTTGAAACCGAAACCAAATTCCTACTAAATCCAGGTTCGTAATAACAATTATAAGTTTCAAATAACTAGCATTGCTAAAATAAATGAAAAAAGTTCCTACAGCTAATACTTTAGCTTCATCTCCAATTCCAACTTTGAGGGTGATCTCATTCCCTCTTGTCCTTCTGCTCTCCTGAAACCCCTATAACTTATTGCAAATGTGTGCGGTGGACCCAGAGCCCACACACCACATGTTAGTTGATTCAACCAACATAAGAGATTCAGAAACAACAAAAGATTCAAAAATACCTGTCTCTGGCTTGTCCTTCTTCAAGGAAGCTAGGTACTCTTGGGAGTTTCTCTTCCAGTGTCCAGTCTTGCCACAATGGAAACACTTTCCTTTGTCAGCTTTGGTCTTTTTCTTCTGTACTTCTCCCTCTTTCACACCGGTTGACTTGCCTTTCTTGCTTTTCTTAGTCCTCTTCACTTTCTTATTCTTTGAACCCTGAGAACTCTTCTCAGTAACAAGAGAAACAACCTTATTTTTCTTAATCGTACTTTCTGCTACTATAAGCATGTTGGTAAGCTCAGAAACGTTGTTAACCACTACTTTATTCATGTGGAAGTTCATTATAAAGGAGCTATAGGCGTCAGGAAGTGAGGCAAAGATAATCTCTATCTTGAAGTCCAACTCAAATAGAGTAGCCTTATTCTCCAATTCAGAGAAGAGCTTGGTAAGCTTCATCATATGATCCTGGATTGTGGTACTGTCATGCATCTTTGCAGAGAATAGCGCTAAGGAGATATGTTGGCGTGCAAGACGATCTTGCTTGCCAAAAGTCTGCTCTAAGTGTTCCATCACATCATTGGCGGATTCCTGGTCATCACATGAGCTCTGGAGGTTCTTATCAATGGAGCTAAGAATATAGGCGGTGGCCAGAGCTTCCTTCTCTTTGAAGGTCTCCCAAGCCACATAGTCGTCACTTTCAGTGGTGTGGGGTAAGGGAGATCCATCAGTAGAAATGACATGGTGGATCTTCTCTGCCTTCAGAATGAGTATTAGCTTTTGCTTCCACTCAGGGTAATTAGTCATGGTCAGTATATTGTCATTAAGTAGGAATTGAGGGCGGCGTTGTTGGTCATATTGATGGCAGCTAGGGTCTACAAATAACGTACAAGCAATTAATTAGCAACCATACTATCGAAATAATTTAGGAAACATGCATCACATTCCAATGGTAACTCACAAAATCAACATCCCTCTCAGTCGAAAATGTGAATTGGAGTCTTCTAAACCTTTAATATGCATAGCTTAGCCTTTCGGAGTTCACTATGTATATACTTTGCGGTCAATACCCTAATATAAGGGTTGACCTCCAATATACTTTGGCCACCTAAGTGACAGCTTAGCCTTTCGGAGTTCACTGCAGACTCAAGTCACGTAGGTACTTATCTCCTCAAAACAATTCATGGCTCTTAGGTAATGCTGACACTCAAGCTATACCTATTTACTATGATTGTTTCTATCATGCCGGAGATGGGAGGATGCTACTTATCCATTGATCACTAAGGTTAGCCTTTTGGAGTTCCCAAAGTGGTCTATGGATAGTCCATTCTCATCGAGATAGAAGGCCACAGGATTCTAACCATTAAAGATTCTCGCACTATTACTTGCATTACTTAGTCGAGGGTAATAAGATAATTTTAACATTATTACGCATTAACCATGTTACTCGTAACCATCATACATCACATGCATTTAGTAGCGTGCACAAGTAAATATTACCCTATGTACTAACATGTAACAAACCATATAAAGCAAATAAAGTAAGCAATAATATGGTATGCTCATAGGATTCTCGAAGGACTTCAACTCCTTGAAACTTGAGAAGCTCCCACTCGAAACTTTGTCTTGCTTGAAGTCACATTCCTCCTTTTTCATCTCAAAGATCATTTCATGTTTTCAAGCGGTTACATCCATTGGACTTTAAAATTAAATTACATCTCATGAATTTAAAATAAAGCTTAAAATTTTACAACCATTTAAAAAACCTTGGGACACCAACCCTCCAATTATAGGGCTGCCCAAGGGGGATACAGCCATTTAGAATGGAGTAAGAAGAGAGGGGGGAAATTAAGAAGTGCGCATAAATATAAAACAACCATCACATACTTAATTCCATGACCATTCCATGCTACAAAACAAATGGTTAGATCAATTACTCAAAATCAAAGTGCTAGTACCACATGAATCTCATAATCCCACTTTTAACTCTTTAAAAATGATTCAAGTATCAACTTTAATACCCAACACTTGGATATACAATCTATACATGATAGGTAGCCATGTACTCAAGAAAGCATTGCATTCTCTATATTATCTCATAATAAAATACAATGAGGGCAAAATTATAATTTCACATATACTTGTTTGATTACACAATTTTCAGAACTATTCTGAAATTTCTTTAATTAAACGATGTTAGAATGAAAATGCATTTCGGTTCTCATAAAACTCGATG
Organism: Telopea speciosissima; assembly: GCF_018873765.1. Taxonomy (NCBI): domain Eukaryota; kingdom Viridiplantae; phylum Streptophyta; class Magnoliopsida; order Proteales; family Proteaceae; genus Telopea; species Telopea speciosissima. The sequence continues at coordinate 13,898,365 of NC_057926.1, forward strand.
TCCAATCAATTCTCATTTGATCACACCAAGTGGAACCTTATATTAAAAAATAAAATTTGCATATGTTTCATTTAAAACAAATTTTTTTATTATTTACAATTCAGGTCGGCCCATGGGTCGACCCAAGTAGTCCGATCCACATGGACCGACCCATGGGTCAAACCCATGTGGGTCGGCCCTTGGTTCAACCCAAGGCCGAACCGTGTGGATCCCATAGGTCCAACCCATGTATTAATAAAGTGGGTCCCATGGGTCAATTTGCAATTAAATAGAATCTTATTTCAATTTGGACTTTCCTAATCAAGTTAAGATTCCTATTTAAAATCAATTTCCATTCATGAGAGAAAATAGTTAGAGTTTGATTCCAAATAGGAAATCAGAATCCCACTCCTTTTAAATTCTCATTATATTGTGAGCAACTTAATTAGATTTAGATTCCTATCCAAAATAGGAAATAAATTCAAATACAAGTTTCCTAATCTAATTAGGCAATCTTGCTCACAGATCCAACTTTCCTAATCTAATTAGGAAACTTTGCTAAAAGTCCTATTGTGTTCAAAACACAATTAGAGCATCTTCAAGCAATCTTCATTAAAATAGCTTCAACTAGAACTCCATTAATGGAGGAGCTTACAAGGTGGAATTTGACATGAAGAAGATGAACTTTTTAAATCTACATCACATGCACACATAAAAATTTTCAAAAATCATCATCTTCCCCAATCCCATGGACCCTTTTTTTTTTTTTTTTTTTTTTGAGATGCAAGGGCCACTACCCATGCGGCGCACTGCAGCAGCCCGCAGCCTATGCCCGCCCTGGCCATGGCCTACAGCCGTGCAGCACGCAAGGTTGCTCCTGCGCATGACCGCCCGCTCCACACCTGCTAACAGCTGGCCAGCAGCGGCGCCTGCTTGCCGCGCCTGTCGGCTGGCGGTTCCGACTGGTGTGGCCTCTTCTCCTTCATTTCATATATTTTCAACTTCGAATTTTGTGTATAATACTCAAAATTCAAAAAACTCAAAACACAATAATGGAGGAAGAAGAAGAAGAAGATTTGCAAGTTGATTTTGACATGTGTTTAATGAAGAACCTACATCTGATGCAAATTATTAGTGGCGGCGAAAGTGATGGGATTCTCATGTAATCACAAAATTTTATGAGCATACAAGGATCTCAATAAACACATTAATGTACTAACCTCAAGGGGAGAGGAAGGTCACCTAGAACACCCAAATGGTGTGTTCCTCCAAAGGAATGCAACACTTGAAGAAGATCTCCCAAGCTTGCTTCACCTCCAATGACCAATAGTGCTTGAGGAAGAAAAAGACTCTCTTTTTCTCTCTCTAAGCTCTTTCACAATTTTTTGCACTTGTTCTAATGATTTTTTCTCTATCATCATCAATCATCTTTTGGCTAGGTCTCTTTATATATAGAGAGACCTAATTGAGGAGGTGGCAAACCTACGGTCCAAATCTAACCAAGTGGTGTAATCCTAAAGGATAGCCCATAAGATTATCTTAAATTGCATATAAAGACAAAATTTATCCAAAATCGTATTCATGGATGATCCTACAAGGGCGTAACCTGAGAAACCCCTTACGATAGGTAATTTTATTACATTTTCTCCTCACACTACTGACACCTATAATGAGCCATTGTAACCATGAAATAAATGTCACCGCCACAATTTTGGTCCATTATAATTTATAACAAGAGTAAGGAGGACTTTAATTTGCCATAAAACTCTTTAAAAATTCTTTTCCAAAATACATTTAATTTAATATTAATAAAATAAAATATTCTTTGCAAACACTTTACAAAATACCAAGGCCTTGGATTTGGCACAATCAAATCTGTTCACTCTCTTTTTGGTGTTCTCCCTGTACAGGTAGTGGAAACTCTATTGAGCATCACATCCATAACTATTTATATTGTGCACACTAAGCGGCCAATATTTAGTCAATCCTTTCGGTACACATCAACCATTGACACACCACAAATATACAGAACATAAATAAAATGGCAAGTGTTTCTCAAGTATAGAGAAAATAACTACCGGAGATTCCCGTTGCAACTATAACTTGACGGTGAATAATTCGGGAATCCCCGTGGATCATGTTCAACACGAAATGTGCCTATATTTACATTTTGGTCCAATCACTATTTGTACGAATGTAAAATATAGCAACCATAGAACAGATTGCCGAAATCTATCCGTAGTTGTGAACAAAACGGTTTGAATTGGGCAGATGCAATATACAATTATGACAAGCACATAATTAAATAACACTAAATTAATGAATTTAATCAAATTAAATTAGGTATGATGGACACATAAATGTTACATCCAACAGGGCCCTACATAATTTTCAACTAGATACGACCAGGGACATATCGCTTGAAAACTCCGGGGGGGCTAAGAAGATAGATCGACCATGGAACTCTGAGCATCTAAAGAAGTTCTATAGTGAATGATCAACCACATTCATTTGAGTTTAGTTTAGTTTATTTCCATGTTTCAAAGATTTTTGAAGTTTTTTAAAGATTGAAGATTTTGAAGAAATAAAAGTTCTTAGCTGCACTTCTCCATTGCCGATCAAATTCGTACAAGCACCAAAGCCTTCGGCCACGAGGCTCTATACCACCAAGACCTATAGGTCATAAGGCGTTCATGCCAATCAAGGCCTGTCCGCTACGAGGCGATAATGCCATCAATGCCTGTTGGCCACGAGGCGATAATGCCCCAAGGCCTGTAGGCCACGAGGCGATAATGCCACTAAGGCCTGTTAGCCACAAGACGATAAAGCAATATAAAGCGCAACAGACACAAGAAAAAGGACGAGGACCCAACCACAGAAATTCAAAGAAGAAGAAGATAGCATGGAAGATGTAAAAATAATTACTAGTATATGCCTCAATTTCAACATCCCAAAAAGAAAGCTTTAATACTGTACGATGAACTCAAAAAATATATCAAGGAACAGGGGGAGCAGTAATGACATCGTCTCCGTCGGGGGGCGGTAGATGAAGGAGATGGAACTCTCGACTGAGGGAGAACTATCTCGACACCCTCCTCTGGATGAGCATCTACCACCTCATCCACGTCCGCAGCAGTTGGCGGCACATAACTCAGAAACTCGGAGAAGTTGTAACTAGTAGTCCTTCCAAGGACGTAACCCACAGTGTCGTTTATGCCCATAACATAGACCTCATCATTGTACTCGTAGAGCATATCCTCCCAAGCTCGAGATTCCTGAAACTCCACTACCGCCTACTCGCGAGCCTGGACCAGGTCGACCTCGTGCTGCTGCCTCAAGGCATGTAGCTCCTCCTCAAGCGCTCGAACCCTAGCAAATAAGTCCGAGCTTTGGGCCTCCAAAGCCACCCTATGGGAAGACAAGGCGCTGATCTCCTCCATCATCTTCCTCTCCCAGACGACTCCCTCCTCACAAGTAGCCTTTCGCTCCGAAACGTCCCTCTCCAAGCCCCGCACGCGCTGGACATACTGCACATTTTGGAAGGCATACTTCACGCATCGCAACATTGCCTCAGCAGTGCGGTAAAAGACCTGCAACCAAGATAACATTAGCGAACCACCGATAAATGAAAGTAAGAAGGTGAAATTAAAGAGGTGCAGACTTACATAAGCCATGTCTCCATAGAGAGATCACATCATCCTAGAATCGATCATCCCTCGCATGAACTCATGATCAATGGGAAGCCGACTCTTGTCCATCCACTCCCAGGCGATGTCCTCACTTGTCGTGACGGAATCCCTGTCGTGGATATCCCAAGGAAGGACCAAGGGAGAAGAGGACGGACCCTCACCAACACCCGCAGAAGAGGCCACCTCCTTACCCTTGGAGGAGGGCAGAACCGAAGCACTCGAAGCGGCGGGGGGGAGGAGAGGTAGTAGGAGTCGGTCGAGGAAGCTTGAACACTAAAGAGCCTCTCCCTGTACCTGGAGGGCTAGGACCCGCCTTCCTCTTGGTGCCCACAATAAGAATTATGGTAGGAGGAGAAGTGGGGAGTGGGGGAGTGCCGACATCCCCCACCCCGGTAGAAGAAGCATCCTTGCAAGGATGCACGGCCTTGGAAGCCACCTGTAGAGTTGCATTCTTCTTGGTAGCATTGGCGCGGAAACGCTCGGGATCGGGTCGCAGATTCACTTACAACAACAAACATAGAAAGGAATCAAGTTAGCATCAGATAAATAAAAGGAAAGTCAAAGCACGGATAAAAGACAACGCCAAAGAACATACTAGGAGTCAACTTCCAAAGAAACAGAAAGGTTTTCAAGTCCAATTGGCAAACATCGAACTTGTTGCTTTTCAGGCACCAAGTGAGAGACTCGTTCTCAAAGTCATTCAGGTCAAGAGAATGGTTATCCTCAGGTTGATCGCCTCTCAGTGGGTCCGCAGTAGGCATTGGGGGATCGTGATAAAGAAAAATTGATCTCTCCAATGCTTAACCGAATTGGTGAGCCCCTCGAAGAAGTCGAAGTTGGCAAAGGGACCCTTGAGAGGGCGACGGCAAAAGTGATACCACTCATCTCCCTTAATATGTAGAAATGTGACAACAAAGGAACGGTAGTGACATGACCCAGCTGAGCAAAGAATGCGAAGAAGCCCAGGATGACCCTCCAAGAGTTTGGTAACACCTACCCAGGGGTGAGATGCCAATGGTCTAACACCATCTCAGCGAACTTAAGGATAGGGAAGCAAAGGCCGAGGGAGAACGAAACCTCATAAAGGCATATCTCATCCGCCCGGTGGGAGAAAACACGATCACCTTCCTCAAAGGCACGGAGGATGATCTCAGCAGGAACGTGATATAACTGATGTAAGGTCGCTAGGTCAGAGGTGGTCAAGATACTCTGGTACTGTCCCATCCTACTAGTCATATGGGGGAGACACCTCAGAGTCATCTCCATCAAAACAACCATCTAAACCTGGGCTCTCATCAGTGCGGACAAGACCAGTGGCACCCTCCCCATCGTCACTAAGTAGAGGTCTAGGGGAAGGCAATGGAGGGAGGGTGTCCACATCAGACTCAGACGAAAATGAGCCTGAAATAGGCCCATTAGTGTCGTATCCCTCATGTATAGCTTCAAGGTCAGAGTCGCTTGACATGGCCACAGGTAGAGAGGACTTACTTGGGTGAAGCTCCCCAATGGCAAGCCAAGCACCCCAAAAGAGCAGAGAACTGCAACATGCACAAGCAAGCATCCAAGAGAGAATCTCAGAAACAAAACCATAAAGACTTTTTGCAATAAAAAAGAAAGAACATAATGACAAACAAAGAGGAACATACTAGGCACACCAAGCAAAGGGCAAAGACCAAATGGAAGACACCGTGAGAGCCAAGACCAAAGATCAGATACGTCTACAAAGGAAGACAAGGTTCGATCAGTACCAAAAAAAAATTTATTATTATTGGCCGTGGCCATACCTGAAGGGCGAGAGAGGTCGCGGGCGAGATGTCGTGGTCGCGAGCGAGACGTTGCAGGCGAAAGGTCGCGGGCGAAGAGATCACGAGCTAGAGGTCGTAGGCAAGACGCCGATTGTGGGCGAGACACTGATCACAGACGAGAGAGGTTACGAACGAGAGAGGTCATGGGTGAGACGTCGCAGGCAAAAGGTCATGGGAGAGATGTCGCAGTTGCGGGCGAGACGTCATAGGCGAAAGGTTGAGGGCTAGAGGTCGCGGGTGAGACACCGGTAGTGGGCGAGCAGGTTGCAAACAAGAGAGGTTGTGGGCTAGAAAGGTCACGGGAGATGCAAGAGAGGGCAAGACTATGAGGCTGGCGCAAGGACGCAGACGAGACCCCTACGCTATGAGGGTGAAACAAAAGTATGGGCGAGACCACAAGGGTAAGACCACATGGGCGAGACCATGAGGAGAAGACAAGATGAAAGAGAGAAGAAGCAAAAAGCAAAGTCTCCCGAAGAAGAAAGAAGACAAATACTTGGGGGGCAAGAAAGATTGACATAACTCCAAAGATGAGAGAGAGTAAAGAAAAAGTGAAAAGTAGAAGTGAGTGAAGAATGAGGGGGGAGAGTAAAAGAAGAAACAGGAAAAATGGGCCAAAAAGAAAGGAAAAGAAGAGAAAAGTGTAGTAGGGAGGGTTTGAACCCCTCACCTCTCCCACTCACCAGGAAGAAGAACAAGCCATCTACCTTAAACATCAAAATTCATCCGACGGTCAAGAAACGTTTGTCATGAAGCTCCCCCCAAGAAGACTTATTTGTAACGAGCCCCTCACCAGATTAAGAGGCTACTCTCTTGAGCACTTTATTCCAAGAGAGTGGGGGGCATGTGATAAACCAAGAATACACGGGGCCAATCCCGATTTGCCACGTGGCCTGGCATAAAGAGAAGGATGACTCAGGCCTAGCTATGTCAAGACTCATCCGATTAATCCAGAAGGAAGAGACCCAGCAAGTCACTCAAGGATCAAGACCCCCGCACGGGCCAACCATGACGTCACCACCGGGGTTTACATCACCTTATCACTAGAGGGATCTTATCCCAAAGAGATGTGACCTTATCCATACTCAACCCTCAAGGATCTTATCCAACACGTGAGGAACACACATATCTACCTAATAGGGAACCTCTTCCCTATTCGGACTCTAAGTCTCATAAAGAGACACCCTACTACGTGATAGACTTTTTCACGAAGAATACTTATCACCAACAGGGACTCTCCACACCGCCATACTCAACTATAAATACTCATGTATTCTAATCCATTATTCATCTTAAATGCCAGTAATTCATTTGTTGCTAAGAGAGATCTAACTTAGGCATCGGAGAGTCCTAGGCCGGAACCATATCGGTTCTCCCTTGTCCCTGACGTCCTTTTACAGGTTGCAGCACCCGAATGACCTACCCGAGATTTCTTGATGCAACAAGGAGAATAGTAAATCTTCCATGGTTTTTAACTTTTTTTAGAGTAATTTGCGGCCATTAGGTCCACTACAACTGTAGCTTTCAGATGGTGAAGTGGGTCTCAGAGTTTCAGTCCTCAACAGTCAACAGCAACAAGTTTAGCTCTCTGCAAGTCACTGAAATGGCTTAAACATTCTCCAAAGTCTAGATTGGTAAATGAATCAGATATCCTTTGATCGTACTATCTCTTGATTTCTCTTTCATTTTTATTTTTTCCTTTTATCGAGTGTCATGGCCTTGTTGCCTTCACGTCCCACAGTCAACGCATTTCAGGAACTCTCTCTACTGTTACGTCTTATAAAATTGCAAAAGTGTAGTAGCAGCTAGCCGGTTGTCATCTCCTTTGTTTATTATAAATTTTTTCGGGGGATACCTTCGTTTCCCATTTATTAATGTCGTCAACGCACATCATCCAGGGAGGAATCCACCTTGAACGGGTCTCTCCCTTCAAACTTCAGAATCGCAAGATCAGGATTTGGGTTCTTCTTTCTGAGTTGTATTTGTTTCAGATAGGAGGAGGTGGAGAAATTTTTTCCCCTGTAATCTCAAAAGTATTTTGGGTTCCCTTTTGAGAACCCAATTGTATCTTGAAAAAATCCGAGGTAGAAGCAAGGCAATGGGAATTCTGTGCCAAAAGTGGATTCCTCTTCCCGAGTTTTGAGTTTATTGAAAGATATTTTTTGCTGATTAATTCAGCTGTGCTCGCTGGATTGTGGAGAATGTGCTTCTACTCTTTGAATTTGTCTTAACAGTAGTTCTGTTCTGGTTTAATTGTCTGGTCCTTCTGGGGAAGGTATGGAGGTCAAGAAAGAGAAGATGGTGAGGTAACTATGATTAGGGTTTTGCTTTGTTCTGGTATTTTTTCTGTATTATTCGCTTGTTAGTGTTAGTTTTAGGTAATCGATGTAATGGGTTTGTTTTTACTAGGTTTTATCCTGATGAAAACCAAGTGTCTGATGTGATGTGGGAAAGAACTGAACCGCTGCACCTTCGAACACCCTCACCCCTATACAAGGTTTCAGCTCCTCTGCTGAAATCTGATGGCCTAAAATCTGATGACCATGGCCTTGTCCATGATCGAGTTTTAGGTGGAGGTGGTTTCGGAAGTAAAATTACTGGGAGCTTCAAATTTGGAAGATCTAAAGTCTTTCCAGAGGACATTGAGCCATGGAGGAAGAAGATACTTGACCCAGGCAGTGATATTGTTTTGCGATGGAACCGGGTTTTCCTGTACTCGTCCTTGGTGGCTCTGATTTTAGACCCTCTATTTTTCTACCTGCCTTTGTTATCGGGTGACGCGACTGTAACCACAACGTGTATGGAGACGGATTTGACTCTGGGAATTATCGTGACGTGTTTCCGAACGGTTGCCGATCTGTTCTATCTGTTGCACGTCCTCATAAAGTTCCGGACAGCATATGTAGCACCTATCTCCCGGGTGTTTGGGAGGGGTGAGCTTGTAATGGATCCTAGGAAGATTGCAAAGAGATATTTAAGAACAGATTTCTTCATCGATCTGGCGGCTACATTACCTCTCCCACAGGTTTGTTTCACTTCTTTTGACAAAGTTTCATAGTTAGTTATTTATGTACAGAGAGAACACAGATTGCCATCTCGATTCTTTCAATGTTGTAGTAGGCTAGTAGCGGAAATTTAGCCCATCAGGAGTTTGTATGTTTAGGATTTCGCTTAACAGAGTTCATGGGAACTTCTATTTATTGTCCTCTTCAGTGAACAGGTGGAACCAAGCATGTGCAAATGTTGCAATTTAAAAGGTCCATCTGTTAAGACCCAGATCTTATATTCTGCTGGAGCTCTGATGAGTGAAAAATAGCTAATGCTAACAGTCTCTCACTAAAGGAAGTTGAAACAATTTCTTTAAAATTTTTTTTAAGGGTTGGGGAGTGGGGGAGATAATAGAAAAGAGTCAGGAAGTGGTTGAAGCTGATAAATATTTTTGAGCTTCAGTATAATGTAAACAAATTAAAAAAAAGAAAAAAAAACAATATTTTTATGCTGATGTTATATATATATATATATATATATATATATATAACCATGAATATTTTACATGGATTCTAGAACCTTATATTATCAATGTTATGCTAGAGCATTCCCAGCTAGAATAAACGAAATGCTACAGTATGACACGAGTGTAATGAAAAGTGATCAAGGGTTAGCTAGGTGTCCCTTGTAAGCAACATGCCGTGTCGGCACTCGGATGCGGTGACAAGTAGGCAAGGGTTCTCGCAGCATGGACGAGTGCGGTTAAAGAAGCTAGTTCAAAAGCATAGGATTAGATTAGCATCTTGGAACATTGGATCTTTAACGGGTAAGAGTTTAGAATTAATAGATGTTATGAGGAGAAGAAGGATTAACATAGCCTTTATCCAAGAGACTAGATGGATGGGTAAAAAAACTAAGAAATTAGACTACTTTAAATTGTGGTATACAGGGGATAATAGAAGTGGAGTGGGCATAGTAGTGGATAAGGTTTAAAGAAGGGTAAAATACACGTACCCCCCTAAATGCACCCAATATTCCTCATACCCCCCTAAGGCTTTGACAAGTCCACGTATCACCCCTGCAAATTCCATGTACCACCCCTACTTTACCCCCCAAAAAGCCATTTAAGTCCACACCGTTAAGTTTAGGTGTTAAGTGCTAAAAACTTGACCAAACTACCCTTTCTTCTATCTTTTCTAAATTTGAAAAGACCTGTGTTCATAATATGAAAAGATCTTTTTGCCCTAACCTAATTTGAAAAGACCCTTTTACCCCCAGTGTTTGTTCTTAACCTAACCCAACCTAATTACCAAAATGCCCTCATCTTCCAATTCTGAAACTTCTCTCAAAAGGCTCAACAACCCTTAATTTTCCGGCAAATCCTATTTTGTGAAGGGTCATCATTGGGAGATGTGATTTACCACATGAGAAGGCATAGATCTTTCCACATGAGTCACCACAGCAGCGGCAGCAGCAGCAACAGCGGTTCTCTCCCGCCAGCATGGCCGCAGAGCTGTCCGACGGAATGCGAATGGTGCCCAGGAGTCGCTCTCATACCGTCGGCATCGCCAGGATTGACGAGGACAAGCCTTTCGACTTCGCAGAAGATAACAACAGCCTCAACTACCAATCTCTTCTACCCAAGAAGCAGAAGCTGCACTACTGTCACAAAGTGACCTGTTCTCTCCCGCCACTACTAGATTAACCCATTATTAATTAATTAATTTGGAATGTTGAGGGAAAGCCCAGCTGCAAGTAAGCTCAGAGCAAATAACTGTTCATATATTTGATCCATCGCTTGGTGCCCATCTCCTTTTTTGTGCTTCTTCTTCTTCTTTTACTTTTCTTCCAAAACCTGCAAGTCTTGCTCTGTAAAGAGATGTAAAAAAGGTTTCTTTTGAATTTTTTATTTTGACATGAAAGAGTACTGTCACGGTTTTGATTGTTAATTGGATTGTCCTGCTTTTCAAGTATCATCATCATCATCATCTGAAACTCTGAAAGTTGCTGAATATGTTCAAATGCAAATAAACACAGATGAACTAGGTTCCTATATCGTAATGAATGTGAATTTGCTTATTTTTTCTGAGAAAATTTTCTGAAATTTATTCCAGTACTGTTCTGATGTTCAATCAAGCGCAATGATAGTCATTGGCTATGGTGAAGAGCCAAAATTAAGAGAGACTGTTAGAACAGGGTTTCAATTTTCAAGAATCGGGATGGGATTGGCCAGATCAGAAGGAATTTGTACAGAGAAACCCTAAAGGGCATTAAAACATAGATTCTGGGCCGATCTGGATCGAAAGATCTATGCTTTCTCATGTGGGAAATCACATCTCTTATGGATGACCCTTCACAGAATAGGATTTGCCGGAAAATTAAGGGTTGTTGAGCCTTTTGAGAGAAGTTTCAGAAATGGAAGATGGATTTTGGGGAAATGATTTGGGGAAGATGAGATTTGGAGAAGATGAGGGCATTTTGGTAATTATGCCTTAGCAAGGACATTTTTGGGTTAGGTTCTTAAGAACAAATAATAGGGGTAAAAGGGCCTTTTCAAATTAGTTTAGGGCAAAAAGGTCTTTTCATATTATGAATAAATAGGTCAGGGCAATTAGGTCTTTTCAAATTTAGAAAAGATAGAAGAAAGGGTAGTTTGGTCAAGTTTTTAGCACTTAACGCCTAAACTTTGTGGACTTAAATGGCTTTAGGGGGGTAAAATAGGGTGGTACGTGGAATTTGCAGGGTGTTACGTGGACTTGTCAGAACCTTAAGGGGGTATGAGGAATATTGGGTGCATTTTAGGGGGGTACGTGTATTTTACCCTTTAAAGAATGACATGATGGATGTTAAAAGATTTGGAGATAGGATTATATCCATCAAGCTTGTGTTGGAGAAAGAGTTGTCAATATAATTAGCGCTTGCACACCCCCAAGTAGGATTGGATGAAAGTAGCTAGTTACAATTTTATGCACACGTGATAGATTAGTGCAAGGTTTTAGTCAATGAGAAAAGATTATTATATGGGGTGATTTGAATGGACATGTTGGGAGAGATCGTAGAGGCTATGAGGTGTACATGGAGGATATGGTTTTGGAGAGAATAATGAACATCATGTGCCTTGATATGCCTTCCCCCCGCCCCCCCCCCCCCTTTTTTTTTTTGACTGCCCAAATGAATACCATGTGCTAAATAATTGCAATAATATGCTCATGCCAATGTTTGAGCCTATTTATCTGCCAGGTTGGACCTGGTCACTGATGGGTTGTGACCCTCTGATGATCATGTCATATGGTGAGTTATGCTGCCAGATCCAGACCCTTCTAATTGTCCTGTAGTACAAGAACATATAAATTCCTTTTGTTCTGATATGGATGATACTGGAAGTCTATACTCTTCTTCTGTTAATGGCATTTGTTTGATCCTCAATTTAGTTAATTATGAGAATTGATGAAAGCTAACTGCAGACTTTTTTGTGCAGTTTGTCATCTGGTTTATAATACCGGCAATTAGAAGCTCCCACACTGATCATACTAACAATGCCCTTGCACTCATCGTTCTGCTCCAATATGTTCCAAGATTATATCAAATATTTCCTCTGAGTGCCGAAATTATTAAGGCTAATGGAGTTATCACAAAGACTGCCTGGGCTGGGGCGGCATATAATCTACTGCTGTACATGATAGCTAGTCATGTATGTAATTTCTGTTTCTTTTTATTTTGGTTTCCTTGTTCAGTTTTACTTTTAATTTCAATATGCTTTGAAGGAGGGGGTGTAGTATGATGCTTTTTTTTTGTGGCAATTCTTAGACATTTCTTATTGGTTTTTTCAAAGATGAGGTTCCTGATTAGTGGTGCTATTTCTACTTTGTAGGTTTTAGGGGCATCATGGTACTTGTTGTCAATTGAGCGGTATACAACATGTTGGAAAACAGCATGCAGAAATGAGCTTGCCCCTTTAAAGTGCAGCCTTAGTTATTTAGACTGTGAATCTTTGCAGGATAATGATCGCATGAGTTGGGCAAACAATACACTTGTGTTTGCTAGCTGTGATATTACCAATTCAAATATGACTTTCAATTATGGCATGTTTGCGAATGCAATGAGTAATCATGTGGTCTCCTCAAATTTCCTCGAGAGATACTTCTATTGTTTGTGGTGGGGGTTACAAGTCTTAAGGTAACATTCTATAGAATTTTCTCTGCTGTAATATACTTTTTTTTGGAAGCGAACAAGGAACACTTAATTTTCCAAAGCTACGTTTTCTGACTTGCACATATTTTATGTAGTCTGTCCTCTGTGGTGTACATAATTCCTAATATATTGTAAGATATGAAATATGTATAAAAGTGATACATAAGCATATGAATATATACTGGAATATCAATAGAAATATCAGTAACTCTTTGTATTGATCAACCATTTCTCACTGGTATGGCCTCTTTGGTTTTGCTTCAATAAAAATTGCATTATAAAAACTCAACAGAATGGTATTTATTACCAGAACATGCTTGAACAATTATTAGTTCAGAAAACTTTGGTTATTAGTAACATGGAACACCTCTTTGGTTTTTCTAGTTTTTAACCTTAGCAAAATTTGGAGCACTATATAACATTTTTGGGGACCAGTATAATCCAAATGTGGATGCCATAGAATCCATGTACAGGTCTTGTAACATGAACCCAAGATTTTCTATAGTTTTGAGAGAGAGAGAGCGCGCGAAGTCTTAAGGATCGCAACACTGCAATACTACCAGGTGCACTTAACATGTGGGGTACAGAAGACAGAAAACAAAGCCAATAAAACAATGGATCCAGTACTGCAGATCGCAATTCACAGGAAACAGCAACACTGATAGCATATCTCAATCCATTAAAAAAAAAGGCCAATACACATCCTCAGTCACAATTATTGGCACTTACCAGCTATATGACATGAAAACAGCAGGTCTGATAACTGTATAATCCATAAACCAGATCTGAACTCAACTTCACAAGGTAAAACCGTTGTTTTGATAGTTTGGATAACCAAGGGTACATGATGGGGTTTCTAGGGTCACCTAAGGTTTAAGGATCAGAAATCCCAATAAACCAGAATTGCAAGGAGCAGGAACCCTAACCAGCAAAAGAAGAAATATTATTATACAATAAAGACTGGTTTGATAGCGCAGATATTCTGGTGGAATAGCCAGCTTTACAGGGAGAACAGAATAGTTAAATATGAGACTGATCGAAGGGTCAGATTTCAATAAACTGGAAGACTCCTTGAAGTTGGATTTTTGAAAACCCAAAGAGATAAAGCAAATTGACAGCAGGGTTTTATATCCTCAGAACTGAATCAAATGATTGACTAATTAGGAATAAACAGCACTCTGATATCCTTAACAATAAACATAACTCAGTTCTGGACTAACAAATCAGAAATTGGAAAGAAGTAGACTAGTAGTAGGAGTAGTTGGGATAAGGCAGAGTTGAGACTAGTAGTAGGACTGCTGAAATCGATGGGCAATTTCTGATTTTTGAACAGATATGAAACAAATTAGAAATCAGAACAGAAACTGGATTCAATGACAACAGTAACCTAACTGATAGATTGATGAATCAGGAATCAAATCAGAAACTTAAGAAAGAAGAAATAAAGCATGAGCAAGGGATAGAAATGTGCAGAATCGGACCTGATTTGCGATTGTAGAAGGATAGAGAAAGATGGATTAACAGGAATCCACCTATTTGGGATCTGGAATCCACCAGAACCCTTGATGAGTCCACAGCAGAGAACACCCAGAATCCACTGAGCCACACCTGAAATCCACAGACTGATACAACATAATCTTCCTTTCATTAAACAAATCATGGGTGGGGAATAACCCCTTAGATGTTTTTATTAAAAAAAACGAAAAAGAAAAGAAACAAAACAGGAATAAACTATGAACCCGCTTGATAACCTTACGAGAAACAGTTTTTGGTGTTTTTCCATTCTGAGAAATGGGAAAACACCAGAAAAAGCACTTGGTAAATGTGTTTCTTAGAACATGTTCTTGGGAGCATAAATCGATAATTTCTGTGCCATGGAAGAGTTTGATAGAACATGTTGGACATGTTCTGTCGTTTCTGGCTGAAGTTTTAAAAACTGTGCCCGATAATTTTTATGAAAATCCCTCCCACTTGACCTAACCACTCCCACTTCTTCGTCCTCCAACCTACCCAGTTCTCACGAACAAAGCGTCAAGATCACCTCCAATGCCATCAGATTTGGTACAAGCTCCAGATCCGAGGCCTATAGCCGAAGCTCTTGTATCCGAGGGCTTCATCCCTCGGCTTGTGGCGGTTTTGAGTTGTGGGGTTTCAGGGGTGAGAATCGCAGCGGCCAGAGCTGTTTACAAGCTGGGGTTCTGCAACAAAAAAAGGAAGGAATTGGGAGAATCAGGGTGTATTCCTCCTCTGGTGAAGATGTTGGAAGCCAAGGCGGTGGAAGAAAAAGAAGCTGCTGCCAAGGTACTGTCTTGGCTAATGCTGTATGTGGGTAACACAAGGGTTTTCTGCAAGGATGAGAGGGGGATATTGAACACAGTTCAGCTCCTTGACCCTTCCATCATCGACTTGGATAAAAGATATGCAATCTTGGCTTGGCTTCTATTGTTCAATCCAACAGCTACCGCAAACTGATGGTAGCTGCAGGTGCCTCTGCGTACTTGCAGAAGCTTACTGAGATGGAGATTGATGGTGCTAAGAAGCTTCTTGAAAGCATAGGTAGAGGATAGCTCTGGGGCGTCTTTGCCAGAACGTGGCAGAGGAAAACATCCATTATCAAGATACACATACTGATCCTATATTTTTCATGTGTCAACTGTCAACTGTATCATTTTTCTTTTCTTCTTTCGTATTCATACTTTGAGGTTAGGGAAGAAGCCCTGAAAAGAGTACAGACACACAGTCATCATCATTCTTAATTCCTAATTGCTGTTGTATACTTTTTTCTTTTGTGTAGAGCTTAAATCTTGTGATTTGTTGACATTACTTAGATTGAGAGCTTTTCCCTAATGAAATGCTTATTTTTATCTTGTAATACTAATTCACTGAGCTCTGGTTTGATTCAGGAAGAATCAATTGATGCATTGTATTCAAGCTGTTCATGTGATGTTGGATAATTTTAATTTCAATGATGGACTTGTGCACCTTTAATCATTTGATAAAAAGGGTATTTCACCATTAGAGCAACATTGTTTTTTAGTTTTGTTATGAAGTTTGATGCAGGAGACTCACATGACTAAGCATTAATCATCAGAATGAACGATGTAAAGCATTTACTATTCTTCCCTGGATTAATCCATTCCATTGTCCTATGATAGGGAGAGAAGGAAATTCTCTCCAACATCAATTTTATTGCGTTTTCTGATCTACGGGAGTACCTGACTTTATCTAGCACCAGTGGTGTTTCAATTGTCTTCTGGAAACGTTTTCAGAACAGGTTTACCAAGCGGGTCAAAAGCAGTTTCTCAGCACAGAAACGGAAAAAATTGTTCTGCTGTTTCTCAGGACAGTTTCAGCACAGAAACAACAGTAAGGTTATCAAGTGGGCCCTATGAAACTCCCACTTGCAGGTTACGAAGGAGTGTCCTGAACTGAAGCACACTAATAAACTAGACCCAAACTGAAAAAGGAAACTGATGGGTTTCTAGAAGCATAAGGGATTAGGTTTGTAAACTTATTTGCAAACCAGAATTGCAGTGAAGGGAAAAGACCAGATTTGGAAGAAATTCAATGAGTAACAATCGATGGCTCAAATGGGAATGAAATTCTGGTCGAATGTCACTTTAATAGTCTCGAATAACTCCTCAAAATATGATTGATTTCAGACATTGAATTATGGACTAATCCTATTGACAATACAAGAGTTTAGGGTTTCAGCATAACAATGAAATCAGAAACTTAAAAGGTCTGATTTGATAGTCAACAAAAGAGCAGAACAATGATTAGATGTTAGATTTACTATGTGACTATAAATCTGAAATAGAAAATTGAATCTGATCTTCAAACCAAGTAAAATGAAGTATCCCACTTGAAGTAGGACTTTAAGAAGTCAATACCAAAATCAAAATTTTAAACCGTAGGATGGTCTAGAATGAGGTCTGAAGTCTAAATCTGAAGGCAAACTTGTGTTCTCAGATCTATAACCTTCAGAAAATAACAATTTCAAATTTAGAAAGTTATGCTGGAAACTGAAGAACAGAAAATTAAATACTGACCTGATTGATGGAGCTTAAACAGTGAAGAAAAGGGTTTGGAAGAGGATATGATCAGACTTCTCATAGAGCCTTGCTGGAAACCCACCAGAATTAGAATCTCATCAATAGGGTAGTTGAAGCACACACAGACCATGAACAGCGAAAGCCATCTCTTTATTCATCAAAATCATATGGAGCTCGATGGTTCTTACATCAATATATAGAAACTAAAAGTAAACTTACAATAAGAAAGGGTAGTGTACTTGAAAAATAGGAAACTCTATCCATAATAAAACTCTATTTGACTAGTTAGAATAAGTGTCCCACATGATTAAACTCTATCCAATTTAAGAATAGGAGTTCTATTCATACAAGACTTTATCTTATCCTTAACATCCAAGGAAATAACAATTACTTGATGAAATAAAACACTTAAACTAAGCTAATACAATAAATCCCGTATTCTTACCTCCTACCCATAATTTAGGCCTATTAAAGTGGCCTATTACAAAGAAAACCCATTGAACTAAAAGCCCAACATATATATAATATAACTCAACCCAAGGCTTATTTTCACTAAAATAAGTCCAGTTCTGTGTTTTATCTGGCATAAAAAGCCTCCTCTCAATCGAACAGCCTAGTTGAAGGAGTTCAAACTGACTATGTGATGCAGAACCTGGGTCAAAATAATCCTGTTGGGTTCGCTTGTGGACCCACCCAAGCAACACACGGATCGACAATTGAAAAGAATGGCAGTTCAGTCAAGGTTTAAAGTATTGATATCAGGTATCTAATCGGAAGTGTGAATTTAAGAGATAATGTATCATATCAGAGAGACGCAAGATACGCTAGATATATGTGGAAATGGTCAGGGACTCGGGAAACATATGGAAATGCTTAGAATATATGCAAAATAAAGTTTTGAAGCATAAATCACTATAAATAAGCAATATGTAAAATATATAATGTATAAGAGAACAAAGGATGACAAGACAAGTGCATTCAATTGATTACTAGACAGAGAGTAATTATAGAACTTATAAACTTTGGAATCACCAGCTGCAGTCTTTGTAAATGTGTATTTTGATGTCTAAAATCCAGAATCTCCATAAAAAGCAGTATATAGGTAGAGAGGTGCCCTTGTTTAATTCCATATCATCAGTGACTAGGGCAATCTGTAGCAGATAGGCAGCATATGGTTGCTGCAATCAGGAACCGAGAATAATCTGAGAATAGACTGTCAAACCAGGATTTTAATGAGAGAGATTACTAGTTGTATCGCTCTGATACCTTGTGATAATATCAGAGTATAGAACCAGCAATGAGGAAGAAGAAGACTGAGAAAGTAGAGTGGGCAGGCTGCTAGAGAGTCTAACAACTGATAGCTAGCCTCCCCCTCTTATCATTATATTCATAGTGTTGCTGATTACATTAGAAACTGTTGTAATATGGGGTTCAAGGGTATAATTGTCCATAGGGTTTATCTTGTGTTGTCCTAGGGGCTTTAGTGTCTTTGTACTTCATAGCTTATTATTACCAATAAAGAGTGTGCTGTGTCTCATTGACACAAGTCACAATTCCCCAAATCATCATGCTACCAGAGCTCTAGGAAGAATCGACCTAGGGAATCCCAAACACCGCCACTGCCTTTCTCCTCTCTCTTTCTCTCTCATTTTCCCTTAGCACTGCCACCACCTCACCACCGCCACCACATCTTCCCCCACCCTCTCCTTGGTCTCCCTTCTAACGTCACTGAGAGGCAGGGAGCACTGCCTCCTTTCATCCACCACCCTCGGTAGTGATTTTCTTCACCACTGAGGGCTTTTTTCCCTCCTTTTTTTTGTTCGATCAGCTTGTTGTCATGATTTAACAAGCTTGTGTTTTATCCTGTGGATTTTTTTAAGTTTTGTTGATGATCTAGTCTCATTTCTTTCTTCTGCTACATTTGGACTTGGAAGGGCAAGTTCGTGGTTCCCATAACGGCTTCCCTACCTTCCCTTTTTGCTCCGTCCGTTTGGATGGAAGCAATTATTTGATGTGGTCATGATCCTGTTATCTCAACATCGACTCCCGCGGGTATTTGGGTTACCTCACTGTTATGAAGGAGAAATACACCACTGCAGTGTTGTCTCCTGGGGTCTCTCCTCTGTTTCCTTTTCTTCCCCTAGCCAGCAAAGTTGATGCTGGGGTTTCTTATGAGGGCCCTTTAATTTTCCTTTCTTCTTGGTAATGAATTTCTTATTCACCCAAAAAAAAAAAAAATCCACCACTACAGGTCTTGAATAAGACAAGTGGAGTTCTTCTAACTCCCTGGTGATGTGTTATCTACTCTCTAGCATGCAACCTCAACTTGTTCGTGGTTATCTCCTGTTAGACACGTCTGCAAAATTTGGAAGGCTGCTCAAGAGACTTATTCGCAGGTTGGGAATGATGCTTAGGTCTATGAACCGCCCAAGAGACTTCATGAGACCAAGCAGAAGGAACTCAGCCTGTCCCAATACTACTCTAAGCTACTTAGTTTGTGGCAGGAATTAGATTTCTATGATACCTTCCAGACCTCTACCCCTGAAGATGTGATCAAGTTCAAGAAATGTGAAGATAAGTTCAGGGTGTATGACTTCCATGCTAGACTTAATGTGGAGTATGATCTACTCCGTGCCCAGGTTCTTAGAAGAGATCCTTTTCCCACTCTGGAATAGGCTTACTCTCTAATTCAAGCTCGAGGACTGCCGTAGGGCTGCAATGCTTCCGTCTCCTTCCTAGGACCGATCGGCTCTTCTTTCTGGTTCCCCCTTGTAGCCTCCCAATGATCATTCTGGTACTCATCGAGAACCAACTAGATGTGATTATTGTGGGAAGGAGAGGCATACTGAGGAATTTTGTTGGAAGCTTCATGGGTGTCCCCCTGCCCCTTCTAACAAAGGACGTGGTCGTGGGAAACCTTCTACAAATCACACTGAAACTTCTGTTATTGATCCTCCACTTGGTGCTGCCCCTGCCACTTCTCAGGATGAACTTACTAAACTTCTCCGTCATTTGGTAACCAAATTGGATTCTTTTGCCTCTGCCAATAATGGTTCCGCTTCTTCCTCCATGTTTGTACCTTCGGATTCTGCATCTCCAGGTACACATTTTTTTGGTCATTGTGCATCCACTACCGCCCGTCCATGGATTATTGACTCTAGGGCCTCTGATCTTGTGACTAGCAATGCCAGTCTTTTCTTGAAATATTCCCCTTGTTCTGGTAAAGACAAGTTTCACATTGTTGATGGCTCTCTTTCCTCTCTCTGGGAAGGGATCCATCACATGTGCTCCTACCATACCATTAAATTTGGTATTACATGTTCCTAATTTTATTACCAATCTTATTTCCATTAGTCGTCTCACTTCCGATCTTAACTGTAAAGTGTCTTTTTTCCCGTCTTCTTGTCTTTTTCAGGATTTGGTAACGAGGGAAACGATTGGCTCTGGTAGGGCTCATGGTGGTCTCTATTTGCTTGACGAAGCTACTCCATCTCACCGTCATGCTCATGTTGGCAGAACCGTGGGTTAGAAAGAGAGAATGGGAGAAAATAATGACTTAGATTCATTGACAGGTAAGCCCCTCTATTATAAAATAGAGGGGAAAGTTACAAAGGGACTGAAATAGACATAATTACCCCTAACTAGCTGACTCTATAAGAGCATCAACTTAAACTAATGACATAAGAATTAAACTACCCCCAAAAGGACCAGAATACCATGGTGGTATTTTGGATTACATATTCCAACACTCCCCTTCAAGCTGGATTATACATATAAGTAAAAAAAAGCTCCAGCTTGAACTAATAAGAAAAAAACTTCATAATAATGCTGATACTCCCCCTCAAGTTGGCGCATATAAGGTACTAATGCCCAACTTGAACAAAATGGGAAGAAACTAAGTTGCAGTAGAGTCCAGCTTGACAGATGAATGAAGCTCCCAAATAAACCTTCAAGAACTTTGAAGTAATTGATCTTAAAAAAACTAGGTAGACTTGATCAACAAACTTTCACCAATCTTCAATAGCTGTCCAGTGATGAATCTCAGATTGTCATAGTGACATAAAATCTTGAAGTGTAGAACTAGGGCAGTAAGCAACGGAATAAACTGAATTAGGCAGTGGAAATAATCAACCCAACTGTAAATCCTCAAATAGGCAGGCAACAACCAAATATCTTCAATACTTTAATACTTCAATCTCCTCCTTAGGCAAACTCAACCCAATAACAAAGGATACCCAATGAAAATGGTGGAAACACTGATCTTCTATGTTTTGCACCAAGTGTTCCTACAAGTTCTGCTTTTGCAATGTCTGCAGGTGTATTGTACATAATCTCCCCCTCACGTGTAGTAGTACACGTGAGCATAACAGAGATGATGAATGAGATAGTGTAAAAGGATAACCTTCCAAAGTTCTCCAAAGTTGCTAAATGGAAATGAGGAAGTAATGGCAAAGTAGTTTATACCATAAACTTCCAAAGTGGTTATTGGTAAATGCCAAAGGTTTGGTATGGGAGATGTGTAAGGAAAAAGGGCAGTGAGATAAAGAACCATGGACAAAAAAACAACACACAGTAATCTTTAACCTTCTTCAATCGATCAAACTAACTCCGAAACATCAATCTCCAATGATCAGATCTGAATTAAATAAAAAAAACAGGTCTGATTTGTTATAAGGAGAAGGCACCATTCTTCAAAACTTGATCGATCTTCACAAGGAAGAACCAATGTGCTAATCTCCAATTTGTAAACTCCGACATGCTAAATAGAACTAACGAAGATATCTGGGCAGAATTGATGTAATAAACTTCAAAAAAACTTGGATCAGATCTTAATTAGTGAACAATGCTAGGATCAAGCTCTCAAAGTAAACTGGATATAAACTTGTAGAAAAGCTTCACACAACTGAATAGATTCGTAGTCGCAACCAATAACCATGGAACACACTGTTGTAATCCCAAATAGAAACCAATCTCCAAGGTAGTAGATCCGACTCTTCAATAATGTGAAAGAAATTCGATCTCCAATAGTAGGATACTCAGTCTCAAGAACAGGGCAGCAGTATTCCACATAAAGGCAGCAGTTAGAGGTTAACCAGTTATGCTTACAGAAGCCAATCAATAGAACTAGCAAGGTATGTGGTAAAGCTCAATAGAACCAGCAAGTATAAGATAATAACTCAGCAGATCTAATAGTAAGTGATGCAGCCAGCCTTATAGGAACTAGAAAATAAATAGGTTGATTGATGTAGAAGGTGACCATAAGGTTGAAACCTGAGTTTTGTTAAAAACTCCATGAGTGATGCTAAAACTTGGGTCGAGTACTCCTCTGATGGTGATAAAACACTCCTAAAAAAATCAGTAAGAGAGGACTGCCCTAACCCTTAGATCGATTATAGTTAGGGTTTTGTAAAAAACCCTGAAACTTGAGATCGATTGGAGGGTAGGGGGCTTCAAAAAACTGATGATGACTTGTCAAAGTGATGATGTCTTGGCATAGATGCTGTCCACAACTGCTTGAATGGATCTCCAATACGAACACCCAATCTCTTGTAGGGTTTGAGACTTGATCTTCAAGTGGGAGAAACACCAAAAAGTGTAGAAAAAATAGGGCAGCAACTATCTTGTATAAAAGTTCTTCAAGCCATGAATAATTGAAGTAAATTGCCTCTCTTGATGGTAAAAACACCTCCAAAAAACTCCAGAAGCTGCAAGTAACCTTAACCCAAAAAATCGATTAATGTCAGGGTTTTGGAAAACCCTGAAAGATAGAGATCGATTGGGGTAGGGGTTTTCTAGAAAACTTGGATAGGTGCAAGATTGAGGTTGAGTGGTCCTAGTAATGGAAGTAATCAGCCCTCTAAAAATCAGCAAAAGCTAAGATCTATAACCCTAAATTCGATTGGAGTTAGGGTTTTGTCAGGGTTTTTAGTAGGTAAACTTAGAAGGTTAAGGAAGCTTTGCTGTAAAAACTAATCCAGCCATCAGAAAAGGTCCAAACTTAGGTTGAGTGGGGCTTATAATAGTAGGGAATCACCCCTAAAAAATTAGCTGCATCTGAAAAGAGAAATGCTAAAATTGATTGGAGTCAGGGTTTTGAAAAACCTTGACAAATTGAGATCGATTAGGGTATCAAGGCTGGAAAGATTAATTAAAGATGGAGAAAAAAGAAAAAAGGAAGGAGGACAATGGAATAGGGTAGAAAGGTGCTGGAAAAGGGTGCATAGGAGTCTCCAACAATGGAGGATCAACCCTCATTAGTGATAGAAATCAGATCTCCAAAAAATTCTGGAAAGCTCCAATATCACAGGTATGGTTCCAACAGATTTCGAACATAATTTTTTAATAGAAAAAGGTAGTATGGGAGGAGGGCAGCAACTAAATCATTGGATGCTTTGATTACCTCATTAGTGCTGCCTCCTTACAAGGATGAGAAGAAGAAAAAAACAGAAGGAGAAGCCGAGAAAGAGAGAGAGGAGGGAGAAGTCGATTGAAGAGAAGGAGGAGGGTTTTTCCTTGTTCTCTAACCTAGATCAGGCCTGCTCTGATACCATGTTAGCAGAACCATGGGTTAGAAAAAGAGAATGAGAGAAAATAATGACTTAGATTCATTGATAGGTAAGCCCCTCTATTTATAATAGAGGAAAAAGTTACAAAGGGACTGAAATAGACATAATTATCCCTAACTAGCTGACTCTATCAGAGCAGCAACTTAAACGAATGACATAAGAATTAAACTACCCCCAAAAGGACCAGAAATCCAGAATACCCCCACGGTATTCTGGATTACATATTCCAACAGCTCATCAGACCGTTTCCACTTCAGTTCTGGATGCTTCTCTTGACTTGCTCTTTTGTCATAGGCGTTTAGGTCACTCCCTAGTGGGTACTTTAGTTATGGCTTTTCCCACATTATTTTTTAAATGTAATTCGAAGGAACTTTTTTGTGATGCTTGCATTTTAGCCAAACAAACCAGTTCTTCTTATCCCAGTTTAAATGTTTGAAATGTTTCTCCGTTTATGTTAATCCATTCGGATGTGTGGGGCCCTACCCATTGTATCTCTGTTTTGGTTAAAACTGGTTTGTTTCCTTTAACGACTGTCACACCTGTGTTACTTGGAATTACCTGTTGCATCACAAGAATGAAGTTTTTTCGTTCTTTCAATTATTTCACAATCTTGTTCGCACCCAGTTCAATGCCCAGATTAAAATTCTCAGTAGTGATAATGGGCTGGAGTATAAGGATGGTGCATTCTAGGCATATCTTACAACTCAGGGCATCATCCACCAGACGAGTTATGTAGACACTCCTGTTTAGAATGGGTTGGCGAACGTAAGAACCGTCATTTACTAGAGGTGGCTCGATCCCTCCTGTTTGCAATGAGCATCCTACCTCAATATTGGAGTGAGGCTGTCTTGACTGTTGCTTATCTGATCAACCGAATGGCTACTCGTGTTTTGGACTTTCAGTCTCCTGTTAGGCTCTCCAGGGGTCCAATACCTATTCCACTAAAGGTATTTTGGCTGTGTGTGCTATGCAAGGAACCACCAAAATCCCAATAAATTGGAACTGCGTGGATTAAAGTGTGTGTTCGTGGGATATTCTCCTACCTAGAAGGGCTACCGATGTTACCATCGTTCGTCCCGGCACATGTATGTGACTATGGATGTAATTTTTTATGAAGTTGCACCTTATTTCTCTCTGACATCTCGTCAAGGGGCATGGGTTGGTGACGATATGCTTGATATGCATGATATGTATCCTCTTGTTAGTAATGAGTACTCTTCTATCCAGGGGGAGCCTCAATCTATTGTAGTGGTTCCAACTCCTATTGTTTATACTTGCCGAGCTTATGAGAAGCAAATAGACACCACCATAGCTGCACCGACCCTACCTAGTTAACCAAATTCTCTTGCATCAGATCCACCATCTCCTGGTAATTCCTCTCCTAAGTCTCCTTCTCCCATTATTTCAGATAATCCTCTCGATCTTCCCATTGCTGTTCGCAAAGGGGTTAGAACTTGTACGCAACACCCTATTTCTCAGGTGGTTTCGTATGAGTCTCTTTCCCCATTATACGGTGCTTTTTATCTTCTTTGTCCTCTGTCTCTCTTCTTAGGAATTGGCAAGAGGCACTTCAAGACCCACGGTGGAAGGCAGCTATGGTTGAAGAAATGCAGGCTTTGAAAAAGAATGGTACTTGGGACTTAGTTGATATTCCTCCTCAGAAGAAGACTGTGAGTTGTAAGTGGGTATTTGCAATAAAACAAAATGTAGATGACACTGTGGATCGATACAAGGCAAGGTTGGTTGCTAGGGGATTCACGCAGACCTATGGCTTGATTACTAGGAAACATTTGCCCCAGTTGTGAAGATGAACACTATCCGTGTGATCTTGTCATATACAATTAACCTTGGATGGGAATTGCAACAACTGGACGTGAAAAATGCATTCCTCTATGGTGAATTGGAAGAAGAGGTATACCTGGATGTTCCTCCTGGTTTTGCTACTCAGAAGGCTCATGGGAAGGTATGCAAGTTGAAACGTGTCTTGTACGGTTTAAAGCAGTCTCCTCGAGCTTGGTTTGGGAGATTTCATGGTGCAATGATATCTTTTGGTTACACCCAAAGAAATCCTGATCACACTCTCTTCATCAAGCGATCTGGATCCAAGATTGCAGTTCTTATTGTTTATATGGACGATATTGTGGTGATTTGCAGCGACACTGAGGAAATTACTCATCTCAAATCGCATCTTGGGAAGGAATTTAAGATCAAGGACCTTGGCCAATTGAGGTACTTTCTTGGTATTGAGATTGCCCATTCTACTAAAGGGGTGTTTCTCTCTCAACGGAAATACACCTTGGATTTGTTATCTGAAACGGGTATGTTAGGGTGTAAACCTTCAGATTCTCTTCTGGAAGCAAATGTTTGACTCTCTAGCAAGACTGGTGATCTTGTGGATAAAGGGTAGTATCAATGGTTGGTTGGGAAGTTGATCTATCTCTCCCATACCCGATTAGAAATCGCTTTTGCGGTTAGCATGGCTAGCCAATACATGCATGACCCTTACACATCACATTGGAAAGCGGTAATGCGTATATTACGGTACTTAAAGTCTGCCCAGGAGAGGGAATTCTTTTCTCTCCTCATGATCACCTGCGGGGGGAAAGCCTTTACCGACTCTGATCGGGCCAGCTCTCCTGATGATCGATGGTCTACATCCGGTTACTGCACTTTTGTTGGAGGTAACCTGGTTATTTGACGAAGTAAGAAACAAACTGTTGTTGTAAGGTCAAGTGCTAAAGCTGATTTCCGTGCCATGTCCCATGACATTTGCAAGTTAATGTGGTTCCAAGGATTATTGAAGGACCTGGCTGTTTCTACATCTTTACCTATGATGCTTTATTGTGACAACAAATCTGCTATTAGTAATTAGTATTGCTCACAATCCGATTCAGCATGATTGCACCAAACATGTTTAGAGTGATCGCCATTTCATCAAAGAGAAGCTGGAACAAGGACTGATTTGCATTCCGTTTGTCAAGTCTGGAGACCAACTTTTTGACGTTTTTACTAAGGGATTTAGTAATTAAGTGTTTTGTCCTCTTGTGTGCAAGTTGGGCATGTGTGACATCCATGCACCAACTTGAGGGGGGGGTGTTGTAATATGGGGTTCAAGGGTATAATTGTCCATAGGTTTTATCTTGTGTTGCTCTAGGGGCTTTAGTGTCTTTATACTTCACATATTATTATTATAAAAATAAAGAGTGGGCTGTGTCTCATTGACACGTCACAATTCCCCAAATCATCAGAAACTTTCCTATTCCGACTGGGAAATCAGAATAGCAAGTAAATAAGAAATAAACAACTAAACATAGAATCCTAGATTAACTAAAAAAGAGGAAATAAAGAAAACAAAAGCAATCCACGATAGAGGGACACCCACTGTTGTGTCACACATAAAACCATCCCACGGTTTAACACTCTTCCTTCTATCAGTTGAAATACTACATCAGTATAACTTCAGTAGCATGCACTCACCAAACACCTTGCGACCATCATTGGTTGCTCTGAACTGTAACCAGAGCTGATTGGATTTGATGTTCCTTCCAATCAATACCAACACAGATCTCCAATCTGAATAAATCGATTGCAGTGGTTGGAAAAAGAAAGAAAGAACACTGTTGGTAATGTTGTGGTAGCATGTAACATTATTAGATCAGTACTAAAAAGCGTAACTACTCAATCTTATCTGTTTATTTTATTACCTGTTCTGGACGTAATTACAAAAATACCCCTGTGGCACTATAAAATGCATCAACAGACCATGATGTTCTGATAGTTTCTAATGCTTTTTATATCAGTTCTGTTCGACTAAACAGAGCAACTACATACTTTTATTTCCGTTTGCATTCAAAACAGGTAGGACATCTTGATAATGGTTGTTGGAGGCTAAATGCCAAGTTCTGAAAAAATCTAATACCATTTATTATTCCTTGAAATCTATTATAACTTAAATTGTTCTGTGGGGGGGGGGGGGATTAGGATATTGATTGTCAGATGTAGTGAACAGGTTTGAGATACCATTTTCATCATTCAGTTTGGACTCCTAGTTCAAGTATGAACCGTCTTTTGCTTTGCCTGTGCAACTGGAAATGAGTCTGCTATAAAACTTATGATAACTGATAGTAGGTACTTTATTGCAATGTGGATAAAAGGGTATGTATCTTGATATTGTTCCCTGCTGTGCCACTAATTAAAAAGCAGTTTTCTGATGTTTCTGCATTTTGTTTGACTAGTGAAACGTGTATGGTTTAAGTAGGTATACATAAATGGGATGGCAATGGGGAGGTTCAAATCCTAGAGTTGCCTTCTCCCATTCCTATTTGTTGGGTTTGCCATGGCTTCTACACGTTGGGTCGGGTTTGGTATGTGAGAAACTCCAGTTGCCACTGACCCCTCCTTGCCCCAAAGGCCCCACCCTGGCTATTTAATGGAATTGGCAAGTCCCTTGCATGCAACAGCAAACTATCTTATTGGGCTGGATTTGGCATTGGAGACCACTGTCCCCAATCCACCCTGTTGCCACTTGAATCTTTATTGGTAGTTATGGCCCTAGAATCATGATGGTTTCAAGTATAGGTCTATCTGGGTCCACATTTTATCATATTCTACACAGTTGGTCGGCCTTACACTTATGCAGTGAATCTGATTGGGATCAGCTGCGATCAATCCAGTCCTGAATCCTGATTCTTAGAAGAATGCCCTAGATAAAGTGGGGTGGTGGAATAGACCCCAATTGACCCCAAGTGGTTGGAGTCAGGGTTTGAGTTGACCAGTGAAGCACATGTCCTGTCAAATAGATAGTTTCATTCTATCCAATTTAAAACTGCTTGTATATCCTCACTGGAGAAAAGAAATCCACTTGGTTAACTTATATTCATTTAGAATTGTGATATATCTGATTTGCTTTCTTATTTTTCAGTTCATATGGGCAGACTTTGTCTACAAGCATGTTTATTGGGGAGAATTCGTTTGCTATACTCATTGTCATTGTGGGTCTGGTCTTATTTGCCCATTTGATTGGGAACATGCAGGTATTCGATAAGGCGTGATATTCTCGCTCCTATTTAAAATTTCAAGTGACTATTTAATTAAGATCTTTTAGCTCTTCTGTGATTCCTGGGGTTGTATGTCAGTAGCTCTCCATGTTTAATTAAGGGCATTTGTGTCATCGCTAGAATTGTGGCACAGATGTATTCTTGGTGCATGTCTGGGACAGCTTTTGGGGCTTCTGGAGCTTCTGCTTCTGAATACCCAGAAGCTGGCTTTTGGATGGTGGGACCGATAAATGTTGTCAAATAATCACCACCCCCAGCACCAGAAGCCAAGAAGTTGGGGGGTGGGAAGCAGGCTCATGATGAACCATATTGTCTATTCTATCTTACTGTTTAATTGATAAAACTACCCTTTGTATAAAAAATTAATTAATTATAAGATTGCTAATGTTGTTTTGAAAGATTGAAATCTCAGTAAAATAACTTCCACATCTTTCTTTAGTTGGCTGTATGCTGAACTGAGACAATGGAGTCCTATCCAAGGTTTAAAGTATCGGTATCAGGTATCATATCGGTCGGGCGATTTTAAGAGACGTATCATATCGTATTGTAACGTATCGGAGATACGTATCGATCGGTTAAAAAACGCATGAAAATGATTAAAATACACATGAAAATACACTTTTGGACTCAAAAAACAATATAAACAAGCAATATATGTCATATATCATGCATATACACTAAGAATTGTGAATAATGTATAGCCAGACAAGTGCGACACTTTGAAAATGTTATAAAAGATGAGATTTCTTACATGCAGAGTCACTCTAGTGCCAAGAAGAATGTCGGAGTGGATCAAACTCATGTCTGTAAGGGTCTTCAAGAATAAGAACAACTAGGATGATGTTATGTACTGATTGAACATATGCATAATACTGATCCTTAAGGAAGCCATTTTTGGTTTTGGGTGAAAAATGGTGGATTTGAGTTCAATTCTTTGCAAATGTATACAAAGCATGCATCTAATAGTTAGTTGAACCTATTCTCCTTGAATCATAGTGAAAAAAAGAACTAAATGTAAGATTTGAAGCAAAAGATCAAGTTTTTTGAAAAAAAGCTACCTTTCCCTTCAAGTGTTGATTATGTCTTGTATTCCAAGGATTCAAGTGCGATGTGGATCCGACCCAACCCGACATATTTTGTGGTGCGACCCTTTGGAGGTTCTGGTTCGTGTTTGCTGTAAAATGTGAAAAAAGGCATGTGTATCGATACGTATCAATATGGGCTGATATATATCGATATGTACCGATACATATCGATACATTTAAAAACCCAAACAAACGGTAATATTAGTATGTATCGAGTGTATCAATACGTATCGATACACATCGACCGTATCGTATTGTATCGACACGTATCGATTCGGTCGATACATATCGATACATTCGATACAATACGTTTTAAAAAAAAAAAGAGACGTATCAATACCAACTGATACCGATACGTATCGGCCGATATGATACGTTACGGACTGATACTTTAAACCATGGTCCTATCTCCTTCAGTTATTTGTTTTCACTGCTAAATGTGTTTTCATTTCTGCTGGGAAAACTGGTACAGTATGATCTTCTTACAGGTTCTTAGGTACATCTATATTCAACTGAATAGTGGTCTTGGCAATGCATGATCAATCCTTTCCTTTTTTTCTTGCCACTTTTTTATTTGTTATGGTCTTATATATTGTACGTGCTTTGACTTGTCATTTCTATTCTAGACCTACTTGCAATCCATCACGGCAAGGCTTGAGGAGTGGAGACTTAAACGGCGGGACACTGAAGAGTGGATGAGGCATCGCCAACTCCCTCCAGATTTGCAAGAACGTGTGCGGAAATTTATTCAATATAAGTGGCTTGCAACGCGAGGAGTTGATGAAGAAGCTATCCTTTGTGCTTTACCAACTGATCTTCGTCGGGACATCCAGCGCCACCTATGTTTGGACCTTGTTCGGCGGGTATGATCATTCTCTGGTCTTAATTTATAGCCTGTATCGTATACCTCTTTTTCTTTAAATACTTTTTCATATGAATTTCTTCACGATATCTCCTGTATGTCCCCCACTCTGTCTTGCGAACCCCTAAATTGTCTGTGGGCCAGGTTTTGGTTAGCTAAATCTCTTGCTGAACCTCTCCTGTTGCCATTCACTTTCCCTGGTTCACTATCTAGTTCTATAAATCTGTAACTTTACCAGGATCCATCTGATGTTCTCCATATTTAAAGGGAACACCAGTCATGGTAAACATGAAAACAATACTTAGAGAGCTCTTTTCATATTTCAAACTCATGGAATACGTCAGAGTGCTTGTCGACCAGTACCGTTCAGCTTGCTGAATGTTACCATCTGCACTGTAACTATCGTGGGTGTCAAATGTTCAAAAGAATAAGATAACTTAGATCCCGTTTGGTAACTCTTCTGTTTCAGATACTTTGTTTTTTACCTTCATCATTTTCTATATCTGTTTTGAAAACACGTTTTTGGCCTCTACAATGGTGTTTGGTAAACTTGTTCCAGAAACGTTTTTAGAACAAAAAAACAACACAATTCCGTTTGGTAAAACCTGTTCTGAAACACTTCTTACTAAATTAATGGATTATTACAAAAATGCCATTACTTGACTAAACTTGAAATTAAGATAAAACATCCACTATGATCATGTATAACCATCCAAAATTAATGACAATATCCGGAATACCATCTCACACAAAATTTAAACCTAATGCCAAAAAAAAATAAAAAATAAAAAATAAAAATCATGCATTTGCCCTTGGTGTCAACCATGTTGATCAAAGAAGGGTCTGTCTTGATAAGCTCCTCCACCAGCTCAAGTTTGAGTCCTTTCACTGCCATATGGAGTGCTGTTTGCCCCTTGTCATTCCTTCCAGCAATCTCAGGTTCTTTGCTTAGAAGTGCCTTCAATACCTCCAAATGCCCATTCCTTGCCGCAGAATGCAGGGTGATTTTCCCATTGCTTTTTGCTATGGTGGCTAGGTTACTACTTTCCTCCAAGAGGAAATTTACCATCTCAATATGGCCTTATGCTGCAGCTGAATGCAAAGCTGTGGTATTTGATAGATCAACAGTCATAGACAGCTCTGATAGGGCTTTAAACAGAACCTTCACAACATCTGTGATATGCTGAAAAGGAAAAAATATTTATACCCAATAAGTGAAAAACAAGATCAGAGTAAAGTAGAAGAAAATAATATAGAATTGAATGATGAATATACCCAGGTCCCCTTGCTTGGCTGCAATGTGAAAGGCATCATAACCATTCCTGGCTTGATGCTTGTAGATACAATATCATAGTACTTGATCATCATCTCCACCACATCAGCATAACCATATTCAGCAGCCACATAAAGGGCTGTTTCTCCTGATTGATTTTGTTTGAACAACAATTCCTTCAGGGCTTCCTATCCGGTCCCGGTGAGAATTTCCATAACCACGGATAGGTTCCCTGCCCGTGCTGCCGAATGCAGGGGAGTATTCTCACGTTTCCCAGTCAATTGTTTTGTCATTTTCTTCCTGTGTGGCATCTCCATTGACCCAATTGCAGAAGAATTACTATCTTCTGTTAATATTTGACCTCTATATACCAGAATCTCTACTTCATGGAAAACCCAGATAAACAGAAACTCTGCTGCATCCATTATATCATTTCTATATCCACCCGGAACAGATAGTTCATAACATTTCAGAAACTGAGAACATGGGATACCAGGGATTCTATTCCTTCAATTCCTGTAATCGTTTTCCAGTTGGGGCAACCACTGCAAACAAAATCAATCTTCTCCTGGTCACAACAACGATAAGGGTTTTAATGGTAAATAACTAACTATCCACTTGAGTTCTTCCATTTTCTCCTTGATGATTATCATCATCAAACAGAAACAGGAGGAAAAAGGACGTAAGGAACAACAAAGATGGAGTTTGGTATTAAAAAAACAGATTATTGATTCTGAAACAAAAAAACTAAGAAAGATTTTGGCATTTTGCTTTCCTTTCATACATTATAATTCAAAAGATAGAAATTGGGTTGGGAAGAAGAAGAATGCTGACCTGGGTCAGCAACAAGGACCATTTCACAAAACAAACAGAGACCCAGATTGGAAGAAAAAAGCAAAAAAAAGAAGATTTTTTAGAGGAAATTTGATTAGCACATACCTAAATCGGAAGAAAAAAAGGGAAAGAAAAAGGAAGAAGCAGAGGAAGAAGACGAAGATGAGGAAGCATGAGTAAACCGAGAGGGCTTTTACCTGTGGAGCTTCGATGGGCCTATGAGTGGTAAGAAGATGTGAACTCGAGCTTGGATCGGTCTTGGAGATGAGGTCTATGGACTTTATCGTTGGGGAAGACGATCAATCTCTTTGATTTAGGGTTTCTACAAAATCAAAATACAAAATTTAAGCATAAGTCAGACCTAAATCGCAAGAAAAAAAAAAAGTAATAAAAAGAAGAATGAGCAGCAGAAGAAGAAGACATAGGGCTTACTTGAGTTCGCCGAAGGATCTCACAGAAACATAGGAAGCATCAATGGAGCTTCGATCTACCTAGGCGATGCCTTAGCTGGGTTTCGGTAGGGAAGACGATGGCTGTGAGTTTTTGGAGATGAGGGAGCTGAAATTATCAGGCACAATTTTCTGAGAATCCCTCTTTTTGTTTCAATGAAAACGTTTTAAAAAGTCAGAAACAAAATTTTTGATGTTTCTCAATGTTAGAACATCAGAATCTTATAACCAGATTAGAATAACCAAAGAAAAGAAGAAGAAATAGAAAAAGGAGAATAGAGGAGAAGAGACACGCAAGTCTCAAAGTGTGGGAGGGAACCTGCGGGTAGAACAGAATGTTTAACTGCAGGTTTGTTCCTCTTATATTTATAATAAAAATAATATTGAGAGAAGGACAATAATGCCCCTACAACTAAACAACACTACAAAGACTCCAGAACTGACAATAAATAAAGGAAAATACCAAAATACCCCTAATGCTAATACTTCAACACTCAAAAAGGTTTTTCGGTTGTTTTTTTTTGCCCGGTTTGATTTCATTAAACAGAAAAACATACTGGACATACCAAATGGTAGATTCCGTTTTTCTATGCCAGTAGCATAGAAAACACCAGAAACGTTCTTCCGAAGTGTTACCAAACGGGTTCTTATTGTCAGCTACTTTGGGTTGTTATCCTATTGGTTTGTAATATATCAAAGTGCAGTTTTACCCCCTTCAGTATCTGGGATGGATCGTACTGATTTGTAAGACGTTCACCTGTTGTGCCATCATTTTTGTTTGTGTATTTTCCGGGTTTCCTTTTACTGTCCAAAAGAATGAGATTAGCATATTGTCTGGAGCTTGGGTTTGTTCAGTTAGACTAGAAGATTTCTTCTGCCAGCCTTGTATTCTGCTTCCGTTTGTAGTATAATTTTACTTTTCTCAAGTACATGTGCTAACCAAATATAGACTTGGACAATGTAAATGTGTCGTCTAAAAGTTCCATTTTACTTTAGTTTGGAGCAGTTGAACCTTTCCCTGGTTGTTCACTGTCCTTTTAACAAACAATGCCTGCTCAACATAAGAAAATAGGAAGAAGCTGTTTGGCTCCTTGAGATGCATTTGTTTACTTTTCCACCTGATTGTTTGCATTTGGCATACTGAAGTTGTGCTTGGATCTTTCCTATTCAATTGGATACCCAGGATATGTCTTTGGTTATATCTTTCTTGTGATGGCTATGACCTTACTTTAGTATTGGATGATCAATCATAATATTTATCTCAAGTTCATTGCATGTGTAGCATATGTGCATGTCTCATATGGGGATGACTTCTCTTTCTTTTTTTTTTGTTGGTAGAAAGAGATACTTTATAATGACTGGAGAAGAGAAATATCAGATAAGTACATATTGGTCCTAGTTGATCTGGCCTTAATAGCCAAATCATTAGCCAGATGAACAAAATCCCTATTCTGTTTAATAATACATATATCAGGGAATAAGTCAAAAGATTTTTAATGTCTCACAAAATAGTAAAAATCTCCCATGGCCATTGCATTGTGTTGAGAGAGAGCCACTGGATCAAATTACTACAGTCAGTCCAGACGTTGAGTGTAGGGCCATGTTCTTCTCGAAGTTGTTGAAGGCCGATTAGAAGTCCTTGCGCTTCTGTTTCCTGAGCTGACCCTGCACGACCTAAACCAGCACAAGCACAGAAAAAGTGTTTGTTAATAAAAATGACTGCTGCCCATCCTGCATCCCCAGTTTCTTGAATGTAACTTCTGTCACACATTATGGTTACTGATTCAGAAGGGACACGGTTAAGTATATCAGTGGTAGTTAAGGGGGGTATGAAGGGGATTGGGTATGTGGCTGAAATCGGGTATGGGGGTATAGTATTGCTTGGGATCAGTAATCCAGTGAGAGATACTTTTAATGGAGTTGGGATTTGGATTGGACTGTTCCACCCAACAGAGATTCCTTTCTAACCACAAGAAGTAGCATGTGATAGAGAAGATGGAAAGAATCAATTAAACTTGTTTCCGTAATTGCTAATTTAACCTGTTTATTTCCTGTTTGCAGGTCCCCTTTTTCTCACAGATGGACGACCAATTACTAGATGCCATATGTGAGCGCCTTGTATCTTCCCTAAGTACTGAAGGCACTTACATTGTTCGTGAAGGTGACCCTGTAAGTGAGATGCTCTTTATAATCCGGGGAAAACTGGAAAGCTCTACCACCAATGGGGGGAGAACAGGGTTCTTTAATTCGATTACTTTAAGACCCGGTGATTTTTGTGGCGAGGAGCTGCTTGCATGGGCTTTGCTTCCAAAATCCACTGTTAACTTGCCTACTTCCACAAGGACAGTCAGAGCCCTTACTGAAGTGGAAGCTTTTGCCTTGCAAGCAGAAGATCTCAAGTTTGTAGCCAACCAGTTTAGGAGATTACACAGTAAGAAGTTGCAGCACACTTTTCGCTTTTACTCTCACCATTGGAGGACATGGGCAGCCTGCTTCATACAGGCTGCTTGGCGTCAATTCAAAAGGAGGAAGATGGGAAAGGATCTCTACATGCAGGAGTCCTCGTCTTTCTCATATTTATCAGATGCGCAAGCATTTGTTGAGACAGGACAAGAGGGAGAAGGCTCTACTGTTGCTTTGGAGAGTCCCTCCAAGACAGTACCAAACCTTGCTGTAACAATATTGGCTTCAAGGTTTGCTGCAAACACGAGGAGGGGAGGTCAGAAAATCAAGGGTGTTGAGATTCCCATACGAAAGCCTGAAGATCCCGACTTCTTTACCGAAGCTGATGATGATTAACTTACTCTGCAAATGGTAAAATTCCAACCATAGAAATAGATGTCCAGGATGAATCTCATTTGAGCCCCCCCCCCCCTTCCCCCCCAACGCCCCAGTTCAAAACCATCTAGGGGAAAAAGAAAGATGTTTGGGAGATGGAAGCCTGTTTTGCCTTTGGGTTTGCAGATGCTAATATATGTAATGCTTCATGAGTGACTCGCCTTTATTAAGGGTTGTACAATTTGCCTGTGTATCCATCTTACTACACAGGTTAGAACTTCAAACTCTGGCCATAAAATCTATTATTTCATCAAGTAAGATGGATACACGGGTACCACTTCCTTGAGATGTTGGCATAATACTTATGAATGCCTATACTCTATTGTACTGATATTTCTATTTTTTTTCATTTTTCATAGGTCATATAGTTTTAATAAAATTTATTTCCTTCTAATTTATAGCAAGTGAAGTTTGTAAAAATATTGAAGCTTGTGGCTTTAAATTGCCTATGATAGCAAGTCTAGTTTAGAACATTTGCTTACCCTCTAAGCGGATTTGGAGCATGATCCCTTATTATGTTTTACGTATTGCAGATGAACTAATACTCACAAGTATATATCCCTTATTTCTGTTTTCAAAACACATTTTTGGCCTCTACAATGGTGTTTGATAAACTTGTTCCAGAAACGTTTTTAGAACAAAAAAACAACACAATTTCGTTTGGTAAAACCTGTTCTGAAACACTTCTTACCAAATTAATGGATCATTACAATAATACCATTACTTGACTAAACTTAAAATAAAGATAAAACATTCACTATGATCATGTATAACCATCCAAAAATAATGACAATATCCGGGATACCATCTCACACTAAATTTAAACCTAATGCAAAAAAAAAAAAAAAAAAAAGAAAAAAAAAAGAAAAATAATAAATAATAAATAAAAATCATGCATTTGCCCTTGGTGTCAACCATGTTGATCAAAGAAGGGTCTGTCTTGATAAGCTCCTCCACCAGCTCAAGTTTGAGTCCTTTCACTGCCATATGGAGTGCTGTTTGCCCCTTGTCATTCCTTCCAGCAATCTCCGGTTCTTTGCTTAGAAATGCCTTCAATACCTCCAAATACCCATTCCTTGCCGCAGAATGCAGGGGGATTTTCCCATTGCTTTTTGCTATGGTGGCTAGGTTACTACTTTCCTCCAAGAAGAAATTTACCATCTCAATATGGCCTTGTGCTGCAGCTGAATGCAAAGCTGTGGTATTTGATAGATCAACAGTCATAGACAGCTCTGATAGGGCTTTAAACAGAACCTTCACAACATTGTGATATGTTGAAAAGGAAAATATTTATACCCAATAAGTGAAAAACAAGATCAGAGTAAAGTAGAAGAAAATAATATAGAATTGAATGATGAATATACCCAGGTCCCCTTGCTTGGATGCAATGTGAAAGGCATCATAACCATTCCTGGCTTGATGCTTGCAGATACAATATCATAGTACTTGATCATCATCTCCACCACTTCAGCATAACCATATTCAGCAGCCACATAAAGGGCTGTTTCTCCTGATTGATTTTGTTTGAACAACAACTCGTTCAGGGCTTCCTATCCGGTCCCGGTGAGAATTTCCATAACCACGGGTAGGTTCCCTGCCCGTGCTGCCGAATGCAGGGGAGTATTCTCACGTTTCCCAGTCAATTGTTTTGTCATTTTCTTCCTGTGTGGCATCTCCATTGACCCAATTGCAGAAGAATTACTATCTTCTGTTAATATTTGACCTCTATATACCAGAATCTCTACTTCATGGAAAACCCAGATAAACAGAAACTCTGCTGCATCCATTATATCATTTCTATATCCACCCGGAACAGATAGTTCATAACATTTCAGAAACTGAGAACATGGGATACCAGGGATTCTATTCCTTCAATTCCTGTAATCGTTTTCCAGTTGGGGCAACCACTGCAAACAAAATCAATCTTCTCCTGGTCACAACAACGATAAGGGTTTTAATGGTAAATAACTAACTACCCACTTGAGTTCTTCCATTTTCTCCTTGATGATTATCATCATCAAACAGAAACAGGAGGAAAAAGGACGTACGGAACAACAAAGACGGAGTTTGGTATTAAGAAAACAGATTATTGATTCTGAAACCAAAAAACTAAGAAAGATTTTGGCATTTTGCTTTCCTTCCATACATTATAATTCAAAAGATAGAAATTGGGTTGGGAAGAAGAAGAAAGCTGACCTGGGTCAGCAACAAGGACCATTTCGCAAACAAACAGAGACCCAGATTGGAAGAAAAAAAGCAGAAAAAAGAAGATTTTTTAGAGGAAATTTGATTAGCACATACCTAAATCGAAAGAAAAAAAAGGGAAAAAAAAAGGAAGAAGCAGAGGAAGAAGAAGACAAAGATGAGGAAGCATGAGTAAACTGAGAGGGCTTTTACCTGTGGAGCTTCGATTGGCCTATGAGTGGTAAGAAGATGTGAACTCGAGCTTGGATCGGTCTTGGAGATGAGGTCTATGGACTTTATCATTGGGGAAGACGATCAATCTCTTGGATTTAGGGTTTATACAAAATCAAAATACAAAATTTAAGCATAAGTTAGACCTAAATCGCAAGAAAAAAAAAAGTAATAAAAAGAAGAATGAGCAGCAGAAGAAGAAGACATAGGGCTTACCTGAGTTCGCCGAAGGATCTCACAGAAACATAGGAAGCATCAATGGAGCTTCGATCTACCTAGGTGATGCATTCGCTGGGTTTCAGTAGGGAAGACGATGGCTGTGAGTTTTTGGAGATGAGGGAGCTGAAATTATCGGGCACAATTTTCTGAGAATCCCTTTTTGTTTCAATGAAAACGTTTTAAAAATTGAGAAACAAAGTTTTTGATGTTTCTCAATGTTAGAACATCAGAATCTTATAACCAGATTAGAATAACCAAAGAAAAGAAGAAGAAATAGAAAAGAAGAATAGAGGAGAAGAGGCACACCAGTCTCAAAGTGTGGGAGAGAACCTTTGGCTAGAACAGAATGTTCTACCATAGGTCTGTCCCTCTTATATTTACAATAAAAATAATATTGAGAGAAGGATAATAATGCCCCTACAACTAAAAGACACTACAAAAGACTCCAGAACTGACAATAAATAAAGGAAAATACCAAAATACCCTAATGCTAAAACTTCAACACTCCCCCTCAAGCTGAAGTATATACATCACCCATGCGTAGATTGTTGCAACAAGAATGAAAACTAGGAGCAAACAGGGGCTTGGTAAACACATCAGCTAGCTGATCAGACGAAGAAATAAATGGTGTCTTGATCAACTTCTTCAAAACAGCATTATGAACGAAGTGACAATCCACTTCAATATTTTTGGTCCTCTCATGAAAGACCAAATTACTAGCATTGTATGGCTGAGTGATTGTCACAATACATCTTCATAGGAATCGGGATTGGAAAACCCATCTCAAGGAGCAACGACCGAATCCACATCAACTCAGCAGTAGTATGCGCCATAGCTCTATACTCTGCTTTAGCACTAGACTGGCAACCGTGATCTGTTTCTTGCTTTGCCACGTAACCAGGTTCCCGCCAACAAAAGTACAATACCCTGTGATAGACCGATGATCAATAGCAGAACCTGCCTAATCTGCATCAGAGTATGCAACTAACTCCATATGTCTATTAGGACGATAAATAAGCCCCTTTCCAGGAGCACCCTTCAAATATCGACAAACCTGAATCACTGCATCCCAATGAGACTTACAAGGAAATTTGTATGTATTGACTGAGAACACCAACAATAAATGATATGTCTAGTCTAGTAACAGTCAAGTATATTAACTTTCCAATCAAGCTTCTGTAGGAGTGCACCTTTTGAGGAGGTTAACCATCATTAATCCCAAATTTTTTATTTGGATCCATAGGAATATTCACAGGTTTTGCAGCAAGCATACTAGTATCAGTCAAGAGATCTAAAATAGACTTCTTTGAGACAGGCTAATCCCCTTTTTGCTTCTAATAACCTCAATCCCAAGAAAGTAAGTGAAGATGGCCCAAGTCTTTAGTCTGAAAATGCTGCCATAAATAATCATTTATCTCCTTAATACCATTCTCATCATTTTTCGAGACAATGATGTCATCCACATAGACAACAAGAACAACCAATTTCTCTCCTTGGTGATGACCAAACACAGAATGGTCTGAAAAACACTGAGAAAAACCATAACCATAACCAGTCACAATAGCACTAAACTTTTGAACCACACCCGAGGGGACTATTTCAGCCCATAAATAACCTTGTGCAACCTACACACACATCCACCATTCTGCCCCTGAGCAACATACCCTGGAGGAAGTATGTTTAGTTGAAACAAGGGCCAATCAAAGTTTATAGCCATAGAAATAAGAAGGCGAACTAAATTCAAACAAGCCACAGGAGAGAAAGTCTCAAAGTAGTTAACACCATAAGTCTGGGTGTATCCCTTAGCTACGAGGTGAGCTTTAAGCCGCTCAACAGAACCATCAAAATGATATTTAATAGAATACACCCACCTACACTTCACCAGGTCTTTACCAGGAGGTAACTCCACAAACTCCCATGTATGACGAGTTAATAAGGCATCCATTTGTACATCCATGGCTTTCTTCCAAGCAGGAATAGCAAGGGCCTCAGTGTGGGTGCGAGGAATGGTATAAGTAGACAGAGAGTGAGCAAAACTATTGTAACAGGATGGAGGATGGGAGAGAGACACAAACTTACCAATGGGATATGCAACTAAGGATTTTTGGGTGCATGACCGTTTACCGTTACGAGTAGCAATTGGCAAGTCATTTGGTTCAGCTGGTAAGTCAAGAAGAGCAAGTAAGTTAGGATCCGCACCAGAGGTTGAGGATGGTACAGGAAGAGATGGAGATGGACCAGTAGTATCTGTACTGTGCTGCCCAACATGCCTCTTACACTGATACACCTGTAGTGAAGGGTTAGATAAAGGAACCACCACAGGGATGGGAGGAGGGTCAGAGACAGTTAAAGGATCACCTGAAAAGGTGGGCTGATCAGAGAAGTAAGAGGTACCTTCAAAGAAGGTGACATCAGCACTAACAAGCTATCTCCGACTAATGGGATCATAAAACCGGTATCCCTTCTGAGTACAGGAGTAACAAAAAAAAACACACTTAGTTAATCTAGGGTCTAACTTATCACCTTGTTGATGGAGGTTATGAACAAAACAGACACATCCAAAAAGCCGAGGTGGTAAGTTAAAAATCGTTAAGTTTGTAAATAAAACAAAGAAGGGAGACTTATCGGCAAGCACAAAAGAAGGCATTCGGTTAATTAAGAAACAAACAATAAGAACTGCATAACACCAAAAATGTTTAGCTACTTGCATATGAATCATAATAGCACGGGCAACCTCAAGTAAATGTCTATTCTTTCGTTCCACTACCCTATTTTGTTGAGGGGTATAGGAACAATTGGTTTGGTGAATCATGCCATTATCAACACAAAAGGAAGAAATTCCGTTTTGAATAAATTCAAAGGCATTATCAGAATGAAACACTTGAATAAAGCTTTAAATTGGGTTTTTATTTCATTGCAAATACATGTAAAAATTCAGAACGATCCTTTAAAAGATATAACTATGTAAGTCTGGAATGGTCATCCACAAAAGGTGACAAAATACTGAAAACCATGTCTATTACTTGCACGACAAGGACCCCATACATCTGAATGCACCAAAGAAAATAGAGAAGGACTACAGGGCACAATACGAGATGGATAAGAAGCACGATGATGTTTACCCAACTCGCAGCTCTCACACTTTAACATATCTAAAGACTTAAATTGTGGAAATAAATTTTTTAACCTAGACAAGGACAAATGTCCTAACCGCCAATGCCATTGGAATGACGACTCTCCATCAATAGTAGTTGCAACATCATAGAGATAATATGGGCTATCTTTCTCACGTCCTCCACCAATCGTTTTCCTCATGTGAAGATCTTGAAAAAAATGAGAAATATGTTACTGAGCAATTCAAATTTTTAGTGAGTTGACTAACTGAAAGTGGGCTTAGGGGAAATTGAGGTAC
This sequence comes from Telopea speciosissima, assembly GCF_018873765.1. Classification (NCBI taxonomy): domain Eukaryota; kingdom Viridiplantae; phylum Streptophyta; class Magnoliopsida; order Proteales; family Proteaceae; genus Telopea; species Telopea speciosissima. The sequence continues at coordinate 13,940,082 of NC_057926.1, forward strand.
ATGTAGTAAAAAAGAAAGAACAAGGTTAGAGTTAAGGCAAACAGTACCATGCCCAGTAACTGGTGTAGAAGAGCCATTGGCAAAGATAAAAGGTGGAGTATGAGAATTGGATAAAATAGAACTAAAAATAGATGACTTACCAGTCATGTGAGTGGAAGCCCCTGAATCAATAATCCAAGGTGTGGAAGTGGTGGAAAGAAAAGCAGGTGTACTTGCATGAGCCAATGTGGCAGCGGAAGTATATGCCCCAGTAGTGGAAGTGGATGACTCTAGACTCTTTATGCGGCGCATCAGCTGATGAACCTCATCACAAAGGGAGGTGGAGGATTCTGCCATGGCTGAACCTGATTTAGTATCACTGGGTGTAACCATGTCTGTACCATCTTCAGGAGCTACATGATTGGCCAAGTGTTGAGCCCACTCTAGTTTCCCATGCTTGGACCAACACGTCTCAGCAGTGTGATTGGATTAACCACAATAAGAGCATTGCCGGGCAGCTTTGTCAATATGTTGCCCACCTGAGCCACGAACACCAGCACCATGACTTCCCCTTGAACCACGACCTCTGCCACGGCCTCTACTAGTAGTGAATGCTGAGTTTTCCTTGGGAGTAGTGTCTGGTTTGGAACTAGGAGGTATAATGCGCTGCAGCCTAGAGTGAGTATCATTTAGTGTGGGAATCGATTCACCAGCAAGTAAGTGACCCTTCACAACCTTCAAATTAGGACTCAACCCAGCCAAAAAATTTGAGACAAAAAACTCATTACGTTGAGCCTTCAATTTTTCAATATTAGTGGTAAGGGACTGAAAAACATTCAGCTCTTCAACAATTCCCTTAAAAGCACTGTAGTACTCCTGAAGAGATTTGTCAGCCTGTTGGAATTGGAACAACTTCTCATAAAGATAAAAAATACGTGTCATACTCTTTTCTTGAGAATATGTCTCCTTCAAGTCATCCCACACTCCCTTAGTAGTCGTGTGAAACATGACATTGGCAGCATTATCAGGTTCCATGCTGTTCCACAACCAAATTAAAATAATTGCATTCTCCTTCACCCAGGTATTGTAGTCCTTTGAGTCTGGAGCCAGAGGAGTAGAAGAAATATAGTTAAGTTTAATGGATGTAATCTGAACATTACATTATCTGTGGGATTCTTTGCATCAGCCATAATAAGAAGATTACGTAAAAAATCGATAAGGGCAGCAACAATCGATAGGACCAGCACCAACCACTGACTCCAATAATATTTGAGTCTTCAACAAAGTCAAGAAGAACCAAATCAGTAGCACAACCAGAAGGCAAACCTTGAAGGGACACCAAGGGGAGGTCAAAAAGAGGGTGTTGGGAAGAATAGCACCAACTTCAATTATGCAGCATAGGTAGGAAATTTGAAGTGCAATCGATTGCACTTAGTAATTAGGAACCATAGCTCCACAATCTTCAACCAGCATAACTCCAAAAACAGCCATACAAAGGAGATCGATTTTTTTTAGGGTTTTGCCTGAAATCAATTTCAGCAATCCTTGGTTGTAGATGATGGAATCTTCAAATCAGCAATCACCATTAGTGTAGGCAGGGATAAAACACTCCGTTAATATTGAAAGGAGTGGTTTTAACTCATAGCAAAAGCAGTAATAGGTGGCTGCACACCACAAGGGAAAATTGTGAAAGGGAGATCAACAGAAAATTGTGGGAGGGACTTCTAATCTGATTATAAAAGCTCTGATACCATGTTAGAACATCAGAATCTTATAACCATACTAGAATAACCAAAGAAAGAAGAAGAGAGGAGAAGAGACACGCAAGTCTCAAAGTGTGGAAGAGAACCTGCGGCTAGAATAGAATGTTCTACCGCAGGTCTGTCCCTCTTATATTTATAATAAAAATAATATTGAGAGAAGGACAATAATGCCCTTACAACTAAACGACACTACAAAGACTACAGAACTGATAATAAATAAAGGAAAATACCAAAATGCCCCTAATGGTAATACTTCAACACTCAAAAAGGTTTTTCGGTTGTTTTTTTTGCCCAGTTTGATTTTATAAAACAGAAAAACAGACTGGACGTACCAAACGGTAGATTCCATTTTTCTATGCCAATAGCATAGAAAACACCAAAAACGTTCTTTCGAAGTGTTACCAAATGGGCTCTTATTGTCAGCTACTTTGGGTTGTTACCCTATTGGTTTGTAATATATCCAAGTGCAGTTTTACCCCCTTCAGTATTTGGGATGGAACGTACTGATTCGTAAGACATTCACCTGTTGTGCCATCATTTTTGTTTGTGTATTTTTTGGGTTTCCTTTTACTGTCCAAAAGAATGAGATTAGCATATTGTCTGGAGCTTGGGTTTGTTCAGTTGGACTGGAAGATTTCTTCTGCCAGCCTTGTATTCTGCTTCCGTTTGTAGTATAATTTTACTTTTCTCAAGTACATGTGCTGACCAAATATAGACTTGGACAACGTAAATGTGTCATCTAAAAGTTCCATTTTACTTTAGTTTGGAGTAGTTGAACCTTTCCCCGATTGTTCACAGTCCTTTTAACAAACGATGCCTGCTCAACATGTGAAAATAGGAAGAAGCTGTTTGGCTCCTTGAGATGCATTTGCTTACTTTTCCACCTGATTGTTTGCATTTGGCATACCGAAGTTGTGCTTGGATCTTTCCTATTCAATTGGATACCCAAGATATGTCCTTTTATATCTTTCTTGTGATGGCTATGACCTTACTTTAGTATTGGATGATCAATCATAATATTTATCTCAAGTTCACTGCATGTGCAGCATACGTGCATGTCTCATATGGGGATGACTTCTCCTTTTCTTTTTTGTTGGTAGAGAGAGATACTTTATAACGACTGGAGAAGAGAAATATTAGATAAGTACATATTGGTCCTAGTTGATCTGGCCTTAATAGCCAAATCATTAGCCAGCTGAACAAAATCCCTATTCTGTTTAATAATACATATATCAGGGAATACAGTCAAAAGATTTTTAATGTCCCACAAAATAGTAAAAATTTCCCATGACCATTGCATTGTGTTGAGAGCGAGCCACTAGATCAAATTACTGCAGTCAGTCCAGATGTTGAGTGTAGGGCCATGTTCTTCTCGAAGCTGCTGAAGGCTGATTAGAAGTCCTTGCGCTTCTGTTTCCTGAGCTGACCCTGGACGACCTAAACCAGCACAAGCACACAAAAAGTGTTTGTTAATAAAAATGACTACTGCCCATCCTACATCTCCAGTTTCTTGAATGCAACTTCCGTCACACATTATGGTTACTGATTCAGCAGGGACACGGTTAAGTATATCAGTGGTAGTTAAGGGGGTATGAAGGGGATTGGGTATGTGGATGAAATCGGGTATGGGGGTATAGTATTGCTTGAGATCAGTAATCCAGTGAGAGATATTTTTAATGGAGTTGGGATTTGGATTGGACTGTTCCACCCAATAGAGATTCCTTTCTAACCACAAGAAATAGGATGTGATAGAGAAGATGGGAAGAATCAATTAAACTTGTTTCCTTAATTGCTAATTTAACCTGTTTATTTCCTGTATGCAGGTCCCCTTTTTCTCATAGATGGACGACCAATTACTAGATGCCATATGTGAGCGCCTTGTATCTTCCCTAAGTACTGAAGGCACTTACATTGTTCGTGAAGGTGACCCTGTAAGTGAGATGCTCTTTATAATCCGGGGAAAACTGGAAAGCTCTACCACCAATGGGGGGAGAACAGGGTTCTTTAATTCGAAGACTTTAAGACCCGGCAATTTTTGTGGAGAGGAGTTGCTTGCATGGGCTTTGCTTCCAAAATCCACTGTTAACTTGCCTACTTCCACAAGGACAGTCAAAGCCCTTACTGAAGTGGAAGCTTTTGCCTTGCAAGCAGAAGATCTCAAGTTTGTAGCCAACCAGTTTAGGAGATTACACAGTAAGAAGTTGCAGCACACTTTCCTCTTTTACTCTCACCATTGGAGGACATGGGCAGCTTGCTTCATACAGGCTGCTTGGCGTCAATTCAAAAGGAGGAAGATGGGAAAGGATCTCTACATGCAGGAGTCCTCGTCTTTCTCATATTTATCAGATGCGCAAGCATTTGTTGAGACAGGACAAGAGGGAGAAGGCTCTACTGCTGCTTTGGAGAGTCCATCTAAGACAGTACCAAACCTTGCTGTAACAATATTGGCTTTAAGGTTTGCTGCAAACATGAGGAGGGGAGGTCAGAAAATCAAAGGTGTTGAGATTCCCATACGGAAGCCTGAAGATCCCGACTTCTTTACCGAAGTTGATGATGATTAACTTACTCTGCAAATGGTAAAATTCCAACCATAGAAATAGATGTCCAGGATGAATCTCATTTGAGCTCCCCACCCCCTTTCCCCCCAACTCCCCAATTGAAAACCACCTAGGGGAAAAAGAAAGATGTTAGGGAAATGGAAGCCTGTTCTGCCTTTGGGTTTGCAGATGCTAATATATGTAATGCTTCATGAGTGACTCCTTTAATTAGGGCTGTACAATTTGCCTGTGTATCCATCTTACTACAGAGGTTAGAACTTCAAACTCTGGCCATAAAATCTATTATTTCATCAAGTAAGATGGATACACGGGTACCACTTCATTGAGATGTTGGCATAATACTTATGAATGCCTATACTCTATTGTACTCATATTTCTATTTTTTTTTTCATTTTTCACAGGTCATATAGTTTTAATAAAATTTATTTCCTTGTACTAATTTATAGCAAGTCAAGTTTGTAAAAATATTGAAGCTTGTGGCTTTAAATTGCCTATGATAGCAAGTCTACATTAGAACATTTGCTTACCCTCTTAGTGGATTTGGAGCATGATCCCTTATTGTGTTTTACGTATTGCAGAGGAACTAATACTCATAAATAATATTTTTAAGGAATATATCTCATAATAAATAATATTTTTAAGGAAATATGTTTGAAGTTTCCCATAAAAAAAGGGGGGCGGGAGCATAGGATGGTGATATCAATATGGATGTAATATAATTCTGGAGTGAGGATTCAGGCTTTTGCTCGAATTTAAATGAGTTCATGGAATACAACCATGTCTCACTTTTTAGACCTCTTAACAAACGAATGGAAGTTATCCGGAAAATGCATGCACCAAAATTTGATTATTGATCTTTTTTGTTTTTTGGTTAAGAAGTGAACTTATTTATTAAGGCGAGTCCAACGCATGGAATCTGAGGTACATAAATCCGAAATTCATGGAGTGGAAGATGGCCACATTGTCTCACATACTAAAAACAAAGCCTTCCTAGTGAGAGAGTCAGCCACGTTAATCTCTCTTGGAATGTAATGAAATGAAGAAGCATTCAACAAGAGCTTGAATATCTTGAACTATGTTGGTGTTTACACCTAGATTTTGCTCAACCCCTTCAAGGCCGAACGGAAGTACTCGGCCATATTGGGACTCGACCAAGGGGCTATGACCGGGACACCATTGCGCCTTCTGGTCAAGGTTGGATTCATCAGCCAAGAAGCGGTAGGTTAGCATCAACGACGGTTTTTCAGCAATTAAGACATGGGTGATACACTAACTTGAACGTGGTTGGGATTGTGGCTAACAAGTAATGAGACCGTTCTCACAGTTACCTCTACCATATAAATAAACAGGAGAAGCGAAAGAAGAAGATCAATCAAACACATCAAACCTGCATTTACTTATCTTTACTTTCTTGCACTGTTTTACTTTTCCTTCACAATGGTGTGAACTTAAGGTTTTATTTTTTGTTGCTTTATGCACTCTTATGCTTTGCACTGTAGACTGTTCACTTCGAGTGATTTAAAGTGCAGTTACAATCTATTTCCAGTTCTCTTTGTTCTGCTGTCTTTGAGAAGTCCTCGGATTGCCGGAGCGCGAATAGAGCTCAAGATTGGTGTGACGCAATAGGGTGTTCTATCTTCATTCCGGCCATACTTGTTGGTCGAGAGAATCTAACACAAAAATTTTGGCATATCCGGTGGGACACTCGACAGCAATGGTGGATACCAGAGCCAGTCTATGTAACAAAGATAGCGAAACCGATAAATTTGATGGTGGAAATGCTGATCAATTGGTCGAACAGGGAGAGGAATAGCTGGACAATGTTGTTACCCCTTATGTGGTTGTGCTGCTGTAGGGGAGGCCCGTACGACCGCCGAAACGCAAGGGTACCTACAAACCGGAATGGAGGACATGAAAGCAAGTGTTGCTTCCATGGCTCAAGTCTATAACGGCACCCAGGCTCGTTTTGAAGAATTGATCTTGATGTTTCTGGCCCAACAACGATCGTTGCAGGCCAGCCAATTTCGTATAGGCCAGACCTCGGTGGTACAGATGGCTAGTACGGCAGGGGCCAAAAACGGTTTGCCATCTGCTCAGACTGGGTATCCTGGCACCTATAGTCAAGCCGGTTGTGCTACTTCGTCCAGCCAGCCAGTACGTTCAATGATGCAGCAAGGATCACACCTTAGAAGAATGGAGTCCCTATATCGGCAGTGCAAGTTGGGAATCCAACTGTGCCGGTCACCATGTCAAGTCCCATAACAAGCCCCCAAGCTGCGGGAGGAGAGTGTGTTGGGCATGCAAATTCAAGTTCTTACCAAAGGCCGGCAGTACCTAGGATTAACCTGCCAAAGCTTGAATGGTCGTATGTCGGCCATTTCCCACCATCCCCCAATGAGGGGCAAGCAGAAGTCCAACAAAGATAGCCGTTTGTTTCAGATCAAGCAAATCAGTTACTTGTAAACCAAGTAGATTTGACCCGCTTGATCCAAGAACAGATCAACCCCTTGTTTCGGCCCATCACCCAGCCGGTGTATAAAAAGCCATACCCCGAGCATTATAACCAGTTGGACTTTGGACACAATCTGAAAATTTCAGAGTTCACCAAGTTCTCTGGAGAGGACAACATGTCCACTGTCGAACACATAGCAAGGTTTGTTGTCCAATGTGAAAACCTCGGGGCTAACAAAGTCATGAAGCTTAGGTAGTCCCCAAACTCAATGACCGGATCGGCATTCACTTGCTACATTAACTTATCGGCCGATTCTTCCAAACTTGGTGCGAGATGGAAGACCAATTCCACGCTCAATTTTACCGGACTGAACCTACGGTCACAATAGCAGACTTGACACGCATGTGCCAATTGCCTAACGAGTCAGTCGCCAAGTTTGTGAATAGGTTCAAGCTGGCACGATATAAGTGCCCAATCGTTTTGCAAGAGCCAGAGTACGCTAAAATGGCTCTGGGAGGGTTTTCCTTTGAACTGTAAAAGCGCTTCGCTGGACAGGAATTTCTAGACCTCGGCCAACTCATGGCCCAAGCAATTAGCTATGAGTTACTCCTCAGAGAAGAGGAAGACTGAAGAGCCTCGTCTCTATGGACTTATTACAAACAGCCGGCTTTGGCGATTTTAGGGGCTGCTAATCCCAGTTCTGTCAACCTTTCGGATTTTGAGGCCGATGAAGAATGTGAGGTTAGCATTGTCGAAATCGTTTCGGGAAAACCTTATGTGTGCAACGCTCTATCTCCGATTGGTGAACGGATGAGTCCCAGCCCACTGCCAAAGCCGACTCCAGCCAGGAATTCAGATAGTAGGACTAGGTATTCCTATGACATATTCAAGGCTGAATCAATCTTCGATCACCTCCTCAAAGACAAATAAATAGCTGTCCGAGGGACATCATATACCTTCGATCGAAGAGATCAAGGGCAAAAGGTATTGTGAATGGCACAATTTGTTTACCCATAACACTAATGGATGTATTGTTCTTCGAATGGCATTGCAGAAAGCTATTGATGACGGACGCTTGAAGTTTCCGGACAAGGGAAAAGGCCGAGAACCCTTTTCCGCCAGTCAACATGGTAGATGCAAACCTGTCAAACTTGCGCTTGCTTAAGAGGAAGGAACCGGCTAGTCACGCTAAAGCATCTCCAACACTTGGCCAAAGAGAAGAAAAAAGGGGTGGACTTTGAAGCCATTGAGCAACTGCCAAACCAACAGTTGTGATCGGGGGTTTGTGTGCATTGTAAGAAGCTATTTGAAAATAACCTCAAGCAGAGGCCAACGCCCCCTCGTTGGATGATCAACCAGGTGGTACAGAAGCGAAGTTTGCACAGGCTTCAGGGCCTGCAAGGCAAGTCAGACCGAGGCATCATGCTCCTGGATTTGATCCAAATCGGTCAGGTGAACCTCAACGACAACCAAGGGCGAGGTTGGAAAGGCAGTTCGTGGAGAAACTAGCCAACAGATGAGTAAGGAAGCTGTTGTTACGACCTTCGATTAAAGACTGGTAGCAAGACCGTCAGCCTTAGCACCAGCATGATTGTAGTCTGCTGTTACAACGATCGAGAAAGGGCTATCATCGGCTGGAGGTCTTGCATCTGTGAGGCTCTAGGTAATGATCAATCCCTGTATTGTTCTGTTATTGAATGACATCTCCCATCGATACCTTGATCTTGTTTTCGCTTCCGCTGGATTACACTTTGATTGCTAACACAAGAGAGGAAGGGCCGTGGTTAACATGGGAAGTGAGGTTGTTGGATAAGTTATTGGTGAGTGTGTATTAGCATTCCACGTGGAGGAGGAAAGATGGAGTTAGAGAAAAATCCGATAGATGTGGAAGGAGAGTGGCTAAGAGGGAGGATATATATGGGTTTTGGAGTAGGGTAGGGATATCCACGTTGGAAAAATCCATAGTTACGTGATTATTTAGAGTGGGCGGATGAGGATGGGTGCCGGGGTTTGATGGTGTTTGAATATGGTAGGAGTCATGGGGTAGGACATAACTGCCAAAGGAGTGGGATGCATGGACGTCTTCACGGTTTTTGTCAAGACTAGCTGACCTGGAGGCACGTGTATAGTCAAACTAGATGGGTTGTGAGATGCACCATAACCGTCACTAGTGTCGGAGGAGTTACGGGAATATGGAGAAGTTCCATTCAGAGATGGTAGCGTCGTGATTGCCATACTATCAGTAGGATGCACAGGTTGAATCGTAGCATTGTTGTTGGAGGTCACCCCATCGATGATAAAACTAGCGACGGCATTCTCTCCAGTTGTCGCGGGTCAGGCGTCATTCCACGTAGATTAGGGCCAAACCGATAAATTGAAAATTGCAAACATGACGATGCATCATTACAACCATTGTACTGTGCGATAAGAAACCTCCCCATCGAAGAGAGAAACACAACACTTCACCTCATGATCCATATGACCACAAAAATAGTAGAAGTTTGGCAAATGTTCATATTTAACCAGCACTATTGTCTCCAAACCCGACCCCCTTTTCACCTTGATAACATTTTTGAGTTTCCTGGTGATGTTGATGACAACCAGACAAGAGAGATATTGAACTCGTGCACCGTCTCCTTGGAATAACATGACCTGAAGAGGAGAAGCTAGCTTAGTCCCTAACTGAGAGGCCAACTCAAGAGTAAATAGTTGACGTGAAACATCATGTAGCTAAATCCAAAACTAGCAACTGGGTATGACGGAAGTCCTAGTCTTTAGATGACTTCCATTTCTCCAAAACGATCAAGTTACCCCCAACTAACCACGGTCCTTCTATCAAGATTTTAGCCATATCCAGGAGATGTCGAAATTGAAACAGAAAACGATCACCATGCAGAGGAACAACTTCAGGTTCCATGCCTTTAGGAGTCCATCCGTCACTGCTTGATGACGGTATGGCTTGCAGACAATAATTTGCCCTATCAGACAGAACTCCCATTTGTGGTCAAGTTCTTTCTCAGCCTCTTCACTAACCACAAAGGGATCATCCTCATCATCCGACACTAGGGCTGGGGGAGAATTAGGGTGTTCAAGCTGTGGAGTGGAAGAGGGGAGAGACGAGGCACTGGGTAAATGGTTATGGGACTGAAAATTTTTGCAAAGGTACTACAGTCGGGGGGTGTTTTGATGAAGAGTTCATTGTAAGGGGCATCCATAGTGTTAAGGCAATGCAAAAGAGATTAGCTCAGCAACAGAACTAGAGAAAGAGAACACAGATTACACTAAAGTGGTAAAACACACGCACAGGGCAGGAGCGAAGAGAGACTTCTTGATTATCGTCTTATTCTCAAAAGCTTTTAACACAATGGTTAAAAAAATATTCAAAATAATTTGAAAGTGACATACCATTATGTTCTAAACTTATCATTGTTTCACATGTTTTTGAACAAGTATGAAAGTATGAAATGATACAAATTCACCCTATACAAAGAAGTGTTTTATATTAAACATGGAAAAATAATAAAACTACAATTTCATTTTCACCGACTTGCACCAAGATTTTAAAAAAGAAAAAAATGATCCAGTGCACAAGGCTTACCCACCTACTTAGCAGAAGAGGCTGTTTCTAACTTTTGAAGCCTGGTTGCAATAGCACAACTGAACCGTTACAGCAAGATTTAACCATTATAAATTCAAAATGCCAGATCATAGAAAAGTATGAGTAGTTTGAAAAATCTTATATCCCTACATTTGACCATTATAAATTCAAAATGCCAGGTCACAGAAAAATATGAGTGGTTTGAAAAATCTTATATCCCTATACAGATCTAGATGCTTGCATTTTATTTTGATTGCATAATCTTGTTTTGCTTTGTCCTCTGCCTACAGATTTCTTTTCTTTAGGGAAGGGGTGGTGAAGGGTTGAATCCACTACTTCCATTGGTGGGAGAGTAATAAGAATTCAAAAATTGTAATTGTAATGAAAGAAGAAAAAGAATATAAAAGAAGACCAGATGGTTAGATATTATCTATAGTTGCCAACTCTGGAGTCATGATGTCACACGTCTGCTCAATCCTCTGTTTTACCTTCGGTTGAAGACATACCACAAATCTCGACAAGAAGAACAGAGCTTATGGCTCAAAGATTCTATCTCAAATAAGGGTATTTGAGAGGTCAACCTCTATCCAACATTGCTGTTCTTCAATTCCAGTATTGGGTTTCAAATGACCTGTTCATCATGTATGCTTATCTGTACAAAGGAGGCAGCTATTGAAACTTTGTTAATTGATCAGACCAATTCCTTTACTTCCAACAGAGAAGTCAGTCTGTAGACTTCTGTTTTGAACTTTGAAGCCCATCCCTCATCTTGAAACAACAGATGATACCAAATCCATCACAATTCAAAGAGACCCTTCAAAGGACACCTGAAAATGTGCAGACTTTGGTGGCTGCACTGCTGCTGTGGCAAGACCTTGAAGCAGCTTGATGACATCAACAGTATCATCGAGGTAGTATTTTGCCTTACTCGGCTTCTGACCGACAGTGCAGGCAAACACTTCGGCAATGGCAGGCAAGGATGGATTTGAGACAGATCTCGCAATGCTCTCGAACATGTCTTCATCTGACCGATCATCTCCTATGCACAGCACGAAATCTGGTGGCTTCGTCTGACTCAACATTGTTGATATAAGGTTCTCAACAACTATACCCTTGCTTACACCCTGCAATTATCAGAGAGGAGCTTTCATTATAATTATTCATTAAAAATCAATATTTTCACTTTGTGGGCAAGGAGATGGAGGTTACTAATGCTTACCTGAGGTTTCACTTCTACAATATGTTGACCTCTTTTAACGACAACAGGCTCATTTGCAAGCACACTCTCCAGGTGATCGAGCAGCTCCTTTGCTTGGCAAGAACCAAAATCAGGGTCAGCTTCTTGATGGTGCCAGACCAGTGCACTGTCCTTATGCTCAATATAAGATCCATCGGTTGTCTCCGTGTAGGGTTCCATCACAGGCTCAGCAATCTTTTTCCAATCAAAATCTGTGACTAATAAAGGAGACTCCCATTCAGAATCCCTACTCCATCTACAACAAGAGAAACAGAAAACTTTCTGGGGTCACAAAAGAAAAACATGCAAGCGAAGTTAAGTTATTAGACCTTATCTACTCTCCTCAAAAGAAAAGAAATTTAGCAGTTACCTAGTGAAGTAGCCATGCTCAGCAGCAATACCCAGCTTCTCACAGGGAGAAAACCATTTGCTTAGAGAATCCTTTCCTCTGCCACTCACAATGAAGACAATATTCTTTGGATCACAGCATAAGCTATTCAAGACTGAAATGACTTCATTGCTAGGAGTCTTGTCAATAGATGCTTGTGGCATCATGGTGCCATCATAGTCCAAAAGGATCACTCGGCTATTTGTCCTCTTATATGCAGAGACAATGTGCTCAACCGAAAGCTTCCTGAAATTAGGGCCCAAAGCAACCACCCTGAAGCCCAAACCAAACCCAATGCCCCAACACCTCCTGAGGAAATGCTCTCTGCAAGCTCTCTCTAAGTCTTGATCGAAACTCCGAGCCCAATAGCCAACATCATGAGAGCTAATATACTTATAGTGTTTCTCATGCCGCATATGCTTTTCAGCCTCTGGCAGGGTGATTGCCAAATTCATGGCTTCAGAGACCGCACTAATATTCCATGGATTGACCCGAATGGCACCACTAAGGGAGGGCGAGCATCCAATGAACTCAGACACGACAATAATGCTCTTCCTTGGGGTGTTTGATCCATCAATACCCAAAGCCTTGTCCAAAACATGGCTACCTTGTCTGCAAACGGTGTACTTGTAAGGGACCAAATTCATTCCATCCCTTACAGCATTCACCACACAACATTCAGAAATAGCATAATATGCAGCCTTCTCAAGTGTAGGAACAGGACCATTGATGAAGACAATCGGCTCATACCCGGGTATTCCATACTTCTCATTGATTGATTTTGCAATGAGATGTGTCTCATCTTGAACTTCCTCAACATCCTTACCCTGAGTCCTCGCAGGATTCGCAATCTGAACCAAAACCACCTTCTCTTTCAGTTCAGGGTGCTGTTCTAGGAGCTGCCCCATTGCAAGAAACTTAAAACTAATACCCTTGAACATATCCATATCATCCACACCCAACATTACAATCTTCCCTTCAAATCGTTCTTTCAGCTCTCGAGCCTTCTCGGCAGTCTCTGAGAGTGACAGAACAGACTCAAGCTGACCCATGTGTATCCCAACTGGTAAAATCTTAATGCTCACAGTACGGCCATAATACTCGAGCCCAATGTAACCCCTCTTAGATTCATAATCTAGACCCAACATCCTACTACAGCAGGACAAGAAATGCCTTGCATAATCAAACGTATGGAAACCTATAAGATCAGAATTCAGTAAAGCCCGAAGGATCTCATCCCTCACAGGCAAAGTTCTATATATCTCTGAAGAGGGAAAAGGGCTGTGAAGGAAAAACCCAAGCTTTACTCGGTGGAAGCGTTTCCTCAAGAAGGTGGGCAACACCATCAGATGATAATCATGAATCCACACATAATCCTCATCTGGGTTTATCACTTCCATTACTTTGTCCGCAAAAATCTTGTTGGCAGATACATAGGCCTGCCACAGAACCCGATCAAAACGAGCTCCATGACTAGGCGATATAGGCAACATGTAATGGAACAGAGGCCATAAGTGCTGCTTACAGAAGCCATGATAGAACTTATTCTGAATATCGGGAGGCAAAAAGGTAGGGACGCACCGAAACTTGTCGAGAAGCAACTGGGCTACCTCGTCTTGCTCTGAAACATCGATCTCAACCTTCAAGCAACCAACATAAACAACTTCGACATCAGGCGAGAACCCATCTTTGAGCTGCAACACAAGCGCGTCCTTGTCCCATTCAAAAGACCATTTTTTTCTCTCCGAATCACGCTGAGCTTTCAAGGGAAGCTGATTTGCAACAATAATCCTCCGTTCCTGCGAAACAGAGGAGACTACATCCGAACCCCCGCAATCACTGAGACCCTCATCGTCATAATCGTCGTCAAAATCAGAGATTATCCCAGGAACTGTCATAACCCTTGGAAGCCGGTTCATTTTTCTGCCGATATTGGGGAAATCCTCCCGGGAAGAGACCAAATTCAACAAATTCGCGCACGATCTAGAGAACATCTCTTTCTTTTCCTTCCAAAAAACACAGAACTAGACCCAAAAGACCAACTTTCTGACCAAAATGAAATCTGGGTAGTCTAGGTTTTTTAGGGTTTGAGAATTTCGTGGGTGTCTTATAAACGGGTATTACAGATAAGAAGCGAAACTTCCATGGGCCAAAGAAGAATCAGAATCATCAGACAAGGATAGAAACCCATAAAAAAACCGTTCTATGGGCAGAGGAGACCAAAAGAAGAACAGAACCTGATCAACAAGGAAAGTTTATTTTATGTGCCAATTTAACGAAAGGACGCCATCATCATCAATGCAAGTCCTCGCTCATCTACTATATCTGTTACCGATTCTTCTGATCTTTCTATACATCCAGACCTGCTTTTCTTGATCTTTTCTTTCTCTGCTCTGTCTCTCTCTCTTTCTTATCTGAGGTAACATCGTAAATTCAAGGAAAACCTAAGCTGGTTTAGTCACCCGTCACCGGTAATAACCCGTCTCACATTTCTGGAATGACGAATTGTCCTCGGCAACGATTAAATGCAATGAAAGCACGGAGTGGGGGTGGTTTGGTAATTTGAAGGAGATGAACATCGTCAAAAATTGTAGAAGTGGACACGTGTCGGGATTGGTAACTACAGCTGTAGATGCCGCGCCGGTCAAGCGCCTGGATAAACTCCAGCTGGCACATAAGGGATAACGATTGTATATATTTACTTTCCTCTCCGAGACGCTGTTTCCTTCTTTATTTTCAGAGACAATTAAAATAGAATAGAATGACAAAAATTACTTCCACCAAAAAAAAAAAAAAAAAAGAAAGAAAGAAAGATAAAAAATAAAAAATTACAGTGGCGTGTGGAGTATAGACACGTGTCAGTTTTGGATCGTAATCTCGCATTCTCGGTCGGCGGGAGTGGTTGGTCCAGTTCGTGGCACTTGAGTTAAAGAGAGACACGTTACATTGGACGTTGGGTGCCACGTAGGATTAATTCGGCAGATAAGATGACGTGGACCGCATGCAATGGAGTCACGTGGGAACCCAGGGAGAGAAATAAGAAAAAAAAACTAAAGAATTTGGATACCGTTAGGTACATAGTTATCCAAACATCCCTAGTTGGGGCCACGTAGTGACGTGCGACGAAAGGGCTGTGCAAAGGCGCACTGGGACCCACTTTATCCATAGAATTTTATTTTTATATTTTCATAGGGGTTCTATCGGAGGAGGTATTTTCCAATATATACGTGCCACGTGGAGCCCACCCCACCTAAGGTTGTTCTTTCTGGTTTAGCTCCATGCGGGGATTCATGAATGCACACGTCTTCTCCTGTTTCGTTATTTCTTCAAAGTACTTGTACGTGCGATACAAGCAATAACAGTAACATTTGACGCGTTTCTAATTAAAAGCAATATATCTATCTACCTGTTGCACAGAGAATAATGTCCGTGGAGAGATCCCCAAACATTGCAACTCTCGAGCTAGTCTGGGCTACAAAAGATTATGAAAAACGAAGACTATTATGTAAGGTTGCTTGATTTCATTATCGATCAAAGAAAGAATTACATGGGTGCAAGGACCCCGATTTATACAGGTTCATTCCCAATTCCTTTCCTATGATACTTCTTGGATCCGCCAGAGGGCTTTTCTTTCTGGTAAGGTGGTCCCCGTATGCTCGGATTAGGAAACCCTTGCAAGAAGGGGGATTCTCCCCTCGGATCTCGGGATTTTCCATCTTCTTGCACGTGAATTACGGTTATCAGCTTTTACCCACTTGGAAGTTCTCAACTGACTTTGCTGACGTGTCTAGTCCTGCAAAACTGCCTCGTCCGTAGCCCTCGCTTTTTTGGCCGAAAGCCGGTTACTTGTAACCCAAGTCGGTCCACGTGTCAAGCAGGGATTGGATAGATAAAACGTGGTGTATCATTTGCCCCCTACTCCGCTTACCTAGAGTGAGGTATGGGGAGAATTATCCGATCATCACGCGCAGAGACACCTTGGCTTGTATGCTCGGTCATTTGCAGTCTTTGCCTGTTTATTATGTTCTGATGATGATCAGTTTTAATACTTGGCGAAGCCGGGTACCGAATAAGATCCATTTTCCTTTTTGTATTTCTCATTTGGGACTACTTCACTCCTGGGACTGTTTTATAATTGCACCGCCATTCGCCGCTGTTCACACGTGGGTCTAAAATATCTTTCGGATTTTACGCCTTTTGAGGAAAATTGAGGGGATGTCATAAAGTTCAAATTAAAATTTTTGGCTTTCCCGGTATTTTCCTTGTCGAGATAACTTACCTCATTCTCGAAACACGTGCTTTGTTCCATCTTTTCTTTACATCTCGACCGTCCAAACAAAATTGTTGGTTGGATTAAGAACCTTGGTTCTTTTCCCCTAAGGTATAAAGTGTTCTAACTTTCCGTGGCTTTTCTTCTTCTTCCTCTTTGAGTTTCCTTGCTTGAAGATCTCTCGACTTCCTGACTTCACTCGACTTTCTGACTTCACTTCATCTCTGAAGGTATCCCGCTCTGTGTCTCTTCTTTCTCCAACTGCATCTCTCTTGCTCAAGTAAGTTCCTTTCCCTTTACTTCTTCAGTTGATCTTTTTCTCCTCTCTCTTTTTTTCCTTTTATTTTTAGAGATGACAAAATCTGAGAAAACCCTGGTTCCTGAGCCCAATCGAGAGGTAGATTCCCTGTTAAAGAGGCTGAGGAGTTGTATTATAGGGAAGGTGTGAGAAGAACCAGGGGGTTCCTCCTAGCCATCTATGGAGGGTGCCATGGTTGCTAGGGCTTCTGTATTAGTCCAGTGGAGTACATCTAGTGCTTCCGTCGGTACTTCCAACCGTGCCTCTCCCAAGAAACCCTCGGCTCCTCGGGGGAAAAAGGCTTTTCGTATCCGCCAAGCCCAACTTGATCCTACCATAAGGAAAGGGGTAGATGAGATTCCTTCAGCATTGTCGGTGTTTGACCCCGTGGAGATCTGAGAAGTTTATTCCATCCCGGAGTCTGTTGACCTTAGGATCGCCTCTCCCGAGGATAGGTTGAATACTGAGCATCCTAACGAGGTTGGCCTCATCTTAGATTCTTTTGAGGTCAGGCTCCATTATCCTCTTCCTATATTCGTTTCTTATCTCCTTATGCATTACGGGGTTGCTCCTAGCCAATTGGTTTCGAACTGTTGGAGATGTGTCGGAGCCTTCATCGTTAGGTGCACCCGGTTAGGCAAACATCCCTCTCCAGCTCTGTTCATTAGGTGTTTCTTATTGAATTCAAATAGTGGTCATCTCGGGTGGTATTACTTTCGTCAGCATGACATTCCTATTATGGGTAGAATCCCCATCTCCGTACATGGTTGGAAGCAGAGATTCTTTTGGGCTTTGTATGTGGGACCCAAGTTTCCTAATTCATGGGGTTATCCGAGCACCTCTGCTCGAAACAGGATCCTCATCCTTGATGCCGAGACCTATCCACTTTGGAAATGATGGTGAGCAATCAGGCACCTGTGGAACTGGACACTATTGATGCTCTAGACATGTTCGAGTTGGAG
The DNA here is from genome assembly GCF_018873765.1 of Telopea speciosissima. Taxonomy (NCBI): domain Eukaryota; kingdom Viridiplantae; phylum Streptophyta; class Magnoliopsida; order Proteales; family Proteaceae; genus Telopea; species Telopea speciosissima. The sequence goes on from NC_057926.1 coordinate 13,957,587, forward strand.
AGGGGTGAGCGCCCCTGAAATTCGTCTCCTTTTACTGTCTTCTTCTTGTTGGTTTTTATGTTGTGCTAACCCTTTCTTTAATGTTCGGTGTAGTGGAGTTTGATTTGAGTTCTCTTACCAATTTCATGGAGACAGAGGATCTCTAGGTTACCAGGGATATAATCCTTTCCCCTTTGGACAAGAAGAAGAAAAGAAAGGAAGCTCCAACCAAACAGAAGAAGGATCTTCCCAGAAAATAACCCAAGAAGAATGTCCTCCCCCTGCCTTCTGGGGGTCACAAGAATCAGAATCAACACTCGAGCAAGAAGAAAGTACCTTCCTCCTCTGACCATACTGCATGGGAGCAAGACTCTCACACAGTCTTTGAGGATGCCCCCTTATTGGAAGTTGCTGGGAAAGATAAGGGCAAGGAGAAGGTGAGCTTGGATTTGTTTGTCCCCAAGTGGTTGGTTCGTATTGACCAGAAGGTGATTAGGGATGCTGTGTCTGCCGAGCATCTAGCGCTAACTTGCATTCCTCCAGTTGATCGGGACTTACTCTCGGATATGGATGATGATACGGTAAAGAATACCCCCCTTGTGGAGGTTTACGAGGTAACACTTTCTCTTATTAGAGATATTGGGGCTTTTAGGTGATTATTGTTGACTTTCCCCTATTCCAGGCTTTGGCTTTCGCTTTTAGGTTGGTGGAGCATAAGAGAAAGATTGCCTCAGTGTATAGCCAACTGGAGAAGGAGTGTAGGGAGATGAAGTGAACCTGCCTTGATAGGAACGACCAGATCCATATTCTGGCTACAGAGGTGAAAGAATTGATGGAGGGAAAGAATGTCATGGAGAAGGCTCATGCTGAGGCGGATGGAAACCTTGCTACCGCCGAGGAACGAGTGGAGGCTCTCCTTCTATCCAATAAGAGGACTGAAGAAGAACTAAGTAAGAAGGATTAGTTGGTTAAGAACCAGAAAAAGGAGATTGTAAGCATGAAGTCCAAATTGGAGGACTCTAGTGCTAAGGCAGTGGAGGCTTATCTCAGCTCGGATGCCAACCCCAGGGAGCATCTGAAGGCAGCCTCAAAGATTTATCTGTAAGTGTCCCACTCTATCTGGGAGCAAGTGAAGGAGAAGCAGCTTGATTTTGATTTTGATAGCATACCCGAGGTGCAATAATGCTTCCCCGGTTGAAGTCGGAGGCCTATGTCCCTACTTCAACTAGGGATCAATTGGTGATCCCACTGTCGCATCCTCCTTCTATGACTCCCCAAGTGACTAGTACCGAGGTTGGGGGCTCTACTTCGACAGTGGTGGTTGAGGAGACCGAGACTAAAGCTACTGAACAAACCAAGGCGGTAGAGAAAATTCTCGAGCAAGGTACCGAGCAGGGCACCAACCTGGTAGATGGGAGCTCATCGTTGTTAACCTCCGATGAAGCAGTGCCTACTTTGGATGCTTAGGATCCGAAGGACTCCACTTTAGTTTAGCTCTTTTCCTTTCTGTTTCTAGCTTTTTGTGCATGTTCTTTTGTTTAATCTACAAGTGTAATTTGCCTCATATGCTTTTAATGAAGAACAATTATTTTTTGGCCTTGTTATCCTATGCTCGTCTTCAGTTTCATATCATCCGATCATGACCTTTGCGTTTTGCCTATAGGGTTATTTTTCCTTGCCTGGTATCATACAATCTGGTGCTGTAGAGCGAAAGAAGGAGTTCTAGGCTCGGATAGCGATGTATGCGAATGTAAATGCTACCCTACGGAGGCTCAACTCTCGCCTTGAGAATGAACTAGACTACAACAAGTCACTTGAAAGTTGGGAGAAAGATTTTCTAGAAAGATTGAATTTCGCTCGAGATATTGTAGATAACATTGCTGACTATCTCTGGGTGGAAAAGTATGCATGGAAAACCTCACCATCGAATATCTTGTGAGATCGGCGGTCTTCCAACGCTTCTGTGAAGATAAGGCTCTAGAAGGTGCCCAGCGCCTATATGATAAGGTAAGGAAAGCCGCCCCCCACTTTAAGTGGGCAAAGTTCAAGTTGGGCTTTGATCCCAGAATTCCCGTGCAGGAGATGAGGTTGGACCCCACTTTTGTCTCGGTGCCTTTCTTTCCCCCACCTAAGCATGTTCCAGGACCATTGCCCCCTAATCCCCCACGTCTCAAGCGTCTGTACTTGTAACTGACTCATTGTATCTGGCCTGGCAATAATAACTGGCATGTTTTATTTATGGAATTTTTATCCCTTTTGATGCTTAATACTTGTCTGGCTCATAATACTTAATACTTCGCCTTAGCTAGGTGGAAATCATTTCTTCTTGTGGTGTTCGTCTTTATTTTTGGTGAAAGTTGCCTTTATGGTTAGGAGATCTTTTTTAGATGATCCTGTTTGTAATTTTCAATGCCGGACATTTATTGCTTGCGCCTTTCTTAACGCTTTGCTTACTGAACCATTAATGGGACTTATGTAGAAGCTGAACTGTCGTCTCCCCACTCGAACCCTTTCGACGCTTCATTTACTGCGTCATTAATGGGACTTAAGTAGAAGCTAGACCGTCGCCTCCCTTTTCGAACCCTTTCGTAGTTTTTGAAAATTGTAGGTGCAATAGGGGCTTGCCGCGTGGATCTCAACAATTATTCCCCTTAAATCCGTGTATCTCCTTTTGGGGTTCCCTTTTGATCTGGGCCATCGGTTCCTCCTTAAATAGTACTCCTTCCCTCCTCTTTCCTTACCATTCTATGCTTTTTTCGTTTGGAGGGAAGCCATGGACCTCTTCTGTTGGTGTTTGTCCTGCACTTCCCTTGAAGCACTCTTACTTCATTGGTGTTTCGACTGCCATTGCCTCTATAGCTACACCGGATGCCTATCTTTGGATGTTGATTCTCTGCTATGTGAAGTTGTTTTTGGCTCTGATCTTCAATCGACATTGGCCCTTACAACTTCGATTCTCAATCGACACATAGTGTTTTTTGGTGTTCCAAGCTATTGGGCTACCTTTCTATATGGTGTGCCCTTACCAATGCATAGTAGAGTCATGTTATCACAGAGAGGATGGGAGTTTTGAGGGAGCTATTTCCTGCCTTCCCTAAACTCCTCAAAGATTGAGGACTGAAGATTTTGAACAAGCAGTGTGCTGGAGGACCTAAACTGGCCTCTTCCTTATCGTCTTCAACCTCCTTATTTCTTGTTGGGTTAGGGGCCGCCCATGGGATTCATTCCGTCTTTAGAGGAGCTCAAAGATGGTGGTATGGTAATTCCCATTTGGCGAAGCAATCCTGCAAGGCTTCTCAGGAACGCTTTGGGCCACGGTGTATTGCATCATAAATGTCAGGGTTGATCTTAATCGGCCTGACATTCATGTTATAGCTACACTTGTCTCTCGCTTCTTGGCCCCTACTCCCCTTATCCTCCAGATCTCCTCTCTGGCGAGTCAAATCGGTGCTCTTCGTGTTTGTGGTTTAGGCGCACCTCGCTCTTGTTTCATTTTCGTTGCATAAGAGAACCGTTAATCTATAGTCGACCACGCTCTATATTTTATACATCTTATTGTAAAAATAATCATGTATTTGTTGTACAACTTGGTATTTGTCAATAAAAAACTTCTTGTTACTTGACTTGTCGCTTCTATTTTTCTTTTGCTTTGGTTCCTTTTGTCGTAACTTCTTGGCGTGGTCTACCAATTATATCATCCATACTAGTGATACACATTTGTTAACTTTGAAGCTCCACCGTGGTGTAACTTGCAATTTGTGATTGGAAAGTCACTTATTGTTTGTGGAATGCCACTATGGTGCAACTCACCATTATGGCCGGATGACCATAGATTATTTTTGTGGAATGCCACTATGGTGCAACTCACCATTATGGTCGGATGATCACGATTTATTTTTTTGGAACGCTACTATGGTGCAACTCACCATTATGGTTGGATGACCATGGATTAATTTTGTGGAACGCCACTATGGTGCAACTCACCATTATGGTCGGATAACCATAGATTATTTTTGTGGAACGCTACTATGGTGCAAGTCACCATTATGGTCGGATGATCATGATTTATTTTTGTAGAACGTCACTATAGTGCAACTCACCCTTATGGTCGGATGACCATGGATTATTTTTGTGGAACGCCACTATGGTGCAACTCACCATTATGGTCGGATGATCATGGATTATTTTTGTAGAACACCACTATGGTGCAACTCACCATTATGGTCGAATGATCATGGATTATTTTTGTGGAACGCCACTATGGTGTAACTCACCATTATCGTTGGATGACCATGATTTATTTTTGTGGAACGTCACTATGGTGCAACTCACCATTATGGTTGGATGACCATGAATTATTTTTGTGGAACGCCACTATAGTGCAACTCACCATTATAGTCGGATGACCATGGATTATTTTGCACATCAAAAATAATATCATGTAAGGTTTGCTAAAAATGAATCATTGCTCCTTAAAAATGACGAACAAATATAGATACGTTTATTGATTATAGTAATACAAGCATGTGGTAATATGAGCATTTTGAAACAATCCCAAGTTGATCTAAAACAAATGAGGACTGACCTTTATTGATAGAATTTTCTCAAATTTTCTGAATTCGGAGACCGTGGTATGGGTATCCCCTCCAAAGTTTCCAAATGGTAAGCTCTTGGTGCCACTTGTTTGGAGATTCTGTATGGTCCTTTCTAATTGGGTGCTAACTTTTCCATGGCTCTTAGATCAGAGGGTTATACTTTGCGAAGTACAAGGTCTCCTTGGTGAAACATTCTTGGTTTCACCTTTGCATTATAATGGTGTGCTGTCCGTTGTTGGTGCGCAGCATTCCTTACCCGTGCTGTCTCTCAAATTTCCTCCAACAGGTCCAAATTTGCTCTTACTTCTTCAACATTAGCTTGTTGATCATAGGGTTGTACCCTTAGTGAAGTTTCTCCTATTTCCACAGGGATCACTGCCTTGGCTCCATATGTCAACATAAATGACGTTTCATCTATTGCGAGTCTTGTGGTTGTTTGGTACATCCATAAAATGCTCGGGAGCTCCTCGGCCTATGACCTTTTGGCTGTCTCTAGCTTCTTTTTTATCCCATCCAGTAGGATTTTGTTCATGGCTTCTTCCAAATCGTTAGATTGGGGATGTGCCACCGAGGTCTTACGTAGATGAATCTCATACTGGTCACTGAACTCCTTATACTTTTGCTCAAATTGCTTTCCATTATCCGTGATAAAGATTCTTGGAATGCCATATCTGTATATGATGGAATGGAGGAAGAACCTTCATACTTTTCGCAGCTGAAATGAATGCCAAGGCCTCTGCCTCCACCCATTTGGTAAAGTAATCAACTACCAGTACTACAAATTGCCTACCTCCCGACACCTTTGGGAATGGGCCTAGAATGTCCATCCCCCACTGTACGAAAGGTAACAGACTAGAGATGGAAGTGAGCTCCATGGTCACATGATCGATGCAAAGGTTTGGCATTTGATGCATTTGCGTACAAAACTCATTGCTTCCTTTCGTAGATATGGCCAAAAGTATCCTTGTCTGACGACCTTGTGAGCCAATGCTTTGCCCCCCAAGTGTTATTTGCAAATGCCTGTGTGGATTTCCCTTAGAACGTACTCTGCTTCGGATGGCCTGAGGCACTTCAAGTAGGGCATGGCGTACACCTTCTTGTATAGCACTCCTCCGATCATTGTGTACCACACTGCTCTCATTCTTGTCTTTTTGGCTTCTTCTTTATTTGTTGAGAGTATGCCCCCTTAGAGATGGGCTTTGAGGGGATCCATCCAGCAAGGTTGACTTCAATGGGTAGTATGTCCTCGGTTTCTTCTATACTCGGCGTACCGAGAATGTCTATGTACACTGTTCGGCCTAGGTCCTGAAACTCCTAGGTGGCTAGCCTAGAGAACGCATCTACAGAGGTGTTCTATGCTCGGGGCACTTGTAATATTTGAAAGCAAGTAAACCTATCAATTAGGTTGGGTACCTTTCCTAGATATTGCGCCATGCGCGGTTCCTTCGCTTCATATTCTCTGTTCACTTGATTAACCACTAACTGAGAATCACCTCGCAAAGTGATGTTCTTTATCATCAGACTCTTTACCAGATTCAAACTAGCAATTAGAGCCTTATACTCTGCTCCGTTAATCGTGGTCTGGAACTTAAATATTAGCATGTAATGTACCAAGAATCCCCCCGGACTTGTCAATATTAGGCCTGCGCCACATCCGTTGTTACTGGATGAACCATCCAGATACAGGGTCCAGGATTCTGCTAACTCCCTAGCACCGTCCTTTAGTGTTCCCTCATCGTCTGGAAAAGTGCATTCGACAACAAAATCTGTATGGGCTTGAGCCTTGATGGCGACGTGAGGTTTGTAGAGGATGTCAAATTCTCCAAGTTTTATCGACCAGGCTACCAGTCGTCCAAAATGGTCGTGTTTGGGCAGAATTTTCTTCAAAGGCTGGTTTGTTACTACCTCTATGGTATAGGCTTGAAAGTAGGGTCTTAACTTCCGTGCGCCCATTATCAGAGCATAAGCATACTTCTCGACATTGTTGTATCTGGTTTCTGCACCTAAGAGCACCTTGCTGACATAGTAGATTGGTCTTTGCACCTGACTATCTCCTAGAATTAACACTGCGCTCACTGCTACCGCGGTAGTTGCTAAATAGAGTTGAAGAGTGTCCCCTGGTTCCAGTTTGGTCAAGAGAGGTGGGTTGGTCAGATACTTTTTCAAATCCAAAAACGTTGTCTGACATTCCTCAGTCCACTCGAAAGTTAACGTAGTTCCCTTTGCCTGTCTCTCCCGGACTTTGTTTTCAATGCCTTAAAGAAAGGAAGGCACAGGTCACTAGAAGCCGAGACAAACCTCCCTAGTGCCGCCACTCTTCCTGGTAGTTCTTGTAGGTCATTGACTCTGACCGGTGGGCGCATTTCTAGTATAGCCTTGATTTTGGCCGGATTAGCCTCTATTCCCCTTCTTGATACCATAAAATCGAGGAATTTTCCCGAGGTAACCCCAAAGGCGCATTTGACTGGGTTCAATTTCGTTTTACTTTCCCTCAAGACTTGGAATGCCTCCTCTAGGTCGGTGACATGGTGTGCTACCTTCAAACTTTTTATCAGCGTATCATCTACATAAACTTCCATATTGTGCCCTATTTGACCTTTGAAGATGTGGTTCACCAATCGTTGATAGGTGGCTTCTGTGTTTTACAACCCAAAGGGCATGTGGGTATAACAGTATGTATCCCTTCTGGCAATGAAGGAAGTCTTCAAGATATCAGGGTTGTACATTCTAATCTAGTTATATCCAGAATAGGCATCCATGAAACTTAACATTTCATGGCCGGCCGTTGCATCTATTAGTAAATCAATATGAGGCAAAGGGTAGTTATAATACCATGATTTTGGACTAGGGGTAATTTGGTCTTTTTACCTAATACAAGATTAGGGCAAGTTGATATGTAGGAGCTTGGACTAGTTGGAGGTGTACACATATATGCATGGTAAGTACTGTGCCCTAGTGTAGCACCCTTAATTTGAATTATTCCTTGCCTAAGAGTAGAATTAGGGTTTGTTAAAAGAATATATGATTTTATTTGGGAAGTAATACACATCTAATAATCTAGTCTATAGTTGGACCCTTAGTTCAACAAGTTATTAGGTCTTAGGTTCAATTTCCACTACTGACATTTTGGATGAATTTAAGAAGTTTTATTTTAACGAATTTACCTTGTGGTGGGCCCCACATCACAGCTAGCTAACTAGGAAACCGTGGAGATGTGAGAACTCTCCCACATTTAAATAATAATAATATATATATATATATATATATAAAAGGAAAGAAAAAGAAGGAGTTGGAGTGAAAGAAGAAAAATAGAGAGAAGAGAATGTGGGATAGCAAGGAAGGTTCCATGTATGAGAGGGATTGGAGGATTTCGGTTCTAAGCAACTAAGAACAAAATAATAATAATAAAATGAGAAGGAATTTAACTAAAATTAAACTACTAAATCTAAATCTTTTCGAAACCTTAAGTCAAGATTCCTTTTAAAATATTTTCGTTGGAGGGAAAGTGAAGAGATCTAGTTAGAGACTAAATCGAATTCTTCCCATCTCCTTCTCTCTTGTTAGGAATAAATTCTCATAATCAAATTCCAAACCCCATTCCCTTTATCATAAATGTGAGAGAGAGAGAGAGACGGAGAGAGAAAAATTCGTGGACTATAGAGAGGAAGAAGAAGAAGGAAGGAGACGAAGGGGATCCAAACTATGCAGAAACAGTCACTTGAAGGCCAATTTTGACCATTTTTGGAGCCGAATTGAAAAAATCTTATTTCATGATAAAACATAGCCTCATCTTTTATCTTCGTAACCCAACTTAAATCAGCCCAATTGAAAATCTGAGCAGAGAGATATTGTTAATTTACTGAAGATAGGTCTTTTTGTAAAAAATCTATGTTTTCCAAATCCGAGTCTAAGCAGTATATTGAAGTTTATTTCATCATTACCTTACTCATAGGACTCCATTAAAGTAATTTTGAACTAGGAAGAGGTAGATCAACACCATTGAAGCATTGATTTGATATTACCTATAGAAACCCTAGTTGCTTCACATAAGGTGAGTACATCTTCAACCATTATACTTGATATTTTTCTTACATATAAAATTTATTTTGAAACATTGTTTTAAATCTAGAATTTAGTTTTAGATTGAGATTTATCATGCCAAAAACATATTTCATTCATGATTTTGACTCAATTAAATTGTTCACACATGATTGCTTGCAAGGAATGATGATTTCCTTATGATTTAATTCACATATGTGTGTGTAGAAATTTTAATAATGTCATGTTTATAGACTAATGAATCCAATGCTTATTTGTTGATAGTATGAGGAAGGTCTATGAATGATTCTTCATGATTATAACCTAATGCATGATGCTTTTGGATGATGCATAAAAATCTGATTTTGTTTAGAGTTTACCTTGAATTTTCATTGATATTATTCTTGGATAAGTGATTGCGAAGATTTTGTCCAATCTTCCCTATTATTCTTCACTTTATGCATTGATATGTTGATGAAAGTTATTATTTTCACACTTTAGTTTCATTCTTTTCAATAACATGTGTTAGGGTGGAATTGGGGAGTCATGATTCCTAAATTCTGAACTTGGATGTATAGCTTTAAATTATAAGGAAACCCTTGATTGTTATTTTGTCGTTTACTTTACTGGCATTGGTGAATATGTTGGGGTAAGGATAAGTTGGTGAGTTTTTGAGCTACGGGCTTGTCTTTATTGAAACTAAATGGACTATTAGAAAGAGGGGGATGATTAAAAACTCTCCAGGAGGGCATTGCTAGTAAAACCTTCGGGGGCTTTGTGTCACGCCCTCATCCCAAAGTTAGGAATGAAACACAGTCAAGGGGTGACTAGGATGACATGCATCATCCTCTTTCCTACTAGAATCAATGACACAATGTCCCAATCCATAGTCAACAGTCAAGGACATACATAAAAAAAAATCACAAATTATAGAAAGGAAGGAATATTCCATTAAAAAATAGAGCAAATACGAGCGGAGGCGATATAAATAGCAGTTACTATATGTTCCGCTGGCTAGGTGATACAATAATAGTCTAACAATGTTTGCCTACTGACCATGACGTAACTACTCAAAAGAATAATAAGTTATTATAGATAATTGTTCATAACGGGCACATTGCCTCAAAAGAGTCAAAAAGGGGATTTGTCCCCAACAATATCACGGCCCGTAGGCGCAATCATCATAGGGGCAGCTGTGGCTGTTTTCTTTCGGCATAGCCTCAGGTCCCTCCGTGCCCAATACCATCGTAGTCCACTGGCTAGGCCTCTAGATCGGCCAGATATCCACCATCTGCATCAATATCTAAAAGAATGTGTACACATGGGGTTAGCTCCACTGAGGCAGTGAGGGGAAGGGGAATGCACAAACACACAATCACACATAGTCCATAATGAATGTAATGTTAAATAGATTTTTCACCTAACAACCAATCTAAGTCAGGGTATATGCTACTATGATAACTCGGGAGACACTGTGGGTCACTTAACTTATCGTCATAATGAAACCTCAGTTATCATCAGGGAGCCTATGCCAGTAGAAGCCATCTGACCACCCAGTGGTAGACCCCGATGATCAGTAGTTATCCTTGACCTGGCCTCTCTCCCCCACAAGCAATAAGGAGCCCCGACCACCCAACACCTAAACCTCTGTTGGTAAGGGTCGTAGCATGGGAAAGTAAATCCTAGCCACAGATATATTACATACAAGTCCTATCATCTGGAGAGGTACTCTGGATGCATCAACATCCCATTCCATCTAGTACCCGGGTACCAGCACGACACGGGGCATACAGGGCAGGATGATAATCAATAATTCTCATAATCATTTCTGGGGTTCTGGCACCGGCATATCGGCATCGTAACTCGATACAATAACGTAAAGTAAATATATCCACATTGCATAAATTCGTATTCAACATAGTTTATATGCAAGAATGCAACATGTTAAGAATGGATGCAAGCATAAGAGTAGTCAAGTGATTTATATATATATATATACAAGCTCAAACATCACCCAAAACCTACTCACAGTTTGCTTTCTTATTGCTCGGGGTGTTTGCTAAAGTTTGCCTCGATGAATGCACTCCCACACAAGTTATGAAGTCTGAGGATGCATAAGGATAAAGTTACAAGTGTATAGGGGGTCCCATGAGGGGTCCCAATAGTTAGTTTGAAGTTGAAGTCAAGACGGCAAGAACGAACGCAGAGATGGAGGCAACTAGGTGAGTCCGTTCCTAGCTCCGTCTAAGCATTCAGTGGAAATAGATGGGACTGATTCACGGACGAAACTTCCAAGTGAATCCGTTCGTGCATCCATCCGGACCCTGAGACTTTCCCGAGAGCAAACGGAGCTACGGACAGAACCACTTGAGTGAATATGTTCCTTGCTTCATCCCAACCAGTCAACTAGGTTATACCGGACGGACCTACGGACGAAACCACAATGATGGATCTATTCGTGCATCTGTCGAACCTCACTTTGAGTTTTGGGAGGAATTCCATCTCCATCCTTTCATTTATGAGACCATAGGGTTCTTAGGGTTAGGGAGGTGAGTCCCAAGTTTCGTTAGGGTCCCAAGCACCTAGCCCTACATGGGCCTTAGAGGATTTCATGGGGTTTGGAACCATCTTCAGGGTTTCCCAAACCCTAGATTTAGGTCTTAAGGCATTGAGCAGCAGCTCAAGCCATTAAAGCCATGAAGGCATCAAGGGAGAGGAAAGGTAGGTCTCAAATTAGGGAACTAAAGAGGGGTATTGGGTTTCTAAGAGGAAACCCTAAGCTGGGATCGATCCCAAGGGATTTCCAGGTTTGAAAATGGAAAGAGAGGGAGAAGGCGAGAGTACTAACCAGCTTTGATGAACCAATAAATGGCCTCCACCCCACAGCTCCCTCCAATCACCTTCTCCTTCAGCTTCAATGCCCTCTAAGCTCTCACGGTTTGGGTAGGTAGAGAGAGTGAAAAAGCCATAAATGGCTGGGCTGTGCTTTTATAGCTAAGCTCCCACTTAGGGCCTGTTTGGCTTGGGCCTTTAAGAGTCAAAACTCAATTAAATGCCTCCATAGGCAAGTGGGTCCACCTATATAGCACACACAATTGCGGGTCCCACACTAGGAAAAACACCCAAAAGCCTCAAACAGTATGGACGGACTCACAGACGAAAGCACTCTTGTGAGTCCATTCGTGACTCTGTCGCTGTTGTAAAGGATAGAACCCTAAGGAAATTTATTGGGCTTTCGCCCACATTTCAAGGCCAACAAGGGGAGGGTATACTAACATTCATAAGGGCAGTATCTTACCCCTCGACTGTCATGACGTGTCTCTCGTGATCCCGAAGAGTTTTTCAACTGTAATGCTAAGCTCATCGTTGAGGGAGGTGTCTAAGTGTGGGGACATAGGAAACGCCTTCCTATACTCTTCACTCCAGGGACTTGTGCTAGGAGGATGGTCGACAAAATCACCATCAATAAATCTTTCCCACTGTCGATTGAGGAACCTCTCTTCCACAGGCAGGTCTGTGAACTAATCAACAATCTTGTGGCTAGGTTTGACCACAAGTGAAAATAGCTCACCAACGTACACGGCAGCAGTATCTACACATCACAAGAGAGAGAAATTACAATTAAATAGCAATTCCGGGTGCAGATGTAACACTTTGACTCGGTCTGGGGCAAGTTTGGTCACTAGTTTCTCCATTAGTTTCTTGATGTTGAGAGGAGACAGTGGTGTTGTAGTTTAGGGGACTATCTATCGAATGAATTTAAGGAATATCTCATATCGCAAGGGATAATTAGTCAATTAACTAATCCAGGAATACCACAACAAAATGGTGTATCTGAATGACCCAATCAGACTCTATTGGATATGGTCCGGATGCTTATTTATAGTGAGCTACCTCTCTCTTTCTAGGGGTACTCTTTAGAAACGGCTATTTATATCTTGAATAGGGTTCCATCCAAGTTTGTAGCTAAGACACCATTTGAGTTGTGGAAAGGGCGTAAGCCCAGCATTCAACACCTTAGGGTATGGGGTTGTATAGCACATGTGCGAAAGCAACAGACAGACAAGTTGGAATCTAGGACTTCAAGATGTTTTTTCTTAGGCTACCCCAAAGGCACGATAGGTTACTACTTTTATGACCCGGTTAACTAAAAGGTCATTTTAAGTAAACACGTCACAATTCTGGAGGAAGAAATGTTGGCCTAGAGGTCCGAACCTATAATCATTAAAGAATTATTGGATAACTCAGGAACTTCACTTCCAGAAGTGAGACCAATTGACATACCCACTGAAATACCAACGCCTCAAGAACCTCGATGCAGTGGGAGGACTATTAGACCATCCACCAGACTTACTCTTCTAACTGAAGAGCAGCAAACAGTGGAAGAGTTCCACATGGTGTCGATTGAATCAGATAATGATCCGATAACTTACTCTGAGGATCTTAAGGATGTTGATGCCACTAGGTGGGTGGAGGCAATGCGCTCTGAAATCAATTCGATGCATTCTAACAAGGTCTGGACTCTAGTCGATCCACCACTTGGCGTTAAGCCGATTGGATGTAAATGGATCTTAAAGAAGAAGAAGGGTGCGGATGGAAAGGTCATAAGATTTGATGAGCACATTTATGTGCGAAATCTTAGGGCCATAAAGCATGCATTTTTATACTTGGAACAGAGCTACTCTAGGTTTTTGTTTGTGTTTTCAGGTCTTAGGTGAATTCTTATGAAAATGGAGCAAATGATGCTAAAGAGCCATTTTTAAGTTATTTAGTGGTGTTTGGCAGTAGTCGGAAGCGCCCAATAGTCAAGAAAATCAAGTTTGTATTGAGCACTGAAAGAATCACGTCAATTAATCAAATTTGAACACGAGCACAGTGGGCCCCTTAGCATAATTTTGAGGTGTTAATAGTATGGATGCGTAGTCCATCGAGTCAGCTTCGCTACGGTTCAAATGACACTTGATTCTGAGTTGAAACGAAGAAGTTATGGCCGTTTCCATAATGACGCGCGAAAATGGCATGCATGGGTTTGTTTGTAATTATCAAAAGGGGAGTAGTTTTTGTCTAGGAGTGTGGCCTACGCCAGCATTCCCATGTGTCTATCTCTCTCCTCCTCAAAACAAGGGGGCAAAGGTGTCTTTTCATATGGGGAGGAGAGAGATAGACTCGTGGGAGTGCTGGTGTAGGCCACACTCTCGGACAGAGAACTTTCTCCCTTATCAAAAATAGGCCTGGGACAAAGTAAAGCGGAAGTTTGGATTCAAGGGGTCATATTGCAATTATCAAAAGTTATCTTTTCTGTTAGCTGAAAGATTCCATTTGGAAGGCTCTGGAGCAGTCTAACTTCAACTTGAGATATCTTAGGCTCCCGAACTCCAAATTGGAATAAATTTGGGTCTATTTTGGGTGATTTTTCACAAGGAATACAAAAGTGAGGCCTATATAAGCATCCCATGCTCCACGTTTTTTGAAGGACAAAATGGAAATTTAATTAATTCTTGAAGGGAATCCTAGTCATCACCCTCACTCTCTCTTTCCTCCAACTTTCCAAAAGCACTTTTGGAATTGTGCTATGGATAGATTTCTTTTGGAAAATATTCTCTCATCCATGGAAGGTTGAAAAGTCAAAGATACCTTGATCACCTGACATGGAGAAGACACCTACAAAGATAAAGAAACACAAGATAGAAATAGAAAGTTACTTTTTGAAAAATAGAAGGTTTTTGTAGCTAAGATTTTAATCTCTCTCACTTTCTATTTTTTTCTTTTTTCTTGGGGTTCAAGCTTTACTGTAAAGGAAGGAGAAGGGGATATTTCTCCTACCTATTCTCTCTTCCTCCTTCTCCTTTCCTTCCCCCTATAAATACCCCTTACCCTTTGGATTGTAACTAGTTGATTTTTAGTTAGTTCTAGTTCAGTTTTAGTTCAATTTTTATGCATTTTTTAGTTCAATTCATTAGTGAAATTTCTTCTTCTCTTCTTCTAGTTTTTTGCTTTCTAAGTTCTAGTTTGATTTCATGATTTCAATTCCATGGTTGTAATGCTTTTTGATTCATGCTTTAATTTTATGTCTTCAATATGGTTGTAATATTTTAATTCTAGTTTAGTTTTAAAGCTTTCTAGTCTAGGCTTTTAATTCTAGTGAGAAGATTTAGAAGACTTGGAAGAGGAAGCCATGCAAGCATTAATCAAGTGTTTAAGCTTCATCAAATTACATTCATGCAAGGCCTAATTAATTCATGCACTTTCAACTTTGGTAGAAGGGAGTATCAATTCCTTATTTTTATTTTTATGTTCTTCTTATTCTTAACCTCTTAATTCTTCTAGTTTCTAATTTCTTCTTTTTATTCTCTACCTCTTTCTTCTTCTACTAGTTTTATTTTATTAGTATTCTCATCTCCATTAATCCCTCCATTCTATTAGGAATTTTTATTTTTCATTATTTTTATTATCATTCTCATTCTCTACCTCTCTAATTCAATCATGCTTTTAGGATTTTTATTTTTTATTCACTATTATTATCATGCATTATGTTAGGATTTTAATTTAATTATTTTTGTTTTAATTTCAGATTTGATAGCGCCATTTCAAGTGTGGTAGAAGCAAGCAATTTCAATCCAGTTCAAGCACCTTCGAGTTTTACATCTCTAATATCTTAGTCTCATTCTCCCTCTCTAATCTCTTTCTTTTGTTTTTTTATTATGTAGTTGTGATGTGTGGTTGCGATTTATTCCTTCCAGTCTGCGTTAGTTTTGATAGGTTAGATGCTTATGTGTTAGGACCCCAATTCAATTCCTTAGATGTATAATTTTGCTAGATGCTTGTGAGTTAGGATGCGTTAATTTAATTAGTTCAATCTAATACTTTAATTTGGTTCACTTTGCATTGCTTTTAAGTGAGTAAAATAGAGTGGCGTACATCTCCTTGAGTTCGACCTGTAGTTACGATTGATCCGTACACTTGTAGTTATTATTTCTTGCAAACAAGTTTTTGACGCCGTTGCCGGGGAGATTATTAACCACTTTATTTTTCTGATTTTTAAGTAATTCGAAGTGCTTTAATTTATTTTCTTTCTCCTCTTTTTTTTTTAAAAAAAAAATTGTTTTAAGGAGACCTCAATTTTGGATAGGTGGTTAGTTTATGAATGTCTGGAATAATGAGAGGTACACTTCTACCTATGACTTTTGGGGAAAGGTGGAACCATGCTAGGACACATGATTTTGGGCGAAACGTTTAAATAGGCTAGGGCGGCCAAAAGTAGTGAGTTAGAGAACCACTTTGCACCACCTCAGTATAATTTTGTTCCCCAACCCAACTATGGGCTTTCAGGAAATTTTAATTGGTCACATCCCTAGGCTATCCATGTTATGGAACAATGCCCTAATCTTTATGGGGGTATCTATGGTGATGAGAATGTGAGTCCTCTATTTTAGTACAATTCTTTTAGAACTTACAATCAGGGGTGGAGTGATCATCCCAATTTCTCGTGGGATCAATGGAATAACCAAGCTGGACCACCCAATTTCTAATATCATGGTCAGTTTGGTCTTCCAATGCCCAACCCTCCATTGAATCTCAACGAACCACTTCTCCTTGAACCATATCACCAACCCCTTGAGTTTCAGAAAATGGGTGAGGAGGCCAGAATGAGTGAGCTTAAGAGAAAAATTACCCTTTTCATAGAAAGTAGTAACAACATGGAGAAGCAAATCTCTCAACTGATCACCATGATACAGGAAGAAGAAATGGGTACATTACCTAGTCAGCCTGAACCTAATCCATGTTACCAAATTCCAGTTCAGAATGAACCGCCCATCCCCAGTTTAATGATGTTGAAAGTCCACCACCCCAGTTTGAAGTTAATGAGAGTCACCCCCAACAAGATGATTTTCAAGATGATTTATCTGTTGAGATTGAGTTTCCTGAAGATGTTAGTGGAGCGAAGTTTGATGAGCCATCTAGGGAAGTCCAACTTTTTTCTGAAATTTCTGATCTTAGTGAGCCTAGTGTTTCTACTGATTTAGAATCAGATTTTTATGATAGCATAGAAACCTAGGAAATTCGATCTCCCTCTCTCTCTTTGAAAAACCCAGATGATTGTCATTTTGAGGATTCAACTGTCCCATATGTTGATTGGTCCAAACCTCCTAGGTTTGATGATTTTATTGAGGAGGACAATGTTAGTCATGGTGCTCTTTAAACATATTATCGTGATCCTTATTTGGCTAACCAAGTTCTTCAATGGGTGGATAGTTTTATTGCTAGGATTGATTTGAGTAAATCTCCCATTTTTTATGATTATCTTGATGAGGTTACTGATATTTATGATCCCTTTGATGCTTACTACGATCCATTCTTGGTTGGTTTATGCGATAATGACATGCATTCTGCATTGACTATGGGAGGGAATAGGAGGACTTGTCTACATGGACTATTTTTCACTGTCTTCATTTTTCACTGTCGCATGAGGACAGATTTTCCTGTTAGGTATTTATCATTTGTACTTAACTTCCATATCATTTCTCGCTTTACTAAAATTCATGGTTGAGTATTTTCTGGTTCTAAAGCTCTTTTTATATTTACCGGCCATGGATTGAGATTTCTATTGTTGTCTCTAGTATTTTTTGTAGAGCTCATAACTCTTAATGATCCTCTTTGTTGGTTATATCTGGTAAGCCCCCTCATCTCCTCCCTTTTTCTTCTTCTTTATTTTTTGCGTGCATTGAGGACACTACATGAATTAAGTGTGTGTGGGGGGGTATTGGGCTTAATTGGTGAATTTTGATTATGGCGGTAGTTTGGTTTTGTGCATACGTTTCTTTGATTACAAAGTAAGAGAAAGAGGGAATTAGGTGCCCTAGCATGCGAAATAATAAAAAAATCTCTTTTCAAGGACGGTAATTGGTATGTATCCGGTGAGAGGAATTGAGTTGGAAAATATGAGCACTATTTTGTTTGATGGCTAGATTCCTCTATGTGTTTTATGGACACTTTGATCTTTTAGCTAGTAGTTGAGACCAATTTGTTTGTGGCAAGGCAAGGCATGAAAGTGAAAATGAATGAACAAAAAAGAAACAAGAAAGGAAAGTGGAATTTCTTGGGATTAGACAGGGCACTGTTGCCTTAGGAAGCAGGGTGACTTGTTCGAAATTCCTTGAAAGGAAATTCAAAAAAAAAAACAAAAAAAACTCTAGCATCAATGTCTTAAAGTCTTTATGGATATATGTAAAAAGCGAAGCTACCATGTACTTGGGTGTCTAGTGTATGCTCCACCATGTCATTCAGAGAACAGTAGTGGAGTTGAAATAGAGTTTACTGTTGTGAAAGAAAATCTATTGCCTTAATGCCTGAAAAAAAAGTATGGTAAAAAATACTTGAAGCCTACGTCTTTGGTTCCATCGATGCTATGAGTAGTGTACTTGAAGGTGAGTAGTGTTTAGAAGATATGAGGAGATCCCTTGATCTTGATGCATGCTTGTTGCTTGAATTAATGTGGGGCGATAAAATTTAAGTGTGGGGGAATCTTTGGCTCCTTGATCTTTAGTTGAACATTCTTAGAGCTTGTGTGCACTATCCTACTCATGCCATGATTAAAATTTGTAGCATTCTTTTGACTTATAGAATTTTGGGTGTACATTCACTACAAACACCAATGAGACAAAACTCGTCCACTAGGGGTAACCTAGGGGTTCAAAGGCTTGTTGCACATGCTAAGTGCAACCGTGATTCCTACGAAAGTGAGTTCGGATTTCTGCATTTTAGATTAGTTTTTTATTTTTGTTTACTTGAGGATAAGTAACTTTCAAGTGTGGGGGAATCTTCAAAGCGAGACTGGTGGCAAAGGGCTATACCCAGAAAGAGGGTATAGACTATGAGGAAACCTTTTCATCAATGGCGATGATGAAGTCCATCAAGATTTTATTGCCTATCGCAATATTCTTTGATTATGAGATCTGGCACATGGATATGCAAACTGCATTTCTGAATAGATTTCTTAAAAAAGAAATCTACATGCAACAGCCAGAGGGGTTCTCTTCCTTAGAGGAAGAAAGAAAAGTATGCAAATTGCAGAGGTCCATTTATGGACTGAAGTAGGGTTCCAGAAGCTGAAACATCAGGTTTGATCAATCAATCAAATCTTTTGGTTTTGATCAAAACATGGATGAACCATGTGTTACAAGAAGATCAATGGGAGTGCAGTATATTTTCTTGTTTTATACTTAGATGACATATTGCTGATAGGTAATGATGTGGGGTTTCTTTCATCAGTGAAACAGTGGTTATCCACAACGTTCTCGATGAAAGAGCTTGGTGAAGGTAGCTATATCCTTGGGATCAAACTCATGAGAGATCGCCAGAAAAGGATGCTAGGCTTGTCATAGGCTACCTATATAGACAAAGTCTTGGCCAGATTTAGCATGGAGAACTCCAAACGGGGAAGTATCCCTTTCCCACATGGAGTTAGTCTTTCCAGATCTCAATGTCCTCAGTCTCAGATGGACATTGAAGAGATGAAGAGGATTCCCTATGCCTTTGCAGTAGGGAGTCTTATGTACACTATGTTGTGTATAAGGCCAGACATTTGCTATGCAGTAGGTATCATAAGTCGTTACAAGTCTAACCCTGGACAAGAGCATTGGAGTGCTATCAAGAATATCCGTAAGTACCTGAGAAGGACTAAGGACTATTTCTTGGTTTTTAGATCTGATCAGTTGTCAGTTCTGGGTTACACAGACATAGATTTCCAAACTGATAAGGATGGCAGAAAATCCACATCTGGGATGGGGTATCTAATGGGTGGAGGTGTCATTGTATGGCGGAGTGCAAAACAGAAATCTACAGTCGATTCCACTATCGAAGTAGAATACCTTGCAGCTTGCAATGTAGTAAAAGAAGGTGTCTGGCTGAGGAAATTCCTATCAGATTTGAAGGTTGTCCCTGACCTTGTCAAGGGCCTTATTCCCTTGTTATGTGACAACAAAGGGACCATTGCACAAGCTAAGGAGTCTAGAGCTCATCAGAGGAACAAGCACGTGCAACGGAAGTATCATCTCATCAGAGAGATTATCCAGCAGGGTGACGTGAGTATCTCCAAAGTGGATACAATTAAAAATGTGTCAGATGCCATGACAAAGGGTTTGTCTCCTGGAGTGTTTGAAAAACACATGGAGGGCATGGGTTTAGAATGTATGAGAAATTGGCTTTGATGTATAAGTGGGAGATTGTTGGATTTATGTGTCCATCAAATCCGGTTCAATCCGATTCAATTCGGTTTTACTTTGTATTGAACCTTTATACATTTTGGATTAATATTAGCACACGCGATATAAACTTTTTGAGCATTATGTGTCTGTAAGTTTTAGTTAAAATGGTAGTCACGACTAGGGTTTGTGTTGGGCACCCTTATCATATGGTCGTCGCATTGGGTATGCCTAAACATATGATGTCAGGGTACGAATGCGAGTACTCACATGTTTGATGTGTATATTGGCGAAGAATCTACTATTTTGATTTTCTCATTTATTGCTGCCAGATGTAGGAAGGGATAGACACGTGTCAGCGACATCCTTTACTTGAGGGAACCCTGTCGCTACAAAGTGTAATCGCATTCTTTGGTTCATCAATGGCTGAGACTCAAGTGAGTCAAAGCCTGTGTTTTGGGAATGCACAAACACTTTGTGAGTGAAGGAGTTACTCAACATGGTCACCACTGCCCGATTGGGGACACCAAGATTAAGGTTGTCTGTGTATGGTCGGATCGGAATCTGGATCCAGTGTCGTTTTGGAAATGGTTTCTATAAAACCTATTTTAAATAAAATAATAGATTATATGTAGTTATTTGAATACAGTGTTTTATTGAGTTTTGTGGGACCCGATAAAATACACAGACACTCTTGTATGGACATATGCTATGGAATAGGGTGTACATGCTATAGATTTCATAATGATGGTGTTGATTATTGGGGGGTTATACATGATAATTTATTATCATGTAGGGAGTTATTTAGAATTTGCTAAAATAATTGGTTCTTTATTTAATTAATGGATATGGTGCTAATTATAATTATCTATAAATTAAATAAAGTAATCAATTATATCATTCCCTATTAGATTCTGCTTCTTCACCAATTAGAAGCACTTTGAGTTTAAACAGAACAGCTAAAAAAAGAGAGTAAGAGAGAGTCTGACTCTCACTGGGATTTTATTTTCCCATCTACGGTTTTAAAAAACCCTAGCATTATATAAACAACCAAAAAACATAGAGGGGGGTAGGAGCTCCACGTTTTTGGCTGCCCCCCCCCCTCTTGGATGGTTTTTGGCTTCCTCTCTCTCTTGTGATCTCTTCTTCTCCTTCTTCTTGCTCTCTACTTTGTTTGAGGCTTAGGGTTTTGGAAACCCAGATCTGTGCTTGAAGCACTGAAGAGCATCTAGGATTGGCTTGAAGAACCTTGGCTGTACCATTGGAGGTTCAGATCTGTTTGCTTGGAGTGCTTATTGGAGGAAGAACCATTGTCTATTGGAGGAGCAACACTTGAGGCTCATAAGGTTTGCAATTCTATGTTAATTCTTGTTGATTTTTTATATTGATTATTCATGGGATATGAAAGTAACCCGAATCGATTATTTTTCGCTACGCATTTGGGTATGGGATGGATCCCTCTATCCATGAGATGGAATAGGGATGATAATTATGTATGACATGGATCCCAATAATTCTATAGAACGTCAAAGAGATGAACTGGGCATTGGTTTGTCATACCAAACCCTAACAGGATTCTAGTAGGGCACCATGGGCGACCATGAAAAACCCTAAAATTGAAAATAGGATGCCCAAGCCAGCTTAGGGTGCCCTAGGGCAACCCTAAGGTTCCCTAGGGACAACCCTAGAGTTCCCTAAAACAAGGAACTCGAACTTATATTATTATTGATTTTCCAAGGTGGACCACCATGAAACCATGGACCGTAGGATCAACCTACATGTACAACCGACAATGATGTATGGAGTTGAATATTGGACAATTAAGAAGTGTCACATTGAGAACTTGTGTCTAACAGATGAGGATGTTAAGATGGATGTGTGGAAAACAAGGAAAGATAAAACATACGGAATGATCATATTAGAGCTGACTTGGGGAGTTGCCCTAATCAATAACAAGCTCTGAGAGAGTCGTTTGAGATGGTACGGTCATGTTCAATGGAGGCATAGGGACAGTCCAATAAGGAGGAGTGATATGATTCTGAATAAAGGAGATAAAAGACCTAGGGGTAGATCTAAAGTGACCATGGGAGAAGTTGTGAGGAAGGACATGTATTGTTTGAGTCTTGTATCAAGTATGACCTCATATAGAGCCTGTTCGAGGGCTAGGATCCATGTTGTGGACCCCATTTAGCTGAGATTCTCCTACCTTGTTGGGTTATGCCTCCTTCCTCTTACTTTCAACTACTTTCATCTTTCATTTTGCTTTATTTTCCATATTTCATCTACCATTTTTGAATTTTCATTTCTCATATCATTCCCCATCCCTCTTTTCTCATTAATTCATCCCACTTTTTCTTGTTTAGAACTTAGTTTTCTCTATTGTGTTTTGTTGGATCCATGTAGTCGACCCCATTAAGTTAGGATTTTATTGAATTTGTTATAATTAATATACTAAAATATCTTGATACTCAATTTTCGTTCATATGCTAGAACCAGATCCAAACTAAAACGGGCTCGATTCCTACATCCCAGTTCTAGATAGTAACTAAATTCTATTCAGACCAGTTTGGTTCCAATTATTCGGTCTAGATTTGGATTTGATTTTTGACTCCAATTTAATTTGATACCTTTACCTAGAGATGGCAAACCTGTCCGATTTTTAGTTTGGTTCGCCCAAATCGGCAAAACTAGTCTAGTTCAATAGTTGGGTTAACCCAATTCAACTTGATGAGGTCACAACTAGTAAGTTCTACTTTTCTAGGGTTGACTGATGTTGTTGCCGGAATCTTGCTCGATGACGTGGGGATTTGAAGGGCACTGAAGAGACCAGGAGTGGACTCCGAGGGGGGACTCTCTGATGCCAAAGTCAGTCTAGCAGAACAATAAGTAGAGGAGGTACGAAAGAGTTAGAGTTAATAATGGTGAGATACCTTACCTGGGCTCCTTCGCCTACTATTTATAGTGGGGGAGTCCTCCAAGACTGTTGTACTTTGGTAGTTTACTATCACTAGGAGTCTTCTGAGGTTGTGCCAGAGTGGGATTGTTCTTCCCCCTTTATGAGCAGTCTCCAACAGATAGTGGTTATCCGTTGGTTGCGTAGCTTGGTTGGATAGGGGTCAGGTCCCGCTATCTTGTACGGTAAGATGGTGACATCATCATTATCATCTACTCCATTATCGATAGTGTCAATATCCATGTGTCTTCGCGTCATTGGTTGGGGTCCGTTTGCCCCTATCAGATGCCCCCTACTCCCTTGGACACAGAAGGCAGGTGAGGGAGTATGGGTTTGGCGGACACCTGCCTTTTTTCTTTCTTTTTCTCCCTCTCCCTATTTTTTGTGTTTGGTTGGCCCTGGCCGGGTAGACCTGCTCGGCTGGACCTGGTCTGCCTCCCCTTACCCCCTTTTTTTTATTTTTCTCTTGGCTTAGCCAGGTAGACCTTCTCTATTGGGTCTGGTCGGCCTCCCCCTTTTTTTGGCCGGGCTGATCTGGCCGGGTTGGGCGACTGGCTGGCCTGCATGCGTACATGGGCTAGTTGGCCTACGTATGTGTGCTGGGATGGCTGGCCTACGTGCGTGTGTGGGCTGGCCTGCATACCTACGCGGGCTGGCTAGCCTACATGCGTGCATGGGTTGGATGGCCTGAGTGCATGCGCAGGCTGGCTAGCCTACATGTGTGCATGGGTTGGATGGCCTGAGTGCATGCGCAGGCTAGCTGGCATGTGTGTGGGGGCTGGCTAGCATGCTGCTGAGCTGG
This sequence comes from Telopea speciosissima, assembly GCF_018873765.1. Lineage (NCBI taxonomy): Eukaryota > Viridiplantae > Streptophyta > Magnoliopsida > Proteales > Proteaceae > Telopea > Telopea speciosissima. Next base: position 13,981,155 of record NC_057926.1, read on the forward strand.
CCTGGTGAATGTCGGGCTGGCTTGCTCTACTGGCCCTGCCCGGTTGCTTCTAGTTGTCCCTTGGGCTTACCCGTTACAGCTGCTCTGCACGACTTTCTCTGTCTAAAATTAAACTTTGCTTTGAACATGGCCGGGCAGACCTGCTCGGTCCACCCTGCTCTGCTTGGTTGACAAATGTCGGGCTGGCTTGCTCAGCTGGCTCAGCCTGCTTGGCCTTGGCCTCTGTCGTGGTTGGTCAGTCAGGCATTTGGGGAGCTTTACCTTGTCATTAAGCTTAACCTCATCGTTTAAGCTGAATCCTTCATTTGCTCTATTGATGGAGATGACACATCATCCCTCACTTATCTAGTCAGATCACCTTTATTGGGAAGTATGCCTGAGGTGACCTCTAGCTTCCCTTACAAGCTTCCTCCCACTCACTCCTTATTTATAGAGGTGGGAATTCACTTTCATTTATCGCTTTGGAGAAGTTTAGTGCTCTGCTCCCCTCTGCTCATCTCATTTCTTTTCTTCTCATCCCATTTCTCTTATGCTCATCTCATTTCTTTTCTGCTCATCCCATTTCTTTTCTGCTCATCCCATATCTTTTCTGGTCGGCTAAGCTCTGCTTGACTTACGTCTGCTATGCCTCGTTTGGCCCGATAACAAGTAAGTCACTTTTCTCTTCTTTTATTATAGCTTCTAGTAGCTCGTTCCCTCTGACTTCTTATGACCCCAAGTAGGGTTTGATCGCCAGTTCTGACTCTGATGACTCGCAATTGGATTCATCCGATTACTCGGGTTCATTGTATACGTCATCCCCTGCTCCTCCCGTCACTGAGAAGTATGAGGGGGAAAACTATAATGAGTCATGTGCTATGGCAGTGGCTTTTGTGGACCCTCTACTTGATGTTGTAGCTAAAGACATCCCCCCTTGCCTTGACGATACGGATCTAGCTGGGCTTAGGGACCGGTATGGCATTCTGGACTCTTTTATCATCAGGACAGCAAGGAAAGGGGAGAGGGCCAGCTTTAGGAACCGTCATGAGTTATGCCTCTATAGGGACCATTTGGAAGCTGGTCTTTGTTTACCCTTCCATGGCTTCTGCCCCATGTTTATTCATTTCTATAAGTTAGCTCCCATGCAATTTTCTCCCAATGTATGGCGCCTCATGCTTGCTTTCCTTATATTCTTTACTCGGCACAAGAGGGGGGTGAGCATGAACCTGTTTATCCATTGCTTTGCCTTGTATAGCCTCCCCCAGGGCGAGGGTTGGTATTATTTCTGTCAGCAGGAGAGAATAAAAATCCTCGACAAGCTTAAGTCATCCATCCATGGATGGAAAAGAAGGTTCTTCTTTGTGAGATTCGAGAATGGGTTTCCTTTCAGCACCCTGTGGGGTGCCACGGCCTATGCCGAGGTAAACGAGAGGAGGTATGTTGATCCTGAGGACGAACTTCCGCTAGCCTTGGGAAAGGCTAGCATCGCACGGTACGTTCTTTCAACTCAGATTGAGGATGAGTCCGTTTTTGTCCGATATATGGATTGTGTAGCGGTGAGCTCCTAGGTTACATACTTTGCATGTCATGTCCTTATGATGATATCTGGACTCATTTTTGTTTTTTTAACTTTTATAGTGGTGCTTGATAACAAGAAGTATCTAGCCGCCTTGAAGGGTAAGAAAGGAGGGAAGTGGGCTCGTATTATTGAGCCGACAACCGCGGAGGACCCCCTTCCTTCAGCTCATTTGACTCCTCGAGAGGCTGTCCTTTCCCTCTTTGCTCCTGGTTCTACCTCGGGGGGTGGCTTATCACAGCCGGGTGGTTCATCGCTGCCTCCACAGGCGGAGGTTCCACATGGTATGCATAGTGAGGTTCTTTTCAGCCCTGGCTGGGTGGTGAAGGATGACGACACCGCCATGGGTGACCCTAGGGTTGCCAAAGAGATCATTTTGGGGAGCCGTCTCCCCAGAGATATTGAGGCCTTGAAGATCAATACTAATGGGACAGCTACCGTGAAGGCGTACTCGACGATGGCTGCAGTGCGTTATCTCCCTTCTTTTGCTCTTTTTTTTTCTTTTTTTGATCCCCATTTTTCCTTTTTGTTGTTTTGTCGTAGGCCATGCTTTATACTGCGGATATCACTACTCAGCTTGAGGAGATGACCATCCTTTATGACCGTGTGGCTGAGGAGAAGCTTGCCCTTACTCAAGAGCGGGATGACCAATTAAGGAAGATTAGGTCCCTTGAGAAAGATTTGAGAAGGAGGCTTAAGGACTTCGAGCGGCAGCTCAAGGAGCTATCCACGAAGGTGGGCGAGGATCAGGAGGCTGTGGTGCATGAGGCTCGAGCTACTACCATTTCAGAGTATAAGGGGTCTGAGGATTTTATCTACGCGATCGCGGACGAAGGGGCGGACGCCTTCTTGCAGGGAGGTATGCTGGTGCGGGATTGGACTTCGCATCCCATCCGGACATCGACTATAGTTGGTGCCCCCTTTTTGGCATGGTGGATCTTGAGCCGGGAGAAGACCAGCAAGCTGAAGGTCACGCTATAACTGACAACCCTTAGGATCGTGAGCTCCCTCTTACTCCTGGGCGTGGGATGTGACTCGCCTTGTTGTAGCCTCGTTTTCTTATTTTTGTAGAGCCTGGTGCCCAAAGCTTTTCTTAGGTTATTTTTACTTTTGTAAGGCTTGATTGGCTTCATCTTTGTAGGACCACGTGCCCAATAGTGCTAACTTTCAATGATAACTTGCCTTATTTTCCATTGTGGATTTTTGTCTGTGAGCTATGGTATGCCTATTTCATTTGCAGCCGGGGTGACTTGTTCGGCCTACTCTGCCCGTTCGAGGGCATGGCCAAGGTAGTCTGGTTGGCTTATTCTGCCCGTTCGAGGACATAGCTAAGGTAGCCTGTTTGGCTCATTCTGTCCGTTCGAGGGCATGGCCGAGGTAGCCTGTTCGGCTTGTTTTGCCCGTTCGAGGGCATGACCGAGGTAGCCTGTTTAGCTTGTTCTGCCTGTTCGAGGGTATGGCCGAGGTAGCTTGTTCGGCTTATTCTGCCCATCCGAGGGCGTGGCCGAGGTAGCCTGTTTAGCTCATTCTGCCCATTTGAGGGCATGGTTGAGGTAGCCTGTTCGTCTCATTCTGCCCGTTCGAGGGCATGGCCAAGGTAGCCTATTCGGCTCACTCCGTTAGTTGATTAGCACACATCTTTGTTGAGAAATTGACTTTACTTCTGACGAAACCAAGACAGGCATACAAGTGCAGCCCACAAACTAAGTACTTGAAAGAAAAAATGAAACATACAAAATGAAATGAAAAAGATAAGAAAATGAAGGATGGATGCCGCTACTGGTAGTATTTTATGAGATTCTCCGAGTTCGAGGAGTGTGGTATATCCTTGCCCCCTAGAGTTTCTAAGTGGTAAGTGTCGGGCTTGACAACTCTAGTAATTATAGGGCCCTTCCCAGCTGGGTGCAAGTTTTCCTTGATGCCTTGGGTCAGAGACCTCCGTCTTTCTGAGTATGAGGTCGCCAGGCAGAAAGACCCTCTCTTTGACTCGGGATTTGTAGTATTTGGCAACCCTCTGTTGGTAAGCTATCATCTTGAGCCAAGAGCTTTCACACGCTTCTTCAATTACATCTGGGCTTGCTCTCAGGTCTTCGCTGTTTGTTTCCTCAATGTAGTGTGCCACCCGGGGCGAGGGAAGCCCCACTTCCATGGGAATCACTACTTCTATGCCATATCTAAGCCTGAATGGCGTTTCTCCTATGGCAGCGCGGCTGGTCGTCCTGTAAGCCCATAGGATGCTGAGTAACTCTTCTGCCCAATGCCTCTTGGCATCATCCAACTTCTTCTTGATCCCGTCAAGGATCGTCCTGTTTGTCACTTTGGCTTGACCATTCGATTGCGGGTGTCCGACTGATGTATTTCGGTGCTTAATTCCATAGGTTTTGCAGAAGTTGTTGAATTGCTTATCATTGTCGATCACCAATGCTTGGGGTATGCCGAACCTGTATATTACCGACTCCCAAAAAAATTTCTCCATGTTCTCCCTGGTGATGATAGCTAGCGGTTCAGCCTCTTTCCATTTTGTGAAATAGTCGATCGTGACCACTACGAACTTTCGCTATCGAGATGCTATAGGGAATGGGCTGAGGATGTTTATTCCCCAGATAGCAAAGGGCAGTGGGCTGGCGATTGACCTCAGTTGGGTTGCGGGCTAGTGTGACACTGGTGCATATATTTGGCACTTCTCGCACTTCCTGACGAACTCCATTGCATGTTGCAGTAGGTGTGGCCAGTGGTAACCATGTCTTATGATTTTCTGCACTAAGGCTCTGCCCCCCAGATGTTGTCCGCAGGTCCCTTCGTGTACCTCTTGCAAGGCGTATTCAGCTTCGGATGATGGCCTTAAGCATGTGAGGTAGGGCATTGTGTGGCCCTTCTTGTACAAGGTTCCGTCTTGCAATGTGTAATGGGCTACTCGGACCCGTATCATCTTCGCTTCTTCCCTATCTTCTAGTAAGGTGCCCCCTGTAGATAGCTAATGATTGGATCCATCCAACATGGTTCTTCCGCGATTGGAAGGACTTTAGGGGCTTCGTCAATGCACGACTGTGGCAGGACCTCGACATAAACCATCTGCCCCAGTTGCACAAAGTCGGATGTTGCCAGTTGGGATAAGGCATCGACGCTTGTGTTCTCTCCTCTGCAAATTTGGCGGATTTGGAATTCTTCAAAATCAACGACTTTTTCTTTGACCATCCTTAAGTAGCTCTCCATTCGGGGTTCTTTGGTTTCATACTCCCCGCTGACCTATCTCACCATCAGTTGTGAGTCGCTAAACACCATTAACTTCTTAACCACTAGTGACCTGGCCAATCTCATCCCCGCATGCAATGCCTCATATTCTACTTTGTTGTTAGTTGCCGGAAAGGGGAACCGCAAGGCATACTCTACTTTAAACCCTTTTGGACTAGTTAGTATTAGCCCTGCTCCGCTGCCAGAAGAATTAGAGGCCCCATGGACAAAGAGGGTCCAAACTAGTTTTTTCTCCACCTCCTCTTTGTCCTTGTCCGACAAAGTACTTTCGACCACGAAGTCTGCCAATGCTTGGGCTTTGATGGCGGTCCTTGGCCTGTAGTGGATGTCGAATTCGCTAGCTCGACACTCCAGTTCACCAACCTTTCAAAGAATTCTGGTTTCTATAGGATTTTCTTGAGTGGCTGATCAGTTTGAACCAAGATGTTGTGCTCTTGGAAATATGGGTGGAGTTTTCGAGCGGCTACAATAAGTGCGTACGCAACCTTCTCCATCATTTGGTATCTTGTTTCTGCATCCAGCAGTACTCGGCTGACATAGTACATCAGCCTCTGGGCTTTCTTCTCTTCTCAGATGAGGACTGCACTCACCACTACTAGGGAAACTACCAGGTACAGTTGTAGCTCTTCTCTTGCTTCTGGCTTTGCTAGCATTGGCGGTGATGACAGGTATCTATTAAGCTGTTGGAAGGCCTCTTCGCATTCATCTGTCCACTTGAACCACTTGGCATGCTTCAAGGTTTTGAAGAAGGGGAGGCACTTGTCAGCCGACTTGGACATGAATCGGCCCAGTGCGGCTATGCACCCTGTTAACTCTTGCATTTCCTTGATTGTTCGGGGGGAGGTCATTCCCAGGATCACCTCGATTTTGGCAGGGTTTGCTTCAATCCCCCGCTTTGACACCATGAACCCTAAGAACTTGCCCGAGGTCAACCCAAAGGCACATTTTGTAGGGTTTAGTTTCATGCAGTACTTCCATAGGACCTGAAAGGCTTCCTCGAGGTTAAGTACGTGCTTCCCTCGTTCCATGCTCTTTACTAGCATGTCATCTATGTACACCTCCATGTTTCATCCAATTTGATCCTTAAAGATCTTGTTCACCAGCCATTGATACGCCACACCCGCATTTTTTAATCTGAACGGAATCACCCTGTAGCAGTACTGGTTGTTACCGGTACGGAACGCTATTTTTGGGATATCTGCCTCATACATCTTGATTTGATTGAATCCCAAGTAGCCATCCATAAATGTTAGCAGTTCATAGCCCGCGGTGGCATCTATCAGCTGGTCTATTCTTGGCAACAGGTAGGTGTCTTTTGGGCAAGCTTTATTGAGATCGATGTAGTCAATACAAATCCTCCACTTCCCGTTTGCCTTGGGTACCATGACCACGTTGGCCAAACACTCTGGATAAGTGATTTCCTTGATAAACCCGGCCTCCAGTAGCTTTTCGATCTCTTCCTTGATTTTGAGTTGCCGCTCAGGGGCAAAGTTCCTTCCCTTCTGCCGCACTGGCTTTCTAACCGGATCAATGCTCAGTCTATGCTCGATCACACTCCAGGGATCTCGGGCATGTCTGTTGTGGACCAAGCATAGATGTCTGAGTTTGCTCGAATGAAATTTATCATCTCTTCTCGTTGGGTGCCTCAAAGGTGTGATCCGATCTTGACCTGTCTGGAGTCGTCTCCTCTTATAATATCAACACGATCAAGGTCCTCCACTGTCTGGCTCTGCGTGCTCTCGTCCCTGAGGTCTTCGTTGGGGAGTACTTCTCCAGCTTTCCCTTTTCCTCGTAGTTCAGTTGCATAACAATTTTTAGACACCTGCTGGTCTCCCTTGCATTCATCGACACCTTGGCTAGTGAGGAACTTCATCTTTAGGTGGGGCGTTGACACCACTACTTTCAGTGCATTGAGCCCTACTCGTCCCAAAATAGTATTGTAAACGGAGGGCACGTCGAGCACTAGGAAAGTGACCATCACTATGGTTTGGTGGTCTCCAGTTCCCGCTATGAGCGACAGCTCAATTGATCCCTCGACGTTCAAGGTCGCCCCCATGAAGCCCTGTAAGGGGTAATCCACCTTCTTCAGCCTATCCCTACTCAGCTTTATTCGGTCATCGGCCTCTGTGAATAGAATGTCAGCCGAACTCCCATTGTCAATAAGAATCCTCTTCACATCAAAGTATGCTACCCGCATTGTCACCACCAGGGCATCATCGTCCGGGGACTGGATTCTGACTAGGTCATCGTCAAATAATGAGATGACTAGGCTAGTTTTTGCCTTCTTGCTCGGTACTTCGATCATGTTGACCCTTCGAGCGTAGGCCTTTACCTTCCTAGTCGACTTTGAACTTTCTTCTGCCCCGGGGCCTCCTTATACGGTAGATATAACCCCTGCAGGGGCGTTTTGATTCCCCTAGTCATTGCCTAGGGCGCTCAGCCGATTTGGAGCACCTTCGTTCTTCTCCGCGCCACCTATCCTAGTCTCTCTTTGCTCCGCGGCCGTGCTGTTCGTTATCGCGGTCCCTTCTAAGGTCGTCAGGGCATTCATGGTTTCGACGATCATGAATGTAATGCCCCAGGTAGCCTCTCGGGATTAGGCTCTCAATCTCCCCTTTGAGGTACTTGTAGTCATCAATGTTGTGCCCGGTTCCGTTATGGAAGTGACAGAACTTATCACCGTTCTTCTTATTTGGGTTGTTACCTATCTTCGCCGGCCACTTGATGAACTTCTCATTCTGGATCTGCATCAGGATTTTTGAACGGTGTTGATTGAATGGAGTATACCGTTCAAAGTACTTTGGAGGGGTTCTACTTTGGCGTCGCGTCCTCTTCCTGTCGTCTTCGCTGGATCGCTTTTCATCTTGCTCGGTTCTCTTTTTCTCGGTTCTACTATCCTGGGCATCCATCTTTGTGTTTAGGGTTTCCACCACCATCATGTACTTCTCGCATCTAGCCTGGAGTTCCATCAGATTGTTGGGATTACTCCTACAGAGTTCCCAGTTGAGGTTCTTGTCGCGGATCCTAGCTAGTAGAGCTGTGTATTCTACCTTAGGATCAAGTTCCTGGACTTCTAGCTTGACCTAGTTGAACCGAGTTAAGTAGGACCTCAGATTTTTGCCACTTTTCTGCTTCACCGTGGTGAGGCTCACCGGTGTTTTCTTGTAGCTCTGGCTGCTCGTGAAGGCAGAGGTGAAGGCCATGTTGAGCTGCCGAAACTCATGAATAGAGTTTGGTTCTAGGTGGGTAAACCAAGTTCTAGCGGCTTTCCTCGACGTTGGGGGGAAGGCGCGGCACATGATTGCATCGGAGGCCCCACAAAAAGCCATAATTGAGTTGAAACCTTCCAGATGCTGAACAGGGTCGGTGCTGCCATCATAATGTTCGAATGCTGACATCTTGAACTCCTTGGGGAAAGAGACAACCATGGTTTTATCCGAGAGTGCTGTCATCCCAGAGAAGACAGGTTTCTTAGGCAATGGCTGCTTCTCGGCCATCTTTTAGATCTGCTCTCAGAGGTCCTTTAATTGCTTGTTCAGATTGTTCTCTGCGAGGGCCTTTCCGCAGTCCTTTTAGGGCTGATGCTTCAATTGGGCCTCGTTTCGATCGACAACTTTCTTCTTTTATTTGCCAACTTGCTTGTCGTAGTTGCCTTGATCCGCGCAGGTAGAGCCCAAGCTGTTATCTTTGTCACCCCTGCCTAGGCTGTGAGTCCGTAATGGTATGATAGTATTCCCATGAGTGGCAAGGGCCTCTGAATTTTGTTCAAGGGCTTGAGCTAGCCTCTCGAGATGCTGTTGAAGGGCCAGGAATTGTCCTTGGGTCACTGGTGCCTGTGGATCTATCGGGGGTACTTGCCTGTTTGTCTGTCCCCGCTATTGGCTAGTCCTTCGGGCTCCGCCTCTAGGGGCTCTTCTGCCGCGATTGGAGGTCGTCAATGCCTGGCGTTGGTCTTCTTGTTCGATGTTAGCTTGACTCGGGTTACTATTGTTCCCAGCTTCATTGTTTGATGTTGATCGATGAGTATTCCTGGTGTTCACCATTGCAGACTTTGCTCTATGTGTTCCCACAGACGGTGCCAATCTATTGCTGCCGGAATCCTGCTCGTTGACATGGAGATCTGCAAAAGGTAGAAGGGCACTGAAGAGACCCGGAGCGGACTCCGAGGGGGGAACTCTTCGATGCCAAAGTTAGTCCGGCAGAACAGTAAGTAGAGGAAGTACGAAAGAGTCAGAGTTAATAATGTTGAGATGCCTTACCTGGGCTCCTTCGCCTACTATTTATGGTGGGGGAGTCCTCCAAGATGGTTGTACTTTCGTAGTTCACTGTCACTGGGAGTCTTCCGAGGTTATGTCGGGGTGGGATTGTTCTTCCCCCTTTATGAGCAGTCTCCAACAGATAGTGGTTATCTGTTGATTGCGTAGCTTGGCTGGATAGGAGTCAAGGTCCCCCTATCTTGTACGGCAAGATGGTGACGTCATCGTCGTCATCTACTCCATTGCCGATAGTGTCGGTGTCCACATGTCCTCGTGTCATTAGTTGGGGTCCGTTTGCCCATATCAACTGACAAGGATTTAAACAGATATGCCCGGAGCTCAGCTCTTAATCTCGAATCAGGTAATCTTGGCCCAAATAGATCATAAAAATAAAATTTTCATCGATGTGGAGTGTAAAAAAGAAAGACCTAGGTATCTATTATTTATTAGGATGAAAGTTCTTTGTGGGGGATCGTACGCCCTGCATCCAGACATAGGAGGGGCAAAATGATCACCTCGCCCCCATGAAAGATGGTAAGAACTGCCCTATTGATGCCACCGTGCATGCTCCCCATTAGCCCCCACGTACACGCTTGTGCCACATTTCCCCACAGAGAACTCTTGCCCTATTTTTTTAATGCATGTAGGCACAATTGTATGACATTACATAAATTCATTCAGTTTATGAGGACAGTAATCCGAAGAAGGAAGAAAAAAGGATATACTAATGCATGGTAATCTTATCAAAAGTTGGCATCATAAGAAAATAATATACAGCGGTCATTTCGCGTAGCCCTATGTCTAGACGTAGGTACCGTACACCGATTAGAAAGCATTGTTTTCCCTTATTTTTAATAATATAATCCATTGGCCAAGTCAAACGAATCCAAGAGACAAAATGGATTGAATTGTTTAGGTCACTGGTCAATGGTCAATGGTCAAAAGATATCCAAACCGGTCCAACTATCTGATCCAATTGTCCACAAAACCATGGTCGATAATTGCAAAGTGCTATCACTTGTAAAGCTCACCGACAGTACTCTTGAGATGGGAAAAATATAATATTAGATATTATATAATTTTGATAAACATGAAAATGTGGAATAAACCATACCTCCTCGTGGCTCTTACACAGTGGATCTATTCTTTATTTAGAGGAACTATCAAAGAGACATTACCAAAAAACCAAGAACTACCAAAGAGATCCCAATGGAGTAACCAATTGGAAACTTCGTGGAAGTTTAAAATAGAATTGTGGGACCTTGTTTAATTGCATAATCCAAATCAATTTTTATTTACTATTTTAAATAAAAGGACATTCTAGCTAGCCTAAGGAATAGCCCATAGCCCTCTTTCTATAAAAAAGAAAAAGTATGTTTAAATTATTTGGTGAAAAGTGACCTTGTCGATATTTTTGAATTAGAAAGGGGTTTATGCGAAAGAATATTCATTTTATTATTTGATAAGACTTCTTTTTTGTTTCCATTATGCTTTCGTTTTTTTTTTTTTTCACTTTACAAAACAACTTAAGATATTTTAAATAAAGTTCATACTATATTAGTTAAGGAGCTAACCTAAAATATGTAAAGGATGAAGGAGTGGGGTATATTGATTATGTTTGTTGTTCAATTTGTTGTTCTTAAGCTAAAGTTCTTTAAAACGTTAAAGATCCCTCCCTCAAGAGAAAAAAAAAAAAATCCTCTATAGTGTCCTAATCTTATAATACACTGTAGTGCGGGACTGAAAGCTCGACATGTGGAAGATGTGACATCCAACAGTGTCAAGTTCAAGAAGAAAGAAAAAAAAAACTGCCTTGCATTGACCATGACACCATTGGATGAAGCTTCTTCCATGTGTCGAGCTCTCAACCCCACACTGTAGTGCACCGCAAAATACCTGCGCTGTAGATGATTTTAATTCGCTCCCCTCCCCTTCCCTCCCCCCCCCCCAAGGGGAAAAAAGAACCTAAGAACAGAGGTCCTTTCATGAGGTTCAATTTATGAAACCAAAAAATGTGACCTAATTCAAATCACTATACACTCAAACGTATCATCCTGTCAGGTCATAAGCTGTTGAATCATACATGTGATTACAAGAGTGTTTAGTTAGGAGTGATAGAGTCCATTCAAGCAAGAAAAAAAGGGGTTTGATTTAATAGTTAGGAGGGCTTTCACTAAGGGTGTTAAACGGTCCAGTTTCAATAAAATGGTTTGGTTCAATTCAACATGATTAGGGGTAGAAATCGAAACAAAGCGTTTAACTAAAGGGTATGTTTGGTTGCGTAAATCTGTTGGAGCTTATATTAATTCTGGATGGTTTTCCATAAAGTTATCATCTGTGGATTCGTTATTTTGGAAAATAAATTGTTTGGTTATCATGATTCTATGACATGAATCTTCTTGAAAAACTATTTGGTCACCCTGAGTCTGTCAATTGGATTCATCTTAAATCTATCTGAAAAACTGTTTGGTAACCCTGAGTTCGTCAGTTGATAAAATATTAGTTTCTTTAATTAAATATTAGTTTTTTAATTAAATATTATTTTTTATATTAAATAATTCATTTTTAATTAAATACTAGTTTTTTAATTAAATATTAGTTTTTTAAATTAAATATTAGTTTTTAATTAAATATTAATTTTTAAATTAATATTAGTTTTTATTTAATTAAATATTATTTTTTTATTTAATTGATTATTAGTGTTTTATCAAAAAATATAAGCATAATATTTAACTAAAAATGGTATTTTATTTAATAAAATATAAGAATTTATTTTGTTAACCATTAGTGTTTTATTTTAATTATATATTAGTGTTTTATTTTTAATAAAATATTAGTTATTAAAAAGTTTGCTTCTAGGTCGAATCATGATATTTAAATGTACTATGGAATCAGGTGGTTCTCTTAATTTTGTGTAATTACACCATCAAACAGTTTTAATAATTGAAAATCACAATTCCACGAAATTACCATCTATGGATTTATGCAACTAAACACTTCCTAACCATTTACTAAACGGTTTCGATTTAAATGGTCCAAACGTTTTATTAAGTTTTTGTAATTTTTTATTCATACAACTTTTTTCCTTTAATTTTTTGTTGAAATGAATAAACTTAACGTTGAATTGAATTGCTTAATGTTATATGTTTTCTCTTAATAAGTGTAAAGTTATAGTTGTTTACATGTTTTTAATAATTTTAAGGTTATAATTGTTTATTGTATATTCTAACTATGAATGACAACTTATTATGTATATAATAATCGGTTTTACACAATTACTTAAATAGTTTAACATCGGTTTAAACGATTCACCGTTTAATTGTACAGTCAATTTTAAGTCAAAATCGAACCATTTATTAAACGAGTTTGATTTAAATGGTTCGATTCGATTTCAGTAAATGGTTTCGATTTGGTTTTGACACCCTTAGCTTCTATGACCAAATCCATTAATTAAGTTGAGGAAATTTCCACAAAATCTCTTTATTTAAACTCACTTCAGCCAAAACCACGAAAAAAAAAATCAACCATTAGATAAGATCCTAGCCTATTTCATCATGAGTACAACGATTATTAATTTAGGAGAAAAGTTCTTTGTGGGGAACACAAAGGCTACGTCTAGACACAGTGGGGGCGAAATGACCACCCTGCCCCAGAAAAGACAGACATCCCACCCCCGAGATGCCACTGTGCGCTCTCATAGGCTGCTATGTGTGCGTGGCCCCTGTGCTCCCCTTCTCCATTTATTTATTAGTCATATCATTGTTGTTACCAGATAGGAAGTCAATCTCTAACTCATGCAATTAATATGTTCAATTTTTTTTATGAAAAAAAGAAAGTTTATAAACAAACAGAACCAAACACTGAATTGTCAAATACAAAAGATAATTTGATCGTCTAGGCTTGTTTAGCCAGATTAGTAGCAAACGCCAAAAATAAGGGGATCAACTATAATAGTAAAAACCGCATCGTGACACAAAGTGTTGATCTTCAAAAGGTGGCCCAGCAAAAGCCACGGTCAAGGAGAATGAGTTGGAGATGGAAGAAGATCGGGGATCATCTGGTTCAAAAACATAATCTTTTAGCTACAACTAATTTTTGGGTAATTTACACATACCACCCCTGAGGTATCACGAAAGTATAATCATACCCTCCAGTTTTGAAAAATTCTGCGTACCCCCCCTGAGGTTCACAAACGTTAACACATACATCCATTTCGTCAGTTTATGACTAACAACGTTAAAAATATGACGTGAACTGACAAAATTGCCCTTGCAACAAAAAAAAAAAAAAAAGAAAAAAGAAAAACCTGCAACTCATCTTCCCCAAATCGATTGGAAAAGATGAGTTGCAGGTATCCTTGTAGGGAACACCATGGAACCGATCCTGAGTTCTTATCTGATTTCGGAGAAGAAGATTCATATTTATTTACAAGGCTCATTCTCAACCTTAACTGCAGCAGACGAGATGGCATGACGAGATGTCGGTTCCATGGTGTTCCCTACAAGGATACCTGCAACTCGTCTTCCCCAATCAATTTGGAGAAGATGAGTTGTAGGTTTTCTTTTTTTTTTTGTAAGGGCAGTTTTGTCAGTTCATGTCATATTTTTAACATTGCTAGTCATAAACTGACGAAATGGGTATATGTGTTAATGTTTGTGAACCTCAAGGAGGTATGTAGAATTCTCCAAAAATGGGAGGTATGATTATACTTTTGTGATACCTCGGGGGTGGTATGTGTAAATTACCCCTAATTTTTTTTTGATAGTACAACTAAAGCTGAATGTGCTCTAGGTCTTCTAAGCTGCTTACAACTAAACATGGTGTTTAATATCTCCTTGTAATGAGCAAAAAACTGTGATTTCTTTGAAGTTCAGTCAATACTATTTTACTCACTCTTAGTATTTAAAATATGGGAAAAAGATTCATGTTTGGTTGCGTAGAGCTTGCATCCAAACACATGAGCATACAAAAGTACACTCTTATCTTCTGTAAAATAAAAATCCTATCTATGTCGACACTCCTGTGTGCACTCTCATTGACCCCTGCACTGGTGCAGGCCACACAGCTTGACAGCGATCTCTTGCCCATAATTTAAAACAGAAGTGGTCATGGTACTATAGAATTCACAACTACCAAATTCAAATTCCATTTAACCAACTTATGATATAAATGTCCTTGTGATCCCAATCCAATTGATGAAATGGTCGGTAAATCTACTAAAAAGTTCTTACTAAATCACAACCTACAATAAATGCCTCCCTCCCCTCCCCTCATTCTTAAGACACCTCCCTCTCCAAAAAAAAAAAAAACACTATAAGTCATAAGATGGTAATAGGTAACCTATGCATTTATAATTGGATAAATTTGTATTAAAGTTTCCATTGGAATAGAGGTTAACTATTCATAAATGATAGTTTAAAACATTAGAGGCGGTGGGTGGGTCTGAAAAGGTGCGGTAGCAAAATGATGGTCCAATAAAAATGTTCTCGGGTAAATTTTCCTAGGTCAATGGTGATATTATTGCTCTACTCAATGGATGAATCTCATGTTGCCACGTCATGTTTCTTTTTCTAAAACATTTAGTGAACTAAAAAAATTGCATATGGTAGAGAAGATGCAAAGAGTTTTCATACAATACAAAAATTTCAAACAAAAAAAAAAAAAATGTCTACGTAACCATATTGTTGCATATGGTGTAATAAAAAACAATATAATTGTTGCTCCAACTTCTAATAATATTTTTGGATAGATAATGCATCAATAAATATTTGTTAAACGGCAACCTGTCCCTTAGACCATACTTGTTATTATTTATGGGCAAGAGATCACTACTTGGAGGTGTTTCCTACGCCCTCTCACAAGGGCTGGTGATATGACATCTCTGCCCCTTGGGTAGATACCTAAACGTGCTCCCCCATTGACTGAGACGCTTGTGTAGAGACCAAGCGACCAAGTAGAGATCTCTTGCTCATTATTTATTTTTCATAGATACTTTATTTTTAGGGAAGGTGGAAACAAAGGACTTTGGTGCAATGCTTACAAAAGCTTCACCTACCAATTTATCTAACACTCTTTTTTAGGATTATTCATGCATAATAGGTGAATTTATTGAAATATTTGAATTATTGACTATTGACAGATAGTACTAATCTTTTGAAGTACATGTGTTGCGTCAAGAAATTGCCGGTGGGTCATTCGGGTACCGCAACTTACAAAAGGACGTCAGAGACAAGGGAGAACCGATGTGGTTTCGGCCTAGGACTCTCCGATGCCTAAGTTAGATCTCTCTGAGCAACAGATGAATAGTCGGAATTTAAGATGGATCATGGGGTAAAGTACCTTGGAATTTATAGTGAAGTATGGCGGTATGGAGAGTCCCAGTTTGTGATGAGTAGTCCTCATAGTAGATAAGTGTTCTTCGTTTGTAGGATTTATCACTTAGTTGGTTGCTCTCCCATGGGAGGTAGAGTCCCATTAGGGAAGATGTTCTCGGTAGATAGACATGCATTCCCCCTTGTATATTGGATAAAATCCTCGGTGCATGAGTCCAGCTGAGATTGTACCTCCTATGGATGGTACCGGTCAAGTGGTGAGGTGAAGTATATCTCGGCGATGATGCCAGTGGCTTGCGTGTAGTACTTGGTCTTGAACCTTGAGAGACCTTGTTGGTCCTTCTCCTTCTGGGCCTACATGGAGTACTTGAAGTGGCCGGGCTTGGGTAGCCTTCCTTCTAGTGCCCGGACATGTGGCGGCTCACGATTGACTTTGTGTAATTTTGGATTTATCACTTGCCCCCCATTCTCTTGGAAAGGTGTTCAAGAGAGTAGTTTCCTTGTCTTTGTGGCCGTGAGGGGGTTGATGTAGATAAGTTTTCTTGGAGGATGTTTCTGTAAAAACCTTTAGTGAAGTGGGGGAGGTGGAGGGCTCCAATCCCTCCCACTACACTTTTTCCATTTTTCCACCTTTTTCTTTTCTTTTTTGGCTATATCTTCTTCTCTTTCCTTCCATTCTTCACTTTTTGCTTTCCATTTTGTCTTCTCTCTCACTTTTTGCTCTTCACTTTGTCTTCTCTCTCACTTTTTACTTTTCTCTCTTGATTTTTGCCTTGAAGCTTGCAACCATGCCATGTGCCCCCCAAGTGTTTGTTCTTGGGTCTCAATGAGCAGGGTGGCCTTTTCCTCGCTCTCTTTCTTTGCTTTAGCCTTCTCCTTCCTTAGTCACTAATCTCTTGGTTACATTTGCTCGGCCCTGTCTCGATCACTCGGCCTTGGTCACGATCGCTGCTCTCTTTCTCACCTGCTCGTATGTGTGTCCACTCAGTCGTCGCCCACGGCCAGTCACCCGGTGCCCATCACCTGCAAGCCCATCGCCCGCACTCCCGTCACCCGCACTCCTGTCGCCCTCACGCATGTCTCCCGCGTCGCCTGTCTCCTGAGTTACCTGCGTCGCCTGTCACCCGTGTTGCCAGTCGCCCAGTGCCGTCGCCCGCATGCCAGTCACCAGTGTCGCCTGTCGCTCGGTGTCGCCTGTGTGCCTGTAGCCCGCATCACGCTCGTCGCCAGGTTCCCATCTCCCACGTGCCAGTGGCCCGTGCTTGTCGCCCTTGGTCGTGTCCGTCGCCCGGTGCCTGTCACCCGCGTCGCACCCGTCGCCCATATGCCAGTCGCCCGTGCGCGTGTCGCCTGTGTCGCATCGCCCACATCGCTCCCATAGCCTATTTTGCACCCATCGCCCGTGTCGATCATAGATCAAATAAATTCAGCATTGATAGGATTAAAAATTTGATCATAGATCAGATAAAAATCAGCATTGATATAATTAAGAATATGATCACAAATTAAACAAAAATCAGCATTGATAGGATTAAGAATTAGATCATAGATTAAGCAAAAATCAGCATTGATGGATTAAGGAATTAGATCATAGGTTAACTAAAATCAACATTGATAGGCGGATTAAGATCAAGTTGGAAATCCTACTTGGTGGATAGGCGAGTGGAGAAGAGGAGCCTCGTGAAGACATTGATGGACACTATTATATTTGCTGTTAGAGAATATTAGGGACTGTTATCAGTTTAGAACCTTTTAGAATTAATGTTTTATTTTGAGACTTTATGGGATAATTTTATTAAGGTTTTACTTTAAGTTTTGGAAATGACTGTAATAAGTTAGTTTGATGGTTTTAATAAGACTTCCCCTGAATATCTCCGAAGAATGGTTAAAAGTCATGATTTTATGAGAAATCATTTTTTCACCACACTTGTGATTAAATCCAATTCATTATCTTTAAACGCTTCGATCCTTGAACCATTAACAACCTAATTCCCAAACTGGAAGGTAGGGCGTTACATCTTTACAATAATGTGTATACACACAACATTGCTCAAACAAATATATTCGCATTAATAAATGTAAGAGTAATACAAATAAATGTCCATCCATAAAAGTGTTCCAAAAAATGTATATCAAATCCGCCTGAGCCCCAGGTTTCTAACATGAACTAGGACAACATCTCTGGCAATGGGCTTTATCAAAGGATTAGCCAACATATTACCAGTGGAGATATGCTGCAGAACAATTTCACCCTGCGCGACCATATCTCGAATGTAGTGCTACCGTATATCAATGTGCTTGGCGCTACCATAAAACTTGGGGTCCTTCATAAATGCAAGCACTGTCGTATTGTCACAATGTATAAGTACAGCATTGTCTGAGTGAGCAGAAATACTAAGTCTCTGCAAGAACCTTCTGAGCCAAACAACCTCCTGAACTATTGTCGAACATGCGACGTACTTCAACTCCATCGTGGATAGGGTGATATAGGTATGTATCTTGCTACTCCAAGTAGCAGTTCTGCCTAGGACAAATGCATACCCTGAAGTGGATTTGCGCTCGACTCTATTACTAGCCCAATCAGCATCACTATAGCCTCTTAGTCTCAAGTCTGAATGACTAAAGGTGAGCGAGAGGTCTGTAGTTCCACATAGGTATCGAAGAATTCTCTTTACTGCCTACCAATGGACTGATCATGGGTTGCTTTGGTAATGGCAAACCATACCAACCGCAAAGCATATATTTGGACGCGTGCACATCATCGCATACATCAGACTACCTACTGCTACCGCATAGGGTATTTTAGACATTTGGTTTCTCTCTTCATCAGTCTTAGGACACCGGTCTAGGCTCAAAGTGCATACCTTGTCCATTGGAGTGTCTACGGGTTTCAAGTTGTTCATATGGAATCGCTCCAGGGCTTTCTTTATGTAAGTCTCTTGAGACAAACTAAGAAGTCTCCTAGTACGGTCCCTTATAATCTTCGTGCCCAACACAAAGTTGGCCTGTTACACCCGCACCCAAAATATATCCTAATATCCCGGGTCAAATTAGACTTTTACCAACGGGTAATGCCACGATGGAAATGGTCAACAGCTACAACCTTGAACTTTAAATTTCCATTATACTTATCCCCTCAAAGCCTTGGAAGTACTGGTCGAAGCACCACAACTTTCCTTGAGGTTTGGGCCCTGACAGCAGCAATGGAGTCATGAACGAACTCACTAGACTGGTTCCATTCGTGGATCCGTCTGTACTGTTTCTTACCCTTTTGAAGTATTTTAATGTGGGACCCACATCCCCGTGTCCCGGACACCATAACTAGACCTTTGGACAAGATGGACTCCCACCCTTACTTTCTTTAAGATAGTTGGGCCATGAAGATGGGCCCATAAGACTTAACTTAAATAAATAATGGATTCTTCTACTTAGCTTGAACCAAACAAGCCCTAGAACTAATGTGCCCTTTATAGGACCTTAGGCTGACCCAATTGTGTCCTAACTAAATGGACTAATTAAGGTTTGTGACCCTAGCCAAACAATCCTTAAGGCCCATTTAGACCTAAAAGACCATCCTTAGTCTTAAGGACACTTAGGCAAACAAGCCCTAAGGCCTCTTTTGGTCCTTAAAAGATAGGGCTTAGCCCCATATTCTCTCATCTCTCCCCCTCCAAGCCAAAACCGTGGAGGAGAAGAGGAAAGAAAGAAGAAGAAGAATTAAGGAAGAGGAATGGGAGGGGAAAGGAAGAAGATGGAAGGCATGCCAAAGGAGTTTGGCTGCCCTACCTTCCCTCCTCTTGCTGTCCGGACAAGGATTGAAGAAAACAAGAAAAAGGGAAGAAGGAGGAAGGTGAAGCTGGATCTTTAAGGCTGACTAGGGCTGGGATTGGAGCTCCACTCACCAAGGTATGCTTAAACTCTTGGTACCTCCCTCTTCTCCATTTACATTCCCGGTTTGAGTAGTTTTCTTGATTTTGAGCCAACCTAGGGTTTCATTGGGACTCAAGGTGAGGCTTAGCCCTTAAAAGGCTCTATTAATGAAGACCAAGCTCTAATGTAGGCTCTTATCGGCCACCTTATAGCCTTGTTGCTGATTGCCTGGTTTTAAACCACCAAACCCTATATTAGACCAAAATAGGGCTAGATCGTTATGTGATCTTGGATTCGTAAGGTAAGCCTAGGTTCTAGTGACTCTAGGAAGCCCCAAGACACCCCTCAATGACCCTAAGTGCCATGTGAACTCCAAGTTCCAAGATGGAAGGGAAAACCTTAAGGAATCCCGAAAAGTGCTTCGATGGACACATGAACGGAGTCACCATAGTGGTTCCGTCCGTAGGTCCGTCCAGTGTATTCTGGTAGCTGGTTCAAACAGATGCAGGAACGGATTTACTTTGTTGCCTCCGTCCATGGTCCCGTTCCCTCTCAGGAATGTCTCAGGGACCGAACGAATACAGGGACGGATTCATGAAGAGGTTCCATCTGTGGTTCCGTCCTCTCTCGGGTAGGTCTTAGGGTTTGAATGGATGCAGGAACGGATCCAGGTGGAAATTTTGTCCATAGATCCGTCCCTCGTGTTTTGACCTTTTGGCCTGAACAGAGTCAGGGACAGACTCACCCTATTGCTTCCGTCCATGAATCCGCCCGTGCTGTCTTGGTTGAAACTCAATTTTAACTTTAGGGGCATAACATAGGACCCCTCTATACATCTTTTGACATTTGCTCTTACATTCTTAGGCTACCCAACTCGATGGATAGAAGGTATACCAGTGAGATTCTTGTCAACCACATCGGGTGATACTCGAGTTAGGTGAGTGGGTTTTGGGTAATTTGTTTGGGCTTGAATATCTATTAAATAATCATTTTCATGCTATTATATGAATTATAAGCATCTTGTGCACTGCATTACTTGTCTTGATTTTGTACCGCTATGAATGTGATATGGTTATGTTTCCATTATTATACTAGGTCATGGTGTCGGGTGTACCGGTACTAGAACCCCAGAATTAATTATGAAACTTGTTAACTATCATCCTAATCTGTATGCGCTGTGCCATGCTAGTACCTAGGTTGTCACACCCCTATCCCGACAAGGGATAAAATACAATATCAGGGTATGATTGGGGTGACACGCGTCATCCCACCTCACCGCCAGGATCTCGATGCAGTGGCCAACTCACAGTCATAAACCAATATTATAATACAATAATATCAGAGTGCGAAAGACAAAGGTATATTACATTTCCAACGATCATAAAATAAGCGGAAGCGTTTACAGTAGTTACCTCATGTTCATACGGCTAAGTGATACGTAAATAGTTTGGATGGACATCCCGAATGACCATAGCATAACTATCCCAAAACAAATATAACAATAAATATTTATATAAGGCACGTGGCCCCAAAAAAAACAAAAGAAGGGAATAAGTCCCAAGTATCAATACAGCCCGTAGGCACAATCATCATGGGCAACCATCGCCATGATCCTCAGTCACAGTCTCTGGCTCCACAGTAATCATCTGCATCAAAATCTAAAAAGAATGTGTACACGGGGGTTAGCTCCACCGAGCTAGTGAGAGAGAAAAGGGGATGCACAATCACACAATCACAAATAGTCCATGGTGCATGCTATTATTAATTCATTTACCACCTAACACACAATGCTAAGTCAATGGGTATATGCTACTGCAATAACTCGGGAAGACATTGTGGATCCTTCCATTCTCACCACAATGCAACCTCAATTATTACTATGGAGCCCGCGCCGGTCGTAGTCATCACCACCCAGAGGCAGACCCGATAACCATTACTACCCCTGGCCCGGCCTCTCTAACTCTCCACAGCAGCGGTGCTGCTACCCAACACCTAAACCCCTGTTGGTAAGGGTCGTAGCATAGGGAACTGAGCCTAACCACAGATATACTACATGAATCCTATCGTGTTGAGAGGTACATCCGGGTGTGTCAACGTCCCATTCCATCTAACACCCGGGTACCAGCACAACACGGCGCATACAGACAAGAATGAGATGCAATATACAATTCCACGTAATTCGGGGGTTCCGGTGCCAGTACTTCCTGGCACCGTAACCCAACACAAATCCATATCATCCAAATCATCATCATCGAATAAGAATAAATGCAAATATGCAATCATGCTTGAATGATAATGTCACAATATAATTCATAAATGCATGAATAAGCAATAGTAAACAAGCTCAAACAGTCACCCAAACCCACTCACCAATTACTTCAAATGGAATTTGTATAAGCGCAACGATTCCCGCTTAAAATCACCCCATTGCACATATGTTGGCACCTATGGAAGTGAATAAGAGTGTGAGAGAGTGTAGGGGAGGCCTCATAGAGAAACCCCACCATTTACATAAGTTATAAGCCTTAAAAACTGCATCGGAGGCAACGTCGGACTCAGCAGGCCTGCCTCCGACCTTGCCTCCGACCTTCCCTGCAGGCTCAGGACACATCGGAGGCAACATCGGAGGCACACAGACTTGCCTCCGATGCAACCCAAGTGCGATTTCAAGGTCTTAAAAGCCCAGGGTTGTCCCATTTGGTTCTCTAAGCCTCAAGGGACTAGGGAGGGGGCGTCTTGGAGTCTATTTGGGTCTTAGAAACACCCAACATTCAAAGATTTAAGGGGGTTTAAAGGATCAAAAGCTCAAAAATCCAGATTTGGGGTTTTCTTTGGTGGTTGAAGCTTTAGAATCAAATAGATTCAGCAAGAGGTCAAAATAGAGGTCTTTATAGGATTGTAATGAAAATGGGATAGCATCCTACAAGGGGAAACTACACATGGCTCGAGCTAACCCTTTGGGTTTCCAAAAAGAAATCCCCATCTTGGGGCTGCAACCAACGAACCACCCAAGCTCAAACGAGCAAGGGGGAAGAGAGAAAAATGGGGGAAAAGGGCACTTGGCTTACCTGGTTTGAGGTACACACGATGTACCCTCTTTAAAGCTCCAAACCCAGCAGCCATTTCCTTCTTCTTCTTCCCTTCCTTCTCCTTCTTCTCCTCCTTGCCGCCTCCTCTCTTCAAAGCTCTCCTCTCCTTTCACGATTAGGTTAGGAAAGAGAAAGAAAAAAGAAAGACTAAGGAATAGTCTTACCCCTCTCTCTCATATAGAAAATCACTATTAATGGCCTATAAGGATAAGGCCTCATAAGTGCACCCTAGGGTCTATTTGGGTAGGGTCAAACATGGCAGGGCACCAATAGCACCTTAGCCACAGGGTCTCACCCACAAGGGTCCTTGTTAGCAGCATTGGATGCAGGGTCGGAGGCAGCCAGTAACCTTGCCTCCGATGCGAGTAGGAAGGTGGTTCCCACCATAAGAGGTCAGGGCCTTTGGACCACACTTCGAGGGCTTTGAGAGGGCAGTAAGCACACAACAAAATTTGGTCAACTACTTACCCCTGACACGTCAAGGTGCAACCTCCGTGGTCCCGACTAGTTTCCACAGGCAACCTCGTACTATGGTCAATATAGCTGGGTTTGACCACCAGTGAGAACAACTCACCGGCATACGTGGCAGTGATAACTACACGTCACAGGGAAGAATTAATAATTAATTATACTCCCGGGGTGCGGGTATAACATTCTCCCCACCTTACAAGAAATTTCGTCCCCGAAATTTGAGGCAGCTAGGGTCTCAAGTGAGAAGGGTTGTTGGATAACAACATCCCAAGTCACCCACATCTTAAACTAAGTCAAAGGTCGGGTCAAGATGAGGCAGTGCCTACATGTCCCAGCAAGTCAGGTTCCACAGCTCTCTTTTCCTTACAGGGTCACATTACCACCGGGGTGTGGTTCACAATAACCCTAGGAAAACAGGGTTCCAACTACTAAGTTAAGTCTCAAGGAACAAAGGTTCCCTAGATCTTCCAGATCGGGTGATACCACTCTAGCCTTCAGTACTCTGGTCATTCTTGGGTTACAGGATTTAACCTGTCCATGACCCAACATAAGGTTTACATTCTGAAGGCTTTCACATCTGGTTGTCTCATTACCTAACCCAACTTTAGAATGATTTAGAATATTGATGGAATCTCCTATTGTTCACTCCCAGTACGGAGGGAACGCATTTGGTGATCCATTACCCCATTCATATCTGTCGTTGGAGAAGGTCTTGTTACATCCTTCAGTTTCAACTTTCACAACCTTTAAACCTACTACACAGTTATCCCACAAGGAAGAGTCCACATCAGTCCTCTTTCGAGAACCAATAACCCTTTAATAGTTTTGGTCCAAGTCAACTCTTCAAGCAGGTCTCAATAAATTAACCTACTCGGTCATTAAATTCATTATTCATTACCCTAAGGTTTGGTCAACCAAGGTCGGGCTCCAACTAGTTTCACCAAGGTCGAGGTAAGTCATACTTATAGTACCAGAGAATCACTCTAGTCACACAAGTCCAAGGTTCTAAGGGATAACTATATATATATATCACACCAATATGTATGCATAGATTCAATAATTACATTCAAATTCCTATGGACATATCTGTCATCTAGGTCAATCCACCAGAACAAGAAGTTCTCAGGTACGGTTCGCTAAGTCCTTTCTTTGGAAAGTCGAATCACGGTGTAGGACTTTCTCTATGAGTCTAAACAAGGTTTGGATGGACCAAGTAAAGTCCAAATAGAGTCATCACTAGCTTGAGGTGTTATGAGTGACTTCCAAATACACGTGACCTTCATGGCTTACTCAAATAAACAGCCCAAACCAGCCTATTACTTTCCTTTCCTAGTACCTACCCACAGGTTTAGATTCTACGCACCCCCTTAAGGGTCTCTACCCGCATAGAGTTAGGTTTCCCTATCCATAAGGTTTGAGTCCTTACATTCATAGGGTCTATGGATCTTCATCCTCAAGGTAACTTTTCTCCTTTCAGGTAAGAGAGGAGTCACAGCGATTACCAATGCCTGCTACTTTTTATTAGCTGGTCCAGTCGGATACAAGTCCTAACCTCTTTCAATTCGAGGTATTGACTAGACTTAGGTGGTTCCCACCAATGGGTCACACAACGGGGTGTCCGATCTAGGGTATAGGCACATAATCATCACATATAAGTGTGGTCAAAAGGTCTCCAAAATAGGCTCAAAATCTTAAAAGAAAATCGGGTGGACTCACAAGCGACGTCAGCACTCCGGGTGCGTTCGTGGCTCCTCCGTGAAAATAGGTAGAGCGGATTAACGGGCGGATGTAGAATGCAAATCCGTTCATTCGTCCGGTCTCAGAAGTCTCAAAGGCAGAGAGAGTTGAAGTCAAACGAATCTATGGATAGACGCATGAGTGTGGATCCGTTCGTTGATCCGCACAGTTTTAAAATGATAATTTCAAGTTTTGTGCAGAGCGGATTCACGACAAGTGGATCCGTTCGTTCGTTTGTTCGTAGAATTTTAACAAAACAGAGCCACGAGTTTTAAAACTCATTTTTGGCTTCAAAGAAAAGGACATAACCGTAGGGAGAAAAATCTCTACAGGGACTTCCGTTTAAGCTCCCCTTAGGTGGTTTCCTTGTAATCCTAAGCCTCAAGGTTCAACTCTTACTTGTTCATGATATGACTTTCTTCTCATTCCTACTTTCTCTTTCTTGGATTTGGGATGAATCATCTCAAGTTGTGATCATGTCTTGATTTTGCTTGTAATCCCATGGCCATGTACACCAAATTCATACCAAACCGATTGGCCGAAACTAGGGTTTTTAGGTGTAAATCAAGTCCTATTTGATCGATGACACTAAGTTGTTGGATCTTTGTTTGATTATTGCATCTTTTATAAATTTTCAAGTCTTTGCGCATTTTAGAGACTGTTGCTATGTTTGTCAAGTCTAGTTGAATTTTACTAGGATTATATTCAGGTTTTGATTGTGGTAAAGTTATCAATTCACAATATTTTGGGAAAACTCTCCAAGTTCAAATCTAATTCTTTTACATGCCATAAAATCTCATAGAAAATTGTCACATTGTCTTATCTTCAAACATATTTCCTTGTATACATGATTGTTGATAAAATCCTTAGAATCTTTCCTCTTCTCTTTTGCCATATTTGATTCGGTCTTACTAGATAGGGCTTAGCTTACATTCTCTGAGTTGTCACAAATCATATTTACTTGTTTCCTAAGATTCAAACTTCCAACCACAAAATCTGAAAATTTTCTTTGAAGTTCAAGGCATGCTCCATGATTGAATAAACCTATTTCTTGCTTGAACCCATTGTTTTGTATAAAATATTACTTTTTAGGCATATTATGACCATGAATCTTCATTATTTATCATGTCATTCACATAATGGCCATGCCTTTCCTTTTTTCTCCAACTTCTTAGATCACAATTGGATAAAAATCAGAATTTTTTAGCCTAAGAATTCTGCTGTAATTTAATTTGCTTTGAAAGGAAAATCAAGGGCTAGGTTTTGAACCTCATAACTTTACATTGATCATCTACTTAGGCCTTAACATTCAAGGTACTAATTTGCTATCTATTTGACTCTTGGTTGCAGGTTAAAACAATTAATGGCTCCAAGAACACAGCGTGCATGCGTTGAACAAGTTGCACCAGCTGTGCTAGATCCACTATAGTTTCAAAAGATAGAGGACCAAGAGCTTTACCAAGACTACTTTCGCTTAAAAAAATATAGTGGAAGGGCGGAATGTAGTATTGGATGATCTCAAAGCTTACATGGTGGGGCAGAGATTCGAGGCATTGGGGTGGACCAACATTCTCAACCTTCCTGAACCATACTACCCAAAACTCATTCTCTATTTCTATGCAAATCTGAACACCGGGAACCCGGGCACACAAAACTATCGGGTTGTTTCATATGTCAAGGGGGTTCCTATAGCCTTCATTGCAGCACAGTTGGCCTGGTGTTATCAACGTGTCCATTGGAGGAGCAAGGACCTATTGTTCACTTAGAAGGAATTCCTATACCTTAATCAAGTGGGAGGTATTGACATTCTGACGACCATCAGGCGGCTGAACCTGCGAGTGGTGGATGGCTTCGATGAGGTCACGAAGCAACTCTCCAATCAGACTTGGCACCTAGAGGGTATCGAGAGAGGGGTAGATGACATCGACAGCTTTCTTGGTCGCGATGGTGGCGGTGGTGCAATGTCTAGCTCAGCTTTCTCTCAACAATTAAAGTTATCCCGGATCAGTTCTTATAGTTCTTGTCTTAGGATGAACAACTGGGAACTTTTAGAAATGGTAGACTTGTATATTTAATCTGAGATGAACAGAATCAAATGTTTTGAGTTGGAACAGATGAGATCTTGTATTCTGAGTTGGGAAAGGCACAGTTATGCCGAAGCAGAGAGTCTGGAACAATTATGGTGTTTAGATTGGTATCTTTTGATTGAGTAGGATGGAGTCATATGTTTTTATTGGAATAGATGAAATCATGAATGTTGAAATGGGAAGGATATGATTGCCTCCGAAGAAGATTTGGAATAATTGGATATTTGTAATTAATCTTATATGTATCTCGATGTATTTGATTAAATCTCTCTTGTTTAAATCACTGCTGATAATTGTGCTTAGTTATGATTGATTCATTAGTGTTTATGAATTATAGCATATAATTTCCCATCTATGACCTACTTAAGACTCAACCAAGCAATTACATAGTTGTAGCTTAACAGCCTAAGGTTTAAGTCCTAAGTTCCATGTTACCTATTATCTTCTAAGTCCTTGTTTCACCACAATCAGTCTTCTCCTATGTCTGCACACAATCATTTATGTTCTTGAAGATTTTTTAGTTTAGAACCTAATTGTGGAGAGTAAATCAAGAGTCCGCAAGACTGTGGTCGGTGCAGAGCATCATTGCTCTGATACCATGTTGTCACACCCCTATCCCGACAAGGGATAAAATACAATATCAGGGTATGATTGGGGTGACACGCGTCATCCCACCTCACCGCCAGGATCTCGATGCAGTGGCCAACTCACAGTCATAAACCAATATTATAATACAATAATATCAGAGTGCGAAAGACAAAGGTATATTACATTTCCAACGATCATAAAATAAGCGGAAGCGTTTACAGTAGTTACCTCATGTTCATACGGCTAAGTGATACGTAAATAGTTTGGATGGACATCCCGAATGACCATAGCATAACTATCCCAAAACAAATATAACAATAAATATTTATATAAGGCACGTGGCCCCAAAAAAACAAAAGAAGGGAATAAGTCCCAAGTATCAATACAGCCCGTAGGCACAATCATCATGGGCAACCATCGCCATGATCCTCAGTCACAGTCTCTGGCTCCACAGTAATCATCTGCATCAAAATCTAAAAAGAATGTGTACACGGGGGTTAGCTCCACCGAGCTAGTGAGAGAGAAAAGGGGATGCACAATCACACAATCACAAATAGTCCATGGTGCATGCTATTATTAATTCATTTACCACCTAACACACAATGCTAAGTCAATGGGTATATGCTACTGCAATAACTCGGGAAGACATTGTGGATCCTTCCATTCTCACCACAATGCAACCTCAATTATTACTATGGAGCCCGCGCCGGTCGTAGTCATCACCACCCAGAGGCAGACCCCGATAACCATTACTACCCCTGGCCTGGCCTCTCTAACTCTCCACAGCGCGGTGCTCCGCTACCCAACACCTAAACCCCTGTTGGTAAGGGTCGTAGCATAGGGAACTGAGCCTAACCACGGATATACTACATGAATCCTATCGTGTTGAGAGGTACATCCGGGTGTGTCAACGTCCCATTCCATCTAACACCCGGGTACCAGCACAACACGGCGCATACAGACAAGAATGAGATGCAATATACAATTCCACGTAATTCGGGGGTTCCGGTGCCAGTACTTCCCGGCACCGTAACCCAACACAAATCCATATCATCCAAATCATCATCATCGAATAAGAATAAATGCAAATATGCAATCATGCTTGAATGATAATGTCACAATATAATTCATAAATGCATGAATAAGCAATAGTAAACAAGCTCAAACAGTCACCCAAACCCACTCACCAATTACTTCAAATGGAATTTGTATAAGCGCAACGATTCCCGCTTAAAATCACCCCATTGCACATATGTTGGCACCTATGGAAGTGAATAAGAGTGTGAGAGAGTGTAGGGGAGGCCTCATAGAGAAACCCCACCATTTACATAAGTTATAAGCCTTAAAAACTGCATCGGAGGCAACGTCGGACTCAGCAGGCCTGCCTCCGACCTTGCCTCCGACCTTCCCCGGGCTCAGGACACATCGGAGGCAACATCGGAGGCACACAGACTTGCCTCCGATGCAACCCAAGTGCGATTTCAAGGTCTTAAAAGCCCAGGGTTGTCCCATTTGGTTCTCTAAGCCTCAAGGGACTAGGGAGGGGGTGTCTTGGAGTCTATTTGGGTCTTAGAAACACCCAACATTCAAAGATTTAAGGGGGTTTAAAGGATCAAAAGCTCAAAAATCCAGATTTGGGGTTTTCTTTGGTGGTTGAAGCTTTAGAATCAAATAGATTCAGCAAGAGGTCAAAATAGAGGTCTTTATAGGATTGTAATGAAAATGGGATAGCATCCTACAAGGGGAAACTACACATGGCTCGAGCTAACCCTTTGGGTTTCCAAAAAGAAATCCCCATCTTGGGGCTGCAACCAACGAACCACCCAAGCTCAAACGAGCAAGGGGGAAGAGAGAAAAATGGGGGAAAAGGGCACTTGGCTTACCTGGTTTGAGGTACACACGATGTACCCTCTTTAAAGCTCCAAACCCAGCAGCCATTTCCTTCTTCTTCTTCCCTTCCTTCTCCTTCTTCTCCTCCTTGCCGCCTCCTCTCTTCAAAGCTCTCCTCTCCTTTCACGATTAGGTTAGGAAAGAGAAAGAAAAAAGAAAGACTAAGGAATAGTCTTACCCCTCTCTCTCATATAGAAAATCACTATTAATGGCCTATAAGGATAAGGCCTCATAAGTGCACCCTAGGGTCTATTTGGGTAGGGTCAAACATGGCAGGGCACCAATAGCACCTTAGCCACAGGGTCTCACCCACAAGGGTCCTTGTTAGCAGCATTGGATGCAGGGTCGGAGGCAGCCAGTAACCTTGCCTCCGATGCGAGTAGGAAGGTGGTTCCCACCATAAGAGGTCAGGGCCTTTGGACCACACTTCGAGGGCTTTGAGAGGGCAATAAGCACACAACAAAATTTGGTCAACTACTTACCCCTGACACGTCAAGGTGCAACCTCCGTGGTCCCGACTAGTTTCCACAGGCAACCTCGTACTATGGTCAATATAGCTGGGTTTGACCACCAGTGAGAACAACTCACCGGCATACGTGGCAGTGATAACTACACGTCACAGGGAAGAATTAATAATTAATTATACTCCCGGGGTGCGGGTATAACATAGGTACTAGCATAGAATGGAACGTTGATGCACCCGGAATACATCTCGGGACAATAGGACTTGCATGTAGTGTATTTACGGCTAGGATTCTTGTTCCCTTATGCTACGATCCTTACCAACAGGGGTTTATATGTTAGATAGTCTGAGCACTTATTGCCTATGGGGGAGAGAGGCCAGGTCAGGGGTAGTGATGGCTATCGGGGTTTGCTATTGGGTTGTCTAATGGCTTCCACTGACGTAGGCTCCCTCGTGATAACTAAAGTTTCATTGTGGCAATAAGTTAAGTGACCCACAGTGTCTCACAAGTTATCACAGTAGCATACACTTGACTTAGAATTTGTGTTCTAGGTGAAAAATGAATCTAACATTTAGATGCATCATGAATTGTTCAAAATTGTATGTTGTGTGCATGTGCATTCCCCTTTGCTCTCTCACTAGCTTGTGGAGCTAACCCGGTTGCACAACCTCTTTTAGTTGATATGGAAGTAATCTCTTGATGAGCACCTATGGATGCGAATCAAGTGGAGCCTGTGGCTGGGACTTGGATGTCGATGTACACCCAAGAATGGTGCCCTTGTGGCATGATTTAATTGTTTATTTCTATATTGATCGTCATTCATGTATGAACTTCATGTGTGAATATACGAAGATTAATGGATGGATACAGGGTAATGTAACTATATTATGAGTTATCATTAGAGAATCGATGTTCTATATTTATATGATTCAGACGATTTATGCTTCCGCTAACTCTGTAATTGGAACGATTTATTCCATTTAGATACGTCTTCGGATATTATCATGAATTGATAACTGGGTGGACTGTGGCTTGGGACACTGTATCTGTGATCCTGGTAGTATTGGGATGACACATGTCATCACAGTGACCCCCTTTTCTTGTAAAAAATCCTTTATTGGGATAGGGCATGACAGAGTGGTATCAGAGCATGATGCTCTGCACCAACCACAATCTAGCGTAACCTCTTGATTTACTCTCAACAATTAGTACTCTAAATTAAAAGCCTCAAGATCATAAATAAGTGTATGCAGACATATAAGGAAACTGATTGTGGTGCAATTGAGAACCCAGAAGATAATAGGCAAGAATGAAATTTAGGACTTGGAGCACATGTTGTTGAGTGATAACAGTTATTTTGCACTATAGCCCCTAAGAGAGTAATATGGTCAATTGCATTTAACAATCCACAATAATCAATAATAATCCAAGTAAAACCCAGAACTTAAGGGAAATAGGTAAATATATAAACATATATATATATATATATATATATATATATATATATATATATATATATATATATAACCAAATTTAGTTGTCAAATTGTTCAGATTCCTCCCTTGGAGGTAATTGTATCCTTCCCAACTCAGAATATCCACAACCACCATTACCAAACTTCCCAAACCAGATGATAAAAAAAAAAATAAAAAAAAATAAAAAAATGGAAAGAAAGTAAGAAAATAATGAAAAGCTAAAAGAAAAGAGTTCCAACAACATCCGATCTAAGGCAAGTAAAGAAAAGTTCAAATCAAAGACAACTTTAATCCTGAAGGAGAAGCGGGCTAGTCCTCCATGCCGTCACGGTCATCAGTCCTCTCACTGCCACCATAATAGAGGAAGGTGTTGATGTCGTTCAATTCCTTCTCCATTCTCTCGAGACGCTAATCCTGAGAAGTGAACTGCTTCTTAACATCTTCAAACCCCTCCATCATCCTCAGGTTCATCCTCCTGATGGCCAAAAGAACATCACATCCACCTCCCTCTCTAGCACTAGAAGCCACTGCAAAATGTAGCCTGGATCCCATGAACTCTATAGTCTCATCCTGATCATCAATCTCTTGGGGACCCCACCCTCCCCATATCTGACCGGCTCCCTGGAGCTGTAATAACCACAATACATCCCCATCCTCTGTATGACATTAAACCCAAAAGGCCCTTCGGAGCTTGTTTCCATGGGTTCGTGATCTAGATCTATCCCAAAGTATAGAAAAATCTGGGTGAGCAGTTTACCATATGGCAAGGTGTTCTTGTAGTGAGGATTGCCCACTGCATGGGCCATGTGTTGAATAATCACATAAGGGAGGCATGTCTGCTGACTAGTATAGAGAGAGTACGCCAATGCTATTGCCATTAAAGGAGGTTGGGTGCTGTGTCCTTTAGAGGGCGCCAAGTTGGTCTTGGCAATAAAAGTAAGAACTTGTTGAGAGGGGGAAACTTTCAAAGATCTTCATTTTCATCGGACTTGTTATTAGTGGGTGTCCTGTACAACTTCTGACTGTCTGCAGGGGACAGACATCTATTAGGATCACTGTCTGGGGCATAAAAGACCCTATCCCTTTCTGCAGAAATATCCAAGAGTATCCCTAACTCCACTTCATTGAAGGCAATAGTGATCCCCTTCACAAATGAGGTCACCTAATACCTTCTCCACCCTCTTTGACTAGCACCAAATTGGAATAAAACTCCCTAACCAATGTGGGATAGTAGAAGTCTGGATGAGTCAACATGCTGCTCCACTTCAGCTTGCCAAATCTAATGCCCACCTTGAAGGCAATCAATTCCTCCTCTACCATATCCCTCTCCACCAAAATCTTTCTGTTATGAAGATGCTCTCAGTAAATTCCCTCGGTCTCCGTTGATATAAACCTCCCCACATTGAAGGTGAGAGGGGGAGCTGGCACGACGGCTAAATCATTTCGCCTACGTGGAGCCATAGATAATTCCTACACACAAGAGACCACCAAAAAGGCAACAATAATTGAGCCAAACTAGAATAAATAAAATATGATTAACAAGTACAAATACAAATGCAAAGCCTACGTTGTATGGGAAATTATTGGATGAGAAGGATTACACAATGATTAGATAAGACATGATTATCATTTGGAAGTATGATTAACTTGGGAAAAAGAGATAAGATGTATATATATATATAAAATCCATACAAAATCCCTAGGGCATAGACATGATGGGATGAAATCGATAGGGACAATTTATACTCTTGACTACCCTATACCCCAATCAAATATCAAACAAGTAATTTGATTAAATGAAAAACCCCAACAAGAGACAAAGATTGATTATGATAGAGTAAAAGGGAAGGGGATGAATTTCAAAACTCATACTAACAAACCACACGAACAAGTAAACATGCTTGAGCATGTGTCAATGGAATTAATTTTTATGAAATTTTAGGGCATATAATGGATTTAGTCCTACCTTTGAGGTTTTTTCCAAAGTAGTGAGGATTTGAGAATTTTATCCCAACCAATACCCAAAAACAATTGAAATAGTTCAACTAGACATGGTAAACTTGGCAAATAGTTTCTAGAGTTCCTTGAAAGGAATTTTAAAATCAATCAAAACATTATGCACACAGTAATTAAAAAAAAAAAAAAAGTAGCATCAAACGGTTAGGGCTTGATTCAACTAGAAACCCTAGCCTCAATCGATTTTGGCATGATTCTAGTGTCTACATGGCTAAGAGAATGCGATTTAAGGTAACATATAAACTCAAACTTGAAATAGATATCCGTAATCGAGGGGAAGGAGGAAGAAGATGGAGAGGGCACAACCAAAAACCCTAGGAGAAAATGGGAGAGGAAATTAGAGTTGGAAGGGAGAAGCTGGGAGAGAGCCTTACCTTGAGACAACGGAGACGAGCTTTGGTGCCTTGAGTCTCAAAATCACCGAGGGGCAAGGAATGCTCGAACGAAGGTCTCTTGGAGAGCTTTTGTTCTATGGTTCCGTTCTTCCCTCTTGGAGCCAAATGAGTTTGAAAAACTCATAGCTCTATTTTTATAAAATTTTACGAACAGACGTACAAACGGATCCACCATCTTGATTCCGTCTGTGAATCCACCCAACACAAAATTGTAAATTTTTGGTCCTAGAACTGCACGAAACATCGAACGGATCCACCATCGTGAGTCCGTCCGTAGTTCCACTCATTTCGATAATTTTACCAAACCCAGCTTTCTGAGAACGGATTCATGTTACATAATTCGTCCGTTAATCCGTCCTGCCTATTTTACGATGGAGCCACGAACAGACTCACAGCAATGATTTTGTCCATGAGTCCGTCCGTTTTTCTTTAATAATTTGAGCCCAGATTTCTGAGACCTTTTAGCCACACCTATATGTGAGGATTATGTGATTATACCCTAGTTTTACACCCATGTTGTTTGGCCCATTCATGGTTATTGTTTAATTTAATTGGATGTTATGAGGTCAAAATGTTAGGGCCTATCCCAGCCGGGCTAGCCAGTAAGAAATGGCAAGCATTAGTATATGTTGTGGCTCCCATCTTATATGAGAGAAGAAGAGTTATCCTTGAGAATGAAAATCCTTAAGCCCCATGGTTGTTTGAACCTAAAGTAGTTAGCAGGACCAAACCTATATGGAGTGGAAACCTTAATAAGAGTACCAAATGCAAATTTGTCTCCAGACAAAACAAGAAGGGTAACGACTTAATGTCGAACTCGTATTTTAGATAACTTAGTTTAAACGACTAATGGAGACCCTATGCAAGTGAAAGTCATTCATGACATCTC
Source organism: Telopea speciosissima (assembly GCF_018873765.1). NCBI lineage: Eukaryota > Viridiplantae > Streptophyta > Magnoliopsida > Proteales > Proteaceae > Telopea > Telopea speciosissima. Next base: position 14,015,521 of record NC_057926.1, read on the forward strand.
ACAGGCTAGTACAACCCTAATTGGAATTTTCTTGGTCCATCCAAATTTTAAATTAGATCTATAGATGTAGTTCCAAACAGCGTTTGGAATTTCCAATGACCTAGTATGTCATACTTAAGGATTTCCTACCTATGTGAGTTAACCTCAGTGCTGGATACATCTTAAGGATGCAGATATAATTATTGAGGTTATTTTGTACCTATGTATATTTGATGTCTTAAATGTTTAACTATGATGGCTTTCATGTAATTACTAATGTGACCTTGCCCCGACCTTGATCAAGTTATTGGGGGGTTAATGATCAATGAATTCGACAGTGATCGGATAGATCACGGGTAGGTTAATTATTAGGACCTGCTTAAAGGAAATGGGTTAGACTGAAACTGATAAGAGATTGTTTAGTTCTCAAAAGAGGACTAATATGGACTTACTTCTGTTGGAAGGGTAGATTGTGGACTTATGAGGTTGTAAAGGCTGAAACTAAAGGGTGCAACAAGATCTTCTCCAACAACAGATATGAATGGGGTAATGGGTCATCAAATGTGTTCCCTCTGTACTGGGAGTAAATAATAGGAGATTTCATCAATATTCCAAATCATTCTAACTTTGGGTTAGGTAATGAGATAACCCGAAGTGAAAGCATTCAGAATATGAACCCTGTGTTAAGGACTAGATGAAGTTAGACCCTATAACTCAATGATGACCAAAGTGTAACACTGACCTGATCTAGAAGATCAAGGGTACCTATTATTCTTTATAACTTAACCTAGTGTTTGAGGCCCTACGTTTCCTGGGATATTTTAATCATCGACTCTTAACCCGATTTGGGCCCTGGGTTACTGTGAACCGCACCCTTGTGGTAATGCAACTCTATAAGGAAGAGGAATTGTAAGTCCTGACTTGCTGTGCCATGTAGGCACTGCCCCACCATAGCCGGACCCCTGACTTAGCCCGTGTAGTGGGTGACTAGAGGTGTTGTTATTTAACAGTCCTCACCCATAGAGACCTTTAGACGCGTCAAATTTTGAGGATGAAATTTTTATAAGATTAGAAGAATGTTACACCCGCACCCGAAATATATCCTAATACCTCGAGTCAAATTAGACTTTAAGCAACGGGTAGTGCCATGATGGCAATGGTCAATAGCTGCGACCTTGAACTTTAAATTTTCATTATACGTATCCACTCGAAGCCCTGAAAGTACGGGTCAAAGCCCCTCAACTTTCCTTGAGGTTTCGGCCCTGATAGCAGGAACGGAGTCACGAACGGACTCACTAGATTGGTTCCGTTCATGGATCCGTTCGTACTATTTCTTACTCTTTTGAAGTATTTTCGTGTGGGACCCACGTCCCCGTGTCCCGGACACCATAACTAGACCTTTAGACAAGATGGACTGCCACCCTTACTTTCTTTAAGATAGTTGGGCCATGAAGGTGGGCCCAAAAGACTTAACTTAAATAAATAATGGATTCTTCTACTTAGCTTGAACCAAACAAGCCCTAGAACTAATGTGCCCTTTATAGGACCTTAGGTTGACCCAAATGTGTCCTAACTAAATGGACTAATTAGGGTTTGTGACCCTAGCTAAATAGGCCCTAAGGCCCATTTAGACCTAAAAGACCATCCTTAGTCTTAGGGACACTTAGGCAAACAAGCCCTAAGGCCTCTTTTGGTCCTTAAAAGATAGGGCTTAGCCCCATATTCTCTCATCTCTCCCCCTCCAAGCCAAAACTGTGGAGGAGAAGAGGAAAGAAAGAAGAAGAAGAAGTAAGGAAGAGGAATGGGAAGGGAAAGGAAGAAGATGGAAGGCATGCCAAAGGGGTTTGGCTGTCCTACCTTCCCTCTTCTTGCTGTCCGGACAAGGATTGAAGAAAAGAAGAAAAAGGGAAGAAGGAAGAAGGAGAAGGTGGATCTTCAAGGCTGGCTAGGGCTGGGATTGGGGCTCTACTCACCAAGGTATGCTCTAACTCTTGGTACCTCCCTCTTCTCCATTTACATTCCCGGTTTGAGTAGGTTTCTTGATTTAGAGCTAACCTAGGGTTCCATTTGGGACTCAAGGAGAGGCTTAGCCCTTAAATGAGGCTCTATTAATGAAGACCAAGCTCTAATGTAGGCTCCTATCAGCCACCTTACAGCTTTGTTGCTGATTGCCTGGTTTTAAACCACCAAACCCTATATTAGACCACAATAGGGCTAGATCCTTATGTGATCTTGGATCCATGAGGTAGGTCTACATTCTAGTAACTCTAGGAAGGCCCAAGACACCCCTCCATGACCCTGAGTGCCATGTGAACTCTAGGTTCCAAGATGGAAGGGAAAACCTTAAGGAATCTCGGAAGGAGCTCCGACGGACGCACGAATGGAGTCACCATCATGGTTTCGTCCAGTGTATTCTGGTAGCTGGTTCAAATGGATGCAGTTGCCTTCATCCGTGGTCCCGTTCTCTCTCTCGGGAATGTCTCATGGACCGAACGGATACAGGGATGGATTCATGAAGAGGTTCCATTCGCTCTCGGGTAGGTCTCAGGGTTTGAACGGATACAGGAATGGATCCATATGGAAGTTTCGTTCGTAGATCCGTTCCTCGTGTTTTGACCTTTTGGCCTGAACAGAATCAGGGACAGACTCACCCTGTTGCTTCCGTCCGTGAATCTGTCCGTGCTCTCTTGGTTGAAACTCAATTTTAACTTTGGGGGCATAACATAGGACCCCTCTATACATCTTTTGACATTTGCTCTTGCATTCTTAGGATACCCAACTCGATGGATAGAAGGTGCACTAGTGAGATTCATGTCAACCATTCCGGGTGATACCCGAGTTAGGTGAGTGGGTTTTGGGTGATTTGTTTGGGCTTGAATATCTATTAAATAATCATTTTCATGCTATTATATCAATTATAAGCATCTTGTGCACTGCATTACTTATCTTGATTGTGTACTGATTGAGCTGCATTTATATATGCATTTCTTATTTAATTTAGCAGCTCTTGTCCAATAATTATGGTTTATTGCACTAAAATATTTGAATTATTGGTTGTTACAGGAATATTGGAGTTTGCAGATATTTGATGCTAAAGGGGACAGCTTGGGAATACATTATAGAAGAGGGGCTTGATTATAATTTAGAAAGATGGAAGATTTAAAAATCCTTTTTATCTCTCCTAATTATCACTTCATGATTATTCTAACTCCATTATCTCTTTCTTTTTCTTAGTTTAAAACCCATCCCATTATCTATCCATCTCTATCCATCTCTCCATCTCTCATCCCCATCTCATACGTAAACCTCTCTCTTTCTCTCTCTTTTAGTTTCCTATTCCAAACCCTATTCTATCTCTTTCTTTATCTTTTTCTAATTTTAAAAAGCCATTCTCATCTCACACATTACCTCTCTCTCTTTTACTCTCCTATTCCAACCCGATTCCCCTTGATCCTTTTTTTTTTTCTAATTTTGAAAACCTACTTACCTCTTCACATTAAGATAAACGGATGCATTTAAAAGAGGGGGCAGAATACATAAGGGATATCCATCCACCCACCGAGAGAAAGAGAGGAAAGGATATATCATATTTGTGCGGTCAAGAGAGTGGAGAGGGTCTTAGGGTTTCTATTTGGAGATGTCGAGATCACCATCGCTGCCATTGCCGCCATGAAGATCGACTGTAGCTGTGCTCCCTCGATCGCCATGTGTAGCTAAATTCCCAACCTATTCTCAGGGAGATGAAACTCTGTGAAGTTAATTTATTTTATTTTCTTTGCACACTGACTATTTGATGTTAAGACTACTGTAATTCTTTGATCTGGTTTAATGATGACATCTAGTTAGGATCTTTTGTCTCTGTGATTCAATTGATTCGTTCAAATAGTGGTTTTCTTTTCCCATGTGGTTGTACCGAAGATAGGTTATAACTGAACGAACTAAGCATGCCAAGCCTTGTAGCGAAGGATGATAGTACTTGTCAAGATACTCTATATGTAGGAGAAACCCTATACTTTGTGGTGTCACTGGGCTTGTAGCCGCAGTGAACCGTAATGTGCGAGATAGTGAATTAAATCAATCTAACAGAGTGAATTCGACCTGAGGATAGCTCTTCTCATCTTATCATTCACATCATTCTTTGTTTATCATTGTTCTAGGTTCAGTTTAATTTCTGTTACCTTTAATTAGCTTAATTCATTCTTTGCAATATTTCTTCCACCACCCCGTAGATCAACCCCTTACTTGCTACTTGCTAGATAAATTTAGGGTTTATTTTTTACCGGTTAAGGACATGATCATGTACCGCTATGAATGTGATATGGTTATGTTTTCATTATTATATCGGGTCACGATACCGGATGTACCGGTACAGGAACCCCAGAATTAATTATGAAACTTGTTAACTGTCATCCTGATCTGTATGCGCCATGCTGTTCTGGTACCCAGGTACTAGATGGAATGGGACGTTGATGCACCCGGAATACCTCTCGGGATGATAGGACTTACATGTAGTATATCTGCGGCTAGGATTCTTGTTCCTTTATGCTACGACCCTTACCAACAGGGGTTTATGTGTCACGCCCCTATCCCGATGTAAGATATTTTACCACATAAGGGTATGACTGGGATAATCACACATCATCCCAACACCTACCAAGATCGCAGATACAATGTCCCGAGCCATAGTCCACCCTGTCATCATATTATGATGACAGAAAGGAACGTACCGAAAGGAATAAATAGTTCCAATGACAGAGTTAGCGGAAGCAAAATTAAATTCAAATATGTGAAATTATAGAGCATCGATTCTCTAATGATAACACATAATACAATATCAATGTTTGTATCCATTCAATCTCCCCTAATAATTAAACATACAGTTTATACATGGTTGTGGAATGAGTACAGAAATTAAGTAAATAAATAATTGCCCCAAGGGCACAAGTCCTTGGGTGTACATCTACATCCAAGCCACGGTCATCAACTCCACTTGATTCACATCCAACGGTGCTCGTCAAGAGGCTATCTGCATATAAACTAAAAAATGGTTGTACAACGGGGTTAGCTACACTAGCTAGTGAGGGAGTAAAGGGGAATGCGCACACATCACACAATCAATATCAAACAGAATGATGCATGCTAATGTTAGATTCATTTTCCACCTAACACATAATTCTATCGGTCAAGTATATGCTACTATGATAACTCGGGAGATACTGAGGGTCACTTATCCTATTGCCCCAGTGAAACCTCAATTATCACAAGGGGACTTACGCCGGTAGAAGCCATTATGACCACCCAGTGGCAAACCTCGATAGCCATCACTACCCCTATCCTGGCCTCTCCCACCTCCACATACCACAGGTGCTCGGATTATCCAACACATAAACCCCTGTTGGCAAGGGTCGTAGCATAAGGGAACAAGCATCCTAGCCGTAGATATACTATATGCAGGTCCTATCGTCCCGAGAGGTATTTCGGGTGCATCAACGTCCCATTCCATCTAGTACTTGGGTACCAGTACGGCACGGCACATACAGATCAGGATGACATATAGCATTTTTTATAATTAAATAAATTGGGGTTCCGGTATTGGCACACCCGGCACCGTAGCCCAATACATTGGTGAGCATACTATCACATTCTCAACAGTTCACAATTAAATAAAATACAATGCGCACCATGCTTATAAATATATTATAGCATGCTTAATATTATCAATTATATAATATTCAAACCCAACAAAGTCACCCAAAACCCACTCACCTAACTTGGGTGTCACTCAACGTGATTGACATGAATCTCCCTCAGCATCGGGCATCATCCGACGTGGTTCACATGAATCTCACCGGTGCACCAGCCTAGACATACAAAAGAAATCATTAAAATAGGTATAGAAGGGTCCCATACTAGGCCCGTAAAGTTAAAACCAAGTTTCAACCAAGACAGCACGAGCGGACTCACGGGCGGTCTCAACAGAGGTGAATCCGCCCCTGACTCCGTTCAGGCCAAATGGTAAAATCAGATCGAGAGGGCCCACGAGTGAAACTTCTTAGTTGAATCCGATCGTTGATCCGTTCGACACCTGAGGCAATCATAAAAGGGAGTGGATCCATGGGCGGATGTGCTTCTTGGGTCCGCCCCTGCATCCGTTTGATTACTGAGACAGACCCGAGAGTAACAAGCCCCGGGCGGAGGCAAACAGAGTGAATCTGTGCCTTTGTCTGCTCAGGCCAATTCGTAGGGTTTACACTGGGCGGACTGACGGTTGGTACCATGATAGATGGATCTGGTCATTTTGTCCACCGACAGTCTCTTCCGAGATTTCAAAGAGGTTTAGCTCCAGCTTGAAGCTTGGAGCTCCTTAGCACCTCAGGGTCATAAAGGGGCTATTTAAGCCCTGTTAGGGTCACTAGAACCTAGGCTCACCTCATGGATCCAAGATCCTACAAGGTTTGGTCTCAATTGGGGTCCAAGGATTAGGTTACAAGCTCAAACCAGTGATTCAACAGCCATGCCTGCAAGAGCAGCACCAAGGGGTCCAAACCAGATCTAGCTCAGCTCCATTAGAGCTCCATCTAGAGACCGAGCTTCACCTTGAGTCCCAAATAGAACTCCAGGTCAGTCCAAGCTCAAGGAATCTACCAAAATCAAATGGAAATGGGGAAGAGCTAGGTTTGGGGAGCTTACCTTGGTGAGGTTCTCCAATGGAGAGGTGGAATCCAAGGCTAGGTGAGTCCCCTTGGCCTCTTCCCTTCCTTTCCATCTCTTCTCCTTCACCTTCTTCTTCCTTCTTTGTCTGGTCAGTAAGAGAAGGAGATGTGGGGCAGCCAGCTATTTTGGCATAGCTCCCATCTTCTTCCCTTCCCCTCTCATTACTCTTCCACTTCTACTTCTTCCCTTTCCTTCCTCCTCCTCCTTCTTCTTCTCTTGTCTCTTCTCCTCCACGATTTGTTTGGGAGGGGGAGAGATAAGGGAATGAAGGGATTCTCTTAACTTTAAGGGGTAGAAGGGACTTTAGGGTGTGTTTGGTTAGGGGTCTTAGAATGTAGTTGGGTCCTTAGGCTTAAAATGGGTTTTGGGTTAGGCATTAGGCCATGTTTGGTCCAAGTCATGGCCCTTAGGTCCATATAGTTAGTTAGGGTCTATTTGGGTTGGGTCCAAGCCTCACTTAGACCTATTGGCCCTTAGGTCTAGTTTGGTTTTAGTTAGGTTATAAAAACCTATTATCTCCCTAAGTTAGGCTTTATGGGCCCCACTTAACCAATAAATGGTAGGGGTAGGGGTCCACAGGGTCCAAGAGTTAAATTAAGGTGTCCGGGACACGGGCATGTGGGCCCCACAGGAAAACTAACCAAAAAGATTGATGACAGCACAGGCGGATCCTCGAGCGGATTCAGTAAGAGTGAGTCCGTTCGTGACTCCGGTGCTACTATCAAAGCCCAAACTTCAAGGAAAGTGGTGGGGCTCTGGCCCACACTTCCAGGTCTTCGAGGGGGTTCTTATTATAATATTTTTAGTTCAAGGTCATCAGTGTTGACAATGGTCATAAGGCATTACCCATTGGGTAAGGTCTGGATTACCCCGGGGTATAAGAGGATAATTGGGGTGTGGGTGTAACATCACCCCAACCTTATTAAAAATTTTGTCCTCAAAATTTGAGGCGACTCGGGTTGCAAGGGTGAAGGCTTGCTGAATAACAATACCTCCAAATTCTCACTACTGGAACTAAGTCAAGGTCGGGTCAAGGTAAGGTAGTGTGTCTAGTTGGCACACAGGTCAGGTTCCACACTCCACTTCTTTACATGGTCGCATTACCATAGGGGTGTGGTTTGCAATACCTAGGCTCAATTTTAACTTTTAGAGCCGGTGGTCATAACATACCAGTAGGTCAAAGAGGTGTTACCTAGTCTGGAAAAGCTAGGAAACTTTCTGTTCCAGGTGGTTTAGTCTAGTGTGTGAGGCACTATTTTGGTCTTCACAACTCTGGTCACACTTGGGTTACAGGACTCAACCTGTCCAGTCCCCATTATAGGGTTCACGCTCTGAATGCTTTCACTTTTGGTTATCTCAGTAGCTCACCCAACTTTTGAATGACTTGGAATATTGATGGAATCTCCTATTGTTCACTCCCAACACAGATGGAACGCATTTGATGACCCATTACTCCATTCATATTTGTCGTTGGAGAAAGTCTTGTTACATCCTTCAGTTTTAGCTTTCAAGATCTTTAAACCAATCTCACAGTGACTCTACAGGAAAAAGTCCTTTATGATTCTCTTTCAAGAGCCAAACAATCTCCAATGGTAGGTCTAAGTCAACTACTACTATTTAATTTACCCAGTCATTATTAGGTTCATTTATTATTAACCCGTGATCAACATGACTAAGAGTCTAGGCTCAACTAAGTGATCATAGTAAGGCCAAGGTAAGGTTATACTTGTAGTACCAGAGAATCACTCTAGTCACACAAGTCAAAGGTCTTAAGGGACATACCTATATATACATACATATATACATATACCACACAAATCCATAGGCAAAATTTAAGAATTGCATTCATATCCCTAGGGATATATCTGTCATCTAGGTCAGTCCATAAGAACAAGAGTTCTAGGGTACGGTTTGCTAAGTCTTTTTGGAGGATCAACCCACGATGTAGGACTCCCTCTATGAGTCTAAACATGGTTTGGAGGAACCAAGTAAAGTACAAATAGAGTCTTCACTAACTCAAGGTGCCATGAATGACCTCCAAATACATATGGCCTCTGTGGCTCATTTCGAATGAACCAGTCCAAGCCAGCCCATTACTTTCCTTACTTAATATCTACCCACAGGGTTAGGCTTCCTATTCGTAACGTTTTGGGTCCACCAAATCACGGGGTCTAAGGGTCTTCATCCCCAAGAGTAACTCTCCTCCCTTTTAGGTAAGAGGGGAGTCACAACGCACACTGTTGCCTGTCATTCCTTATTGGCTAGTCTGGCTGATGTAGGTCCAAGGATGCAGACATTATGGTTTGTATCTAAGGCAAGCAATTAACCATGCATGGGCCAAGCAAAATGGGTGTCCACCCTAGGATATAGACATGAAATCATCACACAAGGGGTTGGTCGAAAGGTCTCCAAAGTCCAGGGGCTAAATTCTAAACGAACAGCGAGTGGTCTCACGAGTGGTATCAGTACTCTGGTTCCATTCGTGTTTCCCTCACAAGACAGCAAGAGCATACTAACGGGCGGATGCGGAATGTGAATCCGTTCATTCGTCCATTCTCAGAAGATCGAAAGACTAAGAAAAGATGAATTGATCGAATCGACGGGCGGACTCATGGCGGTGGATCCATTCATTGATCCGGCCAGTTATAAAATCATAAATTTTTAAATTTTGTGCGGGGTGGAATGGCGAGCAGAGTCACGATAACTGATTCCGTTAGTTCGTCTGTTTGAGGAATTTCCACAAAAATAGAACCGTGAGTTCCAAAACTCACTTTGGCTCCATAGAAGACATAACTGAAGGGAGCGGGAGATAGGCTCTACAACTTCCTTGAGGAGTTCTCTTGCAACTTTAAGCCTCAAAGATCACTTCCTACTTGATTAAGGTAAAATTTCTCTTCTCCATTTTCCTTTCAAGTCTCTATTCTTCTCATTGAGAGATTTTGCTTGTGTCTCTTCATCTTCTCCTCCATTTCTCCTTGGATTTGTAATAATCCATTCCAAGTATGATTCTTGTCTTGACTTTGTTTGCATTCTCATGGCCATATACACCAAGTTCATGCCAAAATCGGTCTAGGCTAAGGCATTTGGGTTGGGAATCATGCTCTAATGATCAATGCCACTATAGGGACGGCTTCTTACTTGTTCCTTATATCACTCAAGCATTTTAGAGATTGCTTAGCTTGCTTAGTTAGTTATCTTAGATTGGTCCTAGGCCTTGATTGGATAAACTCTTCGATTCCTTCATACTTCAGAAACCTTTCAAGTTCATGTTTAATCCATTTACATGTATCTAGACTTTGTCAAATCATTTCATTGATCTACCATCAAGTACATTTCTTAGACATTTGTATAACAGTAGATGAAATCCTTGGAGTCTATCTTCTTTTCTCAATAGTTCATCCTCTTAATGTATTCCCAATGCATCTATATTCTTGAGATTACTTGCACCAGTTTTGGGATATTCCATTCCATAACTTGCTTGTTTGACATGTAATAGGGTGTAAGAAAATCCACATATGCTCATTGCTTACATCAATCCCTTCCTTCACATCCACACACAAGGGATTACACGTGGGGCATTTTTGCATAATCTTTTTGTCTCTTCTCTTTTCTCTAAATAATACATCCCTAATGATTTCCACGTTCCCATTATATATTATCATTGCCTATATATACCTTTTTGATCATGTGAAATCTTCTCTTTCATTTCTTATTCACATCACTTAGGCATTTTACTTCTTTAAACTTATTTGCCAATCACATACATCATTATTCCAATTTGACTTACCTTCTGGCTATTCTACTTGTTGTTGCCTCATATGTGTAGGGGACCTCATGGCTCCAAAATAAAAAAGAGACATTGCCATTGTGCCTACCATTCCTACCACCCACCGTGTGCCTCAGTTTACCACTGAAGGAGCCGAGGGACATTCCCAGGGATACCTCTTTAACAAGAGGATCCTCGTGGAAAGGGACGTAACAGTGGAGGAAATGTTGGCATACCAGGTGGAGCCTAGATTTGAAAGGTTGGAGTGGACCAACATGCTAATTCTACCCGAGTTTTACTACCCTGCTCTGATTAGGGAGTTCTACTCAAACTTGCTGCTGTCCAAGGGGGACGATGGTGACCTTAGACTGACTACTCTAGTAAAGGGAGTCGCCATCAGCTTTACCATTGAAGAGTTGGGGATCACCCTTGATGTTTCAGTAGAAGGGAAAAAGGTTTACTATTCTTTGGGCAGCCACCCAGACTCAAGCCTGTACCCGGAAGAGAGGAAGGAGTTGTTCCAAGTTCTAATAAACAATAGATACAAGAAGAATAAAGACCTCTCCAAATTTCCTCCTTCTCAGCGGGTCCTTATCTTCATTGCCAAGACAAATCTGGTTCCCTCTAAAGCATGCAGCACACATCCTTCTTTGATGTCTGCAATATTAGCTCACTCCCTATACACTGGCCAACCTGTTTGCCTTCCTTATGTAATCATGAAGCACATGGCTCGCACTGTAATGGATCCCACTCAGAATCACGCATTGCCCTATGGTCGATTTCTCACCCGGGTTTTCCTATGCTTCGAGGTTGATCTGGACCAGGAACTTAAGAAGTCAAGCACTAAGGGGCCTATCGGGTTTGATGTGCTGTGAGAGATGAACCCATACCCTACTTATGACAGTGCAGGGGAACAGATTCAACATGGTAAGGGAAAAGGGATCAAAGATGGTGAGGAAAATGACAGTAATGCCAATTCTGAGTTCAGGGGTCCCAAACCATTCGCAGCAGGTACCTCAAGGGTCATAGGAAAAAGGTGATGACTTATCAATGGCCATCAAGCGGTTGGACGTGCGGGTGGCAGATGGCTTCAATAGGATCAGAAAACAACTCACTGCCCAAGCTTGGCATATGGCAACTATAGAGCGAGGAATAGACGACATCAATTTCTTCCTCGATTGCGGTGGTGGCGGCAGTGCCGACGACTAGTTCCGCTCTTCCTCCGAAGATTTTCAGAAATTATCTTATCAGTTCTCTTAGTCTCTTGCGGTCTTGTGTGATTGAAATTAGGTGTTTTGAGTCTGACAGATGAAATCTGATATTTGAACTGAAGAGGGCACAGGTATGCCTAAGAAGGAATTCGATGCTTTTAAGGTTGGATTCGCAAAATCTGGGTTAAACAAGATAGAATCACAGATGTCAAATGGTGAAGAACATTGGTTACCTCCAGGAAAGATTAAAATCTTTGGGATAGTTAAATTTAGCGTTATACATACATATATATATATATATATATAATTAATTCTCACTTTTAGATCATTGTGGATTATTATGGTTGGTTAAGTTAAATTCATTACTGATCATAAATTATATCATATATATAACCATCTAGTATCTATTTAAGACTCAACCAAGCAATTATACAATTGTAGCTTATCAGCCTATGTTTTCGAGTTCTAAATTCCAAGTTATCTATTATCATCTAGATTCATATTTCATCACAATCAGTCTTCTCCCTATGTCTACACACAACCATTTATGTTCTTGAGATTTTTAATTTAGAACCTAATTTATGGAGAGTAAATCAAGAGGTTACGTCTAGACTGTGGTCGGTGTAAAACATCATTGCTCTGATACCACTCTGTCACGCCCCTATCCCAATGTAAGATATTTTACCACATAGGGGTATGACTGGGACAATCACACATCATCCCAACACCTACCAGCATCGCAGATATAGTGTCCTGAGCCACAGTCCACTCTGTCATCACATTATGACGACAGAAAGGAACGTACCAAAAGGAATAAATCGTTCCAATCACAGAGTTAGCGGAAGCGAAATTAAATTCAAATATGTAAAATTATAGAGCATCGATTCTCTATTGATAACACATAATACAATATCAATGTTCATAACCATTCAATCTTCCCTAATAATTAAACATACAGTTTATACATGGTTGTGGAATGAGTACAGAAATTAAGTAAATAAATAATTGCCCCAAGGGCACAAGTCCTTGGGTATACATCTACATCCAAGCCACGGTCATCAACTCCACTTGATTCACATCCAACGGTGCTCATCAAGAGGCTATCAGCATATAAACTAAAAAGTGGTTGTACAACAGGGTTAGCTATACTAGCTAGTGAGGGAGCAAAGGGGAATGCAGACACATTACACAGTCAATATCAAATAGAATGATGCATGCTAATGTTAGATTCATTTTTCACCTAGCACACAATTCTATTGGTCAAGTATATGCTACTGTGATAATTCGGGAGACACTGAGGGTCACTTATCCTATCGCCTTAGTGAAACCTCAATTGTCACAAGGGGACCTGTGCCGATAGAAGCCATCATGACCACCCAGTGACAACCTTGATAGCCATCACTATCCCTATCCTGGCCTCTTCCACCTCCACAGACCACAGGTGCTCAGACTATCCAACACATAAACCCCTGTTGGCAAGGGTCGTAGCATAAGGGAATAAGCATCTTAGCTGCAGATATACTATATACAGGTCCTATCGTCCCGAGAGGTATTCTGGGTGTATCAACGTCCCATTTAATCTAGTACCCGGGTACTAGCATAGCACAGCACATACAGATCAAGATGACATATAGCATTTTTTATAATTAAAAAAATTGGGGTTCCGATACCGACACACCCGGCACCGTAGCCCGATACATTGGTGAGCATACTATCACATTCTCAATAGTTCATAATTGAATAAAATGCAATGCGCACCATGCTTATAAATATATCATAGCATGCTTAATATTATCAATTATATAATATTCAAACCCAACAAAGTCACCCATAATCCACTCACCTAACTTGGGTGTCACTCAGCGTGATTGACATGAATCTCCCCAAGCATTGGGTATCATCCGGCACGGTTCACATGAATCTCACCAGTGCACTAGCCTAGACATACAAAAGAAATCATTAAAATAGGTATAGAAGGGTCCCATGCTCGACCCTGAAAGTTAAAACCAAGTTTCAACCAAGACAGCACGAGCAGACTCATGGGCGGTCTCAGCAGAGGTGAAACCGCCCCTGACTCCATTCAGGCCAAATGGTAAAATCAGATCGAGTGGATCCACAAGCAGAACTTCTTAGTTGAATCTAGTCGTTGATCCATTTGACACCTAAGGCAATCATAAAAGGGAGCAGATCCACGGGTGGATGTGATTCTTGGGTCTGCTCCTGCATCTGTTCAATTAGTGAGACAGACCCGAGAGCAACAGGCCCGGGTGGAGGCAAACAGAGTAAATCCGTGTCTTTGTCTGCTCAGGCCAATTCACACTGGGAGGACTAACGGGCGGTACCACGATAGATGGATCCGATCGTTCATCCATCGGCAGTCTCTTCTGAGATTTCAAAGAGGTTCAGCTTCAGCTTGAAGCTTGGAGCTCCTTAGCATCTCAGGGTCATGGAGGGGGTATTTAAGCCCTCCTAGGCTCACTAGAACCTAGGCTCACCGGATGGATCCAAGATCCTACAAGGTTTGGTCTCAATTGGGGTCCAAGGATTAGGTTACAAGTTCAAACCAGTGATTCAACAACCATGGCTGCAAGAGCACCACCAAGGGGTCCAAACCAGGTCTAGGTCAGCTCCATTAGAGCTCCATTTAGGGACCGAGCTTCACCTTGAGTCCCAAATGGAACTCTAGGTCAGTCCAAGCTCAAGGAATCTACCAAAATCAAATGGAAATGGGGAAGAGATAGGTTTGGGGAGCTTACCTTGGTGAGGTTCTCCAATGGAGAGGTGGAATCCAAGGCTAGGTGAGCCCCCTTGGCCTCTTCCTTTCCTTTCCATCTCTTATCCTTCACCTTCTTCTTCCTTCTTTGTCCGGTCAGCAAGAGAAGGAGATGTGGGGCAGCCAGCCATTTTGGCATAGCTCCCATCTTCTTCCCTTCCCCTCTCATTCCTCTTCTACTTATACTTCTTCCCTTTCCTTCCTCCTCCTTCTTCTCTTGTCTCTTCTCCTCCACGATTTGTTTGGGAGGGGGAGAGAAAAGGGAATGAAGGGATTCTCTTAACTTTAAGGGGTAGAAGGGACTTTAGGGTGTGTTTGGTTAGGGGTCTTAGAATGTAGTTGGGTCCTTAGGCTTAAAATGGATTTTGGGTTAGGCATTAGGCCATGTTTGGTCCAAGTCATGGCCCTTAGGTCCATATAGTTAGTTAGGGTCTGTTTGGGTTGGGTCCAAGCCTCACTTAGACCTATTGGCCCTTAGGTCTAATTTGGTTTTAGTTAGGTTATAAAAATCCATTATCTCCCTAAGTTAGGCTTTATGGGCCCCACTTGACCAATAAATGGTAGGGGCAGGGGTCCATAGGGTCCAAGAGTTAAATTAAGGTATCCGGGACACGGGTATGTGGGTCCCACAAGAAAACTAGCCAAAAAGATTGATGACAGCACGGGCGGATCCTCGAGCGGATTTAGTAAGAGTGAGTCCATTCGTGACTCCGATGCTGCCGTCAAAGCCCAAACTTCAGGGAAAGTGGCGGGGCTTTGGCCCACACTTCCAGGTCTTCAAGGGGATTCTTATTATAATATTTTTTATTCAAGGTCATCAATGTTGACCATGGTTATAAGGCATTACCCATTGGGTAAGGTCTGGAGTGCCCCTGGGTATAAGAGGATAATTGGGGTGCAGGTGTAACATTATATATTGGATAGTCTGAGCACCTATTGCCTATGGGGGAGAGAGGCCAGGTCAAGGGTAGTGATGGCCATCGGGGTCTGCCATCGGGGTCTGCCACTGGGTGGTCTGATGGCTTCTACTAGCATAGGCTCCCTCGTGATAACAGAGGTTTCATTGTGGCGATAAGTTAAGTGACCCACAGTGTCTCCCGAGTTATCACAATAGTATATACTTGACTAAGAATTTATGTGCTAGGTGGAAAATGAATCTAACATTTACATGCATCATGAATTGTTTGAAATTGTATGTTGTGTGTATGTGCATTCCCCTTTCCTCTCTCACTAGCTTGTGGAGCTAACCTTGTTGCGCAACTTCTTTTAGTTGATATGCAGGTAATCTCTTGATGAGCACCTATGGATGTGAATCAAGTGGAGCCGGTGGCTAGGACTTGGATGTCGATGTGTACCTAAGAATGGTGTCCTTGTGGCGTGATTTAACTATTTATTTCTATATTCATCGTCATTCATGTAAGAATTTCATGTGTAAATATACGAAGATTAATGGATGGATACGGGGTATTGTATTTGTATTATGAGTTATCATTAGAGAACCGATGTTCTATATTTATATGATTTAAATGATTTACACTTCCACTAACTCTATAATTAGAACGATTTATTCCATTTGGATACGTCCTCTGATATTATCATGAATTGATAACCGGGTGAACTGTGGCTTGGGACACTGTATCTGTGATTCTAGAAGTATTGGGATGACACCTGTTGTCCTAGTCACCCCCTTTTCTTGTAAAATATCCTTTATTGGGATAGGGACGTTACATGGCCTCACCCATGTCCTTCATCTCAAAAGTAGAGGACAACCACTCTTTAGTGGTGACAATCAACTCATTATCATTCTCAGCCAGCAAGATGTCATCAACATATAAGGATAGGATAAGGAAACCTTCCTTGGACCGTTTAACATACACGTAGTGGTCCTCTTCAATCATTTTAAAACCTATAAAAAAGACACGGGTTAGACGATTGCTTAAGGCCATCGTCCAACCAGTGTCTAATGTACCACTGCTTGGACGATTGCTTAAGGTCATAGATGGAACGTTTGAGATGGCATACTTTACGCTTTTGTCCCTTCTTCTCAAAATCCACGGGTTGAGCCATAAAGATTTTCTCATCTAGCTCTCCATTGAGAAAAGCAGTTTTAATGTCCATTTGGTAGAATTTCGAATCCAACTTTGCCACAATGGCTAGAATGAGGTGTATAGAGGCCATTCTCATCGCAGGGGAGAACGTCTCATCGTAGTCTACACCCTCTCTTTAGGTATATCCCTTCGCCACAAGGCGTGCTTTATACTTGTCGATTGAACCATCTACCTTGCGTTTGACCTTTAGGATCCATTCGTTCCCGATGGCTTTGCGTCCAGGCAGAAGGTCAACTAACTCCCAGACTTGGTTCTTACTCATAGAACTCAACTCATCTTCCATAGCAGCTTGCCACATTTCCTTAGCTGGAGAGGAGAGTGCCTCACTTATTGAGGCCGGGTCATCCTCATCACTTGGAACACAAATAAGGACGTCCTCTTCAATCTCAAAATGATGACGTGGAACATGTCCATATGCGCTCCTATACGCAAAGGGATCTTATCCTTCGGGTTGTGCGCTTTCGCTTAGTGGTGCACTCCCACTAGGCTGATGATCAGTCTCACCCTCTCTGGAGATCTCATGATGAGTTATTCATTCCCCACCTTTTTTAAGAGTAGCTGAAATGTTTTCATCAGTCTCTATCTCAAAGAGATCAAGATCTCTGCCAACATCTCTAATACTAGGGAAATCGGTCTCAAGAAAATCAACATCGCGGGACTCAGTCTCAGTCATTCCTCTGTCTTGATGTCCATCGTACACTACATAGCCTTTTGAGCCATCAGAATATCTTATAAAGATATTCATTTTATCTCTAAGGCCAAGTTTTCCAAACTTATGGGAGGTACTATGAACATATCCCGCACATCCCCATGGTCGCATATGGCCTAAAGTGGGCTTTACAACTTTCTACAATTCATAGGGAGTGGAAGGAACTGACTGTGATGGCACATGGTTAAGGATGTAGGCAGCGATCAAAAGAGCATCCCCCCAGAAAGATATTGGGAGGTTGGCCTACGCCATCATCGATTTAACTATATCTAGAAGTGTCTTATTCCTTCACTCTGCTGCACCATTTTGCTACAGAGTGTAAGGAATAGTTAATTGTTTGGTGATTCCATTTTCCTCACACAATCCTTTGAACTGATCTGACAGATATTCGCGTCCTCAATCAGTGCATAGAGTTTTTAAGCTCTTGCTTTATTGATTCTCAACCTCTGCTACAAAGCATTTAAAGTAATCTAATTCTTCGTAGCGATGAGCGATAAAAAAGACATAACCATATCGTGAAAAGTCATCTATGAAGGTAAGGAAATAAGAAGCATCATGGTATGCCTTCACATTCATTGGTCCGCAGATGTCCAGATGGACAAGCTATAGGGTCTGGGTTGCCCGGAATGCCTTTCCTAAAGGCTTTCGGTGGGCCTTATCAGCTAAACAGGGCTCACATATCGGTAGGTTGATTTTAGTGAGTGGGCCAAGAAGGCCTTCTCTAACTAACCGTCCCTTCCTATCTTGACCTATATGTCCTAGTCTAGCATGCCATTGATTCTGAATTAATATCAGTATTAATGACAAAAGATGAAGAAGTAACCACAGGAGTTATTAAGTCTAATTTAATAAAATCATTCTCAAATTTGCATTGTCCAAAGAACTGCCATCCAAAAGTATCTCAAAAGTGTCACTGTAAAAAATAAATGAATAACCTGAAGTTAAAAGTGTAGTAACAGAAAGTAGATCATGTTGGATTTTTAGTGCGTATAACACATCATGAAGAAGCAAGATGTGCCCAATGCGCAAGGTGAGCTGATAGGTACCAACTCCTCGAACTGCTTCACTTGTGCCATTTCCCACATAGATGTTTTGGGCGCCATTCAAAATCTTTCTATAATCTGCAAACCCCCCTCAATCATGCGCTATGTGTCTTATTGCTCCTGTATCAACAACCCAGTCAATCGGATTTGGACAACCAAAACATGTGTATAGACAAAAGTATAGGGAGAGAGGGATAGAAATGGTACCTTCTTCACTTCAGTGCAATCACGAGCGAAGTGCCCCATCTTCTGGCAGTTATAGCACTTGACCTTGATAATATCTCTTTTTCCACCTCGCTTGCCACGTTTGCGCTTAGCAAATTTGCCTCCACTTGGTGTAGTATTCTGAGCCTGTCCCTGATTCCCTGTGTTCCTTTGTCTCTTGCGCTTAGACCCAGAAGTCTTGCATTGCCCTGCTTGGGGAATAAGGCATGTGATTTGGTCCCCTTTAGGCGCTCCGCTCTAGCTCTACATGAGCGGCAATGTCATTGAAAGTTTTGACACTGCCATTATGTGTGAGAACCACTTTCATTTGGGCCCAAAAATCAGATAACGTCCTAATGACAATTTGAACTTGCTGCTCATCGGTAAGGTGTACCCCAACATCATCTAACTTTCGTATCATATCTTTCACAATCCTAAGGTGTTCAACCATGTTGTGCTTGGGGTACTTACGGTACATCTCAAACTTCAAGGTCATGGCCCGCAGCCTTGTAGTTGATGTACTACCACATTCTAACTTAAACAGATCCCATATGGACTTGGTAGTTTCACACTTTTCATACTGGCCGATGAGATCATCGTGCATCGAGCTTAACATAATAAAGCGAGCACTACGGTCTCTTTTGAACCAATCCTCATAGGCTTCCTTTTCTTAATGATGACGGGCGGTAGTACCCTCATCGCGTTTAGCCATTTCAGAGGTCAGGTGTTCAAGGTAATCTTGTTCATTAAGTAAAAACTTCATCTTAAGATGCCACATGTCATAGTTGGTTCCATGCAACTTATTACCTTAGTTAAGGTCAGCAACAACATTCTTGGTAGCCATCACTACAATGTGCAAGGGAGAACATTTAGTAAATATTCATAAAATAATTTATTCAAGAAATCCTAATTAAAATTAATGGTTCCCTCTGCCACACGGTGAGACCAAAAATTTCCCTAAGCTCATAATCGCATCTCACAATATATGGGTTTAGGAACTTATAATTTTAATTGATTTCGAACAAAAAATTAGAGGAAAGAGCATCTCCACACCACTATTTAATGCACCATACATTGGATGTGCAAGGGACTCACACAAGAGACCCAGATTGATACTTAAAGTGATATGCCGAGTCGATACTAGGTTATGATACGCAGTGCAGTAGGCTCTCATTACACGACTTCTCAAAAATAAAATATTAAAAATTACAACCAGCTCTTTGCATTCAAGAATTCTATTACATCACTACTGGGGAGCACCACACTTTGTATCTTGTCCAAGTACCAACTCTATCGCACATACATCAAAACATATCCCTTACAGAAGCACCAATATTCCATCCCATGAAATACAAAAAATAAAATCATATGGATTGCATGGGATGGGGGTTTGACAGCATTACCCAGATGGTAGAGTCAAACAAGGTCAATACTGCCATGAGAGGGTAAAATTGATAATTTAAATTTGTAAACACATTAAAGCAAAAATAAAACACTCAAGGGAAATTAAAATCCAAAAAACTAGGGTCCATAAACATAATTATAAGCCAATTAGGGAAAAAGAAAGGGTGTGGGTGAAGGGATTCCCACTTCACCCATCTCCTTCCCAAAAACCCTAAAAATAAAAAAACAAATCTGTCCAATTTTTTTTTAATTATTAGTGGTTGTGCATGGCAGCAGCAATCGAGAGAGAAGAGAGAGGGGGAGCCTAGGCCAGCCCATGGCGGCGTGGCTAAGGCTGCAACAAAATTCCAACAAATCCAATTTTTTTTTTAAAGAAGCCCGGCAGTCAGCATTAAGCCTGCTGCCAAGGGTTTTAATGGCTGACAAGACAGCCCCTTAATGTAAATTTTCAAAAAAACTTGATTCAATACTGAAACCAAATTTTATTTCAAAAAAAAACAAAAATTTGATTTGAAAGCAGATTTTCAAAATGCTGCCAAGGCTTTAAAGGTCGACAAGACAGCCCCCCTTAAAGCAAATTTTTTTAAAAAACACTGATCCAATACTCGGAAGGGATCGTGGCAGCCATGCGCAAGGGAAAAAAGGGGCCTGTGGTTACGACAATGGTGAGCTTGCGCAAGGTCTAGCAGGCATGGCAACGGCAGTGCACATGCTATTCTCTGTGCAACGGTGGCAGCCAGCAGCGGTGCACGTGCACTACCATTGCAGCGTGCATCATCGCTGGTTGCGGCTCTCAAGAAACTCCATCAAAAAATAATTCTCTTCTCAAAACAAAAGTGAACCAAATCCTAAGGGCTCTGATACCAATGTAAATAAATCATCACCCGTTAGGGCGTAACCTAAACGGAGATGGGAGCGCAACGGAAGAGAATCTCATACAGGTTTGGTTACAAGCTTCACGAACTCGAATGATCTCCTTAATGAACTTTGAATACCTTGAAAGGTTTCTCCACGAAGAAGAACTCCACACCACAAATCCTTGGGAAGAGATGGAATCCCAAAGAGAACACAAAACACTAGAGAGAGAAAGAATTTGGTTTCTCAGATTTATTGGTCTTAGGGTTACAGGCTTTCTATTTATAAGCCAAAACCCTAAGACCCCTACCCCTATTTAAACGCTCACTGGGAATCGACCAAAGAGGGGGGAAGAGAACCAACCACTTAAGTGGTTGGTTCTCTCAATGCAAAGTGGGTCGGATCGGTTCCGGCTTGCCCCTTGTGGGCGGCTTGGACCCTGCCTGGTCCATGTTTAATTTACAAGCAGCAACTCCTATTGTAGCGTATTTGAAACCTTCTTAGTTAACGTGTTATTCAGCATTACAGATTTCAATGTTCTTGAACGTTTCTTGATTATCTTGACAATCAGCCAACTCAATGGTAGAAGATGCTCGCACTAGAATACTAGAGATTCAGCATCCTCTGACCACGAGGAAGATGAACAACAACATTTGTCGTCAGCTGCCGATCACCATCAAGATCCAACAGCCAATCATCCTCCCCAAAAACTTGCTCACGATCACCATTGGAAACCCTAATTTCCCCAGAGTTTCTCTCTCCTCTCTCCATCCCTCCTTTTCTTGATTCTCTTGACAATCAGCCAACTCAATGGAAGAAGATGCTCGCACTAGAATACTAGAGATTCAGCATCCTCTGACCACGAGGAAGATGAACAACAGCATTTGTCGTCAGCTGTCGATCACCATCAAGATCCAACAGCTGATCATCCTCCCCAAAAACCTGCTCACGATCACCATTGAAAACCCTAATTTCCCTAGAGTTTCTCTCTCCTCTCTCCATCCCTCCGTCCCTCCAAAAAATTCTTTCTTACACTCTTATGGTTGTTCTAAAAAGATGTTATTCACATGACACAAATTAAAATGTGGCACAAACCGATCGTGTGGTGGAAATTGCTTTGCACCATTTCATAAAGTCCAACCTGTTTTGGCAACCGGATCATTTAAACCAGAGTAGAATTTAAACCCTAAATAGAGGAAACAGAGGATTTTTATCTGGGATGGATTTCTCAGCCATGAAGAAGAAGCAAAGGTGATGAGAGAGGGAAGCTTCAAAGAAGAAGATGAGGAGATGAGGGCAAGAAGATTTATGTATGAAGACTAAAACAATAGACGAGTGTTCTTGAGGAGCTATCCTCTTCACTGGGCAGAAGACCAAGTCAATGATGACGACGACGATGAGGCCGTTGCAAATCAAGGGATGCTCGATGTCTCAAAGAGAGGGAAGATAACTGCAATTAAACAAAGAGTCCTCTATGTACTTCGATGGAGTGAAGGGAAGGTTTTGATCTTGAAGAAGTTCAAGGACAAGGTTGCGTTTTACCTCATCACTTGTCACCCTTTGGGTTGAAGCCCTCTAACTCCCTGCTTTCAATATAAACCCTATGGTGACCTTTCTCTTACAAAATTTCTGACTTTCCCTTTCCTCTTAATCCCTTATCAGTTTTTGTTGTTATGGTTTCAACTTTGAAGAAGTTACAGGACTATATGAATCAAATTTTCTTTATTTCCCCCTTAGTAATATAACTCTTCCATGTACTTAGCTCTCTACACTTTTGATGGGTTGATGACTATCTTCTTTAAATCGTTTCTAATTTGTTTGAAGCTTTGTAATAGCAAACATGGCTGATGGGTTTGATTCCGCTCTATGTTGATTTCTACCTTCTCCTGTCTCCTAATTGTTCTTCTATAGTTGTTCTCTCCTTTGCTCCAATTGATTGTTAGCTAGAAATGGGAGTATGAAGTTCCTTCCTTTTCTTTCCCACACCCTCATTTTTGTAAAAAAAAATTTTGGTCCGCCGCTTTATAGGATTTGGTTCAGAATTGCAGGTTTCATGATTTTTCTGTGATAAAATGACAATGTTGATAAATTTTCCTCAAAAAGGTTAACAAATTAAATCATTAAAAATTGATTCTGGAATCTAGAGAAACCAAAAATATTCGGTGTGAAAGTGGGAAACGATGCATTAGTGTATGGGTGTCATTCACTAAACAAGCCACGGATAAAAATCCTCTCCAATGATCTCAGACGTGGGTTCAGACATCTGAAGCACGGCAATGGAGGAAAGGAGATGAACCGAGAGAGAGGTCAAGTGTGATTTGAAAGTCTCTCCGAGTACCTGCGTTTTTTTCTTTGATTTGGGTTTACTTGCAAAGGAAACCACTATCGGTTTCAGGCCTTGAAGCTCTCCAATGGTGGGAAGGAGATGAAGAGAGAGGGAAAGTCGCAGTTTGAAAGCATTCTTGCGTTTTTTCCTCTGTTTAGGGTTTACATTCTACTCAAGTAGAGATGATTCAGTTGCCAAAACGGGTTGGGCTTCATGAAATGGTGCAAAAAAATCTCCACCACACAATCAGTTTGTGGCACGTCTCACAATGAAGGTAGCATTGCCAGATTAAAAATTTGGAGAGGATTTTTATTCGGGTTACACTAGCTTATACATATATATTTGATAGAAGGGGGGGGAGGATCGAACCGGGGAGGGGATAAGATACCAGCCAAGAGACTCAAACTCGAGACCTCTTGGTGAGCATGGGCATGAAGCGCGCCACGGCTCACCAACTGAGCTAAGTAGTTGTTGGTGGCCCTTATTTTTTCCATTGTTGAGTAAAGACACGAGGGGTTTCTCATCTTCCATGGGGCCAAAATTTTGAAAAACAGTTAATTCAACCATGTCTTCGACTGCCCACTTCCTCACCACCACCACACAAACTACTACGCACAATTGTTCCCTCCCATTTACGCCTACCACAGCCCCTAAACACCTACTCCGGACGGAACGAGCGGTAGTCCTGATCGACAAATCCAAAACCATTAACCAACTTCTACAGATCCACGCAGCACTTGTTCGCAATGGTCTGGAGCATCATCCAATTTTGAATTTCAAGCTCTTACGTTCTTACTCTTCTCTTGGTCACCTCGACTACTCTCGCACCCTCTTCCATCGAACCCATGACCCAAGTGTCTTCTTTTGGACTGCAATTATCCATGGCCACACCTTCCATGGCCTTCACCAACAGGCCCTCCTCCTGTATTCGCAGATGCTCACCCATGGTGTTGAGCCCAATGCCTTCACCTTCTCCTCCATCTTAAAGGCCTGCTCTATAGAACCAGGAAGAGCCCTTCACTCCCAAGCCCTCAAATTCAGACTTGATTCTGATGTATATGTTAGGACGGCACTCTTATGTGTATATGCAAAGGGTGGAGATGTTGTTTCCGCACGCCGTCTGTTTGATACAATGCCTGAAAAGACCTTGGTCTCTTTGACGGCCATGATCACTTGTTATACAAAGCACGGGGATGTTGATGGGGCTCGATTATTATTTGATGGATTGAAGGTGGGGGACGTTGTCTGTTGGAATGTGATGATTGATGGGTATACTCAGCATGGGCGGCCAAATGAGTCTATTGACCTCTTTAGACAGTTGATGTCCGCAAAGGTGAGGCCTGATGAAGTTACAATTCTATCTGTTCTCTCTGCTTGTGGACAGCTTGGTGCTCTAGGGTTGGGTAGATGGCTGCATTCTTACATTAAGAATAATGGAATACCGTTCAGTGTTAGTGTTGGGTCAGCATTGGTTGATATGTATAGCAAATGTGGCAGTTTGGAGGATGCTCGTTTGGTGTTTGATAGAATCATCAGTAAGGATGTTGTGGCTTGGAATACAATGATTGTTGGCTATTCAATGCATGGGTTAAGCCAAGTTGCTTTGGAGCTGTTCTCTAGAATGTGTGCACTGGCGATTCATCCCACAGATATAACTTTCATTGGCATTTTGAGGGCATGTAGTCATGGTGGTTTGGTAGTTGAGGGACGGGCTTTCTTCCATTCAATGAAGGATAAGTATGGAATTGAACCTAGGATTGAGCACTATGGGTGCATGGTTGATCTTTTAGGACGTGCTGGGTTCTTGGATGAGGCATATGAGCTTGTACAAAACATGGAGATTGAGCCGGACTCTATTATTTGGGGAACACTGCTTGGTGCTTGTAGGCTACATGGAAACAACACTTTAGGAGAGAATATAGCTGAATTTGTATTTGCAAATGGTCTTGCAAATGCAGGAACTTATATTCTCCTAGCAAATATCTATGCTGCAGCAGGAAATTGGAATGGGGTGGCAAAGATCCGGAGAATGATGAAAGATAGTGGGCTTCAGAAGGAGCCAGGGTGCAGCTCAATTGAAGTACATAACAAGGTGCATGAATTCTTTGCCGGGGACATGAAACACCCGAAGAGCAAAGAGATTTATTTGATGTTGAAGGAGATGAATGGATGCCTAAAAGCCCATGGTTACACCCCACAGACAGATATTGTGTTTCAAGATATTGGAGAGTCAGAGAAGGAAAAGATCCTAGGTGTTCATAGTGAAAAGCTTGCCATTGCTTTTGGGCTTATCACCACTCGACCAGGAACCCCAATAAAGATTATAAAAAACCTTCGTGTTTGTACAGACTGTCACACTGTAACCAAGTTGATTTCAAAGATCACAGGGCGCAAGATCATTGTAAGGGATCGAAACCGTTTCCATCACTTTGTTGATGGTTCATGTTCTTGTGGGGATTATTGGTGAATCTCATTATCAACCTGGATTTTAACTCTTTGAGCAGAACTATGGCCTCCTGCTGGCCTCCTTTTGGGTCTGTTAACTTTTTTTTTATTTTTTTATGTTGTACAGATAAAAGTGATTAAGTTTTCAAGAATGCCTAATGTAGTCTAAAGAGTTACTGTCCTTTGTTTTCTTATTTCCTTCTTTTTATATTATTTTTATTATTCTATGGCCTTTCACTAACAAAATCCAACTTTTTGGGGGAACTGCTGATCTCTGCTTTGCACACGGATGGTTCCATTAGCATCATGAAGCTGTGGACAGTAAGACTTGATTTTCCTGGTGAAAGATTCTTATAGATACTGTGAGAAACTATTGACATTATGAAAGATCACCAATGACTGTGAGTCATCCTCTCCAAAATGCACTGTTAAAAGCTGAGTAATTTCTGAGGTGATTCTATTGGCATCTTGAAACTTGTAAACCTATTTCTTTGGTGGCAGGATTCTCCAGTCATGCTTTTTTTTTTTTTTTGGGTAATTTACACATACCACACCTGAGGTTTGACGAAAGGATAATTTTACCCCCCAGTTTTGAAAAATTCTGCGTACCCCCCTGAGGTTTGCAAACAGTAACAAATAAGCCTATTCCGTCAGTTCATGACTAACAGTGTTAAAAATAAGAGGTGAACTGACAAAGTTACCCTTGCAAAAAAAGCAAAAAAAAAAAAAAAACCTGCAACTCATCTTCCCCAATCGATTTGGGGAAGATGAGTTGTGCAGGTTTCAAAACCCTTCCAACCCTTAAGGAATTTAGGGTTTCAAATTGGGGAGAAATCCCAAACATAGAATTTTTGGATTGATATAGATTCCTGTTGAATTTTTTCATTTTCCTAGGTTAGAAACTTGTAAAAATTGCTTTACACACTTGAAATGACATTTTTGTAGATTGTAGTGATTATATTAGTTGTATACCAAATGTGGATTCTGTTCTGAATGTAATCTGAAACCAATTCCAAAAACGTTTACCAAACTGTGATTTTGCTCTAAAAAATCATTGAATAAAAAATTTTAATTCCAGCCCGAATCAAAAAATTGAGAACAGAATTGTTACCAATTAAAGCCTTAATGCAGCAATGTTCTAATCTAAGGTGTCCTTGCATGAGAACAAAAATAGGGAACTAGCTAGTCAACTAGACATTCACAATATTCAATTTTTTCTTTTTTGGTAGGAAAAAGTTCAATTGAAAGCGTAGGAAAAGCACATGGAGTCTGTCTTACAAAGATTGGACAACCAAGGACTGGAAATTGGCTAGTCAGTCCTTCCTTCTAAGGAAACCGCCTTCCGGACCAAGTAGTCAGCCACGCTATTAATCTCCCTAGAAATATGAAAAAAATTACAAGTTCTAATGTGAGTGATTAGAAGTTTGATATCCAAGATAATAGGCAGGATATCTGGGGGAGAGAGAGCAGTGGTGGTAATGCATTTCACAGCTTCAGAGCTGTCGGATTCCACCTTAACACAATACATTCAACAATTCATTGAAGTAAGCCGCATCTGATTGCCAGTGTTTCTCCTTGAAGAACCGATGAGAAGAAACCTGGCTCAAAAGTACTTGTGATAGGGGTTCCTTTGAAATCTCCAATGACATAACCCAACCCACCTTTTCCATCCTTGAGGGCAACATCTGAGTTGAGAAGGAAAGTATTGGCAGAAGGTGGTATCCAGGGAGCAGTAGAAGTTAAGTTTTACCTTGAACAGTATACTGAGAATTTGCCTTGGATTTCCTTAGGCTTGCTCAAATTCCCCAAACTGAACTTCAGCTCTCCTATTAACCTCCATTGGAGACACAGCTATACCATTGAAAATGAAATCATTTCGAGCTTTCCAAAGCTGCCAGCAAATCGACGCCGCTAGAACTTCCAACTCCTGCCTTTGGTTCTTACATAAGCTGGGCCAGTCAATCCAACTCTGAATAAATGAATGTAGCTCTGGATTTATGAAGAGGGGAGAGATGCTGAGATGCTACCCAAATCAGGTAGCTTGAGCAAACTCACAATCCAACAGAATGTGGTCTATTGATTCTTGAACTTTGCCACATCGAGGACAAATAGGATCCACTCGAATTTGGTGTTTCCCCAGGTCAACTCCAGTTGCAAGGCCTCCTGCACATGATCTCCAAAGAAAGGATCGGACTTTGGAGAGGTGAAACTATTCCAAATCTTCTTCCAAACTAAAGAAGAAATGTGCTAAACCAAAGGTCTCTGAGGTGAAGTAGACTGTAGATCCTGATAATCCTCCAAATTACTCAAAAGATGGTATGCAGATTTGGCTGAATAAAATCCATTACGATTACCTTCCCAAATCAGCTGATCATTCATAAGAAGAATACTAAATGGAATAGCAAGAATAGCAGCAATCTCCTCTGTGTGAAATATCCCTCAAATCAAATCAGCTTTCCAAATCTTATTAGCCTCATCAATCAAGTCAACCATGATATCTTGTTGATTTGTTGTCAAAGAGTGGCGAAGTTTGAAGTCTGGAGACGATAGATCCAGCGATCCTCATGAATCTTTATAGAAGAACCATTGCCAACAATCCATAATAGACCTGCCGTTAAGACCTTCCGACCTTCGATAATCCCTCTTTAAGCCTAGGATGGACTAGAACCAATTGGAGCCTAAAGGAAAAACACATGCGGATAGTAAATCTGCTTCACAAAGGTAACCCAAGAGGAGTTGGGTTCCTTCCAAAGTCTCCAAGCAAGTTTACCCATCAAAGCTTTATTTTGGATTGTAGGATCCCTAAACTCAAGGCCTCCTTTCTCCTTCAACTTACACATACGCCACCATGAAACCCAGCAAATGTGATTTTTTCCTCCTTATCCGTCCAATAAAAGTGTGTTGCTACCTTTCGAATCTTCGCGTGATGAAAAGCTGGGAGCTTGAAATGGGATGCTGCGAGTGTTCATCAATAGAGCCACTGATTTAATCATCACTTCCTTTCCCATTTTGGATAATAAATGTTGCTCCCAACCTTGAAACTTCCTACTAGTACAACAACAACCATAACCTTATCCCAACTAAATGGTGTTGGCTACATGGATCCGATAGAAGCTATGACAATAAAACAAATAAGAGGAGTAAAAAGAAGTAAAAGGAAGAACAATAGAAAATAAGTAAAGGAAAAAGTGAGAACTGCGGATCTGTCGATCCAATCGGAACGTGGAGGATCACTGATTCATAGATCAGTAGAACCTAATCAGGATGGTTCGATCAAAAGATTGGTATTCCAGGGGCAACTAGGACGAAGTCGCACACTAAGACCGAGTCGGACATATCGCGAAGAAAGTCCCTCATGTTCACGTCAAGGTTTGTCACGTCGCGACCACTCGTCATCACATCAAAATTCACCGCGGGAGGAGATGTCCAGGAGGGGTCGAGAGCGGGTTTGCAATGAACATGTAACCAGGCGCGACGGACGCTCACATGATGAGGAGCTAGATAAAAGACTTCGTGAATTGGACGAGAAGTTGGAAGGATTGAAGAAGCAGACGAAAGGTGAAACACACTCCATACCAGGCTAACATCTGTTCTCGGCAGAAATCATGAGCGCATCTCACCCCTCCCGATTAAGGTTACCCACTTTCGAGCTCTATAGTGGAACCACGGACCTCAATAATCACATTAACTACTTCAATGGGATGATGACCCTGTATGGTGGATCGGAGGTCATCTCTTGCCTAGCTTTCCTGGCATCCCTCAAAGGCACGGCCACTTAGTGGTTCTCAAGGCTTAAGCTTCTATCAATAAACTCCTTCGCAGGACTCACCCGCTTCCAAAGTAGTGTCAAGCATAAGAGAACCATCGTCAACTTATTGAACATGGTGCGGAATCTAGGGGAGTTCCTCAGGGAATATGTCACAAGATTTACAAAGGAATCCCTGGAGGTTAGAGATCTGGATGACCAGACTCAATATATAGCCCTAACCGGGGGCATAAGAGACCTGGACCTCATCAAGGACCTGGTACGACACGAGATCAGAACAATGAGAGAACTATTGGAGCGGTGCAATGAGTTCACCAACATGGTCGACGTACTACAAGCTTAGAAGAAAGTGATCGAGGCCAAACCACAGGAGAATAAAAGATCGGCGCCTGATGATCGCGGAGAAAGCAAATGGACTAGAACAAAGCGTCGACAAGAGAAGTGTGACTAACCCGAGAAAACTGAGCGTCGCCCAGAGAGAACTAATTGAGCTGGAAGCCCCGACTACACTCCCCTGAATACCACAAGGTCACAAATCCTTATGTAGATCCAAGATCGCAGCTTGCTCAATTGGCCTCGACCCATGCTTGCAGGACCCAAGTAGTGAAATCCAAACAAGTACTGTCTCTTCCATAAGGACACTGGACATGACACAGAAGAGTGCATTCAACTAAAGCGAGAGATAGAACAACTCATCATGGCAAGGAACCTGAACAAGTACGTAAGGGGAGGTCGTTCGGGTAAAGGAGGTCGAGACCATGATCGGGGAAGAGAGGAGCTGCGACGAGAGGAGAGGAGAATAGATCGTGACGGGGACAAAAGCCGCTATGAAGAAAGAAGAAATGCTCCAAGACCGAGCAATACCAAGGGAGCCTCAATCCTTATTATAATGGGAGGACCAAGGCAAGAGTCTACAAGAAAGGTAAAAGCACATGCTCGGTTCGTAGGGGTAACAGAGATGCCGAACAAGGTAGCCAAGACAGAAACAGTCATCTCCTTCTTGGACGTTGACCTGGAAGGAGTGAGCCTACTGCATGAAGATGCCCTCGTGGTACAGGTGGAGATAGCCATTCGGGTCGTGCATAGGATGCTGGTTGATACCGGAGTGTCCGTAGACATAATCTCACTAGAGGCCTACAGACAGTTCGGGTTCAGTGATGATAAGCTCAAACCAGAAGTAACCTACCTCCACGAGTTCTCAAGAGCCTCCTCTTCCATTAGAGGAACAATTGAACTGTTGGTCACCTTCAGAGACCACCCTCGATAAGTTACGATCATGATCACCTTCATGGTAGTAAGGTCGGTCATATCCTTCAATGACATCTTAGGACGACCAGCCCTAACTACACTCAAGGGAATTATACCACCGATACACCTGAAGATGAAGTTCCCAACAGAGAATGGCGTTGGCGAGTTCAAGGGAGACCAGAAGAAGGCTAGGGAGTGTTATGCATTGTTTGTCAAGAAGAATTACGGTAACACTCGGGGGATGGCTCTGTGCATAGAGAATCTCATTATCGATCAGAGGGATGAGCTCACAGAACGGAGAGGAAAGCTGATGGAAGACCTCGTCCCATTCCCTATTAGTGAGGACGAACTAACCAAGATAGTGCAGGTCAGATCATTGCTGGACGAGGAACAGAAAGGTAAGTTGGGGTGACTCTTAAAGGAGAACTCGGATGTGTTATGCATTGTTTGTCAAGAAGAATTATGGTAACACTCGGGGGATGGCTCTGTGCATAAAGAATCTCATTAGCGATCAGAGGGATAAGCTCACAGAACGGAGAGGAAAGCTGATGGAAGACCTCGTCCCATTCCCTTTTAGTGAGGACGAACCAACCAAGATAGTGCAGGTCAGATCGTTGCTGGACGAGGAATAGAAAGGTAAGTTAGGGTGACTCTTGAAGGAGAACTCAGATGTCTTCATATGGTCGGCCTCCGACATGCCAGGCATACCTCAGCACATTACCGAACATAGGCTCCACGTGGATCCATCTAAGAAGCCAGTCCAACAGAAGCGGAGGAGCTATGCCCTCGATAGACAAGCTGCAATCAAGGAAAAGGTCAAGAAACTGAGTTGTTCGGGGTTCATCAAGAGTGAGAAATTCCTTGCTTGGCTCACAAACTTCGTGATGGTTCCCAAACCAAATGGCAAGTGGAGAATGTGCGTAGACTACACCGACCTAAACAAGGCATGTCCCAAGGATGAATACCCCCTACCCAGGATTGACCTATTAATTGACGCGACTGCAGGTCATGAGATGCTGAGCTTCATGGACGCATACTCAGGCTACAATCAAATCCTTATGAATGAGGAGGATGAGACCTACACAACGCTCAGGACTGATTAGGAGAACTACTATTACCGCATCATGCCGTTCGGATTAAAGAATGTAGGAGCGACCTATTAGAGGATGGTCAACAAGATGTTTGAGGCACAAATCAAAAGCAATATGGAGGTGTATATGGACGATATGCTCGTGAAAAGCATCAAGGCCGAGGACCATTTGGTCGATCTCAAGAAAGTGTTCGAGATATTGAGGAAGAACCAAATGAAGTTGAATCCGACGAAGTGCGCCTTCGGCATAACATCAAGAAAGTTTCTAGGCTTCATGGTTTCGGGCCAAGGCATAGAAGATAACTCGATGAAGATCAAGGCTGTCCAAGAGATGTCGCCACCCCGAACAGTAAGAGAGGTGCAAAGGCTGAATGGAAGATAGCGGCCTTGACGAGGTTCATGTCACGAGTTGGGGACAAGTGCTTGGCGTTCTTCAAAACCTTGAAGAACCTAAGAAGCCCTAAAGACTTCACATGGATGGAAGAATGCTAGAGAGCCTTCAAGGAATTAAAGAAATATCTGGAGAGTCCACCGTTGCTGGGGCGACCAAAACCTAACGAGGAATTGCAACTCTACTTGGCAGCAATCCCGGTAGCCGTAAGTATGGTATTACTGAAGGAAGAAGGCAAACAATAGAAGCCCATCTACTACGTCATCCATGTGTTGATCAATGCAGAGACTAGGTATAGCAAGATAGAGAAGATAGCCTATGCGCTTGTGCTTGTGGCAAGGAAGTTAAGGCCATACTTCCAAGCCCACACAATTGTCGTATACACAGACCTACCGTTGAAGAAGGTATTACACAAGCCAGACATATCAGGGCGATTGATCACCTGGGCGGTAGAGTTAAGCGAGTATGACATCAAGTTCCAAACTCGAATGATAATTAAAGGTCAGGCCCTAGCAGACTTCATAGTCGAATGCACTTTCTCGGAGACTGAGCTAAAAGAGGTAGGACCTGAGGAGTATGATCGAGGATCGTGGGAGATGTTCGTGGATGGGTCGAGTAATGCGGTAGGGAGCGGGGCTGGGTTCATAATTATCAGTCCAGAAGGTTTTTGGATTCAATACGCACTCCGATTCACCTTCCGAGTCTCAAACAATGAGGTAGAGTATGAGGAATTGCTTGCTGGACTATGAGTCGCAAGTGCAATCCTGATCACACACTTAGTCGTTCGAAGCGATTCCTAACTCGTGGTAAACTAAGTAAACAAACAATACGAGGCCAAGGCTGAGAGCATGGCAGCCTACTTAACGCGAGCTCGTGATTTAGTGGCAGAGTTTGAGAAGTTCGAGATGGTTCGAGTCCCATGGATCGAGAACGCTGCAGCAGATGCCCTATCAAGGCTCGCAAATAATGAGCTCTAGAACTTGGCCAGCATGGTATACATCGAGGCGATCCATGAACCGGCATACAAGGGGAAGCAAGTCAATATGGATCCCATCGTGAACTATCTATAGAATGATGTATTGCCTGAGGATAGGTTCGAGGCCAGAAAAGTGAAAATCCGGGCAGCCAAGTACACATTGATCGATGGAGTGCTATACAAGAGAGTTGTCACGGCACTGCTACTTAGGTGCCTAGGACCCGAGGGAGCTAAGTATGCCTTAGCAGAAGTGTATGAAGGAATATGCGGCAGCCACATGGGAGGGCGAAACCTAGCCTATAAAGTCCTATGTCAAGGATTTTATTGGCCGAAGATGCAAGAAGAGGCCATAAACTATGTTAAGGTCTGTGAGAAATGTCAGTTGTTCACCCTGGTACCTCATCAGCTGGCGACACAATTGACTTCCATCCTTAGTCCTATACCGTTCACCATGTGGGGGATGGACATTCTGGGTGACTTCACACCGGCGTCTGGGAATAGGAAATACTTGGTGGTGGTGATCGGCTATTTCACCAAGTACGTCAAAGCTAAGCCATTGGCGAAGATAACAGAGAAAGAGATGGAAAAATTTGTTCGCGACAAAGTGATCTACCTGTTCGGAGTACCCTGAATTCTCGTCAGGGATAATGGGACGCAGTTCAAGAATCCTATATTTAAGAACTTCTGTCAGACATACCACATCGACTTCCAACCTATCTCCGTAGCTTACCCGTAGGCCAACGGTCAGGTGGAGGTAACAAATAGAACACAGCTCGAGGGGATCAAGAGAAGACTAGATGAAGCAAAGGAGAGACGAGTAGAAGAGCTTCTCAGTGTCCTATGGGCATACTGGACAACGATAATGACACCCACCAGAGAGAACCCATTCTGACTAGCATACAGAACTGAAGCTCTAGCTCCGCTCGAGGTCCTCGCCTTGTCCCATAGAGTTTTGCACTGCAACAAGCAAACATACGACGATGGAATTCGAGCGAATTTGGATTTCTTGGATGAGGTTCGTGAGAAAGCATTACTCTGGAACATGGCATACCAGCAGCGAACGGCCATGTATTATAATTCAAGAGTCAATGAAAGGTTGTTCCATCAGGGAGACCTAGTTCTAAAGAAAGCTCAAGCATCGCAACCAAGGAAGGAAGGAATGCTGCAGCAAATTGGGAAGGGCCCTACATAGTTTCCAAGCAGATACGACCAGGAACATATCACTTGAAAACTCCGAGGGCCAAGAGGATAGATCAACTGTGGAACTCCAAACATCTGAAAAAGTTCTACCAATAAAGGATCAGCTGCAGTTAGTTTAGTTATTTTCTTATTTCAAGAATTTTTAAGTTTTTTCAAGTAGGATTTTTCGAAGTTTTTCCAAGTTGAAGATTAACAAGAAACGAAAGCTATTAGCTTCACTTCCCCATTGCTGATCACTTCTCCATCGCCGATCGAGTTTGCACAAGCACCAAGGCCATCAGTCACGAGGCTCTATGCCAACCAAGGCCATCGGCCACGAGGCTTTGTGCCAACCAAGGTCATCCGCCACGAGGCTCTATGCCAACCAAGGCCATCGGCCACAAGGCTCTATACCAACCAAGGTCATCGGCCGCGAGGCTCTATGCCAACCAAGGCCATCGGCCACAAGGCTCTATGCCAACCAAGGCCATCGGCCACAAGGCTCTATGCCAACCAAGGCCATCGGCCACGAGGCTCTATGCCACAAAGGCCCTTCAGCCACGAGACAACAGGCAAAGGAAAATTCTAATACGTACAAGAAAAAGTCAAGCACAAAGATTCAAAGAAAAGATAGTAAGATTATGAAAGCTACTACAAGCATATGCCAAAAAAGTATTCAACAACATGAAGAAAGAAATAAAATCATGGCTCAAGAGGAGCAATGGTAACATCACGCTCAGGAGACGACACCCTCAAGGATGAAGGAGATGGAGCCTTGGAAAGCTGAGGGGAACTATGCTCGGGGGCTGAATCACCTCAATTCCCTCCTCCGGACAAGGGTCATCTGCTGCCATCTCGCCAGTATCCACAACAACGGAAGAGGATGAAGGAGAGGGAACCCTGGAAAGCTGCACGGGAACTAGGTTCGGAGACTGAACCACCTCAACACCCTCCTCCGGACAAGGGTTATCTACCACTATCTCATTGATGTCTGTGTCAGCAGGCGGGACATATCTCTGAAACTCGGAGAATTCATAACTAGGATCCCTCTCAAGGACAAAACTCACAGTGTCATTCACTCCTATAGCGGCTAAGGTCGAGCTCTCGTCAAAATGGACAAGGCTAATGGCTCCCTCCCCGTCGTCACTAAGTATAGGCCTAGGGGAAGGCAATGGGGGAAGGATGTCCACATTCAACTTGGACGAGGACGGGCCTAATGTAGCTCCGTCGATGTCATGTCCCTCATGAGAAGAGCTACTCGACATAGCAATGAGAAGAGAAGAGAAGACTTACTCAGATGAAGCTCCCTAACACCAAGCTGCCTCGAGAACAAGCTACTACACACACAAACAAAACATCCAAGAGAAGAGTTCAAAATATTAAAACATGAGGGTATTCGTAAAGGATCCTAATGACAAACCAAATGAAGGGAACGTGCTAGACCAGCGAGCAAAGTGAGGAAATCAAGTGGAAGGTGCGGCACAAACCAAGAAGATCGAATTACACCTGTGAGAAAGAGCAATTCAAGTCAATATCCAAAAAAAATAAAGGAGAAGAAGAGGAAGAAAAGAAAAGAAGGAGATGATTGCTAAACCTGAAGGAAAGACATGGGCAAGACCAAGGATCGAGGCCGACACCGAAGATCATGGGCGAGACCAAAGATGTGGGCGAGACCAAGGATCATGTCTGAGACCGAAGATCGTGGGCGAGACCAAAGACGTGGGCGAGACCAAGGATCGTGGCTGAGACCAAAGATCGCAGCCGAGAGCAAAGATCGTGGGCTAGACCAAAGACATGGGCGAGACCAAGGATCGTGGCTGAGACCAAAGATTGTGGGCGAGACCAAAGACGTGGGCGAGACCAAGGATCATGGCCGAGACCAAAGATCGTGAGAGAGACCAAAGACGTGGGTGAGACCAAGGATCACGATCGAGACCAAAGATCGTGGGTTTGACCAAAGATGTGGGCAAGACCAAGGATCGTGGCCGAGACCGAAGATCGTGGGAGAGACCAAAGACGTGGGTGAGACCAAGAATCGTGGATGAGACCAAAGGTGTGAGCAAGACCGAGACCGTGGGCTGGGACCCTAAGGGTGAGGAGCCAAGGGTGATTGGTCGAGACCGAAGACGAGTGGGCGAGACCAAAGAAAAAGAGATGGGAGAGACCAAAAAAGAGATGGAGGAGACCAAAAAGAAGATGGAAGAGACCAAAAAAGAAATGGGAGAGACCAAAAAGGGATGGGAAAGAGCAAAAAGAGATGGGAGAGACCAAAAAGGGATGGGAGCAAGAAAAATGGACTTAGCAAAAGGAGGGGACATGGGTAGAGCTCTAAGAAAGAGAGAGAGTGAGGAAAAAGTGAAAAGCAAGAAAGTGAAGGGAGAAAATGAGGAGAAAGTGAAAAGTAAAAAGTGAAGAGAAGAAATAGAAAAAGTGGATCAAAAAAAAAAAAAAAAAAAAAAAAAAAGGAAAGAAAAAGAGACTAAAAAGTGTAGTGGGGGGATTTGAACCCCTCACCTCTCCCACTTACTAAATAGGGAAGAAGCCATCTACTCCAAAAAACAAAGTTCATCCAACGGTCACAGATGCTCATCACAAAGCTCCCTCCAAGAAGCCTTATTTGCAATAGGCCCCTCGCCAGATTAAAGACTACAACACAGATGCTACTCTCTTGAGCACTCCGTTCCAAAAGAATGGGGGGCAAGTAATAAAACAAAACATATACGGGCCAATCCCGAGAGGCCACGTGTCTTGACCTGAAGAGGAGGCCAGCTCAAGCCCGGCCACAACAGAACCAGTTCGGTAGCCCAAGAGGAATAGGACCCAAGAGGCCACCCCAAAGGCCAAGTCTACTATGCAAGCCACAGAGTCCAACCATGACATCATTGCAAGATCTACATTATCCTATCACTAAAAGATATACCAAAGGGAGAACTATTCCCAAAGAGGTACAAACCTAATCAAACTCAACACGAGAGGACATTTAGGGAACCTCTTCTCTACTAGGACTCTACATCTCACAAGGAGTTATTCCAAGTACAACTCTACTACGAGATGATTCTTCCACGAAAAATACTTATCATCAACTGGGACTTTCCACACCGCCATACACAACTATAAATACTCAGGTATTCCAACCCATTATTCATCTTGAATTCCAGTAATTCATCTGTTGCACAGAGAGATCTAACTTAAGCATCGGAGAGTCCTAGGCCGGAACCACACCGGTTCTCGCTTGTCCCTGATATCCTTTTGCAGGTTACGACACCCGAAGAACCTATCGGGGATTTTCCGACGCAACAAGTTGCCATATCACCATACTCATTATGTGAAAACTACAACCTCGAATTTGAAGGGGCAAGCTCTAGTGGGTTTAGCTCCTCCCGTATCAAGCAGCACTGGCAAATGTTAAAAAGAGGGTGAGCTATTTGAGGGCCGGACATTATAGGTAAAGAGACCTTGGACAGGCCCAGACTGGTCCAGCCCAAAAATCTGGTCGAAAGTTAATGTGTTAACCCATGAGAGAACCAAAATTTCATCCTCCATCAGGTACTGATTAATGAATTTGTTTTTTTTTTTTGGGTACAGCAACTTGATGAATTTCTGTGCCTGCACAATTGCTGAATCGGTTTCTTTAAATCTGGCTTTTATCAACAAATGCTCCTGCCGTTCTTCCGATTCGTTTCTGCTTTCCTTCCCATATCTCACCTAGAATCTTATTGTCAATCGCTCCATCATCACTGATAAGGAGAAAAACTCATTTGAGAATTTAACTCACCAAATGGTGCCTCACGCCCAATGTCTGACTCCTCGGTCTTGTTTCCCCGCTCCTTGCTTCTGCAGAACAATTTCTCTCTCAGCTGCTTTCCCTGCAACCCAACAAATAAAAAGAACCCACTTGAGTCTTACGAAGAAAAACCCAGATGTTAGCTTCTCATTTCAGCCAGTGAGATGCTCAGTTTCTGTATTGTCAGAGCCAACCCTAAAGGAATTGCTGAAGAAACCCTCTCCAGCTGAAATTTCCAGGACAATTATGGAGTTATCATCCGTAGGTAGCCTTTGTACGCCTACCCAACAAGGTTTGCCACTGTGTATTGGTGTTCGCTTTGCTGTTGACCCTGAAGGGATGCCCATCCTGTGCTTGAATGCTGAAGATAGTCAATTCACTGTTGGCAGCGGCTATTGTCTCAATGTCCTGGTAATTCTCTCATAACACTTCTTATAGCGCATTCTAAGGCTAAAATTTTCTGAAAAAATGATTCAATTAAGGTCTGTTCATGGTAGCCGTTTAATAGCACAACGTTTCACAAAAGGAAGAAGACACTTATTGTTATTGCTTTGGGCTCTATTTATGTGCTTTAAACCAACCAGTTAGAGCAGTGTGGAGCTCGAATTTCGCAATGTTCGCTCCAGGGAAGCCTCACCAAACCCGAAGACAAATTGGTTTTGAAGGTAGATCTAATCTGTACACCATCTTTCACATTTATTATTATATTTTCCTTCAGTATAATTGCCATAATTTGGACTGAATTGTTTGCAATTTATAAATATTATGGCCTTAAGAATTGCCGGTTTGATATAATTGTTGTCTCATCTAAATAGAAAATCTGGTTCTTTATTAGCTACTAATATACAATGCTCAAAATAAAAGGGAAAATCGGCTTATGGGGGTTGATTTTTCGGTTATAAATAATTTAAGATTGGGAGGGGGTGGGGGAGGGGGAGGGGGTTGATGTCCTATTGTGTTGCCGGTGCTCTCGTAAGTAGCGATGTCAGTTCTTCCCATGTTGGCAGATCAACCTTTACCTTTTTCTGTTCAGGTTCTTTGTTGGATACCCTATCCTGCTATGTTTTCCATTGCTATTGGTTCTTTCTTTCTTGTCCTTGTCTCATATGAAATTGAGTATTTGGTTATTTTGGTTGCTGGGTTTATGTCCAGTTTTCCACAACCAGCCGACGGATGAGTTGGGATTCGAAAAGTTTTTTCATGTTCATTTGTTTTTGGATTTTCTCAACCTACCGTTCAATTCTCCCTTTTTCAGTTTCTGGTTTGGTTTCTCCTTTCTTGATTTGAACAGATCTTAGTGTGGTCTTCATGGTAGGATATTTACCAAATTTAATGCCTTTACATCTTGTTTGAAACATTTTCTGATTGCTCTCCCTTTCCATTGACATTCTGTTAACTGCACAAATTATTGATTAGACCACAGCATTTTACCACTGGAAGAGAATCCCTTTTACAAAATTATATTTTGTATCATTGCCCAAGTGGCTTGGCCAGTTGTAAAGCTTATCCTTAAGACTCGAGAACCGTTAGTCCGAGAAGTCTCAGATCCCATCAAATGTGGAGGCTAATAACAAAACTTTTGATTGTGTTGTCCTTTGTCAATTGAGCATGTTAGTCATTGTTAATTTTTTTTTCTTCCACATTTCGTGTTTCATAAAAGGTTTGCTAGACACACGGCATTTTTTCTACTCTTTGTTGTGTTGTTAAAACATTACATCTTTGATTAGCTTCTGCTTCATGGTCTAAAGAAATTATCTTCTATTCTTGCAGAAACTCCAGTCAACATGGAAAAAGAGGTTTGAGGAGGAAGTGGATGATGATCTTATGTATGTGGTTGCTGTAGAACGGGTGCTGCAGATGCAAAATTTCATGGAGGTTTGTGGGTCTCCTGATATCTTTATTTTACAACATTGATCCTAACAATATGCTTTACAACCATTTCCAGTCAATTTCTGTACGTAAACTTTGAAACATGATATTTTATTCTGCCTAAAATATGAAAGTTGCTTTCTTTGGACTTGTATTTCAGGCTGGGGAATGGGTGACCTTGATGGAGTACAAAAATGCAATCCCTGATCCACTTAGAAACTTTGCAGAAAAAATTGTGAATGAATTCAACACCAATTTTGTTGAAGAGATCCTTCGCTTTTGCAATATTTATGTGGATTTGGAATTCCAGGTTTGCACCAGCTACTATTTTAGTACTTGCATGGAAAATTTTTCGTTTGCTAGCTTTTCATTGAAGAAGGATTGAATCTCAAGGAATCAATTTCATACACTACAAGAACAGCCGCTGGCATCATTGTACAGGAAGAACAATGCAACTTGGAAGAACTAACCATTCTAAGATCTCACCTCAGATTTCATAAGCTAGGATTGAACTGTAAGAAGATGGTTCTCACTTGTCATCCTAGTAATCATCTTTTGCATTCTGTAGGGTGGTCAGAATAAACTTGGTGAATTTTTCTTGAGAATTGTTGATTGCTTCATCAATTAATAATGACAGGACCATCTGCAGTACCTGTTCTCTGCCTAAGACAGACCTATATATGGCCCTTATCCACAGGACATCTTGCCCATACTAAATTGATTATCCAATACTTATTTCAAACTTCAAGCCCGATATTTCCTTTCTAAAGTGTCCGTTTACCCCACAAGAGAGATAAGCAACTACTCATCATCTCCACCATTAAATGGTTAAGACTTATGATGCAGAGGAGCAAAAAGAAGTACCTGATAAGAGCTTGAACTGTTCTACAATGAATTGGAAGGCACTTAACCCTTCCGTCACTCAGTTCATCATAATTTTATTATCTTAGAATAAGGTTTTCAATCGTCTACTTTTAAATGACCACCAACATGAAAACTCCAATGTCTAAGAGGAGTTTAATGTCTGCCAAGTGCCAACAATTGGAAAAAGCAGTAGACTAGAGGGTCTATTCCACACCATCAAATTCCTGTAAAGAATTTGGCATAAAAGTAGTAGAACAAGGTTCCCAATTCGATACTCTGAAACAGTTTGTGAACATCAAAATCTACAAAAAATGTTGTAAACAACCTTCTCACCTTCTGTTCGAGATTACATGATTCATTTCAAACTTAATCTGCATCTTTTGAATTCCTTCAGTTGAAGTTTATAATATCCCCTTCGAAAAGTTTTTCACTCAAACCCAGCAGTTACAGAAAAGCTTAATCAATTTCTAAAACACTGGCTTGGCCCTGTCTGCAAAGGATATTATCATGCTATTAAGCCCTTTTACGAGCTCCAATGTCAGGAAAACTATTTCCAGACCACACACCTTGTGACCACATATCATCTCCCCACCAGTCAACACTTAATCCAACCTGACTA
The DNA here is from genome assembly GCF_018873765.1 of Telopea speciosissima. Taxonomy (NCBI): domain Eukaryota; kingdom Viridiplantae; phylum Streptophyta; class Magnoliopsida; order Proteales; family Proteaceae; genus Telopea; species Telopea speciosissima. Next base: position 14,056,844 of record NC_057926.1, read on the forward strand.
GTTCAAAGTGCCACCAACTTCTGTAAGAAACTCTCCTCTAACCCGAACTACTTAAAACCATTCTTGGTGATTCATTCCTCTACTCTGTAAGTTTTTCATTTTCCCAGACCTACTGCATTTTCCCTTTACTTGTGGATGACCATAAAGTTCAAAAAGTTTTTTGCCCTTATCTGTCTCCTTCCCCATCTCCACCAGATCTTTCATATGCTGTTTTTGGATGCAGGGTCAGCCAGCACTTATCCACTTTTTGCTGGCTGAAACCTTGGTTTGATGTGGGTCACTGTTGTTTAGAAGTTCCTGTCGAAAGAGCTTTCTGCTTTTGCAACTTTATAAATTAGCTGACCAACTGCTCACATAGTTCTCAAGGCGTCGCCTAGGCACCATCAAGGCGTCCAGGCGGTTTTGTTGGGGTCTAGGGGACTTTCGCCTTGGTGCAAGACACCTTGCACTGGTTTTATTGGTATCGAACCTAGTTTTGACACTTGTTTATGACAAATATCATTTAAGTGAATGTTTTCATTTACTTAAGATTTTATTCATAAATAAGCAAATACCCCCCTATTTGAATCCAATAAAAATAGTTAAAAAATCAAATTCTAAAAGGATAAAAAATCAACTCTCCAGTTCAAGAATAAGAACTAGACTTTTGGCTGTTGGTGGAATTTTCAATAGGAAAATTTACTATGGTAAAACATTGCTAGAAACCTAAAGAGCGGTAAAATATTCATTTGTTTTGATATCTAAAAAAATATTTTCATTCAGAGCGATTTTGACAGCATTTGCAAGCCAAATAAGGTTTGACCGAAATATAACTCCTTTAATATAAATCAGATTTAAGCAATCTTGGATTTGTTGGAAAGTTGATTTTGTGCTCTACTTAATACAATAAGTCTTATGTAAAAATAAAGTCATTTGACCAGTCAAGCTTCTTAGAGAAAAAGAACATTTCTCTAAATCGAGATCAGTTTAATTATTTATAGATAAGATCATATTTTTTAAGAACAATATAAACCAAATGTGCGACTATGTGTACCAGGACAATTACCTATTCCAAGAATAGTATAAACCAAATGTATGTTTTGATTGTTTCAAACTTCCAATAGCTTGCTTTTTAGTTTTGTTGTCTTCTAATTCTATGCTGATTTTTGATGACTGGATGTGAATTACTGTTGACTTTTGATTACTTGATGTGGCTTAATGTTATACCAAACAAAAAAAGATGTCGCTTAATGTTGATTTTTGATAATTTGATATGGCCTAATGTTGATTTTTGATGAAATAAGGTATATATTGTAGCATACTATATAATGTTAGAAAATTAGGGAAATAAAAAACAACACTCGAGCGCCTTAGACTCCTAGGCGGGGGCGCCTTGCCGCCTAAGCAGGTGCCTTGTAGCTTATGCGCTTAATCTACCCTCTACCACCTTGGGTCGCCTTACCGCCTTGACAACTATGACTGCTCAAAAGAAGCTGTGCTCATCGACTTGTCGATGCCAAGCTGCTTTTGTCTTCTCTAACCGCAAAAGTGAGGTAGATAATAGTTTTCATAATCCCTCAAACCATTGCTGCCATAATTCTAGGGAGGGACATGCCATGCGATACAATAATAGAAAGTTTGTTCTTAGTTGATTCAATCCTCTGCACTACAGATAGAGATATTCTCTTTTCAACAACACAGAAAACAAAATAGGGGACATAAGGAGGTGTTGAATATGGGTAGGAGAACAACAGGAAGAAGGAAATAAAAGGTGCCTCCACAATGCAAATAGAAGAAAAGCAGGAGAGAGGGAGAAGTGTTCAAGCAATCTTACTAGATGTATTTATTTTCAAGTGAAATGTACGCTTGAAGAGGACATCTTTCACAGCAGAGATGAAAACTTAGTCCTAAGAAAGATGTTCTCTCGAGAAGATGCAGATGTTTTGACTTAATTAAATAGACTTTCACTTTTACACTGTTTCCTTTAAATGAATTGGACCACTTCTCTGATTAGAGATGTGCGTTTTTACCTATTTTTTCAGTCTTCTTCCCTCTGAAATTATTTCTGGACATGTTCTGGTACTGGCAGGTGATGGAGGCAAAATTGATATGGGTTGACCGGCTAGGTTTTGATGTGCATTTGTTGTCACCTGAAGGAGACACTTTTGAGGTCCGGGTTCCTTTCCCTAGAGAAGTTACAGATGAGAAGAGCACAAAGTCATCATTTAATTGTATGTCCCAATTTGCATGGGAAGTAGAGAAAAACTACTCCACGCCAATGTTTGAGAAAGTGAAGCATTTGAAACAGATTAGCTGTAGTAGACACAAGTGATCATAGTGATTTTCTCAGTGGCTTTACAGTCTTTGTAGAGTTTTTGCTGGAACCATCAATGATCTATCGAAGTGGCTCCAGTTGCAAGTATTTTTAATCAGTTCAATCGCCATTGATTACTGCATAACTTCACATTTTGATTGTAATGGAAAGTAACAGTAGCTATATATGAAATTTCATCCTTTTGTTTGTGAGAGGTGTGAAAAGGAATTTCAGGTGCCACATTTCATTCTGGGTCATCACAAGAACATCCTCCATAATTTTGTTAATCTGGGCTTTTTTATTTTTGTTGTCCCTCATTTTGTCAGTGAATCTCATTGATCTGGGTGTCAGCTCATGCACAGCTACGATTCAATTTTAAAGTGAGAACTCCTCTATGGCTACTTGCCCTATGCAGCACTCCTCTCGTCTTTGAACTCGTAGCAATCAATCCAGATTAACTATGCATTAATCATTAATTAAATACTTACACATGCCACAAATTTCAACTCCAAGGAGCCACAGCCCATGAGAATTACATAACAGTTGTGAAGGTACCAGCTAGCACTGTTGTCACGCCTTTAGAATAAATCATATCCTGCATTTACCTGGGGAATTTTCCTTCTAATACCACCGATGTTGATTCCTTTTCATTTTGTTAATTTACTTTTTATTTTTCATCCAAAAAAAAAAGCAACAAACATTATAGTACCCAAATAAAAAAGTTAAAAAAAAGAAGGAAAAAGTCTGGGCACGCTGGAGGGGTGCCAAGAGCCAAGACCTGTGTCTCCCCCCTCCCCCTCCCCCAATGGAAATCATGGTTTCGATGTCTGCATCTCTCATCAATGATTTATTGTAAATTCTTCCTATCAACTAAGGTTTCATCAATCACTATGGGTGACCATACACTCTTAATATTATCTTCAAGTCTCCTCATCATATATACAGTTCTTTATCCAAAAGTTGGACAAACTAATAATAATCTAGTTACTTTTTTGTTCCTGTTACACAAAGATTTCTATTGGAGGAAAAACCCTCAGGCGATGCAACTTACAGGCTAGCCTTGGGCTAGGACAGAATTAGGGAAAAACGAAAAATAACACTGCGAAGTCTTTTGATTTCTTTATTGATTAATCGAATTGAATTACATGAGCGTTAGGGCTCTTATTTATACAAGTTTGGGTCTAACCTCTTTCCCTTTTGGTAAGATCATCCCTATGTGCTCGGATTAGGAAACTATGGTGGCGAATCTGAGATTCTCTTACTAAATCCACGTGGGTCACGGTTAGCAGCATGTTTCCACTTGGAAGTTTCATAACTATTTCCGCTGATGTGTCCTGGTTGGCATAACCATTTCAAGCGTGGCTCTCTGGATCTGGGTTTGGGAACTGGTTTGCTTGTGGCCCAAGGGAGACCACGTGTAAGGCAGAGATTGATCACATAAAAAGTGGTGTATCATTTGCCCCCTACTCCCTTTACCTGAGGTGCGGTATGGGGAGTATATCTCTTCGGTATCCCGTGCTGAGTTGTGCGCAGCTCGGGTCATGTGTTCGGCGATGCTGGTGGTTGGTGAACCAACCCTTTTTGTCCTTTGGGCCATATTTCTTCTCTGGACAACTTTACCCTCCGTGAGTCTTTTATAATCGCGTTGCCATTTGCCGATGTTTGCACGTGGGTGTGAAATATCTTCCGATTTTCACGCCTTTTGAGAGAAACTTGATGGGATGTCATAAAGTTTAAATTTAAACTTCCTTGCTTTCCCGATGTTTTGTAAAGGTAGTTTTTCTCATCCTCGACATTCGTGTCCTTTCTTCTTCTCTATCCTGACCGTTCAAGTAGAATGGAAGGCTGGATTTGGGGGCTTTGTTCTACTGCTCCCAAGAGTATAAAACATTCTAGCTTTCCCTGTTTTTCCTTCTCCACTGTCTTCAAGCTTCCTGGCTAAAAACTCTTGGGTTCCTAAGTTCCTGAAGTCGTTTCGCTCAGTGCCTTTTCTTCAGCTGTACCCTTTCTTCCCCAAGTAAGTTTTTTCCTTTGCCTTTCTCTTTAATCATTTTGCTTTTCTGTTCATTCGGGGAGATGGGGAAATCTAAGAAAAACTCCAATCCTGAATCCAATCGAGGTGGACTCTCTGTTAGATGAGGGAGAGAGGTTGTTCCATGGAGAGGTTTCGAGAGATAATCGAAGGGTTTCCCTCCGTTCGTCAGTGGAGGGGGTTACAGGTTCCAAGATCCCCATACTAATTCCTCAAAGTTCATCTGGCGCTTCTGCCAGTACTTCCAGCCGCGATTCCAAGAAATCATCGGCCAAAAGGGGCTATCGTGTTCGTCAACCCCAGCAGGATCCCACCATCGGGAAAGGGGTGGATGAGATTCCATCCAAACTGACGGATTATAATCTGTTGGAGATCCGAAACGGCTATGCGATCACGGAGTCTGTCAATCTCAGGGTTCCATCTCCCGAGGATAGGTTAAACCAACCGCAACCCAATGAGGTTGGTCTCATTCTAGATGCCTTTGAGGCGGGACTCCGCTATCCTCTTCGTACCTTTATTTCTTTTCTCCTTAGGCATTATAGGGTTGCCCCTAGCCAACTGGTCCCCAACAATTGGAGGTGTGTGGGAGCCTTCATTGTTAGATGTTCTCGGTTGGGTAGACGTCCTTCTCCTGCTCTGTTCATCAAATGCTTCACTCTGAACCAAAATAGCGGTCATCCGGGGTGGTACTATCTCCATCAACGTGACGTTCCGATTGTGGGTACGCTCCCGTCAACCATTCATGGCTGGAAACAGAAGTTCTTCTGAGCTGCGTACAAAGGGCCCAAGTGTTCCACTGTGTGGGGTTACCCCGATACCATTGCTCGGAATAGGATCCCTTTCCTTGACCTTGAAGATCGGTCCACTCTGGAAAAGACAATGATCGACGGGGAGCGTGTGGGGGTAGATGCTACTGATGCTCTGGATATGAATGAAGTGGAGAGGGGTGAGCACCTCGGGGATTTACCTTTTCCCATCTCCTTCCTATACACATTTGCGCTGTACTAACTTTCTCTCATTTTTTTTTTATGTTGGTTGTACTGGAGTTTGCTTTGGATTCCCTTACTGCGTTTATGGAGACCGAGGATCTCCAAGTAGCTGGGGATGTTATTCTTCCTCCCCCTGATAAGAGTAAGAAAAGAAAAGTGCCTCCAACCGAGCATGACAAGGGTCTCCCTAAGAAGGGTTTAAGAAACCTCCTCCTTCACGTTCTCGGGGTATCAAAATTTGAGAGCAACCTTCTGATAAGGGAAAGACAACTTCCTCTTCTGGTGTGGCCACACAGGAGGAGGCGTCCCTCGCAATTTTCAAGGATCCCCTGCCCTCGGATACGACCAAGAAGAATAAGGGGAAGGAGAAAGTAAGCTTGGATTTGTTTGTCCCTAAGTGGTCGATCAATATCAACCAGAAGGTGATTGGCAACATCGCTGCTGTCGAGAATTTGGCCCTGAACTGCATTCCTCCAGCTGACCAAGACTGACTCTCCAAGATGGATGATGACACGCTGGAGAGATCTACCCTTGCATGGACTTATGAGGTAATACTCCTTTCTTTTCCTGAAGCTCGATTTTCAACAAATCCTTGCTAACCTTTTCTTGTTCCAGGCTTTGGCTTTTGTCTCCAGGTTGGTGGAGCGCAAGAGAAAAATTGCATCCATGTATACTGATCTGGAGAAGGAGAGCCATGAATTGAAGAGGGCTAACCGTGAGAGCGGTGATTGGATTTATCTTCTGGAGACCAAGGTGAAGGACCGGAAGGCAGGGAAGAAGACTACGGAGAAAGCTCGAACCGAGGCAGAGACGAAACTCACGGCAGCGGAGAAATAAGTTAAGTCTCTTTCTTCTTCCTATGAGAAGACCAAGGAGAAGCTACGAGAGAAGGAGCAATTGCCTAAGGATCAAAAGAATGAAATTGCTACTTTGAAGTCCCAGCTTAAGGATCCTTGCGCCAAAGCTGTAGAAGAATATATCGGCTCAGAGGCTAATACCAAAGGGCATCTGAAGACGGCCTCGAAGGTTTTTCTGAAAATGGCCTATTCCATTTGGGGACATATCTGAGGTGCAGTCCATGCTTGCACGGTTAGAGTCGGGTGCTTATGTCCCTACCTCATCAAAGGGCCAATTGGAGATTCCCCGGCCGCATCCTTCTTCTGTGATTCCTTCTGCAGCTAGCACTGAGGTTGGGGGGTCAACTTCAGCTGGTATGGTGGAGACCGGGACTCTGGCTCCCGAGCAAGCTGAGGCAATCGTCTCCATTTCTGAGCAAGTCATAGAGCAGAATATGGAGTAGAGTATTGAGTTGGGAGAGGAAAATCCTCCGTTAACACCTGCAGAGGGCGTGGTTCCTGCCCAGGATGCTCCTATAGTTTAGCTCTCCCATTCTTTCTGAGTCTTTGTCTTGTGTCGCTATCTTCTTTTCTTTCTTTCTGAGTCTTTTTTTTTTATGAGAGATGTAACTTTGCCTCTAGGTTCTTAATGAAGAATTGTCATATTCTCTTTACTTTCTACGCTTCCATGTTGATTTCTTCGATTTTGTATATCTGACCATAATCTTTCTCTTTTCTATAGGATAATCCCCCGCTGCCCGGTATCACACAATCTGTCACTGTGGAACGAGAGAAGGAACTAGAAGCTTGGGTAACAACATATGCAAACACAAATGTTGTGCTAAGAAAGCGCTATTCTCGTCTAGAGAGTGAATTAGATTACTATAGGTCTCTTGAGAGCTGGGAGAATGATTTGTCGGCAAGATTGGAATTTGCTCGGGATGTGGCAGATAATGTTGCCGACTATCTCTGGGCCAAAAAGTATGCTGCTGCCAACCTTACTATAGAGCATGTGGTGACGTCAGCGGCCTTTCGACGCTTCAGCGAGGATAAGGCGTTAGAAGGTGCCCAACGTTTATATGATAAAATAAATGAAGCTGTTCCCCATTTCAAATGGGGGAAGATTAAATTAGGTTTTAATCCCCGGATTCCTGTATGGGAGGTGGTATTAGATCCGTCTTCCCTTTCAATACCATTCTTCCTTCTTCTAAATATTTCAGGACCTTTGGCTCCCTAATCCTCCACGTCCTGAGCTTAGATATTTGTAAAAATTTGATTATACCTCGGGCAGCGATGGCTGTCGCACTTTATCTATGAAATTGCAAACTTGCTCGGTATTTGTCTGGCTCATGCTGTTCAGTTTCTTTATCTTAGCCAACAATTTTCTTCGTTTTTGTGATGCTTGCCCATCATTTTGGCAAGAATTGCCTTTATGATGAAGATCTTTTTCCAGGAGATTTTGTTTGTATTTCCCAACGTAAACATTTATTGCTTTTACCTTAGTTAATGCTTCGTTTATTGTGCCAAACTTAAGTTGGAGCCGAATTGCTGCCTCTGCAATTGAATCCTTTTACCATTCTTGAAGGGTACTGGTGTAATGAGGGTTGGCCACGTGGCTCTGGTAGTTATTTCCCTTAATTTTGGTGGTTGCCTTTTGATATTTTCCTTTGGGATTGAACCGTCACTTTGCCCTTTAAATAGCGCCTCTACTCTCTACTTCTGCTATTCATAGCCAAGCCATGAGTCCCCTCTATATATGTTCTCCTTGTAATTCTGTTGAAGCTCTTATTCTTCTCTGGCAATTTGGGTGCCGCTGCCTTTATGGCTATACAGGGTGCATGTTTTTGAAGGCTTATCCTTCTCTAGATGTTACTATTTTTGGCTCCGATCTTCAATTGACATTGGCCCTTACAACTTTGATCCTCAATCGACATGCAGTGTCCTTTGGTTTTCCAGGCTTTTGGGCCATCTCTCTGCGAAGTGTGCCCTTGCCGATGCTTGGAGGGGTTACACTATCGCAGAGAGAATGAGAGTCTTGAGGGGGTTGTTTCCTACCGACCCTAACCTGTAGGATTTGAGGCATGGAGGTTTTGTACAAGCAGTGCGCTGGAGAACCTAAATTGGTGGCACGCTTGTCATCTTTAACCTCCTCATCTCTTGGAGATGTAGGGTACTGGTAATGGGGGCCTATTTTAGGCTTTGGAGGAGCCTCCAGAAGTCCTGATGGTGATTCCCATTTGGCAAAGAGGTCCCCCCATAGCTTCTCGGTGTCGTTTTGGAATGGGTCGTATTGCATCATGAATGTCGGGGTTGGTCATGCACTACCCAATGTTCTTCTTATGGCTATGCCGTTTCATGTTTCTCGACCCTTGGTTCATGCGTTCTTCAATGCTCTCCTTTGGAGGATCAAGACAAGGCACATCGGGCTTGTGGGTTAGGCACATCTCGATCTTGCCTGGCTTTCATCTTCCAGGAAAAGAATTCACTTGGAATCGAGCTCAGTTTAACCTTTGTATTTGCCACACTATTGGTTATTTGTAACAATCTCATGTATTTGTACTAGCATTTTGAAATGTCAATAAAGAATTTTGTTGTTTCTGACTAGCTTCTACTTGTATTCTCTGTTGAGCTTTGCTTTTTATGCTCGGTCTTTTAGCTCCATAGTAATGAAATAAACTCTGGGCCTTTTCTATAGCTCATGGTGCAATTCTTTTTCATGTTCAATTCTCTATTTTCTTCATTGAGAAAATGCCCCTATGGTGCAATTCGCCATTATGGTTGGATGACCATTGTCTTCATTGGGGAAACGTCCCTATGGTGCAACTCACCATTATGGTCGGATGACCATTGTCTTCATTAGGGAAACGCCCCTATGGTGCAACTCACCATTATGGTCGGATGACCATTGTCTTCATTGGGGAAACACCCCTATGGTGCAACTCACCATTATGGTCGGATGACCATGATTTTTATTGGCACATCATTAATAACGGCATACGAAATTCACTTAAGTGAATGATTCCAAAGTTTTATTGGAAGAATAAACCATTGCTATGATTTGTTGAACAAGTATTGATATCTTTATTGGCCGTAGCCACATGAAATCAAATAGGAACAATTTCTATTTTGATTCAAAACTAATGGAAACTGACCTCAAACAAATGAGAAAACTAACCATATTGATTGAATTTTCGTAAATTTTCTGCATTCCAAGATCATGGTATGGGTACTCCCTCCAAAGTCTCCAAATGAAAAGCTCCTAGTGCCACTTGTTTGGAGATTCTGTATGGTCCTTCCCAGTTAGGTGCTAGCTTTCCCATGGATCTCGGATCAGAGGCTTCTACCTTACGTAGAACCAATTCTTCTTGGAGAAATTTTTTGAGCTTCAGCTTTGAGTTATAATGGTGTGCCGTTTGCTGTTGATGAGCAGCATTCCTTGTTGTCGTTCGGTATGCCTATAAAATACAAGACAATTCCTCTACCCATAATCCTTTGGCTGTCTCCAACTTCTTTTTGATTCCATCTAGTAGGATTTTATTCATTGCCTCTCCTAGGCCATTGGATTGTGGTTGCGCCATCAAGGTCTTTCTCAGTGGGATTTCATATTGAAAGCTAAATGCTTTGAACTTTTGCTCAAATTGCTTTCCATTGTCAGTGATGAGAGTTCTTGGAATTCCGTATCTATAGATGACAGAGTGAAGGAAGAATTTCTATACTTTCACCGTTGAAATTACTGTCAAAGCTTCTGCCTTTACCAATTTAGTAAAGTAGTCTACGACCATGACCAGGAACTGCCTACCTCTTGATGGCTTTGGGAAAGGTTCCAGGATATCCATGCCCCATTGTACAAAAGGTAACGGGCTTGAAATTGAAGTGAGCTCCATGGCTGGTTGCCACGTGATTGGCGCAAACATTTGGCACTTGAGGCATTTGTGCACAAAACTCATTGCCTCCTTATGTAGGTATGGCCAGAAGTATCCTTGCCTAATGGCCTTGTGGGCAAGTGCTATGCCCCCCAAGTGTTGTCCGCAAATGCCTGCATGACTTTCTCGTAGAACATATTCTGCTTTAGATGGCCGGAGACATTTCAGGTAGGGCATGACATATGCCTTCTTGTAAAGTACTCCCCCAATCATCGTGTATCGCGCCACTCTCATCCTTATCTTTTTGGCTTCTTCCTTGTTTGTTGGGAGTAAGCCCTTTTGGAGATATGCTATCAGGGGGTCCATCTAGAAAGGTTCAAACTCAATAGGTAACACATCCCTGGTTTCTTCTATGCTCGGTGCCCCGAGCATGTCTATGTACATGGTTCTGCCGACGTCTTGAAATTTCGAGTTGGCCAGTCTAGAAAGTGTGTCTGCTAAGGCATTCTGTGCTTGGGGTACTTGTAGTATTTGAAAGCTGGCGAACTCCTTAATTAAGTTACGCACTTTGCTCAGGTATTGTGCCATACGCAGTTCCTTTGCCTCATATTCTCCCTTGACTTGGTTGACCACCAATTGGGAGTCGCTATGCACAGTAATATTCCTTATTACTAAACTCTTGGCCAGATTCAGACCTGCAATTAGGGCTTCATATTCTGCTTTGTTGTTTATGGTTTGAAATTCAAACCTCGGTGCATACTACACCAAGAATCCCCCTGGACTCGTCAGTATCAGACCTGAGCCACACCTATTTGCGTTGGATGACCCATCCACAAACAGGGTCCAGGTCTCTGTTGCCTCCCTTGCTTCAGTATCTGGGGCTTTTTATCACCTCCAATTTGCTACCCGCTCCAATTCCCTCCAATTCCTCACATAGGAGCTGAAATGACCACCCTACCCCACCTTGGGTAGTGTGTTCGGGCAGGGGGTAGGGTGGTCAGTTCTTCTCCTATGTGAGGAATTAGAGGGAATTGGAGTGGGCAGGAATTGGAGGTGATAACAATTCAGGGTATCTCTTCCTCGAGTAGGATGCACTTGACGAAGAAATCTGCAAGGGCTTGAGCTTTAATGGCTGCGGGGCTTATACTGAATGTCGAATTCCCCCAACTCTATCGACCATGTAATGAGCCTTCCAAAATGATCGTGCTTGGCTAGGATTTTCTTCAGAGGCTGATTTGTTATTACTTCTATGGTGTAGGCTTGAAAATAAGGTCTCAATTTCCCAGTGGCTGTTATCAGGGCATCGGTATATTTCTCCACCTTGCTATATCTGGTTTCTGCATCTAGGAGTACCTTACTAACATAATAGATGGGTCTTTGTATCCGTCCGTCTCCTCGGACCAGCACCACACTTACTGCCACTGTGGTAATGGCTAAATAGAGCTGAAGTGTGTCCCTCGGCTCTGGCTTGGTTAGGAGTGGTGGACGGGCCAAATATCTCTTCAACTCTCTGAATGCTTGTTGGCATTCATCCGTCCATTCGAAGGTGAACTTGGTCCCCTTCGTTTCTCTCTCCCACGCTTGATTTTTTAAAGCCTTGAAGAAGGGTAGGCAGCGGTCACCTGAGGCCAAGATGAACCTCCCTAGCGTTGCTACTCTTCCTATTAGCTCCTACAATTCTTAGACTCTTCCGGGCGGATGCATTTCTAGTATGGCTTTGATCTTTGTGGGGTTAGCCTCTATTCCCCTTTCAGAGACCATAAAACCAAGGAACTTCCCTGAGATAACGCCGAAAGTGCATTTTGCTGGGTTCAACTTCATCTTGCTTTTTCTTAAGACTTGAAACGCCTCATCCAGGTTGGAGATATGGTTTTCTGCCTTTAAGCTCTTTATCAACATGTCGTCCACATACACTTCCATATTACGCCCTATTTGATTTTTGAAGATATAATTCACCAGACGTTGATACGTGGCTCTGACGTTTTTCAATCCGAAGGGCATACGAGTATGATAATATGTATCTCTTCTAGCAATAAAAGAAGTTTTTAGAATATTAGGTTCATACATCCTGATCTGATTATATCCTAAATAGGCGTCCATGAAACTCAACATTTCATGGCCAGCCATTGCATCTATCAACAAATCAATACGAGGCAGAGGGTAATAGTCTTTAGGGCATGCTTTATTCAGATCGGTAAAATCAATACACATTTTCACCACTTGCCGTTAGGCTTTGGCACCATTACAACGTTGGAAAGCCATTCTGGATAGATGGCCTCCTCTATAAAAGCTGCATCTAACAGCTTGGTTACCTCTTCGATCACTTTTTCCTGTCGCTCTGGGGTGAAATTCTTCTTCTGGAAAATTGGTTTAGAGGTTGGGTATACATTGAGTCTATGCTCGGCTAACTGTCGATCCACTCCCGGCATGTCGGTTACTGACCACACAAATATGTCTGCGTTGTCCCTTAAGAAATTGATGAGGGCAACCCTTCGCTCGCCACTCAAGCCCACCCCAATCTATGTGGTACACTTGGCATCTCGTTCAACAATCTCAAAATCAGTGGTGTCACGGTTATCATCCAGGTAGATCAAGAGCATCTATGGTTCCTTTCCCTTAGCCCTCAGATACCCCTCGTAGCATCTTCTGGCAGTTATTTGGCTTCCTCAGCATTCTCCTATTCCCTGGTCAGTTGGGAATTTCATCACCAGATGTGGGGTGGATACCACAGCTTGCAAAGCGTAAAGCCCTGATCGTCCCAGTATTTCGTTGTGGGTAGAGTACACTTTCACCACCAGGAAGTTCATTCTTACTGTAGCGAGTCTGGGCTCCATCCCCACTGTCACCAATAGTTCAATTGATCCCTCAACATGTACCGGGGATCCATTGAATCCATATAGGAGAGATTCAACTCTTTTCAGCATCTCAGGTTTCAAGAGCATTTTTTCAAAGGCATCATAGTATAGGATGTCCACCGAGCTCCCATTGTCCACAAGTATCCTCCCCACCGAACAATTGGCGATAGTCATCTTGATCACCAGAGCATCGTCGTGGGGAGACTGGATATCAGATAAATCTTCATCCAAGAAGGTAATTTGATGCTCGGTTCTCCTCTTTTTCCCTGGCACTTCAGTTTGGAATACTCTCCGAGCATGGTTTTTCTTTAAATTGGAGATTTCACCTCCCAACCCCGGCCTCCATAGATCGTGGCTATTTCCCTTACGGGGGCATTCTTAGCATGCTGCTTTCCTTGAGAGTGGTCCTCCCTATCCGATCGAGCAGGTGATCGGGGCTTCAGCTCGGGTTCTCGAGTGCGATAGTCTTGTCTCCTATCACCGCTATCCTTCTTGACAAACCGGCCTGGACAGCCCCTCTGGATGAGTGCTTCTATCTCATCTTTCAGCTGTCTACAATCCTCAGTGTCGTGGTCATGGTCTTGGTGAACGTGACAGTATTTATTGTTATTGCACTCGTGCACGGGTTTCACTATTTTAGCTAGCCAACGTAGAGTCACCTGATCCTTTATTTCGTTCAAGATGTACGCTCGGTTATGGGTGAGGGCCGTGTAAACAGGCTTCGATTCCACGTCACTCTTGGAAACCCATGCCTTCTTGTCTTCTCTCTTTCTCCTTCCATCCTTCTCGTCTCTACCACGCTTGGCACCACTTTCTCCCCCTTGGTATCTTTCTTTTCTTGACCTTTCTTCTCGGGTTTACCCTCCTTTTCTTGCTCAACGGCTAGAACTTCAGCCAGGTTGATATACTTCTCAGAGCGTGAGAAAAGCTCGTACATATCTCCTGGTTCGTCCATGATTAAGGACTTCTTCAGCTCGACCTCTCGGATGCCACTTCACAACGCCTGAAACTTCACCATCTGATCCAGGTTTCGCACTTCTAGGGCTTCCTTGTTGAATCTTGTAAGAAAGCTTTGGATGGACTCATCGACGCGCTGCTTTATGGCTAGAAGATTGGCGGCAGTTTTCTTATGGACTCTGCTGCTCACAAAGTTAGCCAGGAAGGCTCACCCCAAGCCCATGAAGTTGGAGAGGGAGCGCGGCTGGAGATGTGAGAACCATTGCCTCACCGCCCCTTTCAGGGTGGAGGGAAAGGCTCTGCACATTATGGCGTCCGAGGCGCCTTGGAAGAACATCAAGGACTTGAAGGTTTTCAAATGGTCTTCCAGATCCGTGGTGCCCGCGTAGTGCTCTATGGTTGGCATCTTGAACCCCTTCGGTAGTGGTTTTAGCCAGACTTCATCTGCAAACGCTAGGTCAACAGTGGTGAAGTGGAAGTCATGACTAGGGGCTAGGTTCTTTCAACCTTGATTCTTAGCGTTCCCCGGTACTTCTCTGTTCCTCCGCCTGGTGTACTATGGTTCTCGCTATGTCCTAGGGAAGGGGATCTTTCTCTATCTTGCGGTGGAGGCGGGGGTATTTGGATCCCCTGCAAGAAATCACGCTGCATCTCCATCATTTGCTCCATCTTGTCCTGCCAGCGAGTTTGCAGCGCGTTGAATTGTTCCACCGTCACGTACAGTGGTGGGTCTCTGATGAGATTCCTCCTACTATGATTCATTAACCTCGAGGATAGGATCTTCCGCCACCTGACGGGAGCCGGCAGGTTGACCCAAGGTTCCTTCCTGGGCGATGGTGGGAGGAACAGTGGGAGCAGTGGCTGCTGCCAGCAGTGGCGGCTCTGGTGACTTTGGACTGATTTCTAGTGTTAGTCATGGTGGGAACTTCGCGGGTCTCTGTTCTCCGTTTCCCACAGACGACGCCAAAATGTTACACAAAGATTTCTATCAGAGGAAAAACCCTCAGGCGATGCAACTTACAGGCTAGCCTTGGGCTAGGAAAGAATTAGGGAAAAACAAAAAATAACACTGCAATGTCTTTTGATTTCTTTATTGATGAATCGAATTGAATTACATGAGCGTTAGGGCTCTTATTTATACATGTTTGGGCGTAACCTCTTTCCCTTTTGGTAAGATCATCCCTACGTGCTCGGATTAGGAAACTATGGTGGCGAATCTGAGATTCTCTTACTAAATCTTGGGACCCTTCCATATGTGGCACCTGGGTTACAGTTAACAGCATGTTCCCTCTTGAAAGTTTCATAACCGTCTCCGCTGACGTGTCCTGGTTGGCGTAATCGTTTCAAGCGTGGCTCTCTAGATCCGGGTTTGGGAACTGGTTTACTTGTGGCCCAAGAGAGACCACGTGTAAGACAGAGATTGATCACATAAAAAGTGGTGTATCAAGTACAACTGATTTTAGTTACTCATGATATGTTAGTAGCTTCAGTCTTCTGTTCCATTGTAGTTATTTTGTCGTAATCTGTTTGGACTGAATCTCTATTTTCAATTTTTTTAATAAACCAGTATTTTTAATAGGAAAAAAATGCTCTTTCACGGTCTTGCCTTTTTTTTGTTTTGGTAAATCTTTCACGGTCTTGCCAAGTTGAGCTTTTCAGCTTTCCTTCTTAACCAACAAAAAAACAAAAGATGAGCTTTCCTAAATGCCTCCTAGAAAATTTGAACACTTGTCAAATTGTATAATCAAATTCAACAACAAATATTTTATGTATATCCATGAATGCTTATGGTATTAAGACAGCAACTTATGTGCACTTTCCAATAGTCCTGGAATTTTAAAGCTCTATTTTACCACTTTGGTAAATTCTATATAGACTGAAACTTGACATTTTTTAGCAAGGAACCTTAGAGTTCCCTACTTATCCATAAAATTTGAACCCCAAACAAGACATCTATTCGGGTCGATGAAATTTACTTTGCCCTTTAAATAAAATTATTTGTCAAAAGAAAAAAAAAGAGTAACACTAATGTAAGAAAAAATATCTCTACTTGGTGGTGTTTCCTATGCCCTCTCATAGGGCATTGTGAGATGATTTATTTTTTATTTTTTATTTATTGTTTTTTATAATAAATCGTAAGATAACGCCTCTGCCTCCTGAATAGATACTCAGGGCGTGTTCATCCATTGACCCCAATGCTTGTGTAGAGACCATGCGACCATGTAGAGATCTCTTGCCCCTAATGTAATGTTGCTACCTTCACTATTTTGTTAGAAAGAAAAAGAAAAATGAAGGGTTACATTCGGTCTGTAATCGGGAGGGGATGTCTCACCAAATGGAATAAAGAAAGGAAGAATACAAACAGTTGGGCATTTTATATTTGTAACTTAGTTTGAGCTACTTTCATTTAATCACTCTTTCTTTTATTATTATTATTTAGGGATGAGATCGCTACTTGGGTTGCATGTTCTCTACACCATTGTTTGGGCTAACGGGTGAGCATGCCTGGGTATCCACCCATGGAACAGAGACGTCATTTCATGACACCCTGTGAGGGAAAATTATCTCCTCAATTTGCCTGCTCATCAATTTCCTCAATTCTCTCTAACAGAGGGAGGTGGACCCCACCCAGACAGTGTGTTCGGATAAGGGTAGGGTGGTCATTTCCACCTCCCTATTAGATGGAATTGAGGAAATTGATAGGCAGGCAAATTGAGGGGATAAAGATCCCCCTCTGAGAGGGAATAGGGGGTGCCACCAACCAAGGATCTTTTTCCCTATTATTTATTTAAAATGAAGTCAACTTACTGTTGAGTGTGCTGTGTGAGAACTGGGTTGTGTGTGGTATAGGTATTATAGCATACAAATTCTAGAGAAAGATAAGGTCATGATACATCTCAGATAATATAAACACATAATTAAGAAATTAACATTTTAATAGGACTATTTCTCTAATAAAAAAAAAAAGAACTAATAGAATAGAAGAACACTACATGGATCTAGTGGAAATTATACAGCAAAGTTGCAAGGCTAAATCATCAAAATCTTTATATTTCCCCCACTGGTACAGAATCTCTTATAGAAGGCATTCTTCAAGCCAGAGACTTAGGATAACCCTTAAATTTTTTCATTTTCTTATGCCAATTTTGTGATCTGGACTCAATTTGAATTGAAATTTTACCAATGTACTGCCATATTGCAGGGTTGATGCCTAATGAAGTGTAACTTTTAAATAATTCTTTTTTGGTGAAGAACTTTTAAATATTTATTTACTTTACGTTTAAAAGGTTGTATTATACGATAATAAGAAAAATATTATCTAGGAAAAAAGGTTCCTACCCGTCATCGGAATTCATTCCTCAATGCCCATTACTTTTTGGCATTTGACTGTTTAATAGATGGAGAATTCCTTGCATACACCACAAATTACATTTGGTGATGCCAAAGAGACAAATTTGGATCCTCTATGGCCGGGCAGCGTAGAGGCCATTGTGCGGCCTCACACAGGCAGGGTGTGGACCCCAACCGGGTAGGGTGCTTGGGCAGTGGGTAGGGTGGTCATTTCACCCCTGCCTGTGTGTGGCCACACATATAATGGCCTCTACGATGCCCGATCGTAGAGGATCAAAATCCTCACCTAGTGGAAAAGGGTAAACCCTGACTTCAGATAAAGAGAGAAAGAAGTGGGATGTAGAGAACCTCTCACCAACATGGTGAATGAAAAGATAAAAGCAAGGTGTTATGATGAGAACTGCATGAGCTCTTCTGGAACCGAACTGTCATGCACAGAATAGCAAACTTGGCTGAGGAATGCCGGTCTAAGCCGGCGAAGTTAGCTCCGATGCCTAAATTAGACCTCGCACAATAGATAATCTCAAAGTAGAGAAGATGAGAAATGAATTGCCTCCCATATCTGTGCGATGCTTGGCAATTTATAGAATGGAGTTTGTTTGGTGCTAGACCATTGTTCTGGTCTCTAATTTGCATAGGTAGAGCTCCTCTAGCGCAGACACCTGTCACAGAGAGTCATGTGGAAGGCATGACCTTAAGTCACGCAGGATGCATGTTGTGGGTGAAGTGATTCTGATCCTTGACTTGTTAGCTGATCTGGAGGTGTGATATGATCGGCTCGGTTATGGTATGACCAATCCGAGCATAAGTATCGAATCTTCGTAGGTTTCTTCTTGTGTCGCTCAATTCCGACCTGCGCTTTGTGATTTTAACTCGGCTCAGCCTTAACAGACCTTCAAGGATGACATGTGGCCAAACATGATTGGTTGTACCATATTATAACAAATGCCCCCCATTCATTCAGTTCGGTGAGGAGCCGAGTGAGTAGGGATTTTTTGATGTTCATTTCTTCATGCGCATGCTGAATTGTTCTTCCTTGGGAGTGCATGCATGATTTGTTCTTGGGCAGAGTGCCGCTGCCCTGCCACATGTTGGAGTGTCATCATTATGCCTGGGGTAGTCGAAGTGTTTTGCAATCGTATCCGTCCATCATGTTGAATCTTGTTCGTTGGATTGCCGCTTCTCTTGACTATAAGTTGGAGAGCCCTAACCTCCATTTTTCTCAGTTGTCGTTCGTTCTTTAAGCTCGAAGATCACGTAGTTAAGAGTTTGGGATAGTGTTAAGATCAGCAAACATCATCTTGCTTCAAGAAAATATTTAATTGGATCAGCAAAAGTAAGTATTTCTTCCATGGCTTATAGCGGTAGTGATTATAAGTTGCCCGACTAGGAGGTTCCATATCTGGCTTCAGCCAAGGTTCTGACCCTGGTCCAACAAGTAGTCTTCATCTCGAGGATATCCTTAGTGAGTCCTTTAGATAGGTTCAAATAAGAGATCGGGCAGCCAATTGTGACTTGGCGAATGTCCATCCTGACCAGGATGAGGCAGTA
Source organism: Telopea speciosissima (assembly GCF_018873765.1). NCBI lineage: Eukaryota > Viridiplantae > Streptophyta > Magnoliopsida > Proteales > Proteaceae > Telopea > Telopea speciosissima. The sequence goes on from NC_057926.1 coordinate 14,075,571, forward strand.
GGACCCGATCGAGAGATCCACAATCCTTTAGTTGCCCATCCAAACATGGGAGGGCAAATTCAAATTGCTTGCCCTACTGTTGAGGCGGATGAGGCTAATGTTGAGGTTGTAGAGAGTCAGGACTCAGCTGATCACAGGGACCAAGCTCAAGTCGGTTAGGAAGATCAGGTCGAGAATGATGATGATGGTAGTGAAGAGTCTGGGTCAGACGAACAACAAGAGAGTGTCAATTTTGTTTCCAATGTCCTGGTGGAGTCCGATCTGGTCCAAATAAGGAAGAAATATGAGATTCCGGATCAGGTCACCCTAAAGGTACTATCCGAGGATGAGATGATATGCCATATGCAAAAGCCCTAGGTTAGTCTTTACGAGATGGCCTTCTATAATGGGCTTAGGCTTCCTGTCATGGCCTTTGTCAAGGAGATACTAGATCACTGGCTTTTTGACTCCATGTCAACTTGTGCCGAACTCCTGGAGAATCATGCTTGGTTTTCACATCATTTTTCAGAAGAGTTCAGTGTGAGTCAACCTTATCGCTATTTTCTTGTTATTTTATGTTAAAAAAGTGTAATAAAGATGGGTGGTATTACTTCACCTGTCATAATTTATGTAAGAATAGGAAAGGGCATAAGCTTTTTGTACAAATGCATAACTTAATCAAGAAGTTGAAGGATCGGTTCTTCTATATCGACATCCCCGAATCACCCTTTAGATCGAAGTGGCTGGAGATCAGGTTAAAATGTGTGAACCGATCTCTTCCCTTGAATGCTGACAAAGAGAAGTCCATTGCTCGGGCTGCTAAGGAAAAGAAGTTAGACGTCAAAAAGCTGAACTCTGAGGAGTTTTTAAAAGAATGGAATCTGGGTGAGTTAAATTGACCCGGCTTAGCTTTTAGGTTTTGAAATTGATTCTAACTCTTTGGCTCTATTTTTGTTCGCAGTGACATTCAAGTTGGACAAGGAGAGTCTTGCCCGAGACACTCTCAAGAAGAATGAGACATGCTCGAGAAGAAAAGGAAGGCGGTCGAGGAGAAGAGTATTGCTGAGAAGAATTGGAAAGGTGACTCAAGTCGTGCTGCAGTACACACGTCGAGTCATCTGGACAAGGGTAGAGCAATTGAGGCATGTCTCTCCAAATCCAACAAAAGTGGTTTGAGTGTACCTCCCCGCGCCTTGGCCATCAATATTAGGGATAAAGATGATTAGGTCGGCAAGGATGGTTAGATCGGTAAGGACCAAAAATGGAAAAGGGAAGAAGCTACTCTGCCTCTTTGCAAGAGATCCGAGTGAGAAAAGGCTATCATATCTCTCGGTGATAAGGGAAAGAATTTGATGCAGGCAAAACCCTAGCTGAAGAATCCTGACAAGCCGCGTTATACCATTCGTTGGAATCATAAAGTGGGCGACTCAGTGATGGATGATGCTTCTGCAGCTCAGGAATGGACCCTCAAGAGTCGACTTCTATGGGATCGGGATGAGTTCGAAGGTCTCTCAGATAGGGCTTTTTCCCATGAATTTTATAAGCATTTTTCCACAGTATGGTTATTGTATCTTGTCTCCTATTTTGGACATATATTTTCATTTTTTAAGTCGAGGTAATGTTGAGACGTGCTCTTTGCCTTTTATTTTTATAGGGTTTTGCCTATTCTACCGAGGCCGGCCTTCGCTTAGAGCGAGTCATCCAAAAGATTTGGGAGAATCGCCTCAATCTGAGCACTGCCCTAGGGGAAAAGAAACAGCTTGAGAAAAAAGAGGCGGCGCCTCAAGCCACCATAATCAAACTATGAAATGAGCTCGCCAAATTGTTAAAGCAGACCACCCCACTTACCAAGGAAAGGGATCGGTTTCATGTGAGAACAAGGAATTGGTGCACTGGTTGGCTAATGTGGGAGAGAAAGCTCAGGAGACACTGCAGATAGCTGACGAAGATCGGCTCTCGTTTCATATGTCGGTGATCGAGGAATTTAAAGCTTCCATAAAGTTTGGTAAACTGGTTACTTCCTACAATGTCAAGGCCATTGACATGGGCACGAACGATGCATGCTAATAAGTCTTGGGGAAGCTTCCGACCTTCAGCTTTGTGAACTACCCATACTATACTCCACCCAGAGCAACGACCGTGGTTGAAGGTGGAGATGGTTGGGTGTAAGAGGGCTTGAAAGTAGATCAGATCGATGTAACTGAGCCGAAGAAGAAAGAAGACGGGGAAATATGATCTTTTGCTATATTTTTTATTGTAAAGAGGATGATTTGTCGCATTGTGAAATTTTGTTCAGGTCGGTCTTTTAATTGCCGACCATGCAAAGTTACTTAATCTTCTTCTCTTCCTTTCTTTACTGTTGTGAGCGATCTATGATCTTCTCTCTTTCCAACCCATAGGTCGGCCTTGTCCACTCACGGATGAGGACGATCTTCATCATTACCTCAAGATTGAGGTCTTTACCAACCCGGAGGTCGGCCTCATCTATTAAGGATGAGGGTGATCTTCGTCGTTGCCTCAAGATTGAGGTCTTTACCAACCAGGAGGTTGGCCTCGTCTACTCCCGGATGGGAATGATCTTCATTGTTGCCTCAATATTGTGGTCTTTACCAACCCAAAAGTCGGCCTCGTCTGCTCATGGATGAGGACGATCTTCATCGTTACCTCAAGATTGAGGTCTTTACCAACCCTGAGGTTGGCCTCATCTACTCATGGATGAGAATGATCTTCGTTGTTGCCTCAAGATTGAGGGCTTTACCAACTTGGAGGTCGGCCTCATCTACTCATGGATGAGGACGATCTTCATAGTTGCCTCAAGATTGAGGTCTTTACCAAACCTTAGGTCAGCCTCGTCTACTCATTGATGAGGAGGATCTTTGTCGTTGCCTCAAGATAGAGGTCTTCTCCAACCCAGAGGTTGGACTCGTTTACTCACGGATGAGGACGATCTTCATCGTTGCCTTAAGATTGAGGTCTTTATCAACTCGGAGGTCAGCCTTGTCTACTCATGGATGAGGACGATATTCGTCGTTACCTTAAGATTGAGGTCTTTACCAACTCGGAGGTCAGCCTTGTCTACTCACAGATGAGGACGATCTTCGCCATTGCCTCAAGACTAAGGTCTTTACCAACTCGGAGGTCAGAATTGTCTACTCACGGATGACGATGATCTTCATCGTTGCCCCAAGATTGAGGTCTTTACTAACTCGGAGGTCAGCCTCGTCTACTCACGGATGAGGGCAATCTTCGTCATTGCCTCAAGACTTAGGTCTTTACCAACCCAAAGTTTGGCCTTGTTTACTCAAGGACGAGGATGATCTTTGTCATTGCCTCAAGATTTATGTCTTTACCAACCCGGATGTTGGCCTCATCTACTCACAGATGAGGACCATCTTCATCGTTTCCTCAAGATTGAGGTCTTTACCAACCCAGAGGTTGGCCTTGTCTACTCACAGATGAGGAGGATCTTCATTGTTGTCTCAAGATTGAGGTCTTTACCAACCTAGAGGTTGGCTTCGTCTACTCATAGATGAAGATAATCTTCATCATTGCCTCAAGATTGAGGTCTTTACCAACCTGGAGGTCGGCCTCGTCTACTTGAGGACGTTCTTCTTCTATTTCAACAAAGTTATCAAGTCGTGATGAGAAAGATATTTTCAAATATTTCTTGAATATATCATGAACAAGTATGCATATCTTTTTACATATGTTGTGCTTAACAGGTGAACTGTTGTGGTTGTACTAAGAAAATGACTTTAGTTCATTGATAATATTTCTTTAAATTCTCTGCATTCTACAACCGAGATATTTCTTCTCCCCCTAGAGTTACGGGGTGATACGTTCCTGGTCGTATCATCTTGAAATTATGTACGGCCCTTCCCAATTGGGGGATAAACTTGTTGATATTCCTCTGATGGGAATCACTGGCTTTTCGTAAGAGGAGGTCTCCTGACTGAAAAGTTTGAGGTCGGACCCTGCTATTGTAATACCGAGCCTTTCATTGTTGATATTCGACATTCCTCATCAGTGTATCCTCGCGTATTTCCCCTAAGAAATCTTGGTTTGCTCGGAGCCCATCCTCGTTCATCCTTTTATCAAATGTCACGGCCCGATGGAAGTTGCTACAACTTCGACCCGGGCCAGTGCCTCAATTTTGTAAGCTAGCCCGAAAGGAGTTTCTCAGTTGGTGTCCAAACTGTGGTTCTGTAGGACCATAACACGCTGGCCAGCTCATCAACCCACTTTGCCTTTGCTTCAAGTAGACGTTTCTTGATGCCATTGAGAATAGTGCGGTTCATCACTTCTACTTGGCCATTGCACTGGGGATATGAGACCGAGGTGTTATAAAATTTAATGTGGTACATGTCACAAAAAGTTCGGACCACCTTATTGCCGAATTGTTTTCCATTATTTGTGAGGACAACTCCGGTAGGCCAAACCAATAAATGATCTTGTCACGAAAAAACTTCTCAAATTTTTTTTTCCGGTAATTGATGCTAGGGATTCACCCTCGACCCATTTTATGAAGTAGTCGATTGCTACGACCAGAAATTTTTAATTCCCCGATGCAGGAGTGAAATTACCGAGAAAATCCATTCTCCACGTTACAAAAGGGATGGGACTGAGGACCGAGGTTAATGGTGCTGCAGGTCGGTGCTACACCGAGCTGTGCAATTGGCATTGTTACATCTTCTGGCATATTCCTTTGCATCACGCTGCATTTTTGGCTAGTAAAAACCCTACCGAAGTATTTTATATGTTAGGGCTCATCCACCCATATGATTTCCACAAATACCCTCTTGCACTTTAGCCAGTGCGTATTGAGCTTCGTTAGGGCCTAAACATCTTAGTAGTGGGCTTGAGATCGACCTCTTGTATAGTATGCCCGCCGTCGAATCTTTCTCGCCTCGGTCCGATCTGTTGGTAAGAAATCAGCCCTCAAATAACTGACATTCGGGTTAGGGTACATCTAGCTCGGCCCTTCTTCTACAACATTAATCTTCTCGTGTTGGTAGGTAGGTTAGCTCAACTCCTCAATGTACACTGTTCTCTCCAAGGTGGAATACTTCTCTATGGCTAGCCTTAGTTGGGCATTAGCCGAACTATTCTCCTTCTTGGGGATTTGCAGTATTTTAAAGCTTTTGAACTGGGCAACCAATTCCCTTACTCTTGCTAGGTATGTCATCATCCATTCTTCTTTGGCTTCGTAGGTTCCTTGTACTTGGTTCACGATCAACTATGAATCACTGTGGACCAATATAAGCGACGCAAGGATGGCTTGGGCAACCCTTAGTCTAGCTAAAAGTGCCTCATACTTTGCCTCATTGTTCGATGCAAGGAACTTGAAGCGTAGTGCATATTGAATCTTGAACCCTTCTGGCCTGGTAAGGATCAATCTGGCTCTGCTCCTAATAGTGTTGCTCTAGCCATCAATGTATAGGACCCAAATCCCTTCTTCTGGTAAGCTCAATCCAGCTTTTAGATCTTCTTCTGAAAGAGTGCACTCTACTATGAAATCTTCTAGTACTTGAACCTTGATGGCCGTCCGAGGTTGGAGTTTGATCTGGTGCTCCCTTAGCTCTACCGCCCATTCGACGAGCCAACCAGAGAGGTCTGGCTTATGCAAGATCTTCGTCATGGGGTGGTTTGTCAAACCCATGATTGTATGAGCTTGAAAATAAGGTCGCAACCTTCTTGCCACGATGACCAATACAAAGGTGAGCTTCTCAATCTGAGAATACCTAATCTCGACATTCACTAGGACTTGGCTGATGTAATAGACCGGCTTTTAGAGTTTTGACTCTTGTTCTTCCTTCAGTAAAATAACACTTACAGCAACAGTGGATGTGACTAGATATAACAATAATGGTTTGTCGGGGTCGGGTCAGACCAAGAGAGGCGGGCTCTCCAGGTACTTCTTCAACGCCTCAAGGGCCTACTAGCATTCCTCAGTCTAGCTAAAGTCTCCTGGACTCCTTAATCCCTTCATCGCTCTAAAGAATGGATGGCATCTATACCCGACTTGGGACATAAATCTGTTCAATGTGATAACTCTGCTTGTTAGATGCTGTACTTCTCTTATAATTCTGGGTAGCTGCATTTCTCTTATTGCTTTAATCTTGGAGGGATTGGTCTCAATACCTCGCTTTGACACCATGAAGTTGAGGAATTTGCCCGAGCTGACCCCGAATGCACATTTTATGGGATTCAGTCTCATCCGATTCTTTGTTAACACCTGGAATACCTCGTCCAGATAGGCAATATGTTGTTTAGTCCTTTTGCTCTTAGCTAGCATGTCATCAACATACACTTCCATATTTCTGCCCATCTGTTCTGTAAACACTACATTTACCATTCTTTGATAGGTTGCTCCTGCATTCTTCAGCCCAAAGGGCATGACCAAGTAACAAAAATCCTTGTTTGGTTCAGAAGGTGGTGTACTACTCGTCCTCTACATTCATCTGGATCTGAAAATAGCCAGAATAGGCATCCATAAAAGATAGCATCTCATCACCTACTGTGGCATCAATCAGTTGGTCGATCTGAAGCAATGGATAATTGTCTTTTGGACAGACCTTATTGCGGCCGGTGTAATCCATGCACATCCTCCATTTTTTGTTTGCTTTGGGGACCATGATTATATTAGCCAGCCAGGTCGAAAATTCTATCGGTCGGATGAAACCCGACTTCTTCAGCTTTTCCACCTCTTCTTCAATAGCAGCAAGTCTCTCTGAAGAAAATTTTCTTCGCTTCTGGTTGATGGATCTTTTACTCGGATCAATCCACAGTTTGTGTTCGACAATGTTATGAGGAATTCCCCACATGTTGGCGGCTGACCATGTAAAAACATCCGCATTATCCATCAAGAAGTCCACCAATCCCTTCTTCTATCGCAAACTTAACTTGCTTCCGATCTGAACGATTGTATCACTTTCTTCTTCTAGCTGCACCAAGACGAGCTCTTCAACTATCTCTCCCTAGTATGTGGTTTGTTCATCTCTCTGATCCGTAACTTCAATATTATAGGCCATAGCTTGGCAATTTCCCTTCGTGTACTTCACAAAGGCAGCATAGCATTCTCTGGACTTCTTTTGGTTGGCTCGGCATTCTTCAACGCTGTTCTCTATCAGGAACTTCATCTTCAGGTGCTTGGTGGATACAATAGCTCCGAGGACATTCAATGAAGGTCAGCCCAGTATGACGTTGAAAGCCGACATCACCTTTACTACCATGAAATTTACCTGGACAGTCTTCTCATTAGGATAAGTTCCTACTATTTAGGTCATCTCAATGGTCCCTTCAATTGTTGTCGACGCTCCTAAAAAAGCCATATAAGTTCGTCCCATCAAGTTTCAGGCTATCATTCCCAAATCCGAACTGTTAAAAGGCGTCGTACAACATCATATCCATCGATGCTCTCGTATTGGCCAGAATTCTATGAACATGTCGATTAGCAATCACAGCTTGTATCACCATTGCATCATCATGGGGCCAACTAGCATTCTCCATGTCAGCCTCGGTGAAATATGTGACCGCTTCCTTGTTTGAGACTTCAGTGACCCCCACGAACCTGGCGTGACCCTTGCCTTTTCTCACCGATTCCTACCCTGATCCTCCTTGGATTTTAAGAATGGGGGCTCCTGGGGTAGCTCGGCTCAGTTCATGTTCCCAACTTTCTTTGGCATGTTTTTCACCGATCCGAACTGTTTCCCGATCTGTCCTTCTTTCTTCTATTTGGTCCTCCCTTTGATCGCCTCTTCTATCATTTCTTCGATCTCTTCTTTCTTCTTTTGGCTCAGGGTGGCTGGTTCTTTGGTCCATCTTCCCCTTATCCACATAACAACCAAGACGGCCTTCATTGATCAGTTTTTCAATCTTTCTCTTCAATTGTATGTAGTCATCGGTGTCATGCCCAGTGTTCTTGTGGAACTTGTAGTACTTGTTCGAATTTCTATCTTTTACTTTGAGTAAATGGGGTCGGGCTAGTGGAGCAGGTCGCGATTCGGGATTTGCATTAGAATTTTCGATCTTCTTGTATTGAATGGGGTATAGTCCAAACTCTGAGCTCTTTCTCACCAATCCGACCTTGATCTCTTATCATCCTTCCTGTCGTCATGCCAATCCTTCCAATCTTCTCTGACATGGCTTCTTTTCTTGTCCTGGCCCCCATAGGTCTCCCTTCGAGCTGCAAGTACCTCGGCCATGTTAGCATACTGGTTGCATCGCTCCATCAACTCGGGCATCGTAGATACTTGGTTCAGCACTAGCAACTTGACCAATTCTATCTCAGTTATTCCACTGTGTAATGCATTCAACGCCATTGACTCATTGAGAACCTCGATGTCCAACGATTCATTCATGAACCGTGTTAGTAAATCATGGATTGGCTCATCCTTCGTTTGCTTGAGTGCAAAAAGATTAGCCATGGTGTTATTCTACCATATACTGCTCTGAAACCTGGTGATAAAGGCTTCGGCGAGTTCAGTAAAGCTATTGATCGACTTTGGCTTCAACTTCGAGAACCAAAGAGTTGTCGCTCCCTTCAAGGATGCTGAAGATGCTCAGCATAGAACAACGCCCGTTCCTCCATGGATCATCATGACAGAGTTATAGTAGCTAATGTGATCAATCGGATCGGTCTTCCCCTCATACATTATGAAATGGGGCAATTTAAAGCTTTTGGGAAGATCGGCGTTCATGATCTCTTTAGTGTAGGGATGATGCCTAGATAGTGAGAGAGTGCTAAACGTCTTCTTGTTGAGGTTTTTAATTCGATCATCTAGCTCTTCTAGCCTCTTCTCGCAAACCTTTTCCGCGGTGCTATCTTGGAGGTTCAGCTTTGACTTGCCGACCTCAGGCTCGACAATCTTCTTTCTCTTGTCGGCGGGTGGGCACTCCGACCTCTAACGTGGCTGCTTCGAGTTGTCTTGCGCTAACCTATTCTCTCTTGGGGGAATTACTCGGCATGCTCCTCTATACCATGGAACATGTTGTGCTGCGTTCAAACCTTCTAGGCTTAGTGACCGCCGAGCCGTCCTCCCCTCAGACGATGATGAATTCACCGAATCAGCCTAAGGGTTTTGTTGATTCAGTGCTTCGAGCTGCATCAGGCATGTCCTGAACAAATTATTGCCCTCAAGGATCTGAAGCTATAGTTGGCGGACCTGTGCGTTGGTTGCTGGTGCGGCTAAGTCAAGAATAGAGATGTCGATCATAGGAGCTAGAGTGCAACATTGCCGACTTGACCTCCCTGAGCTGGAGGTGGGTGTAGGCAAACTACGGTCCATGGGATCAATAACACATGAATTAATTGTCCATCACGTTAGGTTTACAAGTATTGGAAAGTCTGGGTCAGCCCATGGTGACCCTAGGGCAATCTTATGGTTGCCCATGGGAACCCTAATTAGAATTCGGGTTTTCTAGGGTTGCCCATGGGAAACCTAGTGCAACCCAATTAGGGTTTGGTATAAAAATTTATTACCAAAACTTCTCTTTCTTGTCCATAAAAATTATGGGATCCAAAAGAGAGAGAAAACTCATCTCTTTTCCATCCCATGGAAAGAAGGATCCATCCCATATTCGAATGCACAACGGAAAGAGATCGATTCGGGTTTCTTTTCCTTTGATTATCAAATAATTAAAACACTTAATATAAAATAGAACATTAAGATCTACTAACCTGTTGAGCCTCATGTGTTGCTCCTCCTCCAGATAATGGTTCTTCCCCCTAATGAGCCGATCAACTAAGCTCTAATCTGGATCTCCTTGATGCAAACTAGATTTCCAAAACCCTACCCAGATCTCAAAACCCTAGAGAGTAAGAGGTCAAAAGAGAAGAAGGAGAAAGGAGAGAGAGAGTGTTTGCGGTTTTGCAGAGGGGGGCAGAAATTTCATCCAACCCCTTGGATTGGTTCTGCGCCCCCTTCTGGTGTGTTTAAATAGGTGAGGCTCTAAAGAGCCTCCCTCATTCCCAGTGAGAGTCTGACTCTCTCTCTCCTGTTTGACTTGAAACCCTGCCGGGCTTCTAATTAGTGAAGAAGCAGAATCTCAAAGGGAATATTATAATTAATTAAATTAAACACTAATGGGCCATAAATAAATAATTAAATTAGATCTCACACAACAGATAATCTCAAACTAGAGAAGATGAAAAGTGAATTGCCTCTCATTACTTGTGCGATGCTTGGCAATTTATAAGATGGAAGTTTATAGATCGTCATAGGTGCTTAGTTGGTGCCACATTGTTCTGGTCTCTAATTTGCATAGGTGGAGCTCCTCTAGTGCAGACACCTATCACAGAGAGTCATGCGGAAGGCATGACCTTAAGTCACACAGGATGCATGTTGTGGGTGAAGTGATTTTGATCTCTGACTTGTTAGCTGATCTGGAGGTGTGATATGATCGGCTTGGTTATGGTATGACTGATCCGAGCAGAAGTATCGAACCTTCGTAGGTTTGTTCCTGTGTTGCTCAATTCCGACCCGCGCTTTATGATTTTAGCTCGGCTTGGCCTTAGACCTTCGAAGATGACATGTGGCTGAACAAGATTGGTTGTACCAGATTATACATAACATGGTTTCCAGTTAATTGTGGGAATCACTTCTCAGTAAAAATTGTACCAGCTCTCTATAGACAAAATGATAAACATACATTAAGCAGTTTTAGGATCCTAACTAACATATCAATCTATCCTCCATCAACTAATCTTTTATATTAAATCAACTTTCTGCTGACTATGTTATTAGATCGATCAGCTTTAATTATGTGATTTACTGTATAAGTTGTAGTGGACATAACACCTAAAATTAGATACTATATTTACTCAATAATTAGAAATACACGTGAGACAAAATATACATATCAAACATCTTTTATGAAAATAGTATTCCAACAACCAATAATTTATATACTAGAAAACATATTATATAAATTTTCTATTTGATCATAAAAGTTGGGCATTATTCACTACGCTTTTATAAAACCAAATAGATTCTTTAAAAAAATTGAGGTTTTGATGGATCAGATTGTAACTCTAACTACTTGTTGATGGAATCTCCTCATCTTTCTTTGTTACTTACTTTTCTGGTACGGGATGGTTGAGATAGAAACTGGACTAAGTCTTCCAAATTTAATAATCATTATTTTTATGTTTTTCAACTAATAACTAATCAGCTCATTATAAAGTAAAAGACAATTATCATACAAGGAAGGGAACAGAACCAAAGAATATTTCTTGGAAGAGACCATGGAAGGGGTGTCTGTGTATCATTTGTCTTCCATGGATTTGTGTTCAGAGCTAATGGGTGTTGTAGGGATTCTAAGAGAATCCCTCAAAATTTTACTTACAAGTGGAAATCTGATGGCTTCCACCACTCTTGTTACCCTTATTCCCAATTCTCTTCTCTTCTTGAGCAACATCTTCTCAATCAAATTACTGGTATTTGATTTGTTTGCCAAATCACATCTCTTAACTACTATTGATCCATTTGGTGTGGATTTCTTTGAGTTGGTTCTCTCCATAAAAGAAGATATCCAAATTCTCTCATGGGTAAAGCTGATCTTCTTCCTCAGTTACTCACTTGTCACACTCTTCTCCATTGTAGCTCTACTTTTATCATCAACTATATCTAATTTGAGTAAGAATTTTGAGCCCAAGGAGTTGTTTTTAAGGATTGGAAGAACATGGCCTATGCCACTGATCACTTGGGTATATGTTACCCTAATGGGTATATGTTATACTCTGTTTCTTGTGGGTCTTATAGGCTTTCTAATGGTGATTTCAGATGGTTTAATGGCTTCGATTTTCGCCTGTACTGTACTTGCTATTCTCTCAATCTCTCTATTTCTTCATTCTGCAGTGGTATGGATGTCAGGTCTTGTAATTTTTGTGGTAGAGGAGAGCTGTTATGGCATTGAGACACTTGAGAGAGCTGAAGAACATATGAATGGAGGAACACTACATTGGTTAGCTCTAAATCTTCTGTCCATGGTGACTGGCATTATCATGCTCATTTCTTGTCAATTGCTTACTTTTAACCAAACTTTAATAACTCTCCTCATCATTGGTTTGGTTATCATAAATATGATTTGCCTGATGAAGGTCTTCAGCTTCATGGCACATATGGTTTTCTACTACCAGTATAAGAAGAACCATGAAGATGAGATAGAATTGCAAATGCAGATGGAGTATATTAGCTTAATTGATGCTTTTGTTTAGATGCCCGGCCTAAATGGTTGTGTTTTTTTTTGTACAAATGTTGTTTCATTGCTTTCTTGTAATGCTCTGAAAATTGTTAAATGGTCTCTCAGAGTTTTTTGTATGGAAACTGGATTTTATATCTTTGAATGAAACAATATTTTTTCTTCTGGTGGTTGAATAGAATAAGATTTATGGGGAAATGGCTCACAGAAGAAGTAGTTGCAAGAACATTGAGACAGATTTAATCAGGAAGAGAAATGTTATTATCAATCGAGATCATTTACTGGATATATAAAAGGATTTGGCTTGGGCACTGTGTCACCATGCCATGTCTTAGTAAGTAATGAAACCCTTTTTCATTTTTTTCTCCTGTAGTAATAAGGATGCCAACGGATATTCAAAAATCCGTATTCGATCCGTGTTCGTATCCATTTAGGAGAATTCAAATCCGTTCGAAAACTAAACGAATACGAATATGATAATCCCCCTATTCGATAGACTATTATCCGATTCGTTTAGCAATCCAATTGTATCCAATTAAGTTACTTTATTGGATTTTGTTTTCTTATTTTTATAATTTTATAGGTTAAAATAATGTGATTCTTTTTCTAGATTTTCTATTAGTTTATATATATTATTTTATGCATTGTGATAGATGGAATCACTTACCTATTAAAATAGATACAAGAGAAAATCCAAAGTAAAAAACGTAAGAAAATCAAAGACTAAGAAGAGTAGAAGATAGGGTAGTTGTTGAACTCTCAAGTCTCAACCTTAACCCTCATCAACAAAATGATAAAGATGTCAACAGATACTCGAAAATTCGTATTCAATCCGCGTTTATATCCATGTAGGAGAATCCATATTCAAAAAATCACTATCTGGAAAATATCAAAATCCGTCTGAAAACTAATAGGATATTATCCGAATCCGTTCGAATATAATCGGATACAAATATGATAATGCCATTATCCAACCGAATTCGATCTGTTTACATCCTTATATAGTAATGTTAAGTCATGTCTGGTGAGATTAAGACCAATAATAGGAATATACTCATGATCATAGGAGACAATAAGAATTAGGGAAAAAGCTAATATTAAAGGGTCTAATGAGATAGAAATAATAATTTAAGACTGCAACTTTTGGAATTAACGGGTTTCTCTGAAACCAAATTACCTATTAGGTGTCTTGGTGTGCCTTTTCTTTCAGGGAGGTTATCTTTGGTGGATTGTGCTCCAATCTTAGACCTGGTGAGGAAAAAATTGGAGGGGTGGAAAGCCAGATTCTTGTCCTATGCCGGTCACTTGCAGTTGATCTCCTTAGTGCTTCAAGGATGCTATATTTACTAGTCTGGACTTTTGGATTACCCGGTAATGTAATTACCAAACTTGAGTCCTTATTTTCTAATTTCCTTTGGTCGGGTCCTTCTCTTAAGAGGAAAATCCATTATATATCTTGGGATGCTGTTTGCAAGCCTAAGCATGAAAGAGGTTTAGGAATTATACGTATTAAAGACATGAATATAGCAGGAATTATGAAACAAATTTGGTGGATTGTTTCGCAGAAGAACAGCATGTGGGTTAAATGGGTCAACAAGAAATATTTGAAGCATGGCTTTATTTGGACAGTTAAAGTTTCCCAAAATTGTTCTTGGGTATGGAGGAAAATTTTAAAGTATAGAGATAAAATGGAACCATTGGTTCAGCACATTATTGGGAATGGTCTATCTACAAGATTATGGTTGGATAGGTGGCATCCAATGGGAGTACTTTTCAATTGTTTTGGGGACAGAACTCTATATGATGCAGGATCTAATCACCTATCCTTAGTTAAAGAAATTCTGCAAGATGGTCAATGGCATCCTAGACCCTCCAGATCTATTGCTTTACATGATATGTGGAGGGAGTTACCCGATGTGAAGAAATTTCATCATTCTGAATCCAATATGGTAGTATGAAAAGGCAATTCTACTGGTTTGTTTACTATTAAATCAGCCTGGGATCTTATTCGGAATAAAGTAAGGAAAGTGGAGTGGTCTGCTATAGTTTGGTTTTTTGGAAATATTCCAAGACAGTCTTTTACCACTTGGAGATGCATTGTGGATGCTATGCCAACCAAGGACCAGCTTATTAGACGACAGGTGGGGATAAATCCTCATTGTGTTTTTTGTTGGGCTGGTTTGGAGAGTCGGAACCATCTTTTCTTTGATTGTTCTTTCACTTTAAAAATATGGGAGGATATTCTCTCTTCTTGTACCCAAAGTAGAAGACAAGTTTGGAATGTGGAAGATGAAGCTGTTTGGATTAGATATGAGTTTAGTGGAGATGACCCCATTCAAAAAATTGGTAAGGCGGCTTTTTGTTCTACTATTCAGCATGTGTGGCAAGAGAGGAATTTTAGATTGTTCCGTAATAAGACAAGAACAAGACCCCAAGTTGTTGCTACAATTAAAGAAGATGTGCTTTCTAGGTGTGCCTCCATTTCTCTTACTGGGACTTACACCCCTAGAAATCAGTTTATTGTTGATAGATGGGGAATTACTGTGCATTGGATTCCTACTGTTTCGAAGGCATGTTCATGGTTTCGACCTCCTCAGCCTATGTTTGCTCTGCATTGTGATGATTCTCTATCCCAAGAAAAGGCAACTTATGGAGGGCTGATTCGTGATGCTATGGGTCTCCCCATTATTGCTTTTGCAGGTGTGGGTGTAGATAGATCAGTCCTTTCTATGGAGTTGTGTGCTATCTTCTGGGGTATGACTTTATGTATTGAAAAAGGCTTCTATGACGTGTCTATTCGGTCAGATTCCAAATTGACTGTGGACTTGCTAAATGGAAATATTAAAGGTCCTTCGGCATTACAGTGGTTGAAGAGCAAAATCCACCATTTGAGTGCTTCTCTTTCTTCGGTGGAATATAAGCATGTGTGGAGGGAGGTGGATCAACCAGCAGATTACATTGCCTCCTTACCTACGGGTAATGTGGAGGGTATTCTCCAACCGGTTGACTTCCCAGAGGAACTTTGTAAAAAAAAGGTTTAGGGGGATGCTGAATTCAGTATCTACTATCGGTTGTAACTTCCTTGTTTTTGGCACTTTGGTTGATACGGGGCTTGTCCCGTGTTAGTTAGGGGCCTCCCATTTTCCTCTTTAAATATTTTAAAGAGGTTCTAGGTGGCTTCCTATTTTTCCTTGTATATTTATTTTTTCCTTTTTCTTTTCTTAATATAATTTACTTATCCAAAAAAATAATAATTTAATAAAATAATATGAGGGGTGTAGTGTATCATGCTTGCTCAGAAAACCCTCTCCCTAAAAATTATTAAAAGGAAAGGTCCCCACCCCCTATGAAATGACGCCAAATCCATCCCGCATTCGCCATTGGTGCATGCAGTTAGCTTGCAGAAAGCGAGTGGCTTGCCTAACCCCCTGCCTTTATTATAATATGGTCCATGACTACATCTAGATAACATCTACTCCACACCCAAAATAAAAAATTAAAAAATAATTTCTACAAAATACTTAGAATCGAGTTTTCTGTTGAATGTATGTTTCCATTATTGGCAATTGACTGCTGAGAAAGACTTGATTTACTTATTTGGAATGGGAGTTCTGTGTTATTATCCTAATTTAATTCCTATAGCTTGTAGTAGAATTCAAAGTTCTTAAAATTATGGACCTTGAATTCTAATTAAATGCTTGCCAAAAAAACAAAAAGCAAAACAGAAATATCTCAAAGAGTGTAGTCCCTTCCCCAGACAAAAGAAGGGGCACAGTGACCGCCCGCCCCCAATGAAAGGCATACAAAATCCAATTCTTGTTGATCCTTCTGCGCACTCTCCCATTGGTCAATGCGCTGGCACAAGGCCATGTTTTTAAACAGAGAACACATTCCCATTAAAAACAAAAATACGAGATAAAACCTTGCAGATCTAGACGACTAGGTTGCTTTGATAAGCTTATCAAAACAACCCAAATATCTGTCACATGACACCTGAGATGGGGGTAGATTTTGTGAACCGATAGATCCTAGGATTCGTTACTACCATGTAAAATTTCAGCTCAAATGGAATTTTTCAAGTTGCAAAATACAATTTTGAAAATTCAACACTATGTAAGAGAGCACATAAGTGCTTGAAGTGTAACACCCTCTTCCTTGTTATGAATATTTTATTATTATTCTTGATGTTTATTAATATTTTAATGTCTTTGTGATTATTTGGATCTATATACATGATAATGGCCTAAGATATGATAATATGTGAATTTTGATGCCATTTATTTATTATGCTATTCTAATGATTTTATAAAGTGTTAATGAGGTATCTTGGTAATTTATAACACAATATGATAGGAAATAATGTTTTAATATTTTATACTAAGGTCATGTTATTTATAAAGTTTAGTTGATGCATTATAGACTTGTGAGGATCCGATTTCCACGTGCCGCGTTCCGACCGCTCAGAGGGGGTGTGTTATGCTCTATGGGTGAGAGAGAGAAGGAATGCATCTTCTCAAAGGTCAATGACTATCAAGATTCATCGGGGGATGGTGCATGCAGTTAGCTTGCATCATGACCGAATTTTGAAAGATGTGACGATGAGACGGCATCGTGACCGGATTTTGAAAGTGTACGATGAGACGACATTGTGACCAAATTTTGAAAGTGTATGATGAGACGGCACTGTGACCGAATTTTGAAAGTGTACGATGAGACGGCATCATGGCCAAGAAGAGAGCACGGTGCTGCCAAAGGCCAAATTGCTATAAAAAGGGGGGGGGGTACCCCCTCATTTCTCATTCTCCTATTTTCCTTCTTTTAGGTTTTCTCTTTGGGGCTTTGCCCTCTCTCCTTTTTCTCTCTCCTACATTTTTCTTTCTTCTTTAATTTTTCTTTCTTTCTCCATCATGTCCGTGAAGAGAGCTCAGTGTGGGAGTCCTTCCTTGGGGATCGCAGGCGACATGTGAGCGGAATGGTACACTTGTGCTACTATCATGGACACAGCCCGTCATGAATGCTGCACTATATGGGGTCAAGGTCTTACAAACGTAAGTGACTCTTATCCTCTTTTCTTGCATAGCATGCTTTTGGTTCAATTCTTGATTTTAGCTGCTGATTTCATAGGATCTCTACTCCCCTTGTTATAAGAAATACTGCCGTCCAAACGATGTTAGGACGTGGTATTGGCGACTCCATCCCACTGTGAGGGAAAGGGTGGATCGCACGGGGTTGGTCACACGGCCCAGGTAGTCACCCCGGGCTTGATACCCCGGTCATTTGAGCCCTTGATGATCGTTGGTGGCCCTCAACCCATACTTTTCATGTGTCTGCAGAGGAGGTAACCATTACTCCTCTAGATTTTTTCATGATTACTTGCATTCCCTTCACTAGGAAGCCTGTTGTATTGACTCCATCTGACCAGATGCGGTCCCTTGAGGATAGCAGTTGGCTTTTTGGTTTCACTGTGACAGAGTAGGTGATGCTTGTGCCCTCTTTGAAGAAAAAGTGGGGTAACCAAGAGATAAATGACGATTCCTCTGATGAGTTACTAAACTAGGTTGCTGCCAGGAGCTTCCTCCTGTATTTGATCTCTGATGTCCTTTTCTACGACGGACAAGGTCACATAGATACTTCTTTTGCTTGCTTGCTTCTTCTCGGATCTTGAGGATGCATGGACTTTCAACTGGGGCGTGTCTGCTTACGCCCATTTCATAGGGATGCGGGATAGGTTGCCTTTGGGGTCACCTAGTCTCATCAGCTGCACCTATGTGCTTTGGGTACGCTTTAATTTTCTTGTCTTTCTCATTCTTTTGCTTTTTGCCATTTTCTTATGTTATCCTCCATTGACAGGTGTGGTGCTATGAAGTCTTGGGGATTCATGTTCCCTCTTCACCTGATGAGATTGTCCCTTACATCCTTAGAGTGACGTGCTGGGGGACATCAAAGTGCACCATCATCGATGAGCTACAAGTCCGCCTCCAGCTAAATGACTTGACAGTCAACCGGGTTATGTCAGCACTTTCCTTGTATTATTGCTTCAAATATGATGATTGAATTTTTTGAGCATGTCTTCCAGGTCCATTGGCAACCTTATAATGAAAGGGAGATTAATGATGAGGGCGATCGGGATGAGTACACCTATGCCCTTGCACTCACCCAGAGGCGGATAGTTTTGAAGGTCCGGTCGGGGCTGAGCTTTATTTGGAAGAGAGTGGCATTTCACCCAGCTGGTACCTTGTCCCCCTCCTTCCCATATGCATTATGTTCTTCTATCACCCAATATCGATGAATTGAGGATCGGGTTCCCTGCACTGTGGTTAACCTTGGCTGATCGGGATTATCAAGAGTTTCTCTTCCGAGAGACGGTCTACGTTCGCTTGACTCGAGAAGGCCCTATGGTATTCTTCTAAATTTTGTCCCACCTGGTATTCTCCTTTTCATCTTTGTTTTGACAATCCTGCTTTCTTCTTCTTTTCACAATATCCAGGTCATCCTCTGATTCGTGGTGCATACAAAATGCTTCCTTCATATAGCTGCAATGCAGATTTTTGCCCCTCTCAGAGCACTAGTGTCGGTCTACGCATTGCCGGAATGAGTGACCTTATCCCAAGGTATCGGGGATGGACCACCCTTTCTCTGTCTGATACCAGTCGTCAAACTTCTCTTCCTGCCTACAAAGTTTATGACCATGACCTAGGACTTCCTCTTCCCTTTGATGGAGTATGTTACTTTTCCTTTTGGTTTCATTAGATTCCTCATCCATGATGCTGACTCTAGTCTTTTTCCAAAATAGGTTAACGTCGAGTGATACGCTGACATGCGCCAGATGCAGGCGAGCATGGGTGCAGTACTTTCTGAGCAGACATGTTATGTTCAACAGCTGGTGGGTGCTTCCTTCCCCTTTCTTTTTCCTTCTGCTCCCTTTTTTTTCTTTAAGATCTTACCTTCTCGAAATGAATTCTTACTAGAGTGGCCAGCTTGGTGATATGAGGGATTCTTGGGATCATTATGAGAATTGTAGTCGCAATTATGCTAAGGAGATCAGACATCTCAGGAGGCAACTGACATCCACAGGTTTGGTTCCTGCTCCATTCGTGCCGTATGATGATGAGAGTGGTGCTGAGGGATACGACGATGATGATGATGAGGATGTGCCAATTGCTGAGACTTTATCCTCCAGTGATGAGAATTAGTCTTTCCCCTCTCCTTTCTTATTACATACATTTTCTTTATATTTTATGTTTTAAATGAGGGAATGTTGGAAGATAGTTGGATGATCTTTCTTTATTTTATTATGCTTATGAGGATAACATGTTAGTTTTATTTGAGACACTTACTTTTCCCTTTGCAATGCACAATTCCAGATATTTTTATTTAATCCTTGATCATTACATGCATGGAAATGGTAAGGGAAACCAAAAAGTGGGGAATCGATACATAGTCTAATAATGTCACCCCGCTATTACATATTTCAATCATAGTGTATCCAACAGGCTCACAATTTTTAGTGTCAACTCTGCTGGTGGCTGAATCTCCACTTCCATCATTCTAGGTGGTGACTGGTATTGTGCTGGCACGAGATGAGGCAAGTAGAAAGTAGTATGAGTCAAACCCATTAACCTCACAGCATTGTAACCTGGAGTTTTTAGAACGGGGGCTTCCATTTTCCACTAATGGCAATTCCATTGAATCAGCTCATCCGCTCTTTCTTCCAAATACTTCTTCCAGTCCTTGATTACATGGAATTCCTCCGTTTCTGTTTGGATTTGGAAATGCTTTCATTGAAGCTTGGCGTTGGATATAGGCTTGACTAACCGCAACCTTTCCATTAGCCATATTTGTAAAATTGTGGGTGATCCTGTGCAATAATCTGTCCCATGCTTTTGGGAAATACTCATTCCATCCAGGCCTTTGAAACTCTCCGCCAATATGGTAGGGAAGATATCGCACCCATCTAGGAGTTGCCAAACAAGGTCTACAATCACAGGATAGACGCCATTCTTCGGAGTGCGCAACAAATATCTCCCAATCATGCAAAAGAGATATGCTCTCCTCCTGTTCTTCTATTCGGTTCCTTCGACACCTTCTTGTCTGGAGAAAACCCTTGCTACTTTTAGAATATCCACCTTTCAGTAATTCATGATTTATTTGACTTCCCTCTTGGTCCATGCAAAGAAATCTTGTGAAGCTTCTTCGTAATTACTACGCAAGGGGGGGCAAAAGAGTCTCCCTGGTGGTGGTGAGAGCATGCAGGCTCAGGATTCTTCAATTGTGCGTGTTGTCCTTCTCCAAATCTGAAAACATGCAGTTCTGGATCCCAACAATGGTGTGCTTGTCAGAGCATGTCGTGATGAATCTACATACACATAATCCTCCCTAGGATCGTCAGTCAGATGTCTTCTAGAAGGATTGGGTCGTCAGAATTCATGTTAAGGGTCCATTTCCGTAGAATCTCATCGAGAGAGGTTGCTTTTTGTGGGTGATGCATGTCACCTGCACTCAATCGAAGAACTTTCTTTTCTTTTTTGTTTATATTTTTTTTCTCTGAAGAATGCCAAATGGCAGATTTTTTTGTTTAAATGATAGACAGAGGTGCCGGGTGGAAGAAATGACAGAGGCGCCTGGTGGCAGAGTTAAAGACATGTCCCTGGTGGGGATTGGTTATTGAGACCGCACTTGAGCATGCCAAGTTGCCTACGTATCCTTTGAAAAGGAATCAGGTCAATCGTAGTTCATGTAGACCAGATGGCTACACGGAATAGTTTTTTAAGTTGGTCCATATTGACAAGGCCCTTTACATCTTCTTCGTCAAGATCCGTGAGACGAACAGCTTACCAAGCCAAGATTTCCTTCACATAGTAAGATCCACTCCAATTAGGCCTGAACTTGGCCCTTGGGTCATGAACTACTGCTCTTTGTTCTCGGAGTACCAAATCTCCTTCTTCGATATTGCATGAGTGGACTCCATTGTTGAATGCCCTTGCCATCTTGAGTTGGTACTTCTTGAGGTGATCCATGGCTTTCATCATTTTTTCATCCTGCATCACCCTATCCACGATGGAGTCAGAGTACGTCGCATGTTCAGCAGCAGTTCAAGAGGCCATTTGGCTCAGAAGGTTCTTGCAGAGACTTAGTGTTTCTGTTCACTCAGACGATGCTGTGCTTATACATTGTGATAGCATGGCAGCGCTTGCATTTACAAAGGACCCCAAGTTTCATGGTAGAGCCAAGCACATTGATATATGGTATCACTACATTCGAGATATGGTTGTGCAATGTGCAGTTGTTCTGCAGCATATCTCCACTAGCAATATGTTGGTTGATCCATTGACTAAGCCCATTGCCAGAGATGTTTTCCTAGATCACGTTAGGAACTTGGGACTTAGGCGGATTTGATATGTATTTTCTTTAGGAACACTTTGTTTGCGATAGACATTTATCTGTATTTCTCTTACATTTATTAATGAGCATATATTTGTTTGAGTAATCTTGTGTGTATACATTCATTGTTTGTAAAGATGTCACCAGGCATTGAATCGACCCACTCACACGGCTGATTCGCCTCGACGCTTGAGCGTAGCGAGAGAGATGAGCCCATAAGCATGTGTGCTCGATGGTGTCTTAGTTAGAGCTAAGATGAGACCTTTACTTGGTCCAAATTGGAAGATACTACACTTCTAAGTAACCTGTTAGAAGCCGGATGTGAGGTTCTAGGCAGAAACCATGAGGGCGACTGTGCTAAAAACTCAGGTTAGGCGCTTAGAGTCGTGACTAGACTAAGATCTGTATAGCATTTATTTACTGCTAGTGACATGCCCACCCTAGTGGGAGTTACACCATAGTATGCATATCATACTGCATGTGCTTATGTCGACCTATTGTGAGAGTGATCGAATGGATCCTTGCTTCGTCACTGTGTGAGCCACATGGATTATATTAATCCCACAATACCCTTATTATCTGAAACGATGCCATGAAAAAGACACCCAATGACGCTAATTTGACGTTCTCTTTAGGATCATGGATGATGTGGTCTATTGGGAAGCAATTGGAAAAGTTGTTGGGGATATTTGGATTGACATAAAGGGATCAGGGAAAACCATTGGATGTTACACCTTTGTTTTGTGACTCATTGCCCGAGTGACGTGTCATACTTGTGATCAACACAGTCATGAGTACATTACATACCAAGGATTAACACTGCTCATCATGGGGGGTCGAGAGTGTTAGATCCGATGTAAGTGGATCGTTTTGGGTATTTTGAGACTTTTTTTGAGTGATGTACTATGTTAGCAAGATGAAAGTTTGATATAGTACTCCTACCTTATATCATCTCGTCAGGTCGCACACCCCATTATCTGGAGGATAATGCGGAATGAGAGAAACTTGAATGCATAATTAGATTTATTTGCCCTAGGTGGGCGAGTGGGAGATGTAAATCGTTAATGGGCCATGGATCTAGCTGGATCGTCCACATGGGACTGACCCGGCCAAGCCCAATTGAGAGAGAGAGAGGGACGGTCACTTAAGTGACCGATCCCTCCTCTGCTTCCCTTATATATCTTTGTTAGATTCCCAGTGGGAATCAGATAAGAGGGGCGCCCACAGGGTTTGGCCTATAAATAGGTGTTGAGGCTTAACCCTAAACACAAGTATTAATCATATCTTTGAGAAACCGTTCTCTCCCTCTCTTTCAAGTTCTGTGTTCTCCTTGGGATTCCATCCTTGCCTAGGGTTTTGTGGTGTGAAGTTCTCCTACCTAGAGAAGCCTGTAGAGATCGTGGAGCTTTGTTCGTGTGCTCGTAACCATAAGCTTGGCTATTGATCCTTCTTCCGCTGCGTTTCTGTACACATTTAGGTATGATCCAAACGCTAGTTTATTTGGATCTTGGTGTACATGATCTAACACCCAAAATATAAAAAAAAAAAACTAATGAAATATGGAAACTCGCTTAGCTCTGCTGACATTCTTGTTAAATCTCATTTTAAGTGATTAGTTGGTAATACTAAATTGAAGTGAGTTTTCCATTTCTACTGCCCATACAGATGCTTAAGGTGTCATGAATAAGTTCTTAATTAATTAATATATGTATATAAGAATTTTTTATTTTTGAAAAAGCATTTGATAGAAGCAAAAGTATTACAAATAATTTTATAATTCAAACCTGTGGAGTGATGAATAAGGCTATGATTTCTATTAGCCTATCGATCACCATCAGAAAAATAGTTTGACTGTCCAATCATGGGATTGTTCCTCCATCATACGGGTAAAACAAGGAAAGCATATGAATGAAAAAACCAACATCCCATCAGAAAGTCGTATTATTGGACTATCAAATTACGACTTTTCCATTAAATTATCAAATTATGCTTCTTTTTTTTTTTTTGGGTAGAATTATCAAATTATGCTTCACATCTAAAGGAAGAAAAACCCACCATATGCACGCCTAGGTGTGTCAATGGGTCGGTTCGGTCCAGTTTTGGTTTGGGTTTTTCGATTTTGGTGTGATTTTTAGAGAAATCGAGAACAAGCCAATAAGAACTTTTCGGTTTCAGCTCGATTTCGATTTCAGTGCGATTTGATTTCGTGTCGGTTTCGATTTATGATAACGGATTGATATCGGTTTGGATTCGGTTTGGTATTGGAATTTTTTAAACAAGTTGGGTTCGGTTTGTGCCTATTTTCTTCTCTTTCTCTTTTTAACTGCATAAAATATTTCATTAGCCCCACACTTAAAAAAGAGATCAATGGAACAAGCATTGTTACAAATCAATTTCCCTATTTTCATAACCTCATACTCATTGATTTGTAACAATTTATCTTACAATCATAAATTTGCTCACTAATATTGAAATCAATTCAATGATTCATAACCGTATACTCATTATGTTCTTATCAGTTTCATTCGGTTGGGTTTTCGATTTGTTATCGGTCAGCCCGGTGCGGTCCGGTTTTCAACCGGTCCCGTCATACCTAGTCCAAAACCGATCCAATAAGGATCGATTCGATTCGGTCTCGGGTTTTTTCGATCGGTCTTAACGGTTTCGGGCTAGGTTTTGACACCCCTAGGCACGCCTCTCAAAGTCATGCTGAAATTAACAAGAGATACTATTGTAAAGAATTTAATTAATTTAACAAATGTAGTAACTCCATAATTCTATTGTCATAACAATAGTAAGCTATCTTCATCATTTACGTACCCATCGAGAACTCAATTAGTCAGTAGCGTAACCCTCAAGAGATTATTATTGTCTAGCGATGATGATGTATATTTCATATGAAACCTCAACAGATCAAATTATGATGAGGAGGTTATTTAATAATTAATTAGTCTTGCGATAAACGTGAAACAGTAACAAAAAGACCAATTGAGTATTCAAATGCTGCTCCCTTGTTTTTTTGTTAGTGTTTTTTTATTCAAAACATTTTTAGTGCCAATTCCTGATTCGGTGCTTTTTCTTTACTCTCTTTTGAAATAAATCAGGACAAATTCTCTTTGATGAAGGGGATTTGATTATGAATACCTCTCTCTCTCACACACATATAAATGAGACAAAGAAGAAAGGGCGGACTCCTTCTGAATCGGGTTTAATAAATGGGGGGTGGGAAGAAGAGGTAACAGGTTAGTGGAATACCACGTGGTAGGTAATAAGTAGGGCTGTAAATGAATAACCGAAAATTCGAATTTGATCCGCATCCATATCCGTTTAGGAGCATCTATATTCGATTAGAGATATCCGGAAAAAAATCAGAATACTCCGATAAAAATCCGAATCCGCATACTTAATTATAAAAAATTAAGTAAATAACAATCTTGAGGGTTTTTGAAGATTCAATAAGTTCCAGAATATGAGGAGAAGAGAATCATGATCTAAAACTATGGATTGAGAGTGAATTGTATCCACTAGGGGGAGGAAGGTTTGGGTTACACAAGGCAGATGTGTAAACGGATGGTCGAAAATCCGAATTCGATCCGCATCCGAATCCATCCGAATCCGTTTAGAGGTATCCGTATTTGACTAGAAAATATCCGAATCCGATCTGTATCTGAGCCGAATCCGATCCGTTTATGGGCCTAGACTAATAAGGGTATATGGACAGCAACTTTTTTTTTCGGTAGAAAATGAACTTAATTATTAGTGCGTGATTCGCATGTGAAATCTGAATTACAAAGATCCAAAACCCACAGAGTGGAAGATGGCCACACTGTCTCGCACGCTAAAAACAAGGCTTTCTGAGTAAGAGAGTCAGCCACACTGTTAGTCTCTCTTGAAATATGCTGAAAGATACATGATTTGAAGTAAGATATAAGGTTCCTAATATCTTGGATGATACAGAGATTCTCAAAGCACATGAAGGGTTGATCCTGAGAAAGAGTGTTAATGAGCTCCTTGCAATCAGACTCGACCATGATATCCTCAATACACTCAGCCAGGCAATAGAGTAAGCCATCCCTAATGGCTAATCCTTCTCCTTGCAATACTGAGGAGAAGGAAACTGGCTTGGAAACTACTGAAATGATCTCATGCTTATATGATCGGATGATGAAGCCAATACCGTGGTGACCCTCCTTCCCGGAAGCATCCGTGTTCATGTTGAAGAAAGGGGGGGAGGGGGTCCAGATCACTCGAGAAGGAATTGGAGAGGGAGCATGGGGAGAAGCTTGGTTCCTCGAACCACCCTGACAACTAAGAAACTCAAGAGACATTCTTTTAGCTTGATGAATAAAAACCTCCGGTGGGTCTCTGGCTCTGTTGAATATGAAGTCGTTCCTTGCACGCCAAATGCACCAACAGAGGAAAGAAATAAGGCACGACATCTCCCTGAACTCTCGTTTCACTTTCTTAGAGATCGTCCCCCAATGATTGATGAAAGAGGCCATTTTTTATTCAACAGATGGAAGAATGAATGAGAGGTTCGATCCGAACCAAATAGCTCTTGTGAAGGGGCATTCAAACAAAATATGGTTGATCGTTTCTGGGGTAGTTCCACAGAGTTGACATATGGGGTCAATGGGAGATCCTCTCTTCACCAAGGCCTCCCCTGATGCTAAGCCATTATTGCATGCTCTCCACAGAAAATGACGGACCTTTGCGATAGTATGGCAAGCCCAAATTCTCCTCCGAACACCCTTCTGAACCGAGACAGAAGGAGATGATGAAGAGGGAGTAGTGGCATGCTCCCTTGCATCCCTTTGGTTACACAAGAAGTGGTCACCCGATTTTGTTGAATATCCCAGATTTGGACCCTCCCCAAATTTGAATGTCCTCTGTGGGGAACATGTTGGGTTTTGGGCCTCATTAACACAAGTATTTTTAATTGGGCCCATAAAGGTTATTAACCCACTCTAGTTAGTCAGGGGCATAATTGACCTAACACATTGTGGGATGTGTTTAGGGTCAGGGAATATGCTATATATTCAACCTAAGGTCCCCACAGCCGTCGTTCTAATTATTCTATTATTCTTACTCACGGGAGAGAAAGGTGAAAGGCTGTGGAAGGCTTTTGGGGAGATGTTCAAGCTTGGGGATCGACTACAAGTTTCAACCAAAAAGGTATGAATCTATTTCTCCTTTATTTGTTAGTTTTCCATATCTGTGTAGGATCACTATTTAGAGATCAAGGTAATGTTTGAATCTCACAAGTGGCATCACATGCAACCTACATAGATCTGGAAACAGATTTAATTTTTAAAAAATTTCGGGTTTTGAATCATTCTTGTCCGCCACTGCCGGTGGTCTCCGGCCACCAAAATCCAAATATTTTTATATGGAATGGTATGGGACGACGAGACGATCACGGCGGTATAAGCCGTTTCACCAGAATCGTCCCGACGCGCCGGCACGTGCCACTGGAAAAAGCGCGTGAATCTCACACGCCGACAACCTTTAAATATAAAAAGAAAAAAAAATGGTTACTTACGCTGGCGGCGGAAGATTCGTCTCCGGATCGACTCGGTAGGGTTTCCGAGTCAACACGGTGGATGGTTGGGTCAACTTGGTCCAACTCGGATGAGTCAAATCAAGCCCGACCAAAAATGGGTTAGGACCAGCCCGGCCCAAGTGGTCCGGTCCTAGCCCGACCCAAATGGGTCAGACCCAGACCGACCCAAGTGGGTCAATCTTAACCCGACTCGAATAATCTGGGTTAACCTGACCCGGGTTTGACCCTAATAGTGATCAAGCCAAACCGGACCGGACCGGGTCAGATCGGACCGGTTTGACTGGCCCAGACCGGCCCGTGAGTGATATCACGTGCCGGATTCAAGCCGCACGTGAGGGCGTGTGGGATCATTTTCTGAGGTGGGGTTGTTTCCGTTGTGTCTGATTTTACAAGGCCTACGTGCCTGTATGCCTCACTTGCTCCAAATGTGGCTACTGGGATCCACAGTGAGCTTTTAAAGTGTTTATGCAATTCTTTAAATGTGGATTTCTGCATTCTTTGTTTAAACTATTGACCATAGGCAACTATATGAAACATTGTATCACAATGCAATGCAAAATAACAGTGAATTTTATAGAATTATTGTGTGTGATAAAATTCATGTATTAAATTGTTTGAATTTGAATACCAATATCCCACAGCTGCATCAAGAGTGGTTGGGTACTCTAATAGGGTTAGATGGAATCCACCAAAGTGGTAAAATCTGATTTTGTTATAATACCCAATAACTCAAGGTTCATGTTTATGGTAGCAAAGGACGGTGGTGCTCACCCAAAGGTAGCACTATCCAAGACCAAAATAAAATACACACACACACTTATAGGGAGAAACTGATCTAGGAATTATTGTCTACCCAAAGGTGACAATTTTGTCAAAGGTTAGTGTTATCCCGCAGTAATTGCAAAGTATTGAGTGGACCAGTGCATTTAAAAAACCCAAAGGTTAGGAATGTAGATCCGGTTGACACTCTTGGTTAGGTGTTGGTACATTAGTTTATACAACCAACCCAAGTTAGTGGTATTGAAATACCCTGTATTTTATATTCTATTCTGTGTGATAGATATATGATTCTGTTATGTCCCTATGGCAGATGTCTCTAGGTCATGGTTTATCGGACATTCCGAAACTTTCTGGTGAAAATTATACGAGTTGGTATGAGGATCTAGGATGTGTATCTATGTCTTAGGGACCTAGATCTTTGTGTGAGAGAGCCCAAGCCTACAACACTCACTCCTGACAGTACTCAGGCAGAGAAAACAGAACTTGAGAAGTGGGAAGCTGCAAATAGAAAATGTCTGAAGGTCATTAAGCATGCTATCCCTGCGACCTTGAAGGATAGCATCACAGTGAAAGATACTGCCACAGAATTTTTAGTAGCTTTTAGAGTTAAATTTGAGTCTTCCAAGAAGGCTCAGTCAGGTGACTTGATGAGCAAACTGACCAATACAAAGTTTGATGGGAATGGTAGTACCAGGAAGCACCTTCTGGGACTTGTTTCTTTAGGAAACAAGATTAGGGAGTTAGAGATTAACTTTGATGATGACTTCCTAGTTAATATTGCACTCAATTCACTCCCAGAGCAGTATCAGCACCTTCATGGCACCTATATTGCCTTGAAAGATAAATGGAGCATGGATGAGCTAATCACTATAACTCGATAGGAAGAGGCAAGAATGAAAAGGGGAAAATTGGAGAGTGCTAATCTCACACAAGGCAAGGGATCCTCATCTGGAGGACCTCACAGAAATAACAGAAGATTTTCTAGGAGAGGCAGGTTTGCACCCTACAGGACTGGCAAGAACCAAACTGAGCAGGGCAATAGAACACAGTAGGATAATAGGGGCAATATAGGGTAAAAAGATTCGAACAATGTGGTTGAGTGTTTCTGGTGCAAGAAAAAGGGACATATGAAGAAGGACTGCTTCAAGAGGAAGGCATACTTTGAGAAGAAGAAGAGCACTGGTAAGGGTACCTCTTTGGTCTGTTATGAATCTTCCCTTATAGATGCACCAGTAGATTCTTGGTGGTTAGATTCTAGATCCTCCATTCATGTCACTCATTCCTTGCAGGGGTTCACAAGCAGGAGGGTACCAAGCACGAGTGAGGTGACGGTGTGTGTCGGGAATGGAGCGGAAGTAGAAGTGAAGGCCATAGGATTAGTTACATTATCTTTGAATTCAGACAATTTCATTACTTTAAAGGATGTAGTTTTTATTCCCACCGTGAGGAAGAATTTGATTTCAGTTTCAAGACTAGTTTTAGATGGTTATTCTGTTGTTTTGAATAAAGATGGCTTCACTTTACTTTTGAATTCTGTGGTTGTTGGTTCTGGATATTGTTCGGATGGTTTGTATAGACTAAACTGTGTCTCTTCTTGGGTTATGAACGTTGGCACCAAACGCCAACTGGTGGATGAGAAATCTTTTGTACTCTAGCACAGAAGATTAGGCCATATCTCTAGAAACTGGTGGATGAGAAATCTTCTGTACTCTAGCATAGAAGATTAGGCCATATCTCTAGAAAGAAAATGGACAGGTTGATCAAGGAGAAGTTACTTGACGAGTTGGATTTCCAGGACATGGAAGTTTGCATTGATTGCATAAAGGGGAAGATGACTTCTTCTATGAAGAAGGATGCTTTTCGACACAGTGAGGCTCTAGATCTTATTCACACTGACATATGTGGACCTTTCCCTACTCTTGCACTTGGAGGCCAGCGTTACTTCATCACTTTTATTGATGATTGGACCCGATATGGCTACATCTACTTGCTAGCTGAGAAAGCAAAAGCGCTGGAGGATTTCATGTTTTTCAAAGCTGAAGTTGAACTCTTCCATAGCAGAAAGATAAAGTCTGTCAGGTCTGACAGGGGTGGAGAATACTATGGAAGAGCAGGAGATACAGGGCAGCAACTTGGACCTTTCGCTAAATATCTACAGGAGCACGGGATAGCTCCACAGTACTCAATGCCTGGTACACCACAACAAAATGGTGTAGCAGAGAGGAGAAATCGTACTCTGAAAGACATGGTGTGAACCATGGTCAGTAACACAAGCCTTCCAGAGTCCTTATGGGGAGAAGCACTAAAAATTACGGCCTATATTCTCAACAGAGTACCAAGTAAGTCAGTGTGTAAGAAACCGTTTGAACTCTGGACAGGTAAGAAACCTAGCCTGAAGCATCTTCGAGTCTGGGGTTGCTCTGCCGAGGCAAGACTCTTCAATCCTCAGCAAAAAGTCTAGGACCCAAAAACTGTGAGCTGTCATTTTGTGGGTTACCCAGAAAGATCTAAAGGGTATAGATTCTATTTCTCAGGCACAGGGAATAGAATTATGGAGACCACCCATGCCAAGTTCCTTGAGTCAGAAGGAGATCGCTCTGTGCCCCGTAGCTTGAGGTTTGATGAAGGACAGAGTGGAACATCTGTTGTAGCACCAGAGTCGAGTAGGCCCTTATTGTTTTTAGACCGTGATTCTCACATGGATATTGATATGGATGTGCCCATTGATCCTGCTATCCCTGCTACTGTAGTAGTGGATGTGCCACCACCTCAGGCATATGATCTGACACCAGCCGACACGGTCATTACTACCAACCCAGAGCCTTTGAGGAGATCTATCAGGACTCGCAGATCGACCATTTGCCCAGATTATGTCACATACCTGAATGAGTGTGAGTTCGACATCACTAAGGAGGAGGATCCTGTTACCTTTTTGTAGGCAATCAATAGCAGGGAGTCAGACAAATGGGTTGAAGCTATGAAGGAGGAGTTACAGTCCATGCACAACAATGGTGTGTGGGAGCTGGTTGAGTTTCCACAGGGCTACAAAGCCGTTGCATCAAAATGGGTCTTCAAGACCAAGACTGACTCTCAGGGTAACATAGAGCGCTACAAGGCCAGACTTGTGGCAAAGGGCTTCACACAGAGAGAGGGCATAGATTTCAAGGAGACTTTCTCCCAGTATCTTTGAAAGACTCATTCAGAATCATCATGACTATAGTAGCTCATTTTGACCTTGAACTACATCATATGGATGTGAAGATGGCTTTTCTGAATGGTGATTTGGCTGAACAGGTTTACATGCGGCAGCCCGAGGGTTTCGAAGAGAAAGGGAAGGAGCATCAAGTTTGCAGACTAAAAAAATCACTATATGGATTGAAGCAGGCTTCGAGGCAATGGTATTTAAAGTTTGATTAAATAGTGACTTCTTTTGGTTTTGCTGAGAATGCGACTGATAATTGCATCTACATGAAGTCTACCAAGGGCAAGTTTATTTTCTTGGTACTTTATGTTGATGATATCCTTCTTGTTAGTAGTGATCTTGGTTTACTTCAGGAAACCAAGAGGTTTTTGTCTAGTAACTTTGAGATGAAGGACATGGGAGAGAGCACCTATATACTTGGCGTCGAGATAAGTCGGGATAGAAAGAGAGGTCTTCTTGGTCTGTCACAGAGGGCTTACATTGATAGAATCTTGAAGAGATTCAACATGTCTCAATGTTCAGGGAATGATGCGCCTATTAGTAAAGGAGACAAGATGAACAAGCAGCAGTGCCCGAAGAATAACCTTGAGAGAGACTCCATGAAGGACAAGCCATATGCCTCGGCTGTTGGTAGTTTGATGTATGGATAGGTGTGCACTTGACCGGATATTGCCTTCGCAGTTAGCGTGCTCGGGAGGTTCCAATTTGATGCCAGTTTGGTCCATTGGACGGTAGCTAAGAAGGTAATGCGGTACTTACTGAGGACCAGAGATTTCAAGCTTATTTACAGAAGAAGTGAGAGACTAGAGGTGGTCGGATACTCAGACTCTGAGTTTAGTGGTTGTACTGATGACATGAAGTCAACTTTTGGGTATGTCTTCCTGATGGGTGGAGGCGCAATTTCGTGGAAAAGTGTCAAGCAAACAATCATTGCTTCATCCACCATGCAGGTAGAGTTTGTGGCAATGTTTGACGCAACCAAGCAGGCAGTTTGGCTGAGAAACTTCATTGTAGAACTGACGGTTGTTGACTCCATCTCCAAACTGTTGCGACTATGGTGTGACAACAACTCAGCATTCATCTTCTCAAAGATCAACAAGAAGTCCAACAGTTCAAAGCACATTGAAATAAAGTATCTTCTTGTCAGAGAGAAAGTGACTGAGGGAGAGGTTGATGTGGCACACATCCCTACAGAGAAGATGGTGGCGGATCCTCTCACTAAGGCTCTTTCAGTGGGAGTTTTCAGAGGTCATGTTGCTAGCATGGGACTTGCAGAGTGTTTTGATATGCTTGTCTAGTGGGAGTCTTTTGATGTACTTATTTAAATGAAAGTTTGTTTTGAGCTCATTTATTCAAACCAGTGGTTTCTATATTCCTTGCTATTTTTATATATTTATGGGTTATGTTTTCTTATTTGACATGTCTTGCGAGATGGCGGTTAGCCATAGGCAGTAATTAGCCAAAGTTTCCAAAATGGCAATTAGCCATAGGCGGTACTTAGCCAAAGTTTCTAAAGTGGCGGATAAGCCACAGATGGTTAGCCAAAGCATGGTATTAACTCAATTTTATGGCAGTTTAGCCCAAATATGAGTTAATGTCAAAGTATGCTACCTATGAGGATTTTCAAGGTAGCACTTGCTGATCACTCGTCATGCTCTAGTTTCCTTGTTTATACATATGCCCAAAGTGGTTCGCGTTGATAGATCATTTGTGGCTGTGATGACAGAAAGTCGTATGCCGTATATTGAGGTATATCTTCAGCTGTCGTTCGACACAAATGGATATTGACAGAATCAAAGTTATATGAGTGGAGAATGGGACTCTGGCCAATTCCAATGAAGATACATGTGTTAATTTTGCCTAAGTGGGAGATTGTTGGGTTTTGGGCCTCATTAACACAAGTATTTATAATTGGGCCCATAAAGATTATTAACCCACTGTAGTTAGTCAGGGGCATAACTAACCTAACACATTGTGGGGATGTGATTAGGGTCAGGGAATATGCTATATATTCAACCCAAGGTCCCCACAGCCGTCATTCTAATTATTCTATTATTCCTACTCATGGGAGAGAAAGGTGAAAGGCTGTGGAAGGCTTTTGGGGAAAAGTTCAAGCTTGGGGATCGACTACAAGTTTCAACCAAAAAGGTATGAATCTATTTCTCCTTTATTTGTTAGTTTTCCATATCTGTGTAGGATCACTATTTAGAGATCAAGGTAATGCTTGGATCTCACAGAACAAGCTAAGTTTAATCTTCTTAATCGCTTCGGTATCATGAGGGTGGAACAACTGATTCAAGAGGTCTTGCTTCCATATATGACTCTCACGATCTATGAGGTCTGAAACCAGCTGAATATTTGTTGGAAAAGCTGTGGGTGGGTGTTGCACCATAAAGTTTGGAGAAGAGGAGATCCATTGATCCTCCCAAATATGAATCCAAAGACCATTTCCAACCACCCAAAGGAGACCTTCTGAAAAGCATTTACGACCTTCAATGATCCCCCTCCAAGCCCAAGAAGTTCTAGAGCCAAACTTAGCACTTAAAAAATCTGAGTTTGGGAAGTATGCTTGCTTCATGAATGTGGCCCAATTGGAGGAAGGAAATCGCCAAAGTTTCCACGCCAATTGACCCAGGAGGGCCTTGTTTTGAATCATAGGATCTCTGAAGCCTAAGCCACCCTTAGCCTTGGATCTACACATGCGCTTCCAAGAAATCCAGCATATCTTATCCTTCCCTTCCTTTTCTCCCCAATAGAAGTTTAAAGAAGCCTGTCGCAATTTCGCATGGTGAGAAGCTGGGAGCTTAAAATGGGAAGCCGCAAAAGTGTTCAAAGACAAGGCCACGGATTTCAAGAGAACTTCTTTCCCTATCTGAGAGAGGAGATGTAGTTTCTAGCCTTACTTTCTGCCCATCGTTTTCTCTGAAATGTCCTTGAAGAGGTACACTTGGACACTCCAAACTCAAGGGGGAGACCGAGGTACTTCTTAGGGCCATTTCCAACTGACATCTTGAGAATGTGAGAGAACCATCTTTTGAATTTCTAGAGCATATTTATCACGCCCCAAACCACCCCCTAGGAGGATTTAGACAAGTGACCCGGATATCCTACGACATCCGCAAATCCCCAAGGACCCAGAAGCAGTACTTACATGTCACAAACCACACAATTAGGGTAAAATGATAATAAATGTATATCAGAATGCAACTGAAGACTTGAACTACCCATAGAAGATTTATATCATTTATAATAAAATCCCAAATACCGATGTTATATAATATACATATCCATTTATGCTCAAAAGTATAATATTCTGATAATTACACTTCTTGAAAGAAAGAAACTTAAATAATAACAAAATTTCTGTAGATCAACAACGTGAGGAAGATCTACAGTTCCATCAACAACGTCATCGTCCATTGGTAAACCAGTACCTGCAAAATCACCTAAAAAGAATATACAAGAGTGTGAGCTCCACCGAGCCCGAGAATGAAATATATCATCATGCATGCATATGAAATCACAACCATATGATCCTACATGATGTGTAGTTCAGTTATTTATTAGGCACCCAACATCACAACTAAGGCAGGTTAGTGCTACTACAATCCCCAATACATATATCCCTAGTGCGGGCTTTTAACCCCTTCCCGCGATACACCCATTGAGTTGTCGGAGAAGACCAGTCGGCTCCAGCATCCCTTCCAAGGTCAGCCTGACCGGCCCTCTGTGATTAACCTGTGAGGCATCCATCTTTTTTCATCACTTTCCTTTTATTTGGCTTATAGCCATAATTCACCTTTTCGGTGTCATAATATTTCTTTTCTTTACTTTTTTTTTTTTTTTTCATATATATGGTCACTCCCACAGGTATCCAACACCTTAACCCCTATTGGCAAGGGTGCATAGCAAGGGTGGTGAAACTCTAGCCCCATGTCTATATGGCATCATATGAGTCGGGTGGTGTCAACCGCATCCCATTCTACGGGCTACCACAAGCTTCATTTCCAAGCCGGCTACGGCATCTAGTCTAGCAATCACATACAATATACAATGTCCATTTTTAGAATCCAGTAATCAAATATATAAGGGCGTGTTTAGTTACGTAAATCAACAGAATGCTATTCTATTGGATCGCAATTCTAAAAAAATTAAACTGTTTGGTTGCCTAATTCCATTGGATTACCAGAATTACATAATTCTGATTTTATAACTAAACACAATCCATATCTAAGTTCACCTCTATAGGTAAACTCAGATATGGATGATGATTCAAAGCTTAAATATAAATAGTGTGGTCCATATCTGAGTTCACCCTAATTCAAAAATCACAAGAACACTCGACTCATATTTTCCAAAAACATGAAAAACTCTCAACACTCTCGACGCACGAAGAAGACCTGCAAGATGAAGGAGGTGCTTGCGTCTTCTCTGTCTCTCTATCTCCCTCTTTATCTCATCTCTCTCCCTCTCTCTACATTAAGATGGTAGGGTTTTCTTCTCAAGATTTCATTTTTTGGATTTCAGGGCTGCCCTAATTCGAAATTGTGAGAAAAGATTTGTGGATGTGGTCTTCTCTGTCCCTCTATCTCTCTCGTTGGAAACCTAGAAATCGTTGAAATTTGGTATGGCTTCTTCTCTGTCCCTCTATCTCTCTCGTTATCTGGTCTCTCTCCCTCTCTCTATGATTTAGGGTTTTGGGTTTTTAGGTTTTCAAGTTTTGGATTGCAGGGATTTTTGGAGCAGAGATTTGTGGGTTTAGGGCTTTGTCAATTAGGTCACAGGTATGCTCGCTGGTCTCTCTCTGGCTCTTCATTCTTCTCTTTTCTATTTCCCTTATTTTTTGCTTCTCTATTTCCCTGTTGCTGTTCTTGAGATTTTAGTAACATGACGGATCCCCTACTTTAACTTTCTAGTGGCTGGTTACTGATTTACAATTGTGAGCAGTGTTTTTGAGTCAATTATATATCATTGTAAAAGAAGTAATTTTGCTGGCCTGTCTGATTTAGGTTCATTGGAGTCCCTTGATTTTCCTGTGATATGCCATTATCTTAAAGTCTCTAATTACGAGTGTTTCAAGGCGGGAATTTCTTTTAAATTTTTTAAGTTTATAGACTAGGGCAAGTTGAAAATGCCTGGAAACACCCGTGTTTTCCTGGGCAACAACCTGAATTGGCCGATTGGGATTTTCCTTTTAATTTTTTAAACCTTTACAGGATTCTATAAGTCTTGATGGATTTTCTGATTTAAGGTAGGTTAAGGTATAGACTTATAAATTATAATAATAATAATAATAGGAGTACAGCAATGGCAGCAAAAGTGATAGGAGATATGAACTTGGAAAAAGGGTTATAAGGTATAGAAGCAATTCCTTAGTTGGTACTGTGAGTTTTCTTCTGATGAAAGAATTTGAACTTGAAAAAAGGGTTATAAAGTGAAAAAAAGACCCACCTCACCATCATCAACTTTTCTCATTTTATACCATTACCCTTTTCCATTCATTTATCACCCTTTTTAAGGTTGTCCACATTCCTGATCAATGTTGTTTCCTGTTAATAAATTCCATAAATAAATTGTATTACCCATTGAGTCCCATGTTTAGCCAACCTGTTCACATCTTTTGAGATGAGACTTGACTGTCCTAGACTCCTAGGAGTGCTTTCAAGGTAATTAAACTGAAAATGAACTAATCATTGCAAGTCTCTTCCTCTCTTAGCAAACTAGCAAAACCCAAGTCTGAATCTCCAAACTTCCATCAGTACTAGCTAGTCACTGATTCTTTTATGTTCCATCAGTACTAGGTAATCACTAATTTCTAGATTTCCAGTTCCATCAATACAATTTCATTATGTATACATTAATTTCAGCATATTAATTATGTTACATCTACATACACGATGACATCCCACTCACCTTGGTCTGATCCTACTGGTTCAGCTGTTTATTCAGTTTCGGCCGGTATCTGGTTGTGCACCTCGAGCATGGGATCAAATCTTAAAGTAATAAATTAGAAATGTGTTATTGTAATTAATCAAACTGTTTTGGAGGTCCTAGTACTAATCTAGGCTCACTGGTCTGACTTGGTGTTCAGTCTGGTATCACTTCAAATTCTCCGGGTCTTGCACTGGGCCTTTGGGTCCATGTCCCAGTGCATCATCCGGAGATGTGGATCAGGGTCAAGTCTAGTATTTTACCATTGTAATACGTAGTACATGGTCCCGATAGTCTCACAATTCAGTCCTTTGGTCAACATGTAGCTGGACCATCTCTAGCAGGGTTGCTAGACCCTGTGGGGCCCACTTGGGTACCAAGGTGTAATTAATAGTGGATAGATGTGAGGAGGGGTATTTTGGTCATTTACCACCTCCTTACACTGCTCATGGTCCATAGGT
The DNA here is from genome assembly GCF_018873765.1 of Telopea speciosissima. Classification (NCBI taxonomy): domain Eukaryota; kingdom Viridiplantae; phylum Streptophyta; class Magnoliopsida; order Proteales; family Proteaceae; genus Telopea; species Telopea speciosissima. Next base: position 14,113,069 of record NC_057926.1, read on the forward strand.
GGAGGCCCCCAAAGTTTGGACAGCAAATCAGCCCTTTTTCATTCTCTGGGTGATGTGTGCATCGCCCAGTGCATCACCCAGAGCCTGTTTGAAACGTGAACAAGCTCCAAAACTGGATTTTTGCACCATAGGCAATGCCTAGGCCGACCCACCATGCATGTAGGGTGGTTGTGGACCCCATGAGGAGTAGTTTTCAGTGGTCCACATGGATCATGACCTGGGCCCACCATTTGGCAGCCAGGAGCTGTCCAGTCAGCACAGAGAATAGCAACCCAGCTGAGTTCCAGTTTCAGGCCATGGGTTGTGCTGCATGCAAGGACAGATTTACATGTATAATCATGGTAGTAGGCTGTCCCTACATAAATCTAAGCAAGGGCTAGCTTGTATGCTCAGATCCAAGCTCACACTGCCGAATCTGGGTGCAATAAGGCAGCGTAGCCTGGCACAGGGACTGATTTCAGTCTCAGGTAAGTAATAGCAGAAAAAATCACCTGAAAATGCTCAGATCTTTCATGCAATAGGTTTGCATGTCAGATTTGAGGCAGTGCAAGGCAGCCCCCAGGTGTTCTGGGCTGTCCTTGACCCGATTCACTTCCAAAAGGGCAGAGATCTAAAGGAGAGAATAGTAAACAGTTGCAGCAACAGTTAAAGGCATGGATTTACCTAAGATTGGTCTGAGTATGCTGCTGGAACCGAGTTTGGGTGCAAGGTATGCACTCCCTCCTTCCTTCCTCTTCTTCTCCTTCTCTTCTCCTTCCTTTCCTTCTCCTTTTCTCTCTTTTCTCTCTTCTCTTCTTCCTCCCCACAATTTCAATAGTGTAAGGGTTATAATGTTGGGCTGGGTCTGTCTATTTATAGACCAGCCCAACTTAGGGCCTATTTGGTAGCCTGGCCCCACCCCAAGAATGCATTCTTATATCTGATTCTGGGCCATTCCGGCCAATCTGGTGGGGTCCATAGGGGTCTGAGTGTATGTGATGGTTCCCAAGGCTCCCATCTACCCCTGGAGGGTGTCCATGGTCTGTATAGGTGGTACCCACTTGTCTAGAGTTTAAAATAATCAGTTTTACCACTCTAGGAGATTCACTGGGTGTGTGCATCACCCAGAGAATACAGCAAAGCTGTAACCTCACCATACTTGCACAGGGGCTTGGCCAAGGGCTTAGGCCTCACACCTATACCTCACCTAGGGTCAAATACACATCTTTCCAGGTGTGGGCCCCACTTTTATGGAGAGGAGAGAGAATACCTGGAGTTTATGCAGTACATTATGCTGTGGGCAGTGCAACTGCAAGGGTCTACAAATCCATCATCTGATAGGTATGTGGGAGGACATCCTCGGAGGTTCTCCATTAAATTCAATCATTGGAGTGATACTCCATAATGTGTTTGGATGTCTTGTCAGTGGTCCCTGTCCTTCATTCAAAATTTCCAGCTAGTTAGGGGCAGGTTTGATAGTATTGGGGCTGAAAGTAATGGAAGATTTCTTGCCATTGATCATTTGCCCACTAGATTGACAATACAAGTTTAAGCCGTCTCTCAAGTTATGAATTTCTGATAGAGATACCTTAGAGAACAAAAGACTGTCATCAACGAAAAGCAAATAAGAGATGGGAGAAGTTCAGTTATGAACCTTAATACCCCGGATGAGACCCTCCGATTCAGCCTGAGTAAGGATGGAGCTAAGAGTCTGGGTGCACAGAACAAAAATTGCAGGGCACAAAGGATCACCCTGATGAATGCCTTGCAAAGGAGAAATAGAGCCCCGGACAGCCCCATTAATGAGGAGGTTGTAAGAAACAGTAGAGATGCAAGACATAATCATCGAAACCCATTGAGCACAGAAGCCCAGGTGAAGAAAAACATCTTCCACAAAGGGCCATTTAAGGCAATCGTATACCTTGGACATATCAAGCTTCAGGGCCATAACACACTTCTTCCCTTTTTTCTCTTGTTTTATGTAGTGGAAAGCTTCATGGGCAATGAGGATGTTGTCCGAGATGGCATATCCAGGAACAAAGGCTGATTGCGCAGGGGATATGATATCCTCAAGATACAATTTTACCGGCTTGCTGTGATCATGGTGACAATCTTGACGATGACATTGCAAAGGCTAATGTGCCAGAATTGGTCCATTTTCTTTGACTGATCGACTTTGGGTATGAGACAAATAAATGTTTCATTTTAAATTTTTGGTAAGGAACCACTTCGAAACACTTCCTCCACAAAGCTAAATATATCAGTTTCTACAAACTCCCAGTACTTCTGAAAAAATGCTAGGAGCAGATCATCAGGGCCTGGGGATTTTAATGGGAGCATTGAGAAGAGAGCTACTTTAATTTCCTCCTTGTCTGGCAATGTCATCAATTCTTCATTAGTGGGATGAAACAGAAGGGGAAATGACTCGAAGGACCTAGAGGAGGGCGTCATTTTGAATACCTTCAGACATAAAGATAGATTGTTACAGCGATAGAACTTCATAGAAGATTTCCTCTTCAAATTCAGACCAATTCCCATTGCCCAGCCTGAGTTTCACAATCTTGTTTCGGTGACGATGGTTGACAGTGCTGGCATGAAAAAAGTGTGTGTTTCTATCGCTTTTCTAAAGCCAATGGATGCACAATTTTTTATACCAAAGGGTTTCCTCACGGTACAACTCCACCTTCAGAAGATCTTCTAACTCCTGACCTTGGGCCTGAGACTCATCTGATGGATCATCTTGGATCAGCTCCAGCTCTTTTAGGTACCCCTCAATCTTATGGTGAATATTCCCAAACACCTCTCGATTCCATATATGACCCTCAATCAGATTTGAGATGAATCTGATTTGAAGTAGGACCAATAGTTTTAATATTCTAGGGTTAGGACGCAACATTTTTATAATCCATGTGAGAGAAACCAAACAACTTCAAATCTGAAAGCCCTTTCACCACTTAAGCTACCACCCTCAGTATTCACCATGACAGGAAAGTGATCTGACCCAACAATGGATCGAACTACCACCACTGCATTTACACAAGAAATTCTCCAAGCTTGATTGGATAATACTCTGTCCAGCTTAATCCTTATGTTGTCTGCCCCTCTTCTTCTATTACTCTAGGTACACACTAGACCATGGGAACCAATTTTTAGGTTTACTAATCAACCCATTAACAGGATTTTCACTTCACATATACTAGAACACAACCAATAGAATAATAAAGGAGATGAGACTGTATTTTATACCTGTTCCTCCCATTTGTAGAAGATCCTAGCTTTCACAACAAGATCTCCAAAGATCTACATCTTGTAGTTAGCAGCCACACACTCTAATATGCCCTAAGCCTTCTACCGTCTCCTCCCAAGTATTTTACCCTTTGTAACATTTGCGAGTCAAGTTACAAGAATACGATGGGCAACCACAGGGACCCGGGGTTGCTATACATAAACCCCAGACCTAATCCATCCCCACAATGAACGGTCTGGATTAAATCCCCTTTAAGTGATTAATATGGGCCCAATAAATCAAGTCATAATAATTGGGCCCAAAACCCAGCAATCTTCCTCTTGGGCCAAATTATTATAACATCTCTTTATTGGTATAGGCCATAATAAATCTCCATATTGTTCCATCACTTATAACATCTTTGATATGACTAATAAGTTGCTCACATTGAATATCAGCAGAACATATACCTTAATAAATAGCATACCACTATCTGACTATCACAGATGTAACCAACTCATTAATACAAATCACCTTGGGATATAGGCAAGGTAACAAACACAATCTATGATCACATGCTGTGTTCTTTCCTTGCAGGTCCATTCCTAATCGGAGATCAGACTATGTTGAAAACCTCACAGATAGTGAACTTTGATATTAACCATTACTTTGGCAAACCACCCATGACTTTGGTTAATATCAGACTTTGGCATACCGCCTATGGCTAACCGCCATAAACTTTGGCTAAATACTACCCATGACTAACCGTCATAACTTTGGCAAAATACCTCCCATAAACCATGACATGACATGTCAGAAATAAATAATTCACTCAAAGATCAACAATCATAAAAATAATCAATTGAATAGCCAATACAGAGTGAAAATAAAACAACTCAAATTGAGTCATAAATAAAGCTCAAACCAGGGGTACAAAACTCCCACTAACCAAATACATCAAAAGAGTCTACAACACCCATGCTAGACACATGTCCCCTGAAGACTCCCACAACAATAGCCTTGGTGAGCGGATCAACCATCATCTTTTCCATCGAGATATGCTCAACCTCTTTGCTACACACTTTCTCCCGACAATAAGATACTTGATCTCAATATGCTTTGAGATAATTGTCTTCTTGTTGTTCTTGGAGAAGCAAACCGTCGAGGTGTTATCACACCATACTCTCAATGGCCTAGAGATCAAATCGACAACCTTCAGCTCAGAAATGAAATTCCTCAACCACACAGCTTGTTTTGTTGCTTCAAAAAGTGCCACAAACTCAGCCTGCATGGTGGATGAAGTAACGATGGTCTGCTTGACACTCTTCCAAGAAATAGCTCCACCTCCCATCATAAAGATGTAACCAGAGGTGGACTTCATGTCATCAGTACAACCACTATAATTTGAATCAGAATAGCCTACCACCTCGAGATTCTTGCTCTTGCTAAAAACCAGCTTGAAGTCCTTTGTCCTCTGCAAGTAACGCATTACCTTCTTGGTAGCAGTCCAGTGTGCCAATTATGCATCTGACTGGAACCTCCCAAGAACACCAACTACGAAAGCAATATCTGGACGGGTGGAGACCTGTGCATACATCAAACTCTCAATAGGCAGAAACCTAAGGCTTATCCTTCATGGAGTTCCTCTCAACATCATTCCTCGGTCATTGTCCTTTATACAACTTGTCCCCTTTACTAATAGGTGCATCACTCCCTGAACACTGCAACTTGTTGAATCTCTTCAGAACTCTATCAATGTATGCACACTGGGATAAACCGAGAAGTCCTTGCCGTCTATCGCGACTAATCTCAATCCCAAGAACATAAGTACTCTCACCCATGTCCTTCATCTCAAAATTTTTTGAAAAAAAAAAGACTAAAATTAATAAAGAATGTAGGTCCCACTTATTTGCGGAATTTATAAAAATCGAATAGAAAGTAACCATTATTGAGTGTGCCACGCGTCATCAGCTAACATACAAAGGACATCAGTTCGCGTCCTTGTACAAGGACATGATCGAACTCTTGGTGGAAGAAGAAAGTAAAGATTCTCTTTAAATGAAGAATCATTGGGTTCCAGGGTTAGAAAGTATATATATACAAGTGTCTGTCCCTACTCACCCCTCTCTCTATGCTTGGAGCCCCCTCCTCCAGGGGAATCTCGTTTGCAGCATGAATCAGATCCTCCACTCCCTACCCCTCATTGGTGGAGGAAAGGTACCAAGGAAACGTGTTACACCCGTGCCCAAAAACCCGGGCTAATTTGAATTTTTGTTGTAAATCTGAAACCTGAACCCTAAATCGAATTCAATTATAGATCCGGAACCCGAAGTTGTGGCATCGAGTACATTATGGAACTTTGGTTGGGTGTTCGATCGGGTAGATGATGAAGAAAGAACCTTTACAGCAATGTGTCATACACCAGTAAAATGACGGATACCTCCCCTGTGTAGTTACAAGACCCATCGACAGATGTACAGATCATGGTAAATTCCACTAACTAACAAGCATAAGCCATGTTTGATATTTTTAAACTTAAATATTTTTGGCGAGAGTGTATTAGAGTAAGTGGGAAAGATCCCCAGAGAAAAGCCCTAGGATTTCATGAGCGAAAAGCCATAAATAAGGCATCGGAGGCAAGAAAGGATGCAAGCAGAGTCTTGGATCCGGCTTTGAGTCCGGTGTGGGCTAAACAACAGGGTACATCGGATTCACGCACGGATTCACACCCAGGCTTGGATCCGGCCTTGTATCCGATGTGGGTCGGATAGGAAATTTTAAGAATTTTGTGTAATACATTAGTATATGTTATTTAAATGGATTATATTATAATAATGTTACTATAATTTAAGATATATTATAATATTATTTTAATATAAGTTACATACAATATAATAATATGGTGTTTATGTTTATATCTATACACACACACACACACACACACATATATATATATATATATATATATGATTTATTTATTTATGTAGCACATGGGTTATATTGTAATAGAGAAGTAAGAGGTGGCTTGTTGGACAAATAGTGAAGTAGGAGGTGGCTAGAATGGAAGAAGTGGTTGGTAGACAAAGCCACCTAGCCCATGCAAGGTGGAGGTGTCATTTAATGGGATTTAGCATTACTTTCTTAACTAATCTAGAGATTCAACAATTGAATTAGTTTTGCAAAATTGAATGGAAAAAGAGAAGAAGAAAAAGAAGAAGAAAAAAAAGAAGAAGAAGAAGAAAAAGTGGAGGAAGAACTTGAGATCCCATTTTTTATTTGAAGGTAGGGACTCCACACTCTCTTCCATTTTTTTTTATAAAGTCTATGGCTGATTTGTTTAACCTATTCTATTACCCAATATTAATTCTTGATAGTTCCTTTAGGAATATATGGAAACTGAGCTAAATCACCTCTATGGGGAGCTTGATGCTCACCTCTAAGACCACTCTTGATTTTCTATTTAACCTCTCACTTGAATCTAGGAATTTTAATGGAAAACCCTAGATTTAGATCTTATTGGATGATTTGTTCATTGAACCCAACAAATCCCTTGATAAGAGTATGGTATAAGAGCACACACCTATTCTGTTTTCAGGTGGACTCAGGCCAGAATCCATAACAAGAGTCCACACCTATGTTGTTTTCAGGTGGACCCAGAGGTGGACTCAGGCCAGAATTCATAATAAGAGCCCGCACCTATTCTGTTTTTAGGTGGACCCAGAGGTGGACTCAGACCAGAATCCACAATAAGAGTCCACACCTGTTCTGTTTTCAGGTGGACCCAGAGGTGGACCCAGACCAGAATCCACCCAAGAGTCCGGTTCAGGTTCTTAGGGCATTTTACCTCGGTTGGACCCAAGCACTGTGCCTCCACATAAATGGGATAAAATACCACTTCAAGTTAGGTAGCATGTTCTATCTTCTATTCTGAGAGATTAATCCCCGTTAATAAAATGGTATAACTCCACCATCCAAACTTCATTTGCTCTGATTCTAATTTTGTTAGAAACTAGATTCATAGGGCCTCTTTTGTTAGAATAAACCATTGCCCAATTTTGCCCCTATTGATCCAAAATTTTCATACAAAATTTCCCATTTTTCCTTTAAATTCTTGTAACTACCGTTAAGCCTAAATGTGATTCTAAACCCAATCTAAACTAATCCTAAGGCTACCTTAGGATCCCACCAATACTCAAACATATCCTAATACTTGTGTATGATTTAATAGTTATAGGGAATAATCATTTGGTCATCGAAACCTATCGGCAACCTTCTCGAGGACTATTTCAATCTCGCAAACGCAAGCATAACAAGGTAAGTGGGGGTAGGCTTTGATTTCTTTTAAGAGTGTTTATTTCATTCTTGAACGTATTTGCCAAGAATCATTTGCATATTTAAATTCATGTTTTATTTATGATATTTGTTGATTTCATTGTTTATAACTATTGGTTGTGAATGATATGATGTGGAATGGTTGGCAATATGAATTCTTGTGATAAATTAGATGTCGTAGTCGACTTGGAAATGAGAGGTATGGTGTGCTGTAGTATGGGATGCGAGAGTACTGTACACCTCGTACTATGCCATTTAAACTACATATGGCTAGGAATGTTATTTCTTAGTGCTACAACCCTTACTAGCAGGGGTTCAGGTGTTGGGTGATCATAGCTCCCTGTCATTGAGGAGTGTGAAGGACGCCGGGATGGGATCCTGGCCATGATTATCGGGGTCTACCCATGGGAAGGTATATCATACCAATGACCACTGTGGGCTCCCTACAACAGTTGAGGTTAGTCTCACGGCGGTTAAGAAGGAACCGATAACGTCTCCCAAGTTGTTGTCGTCGTGGCACAGACCCGACTTAGGCGTTTGTGTATTAGGTGGATTTAATATTAAAATTGAACCCATGCATTTAGGATGCATGCTTGTGTGTGTGGTCTATCCTCTACTTGCTGGGCTCAGTGGAGCTCACCCCTGTGGAATTTTCTCTTTTAGATGATCCTGCAGGTGAATGCGTTTGTGGCGGAAAGGATTATTTGAAGAACAAGAACTGATGATGTGGTGCTATCTTTATGTTCTATTTTGCTAAATACCATCCTTTTTTGTGGAAGAATTTCTACTGTTTATATTTTAGAATAATGGTGTGTTGGCTCGATGGTCGTGAACTCGGGAACATCGAGCTATTGGAACTTTCAGTGTAAATAATATGTATATAGGACTTGTAAATATTTACTTTCCCTGCGCTCTGATCAATGTAACACGTGTTATCTTGAAACTGTGTTGTGCTTGTGACGTGTATTTACTGCATCTGGATCCTGGTGGTCTCCGAATACATCGGGTATTCGGGTCAGCCATCGAATCCTCCCAGGGGGTGGTTTCGGGGTGTGACAAAAAGGATCCAGCTATTCCTGCAAATGCCCAAGTTTTAAGAGATGTTGAGTCTTAGAGAGGCTGAAAGTCATCCCACCAATCCTCCTATCGTGTCGTTTCCTCAAATTGATATTCCTAGATTGACATTGATAGGGGGATGAACAAGTGTCAAAATTTGTTCCAAGATTATTCCCAATGTTTCCGGCAGAAACAACCTTCTTCCTTATGAGTGATCGCGGTACCTTAAAATCAAAGAATCAGGAGTTGGAGATGGCCTCTGGGGGGACTCTTCAATGATTAAGTCATTATTCTATTCAAGATGTGAACTGGGAAACAAAAGAGTTATTGAAGACCCCTTACCTCTTGCCCTAGCTATTGTATTATACCTTTGATTGTGTAGGTCCCTTGATGCTCAAGTGACTTTGAAGTGACAAGAGTCCTGATAGAGATAGAATCCCTAATTTGGGGGATTTTCCCCTTTCACTGCGGTATTTTGAAGATGCATGCGAGTCATAATAGGAAAATGATAGGTGTTAGTCGTGGAAGCCAATCTTGTTGATTTACTTCTTTTTGTGGAGAGTCATCACTAACCATGTGTGGTACCACCCTCCCCCTTTCTTTAGCATATAGAAGTGGGAGAAGAGTGGGACGGTGATGGCTCGGCCAGCCTCCCAAAGAAGATGTAAAAAGAAAATATTATCCTTTATGAATTCGGCAATAGTTGACTTGGTGACAAGTGGCAGTGGTCGAGAACCCGATCGACAAATTAGGGGAATGGGAAACGAAGACCGTTGATCAAGGTAACCTCGTAGAGGCATACCTTGGACGCCCTAAAAAAGCATGCCCTCTCCTTCTTATCAGGGATGCGGAAACCGATCTCATGGGGAATCCCGTATTTCAGCCTAAAAAATTCAATGGTCGAACCATCAAGGATGCTCTAGAAAGTGTCCAAGCCCTTGAAAACTTCCCCAATAACGGTCGATCCCTCCGATTCATTGACATCATCATGGCGAGCCGATCCTAGGCTTTCCTCGGCCACATTTGGTTCTATGGCAAGCCCAGGAGCCCCGCCTTGTCTTTTAGGGGCTCGGATCTGATGAGAAGAAGAGCTAGCGAGCATCAACACATTGGGGCTTCTATAGTGCCACCTTCCAGGGGTCGGGAAATATCTAAATCTACAGACCATGGAGAGACTATCTCCATGTCGGAATCAATCTGTTTCGAGGATTCAGATGTGGCTTTACTAGAACCCACACCCATCCCATCTACCTCTCGCTCCCCGACGAGGGGGGCCACGTACTCAGAACCACTCGAAGAGATAAGTTAAGGAGCTTAAGGGGGATTGACTTACCTGAAAGGAAGTTGAAATGACGCCTTAGCGAGCCGACCACCGTCTAATTGACCAAAGCTGTTCTCCATGGATCGAGTCGAACAACAGAGCAATCTCTAGAATTTCCAAAAATGACGAACAAAGTGAAAATGAAGGCAATGGTTCCTCTATTTATAGGTTTGAGGTAAACTAAAACGACAAAAATCACCAACCGAGGATCAACGAAATCGATGGCTAGGATTTGCTAACGTTAGAGCTACCCGAATTGCAACGATGGCTTGAACAAACACATCGCTCGAAATATGAAGCGTCCTGTGCCTTCCCAAGTATGGCGGAGCCTTAAATGTACAAATTTTTGAAACGCATGAGGAAAGATCAACCTTTCTAGATTTAGAGGTCGGTGAGGAAGAGATGAGCCTAACTCACCCAGGTTGGCTTCGTCCTAGGTGAGTGAAGGGCAAATGATAAACCATAAAATGTACCCATCGCAGCCAATCACGTTGCAAGTCCCAACCCGATTCAAAGGATCAAGCCCGAGCGAAGATCGACAAGGAATGGGTTAGAACCATCATGTTTGTTAGCATTATTCTAGCCATTAAGGATGAGCTAGGATCAAAGGTGACAAGCCAAACATGTCAAGATGTCTCAACGGTAACACCAGCCGAGCATGATCGATTGAGCCCAAGCTCACGGATCGGGTCGAGTCATTAATTAAGCCTAGCCGACCCCAAGAGAGTGGCCAGGGTGAGTCAATGAAACCGAGGCCCAAAGGTCGGCACCATCAGTGGCGACTGACTGTACTACATACACAATCAACTGCTAACCACCGCCAAGATATACGGAGAGCCAGCTCCGCAAATCCAAGCGGTCGACCGACAAACTACCGGCAATGCACCGTATCCTTACCAAAGATGGACTATTACCATCTAGGGAAAATTCTACTATGGGATCCCCTATCAAAAATATCAAACTTACAAATGAGGGACTCTCCATCACCGTTTCACTCCATTCGACCAGTTCTATATATAATGAGGTATGATCCACACGAGACCCATCTTGAATTCTTTGGAATTATTTGTTGCAAGAGAAGTCTGAATTAGGCATCGGAGAGTCCCTCACTAGAGAAGATTGGCTATCCCTTGTTTACCCATTCCTCTGTGCAGGTTTCCTCCTGGAGATCTAATCCGACAGTTTCTTGACGCAACACTGATAATTCCGGATCTTGGAACAAGGCAATTAATTGAGTGATCAAGATACTTGACCTCTAGAATAAAGATCAAATTGATTGAAAGCTTAAGCTAATTTTTTAATAATTAATTAAAAGAACAAATTGTTTAACATTATGGTTAGATATTCAAAATAAATCAGGTTATTACAAAGTCTAACCTTCCTGATTAAGTTGGCGAACCCTCACATCAGTTCCCATCTTGATTACTGAACGGGTTGAGTTGGAATTGGGTGTACAACTCTTAACATATGTGCCCAACCTAACTTTGATCCGTTGTCCCTCTCCATAATTTTGATAGTCGTTGAAGCATAGAAATTTTTATTCCCCAAGGTGTCCCATGCTGATTATTCAATTACCCAAGATGTTGCTTCGTTACCATCAAGGTTGTTGGCTGGAATATTATTTATTTCTATTCTTACCAATATAAGTAGGACCCAGTATGATTACGTGGAAAATAGATAATAAAATAAAATAAATGAATAAGTTTAGGTCAAATGACTCGAAAGGAATACGCTATTTTTGGGCCATTATGGCCTACCACATATAATAAATATTTCATGATTTGACTGGTTGAGCTAACCCTTGGCCTGGCTTGTATAGCCCATTCTCATTTTCATAATATACCTAACACAATCTCATGGCTTATTCCCAATAAAGAATCAGCAGCAGAGGCTCTCAATATAGAATAGTCAATTTAAGCCAATTTGAATGCAACTAAAATCAAATTAAAATGTGTTTTTTAATCGCTACAAGGCAGTGTCTTTGTCAATACATTACAGATTAGGTAATCATGTGCGCACGGTGGGGTCCACTGTGCACACATGAGTGTTGCTACGCCGCATGATGCGCATAGCAGCACCCCCAGTACTGGGAGCGATAGTTTTACCGTTACGATAAAAACTCTAACCGGAGGAACTGAAACCAAAGGAGTAATTCCTCCAACCTATTATTTCCTTCAAATGGGGTTTGAAACATATATAACAAGAGAGATATTCTAAGCTTGTAGGAGCTGATAAAACCTTGTTCTTCAATGGCCCTGAAGTCCTCTGAAGTGTCAAGTATTTTTGGAATTCTAAGAGAAGCTTTCAGAATCTATCACAAAAATGGGAAGCTCATGATCTTCATCACTGTTCTCATCCAATTAACTTTCTCCTTCTTGGCGTTGGCAAACATCTATGCTCTCCAACCATTTATATCTGGTTTATTCACCAAGGTACTTCAGTTGCGGCACAGGGACACAAGAAGCTTCAAACACTTTGAGTCTTCACTTAGGGTAGAAAAAGAGATCATTCTAATCACTGCAGTAGAATTGATCTTCTTGATTGCCTACTCAACTGCCTTACTATGTTCTGTGGTAGCAACTACATATCTTGCAGCTTCCTCTTACCGTAAAAAGGATTTCAATTTCAAAGAATTATTTTGGAAGATCCAAAGAACCTGTGCAAAGCCTATGATCAGTTGGTTCTTTGTTGCACAATTGGGTGTGGGTTATACTGTACAAGTCCTTGCTTTGCTTTCTATCTTTCTTGTTCTTACCAATGGTTCTCTTGTGTTTGCCCTTTTGGGTTTTGCCCTAATTTTCTTATCCCTTTTCTTTAATCTTTATGTCGCCGGAGTTTGGATGATTGGTCTTGTGAATTCGGTACTGGAGAATATCTATGAAGTACCGACAAAAGGAGAAGAGGATGACCTCATTGGAGGAAGGATGGTAAGAGGGTCTGCAATCAACCTTTTCTTCATGCTAATCACTATAATCATATTTCTTTGTTCTAAGCTAAGAGGGTCGTCAAAGGAGATATTAGCCCCTGGATTAGTTACAGTTTTGGTAGTGGTAAATATGATTTGTCTGGTGAAGATTTTCAGTTTTACAGCGTACACTGTGTTCTACTTCCGGTGTAAGAAGATTTATGGAGATGAAGAAGTGGGAGTGAAGACAGGCAACTGTAAGGTTCTCAATGGCTCTTCATGTTAGTGAAGCTTCTTTACCTTGATTACAATCTCAGATTTTTTCTTTTATCTTTTTTTTTATTTTTTATTTTTTATATTCTACATTTTTAAGAAGTTGTAATTTAGATGTTTCATTTGGTTTGAGCAAAGGAGAAATCTATAATGTAAAAAATATAGAATAATTAATAGTTAGGTGATGAAATATGTCTTTCTTTTTTTTCCCCATAAATGGAGTAGATCATTTACAGGTATGTGTATACTTTACGTATGGTCAGGTAACGACGCTTGCTCTAGGATTTTTATCTGCTCCAACGAATTGGGGAGGATAATTTTCCCTCTATGCAATCGAAATTGTAGCAAGTGGGATAGATGTCATCACCATATCATACATGAAGCGTATTGCGTACACATACGGGTAGATGTCATCTCTCTAATTAAATTTTGATCAGTGTGATAAGAATAAATCCAATTAACTTCCCACGAATCATAATAAAAGCCACCATGATTCATTGAGATCCGAACTTCGCATAATAGGAACATTCCTTTTGGAATTGGATTACCTTTATGGAAAGGAAACCACACACATGAAAACCTTTTCTATCAGGACTCTTTGCTTATATTTCCTACTATCCAAGACTCCTACATGGATTCACCTTCTTTCTTAGGATCTTCTGTTAGAATTTTAATCCTATAAAAATTAATATTTTAATATTATATGGATTAATATTAATTATTTTAAACTAGGCTAATTAAAGTTTTGGTCTAATTAGGGAGGTCATTAAGTTGTATTAGAAGTCTAATGTGGACTGGCTTAGTGTGGGCCAGATAGATTCTTACTGGGACTATAATGAGAGAGGCCCTCAAGGAATTACTATATAAAGAGAGCTAGGTCCCCCCTATACCCATCACAACTAATTATTCTCAATCTCTGTTGAGGAGTACATTCTGGAAAGAGAGGGAGATATTCAGTGTTCATTATCCTTGTGCATACGGTATTCTCATCAAGCCAGTTACTTTGGGAATAGGGGGAAAAAACCTAGATCTTTGGTCTTTATTTTCCATTGCGATTATCATCACTATGGATGCGAAATAAGGTCAATGGTTCTATCCTTGTTTTCTATTATTTATTTGATTGTTTTCTTGAATGCCCTATGGAGATCCTGACTTTTGGGGTTTTGTTCCTATTCGGATCAAATTAATCCAACATGTGGTATCAGAGCCTCCATAGATCCATTCTTGAACCTATATGGATTCTAAATAATAGATCATGCTAAGGGAATCAAAAATTTTTTATTTCGAATCAAGTTTTTTGGTGTTTTCTTAATTTTCAAAAAAATTCGTATAGACACGGGCTTTTTGGCCTTTTTTTCTCCGACGAAAGTGAAATCTAATTATATAGGGGCGTAGAGCATAAAAAGTAGAAATTTTGGTGGGTGGATCGCCGTCGGCAACGGCAGGTGATCTCACTTACTGGTCAAGGTTTAAAAAAAAAAAAAGGGGGGGGGGGAGGGGTTTGGGGTTTGGTATCATGCGCCCTACCTATCCATAATTGTGCCAATGTGCATCGTCGGGTCGGGTCGACCCATTTCCAACCCGAGAACCCAAACCCATGAGCTGACCCGCCGAGCTGATTAGAGATGATTCGGGCCCTGTTGGTCCAGAATTGAGTCGGATTGGTTAGATCGGGTTGAACCGAACTGACCAGTTTACCTGTACGGACCGTTTGAACTAGGACAGTCAACCGCTTTTGGGCCTGAACTTTGATCGGCTTTTCTGGGCGCTATAAGACTCCGTTTGGGGTCCCTTTTTTGCATTGGCTCTGTTTTTCTGTGCTCTACACAGTGGTACCCTCTGTTTTGATTAAATATGCATATTTTAAATATTTTTGGTATTCTGTTAATGAATGCCTTTTTTTTTAAATTTGTCAGTTCGTTACATTGGGAACCGATCTAATTTTCTAACTTGTTGGAATAGCTACCTTAATGAACAGAATTATTAGTTTTTTGTGTTAGTTTTAAGACATTTAAGCCCATTGTCATAAATTATAAAATAACACAAAATTGTCTAAGGATGTAAGTAATTTTTAGAAAATCCCAGAGAGGGTTTCATGGGTTTGACAAGATGTAGCCACCAAAGCGACCTTCCTTGTTAGATTTGTGAAACACCGGTCTCATACAGTTGTGGGATGTCCTTCAACTCTGATGTGTGGTCATACACCCAAAGGTGGTGATCATGTATTGGTACTTGAAGGGGTACATATACAATACGCATGTGAATAGGCCGACCTTAGAATTCTGCACACCCAAAGGTGGTGGATTTTGAAAGTTGAGTTGTATTCCCATGGCCACTGGTATGTAGGGATTTTTACAATTGCATATTGGGAATTCACCCCAAAAGTGTTTCACAATGATGTGTGTAAAATTCTCATTTGCTTATAAGGTTCTAAGCTATTCTTGCATCATGCTGATTATTGTACTGTTCATTGTTTAAATTTTCAGTCACCTTTTCTGTCAACAATAATATGGTCACTATTGAGATTCTTACTGGGTCAAACTTTAAGAAGTGGAAAGAGGACATTATGTTTGCCATGGAAATGGCAGATGTGCATACGTCCCTTGTTATGGATAACCCAATGGATCTAACTGCTGATAGTACTGAGGACGAAAAATCCGTGCATGCTGCATGGCAAAAGAGTAATCAACTCAGTATACTGTCCATAAAAAGGTCAATACTAGAACACCTTAAAAGTGGTCTGCCTGACCAATGTACTGCCAGGGAATTGCTAGATGCAATTTCTAAGAAATACAGAGTTTCATCGAATGCTGAAATTGGGACACTTCTACAAGGGCTATTTAATATGGAATATGATGGTTTTGGGGGTGTTAGGGATTACATTATTAGGATGGTTGATTACCAAACCAAACTCAAGCCCTTGAATATTCCTCTTTCAGATGCCCTAATTGTCTATGAAGCCCTGAATACCCTACCTTCTGAATTTGGCATCATTCAAACCAACTACATTTTCCAAGATGGAGTCTGGAGTATTAATGACCTTATTTCTAGGGTTGTGTCTGAGAAAGAGAAATTGAAGAAAGACAAAAAGCATGTTGCCCTGTTTACTTCCAAAACTCGTAAGAGTAAAAGTCTAAAATCCATACTCATAAGTCTATCAATAAATAGTCCGATTAGACTAACAATTTGGGACCCAAGAAAGACTCTTTGAAGAAAGAGAGTGATCGCTGTTTCTTTTGCAAGAAGAAGGCTCACATAAAGAAGGACTGTGACAAATACAAGGCTAGGTTAGTCAAGCCCAAGCAGCCATCAGGTAATGATTCTTTGGCTTTTGTTTGTGAATCCAATCTATCAGAAGCTCCATCCAGTTCTTGGTGGCTAAATAACGGTGCAACTCCATGTTGCTTTTACCACATAGGGGTTCATAAATCGGAGGAGGCTAAATAAGGATGAATCAAGGCTGATCGTAGGAAACGATGGATATTCTGATGTAGAGTTCATGGAAGATGTCATTTTATTATTAGATTCTGGTTTTAAATTGACTTTAAAGAACACTTCTTATGTACCGTCCTTCAGGAGGAATTTAATTTCAATTTTAGTTTTAGACATTAGTGGTTACCATTTTGAAATAAAGAACAGTATGGTTAATTTGTTTTTTAATTCAAGTAAAGTTGGTTCCTGCATTATATCCAATGGATTGTACAGATTGTGTTTGTCTCCCAATGATATCTACATCTCCTATAATGTTGAAAGCGTTGTTTCCAAAAGACCCTTACCTAAAGAGCGGTCTTTCACATTGTGGCACAAGAGGCTAGGTCATATTTCTAAGGCAAAAGTGAAAAGGTTGATAAAGTCTGACATCCTACCTACTCTCGAACGTGATCTAGAAACTTGTGTAGACTATTGTAAGGGAAAGATGATCAAGATAAAGAAGAAAACTGCAGTCCGTAGTTCAGACCTATTGGAGGTCATTCACACTGACATCAGTAGTCCCTATTTAGTCACATTGTGTAGAAATTTTTATTTCATCACTTTTACAGATGACTATTCCCGATATGGCTACCTATACTTAATTAAAGAAAAGTCTGAATCTCTTGACAAGTTTAGGATATTTAGGACTGAAGTTGAGAAACAGTTAGGGAAAGTTATTAAAATTGTTAGATCTGATCGTGGGGGTGAGTATTATGGCAGACATGGCGATGTTGGACAGCTTAAGGGCTCGTTTGCCAAATACCTAGAGGACTCTGGCATAGTTAGTTAGTTTACTATGCCAGGAAGTCCTAAACAAAATGGGGTTGCCGTAAGGCGTAATCGCACCCTTATGGACATGGTGAGCAGTATGGTTAGTAGGACAAATTTACCTAAGTTCTTATGGAGAGAAGCCTTGAAAATTTCTCTTTATATCCTTAACCGTGTACCTACTAAAGCCATTTCTCTTACCCCTTTTGAGTTGTGGACCGGCCATAAACCCAGTTTAAACCATCTTAGAGTTTGGGGGTGCCCTACAGAAGTAAAGTTATATAATCCGACTTTAAACAAGTTGGATCTCAAGACTACTCGTTGCTACTTTGTCAGCTACCCAGATCATTTGAAGGGATATAAATTTTATAATCCTGCGGAGGCACTAGGATTTTGGAGTCACAGACAGCGAAGTTTTTGGATTTTGATGTGGCCGAAAAGAATGACTGTTCTCAGACTGTTCAAGATAGTCACATGGTTGGTACATCAGTACTTGTTCCTTTACCTATTCAAACTGATGTGGGGCATACTGCGCCATTGGTTACACCTGCTGGAGTTCAGGACTTGATATTGATACGGTCCCTGACATTCATGTACCACCTGATGAGATTCCTCTTATTCAGGATGCAGTTGAGGATCCTATCATTGATGCAGTTCCAGCTGAGATTCCTTAGATTTAGGTTGAGGCAGTGGTAGCACCATTACGGAGATCCATCAGGGAGAGAAAGCCAGCTATACCATCTATCTATGAGGTCTATTTGGGAGAACATGATTATGACATTGGTTGTGTAGTTGATCCAATTACTTATTCGGGCGTTGTTTCTAGCCTTCGTCAGATTTGTGGTCAGATGCGATGAGAGATGAAATGCAATCGATGAAACATAATGATGTTTGAGAGCATTTAATTTACCTAAAGGTTGTTAGCCCATTGGTTGCAAATGGGTGTATAAAACCAAAAGGGATTCCAAAGGAAAAGTTGAGAGGTTTAAAGCCAGACTGGTAACCAAGGGATTTACTCAGACAGAAGGAGTAGACTATAATGGGACATTTTCTCTAGTCTCTTCGAAGGATTCTTTCACGGTGATAATGGCATTGGTAGCTCATTTTGATAATGAGCTACATCAGATTGATGTTAAAACCACTTTTCTCAATGGCAATCTTGATGAGGAAGTCTATATGGTTCAGCCTGAGAGTTTTGTAGTGGATGGTTCAGATCATCTTGTATGCAGACTCAAGAAGTCTATCTACGGTCTCAAACAAGCTTCTAGGTAGTGGTATCTAAAGTTCAACAGTGTTGTGACTTCATTCGGTTTTGTGAAAAACAAAGTGTTAGTGTATATATCACAAGGTCAGTGGGAGCAAATTCTGTTTCTCATTATTTATGTGGATGACATCCTGCTTACAAGTAGTGACCTAGGGATGTTGCATAATACAAAGCAACTATTATCTAGGGAATTTGACATGAAGGACCTTGGTGAGGCTTCTTTTGTCCTTGGCATTGAGATCCATAGGGATCGTTCTCTCCATATATTAAGTCTTTCTCGAAGGGCTTATGTTGATCGTGTTCTGGAGAGGTTCAATATGCTGGATTGCAAACCTGGGAATGTTCCTGTTCTCAAGGGTGACAAGCTGAGCTCGACATAGTGCCCAAAAAATGAAGCTGAGAGGGATGAAATGAAGAAGCTGCCTTATGCTAGCGCACTTGGTAGTATCATGTATGCTCAGGTCTGTACCAGATCAGATATTACTTCTGTGATGAGACTTCTTGGCAGGTATATATCAGTCAGATCCTGGTCTTAGCCACTAGGTTGTTGTCAAGAAAGTATTGAGGTACCTAAAGGGGACAAGAGATTATATACTGACTTACAGACACATTCCTGAACTCAAGCTAGTGGGTTATACAAACTCCGACTTTGCTGGCTGTGAGGATGGCAAGAAATCCACATCAGGTTATGTTTTCTTGATGACAGGAGGGGCAGAATCATAGAAGAGTAAAAAGTAGACATTGGTGACCACTTTGACTATGCAGGCAGAGTTTGTAGCATACTATGGGGCTGTTACTCAGGTTATTTGGCTCAAGAATCTCATAAAGGAGTTGACCATTGTAGATTTTGTGGATAGACCCATCCAGATATACTGTGATAACAGCTCTGCTGTGTTGGTTATAAACAACAATAAAGGACTTAAAGGGTCTAAACAAATGGAGGTCAAGTATTTAACCATAAAAGAGATAATAAAGAAAGGTGACATTGCAGCGAAACATATTGGTACAGATGATATGATTGCAGATCCCCTAACCAAAGCTCTTCGCCCTTGTGTTTTTGAGAGATATGTCATAAGCATGGGCTTAGTTGCATCATGGGATGCGATTGTTTAGTGGGAGTTTGTTTTATTTTGCTTCATTGTAATTTAAAGTTTCTTTTCATCTGAATTTTTACCTTATAGTAAACTTTGGTTTATATATATTAGTTGTCATTGCATGTAGTTTCTTTTAAACACATGGGTATTTTATTTATTGATATGATGCATATATTTCTGGTTTTAAAGTCTTAAGAAATGTGATTGGGCTGTAATCTTCGATAGAAATCACTATTTACTTACTGTTTTTATTTGAATATTTATGAAGGATTTAACACTGCTATCTGATTTCTATGATTGCAGGCCTGGAAGGAGAAAAGCATGAATCAGTGATAGAATCAGCCCCCTTAGCCGATTTTGGATGTTCAATATCAGCTAGGCTAAGGGTCCGCTTGTGTGCAAATTGTCATCTCAAGGGTATTATCATAATTTGGCAAAGAGGAGATTTCTCAAGAAAAGTCGATCTTGGACTCATTGCATCAGTAAAATTAAATGGTTAACATTTAATTCTTGGGTCGAGTCAATTCGGTTCAAGGAAGGAGGGATTATGGCAAAAAAATGGATTATGGCAAAGTTGGAAAGTGTGAAAAAAGAAAAAATGAAAGAAAGAAGAAAGAAAACCTAATTTCTCTCTTCTCTCACGTAAACCTCTCTCTCTCTCTCTTTCTAGTTTCCTAATCCAAAACCTATTCTATCTTTTTTTTTATCTTTTACTAAGCCATCCCCATCTCACACGTTGCCTCTCTCTCTCTCTCTCTCTCTCTCTCTCTTACTCTCCTAGTCCAACCCAATTCCCTTTGATCCTTTTCGGTTGTTTTATTTCAAAACCCATATCACCTCTCCCCAAAAAGGGATACAGATTGATTTCTATAAAAGGGCAGATTTCAGATATGAGCACCACTGAGAGCAAAAGGGCAGATTTCAGATATAACCATTCACCGAGGCTTGGAGAAGGAGAAGAAAGAGGAGAGGAAGAGCATCTACCATTGCCACCATCCAGCACCTTCATTAACACACACCTAAATCGCCATCGCTGCCATTGCCTCTACTCTCTTTTTCCCTCTAATTCTCTTGGCTTGTATCCCAAACTCCTCTTTATTTAATTCATGTTAAATGAGTAACTAAACTTGTTGTTGTTTTTGGGAAGATGATACTTTAAGGAAGATTTAATTAGTCATTCTCTTTTCTTATTGATTGCTTGGAAAAGACTTAGGCATCCCATTGTAATTTTTGTGTAATTATGTTTACATCTAGTTAGGGTAATTTGTTTCTGTGATTCAAGTTAACCTACCAAGCAATAGTATTGAATTGATTCATGTGGTCATATCGATGATACGGTATACCTGAGTGGATTGTGCGTACCCAAGTTCTTTGAACTTTCGATTCATTGTAGCGATCGGACGACAATTTGGCCAAGATACTTTATACCTAGAAGGGACCCTACATTCTGTGGTTGTCGTGGGGCTTGTAGTCGTCATGAGCCGACTATGAGAGAGATTGAATGATGAATCTAAATTAAAGTTGATTCAACCCAAAAACAGTATTTTCTCAACATCTTTTATTCGCTTTAATCAGTTACTAGTGTTAGCTTCAAATTAATTAATTTGCATTTTTAGTTTAACCGTAGACTTGATTTAATTTTGTGCAATTTAGCCTTCCAGTTCCCCGTAGATCGACCCCTTACTCACTACTTGCTAGATTAATTTAGGGTTTTATTTTTGACCGATTAACGACACGATCAAATTTTGGTGCCGTTGTCGGGGAACCGAAGCACGGTTGCTAAGATTGATTGATTTGTCTGGTGTTACAGTGTTTTAGTTTTAATTTTATAATTCCAGAATTTTATTTTTATTTTTAATCTCTTTATTAGGTTAAATTTAGTATACCTAACACTCTCTTTGTTTGTGCAGGAAGCCGAGTAGATCGAGTAGGACAAGCTGTCTGTTTGGTTTACTTTTTAATTCCTGGACTTTATGTAATTAGAGTTATTTTATGTAATAATTTTTATATTCCAGCATTAGATTGGGTGTTTAGGTTTAATTTTAATTCCCCCTACCCCTTAAGATCATATGTGTAACCGTTCATCGGGGGCAGCACGTGGAATTGCGCAACCGCCAACACCAGGTAAGTATTTTCGTTAGTTTTAAATTAGTTATTTTTTTTAATTTTTAGTTCTGATTTTTATTTTTATTAATTGTTTTTATTAGTTATCACATTTTAAATTACTAGTTTTAATTTTTGTTTCATTAGCACGTTCAACTGGTGTTGTGTTTTATGCATGGTCGGCGTTCTTTTCAACCCTACCTGACTTCCCTTGACCTAGAAATAGAGCGATCTATGGCTAGACCTAAGGACAAGGATAATAATAATAAAATAGGTGACGAAAACCAGCTAGGAAGACCGCTGAGTGAGCACTTCACTCCAACTGCCTATACCCCTGCATCTTGTATTTAGCTGCCTGCTATTGAGGCCGCTCAATATGAGATCAAGTCCAGCATCATACAGATGTTACCATCCTATTATGGACTTGCTAATGAGGAGCCTTACAAGCATTTTGATGAGTTCTTAGAGGTATGCTCTACAGTCAAAATCCAAGACCTCTTTCCAGATGCCTTAAGTTGCTTCTGTTCCCATTTTCCTTAAAGGACAAAGCCAAACACTGGCTTCATTCCCTAGATTCGGTTAGGATTTCTACATGGGCGGGGATGCAGCAAGAATTTTTAAAAAAATTCTTCCTCATTGGCCGGACTAATAGCCTTAGAAGAGCCATTACTAGTTTCTCCCAATTAGAGGGCGAACAATTTCATGAAGCAAGGGAGAGACTCAAGGAATTACTTAGGAAGTACCACCACCACGCTGTCCCAAAATGGCAGTTAGTCTAGTGCTTTTATGATGGCCTCCATGATCGATATAGGCAGATGGTGGACTCCTCTTGTGGTGGAACATTTATGCACAAGAATGAGATTGAAGCATGGGATCTTTTTGAAACCCTTAGTGAGAATTCCAACATCATGCTTAGGCCTCTCGGAGTGAGACTCCATACATAGGGCAACCAAAGAAGGGAGGTCTTTATGAGATTAACCCAACTATAGAGATGACTGCTAAGGTTGATATGTTGTCCAAGAAATTAGACTATTTGATGTCTATAGGGCAGCATCCTATGTCCTCTTTCCCAATGAGTTCCCCTCCACCCAATCAGACTGAAGCCTGTGCCCTATGTGCTAGCCCTAGTCACTATGTGATGAACTACCCTTCGGCTACATAATACCTTGAGTTTGTTTAAGAACAAGTGCAAACGGCTCAAAGTTTCCCTACACCGGGTAATGATCCCTTTTCCAATACTTATAACCTGGGATGGCGAAACCACTCAAACTTTTCATGGAGAAACTCAGTACCTAATAACCCTCCAAACCCACCATACAGGCCACCATTTAATGTTCAAACCAATGCCTATATGGGTGGACAGCCACAATATCCTCAACCCCAACAGAATGAATCCTTTGAGGAAAATGTGCTAAAAGCATTAAGTGAACTCGAGCAGAACACACAACTGCTTCACTCACATACTCAGTCCATTAATAAGCTAGAGAACCAATGGGGTCAGTTAATCGATGCTATAAGTAGGAGGGAGGCTGGCCAATTGCTAAGTCAGCCAATAGGTAACCCAAATAGTCAAATTGGTCGAGGGAAAGAGCAAGTCCAGTCGATCATAGTCCTGAGGAGTGGCAAAAGGGTGGACAAACCTGATGCACCCTTAGCCACTAATGGGATGCCGCCCATTAGTTCTCAAGGTTAGGGAGAGGTTGAGTCAACCCGAGAGAAATCCAGTGGTGATGTAGACACACATGATTCCATTACTGAAACACCACCTGTGAAACTCACTCATCAGTTCCCAAAGAAGGGGCTGCACATTCCTATTGTGGAGGGACCATCATCTGATTCTTACATTCCAAAGGTCCCTTTTCCCCAAGCCCTTCGGACACCATCTTACCCCCTTCAGGGTAAACAGGATGATAAGATGCAAGAGATGATAGACTTGTTCCAACAAGTTTGCATCAATCTCCCCTCTTGGATGCTATCAAGCAAGTTCCTGCTTACGCTAAATTTTTGAAAGACCTCTGCACCCAAAAGCGTAAGTTGAGAACTCAAATCCCTAAGACCGTCTATTTGACTGAACAGGTTAGTTCGATAATTTTCAGCCACCTACCCCCAAAGCTTAAGAACCCAGGTGCGCCTCTTTTTTCTTGCATCATTGGAGATCTATCCATAAGTAGGGCACTACTTGATTTAGGGGCTAGTGTGAATATTTTACCTAGCTCAGTCTATGACAGATTTGGTTTAGGAGATTTGAAACCCACTGAGGTTATCCTTCAGTTGGCTGATCGTTCAATCAAAACACCTCGTGGGTTGTTAGAAGATATTTTAGTGAAGGTGGAAGAATTGTACTTTCCTGTGGACTTCCTTATCCTGGATATGGATATAACCACCACAGCCAAGCTTCCCCCTATCTTTTTAGGGCACCCCTTCTTAGCTACTACAAATGCATGCATAAATTGTAGATCGGGTGCCCTGGACATCTCTTTTGGGAATAAGAAGCTTAGGCTCAACATCTTCAATGCATCCTTAGGATCTTTTAGAGAAGAAGAGTGCTTTGTATTGGATTTATTAGATGAAGTTGTGGCTGATCACACTTCTCATGTGCTTATTGATGACCCTTTGTAGCACTCTGTGATGCTTGGAGATGAGTCTGAGGCATACACTGAAGAGGAACATACTTTGCTAGATTCCTCACCCTCTTCAAAACGGCTACCTTGGACAGTTAGGTTTGAGCCGCTCCCCCCTTTGGTTACATCTCCCCAACCTTCTTCTAAACCGACTCCTTGGTATGATTTGATCCTTGATCCTCTGTGAGTCAGCCTGAGTCTGGCTGAAGACTCTAAACTTAGCGCTCTGTGGGAGGCAACCCACTATTTTTTTTTTCTTTCTTTAGTACTTTTGTTTTTGTGTTTGTTTTTGTTTTTTTTTTTAGGTAACTGCTACTGATTACTGGATGCACTGTTCTATCGTATATTGCTGATTTCTAGTACACTCCTTCCCTTATCCCTGTTTTTATTCTTCTGCATGTATTGAGGACACTGCATACTTTAAGTATGGGGGGGGGGTGTGAGACCGATTGGCAGATTTTTATTTTTTTTAAGCTTTTGGTAAGTTTTAAATGTCTCTCTGTTACTTTGATACGAAACGCGGGAGAAAGTGACTTAGGAACCCTAATCTGAAGTAATGAAAACCCTGTTGAGAGGACAGTAGCTAGTATGTATCCTAAGGTGGGTTTTGACTCAGACAATAAGATCCCCATCTTGTCGAAGGGATAGACCACTTGGCTGTCTTGTGTTTCTTTGAGCTTTTGGTTAGGAGCCGAGACCAAGTTTAGTTTTGACGTGACATATAAAAAAAAAAAATCATGAGAGTTTAGTGTTGTTGCTTCAACTTAGTAACCAGGGCATCTAGGCCACAAGCCCGGAGTCTCGCGTAATAGAGTTAGGGTGACCAGTTAGGTTATTATTACTAGTATTCTTGAATCCAATTCGGGCTTGTAGCCTTTTTGGTTCGAGTGAGTAAGCCCGAGGAGTGTTTCACCTCAATCCCCTAAAGCCATCTGGCTTGGGAGTGGTTGGCTTAAATCTCGTTACATAAGCCTTCTAGAAAGCTTAAAAGGCCAGAACATTGCACGGATCTGAGAATCACGTAATTTTCAAAAAAATAAATAAATGAATAAATAAAAGTAAGAGTTGAATTCCTTGGAGCTAGACAGGGCACTCCGCCTCAGGAAGCGAGGTGCTTGATCGACACTCCTTAGGGTGAGACCTCTAAAAAAGAACTCTAGCATCACTATCCTTGTAGATATATGTAAGAAACAAAGCTACCAAGTAGCTCGGGTGTCTTGTGTAGTGACCCTGCATGGCATTTGAGGAACAGTAGTGGAGTAACAAATGGAGTTCATTATTTAAAAAAAAAAAGGGAAAAAATGTCATTGCATTGGTACAATTGTATGGTAAAAAATGCTCCGAAGCCTAAAGTCCTTGGTGCCCTCGACGTCATGAGTGGTCTTACCTTAAGTAAGGTGGTGTTTGAAAGATATAGGGAGATTCCCTAATTAGGATGTGTACCTGTTGCTAGAATCAATACTGGGTAATAAGAGCTCAAGTGTGGGGGTACCTTTCTCTTCTTGATCTAAGTAGGGCATCTTAGTTTCGGGTTTGGTGTGTGCTTCTTACCCATTATCAAAATTTGAACTTACAATAATGAATTTTGTGTGTATATTCCCTGCAAACACTCACAAGACAAAACTCATCCACTAGGGGTAACCTAGGGATTTAAAGGCTTGCTGCACATGCTAAGTGCAACCGTGATTCCTACGAAAGTGAGTTAGGTTTTTTTTTGTTTTTTTTATTTTCTTTTTGCTCAAGGACGAGCAAAAGGCTAAGTTGGGGAGTGTGATTGGGCTGTAATCTTCGATAGAAATCACTATTTACTTACTATTTTTATTTGAATATTTATGAAGGATTTGACACTGCTATGTGATTTCTATGATTGCAGGCCTGGAAGGAGAAAAGCATGAATCAGTGATAAAATCAGCCCCCTTAGCCAATTTTGGATGTTCAATACCAGCTAGGCCAAGGGTCCGCATGTGTGCAAATTGTCATCTCAAGGGCATTATCATAATTCGGCAAAGAGGAGATTTCTTAAGAAAAGTCGATATTGGACTCATTGCATCACTAAAATTAAATGGTTAACATTTAATTCTTGGGTCCAGTCAATTCGGTTCAAGGAAGGAGGGATTATGGCCAAAAAATGGATTATGGCAAAGTTGGAAAGTGTGAAGAAAGAAAAAATAAAAGAAAGAAGAAAGAAAACCTAATTTCTCTCTTCTCTCACGTAAACCTCTTTCTCTCTCTTTCTAATTTCCTAATCCAAAACCTATTCTATCTTTTTTTTTTTAATCTTTTTCTAAGCCATCCCCATCCCTGAAGTTGCCTCTCTCTCTCTCTCTCTTACTCTCCTAGTCCAACTCAATTCCCTTTGATCCTTTTCGGTTGTTTTATTTCAAAACCCATATCACCTCTCCTCAAAAAGGGATATAGATTGATTTCTATAAAAGGGCAGATTTCAGATATGAGCACCACGCGCACCGAGAGCAAAAGGGCAGATTTCAGATATGAGCATCCACCAAGGCATAGAGAAGGAGAAGAAAGAGGAGAGGAAGAGCATCTACCATCGCCACCATCCAGCACCTTCATTAACACACACCTAAATCGCCATCGCTGCCATTGCTTCTACTCTCTTTTTCCCTCTGATTCTCTTGGCTTGTATCCCTAACTTCTCTTTATTTAATTCATGTTAAATGAGTAACTAAACTTGCTGCTGTTTTTAGGAAGATGATACTTTAACGAAGATTTAATTATTCATTCTCTTTTCTTATTGATTGCTTGGAAAAGACTTAGGCATCCCATTGTAATTTTTGTGTAAGGTTTTACATCTAGTTAGGATAATTTTTTTCTGTGATTCAAGTTAACCTACCAAGCAATAGTATTGAATTGATTCATGTGGTCGTATCGATGATACGGTATACCTGAGTGGATTGTACGTACCCGAGTTCTTTGAACTTTCGATTCATTGTAGCAATCAGACGACAATTTCATCAAGATACTTTATACCTAGAAGGAACCCTACATTCTGTGGTTGTCGTGGGGCTTGTAGTCGCCATGAGCCGATTATGAAAGAGATTGAATAGTGAATCTAAATTAAAGTTGATTCAACCTAAAAACAGTATTTTCTCACCATCTTTTATTCGCTTTAATCAGTTGATAGTATTAGTTTCAAATTAATTAATTTGTATTTTTAGTTTAACCGTAGACTTGATTTAATTTTGTGCAATTTAGCCTTCCAGTTCCCCGTAGATCGACCCCTTACTTGCTACTTGCTAGATTAATTTAGAGTTTTATTTAGACCAGTTAACAACACGATCAGAATGTGTTAACCTTAAGTAAGGCTGGGGCATTAAGTTATTAGCTTAAAGGTATGTCTTGTAACACATAAAGTAAAACTCAAGTTATTCAAGATGAGACATACAGATTCGTTGGAATCATAAAGATTATTTCTCTAGTGAGCCTGTGCCACTGAAAGAAGAGAAATTTTGGACTAACAAATGGATAATATATAAGGAATCACTATGTGAGTATTATCTCGTTGACACACTACCTAATTACATCCATATTAGTAGTGTTGAGGGCTCTCGTGACCATGGAAGGCTCTATGTCACTTGATCATAGATGCAGTTACCGCTATGATTCGGTGTCTAAAACTTTATGGGATCGAATTGACTTTCTAATACGACCTCTAGACCAATTTGTTTTAAAAAAAAATTGTGCACATAAAGTTTTCCTAAAAGGTTGTTAGTCTATGATTTTCTTTAGTCAAAACTATTTTTAAATCTCTTTAAACATAAGGAATTTAATATAAGTCCAAGTAGGAGAATGTTAAAATTTTAATCCTATAGGGATTAATATTTTAATATTATATGGACTAATATTATTTTTTTTGGGTGAATAAAAAATTTTCATTACCAAAGAGAGAGAAGAAAAATTACAAGGGCCCCCTTAGGGAGAAAGAAATAACCAACTAACTCAAAGAAGAGGGCCAGAAGCTACAAGAGAGACAGAAGAGAGACCCCAGGATACAACAATGTGCCTGTTCCTTGGGGAGTCAATACAAGAAGAAAGAGGAGCAGACGATAACTTCGCTTTAATTTCAAAGGAAATGGAACCCAAAATATGATTGTAGGACTAAGAGTTGGAGGTCCATTTCCTGATATTACGCTCCATCCAAATATGGTTTAGGGTTGCACAAAAAAGCCATCTTGTCGATCGAGTCACAAATAGAGAGCCTCCAAATGTCATATCAATCTAAATCCACTCTCTAGAGAAAGGAAAGATTCTTTTAGATGAAGACCAGCATTTGGCCAAGATTCCTTTCCAAATGGTAGTAGCAGTAGGGCACCCAAAGTAGAGGTGGTCTAAGTCTTCAACACTATTCCAACAAAGGCAGCAAGAAGGCGAGATTAAAATCTGGCGGCTGCGAAGAAAGGCCTGAGTAGGAAGGCAATTAGAGAAGATCCTCCAGGCTGTGAAGCAGTAGCGGGGGATATGATATTTGAACCAAAGAAGCTTCCTCCAAGGGACTAAAGGGCCTTTCAGGTGGACTACATTCTAGGATGCTTTAGCGGAGAAGGAGGTAGAATTGTTTGAGGACCAAGAAACACAATTACCTCTGTCCGTTGGTCTTCTGGAGATGAAATGAAGGTCATTCCAAAGAAGATTCAGCACAGGAATGGAAGAAGGGGGAGGAGACCAACCAGCCTAGCCAATGATATCAACAACCATAGAGAGCCTGTGGAGGCCAGAAGCATAAATGATTCTGGGAGTGACTGAGTGAAGGAGGATCCCTTTTGGGTGCCAGTGGTCCAACCAAAGGAACGAAGAGAGACCATCCCCAATCTGAGAATGAATGGAATGAATCACCAAATGACGGGTAGCAAGGATCTTACGCCAAACCCAAGAAGCATCTGATAAGGCTGAAGTAGTCCGAATAGAGTCCTGACGGAGAGGCCCCAAGTAAATCTAATCAGCCCAGATGCTTTTCTTTTTTGTAGCGATCTTCCAAATTAGCTTGATAATACCTGCAGCGTTCACATCCTTGATCCTTCTGATTCCCAAGCCATCTTCCTTCTTAGGCAAGCAAACAGCCAGCCCAACTCAGAGGGTGAAGAAATCTAGAAGAATCATTGCCCTTCTAAAGAAAAGAAGCCAGGAGAGATTCCAATGACTTGATAGTGGATTGCGGGAGACCATAGATACCAGACTAGTAGATAAAAGAAGCCTCCAGAACTGATTTGATAAGAACCAATCTGTCTGCGTAAGATAGTAACTTGCACTTCCGCTACTGAAGTCTTTTCCGAATAAGGTTGACCATCAGGGTGCAATAGTGAGCTGAAATCCTGGCAGGAATCAAAGGCAGCCCAAGATATTTAACTGGCGGATGACCCTCAAGGAAGCCTAATTTGTCAAGGAAAGCAGATTTGTCCAACTCAAAGACCCTAGCAAAAAATAAGAGAGACTTGGAAGGGTTGGTGCAAAGGCCTGATAGTTCATGAAAGTGTTGCAGACAGAGCAAAATAGACTCAAGCGAGGTGATGGATGCCTTAGAAAAGATCATAAGGTCATCAGCAAAAGCTAGGTGAGTCAGCTTGAGAGCTTACACTTTGGCAACGGAGAGATGAGCTGTAGATCAGTGCATATTTGGATTTCCCTATAGAGAACCTCCAAAGCCAAAGCAAACAAATTTAGAGATAGAGGGCAGCCTTGACGAATCCCCACCAAAGCACCAAAGTAGCCCGCCGGGCTCCCATTAACCAAAACAGAGAACATTGGAGAAGAAATGCAATAGTGGATCCAGTTAACAAAGCCCATCTTGATCATCACTTGAATTATAAAATCCGATCTTAGCGAGTCAAAAGCCTTATGGATATCAATCTTCAGAAGGACAGAGGGAGAGTGATTTTCCCTATCAAACCCTAGAACAATATTATTGCAGAGAAGAATGTTGTCAGCTATGTTTCTACCAGGAATGAAAGCCAATTGGTTGTCACTGACAAGGAGATCCACTACACTTTTAAGTCTTCGAGCAAGGATCCTGGCAATGAATTTGTATAACAGGCTATAGAGGGCAATGGGCCTAAACTCATTCATAGAAGAAGCACCCTCCTTTTTAGGGATTAGGCAAAGGAAGGTATGGTTGATACTTTTGATCTGGCTAGGGTTGAAGAAGAAGCTCTCAATGGTAGCAATTAAATCCACTTTGATAATATCCCAAGCAACTAGGAAGAATCCCATACTAAACCCATCAGGGCCAGGGGCTCCATTTACCTTGAGAGAATGAATAGCAGTCACAATTTCCTCTTCCTTGGGGATGGAGTGCAATAAATCTAGGTATTCAGAAGGAAGGACCTTGTTGAGCAAGTGATTTGGGATAGTATTTGTATCCTCATGAGCACCACTAAAGATATCCTTGAAATACTGAATAGCCAACCCTTTGATGTCCTGAACTGAAGTGACAACAGAGCCATCTTGAGAGGTAAGTTGAAGAATGGAGTTTGAATTAACTCTAGCTTTGACTGAACGATGGATGTAGGCAGTATATGAATCACCCAAGTCCAACCAATTAATTCTGGATTTCTGCTTAAGAAAACTTTCTTCCCAAGTGAGTAAGGAGGAGAAATCAAGGGAAGTAGCTTTCTCTTCTTCAGTAAGACAGCCATTGAGATTGTCAGTCTGCAGCCAAAACTGAATGGAGGCAAGCCTATCTTTGCAATCCTTAACTTGCTCAGTGATGTTTCCAAAATATTAGTGTTCCAATCTTTCAGAGCAGCCTTGACATTGCGAAACTTTTTAGAGAAGGCAATGAGAGGGGTAGAGAAAGAATAAACAGGCTTGTCCCAAGCATCCTTAACCGTGGGGAGAAAAGTGGATTGAGAGGACCACATGTCAAAGTACTTAAAAGATTTAGGACCAAAAGAAGTGAGAGGTTGGATAGCAAGGGAGATGGGGGAATGGTCAGAAATGTCTAGATTATTGAAGGTAGCATGGGAGGCTGGGAAGGTTGAGAGCCAAGCTTCATTGACAAATACCTTATCAAGCTTACAAGAGATCCGGTGAGCACCAACTCTTTTATTACTCCAAGTTAGAGGGAAACCAGACCGTCTAAGGTCATTGACTCCAATGTCCTCTATGCATTCATTGAAGGAGACCATGGCTTCCATGTCAAAATGATCCCCTCCTTGTTTTTCATAACTATATCTGATGACATTAAAATCTCCTACCAAGCCCTAGGGCTGGGACCCCACTTGGGATGCAATGGAACAGAGACCATCCCATAAGGAAAGTCTATGAGAAGGACAGT
Organism: Telopea speciosissima; assembly: GCF_018873765.1. NCBI lineage: Eukaryota > Viridiplantae > Streptophyta > Magnoliopsida > Proteales > Proteaceae > Telopea > Telopea speciosissima. The sequence goes on from NC_057926.1 coordinate 14,144,773, forward strand.
TGTGGGCATAGAATAAAGTGAAGAAGAAGGAGAAGTGGCCCCAGCTGTCGAAGAAACTGAGATGGAGGAACTGAGAGGAGGAGGATAACAGGGAAATAGGAAATTTTGTAGGGTCCCAAAAAAACCAGATTCGACCATTTGGGTGGTGGGGATAATTGGAGAGGAAAGACTAGCCAGGGGCAATGGAATGAAGAATTTTAGCAGAGTTGAACTCTTTGATGTGAGTCTCCAAAAGGTAACAGAAACTGGAACGAGACTTGCGAAGACACGAGCGAATGGCAGCATGGTTAGAAGGGGAGTTCAAGCCCGAAGTATTCTAAATGAGACCGTGGTTCATTTGGAAAATGAAGGGGAAGGCAGCAAAGGCTCAGAGAGCTTGGAAATAACAGACTGAGAGCGAGGGGCACAGGGCTATCGCCGGCTGCAAGAATAGTCGAATGGATGGCCAAGAATTGTAGATGAGGGGAGAACTTTGCATTAAACCAGAGGAGTCGAAGTGTCGGGCAGGGAAGAAAGGTCATTCGGGTTAAGAGGAGCTAACGGGTTAGAAGAAGAACCGCCAGGTGGGCAAACCCGAGAACCCGGGGGACAAAAAGGAATGAATGAGTTAGGAACAGAGGGGGACAACTTAGGGGTAGAATTGTCCACCAGAGTCAGGAAAGTGGGGGGGTCCATATCAACAGGGATAAAAGTGCTTATACCTCATTCAAATGGAGCTTGGGGAAGAGACAAATCCAAAGTGCTCGAAGCCAAGGCAACAATATCCTAGTCAGACCTGGGCAAAGGACCATCGAGAGTAGGAGCATCTCCTATAGAGCTTAAAATGGAAGGATCCACTGCAGCAGTTTCCGCCATCCGAGATCTGCTGCAAGGGAGAACCTCAAAATGGAGCTTCTCATGGCAGGGGTCCAGACCAGAGTCCTCAGACGCTGCAAGGAGATTGAATCTATTCTGACCGTCAGAAAAAGCTTGTTGATTCGACCGAGGCAGGTCCGAAGAGGTCGCAGTAGGGTGACCTCTATTCCGGCTGTTGTTCCGATGATGGAATCTTGTTTGAGGCCTACCTCGAGACTGAGAGGGATCATTCTGGCATTGCACAGGCACAACTTCTTCGCGACAAGGAGCAAGGTCTTTGTCGGTAGGGAGAACTTGCGTAGCAGTGGGCTAAACCAAGGGCTTGCAGAGGCTAGGGTATATGGACTAATATTAATTATCCTAAACCAAGCTAATTAGAGTTTTTGTCTAATTAGGGAGGTCATTAAGTTGTAGTAGAAGTCTAATGTGGACTGGCTTAGTGTGGGTCAGATAGATTTCTACTGGGACTATGATGAGAGAGGCCCTCTAAGAATTACTATATAAAGAGAGCTAGGTCCCCCCTCTATCCATCACAACTAATTATTCTCAATCTCTGTTGAGGAGTGCATTATGGAAAGAGAGGGAGATATTCAGTGTTCATCATCTCTGTGCATATGGTATTCTCATCAAGCCAGTTACTTTGGGAAAAGAGGGAAAACACTTAGATCTTTGGTCTTTATTTTTTGCTGCGATCATCACTATGGATGCGAAACAAGGTCAGTGGTTCTATCCCTATTTTCTATTATTTATTTGATTGTGTTCTTGAATGCCCTATGGAGATCCTGGCTTTTGGGGTTTTGTCCCTATTTGGATCAAATTAATCTAACATCTTCAATTCGAAATCGGACTACTTATCCACGTACTATCCTATAAATAGGGACGAAAAGCATGAGGTAAAACACATTTAATCTCACATAGAAATTCCCTTAATTTATTTTTCTTTCAATATCCTTGTTGTTGCTCTGAGTTCTAACTTAAGCATCGGAGAGTCCCCACTGAATGAAGTCCATTCCGGTCCTCTCTTGCGATGCCCCTCATCTCAAACTTACTAATTTATTAAATTTTATTGTGGTACTGGAAGGGTGACCAGGGCTTCGGTGGAATTTTAATTAGGCCGGAGTACATTGTAAATCTTAGCATTGATTTATGTTAATTGTTAATTGTGATGTTTAATATTAATTTTTATTGAGCTTGATATTATAACATATTGTATTGTTATGTGAATGTTTGTTAATACTTATTTATTTATTTATTTGGTATTGACTAGATTCTATTTTGAGGATTTGTTCAATATTATTTTTATTAATTTGATGTTATGGTTTGATGAGAGTCGATAGGTTCAATTAGATGAATGGTCCAACTGGCTTTGTTTAGCTTTGGCTTATTATTGGTTCATTTTAAGTGGACATGGATTGCTTTGAGCTTAGAGGTGTTGGATATGTATGTCAATCATACCTGGTTCATTCTTGTTCAAACCAGTTTACTTTGTATTACACCTTTTAGACATTTTGGTTTAATAATATCACATGCGATATAAACATTTTGAGCAATGTATGTCCGTAAGTTTAAACTTAAAATGGTAGTCACGACTAGGGTTTGGGCTGGACGCCCTTATCATATAATCGTCGCATTGGGTATGCCTAGACATGGTGATACCAGGGTACAAATGTGAATACAGATAGTAGTATGTATTGGCGAAGAATATACTTGTGTCGATTCCCACATGTATCACTGTCGGATGTAGTTATGAGATAGACATGTGTCATCGAGACCTAGTATCTGAGAGGGCCTTGTCACTGCAAAATGTGAACGCATTCTTTGGTTCATCAATGACTAAAGTTCAAGAGAACCGAAGCCGGTGTTATGGGAATGAGGGAACATTTTATGAGTGAAAGAGTTACTCAACATGGTCTCCATTGCCCAATTGGGGAACACCAAGGATAGTTTGTTTGTGGATGATTGGATGAGAATTAGGATCCTGTACCATTTTAGAAATGGTTTGCAAAACTTATTTTCACATAAAATAATAAATTATTTTTATGTATTTGATTAAAGTTTTTAATCGTGTTTTGTGGATTCCGATTACGTACACAAACATACTAATATAGACAAGTACTATGGAATGGGGTTTGGCAGTAATGAGATACATACCCTAGATTTCATAACGATGATGTGGTTTAGTGGAGGGTTGGAGCGTAATTAGTTGTTATTAGGCAGGGTAGGTATTTTTGGGATGTGCTAATTAATGATTAATGCCTAATGTATTTAATTAAAAGTCCATTAAAATTAAATCTTTTAATTATTTTATTTCCCTTTTAGATTCTGCTAGAAGCCCAGCAAGAAAGCCCATTAGTTATCAAGTCAAATTTTGAAGAGAGAGATTGTTAGACTCTCATTGGGAAGTGGCATGGGGCTTTTTAGAGCCCCAACTATATAAACACATGGAGGGGGTACGGCTACCAATGCTTGGCCAAAATTTTGTGCTCTCCCTCTCCACACGATTTCTCTCTCCTTTCTCTTCTCTCTTGCTTTGGTCCTCTTTGAGTGAAAAGCAGTTTAGGGTTTTGGAAAACCCTCGTTTTTGTGAAAGATTGGATCTTTTTGTTCTTAGAGAAGCTAGTTATTTGACTTGAGAATCTTTAGTCGCATCAAGAAGATTCAAGAAAGGGTTTCCTGAAGTGCTCATTGGGAGAAGAACCATTATCTGGAGGAGGAACAACAATTGAGGCTCTCCAGGTTAGAGAATCTTAATGTTTTTATTTATGCATTGAGATTCTTTTATTTGATACATATGGGATGCGAAAGAATACCCGAACCGATCTCTTTTTGCTGCGCATTCAGGTACGGGATGGTTTCCACTTTCCATGGGATGGAAAGAGATGATCTTTTCTTTTCTTGTTAAACCCCAATTTTTATAGGACAAGAAAAGAGATGGGTTTGATAATGACTTTGCCAGTGTCAGTTATGAATGATCTAGTTTGGGTTGCCCATAGTAGGCCAAGATTCAGATTGGTCTTTTAATTTTTTCTGCTGTTTGTTTTCATTGTTTGGCTTTAGCTTCTCTACTGATGGCAATGCCGTAGGTAGAGAAAAGTTTTAACTAGTTCTTGTTCTTGTCTGCGGGCTGCTTTCCTTTTCTCTTTTTTTTTATAAATGATCTTTTAGCAAAAAAAATTGAAGTTAAAAAAACATATAGATAAAGGACTTGGTGGATTCAAACCACCATCTTCTTGAAGTATGGAGTCATTTCTCACATCCAAAGTACTCTATCAATTGAGGTAAAGACCCATATTTAATTCTTGTGAAAAAAAAAGAAGAATGCTATTAACCAGCAATATTAATTTGTCAATAAAAAACCCTACTTACTTATTTTGCTGGTATCCATGCCGCTACACTTAGGCCTAATTTGGTATGATTTCTATTTCAATTTCAGGGGGTGATTTCTATTTCTGAAATTGTTTGGTTTGATATTTGCACCTTATTTCAGTGAAATAGAAATCAAGTTGAATAGAAATTCTGAAATAGCTGAGGAGCTGTTTCCGAATTTCTATTTCATTTGATTTAGCACTCTTGCTCTTGAATGAGCACATGGTTAATTTCATGGGAAAAGTAGTAATTTCATGTTAAAAATAAAACACCACTCTTCTTCTCCTAATGGTCGAACCACCACCATCCCACTCCCACCATTGTCACCGCCACCACCACCACCACCACTATCACAACTACTACCCCGCTACCATCACCACCACCACTACTACTCTGCTACCACCACCACCACCACTACCCTGCCATCATCACCACCACTACCCTGCCATCACCACCACTGCCGCTGCCACCGCTACCGCCACCACCACCACCACCATTGCCATTGCCACCACCACTGCCACTACTTCCACAACCACCACAACCACCACCACCACTACCCCTTCACCACCACCACCATTGCCACAACCACCGCCACTACTTCCACGTCACCACTACCCTGCCACCACCGTCACCACCACCACCACCGCTACTACCCCGCCGCCACCACCACCATCCATCCCAAAGAAATATAGAGAATCTATTCTCAGAATTTGAACTATCAAATGGATTTTTTTTATTCTTGAAATATTTCATGTTGACACAACCAAAACAATTTCAATTTTTTGACCAAAAATCTATTTGACTATTTCAAGAAATCAATCCAAAATTGAAATAGAAATCATACCAAATCAGGCCTTAATCGAATAGAGTTCAAGAATTTTAACCTATATCTTTTGAAGTTCACATACAGTAAAAAACTCAAGACTAAATTGAATAAAAGCAAAAGTATTAGATGTAGAACTGAAAACAGAGAATTTGAACCTGCAATTAGAATATGGATAACCAAAGTATTTTTTGTGTACATATAAAAAATAGTACTTGCCTATGCAAAGTGTGTGTCTATATTGTAAATAAATCACCACCCGTTAGGGTGTTACCTGAACAAAGATGCGAGCGCAGTGGAAGAGGATCTCGTACGGGTTTGGTTACAAGCTTCACGAACTCGAACAATCTCCTTCATAATCTTCAAGTATCATGTTAGGTTTCTCCACAGAGAACTCCACACCACAAATCGTTGGGAAGAGATGGAACCCCATAGAGAACACAAGTACTTAGAGAGTAAAGAGAGAGGAAAAAAATTGGCTCCCAGTATATTGGCCTTAGGGTTATAGGTCCTCTATATATAACAAAAACCTTAAGACCCCCTCCCCCGTTTTAGACTCACATTAAGAATCAAACTCAAGAGGGGGGAGAGAGTCAGCCCCTTGTGGGCACGCATGAACCGGGCCTAGGGCCCAAGTCTTTTTACATCTCCCACTCGCCCACATAGTTAGATCAACTATACATCCAAGTTTCTCTCAATTTGTGTAACTCTTTATATAGGAAATGGGGTGTGGAACTTAACAAGATAATATGGGGTAGGAGTACTATATCAAGTTTCCATCTAACCAACATAGCACATCACTCACAAACAATCTCAAAATACCCCCAAACAATCCAATTACACCAAACTCAGCACTCTCAATCCCTCATGATGAGCAGTTTTGGCTCTTTGTATGCAATGTACTCATGACTACGTCAATCTCAAAATGACAAGTTGCCCAGGCAATGAGTTATAAAACAAAGGTGCAATTCTGAATGGTTTTCCCTGAGTCCCTCATGTCAATCCGACTATCTCCAGTAACTTTTCCAATTGTGTCCCGGTGGACCGCATCATCCATGATCCTAAGGAGAACGTCAAAGTAGTGTCATTGAATGTCTTCTTCATGCCATGGTCTCAGGTAATAAGGGTACTATGGGATCAATCAAGTATGATCCACATGACTCCCACAATGACGAAGCAGGGATCCATTCAGTCACTCCCACTATCGGCCAAAAGTAGCACATACAGTATGATATGTATGCTATGGCATGACTCCCACTGGAGTGGGCATGTCACTCATGAAATAAACGATATATGCATCTAAGTCTAGTCACTGGGACAAGCGCCTAACCTCAGTTTCTAGCACAATCACTCTCATGGTTCCTGCCTGAAATCTCATATTCAACTTTGCTCAGGCTACTCGAAAGTGTGGTGCCATCCATGTCCAACTTGGTGAGGTCTCATCTTAGTTCTAAGTAAGGTGCCATCATGCACATATGCTCATGGGCTCATCTCGCTCGCTGTCCTCAACTGCCGAGGTGAATCACCTGTGTGAGTGGGTCGATTCAATGCTTGGTGACATCTTTGAAACTATAAATAAATTTGTACACGTAATATCACTCAACCAAAAACACATCTCATATATATGTGAAAGGGAGATTCAAATAGACGTCCATCCAATAAAGTGTCAAAAAGAATTGATACAAATCAAATCCGTCTCAGTCCCAAGTTTTTAATGTGAACAAGGTAAACATCTCTAGCAATGGGTTTGTTAAAGGATCAGCTAGCATATTGCTAGTGGAGATATGCTTCAGGACCACTTCACCTTACACAACCATGTCCAGAATGTAATGATATCGAACGTTAATGTATTTGGCCTTCCCATGAACTTGGGGTCTTTTGCAAAAGCCAACGTGGCTATGCAGTCATAATGTTTGAGCACAACGTCGTTTGAATGGGTAGAAACACTAAGTCTCTGCAAGAACCTCCTGAGCCAAATGGCTTCCTGCACTACTGTTGAACATGCGACATACTCTTACGCCATCGTGGATAGGGCAATGCAGGTCTATTTTTTGCTGCACCAAGTAACAGCCCTGCCTCTTAGGATAAATGCATACCCCGAAGTGGATTTGCGCTCGTCTCTATCATTTGTCCAACCAGCATCATTGTAGCCTCTCATTCTCAAATCCGAGACACTGTAGTGAGCATAAGGTCTATAGTCCCTCAAAGGATCCACTTCACAACTTGCCAATGAACATGCCCTACATTACTCTGATAACGACTAATCATGCCAACTACAAAGCATATGTCCAGATGCGTGCACATCATCGTATACATCAAACTACCTACTGTAGCTACATAGGGTACTTTGGACTTTTAGTTTCTTTCTTCATTAGTTTTGGGGCACTGGTCTAAGCTTAAGGTGCATACCTTATCCATTGGAGTGTCTATGGGTTTCGAGTTATTCATATGGAATCGCTCTAAAAAATTTTTTATGTTAGTCTCTTGAGATAAACTACGGAATCTCCTAGTACGATCCCTCACAATCGTCACGCCCAACACAAAATTGGCTTCACCCATTTCGCTCATCTCAAAAGTAGAGGGGACAACCACTCTTTAGTGGCGGCAATCAACTCAATGTCATTCCCCACCAATAAGATGTGGTTAACATATAGGGATAGAATAAGGAAACCTTCTTGGGATCGTTTCACATACACACACCGATCCTCTTCAATCATTTCAAAACCTATAGAGGTAATAGTATAATGAAATCTAATGTACCACTACCTAGACAATTGCTTAAGGCTATAGATGGAACGTTTGAGATGAAAAACTTTATGCTCTTTTTCCTTCACCTCAAAACCTATTGATTAAGCCATAAAGATCTTTTCGTCAGTTCTCCATTGAGAAAAGTAGTTTTAACATCCATTTGGTAGAGTTCCAAATCCAATTTCACAACAATGGCTAGAATGAGGCGGATAGAGGCCATTCTCACTATAGGGGAGAACGTCTCATCATAGTCTACACCCTAATTTTGGGTATATCCCTTTGCCACAAGGCATGCTTTGTATTTGTAATTGAACCATTTGCCTTGCATTTGACCTTCAGGACCCACTTGTTCCCAATGGCCTTACGCTTAGTTGGAAGATCATCTAAGTCCTAGACTGGGTTCTTTCCCATAGAATCAACTCTTCTTCCTTGCAACATTTCCTTAGCTGGAGAGGAAAGCACTTAATGCAGCCTTGTGGCAGCTATGAATCAGGAGAATCGAGAACGCTTTAATTCATCATGGAGTTGATCAATCGAACAAGCACAACACAATTGCAGGGGGGAAACTCTCTTGAGCTCCAGAGACTAAGGTCTCAAATTTCATTCCAATAATCACTACCTTCAACAAGCTACATTAAATAGAAAAGAAAACTCTAAATCTCAAACCCTATTGCTATTGATCCTACGGCTGAGATTTTGTAGAGGCAATAAGCCTAATCAAGGTTACCCTTAACTAATGGGATCCTTGACACAATATTGCTATTAAAATAAAAAGAAAACTATCCTAAGAGTTTATTAACAATAATAAAAGCAACCTAAATAAAAGTAATTAAATGCAATCACAATGACTGGCAAAATCGTGGCCAAGATATTGTCCATTTGTGGCTGCCATGTGTAGTTTCAATTGCCAATAACCTTTCCTTAATGGAGCAAGGAATAAATCATGTGCAAATCTCATTTGGTAAGCTTTCCAACTTGAGTGGTGTCCATGTGGGCTTTCCATATTAAGAACCAATCAAGGGGAGCCCCAAATAGGGGAAGGCTTGGCTGATTCCTTTCCAAAGTTTTGGCTTTCTTCTTTGGGAATGTGGATGTCCTCCAATTGACTTCCTTATTTGCAAAGATAGGATCACCCTTATTTAAATTAAATCCTCCCAAATTGTGGTGCTGCTAAAATGGGAGAGATTCTTGATTGATCTTCAATCAACTAAGAATGAGGTGCATCAATCAAAGGGATTGGACCCTTAACCTTAGCCAAGTGTGCTAGACCCTTAACCTTGGCCAGGTGTGCTCGGTTCTTCTTGGCCTATTCTAGCCGATCTCCTTATGGCCTTGGTATGCTCGACCTAGCTAGTATCCTGGCCTTCATATTGCAGGACTGCATCAGCGCTTCACTAACTGAAGCTGACTCATCTTCATCCCTTGGAGCGCAAATGAAAACATCCCCTTCAATCTCAAAACGTAGTTGATATGGACCAGAAATGAGACAAGACAAGATGGACATATTGAAGATAGCCACTGTGTTCACCTAGTTACCAAAAAAATAAAAGGTTAAAGCTATCCTAGTTAAGGCATTCAAGGGATTTGACATAATGCCATATGAACTATTCTGTGAGATCTCCAACAGTGGTTCAAGTATGAATAATGGAAAGCTCAGGCCCAGTCATTCACTACCTATCCATTTTCAGAAGAAAAGGGAAGTAGAGGAATTCTAGGAAATCAGGAATTGATATCTCCAAGAAAAGAACACTAGATCAGCTCAGAAAGTGATGTACTCTGGTACGTGTCGATAGAGGTAGAAATTTTGTTAAGCTTCATGAATAATTGGCATACAATATAACAAGGCATTTGGGATAAATTACAATTAGATTCTGAAGTGTGATTGGACTCTGCAACTAATCTTGTAATCCCATCATCTTTCTCACCATTCCTACTCATGTGTATAATGAGAAGCGGTTAATCTGATGTAAATGCAGAATTTTGCATTACAGATGGTTAGGTAACCATGTAAATAAAAAAAAAAAAAAAAAATGTTGGTAATTGAATCAGCTTAATCAAAAAAAAAGATTGTTGTTAGTTTCAACCTTAACAAAAGGTCTAATCATCTAGTACATCAACATTGCCTTTACCAGTACGTCTCCATTTGCTCCATCATTGGCGGCACCCACTTCCTCCTCAAAATCTGTGCTATCCCACATACATCATACCCTTCAAAACTGGGATGGTATCCTTGAGTAGAAGTTGCAGCTCGCAAAGAGGTGTTCTCTCTTTGTGCTCTGTCAAGCTCCTCTCGAAGGCGACTAGAGACATTCTGTTCATTAAGCAGACTTTGACCCTGCCAAGGAATAGATAATTTAGAGAAAGAAATTGTCAAAAGAAAAATATGATTCTGGAGCAAGTGAGTAAGGTGACTTACACACTCCTGCAATAAGATGGTATAGTCTGTTAACACCATGTCCATGTTGCACATCATGCGACGCATATCGGCATACCTAGCTTGTTGCATCAACCTACAAAGGATAGGATTTAGATAATCAGAATCATGAAAAAGATTAATGCATTTGTTTGGGTTCATAGAATTACCCCATCATAGTTGAGAGGTATGCCAAGCTCACTGTCAAACTGTGAGGGTGCTCTAAGGGATTTGGATTTTATGCTCGATTCCAAAGAAGGAACCGTCCATCCTCTATAACCATCAATGTGATTGGCAACATAGATCCTCTTTGGCCCAGCTGCCCGTAGAGGCCTATGTGGCACAGACTAGGCCGCATGCACAATGACCGCCTTACCCCTGCTAGGGTAAGGCGTTTGGGCAGGGGTAAGGCGATCTTTGCACTTATGGCTCAGTCTGCGCCGTTTCGGCCACTACGGGCAGCGCACTGTAGAGGATCTGGATCCTGTGATTGGACATCCTTGCCAGACGATGTGCATGATAGACCATGGAAGAAGAACTCGATCGAAACCTGTCGAAACCATCGAGTTAACATGGTTTCGTAGGTTTCCGAGACGAGTTGAAGGATGATTTTAAAAATCCAGGGTTTTGACTGAAATTCGATGGTTTAGACCAGTTTCAACCGAGATGTTGGTAATTTTGCAAGTTTCGACACTTATGCCCATCGAAACTTGGGAAAACCTGGCTCAAAACCAGTATAAATACTTAAGTATGCCAATAAATGTTTTTGTATTTGTATTTCATTTACTTAAGATATTATTCATAAATAACCAAATACCCCCCTATTTGAATCCAATAAAATAGTTAAAATATCAAATTCCAAAAAGACAAAAAATCAACCTCCCAGTTCAAGAACAAAAATTGGATTTTCGGCAATAGGTGCAATTTTTAACTTTCTAATGCTGGGGTTTTTCTCAAATCTAAGAATTCCATAAATCTTAAAATGGTAAAACATTGCTAAAACCCAAAAGAGCGGTAAAATATTCATTTGTTTTGATGTCCAAAACAATATTTTTATTTAGAGCAATTTTGACAGCATTTGCACACACCAAATTAAGTTTAACCGGTACATAACTCCTTCAATATTATTAATTTAGTTGTAATTCAATTGTGTTTCATTCCATGAATATTCTATATACAATAGCGTGTATATAATGTCTTACAATAAATGGAAGGTGATCAATGGTGGGGATGAGGTTGCCATACAAGGCTGGATTCATATCAATGAAATATGGAGGATTACCATCTATGTCTCTTGAGAGATATCACATGTGGATATCACATGTGATAAATGAGCCATGCACGATTAAGGAAGGTTGGTGAGGTTGGTGCCATGGCTGTCCAGGATTGGAGTTACCAAAACTAGAGGATCACAATCTGTTGATGCAATCTTTGATATATGACATGTGATCAACAGAGAAAGGATTCTCTACTGTCCAATAGGAGAAAAGATTCTCTATTGTCCAATACACCCCTCAAGGTGGAGGTTCGATGGGTCGGATCTTCAGCTTGTCACGAGAAATGCAAACCTGTTTGAGCTTAAGCCTTTTGTCATAATATCTGTGACCTGATCAGTGGTAGAGATGAAACGTACTTGAAGTTCCTTTTTGGTGACCTTGTCGCGAACAAAGTGAAAGTCAATTTCAACATGTTTTGTATGCGCATGAAATACCAGATTGGCAGACAGATATGTGGCTCCAATGTTGTCGCACCATAGCACTGGTAGCTATGTGAGGGGAATACCCAGTTCCCTGAATAGTAATTGTAACCATGTGAGTTCGGCACAAGAATCGGCCAATGCCTTGTATTCCGATTCAGTGGATGAACGGGCAACAGTCTTTTGCTTCTTAGAGGTCCATTAAATGAGGTTTGGGCCCATATAAATGGCATATGCACCTATGGATTTACGATTAGTATCATCACCCGCTGTTTGCAAGAAATAATAACCGCAAGCGTATGGATCAGTCGTAGCTACGGGTCGAACACAAGGAGATGTATGCCACTCTATCTTACTCACTTAAAAGAAATGCAAAGTGAACCAAATTAATTAAAGTGTTGGATTAAACTAATGATAATTAAATTAACGTATCCTAACTCACAAGCATCTAGCGATATTACACATCTAACGAATTGAATTGGCGTCCTAATACACAAGCATCTAACCTATCAATACTAACGCGGATTTGAAGGAATAAATTGCAGCCACACATCACAACCACACAAAAAATAGAACTAAGAGATTAAGGAAGTAAAACCCAAAGGTGCTTGCACTGGACTGAAATTGCTCGCTTTTACCACGCTTGAAATAGCGCTACCAAATCTGAAAATTAAACAAAAATAATTAAATTAAAATCCTAGCATAATGCATGGCATGATGATAGTAAATAAAAAAAAACAAAACCCTAAAAGCATGATTGAATTAGAGAGGTAGAGAATGAGAGTCCTGGATGGAATGGAGGGAATGAGAATACTACTAAAATAAAAATAATAGAAGAAGAAACAGGTAGAGAATAAGAAGAAGAATTAAGAGGTTAAGAAGAAGAAGAAAATAATAATTAAAAATAAGAGCTAATACTCCCTTCTACCAAAGTTGAATTTGCATGAATTAATTAGGCTTTGCATGAATGCAATTGATGAAGCTTGAACAACTTGAATAATCCTTCCATGGCTTCCTCTTCTAAATCTCCAAGTCTTCTTACTAACTTAGGAACTTAGACTAGAAAGCTTTAAAACTAAACTAGAATTAAAAGATTACAACCATATTGAAGGCATTAATTAAAATAAACCTATTACAACCATGAACTAAGCTCATAAAATCAAACTAGAACTAGAGAAATCACAAACGAGAAGGAGAAGAAGAAGATATCTCATAAAAAACTGAACTAAAATTGCATTAAAAGCTTAACTAAAAACTGAACTGGAATTAAGTCTTACAACCCAAGAGCATAGAGTATTTATAGAGGAGGAGAGGAGAAGGGAGAAGAGGGAGAAGGGCTCTACAATTTTGGGGCTTCTCTCCTTCTAAAAACTGTGGAGGGGAGAGAGAAGAGAATCTCCAAAAATTATTCCCTTATCTCTCCTTCCTTTACAAAAAAATAGAATCCCCAAATAAAATAAAAATAATGGAAGGTAAGAGATATGTACAAAGCTTAGTCCATAAACCTTCTATTTTTCAAAAAGTAGACTTTCTAATTTTGTTCTTGTGCTTCCTTTTCTTTGCAGGAGTCTTCTCCAAGTAATGTGATTAAGGCATCTTTGACTTTTCAACCTTCCATGGATGAGGGAATCTTCTCCAAAAGCAATCTATCCATAGTCAAATCCCAAAAATACCATTGAAAAGTTGGAGGAGAGAGAGAGTGATGATGATGACTAGGATTCCACTCAACAATGAATAAAATACCCATGCTGTCCTCTTTCAAAAATCGTGGAGGGTGCACCCTTTAAAAGTCGTGGAGCCCTGGTGCACCCCTAAAATAGTGGACAGTGTGGCAATGTGGTCCCCCCATGTGGCTGGTAGCTCTTCTCTCTCTTCAAGATTGGAAAATCGTCGAAACAGTCCTGTACTTGTAGTGGATCTCAACCATTGATTAGAAATACCTTCTTTAATATCAAAAGTACCCTTGGGAAGTGGCAGAATGGCTATGGGCTTGCATTACAGCTCATTTCTGGCCCATTATTCTTTCTTGGCCTGAAAAGATAATCACTTGCATGGAGGGCTAAATGAATGCGTACTTGCGTTCCGTCACATCCTTCTTGCTCAAAATTTAGTCCTCTTTACAGTCATGGAAAGAAAAGTGATGACTTTACGTGTAGATTGGGACATGCAGCTCCCGATAGCCCAGAATTGCATAAAATGGCCAAAAACCTGAAAAGCGCAAGAAAGCACCAAAGTAACTCTATCCAATGTGGTAAAATGCATGCTTTATGCCTTAAGATTTCACACATAAATGTGCTAATCACCCGCCCAATCAGCATCAGTAAAAGCCTGAAGATCTTGTGAGCTGGAGCGGGTAATAGAGAGCCCATAGTGCTTGGTGTGTTGAAGATACCTTAATATGTTCTTAACCATGGACCAGTGGTCATCACTTGGAGTATGCATGTACTGACAGGCATGATTCACAGAATAAGTAATATCCGGATGGGTCAAGGTAGCATATTGTAATGCTCTGACAATGGACCTGTATTTTATGGGATCACTGAACAAGGCACCCCCCGTGGAGGATGCTTTGACTGAGGTGGCTATGGGAGTGAGAACCGGTATGCAATCACTCATCCCTGCCTTTTGTAGAAGATCCTTGATGTATCTAGTTTGAGAGAGAATAACCCCAGTGTTTGTATATATAACCTCAACATCCAAAAAGAAGCTTAGGCGGCCCAGATTAGTGATGGAGAATTCAGATGCGAGGCCATCCAATAGTCTATTGACATGAGAAGGGTCATTACCGATGACCAAGATGTCGTCCACATAAATAATGACATAAGTAATCACCAACCCCCATTTATAGATGAATAATTATGTGTCTGTTTGAGATGGGGTGAAGCCAGAGGAGATCAAGAACTGAGATAACCGTTGAAACCAGGCACGCGGTGCTTGCTTAAGACCATATAATGACTTATGAAGTCGACAGACATGATTAGGCCGAGACTGGTCTTCAAACCCCTCAAGTATGCCATGAAGGAAGGCGTTTTTTATGTCCAGTTGGCGAACAGACCATCCATTGGAGATGACAAAGGAAAGAACTGTCTAAATGGTTGTGGGTTTGATGACAGGACTAAATGTCTCATCATAATCAACCCCATGTGTTGTTGATGGAAACCCTTGGCGACCAATCTAGCCTTGTAACGTTTGAGAGAGCCATCCGCTTTTCGCTTAATCCTGTATATCCACTTACAGCCAATCAAATTCATGTTAGGAGTACATGCAACAAGTAACCACATGTTATTACGTAACAATGCATCAAATTCCTCGAACATGGTAGAGCGCCAGCTTGGGTCACGGCTGGCCTGGGTGTAGGTGGTGGGTTCAGTTAGTGTAGAGGGTGATAAACTGGCCTGAAGTGAGGATGGTTGAGGATCGGTGAGGGTATAGATGTCCATTAATAGCTGGGTTCAAAGTGGGGGACTGGTGGGTGGGGTGGTGAAGTTGGAACCAGTGGTGGGTGTTAAAGGTGGGGCTGTGGAGGTAACAGATGGGGGATTAGGTGGGTTTGGGGGTTCAGGTATGGGGGGGAGGGACGGCCAATGGGGGTAATGGGGCAGGTTGTAATGGGAAAGATACCCATGGGGTGTTGAATGGTGTAGGATGGTGTGGAGGGCATTGGGGTTGGGTGTTGCGAAAAGGAAAAACATTCTCATCAAATTGCACATGGCGGGCAATGTAAATCCTATGGGTCTCAATGTTCAAGCATCAATAGCCAAAGTGAGGTGGGCTATAGCCCAAGAAAACACATGGAGCGGACCGAAATTCCATTTTGTGATTGTTGTATGGGCAGAGGAATGGAAAACATAGACAACCAAATGTTTTTAGAAAAGAGTAGTCCGGAGGGCGGTTGAATAGTATTTCAAGTGGGGACTTATCATTAGTAACTGTAGAAGGCATCCTATTGATGAGGTATACAGCAGTCTCAAAGGCATAATCCCAATATGCTTGTGGAACAGAACCGTGAGCAAGCAAGATGAGGCCTGTTTCAGCAATGTGACGATTGTGGCGCTCGACCGCACCTTGTTGCTCATGGGTATGAGGGCATGAAAGCCAGTGTTGAATGCCAAGAGAGACAAAGAAGGGGGCAAGAGGACGATACTCACCCCCCAATCGGTTTGAACTGATTTTATTTTGCATGAAAATTGATGTTCCATAAGTAATTGAAATTGTTTAAAAGTTGAGAAAATGTCCGATTTTACCTTGAGGGGAAAAAACCAAACAAACTTGCTATAATCGTCCACAAATAACACAAAATAATGATGTTCCAAAGTAGAGAGTGTGGGGGATGGACCCCATACATTACTGAAAATTAATTGTAAAGAAGAAGTGCTTCTAGAATGAGTTTCATGTAAAGGAAGACGACAGGACTTACCCATTTGGCAGGCTGGGCACAAATATGGTGACTTTGGAAGCTTGGTGTCACGCATAATGAGCTGTAGAACCCGGTCATGTGGGTGACCCAAACGATGATGCCAAAGAGCGTAGGACTATTGAACAGCAAACCTAGCAGAAGGAGACAGCAATGTAGAAGACGGTATGGAGTAGAGACCATTTTTACTCGGCCCCAAAAGAAGAATGCGCCTGGATTTCTGATCCTTCACATAAAAATAAGATGCATGAAATTAAAAGAATACATCATTATCACGTGCGAATTTTTGAACTGAAAGTAATGAGCTTGTAAGACTTGGGACATGTAACACATTAGATAAAGAAAGAGAATGGGAGGGAGATGAAATAAAGGACTGACCAACATGTGAGATGGGTTGGGATTTACCATTGCCAACCATGAGTTCATTGTTACCTTTGTAAGGCTCATAAGAGGAGAATGCCTGGAGATCCAGTGTTGCATAATGACTAGCCCTTGTGTCGGCTATCCAGTGAGGAGGGAGTGATGGGTTATTAGGTGGGTTATAACATTGAGTGGTATAATGGGCATGAGGGGTGGGTGGTTGAGTGGATGGAGAAGGGTAATAAGTGGTAGGGGTATGATTCGGTCGGGGGTATGATTGGTTATGGGTTGGGGTGGGTAGTAGGGGTTTGGGATTCTGGCCTTGATGTTGATTTTTGTAATAACACGTGTCAGCTTGGTGATTTGTGCGGCTACAAATTGTGCATGGACTATGGGTGAAAGCGTTGGACCGGCCAAACCCACTTGGCCTTGTGGGGGGACCACGACCACCAGCACCACCACATCCACACCCCCGTGGGTTTCCACGGCCAGTAGATGGAGGTTGTTGGCCGCGGCTTTGGTGAGTAATGTTAGCCAAAGCAGTGGCAGCCGGATCAATAATGGCTTATCGAGAAGCCTATAGATGTTCATGGCTTAGAAGAAGGCTCATCAATTCCAAATAGGGAATGGGATCAGGACACCCCATGAGTGTGGGAACCATAACTTGGAAATCTGAGCGTAGAGCTCTAAAAATGTGAATGTTGAAGTCGGCCGGGGGCAAAGGTTTTCCTGCTGCTGCAAGCTCGTCAGATAGTGCCTCGGCACGTTGAAGAAATTGGGTGATAGTTTCATCAGGTTTTTGATAGAGATTCTACAGCGCCACATTGAGAGACAAGAGGCATGTGGTGGAGGCTGAACTGTAAGCATTATGGAGGGCATCCCACAGATCTTTGCTTGTTTCATAGCCAACCGCAAGAGGGAGGGCTTCTTCAAAAAGAGAGGAAATCAGTATACTCATTATTGCTGCATCTTGTTCCATCCAAGTCTCCACAATAGCAGAGTCAGAAGGATAAGGTTTAGTACCATATTAATTTAGTTGTAATTCAATTGTGTTTCATTCCATGAATATTCTATATACAATAGGGTATATAATGTCTTACAATAAATGGAAGGTGATCAATGGTGGGGATGAGGTTGCCATACAAGGTTGGATTCATATCAATGATATATGTAGGATTACCATCTATGTCTCTTGAGAGATTTCACATGTGGATATCACATGAGATAAATGAGCCATGCATGATTAAGGAAGGTTGGTGAGGTTGGTGCCATGGCTGTCCAGGATTGGAGTTATCAAAATTGGAGGATCACAATCTGTTGATGCAATCTTTGATATATGACATGTGATCAATGGAGAAAGGATTCTCTACTGTCCAATAAATATAAACTAGATTTAAGCAAACTTGGACTTGTTGGAAAGGTGTCAAAATAAAGCTTTCTAACAAATCCAAGATTTCTTAAATCTGATTTATATTGAAGGTGTTATGTTCTGGTCAAACCTTATTCGATACCACTTCCAAGAATAATATACAGTATCAAACTTGGATCAAAACCCCAAGTATTATTTTTAGTGTTCTCTATGTGAAACTAATACATGGATTGGATTTAAAATGTAAAAAATAGGCAGCACAACAAAAATCAAGGCAAAAAAACAACTTCTGGGCCTCGAAACCAAGGTTCGGGTTAGCCTGGAGGAAGTTCTAGGTTTCGACCGAGATATGGTCGAAATCGAGATGAACTCGGTTTTTGGCTAGTAGAAACCTAGTCAAAACCGGAGTTTTAGAACCTTGTGATAGATAGGGCATGTAGTAATTCCCATCCCTTGAGAAGCAGAGCAACCTGTGCTAGGGAAGCCTCTCCCTGAAGCAAGGAAAAATCTCTTACGAGTCCTTCTTGGAGACAGTAGAGAACCATAAGTCCCTAAGATGAGAGGACGATCGGGATACTACAACCATCATCATAAATTAGGAGAGAGACTAAGGATGAAGAAATAAAAACTTTGATTTTAATTTGAAATCATACCTTAGGACTGTGAGGAGTAGTGGAACACATATGGTCTCTCGATAGAGAAAAGTCTGATAGACTATATTTCACCCCGCCACCAGATGTTGCAGAATATCTCCTGTGAGCTGCTTAGTATTATGCATGAGATTTGGAGGATGACGGGGAGCCAGTTACATGTCCGACCACTGGCGAGTAACCCTCTCTCCTAGGTAAAAGGCACACCTACTAGACCTCAGAAGAGAACTCTCCTACCCGTGAATTTGGCAGCCTGGACATACTACTCTGGCTCAAGGGAGTCATCAGTAGAAAAAGGTTGCCAAACCATTTACAAGAGAAAAATACACAATGTCTTTATTCAAAAGCAGGAAATAAAATGAATAATTGAATTGGAAGGCATCAGAGAAGAGGTATTAAATACCATATCTGCAGTGATGGAATCCATTGTAACCTGTAGATCGTGAAAAGTAGAATCTAAACCATTCTCTGAGGTTTTGTCTTCCACCCACCGCAGAGCACAAGGAAAGAAAAACCAATCTTCATTCTTCAATTTTGGGGCATTAAGTGTTAGAATTTTAGTTCTAATAAAATTCCATATGGAAATAATTAAATCCCTAAACTAGGCTAATTAAGGTTTTGGTCTAATAAAGTGGGGCCATTAAGTTATATTAGAAGTCTAATGTGGACTGGCTTAGTGTGGGCCAGATAGATTCCTATTGGGACTGTGATGAGTCAGACCCTATAGGGATAACTATATAAGGAGAGCTAGATCTCCCCTCTACCTATAACAACTAATTATTCTCAATTACTATTGAGGAGTGCATTCTGAAAAGAGAGGGAGATATTCAGTGTTCGTCGTCCCTGCGCATTCGGTATTCTCATCAGGCCAGTTACTTTGGGAATAGAGGGGAAGCACCTAGATCTTTGTTCTTTATTTTTCGCTGCAATCATCATCACTATGGATGCGAAACAAGGTTGGTGGTTCTATCCTTATTTTCAATTATTTATTTGTTTGTGTTCTTGAACGCCCTATGGAGATCCTGGCTTTTGGGATTTTGTCCCTATTCGGATCGATTCATTATAACATGTGGTATCAGAGCCTCCATAGATCCGTTCTTGAACCTATATGGATTCAAAATAATAGAACATAATAAGGGAATCGAAAAATTTTTGATTCGAATCAAGGTTTTTAGGGTTTTTTTTCAGTTTTCCAAAAACCCGTAAGGACACTGGCATTCTGCCGATTTTTTTAGCCGACGAAAACAGAATCTGACCACATGGGTGCGTAGAGCACAAAATTTTAGAATTTTTGGCGGGTGGATCACCGCCGAACGCGCTCTCACGCGCCACCGGCAGCGGCGGGTGATCTCACTCACCATCTGGTTTAGTAAAAAAAAAAAAAAAACAAAAGGGGATCTAGGGTTTTGCTATCGTGCACCCCTGACAGGAATAAAGAGGTGCTAACGTGCGCCACCCGGGTCGGGTCGACCCATTTTCTGACCCGGAGACTCGGCTGTTGACCCATTTTGGGTTGACCCAGAATTGGTTGGACCGGACTGGGCAAACCAGTACCTGAACCGGGTTCAATTCAGGAATTGACTTAGTTTGGTTGGACCGGTTTGACCATTCAGACCGGTCAAACCAGTACAATCAACCTTTTTGGGCTGAAAACTTTGACCGGGCTTTCTGGGGGCTACGAAACTCCGTTTGGGGTCCCATTTTTTGCGTTGGCTCTGTTTTTCTGTGCTTTATATAGTGGTGCCCTCTATTTTGATCAGATATGCATATTTTAAATATTTTTGGTATTCTTTTGATGCATGCCCTATTCTAGAATTTGTCGATTCGTTCCATTGGGAACCGAACTAATTTTCTGACTTGCTGGAATACCTACCTTGATGAACAGAATCGTTGGATTTTGTGTTAGTTTTAAGACATTAAAAACAGATATGCATATTTTAAATATTCTTGGTATTCTTTTGATGCATGCCCTATTCTAGAATTTATCGATTCGTTCCATTGGGAACCGAACTAATTTTCTGACTTGCTGGAATACCTACCTTGATGAATAGAATCGTTGGATTTTGTGTTAGTTTTAAGACATTAAAAATAGATATGCATATTTTAAATATTCTTGGTATTCTATTGATGCATGCCCTATTCTGGAATTTATCGATTCGTTCCATTGGGAACCGAGCTAATTTTTTGACTTACTAGAATACCTACTTTGATGAACAATACTGTTGGCATATTTGTGTTAATTTTGAGACAGTTAAGCCCCTTGTCATAAATTATAAAATAACACAATTTGTGTAAGGATGTAAGTAATTTTGGAATATCCCAAGAGAGGGTTCCATGGGTTCGACAGGATGCAGTCGCCAAAGCGACCTTCCTTGTTGGATTTGTGAAACACCGGTCTCATACAGTTGTGGGATGTCCTTCAACTCTAATGTGTGGTCATACACCCAAAGGTGGTGGTCATGTATTGGTACTTGAAGGGGTACATATACAGTATACATATGATAGGCTGACCCTAGAATTCTGCACACCCAAAGGTGGTGGATTTTGAAAGTTGAGCTGTATTCCCATGGCCACTGGTATGTAGGGATTTTTACAATTGCATGTTGGGAATTCAGCCCAAAGGTGTTTTCACAATGATGTGTGTAAAATTCTCATAAGCTTATAAGGTTTCAAGCTGTACTTGCATCATGCTGAATATTGTACTGTTCATTGTTTAAATTTTCAGTCACCTTTTCTGTCAATAATAACATGGTTACTATTGAGATTCTTACCGGGTCAAATTTTAAGAATTGGAAAGAGGACATTATGTTTGCCATGGAAATGGCAAATGTGCATACGTCCCTTATTATAGATAAACCAATGGACCTAATAGTTGATAGTACTAAGGATGAAAAATATGTGCATTCTGCATGGAAAAAGAGTAATCGCTTAGCTGTACTATCTATAAAAGAGGTCGATACCGAAACACCTTAAGAGTGGTCTACCTGATAAATGTACTGCCAGAGAATTGCTGGATGCAATTTCCAAGAGATACCAAGTTTCATCGAATGTTGAGATTGGGAGACTTCTGCAAGGGCTATTTAATATGGAATGTCATGGTTCTGGGGGTGTTAGGGATTATATTGTTTGGATGGTTGACTATCAAACCAAAATCAAAGCCTTGAATATTGCTCTTCCTAATGCCTTGATTGTTCATCAAGTTCTTAATACCCTACCTTCTGATTTTGACATCATCAAAATCAACTACCTTTTCCAGGATGGTGTCTGGAGTATCGATGACCTTATTTCTAGGGTTGTATCCGAGGAAGAGAAACTACTTGTTATTTCCAAATCCCATGAGAGTGAAAAGTCTAAAAATCATACTCATAAGTCTGCCAATAAAGAGTGCGATCGGATTAACAATTTGGGACCTAAGAAAGAGAGTGATCGCTGCTTCTTTTGCAAGAAGAAGGGTCACATAAAGAAGGACTACAACAAATACAAGACTTGGTTATCAAAACCCAAGCCATCACGTAACAATTCTTTGGCTTTTGTTTGTGAATCCAATCTATCATAAGCCTCATCCAGTTCTTGGAGGCTAGACGGCGGGGCAACTAACTAAGTTGCCTTTACCATACAGGGATTCATAAACCGGAAGAGGCCAAATCAGGATGAATCAAGGCTTGTCATAGGGAACAATGGATATGATTGACGTAAAATTCGTGGGAGATATCATTTTCTTACTAGTTTCTAGTTTTAATTTGACTGTAAAGAATACTTTTTTATGTACCATCCTTCAGGCGGAATTTAATTTTGATTTCAGTGTTGGACATTGGTAGTTACCATTTTGAAATAAAGAACAGTATGATAAATTTGTTTCAAATAAAGTTGGTTCCTGCATTACGTCCAATGGATTGTACAGACTGTGTTTATCTCCCAATGATATCTATGCCTTCCATAATGTTGAAAACACTATTTCCAAAAGACCCTTACCTAAAGAACGGTCTTTCACATTGTGGCATAAGATGTTAGGTCATATTTCTAAGGCAAGAGTGGAAAGGCTGATAAAGTCTGACATCCTACCTACTCTCGAAAGTGATCTAGAAACTTATGTAGACTGATGTAAGAGAAAGATGATCAAGATAAAGAAGAAAACTGTAGTCTATAGTTCTGACCTGTTGGAGGTCATTCACATTGACATCAGTGGTCCCTATTCAGCCACATAGTATAGAAATTTTTTATTTCATCACTTTTAACAGACGACTACTCCCGATATGGCTATTTGTTCTTAATTAAAGAAAAGTCTGAATCTCTTGACAAGTTCAAGATTTTTGGGACTGAAGTTGACAAACAGTTGGGGAAAGTTATTAAAATTGTTAAATCCGATCATGGGGGTGAGTATTATGGCAAACATGGCGATGCTGGATAGCTTAAGGGCCTATTTGCCAAATACTAAGAGGACTCTGGGATAGTTGGTCAGTTTACTATGCCAGGAAGTCCTGAGAAAAATGGTGTTGCCGAAAGGCATAACCGCACTAGTGAGGAGTATGATTAGTAAGATAAATTTTACCTAAGTTCTTATGGGAGAAGTTTTTAAAAACTACTCCTTGTATCCTTAACCATGTAGTTACTAAACCCAGAAACCATCTTAGAGTTTGGGGTGCCCTGCAGAAGTAAAATTATATTATCCGACTTTGAACAAGTTGGATCCTAGGACTACTCATTACTATTTTGTTAGCTACCCAGATCATTCGAAGGGATATAAATTTTATAACCCCTGCGGAGACACTAGGAATGATTGTTCTCAGACTGTTCGAGATAGTGACATGGTTGGTACATCGATACATGTTCTTCTACCTATTCAGACAGATGTGGGGCATACTACGCCATTAGTTACACTTGCTGGAGTTCAGGAGCCTGATATTGATAACGGTCCTTGACATTCATGTAGCACCTAATGAGATTCCTCTCAATCAGGATGCGATTGAGGATCCTATCATTGATGCAGTTCCAGCTGAGATTTCTCAGATTCAGGGTGAGGCAGTGGTAGCACCATCACGGAAATCCATCAAGGAGAGAAATTCAGAAATACCATCTATCTATGAGGTATATCTGAGAGAACATGACTACGACATTGGTTGTGTGGTTGATCCAGTTACTTATTCAGGCGTTGTTTCTAGTTCTTAGTTAGATTTGTGGTTAGATGTAATGAGAGATGAGGTGGAATCGATGAAACCTAATGATGTTTGGGAGCTTGTTGAATTATACCTGAGGGTCTTGCGGTGGATGGTTCAGACCATCTTGCGTGGACTCAAGAAGTCTGTCTACGGTCTCAAACAAGCTTCTAGGCAGTGGTATTTGAAGTTTGACAGTGTCATGACTTCATTAGATTTTGTGGAAAATAAAGTGGATCAGTGTATATATCACAAGGTCAGTGGGAGCAAATTCTATTTTCTCATATTTTATATGGATGACATCCTGCTTACTAGCAGTGACCTAGGGATGTTGCATAAATGAAAGCAACTATTATCTAGGGAATTTGACATGAAGG
Organism: Telopea speciosissima; assembly: GCF_018873765.1. Classification (NCBI taxonomy): domain Eukaryota; kingdom Viridiplantae; phylum Streptophyta; class Magnoliopsida; order Proteales; family Proteaceae; genus Telopea; species Telopea speciosissima. Next base: position 14,168,997 of record NC_057926.1, read on the forward strand.
ACCTTGGTGAGATTTCTTTTGTCCTTGGCATTGAGATCCATAAGGATCGTTCTCTTCGTTTACTAAGTTTTTCTCAGAGGGCTTATGTTGATCGTATTCAGGAGAAGTTCAGTATGCTGGATTGCAAACCTGGGAATGTTCCTGTTCTCAAACTGAGCTCGACACAGTGCCCAAAAAATAAAGCTGAGAAGGATGACATAATGAGGTGCCTAATACTAGCGCACTAGGTAGTATCATGTATGCTCAGGTTTGTACTAGACCGGATATTACTTGTGTGATGGGTCTTCTTGGAAGATATCAGTCAGATCCTGGTCTTAGCCACCGGGTTGCTGCCAAGAAAGTATTATGGTACTTGTAGGAGACAAAAGATTATATATAACATAAAGACACATTCCTTAACTCAAGCTAGTGGGTCATACAGATTCCGACCTTGCTAGCTGTGAGAATGATAGGAGATCCACATCTGGTTATGTTTTTCTAATGGCAGGAAGGGTAGTATTATGGAATAGTACAAAATAAACATTGGTAACCACATTGACTATACAGGTAAAGTTTGTAGCATGCCATGGGGTTGCTACTCAGGTTATTTGACTCAGGAATCTCATAAAGTAGTTGACCATTTTAGATTCTGTGGATAGACCCATCCAGACATATAGTAATAACAGTTTTGCTGTGTTGTTTATAAACAACAATAAAGAACTTAGAGGGTCTAAGGACATGAAGGTCAAGTATTTGACCATAAAGAAGACAGTAAAGAAAGGTGACATTGTAGTGGAGCATATTGGTACAGATGATATGGTTATAGATCCCCTAACCTAAGGTCTTCACCCTTGTGTTTTGAAAGACATGTCATAAGCATAGGTTTAGGTGCATCATGGGATGCGGTTGGTTAGTGGGAGTTGTTTTGCTCCATTGTAAAATAAAGTTTATTTTCATCTGTAATTTTTACCGTGTGGTAAATCTTGGCTTATATGTATCAGTTGTTATTGCATGCAAAATTCTTTTGAACACTTGGGTGTTTCATTTATTGACATGATGTATATATATCTAGTTTTAAAGACTTAAGGAATGTGTTAACCTTAAGCAAGGCTGGGGCATTAAGTTATTAGCCTAAAGGTATGTCTTGTAACACATAAAGTAAAACTCGAGTTATTCAAGATGAGACATACAGATTCGTTTGAATCATAAAGATTATTTCTCTAGTGAGCCTGTGCCACTTAAAAAGAGAAATTTTGGACTGACAAATTGATAATACATAAGGAATCACTATGTGAGTATTGCCACACTACCACATTACATCCATGTTAGTAGAGTTAAGGGCTCTCGTGACCATGGAAGGCTCTGTGTCGCTTGATCATAGATGCAGTTACCGCCATAATTCAGTGTCTAAAACTCTATGGGATAGGATTGACTTTCTAATATGACCTCTACACCAATTTATTTTAAAAATTATGCACATAAAGTTTTCTTAAAGAGTTGTTAGCCTGTGATTTGTTTTGGTCAAAACTGTTTTTAAATCCTTTTAAAAATAAAGAATTTAATGTAAGTCCAAGTGGGAGAATGTTAGAATTTTAGTTCTAATAAAATTCCATATGAACATAATTAAATCCCTAAACTAGGCTAATTAAGGTTTTGGTCTAATAAAGTGGGGTCATGAAGTTATATTAGAAGTCTAATGTGGACTGGCTTAGTGTGGGCCAGATAGATTCCTATTGGGACTGTGATGAGTCAGACCCTATAGGGATTACTATATAAGGAGAGCTAGGTCCCCCCTCTACCCATAACAACTAATTATTCTCAATCACTATTGAGGAGTGCATTCTGGAAAGAGAGGGAGATATTCAGTGTTCGTCGTCCCTGTGCATTCGGTATTCTTATCAAGCCAGTTACTTTGGGAATAGAGGGGAAGCACCTAGATCTTTGTTCTTTATTTTTCGCTGCAATCATCATCACTATGGATGCGAAACAAGGTTGGTGGTTCTATCCTTATTTTCTATTATTTATTTGATTGTGTTCTTGAACGCCCTATAGAGATCCTGGCTTTTGGGATTTTGTCCCTATTCGGATCGATTCATTATAACATTAAGCCCCAGGACATCATACCACCAAGTCTATTTAAAAGAAAAATGGATAGATTAGTGGAAATCAAATGAAAAGTTAAAAGAAGGCAAAAAGAGGTCAAAATCCTCGAAAAGGCATGAATGTTAAAATGGCAATTTCTTTGGGACTACAGAATAGAGTCCCAGAAATAAGAAACAGAAGAAAGCTATGAGCTTACTAGTCTCACAACTCTAAAGAAGACTTATCGGTCACTGAAATTCCTTTCCAGTGAGACCTTATGTGGCTTACCCTCATACCTCGTTCAACAATAGGTAGTCCGGTAAGAGAAGTATACCTCTATAGGTTTACTTCCAAGCCAGCTGGCAGACGCACGGGTTTCCCCCCGAAAGAGAGACCTGTGATGACATGAAAGCAAGTAAGAGTGATCATCATCTCCCCTGCGAAAAAATGAAAGGTATGGGTGCTGGGCCACCACCTCTCTACTAGAAGGGGCACTATGGAAGGCTCCAACTTCATATCGTCCAACCATGCAGCATGACAAATACTGGTCCAATCGATGCGCTCCTCCACCGAAGGATAGAGCTCATTATACAACTTACAAACCGAAGAGGGGCAATAATACATTTTGAAGTTAGTACCGATCAAATCCTGCAAATTGAGAAAATAATAATTAGGCAAATTTCCTTGGTTAGCATGCATTTATATACCTAAGGTGGTATGTGATGCATTTTCCATGATTTGCATGCATTTTTGTGCCTAATGGTGCATAGTGCATTTGCCTCGGTTTGCATGCCATCATATGCTTAAGGTGGTATATGGTGTATTTCTATAATTAGCATGCATTTATATACCTAAGGTGGTATATGATGCATATCACATGATTTGTATGCATTTTAGCACCTAATGGTGCATATAGTGCATTTTCCTCAGTTTGCGTGCCATCATATACTTAAAAGTGGTATTTGGTGAATTTCCATAATTAGCATGCATTTATATAGCTAAGGTGGTATGTGATGCAATTCACATGATTTGCATGCATTTTTTTTTGCCTAAATTGGTGCTTAGTGTATTTGCCTTTGTTTGCATGCCATCATATGCCTAAGGTGATGTATGGTGAATTTCAATAATTAGCTTGCATTTATGTACCTAAGGTGGTATAAGATGTATTTCACATCATTTGCATGCATTTTTATGCCTAAAAGGTGCATAGTGTACTTGCCTCGATTTGCATGTCATAATATGTCTAAGGTGGAAAGTTAAAACATACTTATCCCTACAGCCTCCGCCCACAAGTCGCAGCACATGTGACACTTGTAGTCTTTTAGAGTAGACCCCAAATACCAATTGCACTTTTCATCATAGTCATTCAGACCCATCCAAATGCGGTAAACACGCCTAGGTACCGACAGAGTCATTTTTGAGAATAAATGAAAATAAAACGAGTAAAGAATTTTATGGAGTTTCTAGCAAAAATTTGGCAGAGCTAGGCATCAAATTGGACTTCAGAGGGGAGGGGGGAGAAGCCCTCTATTTATAGACCAAGTTTAGGCTTCGGTGGCACCACCCAACCTTTGGGCGGCGCCAACCAAGCTTGGACGGGGCCGCTCAAGTTCTTCTGAGCCACCCTGGCTCTAGCAGAGCTGTCGGGCTGCTGGTGGGGACCGTCCAGCCCTGGTCAAGGCTGCCCAGTCTCTGACGACTTCGCCCAGCCTCTGGTGTGCCCATCCAGTGCCAACCGAATCCACCCAGCTCTTGATTTGCCCGTCCGTCGTTAAATAGGGCCACTCAAACACCAGATGTGACCCGTCAATCCCAAAGAAAGAGCGTTGTATCACTCTTGTGCCATGTGATATTCGGCTGAAGGGTGCCGAATCAATTTTGAAATTCTCAGGAACTCGGTCGAAGGCTATCGTATCACTCCCATACTATGAGGTATTCGGTCGAAGGGTGCCAAATCAATCTCAAAATTCTCAGGAACTCGGCCGAAGGGCACTGTATCACTCTTGTACCATGCGGTATTTGGCCGTAGGGTGTGGAATAAATCTTAAAATTCTTAGGAACTTGGCCGAAGGGCGCAATATCACTTCTATACCATGTAGAATTCGGTCGAAGGGCACTGAATCCATCTTAAAATTCTCAGGAACTCGGCTGAAGGGCGCCGTATGACTCCTGTACCATGCGTATTCACCCAAAGGGTGTTGAATTCATCTTAAAATTCTCAGGAACTCGGCCGAAGGGTGCTATATCATTCCTATACCATGTGGAATTTGACCGAAGGGCGCCGAATCCATCTTTAAATTCTTAGAAGATTGGCAGAAAAGTGTCGTATCAATCCTGTACCATGCAGTATTTGACCGAATGATGCCAAATCATCTCAAATTTTCCCCAGTGATTTGGATGAAGGGTGTTGAATCAATCTAAATTCCCAAACACCAGCCGAAGGACGTCGAACTAATCTTTAAATTTCCAAGAATTTTGGTCGAAGTGGTACCTTATCACCCTCACATTTTGGCTAAGAAAAGCCATAGCATATGCATTCTTTTCTGAATTTTCATATCATTTTCATCATATTGTTTTTTGTATATTTAGATTTGATCGAAGAACCTCATACAGTAGGCGACTTGCATGATAATCGATCGATTTACCGAAGAGTGGTTTTATCATTTCAACTGTGTCAGCTATGAGTAAAGTGACGGTAGTACATGCTCCTGGTGTCAAAATCAGGTGATCTTTTGTCTTCTCCATTTGGCTGTTGGCACAAGCCTTGACCAAAGAGGGGCAAACAGTTGACACTGATTTTTGTCACCCTCTGGCAATGATGATAATACAAACATGGATAGATGACGAGTCTCTCAAGTCACCCATAAACCCATGATAAAGACTCAGACACAAGAAAAATGACCGTATGGATCCAAACTTAGTTGGCATCTCCCAGAATTCGAATGAAAAACCACAGCAAGTCGGCAATGCCGCCACCCGAAGATTGGGTACATCACCCTTAGCCCAGTGGCACTGACTGGGGGGTCAATAGCTTGGCCTAGACCCACGATGGCCCCATCATGGTGGCACCACCAAGGACCTAGGCGGCACCACCCAGCCTGGGTCGACAGCCAGTTTTCCTAGGCTCTCTATAAATAGAGGGCTCGTCTTCCTTCAAAAAATACAGTTTAATAGTGGGGAGAGCCCAGAGGACCTCTAGAAAAATCCCGAGAAACTCCCAGAAGTCCAAAAATTTAGAGAGAGAGAGAGAAAAGAGAGAATAAAAGGGAGGTTTTGGTCCCTAGAGAAGTTATTTCTTTTTTATGCTTTAGTTCTGTTTGTTTTGGCCCTCGAGGGCCCTATTGGTGATAAGGTGTAGAAACCCTGTCGGAGTCCAGGATGCCCTGTTGGTGATTCGGTAATATGACTTCAGAAGCCTTGTTTGTGATTTGGCAATATAGCGTGGTAGCCCTGTCGGAGTCTAAGAAGCCTTGTTGGTGATTCAACAATATAGCGTGGAAGCCCTGTCGGAGTCCAGAAAGCCCTGTTGGTGATTTAAAAATATAGCGCGGAAGCCCTGCCAGAGTCTAGGAAAGCCTTAGCAACATACTTTTGATAAGCCATTTTTTACGCGATAAGAGAGAGTCAGGTAGTTTGTCCATCTCCACCAGAGCCGAGTGTTGACCTATGGTGCATTTTTGTGTGTTTTTTGGTAAATTCTACCATCAAGTACACATTTTTTTTGGTCATTCATTTTGGCATAATGTAGATCGTTTAAGCATATTTCCGCTATTTTTGTAGTTTTCATCATTATTTTGTATATTTATTATCATACATGTTAGTATAAATTAAGTCATCATGGGAGAACATTCAAAATCAAGCTTCTAGTGGAAAGACTGATTCAATCAAGCAAAGTGGGTGCTTAACACCATTCCACTCTTGTAACCTGACAGCTTACCCAAATTCTCTGAGCAGACCATATGGAATCATGTATCCCTTTATAGGGCTACACCAATCATGTCCTAGGCCCTAATCTTAAGTGACGACTCCATCATATATATTGCATGATATCCCAAACCCCCAAAGATTGTTGAACCCCCTTTCTTTATAGTACCTCCTCTTTAACCCTAGTCCTTGAAGGGAAGACCATTTTGAGAAAGGGGAAAACCCCATGAGAGACCCATCGTGCTATTTTGTTGGTGGATCCTTACAAGCCCCAAACAGAACTTGAACCACTCTGACCAGCTAAAGTTGGGGAGGAACCCTTGCAGCGAAGCCCAGTACCCGAAGCATAGTATCCTACTACCCTGATCTCATTCGACACTGAGGGAGTGGAGGGCATCTAATACAGGTAAAATCTAGCTCCAAATAAGAAATTTCCACGTGGCAAGGACACAATAGTTAAGTATCTGACAAAACATGTACAAACCCATTATGCCCCTTGTTATATAAGGACTCTACCTTATATAAGTGGCAGGATCCACGATCCAGTAGGACTTCCCTTGGAGGACTCTTTAATCTGATATCTTACAATGATGGTCTCCTACAAGGATTCGTCTTCCTTACAAGGAAAACCTACCATTAGAAGGCATAGGATATCGGCTCTTAACATTCTACCTATAAATACGAGGAACCCCCAAGTAAAGGATCGAACACTCATCACCTTAGTTTTACCATTACTTTGTATCCCTTATCGTTGTTTCAAGGGCTGACTTAAGCATCAAAGAGTCACCCCCTAGAGTCCCCTCTGTTGCTCTCTTATGCTCTTGTTTTTTAGCAGGAAACCGGATCGACAACATCCCGGTCAGTTTTTGTCCGCAACAATTATATTTGGAATAACCATGTTGTTAATAATAGATTTCGCTTTATCAAAGGGAGTAATGAGTTTCCTTTTAAAAGATTTTCTTAGTTTTGATTGTATGGGTTGTTTTACACTAATATTTCCTTATGTACAATAAATATCAGATTTTTCCTTCTATAAATTTAAAACCAAAACAAAATCTATTTCAAGGTCAATATTACCACGTCCATTTAAGAAAGATTTCATTCCTTCCTTCCCTCAGAAAACAAATAAAAAACAAAATAATGCCTTCTACAAGTCTTGTAACGAATTTGGTCATTGCGCTGCGCCTCATTAGTGCGCTGCTATGGCTGCTACGGGCAGCAGGCCATAGACGATCCTGATCCTCTTATAGCTGGCATTGGACCCGGCCACTGATTGAGATATCAGTATCGGCCTCCGATTCAATACTGATCCAAATCAGCCAGTATGGGATCAGTTAATTTTACCCTATTTTTCATTAAAAACTGAGTTTTCTTTACGATTTTACCATTGATCCGATACAAATACCAGATCGGGGATCGGCCAGGTATTGATATTGGCCTCGATCGATACCAATACGATCCGACTGATCCGACCTGGTATCTAAGATTATTGTTGTGCTTTAAAATAGATTATCTAAACTCAAATCAAAGTAGAACGAAAATTAATACATATAGTAACTTTTTAGGTTCTTAAAAGTATTGTTTTGTGAGAGAAAGAAAGCAAAAGACATAGAGCCAAGGTGGGGTTCTTCTCATTTCTTCTATCCTTCACAACCATGCAAGAGACCAAGCCCAACCAGAGTAGCATGGGATCTAAAAATGCCTCTAGGGATGAAATTATTGGAATAGATTTGAATCCGCCTCCATCATGCTCAGATTTCCATGATTCCAATGGTGTAGAAGCTGTTCAATTATATGGTGCTTGCAACCCTAACCCTAGTAGCTTGGGATCTAAAAAAGCCTCTAGAAATGAAATTATTAGAATAGATTTGAATCTCCCTCCACCATGCTCAGATTCCGACGACGATTCCAATGGTGTTGAAGCTGTTCCAATTTATGGTTTTTCCTCCATAGAAAACCTAATGCAAAACTATCACAGTTTCAGGAAAAGTGGTTCTCCTTCCAGGTTCATGTTCTACCAGAATGGTTCCTGGGTTGACTTCTCAGATGATGTATCTCAAAGATTGAAGTCGTGTTTCTCAGAAGGAAAATCGATAGTAGAAATCCAGATTGCAGGAGCATGCTACCTCTTTGATTTTCTTCAAATGTTGCAGGTGGATCTGCTCACTGGAGATCTAAAGCCAATTTCATGGATTGATACTGAAGGTAACAGTTTCTTTCCCAGATAGACTATTTCAATTCTGATGAAACTGACACTGTCACTGAATAGTGACCTTTCTCTTTGTCCACATGGTTCTTTTTCCCTATTTGGTAGGGCCAGACCCATCAAGAAGAATAACAACTCCAAGGACTCAAGATACATCAAGTTCAAACCTTTTCAAATTATTATCCAAGGTGAAAAGCTCCCTTCCTCCCTCAAAAGTTCAAGAATTGGAGAGCTTACATACTTTGTACATGGTAAATATATCCTTTAATTTGCTTATTATGTAGTTTTTCTTATGACAATTTTCTCTATAAAAAATTAAATATGAATGACTAACAAAGCTCTATTGCAATTTGCTTAGGCTGGAGAACTGACAAATGATTTCTTCATGAGACGAATAAAACTGATCATTGGGGATGACATACTGCGTTCGGCCCTTCATGAATTCCAAGATTTCTCATGAGTAATTTTTTATTCTCTATTCTTAGTGTTGTTTGGTGAAACTTGAATTTCAACTTGTCATTAATGAAAGAAAACAAGAGTTTAGAATATGATCGTAGAACTTTATGCAATTTATCATATCTTCTGAAAAAATTGAGTAGTTTGCATGAAAAAAAAAAACATTTATAAGAATGAATAAAATATCTAAATAAAGCAATTAAATCTATTGTGTGGTGTTAACCGAACCTTGGCAGATCCGGTTTGGGTTTTGCGCCCACCCATGGGGCAGTCGAGTGGACCAGTTGGGTTGGTCACTTAAGGAGGAGGCCTTTCCCCAATAGGTCTCTACCCTCTCTCTGATTTCTATTTAGAGTGAGACATTGTGAGGAGGTGGGGACTGATTATATATATAGACATAATCAGGTGACCCCTAAGATGAATGCCATTGTTGAGATATTGGTCTCCGTCTCTCACTCTCAATCTTGTTCACCAAGTTACTATTATGTACTCTATGAGATTTAATTCCTTCCCATGGATTTACGATGTGGAGTTCTCTGTGGAGAAGCCTTTCGAGATAGCTATAGATTGTAGAAGATCGTTTGAGTTTGTAAAGTTTGTAACCAAATTTGTACGAGATGCTTCCACTACGTTCCCATCTCCATTCAGGTAACACACCGTATCAAACGAACCGAATATATAGCCGATGTGTATATTCGGTTTCCATATCTATTGTGAAATCTTGATCTTTACTTGCTCACCAAGTCTTTCCTTTTATCTTACTCACCTCATTAGGAAGTTGTGATTGCCTAGGATTCTATACCTGTTTTATTCTCTTTTATATATATATATATCACATGTAATACAATTGGGGATTTTAAATATCATAATGAAACTGTGAGTTTAAAGTTTACTATGGCATCAAAGCTAAAAAGCTACAATGAGCTTTGATCCAAAGGATCGTCTTCTTCATCGCAGCCACAGACTCTATTCCCTTTCCCATGGCCAACGACATTGCTACGTCGCCCACCACCACTCAATCTACCGTCTTCCCCCTCTCCTCTCCCCTTATCTCCATCCCCATGCTCCCCAATATCTCTGTGTAAAGCTTACATCTAAAAACTTCTTGTTCTGGAAAACCCAACTTGAACAGTTTCTTGAAGGCCAAAAGTTATTTGGTTATCTTGACGGATCCATACCGTGTCCCTCTAATCCTGTGGCTGCATCTACCTGGAGTCAACAGGACGCCCTCATTCGAAGCCTTCTTCTTCCCTATCTATCAGATAAGGTTTTTCCAATGATCACCAACAAAACATCAAGCCGCACTATATGGGAGACTGTTCTCCGCGCTTATGCATCCGCATTGACTACAATCGTTGCACCTAGCTCTTCATGATCTCGTACACAAGCCAGACAAATTTGTTTTCAACTTTCCTCAACGTGCCAAGAGTATCTAGGATGAACTTGCAACAGCCGGATCCCCTCTCTCTGCTGCCGATTTCAGTGTTCATATTTTTCGTGCTCTTCGCTCTGAATTTGGAGAGATGATTCCTATGCTTATGGGATGCCCAGATCCAATCCAATATGATGAGTTACATTCCCTGCTTCTGAGTCGCGAGTTTGTGCATAGTTCGGCACTAAGAAACTTACCATTGTTGATGCTTCCGCCAATGCCCCTGCTCCATTAGCCAACACCGTCAACCGAAATCCCTCCACCGGCTCTACTACTGACTCGAGCCGCCCTCCTACCTCTGATTGTGGCTCCTCTTATGGTGGACGCGACCATGGTCAATTAACCTCCAACTGGTATTACCGCCAATCTAACCCATTTCCATCTTCTTATCACACCTATTCCTCCACACCTACACTACCGTCCAGCCACTCATGGCCTATTCATTCTCCTTACCCATCACCCACGGCTAACCACACCCATTACAACCATCCACCACTACCTCCCTCTCACTCCCCATGGTACTCGGATACTAGTGCAACCCAACACCGGACTAACAGTCCCTCTCCTCTTATGATTCATATCAAGGTTAGGACCAGCTCCATGTTGGGAACGGTAAGGGATTTCCCATCTCCGTTGTTAGTTCTTCCATATTAAATCATTCTACTAATTCCTTTAAACTCTCCAATGTACTGTTCCTGATATTAATAAGTCTTTACTTTTGGTTCAACGTTTTTGTCGTGATAATAATATCTTTTTTGCATTCCATTCCTCTTGTTTTTATGTTAAGGACCAGACAACCAGACATACACTTCTTTCTGGTTCGAGTAACGGGAGTCTCTACACCTTTCCTGTGCAATCCGTTCCTCCCTCTATCAATGTTGCTGAGCGCACCGCTTGTGATGGCTGGCATCGGCATCTTGGCCACTCCCACGAACGAGTTCTTCGTCAAATTCTTCATGTCAATTAGTTGTCTTATGTCTCTAGTCAACTTAGTTATGTTTGTCCGGCTTATCAACTTGGCAAAGCCTGTAGGCTTCCATTACCTAAACTCATACTCGTAGTATTTTCCTTTGGATTTAATTTTTACCGATGTTTGGAGACCCTCTAATTATGTTTCAATTCATGGGTTTAAACATTTTCTTATTTTTGTGGATGATTGCACTAAATTGATTTGGTGTTATCCTCTTGTTAATCATTCGGGGGTTTTCACCACATTTAAAAAAAAAAATTTGTCTTGTTGAGCGCTAATTTAATAGGGAAATCAAAACCGTCCGATCAAACTAGGGTGGTGAATACCGTCACCTATCTCAATTTTTTGAAAACCTAGGCATCCAACACCGTCTTGCTTGCCCCCATACCCATGAGCAACAGGGCTTTGTTGAGCGTCGTCATCGCCACATTATGGAAACCGGCCTTTCACTATTTTCGCAAGAGCTCTCCCTCACCAATATTGACACTTTGCCTTTAAAACAGCCATTTTCTTACTAACCATATGCCATCTCCAGTTTCCAACAATGTCTCCTCTTTTGAGCTGGTTCAGAAACCGACTGTCAGATTACTTCTTCTTATGTATATTTGGTTGTCTGTGTTTTCCTTTTCTCCACCCATACGATAGACACAAAATAGAATTTCGGTCATCTCCATGCATTTTTCTTGGTTATAGCCCATCCCATATGGGTTACCATTGTTTGGACTTAGTTACTAATCACTTCTACATTGCTCGCCATGTTCGATTTGACGAGTCCATTTTTCTTTTTAAGAGTTCGCCCTTTAAAAATATCGGGTCCTACTCTCGTACTCCCTCCGCTCCACCTATGTCTCCTGGGGCCTCGGCTTTGGTCCATACCACACCCTCTATTGTCTCTACAATTCCCGCACCACATGGTCCCCCTTTAGAATCCCCGGTACACCACTTCCCTCCACCTTCAATATCTCCTACACCTGACCAGCCTCAGCCCCGCACTAAACTGTTGGCTAATATCTACACTCGAACATCCACCATACCTGCCCCACTACCCTTGAATTCTCCTAACACTGACCACCCACCAGTGAATAATACCAACACCACCCCACCACCCATGCATCCAAAACCCACAGCCCCTAATCGAACCCACTTAATGTCTCTTCGCCCTCATATCCACCTTACTACAACCAGCACTCCCCCACTCGAACCCACCTGGTTCACATAGGCCAATAAAATCCCTACCTGGTGGGTTGCAATGGTAGAAAAGTTTGACACCTTGGTTCGGAATGGTACTTGAACTATAGTTTCTCCCCAACCCAAGTGTAATATTGTTGGTTGTAAATGGATTTAAAGGATCAAGTAGAAGGCCGATGGATCTGTGGGACGGTATAAGGCCCGTCTTGTCGCCAAAGGTTTTCATCAACAAGAGGGCCTGCTTAGACTATGAAGAAACATTTAGCCCTGTTATCAAACCAACCACTATTCACACTGTTCTCACTTTGGTAGTATCCCGTGGTTGGCCAATTCGGCAACTTGATGTCCACAACACTTTTCTCCACGGTGTCCTCACTAAGGATGTTTAAATGGTTCAACCTCCTAGGTTTGTGGACACCTCTTACCCTAATCATGTGTGCATGCTTCGTCGATCTCTTTATGGTTTGAAACAGGCACCAAGGGTGTGGTTCCATCGCCTCTCACAGTCTCTCATTCAGCTTGGATTTCATCTTTCTCAGACTAATCCATCACTTCTTCTATATGCTTAGGTTCGGTCACTACTTATATTTTAATATATGTTAACGATATTTTAGTCACCAGCAACATCTTATCACATGTTCGATCTCTGCCTGATCATTTATCATGGGAATTTTCAATTAAGGATCTTGGTGCCCTCCACTTTTTCTTAGGAGTAGAGGCCCTTCCTCACTCTCAAGGGTTACATTTATGCGAACAGTGTTACATTGATGATTTATTACAGCGGACAGGGATGGCTGATTGTAAGCCGGTTAATACTCCTATTGCCAACACTTCAAAGCCTACTATTGTAGGGGGTGCACCTTTCTCCAATGCTACTCAATACAAGTCTCTAGTTGGTGCCCTTCAATATAACACTCTTACCAGGCTGGATGTCGCAATTGCTGTTAATCACACCTATCAATTTATGCATGCTCCCACCGATGGCAATTGGGCTCTAATGAAGCCTATTTTACGCTATCTCAAATAAACTCAGTCTAATGGCTTGCTTATTAGTCACAGCTCAAACCTTCTTCTCCAACCCTTTTTCGATGCTGATTGGACAATTCGATGGATTGCAAATCCACCAGTGGTTATGCTGTGTTACTTGGCTCTAATTTGATTTCTTGGTCCTCTCGTAAACAATGGACCGTTGCAAGATCCTCTACTGAAGCTGAATATAAAGTGGTAGCAGATGCCGTAGCTGAACTTGTCTGGCTTCGCTTTCTTTTTCAAGAACTTGGTGTTCCTATAACTACCTCTCCGGTTTTTTGTTGTGACAATATTGGCACCACAAATTTATCTGCAAATCATGTTTTTCATGCGCGCACTAAGAATGTGAAATGGACTTAGACTTTGTTCTTGACAAAGCAGACAAGAAAGAATTATGGGTTCAATCAGCTCGCTGATATCTTTACCAAGGGCTTATCTTCGAATCGTTTTCAGTTTCTTTGGGACAAGTTGAAGATCTGCCTAGTCGAATCATCCGCTTGGGGGGGTATATCAACCGAACCGAATAAACAGCCGATGTGTAAATTCGATTTCCATCTCTATCGTTCCATCTTGATCTTTACTTGCTCGCTAATAGGATGGTACACTCTCTCCCTCTTTTTCCTCACATGTGATATTGGTTTTTATCACATGTGATATGGAGTGCTGCCCAAGACTTCTCAAGATCTCTGGAATCCATCCTACATGGAAACTGTGATCACATGTGATATGGTGTGGTGCCCAAGACTGCTTAAGATCTCTGGAATCTGCCCTACATGGAAACTATGTATTTCAATATTTATTTCTCTTTCTATTGTAGTGAGATATCTCATTCATTGTATTCATTATATGTACTCCCATTGGAGAATCAATGAATTATAGAATCAAATTGCAACTCAACATGGTAATTAGAGCCTAAAATACTCCAACGAGTTTTCTCCCTGGGCATTCCTTTTTTTTTTTCTTCTCTTCCAATGGGGGACGAACTCTCCTCTTCTTCAACTGTGGCTCTCTCTCCAGCCATCGGTCTTGCTTTTTCCTCCTCCCCTCCCTTCCTTAATGCCCACCACTATATTTCAATCAAGCTCACTTCCAAAAACTATCTTTTTTGGCAAAGTCTGGTTGAACCGTTCCTTACTGGCCAAGATCTGTTTGGTCATCTTGATGGGTCCACTCCATGTCCCACTGATCCAACTAAGAGTGCTCAATGGCATCGTCAAGACTCAATGATTCGCAGTTTGCTCTTGGCCTTACTATCTGAAGAAGTCTCCCCTCTTGTCCTCTGCAAGAAGACTAGCCATGCCATCTGGGAGACATTATTCACTGCTTTCTCCTCTCCCTCTAAAAGCCGTATTATGTCTCTCACTATGGCTATGCAAGATCTCACCCAAAAACTAGATGAATCGGTCTCAGATTTTTTGAAGTGTGCAAAGACCATTACCGAGGAACTTCCTGCTGCCGGCCATGTTCTTCGTCCAACTACATTCAATCTTCATATTTTTCGGGGATTACGACCGGAGTTTGAAGCCATGGTCTCATCCCTTCTCACTCGGACTGATCCGATTCTCTATGATGACCTTCATGCTATATTACTTAGTCATGAGTTCCTCCATGGTTCGTCTATGAAGAAGCTTGCTCTTACGGATCCTCCTGCTCCGACTGGCACTCCTACTGCTAACACTGTCCAACAATCTGGCACTAGTTTGGATTCCAATACTCCCACCTCTCAACGTGGGGGTCGTGGTAGTCGTTGGAGTCGTGGTCGTGGTGGCCGATCGTGGCCGTGGTGCTCCTTCGGGTGGATATTCGACTGGGCGATTTTGGTGTGCTATTTGTCACCGCACAAATCATTCAACCGATCGTTGCTATTTTTGCCCGCAAAATGCTAACCCTAATCAATCTCTTCCCTACCATCCTAATAACCCACCTCCCACGGTTCACTATACCTATCCAAGCCAACCCTCCTCTTATTTTCACCACCCCAACCCACCCCTATTACCCACACCCCACCCTTCCACCACTCTACCATGGTACCCTGACATTGGGGCTTCACATCATGTAACCCCTGACATCCAATCTTTATCTCAGTGTGATGAATACACTAGCCAGGATCAATTACACATTGGCAATGGTAAGGGCTTACCTATTGCACACATTGGTTATTCTTCTATTCCTTCCTTTTCTAATCGTTCTTTTAATTTAAATAATATTCTTCATGTTCCATCCATATCTAAACGACTTTTCTCTGTTCAAAAATTTTGCAGTGATAATAATGCTTATTTTGAATTTCACCCCTCTCCCTTTCTTGTGAAGGATCAGGTCACCTAGTCAACTCTGCTGTCCGGACCGAGTAAAGGAGGTCTTTATGAACTCCTTCCTCCTAGTCTACCTTCTGCTCTTTTAGCCGTTCGTTCATAAGTTGATATCTGGCATCGCCGTTTAGGACACCCACATTAGCGCTTACTCCATCAAATGCTGAGACAAAATAATTTACCCTATTTTTCTTCCCGCAATAATAATGTTTGTACGGCTTGTCAATTAGGCAAGGCCAGTAGACTTTCTTTACAGGTTACAAATAGTCATAGCTTATTTCCCTTGGACTTGATTTATAGCGATGTGTGGGGGCCCTCTCCTACTCCCTCTTTATTTAGGCATAGGTTTTACGTTATTTTGTGGATGATGCAACTAAGTTTATTTGGTTTTATTCTCTAGTTCATAAATCGGAAGTTTTTAACATTTTTTCACAATTTAAGGCATTGGTTGAATGTCACTTTGACCGAAAAATTAAGGCTGTCCAAACGGATTGGGGTGGCGAGTTTGGTACTCTCCCTGCTTTTTTTGCTCAACTTGGCATTAACCATAGAATTTCTGCACCTCATACCCATGAGCAGCAAGGGGCAGTAGAACGCCATCACAGACATATTGTCGAAACGGGACTATCCCTTCTTGCTCAAGGGTCTATTCCTCGCCACTACTGGAATTTTGCCTTTAGAACAGAGGTGTATTTAATTAATCGGATGCCATCCTCGGTTTCTCATGGGGTTTCCCCTTTTCAACTTGTTTATCACAAAGTACCGGATTACACCTTTTTAAAAGTTTTTGGTTGTTTATGTTTTCCATATTTAAGACCATATAATAAGCACAAGATGGATTTTCGCTCTTTGCCGTGTGTCTTTCTCGGCTATAGCCCTTCTCATACTGGCTATCGTTGCCTTCACATTCCTTCCACTAGGATCTACATTGCGCGTCATGTTCACTTTGATGAACAATCATTCCCTTTTTCTACCTCTGTATTGGGACCTCCACCTGGTTCCTCCTCTCTCTCATCTAGTCCTTAGGGTTCTGCCCCCATTAGGCTCTCTAGATCAAGCCATCCCCCTCCCACGGGTGTGCCCTCACCCTTTCCAACGCCAACTGCTCCCACGCCACGTGTGGCCAGCCCCAACTTCACCCCTATACAACCTGTGGTTACCTCCCCCAAGCCCTCGGCCTCCCCATCCCCTTCCCCCACAGCACAAACACCTTCCCTGCCCAGGCGTACTCGCCTCCTTAGTGAACTCTATGCCACCACTACTGCTGCCACATCCCCACCGTCGCATCCACCGACTATGCTGCCTACTCGGCACCCTAATGCTCTAAGTGTTACCACTAATGTTGTTGAGCCTAGTTGTTTTTCACAGGCTTCAAAAGTGCCAGAATGGCTTAAAGCTGTGGCTGAGGAGTTCAATGCCTTGATTCGGAATGGTTCATGGTCTTTGGTCCCACGGCAGCCTCATATGAATCTTATAGGGTGCAAGTGGGTTTATCGCATCAAACGCAAGGTGGATGGCTCTCTAGAGTGCTACAAGGCTCGTCTTATTGCGAAAGGTTTTCACCAGCAGCACGACATTGATTATGATGAAACTTTTAGTCCGATTGTTAAACCGACTACCATTCGTTGTGTTCTCTCCTTGCCATCTCTCAAGGGTGGTCCGTACGACAATTGGATGTTAGTAATGTGTTTCTTCATGGCCGTTTGGATGAAGAAGTATACATGTCCCAACCACTAGGGTTCACTGACTCTAACCATCCAAATTATGTGTGCCGTCTCCATCGTTCCATTTATGGCCTCAAACAGGCCCCTCGAGCCTGGTTTCGCCGATTGTCTGACTTTCTGATCCTTCTGGGATTTCATGGTTCTCGAACGAACACATCACTTTTTATTCGGAATGAGGGTGCTCATGTTTGCTACATACTTATATATGTTGATGATATTTTGGTAATGGGAAGCAGCTCTTCTATGATCTCATCTCTGTTACAGCAGTTGGCAGGTGAATTCTCCATTAAGGATCTTGGTGCTCTCCACATTTTCCTAGGTGTTCAGGCCACTCCACATCCTAAAGGGTTGCACCTCTCACAATCTCGATATATCTCTGATCTCCTGGTTCGCACGAATATGGCTAACTGCAAACCTGTGAGTACTCCTATGGCTACTACTAAGGCGGCATCGGCTACAGGGGTGCCCCTCACCCCGATCCCACCTAATACAAATCTGTGGTTGGTGCACTACAGTATGTGACCCTCACTAGACCAGATGTTGCATTTGCAGTTAATCGGGCCTGTCAATTCATGCATGCACCCACTTCAGAACATTGGCAACTAGTAAAGCGTATCTTGCGCTATTTGAAGCACACTCATACTCATGGGCTACTTATTGAACGCTCTCCTTCCCGATCCTTGCAAGCTTTTTCTGACGCAGATTGGGTAGGGGACAACGGTGATCGCAAGTCAACCGGTGGTTTTGCCATTTTTCTTGGTCCTAATCTGGTCTCTTGGACTTCTCGCAAGCAGAAAACTGTGGCCCGTTCCTCCACTGCGGCCGAATACAAGGCATTAGCTGATGCCTCCGCTGAATTAATCTGGATTGAGTCATTGCTTGGCGAACTCGGCTATCCTTTATCTGGTGCTCCTATTCTGTGGTGTGACAACATTGGGGCAACCTATCTCTCGGCAAACCCGGTGTTCCACGCCCGTACGAAGCACGTTGAGATTGATTTCCACTTCGTTTGTGATCGTGTCGCCAAGAAACAACTCCAAGTTCAGTTTATTTCCACTAAGGATCAATTGGCCGACACCCTCACCAAACCACTTGGCACTGCCGGTTTTCAATTCTTACAAGACAAGCTGAAGATTCGGGTTCCCGATTCTCTACCTTGAGGGGGTGTAATAGGACTGTACACTCTCACCCTCTTTTTCCTCACATGTGATATTGGTTTTTATCACATGTGATATGGAGTGCTGCCCAAGACTTCTCAAGATCTATGGAATCCTTCCTACATGGAAACTGTGATCACATGTGATATGGAGTGGTGCCCAAGACTGCTCAAGATCTCTGGAATCTGCCCTACATGAAAACTATGTATTTCAATATTTATTTCCCTTTCTATTGTATTGAAATATCTCATTCATTGTATTCATTATATATACTCCCATTGGAGAATCAATGAAATATAGAATCAAATTGCAACTCACCAAGTCTTTCCTTTTATCTTACTCACCTCATTAGGAAATTGTGATTGTCTAGGATTCTATACCTGTTTTATTCTCCTGTGTATATATATATATATATATATCTCCTATCACATGTAATATAATTGAGGATTCTCAATATCATAATGAAACTGTGAGTTTAAAGTTTAATACACCCTAACGGGTGGTGATTTGTTTACATGTGGCAATGTAGATTCTTAGCTTGCAAATTTCCTTTAAAAAGTTTTGTTTCGTGAAACTTGAATATCAATTCATTATTAATTCAGGTACTCAATGTGGAGCATAGGAAAGCAAGAGTTTAGTAGATGATCAGAGTACTTTATTCAATTTATCCATATTTCCTAGGAAAAACATTGTGTCATTTGCAAGAAAAATCATTTACAAGAATGATTATAGTATCTAAAATAAAGCAATTAAAAGAAATTTCCATCTATTATAAAAATGAAATGATGATTGTGCCTCATATTATTAGAGATATTAAAGCAAACATCGTGTACCGGTGTATAGCTGATATCCCCAAGGGATGAAATCTTCCAGGAATCTCTTTCTAGTTCATATATGGGGAGTGCATCCTATATAGGTTTTTTTTTTTGTTTTTTTTTGTTTTTGGTAAAATACAAATTTATTGAACTAAAGAGTCATTACAAACACTGGCTTCACTCTCACAAAGATAAAGAAGCCAAGGAGTGCATCCTATATAAGTTGAGAGGAGTTAAGTTTCTTTGGGCTGTTTTTTGGGCTGTTTTTTGGGCGACCTTATAATCTCTTTGCTTGCTTTGGGGTATCTATGTTTTGTTAGGCTTATAGCCTTGGGTGTTGGAGCCCTCTGAGTCTCAGGGATCCTAGTCCCAAGCCTTGATAGGCTGCCATTGTCTCTTTATATTTTTCCCTTTTTTCAATAAAGTGATTTATATATCAAAAAAAATATCTACTATGAGGCAACGTAGATTCTCAGCTAGCAATTTCCTTGAACTTGAACAGGCATGATAGACAATACATCCCTTATGTAGTACTGGTTATTGTTTATTGTGAAATGTGGGTCAGCCTATCCATTTCTCAAACTCCAGAAAAATATTCTTGGCCATGCTATATCTGGCTGATTGTATTTTACAGACCAAATGCATACTTTTTACTTTCATTGAGAAAATTAACATGTCCACCATTGTTAAAATATTTTTTTCCTGTAGACATGAGTACACCTCACATCAAGTTGATGCATTAGGGTCTTAACTAGGGATGTACACGGATCGGATTCGGCTCGGATAGTGTTATATCAGCATCCGCATCCGATTAGCTTTCAGACGGATTCGGATAGTGCTAAATGGATACGGACACGATACGGATCGGATATTTTATCCGTTTACATGTAAATATAGCTTTTTGGATAGCAATGGCCTATCCGTATCCGCATCCATTTAGCTTTCGGACGGATTCAGATAGTGCTAAACAAATACGGACACGGATTCGGAAACGGATTTCGGCTATTCATTTACACCCCTAGTCTTAACCTCAAACCAAGAATACTAGATCTCCCAAGGAGTAGTCCCCAACACAAGCAACTTGAAGAAATAGGAACAGTCACATTCAGCATATATATGAACGATAAGCTCATTAGAACAGCAAGCTCTATGACAACAAAGAACTGAAAAATCTGCACAGTTATATTTTTTTTTTATATAGGTAGTATCAATTTATTGAAAAGAAACAAAACCAATTACAAACAAAGGCCAAAAGCACAACTAGGTCTCAAAGAGGCCCAAGAGACCCTGAGAAATAGAACCAAAGCAAAAACAGATCACATAAAACAGTATATCCAAGGGAACACCAACAGCACTAGGACAACTTCAAATAAACAGCAAACTTCCTCACCTAGTCTCCCAAATTGGACGAACCCACCATCTCTCAACTAGAAATCTGTTCCTAGAACAGTTTCTGCAGGTCAAACTACAGTCCATGGGATCAGGGCAGTTCACCTTGGTAAACCAATAATCCATTTAAGGCTTTTGTCCGAAATGTTTACTTCTCGACAAATTTGGAGATGCATTATTTGGATCTGATCAGACAAGATTTCAATTTGCAATTGATCTTGAATTTTGATCTGCCTAAATCAGAGGTTCAAATATATTTTGATTTACAAGTATACATTCACTTACCAAGATTCAATATGAATTTATTCTTTGGGCCTAATATATTTCATCTGAACTCATCTGTAGATTCTGATTTGGGCCTGTTCTATCTAAGCTCAATAATCTTCATACATTGTACAGCCAGGCCCATTTCATCTGAATTGAATGGACTTCACATGATAAATGGCTAAGCCCATTAGAATATTGTTATGATCCACTTGTGGTTCACACACCTATGATAAATGCCTAGGCCCATAGTACATTCGGACCTCATTATCAAATATTAATTTCCTGCCCTAGTTTGGTTAGGCCCATCAGAGACTTGTTATAGTCCATAAAGGGCAACAACCCCTAAATCATGTTATCTTGTCTAGTTAAGGCCTAGTCAGGCCCATTTTTCATCTAGGGTCCAGCCCTTAAATCCAGTCTTCTTTTTAGCGTAAGCCCAGTCCGGCCCATTTTAAAAGAAAAACTTTGTTTTGATTTTTACTTTTGTCTTTTCTTTTATATTTTTGTTTTATAAATCATCTTTTCTTTTGATTTCAAAAATGATTCTTCCAATTGCCATCAATAAGTGGCTTAGATCCATCATGATCTTTGATCCAAATCATTTGGCATACATTAACCGGCCCTAGGAAATCACTTTTAATCGATTGCATCTTGATTCAAGCTCATAAGACATAGGGACACCAGATCCCTGAAACATGCATATGGGTTTCGATCAAAGCTCGTCATCAACAAATAATCCGAGTCCTCATTTAACCTTTTTTAGGCTTACAAACAAGCCAGCCAACAATTGGGTTCAAGTCCGAACCCAATCGGGTTTCTTTTCTAAAATCATTCCCTTTGAAGCATGTCATCTCATTTGGAGTTGAGTCGTTTTTAGTATCTGAATCGTCCTATAATGGCCAATCCAATATTAGGATTTCCCCAGGGCCGTACATTTCTAATTTGTCAATACAAGTTGGGTTTCTCTTTTTAATCTTTTTATATTCTGTTTTCACTTTGAGTCCCCTCTTTAATTGCATTCAGCCTATTCAATCTAAATAAGTCAAAGCACGAGTGTGGGGAATTATAGCCTTCCATATTAAGGCCATGAGAGATAATGAGCAACGACCTAATATATAGGATCATATTGGGAAGTAAGTGTACCATCTCGGGCACCCAATGCCTTTCGATTAGCCATTCAGAGGTGGCTAAATAGGCCTTTAATTAAGTCATTGTTCTATGCCATAATAGCCTTTGTTTCATAATTCTTGTCCTTTATAATTATAAGTTGTATTTCCAATGTATCATCTCTTTAGTCTTTTTTTTTTATAACCTTGCTAATGATTTGTCATTGTCTTTATTTTAATATCTTCAAATGATAAGATAGAAGAAAACATAAAAACTTGACCTAGGATAACACATACCATAAAATATACCTAGCCTAGGAAAAGCACCTTTTAGAGAATTGTTTTTAGGGTCTAGCAACAACAGGGAGACCGACCTTCTGGGTCGGGCAGGTTGGGTGCCTAATACCTTCCCAATCTATAATTTGACATCCACCCAGAGTTCTGGGAATGACCAAGTGCTATATCCATTATGAAGTTATTAGTTTTTTCTCTTTGAAAAGAAGAGAGACATTCTTGGGCCCTAGGCCCTCTAACCTAGGTGGCGACTTCTTTACATTTGGCTTGATGGGCCCTCTTGTGGCACTAAAGTGGCCCATCTTATAGGAAACCCCTTCTACACCGCATATGTCCATGCGGTACAATCCCAGTCCATCCATCCAAGGACTATGAAGGACAATGCGTTGTCTCTACACCATGACATCATCGGCAAGATCGACATTATCCTATCACTAAAAGATCTAAAGAGAGGTATACCAAAGGGAGGACTATTCCCAAAGAGGTACAAATCTAATCAAACTCAACACGAGAAGCGGACGCTTAGAGAACCTCTTCCCTACTAGGACTCTACATCTCACAAGGAGCTATTCCAAGTACAACTCTACTATGTGATAGACTCTTCCACGAAGAATACTTATCACCAACTGGGACTCTCCACACAGTCATACTCAACTATAAATACTCAGGTATTCAAACCCATTCTTCATCTTGAATTCCAATAATTCATCTGTTGCTGAGAGAGATCTAACTTTGGCATCGAAAAGTCCTAGGCCGGAACCACACCGGTTCCCCCTTATCCCTGATGTCTTTTTGCAGGTTGCGACACCCGAAGGACCTACCGGAGATTTCCTGATGCAACAGATTGGCGTCGTCTATGAGAATGACGCTAGCCAACATTTCTACTAGCACGCTTCCTCAAGTACTCAATGGCACCGCGTAAGAAGGCCGCTCCCTCCACCAATGCTCCGAGGGAGAGGAATGAGACGCCACCACTGAAGAGCTCTCGTCAGAGAGCCAATAATCATTAACTCCAAAAGACGGAGAACGATCACGTCGACGTAGTCAATCTCAATAACGGAGTAGCCGTGGAGGCAGTACCTGACCCAAACGCACCGCAACTGTGGGTCAGATTAATGATTTGCAGAGACAGATTCTTCAGGACCAAAACCTTTTTTGGGATTATTTGAGGCAGCGGGTGACTTCTCGCCGGAGGGTGGTGCCATTACCGAGGACAGAACCAATCCCTCGACAGGAGCAAAACCCTAGGAGTTCACTCCATGGAGGTGACAGATCGGAGTGACTCGCGATATGCACAAGTTCAACTAATCAGCAAGGAAACCCTTCACATCACCTTGTGAGAATAGCGGATCTGTCGATCTGATCAGAACATGGGGCATCACCGACGCATAGATCGGTGGAACCTAATCAGGATGGTTCAATCAGAAGCTAGGTATTCCAGGGGCGACTAGGAGGAAGTCACACACCAAGGTCGAGTCAGACATATCGTGAAGAAAGTCCCTCACATTCACCTCAAGGATCATCACATCATGACCACTCGCCATCACGTTAAAACTCACCGCGGGAGGAAACATCAAGGAGGGGCCGAGAGAGGGTTCACGGTGAACGCGCAACCAGGCGTGGCGGACAGTCACGTGATGAGGAGCTAGATAAGAGACTCCGAGAATTGGATGAGAAGTTGGATGGATTGAAGAAGCAGATGAAAGGTGAAACACACTCCATACCAGGCCAACATCCGTTCTCGGAAGATATCATGAGCGCATCTCTCCCCTCCCAATTCAGGTTACCTACCTTCGAGCTCTATAGCGGAACCATAGACCCCAACGATCACATCAGCTACTTCAATGGGATGATGACCTTGTATGGTGGATCGGAGGTCATCTCTTGCCGAGCTTTCCCGGCATTACTTAAAGGCACAACCACTTCATGGTTCTCAAGGCTTAAGCCTCGATCAATAAACACCTTCGTGGAACTCTGCGAACAGTCTGTCACCCTCTTCCAAAGTAGTGTCAAGCAGAAGAAAACCACCGTCAACTTATTGAATGTAGTATAGAATCCAGGGCAGTCCCTCAGGGAGTATGTCACGAAATTCACGAAGGAATCCCTAGACGTTAGGGATCTGGATGACTAGACTCAACATGCAGCCCTAGTTGGAGGCATAAGAGACCTGGAGCTCATCAAGGACCTAGCGCTGCATGAGACCAGGATAATGAAAGAATTACTAGAGCGGTGCAACAAGTTCGCCGGCATGGCCAAAGTACTACAAGCCAGGAAGAAAGTGATCGAGGCCAAACCACAGGAGAATTAAAAATCGGCGCCGGATGATCACGGAGAAAGCAAACGGACTAGAACAGAGTGTCGACAGGAGAAGGGTGACTGCCGATCGGAAAAAATTGAGCGTCGCCCAAAGAGGACTGATCGAGCTGGAAGCCCCGACTATACTCCCCTAAACACTCCAAGGTCACAGATCCTTATGTAGATCCAAGACCTTGGCTGGCTCAATTGGCTGCGACCCATGCTTGTAAGACCCAAGAAGCGAAATCCAAACATGTACTATCTCTTCCACAAGCATATAGGACATGACACAGAAGAGTGCATTCAACTGAAGCGGGAGATAGAACAACTCATCAAGGCAGGGAACCTGAATAAGTACATAAAGGGAGGTTGAGAGGGTCGTTCGGGTTAAGGAGGTAGAGACCATGATCGGGGGAGAGAGGACCCGCGACGAGAGGAGAGGATAACAGATCGTGACGGGGACAGAGGCCACCACAAAGAAGGAAGAAATGCTCCAAGACCGAGCAATACCAGGGGGGCCCCGATCCTCACTATAATAGGAGATCCAGGGCAGGAGTCTACAAGAAAGGTAAAAGCCCATGCTCGGTTCGTAAGGGTAACAGAGATGCCAAACAAGGTAGCCAAGACAGAAACGATTATCTCCTTCTTGGATGTCGACCTGGAAGGAGTGAGCCTACCGCATGAAGATGCCCTCGTGGAGCATGTGGAGATAGCCAATCGGACCGTGCATAAGATGTCGGTTGATACCGGAGCATCGGTAGACGTAATCTCACTGGAGGCCTACAGACAATTCGAGTTCAGTGACGATAAGCTCAAGCCTGAAGCAACCTACCTCTATGGGTTCCCAGGAGCTTCCTCTTCCGTTAGAGGAAAAATTAAATTTCAAGTCACCTTCGGAGACCACCCTCGACAAGTTATGATCATGATCACCTTCATGGTAGTAAGGTCAGTCGTATCCTTTAACGGCATCTGGGACGACCAGCCCTAACTGCCCTGAAGGGAATTGTATCACTGATACATCTAAAGATGAAGTTCCCAACAGAGAATGGTGTTGGTTATATCAAGGGGGACCAGAAGAAGGCTAGGGAGTGTTATACACTATTTATCAAGAAGAATAACGGCAACACTCGGGGGATGGCTCTGTACATAGAGAACCCCATTAGCGATCAGAGGGATAAGCTCATAGAACGAAGAGGAAGGCTCATGGAAGACCTCATCCCATTCCCTCTTAGCGAGGATGAACCCACCAAGATAGTGCAGGTTGGATCGTTGATGGACGAGGAACATGAAGGTAAGTTGGGGTGACTCTTGAAGGAGAACTCGGATGTCTTCGCATGGTCGACCTCCTACATGCCAAGCATACCTCGGCACATTGCCGAACATAGGCTCCATGTGGATCCAACTAAAAAGCCAGTCCAACAGAAGCAGAGGAACTTTGCCCTCAACAGACAAGCTGCAATCAAAGAAGAGGTCGAAAAGCTAAGTTGCTCGGGGTTCATCAGGAGGGTGAAATTCCTTACTTGGCTCGCAAACATCGTGATGGTTCCCAAATCAAACG
The DNA here is from genome assembly GCF_018873765.1 of Telopea speciosissima. Taxonomy (NCBI): domain Eukaryota; kingdom Viridiplantae; phylum Streptophyta; class Magnoliopsida; order Proteales; family Proteaceae; genus Telopea; species Telopea speciosissima. The sequence continues at coordinate 14,195,177 of NC_057926.1, forward strand.
ACAAGTGGAGAATGTGCATGGACTATACTGACCTAAACAAGGCATGCCCCAAAGATGAATACCCCCTACCAAGGATCGACCTATTAATCGATGCGACTGCAGGTCATGAGATGCTTAGCTTCATGGGCGCATACTCAGGCTACAATCAGATCCTAATGAATGATGAGGATGAGACCTATACGGCGTTCAGGACCGATCAGGAGAACGATTGTTATCGCGTCATGCCATTCGAGCTAAAGAACGCAGGAGCAACCTATCAGAGGATGGTCAACAAAATGTTCAGAAGACAGATCGGTCGTAACATGGAGGTGTACATGGACGATATGCTCGTGAAAAACGTTAAGGCCGAGGACCATTTGGCCGATCTCAAGGAAGCATTCAAGGTATTGAGGAAGAACCAAGTGAAGTTGAATCCGGCGAAGTGCACCTTTGACGTAACATCAAGAAAGTTCCTAGGCTTCATGGTTTCAGCCCGAGGCATAGTGTTGGCAAACACATTCCTCCATAAACTAATTTTGATGATAACAAACATTAAGATTAATACTACTAGTCCAATCTTTAAGCAAGCTTCATAGTCAGACGTTGGAAGCATCAAGCATCCAGGAAAGACTTGATCAACGGAGCTCACAACAGAAGAGTTAAGGAAAAGAAGAAATTTGAAGATTGAGGAACATCTTCTAAAGGAAGCCAAGAATTAACAAGACAAAGACTCTCCAAGAAGATTCAAGTGCAATAGAACACATTTCACTACATGTGCATATCACATTGCACACACATTGCATTCACATGTAAGAGACCCTAGGAGGAACTCATTCCCATGCCCTAGACTCAAGAAACATGGCCATTAAAGTGTTAGACAAAAACCTATGAAGTCCCCAAGCAAGCTGGACCAAAAATTCCCTTGACAGACAATCAAAAAAATAGGATAACTATCTGTCGGTCGACCTACAGACTCTGTCGGTCGACCTACAGAATATAAAAAAATACAGAACTGTTTCCAGTAGCCTGTCAGTTGTAACCGACAGATCTATCGGTCGACCAACACTTGTAGGTCGATCCATAGGTCGACCGACAATCGACCTACAGCCCCAAACTTGGGCTTAACGGCTAGTTTTTTGATGGTCGACCGACAACTTTATAGGTCGACCGACAGTCTAAAAATATGACAGTTTTATATCCGTTGGAGAACAAACAAACTCCAACTTTTGGCTTTATAAGACACATCCAAACAAGGAACAAAATACATCTTTTTGATAGAAAAAGTGCATAGTACATTTGAGAAAGTACAAAAGTGAGAATTTGTCATTGAGCTAAATTATTCAATTCAAGCTCTTCAAAGAGATATTACCAAGCTCTTAACTCTCCACTCTCTCCAACTCATGCCATCAAGGAGAGTCATCTAGGAGACTCAAGGTGCATCACTCTCATTCATATCATTGAGCACCATCACTCAAAGGGTAAAAGTGTCACTACTCTTTGATAGGTATTTATACCAAACTTCTATTGTATTTACTTGTTTATGCTTTTGATTTGATAAAGCATTGTTGTATTAATCTAGACTGTACTTAGATTAGTACAAGGACCCTCTCATCCTTAAGAGATTGAAAGGATACTCTTGTCCTGGAACTAAGATTGTAAGGATCCTCTTATCCTGTTAAAAAGAGTTGTAAAGGTGTCATTTCCCCACCTATTGTATTGAAAGGGAAATACTAGTGGAATTCTCCCAAGGTTGAGAGGAGTGGATGTAGGCTAAGTTAGCCGAACCACTATAAATCTTGTGCCTCATTTACTTCTGCTTTTTATATTTAATATAAGTGTGCAACCAATCGAAAAAGAGGCAAAATCCACTAGTGGTAACCTATTCACCCCCCTCTAGGTTACCCAACAATTGGTATCAGAGCGGGAGCTCAAAACTAAGACCATATTGTCTTTATATTGTGCTAAAAACGATCCATGGCATCATCATCATCTACACACCAAATTGAGGGGCTCAACACTTCTAGGCCACCATACTTTGATGGTGAAGGATTTGCCTACTGGAAGTGTAGGTTCAAAAATTATGTGTGTGCTCATGATATTGATGTATGGACTGTGATTGAGGAAGGTCCCTTCCAAATCACAAAAGAAGTTGGAGGAAGAATTGTACCTAAGGAGAAATCCGAATGGACACCATCGGATAAAACACACATACAACAAAACTACAAAGCTATTGCATTCCTACAATGTGCTCTTAGTGAAAAGGAATTCAATAGAACTAGTATGTGTAACACAGCTAAGGAGATGTTTGATACTCTTGTGGTTACCTATGAAGGAACATCACAAGTTAAACAACTCAAGATTGACAAACTTGTTCATGAATATGAATTGTTTAAAATGCTTGATGATGAAAGTATTTCTCACATGTTTACTAGGTTTACTAACATTGTTAACAAGTTGAAAAGCTTAGGAAAGGAATACACCAAAGCGGAGAATGTAAGGAAGATCTTGAGATCACTACCCTCCAAGTGGAGACCAATGGTGACCGCCATCAAACAAACAAAAGATCTAGAGGTTCTACACATGGATGAATTGATGGGTACTCTACAAACCCATGAAGTTGAACTCCTTGAAGATGATAAAGTCATAGAAGTAAAAGAACTAAGGAGAAAGTCCATCGCACTCAAGACCTCTTGCGAATCCGAAGAAGAAGAAAGCGATGAAGAGGATATAGAGAAAGAAATCTCTCTAATCACAAGGAAGTTCCAAAAATTCCTAAGAAAGAGAGGAGGAGGATTCTACAAAGGACAACCATCAAAAGAAAACAAAGGTAAAACATACACAAAGGAAAAACCTTTCAATACTAACAAGGACATTGTGTGTTATGAATGTAGAAAGCCCGGACACTTCAAAACCGAGTGCCCCAAGCTAAAAGGAAAGGAAAGCAGAAAGAAAAAGGCTTGCACCGCCGAGATATCATGGGATTCAAGTGATAGTGAAGAAGAAAATAATGAATCCGATGAAGAGACCGTCAACTTGGCACTAATGGCTCACAACAATGATGATGACGAGGTAAACTCTCCCTATCATAGCTCATTGTCAATTTGCAATGATGATTTAGAATATGAAGAACTTCAAGAGGTCTTTGAAGAACTTTATAATGTAAGTCTCCAAGAGGAAGCTTCTAAAAAGGCCTTAGAAAAAGAAGTAGCCAATCTTCTACACAAAATTGATGAGTTGACTTCACATGCACACAACCTAGAAGAAAAAAATAAGAATCTAACCTCCACATTGCACACCTTTACTAAGGGTCAAAAGACCTTAGATACATTATTAGGAAATCCACAAAAGGGACCTCAAAATAAAGAAGGTCTAGGCTATGATGGTAAAAGACCACATCAAGCCAAAGGAAAGGGAAAGATGAGAACTCCAAGATGGAGAAAATCAAACCAAGGCCAAACCTCACATCCCATTGTATGTGAAAAATGTCATTTACCCGGGCATGAAACTTGCATCGGTGCTTATATTGATGGTAAGGTGATATATAAAGAACCGGATACAAAAAGGAAGCATCATGCATTCTACTATACTTCTCAAAAGAGGATCAATAAACCTCAAAGAGAATTTGTGCCCCAACGGCCACAAAGACAATATCCCAAGCCTAAGCCATTTCAATCATATAGGCAAAATGCTTCATATATGCCATATGCACCCCAAAGACCTCAAAATCACTATAGACCAAACACATACACTAGGCCCTATGATCACCAAAGGGCCTACATCAACAATAAGTCTTACACATCACAAAATTACTATGTTCCATATAGACACTATGAATTTCAAGGGCCAAGAAGAATCCAAAGATCATATGGACATCGAAAATCTACATCTATCACACCTACAATACAAAGTCAAAATTCTAGAAGAGCTTGGATACCTAAGGGTATGATCGATCCTAACCTCAATGGACCCATGAGATTATGGGGACCAACATATAATTGATTGCTTTTATAGGTATGCTTGAAGAGCAATGAAGCAATTGAATGGTATATTGATAGTGGATGCTCCAAGCATATGACGGCCAACCCCAATCTATTCACCAAGCTAAACAAGTACAATGGAGGAATGGTGACATTTGGGGACAATAGCAAAGGAAAAATCATTGGCACCGGTGAAATCACCATTGGAGGTACAATCATATCCAATGTATGCCTAGTTGACAATTTAAAGTATAATTTGCTTAGTGTGAGTCAACTATGTAATATAGGATATAGTGTCATTTTCAAAACCTCTCATTGTTTAGTAAAAAATTCAAATGATAAGACTATCTTGAAGGGAATTAGGAAAAATAATATCTATATCTGCTTATTGGATGAAGCAAATTCTAGTAATACATGTCTTGTGACAAATGATGTTGATCCCTACCTATGGCATAGAAAACTAGGACATGTTAATGTAAAAGTGATTAAGACCATTGCATCTAAGAATTTAGTTAGAAACTTACCCAAACTCAAATTTGGAAAAGACCATGTATGTGATGCTTGTCAAAGAGGAAAACAAACCAAGGTATCTCATAAATCAAAAAATGAAGTGTCTACCACTAGACCCTTAGAACTACTACACTTGGACTTGTTTGGACCTATTACTACACCTAGCCTAGGCGGTTCAAGATACACCTTTGTAATAGTTGATGATTTCTCTCGCTTCACATGGACTCTATTTTTAAAACATAAAGATGAAGCCTTTGATGAATTTGCATCTCTATGTAAGAAAATACAAAACCAAAAGGGATATCTCATAACAACCATTAGAAGTGATCATGGAGGAGAATTTGAAAATCTCAATCAATTTGGGAGTTATTGCAGTAAACAAGGCATAACCCATAACTTCTCCGCTCCTAGAACACCTCAATCCAATGGGGTGGTTGAAAGAAAGAATAGATCACTCCAAGAGACCGCTAGAACAATGATAAATGAATACTCTCTTCCAAAATATTTTTGGGCCAAAGCGGTCAATACGGCTTGCTATGTGTTAAATCGTGTATTAATTAGACCTATATTACTCAAAACACCCTATGAACTCTATCATAATAAACTACTTAAAGTTGATTACTTTAAAGTGTTTGGGTGTATATGCTATATATTGAATACTAAGGATAACTTAGGAAAATTTGATGCTAAAGCCGATGATGGCATTTTCCTTGGATACTCTTCAAATAGTCGAGCCTATAGAGTCTTCAATAAGAAAAGCTTGATTATTGAAGAATCAATGAATATAAAATTTGATGAATCTCTTCCTAAAGATAGAAACAAGCCATTGGTTGATGATGATGATACACTTGTTGAGATTAGGGAGAACATAAAAAATTTCTCTCTAAGAGAACCCGAAGACCAACAAAAGGATCTACCCAAAGAGGTTAGACCTTGGAAAGACCATCCCTTGGATCATGCCATTGGAGACTTAGACAAAGGAATCCAAACTAGATCTAAAACTCAAGACATTTGCAACAATGTTGCTTTCATATCCAAAATTGAACCTAAAAACATAAAAGAAGCATTGGAAGATAGTGATTGGATAGTAGCTATGCAAGAAGAGCTCCATCAATTTGAAAGAAACAATGTTTGGGAGCTTGTCCCAAAACCCAAGAATCATTCTATTATAGGAGCCAAATGGGTGTTTAGAAACAAACTTGATGAAGATGGATCAATCATTAGAAACAAGGCTAGATTAGTTGCCAAAGGATATAATCAACAAGAAGGGATAGATTTTGATGAAACCTATGCACCGGTAGCAAGACTGGAATCTATTAGAATGCTACTTGCTTTTGCATGTCATAAAAATTTTAAGCTATGTCAAATGGATGTCAAAAGTGCTTTTTTAAATGGCTTTATCATGGAGGAAATATATGTTGCACAACCTCCCGGATTTGAGGATACACAATATCCGGATCACGTCTTCAAACTTAACAAAGCTCTCTATGGACTCAAACAAGCTCCTAAAGCTTGGTATGAGAGATTGAGTGAATTCCTAATCCAAAGTGGATTTCAAATGGGTAAGGTTGATACAACCTTGTTTGTGAAACATAAAGGAAAAGACTCTATTATTGTGCAAATATATGTTGATGATATTATATTTGTATCCACCAATGAAAAACTTTGTGTTGAATTTAGCAAATGCATGAGTGATGAATTTGAAATGAGTTTGATGGGTGAACTTAATTTTTTCTTAGGACTTCAAATTAAGCAAACCAAAAATGGAATCTTTATATGTCAAACTAAATACACTAAAGAACTTCTCAAGAATTTTGATTTTGATGGACAAAAGTCATCTAGCACCCCCATGAGCACCTCTCTAAAGCTATCTAAAGATGAGGAAGGTACTCCCATAGACCCTACACGCTATAGAGGTATGATTGGCAGCCTTCTATATCTCACCGCTAGTAGGCCAGACATCATGTTTAGCGTGTGTGCTTGTGCTAGATTCCAAGCCAACCCAATGCAATCCCACTTTAGTGCCGTTAAAAGGATCTTTAAATATCTTAAAGGTACTACAAATGTAGGATTATGGTACCCAATGAACCAAAATTTTGATTTAATAAGCTTTTCGGATGCCGACTTTGCAGGGTGCCATCTTGATCGCAAGAGTACAAGTGGCACATGTCACTTCTTAGGATCTTGCTTGGTTTCATGGTTTAGCAAGAAACAAAACTCGTTGCTCTTTCCACTATCAAGCCGAGTACATTGCGGCCGGTAGGTGTTGTGCCCAAGTCCTTTGGATGAGGCAAACTCTCATGGACTATGGGATACATTTTAGTTCATCTCCAATTAATTGCGACAATACAAGTGCAATCAATTTAAGTAAAAATCCCATTCTCCATTCAAGAGCCAAACATATTGATATTAGGCATCACTTTCTTAGAGACACAGTTCAAAAAGGGGAAATTGTTCTAAAATACATTGAAACTGAAAAACAACTTGCAGACATACTCACCAAGCCATTAAGTGAAGAGAGATTCTGCTATTTGAGGAGAGAACTCGGGATTTGCAATCCTTTTGAGTAAAGTGAAATCCTCAAAAAGCCCAAAAATCAGGTTGTTAGAGAATTCTGGGCTAAAATCCCATTAATCCCTATTTTTGACCTGTCGGTCGACCGACAGACTCGTGTCGGTCGACCAACACGGAAAAATTTCGTTTTTAAACAAGAACCGAGAGGATTTTTTTCATTTCCCTCCTCTTTTGTTCGAGACCCCTCCTCTCCAAAACCCTTTTTCTCTGAACTCCAAGGCAAAACCCTGCAAAATCCCTTGAGATTTCACCAAATCCAAGCCCCAAATCACTCTTCCTACACAATCTACCCACTTCCAACCCAAAAATCTCTATTTCTCTCTATTCTCTAAAGCCCTAGGTTTCAAATGGCTCCAAAGCAAAGCAAGGGCAAGCAACCAAAGAAGAAAGCCAAAGTTGGAGAGAGCTCTGCAGCATATGACAAGTCTCTCTTCATCTCAGAAGAAGCCTCCATTCTCTGGGGAAGATTTGAGAAGAGAAAGGTTGACAAGGAAAGAACTGTAAGAGTTTCTCAATTTCTTGACTATGACATTGAAGAATATTTCAAATATTTGGGTTGGGAAAATACCTTAGTTTATGTTGATCCCTGCTATCCCGACCTTGCCGGACACTTTTATCGTAACCGAGAACCCAAATAGTGGATGATAGGCTTGCCATCACATCCCTAGTAAAGGGTGTTCCCATCATGTTCACTTATGAAGATCTAGGAGAGATCATGGGAATTCCCACATTAGGAGATATGAGCTATCTTCCTCCCAAAGGGGATGCCAAAACCTTTATGAATGTTGATGAAATTTATGGTGCCATCATGAAAGACTATGTTGGGTTTGAACCAACTGTTAAAGCTATGAAACTTCATGAACTACCCAGGATGATCAGCTTCATTGTCAGCTACAACATCTTGCCCAAAGGAGGCCATAGAGACCAAGTCAGTCCCTTTCAAGCCTACATTACTTGGTGTCTTGTCACTGCCAATCCTATCAATCTTCCATATGTGATTATGAAGACCATGGAATCTGTGAAGACCTCATTATAGGGGAAACCTTCCATATGGCGGACTCATAACTGCCATCCTTAAGTTCCATGAAGTGGATCTCTCTGGGGAATCCATTGACCCCAAGATGATTGACATCGACTCATCCACCATCAAGAAGATGAAGCTGGGATTTGTTGCGGCTCCTCCCTCACACCAAGCCCGAAGGAAGCGAGCTACCCAACATGTCACGGTGACGGCGAGTCACAAGAAGAGGACGACAGTGAGGATGAAGACTATGTTGGTGAACCCTCGGGGACTATGTCACCAGAGAAGAATTTTCAAGTTTTCGCCAACAACTTGACACCCGCCTGAAGGGCTTTGATGATCACTTCACCTCTCTCCACAAAGATCAAGAAGAGATTCTTCGCATCCAACAGGAGAACCAAGTGATCTTACAGTGTCTCAATCTGCATTTCTTTCCTCCTCCTCCACAATAGAGATAGTTGACATCATATTAGCACTCTTGATCTGTACTGTTATGGCATACTTTTAAAACATGGAACTTCTATTTTGAAGCATGTGATGCTTTTAAAATTAACACTTTATTAGGCTTCATATTATTTGCTCTCTGTTCTTCTAACCATGCAGGAAGTCATTTTCTTAGGGGGAGCCACCCTAAGATTGTTTTTGCTTGTTCATGGTTACCAGCACTGGCTTAGGGGGAGCCACCCTAAGATTGTTTTTGCTTGTTCATGCTCTACACCTCCTTTTTGTGTTGACAAAAGGGGGAGAAGTTATTATGATTCAAATATTCATATTATGTGATAATGCATATTTATCTTTACCTTGAATTATGATTCAAATAATCATATGATGTATGATAATGCATATTCATCTTGAGTTACATGCCCACATGAATAATGCATATATTTATCTTGAATTGCATACATACATGAGTAATGCATATTTTGAATCACATGTTTGTCATCATCAAAAAGGGGGAGATTGTTGGAAAACACATTCCTCCATAAACTAATTTTGATGATAACAAACATTAAGATTAATACTAATATTCCAATCTTTAAGCAAGCTTCATAGTCAGACGTTGGAAGCATCAAGCATCCAGGAAAGACTTGATCAACGGAGCTCACAACAGAAGAGTTAAGGAAAAGAAGAAATTTGAAGATTGAGGAACATCTTCTAAAGGAAGCCAAGAATTAACAAGACAAAGACTCTCCAAGAAGATTCAAGTGCAATAGAACACATTTCACTACATGTGCATATCACATTGCACACACATTGCATTCACATGTAAGAGACCCTAGGAGGAACTCATTCCCATGCCCTAGACTCAAGAAACATGGCCATTAAAGTGTTAGACAAAAACCTATGAAGTCCCCAAGCAAGCTGGACCAAAAATCCCCTTGACAGACAATCAAAAAAATAGGATAATCGTCGTGGTCGACCTACTGACTCGTCGGTCGACCTACGAATATAAAAAATACAGACTGTTTTGTGAGCCTGTCGGTTGCAACCAATAGATCTATCGGTCGACTGACACTTGTAGGTCGATTCATAGGTCGACCGACAATCGACCTACAGCCCCAAACTTGGGCTTAACGGCTAGTTTTCAATGGCTAGTTTTTTGATGGTCGACCGACAACTTTATAGGTCGACCGACAGTCTAAAAATATGACAGTTTTATATCCGTTGGAGAACAAACAAACTCCAACTTTTGGCTTTATAAAACACATCCAAACAAGGAACAAAATACATCTTTTTGATAGAAAAAGTGCATAGTACATTTGAGAAAGTACAAAAGTGAGAATTTGTCATTGAGCTAAATTATTCAATTCAAGCTCTTCAAAGAGATATTACCAAGCTCTTAACTCTCCACTCTCTCCAACTCATGCCATCAAGGAGAGTCATCTAGGAGACTCAAGGTGCATCACTCTCATTCATATCATTGAGCACCATCACTCAAAGGGTAAAAGTGTCACTACTCTTTGATAGGTATTTATACCAAACTTCTATTGTATTTACTTGTTTATGCTTTTGATTTGATAAAGCATTGTTGTATTAATCTAGACTGTACTTAGATTAGTACAAGGACCCTCTCATCCTTAAGAGATTGAAAGGATACTCTTGTCCTAGAACTAAGATTGTAAGGATCCTCTTATCCTGTTAAAAAGAGTTGTAAAGGTGTCATTTCCCCACCTATTGTATTGAAAGGGAAATACTAGTGGAATTCTCTCAAGGTTGAGAGGAGTGGATGTAGGCTAAGTTAGCCGAACCACTATAAATCTTGTGCCTCATTTACTTCTGCTTTTTATATTTAATATAAGTGTGCAACCAATCGAAAAAGAGGCAAAATCCACTAGTCGTAACCTATTCACCCCCCTCTAGGTTACCCAACACATAGAAGCTAACCCGACGAAGATCAAGGCCATCCAAGAGATGTCGCCACCCCGAATAATAAAAGTGGTGTAAAGGCTGAACAAAATGATAGCGGCCTTAACGAGGTTCATGTCTCAAGATGGGGACAAGTACCTGCCGTTCTTCAAAACCTTGAAGAACTGAAGAGGTCCCAAAGACTTCACATGAACTGAAGAATACTAGAGAGCCTTCGAGGAATTAAAGAAATATCTAGAGAGTCCACCGTTACTGGGGCAACCAGAACCTGATGAGAAATTGTAGCTCTACTTGGCAGCAACCCCGGTAGTCGTAAGTGTGGTATTACTAAAGGAAAAGGGCAAACAACAGAAGCCCATTATGTTAGCCACGTGTTGATCAATGTAGAGACCAGGTAGACCAAGATAGAGAAGATAGCCTATGCGCTAGTGATCGTGGTAAGGAAGCTAAGGCCATACTTCTAAGCCACATGATCGTCGTACTCATAAACCTACCATTGAAGAAGGTATTACACAAGCCAGATATATCAGGGTGACTGATCACCTGGGCGGTGGAGTTAAGCGAGTATGATATCAAGTTCCAACCTTGAACGGTAATCAAAGGTCAGGCCCTAACAGACTTCATAGATGAATGCATTTTCTCGACCAAGCCAAAAGAGGTAGGACGTGAGAAGCAAGATCGAGGTTCATGGGAGATGTTCTTGGACGGGTCGAGTAACGCGACAGGGAGCGGGGCTAGGTTCATAATCACCAGTCCGAAAGGTTTTTGAATTCAATATGCACTCCGATTCACCTTCCAGGCCTCAAACAACGAGGCAGAGTATGAGGCATTGGTTGCTGAACTACGAGTTGCAAGGGCAATCCTGATCATCCACTTAGCCATCAAAAGCGATTCCCAACTCATGGTAAACCAAATAAATAGAGAATATAAGGCCAAGGATGAGCGCATGGTAGCCTACCTGAGGCGAGCTTGTGATTTGGTGGCCGAGTTCGAGAAGTTCGAGATGGTTCGAGTCCCATGGATCGAGAACGCAGCAGTAGATGCCCTATCAAGGCTCGCAAATAATGAGCTCCAAAACTTGGCTAGTGCGGTATACATCGAGGTACTCCATGAGTCTACATACACAAAAAAGCAAGTTAATAAGATCGAGGAAGGGCCAAGCTGGATGGATCCCATCGTCAACTATTTACAGAATAATGTATTGCCCAAGGATAGGTTCAAAGCTAGAAAGGTGAAAATCCGAGCAGCCAAATACACTCTGATCGATGGCGTGCTATATAAGAGAGTAGTCACGGCACCGCTACTTAGGTGCCTAGGACCCGAGGTAGCTAAGTATGCCTTAGCAAAAGTATATGAAGAAATATGCAGAAGCCACATGGGAGGGCAAAACCTAACCTATAAAGTCCTACGTCAAGGATTTTACTGGCCGAAGATGTAAGAAGAGGCCATAAACTATGTTAAGGCCTGCAAGAAATGTTAGCTATTCGCCCCGGTACCTCATCAGCCGACAACACAATTGACTTCCATCCTAAGTCCTATACTGTTCGCCATGTGGGGATGGACATTCTGGGAGACTTCACGCCAGCGTCCGGGAATAGGAAATACTTGGTGGTGGCGATCGACTATTTCACCAAGTGGGTAGAAGCTGAGCCATTGGCGAAGATAACAGAGAAAGAGATGGAAAAATTTGTTTGTGACAAAGTGATCTACCAGTTTGGGGTACCAAGGATTCTCATCACAGATAATGGGATGCAGTTCAACAATCCCATATTCAAGACCTTCTGTCAGACATACCACATCGACTTTTGACCCGTCTCTGTAGCTTACCCACTGGCCAACGGTCAGGTGGAGGTAACAAGTAAATACTGCTTGAGGGAATCAAGAGGAGGCTAGATGAAGCAAAGGGGAGATGGGTAGAAGAACTTCTCGGCGTCCTATGGGCATACCGAACAAAGGTGAGGACACCCACCTGAGAGAGCCCATTCCAACTAACATACGGAACTAAAGCTCTAGCATCAGTCGAGGTCCTCGCCTTATCACATAAAATTTGGATTTCTTGGACGAGGTTCATGAGAAAGCATTACTCTGGAACGTGACACACCAGCAGTGAATGGCTAAGTATTTTAATTCAAGAGTCAAAGAAAGGTTGTTCCATCAGGGAGACCTACTTCTAAGGAAAGCTCGGGCTGTTGGGGAATCCTATCCCATCTCCATCATTGTTTTGATGATAACAAATATATCAGATAAGGTCTTGTATATGTCTATATGTCAACAGGGCTAATAAAGCCAAAAGAGTAGAAGACATATAGTACGAAGTCGAGATGTTCAGAACAAAGCCATGAAGATCAAGATCTCGAAGGCATGCGAAGATCTAAACTTTTGAAGATGGAAGAACATCACATGAAGAAGTCGAATCAAGACTCAAGATGCTCTTGTGCACATACTTAGACACACAACACTGCATACTTGTACTGCATTTGCATAAATTAAATGAAAGATCACTTGCATCATTTAGAGACCTTAAAAGGTTATAAATGAATCCCCTATGACCTTAGAATATGTTAAAATTGACTAAAAAAGTCTTGGACCAAACCCCTCAGTCAAACGGTCGAAATCAAGCTATGACTGTGATCCAGTCTGAGCATCCAGTCGATCGGATCTCAGGGTACACATCGATGGATCTCATAGTGGGCTTACGGGTACATTCCCATAAATGATCCAGTTGACTGGATCAAGTGGGACGATGATCTGGTCGACCGGACATTGACCAGATGCCCCTTTAACCTTCAAATGGCTAGTTTTTAACAGCTAGTTTCTCCAACAGCTATGATCCGATCGACCGGATCAATCTTCAGGTCGACCGGATGGGTAAAAAATAGATCCATTAGAGCACATTTTGCACATGTTCTAAAGGCCATTAATGAGCCTATAAATAGAGAACATGTCAGACTTTTTCACCTATCCACTACAGTCCAAATTAGCACTTTTGTGAAAGGCGAAAAGTCAATTTAAGCTCTCATTTATTGAAGTTTTCTTGTCCTCATCAAGTCCATTCCAAGGTTGACTTCAAAGCTTTAAAGATCTTCATATGCTTGCACTCTAAAGAATAGTTTTGAAGAAGGTCATCATTACAAGCATTCATTCTTGCATCATTTTGACACTTGTGAGGAGTACACACCACACTCCTTGCCTAGGTAACTTTTACCTTTATTCTCTTTGTATTAGTTTATGCTTTTGAGTTTATAAAGCATTGTTGCATTGACCTAGACTGTATTTAGGCTTTGCAAGGATTCTCTTATCCTTAAAAGATTGGGATCCTCTTATCCTGTGGAAAAAGATTGTAAATGTGTTCTTCCCACCTACTGTACTGAAAGGAAGTAACTAGTGAAATTCTCTCAAGGTTGAGAGGAGTGGACATAGGCTAGTTTAGCCAAACCACTATAAATTCTGTGTGTCCTCTATTTACGCAATTTCTCTCTCTATCTTGTTTTCAAGAAAATTTTAAAAGGATAATATTTCACTAGTGGTAACCTATTCACCCCCCCTCTCTAGGTTATCCCACACAGGCATCGCAACCAAGGAAGGAAGGAAAACTATTGATACATAGGGAAGGGCCCTACACAGTTTCCAAGTAGATACGACCAGGGACATACCACTTGAAAACTCTGGGGGGCAAGAGGATAGATCGGTCTTGGAACTCCGAACATCTGAAGAAGTTCTACTAGTAAAGGATCAGCTACAATTAGTTTAGTTATTTTCATGTTTCAAGAATTTTTTAAGTTTTTTCAAGTAGGATTTTTCAAAGTTTTTCTATGATGAAGATTTTCAAGAAATGAAATCCCTTAGCTGCACTTCTCCATTGCCGATCGAGTTCGCACAAGCACCAAGGCCATCGGCCATGAGGCTCTATGCCAACCAAGGCCATCAGCCACGAGGCTCTGTGCTAACCAAGGCCATTGGCCATGAGCCTCTATGCCAACCAAGGGCATCAGCCACAAGGCTCTATGCCAATCAAGGCCATCGACCATGAGACTCTATGCCAACCAAGGCCATCGACCACGAGGCTCTATGCCACCAAGGCCCTTCGGCCACGAGACAATAGAAAAAGGTAAATTGTAATACGTACAAGAAAAAGTCAAGCACAAAGATTCAAGGTAAAGATGGTATAATAATACTGAGATCATGAAAGCTACTATAAGAACATGCCAAAAAAACAAGTACTCTATCACAGGAAGAAAGAAATAAAATCAACGCTCAAGAGCAACAATGACAACATCAACGCCCTCCTCTGGACAAGGGGAAACCATGCTCAGGGACCAAACCTCCTCGACGCCCTCCTCCAGACGAGGGACATCTGCTACCCTCGTCAACAACGGAAGAGGATGAAGGAGAAGGAGCCCGGGAAAGCTGAAGGGGGAACTATGCCCAGAAATGAACCCATAAGTCGTAACCAGGAGTTCTCCCGAGAACAAAGCCTACGACATCGTTTATACCTATAGTATAATCATCATTGTACATATAGAACATGTCCTCGTAGGCAGGAGATACTCGAAAGTTAGCCACAACTTACTCACGGGCATGGGCAAGGTCGACATCATACTATTACTGTAGAGCATGAAGCTCGTCCTCAAGGGCTTGGACCCTACCAGATAAGTCCGTGGTTCTAGCCTCCAAAGTAGCCATCTGGGAAAACAACACCTAAATCTCCTTAGCCATCTTCCCCTCTCGGGCGGCCCACTCCTCACATGCGGCCTTCCACCCCAAGACTTCCCTCTCCAGACTCTGCAGGCGCTAGGCTTGCTGAACATTCCGAAAGGCATACCTCTGAAAGCGTAACACTGCCTTAACAGCTCAGTGATGAACCTGCAACCAAGTTAAAGTTAGCAAACCATCGACATGCAAAAGTAGGGGAAGAGAAGATAAAGAGGCACAAACTCACAGAAGCCATGTCTCCGTAGAGAGACTACATCAGCCTAGAGTTGCTCATCTCCTGTAGGACATCACGATCAGTGGAAATTTGGCTCTTGTCTACCCACTCCCTAGTGATCTCCTCACTAGTTATGATAGAATCTCCATTGTGGATTTCCCACGGAAGGATCAGGGGAGAAAGGATCGGAGCATCCTCATCAGTGCCTATCGAAGAAACCACCCCCTTACCTTTGGAAGGGGGAGGAACGGCAGCACCAGGAATAGCAAGAAGAGATACAGTAGGAGTCGGTCGAGGAAGCTTAAAGTCCAGAGAGCCCTTCCCTTCACATCAAGGATCGGGACCACCCTTCCTCTTGGCACCCACGGCAAGGATAATGCTAGGCATGGATGCTAGAGGATTGGCCATGTCAACATCCCTCGCCACAACCTGGGTAGAGGAGGTACCCTTGGGGGGACGCAAGACCTTCGTAGCCGCCATCATAACTACCCTCTGCTTCGCTGCATTGGCACCGAAGTGAGCAGGGTCGGGTCGAAGATTCACTGACAACACAATATGAGAAGAAAATAAGTTAGCATCGAGAAAAGTAAACAAAAAAATAAGGTATAAAAGGCTAACAAAGGACCAGTCCAAGAGCTTACCAGGACTCAACTTCCAAAGGAATAGGAAGGCTTCCGACTCCAATTGACGAACATCGAACTTATTGCCTCTCAAGCAACAGCTGAGGGACTCATTCTCGAAGTCATTTAGAGCGGGGGGGCAGTTCGCACCCTATAAGGCAACCTCTTCCCAATGGGTCTAAAAGGAGCATTGGGGGATAGAAGTGAAGAAGAATCGGTCCCTCCAGCATTTTACCGAATTGGGCATCCCCTCGAAGAGGTTAAAACTAGCAAAGGAACCCTTAAGGGAAAAGTGGTGAAAATGGTACCACCCACCTTGATGAGCACATTTATGTGTGAAATCTTAGGGCATAAAGCATACATTTTACCACATTGGACAGAGTTACTTTGGTGCTTTCTTGTGTTTTTCAGGTTTTGGGCTATTCTGGACTATCGGGAGCTGCATGTCCCAAGTTACAAGTAAAGTTATCTTTTTTTCTTCCATGGCTGTAAGAGGACTAAATTTGGAGCAAGTTGGACGTGACAGAACGCAAGTATGCATTCGTCTAGCCCACCGTACAATTGATTATTCTTTTCAGCCCAAGAAAGGATAATGGGTCAAAAAGGAGCTGTAGTGCAAGCCCATAGTCAGTCTACCACTGCCCAAGGACATTTTTGACATTATAGAAGATATTTCTAAGCAATGGTGGAGATCTACTGCAAGTACAGGGCCATTTCGGTAATTTTGCATTCTTGAAGAGAGAGAAGGACTGCTACCCACATGGAGGGACCCACATTGCCATTAGATACTATTAATTTTGAAGGCCCACAAGGTATCCATGATTTTTATGGGCTGCATTTAATGCCCCATGATTTTTAGAGGACACATTGGGGATTTTGTTATTTGGTTGAGTGGAATCCTAGTCAACACTATCCTAGTCATCGCTCTGTCTCTCTCCTCCAACTGGTCAAGGGCATTCCTGGAATTTCACTTGGGATAGATTTATTTTGAAAGATATTTTCTCATCTATGGAAGGTTGAAAAATCAAAGATGCTTTGATTTTATTGCTTGGAGAAGATATCTACAAAGAAAAGGAAGCACAAGTTAGAATTAGAAATTGACTTTTCTAAAAATAGAAGGTTTATGTAAACAATATTCTCTTCTTTTTTTCTTTCTATTTTTCTTCTTTTTCTTAGGAGTCAAGGCAATGTAAAGGAGGAAGGAGAAGAGAATATTCTCTTTTCTTAGGGAATATTTCTCCTACACTTCCCTCTTCTCTCTTCTCCCCTTTCCCCTATAAATACCCCCTACCTCTCTTGTAAAGTGGGCTTATTCACTTAGTGAAATTTCTTCTCTTCTTCTCTTTCTAATTTGTGATTTTTGGATTTTCTAAGTTCTAGTTTGTTTTTATGATTTTTAGTTAATGGTTATAATAGGTTTAGTTTATGCTTTAATTTCAATTTAAGTCTTCAATTGGGTTATAATTCTTAATTCTATTTTAGGTTTTAAGCCTTCTAGTCTAAGTTCTTAAGTTGATGACAAGCCTTGAAGATTTAGAAGAGGAGGCCATGGTAAGTTTATGTAAGTATTCAAGTTTTTCAATTACATTCATGCAAGCACATCCAGGTTTTACTATCTAAACTCTCAATCTCATTCTCCATCTCCTGTATCTCTCTCTATCTTCTTCTTCTTCTCCCTCTATTTCTTTTATTTTAATTTTATATGATTGTGGTTTGTGGATGCATTTTTATTCACTTATTTATTTTTATGTGGTTAGTATGTGTGGCCGCATTTTTATTCCTTTCAATTCGCTCTAGTTTGATAGGTTAGATGCTCATGTGTTAGGACGCCGATTTAATCCCTTAATTTTGTTAGATGCTTATGAGTTAGGATGCATTGATTTTTGTTAGTTTAATTATTTTAATTTAACACATTAATTTGGTTCACTTTGCATTACTTTTAAGTTAGTTAAATAGAGTGGCGTATATCTCCTCGTGTTCGACCCGTAGCTACGATTGACCCTTACGCTTGTGGTTTTATTTTAACTCAAACAAGTTTTTGGCGCCGTTGCCGGGGAGATTATTGTCCATTTTATTTATCTAATTTTTAAGTAGTTCGAACTGTTTTAGTTTATTATTTTCTCTTCTTTTTTTGAATCAGTTTTTGAAAACCTCTTCTTGTTGCTCTTCTACTTCAAATAGTGTGCGCCCAATCTAAAGTCCTTCATATGCTTCAACCCTCCATCTTTTGGTGTCCCTCATAGGATTAAGTTACCTATGACGCTACATCTTAACTTGGTTGGGTGGATTGGCATGTAACTTATCTTTGGAGGTGACCACTCTTGATAACAGGAAAGCGACATAGTGAGAGCGTTGGAAACATAAACGTATAGTAGTCCTCCACTCTACATCAGAATTCATTTGGAGTCGCCCGTAGGTGGCTATAGAAGACTATACGGGTTCCCTTGCTGTCAACCTATATGGTATCCTTACAGCTTTGGAACCATTGTTTTGATTTTTTAGGGATAGATGCACTATCTACCTTGGGCTCCCTCTTATTTTTAGTAATTTTTTTCCTTAAGTCTTTTATTTTATTTTTTATTTTTTCTTTAATTTTTCAAAGGAGACCTCATATCTGTTTAGGTGGCTACGGTATGGACTCGTGATTCATCTAATCGTCTTATTAGAATACCACCTCCTCCACTACCCTTAACCCCACCTTTGACCATGGTTGACCAACAACCCAAGACTCTTAAGGATAGGTTCTACCCCACCAGGGCTGCACAGCCCTCATGCATTAGTCTACCTATTGTTACAGGGAATAACTATGAACTCAAGACCAACTTCATCAGAATGCTACCCCATTTCCATGGGATGGCTAATGAGGATGCATATTTTTGCCTTAGGGAATTTGAAGAGGTCTGTGTTCTAATTAAGGTCCAGAATTTGACTGATGATGCAGTTAGGCTTAGGTTTATACCCTTTGCCTTGAAAGACCAGGCCAAGAAGTGGCTCTATGGAC
Organism: Telopea speciosissima; assembly: GCF_018873765.1. Taxonomy (NCBI): domain Eukaryota; kingdom Viridiplantae; phylum Streptophyta; class Magnoliopsida; order Proteales; family Proteaceae; genus Telopea; species Telopea speciosissima. The sequence continues at coordinate 14,214,153 of NC_057926.1, forward strand.
TGCCTACAAACTCCATTAATACATGGGATGAGTTCACCATTGTCTTTTTGAGAAAATTCTTCCCTCTTCACAAGACCAATAAGCTTAAGAGTAACATCCTCCAGTTCAGGCAGAAACCACATAAGTCTTTTTCTAAATTCATGGAAAGATTCAAGGACCTCCTTTTAGAATGCCCTCACCATGGTTTCAACTTGTGGCAACTATGCCAAATTATTTATGAGGGTATTGATTATTAGACCAAGCAACTTGTAGAGTCCATGTGTCCAGCAGGCTTTACTTCTTTTTCTGAGGAGAAAGATGCATGGACATTCTTAACCAACTTGGCTGATAAGACTAGGGAATGGGAATCTTCCAAAGAGGCTGAAAGGACCACTAAGGGGTATCTTATTGAGGGTATGCCAGCCAAGGAGGCCAAACTTGACAGCCTCATAAAATGGTTGGAGTCCATAGTTCTTAAAGAGTCTATACCAGTTAATTAGGTCAACCATGTGTCGGTATGCAGTTGGTGCCAAACCCCTGGACACCTTTCTGAGGAATGCCCTAACACCTTGGTGGGCAATTCCAACACTGAGAATGTAAGTGTTCTCTACCAAAATAACCCATATAACAATACTTACAATCCAGGATGGAGAAATCACCCCAATTTCTCCTGGAATCAAGGGAACCAAGCAGACCCATCCAACTTTAACCATCAAGGCCAACTTGGTGCCCAAAGGCCCAACTATGCACCACAAAGCCAAGGAATGTCTCCTAACCCCTTTCGCCCTCGTCCTCATCCAGGATCTTCTATTAATTCTGCTAGGCTTCCTCTCCTTGCACCTTATCAGCAACCCCCAGGATTTACCAACACAGGAGAGGTAACAAGACTGAATGAGATGGACAACAAGATAGCTCTTCTCATGACAAGCCACAATAACATGAAAAACAAACCACCCAGCTTGTCACAATCCTGCATGAGAGGGAAACAGGGAAATTACCTAGCCAACCTGAGTCAAATCCTAGGCATCAAGTTCATATTCAGCAAGGTACCCCAAGCTCCTCCAACTAATATTGCACAAGACCAACAACACTAAGGGCCCTCCAGACAGGTAAATGTTGTTTATGCTTTAAGGAGTGGCCGTGAGTATCAACAGGCTAGTGCACCTCAATCTTTACCATCTCATAGTCCTATTGACTCTCCCCCTTCTGAAGAGGCCATTGAAGTGCCTACTGTTCCAGGTTCGTCTGATGAACCTGAAGATATTCCAGATGATTTGGTTGAGGAAATCAAAGAGGATTCTATTGAGGAAGTTAAAAAGCCCAACCCTGAAAGAATTTATACCCCACCTGCCCCTTTCCTAAATAGGTTGGTTAGCAAAAAATCTCCTTCTGTGGAGAAGATATTGGATGTGTTCAAACAGGTTCAGGTGAATATCCCCTTGTTTGATGCTATTGCCCAGATCCCCGCTTATGCTAAAGTCCTCAAAGACTTATGCTCCCAAAAGCGGACCACCAATGTGCCCAAAAAGGCATTCTTGGCTGCTAACACCAATTCTCTCATCTCGCAGCCAGTAGCAGCCAAGCATAAGGATCCTGGCAGCCCCACCATCTCTTGCACTATAGGCAATACTACTATTGATCATGCCTTATTGGACCTTGATGCAAGTGTGAACCTCTTACCCTTTCATGTCTACCAACAACTGGGATTGGGAGAACTAAAACCCATCAAAATCACTTTTCAGCTTGCAGATCGGTCGGTTAAAGTTCCTAAGGGAATGATTGAAAATGTCCTGTTGAAGGTTGGGGAATTTATTTTTCCTGTGGACTTTATTGTTTTAGATACCCAACCTATTGCCAACTTCAAGGACTAAATCCCTATCATCTTGGGTAGGCCAGTCCTAGCTACCAGTAATGCTTTAATCAATTACAGGAATGGTTTCATGAAATTATCTTTTGGCAATACTTCTGTTGACTTCAATGTGTTTAGGTTGGCAAGCAGCCTGATATGGATGGCAAGGTGCATATGCTTCAAGGATTTTTCGATGATATTGATACGTTCTTTGAGATTGATTTTGATTCAAGATTTCAAGAATGTATGCAGGAATTGGAGGGTGTTGATGATACCCCCTTATCTGAGGTCTGGAGCATCCAACCACCTTTGAAGCCCCTTGGACCCCTATCCACTTCCATTCCCAAACCCTCTATTATTGAGCCCCCCACATTAGAGTTGAAGGCATTGCCCTCCAACCTCAAGTATGCCTTCTTAGGACATGATCATACTCTTTCTGTTATTATTGCTTCTGATTTGACTTTTATTCAGGAAGAAGAGTTGATTAAGCTTCTAAAGGACCATAAGAAAGCCATAGGTTGGACCATGTCTGACATCAAAAGTATTAACCCCTCTATTGTTCAACATCATATACATCTGATGGAAAGTTCCAAACCTTCTAGAGAACCCCAAAGGAGGGCTAATCTTGTGATGAAAGAGGTAATCAAGAAAGAGATCCTAAAATGCTTGGATCATGGCATCATTTATCCTATTTCTAATAGCCAATGGGTGAGTCCTGTGTAGGTTGTGCCTAAGAAAGGAGGAGTCACTGTAATTGAGAATGCCAATAATGATTTGATTCCAACCCGTATCCAAATGGGATAGAGAGTGTGCATTGACTATAGGAAATTGAATACGACAACTTGGAAGGACCACTTTCCCTTGTCTTTTATTGATCAGATGTTAGAGAGACTAGCTGGCCATGAATATTATTGTGTTCTTAATGGTTATGCAAGCTATAACCAAATTTCTATTGCTCTAGAGGACCAACACAAGACCACTTTCACATGCCCTTATGGAACCTTTGCTTACCGGTGTATGCCTTTTGGGCTTTGCAATGCCCCTGCTACATTCCAAAGGTGCATAATGAATATCTTTTCTGATATGGTAGAGCACTTCCTAGAGGTGTTTATGGATGATTTTTCTATTCACGGTTCTACTTTTTCTAATTGCTTGCATCATCTCTCTTTGTTTCTTAAAAGATGCATAGAAAAGAACTTGGTTCTAAATTAGGAGAAGTGCCACTTCATGGTGAAGCAAGGCATAGTTCTTGATCACATTGTGTCCAAAGAAGGGATCAAGGTTGATAGATCTAAGGTGGACCTTATTACCAATTTACAACCACCCAAGAGTGTGAAGGACATTAGATCTTTTCTTGGCCATGCAGGTTTTTACAGGAGATTCATCAAGGACTTTAGCCAGATAGCTAGACCTCTCACTTCTCTTTTGGCAAAGGACTTCCCATTTGATTTCTCTTCTGAGTGTCATGATAGTTTTGAGCAATTGAAAAGAGCTTTGACCTCAACCCCCATTATTCAAGCTCCAAATTGGATAGTTTCATTTGAGCTTATGTGTGATGCCTCTGATTTTGCTATAAGGGTTGTTCTTGGGCAAAGAATCAACAAATTGCCCCATGTGATTTATTATGCAAATAGGACTCTTAATGATGCACAGCTTAATTATACCACTACTGAGAAAGAATTTTTAGTTATTGTGTTTACTTTAGAGAAGTTTAGGCCCTACTTGGTTGGATCACATGTGATTGTTTATACTGACCATGCACCTATCAAATATCTTATGCAGAAGAAAGATGCCAAGGCTCGCCTCATTAGGTGGGTCCTTTTGTTACAAGAATTTGGTCTTGAAATTAGGGATAAGAAAGGATGTGAAAATTTGGTTGCAGACCATCTATCCCGGCTGCCTAATTCCTTGACTGTTAATTCTCCAGTCAACGAGAATTTTCCTGATAAGTATCTGATGGCAGTGTCTAGTGAACCTTGGTTTGCTGACATTGTTAATTATCTGGTTATGGGTGTGACACCTGCATATTGGTCCACCCAAGATAAGAATCGTTTCTTTTCACAAGTTAAGTATTTCTTTTGGGATGATCCTTATCTTTTTAAGACCTGCCCGGATCAAGTAATCCGGAGATGTATCCCTAATCATGAGCAATAATCTGTCTTATCTTTTTGCCATGATCAGGCTTGTGGAGGCCATTTTGGGCCTAATAAGACTGCGGCCAAGTTTTACAGTGTAGATTTTATTGGCCTAGTCTGTTTAAAGACGCTTTTACTTATTGCAAGGCATGTTCTTCATGCCAATCCTTAGGGCGTCTTACTAAGAGAAATATGATGCCCCTCAACCCAATTCTGGTGGTTGAGGTGTTTGATGTATGGGGTATTGATTTCATGGGGCCTTTCCCTAACTCTTTTGGTAACCTGTACATATTACTTGCTGTGGACTATGTGTCCAAATGGATTGAGGCAGTTGCTTGTAAGACCAATGACCACAAGGTGGTTGTGAAATTTCTGAAGGAGAGCATCCTCTCCAATTTTATTACTCCCCGGGCTATCATTTGTGATCGGGGCAAGCATTTTTGTAATCGGCCTTTTGAGGGCCTCATGAGAAAGTATGATGTCGTCCATAAGTTGGCCACATCCTACCATCCCCAGACCAGTGGCCAGGTTGAGATTTCAAATAGGCAGATCAAGCAAATTCTTGAGAAAATCATCAACCTGAACCACAAGGATTGGTCTAACCGGTTGGTAGATGCGTTGTGGGCCCATAGGGCAACCTTCAAGATCGATCTTGGTCAATCTCCGTACCGTCTGGTGTATGGAAAGGCATGTCACTTACCTGTAGAGACTGAGCACAAGGCTTTTTGGGCTATCAAAAAGCTTAACTTTGACCTACCCACTGCAGGTGCCCATAAGAAACTCCAACTATCTAAGTTGGAAGAGCTTAGGAATGATGCATATGAGAATGCCCGGATTTATAAGGAAAAAACCAAGGCTTTCCATGATAGGCACATTTTGAGAAAATCTTTTGAGGTAGGCCAGAAAGTTTTGTTGTATAATTCTCGTTTGCATATCTTTCCAGGTAAGCTGCGTTCTAGATGGGATGGCCCCTATATTGTTCAAAAAGTTTATCCTCATGGGGTTGCGAAAGTCCTCAATCCAAGTACAGGAGCTACCTTCAAGGTCAATGGCCAAAGATTGAAGCCGTACATAGAGCTGCCTACTCCAGTTGAAGAAGAGGTCATAGATCTCCATGAGCCTCTTTATCTTGACCCCTGATATCCTGGTATGTATCCCCTCCCTTGTCCTTATTCTTTCTTTACTGCATGCATTGAGGACACTGCATGAATTAAGTGTGGGGGCGTGTGTTGGACTTTAATTGTGAATCTTGATTGTGGCGATAGTTTTTGATTATGTGCATAAGTCTCTTCGATTTCCAAAGCGAGAGTGAGAGAGAATTAGGTGCCCTAGCATGCGAAATAATAAAAAAAATCCATTTTCAATGATGGTAGTTAGTTTGTATCCGGTGATGGGGATTGAATTTGAAAATATGAGTGCTACTTCATGTGATGGTTAGATTCCTCTATGTGTTTATGGACCCCTTTGATCTTTTGGCTAGTAGTTGAGACCAATTTATTTATGGCAAGGCATGAAAGTGAAAGTGAATGAAAAAAAGAAGAAGAAGAGAGAAACAGAAAGAAAAGTGGAATTCCTTGGGACTAGACAGGGCACTGTGCCTCATGAAGCAGGGTGACTTGATCCAAATTCCTTGGAAGGAAACTCAAAAAAAAAAAAAAAAAAAATCTTGCATCAATGTCTCAATGTCTTATGGATACATGCAAAAAGCAAAGCTACCAAGTATTTGGGAGTCTGGTGTATGCTCCACCATGTCATTCAGAGAACAGTAGTGGAGCAGAAAAAGAGTTTGTTGTTGAGAAAAAAAAGAAAAAAAAAAAAAGCTTTTACCTTAATGCCTGGAAAAGAAAGTATGGTAAAAAATACTCAATGCCTAAGTCTTTGGTTCCATCGGTGCTATGAGTGGTTTACTTGAAGGTGAGTAGTGTTCAAAAAATATGAGGAGATCCCTTGACCTTGATGCATGCTTGTTACTTAAATTGATGTGGGGTGATAAAATTCAAGTGTGGGAGAACCTTTGGCTCCTTAATCTTTAGTTGAGCATTTCTTTGAGATTGTGTGCACTATCTTACTTATGCCATGAGAAAAATTTACATCGTTCTTTTTTATTTATTGAATTTTGGGTGTATATTCACTGCAAACACCCACGAGACACAACTCGTCCACTAGGGATAACCTAGGGGTTGAAAGGCTTGTTGCACATGCTAAGTGCAACCGTGATTCCTATGAAAGTGAGTTAGGATTTTTTTTGCATTTTAGGTTAGTTTTTTTTTTTGGCTTTACTTGAGGACAAGTAACGTTCAAGTGTGGGGGAATCTGATGAACACATTTATGTGTGAAATCTTAGGGCATAAAGCATACATTTTACCACATTGGACAGAGCTACTTTGGTGCTTTCTTGTGTTTTCAGGTTTTGGGCTATTTTGGACTATCGGGAGCTGCATGTCCCAAGTTACACGTAAAGTTATCATTTTTTCTTACATGGCTATAAGAGGACTAAATTTGGAGCAAGTTGGATGTGACGGAACGCAAGTACGCATTCGTCTAGCCCACCGTACAATTGATTATTCTTTTCAGCCCAAGAAAGGATAATGGGTCAGAAAGGAGCTGTAGTGCAAGCCCATAGTCAGTCTACCACTGTCCAAGGATATTTTTGACATTATAAAAGATATTTCTAAGCAATGGTGGAGATCTACTGCAAGTACAGGGTCGTTTTGGCAATTTTGCATTCTTGAAGAGAGAGAATGACTGCTACCCACATGGAGGGACCCACATTGCCATTAGATTCCATTAATTTTGAAGGCCCACAAGGTGTCCACGATTTTTATGGGCTGCATTTAATGCCCCATGATTTTTAGAGGACACATTGGGGATTTTGTTATTTGGTTGAGTGGAATCCTAATCATCACTATCCTAGTCATCGCTCTCTCTCTCTCCTCCAATTTTTCAAGGGCATTCCTGGAATCTCACTTGGGATAGATTTATTTTGAAAGATATTTTCTCATCTATGGAAGGTTGAAAAATCAAAGATGCTTTGATTTTATTGCTTGGAGAAGATATCTACAAAGAAAAGGAAGCACAAGTTAGAATTAGAAATTGACTTTTTTAGAAATAGAAGGTTTATGTAAACAATATTCTCTTCTTTTCTCCTTTCTATTTTTCTTCTTTTTTTTAAGAGCCAAGGCAATGTAAAGGAGGAAAGAGAAGAGAATATTTTTTTTTCTTAGGGAATATTTCTCCTACACTTCCCTCTTCTCTCTTCTCCCCTTTCCCCTATAAATACCCCCTACCTCTCTTGTAAAGTGGGCTCATTCACTTAGTGAAATTTCTTCTCTTCTTCTCCTTCTAATTTTTTATTTTTGGATTTTCTAAGTTCTAGTTTGCTTTTATGATTTTTAGTTAATGGTTATAATAGGTTTAGTTTATGCTTTAATTTTAATTTAAGTCTTCAATTGGGTTGTAATTTCTTAATTCTAGTTTAGGTTTTAAGCCTTCTAGTCTAAGTTCTTAAGTTGATGACAAGACTTAAAGATTTAGAAGAGGAGACCATGGTAAGTTTATGTAAGTATTCAAGCTTTTCAATTACATTCATGCAAGCACATCCAGGTTTTACTATCTAAACTCTCAATCTCATTCTCCATCTCCCGTATCTCTCTCTATCTTCTTCTTCTTCTCCCTCTATTTCTTTTATTTTAATTTTCTATGGTTGTGGTTTGTGGATGCATTTTTATTCCCTTATTTATTTTTATGTGGTTAGTATGTGTGGCTGCATTTTTATTCCTTTCAATTCGCTTTAGTTTGATAGGTTAGATGCTCATGTGTTAAGACGCCGATTTAATCCCTTAATTTTGTTAGATGCTTATGAGTTAGGATGCATTGATTTTCGTTAGTTTAATTAGTTTAATTTAACACGTTAATTTGATTCACTTTGCATTACTTTTAAGTTAGTTAAATAGAGTGGCGTATATCTCCTCGTGTTCGACCCGTAGCTATGATTGACCCGTACGCTTGCGGTTTTATTTTAACTCAAACACACCTCCTCTCTTCAATGTATAAAAATGCAGGAACAGGGGAACAATAGCAGCATGACCGAGCCGAGAAAAGAAGACAAAATAACCCAAAATAACCCTCTAGGAATTGGGTAATAACTACCCAGGGGTAAGATGCAAGTGGTCTAGCACCAACTCAGTAATGTGGAGAATGGGGAAGTGAAGACCGTTAGCGAAGGAGATCACATACAAGCATATCTCATCGGCTTGGTGGGAAAAGGTCAGATCATAATCTCAGGGACACAGAGAACTATGCCAGGGGGAAGGGACGACTTGTGGTACCCTCGACGAAGTAATTGATACTTCAAAATTCTGAGCTTTAGCTCTGTCTGGTAGCTCAACTTCTGGAACAAATCGAGGGCGTCTTCCGCGATGACTACCCTAATTGGATCTAGTATTTTTCATGATTGATTTCTGAAAGAAGCCTTATGTTCAATATTCCCATACCCTCATTGGGAAAAGAAATTTACAATTTTCAACTAACACATATAAATTACCATTTCTACAATTCTAGTGTGATAATGCCAACATTTCAACAAGAAGTGATAACTACCAAGGATGTTTCCAGCTAAGTTACTGTTGCTAATAGTTTCATGCATGTAATGTATTTTATGTCATGATATTTTATGCTAGAAGACAAATTAAAGGTTCATGTTAATGAGTAGTTGTTTGATCTATATCTATACCTAACTTGCTAGTCTCTCCAACTTCTTTCCGGTCATAAAAGCCTATATATATAGGTATCCTATATCGCTCCTAACCTCATTTGCTAGGGCAAGGGAAATGACACGATCCTCTGCACCACTAGTATCTGCAAGTGTCAGGTAAACAATCAGTTGCTGCTCTGCCCGGGACTGAATTTCTCGAATCCAAGCTAATCTCTTTCTCAGTCGCCTAATGTAGAGCATGTTGCTGGGGTCTCCAAGCCCAAACAACACAGTCAGACCCTATCATGGAGAAGCTCTGGGTATTAATTTCTATGGTAACCTCATTTTATTAAATATACTTAACACTATAGGAATTTAAAATGACGTAATTAGGAAGTTAAATGGATCAGCTCGAGGTTGCACACAAATCATAGTGTCCTATCGAGTCTAACACACCACTCAGGTAGGGATAGGTGTGGTGGATAAATTACCTATTTCTCCCTATGCTGTATTGTGTTTCATCCATGATCCGGTTAGAATATGGGTATGGTATGACCTATATGTAGGCAAAGTGTCATAAGTAATCTCTAAATTCCCGTAACACCGCAACTACACACTACCATACATTCCTATATACCTATGTTTTACCTATGTTTGGGTTTTCACACACATAACCCACATAGAGGTTCATACAACCAAGGTTACATACATTATTTATGTATAATATATATTTTTTTTGTCCATAATAGGTTGTAAAAAAAAAGTTTCATTTTGCCTTGCATTTGCTTAATAAATTTTTTTTTCTACATGCTTCTCATCATTGTTTATTTGTTTGTCTTACATTATATGCATATATGCATATTATTTATTATTAGTATTTATATTATTTATTTATTCATTTTTTTAGTTTATTCACATTATCCAATAAATGCTTCAAGGGACTCAATTATGCCTCTATAATGTAGGAACCGTAAGCCCATTCAATAAAATTTTTATTTCTGCTGTTTTTCCATTCTCTGGGCGTTTGGCTCAATCGCTCAGTGCATCACCCAGAGAATCGGGGCTCAGTTATAAACAGCCCGAGAGCCCTTCTTTTCATTTCTAATTTCATTTTGAGAGCTCCAAACTGTTGGAAAACACATTCCTCCATAAACTAATTTTGATGATAACAAACATTAAGATTAATACTAATATTCCAATCTTTAAGCAAACTTCATAGTCAGACGTTGGGAGCATCAAGCATCCAGGAAAGACTTGATCAACGGAGCTCACAACAGAAGAGTTAAGGAAAAGAAGAAATTTGAAGATTGAGGAACATCTTCTAAAGGAAGCCAAGACAAAGACTCTCCAAGAAGATTCAAGTGCATTAGAACACATTTCATTACATGTACATATCACATTACACACACATTGCATTCACATACAAGAGACCCTAGGAGGAACTCATTCCCATGCCCTAGACTCAAGAAACATGGCCATTAAAGTGTTAGACAAAAACCTATGAAGTCCCCAAGCAAGCCGGACCAAAAATCCCCTTGACAGACAATCAAAAATAGGATAACTGTCTGTCGGTCGACCTACAGACTCTGTCGGTCGACCTACAGAATATAAAAAAATACAGACCTGTTTCCAGTAGCCTGTCGGTTGCAACCGACAGATCTATCGGTCGACCGACACCTGTAGGTCGATCTATAGGTCGACCGACAATCGACCTACAGCCCCAAACTTGGGCTTAACGGCTAGTTTTCAACGGCTAGATTTTTGATGGTCGACCGACAACTTTTATAGGTCGACCGACAGTGTAAAAATATGACAGTTTTATATCCGTTGGAGAACAAACAAACTCCAACTTTTGGCTTTATAAAACACATCCAAACAAGGAACAAAACACATCTTTTGATAGAAAAAGTGCATTGTACATTTGAGAAGGTACAAAAGTGAGAATTTGTCATTGAGCTAAATTATTCAATTCAAGCTCTTCAAAGAGATATTACCAAGCTCTTAACTCTCCACTCTCTCCAACTCATGCCATCAAGGAGAGTCATCTAGGAGACTCAAGGTGCATCACTCTCATTCATATCATTGAGCACCATCACTCAAAGGGTAAAAGTGTCACTACTCTTTGATAGGTATTTATACCAAACTTCTATTGTATTTACTTATTTATGCTTTTGATTTGATAAAGCATTGTTGTATTAATCTAGACTGTACTTAGATTAGTACAAGGACCCTCTCATCCTTAAGAGATTGAAAGGATACTCTTGTCCTGAAACTAAGATTGTAAGGATCCTCTTATCCTGTTAAAAAGAGTTGTAAAGGTGTCATTTCCTCACCTATTGTATTGAAAGGGAAATACTAGTGAAATTCTCTCAAGGTTGAGAGGAGTGGATGTAGGCTAACTTAGCCGAACCACTATAAATCTTATGCCTCATTTACTTCTGCTTTTTGTATTTAATATAAGTGTGCAACCAATCGAAAAAGAGGCAAAATCCACTAGTGGTAACCTATTCACCCCCCTCTAGGTTACCCAACAATTGGTATCAGAGAGGGAGCTCAAAACTAAGACCATATTGTCTTTATATTGTGCTAAAAATGATCCATGGCATCATCATCATCTACACACCAAATTGAGGGGCTCAACACTTCTAGGCCACCATACTTTGATGGTGAAGGATTTGCCTACTGGAAGTGTAGGTTCAAAAATTATGTGTGTGCTCATGATATTGATGTATGGACTGTGATTGAGGAAGGTCCCTTCCAAATCACAAAAGAAGTTGGAGGAAGAATTGTACCTAAGGAGAAATCCGAATGGACACCATCGGATAAAACACACATACAACAAAACTACAAAGCTATTGCATTCCTGCAATGTGCTCTTAGTGAAAAAGAATTCAATAGAACTAGTATGTGTAACACAGCTAAGGAGATGTTTGATACTCTTGTGGTTACCTATGAAGGAACATCACAAGTTAAACAACTCAAGATTGACAAACTTGTTCATGAATATGAATTGTTTAAAATGCTTGATGATGAAAGTATTTCTAACATGTTTACTAGGTTTACTAACATTGTTAACAAGTTGAAAAGCTTAGGAAAGGAATACACCAAAGCGGAGAATGTAAGGAAGATCTTGAGATCACTACCCTCCAAGTGGAGACCAATGGTGACCGCCATCAAACAAACAAAAGATCTAGAGGTTCTACACATGGATGAATTGATGGGTACTCTACAAACCCATGAAGTTGAACTCCTTGAAGATGATAAAGTCATAGAAGTAAAAGAACCAAGGAGAATGTCCATCGCACTCAAGACCTCTTGCGAATCCGAAGAAGAAGAAAGCGATGAAGAGGATATAGAGAAAGAAATCTCTCTAATCACAAGGAAGTTCCAAAAATTCCTAAGAAAGAGAGGAGGAAGATTCTACAAAGGACAACCATCAAAAGAAAACAAAGGTAAAACATACACAAAGAAAAAACCCTTCAATACTAACAAGGACATTGTGTGTTATGAATGTAGAAAGCCCGGACACTTCAAAACCGAGTGTCCCAAGCTAAAAGAAAAGGAAAGCAGAAAGAAAAAGGCTTGCACCGCCGAGATATCATGGGATTCAAGTGATAGTGAAGAAGAAAATAATGAATCCGATGAAGAGACCGTCAACTTGGCACTAATGGCTCACAACAATGATGATGACGAGGTAAACTCTCCCTATCATAGCTCAGTGTCAATTTGCAATGATGATTTAGAATATGAAGAACTTCAAGAGGCCTTTGAAGAACTTTATAATGTAAGTCTCCAAGAGGAAGCTTCTAAAAAGGCCTTAGAAAAAGAAGTAGCCAATCTTCTACACAAAATTGATGAGTTGACTTCACATGCACACAACCTAGAAGAAGAAAATAAGAATCTAACTTCCACATTGCACACCTTTACTAAGGGCCAAAAGACCTTAGATACATTATTAGGAAATCCACAAAAGGGACCTCATAATAAAGAAGGTCTAGGCTATGATGGTAAAAGACCACATCAAGCCAAAGGAAAGGGAAAGATGAGAACTCCAAGATGGAGAAAATCAAACCAAGGCCAAACCTCACATCCCATTGTATGTGAAAAATGTCATTTACCCGGACATGAAACTTGCATCGGTGCCTATATTGATGGTAAGGTAATATATAAAGAACCGGATACAAAAAGGAAGCATCATGCATTCTACTATACTTCTCAAAAGAGGACCAACAAACCTCAAAGAGAATTTGTGCCCCAACGGCCACAAAGACAATATCCCAAGCCTAAGCCATTTCAACCATATAGGCAAAATGCTTCATATATGCCATATGCACCCCAAAGACCTCAAAATCACTATAGACCAAACACATACACTAGGCCCTATGATCACCAAAGGGCCTACATCAACAATAAGTCTTACACATCACAAAATTACTATATTCCATATAGACACTGTGAATTTCAAGGGCCAAGAAGAACCCAAAGATCATATGGACATCAAAAACCTACACCTACAATACAAAGTCAAAATTCTAGAAGAGCTTGGATACCTAAGGGTATGATCGATCCTAACCTCAATGGACCCATGAGATTATGGGGACCAACATATAATTGATTACTTTTGTAGGTATGCTTGAAGAGCAGTGAAGCAATTGAATGGTATATTGATAGTGGATGCTCCAAGCATATGACGGCCAATCCCAATCTATTCACCAAGTTAAACAAGTACAATGGAGGAATGGTGACTTTTGGGGACAATAGCAAAGGAAAAATCATTGGCATCGGTGAAATCACCATTGGAGGTACAATCATATCCAATGTATGCCTAGTTGACAATTTAAAGTATAATTTGCTTAGTGTGAGTCAACTGTGTAATATAGGATATAGTGTCATTTTCAAAACCTCTCATTGCTTAGTAAAAAATTCAAATGATAAGACTATCTTGAAGGGAATTAGGAAACATAATATCTATATCTGCTTATTGGATGAAGCAAATTCTAGTAATATATGTCTTGTGACAAATGATGTTGATCCCTACCTATGGCATAGGAAACTAGGACATGTTAATGTAAAAGTGATTAAGACCATTGCATCTAAGAATTTAGTTAGAAACTTACCCAAACTCAAATTTGGAAAAGACCATGTATGTGATGCTTGTCAAAAAGGAAAACAAACCAAGGTATCTCATAAATCAAAAAATGAAGTGTCTACCACTAGACCCTTAGAACTACTACACTTGGACTTGTTTGGACCTATTACTACACCTAGCCTAGGCGGTTCAAGATACACCTTTGTAATAGTTGATGATTTCTCTCGCTTCACATGGACTCTATTTTTAAAACATAAAGATGAAGCCTTTGATGAATTTGCATCTCTATGTAAGAGAATACAAAACCAAAAGGGATATCTCATAACAACCATTAGAAGTGATCATGGAGGAGAATTTGACAATCTCAATCAATTTGGGAGTTATTGCAGTAAACAAGGCATAACCCACAACTTCTCCGCTCCTAGAACACCTCAATCCAATGGGGTGGTTGAAAGAAAGAATAGATCACTCCAAGAGACCGCTAGAACAATGATAAATGAATACTCTCTTCCAAAATATTTTTGGGCCGAAGCGGTCAATACGGCTTGCTATGTGTTAAATCGTGTATTAATTAGACCTATATTACTCAAAACACCCTATGAACTCTATCATAATAAACTACCTAAAGTTGATTACTTTAAAGTGTTTGGGTGTATATGTTATATATTGAATACTAAGGATAACTTAGGAAAATTTGATGCTAAAGCCGATGATGGCATTTTCCTTGGATACTCTTCAAATAGTCGAGCCTATAGAGTCTTCAATAAGAAAAGCTTGATTATTGAAGAATCAATGAATATAAAATTTGATGAATCTCTTCCTAAAGATAGAAACAAGCCATTGGTTGATGATGATGATACACTTGTTTAGATTAGGGAGAACATAGAAAATCTCTCTCTAAGAGAACCCGAAAACCAACCAAAGGATCTACCCAAAGAGGTTAGACCTTGGAAAGACCATCCCTTGGATCATGTCATTGGAGACTTAGACAAAGGAGTCCAAACTAGATCTAAAACTCAAGACATTTGCAACAATGTTGCTTTCATATCCAAAATTGAACCTAAAAATATAAAAGAAGCATTGGAAGATAGTGATTGGATAGTAGCTATGCAAGAAGAGCTCCATCAATTTGAAAGAAACAATGTTTGGGAGGTTGTCCCAAAACCCAAGAATCATTCTATTATAGGAGCCAAATAGGTGTTTAGAAACAAACTTGATGAAGATGGATCAATCATTAGAAACAAGGCTAGATTAGTTGCCAAAGGATATAATCAACAAGAAGGGATAGATTTTGATGAAACTTATGCACCGGTAGCAAGACTGGAATCTATTAGAATGCTACTTGCTTTTGTATGTCATAAAAATTTTAAGCTATGTCAAATGGATGTCAAAAGTGCGTTTTTAAATGGCTTTATCATGGAGGAAGTATATGTTGCACAACCTCCCGGATTTGAGGATACACAATATCCGGATCATGTCTTCAAACTTAACAAAGCTCTCTATGGACTCAAACAAGCTCCTAGAGCTTGGTATGAGAGATTGAGTGAATTCCTAATCCAAAGTGGATTTCAAATGGGTAAGGTTGATACAACCTTGTTTGTAAAACATAAAGGAAAAGACTTTATTATCGTGAAAATATATGTTGATGATATTATATTTGGATCCACCAATGAAAATCTTTGTGTTGAATTTAGCAAATGCATGAGTGATGAATTTGAAATGAGTTTGATGGGTGAATTTAATTTTTTCTTAGGACTTCAAATTAAGCAAACCAAAAATGGAATCTTTATATGTCAAACTAAATACACTAAAGAACTTCTCAAGAAATTTGATTTCGATAGTCAAAAGTCATCTAGCACCCCCATGAGCACCTCTCTAAAGCTATCTAAAGATGAGGAAGGTACTCCCATAGACCCTACACGCTATAGAGGCATGATTGGCAGCCTTCTATATCTCACCGCTAGTAGGCCAGACATCATGTTTAGCGTGTGTGCTTGTGCTAGATTCCAAGCCAACCCAATGCAATCCCACTTTAGTGCCGTTAAAAGGATCTTTAAATATCTTAAAGGTACTACAAATGTAGGATTATGGTACCCAATGAACCAAAATTTTGATTTAATAAGCTTTTCGGATGCCGACTTTGCAGGGTGCCATCTTGATCGCAAGAGTACAAGTGGCACATGTCACTTCTTAGGATCTTGCTTGGTTTCATGGTTTAGCAAGAAACAAAACTCGTTGCTCTTTCCACTACCGGCCGAGTACATTGCGGCCGGTAGGTGTTGTGCCCAAGTCCTTTGGATGAGGCAAACTCTCATGGACTATGGGATACATTTTAGTTCATCTCCAATTAATTGCGACAATACAAGTGCAATCAATTTAAGCAAAAATCCCATTCTCCATTCAAGAGCCAAACATATTGATATTAGGCATCACTTTCTTAGAGACACAGTTCAAAAAGGGGAAATTGTTCTAAAATACATTGAAACTGAAAAACAACTTGCAGACATACTCACCAAGCTATTAAGTGAAGAGAGATTCTGCTATTTGAGGAGAGAACTCGGGATTTGCAACCCTTTTGAGTAAAGTGAAATCCTCAAAAAGCCCAAAAATCAGGTTGTTAGAGAATTCTGGACTAAAATCCCATTAATCCCTATTTTTTGACCTGTCGATCGACCGACAGACTCGTGTAGGTCGACCGACACGGAAAAATTTCGTTTTTAAACATGAACCGAGAGGATTTTTTTCATTTCTCTCCTCTTATGTTCGAGACCTCTCCTCTCCAAAACCCTTTTTCTCTGAACTCCAAGGCAAAACCCTGCAAAAACCCTTGAGATTTCACCAAATCCAAGCCCCAAATCACTCTTCCTACACAATCTACCCACTTCCAACCCAAAAATCTCTATTTCTCTCTATTCTCTAAAGCCCTAGGTTTCAAATGGCTCCCAAGCAAAGCAAGGGCAAGCAACCAAAGAAGAAAGCCAAAGTTGGAGAGAGCTCTGCAGCATATGACAAGTCTCTCTTCATCTCAGAAGAAGCTTCCATTCTCTGGGGAAGATTTGAGAAGAGAAAGGTTGACAAGGAAAGAACAGTAAGAGTTTCTCAATTTCTTGAATATGACATTGAAGAATATTTCAAATATTTGGGTTGGGAAAATATCTTAGTTTATGTTGATCCCTCGCTATCCCGACCTTGCCGGACACTTTTCTCGTAATCGAGAACCCAAATAGTGGATGATAGGCTTGCCATCACATCCCTTGTAAAGGGTGTTCCCATCATGTTCACTTATGAAGATCTAGGAGAGATCATGGGAATTCCCACTGTAGGAGATATGAGCTATCTTCCTCCCAAAGGGGATGCCAAAACCTTTATGAATGTTGATGAAATTTATGGTGCCATCATGAAAGACTATGTTGGGTTTGAACCAACTGTTAAAGCTATAAAACTTCATGAACTACCCAGGATGATCAGCTTCATTGTCAGCTACAACATCTTGCCCAAAGGAGGCCATAGAGACCAAGTCAATCCCTTTCAAGCCTACATTACTTGGTGTCTTGTCACTGCCAATCCTATCAATCTTCCATATGTGATTATGAAGACCATGGAATACCGTGCAGACCTCATTATAGGGGAAACCTTCCATATGGCGGACTCATAATCGCCATCCTTAAGTTCCATGAAGTGGATCTCTGGGAATTCATTGACCCAAAGATGATTGACATCGACTCATCCACCATCAAGAAGATGAAATGGGATTTGTTGCGGCTCCTCCCTCACACCAAGCCCGAAGGAAGCGAGCTACCCAACATGTCACAGTGACGGCAGAGTCACAAGAAGAGGACGCAGTGAGGATGAAGACTATCTGGTGAACCCTCAGGGACTATGTCACCAGAGAAGAATTTTCAAGTTTTCGCCAACAACTTGACACCCGCTGAAGGGCTTTGATGATCACTTCACCTCTCTCCACAAAGATCAAGAAGAGATTCTTCGCATCCAACAGAGAACCAAGTGATCTTACAAAGCGTCTCAATCGCATTTCTTTCCTCCTCCTCCCCAGTAGAGATAGTTGACATCACTCGACTTTATATTAGAACTCTTGATCTGTACTTTTATGGCATACTTTTAAAACATGGAACTTCTATTTTGAAGCATGTGATGCTTTTAAAATTAACACTTTATTGGGCTTCATATTATTTGCTCTCTGTTCTTCTAACCATGCAGGAAGTCATTTTCTTAGGGGGAGCCACCCTAAGATTGTTTTTGTTTGTTCATGGTTACCAGCACTGGCTTAGGGGGAGCCACCCTAAGATTGTTTGTGCTTGTTCATGCTCTACACCTCCTTTTTGTGTTGACAAAAGGGGGAGAAGTTATGATTCAAATATTCATTTTATGTGATAATGCATACCTTGAATTATGATGTATGATAATACAAATTCATCTTGAGTTACATGCCCACATGAATAATGCATATATTTATCTTGAATTGCATACATACATGAGTAATGCATATTTTGAATCACATGTTTGTCATCATCAAAAAGGGGGAGATTGTTGGAAAACACATTCCTCCATAAACTAATTTTGATGATAACAAACATTAAGATTAATACTAATATTCCAATCTTTAAGCAAACTTCATAGTCAGACGTTGGGAGCATCAAGCATCCAGGAAAGACTTGATCAACGGAGCTCACAATGAAGAGTTAAGGAAAAGAAGAAATTTGAAGATTGAGGAACATCTTCTAAAGGAAGCCAAGACAAAGACTCTCCAAGAAGATTCAAGTGCATTAGAACACATTTCATTACATGTACATATCACATTACACACACATTGCATTCACATACAAGAGACCCTAGGAGGAACTCATTCCCATGCCCTAGACTCAAGAAACATGGTCATTAAAGTGTTAGACAAAAACCTATGAAGTCCCCAAGCAAGCCGGACCAAAAATCCCCTTGACAGACAATCAAAAATAGGATAACTGTCTGTCGGTCGACCTACAGAATATAAAAAAATACAGACCTGTTTCCAGTAGCCTATTGGTTGCAACCGACAGATCTATCGGTCGACCGACACCTGTAGGTCGATCTATAGGTCGACCGACAATCGACCTACAGCCCCAAACTTGGGCTTAACGGCTAGTTTTCAACGGCTAGATTTTTGATGGTCGACCGACAACTTTTATAGGTCGACCGACAGTGTAAAAATATGACAGTTTTATATCCGTTGGAGAACAAACAAACTCCAACTTTTGGCTTTATAAAACACATCCAAACAAGGAACAAAACACATCTTTTGATAGAAAAAGTGCATTGTACATTTGAGAAGGTACAAAAGTGAGAATTTGTCATTGAGTTAAATTATTCAATTCAAGCTCTTCAAAGAGATATTACCAAGCTCTTAACTCTCCACTCTCTCCAACTCATGCCATCAAGGAGAGTCATCTAGGAGACTCAAGGTGCATCACTCTCATTCATATCATTGAGCACCATCACTCAAAGGGTAAAAGTGTCACTACTCTTTGATAGGTATTTATACCAAACTTCTATTGTATTTACTTGTTTATGCTTTTGATTTGATAAAGCATTGTTGTATTAATCTAGACTGTACTTAGATTAGTACAAGGACCCTCTCATCCTTAAGAGATTGAAAGGATACTCTTGTCCTGAAACTAAGATTGTAAGGATCCTCTTATCCTGTTAAAAAGAGTTGTAAAGGTGTCATTTCCCCACCTATTGTATTGAAAGGGAAATACTAGTGGAATTCTCTCAAGGTTGAGAGGAGTGGATATAGGCTAAGTTAGCCGAACCACTATAAATCTTGTGCCTCATTTACTTCTGCTTTTTGTATTTAATATAAGTGTGCAACCAATCGAAAAAGAGGCAAAATCCACTAGTGGTAACCTATTCACCCCCCTCTAGGTTACCCAACACAAACCTCCAAGGTTGTGCTCAAAAGGGTTCTTAGGGTACTTCACTACTATTTCCAAGCATTCAACCGAGTTTCCCACGCACCTACGCGAGCCCAAGGTAAGTTTTGGTACTTTTCGATTCTACTTGTATTGTTGTCCCTATTTTCTTCCCCTTTTGTTTGATTGTTTTGTGTTTATGCCCTAAATACTTATTCTCCTTCCTCTTGCCTTGTTGCAGCCATGTCTTTAAGTGGCAAACACAACATGGCAAGGAAGGCAGTGACCCGTAAGCGCATGCAGTCAGACCCATTGCCGTCTTTGCCATCGGCTGTACCATCTCCATCACCTAGAGAGGATTCCTCATCCGAAGAATCGGAGTTTGATCAATACTGGTTCTCTCGGTACGAGCATTCCCAAGATTGGGCGAAGTTCTCTTCTAAGAACATCGTGAATGGTAAGGTGGTGCAAGTAGATGATTTCCACCATTTTGGGCTCTACGCCAAATTCAATGCCCTAGGCTGGGCACCGATGCTATCTCCTGCACTGCCGTGCTACCCGAACCTGGTTCGGTATTTCTATTGTAACCTTGTACCGGCTTTTGGGGTGCAAGGATTTGGTTTAGAGAGTAGGGTCAAAGGGGTGGACATGAAGTTTACCCCAACCATTTTGGCAGAGATTTTAGGGTTATCGGATACAGGTGACAGGTGCTACTATAAGCCTAGAGTTGACATTTTTCGATATGTTTTCATTGGAGACTAGGAGAATGGTATTCAAAGCTCTGACTGGGGTCGAAGGGACTCCAAAATCTGAGGGGGATTACAAGCCCATTGCTAGGATCCTGAGTAGGTGCATTTCCTACAACATCTACCCCAAGGGTGGGAACCGAGGTAGCATTTCTATGCTTCGGGCATATATTACCTACTGTTTACTGAGGGAAGGCAAGGGGGGTCCAGTGATCAACCTTCCTTATCTTCTCATACAGGTTATGCTCTATCATGCCCAAAACCCATATAATGGGAACCTGCTTTATTGGAGATTCCTGACCCAAGTGTTCCTACATTTCGGGGTTTCTCTTACTGGTGAGTACGAGGAAGGAGATAGGTCGAAGCCTATCAACAAAACCTCCATCCAGAAGATGAAGATGTTGGGGGAGCTAGAGAGCGACTCAAAGTTCGAGGAGGAGGAGATGGAGGAGGAACATGAGGTGGCAAAGGGAGCTGGAGTGGGGGAGCAGGAGGGTAACCCATTGGATCCAAGCACACAGTTTGGAGATCTCCCTCCCTATGAGCCTACGGGAGCTTCTAGTTCACAGGTGCCACCTTAGGTGCCTGAGTCCTATGGTTGGGCTGACATGATGGGACAGTTCCGGGGTTTTCACACTCAACTTGCCCAGATGTCGACACGGATGGACCTAGGTTTCACTTCCCTGGAGGGGAGAGTAGGTTTTGTCGAGCAGCGCCTTGATTTCTAGGACTCCTATTACCGAGTTGACTCTCGACAGGCTCGGCCTCCGTAGAGCGATGATCCTCCACAGGAGTAGTTCCTCCAGCTTCGGTGTCGTATTTAGGATTTGGTTTCTAATTTCAGCTTTACTTAATGTGGTTTTTTTTTTTTTTTGTCATGGTTTATGTAGTTCTTTATTTTCAGTTTCTATCTTTTGTTTGTTCCCTACTGGTTGTAACTGAAAGTAGTACCTCCAACTTAGAATCAATGTAATGCCTCCTGCAATATTCTAACTTTATTGAATCTTACTTGTTAATGTCCTATCTTTCCCTACTGTTTATTATTAACATTTTACCCCTGGTTAATTTATTTATTACATGTTTAACTTCTTATAAATTGTTAATCCTATTCCGCTGTCCGTGAATGTAAAAAAGAGCTTCTCGCTCTGATACCAAGCTCTGTCACACCCCAAACCACCCCCTGGGAGGATTAGGTAGGTGACCCGAATTGCACAGTAGCAATCCGCCAAACCCCAAGGATCTAGAAGCTGTTAGTCCATTCACAGACACACACATCCACAATAATACATGATGTATAACCCAGAGTGTTGCAGATAAACTAATATTTATATTATACTTGTAAGAAAAACAAAAGATAAACAAATATGTACAACCAACATTGTCTAGTGCTCTCTCTCTCTCTCTCTCTGAACATCAACAGTCCCAACTCTATTCGACCCAGCTTTACAAAAGAATATAAACAGGGCAAGGCAACCCGAGCCCCAAAATAAAGCTGTACAAAAGAGGGAACCCTAGTAAAAACAAAAAGAGTCCCACAGTCAAAAATAGAGTCAGCTGCACACCCCTCACGGGTCTTCCTCAACTATTATCGAAAAGACTCGTACCAGCGGTATGACCTCGGTCCGAGTCCACACCAATATTGTCATAACAACCAAAGCCCATCTCTGGGAGATGAGCCTCCCCGCCACAGAGATATCCACCTACAGGATCATCTAACAAAAAGCATATACAAAAGAGTGTGAGCTCCACCGAGCCCGTGAATGAAATATCACCATGCATGCACATGTAAGCACAACCATATGAGTCATACATGATGTGCAGTTCATTTTATTTATTAGCCACCTAACATCACAACTAAACATCACAACTAAGGCAGGTAAGTGCTACTACAATCCCCAATACATGTATCCTTGGTGCAAACTTTTAACCCCTTCCCGCGATACACCTATTGAGTTGTCGGAGAGGACCGATCAGCTCCCGCATCAGTCACCAAGGTCAGCTCGACCAGCCCTTTGGGATTAACCTATGAGGCATCCATCTTCATTTCAACATATCATATTTCTTTTGCTGGCATATAGCCCCATAACCACCTTTCGGTGCATAACATTTCCATTTCTTTTCTCTTTTCTTTTCCTTTTTCTCTTTCATATGGTTACTCTCACAGGCATCCAACACCTTAACCCCTATTGGCAAGGGTGCATAGCATGGGTGATGATACTCTAGCCCAATGCATCTATATGGCATAGTATGAGTTGGGTGGTATCAACCGTATCCCATTCTACGGGCTACCGTATGCTTCATTTCCAAGCCGGCTACGGCATCTAGACTAGCAATTCACATACAAGCATTCATTGTTCATTCTCAGTATTCACCAATCAAACATTTCTTACTTTAACAGAATATACAATAATTGAAATAAGTGAAAAGAGTAGATAGCATCATTTTAATTTCCTTGACTTGTTACCCATATTGCATTTACACACACGGTGTAATTTCACTCACCTTGTTCTAGTTCTACTGGTTCAGCTGTCGGCTCGGTCCCAGTTGGTAACTGACTGTACACCTCGAGCTCGGGATCAAAACCTAATTTATTGGATCATAAAAGTGTGTCAAATAGAGTTTAAGATTACATTAGTATCTTAGAATTGGTCTAGGCTTAATTGTACTGACTTTATATTTATACAGGTGTTACCTATCTCCCGGTGCATCATCTAGAGATATAAGTTTCACTTGCCTCGGTATATGCACAGTATAGCCTGCCTATGCATGGCCCTATCAACCCCTCAAACCAGTCCAAAGGTTCACAGCCCAGCTGAAACCAACACTGGGCATAGCTACTTATCGTGTGGGGCCCACTTGAGCATCCGGGGGATGGATGACAGCAAGGACTAGTAAAGAGGGGTATTTTGGTTATTTACATCCTCCCCACACTGCACTTGGTCCATTGGTGAAGGTCCAAAAGGCAGAATTCACATCTGAGCCCAAATGCCATCTCTGGGCGTTTGGGCAATCGCCTAGAGCCTGTTTAACACGAGTTTAAGCTCATTTTCTTGGATTTTGTAGCAGGGCCTGCCATGGTTTCGATCAAGGGTGAAAATGGGATTATCATGGACAAAAAATAAAGCAAAATTCATTGGTCCAAATGGATTCAAGTTTGGTTTTCCCATTTGGAAGCTAGGGGAGCTCTGACAGCACAGGGAAAGGCTGTCCAGGCTGAGCTCAGGCTTTTGGATAGAGCTTTGGCTGCATGCATGGCTTATTTTACATGTATTACATGAAATAACACTGATCTTATGCTAAGGTATGCAAAGATCTCATTGCATGCAGAGATCCATGACCAGACTACATGCACAGGGTGCAAGTTTGCAGTGCAACTTAGCACAGAGACTAACTTCAGTCTCAGCCGCAGAAACAGTAGCATATTATTTCATTTGATGATCAGATCTTGCATGCAAGATCCCAAGCTTCCCTATGCATTCCAGTGGTGTTCTGAGCATTACAGGCCAGTGACACACTAATCAGACCAGAGAACTGTGGTCAATCATGGTAAATAGCAATATTCAGAGGCTGAGATCATTACCTTGGTCTTGTATGTAGGCTATTTCAGTGCCAGAGATAACTCAGTTGTCACCTTCCTCCTCTTTCCTTCTCTTCTTCTTCCTTCCCCTTCTCTTTCTCTCTTTCTATTTCAGTAGCAGTAGTAGGGAACGAAAATGGGAGCTGGTCCCTCCCTATCTATTGCCTTAGGATGACTAAGGTCTATTTGGCCTTAGGTCCCACTTCCCAAAAATGCATTTTTGAGTGCATTTTGGGCCATTCTGGCTGCACTGGTGGAGTCCACATGATTCCAGAGGTGGGTAATGGTTTCTAAAATTTCCATCTACCTCTAGGGGATGTTTATAGGCTGTATGCATGGTCCCTTGGTGTCTGGAGTCAATTAAATCAGTTTCAGACACTCTGAGCGTTTCACTGGGCTTTGAGCCAATCGCCCAGTGCATCGTCCAGAGAATGCAACCTTGCTGTTTTGGCCTTAGGCTTGCATAGGTGTTAAGCCTATCTCTTGGGCAATGCACCAACACCTCTTCCAAGGTCAAACACGCATCTAAACAGGTTTGATCCCCACATATTTGGATAGGAGAGAGAGTACCTGGAGCTGGAGCTGTACATCAGACTGTGAGTAGTGCAGTTACATGGGTCGCCGAACCTGAAGAGAAGGAGGGACAAGCCTAAGAATGAGGCCAAGTGCGGGCAACTAGCCGAGGGGCAACGAGGTTGCGGACGAACGAGGCCGAGCGCGGGCGACCACCCGAGGTCCAACGCGGGCAACGAGGTAGCTGCCGAACGAGTCCGAGCGTGAGCGATGCTGGTGACGAGGTCCCAGGCGACCAGCTGAGGACGAGGTTGTGGGCGACAAGCGTGGGTGACGAGGTTGCGGGTGATGAGCGCCGGCGATGAGGTCCTGGGAGACGAGCGCGGGGGACCAGCCGAGGACAAGGTCACGGGAGACGAGCGTGGGCGACGAGGTCACTGGCGACGAGGGCTGACGAGCGTGGGCAACGAGGTCACGAGCGACCAGCCGAGGACGAAGTCACTGGCGACAAGCATGGACGACGAGGTCGCGGGCGATGAGCGTGGTGACGAGGTCACGGGTGACCAGTCGAGGCTGAGCGCGGGCGACAAGCAAGGGAGACCAGCCAAGAGAGACGGTCAAGGGCGACGAGTGACGAGAGCAGCTAGGGCGAGGCCCCGAGCACGGACAAAAAAAAAAAGATAATCTCTCTCTCAAAGGGAAAAATGGCAAGCACTAGGGGAGCAAAAGATATGCTGTGGGACCTTGGCAGACAAGGGAAAGAAAATGCACTTGATCAATGAGGAAAAATAGCAAACACTTGGAGGGCAAGAGCAAACACACTTGGTGAAGAATGGTGAAAGAAGAGGAGAGCAAAAGCAGTTGAGGAAGGATGGACAAGAGCGAAAATGGAAAGGCTTCAATGAAGGGAAAAAATGAAGAGAAAAGGTAAAAAAAAAAAAACAAAAAGAGAAAAGAAAAAAGGTAGTGGGGGAGATTTGAACCCCTTACCTCTCCCACTTACCCACTTCCTACAATTAAAAATAGCCATCTACACAAAACCCCTCCCTAGAGGCTTTATTTGCAACAGGCTCCTCACAAGATTAAGACAACACAGATACTACTCTCTCAAGCACTCCGTTCCAAGAGAGTGGGGGGTAAGTGATAAACCAAAAATATACAAGCCAGTCCCAAGATGCCATGTGTCCTAACCCGAAGGGGAGGCTAGCTCATGCCCGGCCACAACAGAACCAGTTCCGTAATCCAAGAGGAATAGAACACAAGAGGTCACCCCAAAGGCCATGTCTACCATGCAAGCCGACGGGGTCCAACCATGATGTCATCGACAAGATCTATGTTATCCTATCACTAAAATGTCACAACTGGAGGTATACCAAAGGGAGGACTATCCCAAAGAGGTATAAGTCTAACCAAACTCAATATGTGAAGAAGACGCTTAGGGAACCTCTTCCCTACTAGGACTCTACATCTCATGAGGAACTATTCCAAGTACAACTCTACTACGTGATGATCTGCCCTGCGTAGCAGATTTATCACCGAGGAGGACTCTCCACACCACCATACTCAACTATAAATACTCAGGTATTCCAACCCATCATTCATCTTGAATTCTGGTAATTCATCAGTTGCTAAGAGAGATCTAACTTAGGCATCGGAGAGTCCTAGACCGGAACCACACCGGTTCTCCCTTGTCCCTGACGTCCTTTTGCAAGCTGCGGCACCTGAAGGACCTATCGGAGATTTCCTGACGCAACAGAAAGCTAAAGGTAATCCTGGTCTAGCTGGAGGAGGAGGTTGTTTGAGAGATAGAAATGGTTCAGTTTACTTCATCTTTGCTCACAACTATAGTACTTGTACCAATAATGTGGCTGAACTAAGGGCAATTTTGGATGGTATTTGATATTGTATCTCTTTGGGCGTTACCAAGTTTGCTATTATTTTGGATTCTAAACATATCGTTCAGTGTATTTCTACCTCAAATAATATTCATTGGAGGCCGGGCTTGGTATTGGTGGAGTTCTTTGAACAAGTTGCTGCAAAATATTTTGATTTCTATTCATCATTAAGTCTGTGAAGCTAATAGAGTAGGAGATGCTTGTGCTAACTGATGAACCACAAATCATCCCCACCAATCGGAAGATGCCACGTGTCCCTAAGAAAGAAGATCCACCTGGACGTCCTCTCCTCCAAGGTAAAGTACTCCAACGGGATATAAGTACGAGTTAGATTACACTACGTCAACAACAAGATGAACACCTCTGCAGGACTCCGAAGCCTAGCTTACTACTCACGTAACCCACATGGACTCAAGAAGGACCTAGTCATCTGGAAGGATCTATCCCTCCAGAAGGATCTATCCATCTAGAAGGACAACCCTACTGGGACTCTAAATCTCAGCGGAAGACGACCAACCAGAGAGGAGCCTTGTTACTCAGGGAAACCTCCACCTACGAAGAAGACTCCACATCAACTAGGGACTCTCCACTCCGCCATGCACTACTATAAAAGAGAAGGTATCTCACACCCTCAACTCATCTTGAATAATCTCTATTCATCTGTTTGCTCAGGAGATCTCACTTTGGCATCGGAGAGCCCTAGGCCGGAACCACACTGGTTCTCTCTGGTGACTTACTTGGTCCTCTTGCAGGTGACGGCACTCGTAGGACCGCTCGACGATTTCTTGACGCAACACTAACCTTGCTATTACAAATCAAACTAATGCTTGCTACACTGAAGTTAGCTCTTTTCCAGACTCTATCAATCATGTGATATGGGATGACAAGTTAAGAGTTACTTTTATTAGGTTTAACTAATTATATGTGAGGCCGGTCTATAATGCCCTATTTGCTTCCTTTTATTTATCTTTTGTTTTGGGAGGGTATTTGGTTTAGTTTCAGGTACGGGTTTTTTTATTTTTAATGTTTAGGCTGGGCGAGGGGTTGTGAGGTCCAAGGGGAGGTTTCTGGGGGGATACCAAACTAGGAGCTGCCACCTAGATTAGGGTCTAGAACACATGCTCAAAATAAAACAAAAATGACTTCAATCGAAACTGATCCAATCCAAAGGTTGGGGTCCATGTAAAGCTGCGGCCCGAGGAAGGTTTTAGGCACCCACGGGTAAAACGGACTGCTACCCTAGGTTGCTTGTTATTTAGGTTGAGCCAAAATAATTATGAACAAGAATGCTAAGAATTCACACACAAAATCATAAAAGAGAATGGATGGATGGCATACTTTGATCCAACTTTACCCTTCATGGTTAGTATACTCAAATGTAAAGCATAAATGGCAAAGAGAAATATCCTATTCCAAACATGCTGAAAACCATGTACATGCATGCTGAAAATTAAAGAATTGTCCTTCAGAATACCAAAGCATTGAGAAATAGGCATTGATAAGCATAAAGCATGAAAATTACGGCAAGCATGGTAGACATGAATATAAGCATTCTATATATTATGGACAACGTATAGGATATCATGAATAAATAAAATAATTGAGGTCAAATTCGTGCATAGGGAAATTATAAAAATACCCCTAGTGCTAAACTAGCCTAGAGAATGATGAAAAACATGAAAAAAGGGAGGGGAAGCGATATAAAACCTAAAAGAAAGATAAATCGATTAAAACAATGATGAAAACATATAAAAGATTAGAACATAAAAATAAAATGGATTAAAATATTGAAAAACATTGAAAACGATGAAAACTTCGTTCAAGAAAAAACAGTGAAAATAACCTATTCTAAAAAGAGAAAATCAATAAAAAATAGTAAAGCAACGGCATAAAATCCGATAAATCGATAAAATCAGAGGACGAAGCTAAAAGGTTCGAGAAAACATGGTGAAAAGGGTTCTTTGCAAAATCCATCCGGCAAAGCAATATAATTATGCACAACACCTCTGCCCCATTGAGGGCAATAGTGAGTCGTGCTAAGTAGAAAAATGATAAAGAGATCAAAGAAAAATCACAAACATATGAGATAAGGAGTAGAAGAAAGAAGACTTACCTACCTACAACTTTCGTGAAGGAAGAAAGATCGTTTGAGTGGCCTAGACTTAGCTTCAAGGGCTTCAAGTCAAAAATGACACCGCAACACAACAACTTATGCTCCAAAATACTCCAATACACTTGCAATTGATTGATCTTCGATCGGAATCCCCCGAAACGTGTCAAAGGTCACCAATTTATAGGGTAAGGGGTCCCTTACGTGCAATGTATGGGTTCTCAACTTCCATTAAACGGAAATCTTCTTACCATAAGAAGAGGGCTTGATCTTGCTTGGAATGGAAGAAAAATCACTTTGATTCATCCAAGGAAGGTTTCTAGGGTCTTATGAAGGTCTTTTGAGTCCTAAAAATTGTCTCAGACTGTGCTAAGGTCGAAAAATTGGGAGTTTAATCGAATCTCGCACTGAGATTCACCGAATCCCTGGGTTTTAGCCAAAACAACATAAGATGGAGTTCAAACGATACCGGCTGAGGTGCATCGGGTGCCGTTTTGACGGCATCAAGTGTTGTTTCAAAACAAGATATACCTAGTCCATATGCAGCACCAAGGGGTATCGTAGCCGGTTATAAAGCTATTCTAGCTAAAGTCTTGATCTATGGGGTTAGTCGGACCTTTATCGCCTATAGTTCCCTGCCCGGTACAATTCCTACAGTTTTCTAACGAGGGGGCAAAATGACCATTCCAACCCCTGATCGAACACTCTGCCCGTGTGGGGTCCACCCCCTCTTGTTAGAGGACTGTAGGAACCGTACCGGGCAGGGAATCGTAGATGATAAAAATTCGGGGTTAGTCTGGGCCTACCTAACTGTGTCAAAACTATTGACCATTATTTTGAAAATCATTTTGGGTTTATTTTAACCATCTATTTATGGGAGTTGAGAACACTGCCTGGGGGTCAAGGGAACACTTTGAACTATAATGAGGGAACTACTTCCATACCTTAGGTAGATTCCGAACTCATCATCGCCTAGGGCCATTCGGGGCAACAAAATGGGGTGTCTGCAGGGGTAAGACGTCCCCCCCCCCCCCCCTTTTGTTTTCTGAATTATCTACTTTTTCCTATTAAAAATCTAAGGGTCCTGGTTTAAAATAAAATTTTCACCTACGAAATCCCAAGAGTGCTTAAAGTACTAGGCTCCGAAACCATCCAGCCGTGGAGCTTTAAAATCCTTCAAAGAGAATACTATCTCTTTAATATCTTTTACTGAAACCTATAGTTCAAGGGAAGCTTGCTGGTCCTCAGATGAAGTCCCACTCAATGAAATATTAGAAGGACAGAAAACTTTATCGACACAATCATTCCCAAAAAGATTCTTGTAAAAAGAAATTGCTGCTTCGTTGATAAGATTGGGCTCCTCAACCATACATTATCACTTCGTTCAAACTCAAGAATATGATTATGATTATGATGACAGTTCATAGCATTACATAAACAAATTATTTCCATCACCTAATTGTAACCATTGGATTTTCTACTTTTCCTTCAAGAACTTTTCATCAACTTGTAAAGCATCCTACAACTTCCTTTTTGATTCCCTTTCCAGTAGGACAAGAGAAGGATCATCCGGGGAAGAAGATAATCCCATCTGAATGTGAAGCAACTCTATTTCAGCATATTTGACAACTTAGAAGATATCATAAAAATTAGACTTATTCTAAATGTCCTGTTCTAATTTAACACTTTTCAATCGAGCAGCAAACTGAAACAAAGGAAAAACGAACATGACTGATAAGGATAAAGGAAAAAGAACAAGGAATGTTACCACGATTTTCCTATTTATAGATTGGTTTAAAATGTAAAATAAATATTACATGTAAAATGTATTGTTTGAGTTAAAATAAAACCGCAAGCGTACGGATCAATCGTAGCTACGGGTCGAACACGAGGAGATATACGTCACTCTATTTAACTAACTTAAAAGTAATGCAAAATGAACCAAATTAAAGTGTTAAATTAAACTAATTAAACTAACGAAAATCAATGCATCCTAACTCATAAGCATCTAACAAAATTAAGGGATTAAATCGGCGTCCTAACACATGAGCATCTAACCTATCAAACTAAAGCGAATTGAAAGGAATAAAAATGCAGCCACACATACTAACCACATAAAAAAAAATAAGGGAATAAAAATGCATCCATAAACCACAATCATATAAAATTAAAATAAAAGAAATAGAGGGGGAAGAAGAAGAAGATAGAGAGAGATAGAGGAGATGGAGAATGAGATTGAGAGTTTAGATAGTAAAACCTGGATGTGCTTGCATGAATGTAAATGAAAAGCTTGAATACTTGCGTAAACTTACCATGACCTCCTCTTCTAAATCTTCAAGTCTTGTCATCAACTGAAGAACTTAGACTAGAAGGCTTAAAACCTAAACTAGAATTAAGAAATTACAACCCAATTGAAGACTTAAATTGAAATTAAAGCATAAACTAAACATATTATTACCATTAACTAAAAATCATAAAAGCAAACTAGAACTTAGAAAAGCAAAAAATCACAAATTAAAAGGAGAAGAAGAGAAGAAATTTCACTAAATGAATGAGCAATTTTTACAAGAGAGGTAGGGGGTATTTATAGGTGGAAGAAAGGAGAAGAGAGAAGATGAAAGTGTAGGAGAAATATTCCCTAAGAAAAGAGAATATTCTCTTCTCTTTCCTCTTTACAATGCCTTGAATCCTAAGAAAAAAAAAAAAAAAAAAAAAAAAAGAAGAAGAAGAGAAGATTGTTTACATACCTTCTATTTCAGAAAAATAAACTTCCAATTCTAACAAGTGCTTCCTTTTCTTTGTAGATATCTTCTCCAAGCAACAAAATCAAAGCATCTTTGATTTTTCAACCTTCCATAGATGAGAAAATATAAATCTATCTCAAGTAGAATTCCAGAAGTGCCCTTGAGAAGTTGGAGGAGAGAGAGAGAGAGGAAGGGTGATGACTAGGATTCCTTTAAGAATAAATAAAATACCCATTCTGTCCTTCAGAAAACGTGGAGCATGGGATGCTTATATAGGCTTCACCATTGTGTTCATTACGAAAAATCACCCAAAATAGACCCAAATTTCGTCCAATTCGGAGTTGGGGAGCCCAAGATATCTCAAGTTGAAGTTGGACTGTCCAAAGCCTTCCAAATGGAATCTTTCGGGTACAGTAAAGTAACTTCTGATAATTCCATTAAGGCCCCTGAAATCCGAACTTTCACTTTACTTTATCCCCATCCGACTGTTAATAATTATAAATAAACCCCTGCAGACCACTTTCGCGCGTCGTTACGAAAACGGCCATAACTTCTTCGTTTCAACTCAGAATCAAGTGCCGTTTGAACCGTTGCGAAGCTGACTCGATGGGCTAAGCATCCATACTATTAACACCTCTAAAAAGCTTAAAAACATCTCCTTAGTATCATCTCCTCCATTTTCACAATAATTCACCTAAACCCTGAAAAGCACAAGAAAGCACCGAGTAACTCTGTCCAATGTAGTAAAATGTATGCTTTATGCCCTAAGATTTCACACATAAATGTGTTCATCATGTATCATTACTAAATATGATAAGAAATTTAAGTAGTCTATACAATCACATAGGATAATGATTACAAAAGTTTCTTTTTTAGGTTTGAAAATTTTCCCTTCCCTTCCCTTTGATTCCCCTTCCAACCAAACAGAGCCAGAAGCAAGCTTGATGACTACCCTCAGTAATACCAAGCAAGACGACCTTGGCCACGGGTCCTGCTTCTATGTAAGTGATTGAACCTAGAAATGCTGATGGCGTTATAATAAAAGTGGAAGCCTAATTACCATAAATCTTGACCTGCCTCATATTTTTGGAGGAAAAGCAAAGTTAATTAAGAACTAATCTAGGCATAGATTTTGACATAAAAGTGTAGATGTGCTTGAATCAATAAATGGGAGATGAGCACTTGGCTTTTTGTTCTTTAATCATCCCGAATTTCTGGTGATTACCTTTTGCAGCCAGGTCACAAATGGTACGTTTTTTTTATCATCTTTTTATGGTGCTTGGACCATTTTGCATCTAGTTAGGTATTTGTACAATATGAAATTAAAAAATTAGACTAGACAATGCTCCAGTGGGGAAATGAAATTCAGAAATCTGTACTGGGATCTCTATGGTATCAAAACCAGAACCCCTTCTTTTAAATATGATTTAAGAATGTCTATAAGCATAAAAGTAATCAGGGGATCAGAGTTCTTTGAATTAGCAGCAGCACCCATAAAAGTGATCAGAGGATCAGAATTCTTTGAAAACAATAAATCCCAGCCAGAATCCACCCATAGAGTTCAATCAACAGCAGAGTCCAGTCAAGGGGAAAATGGAAAGGGCCCTCAGGAAGTGAAAGTAAAGATGTTATTTTTCATTACTGAAGACAGTGAAGATGCTGAAGAATACAATGCTTATACTATCTCTATTGTTGTTAGAAACACATTCATGATCAAACTACGTATCTTAAATCCCAAGAAGGGATCACCACAATATAACCCCACAAAAGAAGCATTAAGACAAACACTTGGTGGGGACTAAACTATAACCAGATCCCAATTCAACATGAACTTCCTGTCCATGGCTCTTCTTGCATCCATAGTAGAATACAGTATACACAACCAAGGCAAAAAGCCTTGCAATGCAGAAGACAACAGTCGCAACAGATACAAAAGCCATCTGAGCCATGAATTCTAAATCATCATCAAATGTAATGAGAATGAACAGAAAAGAAATCGGACCGGTTAATAGCTCAAGAAGCACTGTTATACCGAATCCTTGAATCTTGCTTCCTCTGATGAGATCTCTAGCTGTGGCAAGTGCTTTTATTCCGTAACAGTCTTCCTCTACAACTGAAATCACAAAGCCCAACATAAAAACAGCAGCCAAGTACAGATAAAATAAGGCAGCAGGAAATCCCACAAGGCCACACAAGGCAATAATGGCATCAGTTGTGGTAATTAGACCTAAGGCACCAATGAAGAGCAGAATCAGAAAAACGTAAGCAACAGTGAAGAGCGCAACATAAAGAGCTGTGATCAATAGTCTCTTCCATGTGACTGGAATAATCCGTAACAACTCCTTGAGATACACATTCTTCCCCAGGTAAGTCAGAGCAGAGGAGCAAATGATGACTGAAATCCCAAAAAGGGAGACGACACAGAAGATCACAAAGAAAGCTAATTCCACAACTATCAGTATTTTAAAATCTTTCTGCACTCTAGAATCATCTTCCGAATCCTCAACCACTTCTATTAAAGGCCCAGCTATGATGGAATGAAGCAGAGCAAGGATAAAGTATGGAAAAAGCACAAGGAGGGTGACAGAGGCCATAAGCTTTCTGTTCTTGTAAGGAAGTTTGATGGCTTCTCTCAGAACTCCAGTAATATCCAAATCTGGAGATGGGTCATTGCTCTCTGGCAAGACCCTCTTCGCCATGGCTTCTACTGCTTCTGTCATAGCGATTAAAACTTGGAACAGGAACTCTACAATTGAAATGATGATGGGTTTTATATGGTGAAAGTAATGGGATTCTATGGTTGAGACTCCTCGCTTGCAAACAAGGTTATAAAGAAGAATGAATAGAAGGCTGTGACTTACGGGGTAAACCTAATAAAGAACAAAATTCGACAAAAGTAAACAACTTTGACCCATTAGTCAAGGTCCCTTAGTGGCATTTCCGCACTTGATTTAAAAAATGTTAAAATGACAAGAAATCCAACGTTTTGGTTCATTAATCTTCCTTAATTTGAAGGGTTATTTCCAAATGCCCCCTTGAAAATGGCTAAATTTACAGTTGCCCCCTGAACTTTCACTAATTCCACATGCACCTCTATTTTCCAAACTAAGTACCACTATAGTCCCTGCCGTTAAACAGAGACGTTATGTTATAACGGATCCCAGTTTTTGAACTTCGATGGACCATTCTGCCCCTAGATAGGGTAAAATGACCACAATGACCTTACCTGGAAAAAAAAAAACCTGCAACTCATCTTCCCCAAATCGGTTTAGGGTTTGGGGAAGATGAGTTCTTGAATCGTTATGCTTATCAATTACAGAGGATGGGCATATTCAATTATAGAGATTCTCTACAATACTATTGATGCAAGTAGTGGATTCTATAGATACCCAGTGACCAAATAATCAACCAAACTGGCGGGTTTGTAGAGATTCAAAGGAATAGCAACAAATTGGGCAGTGGCATCGTCTTGCAAGAACAAGACGCATAATCAGAAGGAATATTCAGAAGCTTACGAAGATCTGCTTCTGCCTTTTCGATTATGGAAAGAAATTCTTTACCTTTGTGGTTCATCTCCATGATGCTCATGCCGGAATTTCGCCAATTGTAGAACTCTAATTCCACCTTCTTCAAGACATTCGCAGGAAGAATTGCAGGACCAGCGGCGAAGTTGATAATACGCTATTGAGATTGGGCTTTTTGAGATGTGGTTGAGCGATCTTGAACTTGGATGGTGCAGGTGATTGAGACAGGCTTATTTGTGCGCATTGAGGTGGCAAAGTGGCCATTGTTGGAAGGGAAAGTGGTGATGAGGTGATAGGATTTTTCAAAAAACTAGATTTGGAAGAACGGTTAGGCTTTTGGACAAGAAAGGCGGTTAGGGTTCTGATTCAAGAACTCATCTTCCCCAAACCCTAAACGATTTGGGGAAGATGAGTTGCAAGTTGTTTTTTTTTTTTTTTTTTCAGGTAAGGTCATTTTGGTCATTTTACCCTATTTAGGGGCAGAATGGTCCATCGAAGTTCAAAAATTGGGATCCGTTATAACATAACGTCTCTGTCTAACGACAAGGACTATAGTGGTACTTAGTTTGGAAAGCAGGAGTGCACGTGGAATTAGTGAAAGTTTAGGAGGATAACTATACGTTTGGCCAAGGGGGCATTTGAAAATAACCCTAATTTGAATGGAGAATGGGAGAACAACACCTGGCATTGGTTCTTGAATTCCTCCCCAATTTTTTAGTATTTTGCTTTTGGAGAGCATGTGAGTATGGACTTTTGATCTTGTTACATTGTACCTTGTACGACGAGGATAAATTAAAGAATTATACGAGCCTAAGATCAAGTAAGGGAGGTCACATTTTTATGGGCCTATGGCCATGAATCTTTATCCTCTTCTGTTACAGCACCGTACTGTATTGCTTCGTGCAACACTGCAAAGGCCATGTGGCACAACGGGCCTCACATGGTGCACATGACCTCTGTAGTTGCCGCATAATGCAGTACAACACCGTGATGTAACAGGAGAGGATAAAAATTCCTATGGCCATGCCATCTGAGTGGGTGGTCTTGAAAAGAGGGAGATCTTGAAATCAAAGTCATTCCTCTTCAAATTTGTGAAAGATGAAATTAAATGTAGATAAAAGGGTTTTGGGGAAGGGAAGGGAAATTAAACGTAGATAAAAGGGTTTTGGGGAAGGGAAGGGAAGGGAATGGAAGGGAAGGGGGGGGGGGGGTTGTTTCCGTTTTGTGTATGTAACTCCTGTTTATTTTGGCTTAAAATAGTTAAAGAAAAAAAATATATCATAAAAATAATATTTTATTTATTATAGAATTTATAAAAAATAAAAGAAATATTTACGGGAGGATAACACATCTTTTGGATTTATCCCGACAATTTTTTCTAATTCTAAAATTTTCAATATCTGTTTTTTGGGTAAAATTTTCAATGAAGGGATCCTTTGTTGTCTTGGATGGATCCCATATGATTCTTTTATATTTTTTTATGGGATCCATTCATATTACTTCTCACAATTCATATGATAGGGGATGGATAATTTAAATTTTGTTATAATGACATTGTAAGTAACTATTTAGATAATTTTACCATGTAAATGTTGGAATTGGTGATCCAATAGTGCAGAAGATTCAGAACGGGTATAGAACCTTTGCATTCAAATTTGAGATGAACTTATATCGAAAATGAAACAGGAAAGAATAGGTTATTTTAGAATCATAATTGAAGTTTCTCCTTTAGATAATAGTTCTTCAACATTTGAGCAATGATAAGGGGGGAGGGGGAGCTCCAAAATTCGATCATGCTGGGTGTCTCCCTCCCCTCTAGTACTACCCTTAAATAACTCAACCTATTAGGATTGAAAGGAATCCCAACTTTCAGTTTAATTCCTAAACTAATTGAGAGATTTGTTGGTGAAGTTTTGGATTTACAATCTATCTTGGTTCTAAAGTGGAAAGAGGTATTCAACCAAAAAAAAAAAAAAGGTGAAAAAAGGAAGAATCTAAAAAGGATTTATTATCTCTTTAATTATGCTTGATTATTTTATCATATAAAATTATCATAATTAAAAGATTATTCTAATTTATTTTCTCAATTATAATTAAACTTTTTAATTTGTATATTAGACCCTCCACTAAATTTCTCATGATGAAGTATTGGAAATATAAGTAAATATTGTCAAACCCCAATTCATCGTACATTTTCTTATCAAAGATCTTATGATCACAATCGGATGTCAAAAACATGAACAACCATCATTTGAAATAACATATACTATATATATATATATATATATATTCAATAATAAGAAAAATAATTGTGTAAACAATCTACGAAAACGACATTGGGAGATTACATGTGATATTGGGTTACCATATCTTGAAGATTCTTTGATGCTTTCCTGGCTAAAATGCGACAAAGGGTTTTTGGTTGGAAAGGAAAGTTATTGTCTCCAGGTGGGAGATTGATCTTACTCAAGCATGTGCTCTCCTCGATGCCAATCCACCTCATGTCAACTTTGGACTTACCCAAGACGGTAATAAAACGCTTTAACAGCATTTGCGCTGACTTCTTGTGGGGTGACTCAGAGTGGGAGAAAAGACATAATTGGGTAGGCTGGGAGAAGGCCTATAAACCGATTGATGAGGGCGGCTTGGGAATCCGCAGGTTGGAAGAGATGGGCCTGGCGTTGCGCCTAAAAGGCCTTTGGAGGATTTGGTCTTGTAACTCCTTATGGAGTGCTTTCTTTAAAGCTAAATTACTCAAGAACAAACATTTCACTCTTGCAGGGGGGAGGACGACAGGGACGATCTCATGGAGGAGAGCCTTAATGCACAAAGAAACTTTTATTGCCAAATCCAGGTGGCTGATTGGAAGAGGTGATATTAGTTTTTGGCTAGATAACTGGTCAGGATGGGGTGCCCTAGTGGACTATGTTGATGGAGCGATCCATCTCGACTTAAATCTTACCATCAAGGAGGTGCTCAACACGGCGGGAGAATGGAATCAAGAGATTCTGGCGAAGATTGATCCCAACCTGGTCAGGAACAGCTTGACAGCAGGCAAGTTTGGCCTCTCTGATAAGGAGGATTGGTTGGTGTGGACTCCGGCAAGAGATGGTTTATTGATTGCCAAATCAATTTGGAACGAAGTTAGAACCCCTTCCCCCAAGGTTTCTTTCGCCAAATGGTGCTGGAATTGTTCGATTCCCACCAAGATAGGCTTCTTTACTTGGCAGGTGTTATGTGGGGGGGTCCCTATTGATGACACTATAATGAAGATGGGAATCCCCCTTGCGTCAAAATGCATGTGTTGTGGACAGCCAAGAAGGGAATCAACTTATCACTGTTTGATTGCAGGTGGAACGGCCTGGAAGGTTTGGAGTTTCTTCTCTTCCTTGTGTGATGTGAAGATGGTGCTTGGGCAAGGGGTGAGAAGCAGAATTTTGTTTTGGCACAGGCACGCCAAATTCGCTAACCTCGGTGGCATGATCAATGGATTACTCCCCTCATTTATCGTTTGGGAATTATGGAAGGAACGTAATAATCGCAGACATGGTGAGCGATCTCGTCTGGCCAGCCGCATCATTGAGGTTATTAGGCTCTGGATCAAGGAGATTCCCTATGCATCCAATTTTAAAAAACCTCCCACGTTCAAAGAATCTCTGTTACTTCAATTTTTTGACATTCCCCACCCCCTATTATCAACAAGCCACCAATTCCAGTCTACTGGTGCCCCCCCGTCTCCTCAGTGATGCTCAATGTGGATGGTGCGTGTAAAGGTAATCCAGGCATAGGGGGGGGGGGAGGAGGTATTATTAGAAACACACAGGGGGATATAATTGCTGCATTTGCAAATTTTTATGGGACATGCACCAATTCTTTGGCGGAAATTCGGGCGTTACGAGATGGCTTAAATTTGTGTGCTAAGTTGGGGTTCGTAGACTTCCATGTCAAATCTGATTCGGCAGTAACCGTGTTAAGCACCACAAGAAGGAAGTGTGGGTTTTGGGAAGGTTGGTACTGGTTCAAGGACATCGTAACACTAATGGATGCCCTTAGACCGATGATATCCTTTACGTCCGTGAGGGGAACAGAGTTGCAGATTTTTTAGCGATGTTAGCTTGTACTTCAGAGTTGGACTTGGAATTTCATGATGACTTGCATATACCACAGGGGTTGCGTCGAATCGCAAGGGAGGATGCACTTGGCTTCCTAGTTTTGAGAAATAGCTAATCCTTTTTGTTGGGGTTCTTGTATAGGGGTGAGCTTCTCTACAGAGTGTTTGAGAGATATTTGTAAATTCTCGGGTTGGGGTATGGTGGGAATGTCCCCCCCCCCCTTGTATTCTTTATTCAATGATTTTGATCGCAATAAAATCTTAGGGACCGGCCCGGGTCCCAGATAAGTTCGGGTTAAAAAAATATATATATATATCTTGAAGATTCTGAATATTTCTTGCAATGCTTGGTAGAGATCCATATCACATGTGACAATATTCAATTGCACATGTGAAAAATGAGAGAGGGCACAATATACACTCAATAGCGAGGTTTTATACATATAAATTTTTTTTTTTTTTTTTTGGGGGGGGGGGGGGGGGGGGGGGGTGAGAAGCATCGGGAGTTTGAGTTGAATGAAAAAGAGGAAAAAGTTCAATAGATGCATCCTTGGAAATATATACTTGATGTGAAGTACAGAAAAAGATGGTTTACCACAAAAAAAAATTGAAAAGGGAAAACTACTGGGTTTTTCTTTGTAAATTTTCCTATTGAAAAAGATGTATTATTTTTTGTTCATAAAGAAAACAGATGTACCATTAACAGCACGGAGAAGGAGGTGGAAAATTATCCCACAGTTCAATTTGTTTTTCATTATCACAAGGTTTCTACTTTCTACGTTTTGCTTTTGCTTTAGCTTTTGCTTTTGCCAAGTGACATCAGATATATTTCTTCTTCTTTTGGTGACAGGACGATGTGCGTTTTATCTGGTTAAACAATTACTTTAGGTAGTGCTCAACTAGGGAAAGGTGCATTTAGAACGGGATATGAAAAGTAGAGAGGGGGACCTGCAAGGATATCAAATAAAAGACGCTCCCTTTGGGTATCTCATCCGAGCAACAACTAGCCTGTAATGCGATGTTAATAGTAATGGGAGAGAGTAAAAGTAACATGGAGAAATGTTTCTTGTGGAAGACTGTGGGATCCAGATCTTCAACGGCGCAGCTGCCTTAGCAGCCTGGGTGGCGCAGACAAAGCTGTGTGCACAATGACCGCCTTATCCCCGCTTGGGCAAGACGCTCGGACAGGGGTAAGGCGGTCATTACCCGCGTGGCTGTATTTGCGTCGCTCAAACCGCTAGGGCAGCTGCACCATAGAGGATCTGAATTGAAGACTGTGTATCACCTACTCTTAGATACAGAGGGGGTAAAATGACACCCCACCACATAAAATGCGGAAATGCCCATCCTGTTGATGCCTCTATGCGTTTCCATTTACTCTGCACCTACAGAGGCCATGCTCCCTCATAGAGAACTCTATACCCAGTAATATATATGGAGAAAAGCACTTTGTGGGGGACACAAGGACCATGTTCAGACACTGTGGGGATGAAATGACCGACCCACCCCCATGAAAGACAGAAAATACCTGCCCTACTGATGCCTCTATGTGCCCCATCTACCCCTACATGCACAGGAGTCATGCTCCCTCACAGGGAACTATTCCAGTCTTGCCAAGTAATATATATAGGAAGCAGTTATGGTTCAACCACGTACTGTCAATCCCTTGACGGATGATGTACATAGTATTATTAATGGGTGTTATTTTTCCTTCATGGAGACAGTGTAGGAAAAATATATTGCACTGTTTATGTATGAACCCACAAGGGTAGGCAAATGATAGATTGCAAATGTGTCAATGTTTGGAAAAATCTGGTACGCTAACCTATTTTTTATTGAAAATCTAAATGGCACTATTATTAGTTAGGGAAAAAGTTCTCTGTCCGAGAGTGTGGCCTACGCCAGCACTTCCATGAGTCTATCTCTCTCCTCTTCATGTGAAAAGACATCTATGCCCCTTTTTTTAAGGAGGAGAGAGATAGACACATGGGAGTGCTGGCGCAGGCCACACTCCCGTACAGAAAACTGCTTCCCTATTAGTTATATTTGGATTTGTCATTACCTGCCATGTGGGAGAGAATGTGAACCCGCCTCTTCTCTTATTGTCCTAGTGTATCTGTCATGTGACATATTTTGTTGACTTATAGGGTGTAAGCTCTTCTGTTCTATTCACATCCAAGTTTCAATAAGATAGAATTCACCAAATAAAAGCATTAATATTCATACTGATAAAGAGTTAAAAGTATGAATTCTTGAAAAATTGGATAGGGGAGAAGGTTCGTATATAGCCGCATAGTGCATAATTGTAATTTCAGCCATTAAATAGACATGATCATGTACAATACACGGCTTCTCATCTTCATCCAACAATTGTAAGAGCGGTCGTGCATAACCATATCATACCCCATGCATAATCGTGCACCAAACCTTTTTTTGTTTTTTTGGTAGAAAGAAGTGCACGAAACCTTTTACATAGAGAATGCAAAAGCTAAAAGTAGAAGGGGAAATAGCAATTCATTGGGATAAAGTGTATCTCTATCTAACAATTGGAGCTAACGAGTTCCAAATATAGCGACAGCCACTCACTCTCCGCTTGTCGTCCAATCTCTATTTTCTCCACAAAACTCCCTCCATAGAAAAAGAAAGTGACACATGGTTGTATGCGTTTCTTTTCTTAAAGATTCTCTCAAGTCTTTTCCATACCCCATAAGACTCGTTATGCGCTGCTATCCTTATCGTCCAAAACATGGACGGAATGTGACATGAAGAACCCACTTGATGGGCCCTCCCCTTATTGACTAGCTATGGTCAAGTCTCAATGCTTCAGCAAAGAAACAGGTCAGGACTGCGCCAAGTTTTGTTAATAATTACTAGAGATAACCTGTTGCGTTAGGAAATCTCCGGTAGGTCCTTCGGGTGTCGCAACCTACAAAAGGATATCAGGAACAAGGGAGAATCGGCGTGGTTCCGGCTTAGGACTCTCCGATGCCTAAATTAGATCTCTCTCTGCAACAGATGAATTACTGGAATTCTCCAATAGGTCCTTTGGGTTCCGCAACCTGCAAAAGGACGTTAAGGACAAGGGAGAACTGGTGTGGTTCCGGCCTAGAACTCTCCGATGCCTAAGTTAGATCTCTCTCAGCAACAGATGAATAACTGGAATTCAAGATGAATAATGGGTTAGAATACCTGAGTATTTATAGTTGAGTGTGACGGTGTGGAGAGTCCCAGTTGGTGATAAGTATTCTTCGTGGAAGAGTCTATCACGTAGTAGACTTATACTTGGAATAGCTCCTTGTGAGATGTAGAGTCCTAGTAGGGAAGAGGTTCCCTAAGCGTCCTCTTCTCGTGTTGAGTTTGATTAGGTTTGTACCTCTTTGGGAATAGTCCTCCCTTTAGTATAGCTCTCATTAGATCTTTTAGTGATAGGATGATGTAGATCTTGTCGATGACGTCATGGTTGGTCTCCGTGGCTTGCATGGTAGTTGGGAAGCCCCGATCTACGACTGCCCTGCTTCTTCATTCTGGCCTATTGATGAATACTTCCAATATTCAATTCAAATCAAGAGGTTGCAATTGGTCAAATTAGATGACCAAGTCGCTAATGACAATATCTGAGTCAACTCCTGGCATATCTTCATAAGAACAGGCGAAGACTTCTTCAAATTCCTTTAAGAGTTCAACTATTTGGGAGTATATTGATTGTTCCCCAATAATCGAATACCTTTGTCTATAAATACTGCATATTTGATTCCATCCATAAATCCATTTTCTTCCCTATGAGTTCCAGTATCAATAAGAATTTTAACAGCGATGGCTATTCATTTAAGTCTTTGGGTAGCACCCGATCGGTCTAAAAGGGCACGGGTACGAGCCGACGATCTTTGAAAAAAGAAAGTCACTACTGCAAGCTTTAAAGGGAAGTCCTGAGCTACTGCTCCCTCATACCAGGGATATCACTAGTGAAGCCTTACCTTCAGTTAAAGATTAAAAAACCTTCGCCCTACTAATAAAAGGGTTGGTGAAAAAGCTGAGGATTTGGTTCTCATTCCACTTAAAGGAAGAACAGAATGAGAGTGCAGATAAGCTTCATCGTTGAGAGGGAAACAGCCCAGATCACCAGCTAAGGCCCCTAAATGATTGCTCAGTGATAAAGGAGGTAGGAGTGCAGGGACAGCCAGGAGGTTTGCCCAGAACACGGGAAACACAACTTTGCAAGTCAGGAGAGAAGAAGACGTACATGAAAGCAAGCGGACAGGGAGCCAAGCAAGCAAAACATAAGGCCCATTCGACTGAAAGGAAACGATACGGTACGTAGACTTCATTCACAGCGGAACTTTCTATATTCCGCTATTCCCTTTGGTTTTGAGGCGAACTAAGGGGGGCTGGGGCGGACTGCAATTCTAGTGAGGTTAGTCCTCTGCGGGGTGATCTCGTAGTTCTTGGTCTGTGAAGATGCGTTGTTAGGTGCTCCATTTTCCCATTGAGGCCGAGCTTGTCTTCTTGGTGGAAGGGTTCAGGTTCGGCTTTAGGCGAAGAGCGAGAGCTGTTTAAGAAAGAGGCGGCCCTGTATCTTATCAATTTAAAAGAAAAAATATTCAAGCTTTGGTCTGCCCTTTATGATGGGTGCACCAAGGGCATGTTCTTATGGGCCTAACTCATTGAAATTCCATCCAGTAAAACAGAAGAATTATAAATCTCCCTTACTCTTTTTGGCCTACCGGAGGAGTAAAAAAAATATATATATAAACACTACGCTTCA
This sequence comes from Telopea speciosissima, assembly GCF_018873765.1. NCBI lineage: Eukaryota > Viridiplantae > Streptophyta > Magnoliopsida > Proteales > Proteaceae > Telopea > Telopea speciosissima. The sequence continues at coordinate 14,257,786 of NC_057926.1, forward strand.
TTCAATCAATAAAAAGGTCTTGAAAAGTACGTGCTTACCGACCATAGGGGATCTGATACACTCTCTCTTCCTGTAAACTTCTGTTGAGTGAGACGGTATTTTGTAAATACGTAATTATCTTGAATATATCAACCCTTTCTTTATTTTTCGATCGCCTGAAAGGGACAAAAGAAACATCTTGTCGGAAAGAATTTGTTTCCAATAAGAACCACACTACTCGTCGGGGATCAGGGGATCAAAAGAACTAGCGCCTACTATATACAATGAATCAAGCTATTTGGAGTCGGATTTTGGGGATAAGAAACCCAGGCTAAAGCCCCAGCTAAGGACACGAGTAGAGGCTATCAATATAATTTTGTAACTCCTTGGTGCATCCGAATAATTAAAAGAAGTTCTGTTTTATATACTTGTATTCTGCCGATTAAATACAATCAAGTGCATGGATAAGCATTCTAAATGAGGGTCGTTTTATGTTTTTTTCGCGTTGAACCGTAGCATTGGAGGGGCCTTTTTTTTTTGGCCCTCCCCTTTATTCTCATTTTGTTTGAGGTGGGAAAAATAGAGAATGAAATGCTGAAATAGGGGAAGTCACCTTTTTTTGGTTTAAGGGCTGCTCGCCCTACCGAAGTACCAAAGACCTTTGTATCGGCTAAGTTCACGAGTTGGAGATAAGCGGACTCGAACCGCTGACATCCGCCACAGGGCCAAAATGGCAGCAACATACCTTTTGTGATTTCTTTCTATCCAAGAATCATAGGAACGATTGATTCGCGCGTGATAAATTTTTGGTCGAAAAGCTTTTATTAATTCCAACAAATTTTGCTTTTGGATTTGTTGAAACTGTTCAAATTAGATCCTTTCAATTTTTATATCGAAGATATGCTTACGAAGTTTTTACGAGCTACTTAAACTCCATGAAACCCTCACAAGGGTTTATGTACAAAGAACGGGAAAGCCCTTATGGGTTGTATCCAAAGACATGGAAAGGGATGTTTTTATGTCAGCAACAGAAGCCCAAGCTCATGGAATTGTTGATCTTGTCGCGGTCGAGATGCTGAAATAGTACTTCAAGACCCATTACGTGTCCAAGGCCTTTTGTTCTTCTTGGCATTTGTTATTTTGGTTCTTAAAAAGAAATAGTTTGAGAAGGTGTCCCCCGTGACTCACTCAAGTGAAGAGAGAGAAGATAGGGTAGGTTGCTTTGAAGGTAGAATAACAAAAGAGAGACTACTTATGTTATGGATTTACATTAACATGAACGGGACCCTAGATGAGATTTAGAGTTCCTCTTTTACCTGATCCAATCTAGATGAATAAAAGAAAAGTACAAGCAATGGAATCAACACAATTGACATTCCCTGACGTTTTTTTGATTGACCTCCTCCTTTCTTTAATCCACAGGAGGGCGTTTAGGCAGGTTGCTGTTCAAGTTAGTGAAGTTATTTCATTGTAATTCATATCGAAGAGATGCGACAAAGTGTTCGGATCATTGTGCAATATCCTAATCAAATGCCTAGTGGCATGATCAAAGCCTATGATCGTAAGCTATGTCCTCCATCACGATGGCCTTTGAGGTGGCCTCTTGGGTCCTATTCCTCTTGGGCTACCAAACTGGTTCTGTCGTGGTCGGGCTTGAGCTGGCCTCTTCTTCTGGTTAGGACACGTGGCATCTCGGGATTGGCCCATATATTTTTGGTTTATCACTTGCCCCCCATTCTCTTGGAACGGAGTGCCCAAGAGAGTATCATCTGTGTCGTAGTTTTTAATCTGGCGAGGGGCCTATTGCAAATAAGGCTTCTTGGATGGAGCTTTGTGATGAGCATCTGTGACCGTTGGATGAACTTTTTTTTTTGGGGCAGATGGCTTCTTCCCTTCTTAGTAAGTGGGAGAGGTGAGGAGTTCGAATCCCCCCCCCCCCACTACACTTTTTAACCTCTTTTTCTTTCCTTTTTTTTTTGTCTACTTTTTTAATTTCTTCTCTTCACTTTTTCCTCACTCTCTCTCTTCTTTGGAGCTCTACCCATCTTCCATCCTTTTGCTAAGTCCACTTTTCTTGCCCCAAGTGTTTGTCTTTTCTCCTCTTTGAGAGAAAATATTTTTTTGTTTGTGCTTGGGGTTTCACCTAGTTGCTTTCGTTGTTTGCGCTCGTCTCGCGCTCGTCTTTGTGGCTCGCTGTCTAGCGCTGGTCGCCCACTCCCGTCTGTGCATCATTGTCCGCTGCTCGCCCGCACTTCGTTGCCCTCGTTGGTCACTGTCGCCCGTGCGCTCGCCCACACCGAAATCGATGGCTGCCCAAGCTACTACAGCTGCACCTCAGCCAGGTATGGCAGCTGGAGAGGTGAACCATGCAACAACAATAGGAGTTGCTAGGCCAAACGTCTACATAGTTCGCGGCCATGATGCAATAGCAAGCAGTGCCACCACCACCACCCAACCGACCGATGCAATTTCCACCGCCTGTGCCCCATCATGCGGCGAAAAACTCTACAGCTAAGGTGATGGAGAGATTCAAAAAGCTTCAGCAGCCCGCGTTTTCCAAACTAAATTCTGAGCCAATGCAGCCAGAAAGGTGGATTAGCGCCTTAGAGAAGGCATTCGACGTACTTGAGTGTACGGATGCATAGAAACTGATATGCGCTAGTTATTAGCTACAAAACGAAGCGAAAGCATGGTGGAAGGCAACAAAGCCTAATATGGGAGCAGTTCATCCTAATCCCACTTGGGATCAATTTAAAGAAATTTTCTTTAAGAATTATTTCCCTGAAAGATTTAGAGACAAGAATGAAGCCGAGTTCTTTGCTCTCGTGCAAGGAACCAAGACCGTGATGGATTACCAGCAATAGTTTGAGTATTTATTTCATTTCGTCCCGGAGCATATGAAGGGGGAAGCTAGTAGAACAAAGAAGTTTGAAAAAGGACTCAAACCAGAGACCAAACTATTCTGTCGGTCCTAGACATCCAGGACTATGCTCAAATGGTCGACAAGACGAAGACGATGGAGGACAGATTGAAAGAGAAAGAGAAAGCTACAGCGTCGCCCGGCTTGGGCAAGAGGCCAAGCAACTATCAAAATTTTGGGTGGCCGAACAAAGTTTTTCGAGGAACTAGTTCGAGCCCCAGCCCAACACAATATCGACGGCAAGATGTGGGCCAAACCTCTTTTCGCCCCACTTACAATCTGCCCAACCTACTACAAGCCAAGCGACAACTACAGCTCCGCCAGCCCGACCTGCAATGAGCCAAGCAAGCTGGGCCACTTCTCCAGCCGTGTTGTCCAACAGATGTTACATGTGCCACAAAGCAGGACACATGGCCAGGGAATGCATATACCACGGATACAACACATACCAGCCAATCCAGTCCCATGCTCGACCCTTTCAGCCACAGGACAATCAGACGCGGGGGAAAGTGTTCATGTTGACCAATGAAGAAGCAGAGGTGAATCTCGAGGTGATGACAGGTAAGTCTGCCTAACACTACTAAATTGTAGTAATTAACCTATGGATGCAAGAAAACTTAAATGCATCCTTGTTCTATACAAACCCTAGGTACCCTGATTATCTCATCCGCCCCCGCACGAGTATTATTCGACTCGGGTGCATCCCATTCTTTTGTTTCCAATGCTTTTGTGTGAAGGATGACCATCCAACCAAGGGACATAGGGCATAACTGAGTAGTTAGCACACCAACTGGTAGTGTCGTGAGCCTGAAGGAAGTTTACGACCCCTGCCTGATGGAAATTTACAGGAAGAGTCTAATTGCCCGTCTGATTAAGTTTGACATGAAGGACTTCGACGTGATACTAGGCATGGATTGGTTATCCACATTTGGAGCAAACATCATGTGTGCAACAAAGAAGATCATATTCAGGCTGAGTGACGGTTCGATTTTCACCTACCAAAGTGAACCGGTGAAGAAGCCCAGAAGGGTAACCTTATCCGCCCTTCAGGCTAAAAAACTGTTAAATGAAGGAGGTTAGTGTTACTTGGCCACAGTAATAGATATTGAAGCGAAGGTTAAACCTTTGGAAGAACTCGATGTCGTTAGAAAATTTCCCGACGTCTTCCCAGAAGATCTGACCCAGCTACCGCCTGATCGTGAAATGGAGTTCGTAATTGATCTAATTCCTGGTTCAGCACCAGTATCCAAGGCACCATACCAATTGGTACCTATTGAATTAAAAGAATTGTAGGTCCAATTACAAGATTTGTTGCAGAAGGGATTCATTCGGTCAAGTGTGTCTCCTTGGGGAGCACCTATGTTATTCGTGAATAAGAAGGATGGTAGCATGCGACTGTGCATCGATTATTGAGAACTGAATAAACTTACGATCAAGAATCGATACCCATTGCCGTACATCGATGACCTATTTGATCAACTACAAGGAGCAAGAGTCTTCTCTAAGATCGATCTTAGGTCTGGATACCACCAATTGAAGATCAAGGGCAGCGACATTCATAAGACGGCGTTTAGAACTCGATACAGACATTATGAATTCTTAGTACTATCATTCAGGTTAACCAACGCCCGTGCTGCATTCATGGACATGATGAATAGGGTATTCCATGATGTGCTAGACAAGTTCGTCATTGTTTTTATCAACGACATTCTGGTTTATTCTAAAAGTGAGGAGGAGCATGTTCAACACCTTAGGTTTGTGTTGCAGCGATTGCGGGAACACCAACTGTTCGCCAAATTTAGCAAGTGTGAATTTTGGCTTCACCAAATTGGATTCTTAGGGCATATCGTCACCAAGGATGGCATCAAGGTAGACCCAGACAAGGAGAAGGCGGTTCTCGAGTGGGAGACTCTGAAGAATGCCACTGAGATTTGAAGCTTCTTGGGTTTAACCGGGTATTACCGTCGATTTATCAAAAATTTCTCGCACATCTCAGCAACCATGACAAAGCTAACAATGAAGGGTGCAAAGTTTGAGTGGACCGACGCTTACGAGAAAAGCTTTCAAGAATTAAGGAATCGATTGGTGACGACACTAGTGCTGACCATTCCAGATGGCACCGGTGGCATGGTGGTATACACTAACGCATCCCGCACGGGATTAAGAGGTGTGTTAATGCAAAAAGGTAAGGTGGTCGCATATGCCTCGAGGCAGTTGAAGGAACATGAAAAGAACTACCCCACTCACAACCTAGAGTTGGCTGCGGTGGTTTTCGCGTTAAAGATTTGGCGACATTATCTCCATGGTGAAAAGAGCGAGACCTTCAGCGATCACAAGAGTCTGAAGTATTTTTTCATCCAGAAAGAGTTAAAGATGAGACAGAGATGGTGGTTAGAATTAGTAAAGGATTACGATTGTGAGATTCAATACCACCCTAGCAAGGCCAACGTTGTGGCGGATGCATTAAGTAGAAAATCCCAAACTGCATCCCTCGCTTCCTTGGTTGTCAACGAACAACTAATAGATGAAGCTCAAAAGTTCGACCTAGAACTCATGATAGAGGAGACGGCTATGCAACTAGCAGCTATGGACATACAACCATCGATCCGAGAAGAAATTATTGAGAAGCAGCCCAGAGACCTTGATTTAGCCAAGATAATCTGGGAGATAAAGCAAAGTGTCCACAGAGACCCAGACTTCTCATTGGCCCATGATGGGGCATAGAAATTCAGAGACAAATTGTGCGTGCTTGGTGACTATAATGTGCATGACCGAATTCTTAGAGAAGCACATAATTCACCTTTCTATTTCCACCCCAGGAGCACCAAAATGTACAAAGATCTAAAGAAGCACTATTGGTGGATTGGAATGAAGTAGACCATTATATTATATGTGTCCGAATGCCTCACCTGTCAACAAATAAAGGCGGAAAGACACAGACCATATGCGTTATTGTAGCCACTCCCTATTCCCGAATGGAAATGGGAAAAAATTACCATGGATTTCGTGACCAATCTACCCAACACCAAAAAAGGGATGAATGCGATCTGGGTGATAGTTGACAGACTGACGAAAGCGGTTCACTTTATCCCCATCAAGATAAACAACTCGATGGAAAAGCTCGCCCAACTATACATTGAAAATGTAATCCGCTTACATGGCGTGCCCGTCAGCATCGTGTCCGACAGGGACCCCCGATTCAGTTCAAGATTCTGGAAGAGTCTGCAAAAGGCACTAGGATCCCAGCTAAATCTTAGCACGGCTTTTTGTTTGAGTTAAAATAATTACCGCAAGCGTAAGGGTCAATCGTAGCTACGGGTCGAACACGAGGAGATATACGCCACCCTATTTTACTCACTTTAAAGTAATGCAAAGTGAATCAAATTAAAGTGTTAAATTAAACTAATAAACTAATGGATCCTAACTCACAAGCATCTAACGAATTAAATTGGCATGAATTAAATTGGCATCCTAACACATATCCATCTAACCTATCAAACTAACGCAGATTGGAAGAGATAAATTGTAGCCACACACCACAACCACATAAAAAAAATAAAAGAAGAAGAAGGATGATGAGAAGAAGAAGAGAGAATGAGATAGAAGAGAGGGAGAATGACTTTAAGAGTTTAGAGAGTAAAAACATGGATACTTGAACAAACCTTGCATTGCTTCCTCTTCTAAATCTCCAAGTCTTGTCATCAACTTAGGAACTTAGACTAGAAAGCTAGAAACTAAACTAGAATTATTACAACCATATTAAAGACATAAAATTAAAGCATGAATCAAAAGCATTACAACCATGGAATTGAAAGCATGAAATCAAACTAGAACTTAGAAAGCCAAAAACTAGAAGAAGAAAAGAAGAAATTTCACTAATAATTTGAACTAAAAATTGAATTAAAACTAAACTAAAACTAACTTAAAAACTGAATTAGAACTAACTTATTACAACCCAAAGGGCAAGGGGTATTTATAGGGGGAAGGGAGAAGAGAGAAGAGGGAAGTGGTAGGAGAAATATTTCCTAAGAAAATAGAATATTCTCTTCTCCTTCCTCCTTTACAATGCTTGACTCCCAAGAAAAAAGAGAAAAAATAGAAAGAGGGAGAGAAAAGAATCCTAGATACATAAACCTTCTATTTATTAAAAAGTAACTTTCTAAATCTAACTTGTGCTTCTTTTTCTTTGTATGTGTCTTCTCCAAGCAGTGAGATCAAGGCATCTTTGACTTTTCAACCTTTCATAGATGAGAGAATATCTTTCAAAAAAAATCTATCCCAAGTAGAATTTCAAAAGTGCCCTTGAAAAGTTGGAGGAGAGAGAGAGCAAGGTTGATGACTAGGATTCCACTCATAATTAATGAAATGACAAATCTGTCCTTCAAAAAACGTGGAGCATGGGATGCTTATATGGGCCTCACTGTTGTATTCCTTCTAAAAAATCACCCAAAATAGACCCAAATTTTGTCCAATTTGGAGTTCGGGAGCCAAAGATATCTCAAGTTGAAGTTGGACTACTCCAGAGACTTCCAATGGAATCTTTCGGCTGACAGAAAGATAACTTCTGATAATTGCATTAAGGCCCCTAGAATCCGAACTTCCACTTTACTTTATCTCCGGTCGACTGTCAATAATTACAAATACACCCATTTCCACGAAAACGGTCGTAACTTCTTCGTTTCAACTTGGAATCAAGTGTCGTTTGAACTGTTGCGAAGCTGACTCGATGGGCTATGCATCCATACTATTAACACCTCAAAATTATGCTAAGGGGCCCACTGTAATCACATTCAAATTTGATTGATTGGCGTGATTCCTTCAGTGCTCAATCCAAACTTGATTTTCTCGACTCCTGGGCGCTTCTGGCTATTCTTAGCATCTTTTGCTCCATTTTCACAAGAGTTCACCTAAAACCTGAAAAGCACAAGAAAGCACCGAAGTAACTCTGTCCAATGTGGTAAAATGTATGCCTTATGCCCTAAGATTTCACACATAAATGTGCTCATCAAATTCCCCCACACTTGAACGTTACTTGTCCTCAAGTAAAGCAAAAAAAAAACTAATCTAGAATGCAAAAAATCCTAACTCACTTTCGCAAGAATCACGGTTGCACTTAGCATGTGCAACAAACCTTTGAACACCTAGGTTACCCCTAGTGGACGAGTTGTGTCTCATGAGTGTTTGCAGTGAATATACACCCAAAATTCAATTGTAAATGAATGCTGCAAATTTTAATCATGGCATAAGTAGGACAGAATCCCAAAAAGTGCTCAACTAAAGATCAAGGAGCCAAAGGTTCCCCCACACTTGAATTTTATCACCCCACATCAATTTAAGTAACAAGCATGCATCAAGATTACGGGATCTCCTCATATCTTCTGAACACTACTCACCTTCAAGTAAACCACTCATAATATCAATGGATCCAAAGACTTAGGCTTTGAGTATTTTTGACCATATTTTCTTTCCAGGAATTAAGGCAAAAGCTTTTTTCTTTCTCAACAACAAACTCTATTTCTACTCCACTACTGTTCTTTGAATGACATGGTGGAGCATACACCAGATACCCAAATACTTGGTAGCTTCACTTTTTGCATATATCCATAAAGACTTTGAGACATTGATGCAAGAGTTTTTTGAGTTTCCTTCCAAAGAATTTCGATCAAGTCACCCTGCTTCATGAGGCACAGTGCCCTGTCTAGTCCCAAGGAATTCCACTTTCCTTTCTTTTTTTTTTTCTTTTCATTCACTTTCATGTCTTGCCTTGCCTTGCCACAAACAAATTGGTCTCAACTACTAGCCAAAAGATCAAAGGGTCCATAAAATACATAGATGAATCTAGCCATCAAATGAAATAGTACTCATATTTTTTAACTCAATCTCCATCACCGGATACATACCAATTACCGTCCTTGAAAAGGGATTTTTTTATTATTTCGCATGCTAGGGCACCTAATTCCCCCTCTCTCTCGCTTCGCAATCAAAAAAACATATGCACAACACCAAAACTACCGCCACAATCAAAATTTACCAAATAAGCAAGCTCACACACCCCCCCACACTTAATTCATGCAATGTCCTCAATACATGCATAAAAGAAAGAATAAGGATAAGGGAGGAGATGAGGGGGCTTACCAGATATAATCAACAAAGAGGATCATGAAGAGTCATGAGCTCTACAACAAGTACTTGGGGCATCAAAAGAAATCTCAATCCATGGCCGGCAAATGTAAAAAGGGCTTCAGAACCAGAAAACACTCGACCATGAATTTTAGTAAAGTGAGAAATAGTATAGAAGTTAAGCACAACTGAGAAATATCCAATAGAAAAATCTATCCTCATGGGACAGTGAAAAATGAAGGCATTAAAACTCATGCTATAAATCCTTCCCTTCTCTCCCGTTTGCAATGTAGAACACATGTCATGTTTAGAAAAACCAACCAAAAACGGATCGCAGTAAGCATAAAAAAGATCATGAATGTCAGTAACCTCATCAAAATAATCATAAAAAATGGGAGGTTTACTCAAATCAATCTTAGCAATACAACTATCCGCCCTTTGCATAACTTGGTTTTCCAAATAAGGATCGCGATAAAATGCTTGAAGAGCGTCAGGACTAACATTGTCCTCCTCAATAAAATCATTAAACCTAGGAGGTTTGGACAAATCAACATGTGGGACAATGGAATCCTCAAAATGACAATTATCTGGGTTTTCCAAAGAGAGAGGGGGAGATCGAATTTCCAGGGTTTCTATGCTATTATAAAAATCTGATTCTAAATCAGTGGAAACACTAGGCTCACTAAGATCAGAAATTTCAGGAAAAAGTTGGACGTCCCTAGGTAGCTCATCAAACTTCGCTTCACTAACATCTTCAGGAGACTCAATCTCAAAAAATAAATCATCTTGAAAATCATCATGTTGGGGTTGACCCTCGCTAACCTCAAACTCGGGTGGTGGACTTTCAACATCAATAGGCGGGGGATGGGGTGGTTCATTCGGAACTGGAATCTGGTAACATAGATTAGGTTCAGGCTGACTAGGTAATTTACCCGTTTCCTCCTCTTGCAAGATTATGACAATCTGGGTGAGTTGCTGCTCTATAAGGGCAAGCTTGTTCTCCATCTCACTCATGCTTGTGGAATTCATTGGAGGGTTGGGCATTGGAGGACCAAACTGATCATGACATTAGAAGTTGGGTGGTCCAGCTTGGTTATTCCATTGATCCCACGAGAAATCGGGGTGATCACTTCACCCCTGATTGTGAGTGCCAAAAGAATTGTACTAAAATAGAGGACTCATATTCTCATCACCAAAGCTACCCCCATAAAGATTAGGGCATCCTTCCACAACATGAATAATCTGGGGATGTGACCAATCAAAATTTCTCGAAAGCCCATAGCTGGGTTGGGGAGAAAAATTGTACTGGGGTGGTGCAAAATTGTTCTCTATCTCACTACTTTTGGCTTCCCTAGCTTGTTTAAACATTTCCCCCAAAGTCATGGTTGCCTTAGCATAGTTCCATCTTTCCCCCAAAGTCAAATGTGGAAGTGTATCTCCCATTATTCTAAACTAACCACCTATCCCAAATTGAGGTCTCCCTTAGAAAAATTAAAGACTAGAAAAAATTCACTAAAAACATGAGGGAATAAATAGACAGTTGGAGATTTGCCCTCAAAAATCGAAATAATGATTCCAAAGCTGTAAGGTTGCCATATAGGTTGACAGCAAGGGAACCCGTATAGTCTTCAAGAGCCACCTACGGGCGACTCCAATTGGATTCTAATGTAGAGTGGAGGACTACTATACGTTTATGTTTCCAAGGCACTCACTATGTCGCTTTCCTGTTATCAAAGTTGATCACCTCCAAAGATAAGTCATATGCCATTCCACCCAACCAAGTCAAGATGCAGCGTCATAGGTAACTTAATCCTATGAGGGACACCAAAAGAGGTTGGGTTTGAGCATAAGAAGGACTTTAGATTGGGCGCACAGTCTTTGAAACATAAGAGAAACAAGATGAACTTTTCAAAAACTGATTTTTTTTTTTTTAGAAGAAAAGGTAAATATAATAAAGAACTTCGAATTACTTAAAAATCAAAAAAATAAAGTGGAGAATAATCTCCCCGGCAACGGCGCCAAAAACTTGTTTGAGTTAAAACAATTACCACAAGCGTACGGGTCAATCGTACCTACGGGTCAAACACGAGGAGATATACGCCACCCTATTTTACTCACTTTAAAGTAATACAAAGTGAACCAAATTAAAGTATTAAATTAAACTAATTAAACTAATAAACTAACGAATCCTAACTCACAAGCATCTAACGAATTAAATTGGTGCCCTAACACATATCCATCTAACCTATCAAACTAACGCGGATTGGAAGGGATAAATTGTAGCCACACACCACAATTACATAAAAAAAATAAAAGAAGAAGAAGGAGAATGAGAAGAAGAAGAGAGAATGAGATAGAAGAGAGGGAGAATGAGTTTAAGAGTTTAGAGAGTAAAAACCTGGATACTTGAACAAACCTTGCATGGCTTCCTCTTCTAAATCTCCAAGTCTTGTCATCAACTTAGGAACTTAGACTAGAAAGCTTGAAACTAAACTAGAATTATTACAACCATATTGAAGACATAAAATTAAAGCATGAATCAAAAGCATTACAACCACAGAATTGAAAGCATGAAATCAAACTAGAACTTAGAAAGCCAAAAACTAGAAGAAGAAAAGAAGAAATTTCACTAATAATTTGAACCAAAAAGTGAATTAAAACTAAACTAAAACTAACTTAAAAACTGAACTAGAACTAACTTATTACTGATAAGGCATGGAATCACCTCACCAATCAGATGCTGCCACCTGGCCGAGCCGAGGTCAATCCGAGGACCGACCTAAACTGAGGGAAGTCGAGCCGACCCGGTCCCTAAGAGATCACATGGCCGAGCTGAGCACCACGGCTCAGCCCGTAAAGCACTCCCAAATCAGCCATCGACCCTAAGCCGACCTCACACCAGTCAACCGAGACCAAGACCGAACTTTGAGGCCGAGCTCTAAGGCCAACCTCTGAGGCCAACCACTGAAGTCGAGCCCTCCACAAAAGCCTTTGTAACGGCTCGCCGAAAATCGTGGAGCCACGTCAACACAATCCGAGAATCGTGGGTTAAGGATCGAGCCACAATCCTATCACTATACCGAATCACACTCCCATTAGGACTCTTACCTTAATAAGAGTCTGACCCCAAAAATAACTCTCCACTTCGCTCTACGCGAGAGAGCCTTTCAAGAGAAGAACTCCTACCATACTAGGACTCTCCTAACCGCCTCACCTCACTCTATAAATACTCAGGTATGGAGCTCAAACACTCATCTCACTTTTTACTAGCTGTTACACTGTTACACTGGAGACCTGACTTGAGCGTCGGAGATTCCTAGGCCGGAGCCACACCGGCTCTCTTCCGCTCACTCGTCTTTTTGCAGGCTCATCCGTGGGCTAACCGAGCGACGAAGGTTTTCACATGCAACAGATTTGGCGCCGTCTATGGGAACGACGTCAACAAGCCATCGTCGTTTCTACCAACTTCAAGAGCAGGAACAATGGTGCATACAAGATCAGGGTAGCATGGCTCGACTTCCCGCGGAGATGAGCTACAGCCGGTTGGATAGGCAAGGAGATCACCGCCCCCTAAGCATCACGGTAAGGCGCATCTGGAAGACCCCCTTGGGCAGGGGGTGTGCAGCCCAGCCTGGGCGCCGCGGCCAATCCAACTCCCCTGTCAGAGGGTGGGAATGGTGGAAGTGTGCTGGACACAGCAGCGGCTGACCGGACACAGGTCGAGCCAAACTTGAACGGGCTGAGCCTACCACTGCCGCCACCCTTACCGAAGAATTTGGATCCGAAAACCCTAGCGAATAACCAGCAAATTATGGATTTGCAGTTGCAAATGCTCCACACCAATGAGTTGCTGCGTACTTTCATGACCCAGATGGCCCGCGGTGGGCTAATGGGTCAACCACAAATCGTGCCCCCTCCAGCCCCGGTCCACATAGAGGAAAACTTATAGCAGAATGGTGGCTGGCATCGTCACATCCGCCTCGTCAGAAAATTCCTCCTCCACGTCCCAACAGGAGCGCTCAATGGGATGAGCAGGCGCATCGTCGAAGCCCGAGGACCGGGCAAGAGATCAAACCAATGGCATCGGTAGCGAGGAGATAGGTATTTTTGGGCCGGCTCGGGGAGGATGGACAGTCGAGGGCACACCAAGAAAACAGGAGGTAGCCCCCCGACGCCGAAGCCCGCCGCCTCTCCGAGAAGAGCAGCCAAGAAGCCCCCATGGGTCCAATTTCAAGATGGAAAGAAGAGTAAGGAGGGGTGATGCTGACCAAGCCGACCAGAATGGCCGACCTCAACAGGACGACAAAGTGAACCGATCCCGAGTTGAAGGACAAAATGCGTTAGTTGAAGGACAAAATGAACGGGACAATTTGCATCAGGTTGACGAGCCGAACGGCCAAGCACCTAAAATCGAGCTGGAAAAGTAGCTACGAGACTTGGCCGAGCAGGTGGAGGGATTAAAGAAACAGACGACCCCGAACGTCTATTCCCTGGTCAAACGACACCCTTATCCTCTCGAGATCATGACCGCGCCACTATCGGCTAGGTTCAAGCCACCTCCCTTTGCCCGGTATGACTGGATGACCGACCCGATGGATTATATCAACTACTTCAATGCGATGATGACCATGTACGGGGGAACTGAGATTGTCTCTTATCGGGCTTTCCCCTCATCTCTCAAGGGAGCGGCAACCTCATGGTTCTCCTGGTTGCCACCGAATTTATAACAAGCTTTCCTCAGCTCTGTCGAGCCTTCATCACGCGCTTTCAGAGTAGCATGAAACACAAGAAGACGACGGTCAACCTCCTCAGCGTGAAGCAACGACCCGATGAGTCGATCCGAGCGTTTGTCTCACGTTTCAACAAAGAATCCTTAGACATCAAGGATTTGGATAAGGCCACGACCCATACTGCAATGAGCAACGGGCTTGCTGATATGGACCTCATCAAGCACTTGGCCCAGAAGCTGACCAAAAACCTGGTCGAGCTCTTGGAGAGGTGCAATGAGTTTGTAAATATGGCCGAGGTGCTCCAAGCCCAGATGGGAAACGAAGGCCAAGCCAAGAAGAAAAGGCCGAAGACTGATGACCGTAAGGAGGAAAAGCGGCCCAAGACTGATCGCCGAGCCGAGAGATCAGACCGAGCTCGAAGTCCCGACTACACCCCCTTGAACACATCGCAAAAAGAAATCTTGATGCAAATACAGGACGGCGGATACATCCGTTGACCCCGACCGATGCAAGCCAGGTCATCTTGGAATCCCAACAAGTATTGCCGATTCTACAAGGACACCGGTCACAACACCGAGGATTGTTATCAGTTGAAAAGAGAAATCGAAGAGCTGATCAAGGTAGGGCACTTGAAGCGGTACATCAAGGGAGGCCGAGAAGACCATGGAGGTCGGAGGTCCGAAGGCCACAACCAGAAAAGGGCTGAGCCGAGGTTTGGGAATGGATGAGCCGGGTGTGACGAGGATAAAATCTAAGCTGAGAAGAAAGACGACGGATCCGGGCCGAGCAATGACAAAGGAGCTCCCATATACACTATCCTTGGAGGGCCCGGATAAGAGTCCACTCGGAAGGCCAAGGCAAATGCGCGGTTCGTCGGGATCGCCGAGATGCCAAGCAAAAGGCCAAAGTTGGAGGCGACGATCTCCTTCACTAAGGCTGACCTGGAAGGTATAAGTTTACCTCACGATGATGCTTTGGTAGTGCAGGTGGAAATTACGAAGAGACCTGTCCATCGGGTATTGGTCGACACCGGCGCATCCATGGACCTTATGTCGCTAGACACATACAGATAATTCGGCTTCGGTGATGAAGTGCTCAAGCCAGAGGGCACCACACTTCACAGGTTCTCGGGAGCCGCCGCCACCATCAAGGGCTCAATCGACCTGCTGGTCACGATCGGACAAGCTCCATGTCAAGCGACGGTCCAGGTCAAATTCATGGTAGTACGGTCAGTGGTGGATTTCAACGCCATACTCGGCCGCCCATCATTGATCGCTCTCCAAGCCATCATCTCGCTGACGCACTTGAAGATGAAGTTCCCTACCGAGAATGGCATCGGCGAAGTCTGAGGTGATCAAAAGAAAGCACGGGAGTGCTATGCTACTTTTGTCAAGCAAAATAAAGGCAACGTCCGAGGAATGGCGATGTGCGTCAAACACCTCCCTGAAGACCAGCGAGATGAGCTCATAGAAAGGCACGAAAGACTTGTGGAAGACCTCATCCCATTCTCCCTCAGTAATGAAGATCCGACGAAGACAGTACAACTCGGGTCAATGTTGAGTGAAGAACAAAGGAGTCGGCTGGAAAATTCTTAAGGGTAAATGCCGATGTCTTTGCCTGGTTAGCCGCCGACATGTCGGGCATACCGAGGAACATAGCCGAGCACCGACCCCACGTGGATCCGAGCAGAAAGCTGATCCAACAAAAGAGAAGGAACTATGCCCTTGATCGGCAAGCCGTAATCAAGGAGGAGGTGGAGAAGCTCCGCCGATCAGGGTTCATCTGAGAAGAAAAATTCCCGACATGGTTGGCGAACGTCGTTATGGTTCCCAAGCCAAACGGGAAATGGAGGATGTGCATCGACTACACCGACCTTAATAAGGCTTGCCCAAAGGATGAGTACCTGCTACCTCAGATTGATCTCTTAACTGACGCCACGGCCGAGCACGAAATGTTGAGCTTCATGGACGCGTACTCCGGCTACAACCAAATCATGATGCATGAGGAGGATGAGTCATACATAACATTCCGAACTGACCAAGAAAATTTTTGTTACAAGGTCATGCCATTCGGATTGAAGAACGCCGGAGCAACATATCAACGGCTGTTGAACTATATATTCCGTGAGCAGATCGGAAGAAACATGGAAGTCTACGTGGATGACATGTTAGTGAAGAGCTTGAAGGCTGAGCACCACTTGGCCGACTTGGAAGAAGCCTTCGACCTGCTAAGGAAGAACCAAATAAAATTGAACCCCGCCAAGTGTGCATCCGGCGTGACCTCGGGAAAGTTCCTCGGCTTCATGGTCTCTGTCAGTGGCATCGAAGCCAATTTGGAAAAAATCAAGGCCATCCAAGAGATGAGCCCTCCAAGGACGATCTGAGAAGTACAAAGGCTAAACGGGCGAGTGGCAGCGTTGGCACGATTCATGTCAAGGTCGGGCGACAAGTGCCTGCCGTTCTTCAAGGCCCTCAAGAATATCCAAAACCCGAAGGCCTTCATATGGTCGGACGAGTGTCAACAAGCTTTTGAAGAGCTGAAGAAATACTTGGAGAACTCGCCTCTTCTCAGCAGACCCGAGCCAAATGAAGAGCTTCAAGTTTACTTAGCCACTACCCTGGTGGCAGTCAGCGCGGTGTTGGTTAGGGAAGAAGGTCGAGCTCAGAAGCCCATATACTACATCAGTCATGTTTTTATCGACTCCGAGATGAGATACTCCAAGTTCGTGAAGGTAGCATTCACTCTTGTTACGGCCGCGAGAAAGCTAAGGCCATACTTTCAAGCTCATCCAATCGTGGTGTGGACCGACCAACCTCTCAAGTAGATATTGCACAAGCCTGACATGTCAGGTTGGCTGATCACCTGGGCGGTTGAGCTGAGTGAGTATGATATAAGCTATCACCTGAGGACCGCGATAAAAGGGTAAGCCCTTGCCAACTTCGTCGTCGAATGCACAATGCCCGACCTCGAGGTCGAGGAAGAGAAGACAGCAAAAGAAGCCAATGCAGAAGCTAAGGCCGACCTGACCTAGACCATGAACGTTGATGGCTCGAGCAACCCCAGAGGAAGCGGGGCTAGGCTGATCCTGGTAAGCCCCGAAGGGTTTCGCGTCCAATACGCCCTAAGGTTCAAGTTTCTGACCTCGAACAATGAGGCCGAATTTGAGGCCCTCCTGGCTGGACTCCAAGTCAGCAAAGCCATAGGCGTCAAGCAATTGAGGGTACTAGGAGACTCGTAACTTGTGGTCAACCAGGTCAACGGAGACTATAAGGCAAAAGATGAAAGAATGATAGCCTACTTGAGCCGAGCACGGGAGTTGATTTCTGAGCTCGAGCACTTTGAGATGACTCGAGTACTGAGGAAAGAGAACGTCGTGGCTGACGCCCTATCTAGGTTGGCCGAGGCCGACCTCCTAAATTTGAGCCGATCAGTGTACATTGAGATTCTGGAAAAGCCCTCTTTGCAGGAAGAAAGCGTCAAACATATTGAGGAGGACGGGCCGACCTGGATGGACCCCATTGTCAACTACCTGGAGAATGACCAGCTCCCGGAGAATCGGGAAGAAGCAAGAAAAGTTAAAATCTGAGCCACCAAGTACACCATGATCGACGGAGTTCTCTATAAGAAAGCCATCTCAGCGCCCCTTCTCTGATGCCTCGGACCGAAGGGAGCCGAGTACGCCCTGGCCAAGGTGCACGAAGGAATATGTGGGAGCCACATGGGCGGCCAAGCTCTAGCATATAAGATACTTTGACAAGGGTTCTACTGGCCGAGAATACAAGAAGAGGCTATGAAGTATGTGAAGACGTGCAAGAAGTGTCAGCTCTTCGTACCAGTGTCGAGCCGACCTACAACAAAGCTGACCTCTATACTGAGCCCGATCCCTTTGCTATGTGGGGGATGGACATTCTCGGAGATTTCACCACGGCATCGGGGAATCGAAAGTATGTGGTCATGGCAATCGACTACTTTACCAAGTGGGTCGAGGCTGAGCCCCTGGCAACCATCACCGAGAAGTACATGGAGAAGTTCTTTCAGGATAAGGTCATCTACCGGTTTGGACTACCAAAAGTGCTCATCACGGATAATGGTGCGCAATTCAACAACCCGGCCTTTTGACAGTTCTACAAGCACTTCTATATTGACTTTCGACCGGCCTCAGTAGCTCATCCATAAGCCAATGGACAAGTAGAGGTGTCAAACCGAACACTACTTACGGGGGTCAAAAGAAGATAGGATGAAGCCAAAGGTAGATGGGTGGAAGAGTTGCCGAACGTCCTATGGACATATCAGACAACTATGAGAACATCGACCAGGGAGAGTCCTTTTCGGCTAGCATATGGAACCGAAGCCCTCACTCCCGTCGAGGTCAAAGCGTCATCATATCGATTGCTCAACTTCGATGATAAGACCTACGAGGATGGGCTTAGAGCCAACCTTGACTTTCTCGATGAAGTCCGAGAGAACGCCTTGCTTCGGAACACAGCTTACAAACAGAAGACGGCAAAGTACCATGACTCGAGGGTGAAGGAGCAACATTTTTGCCAGGGAGACCTCGTCCTCACAAAGCTCAGCGTATCCCAGCCAAGGCAGCAAGGAAAGTTGGCACCAAATTGGGAAGGCCCGTACATAGTCTCCAAGCAAATTCACCCAGGAACGTATCGCTTGCAGACTCCGGGGGGTAAGAAGGTACCGAGGCCGTGGAACACGGAAAATTTGAAGAAATTTTTTCAGTAGTCTTCTTAGATATCCTGCTCGGCATAGTCTATGACGAGTATATTTTGTACTCGGCTTCGGCCTCGACGTTGATGATTCAAAAAAACAAAGTCTTTCTCCACTACTTAGCATACTTTCAAACTCCAAGCATGCCGAGTCATAAGACCAAATCTCATAGACCTGGCCGACGTCAAAGACCGACCCTCATAGCTCGGTAACCAAGTCGTAAGACCGATCCTCATAGACCTGGCTGACCTAAAAAAGACCGACCCTCATAGGTCGACAACCAAGGCGTAAGACCGGTCCTCATAGACCTGGCCGACCTCAAAAGGACCGACCCTCATTGGTCGGCAACTAAGTCGTAAGACCGGTCCTCATAGACCTGGCCAACCTCAAAAAGACTGACCCTCATAGGTCGGCAACCAAGTCATAAGACCGGTCCTCATAGACCTGGCCGACCTCAAAGACCAACCCTCATAGGTCGGCTAAGTCAGAAGACCGATCCACATAGTTCGGTGACTAGACCAGCAAGCACAATTCTCGCCACCGTCGATCCGAACGAAAGCCAAAAAGCAAGAAAAAATATCCAAGGCATTGTGCTCGGCCATAGAGCCAGCTCAGCCGTACAACCAATCAAGTGGTAGTCGGCCCGAGCTGATCGGTGAAAATGACAAGTTAATAAAGATGGACGACAACATGACCTCGGCCCATCGCAGACGTTTCGTGACCAAGCAGTCAGGCCGACCTGATCGACCTAGCACAACATAGCTAAAAACAACTGAGTCCTGGAACTCGACTAAGAGGTCAGATTGGTAGATCAGTCAAGTTTTCTATTCATTGAAAGAAAAATGAGTGTCGTGCTCAAACACTTAGACAATTTGTAAAAAGAAAGTTTTCTATTCATTGAAGGCCAACAGCCCGGCATGGTAAAAAGTGGTCAGCTCAGCCCAATACATACCAAAAAAAAAAAAAAGAAGAAAGTTATCCAAAGCCCCGTGCAGGGGGATGAGTACATCAAAAGAAGAAAAGGGAGCCTAGAGCTCGGCGGTGTGGAGGGGGTCCTCGGCAGTAGGGTCCTCGATGGTGACCTCCTTGAGGGCGGCATCCTCGGTGACCTCGTCCTAGGGAACGGTCACGGCCAGGCCGACCTGGTTGACCTCCACCCCGGCATCGTCTCCCAACTCCTCGACCACAGTGGTCGCGTCACCGTCAAATTGGAAAAGTTTGAGGGTTGGGTAGGCGGCCTTTATCTCCTTCAAGAGGTCAGCCCGACCAGCCTCATAACCCTCGCCATACGGCGGCTTCCTCATTCATGGCACACCTCGGCATATTCCTCCGACATGAGGTCCTCGGTAACAGCCTCGGCTTGAGCCCGTGCCAGGTCGTCCTTGGCCTTCTTCTTGGCTTGGTCGAGCTGAGCCTTCAAGGCCTCGACCTCTTCCCCCCGCTTTGTCGCTACCTCCTCCAAGCTCTTGACCTCGGCCTCGGCTTCATCGAGCTTTACTGCGGTCTCCCGATGCCTCAGGACGGCCTTGCGAGCATCCTTGTTGGCCAACTCGACCTGAGCCTCAAGAGAGGAGTTTGTGGTCAGAAGCCATTCAAATCGAAGGAGGGTCTCCACGGCCTTGGAAAACCCCTAAAAAAGATAATTGAACATTAGCAAGGCCGAGCACAATAGATCGGACCACTCAATAAGAGCCGAACAGAAAGCTTACCATATTAAAGTCTTGGAACAGGGACGAGAGAAGCTCGGGGTCAGTCAACTTCTTGAGCATTTCCCTGTCCTGAGGAAGCCGACTTACGTCGAGCCATTCCTTTGCATGCGCGGCCCACGTCAGGGCTGAGTCCCCTGGGAAGAGGCGCCAGTTCGGCTTCAGCGGGACATTATTGGTCGAGACCCTCCCCAGGACGTACCAAGAAACGTCGATCGGCGAGACCACGGGCGGAGGACCACCACCCATCAGATTGACCGAGAGCTTCTGGCATTTGATGTCCCTTGGTGGGCTCAGTGGGGCTTTGCTCTTCTCGGCCTCGAGGCCAACCACCGTGTCAGTTGGGCTCGGTAGCACAGCCTTACCCTTCAACATCTTGGAAGACTCGCCTCGAGACTTCTTCTCCGCATTTTTTCTCCTCCTATCCACGATGGTCTCGGCCCTGAGCCGAGCCGTGTCCATTGGGGGAATGTGACCGACCACTACAAGAGAAACAGCATGTTAGAAATATGCCAAAAGAAAGAAAAGACCAAGTAAACAGGTCGGCAGATGCCCCAGCCGACCACAATAGACTGAAGACAGCTTATCTCAGACTCCTACCAGGGGTCATATCCCACCTTTGAAGGAACCCCTGGTCCAGGAGCTGGAGGACATCGAAAGGCTGATGCTGGCGGATCAGGTCGAGCAAGGTCAGCTCGTTCTCGGTCAGGGGCAAGGTCTTGTTGATGTAACCTAAGTGGATCACCTTCCACTCGGCCCGGAAGGGGTAGTTTGGGATGGAAGCAAAGAAGAACCGAGGCTTTCAGTTTTTATTTGAGGACGACGTTCTGACCAGAAACTTATGGTGGCTCAGCGCCACAGTCTTCCCAGTGCGGCGGGTGAAATAATACCACCCCTTCTCCGGTGAATTCTTCAGGAAAAAGAGCTGAGAAAAAAGAGCCACGCTAGCAGCTCGGCCCATCACATCGAAAAGGACGTGGAAGCTGTACACAGACAGCCATGAGTTCGGCACCAGCTGACCTGGAGACAGGTGGAAATGGTCCAAGATCTGATCCACCAGGTCAAGCACGGGAAGCCTAAAGGCATACCTGAAGGGCATCTCGTACAAGGTCACCTCGCCAGGCCGAATAAAGCAGGCCATCTCCCCAGGGTTAGAAGCTTGGACCTTGATGTCCTCGGGGGTGGCGTAAGTCGCCCTGAGGCGTTGGAGGTCGGCATCAGTAACTGTGCTCTGGACGGTGTTGATACTTCCTTCTTCAAGCTCGGGAACCTCAGCAGACGAGCTGACCGAGCCGACCCCATCTCGGGAAGAACCTTCCCCACCCGACTCCTCGTCATCGGTCAAAGATGATCTCGAGCCCTCGGCTCGGTCTTCAGGAATTGGCTGGGCCCCAAGGCCGGACTCCATGGGCAGGGGAAGCTCGATGACGTCGGCCTGACGTGGCTCTTCTACCGTGGGCTCGTCCGAGGTCGAGCCCAACAGGTCTATTGTGGGGGAGCGAGCAGGGAGCTCTCGGTTCGGATTCGCACCCTCAGCTGCCCCAGCGAACACCTCACCCGCATGACTACTACCAACTGACATAATGGGCAGAGGGGACTTACTGGTTGAAGAAGCTTCGGAGATGATCTAAGCACAAACTAGAAAGCTGAGAATGCCGAGCACCGAATGAGCTGAAGAATTTGAGCTAGCCGAGCAGTCAAAAACTTAAAACAGTGAAGAATGAATGAAGAAGAGTTACCTACATATAGCCACTGAGAAGAGAAGATCCAACGGCCTAGAAGAACTCAACAAGATCTAACGACCTAGATCAAAGGACGATTCGACTTCCCGAGCGTAATTTTGGGGGCAGATGACATGGCACTGCCCCAACTGTCAGGCCGTACAACGTCATATCATCGACAGGATGAGCTCAGCTCGATCGCAAGGGGAGGTAGCCGACCAAGCTAGAAAATTTCACTCATCAGGGCCGAGCCGACCCCAGATGAGTGGGGGGGCTTGTGATAAGGCATGGAATCACCTCACCAATCAGATGCTGCCACCTGGCCGATCCGAGGTCAATCCGAGGACCGCCCTGAACCGAGGGAAGTCGGGTTGATCCGGTCCCCGAGATCACATGGCCGAGCTGAGCACCACGGTTCAGCCCGCAAAGCACTCCCTAATCAGCCATTGACCCCGAGCTGAACTCATGCCAGTCAATCGAGACCAAGACCAAACTCTAAGGCCGAGCTCCTAGGCCGAGCTCTGAGGCCTACCACTGAAGCCGAGCCCTCCACAAAAGCCTTTGTAACGGTTCTCCAGAAATTGCGGAGCCACATCAACACAATCCGGGAATCGCGGGTTAAGGATCGAGCCACAATCCTATCACGGTACCGAATCACACTCCCATTAGGACTCTTACCTTAATAAGAGTCTGACCCTGAAAATAACTCTCCACTTCGCTCTATGCGAGAGAGCCTTCCAAGAGAAGAACTCTTACCATACTAGGACTCTCCCAACCGCCTCACCTCACTCTACAAATACTCAAGTATGGAGCTCAAATGCTCATCTCACATTTTACTAGTTGTTATGTTGTTGCACTGGAGACCTGACTTGATCATTGGAGATTCCTAGGCCGGAGCCACACCGACTCTCTTGCACTCACTCTTCTTTTTGCAGGCTCATCCATGGGCGAACCGAGCGACTGAGGTTTTCACACGCAATAATTACAACCTAAAGGGCAAGGGGTATTTATAGGGGGAAGGGAGAAGAGAGCAGAGGGAAGTGGTAGGAGAAATATTCCCTAAGAAAAGAGAATATTCTCTTCTCCTTCCTCCTTTACAATGCTTGACTCCCAAGAAAAAAGAGCAAAAATAGAAAGAGGGAGAGAAAAGAATCCTATATACATAAACCTTCTATTTATTAAAAAGTAACTTTCTAATTCTAACTTGTGCTTACTTTTCTTTGTAGGTGTCTTCTCCAAGCAATGAGATCAAGGCATCTTTGACTTTTCAACCTTCCATAGATGAGAGAAAATCTTTCAAAAGAAATCTATGCCAAGTAGAATTCCAAAAGTGTCCTTAAAAAGTTGGAGGAGAGAGAGAACAAGGGTGATGACTAGGATTCCACTCACAATTAATGAAATGTCAAATCTGTCCTTCAAAAAACGTGGAGCATGGGATGCTTATATGGGCCTCACTGTTGTATTCCTTACGAAAAATCACCCAAAATAGACCCAAATTTTGTCCAATTTGGAGTTCGGGAGCCCAAGATATCTCAAGTTGAAGTTGGACTACTCCAGAGCCTTCCAAATGGAATCTTTCGGCTGACCGAAAGATAACTTCTGATAATTTATCTAAGGCCTCTGGAATCCGAACTTCCGCTTTACTTTGTCCCCGGTCGACTGTCAATAATTACAAATAAACCCCTTTCCACGGAAACAGCCGTAACTTCTTCGTTTCAACTCGGAAATAAGTGTCGTTTGAACTATTACGAAGCTGACTCGACGGGCTACACATCCATACTATTAACACCTCAAAATTATACTAAGGGGCCCACTGTAATCACATTCAAATTTGATTGATTGGCGTGATTCTTTCAGTGCTCAATCCAAACTTGATTTTCTCGACTCCTGGGCGCTTCCAGCTATTCTTAGCTTCTTTTGCTCCATTTTCACAAGAATTCACCTAAAACCTGAAAAGCACAAGAAAGCACCGAAGTAACTCTGTCCAATGTGGTAAAATGTATGCTTTATGCCCTAAGATTTCACACATAAATGTGCTCATCACTTTCCATCCTCAGACGGACGGACAGTTCGAAAGAACCATTCAGACTCTAGAGGACATGCTCAGAGCCTTTTTATTAGAAATGAAAGACAGTTGGGATGCCCACATACCCTTGGTGGAATTTGTCTACTACAACAGCTACCACTCCACCATTAGCATGGTACTATACAAAGTTTTATATGGTCAGAAGTGCCACACACCGTTATATTGAAGTGGGAGAATGGAAGTATCCTAGGCCCGAAATGATACAGGCAACCTGTGACAAGGTGGATGTGATTAGAGAAAAGATTAAAGCGGCCCAATCAAGACAGAAGAGTTATGCCAACAATCGGAGGAAGATATTGAATTTGGAGTTGGAGAGAAGGGATTTCTTTGAGTTTCTCCAACGAAGGGGTTGCTACGCTTCAACAAGAAGGGCAAACTGAGCCGTAGCATATCGACTGGCACTACCGTCGTCCTTACAAGGTGTCCATGATGTCTTCCACGTGTCAATGCTAAGGAAGTACATTAACAACCCGGCATATGTGCTCTCAGTTGAACCCGAACAATTGGATGTGGATATGACCTACGAGGAGCAACCACCGAAGATATTGGATAGAAAGGAGCATAATCTCCATAACAGCACGGTCGCATTCGTTAAGGTTTGGTGGGGAAACTATCCCAAGGAGGAAGCATCATGGGAACGCGAAGAGGAAATGCGAGAAAAGTATCCTCAACTCTTCCAACTACAAGGTAAGCCAATTTCGAGGATGAAATTTTTGTGAGAGAAGGAATGTCAAATCTACCCCAGACTGACTGGGATGTTGAATGAAGGACAGGAACCTGTGACCAATCACCTAAACACACTGTGAAGCATCATTCCAGTGGTTGAATTCAGTGGAGAACCTCCGAGGATGTCATCCTATATGCCTGTTAGAAGATGGGTTGCAGACCCATGCAATTGTATTACTCACAGTCTGATGTACAGCTCCAGCTCCAAGTACTCTCTCTCTTACCCAAATATGTGGTGCCCACACCTATTTAGCTATGTGTTTGACCTTGGAAGAGGTGTTGGTGCAATGCCCAAGAGATAGGCTTAACACCTATGCAAGTCTAAGGCCAAAACAGCAAGGTTGCATTCTCTGGGCGACGCACTGGGCGATTGGCCCAAAGCCCAATGAAATGCCCAGAGTTTTTGAAACTGATTTAATGGACTCCAGACAACAAGGGACCATGCATACAGCCTATGAACACCCCTATAGGTAAATGGGAATTTTAGAAACCATTACCCACCTTTGGAACCATGTAGACCCCACCAGTGTAGCCAGAATGGCCCAGAATGCACTCAAAAATGCATTTTTGGGAAGTGGGACCTAAGGCCAAACAACCCTTAGTCATCCTAAGGCTATAAATAGGAAGGGACCAGCTCCCATTTTCGTTCCCTACTGCTGCTACTGAAATAGAAAGAGAAAGAAAAGGAGAAGGAAGAAGAAGAGAAGGAAAGAAGAGGAGGTGAGATCTGAGTTATCTCTGGCACTGAACCAGCCTACATACAAGACCAAGGTAATGATCTCAGCCTCTGAATATTGTTGTTTACCATGATTGACCATAGTTCTCTAGTCTGATTGGTGTGTCTCTGACCTGTAATGCTCAGAACACCACTGGAATGCATAGGGAAGCTTGAGATCTTGCATCCATGATCATTGCATGCAAGATCTGATCATCAAATGGAATAATATGCTGCTGTTTCTGCAGCTGAGACTGAAGTCAGTCTCTGTGCTAAGTTGCACTGCAAACTTGCACCCTATGCATGCAGTCTGGGCATGGATCTCTGCATGCAATGAGATCTTTGTATACCTTAGCATAAGATCAGTGTTATTTCATGTAAATACATGTAAAACAAGCCATGCATGTAGCCAAAGCTGGTTCCAAAAGCCTGAGCTCAGCCTGGATAGCCTTTCCCTGTGCTGTCAAAGCTCCCCCAGCTTCCAAATGGGAAAACCAAACTTGAATCCATTTGGACCAATGAATTTTGCTTTATTTTTTGTCCATGATCATCCCATTTGCATCCTTGATCAAAACCATGGCAGGCCCTACTACAAAATCCAAGAAAATGAGCTTAAACTCATGTTAAATAGGCTCTGGATGATGCATTGGGTGATTGCCCAAACGCCCAGTGAAATGCCTAGAGATGGCATTTGGGCTTAGATGTGAATTCTACCTTTTGGACCAATGGACCTAGGGTAGTGTGGGGAGGACATAAATGACCAAAATACCCCTCTCCACTAGTCCTTGCTATCATTAATACCCCGGATGCTCAAGTGGACCCCACTGGGCCAGGTAGCCATTCCCAGAGCTGGTTTCAGCTGGGCTGTGAACCTTTGCATTGGTTTGTGGGCTTAATAGGGCCATGCATAGGCAGGCTATACTGTGGAAATACCGAGGCAAGTGAAACTTATATCTCTGGATGATGCACCGGGAGATAGACCCGAAAGCCTAGTGCAAGACCCAGAGGATCCTAGGTAACACCTGTATAAATATAAAGTCAGTATAATTAAGCCTAGACCAACTCTAGGACACTAATGTAATCTTAAACTCTATTTGACACACTTTTATGATCCAATAAATTAGGTTTTGATCCCGAGCTCGAGGTGCACAGTCAGTTACCAACCGGGACCGAGCCGACAGCTGAACTAGTAGGACTAGAACAAGGTGAGTGAAATTACATCGTGTGTGTAAATGCAACATGGCTAACATGTCAAGGAAATTACAATGATGCTATTTACTCTGTTCACTTATTTCAATTACTGTATATTCTGTTGAAGGAAGAAATGTTTGATTGGTGAATACTGCGAATGAACAATGAATGCTTGTATGTGAATTGCTAGAATAGATGCCATAGCCGGCTTGAAAATGAGGCCTGTGTTAGCCCATAGAATGGGATGCGGTTGACACCACCCGACTCATACTATGCCATATAGATGCATTGGGCTAGAGTATCATCACCCGTGCTACGCACCCTTGCCAACAGGGGTTAAGGTGTTGGATTCCTGTGAGAGTAACCATATGAAAGAGAAAAAGGAAAAGAAAAGAAAAGAAATGGAAATGTTATGCACCGAAAAGATGGTTATGGGGCTATATGCCAGCAAAAGAAATATGGTATGTTGAAATGAGGATGGATACTCTACCAAAAAAAAGAAAAAGAAATGAGGATGGATACCTTATAGGTTAATCTCAGAGGGCTGGTCGGGCTGACCTTGGTAACTGATGCGGGAGCTGATTGGTCCTCTCTGACAACTCAATGGGTGTATCGCGAGAAGGGGTTAAAAGCCCGCACCAGGGATATATGTATTGGGGATTATAGTAGCACTTACCTGCCTTAGTTGTGATGTTAGGTGGCTAATAAATAAAATGAACTGCACATCATGTAGGACTCATATGGTTGTGCTTGCATGTGCATGCATGGTGATATGTCATTCACGGGCTCGGTGGAGCTCACACTCTTTTGTGTATATTTTTTGTTAGATGATCTTGCAGGTGGATATCTCTGTGGCGGGGAGGCTCATCTCCCGGAGACGGGCTTTGGTTGTTATGATAATATTGGTGTGGACCCGGACGGAGGTCATACCGCTGGTGCGAGTCTTTTCGGTGATAGTTGAGGAAGACCCGTGAGGGGTGTGTAGCTGACTCTATTTTTTACTGTGGGACTCTTTTTGTTTTTATTGGGGTTCCCTCTTTTGTACAACTTTATTTTAGGGCTCGGGTTGCCTTGCCCTCTTTATATTCTTTTTTAAAGCTGGGTGAATAGAGTTGGGACTGCTGATGTTCAGAGAGAGAGAGAGAGAACTAAACAATGTTGGTTGTACATATTTGTTTACCTTTTGTTTTTCTTACAAGCATAATGTAAATATTAGTTTATCCGCAACACTCTGGGTTATACATCATGTATTATTGTGGATGTGTGTGTCTGTGAATGGACTAACAACTTCTAGATCCTTAGGGTTTGGTGGATTGCTACTGTACAATTTGGGTCACCTACCTAATCCTCCCAGGGGGTGGTTTGGGGTGTGACAATAGTAGCACTTTTACCTACCTTAGTTGTAATGCTAGGTGGCTTTATAATAATAAAGAACCTCATCTCATGTAGGATTCATTTGGTTGTGTTTGCATGTGCTTGTATGGTTATATTTTCATTCATGGGCTCGGTGGAGCTCACACTCTTGTATATTTCTTTTTAGATGATTTTACAGGTGGACGTGATGTTGGCTGGGAGGCTCATCTCAAGCAGCAGGGTGATGTTGATTATGACAGTATGGGTGTCAACCTGGACGGAGGCTATCGCTCTGGTATGGGTGATTTCGGTGACAGTTGAAGATGGCCCATGAAGGGTGGGTAGCTTACCTCATCTAACCTAAGGGAATTCTTTTGATGTAGATAGTAGCCTACTAACTTTCCCTTTTTGTATAGCTTGTGTGGGGCTTTTGTTGTTTTGCCCCTTTTGTTGTTTTGTGAAGCTATTGGTTGGAGGAGTAGTGATTGCCTGATTGGTGGTGTAAGTGTAAATAGAAACTATATGGCGTGTATCGCAACTTGAAAGTTAATGTAATATTAGTTTCTGCTGCACTATGTATTTAAATTTTATCCATTATCATGGGTGTGTGTGTTTTTGTGAATGATATTAACAGCTTCTGGATCCTTGGGGTTTGGCGGATTGCTACCATGCAATTCGGGTCACCTACCTAATCCTCCCAGGGGTAGTTTGGGGTGTGACAAGCTCAATGAGATGAGGGAATCCCGGGACCACTTTGAGAATCACTGTCAGCAATATTTCGAGGAGAACAAGTGCCTTCGGAGGCAGTTAGGGTGTGCAGGCTCTTGTCATCGCCATCCGCAGTGCAAGGCGATGATGATGATGATGGTAACGGAGATGATGACGGCGGTTATGATGATGAGTTCATTCCGGAGGCTGATAGCGTGGCTCCATCCTTTGGCAGCGAGAATTAGCCTTCTCCCCCTCCCCAGTTATTAAACATACTTTTTGTATGGATTTTAGAATGTTGTATGGATTTCAGAAGTTGTTTAGATTTTGGATGTTGTTTGGATTTTAGATGTTGTAGTTTATTTTCTTTATTCCGTCTTATGAACAAAACATGTTAATTATTTTGAGACATTTATTTTTTCCTTTGCAAGGCACAATCCCAAACGTTTTTCATTTAATCCTTGATTGTTACATGCATGGGAATGGTAAGGCAACTGAAAAAAAGAGAGTGATGGAATTGATACGTAGTTCAATAAGATCACCCTGCAATTACATGTTTCATCCATAATTCATCCAGTAGATTCACGATCATCGGCGTTAGCTCTTCTAGTGGTCGAACCTTCACCGTTGATGCTTTCGGAGCCAAATGATGCTACATGGGTACAAGATGAGGCAAATAGAAGGTGGTATGGGTCAAACCCATCAACTGTACATAATCACAATCATGGAACTTGAAGATCGGGGCCTTTGTATTCCACCAATGGCAATTCCACTGAATCTTCCCATCAATTCTTTCTTCCAAATATTTCCTCCAATCCTTGTGATGAGCACATTTATGTGTGAAATCTTAGGGCATAAAGTATACATTTTACCACATTGGGCAGAGTTACATCGTTGCTTTCTTGTGCTTTTTAGGTTTTAGGTGAATTCTTGTGAAAATAGAGCAAATGATGCTAAGGAGCCATTTTTAAGCTGTTTAGTGGTGTTTGCCAGTAGCGGGAAGTGCCTAGGAGTCGAGAAAATCAAGTTTAGATTGAGCACTGAAAGAATCAAGCCAATCAGTCAAATTTGAAAGTGAGTACAGTGGGCCCCTTAGCATAATTTTGAAGTGTTAATAGTATGGATGCGTAGCCCATCGAGTCAGCTTCTCAATGGTTCAAACGACACTTGATTCTAAGTTGAAACGAAGAAGTTACGGCCA
The DNA here is from genome assembly GCF_018873765.1 of Telopea speciosissima. Classification (NCBI taxonomy): domain Eukaryota; kingdom Viridiplantae; phylum Streptophyta; class Magnoliopsida; order Proteales; family Proteaceae; genus Telopea; species Telopea speciosissima. Next base: position 14,287,664 of record NC_057926.1, read on the forward strand.
TTTTCATGGAAAGGGGTTTATTTGTAATTATTGACAGTCGGTCGGGGATAAAGTAAAACAGAAGTTCGGATTCTAGGGGCCTTAGCGCAATTATTAGGAGTTATCTTTTTGTCAACCGAAAGATTTCATTTGGAAGGCTCTGGAGCAGTCCAACTTCAACTTGAGATGTCTTAGGCTCCCAAACTCCAAATTGGACGAAATTTGGGTCTATTTTGGGTGATTTTTCGTAAGCAATACAATAGTGAGGCCCATATAAGCATCTCATGCTCCATGTTTTTTGAAGGACAGATTTGACGTTTCATTAGTTGTGAATGTAATCCTAGTCATCACCCTTGCTCTCTCTCTCTCCTCTAACTTTCCAAGGGCACTTTTGGGATTTGACTATGGATAAATTTAATTTGAAAAATATTCTCTCATCTATGGAAGGTTGAAAAGTCAAGGATGTCTTGATCTCATTCCTTAGAGAAGACACCTACAAAGAAAAGGAAGCACAAGTTAGAAATAGAAAGTTACTTTTTAATAAATAGAAGGTTTATGTATCTAGGATTCTTTTCTCTCCCTCTTTCTATTTTTTTTCTGTTTTCTTGGGATTCAAGGCAATGTAAAGGAGGAAGGAGAAGAGAATATTCTCTTTTCTTAGGGAATATTTCTCCTACCACTTCCCTCTTCTCCCTTCTCCCTTCCCCTTATAAATATCCCTTGCCCTTTGGGTTGTAACAAATTAGTTCTAGTTCAACTTTAGTTAGTTTTAATTCAATTTTTAGTTCAATTAATTAGTGAAATTTCTTATTCTCTTCTTCTAATTTTTGGCTTTCTAAGTTCTAGTTTGATTTCATGCTTTCAATTCCATGGTTGTAATGCTTTCGATTCATGCTTTAAATTTATGTCTTCAATATGGTTGTAATAATTCTAGTTTAGTTTCAAGCTTTCTAGTCTAAGTTCCTAAGTTGATGACAAGACTTGGAGATTTAGAAGAGGAACCCATACAAGGTTTGTTCAAGTATCCAGGTTTTTACTCTCTAAACTCTTAAACTCATTCTCCCTCTCTTCTATCCCATTCTCTCTTCCATCTCATTCTTCTTCTTCTTCTTCTCCTTCTATTTCTTTTTTTTTTTTTTTTATGTGGTTGTGGTGTGTGGTTGCATTTTATCCCTTCCAATCCGCGTTAGTCTGATAGGTTAGATAGATATGTGTTAGGACGTCAATTTAATTCATGTCAATTTAATTCCTTAGATGCTTGTGAGTTATGATCCGTTAGTTTATTAGTTTAATTAGTTTAATTTAACACTTTAATTTGGTTCACTTTGCATTACTTTAAAGTGAGTAAAATAGGGTGGCGTATATCTCCTCGTGTTCAACCCGTAGCTACAATTGACCCGTACGCTTGCGGTATTATTTTAACTCAAACAAGTTTTTGGCACCGTTGCCAGGGAGATTATTGTCCACTTTATTTTTCTGATTTTTTTAGTAGTTCGAAGTTCTTTAATTTCTTCCCTTTCCCCTCTTCTATTTCGAAAAAAAAAAAGTTTTTGAAAACCTCATCTTGTTTCTTTTTTGTTTCAAGAGTGTGCACTTAATCTAAAGTTTTTTATATGCTCAAACCCAACCTCTTTTGGTGTACCTCATAGGATTAAGTTACCTATGACGCTACATCTTGACTTGGTTGGGTGGATTGGCATGTGACTTATCTTTGTAGGTGATTACTTTTGATAACAAGAAAGCAACATAGTGAGCGCTTGTGTTTTTAGTGATTTTTTCTAGTCCTTTTATTTTTCCAAAAAAAAAAGGGAGATCTCAATTTGGGATAGGTGGTTAGTTTAGAATAATGGGAGATACACTTCCACATATGACTTTGGGAGAAAGATGGAACTATGCTAAGGCAACCATGACTTTGGGGGAAATGTTTAAATAGACTACGAAAGCCAAAAGTAGTGAGATAGAGAACAATTTTGCACCACCCCATTACAATTTTGCTCCCCAACCTAACTATGGGCTTTCGAAAAATTTTGATTGGTCAAATATCCAGGCTATCCATGTTATGAAAGGATGCCCTAATCTTTATGGGAGTAGCTTTGGTGATGAGAATATGAGTCCTCTATTTCAGTACAATTCTTTTGGCACTTACAACCAGGGGTGGAGTGATCATCCCGATTTCTTGTGGGATCAATGGAATAACCAAGCTAGACCACCCAATTTCCAATGTCATGGTCAATTTGATCCTCTAATGCCCAACCCTGCAATGCATTCCACAAGAATGAATGAGCTAGAAAGGACTATGGATAGAATGGAGAAGCAACTCTCTCAACTGATCACCATGTTACAAGAGGAGGAAATGGGTACATTACCTAGTCAGCCTGAACCTAGTCTATGTTACCAGATTCCTGTTCCGAATGAACCACCCCATCCCCAGTTTAATGATGTTGAAAGTCCACCACCCGAGTTTGAGGTTAACGAGAGTCAACCCCAACATGATGATTTTCATGATGATTTATTTGTTGAGATTGAGTCTCCTAAATATGTTAGTGAAGCGGAGTTTGATGAGCTACCCAGGGACGTCCAACTTTTGCCTGAAATTTCTGATCTTAGTGAGCCTAGTGTTTCCACTGATTTAGAATCAGATTTTTATGATAGCATAGAAACCTTGGAAATTCGATCTCCCCCTCTCTTTGGAAAACCCAGATAATTGTCATTTTGAGGATTCTATTGTCACACATGTTGATTTGTCCAAACCTCCTAGGATTGATGATTTTATTGAGGAAGACAATGTTAGTCCTGATGCTCTTCAAGCATTTTATCGCAACCCTTATTTGGAAAACCAAGTTATGCAAAGGGCGGATAGTTGTATTACTAGGATTGATTTGAGTAAACCTCCCATTTTTTATGATTATTTTGATGAGGTTACTGACATTCATGATCTTTTTTATGCTTACTGCAATCCGTTTTTGGTTGGTTTTTCTAAACATGACATGTGTTCTACATTGCAAACGGGAGAGAAGGGGAGGATTTATGGCATGAGATTTAATGCCTTCATTTTTCACTGTCTCATGAGGATAGATTTTTCTATTGGATATTTCTCAGTTGTGCTTAACTTTTATATTATTTCTCGCTTTACTAAAATTCATGGTCGAGTGTTTTCTGGTTCTGAAGCCCTTTCTACATTTGCTGGCCATGGATTGAGATTTTTTTTGATGCCCCAAGTACTTGTTGTACAGCTCATGACTCTTCATTATCCTCTTTTTGATTATATCTGGTAAGCCCCCTCATCTCCTCCCTTGTCCTTATTATTTCTTTTATGCATGTATTGAGGACACTGCAACTTAAGTGTGGGGAGGGTGTAAGCTTGCTTATTTGGTAAATTTTGATTGTGGCGGTAGTTTGGTGTTGTGCATACGTTTCTTTGATTACGAAGCGAGAGAGAGAGAGAGGGAATTAGGTGCCCTAGCATACAAAATAATAAAACAAATCCCTTTTCAAGGATGGTAATTGGTTTGTAACCTGTGAGAGAGATTGAATTGGAAAATATGAGCGTTAGTTCATTTGATGGCTAGATTCCTCTATGTGTTTTATGGACCCTTTAATCTTTTGGCTAGTAGTTGAAACCAATTTGTTTGTGGCAAAGCAAGGCATGAAAGTGAATGAAAGAAAAAAAAAAAGGTGAAAGAAAAAAAGAAAGAAACAGAAAAGAAAGTGGAATTCCTTGGGACTAGACAGGGCATTGTGCCTCATGAAGCAGGGTGACTTGATTGAAATTCCTTGGAAGAAAACTCAAAAAACTCTTGCATCAATGTCTCAAAGTCTTTATAGATATATACGAAAAGCGAAGCTACCAAGTATTTGGGTGTCTGGTGTATGCTCCACCATGTCATTCAGAGAACAGTAGTGGAGTAGAAATAGAGTTTGTTGTTGAGAAAGAAAAAAAGCTTTTGTCTTAATGCCTAAAAAGAAAGTGTGGTAAAAAATACTCAAAGCCTAAGTCTTTGGTTCCATTGATATTATAAGTGGTTTACCTGAAGGTGAGTAGTGTTCAGAAAATATAAGGGGATCCCTTAATCTTGATGCATGCTTGTTACTTGAATTGATGTGGGGTGATAAAATTCAAGTGTGGGGGAACCTTTGGCTCATTGATCTTTAGTCGAGCACTTTTTGGGATTATGTGCATTGTCCTACTTATGCCATGATTAAAATTTATAGCATTCATTTACAATTGAATTTTGGGTGTATATTCACTGCAAACACCCACGAGACAAAACTCGTCCACTAGGGGTAACCTAAGGGTTCAAAGGCTTGTTGCACATGCTGAGTGCAATCGTGGTTCCTACGAAAGTGAGCTAAATTTTTTTACATTCTAGATTAGTTTTTCTTTTGCTTTACTTGAGGACAAGTAACGTTCCAGTGTGGGGGAATCTGATGAACACATTTATGCGTGAAATCTTAGGGCATAAAGCATATATTTTACCACATTGGACAGAGTTACTTCGTTGCTTTCTTGTGCTTTTTAGGTTTTAGGTGAATTCTTGTAAAAATGGAGCAAATGATGCTTAGGAGCCATTTTTAAGCTATTTAGTGGAGTTTGGCAATAGTCGGAAGCACCCACGAGTCGAGAAAATCAAGTTTGGATTGAGCACTGAAAGAATCAAGCCAATCAGTCAAATTTGAACGTGAGTACAATGGCCCCCTTAGCATAATTTTGAGGTGTTAATAGTATGGATGCGTAGCCTGTCGAGTCAGCTTCTCAACGGTTCAAATAATTATTGACAGTCGACTGGGGACAAAGTAAAGTGGAAGTTCGGATTCCAGAGGCCTTAGCGCAATTATCAGAAGTTATCTTTCTGTCAGCCAAAAGATTCCATATGGGAGGCTCTGGAGCAGTCCAACTTCAACTTGAGATATGAACTCCAAATTGGACGAAATTTAGGTTTATTTTGGGTAATTTTTCGTAAGGAATACAATAGTGAGGCCCATATAAGCATCCCATGCTCCACGTTTTTTGAAGGACAGATTTGACATTTCATTAATTGTGAATGGAATCCTAGTCATCACCCTTGCTCTCTCTCTCTCCTCCAACTTTCCAAGGGCACTTTTGGGATTTGACTATGGATAGATTTAATTTAAAAAATATTCTCTCATCTATGGAAGGTTGAAAATTCAAAGATACCTTGATCTCATTACTTGGAGAAGACACCTACAAAGAAAAGGAAGCACAAGTTAGAATTAGAAAATTACTTTTTAATAAATAGAAGGTTTATGTATCTAGGATTCTTTTCTCTCCCTCTTTCAATTTTTTTTGTTTTTTCTTGGGATTCAAGGCAATGTAAAGGAGGAAGGAGAAGAGAATATTATCTTTTCTTAGGGAATATTTCTCCTACGACTTCCCTCTTCTCTCTTCTCCCTTCCCCCTATAAATACCCCTTGCCCTTTGGGTTGTAACAAGTTAGTTCTAGTTCAATTTTAGTTCAACTTTAGTTAGTTTTAATTCAGTTTTTAGTTCAATTAATTAGTGAAATTTCTTCTTCTCTTCTTCTAGTTTTTTACTTTCTTAGTTCTAGTTTGATTTCATGCTTTCAATTCCATGGTTGTAATGCCTTTGATTCATGCTTTAATTTTATGTCTTCAATATGGTGGTAATAATTCTAGTTTAGTTTCAAGCTTTCTAGCCTAAGTTCCTAAGTTGATGATAAGACTTGGAGATTTAGAAGAGGAAGCCATGCAAGGTTTGTTCAAGTATCCAGGTTTTTACTCTCTAAACTCTTAAACTCATTCTCCCTCTCTTCTATCTCATTCTCTCTTCTTCCATCTCATTCTTATTCTTCTTCTCCCTCTATTTTTTTTATTTTTTTTTATGTGGTTGTGGTGTGTGGCTGCATTTTATCTCTTCCAATCCGCGTTAGTTTGATAGGTTAGATGGATATGTGTTAGGATGCCAACTTAATTCATGTCAATTTAATTCGTTAGATGCTTGTGAGTTAGGATCCGTTAGTTTATTAGTTTAATTAGTTTAATTTAACACTTTAATTTGATTCACTTTGCATTACTTTAAAGTAAGTAAAATAGGGTGGCGTATATCTCCTCGTGTTCGACCCGTAGCTACGATTAACCTGTATGCTTGCGGTATTAGTTTAACTCAAACACCTTGATCGCATGAAACTCTATCGTTTCTCTCAGATTCAGAAATGCTTTAGGTGCAGCGTAGCGTCGGGTATTGGTTGGACCAATCGTAGCCTTTCCAGTAACAACATTTACAAAATTGCAGGCGATCTTGCACAATAATCTGTGCCATATTTTTGGGAAGCACTCATGTCGTCCAGACCTTTGAAAGTCTCAGCTAGCACTGTAGGGGTGATATCACATCCTTCTAGAAGCTGCTAAACAACGTCGGCCATTACAGGGAGAACACCTTTTCTGGGGTTATGCAGCAAGTATTTCCCAATCATGCAAAATAAATTTGCTTTCCTTCTATTCTCCTATCCAGCTTCTCTGACGCTTTCCTGCTTGGAAAAGATTCCTGCCACTTTCATAATGTCAACTCTGCCATATTCCATGACTTTCTTGACTTCCTTCTTGGTCCATCCGAAGAAATCTTGCAGAACTTCTTTATAGCTATTGCGTAGAGGGGGACAAAAAGTCTTCCTAATGGCGGTGAGAGCATGCAAGCTCGAAACTCTTCAATTATAGGGGTTGTCTTCACATCTCCAAATCTGAAAACGTGCAGTTCTGGATCCCACCATTGGTATAATTGCCGAAGCATGTCATGATTGATCTCAACATACATAATCCTTCCAAGGATCAGTAGATATACATCTTCCAAAGCGGTTGGATCGTCCGAACTCATGTCAATGGTCCATTTACGTAAAGTCTCATCGAGAGTTGCCCTCTTTGGGGGATGCATCTTGTCTGTACTCAACCAAAGAACTTTCTAGTAAATTGGAAAAGATCTCTTTTTCTTTAAATATTTTTGGACTCAAGGAATAGTCAACTCCTATTAGTAACTCATGAAGAGATGCCGGATGGCAGATTCTTGTTGCACGGCGGGATCTTTTTTTGGATGGGTGATGGAGATTGTCGAGTGGTGGATTTAGGAATATACCCCTGATGAAGGGTTGTTGTGACCATACTTGAGCATGCCAAGTTGCCTACGTATCCTTTGAAAATGAATCAGGTCAAACGTAGTTCATGTAGACCTGACGGACTGACGGCTACATGAAATATTTTTTGAGTTAGTCCATGTTGACAAGGCCCTTGACGTCTTCTCCATCAAGATCCACAAGTCAAATACCATACCCGGTTAGGATTTCCTTTACTTGATAAGGTCCGCTCTAATTCGGCCTGAACTTGCCCCTTGGGTCGTGGACAGGTGCTCTTTGTTCTCGAATAACTCCAAATCTCCTTCTTCGATGTTCTGCGGGCAAACTCCTTTGTTGAAGGCCCTCGCCATTTTGAGTTGGTACTTTTTAAGGTGATCCATGGCTTTCATCCTTTTCTTATCTAGCAAGTTGAGCTCATCATGCCTTTCCTGCATCCATTCCCCTTTGGGTAATTTGCAGTCCATCAATACTCTGAGGGATGGTACTTGGATTCTACGGGTAATACTACCTCCATTCCAAAGACCAATGAAAAAGGAGTTGCCCCAGTAGAAGTTCGAATGAACGTCCGATAAGCCCATAATGCATATGGGAGCTTGTCTGCCCAATCTCTATGAGTATCAAACATTTTTTGCACTATGACTTTGACATTTTTGTTGGCTGCTTCCATTACTCCGTTAGTCCGTGGTTTATAAGTCATAGACTGGTGTCTCTTGATACCAAACTTGGCACAAAACTTATCTGTTTTTCCCAAGAAATGTGCTTCCTAATCGGATATGAGGGCGTGTGGCACTCCGTATCTGCATATGATATTTTCCTTGATGAACGTTGCTACCTTCGTAGCCATCAAGACGGTGTAAGACTATGCTTCCACCCATTTGGTGAAATAATTTATGGTGACGAGGATGAATTCATGTCCGTTGGATGCTTTTGGCTTCACCTTCCCTATGATGTCAATGCCCCATGTGGAGAATGGCCAAGGAGCATTCAATGAATGGAGCTCCATGGAAGGAATATGACTAATGTTGGAAAATATCTGGCACTTGTAACATCTTTTCATGAACGTGGTACAATCTTTTTCCATGGTTGCCCAATAATATCCTAATCTTAGGATCTTCTTGGTGAGCATTCTGGCATTCATATGCGGTCCGCAGATTCCCTGATGGATTTCTTTCATGATTGTTTGAGCTTGTTCCTCATTTACACAGAGCAGTTGTATGCCATCGTAAGATCTTTTGTACAATAAGTCTCCTTGGAGCATGAATTGTGTGGCGTACTTTCGTAGCCACTTCTTTTCACCCACTGTGAAATGTTCAGGATACCTCCTTTCTCTAATGAAGTCAATTATGGGGGTGCACAACATATTTTTCCATCAGCTGTCAAGACATTCACTGATTCTTCGTATCCCGGCTCACATCTCTTGTCTACCAGAAATGGTCGGATCTGGGCATTTGAGCTACATTCAACCATTGAGGCGGCCAAAGCATCTGCAAATCTGTTGTTGACTCTTGGCAAATATTCAAATGTAATTTCTTCAAAATTCTTGATTATCCCCTTCAAGTGTTCTTGATAGAGTTTCAACTTTTCATCTTTCATTTTCCATTTCCCTTGAGTTTGACAGATTACGATTGACGAATCCCCATAAACTTTTAACTTCTTGATTCCCAATGCCATGGCGGCCTCGAGGCCAATCACACATGCTTCGTACTTTACAATGTTGTTGGTACATGGGAATTCTTATCGGAAAGCAGAAGGGAGATAAAGATCTTCTGGGGTTATCAACAATATTCTGGCCACCTATCCTCTTTGATTGGGTGTGCCATCAAAGTACAACTGCCACCAGTCTTTGCATTCATCTTCTTCCATGCATGCTAAGTCCTCATCTGGGAAAAGATCTTCGATTGTTCGTGAATCCGACTCCACCAAATGCACAACTAGATGGTCTAAGACTGCTCGCCCCTTCATAGACTTTTGGTTGACATATGTTATGTCAAATTTTGATAATAACAACAGCCATCTGGCCATCCTTCTGATTCGCACTAGATTTTCAAACCAAGCATGTAATGCCTCAATCCTTGAGATGAGTCGGATTGGATGTGAAAGCATGTAATGCGTCAATCTTTTAGTTCCCCAAACTAAGGTGGTACATGTCTTTTCCAAAGGTGTATAGCGAGTACTAGCAGATGAGTCAAGTCCTCTTTTATTTTTTTGAACGCCTCTTGGCAGTTATCGTTCCATTCTTTTGGTTTTTCTTTTCTCAAGAGCATGAAGATGGGTTCACATGTCGCAGTTAGGCGTGGTATGAACTAGCTTATATATTGGATGCGACCCAAGAAACCTCAGATTTCTTTTTTTGTTTGTGGTGATGGCATTTCTGTTCTAGCCTTTATTTTGTCGGGATCCACTTCTATTTCTCTTTTACTGACGAGAAATCCCTGAAGCTTCCCTGTCGTTGCTCCGAACACACAATTTTTAGGGTTCAATTTGAGCTTGTATTCTTTTATTCACTCGAGGAACTTTCTCAGTGCTAGGAAATGCCCTTGCCGGGTAACCGATTTGACGATCATATCATCCACATACACTTCTACTTCTTTGTGTATCATGTCATGTAGGATGACCGTAGCTGCTCTTTGATACGTTGCTCCTACGTTCTTCAGACCAAAGGGCATTGCCTTGTAACAATAAGCTCCCCATGGTGTGGTAAACGTTGTCTTCTCTCAGTCCTTTGGACACATACTGATCTGATTATACCCAAAAAATCCATCCATAAATGACAATAGGGCATGCTTTGCTGTGTTATTTACCAGCAAGTCAATGTGCGGCAATGGGAAGTCGTCCTTGGCGCTGACTTTGTTGAGGTCTTCGGAATCCACACACATCCATACTTTTTTGTCTTTCTTGGGAACTGGGACAATATTGGACAACCATTGGGGGTACTGTGCCACTTGGAGAAATCCTACATTCCACTGCTTGATGACTTCCTCCCTAATCTTTTCACTCCATTCAGGCCGCATTCTTTTGGGCTTCTGTTTGATAGGCCGAGTATCTGGATATGTGGGCATTTGACGCTGTACTATCCTTGGATCGATACCTAGCATATCTTCGTAGGACCATGCGAACACTTCTTAGAATGCTTTCAACAGGGCTGTCATCTGACCAACTTCCTCCTTATCGAGTGGGAAGCCAATTTTAACCATTCGAGGACACTGTTCTATTCCCAAATTTATGAGACATGTGTCCTCTCGGATAGGTTGGGCTTTTCTTTGCTTTAGTTGTTTTATTAAGTGATGATGTAAAAGGATATCCTCATCATCGAAAAATGAATCGGAAGAAGAAGAAGAGACATAATCGGAATGGTTGATTTCATTCATGATGAAAAGAGGAGTACAAGCAGACTCAATAGACTAGAAGGTACTACCTTCCTTGATTACAATAGACTTACTAACAGATGAGACTAGTTCGAAGTTGACCACTCCTTGAGACTCTATTTCCTGAAACCTTTCAGAAACACTGATTCAGTTCACAATGGGTTCTTGGAGAGGGTGAATTAAAAGATGAGGTTCCCGCCCTTCTTCATCCCCTACAGAAATCATGGCTATCTTGAACAATTCTCTGATATTCAGATCTTCTTCAGTAGCTTTCAATTTTGTTTGTTCCACTTCTAGTGCCACCCAGTCAATGTCATCAGAAAGAAGACTTCAAATCCCAGCTGGAGGCTTCCCTTATCATGATCAAACCATGGCTCAATGTTGCCACAGTATGGGAATTTCTCTCTTTCCTTGACAAAATACCTGTTTAGAGTCCTGAAATATGGAGATGGTCCCATGGCAGTTCTCACCTTCTTACATTTCTGGCTGTTTTCAAGTTTATCTTTTTTCCTTAGTTCTTCATATCCCAGTCCGCGATAGTTGTTGTAGGTTGGAAACTCAGGGAATTCCAGAATCCCTTGCTGATTCTTTCCCAATCCAAGCCCTGGGAAATATTCCATGTTGTTCATCATCTTCAAAGTTGACTTACCCCATGCGGATGGATATCTGAATGGGATTACCTCTCTTACTTCTGAGGTCGTCACACCGATTGTTCCAATCTCAAATCCACCTAGCTGGGTATCTTCTGGAGTTTCTAATCCTACCCCAATGCTTGCCAAGGTGTGGACTATTTCTAGGTCACCGAAGATAGTGATCATCTTTCCTTCATGGATAAACTTCATTTTCTGATGTAGGCTTGAAGTCATTGCCCCTACAAAATGTAGTCAGGGTCGTCCCAACAAAATGTTGGATGATGCTTGAATGGCAATCACTTGACATTCCACTGTGAACTGGACAGGTCTGACTCAGATATTAGTGGTCAAGACTCCCAAAACTTTCCTTCTTGTGTTGTCATATACTCGGATTGTCTGAGCAGAGGGCTTCATACGAGTGAGGTCTAGCCCTATGCAGCTTGTGGCCTTGAGAAGTATGACATTGAGAGCTGGCCCGTTATCTATCAAGACTTGGGGGACCCGGTTCCCGTTGCATTCTACGATAATGTGCAATGCCCGATTATGATTCTTTCCTCTAGGTGGCAGATCATCTTCAGAGAATGAGAGAGAATGTGTGGCATAGGTAGCCCCCATGATGTTTGAAAGCTCTTTTAGGCCCATCTCTATTGGTACCTGAACTTTGTTGAGTGCTTTCAGGACTGCTTCCCGATGTAGCGGGGAGGCCATCAACAACCCCCAAACAAAGTTATTGGCTTGTATCTTCTTTAGTTGGTTCAACACTTGATTTTCTGGCTCGTACTTGCTCTGAGGTGCATACGGTTTCTCTACAGTCAGACCCTTATCTTTGAAATTTCTTCCACTCTGGGTCTTTGATACCTCAGGTTCTTTTCCCTTGACAATGAGCTCTAACAGGCATAGCTCGTCATCCTCCAGGTCACTTTTAGTTAGCACAAGGGTTCCTACCATTGGGCTCTTCCTTCTTAGACGAGTGACTTCGCTTTCTCCCTTCAAGGCAACGATCGTCCTTTGGGACTTTTGCAAGATCTTATACAGGGCCTCTTACTTTTCGCAGAGGTGTCTAATAAGTTGGTCAACATCAGGCTTTCGCGGGCCGACTAGCATCATCTACTGTATCATTTCAAAGATTTCAGTGGCTAACTTTTGGAATCTCAAAGGTTCAGCTAAGGACTCGAAATGGTCCTCATCTTCCGATGTTTCTTCATCGTTGGAGATTACAAGATGAATGTTCTTAGTGGGATCCCTCATTTGTTCATCCATGTTGATGTTGTAGAGGTAGAACCTATCATGTGCTTGTGCCCATTCATGATACTCTTCACTTCCACGGTCTGGAGATGTTGGAGGACTTTCACACAAATCTCTCGCAAGACCGAACACGAGGGAGACCGCATCTTCCAATTCTTTCAGGAGTTGAGGTAATGGCCATTTCTCATTCAGTAGTTGTTGTCGTTGCAGTTCTTCCTGATAGCTTTTGTCTGGAAGTACTACCTTAAAGAGCATTTGGTGAATCTTATCAACCATTCTGAGGATCTCCCTTGCTTCGAATGGAAGGGACCAAGTTCTCGGCCCACAGATTTCCTCATACTGGTTGATAGTAGGTTCTTCCTCCATTCCAGATGCTTCCCTGCTAGTTCACTACCAGTGCCTTCATCCATTACTTCGTCGTTCAGACTTTCACTGGATGTTTCTTCATCTACCTGTCCTTCAGAATCCTGATGACCTGGGTCCTCTTCTTCTTCCCCACTACTGGGTGAATTCCTTTTGTTAGATCAAAGTATGGGTCTCCAGTATTGACATTACCGACCCAATTTTCCCATTCTTCCATCATTCTTGGTGGACCTGTGTAGGGGAATTCATCTGAATATAACATAGGATCTTGGGGTGGATTCCCAAAGAAATCCTTTGTTAAGGCAAGATTCAGCCACACCATGTTCCTCAGCTCATGCAACACTCTTTGAAGTACATCTTCTTCTACTGGTAATTCTATCTTTTCAACTTATTCTGCCAAATGACCACACACCATATTCGAGAAGCTGGAAGTAGCTTCGTACATGATGTCGTGGGCCGTGGATATTAGCTCAAGGATGTCTTACACTTGATGGAAGACGCTCATGCCCCATCTATTAAAGTCTTCTTCTTTGATGAACCATGCTCTTCTCGGATTTTTTGGGGACCTTTCTCCCTCACTACTGCTACTTCCCTTATTTCTGGGAGGTATGAGTTGGATGAGATTAGTTGGGTCTATTCCGTCATTTTCTACTCCAATATTGTTTATTACAATTTCAATGCAGAACTCATCTTCAGAGTGTGACTCAAAGTCTTCTTTTTCACTGTCGTCGGTATTTCCTCCCATCTGGGTAAGGAAAGTGTCTCCAGAGAGAGTATCGTCAATGGCCAGCACAGATATGGCTTGGATCAAGCTTGGTGTGACCTCTTCAATGATTTTCATATTACCCTCAGGTGGCACTACCGCAATGGGTTGAATGTGAGCCGTCGGGTTAGCACATTCTTCTTCATCATTTGAGTGTTCCATATATGCCATGTGGCTGGTCTCTTAATCAGTGAACCCAAACTTTCTCAATTGCACATAAGGTCCAAGGCTATCTAACTCATTCTCTAGATATTCCATCTCCATCGTCCCATGGTTGGAGGCTATTCCCTTCCCTCGGTCACACCATTGTCCACCTTCTCTGAATTTTCCATTGTAATTGGTTCTTGCACAATAGGCACACACCATCATCCTTTTTGTTCTCCTCTTTTGAACGTATCGGCCTCGGCCGCGAAATGGTGTTGGCTGAGCTTCAATCATTTCTTCTCTTTACATGTCTCTTAAGAAATTGTTGATATTGGTTCTGGCTTCAGCTGGGAGGTCCATCTGCCACATGAGATGCACCTTATCCCTCCAAATTCTTTTTAACTCCTTCAAGGGACTCCTTACGGGCCAAATCAGAGTGGTCGGGTCCAAACCCGTTGTCCCTTCTTCCAAGGCATTTACAGATTCCATGGACGATCTTGGGGAGTCAAGTTCATTTTCATCAAGCGACCCCTTTAGGGTTGCGAATGCTTCTAGTATCTCGCGTTGTTGAGGGTAAAGATACTCATGGTACACTCCATGCAGGTTTTCTAGGATTATCCCTACTTGTTCCTCCTCCGTTAGGCAAGGTTGCATCTGGTCCGCTTCTTCACGAAATCTTTTGACGAAGTCAGAAAATCCTTCATTCGGCCTTTGCCATAGAGCCTCCAACTCTCTTCTTTTCTTCTCACTTTCCTTGGTTTGGGATGCTAGGATAGCCCTATAAATTCGAGAATCCATCAACTTCCTCCCTTGTCTTGTAGGTTGGATCATAAATGTTGGGTCTTCACAAGTGACATCCTCTTGTAAAATATTCACCCCCATGGTTTGGCAAAGGGTTAGTAGTTACATTGGGTTGTTGTTCCGCTTTCAACGCTATTTTCCCTGCGTCGATCAGGTCTTGTATAGCATGCTTGAGGTGTATGCATCTGTCGGTCTAGTGACCTTTCTGATTAAGATAGTAGCAATGTAACTCTGGCTTGTATCCCGGAGGTTGTGAGGATCCATTCCCGAGAAACCGTAGGATGCGGGGGGTCATTTTGGATGCGTTCCCTGCGCACTTGGCTCATATGGGGGTTTGGGGTCATGCTCCTCGATTGGAGAGAGAAAAGGAATACGTCTTCTCAAATGGTTGTGATTCATCGGGGGATGCGGGTCATACCATTAAATGAAATGGAGTCGCCACCTAGGATTAGGGCCTAGGACTTATGGGAGTAGCCCTGTGAAGGGCTATGGGACTTCGTTTGGTCTGGTCAGAGATTCGGGGTAAGTGGTCAGGATACAAGAGGGGGAAGGTGTTAGGCACCCACCTCACCCGGATAAACCGGTCTTTCTACTAGATGCTAGTTTTCGAAATTCTTCCTTCATAAAGTCCTATTTCCACATGTTCGGCTAAAATGATGCGCAAACTGTTTAATTAAACTAATTATTATACACTACACAATTATAATTTAAAAATCTACATTGTTGCAGAATTCAAATGCGATAAAAGAATTAAATACCTGAATGCGTTCAAACCAATGTAGTTATATGGGACGAATCGCGTCCCCCAGCTCAGGTGGAGGCAAAAGACTGGCTCTATCCTTTGTTGGACAAAGTAACGATGTCGGGAAGCAGTTACATGGATATCAGGCAAAATAATAGCGTCGAAAAAATATTTGGGGAGTACTTATACGGATGTCGGGCAGCGTAACGGTGTACAAGTGTTGGATGCTGAGGCCTCGGACAAAATGACGGCGTTGAAGAGCTTTGGAAGCTAAACTTCTTCAAATATCGGGCAGAGTAATGGCGCACAGGTGTCAAATACTAGTATCTCGGACGTTGAAAAGTGCTGCAGAAACTGGGGATTAAGACATCCGGCAAGGGGCTAGGCCATGGGAGGCTTTGGATTTTGGATAGAATTGGGTTAGGAAAGGTGAGTCCAGAGGACCCGGACTCTAGACAGAAGGACTAGGCTCGAAGGCTTGAAATCGGATAGGGGCAAGGGCCCGAAACTAAGAAAAAATGAAAAAAACTGAAAAAGTGGAGCTCTGGGGTCCCCCCTTTCTTCCACTTGAGAACTTGTTGAAATGAGGGGTGGGGCCTATTTATAGGTAAAAGTTCATCTGGCGGCGCCACCAGACAAAAAAATTTTGTTCTACGTACCTTGGCGGTGCTGCGGCTGGTTGTGGTGCTCCCAGGTGGCATCGCGGCCGGGCACGGCACTGCCAAGCAGTGCCCGATCGTGTGTGACGCTACTGCACAGTGCTGTTACGGTGCGATGCCACTGGGTCATGGCCTTAAGCAAGGACATAGTGGGGGGTCATTCCAGGAATGCGGGGGGTCCGTGAGTGGAAACACAATAGAACAGGGGATGTCCGAGTTACCCGGAAGGAAAGGAGTATTTAAAGGGCATTGCCAGTCTTTCGCGTCCAGTTGTCATCATTACCTGGGGGGTGGCAAAATTTAGCGTCCACAGTTTGCCCCTCTTTGGCCGAGACCTGTGCCAACAGTCGAAGGGAAAAGACAAAAGACTACTTGAGTTTGTCACCAGGAGCATGCATCACTGCCACTTTGCCCATAGGTGGCGGAGTAGAATGATAAAATCGCGTCTCGGTAAACCATTCGACAAATCTCTTGAGCAACTACTACTGTCACTTTGCTCATAGGTGACAGAGGTCCCTTAGTAAACCTTTCGATGAACTTCCTCGGGTTAAGCAACTACTATCGCCACTTTGCTCATAGGTGACGAAGTTTTGAACAATAAAACCTAACTTGGCAAATCACTCGATGAATGATAAAACCTATCTCGGCAACCCATTCGATGAAAATTCTTTTTGTAGTTTTGAACATCAAAACCTATCTCGACAAATGGGTGATCAAAAAAAAGGGCAACGGTTTTGAGTAACGCTCGATTTGAAAGGCATACTGACCAAATTTCCTTGGAGACGCGCGATGAGATGGCATCGTGACCAAATGATGAGATGGCATCATGATCAAACTATGAGATGGCATCTCGACCAAACGATGAGATGGCATCGCGACCAAACGATGAGATGGCATTGCGACCAGATTTTGAAATGTGAACGATGAGAAGGCATCGTGACCGGATTTTGAAATGTGCAACGATGAGGCAGCATCGCGACCGGATTTTAAAATGTGTAACAATGAGACCGCATCGCGATCGAATTTTGAAATGTGAACGATGAGACGGCATCGTAACCGGATTTTGAAATGTGTAACGATGAGACGGCATCGCGACTGGATTTTAAAATCTGAACGATGAGACGGCATCACGGCCCATTGGGAAAAAAATACGATGAGATGGCATCGTGACCAATTTTGAAATGTGAACGATGAGACGGCATCGCGACCGAATTTTGAAATGTGTAACGATGAGACGGCATCGCGACCGGATTTTAAAATGTGTAACGATGAGATGGCACCACGATCGGATTTTGAAATGTGAATAATGAGACGGCATCGCGACCCATTTTGAAATGTGTAACAATGAGACGGCATTGTGACCGGATTTTGAAATGTGAACGATGAGACGGCATCGCAACCCATTTTGAAATGTGTAACGATGAGATGGCATCGTGACCAGATTTTGAAATGTGAACGATGAGACGGCATCGCGACCCATTTTGAAATGTATAACGATGAGACGGCATCACG
The DNA here is from genome assembly GCF_018873765.1 of Telopea speciosissima. Taxonomy (NCBI): domain Eukaryota; kingdom Viridiplantae; phylum Streptophyta; class Magnoliopsida; order Proteales; family Proteaceae; genus Telopea; species Telopea speciosissima. Next base: position 14,304,972 of record NC_057926.1, read on the forward strand.
ATCGGATTTTGAAATGTGAACGATGAGATGGCATCGCGACCCATTGGGGAAAAAGTACGATGAGATGGCATCGTGAACGATTTTTAGAAAACATACGATGAGATGGCATTGCGACCTACTAGGGAAGACAAACGATGAGATGGCATCATGACCGATTTTTGGAAAACATACGATGAGATGGCATCGCGACCATTGTGGAAAAATATTCGATGCAATGGCCTTGCGTCTGGGTTTTGCATGGTGAGGTGAGCTTGTAACCCAAGAAATTTTTTTTTTCTTTTTAGGCGCGGCACCTCCACGCGGCGGGGCCGCAGGCTGGGCTGCGGCCCTGTCGTGCGGCGCCGCCAGGCGTGCGCCCACAGCCCGCGGAGCTGCCAAAACGCAGATTCTATAAAAGGGGGGGTGGACCTCATTTCTCACCTCCCCCTCTCCCTTGGCTAGGTTCTTTCCCTCTTTGGGCTCTCCCCTCTCTCTTCTTTCTCTCTCTTCCTTGCTTTCTCTCATTTTTCTCTTTCTTCTTTGTTTTTTTATCACTCTTGTGAGCCATTCGCCATGTCTTCATCCAAACGAGGCAGGCTGTCTTCTTCTACCTCCGAGGTGTCTGGCGACCTGAAGGCGGAGTGGGACACGGGCAGTATTTTAGTGGACACCGCGTTCCACAAATGCTGCACCACCTGGGGTCAAGCTCTCAAGAAGGTATGTGGTGCTCAACCTTTCTTCTCTTTTCATGCAGCGCATGTTCTTGTTCAGTATTTGATTTCCACTCAATATGTTGTAGGAGCCTTACTCCCCAGTTTACAAGAAGTACTGTCGTACCAATGACATCTTGTCATGGTACTCGTGCCTTCATCCTGCAATGAGGGAGAGGGTGGACTTGACTGGCTTGGGGCATACCGCTCAGGTAGTTGCGCCCAAGCTAGACACTCCCATAGTTCACGCTTTGGCGGACCGCTGGTGGCCGTCGACTCATACATTTCACCTGCCTGCTGGGGAGGTAACCATCAGTCCCTTGACTTCTATATGGTCACCGGGATTCCCTTTACCAGGAAACCTATTTCTGTGACTCCCTCCCTTGACACGAGGCCTCTCAAGGAGATTGGGAAACTCTTGGGTTTTATAGTGACCTCTCGAGTTATTCTCTTATCTTCCCTAAAGGAGTGGGATGACCGTGTCATTGATGACAACTGCCCTAGGGAGATATTGGACCAGACTGCTAGGAGTTTTCTCCTTTATCTTGTCTCCAATGTTCTTTTCTGTGACTAGCGAGGCCGCACAGACACCATGCTTGCTTGTTTCTTTGAGGATTTCTACGAGGCATTGACCTTTGACTGGGGCGGGCCTGCCTATGCTCACTTTCTGTGGATGTTGGATCGTCTTGCCGTCGGCACTCTTGGCTTGACCAGCTACGCCTACGTTCTTTGGGTATGCTTCGCTCCCCTGATTCCTCTTTTCTTTTTTTTTTCCTTTTAGTCTTCAAACTTTGTTTGGTATTTGATATTGCTCTCTTATTTCCTTGACAGATATGGTGTTACGAGGCTCTTGGGATCCATACCCCTGGCCTTCATGACGAGTTGGCTCCTTACATCCCCCGAGTGACTCACTGGGGGAAAGGTAGGTGTTCTCTTACTAATGAGTTGCAAGTACACCTCCAGCTCAATGAGTTGGCAACTACCCGAGTAATGATCAACGAAACTTCTCTGAGTCTTCTTGTTCTCCTTGAACTGATTCCCCTTTGCTTGTTTAATTGAAACGATTTTGTTGGCAGATCTGCTGGCAGCCCTATGATGAGGAGATGATCGTGTATCCTGACGAGTTGGAGGAGTACTAGTTTGCTTGTGGGCTCGTCCGGAAGCGGATAGTCTTTGAGGGCCCTTCTGGGGTGGAGTTGTATCTTGGGGAGAGGGTGACCCGCCAGTGGCATTCTACTCAGGCAGTACCTCGGCCTCCACCTGCTCATATGCGTGCTCCTCTCTTGTCTCCTAACATCGAGGGCTCGAGGGCTGAGATTGATGCTATAGAGCTGATTGTGGCGAACCAAGATTATTAGGACTACCTTCATCAGGAGACCGTCTGTGTCAAACCTGCCCCAGACTGACTAGGATTTTGAATGAAGGACACCCCTCTTGTAATCCCCTCGCTATCTTTGGCAAGGGCATCTCTTTTGATAGAGCGTGTTCCGCTTTCCAGAGTCATACAAAAAGGCAGTTTATTGATTTAGGGATAACTTTTGGGTCAAATTCTCTCTTCCCTGCTTAAAGTTAATGTGATGTCCAAGGTTGAACTGAGATATGTCCCTAAACCAAAGCCGAGTTGGTACGACCCCAATCTCTGTTGCGACTACCACTCTCAAAAGGGCCATGCTATGAATAACTAACTGCCTACAACTTCGCCATATTATACAAGACCTCTTGCAGGAAAAGAAATTTGAGTGGAGGATTAAGCAACGCCAACTAAGTTTGATCACCAACCCATTCCTACACATAGCACTTTCAACACGTTACCGGGGGGGATATTCTCCAGGGTCAGATCCTACCAACCCTACGTATTAGTGGGATAATGGACAACATGAGAATCGTGGCTAGAAAGTTGTCTTGAACTGTTTCTTAAAGACGTTAAACTACGATCATTAACTTGATGATACTAGTCTTATTGACTAACTTAAAATGATTATAGGCACCCAACTCTGGTTAGAAGGGTACCATTTGATTGGACATACTGCACAGTCCGAGAAAGTGGACGATACTTCCGCACAGAGAAAAAGAATGCAAATTGAAGACATTACCAGATCCAAGTCCCTTAGGTCTTTTAGGTTCTCTTTTTCTTTGAGTTTCAGGTATTGAGTATGAGTAATTATTCCTATAAATTCAAGATAGGAGATGACCTATCCCGGATTCTTGTAGTCTGTTTTGCAGGGGTCACTGAAACCCCCAAAAGGATATTGGCAACAGGTCTTTTAGGTCTAGAACCGAACTTTGTCATCTCCCTAATACTTTGTCCTCTTAAGACATTACGATTCTAAGTATTCTGGCAATCTCCTCATTTATTTGGTTAGAAAGAAACCAGTGTATTTTCAGTCATGCTTCCCATAATACTATCAGAATCATGCAAAATATCAATAAATGGGTGGTGATTTAAAAATTCAGATCTAAATCCGATCCACGTCTCCCATTATATATCATTCCATCCTCCTGTCTTTACGAAAGCAGTTAGAGTTCATTAACACCAATCCTTATTCTTCATCATCTCTTAATCATAACTGATGGTACCTTGCTACCAACCTCATGTTTGTTCATTAATAGAAATCTGTTATCAGCTCATATGGAATGAAGTTTCTTAGGTTCACAGCCCAAAAGGCGAAGGCAAGAGCTATCAAACAAAAACTCGGTCGAGTAAACCGTTTAGGAGATGCGTGTAGAAGTCTGGACTGATGCCCAGTCAATACTTTATTTCAGTAACACAGGAAACTCTCAACCATGGCCTTGGAACCTATTTCCCTTCCCATTTGATTTCTCTTCTCTAGTTAAAACAAATTGGTAGTCTTTTTTAATTTTTGGTAAAAACAAATTGGTAGTCTGTGTCTACTCAAAAGACCAGAGATGATGTGAATTTAGCATACTCTTACTCATCTCTCCACAATAAGCATTTTTCAAGATATTCTTCTTCGTAGGAAATTTTGAAGCACAGAGTAGGTCCTGAATAACTAGATCTCATTACAGTGTAATGCAATGAATGCCTACACCTAGATAACATAACACTATCATATGCCCACACTGTCAGATTAGACCTCACTTCTAACATATTAGAAGAAAGCAACGACAGAAAACATAATGACAATAGTAATAGACTTTTACTTATTTCAGCCGATGCTCAACAATAAAAGGGAGGGAAGGGGTCGATACAGACCTTAATCTGAAAAGGATTAACTTAGCATAACAAGGTCAATAATACAGAAATGTTATGCGTCACAGAAGGAACATCCAAGCACTGAAACCTTCCGAGCCCCTTCCTTCCGGAGCCTAATAGTGGGGGAATCTAAAACACCAGAGAGAGCAGAGAGAGATATAATGAATTAAACTGTTCGTAAGGTTGTTAACAGAAACAAACTTACTGTACAGGGAGAACTGTACAAACAAAGATTCCAGGTCAACTGATAAGAATCCCAACACACACGAAATCCCAGGAATACAAGAAAGGAACCCCAAAAAACCAATTTTTGGGTCAAATAAGACTTTGCTGGAAATCGCAGACCATAGATCCAAGATGACAATGGCTTGACGCAGAATCCCACAGCTTCCCACAACATGATTTCACTAAACACTAATCATCCAACTCGACAAGTTGTGCCCGCTTCTCAGCTGCTTTCTTCCTGATAAAAATACCCCACCTCAAGGCTGCCTTGAGCTTGAGCCATCCTACAACAGCTTTGCCAGATGAACGGGACCGGTCCTCATCATAACCATAGTTTGGTGATGGGGATGGCATGAATGAAGTAGAATAAGGGTACACATCTTCAGTTATATTATTGCCTCCCATGCTGAAGACTCGAAGCAGATGCTGCATGTCTTCGTTTTCAAGCATCTCATGACTTCTCATGCGGATTTCTTCCTCTGAGAAGAATTCATCAACTCCTCTATTATCGCGGTAACGTGACCAGTCATCACAAGCAAGATTAGTCGTCTGGGCAGATGGACCAACATTCTGGAAACCTGATGTTGATGAATGTGGTGGCCCCAAGGCCAGTCCGACAATGTCATTATTTCTCACCACTTGGGCCTGGTTTGGAGCTCCAATCATCTGGCTGTGTGGGGCAAATGCAGTGGCATCAAACTGGATATGAGTATTGGAGTTTATTTGCTGGGGCTGTGTGGGGTAATGAGTAGCTAGATTATCATTGTAACCTGAAACTAGGAAAAAAAGAGGGACCCAGATCAATAAGAGATATAAGCTAAAATGTACATAACAATCAGCATGCATGCATATGTGTGTGTGCGTTTATATGTTTTAGAGAGAGAGAGACATCAAACCCTCCCCTCACAGACAAACTCTAAAATTCACAGATTAGATCATAGTTTCAAAGAATGGCCAATACCAACACAGAATGCCTGATATGTATCGGACATGGCATCTGCTATGAAAACCATATAGGCTTATGGCCTTAAATAGAAAAGTGGAGGGGGGGGGGGGGGGAGTGTTAGTGCAACTTAGACATGAAAATGTAATGTCCGACCACATCAGAATTTAATGTCTTTGTGGTTGAACTACCATGACTGGTGAGCCTCTGTATGTCTGAGTTCACTACTTTCTATGGTCCTATAAATCTTACCCCCGATAGCCATGCATGTATTCATTGAAGGCTGCTGTGAAGGAGCAGGAGCAGGTGGATGGGGAAGAGAGAGTTGCTGATCAAATGACTTTCCAAAATCTGCTGAGCCCATAGGAAATTCACTTCGAGTCGATCTTTTGTTCTGCTTAAAGCCTAAAAGTGCCTTGCCATCATACTCTATAACATGCAACCAATTGTCATATGCCTTCTTCACCAAGGTATCCACATAGACCTGCAAAACCAATCATTTCCAGTTTTGTCATTGACAATGTTCATCTGAAAACAGTATTAACTAGATAGCAAGGTTGATTTATTTAATGATTTAAAGACCTTTTATCTTCTTTAAGAGGGAGTGTCTTGTCAGAAATATCAAGAAGGAAATCTACTTATCAAGTTCACAGTACTAGTCCAATACAAATATGAAACCCTTGGTATTAAAACTAGCAGTTTGCAGAAATAAGGTGCAAGAGAGGGATTGGTCTGAAATGATTGTTCAGACAAGATTATAATTTCTGCCAATCAGACTTCGGTTACAGAATGAAGACAAATCAACACTTCTCACATAAAAGCATATAAAACCCAACACAAGTATTTTGCATAACATCATAAATTGTTAGTGTATGACACTAACCTTCTGACTGTCAGAAAGAGCATCCGCAGGATAATACTGTCCACCTGCAATAAGTCCACTCAGCTCATATATATTGTTAAAAACAACACCGGCATTCCTCATGTCGTCAGAATAATAGATATAATGTTTCCCACTTAGAACGCAAGTCTTCGCATGTTCTACAAGAACCTCCCACATCTTATTTGACATGCCACCCCCAAGGATCTACAACCATCATATAAAATCAGATGACACCTATTCAAAATATAAAGCTTCTAATTAGGCAACAGAGTTTGTAATTAGACAACCGAATACTGTATCCTTACATTCCGCAATTTCTGTTGGTCTCTGACAACAAGCCGAAGAAAGTCCTCAACTGTGTATATGCCAGCCTTATTCAACCTCTTATGGAACGATCCATCCTTGCCAATCTTCTCCAACCTCCACACCTCATCATTCAATGCAGGTGGATAGTGTTTCTTGTATACTGCAGAGGCCCAAAATAAGTAACATAATTAGTCATTTAGTACATAGGCAGATTATTCAACAGTACAACCCAAATGGTAAACAAGTAAAACGAATGCTCAGTGAGACATTAACGTACATTCCCCCCTATGATCCTTAACAGTAAATGCATCTGTTTTTGCCTCACGAATAAGAATTCCTTCACAGTAGCCTGAAGCAACCTTTACACCTAACCTGAACTTTCTGCTCCTTATCCAGCTAGAGTTATCCGTAAATGTTAGATCTCCAAGGGTTCCTACACCTTCTTTCAGCGTCACTTGCAAGTCCCCAGTCAGAAGTGGCCTCTTCCCTTCACGCTCTTTTACCACATGGCTTTCAAAGTCTTCTTGTGTCCAACCATCATCATCTTCGTTGTTGAAATCACCTTCAAGCACAACAACATCTAGTTTTGCCGAGGACTCTGGCCCTGATGTCACCACAAGGCCTGAGTTTGCATCGATCAAGACAATATGGATTGCAGCACCCTGCTCCCCTTCTACTTTTCCTCCAGTAAAGAGGGGGAGGGACAACCTAGACCTGAAGTGCAGCTGCAAGTTTCTTCCATCAGGCCCTTCTATTGTTTTTGGAGAAGACCTACACATCATTAAATTTTAACGAGTTGATCAAACCATCACAACAGAGTGTTAACAAAAGAATTAAAAAGAAGAATGATGGCTACATTTGGAAGCAAATGAGATGGGAAGCATACAATGAGAAGGTAAAAACTAGGGATGTAAATGGATAACCGAAATCCGAATCCGAATTCGCATCCGTATTCGTTTAGGGGCATCCGTATTCGTTTAGAGATATCCGGAAAATAATCCGAATACTCCGATTAAAATCCGTCCGAAAAAAAATCCGAATACTTAATAATAAAAAATTAAGTAAATAATGATTTCAAGGGTTTTTGAAGATTAAATAAGTTCTAGAATATGATGAAAAGAGAATCATGATCTAAGAGATATGGATTGAGAGTGAATTGTATCCGCTAGGGGGAGGAAGGTCCGGGTTACACAAGGCAGAGATGTAAACGGATGGTCGAAAATCCGAATCCGTTTAGAGGTATCCGTATTCGACCAGGGAATATCCGGCTCCGATCACATCCGATCCGTATCCGATCCGAATCCGATCCGTTTACAATTATCCATATCCCCATCCCAACAAAGAAAATCCTAATGTGGCTAGCAACAGGTTCAGGAAATAGAATCCAGAAGGGATCCATCACAGCTCCACCTCCTATGCAAAGATCATGAAAGAGAAAAGCCATGAAGCTCTCAACAGATGCATGTGCATAAAGAAAGTATGTTAATGAGTGCAAAATATGTACCGTGGGGGACAGGTTTATGTGCACCACGATAGGAGGAGTGTTCCTATCATAGTTGGTTGTTTTACTTTGATGGGTAAAACAAGGATTCCTATTCCTTGTCTGTATATATATATATATATATATATATATATATATATATATATATATATATATATATGCGGAAGGGGGACTGTCAGAAGTATTGATTGCTGATCTCCTTGGCAGTGTCTCCCTCTTCTTCCTCAGTTCTTCTCTTCTTCTTCCCTCCCTCTCTTGTGAGGTTAGTGATTACTGGTTATTAATTCCTGGTACTGTTTCATGGTATCAGAGCATTAATAACCAGTAATCTCCTTCATTCACTTGCTGTTTTGATAGTCCATGCAAGGACTGATATTGTTTTCTGGTTGCAGCAGCCTATGCTGCCTATATGCTAGTTACTGCCATTGTTAATGAAGATATGAAGGTAAAATTGGGCATTCTACTGCTCATGTTTTGCTGTTTGGATCCAGAGATCAGGTTCTATCCATATAACGGCTCCAGATTCTGTTGTTTAAGTTATTGAGATCTGAAATTACTTCCCATCCAGCCGGTTGATGTTGGTGATTTTTTTAGGCTTATTTGAGTTCATCTGAAGGTACACTTGATCCAAATTTGGGGATCATCTGGTGGTCTGATTTGCTGGAATTAGTCTTCTCCATAAATAGCTGTGGTACACTGTTTTTGGCTCATATTTCAGAAGTTTTGTTCTTCAAATTATTTTTGATCCATCGAGTTGATCAACCCAATCTTTTGGGACATCAGTACCCTCTACTAGAGATACCTTCGACTTCAATTTCAGGTCCATCTGACCAACTGATCTCTGCTAATTCATAATCACGCAAATCTGGTTTTTAAGGTGTATCGGTTTAGAATAATTTTTGCTTCCGGCTGATTAGTTCTTAGAACAGTATTGCTGCTGCCTGACTGTGTTCCTACTACTGTTAGTTGCTGGTTTGGATGCTCTCCTTGGTTCCTAAATTACGTGTGTGCATGATGGCTGATCCTAAAGTACCTGTTGATAATGTTCATATTCAGATTACTAGTATTAAACTTAATGGAGTAACTAACTACATGTTATGGGCTCAAGCTGTCCAAATCTACATTCATGCCAAAGGGAGATGAAATGTCTTACTTCTGACCCTCCATCTGGTGATTCGAAAGATCCTGCTGCTGTTGCAGGCTATAAAGAGTGGATGTGTGAAAATTACATTCAAATTTTGGTTGTGGAATAGTATGGCTCCTACTATTCACCAACATCATGTTCCACACTACTGCAAAAGGGATTTGGGATGATTTAAAAGAAAGCTTCTCTCAAGCGAAGAATATATCTCGAAACTATGAGCTCTATAAGATGTTCAACTTTAAACAAGGGGATAAGTCGTTAAATGAGTGCTTCAGCAATTATAAGGGCATTATTGAAGAATTCCATATTCGCCAACCTCTTACTACTGATCTGGAACAATTGAAGCTTCAGCGGGCTGAGTTTCATGTTGCAGAGTTTCTGGCCAGCCTCCACCCTGACTACCAATCTGTTAAAAGTCAACTCCTTGCTGGTGAAAAGGCACCATCATTAAATGAAACATTTTCTCGCCTTCAGCGTACGGTTACTTCACCCAAGGTTGATCCCTCCCCTTCTCCTAGGGAAGTTCGGCCTTTATTGTTGGCTGTGGACGAGGTTCCATCTGCTCTGGTAGAGGCCATAGCCAATGGAGAGGTCGCGGTCGTGGACCAAGTGGTCGTGGTACAAGTGGGCAACAAACTGACAAGTCTTCTCGACTGCGGCAACCCCAGTCATACAGTTGGCAAATGTTGGGCTAAACATGATCGACCAGACTACACCAATGTGTTAGTCAACACAACTATTACTGATAGTTCTAATGAGAGAGTAACTTCTGGTAACACAACACTTGCATCTACATCTGGGACTTCTTCCTCTGTTTATGTTCCTCGAAACAATTATAATCAGATACTTAAATGCCTCCAACAACTTGGGTCAGTTACCTCCACTTCCATAGCCACTTTAGCACACATAGGAGTAACTCAACCCTCCTTACCACCACTTCATCCGCTCCATGGATTATTGGCTGTGGTGCATCCTCCCATATGACTGGTAAGTAAGACTTCTTCTCTTCCATGTCAACAGTTCAACATTCTTCTCCAATCATTCCTGCTGATGGATCCTCCACTAATGTGGCAAGTCATGAAACGGTCTCTCCTTACCTCATACATGACATTGTCATCTGTCATTTATGCTCCACAGTTACCATTAGGTCTTTTATCCGTTAGTCAACTTACTAAGTCACTTAAGCCTGTTACTTTCTACCCTTCTTATTTGTTATTCAAGACCTTTTAACAAAGAAAATGATTGGTGGAGGGCTTGAGCAGGCTGGCCTGTACTATCTGGATGGCATTAGACCGTCAATTGCTGCTACTACAACTAGTAGACCCTCTCAAGGATTAAAGTATCAATTCACGTATCGTATCGGTGGGGTGATTTAAAGAGACGTATCATATCGGAGATACGTATGAAAATGGTCAAGATATGCATAGAAATACACTTTTGGAGCCAAAATTAGTATAAATAAGGAAATATATAACAATTACCATGCATAAACACTAAAATGGAGAACAATGTATGATAAGATAAGTCCATTCAATTGAATTGTTATAAAGAAGGGGTTTCTTACATGTAGTAATAGTCTATTTTATAATGAGAAAGTTCTCTTAGTGATTTATAAAAAAAAAATCAAGTTCTTTGAAAACCTATCTTTTCTGAGAACTTCTTCAATAATCTCTGATTTCAGCCACTTGAATGATCGAAAGAAAGGTTTGTTGGTTGAATCTGAATAGTTTTTAATGCTTCAATGTAAACCCCAAGTCAAAAAACATGGGAAACAAATAGGTTGAGAGCAAGTTATGTGACTCTTGGATGGTCATTTCTGCCTTCAGAACTCATTTCTAAGTTCTAGAATGTGAACACGAGCTTTTAATGGCCTGTATCGCATATATCGCAACGTATCATAATGTATCGCATAGTATCGTAACGTATCGGCCGATACGTTAGCGATACGTACCAATACTTCAATTTTTTTAAACCCCTTAACGTGATGTATCGATGATTATCAATACGTATCTGTAGTATCATATCGTATCACACCATACCGGCCGATACAATGCGGTACTTATCGATACATAATGTTTTTCAAAACAAAGATACGTATCTCACTGTATCGTATTGATAACCTGTGATATTGATACGTATCGACCGATACGATACGATACGATGTGATACCTTAAACCATGGACCCTCTGATCTTCAATGGCATCTTTGTCTAGGGCATCCATCCTTATCCAAGCTTCAACTGATGGTTTCAAGCTGCAAATCAATCTCTCATCTTGAGTGTGAAGCCTGTAAACTTAGGAAACATCATCGGTCGTCGTTTATCTCTCAGTGTATCTAGGAGTCCATCTTTATTTTCCTTAATTCATTCTGATATTTGAGGTCCTTGTCGTGTCAGTAATAGATTAGGGTTTTCTTACTTTGTTACATTTGTAGATGATCATTCTCGGTTGACTTGAGTTTATTTATTAAAAGATTGTTCCAAGTTTCTTACTGTTTTTATAAATTTTTATAGTAAAATAAAAACTCAGTTTGATGCTTCCATTAAAATTTTTTGATCCGGTAATGCTCTTGAATATACTCAACGGGAGATTTCTAATCTTTTCTTAGCTAATGGTATGATTCATTAAACAAGTTGTTTGTATACCTTGGAACAAAAAGGAGTCGTCGAACATAAAAATACACTTATTGGAAATTGCTTGGTCACTTATGATTTTTGTGCATGCTCCTAAACAGTTTTGGTGTGGATGTTGTCATCACTGCCTGTTTTTTAATTAACATGATGCTCTCTTCTGTTATAGATAACCAATCCCCATTTTCTATTTTATATCTTCATGCTCCATTGTTTAAACCGCCATAGGTTTTTGGTTTTGTGTGTTTTGTTCATATCTTACAGCCTCACATTGATAAATTATCTCACCGAGCGGTCAAATGTATTTTTCTTGGTTATTTTAGAACTCAGAAAGGGTACAAGTGCTATGATCTTGTTACCCATCGGCAGTTTGTCAATGTTGATATTAATTTTTTTGAGAATACGTCTTATTATTCTCTGCCTACTACTCCACCAACATCTGCTGTCGATGTTGATTGTAACCCACCTATTCATGTTCTTATGCCCTTGTTACTCCATCATCACCCACTGCAGATATATCAGCAGCACAAGAGGACCATGCCGTCCACTTCAGCTCCGATTCCTGCTCAACCCACCATTCAGTTTGATCCTGGTACTGAGGGTACTACTGAATTACCGGTTGCACTTCGGAATGGTACTCGGTATTAAACTCAAAAATCCATGACTACCTATCCTATAGAAAAGTATGTGTCTATATCTCATCTCTCATCTCTGTTCCATAACTTTGCTATTTCATTGTCTACCAAATCTATTCCAAAGAATCATCATGAAGCTTTATGTAGTCCTAGGTGGAAAGTGGCTATAGAAACGAAAATGGATGCCTTGTTGTCTCGACAAATATAGACTGGTGGATTTTCCTCCAGGGAAATGCCTAGTGCGATGTCGCTGGATGTACATCATAAAGTACAATCCATATGGTTCCGTTGAATGCCTCAAGGTCCAATTGGTAGCAAATGGGTGCACTCAAACATATGGAGTGGATTATTTTGAAACCTTCTCTCTTGTTGCTCAACTAAATTCTGTTCGTGTATCTTTGGCTGTGAATCTAGATTGGCCTTTGTATCAGATGGATATCAAAAATGCATTTCCATATGGTGATCTACATGAGGAGGTCTATATGGAGCATTGGAGTATCCTCACAAGTACGTTGCTCAAGGGGTGAATTCAACCAAAGTATGTAAGCTACACATGCCCATCTATGGGTTAAAACAATCACCTAGAGCATGGTACAACAAATTCAGCTCCATTGTTACTCACTGTGGGTTTTCCCAATGTTACTCTGACCATTATGTGTTTCTACAACACCAGGGCTCTAAGGTAGTTGTACTAGTCGTCTATGTAGATGACATTATTATATCTGGGGATGATGCATCCGAAATTGCAGAGGTGAAATCATATCTACATCAGCATTTTCAAATGAAAGACTTTAGTCAGCTCAGGTACTTTCTTGGCAGTGAAGTTCTACGGAGTAAGAAAGGAATAAGTCTATCACAGAAGAAATATGTGTTAAATCTGTTGTCCGAAACTGGTATGCTCGCCTCCAGACATGTTGATACTCTTATGGATCCATATCAGAAAATTTGAGACAGCTAGTGGTGAAGACTTTGAAGATAAACACTGGTATAAAGCTTATTTATCTCACTGCTACTTGAGCGGACATCTCTTTTGTTGTTGGTGTTATTAGTCAGTCTATGCAATCATCAACGAAGGCTCATTGGGAGGCAAATTGTCGTATCTTAAAGAATCTAAAGGGGGCTCTAGGAAAAGGGCTCAATTATCTACATCAGAGTGTTCAAAGTGTTGATCAGGTAGGATTTTCTGATGTTAATTGGCTGGTGTCGATGGTGATATGAGGTCTACCACAGGGTATTGCACGTCTATTGGTAGCAATTTAGTCACCTAGAGAAGTAAGAAGCAAACAATTGAGGCTAGATCCAATGTTGAGGCTGAGTATCGAGCTATGGTCCATGCTGCAACCGAGTTGATGTGGCTGAGGTCATTACTTCAAGAGTTGGGTTTTCCAGTTACTCAACCTATGAAGATGTTTTGTGACAACCAAGCTGCCATCTACATTGCCAGCAACCCGATATTTCATAAACAAACCACACATTGAAGTTGATTCTCAATTTATGTGAAACGTCGCCATGAAGAAACTAATTGTCACTCCATCGTCTCTTCTACTAATCAGCTTGGTGTTGTGATTACTAAGCCTCTGTTTGGTCCTACTTTTCCAAAAGGCTGTTCCAAGCTGGGCATGGGTGACTTGTATGCTCCAGCATGAGAGGGAGTGTTAAAGAGTGCGACATATGTACTGGGGGACAAGTTTATATGGACCACAATAGGGGGAGTGTCCCTATCATGGTTGGTTGTTTTACTTTGATGGATAGATCTCTCTTTCCTATTTTAGCTAGGCTTCCTTAGTTAGCTTCTATTTTGAGTTTTCTACAACAAGGATTCATTTTCTTTGTCTGAGTTGTAATTACTTAATAGTGTATACGTATATATATATACCAAAAACAGCCCATGAAAAACCTGAGTATATTAGACTAAATTTGTCCTAAGATTTTTGAGCCTAAGCTCTAATTGTCTTATTTCTTCTTCTATTTGAGGCAAGATAGATCGTTCTAAATTCAATTCTTGATATAAGAAGGATGGAGAAGTCAGTCTAGAGATAATTAATTCTATATTCTAAATATTTAGTTACAGAATGAGTATCGGCTAATCGTTGATCTAGATTAGTAAGGAGAATATTAACCAACCTAATCTGATGAACAACTCTTTGCATTTATAATAGCATATTAAGTAAAACTGAAATAAAAATAATTCCACAATACAGTACACAAAATAGTACAAGCTTTAATTAGTATAAGCTTAGAAATACTTACATATGGAGTGAATAGTATAGACCAACGGGAGAGAGTAGAGTACTCGATTCAACTCATCGATGTTTTCGGGGTTGTAAGTATACTCCTCGATTGGCCTTAACACATAACTCATTTGAATGGCAGTTGTGTGTTAAGCCAATAACCCGAATTCCTAAAAAGAAAACACATAATTATATAACATAGTATAGCATAATAAAATAATATATACAAGTCCAATATTTAAATAATATTTATTATTATTTTTTTTTACTTATACATGTAGTAGTATATAATATAGACCAAAAATCAATATATAGTACTATTTACTTAATTTTTACACTTAATATACATATACTTACATACATATACACGTATATGAATTACGTATAACATGTAAATATTTTTAATATATTTTATTTTATTTTTATCATATTTATATGTAATATAATAATATTATTATTATTATTTTATTAATATTTTATTTATCATATTATATTTTTATATAATTATAATTACTGTTTTATTTGACATATTATAGTACATATATACTATATTTATTTAATCATTTATAAAACTATTTTTAGAATCAAATACCCAACCGGATTCACACCTTTAAGTGAATCGGATTCACTGCCGGGTCGAACCGGTTCACTCGGCAGTGACCCAACTTGTTAAAAACGTGATTTTCCTGCATCTTTCTATTTTCACTTCTTTTCTGTCTTCAGCTCTCTCCTAACTCTCTCTAAGTCCTAAAGCTCTCAAGGGGGGTTACCTAAGGCATTCGAAGGCTTGGGGAAAGCATTCAAACACAAGATTTACATTCTTAACTACTTGTAAGTACACTAAACCTAAAAATTTCTAACCTTACTTGTTTGCTCTAGTCTCTTTTCCTTCTCTTGTTAGTTTCTAGGTTAATGTAGTACTTTTCATGGCATAAATTGTTTACTTCACATGTAATTCTTTTCTTTTCTACTAGTTTGCTCCACATTCTCATACATTACCCTCTATTCTTTCTTTCTCTCTTATTTTTTTAAGATTTCCTATATTTCCCAAGGCAATATTCACTATGCATATATCTGTGCACAGTAAATGTTTGTAAAAATGCCCAAGTGGCCTATTTAAACCATTTTCTCATTCTTTTGCTGTCCTAAGCTATAATAGTTTGTAAACAACTATTTGATGGTGTTTTCTTCCTAAATACTCTATCTTTTATTAATATTTGATATTTATTAGCTTTTCTCCTAAAATTTGTGTTTATTGTGCATGTTAAGTGTTTGTTGAAAGGTTTCCATGAGATTTTTAAGCTAAGTTTACTCATTTTGTTAGCCTAATGTACCCTATTATATTTATATATGAATTTAACTAAACTTTTGTACACCACCATGCACATACATACACTCTACTACTTCGGGATAGGTTTATATACATATGCCACTTGATTTCAGTATTCATTTACTGTTTTATTCTATACTTAGTTGCTGTTTTTTTTTATTTTTTCTTTTTTCCTTTTTTTTTTCTTTTTTTTCTTTTTTTTTTTTTTTTTATTTTTTATTTTTTCTTTTTTTTTGACAACAGTGTTCACATATAGGCTGTTGTCCTCATAGCTGTTGTCCTATATGTAAACACACATTGACTTATTTTTGTTACTTACCACCTATCTATACTTTGCTTGCAGCCTTTGTACATCAAATGGCAGCAGCCCGAGGCAGGGGTAGGGGTGGTAGAGGCAGAGGGAGAGGGGCAGTAAATGTAGATGAAGAATTCGAGCCTCTTTATTTCCGAAATGCCCAAGAAGAAATCCGGTTTGTGGAGCATTTTATGGATAGGAACATCGAGATAGAGCGAGGAATAGTCCTCGTTGCAGATCATCGCCACCTACAGCCTCTACTGTGGTTATGAGATTTGCCTGCCTTACCTGATCATGCGGACTATGGCATACCAGCATGATCACCCGAGGTCAGGGAACCTTCTATATAGTCGACTCCTCACCAAGGTATTCAGGAGTTTCGGCGTGTCATTGATCGATGAGGAATATGCAACAAAGAAGGTCTTGAGCGTGAACCGGATGTCCTTGGTGAAGATGCACATTCCTACGCCAGCCTTCTCTCCAGAGCTAGGCCACCCAGACTGTACGGAGATGGGACAGCCTGCTGTTGAGGAGGATGTACCCATGTTTGAGGAGGATTTAGATGAGGATGAGATTCCAGCACCCATGCCTGTTGATCATCCCCCAGTGCCATAGCCTACAGCACCACTTGGGCACCCAGGTGCTTCTTCTTCCTCTGTTGCCCCAGAGTACACTGGTGATGGGACTACATGGGCACAGCTATTTAGTAGGTTGGAGAGCATGGAAAGGACGATGGAGCAGGGCTTTTCCCAGTTGAGTGGGAGGATGAGCGCCATGGAGACTCAGTTTGCAGAGTGGAGATCTCGTTTCCATGGGCAGGGTCCACCACCACAGTGATCGCTAGACACTTCTAGTCTTTTTAGTTTAGTCTAAATTTGTATTTTCCTTTCTTGTTTAACTTGTAAAGGCTATGTCCCCCAGCTTATGACAACAAGCTAGCCTATGTAACCAAATCAGCCTAAGCGCTGAAATTTTGTAAAGACTCCAATATATATATATATATATATATATATATAGAAGTTTTTATCTTTACTTTTACAGTCTTCAGACAAGTTCTTTTTACTTAATGTCTTTTAATTAAGGTTTTTAATGAACCCTAGACTGGACTTACCTTCAGGTCAATGAGTCCAAGAGCTGCCGTATCATGAACTTGACTGCGAATAGAAATAGAGCATGATCACTCTGATACCACTTAAATGTCACACCCCGGCCCGGTTTATAAGGGCCAAGTGTGACTGGATGTGTCTCGCATCCAATCAACCCACCAGGATCGCAAGTGCAGTACTCTATTCGCAATCTCATTCACAAATACAGAATTTAAATGCAGCGGAAACAATTAAATAAAGCAATAAGACAGTAATAAAGGAAGAACTAGTGATAACTTTTATATATATATGAACATTTAAGTACAACTGAGTTACATCGGCAGACTACAAAAGAAGTAACTCAATCACCAAAAGACTATTTACAATATTTACTACAAAAGTGCTATAACAAAAAGGGTAGAGATAGCCTAATCAATCAGGAAGATCAGGAGAAGGCGCAGTCGTCACATGAGCACGAAGCGAAGCTCCACCAGTAGAGGAGTATCAACTCCATGACCAGTAGGAGAATCCTGAGCAGAAGGAGTCCCCACCGAAATACCAGTAACACCGAGAGTTGTCTCATCTGAACAATAAAGTGATCACAAGGGGTATGCTCCACCGAGCCCAGTAAAGAAATGCATGCAAACACAACACAATACTCCATGATGAATGTCCTAATCTAGCATGCACCTAACATGGGAACTAAGTCATATGAGGTATAAGTACTACTGTACTAGATGTTAACCTCGGTCCCGGAAACACATAACCAAACGTCGGTCACCCGAGCGAAACCATTCTACTACGGTGAGGACCCGCCAGTTCAGGCATCATACATCTGACCCTAGCAGACCCCCAATGACCAACCCTACTGTTTGTTCCCACAGCGGAGTACACACGCTAGCATGGGACAGTGAATGGCATCCCGGCATACCCTTCGGCTATACCACGTGTTGTCCAATACCTCTTCCCCTATTGGTAAGGGACGTAGTACTGGGTAATGAAATATACAACCTAGCCCAGTGCAATCTCATCATGATGGCACATATATGATCAGTTGAATTATAAGATTAACAATACTTCAATATCATCAATTTAACAATAACAATAAGTATCGATGCAGTGCAGAATGCCAATGCAGCCTAAATCACATGCAATCTAGTGCAATAAATACAAGCTAATAAACTATATGCACTGAGTAGTATTGATGATGCATGGCATGGCAAATTAGAACAACAACAAATTAAGGTCATAAACACACTGAAATTAAAATCAAATTCCCTTACCTGCAGTGTTTGGGCTAGCCTAGGTGACAAGACTCCGGCAGATCAGACAAGAACAGTAGAAAAACAGCAAGAATAGGCCTAGAACAATAGGAAACAACAAGAATTAGGGTCTGGACTGGGTTCAGATCAGTACCCAACTATTAAAGGGTATTTTGGGTATAAAAAGGGTGAATCGGATTCGGACCCAGGCTGAACCGGTTGACAAGTTCAGAGCCTGGTTCTGCATCCGATTCAAATCCCAGAATTGGGGATTTTATTTTTAAGGCCTAAATCATCAAATGCATGGCCTCAATTTTATGGTTCCAACCTATTCTAAGGTGGGTCAGCTTATTTGATTGTTCAATTTCAAAATTAAGCATCAATTTGGGGATTTTGGACAATTAATCTCAAATTGAAAATTTAGGATTCTACAATCTGGTTCATAGAACCAGAATTTGGTTCAATTTGAGAGGCAGCCAAGAATTTCTGGTGTAATTGAACCTAAATTAGCCTAAAACAGGTTTATATAAGTAAACTCCCTATCATCAAAGCTTATAATGGTTGCCATGGGGGTAGGGTTTGATTAGGACTGAAATTGAAGAAGATGAAGATGGGAATGAGTGGAATCATAGCCTACCTGAATACAGCAGCAGAAATAGGGTGATAGCAGCCTAGTATTATGCAGCCAGGTTGCTGAATTTAGTCTCAAGCTCTAGTTTCAGGTGTAGGAACCAAGCTCCATGAAAAGCCCTCTCTTTCCCTTCTTCTTCTCCTCTTTTCTTCTCCTTGGTTTCTCCTTAGACTGGAACGAATTCTGATTTCTTAGGATATGGGAATAGTGATTTGTACATTGTATATATAGTGGTTAATGACTAAGGGCTGTTTGATTTACTAAAAGTAAAATCAATTTTTAAAACTAATTCCTAAATCTAATTTTAATTAGAATTTTGTACTTATTACCCTATTCTAACCACGGAATGATGTCATCTGACATCAAAGGTAATCCGAATATGGGTAAATATTAGGAATAGGATTCGCCACTGGGGATGTAGGTCCTACAGAGGTAAATTGACCAAAATACCCCTATAACTCTAATTGGTCGTACAAAACACTATAAAATACTTTTAAATTATACTTACAATGAGTTTAATTTAGGGAGAGGTTCTGCATAGCCTCCAGGCAGCAGATCCGACACAGGTAACTCCGGTACGGGGTTCCACAGGGGTCCTCAGATTCCAGAATGGCAAGTTTGGAAAAATCCCTAGAATCCTCCATAGGAGTGTCGAGAGATTCGTCTGTATCCTCGCCGATGCAGCCCAGAGCATCGATGCCACCATAGACTCAGAGCTTGAACCCGAAATCACACAAGTTCCAAAAGTTTAAATTTATTGCGGTTTTCAGTTCAGACTTGGTGAGAAGGCATTCTTGAAGGTATCACCAATCAAGGGTGTTGTGAGGTTTGGGAAGAGAGGAAAGTTCAGTCCTCGATACATTGGCCCGTATGAGATTATAGCCAGAGTGGGTGCAGTGGCCTATCAGCTTGCACTACCCCCATCTCTTGCCAGTGTACACGATGTATTCTATGTCTCTATGTTGAGACAATACATCCCTGATTCATCACATCTGCTGCCTCAGCAACCAGCTGAGCTTATTGCTGATCTGACCTATGAAGAGGTGCCAGAAGAGATTATTGATGTGAAAGAACATAACCTGAGGAATCGAACCATCTCTTTTGTGAAAGTCAGGTGGAGTAACCACTCTGAAGTTGAGACATCTTGGGAATGAGAAGACTTGATGAAAGAGAGATACCCTTACCTCTTCGATCTCCCAGGTATGTCAATTTCGAGGACGAAATTCTAATAACGAGGTGGAGTGTGAAAACTGCAATAAATTTAAACTTTTGGAACTTGTGTGATTTCAGGTTCCAGCTCTGACTCTATGGTGGCATCGATGCTATGGGCTGCATCGGTCGAGGATACAGACGAATCTCTCGACACTCCTATGGAGGATTTCAAGGATTCTTCCCAACTTGCCCTTCTGGAATCTGAGGACCCCTGTGGAATCCCACACCGGAGTTACCTGTGTCGGATCTGCTGCCTGGAGGCTATGCAGAACCTCTCCCTTAATTAAACTCATTGTAAGTATAATTTAAAAGTATTTTATAGTGTTTTGTACGACCAATTAGAGTTATAGAGGTATTTTGGTCAATTTACCTCTGTGGGACCTACATCCCCAGTGGCGAATCCTATTCCTAATATTTACCCGTATTCGGATTACCCTTGATGTCAGATGACATCATTCCGTGGTTAGAATAGGATAATAAGTACAAAATTCTAATTAAAATTAGATTTAGGAATTAGTTTTAAAAATTGATTTTACTTTTAGTAAACCAAACAGCCCTTAGTCATTAACCACTATATATACAATTTACAAATCACTATTCCCATATCCTAAGAAATCAGAATTCGTTCCAGTCTAAGGAGAAACCAAGGAGAAGAAAAGAGGAGAAGAAGAAGGGAAAGAGAGGGCTTTTCATGGAGCTTGGTTCCTACACTTGAAACTGGAGCTTGAGACTAAATTCAGCAACCTAGCTGCATAATACTAGGCTGCTATCACCCTATTTCTGCTGCTGTATTCAGGTAGGCTATGATTCCCCTCATTCCCATCTTCATCTTCTTCAATTTCAGTCCTAATCAAACCCTACCCCCATGGCAACCATTAAAGCTTAATTTTATAATTAAGCTTTAATGATAGGGATTTTACTTATATAAACCTGTTTTAGGCTAATTTAAGTTCAATTACACCAGAAATTCATAGCTGCCTCTCAAATTGAACCCAATTCTGGTTCTATGAACCAGATTGTAGAACCCTAAATTTCCAATTTGAGATTAATTGTCCAAAATCCCCAAATTGATGCTTAATTTTGAAATTGAACAATCAAATAAGCTGACCCACCTTAGAATAGGTTGGAAACATAAAATTGAGACCATGTATGTGATGATCCAGGCCTTAAAAATAAAATCCCCAATTCTGGGACTTGAATCGGATGCAGAGCCAGGCCCTGAACTGGTCGACCAGTTCAGCCTGGGTCTGAATCTGATTCACCCTTTTTATACCCAAAATACCCTTTAATAGTTGGGTACTGATCTGAGCCCAGTCCAGACCCTAATTCTTGCTGTTTCCTACTGTTCTAGGCCTATTCTTATTGTTTTTCTACTGTTCTTGTCTGATCTGCCGGAGTCTTGTCACCTAGGCTAGCCCAAACACTACAGGTAAGGGAATTTGATTTTAATTTCAGTGTGTTTATGACCTTAATTTGTTGTTGTTCTAATTTGCCATGCCATGCATCATCAATACCACTCGGTGCATATAGTTTATTAGCTTGTATTTATTGCACTAGATTGCATGTGAATTAGGCTGCATTGGCATTCTGCACTACATCGATACTTATAGTTATTGTTAAATTGATGATAGTGAAGTACTGTTATCTTATAATTCAACTGATCATACATGTGCCATCATGATTAGATTGTACTGGGCTAGGTTGTATATTTCATTACCCAGTACTACGTCCCTTACCAACAGGGGAAGAGGTGTTGGACAATCTATGGTATAGCCGAAGGGTATGCCGAGATACCATTCACTATCCCATGTTAGCGTGTGTACTCCGCTGTGGGAACAAACAGTAGGGTTGGTCATTGGGGGTCTGCTAGGGTCAGATGTATGATGCCTAAACTGGCAGGTCCTCACCGTAGTAGAGAATGGTTTCGCTCGGGTGACCGACGTCTGGTTATGTGTTTCCGAGACCGAGGTTAGCATCTACTACAGTAGTACTTATACCTCATATGACTTAGATCCCATGTTAGGTGCATGCTAGATTAGGACATTCATCATGGATTATTGTGTTATGTTTGCATGCATTTCCTTACTGGGCTCGGTAGAGCTCACCCCTTGTGATCACTTTATTTTTCAGATGAGACTACTCTAGGTGTTATTGGTATTTTTGTGGGGACTCCTTCTGCTCAGGATCCTCCTACTGCTCATGGAGTTGATACTCCTCTACTAGTGCCTAGTGGAGCACGAAGCTTCGTGCTCATGTGACGACTACGCCTTCTCCTGATCTTCCTGATTGATCAGGCTATCTCTACCCTTTTTGTTATAACACTTTTGTAGGAAATATTGTAAATAGTCTTTTGGTGGTTGAGTTACTTCTTTTGTAGTCTACCGATGTAACTCAGTTGTACTTAAATGTTCATATGTATATAAAAGTAATCACTAGTTCTTCCTTTATTACTGTCTTATTACTTTATTTAATTGCTTCCGCTGCATTTAAATTCTGTATTTGTGAATGAGATTGTCAATAGAGTACTGCACTTGCGATCCTAGTGGGTTGATTGGATGCGAGACACATTCAGTCACACTTGGCCCTTATAAACCGGGTCGGGGTGTGACAATAATAGTTCATCGGACACTAGTACAAATGCAAGATGACTCTAGTAGATATCAGTTAGGATATCATACACCTCACTTTATAACATACAGAATAAGCACTCAAAATACAAAGCAAACTCTCTAACTTAGGCACACAAACACACTTCAAGAGCTAGAATGAACCACACTTCAAGCTCTGCCTGGCATGGATGGAAAGGTTGCCCTTGCATAAAAGCTGTGGAAGCTTCCTGATCTGCAGACTTGAAACAAAGTTGAGTCCACTGACGCTTCAAGAAAATAATTGGAGATGGCCGACAGGTAAGGGATCAAATCATCTTTATAAAATAGAGGCAAGTAAGACATCGCATCTTTTGTCTTTAAGAAAAGTAGATTCCTTGTGAACAGTATTTGTTACTTTATACTGTTTTGAAGTTTGGTGAGTTACCTTAATGCGGAGAATCCGGCTTTTAACCTTAGACAGCAAGACACGTCTCTAAGGAAAGGTCCACCATTTCGTCGGTTGAAAGGGACACGACATCTTCTTCGACAATAAGGGCATCAGTAATGGGATTCTTCAAAGCTTCTGTAAATAAGGATGGGTGCTTCTTTTTTAAGGAGGCTAAGAGTGCCACAAAATCGTCTGAGTCTAGCTAGGAAGAACTTTAGCCGAAAGAGAAAGAGTCCGAATATATGCCTATTTTTAGGCTGATCTTAGCTGGAATAAGCTTAGAAAACTTGTCCCACCATTTGATGAAAATTTGACGATAAAGGATCAGAATATAATCCCAAGTACTATTATCAAGGGGAATTGTATGAGTCCATCTAACAATCCAGGGGATCTCATATAAGATCATAATTGAATAAGGATACCTCGAGGATCGAGAGTATGATTGAATTTTATAACAGATTCTTTGAAAGAGAGGGGTAATATATCCTGGTTAGGACCCCAAATAAATAGCCTATATTTAAACCAATTGGGTAACTCTTTTAAGCTACCTTGAATCCGAAATTGAATAAACCACCTGTGGGTCTCGAAGTCATTCTGATATAAGAGGACTTTCCCAAGCATTCATATAATCATAAAATGTGTAAGAGCTGACTTTAAACCCACTGTTCTATTTGACAAAAATACGGGGGGCTGAAGGAATAAGTCCCAAATTATGAATATTGATAATATCGAGGATTGTAAGATTAGAATAAGCTTTTATTGTTTCAGAATTATTTCGAAACGTGTGATGAATATTAACAGAACTTTGGATCAGAATTTGCTCATAGTATTCTCGGGTTTTGTCACCAAGACTGGGATGGAGATGATTTTTAAGAGTTTCTGTAGAAATTTCAAAGGGAGTTTTTTTATGATTAATATAGTATTGATCAATTGGCATTATGCGAATAGTAGATGTTTCTAGAAAAGGGGATTTGAGTTGAGAAGGAGAAACTGAAGAAATGGGAGATGGAGCAGGCAAAAGACCTTTGGAAGGAGACGAGAAAGATAACTCTAGACCAGAATAGGTCAGGGTCATCTGCTTATCTTTGTCCTGAGATGGTTCTTGCCCTTTCGGTCCCTGCAAAAATTCACGAGTAAGAAAGTCAAGGAGGGAATTGTGTTCTCCTTTTATATATTCTATATCAAAATCGAAAATAGATAATAAAGCTTGTCATCTAGCGAATATTTGTGTGGACCCTAGGTTTTTGACGTCTTTTTCAAGATCATCTTTTGCAGCTTTATAATCTATTCTAACAAGAAATTTTTTATTTAAAACATCATTTTCGAATTTAGTGATACAATGAACAAGAGATAAGATTTCTTTTTTAATTGTAGAATAATTTCTTTAAGCAGGGGACCACGTATCTGAAGTGAATCGTACCAATTGCTATTTGGAAGTAGATGGAAGTCTTTGTTTTAGAATTCCACCATATCCTATTTCAGAGCCACCGGTTTCGAGTATTTTGAATGAATCAGGGCGAGCTAATGCTAAGCAACGAAGTTCCTTGGCTTTTAACTTGATCTTTCGAATCACCCTAATATGTTCTATTCTTTTTAAGCCTTTGGAAAAAAGGTTTTGCATCCTTAGCCAAATCTTTATAGAATTCTGCTATATAATTCAAGCTTCCCAAAAACCTTTGGAATTGGGTTTCATCAGTTATTTCATCAGGAAATTTGTCAGCAAATTGGATAGCACGTTCTATTGGTAGAATAGATCCAAAAGTGATATAGTGTTCTAAGAAGCGTATTCGGGTTTGAAATAATTTTACCTTCTTGGCAGACACTGCTAAACCTGCACGTTTAATCACTCCTACGAAAATTCTTAAATGTTTCCAATGTTGCTCAATAGAATTTGAATAAACTAAAACATAATCAATATAAACTATCGTAAATTGAGAGTATGAATTAAAGGTTTGATTCATTATATTTAGAAATTCAAATGGAGCATTCTTTGATCCGAATGACATGACATTCTATTCATAATGTCCAAATGGAACAACAAAGGCAGATTTATATTTATCTTTTTCAGCAATTTGTATTTGCCAATATCCAAATTTCATATCAAATTTTAAAAAAATAGAAGCTGCATATAAACGGATTAGAAGATCATTTTTATTTGGTAATGGATATCAAATCCATTTAAGGACTTTATTAAGGGGTTTATAATTTATGACCAGTCATGGGGCTCCGTGTTCTATTTTGGCATTATTTTCCACATAAAAAGCAATAAAACTCCAAAGTGATTTACTAGGTCTAATTAATCCTTTAACTAGTAGTTCAACTATTTCTTTTTGGTAGAATTCTCGTTGATTTGTTGGCATTTGGACTGCTCTTGCCTTAGTAAGAATCATTCTTTCAGAAGATCCATCTTTATAAGGAAGAGTAACTATATGGGATTTTCTAGACCAAAATGCATTAGGCTGCACAGATTTCATCTTCGAGTTGTTTTTGAAAGGTTGTAATTGAATGCTGAACAGTAGGAGAATTGAGCCACTATTCCATAGCCTTTTGTTGTATTTCAAAATGTAGAGAAAAAATGAATTATTCTTTAGACTTAATTTGAGTCTGTAGAGAATTTATCATATTTTCTTTTGGTTGTTCTAGAAAGGAGAATTTTATTTGATATCCATTAATTTCTGTTTTCCCCGTTTCATCAATTTTTGTAGAGGATAGAGCATACTTAGAAAGGGTGTTCCAAGGAGTACCATTTGTGATAATCCTTTGACCATAATGAAAGAAGTTTCCAAGCATATTCCATTATTACAATTAGCTCCATCTGTGAGCTTATAATCTATTTGCATTTTAGACCCATTGGCAGTAGTCATCTGTTAGGTTGATTTTTCAAAGTATTTAGAAGGCATTAGACCTTCTCTACAATTTAGATCAGCACCTGCTATTAGTGCAATAACTATTAGAGAAAATTCCTTTTTTATCACGATGGTTAATAACACATATCAACGATGTGAGGTAACCTTGTGCACACATTTATACGAGGAGAGAGAGTGGTTCTATTTGTTATACTCATAATATTTGCTTGAGTGCCAGAGGTTTCGAAGCATATTCCATTATTACAAATAGATACATCTGTGAGCTTATAATCTATTTGCATTTTAGACCCACTGGCAGTAATCATCTGTCAGGTTGATTTTTCAAAATATTTAGAAGGCACTAAACCTTCTCTAATACAAGCTAGATCAAAACCTGAATCTATTAGTGCAATAACTTGAAGAGAAAATTCCTTTTTTATCACGATGGTTGATAACACATACCAACAATGTGAAGTAACCTAGTGCATGACACTTATATGAGGACAGAGAGTGATTCTATTTGTTATACTCATAACACTTACTTGGGTGTCATTAGATAATGGTAGAGCTCTATTTTTAGGAGTTTGCCCTTCATTCATGATTTTAGCGAAGGATTCTTCATTGGTATATTGGGAGTCTTCTCCAAGATTTTGCTGATATAATTCTATAGTATGAATTCTTTGTTTTAGAAGTTTTACTTCTTTTTTTAGAACTTTTCTGATCAGATATAACAGAGAGAGAATTTTCACAACTTTTAATAGCATAATCGCTAACAAACTTGAAAGTTCCTTTGGTATATATATCGGTTTCATTGACCTTAGGATTGGTTCAATTTTCTATACGTTTCTCAAGATTTTTAAAGGTTATTTGTTCAGAATTATGAACCATATTATCAGCAGAAGAGGAAGAGTAAAATGATAGTCTTCTAGAGGCAGTTCTGAATAAACTTGCCATAGGGAACAGTAGACTGGTGTCTGTCAACACGAAACAATCCTCAAAATGCCTAAACACCTTCCACGGCTAAACGGCTGAGGTTAGTGCGATCTGGGGTGATACTCAGTCCCACATGGCTCTTATACCAAGAACTTTCGATCAAAGCTTGAAAAAGAAAGAAAAACTAGTTATAAGGAACTCGGTGATTTCTGTGAATAATTTGGTTATCAAAAATTAAAAAATCCCTGGGAAAAAGAAGAGGCATCTAAATCTTTCAATCCTAGAAAATTTCGTAAGTCTAAATTCAAAGGTTATTCTCAACCTACAAATGAAGAAAAGACTTATTAAAAACCTTAAAGATACTCTTCTAAAAAATTTAAGACTACAATAAAAACCTTCCCTCAAAATACCAAACCTCCTGTCTGTTATAAATGTGGAAAGGTTGGGCATTTCAAAAATAAATGTCGAACTAAAGCAAAAATAAATGCTCTTGAAATTAGCGATTCTCTAAAGAAAAAAATTTTAGACGTTTTGCTATATAACACTGGTTTGGACTCCTCAGAGTTAAAACAAGATATTAATCAGATAGCTTTAGCTAAAGATGAAGACTTATTTCAATCTAACTCAACTTCAGAATCTAATTGCGCCTGTGATTCTTATAAAGTTATTACAAGAAATAAAACAAGAAGAAACTCCGCCTAATAGAGCGAGTAAACCCGAAGAATACAATTTCAAAGGAATTATTAATCGGGTTAGAGAAGCTAAACGCAAAGGAAGAGAACCCACTATTCAAGAGCTAAAAAGAGAGCTCTCTAAGTAAAAAAACAGAAGTAAAACTTCCAAAACAAATAATTCATACTATAGAATTATATCAGAAAAATCTTGGACAAGACTCTCAATAAACCAATAAAGAATCTATCTTCGCTAAAATCATGAATGAAGGGCAAACTTCTGAAAATAGAGCTTTATCATCATCTAATGAAACCCAAGCAAGTGTTATGAGTATAACAAATAGAACCTCTCTGTCCTCATATAAATGCCATGCACAAGATTACCTCACATCGTTGGTATGTGTTATTAACCATCGTGATAAAAAAAGAATTTTCTCTTTAAGTTATTGCACTAATAGATTTAGGTGTTGATCTAAATTGTATTAGAGAAGGTCTAGTGCCTTCGAAACATTTTGAAAAATCAACCTACCAGATGACTACTGCCAGTGGATCTAAAATGAGCTCACAAATGTAGCTATTTGTAATAATGGAATATGCTTGGAAACCTCTTTCATTACAGTCAAAGGATTATCACAAATGGTAATCCTTGGAACACCCTTTCTAAACATGCTCTATCCTCTTCAAAAAATTGATGAAAAGGGAATAGAAACAGAAATTAATGGATATCAATGAAAATTCTCCTTTCTAGAACAACTAAAAGAAAAATTATAAACTCTACAAACTCAAAGTTTGGCATTCAATTACAGCCTTTCAACAATAACTCGAAAATGAAATATGTGCAGATATTCCCAACGCATTTTGGTCTAGAAAATCCCATATAGTTACTCTTCCTTATAAAGACGGGTTTTCTGAAAGAATAATTCCTACTAAGGCAAGAGCAGCCCAAATGCCAACAAATCAACGAGAAATCTGCCAAAATGAAATAGTTGATCTACTAACTAAAAGATTAATTAGACCTAGTATATCACCTTGGAATTGTATTATTTTTTATGTGGAAAATAATGCCGAAATAGAACATGGAGCCCCACGACTGGTCATAAATTATAAACCCCTAATAAAGTCCTTAAATGGATTCGATATCCATTACTAAATAAAAAGGATCTTCTAACCCATTTATATGTAATTTCTATTTTTTCAAAATTTGATATGAAATTTGGATATTGGCAAATATAAATTGCTGAAAAGGATAAATATAAAACTGCCTTTGTTGTTCTATTCAGACAATATGAATGGAATGCCATGCCATTCGGATTAAAGAATGCTCCATTTAATGAATCAAATCTTAAATCCATACTCTCAATTTACGATAGTTTATATTGATGATGTTTTAGTTTATTCAAATTCTATTGAACAACATTCGAAACATTTAAGAATTTTCCTAGAAGTGATTAAACATGCAGATTTAGCAGTGTCCACCGAGAAGGTAAAATTATTTCAAACCCAAATACGCTTCTTAAAACACTATATCACTTTTGGATCTATTCTACCAATAGAACATGCTATCCAATTTGCTGACGCATTTCCTGATGAAATAACTGATACTTGAATTATATAGCAGAATTCTATAAAGATTTGGCTAAGAATGCAAAACCCCTTTTCCAAAGGCTTAAAAAGAAGCCTGAACCCTGAACCATAGAACATACTACGGTGATCCAAAAGATCAAGTTAAAAGCCAAGGAACTTCCTTGGTTAGCATTAGCTCGCCCTGATTCATTCAAAATAGTCGAAACTGATGGTTCCGAAATAGGATATGGTGGAATTCTAAAACAAAGACTTTCGTCTACTTTGATTGGCCCTTATATCAAATGGATATTAAAAATGCTTTTTTCTATGGTGATCTTCAAGAGGAGGTTTATATGGAGCAACCTCAGGGTATGTTGCTCAGTGGGAGTCTACCAAGGTTTGCAAGCTTCATAAGACAATTTATGGGTTGAATTGAAACAATCTCTAAGGGCATGGTTTGATAAGTTCAGCTCCATTGTCACTCAGGTTGAATTTTCACAGTGTTATTCTGACCATTCTGTTTTTGTTCGCCGACAGAATTCAAAGGTAGTGGTAATGGTAGTCTATGTGGATGACATTATTATATCTGGGAATGATGCTTCCGCTATTGCCCAAGTTAAAGCATGTCTTCATTAGCATTTTCAGATGAAAGACTTGGATGCTCTCAAATATTTTCTTGGTATTGAGGTTTTGCAAAGCAAGAAGGGTGTTAGCTTATCTCAAAGGCAATATGTCCTTAATCTTCTGACTGACACTAGAATGCTTGTTTCCAAACCAGCAGATACTCCCATGGACCCTCGTCAAAAACTTTGGTCTGTAGAGAGGATTTTTCAGATTTTCAGCGATACAGAAGATTAGTCGACAAACTTATTTATCTTAAAATCACTCGCCCCGATATATCCTTTGACGTTGGAGTTATTAGTCAATTTATGCAGTGTCCAAAGAAAATTCACTGGGATGATGCTTGCCGCGTGTTGCAATATTTGAAGAGTGCTCCTGGTAAAGGCCTTATTTATCAACCTAATCGAAATGCTAATTTGGTTAGGTTCTCTGATGCTGATTGGGCTGGTGTTGATGGTGATAGACATTCTAATTTGGTTATTGTACCTTTGTGGGTAGGAATTTGGTCACCTAGAAAAGCAACAAACAAACCACCGTTGCTCGATCCAGTGTTGAAGTCGAATATTGAGCGATGGCGCATAGTACAGCTGAATTAATTTGGGTAAAATCCTTACTCTAGGAATTAGGGTTTCCCATCAATTAGCCTATGCAAATGTTTTGTGATGATCAAGCCGCTATCTATATTGCAAGTAACATTGTCTTTCATGAGAGGACAAAGCACATTGAGGCCAAGGTACTAAAACTCGGAACTCGGTACCAACTCGGTCCCTTGAAAAACCGAGTCGTGTTGAGATCTCGCCGAGTTGGTGCATTTTTTTTTTTCGACTCGAAGCCTCAACTCGGTGGGTTTTAGACCTAGTTTGGGTCTAAAACTTGGTATTCAACCTATTTTAAGTCATTTAAACACAATGGCACTATCAGATTTTGCAAAAACAAAGTCCAAATAGGAGTTATGTACCGGTCAAACTTAATTTGGTATGCACGAATGTTGTCAAAATCGCTCTGAATGAAAATATTTTCTTGGACATCAAAACAAATGAATATTTTACCGCACTTTTGGTTTTTAGCAATGTTTTACCATATTAAGATTTATGGAATTTTTAGATTTGAGAAAAACCCTAGCATTAAAAAGTTGAAAATTGCACCTACAGTCGAAAATCTAGTTTTTGTTCCTGAACTAGGGGGTTGACTTTTTTTCCTTTTGGAATTTGATTTTTTAACTATTTTTATTGGATTCAAATAGGGGGGTATTTGCTTATTTATGAATAATATCTTAAATAAATGAAATACAATTTCATTTACTTAAATGATATTAGGCATAAATAAGTGTCTGTCTTAGTTCCTAGCCTAAATAAGTGTCTGTATACCAAGGTTTACATAGATAGGTGTCTGTATACCAAAATTTTCCACCAAGATCTCGAGATCTGGCACTCATATAAAGGAGTTTGGGTCGAGATTCTCGAAATCTAGAGAACTCGACGAGATCTTGAGATCTCGGTCAAGTTGTTGCACTTTTGCAACTCGTATGCCAACTCGTCTCGATTTTTCAAAAAACCGAGAAACTCGCAGAGATCTCGGCGAGATCTTACGAGTTCTCGAACTATGGGCCCAACACTTGAACACGAATCTGGTCATACTCAACATTCAACCTGACTAAGAAGTCATAGACCTTGATTTTGTCCACATGTTTTTTATAGGTAGCCATGTCAGCAGTTGTAGTAGGGTGGTAATCAGAAAAGTGGTCCAACTGTTGCCAAAGGCTGCGTAGAGTAGCATAGTATTTAGAGACCGACAAGTCTCCCAGAGTAGTATGAAGGACCTTCTTTTTGAGTTCATAAATCTGAGCATCATTGCCAAGCTCCCCGTATGTTTCCTTACAAGCCGATCAAATCTAAGAAGCTGTATCAAGGAGAAGAAACTCATGTGCAACGTCAGAAGTCATAGAACCAATCAAGTATGAAATGAGAACCCCATTGTTGGCAAACCATCGAGTTTGAGGAGGACCAGGTGCAACCGGCCTAGTACTGGTGCCATCAATATGGCCAGTAAGGCCACGGCCAGCAATGGCAAAGGAGGCAGACCGAGACCACAGTAGGTAGTTTGTGCCATCCAGTTTGATGGGATTAGGAGGAAAATTGTGTATTCTGATTTGCCAAGGCCATCATGATCAGAAGTAGCAGTGGAAGTAATAGAGTCACCCATAGAAGCAGCAGAGAAACCCAAATCGCATACAGAGGCTGTTGTGAAGAGAAATCCACCAAATACTCCAATATAAGGGCTGAAAGCAAGGTCAAGTGGTCCTCTTGGATGGGGAAAACACCCCCAAAAAAATCAGCAACAATGGAGAACCCTATCCCAAATATCGATGTTGTTAAGGTTTAAAAAAAAAAACCTGAAAGTTGAGATCAATATGGGGAATTGGATCCAAAAAAAACCTACAATAGAGCTGGATGTAGGCTGGCCAGGAACTTGTAGAGGATGCCCTTGGTGGTAGAAACTCCTCCAAAAAATATAGCAGCAACAAGCAGCCCTAAACCCAAAAATCGATAGATGTCAAGGTTTTGGAAAACCCTGAAAAAGGAGATCGATTGGGAGTAAGGGTCTTCAAATAACTGGTAGAGGCTGGATAGATGTTGGTCAAGGTTGCAGATGAAGATCCAACAATGGAAAATCAGCCTTCAACAGTGGTAGGGGTCTTATCTTCAAAAATTCTGGAAAACTCCAAAACCACAGAGATAGGTCCAGCAGCTATCGAGCAGAATTTATGACATGGAAAAAATGGAAAAGAGGTGGGGAGGAGGGCAGCAACTAGATCATATGCTCACCTCTTCAGTGCTGCCTTGGGAGAGGGATGGGAACCAAAGAGAAAGAGGAGAAAAAAAATCGAGAGAAGGAGAATGGAAGGAAAAAACAATGGGAGGGTGGTGGGTTTTGAAAACCTAGATCAGAGAGATTTTTGGCTCTGATGCCATGTTAACAAAACAGATTTTGGAATAATGCTCAAATGATCAAGACTGACCCCAAGCCTTTATTTATAATAATGAAGCAGAGATTACAAGGACAAAACTGCCCCTATCGTAGCCGACATAGGCAGTACATAACAACATAAAACATAAATAATGAAAGATAAAAAGTCCAGAATACCCCCACGGTATTCTGGCCCATACAATCCAACAGAATGCAACCAGTAATATGATTTGACAGCACAAAACAGAATAAGGTACTGACTGATTGTTATTGATGAAACAAGAATGAAGACCAGACCTGCAGAAGCCTTGTTTCCAGCAGTACTAGTGTGAGTAAAATAGCTATATCACAAGAAAAGAACTTGAAATTTGATTGCAGGTTATAGTAGACCAGAATTGATATCTCCAAGAAGAAATTAAAAGGATTGAAGGGCAGAACCTGTGGTTCTTACCGCAAGGTGTTGCCTTCCTCCTTTATTTATAAAAGCAAAGAAACTAGAGTTCAAAACAAGCTAGGAAACCCCCTAGCTGTCCCCCCATACAGCTGTCCCATTCCTTGTTAAAGTCTGAAAAGAATTAAAAGAACGTGGACCCAACTTAACCCTAAAAGAAAAGAAATAAAATAACAACTTAAACTGGACCATTGGACCACTGGTTCAACCGGGACTTCACTTAAACACTTGAAAGAAAACAAAAACTTAAAATAAAAAATAACTGGACCCAGGCCTTAAAATAGAACTGGGCCACGCTAGGGGTTCTTCTTGTACTCCTATGCTGGTAAGTCTTTAATTCTGGACATAGTTCAAAAACTTGTCTCGACTCGGTGTCTCAACCAAGTCAAGACGACCGAGATCTGGAGATATCGATGAGTGTGGGTGTGTAATTTTTATTTTTATTTTTTTGGTATGATGTTTCGGTGGGTAAATGGCCATAATTGGCTCCAAAACTTTTAGGGAAGCTTGTTATAAGCTTAATAAGCATATTTAAATCTTCAAATTGTAAAAAACAAAAAGCACCCAATTTGGTGTTTTGGATTTGCATCCTTGGTTGGCAGTAAACGTCGAACCCCTAATGTAAAATTGCATATTCTAGACATTGTTTGAGTGCTATGAGACATAACTGGCAAGTAAAACAAGAAATTATTCAATAATGGATGAAGACATATAATATTGAATAATTATTTAAAAAATAGTTAAAGACTTAAAGTTTCTACTACAAACCACAAAGCACAATGAAGTGTGAACACTGCATATTATATAGACACCCAACCCAAGTACAGTGAACAATATTCATATATATAATTGAGCCCCATCTAGTTTATATTAACTTTAATTTTTTCGCATTTTTGTTGTAGGAAAATCAATTTTTCACCAAAAAATAAATTTATAAACAAAAAAAAATTATTTCGACACCGTGAGGTCAAAGATCGGCCATCGGTGTCTGACATATAAAAATCTACCTACCATACAAGTATTTGTCATATTTTTTCAAAAAATATTTTTAAGGAATAGTAACTTTACCTAAAATAGTTAAATGTAGCCAATTCTTCCATAGTAAGCGGCAATCGATCTCTTCGTAGTGATGTAGCAACCCCTAGTAATGTATCCCAATAGTATTGAGTGATGATGTGGCAAAAAAATCAAGACCCAAGGTTTTCGCCCTTCTCTGTTGAGTTTACTTCGAAATTCAAAGTCTGGTTCAGTTTTTGTCTTTTTAAGGTACTTTGTACGATTTCAGCGAGATGATACAAAGTACCGAAATCTCGCCGAAATTTCGATCGAGATTTTGGAGTTACTGCATGTTTGATATTTCGGTCTTAATCTCGTCTCGAAAAAGCTAGAGTATTTCAAGATCTCGGCAGGATTTTGAACTAAGATTCTGTATCACTTGGTGATATCCCTCTTCTTCCCTTCTTCTCATTTCTCTCTTCTTTCTATTTTGCTCTTGATTTTCTGCAAGTACACACCACCTTGTTTGAATGATTGCTGCTGTTGTTGATGCACTACTGAGACATCTGGTTGCTGGTATACACAAGAAGTTTGGCTGAAGTTGTAACCAGACCAGCCCCTTCCTAGTTCAAGTCCTGCGGTTGCTAAGTTCTGAAGTTCTGCTGCAACTGTAACTCCTTGTAACTTCTAATCTGTCCAATAGATACAAATTGATTATTCTTCAACCATTGAAGTCCTATCAACCAGATATTGACTTTCATCCGCTGGTCAAGGCGTCGCCTAAGCGTTCATGTGGATTTTGTGGGGTCTAGGCGACTCTTGTCTTAGTGGTATCGAACCAAATTTGGCCCTTATTTATGCCAAATACATTTAAATAAATTTTTCAATTAAGATATTTTTCATAAATAAGCAAATATCCCCCTATTTGAATCCAATAAAAATATTTAAAAAATCAAATTCCAAAAGGATAAAAAAAGTCAAACACCCCCCCCCCCAGTTCAAGAACAAAAAATGGATTTTTGGTAGTAGAAGAAATTTTCAACTTTCTCATGTTGGGGTTTTTCTCAAATTTCATAAATCTTAATATGGTAAAACATTGCTAAAAACCAAAAGAGCGGTAAAATATTCATTTGCTTTGATATCTAAAAAAT
Source organism: Telopea speciosissima (assembly GCF_018873765.1). Classification (NCBI taxonomy): domain Eukaryota; kingdom Viridiplantae; phylum Streptophyta; class Magnoliopsida; order Proteales; family Proteaceae; genus Telopea; species Telopea speciosissima. The sequence continues at coordinate 14,340,422 of NC_057926.1, forward strand.
ATTTTCATCCAGAGCGATTTTGACAACATTCACACACACCAAATAAGGTTTGATCGGAACATAATTCTTTCAATATAAGTCTGATTTAAGCAATCTTGGATTTGTTGGAAAGCTGGCTTTGTGCTCTACCTAATACAAAAAAGTCTGATGTAAAAATAAAATTATTTGACCAGTCAAACTTCAAGAGACCAAGAACATTTCTCTAAGGGCCTCGTTGGTATCATTTTTCATTTTCATTTTCTGACAATTTTTCATTTTTTCACGTGTTTGGTATCACTTTTGAAACTTGTTTTTATTTAAAATAAATGAAAACACCCCAAAAATGATAATAGACTCAAGAGTCAATTATGGATTATGGCCAAAATCTGTTTTTCCTTCATTTTTTCGCTCTTTAATGAGCATGTACTCGTATGACCCAAATATGAGGGGTAAAATAGACATTTGGTCGTTAAAATAGAGAGGCAAGTCCCTACTTCTTCTTCTTCTTCTTCTTCTTCTTCTTTCATCGCACCATTACTAAACACTGACTACGGCTGCGACAGAGCATACCACGCCTGACGCGGAGAAGGAAGAAGGAGAGGAAGAGCCATGAGAACTGTGAGGGTGCTTCGATGGCTGAGAGAAAACCAGAAAGGGAAGCGAAGAGAACCCATCATTGATCCTCCTTCTTCGGGATACACTAGTTTACAGGTTGGACTCCAGGAGGTTTCAGGGACTGGACTGCTTGTTTTAGCTGAGAGAACATGAGGCCCATTCCGTCACAGCCCCAAGGGCATCTCAAAAGATTCAATCAACTGGAGCTGGTCTCTCTCTCTACTCCTTCTCAGGGGCACTAGGTTAGGCTTGTTCATAGTTAAATCAAAGAATTGTAATCTAATCCAAAGTGAGAACCCAACAAAATTACTCGCTTTGATCCATTCCCTTCACTGTATATATGTATTTGCAAGACAAAAAAACATAACAAACACAAGTCCAAAACCTAATTCCACAATTTCCGATTTTTACAACCCTAATAAACATCTAATGGCAAGAAGAAAGGAGAAGGGAAGGAGCGGAGGAGGGAGGAGAAGCTCAGGGAAGCAATTTCAATTAGTTTCATCAGTGGGGTGCAGGCGGATTTGGTGCAGGGGAAGATGATGAGAAACCCAATACCCAGAAAGGAAGCAGCAATAGCAACAGCAGTAGCAAGAAGATGGTAAACGTGAAGGCGGCAGCATCAACAGGGTTCGGAAAAGCAAAAGCAGCAGCAGTGGTGGGAGCAGGGAAGGTCAAGAGTGGGACATCGGTGGGCTTCAATTGGGTCAAAGCTAAGTACTAGAAAAGGAGCAGTTCCTCCTCCAATTGAGTGATTTCTCATTGTTATTGAGATTCTGGGATCCAAAACCAAAAGGAAATACTCCTTGCACTTTGTAACCTTGCAAAAGGGGCCTAATTTGAACCAGTTTTTTGGTGATTTTTGGTCCCTAAATGGGCATATCAAGCTTACCTATGCATCGTTTCAATGGTTAATTGTGGTTGTAAGAAATGTAAGTGAAGCTAAAACTATCTGAACAAGCATTCTCTTACTGGTGCTTGTGGATGCCCGGTCAGATTGCAATGAGTTTCTCGTATGTGATCTCATACTGTGAATTGAGATTAAAAGGCAGTAGGAGAGAAGGGATTGTGATAACATGGCTACCCAAACTCACTTGCCATGGATCACAAGAATCCTTCTTAGATGAAGGCTAGCTCCAATTTTCTCAGAGGTGCAGAATGGTGGGGGCGGATGGGGTTACAGGAGGAAAAAGAAAGAAGAAAGAAGGGTTTGAGGTTAGATATGAGGGTATTATTGTCTTTTTAATTGCATTTCTAACACCGTTAACCAATATGGGTACGGTTGATAGAATCTTTTGATTTCAGGGGAGGGAAGAGCTATTACTCAATATGCAAGGCAAGGGCAAGTCATTAGGGCACAATCAAGGGGAGGGGACAGTAATTTACTCTAAAAATTATTTACACATGGGTAGTTACCAAACTTATTTTTCATTCTACAATCTATTATGTTTAATAGTTAGCAAACAGTTTTTCATTTTTTATCAAAATGGTTTTTAGTAATATTTTTTTTTAAATAGGCCAAAATGAAAATGAAAAATGATACCAAAAAGAGCCTAAATCGCGAACAGTTTAGTGCCTGCTTGATAACCTTACGGGTGTTTCTGTTCTAGTTATGTGCTGAGAAACAGCAAAACAGTTTTTTCATTTTCTGTGCTGAGAAACCGTTTTTAACCCGCTTGGTAAACCTATTCTTGGAAACAAGCAAAACCCCCTTCTTTTTTTTTTTTTTTAAAAATTAACAAAAGGATATGTTTGGCCCACTTTTCCAATTTTACAGAAGAGCATAGTGAATGATTATAGGAGTTTTTATCGGGCACACTTTTCCAATTTTCAGCCAAGAAACGACAGAACATGTTGGACATGCTCTGTCAAAAGTCTTCCAAGGAGCATAAATTTTGATTTATGTTTCCAAAAGCAATCACAAAAAACACTTCGTTATCAAGCGATTTTTAGGTGTTTTTCCGTTTCTCAGAACGGAAAAACACCAGAAACTATTTCTCGTAAGGTTATCAAGCAGGCTCTTAATTACTTAATAGGTAAGATCATATTTTCTAAGAACAGTATAAACCAAATGTGAGACTAGGAATACCAGGACAATGACCAATTCCAAGAACAATATAAACCAAACGTAGGTTTTGATTGTTTCAAACTTCCAATAGCTTGCTTCTGTAGTTCTGCTGTCTTCTAGTTCTATGTTTATTTTTTATGACTTGATGTGGCTTAAAATTGATTTTTGATGACTTGATGCACTAATTGTGGATTTCTAATGACTTTGATGTGGCATAATGTTGATTTTTGATGACTTGATATGGCTTAATGTTATGATATAAGGTATTTATTGTAGCACACTAAATAATGTTAGAAAAGAGGGGAAATAAAAAGTAACACATGGAGCCTTGGTCGCCTAGGTGGATGCCTTGTCGCCTAAGCGCTTAGGCACACCCCTCCACCGCCTTGGGTCACCTTGCCGCCTTGACAACTATGGTCAGATCATTGTATCTATGTGAGTTTCTAATTTGAGATTCTATTTTCTAATTTCAGATTTTACTCAGAACTAACAATCCAGCCATTAGTTGACCATTATAATTGGAGAGTTAGCTCCATTGCCTAGTCTCCAAAATTGATCCAACTTTAAAGGTGATCTGCCCTGTAGTTTGTGAGAACTTGTTAGTTACTAAATCTGAATTCCCTAAGTTCATATTTATTCTCTCTATTGTAGCCATAGTATTAAGTCTAGTCTCAGAAGGACATTTCGGCCAGACCGAAATTTCTGAGATACCAAAATTTCACCGAAATTTTGTATTTTTTTCTGAGTTATGCTTGGCCATTTCGGGGTGTAAAATGCCGAAATAACCAAAATTTCTACGAAACGGTGCATTTTTTAGACCAAAATTTCCGAAATATTGCATTTTTTTTCATTTCGACATAGTATCTTGTCTCGGCCTGGCCGAAATATCTGAAATTTCGGTGAGGTTTTGAACAATGATTGTAACTACCAATCCCACAGTTGGATCTCCACCTCATTTGGAGATTTTGTGCTTCTGTCATAGACCTACACCTGCCCAGAATTTATTCTGGGGTTAATCTAAGCCTTGGGTCTATAGCAATCAAACCCTTTGTTCTGCTGGAATCTTACCCTAAGGTTCAGCTTGTGGGTAGGGTGTAACTACTTGCTATTTTAGTGAGAGATTTCAGATTTCCACATGGAGAAAATCTTTGTGCTGTTTATGCCATCTTTGCGTTCAAATATACCAATGAAGAAAAATACCATCTTCAGATTAATCTTGCTTACAGGATCGGTTGATCCATCATGGACCAGATCAGCATTGCCCAAAGTAACTGAGAACTTACAACAGGATCCTACATTTCTTATCAACATTTTTTTTTTTTTTTTTTTTTGGGGGGGGGTGGGGGGGGGGGGGGGAGATCATGTCAACTCATAATGTGTCAAAACAATGATCATGCAAGGCAAGTTAACCACTGGCATCTACCACCAAACACTTTCTGTACATGGATGATCAGGGCAAGCTCTCACCTCCCATTGAGCCTAGCAGGCCCTAATTTTGCCAGTGCACGCTCCACTTCTTCACTAACCTGCTTAGCACAAAATGCAGTAAAAAAATTATTAGGGGAAAAAAGGGAGCACGGATTACTGAATTGAACAGGAAAATCAACAAGAAATATTTTCTTGTCTGACCAATTAGATTTTGTCTGATACGACATTTTAATGATGACAATTCAATCCATAAATACAGCATTCAAAATTACATAAACATCACTGGATATTGATTTTCCAAAACATAAGTCGAAACAGAAAATTCTTCAGATTAATGAGCAACTACGAAGCAATTCTCGACTCCAAGTACTAATGAGTTGATCACAAGTAATTTGAACAAAGCAAATACATCCACCAAACCACAGTAGCATTTTGTACAGGCATGATGCTTCTAAATTTAAATAATAGTACATTGGAGAAAGATTTGGTTGTTCTGAATTCTGAAACTGACATATTTATGGAGATATCCTAAACTGTATCAAACAAATGGGCCATGTTTTCAATTTGAATTGAATGCCTAAAACAGTGACCCAAGTTAAGACACCTCTTAGATTCAAAAAATTTGAACACAAAGGGCTTAATCAGATGATTTTTTTGTCTGAATATATTGGTTTCCTATGGTTTTTTAATAATGAATTCCTGACCATCAATAAATCTGATTGATTGAGTGGTTAAGAGTACCAAATATACTGAGCCTGCCTGTCAACTCATCTAAATGGGGCCAATGATTATAAACATTGTATTAGAACATTAAACACTTCAGTACTTCTAAACATTATGACTTTATATGCTCAAAATTTCAACTTCAAAATAATTGCATGAGGGAAATCCAAGAAAGGAGTGCCATAATATGATGAATCAACAAGCTTTTTGTTTGGGAATCAGTAAAATACACACAATAAGATTCAGCATAGTAGTTTCCACAGGCTAGAGATTAAGATATCAAACTAAGAAAGAAAAAAATCTCAATTCACCAGATGTGAAATAAGTTCAACTAACAAAAAGAGAAGGAAATATCTTTTTAAACAACGCACAAACAAGAATAACTCACTATAATAAGAAGCAAGCATGAATGGCTGGTTCCCAAGATTTGATTCACACCAACTGAGATGGCCAAAAACCTCTTACTCCTTTTTCCTCTAACCGGGAAAAAAATACTAATCCATTTTCAGTGATTTTAAAAATGTAAAAGGAGACATGCAGATGCAAATGATTAATTGATCAAATATTTCTCTCATATGGTCTTGGCACAAATATCTCTCTCACAGAACAAATAAAAAATGTTTCACTAGCTAGAAGATTGTAACTGGACAGTTAGAGACTCAAATATAGCATTTGATGAGACTCGACCAAGAAAATAAATACATCAATACAGTTTCTCGTGGACCATTTATGGTTTCTCTAATCAATTGAAGAAATTGTAATCATCTGATAGGCTATTTCTTTTTCAATCTAGTCAGTTGTAGGACCAATAATGCTATGAGTATATCAGTAGCTAAAAATAAAATTTGGAGACGGCTGTAACATTCTGCATTGTTTGGAGATGGCTGTAACCTTCAGAATTGTCAGGGCAAAGGGGACCTTAAGACTCGAACCTAGGCATTGCCTGGCAACCCAAACCTTTTTACTGTTGCTCCAAGCAATGGCTCCTACTCCATACACTAATATGGTTCATGTAAAGTATTGAGATATTCAATTGGAGTTCTAGGTATTTAAAGTACTACACAGATGAATTTGACAAAAGAAAAAGCACTTAAGTATAGAAAAACAACACAATGACTAAACCAAAATTTCTGGCCAAGCATCCAAAGGCAAACAGTAAAGGAAACATCCAAAATTCTACATATAAAGAAAGAGAGAGCCAATGTATTAGATTGTTCATCTTACAACTTTACGAAGAATAGGCTCCAATGATGAGCAAAGCTTCTGCAGACTATCCACCTTGAGCGCCTCAACAATTACACTGCACGCAATTATTTTTCAATGCACATGTCCTTATATACAAATTAATAATGCTGATAGAACCAAACTATTTGTTTCTCTTTAAAAAAGAACAAATAAAAAGAACGGAACAGAAGTTGCTAAAGATAGAACTTGACATCAATGGTAACCACACATCAATAAGGACTAAACAGAAGCAATGAAACAAGATTCACCCACATCTAAGTTTAGCCATCAATTGGAAGCCTCACCTGACAAAGCAGCTGGCAGAGCTGAAAGAAATGACACTAAGAGGAATCCCTTTCTTCCTGTTAACTGAACCTGGGCAGACCTGGTTCGGGTTTGGCACCCACCCATGGGCAGCCGGTTGGACCAGGGTGGGTCAGCCACTTAAGGAGTTGGCCTTCCCCCTTTGGCTGTGTTTCCTATTTAGAATGGGACACTGTAAGGAGGTGGGGACTTATTACATATAGACATAATCAAGTAACCCCTAACCCTAACTGCATTCTTGCAACATTCTCTCTCTCACTCCCAATCTTGTTCCCCAAGTTACTAGTGTGTTCTCTGTGGGATTCCATCTGTTCTCAAGGATTTGTGGTGTGGAGTTCTCCGTGGAGAAGCCTTTCAAGATATCTAGAGATTGTAGAAGAACGTTCGAGTTTGCAAAGCTTGTAACCAAATCCATACGAGATCCTTCCGCTACGTTCCCATCTCCTTTCAGGTAACACCCTAATATGTGGTAGTTTGTTTGCATTGGTATCAGAGCGGGTTTTTAGTTCACTTTCGTTTGGGAAGAGAGAGATTTTGAGACGAAAGGTCGCGTTTTCTTTTGGGGTTTCTATTTTTTGAGATTCGCAACCACTGGCGGTGTGCATGCTGCCATGGCAGCACGCGCACCGCCGCTAGATGCCGCTGCCCTTGCGCGCCACCCCTTCTAGCTGAGCGCCTTCTTGGCCGCGCATCTCCTTGGCTGTGTGCCCCTTGCCGCGCCGCTGTCTGGATGCGCCTGGGCTGTGCGCTTCAGCCCCAAACGCGCACCTTGCTGTTGCCGCTCCACCCGCGCACCTGCTCTCTCTCTATCTTTCCTCCCTCCCTTGATCTCTGCTTGCCGCTGTGATAGTGTTGAACAGTATAACATCATGACATATAAAATGGTGTTTGACCACCAACACTTTGGTTCAATTTCCAATGAACTGATGTTGAGAAATCAATTTTGCAAGGTCCTTTTTTCCCACTTATCTCACAAAGCCGCTAATTTTTTACTAAAATCGAAATTGCATCCTAAATGCACCACATTATAGGAAACCTAACTGCTAGAGTTCCCACACAATGAAACTGGATGTCCTGTGAATGAACGGAAAGACCATGCACAATCAACAGGTGCATCCACGAGAGAATTCTCGAGAAAAATGCCTTATGGGGCAAAGCGTTAAGTGCTATGTTCCAGAACTCTCTCAAAATCCTTATGAACTAAAAATATGCTGGTAGTAACAAACTTACAATATCCCTTATCAAGAAAAAATTTCCTCTCCTTTTCACGACATTGAATTAAGTGTTAAAGATATTCTGGAAAAAGTGAATACGTCAACATGTCAGTCCTTTTCTCTAAAAGCAACCACTAGCAGTTCAACTTCAAATGACAGCCACAAATAGCTACAGTTGCAAACTCTTGTCCTTGCTTCTTTTTCTCGCAAAATTGCATTTCTATCAGACAATTAACGTAATCAAGACGTAAAATCATGCTTACCGAAATAAGGAAGAGAGAATTTTTTTCAATTGAACCCGACTGATAAAACAAACTGAAGCGAAGTAAAGCACTATCGAAAACAAAGATTATGCATACGCAACAAAGAATTACCTAGCAAGTGCAGGCCGCTTCTTCGGAGACTGTCCTTCTTCTGCATCATGCGGATCCAGCACTCGTTTCTCCCTATTCATAGTGTTGGATCTCTCCAGATACCTAGTCGTGGGCCTCTGCATTTAACCAGGTTCCCGCAGCGACAAAACAACAAAAACCCTAATATTCACAGATTTGGAACACAAATTCACCCTCCCTCTCAGCAATTCGCCATCAGATCAAAGACCTAACCTCTTCCCAGACCACTCCTCAAGTCCCGACTCTCGATCTAAAATCAGTCACAGATTCAGCTCAGATTTCATGAAATTTAGTAGTAGATTCAAAGAGGAAAAAACCAGACAAGCTCCAAAACCCCCATGACAACAAAAAGAAAGAGAGAGGATCGAAAACTTTGAGAATTTTTTAAGACTGAGTGGACTGAGAAATTTCAACAGGAGGAGAGAGAGGGAGATATTCTTCATTTTTTCTAGATATAGAAATATCTTCGTTTTCCTTTGATTATTGGTCGTCGCTAGTCAACCAACTTGAGACCCTGACCGTCCGATTTTAAGTGATGAGGATAGCGTTGCCTTTTGATTGTAACGATGAACATCTCCCTGATTTAATTGTGAGATCCTGGCCGTCCAATTTTTCAGGAGAATAACCTGCTTTTTAATTATAATAACGAGAATGTCCCTGCTCCCTGTAACATGAAATTGTTTGTACTAGGGGTGTAAGTTTGGCCATGTTGGCCCGAGCTCGCCTTGAGCCTGAATAGGGCCTGGGTTGGATTTTTCAACCCTGAGAGTGAGTTAGGGTTGGGTTAGGTTAGTGTTGAGGCCTTGGGCTGAGCTCGGCCTGGCTCGGCTCGGCCCTATGCTTTATAATTTAGTGTTTGCATATTCTAATTTTGGGAAGATTACGAGATTAGCCACAAATGAGTTTCGTTTTACAAAACGGTCTACTCCATCTTTAATTTAACAAAGATAACCAAAGTTTCTTAAAACAAACCTCGAAAAACAGTCTCTTGTCTGGTTTTTTGATGTTTTTATTATAACATGCTACTTTATTTGGGTTGCTCGAAATAAGGCATTGTTTGGCGTAGAGAGACCTAATCCGACTCGGATTATAACACAAATTTCAAGTTATTTATCTGATATGAAACTTCCCCCCCCCCCCTTATTACATCATCGAATGTAAATAATGAGCCGGATATTTGTTTGTCTATTTCACAATTCCATGGCTTACCAAACCTCAATTTTCATGTTGTAACTTGCGTAGGATACTACATACCAGGTTTGAGAATAGCAGCATGGGCTTATTGTTCTTTGACAGGAGGAAGACTTACCTTTTTGGCTGCTGGATTTCAGTCTGCTTCGACAAAACTGGAACCGATTTTGTATAGTATTAGGACTGGGCTGGATCAAGCATCAGTTTTGGGATTGCAAATCCAAGAAGTATGGTGTTCTTATCCTATGATCGTCAATGTTCTTCCATCTCCTACCGAATCAGCCTAACCCTTGCAGCATCTTAAAGATCTGCTATATATTTCTGACTCGTATAGTAACATTAAGTATATAGCTCAAGGAGATCCTTTTTGTATAACTATAGTGGTGAACATAGCTCGCAATGCACTGGTCAACAAAACTGTATATAATTCCTTTCCTTAATATAACTTGTGTTTTCTCACCCAAAAAAATATATATAACCAAAGAAAAGATCACAATCACAAAAATAGGCAAAACAGTGTTATACAATCCTGGGTACAACAATCATATTTTATTGTGGACAATTTTTACCCTTCCACCTTTCCTTCTCCATTACCATGTCCGCCTTTGTAACCCTACCGCCCCACCACTGCTACCACATCCCACCCCTGTTGCCATTGCACTCATCCACCTTTCAAACCAACCCACCACGTATGGTTTCCTCTGCCACCAGTGTCCCTGCATCTCACCTTTGACTACCAAATTAGCACAACCGCCCTATAGGCTTTGTCGGCCAGCCTAGCACCATATTGTTGCAGGGCATTGGATCTGTGGCGTTGCCCACCATCTTTGCGCCGCTGGCTCTGCAACCGGAAATGGATAAGTAGGGGATTGGTATTTTTTGGTTTTGGATGGTGGTGGTGGTGAGCAGGTGAAGGTAGAGAATGGGATTTTACATGTGGCAGGGAAGAAGAAAGTACGCTTCTGCAGCGGAGGCAACATGGACGGATGGGGAAGAAGTGATTCACCTAATCTTGGAACCTTCCAACGTGGCTTTGCCATGTCCGAAATGGACGGAGAACAAAAACTCAGCCAAATTGGTCATCGCACTCATTTTCTGTATCGAATCAAAGAGAATTACTTGTGTTATGTTAACCTTTTTTTCATTGTGAAAAAATTTTGAGAAAATAACAGGGGAACGGAGCCCCTGTTTTCCAATTCAAATCGAAGAGAGTTGTGATTTGGTAGCTTTTTTATTTGATACAATTCCTATTCGTTTAAAAGTAAAAAGTGGATCAAAATCTTTCTCTATTAAATCCCATGCTAATCTATTCTCTTTGGTCATAATTAGTTTGAGCGAGATAGATGTAGAATACGATTTCAGGAATAGAAAGGTTGGGAAGGATTTGAGGATGGATTCCTTGAGGCCATGGGAGAGGACGAAAACGGTGAGAAGAAGATTAAAAGGAAGAAGCAACAGTTTGCTGGTATCTAGGACTTGGAGATGTAGAATTTCTAATATATTTTTCTATTCGAAGATGGGTTAAACTGCAGAAAAATAATGTTCTCTATTTCTTTCAGGGACATAGTTGGCGGCTTGAAGAAGAAGAGGACCCAACCTCAGCCATGCAAGCGCCTCTCCGCGAGAAGGTAGTCCCTGGGGCCAAAGAAGAAGAAGAAAAAGTGGAGAAGTTGGTCCCCGAAGCCAAAGCAGACCGGGCTTGGGCATTGCGGCCATTGCAAGGGGATGGCCGGGTGGATTGGAGGATGGTAGTCCAGATAAAGCAGATACAACAGAAGTTACGGTGATAGCGAGGGCGGCAGCAGGGGTGGGGCGGTAGGGGTTACAAAGGCGGATATGGTAATCGAGAAGGAAAGGTCGAAGGGTAAAATTGTCCAAAAAAAATACGATTGTTGCACCCAGGATTGTATAGCATTGTTTTGCCTATTTTTGTAATTGTGATCTTTTCTTTGGTTATATTTGTTAAATTAAAGATGGAGTAGACAGTTTTGTAAAGTGAAACTCATTTGTGGCTAATCTCGTAATTTTTCCTATAATTTTTGTGTAGTATCTAATTATCTATTGGTTTAACAAAAAAAACATTTAATTATTTGATCCAAAGTATTTAAAATTTTAAGATGGGTAAATTACTCCCCCCTCCCCCCGAACATGCCTGAATGAAAAGTCCCACCTTGGGTATTGAGTACTAACTCTCCCCTCCCCTGAAATCAAAAGATTCTATTAACCGTACCTATTTCGTAAAAAATCACTGTTAAGTGATGACATCACCCTAAATATATTCAATTAAACCCCAAAATACCCTTATGTTGTGATATTTCAATAATACCCCTAACCATATCAAAACCCTAAAAACATCTCTAGAAACCCTAGTTTCTCCAGCTTGAGTAACGGTCACTACCATCACCACCACCACCACCACCACTTCCATAGCCACGATCACCACCTTGTATCCACCACTGCCGCACTCACGAGGTCCAAAACCCATATAGACACAATAATAATACCAAAAACCCAAAAAAATAGAAGCAGTAGCTTCATCCACCACTTCCGACCACCAGTAGAGTCTCTCACCTTCTTCGGTTTTGCATTGGTTGGCAATTTGCCGTTAAATCCAGAGAGTTTGCAATTCAAAGCCATCTAGTGAAAACCCAACATATTTTCATGGAAATCTTTGGAAGTTTGAGTGAAACCCTAGTAATTGCCAAAAAGCTCATCGACACTCAAGAAGTAAAAGATTGCATAACACCGTGTTTGGTTGCGTAAATTTGTGGGAGCATATATTGATTTTGAATGGGAATTTCTAGATGGACATTATAGTGGGCATGACCTTGGATTCTCCGGGTTCCGGACATACATTCAGAGTTCGGGTACAGATATAACAGATGCACTCAACCAAAGGTCGCAACCCCTGTCTTTAGCATCTTTGGTTGTTAGAAAAGAACTCATTTAAGAGGCTAGACGGTTCAACTTGGAACTATTGATGGAAGGCACTACCCTATCTTTGGCAGCCTTGGTTTTATAGCTGTCTCTTTGAGAGAGGATCATCACGGCTCAAGTGTCAGACCAAGACTAGCAAAATATTATTGAGAACATTCGTGAGGGAAAGCACCAGTACTCAGATTACATATTGATCGAGGAAAGTGTTCTCAAGTTCAAGGATAGATTGTGCATGCCTGCGAATGATGAATTGAAGGGCATTATTTTGAAGGAAGCTCACAGTTCTCCCTATGCTATACACCCAGGCAACACTAAAATGTATGAGGATTTGAAGCAAGTTTACTGGTGGTCGGATATGAAGGTAGATGTGGCAACGTTTATATCTAAATGTTTGATCTGTCAACAAGTGAAGGTGAAGAGGCATAGACCTCATGGACTGCTACAACCCCTACCTGTACTAGAGTGGAAGTGGGAGAACATCTCCATGGATTTTGTCATAGGGCTACCCCGTACCTCTAGGAGAATGGATGCTATTTGGGTGATCATAGATCGATTAACTAAGACGGCCCACTTCATACCTATGAAGGGGACCTTCCCAATGGACATATTGGTCAAACTTTATGTGGACAACATAGTCAGCTGCATGGTGTTCCGGTTAACATTGACTCCGATAGCGACCCCAAGTTCACTTCTAAGTTTTAAGATGGTTTCCAAAAGGCCATTGTAGACATCTCATTTTGTCTTTCCCCCCGGAGATTCCCCGTAATGATAATGAGCACCTTCCAAAGCCTAGAGTCGATGTATCTGTGGATGTAGTATTAGTGTGCACTGCCCGAATCCGTTTATCGATCGTCGTTTTCACTTTTTGGAGCCCAAATCAGAGCCTCCAAGCCCCCTAAGAACCCCTGAAAAGGCTAGCTCTGACCCAGACCCCTTGGAACCACCCTGGCCCAAACAACCCATTCCATCCCTGTCGACGTCGAAACCTAGGTCGACACTCAAAGACCCCGAGTCAATATCGACATCGGCATATCCCAGTTGATTGTCGAGCAGAGCATTCCTACTATCTAACTTACCTCAACATTCAGAAAATAAACACCGACAGCTGAGCCATTTCCCTCGATGTCGAGTAATGTTCATCGATAGCCACTCGATGTCGACTCGACCCCAGTTCACTGTCAAATCTGTGCAAATCTGAGAAGCCAAAACTTTCCATGTTTAGCTCCGATTTCAATTTATTTCACGACCAAGATTTTTTTTGGCATCTTGGATGCGTATTTTAGCTTCTTTAGGCCCCAAGAAACATCCCCTAAGGCAACTAACCACTTGCCCACACCCAATTGGCCATAACCTTGACCAAACACCCATCGCCAATGCAAAGACAACCCCTTTCGACGATCCGAATCAATCCCCAAGTCCTTACACGAATTCGGGAGTGCACACACCCCTCTACATCTATAAATACACTCTCACGTTGAGGAGTGTCCCTAGTTCAATTACATACTGTTTGGTGCTTGCTTGCCCCAATCTTAACTTCCTGACGGAGAAGTGGAGTGTAGGTGTATGCTCTAGTCATGCCACCCTGTGGTATAGGGATTGGGGTGTAACAATTTATCTTCAAGATTCCACATCACACCTACTTCTGGCATGGACATTTATCTTGGCATCCCTCAGTTCTTGGGGAAACTCAGAAAATCCCAATGTGACCATTAAATTGAGAGAGTCAACAAAAAGCTTCACTTATGTAAGGCCAAAATTTTAAGTGCTGCAGGGAAGCAAACTCTTATCCAGTCCACACACTGCCATTCTGCTGCACTATATGTCCTGTTTTCGACTGCCGACACAATCCATGGGGAGTTGGATTCTTTATGTAGCAAATTTTTTTGGAGTAAGGGAGAGAAAAGGGAGAGAAATCTTTGATAACCACGGTGAGTTGGAACAATATTTGCCAGTCCAAATGAAATGGTGGACTGAATATAAAGTGCTCGGATCTTATGAATCCAGCTCTACTAGCCAAAAAGGCTTGGGAGTTGCTAACGCCAACAAGATCTCTATGGTGGCATGTTATGAAGCAAACTTAGTTTCCTAGAAAGGAATTTCTTCAAGCTGCAACTCAAGCATCTACTTCCTGGGCTTGGAAATCAATCCAAGGTGCGGTTCCACTACTTAGGCGGGGCTTCTTCATCCAGGTGGGGACTGGTTGTCTCCATAAATCCTTGGCATGACTTCTGGATCCCAAATCGGCTCGCTCGGATTGCTCCATACCCTCTTCAACATGAAGCCCCAACTTCAGCAACTCATCGATCCCAACTTCCATGAGATGGAAGATGGAGGTTATTATGCACTGGTGGCCTGTGGAGACTCCTCTTGCTTTCTGGCTATATCACTACCAATTTTCCCACAGGAGATTGCTTTACCTGGCTCCCTACAGCCAATGGTAAAAGTTTTCAGTTGCTTCTTACCGTCTTGCTCTTGATGATGATTTGAATCCTCCAAATAAGATGTGGCTTCACTTATGGCATACCCCCACTGCTCCAAAGGTGAAAATCTTTCTATGGAAGCTAATGTTAGGCCGACTTCCTACGGCCAATCTTCTTCACAGCTGGGGTTTAAATGTACCCCCAACATGTCTAATATGCAATAGTGGGTCTCTTGACCCCAATCATCTTTTCCTCCGTTGTCAGCATGCCCTCTCCTTATGGGATAGAGTGAATATGAAAGATATCATCCTTTCATCCGACATCAGGGAGCATATGAATCAAGCGTTCTCCAACTCCTCTAACAATACAGATGTTTACAGAACTGCTAAAATTGGAAGCATGCTTTGGCAAATGTGGACCACCTATATGAGTTTCATACATGGAGAAGATCTGCAGCCTGTGAACCCCACAGCTTACAAAGCTCTCTTGTTAATAGAAAAATTGGTGGGTGATATGGCAGTCGTGTGATCACACGCTTGAATCCACGAGGTTTTGTACCCATTCAATGGTTGGTTTATTGAGAAGCGTTTCTAAAAGAACCACAGTTTAACAATCCTTCATTGTATAAAAAAGACCTCACTTTCCACTGACAAAGAAATAGGACAAAAGGCGAACCAGTAAATATGAACAAAATTAAAGGGAAATCCTTTAGCACCATTTTATAGTAAAAACTTGTTTGAACTATTCTCATCCCAAAAACAATATCCCAATGACTTAACCCCCCAATCCTTAAACTTTCATCTCGCAATTCATACCAAAGTAATGATAATTTTGTCTTCACTACTTTGTATATGGCTGGAGAGCTGCACATTTACCCTGATTCTTCTCTAACGAAGTTAGCCACCTCCTGACTTGAGGGTATTGCTCAGCCTGCATGCAAGATTCAACAGCTTCACATAAGGCTTCCAAATCAAGTAGAAACACTACCATCTAATGTATTCTCATCATCATTCCGTGGTAAACGTAAACTGGAAACACATGTAGATTCCAAACTCCCAAGAGAACAAACAGTAGAAAAGTTTAACTGTGAAACAGAGCATGTTAAATGGCAACTATTGAAGAGTATAACCGTAAACATGTGACAGTTGACCATCTGTGAAACTAATGATTTTCTTGATTTTCTCATGAAACCAAAAGGCAACAGAAGATTGACAAAAGCGTATTTTCTTTGGGTGCATTCTGTTAAGTTCTCGCAAATCTTCACAAGAGCTTCCAGTCAAAATCCCAAGTCAAGAAAGCTTCCATGACTCTGTGTAATGTATGCATTAACATGCATAAATACATATCCAACTGATCAACTATCTAAACATAACCAACTTATCTTTACGGCATAACAGAACTTCAAATCTATATTTTCATAATTACGGAACAATGGAAATCCGAAACACACACACACACGTCACACACACACATATCTGAACACATTAAATGTATACCCTATGTACAAATATAAGAGCTGCAATTAAAATAAAATATTCCTATTATCATACTGAATAGGTCAATTAAAATAAACCAAAATAATATAGCTCAAACAAAAGGAAATACGAAGGATCAGACACCTGGATGATGCAACAGCTTGCCCCAATTGACATACAATAAAATCTATGAGAAATTTACTTGGAATATCAGGAAATTCATTAGCACCATCAGTTGCAAAGTATAACGGTTAAACAAATCTTGCCAGTTCAAGTCTTAAAGAAGCCTGAGTGATGCAGATTGCCAGCATGAAGACCAGGGCCTATTCTAGTCTTTTGGTTCACGGTTTGAACCAGTGTTCTAGTTTTTTTTTTTTTTTTTTTAACCAGTGTTCTCGTTTAATTGAACCTGGGCTCAAGTTTTAATTCAGATCTGGGTCACCCATCTCGTTTGGGCCTTAATGGGCTTAATTTCAGGGCTCCAATGGGTGCTAATAATGGGTAACATCTAGTTTCATGGGATTGGGGTCTATTTTATAATTTATAGTACTTTCTAGGTTCACGGGGTTTTGGTCCAGATCGGGGTCACCCACTCACCCAACTCGTTTGGGCCTTAATAGGCTTAATTTCAAGGGCCCAATGGGTTATAAGGGCTTTGGGCACTTTACTTTTGGGTTATTTAACGCAGGAGTGCTTTAATGGGCTGCTATTATGAGATTGAGGCCTAGTTTAATTTTTAGTACTTTATATTTTCTGTTCTGGATTAGTTTACAGCACACTTCACATCCTACAATGATTTTATGAGTAAATCAAGATAGCTTTTGCCCAATTGTTTTGTGGTGAATCAGAACTAGGTACTGTGGTGATTCAGTTCCAGCCCTGTTGTGATGGTTCAGCAGATTGGTTGAATGGTGGTGATTCCAATCAAGGCCTTTGGTGGTGATTCAGTTCCAGCCCAATTACTATATCCTTTCTTTTCTTTGTCTATCTTTCCTCTTTCTTCCTGAAAATCACAACTACAAGTAAGTTTACCGTGCATTACTTAATCAGTTACCGTTCCTTTGGTTTTAAATCTGGTTTTGGATCCCATATTCTTATCCATGTTTCTACTACTATTCTACAGTTTCTGTACTGTTTCCATTCCAAGGCAAAGCCTTGTATAAAAGCTGTTTCAGATCAGAATTTTACCATTGATTTATGAGACTACTGTTTTGGATCTGAAACTCCTATTTCTTGAACTGTTTGCTACTTGTTTCTAAATCTAATTGCAGTTTGTTGCTATTTCTGCTACTTGATCCTTGTTTCTATTTGAGTTTGACTAGCTATTTCTTGATTACTACTTGCTATTTTCTGTTAGTTACTAAATCTATTACTTGCAACGATTTGACAGGGGTGGTGGTGATGGTCATATATATATATATATATATGACGTATGGGCCGGAATGTTGGGAAGTTAATAAGTGTCATATAGCGAAGCTATGTGTTGTAGGGATGAGGATGCTAAGATGGATGTGCGGCAAAACTAGGAAGGATAAAGTGAGGAATGAACGTATTAGAGCTGATGTGGGAGTTGCCCTGATCAGTGACAAGCTCTGAGAATGTCGTATGAGGTGGTTTGGCCATGTGCAACGGAGGCTGGGGGCCTCCCCAATAAGGAGGAGTGATTTGATCCCAATTGAAGGAGCTAAAAGAGCTAGGGGCAGGCCTAAAATGACCATAGGCGAGGTTGTGAAGGATGACATGCATAGCCTGGATCTTGTGCCAATTATGACCTTAGATAGAGCCTAATGGAGGGCAAGGATCCACGTTGTCGACACCATGTAGCTGAAATTTTCCTGATTTCCTGGGCTATCCTCTTTCCTCTTACTTTCATTTTCCATTTCTCACTTTTCTTATCTCATTTCTTCATTCCCCTTACTTTCATTTTTCTTTGTGAGGACCTCAACTTTCCCTACTTTGTTTTGAAAAGGATCCATGTAGCTGACCCCATTTAGTTGGGATAAGGCTGAGTTGTTGCTGTATTAAATTTAGTTACTATTTTGATGACTTGCCATTTTTGTGATTTCATAATGACTTACATCTTACCATGGGATTTGAATCGAAGTTTATTGAGATGTTACCCATCCCTACTGACCAATTGATGCAAATAATTCACCTAAAAGACTTATTTTATTGGAAATAAGCTTTGGGTTGGTTATGTATGTCTTGGGTCTTTGATCTAATGGGTTTTCTTTGTAATGGGCCTATAATATAGGTAGAGGCTAGACATACGGGATTAGTTAAGAAGATGTGTTTATTTCTTTATCTTAATTGTTATTAAGTGCTTTAGTTAGGCTGGATTAAGATTCTATAAGTCCAGACCTGTTTTGAGTTTGTTTCCTAGTCAGTTTATATTACCTTATTAGTTAAGGATTGGGTTAGTCCTTTCCCTTTTAATATTTGAGTCTTCTATATAAGTTTGTAAGGGGGTTCCGTCTTGTCTACGAACTTGATATATGAGATTTTGGCTTGAGCCTTTTGCTGCTAAGCAAATATACTACTGTGAGAGACAATGAAGAGTGAGAAACTCTTGGGATTGGAGAGATTCTAATCTAGGCCTGTTGGTAGGAAATCAAAAGCTCGATGCAAATACATCATCAAAAGAGGTTTATTTTGATGGGAATAAGTCTAGAGTTAGATTATATACATGTTGGGCCTTTGATCCCATGGGTTTTCAATGTAATAGATCATGGACCTAAAGTAGGGGTACATAGGTTGCATACGGGATTAGCTCTATACTTAGTTTATTTTCATCATTTTTTTTTTTTTTAAATTGAACCGGTTGAACCACTGGTCGAATTTAAGTGGTTTTAGTAGTTTTCTTTTAAGTGTTTAGTGGGGTTGGATTAGGACTCTGTTTTGAGTCTATTTTAGTTTCCTAGTCGGTTAAATTACCTAATAGGTTAAGGATTGGATTAGGCCTTTTTCTTTTAGTGTAGGAGTCTATTTTTGAGTCTTTTATATAAGGTTGTAAGGTGAGCAAGTATTGAACATGAATTTTGATATTAATGAAAAGCTTTTGCTGCTCTTCTTCTCCATTGAAGATTTTTGTCTTGTGTTTGATCAAAGCTGGTGAGATCGGTGTTTGATCCGATTGATACCTTGCGGGGGAAAACCCGGGTGGTTCGTTGGTGGGATTGGTGTTTGATCCAATCGACACTTTGCAGTGTGAAGCCCAGGTGGTTCTTTGAAGCTTTGTTTCAATTCTTTGAAGATCTCCTTCAAGTTCAAGATCAAGATTCAATCTTTATTCAAGAACATCAACCAAACAAGCTGCTGCCAAGATTTCTCTGCAACGACAGTAAGTTTGATCCATCCCATCAATACCCATTCTTCTCCTAATCCTCCAAACCACCCCAAAACCCTAATTTTTCCACTCACCTCCCAAAATTCTTAACAAACCATTCAGCTAACAACACCTTCACATAATTGGATCAAGTATTCTCCTGCCCAATTGGAATACTCGAATGAAGCTGTTTTCCCATTACCCCCATTCAAACGACAACATTCCACCTATTTCTAGAGATCATCCCATTACCCAAGTTTGTCACAGACCAATCCAACCATCAGAAACACACCATACCTGAATCGAATTTCATTCCCTACACTAGGAATAGTCGATCCAAACCCTAGCCCCATCCTCCCACTCTAAACCCTAGATTCCCCTATTTTCCTCTTTTCAAAAACCTGTAACCCTAACCCTAACCTTGCTGCCCATTCAAGTTTATATACCTAACTTCATTAAAACATCTCAGGACCTTCACTAAAAGACTCCCCTACCTTGACTTGACATAACCCATACATCAAACCCTAACCCTAATTTCACCAAAACCCCTATTTTGACCTAGCTGATTCACCTGTTCATAACAGATCCTGGTTTACTGGCTCATAGTTAGTCACCTACCAATCTAGGACTACATTAAAGCCATATCCTTCTTTTCTATACTTCCTTCTTCAAGCAAGTGTGTTCATCTAATACTATTCAAGCTTTCCGTTATCATTTTAATCTGAGATTGGGCAGGATTATTACCCCCTTTGTTTGCTGATTACATACTGCTCATGCTGAGAATCAAATCACAGTAAGAACCATCTCAGTTTGACCTGGGGGCTACCCTGTTTTTGATCCTTTTAAGCAGAAACAAGATTTACTCTTAAGAGGAATCTAATTATTAACCTATTGTTGACCTAAATTCGGTTTTAGCATTTACTTGTGATCCGTTACGGGAGTGTGTAATTCTGAACCTAGGGTCCATTCTACCCCCCACCACCATTCAAAAGAAAAGTTGGAGCCAGAACAGATCAATTTTGACCTGGTTATTTTTCTCCAGCTTTCCCTTTTGTTACGGAGTTCTAGATTCTTTTTCTTGGTTTCTAATCCCTTATCCTTAGGAGACTTGAAGCCCATAAGCCTCTAGCAAGTCAATTAAATACAAACGGAATGAACACTACTACGTAGTTCTATCACAAAATAGAGAAGAGAGTAGACCAAATTTCCACAGATTAAAACGCATAAGATCAATAAGAAATCTAAAAATTTCTGAAATTTTCTTGCTCAGAACCACTGCGGGCAGGATGCAAGAGCTAAATGAATTTACCAGTCCAAACCCTCAAATAGGCCTTCACCCTTTATGGCAGAAGTTTTAAAAATTGCCCATTGACGGTTTTTAATCTTGTGCAACTCCAAGGCCTCAGTTACGGCAGCATCATCAAGTGCACCAGGTAGATCCTGTGTATACAAGCAGAAGACAACATTGGAAGCTAGCAATGTCAGAGAAACCAAAACCCAAGACTTTATGGACTGCATGATGAAATTTCTTCAGAAGACAATTGAGACAAGAAGCTACAATACAAGAGACCCTGGCCCACCAATACAGTTTCTAATCAGTTTCTCTTTCTCCTGTATATTATTAGCGCAGAAGTGAAATTGGCTCCGTTGGTATGGATTTTATAGGGGAGGAACAAACAAAACGAAAAGAGCATTGGTGGTAACCTGCTTGTTTGCAAAAATGAGGACAATTGCACCTTTTAACTCTTCCTCCTGTCAAAAGACTCAACAGCATAAATTGAAAATCTGTAGATACCAATTAGAGCTTGAAACATAAGCAAATTTCTAGCGAGATTTGAACAGCGCCATTAGCTTTCTCAATAATTAAGAAAATCAATAATGTTGAGCCAAGATGGTACAATCAGGATAATGATAATTGGTTGAAAAGAACATAGAAAATCCACAGAATATGTCGCAGTTGAAAAGCAATTACTGGTGAAGTAAAAAACTTCAGAGTTTGGTCAACCATCTTAATTGCCTTGCACATCACTCGGCAAGCAATAGCATGAGACCAACATCCCCCCCAAGACAACACTTAGGAAACAAGGTGCCTGTTTTGGGACTGTGAATAGTACCCATGAACAGTAAAGAAGAAAGAGAAGAGAGGAAAATAGAGGGATAGAGAAAGATGGAGAAAGAAGAAGCCTTCTCTTGGCTACCAACTCAAATCCAAACTCTGTATTCTATTCCATTAACCATCATCAAAGGGGATGGTTACATATTTTATAAGAAGATAAAATAAAGTCCCTTTAATCTAAAACTCTCAAGTAACTTGACTAACTTAACTAACAAAGACTCTAAAATACATAACTAATTAGAATTGTTGAAGCCTTAGTCTTCTAGATAACTTGAATTGTTGAAACCAAAGTCTTCTAGAAAAGTTGGGCCCACACAACTAACCAAAATAGGACTTTTAATTGACTAAACTAAAGCAACCACATTACCTAATGGACCCCACTACTAATTAAATACCTATTTTCGTATACCCATTTAGACCCCCACTTTTGGGCCTTACAATTAAGCCCATTATTACAAATAAAAGCCAAAAGAATTAAAAACCCATATACGACAGATATTAAAACAAGACCAATTTTCGGACTGGGCTTGCCCTAGTGCCCATTGAGGTCCCAGGCAGCCAGTGGCCTTGTGTGCCACCAAGATGCCCAGATGCAAAACCTGGTTATCTTGCCCTCCATTGTCATAAATTTCAATGGTTTCTTGCTACTAACCTAATATGTTCTATATCACCTAGGCCTCACCAAGGAGTCGCTTGGACATCAGGCCACTGCTATGGCTCACCCTAGTGCCTATGACAACTATGAACCCCTCCGTTACCTCCACACACGCCACTTTTATGACAGTTTCAAAATCTCATGCTACCCAACACTTGAATACTCTTGATTCCATCAGTAGACACACAGAGACAAAAATAAAGCAAACAACATGTGCTTATTTAAGGGAACAAGAAAGTCCTTACATATTAAAAACTGTGCACCAGAAAGTGGTCTAGGAAAATGGTTTACTTCCAAAACACAATACCCTGTCAATACCTCCAAAATCGCATGAAATTCATCTTTGGCTATTACTAGTCTATCAGTGTCACTGGAATCGACAACGTAAATGATGGCTTGCGTATTTGGGAAATAGCATCTCCAATATGGCCTGTCAATGAGAAATAAAAACTTTTCTTTAAACCAATCAGTTTATGTCATTTCTCATAATATTCAATTGTTCAGCAAAAATTCAACATAAGTAACTTGCAGAATGATAGGTGTACAGATGAATACCCAAAGGTTGTTTGGGTTTTCAGTTAACAGTTTACATAAGATGTGATTTAACATCTTGTCTGCGACTCCAAAAAGCATAAAAAATCGACAAGTGACAACACAGAAATAGAAATAATGAGACATCTCATATATAAGTTTCTTAGCTCAACTGGCATTGGTCGTGGGTTAACAAGTATTACATAATATTTAAACAAAAATATCAAGCAGTTCCAGAAACCAAGCCTAAGGTGTTTGCTATCCACTAAGGCAAACACCTAGGGTAGTATCCCTTGTCAGCTTGTCTAGGCTGGTATCATTTGACACCTTAGGGCAGCTAGTCAAGCCCAATGCTAGGCATGATGTATGACTATGCCCAGGTAAAACCCTAAACTGCAAGTAAACCAACAATTTAATTAATTTCCACAACCTAGGGAATTGAAATCCATATGAACAGAGAGCAAACCAGCAAGCAATAAATAGGTAGCAAAACTACTGTACTTCTCAGTCTGAGATTTTAGGATTCAACCATAATCTTAAAGCAATATGTGCAAATATTTCAGATTGATCCAACAACTTGAGGAACAGTTTCCAGACAAATCAACTGGGCTGAAACTTAGCACCACGAACAATAGTTCCAAATGTTTTTTGATTGACAACGATTAAAAACTCAAATCGATCACTAGGGTCCCATAAAGTCAAAGTTGTTCAGCATGTAAAATATGATTCCCAATCGGCAAAGCTTGGAACTTAATCAGCAACATTATATCTAACACCTTCCCAATCAAACCATCTGTAAAATACCCAGAAGTCCCAGTAACAGTAACAAGCAACATAGAACAATAATAATCAGCAACAGTATGCAGCAGCAGTAGTGAGATCCATAGCACAAAGTAGGAAAAGACTATACTTCAATGGAGAAATTTGACCACAGACAACCCTTACAGAACACCCAAGGTATACAATTACAATTCAAAATCCCAATCTAATAACTTGCCCACATCCAGGATTTTATAGGCCTTTAGAAGATATAATCAAAATAGTGAAAATACACAAATGAAATAGCTAACCGTGTAAACATGGAAGGAATTTTATCCTAGATACGACCCTTTTAACTTTAAACCAAACAGAACAAACTTTTACTCTTTCCTGCATTTTTGGGTAAGCTTCAAGGAGCAGCTTCTAGAGCTTATGTATGTTAAAAAGGGCCAACCAAATTGTTTGGATTGAAATCTTTTAATGCAAAAGTTCAAGAAGCTTGAAAAGTCACCACCGTCCTAGCTTCTGGGCTTCTCCAGCTGCTAGCAGTAAAGATTCCAACAACAACAAACTCAGCCTTATCCCAACAAAATGGGTCTGCTACATGGATTCTTGCAAGACAAAGTAGGAAAAACTGAGGTCCACACAAAAGTAGAGAACTAAAAGTAAGAGGAATGAAGAAATGAATAAATGAGAGATGAGAAGTGAGAAATGAGAAATGAAAGTAAGAGGAAAGAGGCACAGCCCAGGAAGTCATGAAAATCTCAGCTAAATGGGGTCGGCAACATGGATCCTTTGCCGCCCTCCAATAGGCTCTATCCGAGGTCATACTTGGTACAAGACCCAGACTACGCATGTCATTCCTCACAACCTCTTCTATGGTAATTTTAGGCCTGCCCCTAGCTCTTTTAGCTCCTTCAATCGGGATCAAATCACTCCTTACTGGGGCATCCCCAGGCTTTCGTTGAACATGGTCATACTTGTTACACCCGTGCTCAAACCGGTCTAAATTGAACTATTCATAATAGGTGCTGTTCCGGCGACTGTCGACACTGGTGACATGTGGGCTGTGGCAGTCAAGGAGTCAGGTTGATTGGTTGACTACCCTCCATGCACATGATCATGGTGTGAAGAGAGCAGAAGAAGATATCCACGTGGACTTCCGGATGATTGGTAGTAAGTAACCGAATCATGTTGTTTTAACCTATTAATGCATGGTAGAATATTATCATTTTACTGTGCACAAACTCCCACTAGAACACCCTTGTGAGTAGGCAAGAACATAGGAGAAAATCCAGCTTGAACAAAACAGATCTGACCAACCGATCGATCCACCTTAGATCCACTAGTTGATCATTGATCGACCGGAGGCCTTCATCTAGTGGTCTAAGATTCCCGAATGGGTTATTGTCTGTGGGACCCTGTGCTTCGTGATTAGGTCCCTCTATGCAAGCCTCATCACATCATGGGAGCTATCCGCAACTTCATACACCTTATTAGGTCCAGGTGATGGGCCTGCATGGTCCAATAGGAGAATAAATGTGATTTGGGTAAAACTGCATTTTCCAGGCAAACGGACCCTAGTCAAAGTCTATATATAGGAATGAACTTCTTAAAGCTCATAACTCGCAACTAAGAACCGAGAAAGGGAGAGGAATGAAAGAAACGAGGAGGAAGAGGAGCTCGGATCCGCACTAGTTGATGTCCACGCTCAGCCCTAGGTAGGAACATCTGTTCCCCATCTTCCCCTCTCCATTTCTGTGGATGTGTGACCTAGGTTTAGGGATTTTTGGCTGGGTTTCAATTGAAACCTAGTGCTGAGCTTTGTGGCCAGCTGGTGTGTTGGTGGTTGAGGGTACTATACCCTCTTGCATACCCTTGAACCAACGACAGATGAATTCCAAGTCATTTGGGGGAAATCTGTTCAAGACCTAGGTTTTAGGTTTACGATCGGAGATTCAATTGTAACTTCCGTTATAGATGGTGAAATTTGATGTCCCTAGGCTCATTGTGAGGTAATCCTCCACAATACCTACGGAACCAAAATGGCCTTACGACAATGTTGGTTATAACCTGAACTGAAGAACAGTTCTTGGACCACCACCGATCGATCACCACTGATCGATCGGTCAAATCTATAGATCGACCGGTGGACGATCTGTTATAGAACTGCACCCTCTAGTAAATCAACCGGTACCATCAACTGGTAGACCCCAAAACTGAGAGGTTCCCACACTTTTTGGGAAATCTTTTGGGTATTCTTTAACACATGAATTAACACCAAAATGCACATGAATTAGGCTAGAGACAATAATGTAGTCCTAGATAGGTAGGAGACCTACTAAAAGCCAGACATCCAGGACCGGTTGAGCTGTTGGTTCGATGGGATAGAATTGGAGTTGTATGTCAAGTTTAGGGTTAGGGTTAGGGTAATGCATGGGTATCTTATATGGTAAAGCTGGGCAGGTGTAGGGGAGTCTAATGAACTCGGTTTTATTGGTTTTGGATGAGTAAAAGTAGTTTAGATGTAATCGGGCAGCAACTAGGGTTAGGGTTTTGGGAAATAGGGAAGTGATGGAATCTAGGGTTTTAGAGGTGGAGTTTGGCCAAGGGCTTTAGGTCGAGTGTGGGTAGGGTGGAGGGGAATATATGCTGAAAGTTACAGCTAAATCAGATGGTTAAATCTGGAGTTATGGAGGTTTCCTAGTAGAAATAGGAGAGGGATAAAACTGTAATTTCAGACAATCGGCTAGGTGGATGGTGCTGAAATTTGAATCGAGTCTCTCTTAGGGTTTGAGGAAGATTCGTGCAAATTTTTAGCAGGTTCTAACGGTTAGATTTGGCTGGGCAGAATTCTCACAAAAATTACCTTGCATGTGACCTAGAAGGGAAGAAGAATAGTTGCAGGTTTTAGGGTTCTAATGGATCTATGGTATTAATGATGGATGAGGAAAGTAGTAATGATTGAATATTGGTAATGGGGATTGATGGGGCTGAGTTTAGAGGATTAGGAGAAGAAGGATGATTGCTGAAACTGTAAAGTACTTACTTGCACACTGATCTTCAATGGTAGTAGCTTTGAAGATGAACAATGGGGTCTCCCGATCTTCACGATCCAAGGAGATAAGTAGCAGCCCTCCCGATCTTCACGATGCAAGGAGTCGATTGGAGATCCACCAGTCCCTTCCACCTTGATAAACCCACAAGGATGCAACACTCTCAAGGAGTAACAACAGCAACAAAGGCAACAAGTATAAAGCTGAGTTTTTACTAATCAAATTCGTATTTATCGCTGGCCTCCCATACAAACTTATATAGAAGACTCAAAAAAAGACTTAAGAGTCACACTTATCAAGGCGGGAAAGCCAGCATGGCGTTTTAGAGGGGCAAAATTCAAGGCGACACCGCTATGGCGACAAGGAGCCCGCCATGGCGCCCAAGGCGTCCAAGGCCACCAAGGAGCCTGGACACCATGATGATGCCTTGATAACTATGACTTAGACACTAAAAAGGAAAGGCCTAACCCTATCCCTAACCTATTAGGTAACTTAAACTGACTAGGAAACTGAAATAGACTCAAAACAGAGTCATAATCCAGCCGAACTAAACAATTAAAAGAAAAACTAATAAAATCACTTAAATTGAACTACTGGTTCATACTA
The DNA here is from genome assembly GCF_018873765.1 of Telopea speciosissima. Taxonomy (NCBI): domain Eukaryota; kingdom Viridiplantae; phylum Streptophyta; class Magnoliopsida; order Proteales; family Proteaceae; genus Telopea; species Telopea speciosissima. The sequence continues at coordinate 14,367,460 of NC_057926.1, forward strand.
GCTTTGGACTGGTTCAATTTAAAACATTAAAAACATGAAAATAAACTAAGTATAGGGCTAATCCCGTATGCAACCTATGTACCCATATTTGAGGCCCATTAAAGTGGCCTATTACATAGAAAACCCATGAGATCAAAGGCCCAACATGTATAGAACCCAACCCTAGAGTTATTCCTAATAAAACAAGCCTATTTTGCTGATGAATCTGCATAAACTCTCCCCAGCTTCAAAAAATTCGTCCTCGAATTTTGTAGTGATAAGGGGGAAACAACATGTGAGTAGCAGCTTTGACCATCCCCAAACAGAATTCCGGTGAAGCAGGAACATTAGGAATATAGTCTTCAAGGCGTGGAGCTTTCTCTTCGAAGAACCATGGGGGCATAACTAACTCTATGTGCTCTACCTCTGAATCACACCAACAGTGAATGCCCTATCCATAGAGTCTTCAGTGTTAGCAACCTTCTCACCTAATACTTTAGATACAAGCTCCACCTCTTCAAGAATAGCATCTTGAATATCATTGATCTCCTTCGGAATATTCTCAACCACCTCTTCATCTTCTGTTGTTTCAGCTTTGTCTACTTTGACTTCTTCAACGTAGACCTCTTTAGTAAAATCTTCCACATGTTGACTTTCCATCTTTGAAGCTTCAGGCATTGTCTCTTTCTTTTCATCACAATTCACTGTGATCACTTCAGCTTTGTCTTCAACTTGTGCTCTCTCAATTTCCGTTGGCAATGTACATTTGTATTCAGCCGCTGATTTAACACTGATGATGTCAGATTTCCAACAGTCTTCAACTTGCAAACAAAATCTCATTGATGGAGGCTTCAAGTTGTCTTCAGATTTAAAGGCCTTTTGGTGGTGATGTTGTCGATGGGAATTTAAGCTACCTTGTTGTAGAGCTCTGAACATCCATGGGAAATATTTCTTACTCAAATCTTCTTTCATCTCTACCCATGTAACAGGTTCTCTACCACGGTAGTCAGGATAATCCATCTGGGTTCTCCACCAATTATGTGCTAGTCCCACTAGCTTGGTATGTGGTAGTCTCATTTTCCTATGCTCAGGCAAATCATACCAATCAAAATAATCATCTAAAGCATCTAACCAATCACAAAATACCTATGGATCTGGTCTGCCATCAAAGTCTCTCAACTCATACGCCTCTGGAGGTCTATGGTGTCTCCTGTAGTCTCTGTATCCTCTGTTCCTGTCTTCACTCTTATCTTTGTACCTTTCTATGTATTCGTTATAACTGTCCCTGTCTTCCCTGTGTCCTTCTCTATCATTCCTACGTTTGTCTCTGTGATCTCTGTACTCTCTGTGATCCATGTGGTCTCTGTAATCCCTGTGATCTTTGGGTTGATCTCTGTGATTTCTAGATTGATCTCTGTAATTCCTATCTCTTCCCAGAGCTCTTTGTACTTTTAATTGAACTTGATATCTATCCTCTTCCAAGGGATTGTTGCTGTCCCTTACTGGAGTAGTTTGGTGCTGCTCCATTTGCTGCAACCTTTCATTTATAGCCCCTTGACCAGCTTGAAACTGCTGAAACATCTCCAGAATTTTGTTCAATGGGTCGGTGGAGGCAAAGGAATGAGCTGGCCATGTTCATCCATGGCTTTGATACCACTTAATGTAGTCCTAGATAGGTAGGAGACCTACTAGGAACCAGACATCCAGGACCTGTTGAGCTGCTGGTTCGATGGGACAGAATTGGAGTTGTATGTCAAGTTTAGGGTTAGGGTAATGGATGGGTATCTTATATGGTAAAGCTGCGCAGGTGTAGGGGAGTCTAATGAACTCGGTTTTATTGGTTTTGGAGGAGTAGAAGTAGTTTAGATGTAATTGGGCAGCAACTAGGGTTAGGGTTTTGGGAAATAGGGAAATTGGGCAGCACCTTGTTTGAGTATGAAACTTGAATAAAATTGAAGTTTTAACTAGAACTTCAAGAAATCTTCAAGTAACTTGAAGGAGAGTTTCAAAAGAATCACCCGGGCTTCACACCGCAAAGTGTCGATTGGATCAAACACCAATCCCACCAACGAACCACTCTTGGCTTCCCATCGCAAGGTTTCAATCGGATCAAACACCAATCCCACCAGCCTTGATCAAACACAAGACAAAATCTTCAATGGAGAAGACGAGCAGCAAAAACTTTTCATTAATATCAAAATTCGTGTCCAATACTTGCCCCTCTTATAACCTTATATAAAAAACTCAAAAATAGACTCCTGCACTAAAAGGAAAGGCCTAACTCAATCCTTAACCTATTAGATAACCTAAACTGACTAGGAAAGTGAAATAACAAAGGAAATAGACTCAAAACATGGCTGGACTTATAGAGTCCTAATCCAGCCGAACTTGAATAACAATTAAATAGTCATATGATCTCTAACCAAATAAAAAGAGATCTACTAACTAATCCCGTATGTAACCTTATTACCCATAGTTTAGGTCCATAAAAGTGGCCTATTACATCGAAAACCCATGGGATCAAAGGCCCAACATGTATATAACCCAACCCTAGACTTATTCCTAATAAAAGAAGCCCAGTTTGATGCTAAATCTGCATCATAAGGATTTATTTAGGAGGTTTCTATAGGTTTAATTTTTAACCCCAGAGGTTACCCATCCTCTTAGACGGAATAAAATCAAAGCTTAATGGTTGTTTGATGGGGAATCCTTAGAATTCAGTTGCAAGGGCTTTTAGAGAGCATGCATATTTAGTGGCATATACATATTCAGGATTAGCTGGTACTGGAAATTCCATCCGTACAGATCTTGCCTCTTCTGTAGGGCCTCAACCATGCCAGTTCACTCAGCTTTCAGGCACTTTTGGTTTTGGCTGAGGGATGACTTAGCAAAAATTCTAGATTGGTTCTTGCAAGAAAGAACAGTGGGCACCCACACTGAATTAAAAAATTAGAGATATAGCTTCTACTTTCCACATCTCATTCAGATAGAACAGTTAATCCACCTTCCATTGCAACAAATTAGCAAAGCAGGGACCTACAAGAGCTAATCTGGTCTTTGGGCTATTGGTTCCCCGTTCATCCAAGACCTATTGGGAGATATCTTGTGGTGGTGCTATCTTATCATTTGTCTTATAAAATCTTTTACATTTTCAATTACAGAAAAATAAGATATATCTTTAGCCAATAAATAATTCCATCCATATTCAGCAAAAAAAAACCTCCAATAAATTAACATTGTGATAAAATCTGCTAAAAAATCAATGATTTCATCAACAACACTATTGCTGTATTTTTTAGGATTTCTAAGGCACCAAACTATAAAATATTTTATAATATATGCTCTTGTTTTATAACCAAGAGATGAACCAATTTATCAATCTTTAATTGTCAGTGCTTTTCTAATGTGCTATAACCTAGTAATCAAGAACCTTGCCTGGAGGCTCATCTCATTGTTTGCAAAATAGCCAAAGAGTTTTAATTTATGGCAGCCCTTATCCCAAGAGCCTTTGTAAGTTCACCTTATATAATATTCACTTTAGACTAATTATGGAGCAAACACCTATTATTAAAAAAAATTTTAAAAAAAGCCCACATTCCCATTTATCATGCTAACAAAAACTTGAATAACTCTCTGTAATGAGATAAATTGCATCATGATAACAAATATGTAAATGTTATTCATGAAAGCAAATAGAAAAATCTTAAGTTAGATGGAACAATCATGAAACTTTTATCAGTAAATAAATGATACCAATGCTAATCCCTGTCGAAGAGAAAAAGAAAAAGTTGTCATTTGTTACTTATTATCATGATGGGATTTAATGTTAGGCATTTCATTCGTGAAGGAAAATAGAAAATGAAATCTTAAATTACAAAGGAATGGGGAACTTGAAGATAAAATTACCGGATAGTTGTCTGGCCACCTGCTCAACAAACCAAAGAATTGATCAGAACCATAGAATGATATTACTACAACCGAAACAATAGAAAAACAAATAACAGTAAAAAAGGAGAAAAAAAAAACTTGAAACGAGCAATGGATAACAACACATAAGGATATAAATTGCATCATGATAACAAATGGCATATTTTTCTTTTTCTCTTCAACAGGGATTAGTATAGGTATCATTTATTTACTGATAGAAGTTTCATGATCCATCTAATCAATTTTGGCACCCTATATCCCATCAAAAATTTCTTCTTACGGTTGTATAAAATAAATAAAAAAAATAAAAAAAGAGAGAGAGAGAAGGGATCCAAAAACAAGGAAAATAAAGCAGTGGTAATCCCGAACCAGAGAAGTCCAGTGGGAGATCGGCTTGCGACAGAAACGTAGGTATAGAGACAACTCAGATATGCATGAAATTCTTGTTGTATATGGATTGTCATTGTTGACAACCATGCAGATGTGTCAGTGATGAGGCGGTCAGTATTCTGATGAGTACAGGTAGAGAATTCACATGGCAGTTGTTGCGCTGAAATCCGACCCGTCGTCCCACCTGGCCGAGCAGTCCTGCACAGGTAGGTATCACAAGACAAAAGAGCTCCGACCTGAGTCGGTTAGTATGCTCCAATGCCAAACTCAGATCTCTACAACAGATAAATGCTCAAATCCAAAAAGTAGGAAAAATGAGAGCCCCCTTACCTGGAATAGGAGCTACTATTTATAGGTTTGAGTTACTAGATCGGTACTAGAGTGGTATGTTCATAGGTGGTAGTTTGGGTCTCAAGTTATCCTAGGTGTCTTTCTCAAGGTTCGACACTTGTCGGGTGGGAGTCATGTAGAAAGCATGACCTTGACCAAACTTGAACCGTAGTTAAGTTAATTAACTGCAGGAGTTTAGGCATTTAGAATCCTAGGTCCGATCCAAGTTGGCCAGGCCGATTTCTCACCCGACTCGGCGACCAATTTTGCTTTAAGTGCGGGCGAGTTCGATTCGTCGTCGGATTATCGTCGGGCCATCAGGTCGGTTATTTGCGTTGCTTGGTCTTATATGCATGGTTCGATTTCTGGTCTGGTGTCCGGTTCGGCTTGATCCGGCTCGTGATGTGTCCTCTGTTGATTGGACGTCTCCAGTTATGGTTTATCATGGCCCCCCAACTCTCATATTGAAAGACTGGATGATGAGAGTAAGCTCGGGTCAGGATATGGTATCCGAGCCGTTATTCCTTTGCGATCCTCCCTTGGTAGGGTCGCGTTTCTACAAGTCAGGGCGGGTCAGGTCATTTGTGCGATGACATCATCGGCCACGCTACTTGCCATCATTACGAATCTATACGTTACCTAGGAAAGACAAACTGCCGGCGTGAGGCACTTTTCGTGTTCTGACGCGTGGCATCCGTCATCATGACTCCTTAGGTAGAGGGATTGTTGCACAATCCCTACCGTCGGTTTCACTTGATCTGCGCCATTGAATCGTTTCGCCTACCCACTCCTTACTCCTATAAATAGGGGTCTCGCTCTTTAGATCTTGCACCTTGCATGACTGCTTTCTTCGGCTCAGGTTGCTTTCTTGTTCTATCTGGGCATCTTTCGTGCTCGGCTCGGCTCGTCATTCTCGTCCTCTTGCTTGTTCTTCCCATTGGTTTGGCTCGTCGTTTCATAACCGAAAAGTAAGTGTCCCTCTTACTTATCCTTCATGTCTTCCGATAGTGAGTACGAGCCCGTTCCCCTAAAGGGCGGGATAAAGGGTTTCAGCAAAGATAGCAACCCCAAGAGTAAAAGATCCGACTCGGTGTCCTTAGATAGTGACTCCAATGATAATCGCAGTGAGGATGGTGAGGTAGTATCTAGGTTAGGTCAGGTACAAGTGGAAGAACATTCTGTGGTCCACCCCGACCAGGCGTTAACCGAGCCTTCTGGTCAAGCGCATGTCACCGAAGGTAAGGGGTCGGTAGACCGCGAGGAAGGAGGTGATGAGTCAAATGACTCAGATGAAGGGGGGGTCAAGATTCTCGAAGTCCGAGAACGGACCCCCGTAAATGTTGTCAAGGCCATGCCTCCACAGTTGCTCTTGTTCTTCATGAATGTTGCATAACATTCCCTTGATCTCTTCTGGTCAATTCGGATTCCCCTACTCCGTTTGGGGTCAGAAACTTTATCTTCAGATGTTTTGCAGACACGACTGCTCCTAATGTGTTCAAAGCAAGTTGGCCTACAATGGCGTTGAAAGCCGAGACTATTCTTACCATCATAAAGTTTACCATGACAGTAACTTCATTCGGGTATTCCCCTGCAGTTACAGGCATCCTTATACTTCCTTCAAGTCTAACTTCCACTCTTGAGAATCCGTACAAGTTTGTTCCATCCGGTGTGAAGTTCTCGTCCCCTAGCCCAAACTGCCAATAAGCCTGATATGAAAGCAGATCTACTGAAGCTCCTGTATCGACCAAGATTCTGTGGACAAGTCGGTCCTGTATGATCATTTGCAGCACGATCGCATCGTCATGTGGCCAGCTGATACCCTCCATATTGTCACTGGTAAAGGTAATGGCTGGTTCGGACTTTGCCAACTTCCTGGTCGTCTCGGCCCCTCCAACGAACATAGCGTGCGCCTTTGCCTTCCGAACCGATTCTTGGCCGGGTCCTCCCAAAATCGTCAAAATGGGTACAGCCAATGGTCGGCTCAGCTGCCCAGTTTCTTTGTTAGGTTCTGGGCGCCCTTCTCTTGTTTTCTCTTTTTCTTTATCAGGCCTTCTTTCTCCCTTCTAGTTGTCCCGCTTTTCTTCTCTTCGTGCCTTTCAATCCCCTTCTCTGTGGTCGGGTCGGTAATCTCTTCTTTTGTCCACATACCGGCCCAGATGCCCTTCCTTGATCAGATTCTCGATCTCTCTCTTGTTTTCTCTTTTTCTTTATCAGGCCTTCTTTCTCCCTTCTAGTTGTCCCGCTTTTCTTCTCTTCGTGCCTTTCGATCCCCTTCTCTGTGGTCGGGTCGGTAATCTCTTCTTTTGTCCACATACCGGCCCAGATGCCCTTCCTTGATCAGATTCTCGATCTCTCTCTTCAATTGTCTGCAGTCCTCCTTATCATGCCCTATCTCCTTGTGGAATCGACAATACTTGTGAGGGTTCCTATCTTCAGCCTTTGAGAACATCGGTCCAGGCCAGTTCAGGAGACCCCTATTCTCGATTTGCATCAAGATGTCCGACCGCCTGGTGTTGAGCGGGGTGTACTCGGGACTAGGCACCCTCTTAGTTCTTAGTTTTTTATCATCTTTCCTGTCAATCTTCTTGTCTTTTTTGTCTGAATCCTTCTTCCTCTCCGGGATCCTGTTTGCCTCATTGCGTGCCGCGATGACTTCGGCCATGTCGGCGAACTGATGACACCAGCTGATCAACTCGGTCATGTTGTTGGTCTTATTCAAAATTAAGGATTTTATCAGCTCGATATCTGTTATGCCACTCTACAGAGCGTTGAATCACTAAATGCCACTGAGTCATCGAGGTTGGGAATGTCTAAGGATTCCCGATTAAATCACGAGACAAAGTCTCGAATCGTCTTGTCCCACCGCTACTTGATGGCCAACAGGTTCGCCACGGTCTTCTTCTGTCGGATGCTGCTCTAGAATCTTGTGACAAATGCCCGAATGATTTCGGCAAAACAGCGGACTGACCTCGGCCTTAAGTGAGAGAACTAGTAGTTTGCCGCTCCTTTCAATGATACCGCGGAGAATCTGCACAACACAATGTCCGACCCGCCGTAGACCATCATTGCCAAGTGGAAGTAATTGACGTAATCGATCGGGTCAGTAGATCCGTCATACAAGACAACGGTCAGCATTTTGAACCCCTTCCAAGAACGGGTGTTGGTTAGATACGGCCAACATCTCTTCTACTGTATTCCTCCCGATACTTCGGATCTTCTCATCGAGATCCTTCAGCCGTTGCCCGATCTCGATATCCTCAGGCCGAGTCTGGAGGACATTCTCGATTCGGGATGGTTCCCGAAAAGAACTGCACCTACTCCCCTCGGGTAAGGGACTTCTCCTACCGCGATCTAAGCTCCTTCAGGATTGCCTCGAAACCGTTCTCTCCCACTCCCTCCGTGGACTTCGATCAGGTCGGGTCAGTGACCATGCCCGAGAACCCGATCTGACGTTCCTTGGGTAATCACGCTGTCCCGTCTGGTCATGTGGTGGCGGAGTGCATCTCCTCGCCCGAGCCGAGCTGGCCTTACTTTCGTTCCAGTGGCCAGACCTACCTAGCTACTCCAACGCTGGTTGGCGCGACTATTGTTGCTGATGTGGGTGGTTCGCTTCCACCTGTAATAGACACGACCTCATCATCGCATTTGTCTCCGCAAGTTGGAGCCGCAGATCACGCACTTGTGCATTGGTCGCGAGTGCGTTTGGGTCAAGATAGTGTACTCCTAGGATGGCTGGTCGAGGTTTTGGCCCTCCTCCCTAGAGTCTTGGAATTGGTAATGGTGACAAGGGAGGGAGATCTTCCTCAATCAAGGCCTCCAAAGTCTGATGCACCTGGGTTACTGCGCCCAATGGCAAAAGCATAGCTCGGGTCGCCTGTCGCGTAACTGAGCCACCATCAACCCGACTCCCCCTACGGCGAGAGTTCTCCATTGTACGATTATCTCTTGGTCGGGAATTGTTTGCTCTGTTAGTTACCATAACCTACGGCTTTAACGTAACGTTTCCCACAGACGGCGCCAATTGTTACGGTGAAATCCAACCAATCGTCCCACCTGGCCGAGCTGTACTGCATAGGTAGGAAACACAAGACAAAAGAGCACCGACCTGAGTCGGTTAGTATGCTCCGATGCCAAAGTCAGATCTCTGCAACAGATAAATGCTCAAATCCAAAAGGTTAGAAAAATGAGAGCCCCCTTACCTGAAATAGGAGCTCCTATTTATAGGTTTGAGTTACTAGATCGGTACAAGAGTCGTATGTTCATAGGCGGTAGTTTGGGTCTCAAGTTATCCTAGGTGTCTTTCTCAAGGTTCAACACCTGTCGGGTTGAGAGTCATGTAGAAAGCATGACCTTGACCTAACTTGAATCATAGTTAAGTTAGTTCACCGCAGGGGTTTAGGCATTTAGAATCTTGGGTCCAATCCGAGTTGACCAGGTCAATCTCTCACCCGCCTCGGCGACCGATTTTGCTTAGTACGAGCGGGTTCGATTCATCGTCGGATTATCGTCGGGCCATCGGGTCAGTTATTTGCGTTGCTTGGTCTCATATGCACGGTGATTAGACGTCTCCAGTTATGGTTCATCAGCAATGATACAGATGCAGTTGGTAGTGGCAGTGGCCCCTACAATTGATGGTAAAATTGACTGGTCCAGGAGCAGCTCAGTACTCTTACATGTTGATAACAATGTACAAAAACTCGCGAAATCTCGATCGAGATTTCGAGAATTTCGATTATCTTGACCTTACTGAAACGAAATGTATGTTCGATTTGAAAAAAAAACAACAATATCTTGACCGATATTTCGGTCATTTCGCGAGATTTCGAGCCTTCGTAATATCTCGTCGAAATATCGGCAAGATGTTATAAACCCACCTTATAAAAAGACCAATTCTCATGACTCTCGACTGAAATTTTGACCGAGAACTCACAAGGCTGCTGTTTGTCGAGTTTTTGGTCCTATTTCTTCATCCTTCACTCATTTTTTGTGATTTTGCTTTGTTCTTTGAATCTTCACCACATCTATGCCGGAAGCACTTGGGGGAGTCAGTATTAAACCTTTTTAGCACATCAGTGAAGCCTTTCCACTATTTCAAGTAAAACCATTTTCTCCAAAACTGTTTTTTTTTTTTTATTTTAAAAAATGATCAATACATGTTTTTTTAATGAGAAAGAGAAATATATTAGAAAGCATAAAATATATATAGTTAGGAAATACTTAACTATACATGTCTGTTTCTGATGAAATTAATATATGTTAAACACCGGAGGCCGATCTACAACCTTACGGTGTCGAAATTTTTTTTCTGTATATAAATATATTTTTTATTTTTCTGCATCAAATTTTTTATTTTCCTACAAAAATCTTTAAAAAAAAAATAGGGGTTATGTACATTGTATGGTGATCAATTACATATATGTTAGACAATGTGTATGTGTATGTGTAATGTAAGTGTAATTAACTAAGTTATACATTAGGATTCAACCGTATACTACCAATCAATGGTGCAAATCCAAAACACCACTTTGGGTGACTATTTTTGCAATTTGAACATTTATATAGCCTAAAATAGGGTTTCCATGAAGTTACAGGCCTTAACTTGACCTAAAACCCACCGAAACCATGTAGAAAAAATACAATATTTAGACCAAAATATCCAAAATTTCGGGTATAACAACTCGGCCCTTGGAAAAACCGAGTCAAGTCGAGATCTCACCGAGTTGGTACAAATTTTTTTTTTCAACTCGAAACCTCAACTCGGTGGGTTTTAGACCTAGTTTGGGTCTGAAACTTGTTATTCAGCCTATTTTAGGCCATTTAAACACAATGGCATTATCAGATTTTGCAAAAACAAAGCCCAAATATGAGTTTCAATTCGGACCATAGGTTGGTAGGCGATGATGTACTAAAATACCCTACTCTACACATAATTTAGTAATAGAAAGTAAGCAAAACATTCAATTAATAGCTAAACAACTTAAATAAGAATTAGAAATGTTAAAGTGATACATCAAACTGTTTAACAGTGTTAAAACTATCATCCCATAAAATGACTTTGAATCAAGTATTCAGTCCCCGCTAGTGTCTTTTTTTTTTTTGGTAAAAGTCCCCGCTAGTGTCACATAGTCTTCCCATGACATAGTGTTGCTGTAATGTTGCATCTAGTGCTCCACAACAAACATATAACAGTTCTATCGAGTTAGGTAAGTAAACACATAGTAGATGGGTCATTTCCATGGGTCAAACCAAGATCTCGCCGAGATATGTGGAGTTCTGTCGAGTTAGGTAAGTAAATACATAGTAGATGGGTCATTTCCATGGGTCAACCCGAGATCCATGATCTCGTTGAGATCTTGACCCGCAATCCGAGATCTCGCCGAGATCTTGTATTATTTTGTATTGTATCCCATCTTGTCTCGAGATCTCGCAAGTTCTCGAACTATAATCAAGACAAGGGGTATAATTGTCATTTTATGGTTGTAATGTCGAGGCTTTAAAATTAGTAGAACAAAGACGGAGTATATGATATGTAACTTTAGTCACACTACGATGGATACTAGCATGGTGCGAATTGAGGAAAGAGAGATACCGCAAAGTGACTATTTTATATATCTGGGGTCCATCATAAATAAAGAAGGGGACATAGAGGATGATGTTTCACAGCGAATTAAAGTGGAATGGTTGAAGTGGAGAGGTGCGTTCAGAGTGTTGTGTGACCAACGTATTCCTTTAAAGCTTGAGGGAAAGTTCTATAGGACTATGGTACGACCGACTATGATGTATTAAGAAGTGTCATATTGAGAAGCTATGTGTAGCAGATATGAGGATGTTAAGATGGACGTGTGAAAAAAACTAGGAAGGATAAAGTAAGGAATGAGCGTATTAGAGCTGACTTGGGAGTTGCCCCGATCAACAACAAGCTCTGAGAGAGCCGTTTGAGGTGGTATGGTCATGTTCAACGGAGGCCTACGGATGCCCCAGTAAGGAGGAGTGATATGATTTCGATTGAAGGAGCTAAAAGAGCTAGGGACAAGCCTAAAATGACCATAGGAGAAGTTGTGAGGAAGGACATGCATAGTCTACGTCTTGTACCAAGTATGACCTTGGATAGAGCCTATTGAAGGGCAAGGATCCATGTAGTAGATCCCATTTAGCTGAGATTCGCCTGACTTGCTGGGTTGTGCCTCTTTCCTCTTACTTTCATCTTTCACTTTACTTTTATTTCCCATCTTTTTTTTGTCATTTCACATTCCTCTTTTCCCTTCTCTTCATTCACCTTTGTTCGTTTAGACCACAATTTTACCTACTTTGTTTTGTTTCGAACCATGTAGCCAACCACGTTAAATTGGGATAAGGCTGGGTTTGTGGTTGATGTCGTGGCAGTGCCACGTGTTAGGTCTGAATAGTGGTGACATGGCCAGAGCCAGCCAGCAAGCATACGAACATGCATGCACACACAGTGCATGGGGCCAGCCTACGTGGCCGCACCAAGGTATTCCCGCAGCCCGCACACTCCCAGGCCACACGCATGCTAGGTGGAATGCAGGCAGAGGGCCCGCACGCACTGGTCAAAGGCCGCCCACAAGCCTTAACTTACGGCCATATACATGGGGAATTTCATCGAGCAGGTGACAAGTCTATTGGGACTAGAAAAATTTTCAGACTTGAGAAAATGAGCACCCTATGAGTTCGTATGGCCATCAGGGTTTCTTTGTAAACTTGGATAATCGGCAAGGTAAGAAAAATAACTCAGAAAGGCAGAGGGGTATCAAAGTTATTTTCATAAAACTCAAGTAATTCTAGATAAAGGGTTCAAGAAGTGTCACAACGCCCATGCACGAATCTGGTGGCTAATGTTGAAGCATGAGTAGGCGAGGAATGTCTAACGAGTTAGATGTCGTCGCGAGACACATTATTGGTCAGGCACATTGACTTTGTTACGTCTATAATACACGCAATATATGCCTTATCCAATATGGCGCATGTGCACTCGGGATTTAAATCTGAAGGCCGAGACATTTCTCACCCAAACCTAGGAATTGTGCGAACCAATGCAATTTTCACTGTACGAACCAATGCCAGGTTGAAACGCGGCCTGACCGCCTGTCGTGTGACAGGCCGCTCTTCATATGTCTTCGATCTCGTGTGGCGCAGGCATACGAACTCCCATCCCAAGATTCCAAATGGTTAGCCCTCAGCTCTCTTGTGCTTTATAACGGAAATAAATCGATCCAAAGGCAACGAGTAACCCTGACTTTCCAGATACAGATCGAATGGCCCCCAGGGCTCACGCGATACTATGTGACACACGTGTATAAAGGCCTTATAGTTTCCATTTTGAGGCCAATGGTTGCTGATTTTCAAAAGGGCATAACTCCTTTGATACAACTCTATTTGAGCTGATCCAAAGTGCCATGTTCTCACAATTTTGAGCTCTACAAGCCTGAAACAAGAAACTAGAAGAAATAAAGAGCAAAGTGGACGAAAATTATGGGAGTAGTGTATCCTGGCATTCAAGCCTATCACCAACCAATCCATTGATCATTGAAGCTCCATGGGAAGGCTTTAAAGGTGGTTAGAGTACATTTATGTTCCATTGATTGAAGGTTTGAAAAAGAGAGTAAGAAGATGACAAAGAGGTGGTCCCAACTTTGATTGCAATTGAAGATTCAACTCCCTCTGTTGTGGAGTTAGTTGAAGATGCCAGTAGTTCTAGGAGGTGTCAGTTTCACTTGAGGGTATTAAGGTTGATACAGAACAAAGGTTGAAAGCTTTCTCTTCACTATAGTTATTTCAGTTTCTTCCCTGCATCATTGTATGCTAGAGATAGCTGGTATATGGTGAGAGACCTATTCTACTATGCATCATTGTTGGAGGGTTGATGCAGATCCATGCAGATATGGTCCAAGACCAACCTGCAGGTCCAAGAACCAGCCCAATTAAGCCCAGCCATAGCTCAAGCTGGCCAGGGTTAGTCCCTGTGATATTATTGCTGGTGGGGCCCATGAAGTTGACTCCAAAGAGCCACCAGACCTGAGTTTAATTTTCTTTAAGTGTCTTTTAATATTCCAATGTGTCTTTTCATTTTTCTAGGCTTAGTTAATGAGTTGATTTCTTTTTCTAGGTGCTTTAATTTGACATCAGTTTTTAAGATAGTCTTTTAAGTTTCTATGTAGGAGTCCAAAAGTTTGTGTTAAGTAATTAATTTTACTTAGTATTAGTTTCTAGGTAATTTAATGCTTTATTAGAGATAGCTTCTAGGTGATTAATGCTTGAGTCCAAGAGTCATTTTTATTTTCTTTATATACTCATGTAATCAAACAATGAAAGCAAGATTTGAAGAATGAATTGAATATTGGATTTCATTGGAAATCAGCAGGTCTGCTGGATCACCTACAGGTGTATTTGATCACCTTCTATCCCTCCCCTCTCATTAATCTCGTTTTTCTTTCTCTCTTATATTTTCTTCCCCTTATTGTCTTTAACTTCAACCTATCTTCTTCTGTTGAACCTACATCATCATCCATTAAACCTGCAACTTCATTTGACTTTTCATCTTTTCTCATCCCTGCGACACCCCTTTGCTACCCCCAAACCAGAACCTGATCTAATTCAGATCGTAGCCTTCCAACCTGCGTCAAGGGTCTTCTCAACAAGGACAGAGTTAGGGAAAAGAAACTGTTGGAATATGTGATCCAGAATACCATGGGGGTATTCTGGTCTTTTTGGGGGTAGTTTTATTCTTCTTATATTATTAAGTTTATGTCGGCTATGTGGGTTTTAGTCCCACATCGCCTAGTTTAGTCTATTTGTAATTTCCCCTGTATTATAAATAGAGGGGCTTACCTACCAATTAATTCATTCAAGTATTTTACTACTTCCATCTTCTCTTCTCTCTTTTCTTCTCTCTAGAGTTACTGGTTACAGGTCCTAGGTTTTCTACATGGTATCAGAGCTAGGCAACTAGTGACTGATTCTCTCCAAGATTGCCGGTTTGAGAATCGTGTCAAGGTTCTCCGAGATATGGAGAAACCCTAGTTCATAAAAGAAGGAGAACTAGGGTTTCGTTTCTGTTTCGTTTTGGTTTCTTCTTCTGGTTGTTTCAGCACCGCAGGCTATCATTCTTGGTCTGCATCTGCTGCTACTGCTATCGACATGTTATTGCCGCTGCTATAATTATCAGGTGCTATTATGCCTTTTTTTGCCGCTGGAATTGACTCTAAAGGAGTTGATTGCAGAATATGGTAGAGTGGATGCCCTGCTGCTACTGCGATACCCATCGTTTGAAGCATTTTTTATGGAGTCCCTATGATCAAGCTGCTACCGCCAGATTCAGTTGCAGGTTTTTTCTTCTCCATCTTGCAGGGATTTCCAAACTCGATTTTGTCTTCCAGGTTTCAGATCTGGTTTTTTGAAGAACAGACATCAATTTGCTGATCGATCTACAGTCAATCATGCTCTCCTTTTTGGACTTTCGATGATTTTTTTCTGCTTGATGGTGTTTCGTTGAGTTCAGAGGTTGAAGACAATATTTCCGCCTCTGGTTATCGCCTCCCTTTTTCGAATTTGGTTTCTGGCTGGTTCACGCTAGAGTCGATTAATGTTGGAGCTTTTCTGTTATTGAAACCCTTTTGTTTGATGTTGGATGGTTCATCGGTTCTTCAATTATTGTTGTTGCTGCTCTTTGGTTTTGGCCTGAGATCCTAATTGAAGGCAATACCCCACATAGGCGATCCTAATCCAAGGGTTTCATCACCCAAACCAACCTCTGTTTTGAAGATTAAGTCGAAACAGTGACCTGCTTCCCTGTTTTACCGCCAGATCTGATTTCAGGGCTCTAAATATTTGAGTGGAGCTTGCTGTTTGTAGGGACTACCACCTGGGTTTAACAGGGCCTGGGAATGCGACTCTACCACTGAAATTTTAGGCCAAACAAAGATCTGTCGTGGATTTTCTCTTGATCTGAGTTTCTTCTTTCCGCTAGGTGTTTGTTCATGACTGAAGGTTGAAGACAACCTTCCTAACGTGAGTGGCTTTCTTTTCTTTTATTCTGGTTTCCTATATTACCCCTCCTCTCTCTTTTTATTTCACTTAGCCTATATTTTACATCTTGCCATTAAGAGTTTGCTCCTTCCAAGTATGTCCCCCATCTATAAATCTAATTCCCTACATGACCTATTACTTTCTTATTTACCAAGGGCCCCTTGCAAAATTCGGGTTATTTACAGAACTGCCATTAATTTAATACATTCCCCTATTTGACTACCCAATTGACCCTTGAAAAATCTGGTTTATTACCAGTTTGCCCTTTGACTTGGTTTGTATTTAAAAAGTGGAATTCCTCCATATTACAGCCATGCCATCGTTTTTTTCCAACACCGTTCCCTTTCAATAATTCTAATTCCCTTCATATCCCATACATTTGGCATATACCCATAACTCCTTTGGAAGTTAATGGTATTCTCTAATTTGCCATTTCTTCCTTTTCCATCACCCTTAGCACCTCTTGGAAAAATCTGGAATATTATGTTTTTGCCCTATCTCTTACATCATCTCTGTTATGTCCATGTGTACTACACGTGAGAGGGGGATTATGTACAGTATACCTGCAAACATTGCAGAACGCAGAACTTGCAGGAACATTGGTGCAAAACATAGAAGATCAGTTTTCTCCACCATTGCCATTGGGTATCCTTCGTTATTGGGTTGAGTTTGCTGTAAGGGGGAGATTGAAGTATTGAAGAGTATTGAAGATATTTGGTTGTTGCCTATTTGAGGATTTTCAGTTGGGTTGATACAGTTTTTTTTCCGCTGCCTGGTTCAGTTAGTTTTCGCTGCTTGCTGCTCTAGTTATTTCATTTCAAGACTCTATGTCACTATGACAATCTGAGATTCATCACTGGATAGCTATTGAAGATCGTTGAAAGCTGCCTTATTTGGAAGACATTCTAGTCCCGGTTTGCTGATCATGTCTGTCCAAGTTTTGAAGATCTATTTTTTAAAGTTCTTGAAGGTTTATTTGGGAGCTGCATTCATATGTCAAGCTGGATTCTGCTGCAACTTAGTTTTTTCCCATTTTGTTCAAGTTGGGCATTAGTACCTTGTATGCGCCAACTTGAGGGGGAGTGTTAGCGTTATTAGGAGTTCTTTTTTCTTTAGTTCAAGTTGGATCTTCTTTCTTTACTTATTTGTATAATCCAGCTTGAGGGGGAGTGTTGGAATATGTGATCCAGAATACCATGGGGGTATTCTGCTGTTTTTGGGGGTAGTTTTATTCTTCTTATATTATTAAGTTTAGGTCGGCTATGTGGGTTTTAGTCCCACATCGCCTAGTTTAGTCTATTTGTAATTTCCCCTGTATTATAAATAGAGGGGCTTACCTACCAATTAATTCATTCAAGTATTTTACTACTTCCATCTTCTCTTCTCTCTTTTCTTCTCTCTAGAGTTACTGGTTACAGGTCCTAGGTTTTCTACATGGTATCAGAGCTAGGCAACTAGTGACTGATTCTCTCCAAGATTGCCGGTTTGAGAATCGTGTCAAGGTTCTCCGAGATATGGAGAAACCCTAGTTCATAAAAGAAGGAGAACTAGGGTTTCGTTTCTGTTTCGTTTTGGTTTCTTCTTCTGGTTGTTTCAGCACCGCAGGCTATCATTCTTGGTCTGCATCTGCTGCTACTGCTATCGACATGTTATTGCCGCTGCTATAATTATCGGTGCTATTATGCCTTTTTTTGCTGAATTGACTCTAAAGGAGTTGATTGCAGATATGGTAGAGTGGATGCCTCTTGCATCGCGATACCCATCGTTTGAAGCATTTTTTATGGAGTCCCTATGATCAAGTTGCTACCGCTTGATTCGTTGCAGGTTTTTTCTTCTCCATCTTGCAGGATTTCCAAACTCGATTTTGTCTTCCAGGTTTCAGATCTGGTTTTTGAAGAAGACATCAATTTGCTTGATCGATCTACGATCAATCATGCTCTCCTTTTGGACTTTCGATGATTTTTTTCTGCTTGATGGTGTTTCGTTGAGTTCGAGGTTGAAGACAATATTTCCGCCTCTGGTTATCGCCTCCCTTTTTCGAATTTGGTTTCTGGCTGGTTCACGCTAGAGTCGATTAATGTTGGAGCTTTTCTGTTATTGAAACCCTTTTGTTTGATGTTGGATGGTTCATCGGTTCTTCAATTATTGTTGTTGCTGCTCTTTGGTTTTGGCCTGAGATCCTAATTGAAGGCAATACCCCACATAGGCGATCCTAATCCAAGGGTTTCATCACCCAAACCAACCTCTGTTTTGAAGATTAAGTCGAAACAGTGACCGCTTCCTGTTTTACCGCGGATCTGATTTCAGGGCTCTAAATATTTGAGTGGAGCTTCTTGTTTGTAGGGACTACCACCGGGTTTAACAGGGCCTGGGAATGCGACTCTACCATCGAAATTTTAGGCCAAACAAAGATCTGTCGTGGATTTTCTCTTGATCTGAGTTTCTTCTTTCCGCTAGGTGTTTGTTCATGATCAAGGTTGAAGACAACCTTCCTAACGTGAGTGGCTTTCTTTTCTTTTATTCTGGTTTCCTATATTACCCCTCCTCTCTCTTTTTATTTCACTTAGCCTATATTTTACATCTTGCCATTAAGAGTTTGCTCCTTCCAAGTATGTCCCCCATCTATAAATCTAATTCCCTACATGACCTATTACTTTCTTATTTACCAAGGGCCCCTTGCAAAATTCGGGTTATTTACGAACTGCCATTAATTTAATACATTCCCCTATTTGACTACCCAATTGACCCTTGAAAATCTGGTTTATTACCGTTTGCCCTTTGACTTGGTTTGTATTTAAAAAGTGGAATTCCTCCATATTACAGCCATGCCATCCTTTTTTCCAACACCGTTCCTTTCAATAATTCTAATTCCCTTCATATCCCATACATTTGGCATATACCCATAACTCCTTTGGAAGTTAATGGTATTCTCTAATTTGCCATTTCTTCCTTTTCCATCACCCTTAGCACCTCTTGGAAAAATCTGGAATATTATGTTTTTGCCCTATCTCTTACATCATCTCTCGTTATGTCCATGTGTACTACACGTGAGAGGGGATTATGTACGATATACCTGCAAACATTGCGAACGCAGAACTTGCGGGAACATTGGTGCAAAACATAGAAGATCAGTTTTCTCCACCATTGCCATTGGGTATCCTTCGTTATTGGGTTGAGTTTGCCGTAAGGGGGAGATTGAAGTATTGAAGAGTATTGAAGATATTTGGTTGTTGCCTATTTGAGGATTTTCATTGGGTTGATACAGCTTTTTTTTCGCGCCTGGTTCGAGTTAGTTTTTTTTCACGCTTCTAGTTATTTCATTTCAAGACTCTATGTCACTATGACAACCGAGATTCATCATGGATAGCTATTGAAGATCGTTGAAAGCTGCCTTATTTGGAAGACATTCTAGTCCCGGTTTTGATCATGTCTGCCCAAGTTTTGAAGATCTATTTTTAAAGTTCTTGAAGGTTTATTTGGGAGCTGCATTCATATGTCAAGCTGGATTCTGCGCAACTTAGTTTTTTCCCATTTTGTTCAAGTTGGGCATTAGTACCTTGTATGCGCCAACTTGAGGGGGAGTGTTAGCGTTATTAGGAGTTCTTTTTTCTTTAGTTCAAGTTGGATCTTCTTTCTTTACTTATTTGTATAATCCAGCTTGAGGGGGAGTGTTGGAATATGTGATCCAGAATACCATGGGGGTATTCTGCTGTTTTTGGGGGTAGTTTTATTCTTCTTATATTATTAAGTTTAGGTCGGCTATGTGGGTTTTAGTCCCACATCGCCTAGTTTAGTCTATTTGTAATTTCCCCTGTATTATAAATAGAGGGGCTTACCTACCAATTAATTCATTCAAGTATTTTACTACTTCCATCTTCTCTTCTCTCTTTTCTTCTCTCTAGAGTTACTGGTTACAGGTCCTAGGTTTTCTACATGGTATCAGAGCTAGGCAACTAGTGACTGATTCTCTCCAAGATTGCCGGTTTGAGAATCGTGTCAAGGTTCTCCGAGATATGGAGAAACCCTAGTTCATAAAAGAAGGAGAACTAGGGTTTCGCTTTCGCTTCGCTTTTGGTTTCTTCTTCTGGTTGTTTCAGCACCGCAGTTATCATTCTTGGTCCGCATCTGCTGCATCGCTTATCGACATGTTATTGCAGCGCTATAATTATCAGTGCTATTATGCCTTTTTTGTTGCTGGAATTGACTCTAAAGGAGTTGATTGCAGAATATGGTAGAGTGGATGCCTCGCGCATGCGATACCCATCGTTTGAAGCATTTTTTATGGAGTCCCTATGATCAAGCTGCTACCGCTGATTGTTCATGATTTTTCTTCTCCATCTTGCAGGATTTCCAAACTCGATTTTGTCTTCCAGTGTTTCAGATCTGGTTTTTAAGAAAGACATCAATTTGCTGATCGATCTACAGTCAATCATGCTCTCCTTTTTGGACTTTCGATGATTTTTTTCTGCTTGATGGTGTTTCGTTGAGTTCAGAGGTTGAAGACAATATTTCCGCCTCTGGTTATCACCTCCCTTTTTCGAATTTGGTTTCTGGCTGGTTCACGCTAGAGTCGATTAATGTTGGAGCTTTTCTGTTATTGAAACCCTTTTTGTTTGATGTTGGATGGTTCATCGGTTCTTCAATTATTGTTGTTGCTGCTCTTTGGTTTTGGCCTAAGATCCTAATTGAGGGCAATACCCCACATAGGCGATCCTAATCCAAGGGTTTCATCACCCAAACCAACCTCTGTTTTGAAGGTTAAGTCGAAACAGTGACCTGCTTCCCTGTTTTACCGCCAGATCTGATTTCAGGGCTCTAAATATTTGAGTGGAGCTTGCTGTTTGTAGGAACTACCACCTGGGATTAACAGGGCCTGGGAGTGCGACTCTACCACTGAAATTTTAGGCCAAACAAAGATCTGTCGTGGATTTTCTCTTGATCTGAGTTTCTTCTTTCCGCTAGGTGTTTGTTCGTGACTGAAGGTTGAAGACAACCTTCCTAACGTGAGTAGCTTTCTTTTCTTTTATTCTGGTTTCCTATATTACCCCTCCTTTCTCTTTTTCTTTCACTTGGCCTATATTTTACATCTTGCCATTAAGAGTTTGCTCCTTCCAAGTATGTCCCCCATCTATAAATCTAATTCCCTACATGACCTATTACTTTCTTATTTACCAAGGGCCCCTTGCAAAATTCGGGTTATTTACAGAACTGCCATTAATTTAATACATTCCCCTATTTGACTACCCAATTGACCCTTGAAAATTCTGGTTTATTACCAGTTTGCCCTTTGGCTTGGTTTGTATTTAAAAAGTGGAATTCCACCAAATTACAGCCATGCCATCCTTTTTTTCCAACACCGTTCCCTTTCAATAATTCTAATTCCCTTCATATCCCATACATTTGGCATATACCCATAACCCCTTTGGAAGTTAATGGTATTCTCTAATTTGCCATTTCTTCCTTTTCCATCACCCTTAGCACCTCTTGGAAAAATCTGGAATACTATGTTTTTGCCCTATCTCTTACATCATCTCTGTAATGTCCATGTGTACTACACGTGAGGGGGGGATTATGTACAGTATACCTGCAGACATTGCAGAACGCAGAACTTGCAGGAACATTGGTGCAAAACATAGAAGATCAGTTTTCTCCACCATTGCCATTGGGTATCCTTCGTTATTGGGTTGAGTTTGCCGTAAGGGGGAGATTGAAGTATTGAAGAGTATTGAAGATATTTGGTTGTTGCCTATTTGAGGACTTTCATTGGGTTGATACGCTTTTTTTTCATTGCCTGGTTCGGGCTTTGTTTTCGCCGCTTGTCGCTTCTAGTTATTTCATTTCAAGACTCTATGTCACTATGACAATCTGAGATTCATCACTGGATAGCTATTGGAGATCGTTGAAAGCTGCCTTTTTTGGAAGACATCCTAGCCCTGGTTTGCTGATCATGTCTGTCCAAGTTTTGAAGATCTATTTTTTAAAGTTCTTCAAGGTTTATTTGGGAGCTGCATTCATATGTCAAGCTGGATTCTGCTGCAACTTAGTTTTTTCCCATTTTGTCAAGTAGGGCATTAGTACCTTGTATGCGCCAACTTGAGGGGGAGTGTTAGCGTTATTAGGAGTTCTTTTTTCTTTAGTTCAAGTTGGATCTTCTTTCTTTACTTATTTGTATAATCCAGCTTGAGGGGGAGTGTTGGAATATGTGATCCAGAATACCATGGGGGTATTCTGGTCTTTTTGGGGGTAGTTTTATTCTTCTTATATTATTAAGTTTAGGTCGGCTATGTGGGTTTTAGTCCCACATCGCCTAGTTTAGTCTATTTGTAATTTCCCCTCTATTATAAATAGAGGGGCTTACCTATCAATTAATTCATTCAAGTATTTTACTACTTCCATCTTCTCTTCTCTCTTTTCTTCTCTCTAGAGTTACTGGTTACAGGTCCTAGGTTTTCTACATGGTATCAGAGCTAGGCAACAAGTGACTGATTCTCTCCAAGATTGCTTGATGCAGATTCATCACCAAATAGGGCTTGTTTCATTGGGAATAAGTCTAGGGTTGGGTTACATACATGTTGGGCCTTTGATCCCATGGGTTTCTAATGTAATAGGCCACTTGCATACGGGATTAGCCCAATACTTAGTTTATTTTTATGTTTTTTAATTGAGCCGGTTCAAATTGGTTGCATCCAATTGGTTCAATTTAAGTAATCACGTGACTTGGTTAAGTGGTCATGTGATGTAAGTTGGGCTGGATTAGGACTTTATAAGTCCAACCATGTTTTGAGTCTATTTCTTTTAGTATTTTAGTTTCCTAGTTAGTTTAAGTTGCCTAATAGGTTAGGGGTAGGGTTAAGCCATTCCTTTTTAGTGTCTAAGTCTATTTGTGAGTCTTCTATATAAGTTTGTAAGGGAGGCCAGCATTACATACGAATTTTGATTAATAAAAACTCAGCTTTATGCTTGCTGCCTTTGCTCCATCGTGAGTGTGCCTTGTGAGTAATATCAAGGTGAAGGGATTGGTGGACTCCGATCGACTCCTTGCATCTTGTAGATCGGGAGGTCTTTCTTCTTATTCAATCGAGCTTCTTCAAGCTGCTGTTGCTGCCTTTGAAGGAGATCAAACTAGTAAGTAATCTTAGTTTCCTACATATATCCTTCCCCTCTTCATCCTCTAACCTAATCCACACCCCCCTCCATCCATCAAACCCTAATTTCCATTAAACCTGCAACTCCTACCTCAACTAGGATTCCCTCATAACTACAGATCTGGCCATCAATTTCGAACCATACTTCCAGCCTATATTCTCCACACTTCTCCCTAAACTCGACCTTAAACACAGCCCTTAGTCTCCACTACAACCCCTCCATTCCCCCACTCCATTAAACCTAAAATCTGCAACTCAATTCTGTCCAAAATTGCAGAATTTTAAAACCTTCCCAAATCCTATTATTTTTATACCATATTAACCCCCTAGACCTGCCCATTAAAGCCATATAAGACCCATTCCCAAATTCCCATCCTAAACCCTAGAATTGACCTAAATCCTAGTGTTGTCCATTCGAACCAGCAGCCCCTTTTGTTATTTGATCCTGTTGTTTGGCTCCTAGTAGGTCTCCTACCTATCTAGGACTACATTATTGCCGGTTTGAGAGTCGTGTCAAGGTTCTCCGAGATATGGAGAAACCCTAGTTCATAAAAGAAGGAGAACTAGGGTTTCGTTTCTGTTTCGTTTTGGTTTCTTCTTCTGCTTGTTTCAGCACCACAGGCTATCATTCTTGGTCTGCATCTGCTGCTACTGCTATCGACATGTTATTGCCGCTGCTATAATTATCAGGTGCTATTATGCCTTTTTTTGCCGTTGGAATTGACTCTAAAGGAGTTGATTGCAGAATATGGTAGAGTGGATGCCCTGCTGCTACTGCGATACCCATCGTTTGAAGCATTTTTTATGGAGTCCCTATGATCAAGCTGCTACCGCCAGATTCAGTTGCAGGTTTTTTCTTCTCCATCTTGCAGGGATTTCCAAACTCGATTTTGTCTTCTAGGTTTCAGATCTGGTTTTTTTAAGAACAGACATCAATTTGTTGATCGATCTACAGTCAATCATGCTCTCCTTTTTGGACTTTCGATGATTTTTTTCTGCTTGATGGTGTTTCGTTGAGTGCAGAGGTTGAAGACAATATTTTCACCTCTGGTTATCGCCTCCCTTTTTCGAATTTGGTTTCTGGCTGGTTCACGCTGGAGTCGATCAATGTTGGAGCTTTTCTGTTATCGAAACCCCTTTTGTTTGATGTTGGATGGTTCATCGTTTCTTCAATTATTGCTGTTGCTGCTCTTTGGTTTTGGCCTGAGATCCTAATTGAGGGCAATACCCCACATAGGCGATCCTAATCCAAGGGTTTCATCACCCAAACCAACCTCTGTTTTGAAGATTAAGTCGAAACAGTGACCTGCTTCCCTGTTTTACCACCAGATCTGATTTCAGGGCTCTAAATATTTGAGTGGAGCTTGCTGTTTGTAGGAACTACCACCTGGGTTTAACAGGGCCTGGGAGTGCGACTCTACCACTGATATTTTAGGCCAAACAAAGATCTGTCGTGGATTTTCTCTTGATCTGAGTTTCTTCTTTCCGCTAGGTGTTTGTTCGTGACTGAAGGTTGAAGACAACCGTCCTAACGTGAGTGGCTTTCTTTTCTTTTATTCTGGTTTCCTATATTACCCCTCCTCTCTCTTTTTATTTCACTTAGCCTATATTTTACATCTTGCCATTAAGAGTTTGCTCCTTCCAAGTATGTCCCCCATCTATAAATCTAATTCCCTACATGACCTATTACTTTCTTATTTACCAAGGGCCCCTTGCAAAATTCGGGTTATTTACAGAACTGCCATTAATTTAATACATTCCCCTATTTGACTACCCAATTGACCCTTGAAAATTCTGGTTTATTACCAGTTTGCCCTTTGGCTTGGTTTGTATTTAAAAAGTGGAATTCCACCAAATTACAGCCATGCCATCCTTTTTTTCCAACACCGTTCCCTTTCAATAATTCTAATTCCCTTCATATCCCATACATTTGGCATATACCCATAACCCCTTTGGAAGTTAATGGTATTCTCTAATTTGCCATTTCTTCCTTTTCTATCACCCTTAGCACCTCTTGGAAAAATCTGGAATACTATGTTTTTGCCCTATCTCTTACATCATCTCTGTAATGTCCATGTGTACTACACGTGAGGGGGGGATTATGTACAGTATACCTCCAGACATTGCAGAACGCAGAACTTGCAGGAACATTGATGCAAAACATAGAAGATCAGTTTTCTCCACCATTGCCATTGGGTATCCTTCGTTATTGGTTTGAGTTTGCCGTAAGGGGGAGATTGAAGTATTGAAGAGTATTGAAGATATTTGGTTGTTGCCTATTTGAGGACTTTCAGTTGGGTTGATACAGTTTTTTTTCCGCTGCTTGGTTCAGTTTGTTTTCGCTGCTTGCTGCTCTAGTTATTTCATTTCAAGACTCTATGTCACTATGACAATCTGAGATTCATCACTGGATAGCTATTGAAGATCGTTGAAAGCTGCCTTTTTTGGAAGCCATCCTAGCCCTGGTTTGCTGATCATGTCTGTCCAAGTTTTGAAGATCTATTTTTTAAAGTTCTTGAAGGTTTATTTGGGAGCTGCATTCATATGTCAAGCTGGATTCTGCTGCAACTTAGTTTTTTCCCATTTTGTCAAGTAGGGCATTAGTACCTTGTATGCGCCAACTTGAGGGGGAGTGTTAGCGTTATTAGGAGTTCTTTTTTCTTTAGTTCAAGTTGGATCTTCTTTCTTTACTTATTTGTATAATCCAGTTTGAGGGGGAGTGTTGGAATATGTGATCCAGAATACCATGGGGGTATTCTGGTCTTTTTGGGGGTAGTTTTATTCTTCTTATATTATTAAGTTTAGGTCGGCTATGTGGGTTTTAGTCCCACATCGCCTAGTTTAGTCTATTTGTAATTTCCCCTCTATTATAAATAGAGGGGCTTACCTATCAATTAATTCATTCAAGTATTTTACTACTTCCATCTTCTCTTCTCTCTTTTCTTCTCTCTAGAGTTACTGGTTACAGGTCCTAGGCTTTCTACAGAAACTCTGAAGTTTAACTAGCTTTATGGTCTGACTCAAACCTTAGAGTATAGAAGAAATTAGAGAAGAACTGAAGAAGAGGAGAAGTCCTGGAAAGTGGAAACAACCTCTTTGGAAACAAGGGTAAGGCTGCATACATTTGATCCTTCCCAGACCCTGCTAAACGCGGGAGCCTTGTGCACTGGGTACGGCCTTTTTAACTAAAGAAGAGGAGAAGGGTTAGAGAAAAGAAAGAAAATCCAGAATTGCAAGGGGAGGAGAAAATAGCCACGGCATCACTATTCAACTCAAATTTTCATTCATTCAAAACTAACTTCTCCATCGTGGGAGTACAAGCTCTTTTATAGAATTAAAAAAAAAAAAAAGAAATCCTATTCCTACTTTGAAACTGAAATAACCTAGACTCTAACTCTATTTAATTCAAAATAGAAAACAAACCTAAAATTGGACTCTTACCTTCCTACGATTCTAATAACATGAACAAAATAAAAAAATTAAAAAGAATCCGTATTGGATCCATCTCCTAACTGCATCAGCTGGTTTTGTGTTCTACGTAATACAAAAAGTCTCATGTAAAAATACAATCATTTGATCAGTCAAACTTTATAGAGAACAAGAACATTTCTTTAAATCAAGAGCAGTTTAATTAATTATTGATAAGATCATATTTTCTAAGAACAGTCTAACCAAATGTATGTTTTGATTTTCAAACTTCTAATAGCTTGCTTCTTCAGTTCTGCTGTCTTCTAGTTCTATGCATAGTTGTCATGGCGCCGCCATGGCGTCCTGGCACTGGGAGAGGTGGCATATCGAACTACGCCATGGTGGATGTAAATATATCGTTCGATATGGCTTCCATGGCGTCACCATGGACGCCATACCACAATATGTTGGCATATCGGTCGATATTTGTTCATTTGAATGTATAAAAGTTAGATTTAAATTTATTTTTTTTTAAACCATTTAATAGCTTAGATGCTATTTTATTAATGTCTATTGGAGGTGTAACTTGAAAATATACACCTGCAATACACATTATCAATTTATCATAAAAATTAAAAACAATAAACATATTACCCTAATTGGGGGGAAATAGAAATCGCAAAAGGCAAAAACAGTTCGAGAGTCGAGAGGAGAGAGTCGAGATAGAGGAACAGTTCGTGAGACGAGATTCTGGCAAGCGGCGACTTTGGCTTTAGTTCCTAGCTTCCTGCAACTCTCGGCAGAGAGAGTTCTTCACTCCTTCGAAGTTGCGAACATCTCCGGCAACCTCCAGGACTCCATTCCGGTAAGTTTTTATTATTTTGTATTTTTGTTTAATTTGGTTCTTCTTCCTCCTCCCAGTCCTCCTGCAACTCGATTTTTGAGTTCAGTTCGTCTCCTCCCAAGCAGTCCTCTTCTTCTTCTAATCTTAACTTCTTCTTCTTCAGTTCTTCTCCTCCCAGCCTCCGGTAATGACTTTTTAGTTCAGTTCTTCTCCTCCCAGGCAGTCCTCTTTTTTTTTCTCTTTTCTTCTTCGCAACTACTTGTACAGTGGGAGATAGTCGAGAGACAGAGGGGGGCCACTCGGTTTTTTTTTTTTCCCTTTTTTTTTCTTCTTCGCAACTGCTTGTACAGTCTCTGTGAACAGGGAGATAGTTGAGACTCGAGAGACAGAGGGGAGCCTCTCGGTTTTTTTTTCTTCTACACAACTGCTTGTACAGGGAGATAGTCAAGAGACAGAGGGGGGGGAGGAATTTATTCCAGTTACAGCCATAGTACTCTCTGTTTTTTTTCCTTTTTTCTTCTTCTTGCCTTGCAGTTGCAGGCTTGCTTACAGCAGACCTCTCATTTTTTATTTTTTTTTCCTTTTTTCTTCTTGTTGCCTTGCACTTGCAGCCTTGCAGGCTTGCACACAACCTCTCGGTTTTTTGTTTGTTTTATTTTTTTCTTCTTCTTGCCCTGCACATAGCCACACACAACAGCAGCACATATTCAACTCCATTAGTCCATAATTCAGTTTTTTTTTTTCCCTTCAACTTAATGTTATAGCAGAAAAACCAGTACTTTGATAGGTTAATCTATATTTTCATACTTTCATATACACTAATGGATATTAAACTTTCATGAATTAAACCATAGTATATTAGTAGTAGTGTAGTACACTTTCATGTTGATTTTTTATGTTATAGGACATATATTATAGCATACTAAATGACATTAAAAATAGAGAAAATAAAAAATTAAACATGGTCCACATGCTCGCCATGGCGGGCGACATGTCGATATATCGAAGTGACACCCTTCCACCGACTTGGATCACCGTGACGCCGTGACAACTATGGTTCTATGTTGATTTTTTAAGACTTTATGTGGCTCAATATTGATTTTTTAATTACTTGATGTGACTTAATGTTGATTTTTTATGACTTGATGTTGCTTAATATTGATTTTTTTATGACTTGTTGTTGCTTAATATTCATTTTTGATGATATAAGGTACATATTGTAGCATACTAAATAATGTTAGAAAAGAGGGGAAATAAAAAATAACACTTGGGAGTTTTGGTCGCCTAAGCGCTTAGGCACCCCTCCACCGCCTAAGGCCGCCTTAACAACTATGCCCTAGCCTGTCAAAGGCTCTACCAGGCGTGTACACCCCTCCTGCAGCACATATACTTCAAATTCTGGCACAAGTACAATACAAGAGTCTACACCCACAACACAGAATGTATGTGGTTTAGCAAGTTGCCTACATCCATGGACCAATGCCATTGGGGCTTCGTATTTGCTCAATACGCTACTTTAGCTGCACTTACAGCTGGGAGCACCCACACCCAGATTTTCCCATCATAGAATTGAGACGGCATTACAGTTTACAATGCCAATACAATAGATAGCACCCACTATCAAGGAGCACCTACTTCTAGCGTTCAATACCCACTGAACACCTCTTACAAAAAATAAAGATTAGGCTTTTATAACAGTGCCCTATATACCCTGGATACTCAAGTGGGCCCACAGGGCCAAATAGCCATGCCCAGGAATGGTTTCGGCTGAACTGCTGACCTGGGTACTGGTTTGTGTGATTGTTTGGGCCATGTATTGGTTGACCATGCTGTTAAGGTACCAAGTCAGGTAAACCTTACATCTCTGGATGATGCACCGGGAGATAGACCCGAAAGCCCAGTGCAAGGCCCAAAGAATTATAAGCAACACTTGTGTAGGTACAAAGTCAGTGTAATTATGCCTAGACCAACTCTAGGACATTAATGTAATTTTAAACAATAATTGACATGCTTTTATGGTCCGATAAATTAGGTTTTGATCCCGTGCTCGAGGTGCACAGTCAGATACCAATCGGGACCGAGCCGACAGCTGAACCAGTAGGACTAGAACAAGGTGAGTAAAATTACACCATGTGTGTAAATGTAACATGACTAATCTGTTAAAACAAATTATAATATAATATTATTATACTGTTTGCTTATTTCATTAATTGTGAATTCTGTTAATAAAGATATGTTTGACTGATGAATACAGTGAATGGACAATGAATGTTGTATGTGAATTGCTAGACTAGATGCCGTAGCCGGCTTGGAAATGAGGCCTATGGTAGCCCCATAGTTGTCATGGCGTCGCCATGGCGCCACCATGGCGTCCTGGCGTTGGGAGAGGTGGCATATCGAGCTACGCCATGGTGGATGTAAATATATCGTTCAATATGGCTTCCATGGCGACGCCATACCACGATATGTTGGCATATCGGTCGATATTTGTACATATAAAAGTTAGATTTAAATTTTTTTTTTTTAAACCATTTAATAGCTTAGATGCTTTGCTCCAAATCACACACACTGAAGAAAGACTATTGCTATCAAGCTTCAGTAAACAGGTTAGCCTATCATTTGATTTTTACTATTGCTTTCAATTATTTGACAGGTTAATCTATATTTTCAATTTTTCATACTTTCATATACACTAATGGATATTAGTTACACTTTCATGAATTAAACCATAGTGGCATAGTATATTAGTAGTAGTGTAGTACACTTTCATGTTGATTTTTTATGTTATAGGACATATATTATAGCATACTAAATGACATTAAAAATACAGAAAATAAAAAATTAAACATGGTCGACATGCTCGCCATGGCGGGCGACATGTCGATATATCGACGTGACACCCTTCCACCGACTTGGATCACCGTGACGCCGTGACAACTATGGGTAGCCCGTAGAATGGGATGCGGTTAACACCACCTGACTCATACTATGCCATATAGATGCATTGGGCTAGAGTTTCATCACCCATGCTATGCACCCTTGCCAACAGGGGTTAAGGTGTTGGATGCCTGTGAGAGTGACCATATGAAAGAGAAAAAGAAAAAGAAAAGAAATGAAAGAAATGTTATGCACTGAAAAGGTGGTTATGGGCTATAAGCCAGAAAAAGAAATGTGATATGTAAAAGAAAGGATGGATGCTTCACAGGTTAATCCAGAGAGCCAATCGGGCTGACCTTAGGAAGGGATGCTAGAGCCGACTGGTCTTCTCCGACAACTCAATGGGTGTATCGTGGGAAGGGGTTAAAAGCCCGCACCAGGGATACATGTATTGGGGATTGTAGTAGCATTAACCCGCCTTAGTTGTGATGTTAGGTGGCTAATAAATAAAATGAACTACACCTCAGTAGGACTCATATGGTTGTGATTGCATGTGCATGCATGGTGATATTTCATTCACGGGCTCAGTGGAGCTCACACTCTATTATATATGTTTTTTTAGATGATCCTGCAGGTGGATGTTACTGTGGCGGGGAGGCTTATCTCCCGGAGGCAAGCTATGGTTGTTATGATGATATTGATATGGACCCGAACGGAAGTCATACCATTGATGCGAGTATTCTCGGTGGTGGCTGATGAAGACCCGTGAGGGGTGCAACTGACTCTGTTGTAACTGTGGGACTCCTTTTGTTTTTGTTGGAGTTTCCCTCTTTTGTGCAGCTTTGTTTTTGGGGCTCGGGTTGCCTTGCCCTGTTTATATTCTTTTGTATAAAGCTATGTCAGATAGAGTTAGGAGCTGCTGATGTTCCGGGAGTGAGAGAGAGAATGAACTAAAAACACTGTTGTTGTATATATTTTCCTTATTTTGTTTTCCTTTTTAAGTTAATGTAAATATAGCTTTCCGCAACACTCTGTGTTTTACATTTTGTATTACTGTGGATGTGTGTGTCTGTGAACGGATTAACTGCTTCTAGATCTTGGGATTTGGCGGATTGCTATAGTGCAATTCGGGTCACCTACCTAATCCTCCCAAGGGGTGGTTTGGGGTGTGACAATCAAATCATCACCAACCTTGTTGGGATTTGAAGCTCAGTCTCCCCCTTCCATCACCTCCATTCGATTGACACTTCCACCCCATCCCTCTGCCTGAAACTTTCATATTCCACATACTTTCTATTTTCATTCTCATCCTTCCATCTTCAATTCTAACCCTCAGAATTGGCCCAGAGTTGCAGACCAGACTCCAATCACCAAGTTTGACACTCAATCTCTGCTGGGAGTCCAGAACAACATTGTTTGGAAGGTTTTCCCAAACTATCTATTTTGGTGATCTTTTGATATCTCCACATTAGACAATCAGAAGTGTACCAATTTTGGAGATAAGTTTCCACCTACTGCACCCTACACTCGATCCAAGTGTGGTGACCATCACTTGGCTGGTTTGATCATAAACCCTAAGTTTCTAATTCTGGTTCTGTTACTGTTTGGATTTTTTGTGGGTTTTTGGGACTGGTATTCCAGTCTTACATCAGTCCTCTTGGTTTTTTACCCCCTCGATCGCCTTGGTTCACCTAGGCACCTTGAAATCTATGATGGAAACTAATACTAATTCCGTTTAGGCCTTAAATCCCTAATATTTGGACCTATAGAATTATCCCATTACAATAGAAAACCTAAAAATAGTCAATCCATGACCCATATAACCCATTGGGCACTCAAAATTAAGCCTATTAATCCATTTTTGGCACAGTTTAACCAAACCAATGGAGAAATACCTACCTTCCACTTTCCGTAGAAGATTGCATGACCAGCTCAACACCCTTCGCCAAGATATTTTGAGTTTACTATTGTAATAGACCAATTCTATGAGCCCAAATATGAGGGATTTGAAACCTATACGGGATTAAGTGTTTAATTTCTATTTTGTAGTAGTTTAGAAGCCTTTAATTTTGTTTTTTTGGAACTCTCTTGCTTGTCCATGAAAAGTTACTATTTTCTTGTATAAGGTTATAAATAAAGGAGTGGAGGATCATACTACCCCACGATTTAAGAAATAATTTAGCCTTGAGCTTGTGAGTTTTGTGAGAGACGAAACATGGTTCTGTGGGATTCAGAACTACTCTACTGTGGGATGCAGTAGGGGAACCTTAGTAAGATGCTAAAGCTAGAGTTGATGGGATTCCTTCCCTTCATTTACATGAGAGGCCTAACATATCCTCCTTTCTATTTTCTTCTTCTTCATTCAAGGTCAGATCTACAAGTTCTTTATACTTTGTGCAAACGAGGTTTCTTCATTTCTGTTTTGATCTTCAAAATAGTATTCTGTCCACTAACTTCTGCTGAATCTCTTCACAGCTTCTGACCATGTTTCAGTGCTCGTGCTTGTTGGATACTACCCACCTTTGATGTGGCAGCACCATGTTCTGTCACTTACCGAACTCATACAAACTCATGGCTAATTTTTTTAAAATCGTTGGGGTGAGTATCGATCCCCTCCTCTTTATTTATAACTTTAATGAAATAAGAAAAATAAGAAACCCCTATGCAAGGCAGGGAGAATCCCTTACAACTTAAGTTTTTTACAAATTATAAACTCTTCTAGAACTTAACAAAATAGAAACTATGGCTGGATTGTAGCATATCTATCCAACCCTTTCTAGAAAGGCTACTAAAATATAGAATACGACTTACTAAAATAGAAACTAACACTAATCCTGTTTAGGCCTTAAACCCTTAATATTTGGGCTTTTAGAATTAGCCCACTACAAAAACACCTAAAAAAAGTTGACCCATGAAAAAAGAAAACCTAACATTTGAATCTTCGCCAATCAGCTTTATGACAATAAGAGTCTCTGTCTTTCGCAGCAAGTAGTTGAGCTAAAATTAATATATCCCAGTTCCTAAGGGCGCATCCTAATGAATTTATATGTATCAAAATGAATTCCAGCACCAAGATTTCCAATGGTTGTAAAAAGGGCATACCCAGTGCAAGAGGTCTGGGGAGGGTCTAATATACGCAGCCTTAACCCCCGCTTCACGGAGAGGCTGTTTCCCGACTCGACCACCAGGTAGCAAGGTTTTCCAATGGTGGTGCTTAAAGAAAAATTGGATCTTCAGTTAATGTTTATAATTTATACAAGTTATGATCAGTTGTGCACCTAAAGACAATGACAAAGCCCCCTCCCCCATCCCAATCCAATAACCAAACCCAATAGGAAAGCAGGAATGCCGAATTTGTTAGTCCAACTATGATTGTCCTTAATTCTTTACAAGCATCAAATCAAAACAGAGTATAAATGCCAGGGTTCAAAATCATTACACAACACATATAGCGATAGATCAAGGTATAGATAGAAATACCTAGATCCCATACTTGAAATTTGATATTATTGTACTGCACCGTTTCCACATTAAACCCAATTGCTGCATCGTAATAAAACCGCCAGCGGAGATCAGCAATGAAAAGAAATTAAGGAGCAGAGAGAAAACGAACCCAACAAGCCAACAGAGTGGAAAAAAAATACTTACTTGGAATTGTGGAGACAACTTCCCCCATCTGAAGCCGATCTGAAGAAAATTCATTGGCACCCAACAAAGATCACAAACAGGTGAAACCACAAAAAACAAAGACAAACCAAAAAGAGAGAAACAAGAGAAGCAAGGAGAACAGACATAAAATTGTAGTTTTGCCCGCATTGTCCAGACCAAGAACAAGAATCCGCGCCTCTCTGTTAAGGAACAGCGACGAGAACATTCGAGTAAACAAAATACCCATGAATGGCTGGCAGATCAACGGCTGAGATTATCAGATCTGCAGAGCAGAACCCTATTCCCACTGTAAAACCCAGAAAAAATAAGATCAATAAAGAGAGAAAGAGATGAATCTGAGAGGGCTTGAAGTTGAGTTACATGCCTTGCTGAAGAACAGGGTCTGCTTGCTCTGCTGAGTTATTCTTCTTCTTTTTTTTTCTTTTTTTTAATGGTAAGTTATTCTTCTTCTTCACAAAGGGAAAAGGGAAATTATGTGAGAAAGGAGCTCGAATTGAATGCGTGACGAAGAGCTGGTTGGGCACCCCTTCGTTTGGATTTTTTGAATCCCCCGCAATTGAAGTTTCTGATACGAGAAATAACTGTAAATTGTCTCCACTGACTCCTTGGACCTCTCCAACTCCATTGTCCATATGGTCAGGACTCAGGAGACTCAGGACGAGTACCAACCCGGGCCGACTAATTTGAACCTAAGCCAAATCTACGTGTTGTGTGGCCGGTTCTTTGGATGGACCACGAAACAGAGTCAAGCTCTCTTGCGCTTGTGTGGACCTGCCATACGGTCAACTGGTCAAAGTTTTAACTATGTAATCAAATAAAAGGGTTTTTTACAAATGCCCCCCTGAAAATCCCCATTTGTCCAAATGCACCCTTACAATTTTTTTAATTGTAAACTCCCCCTACTTTCAAAACAGTGTATCACTTTAGTCCAGTTCGT
The DNA here is from genome assembly GCF_018873765.1 of Telopea speciosissima. Classification (NCBI taxonomy): domain Eukaryota; kingdom Viridiplantae; phylum Streptophyta; class Magnoliopsida; order Proteales; family Proteaceae; genus Telopea; species Telopea speciosissima. Next base: position 14,402,009 of record NC_057926.1, read on the forward strand.
TAATTTGGACGTTAGATGTTGGTTTCAGGGAATCTAATAACCAATATGTCCTTCTAATAAAAACCCACCCAAATTAAAGAATAAAATGACCAAATTGTCCTCATCTTCCCCAAATAGTTTGGGGTTTGAAACTGAAAAATTTTTCCAAAAAGGAAGGATGATCGAAGGATAGAAGGAACAAGGAAGGATGATGGCTTAGGGTTTCAAACCCCAAATCGTTTAGGGTTTGAAACTATGTTGGTCCATCAGATCGAAGGATAGAAGGAAGGATGATGGTGAAATCAGAAATAGGGTTTCAAAAAATGAGACAGGGAGATGGGTTGCCGGGATTTAATGGAGAGATGGGTTCAACTGGGTTGGATTTTAGAAAAGAAAAAAATAGGATGAATTGTCTCTACACCAACTATAGACGCTGGATTTTGCGACCCCCCCCCCCCCAACGATGATGACAACTGGATGCAAAAGATTGGCAATGCCCTTTAAATACCCTTTCCCTTCGGAGTGACTCGGACACCCCCTGTTCCATCTCGTTTTCACCTGTGGTCCTCCGCATCCCCGGAATGACCCCACATGACGCCCTGAAGCCTTGACCCTACAAAGATCGCGCGCGCAGCGCTCAAGGGCACCGCGCGACAAAGATTGGGCGCGCGACGGTCTTGCACGCAAAGACCACGCCCTGGGGCCGGTCGAGCGCGGCGCTGCCAAATTTCATCGCAGTGCCGCCAAACGGATTTTTGGCTATAAATATCCCCCACCCCTCATTTAAACAAGTCTCAAGTTGAGGAGAGGGGGGACCCCCAGAGCTCCAGTTTTCAGTTTTTTTTTTTCCTTTTTCCCTAGTTTCGGGGCCCTGCCCTTGTCCGATTTTGAGCTTTCAAGCCTCGTCCCTCTGTCTGGAGTCCGGGTCTTCTGGACCCGCCTCCCCTAACCCAATTCTGCCCAAAATCCTGAAGCCTCCCATGGCCTAGTCACCCTTCCCGATGTCCTAATTCCTAGTTTCTGAAGCGCTTTTCGACGTCGTCATTCTACCCAAGGTCCTAGTACACGATGCCCGTGCGCCATTACTCTGCATGATATTCGAAGAAGCCTAGCTTCCAAAGCTTTTCGACGGTGTTATTCTGTCCGAGGTCTCAGCACCCGATACCCGTACGCCGTTACGCTGCCCGACATCCAGGTAAGTATTCCCCAAATATTTTTCCGATGCCATTATTCTGCCTGACATCCAGGTAATTAGTTTTCGACGCCGTTACTCTGTCCGACGAAGGGCAAAGCCAGTCTTTTGCCTCCACCTGAGCTGGGGGACGCGATTCATCCCGTATAACTGCATTGGTTTAAATGCATATAGGTATTTAATCCTTTCATCGCATTTAAATTTCGTAGCAATGTAAACTTTTAAATTATAACTGTATAGTGTATAGTAGTTAATTTAATTAAGCAATGTGTGCATCATTTTAGCTATACATGTGGGAATAGGACATTTTTGAAGGAAGAATATTCGAAAACCAACATCTAGTAGAAAGACCAAGGTGGGTGCCTAACACCTTCCCACTCTCGTAACCTGACCACTTACCCCGAATCTCTGACCAAACCAAATGAAGTCCCGTAGCCCTTCACAGGGCTACACCAATGGGTCCTGGGCCCTAATCTTAGGTGGCGACTCCATTTCATTTAATTGTATGACCCCCATCCCTTGATAAATCATGAACTTTGAGAAGATGCATTCCTTCTCTCTCTCTCCAACCGAGGAGCATAACCTAACCCAACCCCATCCAAACCAAGCGCCCAAGAGGGAACGCAGGCGCGGTTCCAGGAAAGGAACGGATCCTCACAGCGGCGACTTCATTGGGGAAAAAATGGTCAAGCTTTCAATACTAGATGCTATCTTTGAACGCAAGAATATTCTTCCTTTTGCATTATTGATTGATAACATGTTTGGCTAACCCCTTTTGTGTACTGACTGCATCATGCGTGTTCGAAGTGAAGTCAAACGACGAGGGTACTCCCTATTGTGCCTCTACCCCCAGGGAGATGGGGTACATCATACTAAGTACTCTGAGATCGGATGATACCCGCTTCTGCCACCACTATCATGCATACACAACACTGCACGGAAACACACAGCCTCGTGGTTAGTCGTTGGACCCCATATGTAGATATGGGTAATTCGCGGCGAAGCCACAGCCTTTGATATTTACTGTACGAGTTTAGAATCACCGATGAGGGTATTCACTAGTGTGTTGTGGGGTACTTCGCTACTCAAAAAGGGCACTAGTTTGATTACTCTGAGATTGTGCCGACGAGGGTATTCACTAGTGTGTCGTGGGGTACTTCGCTACTCAAAAAGGGCACTAGTTTGATTACTCTGAGATCGTGTGACCTACTCTCCAAGTATATTAAAAGCACTACGTACTGACGATTCGCGACCACGAACTATAGGTATATCGGTGCTGTCAAGGGTGAACTTTTTCTGTCTTATTAGCCTACCCATTGCATGCATCATATAGGAAAGACCATATATGATTAGGATACGCCACAAACTAACGTAGCAACCCTTCAGGGCCGAAAACGAGGTTCCTGGCAGTATATCCTCTTTAATGTAGCTTATTCGTCATGGGAAAGGACTCCATTTGTCCCTCGATAGTCCCTCGATGAAAGCAACATAATCGTCCGGGTATCAAAAAAAAATGTGTAGCCTCAATAGTCCCTCAGAAAATGGTACACCGCCCAACACATTATGTCAATAATGGAGTTCTAGTTATTCCAAAATGGAAGGTACTCTACATTAACTGAGGATAGACTGTTAGGAGATCCTTGAGAAAGCCTCTTCATGACGATCCTAATTCAATCGCTGGGAGCCATCGAACAAGAGAGGATTTATGGTAAGAAGTGGAGCAAGGAGATCAGAAACGGATCGTCACGCTACCCAACCACTGTTTGTATATATATGTTTGTATATTTGTTTTGTAAACCAGAACATAGATATGTATATATAAATATATAAAGAAATTAAAAAATAATAATAATAATAAAGATTAAAAATAAAAAAATGATAATTTGTTTGTCACACGAAATCCTAAAACAATCTTTCGCCCTTGCAAGGCATAATTCCGCGATGAAAGAACCCTTTGTTGCCTGCTTGGGACCTTTAGACCGACCGATTAACTCAAGCCCACCTCCACCAGTCTCCATCCCCTTCGTTCAACAGAAATCCCAGCCCATCTTCCAGCCTCCCGAGGCAGAGTCTAGTAAGGTCACCTCCTCTTACGAGTAACATGGATCCACCGGAGGCCGGTTCTTCAGAAGAAATTTTGAGTCAAGAAATGGTCAGCATGCGGAAACAGATGACTGAGATGAGGCAGCTAGTTACACATATGGTTTAGGAGATGCAAAGTCAGTCTCGAGGAAACACTGCACAAATCCCCAGAGAACCTAGGGTGACGCCGATACCTAGAGTACAACCTAAGGTTGTGATAGAGGAGGAAGAAGTTGTGGTCCTCAGCACCCCATAGAATCCCCCTGAGAATGAAAAAGAGAAACAGATGAGGGAGAAAGTTGAAAAACTGGAGATTATTGTGCAAGGGAAAGCAGTAGCAAAACCAGAAGATGATTTGGTCTTCTTCCCGATAGGGAGAATACCTGAAGGCTTCAAATGGAAGCTTGACAAGTTCGACGGGACGGGGGACCTGAAAGCCCACCTGAAAATCTTCATTATTGTGGCCAAGTTATGACAGCTTACAGAGAATCAAATGGGTTTAGCCTTCCTTTACTCATTGGCTGGATCAGCTCTGAGGTGGCTCACTCAATTGGACCAGACTCAAACTCAAACCTGGTCGACAGTGGTGAAGGAGTTCACCAAGCAGTATTCTTACAACACTGAGGTAGATATTACTCGGCGTGTCAAACTTGCCCCAGACTGATTGGGATTTTGAATGAAGGATAGGAACCTGTGACCAGTCACCCAAGCACACTGTGGAGCATCACTCCAGTGGTTGAATTCAGTGGAGAACCTCCAAGGATGTCATCCTATATGCCTGTTAGAAGATGGGTTATAGACCCATGCAACTGCACTACTCACAGTCTGATGTACAACTCCAACTCTAAGTACTCTCTCTCCTACCCAAATATGTGGGGCCCACACTTGTTTAGATGTGTGTTTGACCTTGGAAGGGGTCTTGGTGGAATGCCCAAGAGATAGGCTTAACACCTGTGCAAGCCTAAGGCCAAAACAGCATGGTTGCATTCTCTGGGCGATGCATTGGGTGATTGGCCCAAAGCCCAGTGAAACGCCCAGAGTGCCTGAAACTGATTTATTGGAGTCCAGACACCTGGGAATCATACACATAGCCTGTGAACACCCTCTAGAGGTAGATGGGAAATTTAGGAACCATTACCCACCTCTGGAATCATGTGGACCCTACCAGTGCAGCCAGAATGACCCAGAATGCACTAAAAAATGCATTCTTGGGAAGTGGGACCTAAGGCCAAACAGGCCTTAGTCATCCTAAAGCTATACGTAGACGTTGATTTTTTGTCACCCCCTAATTGGCGATGATGACAACGGGACATGGACGACGCACCCTCCCTCTTTTCAGACCCAAAGATACCTGACCCATGAGACCAAGAACCACGCTGAGCACAAAATGGCCCATTTTAGGCCCAAAAACAAAGGAAAAATGGCACTGCGCTCCCACGGCGCAGTGGACTCTTCCCACGGCACCATGGGCACCTTCCCACGACACCGTGGGGATGTGTACTAGATTTCCACGCCGCCATGAGGGGGTGTGACATCAGCTTGCTGACGTCACCCACGGCGCTTTCGAAAAGTCCCCCACGGCGCCGTGGACATCTCCACGGCGTCGTGGAGGACTTATCCGGCCAGGAGAGAGAAAGGGTCCCTCCCTATAAATAGGAGGGTCCCCTCCCACATTTCCAAAGGAATTTTGGGTAGAGAGACCCTCCCCAAGTGATTCCTAGCCTCTTTTTCTCCCTTTTCACCCTCATTTCTCCTCCTTCTCTCATGAGTGTGTGAGTATTTAAAGTTCTCTTGTGGCGAACAGATCCTTCGATTGTCCCTTTGAGTATAGAGCGCTTTGGCTCCTTGGTGTTGGTATCCCGTCTGTGCACGGATAACCATCGAAACTCCTTTGTTACAGACGTTATTCTGTCTGTTTACTCTTTTCCAAATCACTCGAAAGAGCCGTTACTCTGCCGAGAAAGAAGCAGCGTCGGTCCATTCGTCTATCTCCCCTGAGCCAGGGGCATACAACCATACAGGTATAATTATTGCATTTTTGTTGATCTAATGTAGTCCTTTCATATTTTACCGTTTTAGTCCGCATTTTTCATATATATAATGTAGTTTATTATGCTTTGGTTCAATTCATAGCATCTGAATGTAGTTCATAATATCCCCCATCCCCGTAATAAGAGAGAGAGACATTCGTCCTTATGTAGCATCTAACATAGAGAGACCGGCTTCAGCCGGGCGAGGTGGGTGCCTAACACCTTCCCACACTCGTAACGTGACCCCTTACCCGAACCTTTGGTCAGACCATATGGAGTCACGTAGCCCGATTCCGCTCACCACGGGTAGGACTACACTTAATGGGTCCTAGGCCCTAACCCTAGGTGGCGACTTCTCATTATGTTAGCATATTTTAATGCATGATCCCAATCCCCTATTTATCGATATTATACATCGACAATGTTATCCACATCCATGCACACACACATGTATCTCCTAAAATCCTATGTCGCCAATATACCACCAAGGGCTGAGGAAACCTTCGTCCCGAAGGACTGCGGTACTTACAGTGGCGACTTCACTGGGAAATAAGTGGACAAATGTCCACCCGAGGTCAAACTCTCTAACTAGGTGCTATCAATAAATGACAGAATGTTCTCTCTAAACTTTAAATAAAATAATAATAATAATAATAATAATAAAAGAATATAATAAAAAATATATATATATACAAAATAAAATATAAATAAATAAATAAATAAATACCATAATATGTTTGTCTGGCTAACCCTTGTGTGTACTAACCGCATCATGCATAGTGCTCGAAGTGAAATCAAACGGCGAGGGTACTCCCTGTCGTGCCTTTACCCCCGGGGAGGTGAGGCATGGCAAGCTTTTGGTTCTACACATACTTGGTACTTGTGCCTAGAATTTTCTTTATCTGTTGCTAACTCATTTTCTTTTTTTGTCTGTTGTTGTTCAGTGGATCTGCGACCGGACCCTGTGTTTTTTCGTGCCAATTCTCGGAGGAGGGTGGCTCAGAGGGATGCCGCTCAGGCCGCGCTTCCTACGAATGGCCCTTCTGCTGGCATAGGGGATGCCAGCGCCCCTTCGGTCCCTACTCCTCCTCCCACCGTGGTTATGGCCGTGGGCGCCAAGAGGAAGGGGGGTCCCAACCCTCCTAGCAATGGGAGGAGTTCTTCGAGGGTCAAGCTTCCACGGCTGACCCATGTAGCTGCTACTGTGCCTGGTGCTTCTGTTCCACCCTCCTCTAGAGGCAAGGGGTGGTTTCTTCTTGAACTTCTCTTTCTGCAGGTAACAGCGTTCCGTGGGAGTGGTTTGACAAGGGCCAGCTTCCTTCCGAGCGTCTGACTTTGTAGGAGATGAGCCATACGGAGTTGCTGAGGTCCCTTTATGGGGACATTGCTTCTGTAAGTGGTACCTTTTGATTTTTATTACTTGGTACCTTATGATTTTTGCTACTTGGTACCGTATGAATTCTGCTACTTGGTACCGTATGAATTTTGCTACTTGGTACCTAGCACATGGGAGGCTTACTGACAACGACTTTGGTTGCAGATCCAGCACCGTACAACTGAGGCGGTACTCTGCTTTGAGAGATTCGTCTTCCAGGAGATTCAGGATGCTCGGACTCTGTGGAGTTTGGAGAGGGACCTTCTGGAGCAAAAGGCCGCTCGTGAGAAGGGCAGCACCCGGGAGAGGAGGATGGCTGAGGAGATCAGTACCTTGTCCTCTAGGAGTGTGGCTTTGGAGGCTCAGAGCTCAGGTTTGACTGCCAGGGTCCGAGCATTGGAGGATGAGCTCCAGACCGTGAGGCAGGGTCATGTTGCTGACTTGGTCCAGGCCAGTGAGCAGGCTGTGGCATAGTTTCGGACATCCCGCGCCATAAGGAATCTGTTCTATGAGTACAACCAGGAGGTGTACGATATGGGGACCTATGACATGGCGTGTGAATTCACCTAGAGGGGGGGTGAATAGGTGAAGGTTGAAAAAAAATTAAAAACTTATGCGGAATTTAAAACAAATTACCAATGTAAAGACAAGCAATAAACAAAGCAATAATTCAAAGAGTGACATACGAGATTTATAGTAGTTCGGCCAATACTTGCCTACGTCCACTCCTCTCACCTTAGAGAAAATTCCACTAAATCAAATCTTGAGTAAGAGCCAGAGGACTCGTACAAATCTTGATTAAGAGCAAGAGAACTCAACTACTCTTGATTCCGAGCAAGAGGACTCAAACAATCTTGATTCCGAGCAAGAGGACTCACTACTCTTGATTCCGAGCAAGAGGACTCAACAACAACTTTAAACAAAGTGAAATGAACTACTAATTAGTTTAGGATTACCTCAAACTTTAGTAGAATAGGTGCTACCTTTCAATCTATGCAGCTTGAACGCAAAGGTGTATGAAGGGAGCAAGAGTGAGATTGAACTTCTTTGATCCTCTTTGATCTTGAGTGTATAATCTCACTAGGGAGTAATTGATCTTTTAGAGCTCTTGATTATAGATAATTATTGTGTTTAGAACACTAATCAAGAGGGTATTAATAGGCTAGAGGCCTAGGACCAATTAGGAATCCAATTAACATTCGGATTCCACAGTCTATAAATAATCAGGTATGCTGGATGGGAATCCGGTATGCCGGATCACCTAACTTCCATTTAAAACACAGGAGTAACGGTTATATCATAATAGTAATACACTGATCCGGTATGCCGGATTATGATCCGGTATGCTGGATTACAATCCGGCGTACTCCGGAAGGCTGCTGTGAGCATTTTCCTGAGATCAACAGCTGATCCGGTATACCGTTTCATGATCCGATATGCTGGATCATAAAATTGCTGCTGACATTATTAAGTCCTTTATTGGACTAACTTAGGTCGATTCCATTGGACAAGTCCGGGCCAATTTCTTTGGTCTTTGTCCAAGTGAGAAGTGTCTAAAACAACCTCCTAGGATCACACCATGTATGCATGCGTGAGTGTGTGCATTACATATGGACTTTAACAAATGAATTTACAACTTAGTACAATTCTAAGTCTTCAAACTTCTTCAAATCCTGAACTTCACTTCTTTACATCAGTGTCTTCAAAGTGAGTTCCTCTAACTTGTCTTGATCTTTGCCTTCAAAAGTTGTTCTCCATTCTTCATGATTCTTTGATGTCTTGAAAGATTGGACAATTTCAATTTGCTTTGAGCATCAATCTCTTGAATTGAGTGCTCCCCCTCACTTGATGCTCTGCTCTTATCTATGCATCTTTTAAATAAGAGTTAGTACAACTAACTTATTTGTTATCATCAAAATCAAAATGGGTAATGTGTGGAATTTACCCCAACAATCTCTCCCTTTTTGATGATGACAAATAAATAATATCAAGTGATATAAAGAGATAATATCGAGACAATATATGTTCCAAAAGATAAACTACAGCTTTATCTCCCCATTTCTCTCCCCCTTTGGCATTATCAAAAAGCGGGGATAGAAAGAAAAAAAAAACATAATAAAAATTTGGTCCCCATTGTATATTGGGTCCGTCAATGTCAGTATCATATATTCCTCTTGGTTTCCAGACCATTTGGTTTTCATTTACCCTTTAGTTACCATACCAATTTGGGTATGATTGGGGGTTCCAAGGTCTTTGCACCTTTGGTTGACTCCTCCCGTTTTGACCATTGTAAGGTCTTCTAGGATGGTGGAAAGATTGGTTCATGTGATGACATTCCCAGATAGTATATCCCTTCTTATTGCAATTATTGCATACTATAATCTGAGGGATATAGGGAGTCTTCCCTTTGGGATTGGGTTTGCTAAATTGAGGAGTTTTCTTTCTAGCATAACATTCCTCAATTGAGTGTCCTTTCTTTCTACAATAGTTGCAAAATTTCTTTTTTATTTTCTTACTTGTCATTTTACTTGAACTTGCCTCTTTGGTGTGATTTGAACCTTTGTTCACATCATATCCTACTCCTTCCTTGTTGAAGGGTGCTTTGGAGGCATTTCCAAGTAAGATATCAAGGGTCCTTTTACCATTTGTAAAGGACTCTAAGGCTTTACATAATTTCTCTTTTTCTTCTTGCAAGATATTTACTTGAGAAGTTAGAGTTGTATTTTGGTCTTTGAGGATGTTTATCTCTTTTAAAAGATTTTTCTTAGTAGTAGCTAATTCCATGCTACTTTGGTAAAGATCTTCAAAGGCTTCTTCTAATTCTATAAAGTCTTTATTCTTATGAGATGGATAAGTGGGGGTTACCACAGTTTCATTTTCTTCATCTTCAATAGCTACAAAAGCAAGGTTGATTTGCTCTTCTTCTTGAGATTCTTCGTCTTCCTCTTCTTCATCGCTTGAATCGACGTAGTGTTCGACTTTGTATACTTTATTGTATTTCTTTATCTTCGGACAATCTCCCCTAAAATGTCCTGGTTTCCTACACTCATAAAAAACAATGTCTTTTGAAGAAGAAACATTATTTTCTTTAAGAGCATTTTTACATTTTTTATCTCCTAAGAGTCTTCTCTTGTTAAGTGTGGCTTTGCCTTTGTTCTTCAGAAACTTTGAGAACTTCTTTGAGAGATATTCGATCTCGTCATCAGATAGTTCTTTTTCATCATCACTTATTTCATAGTATGATTTGAACGCTACAACCTTCTTCTTTGGTTCTTTTGGTTCAATCTCCTTGGTGTCTTGTTTGAGCTCCATCTCATGAGTTTGGAGTGATCCCAACAGTTCATCCAAGCTTAGCTTGTCGATGTCCTTGGATTCTTTGATTGTTGTAGTCTTGGGTCTCCATTCCTTTGAGAGAGATCTTAGAATCATTTGAACGTTCTCACCATTGGAGTAAACCTTACCTAATCCTTTCAACTTGTTCACGATATCAGTAAATCGAGTAAACATGGCATATATATCTTCATCATTTTTCATTTTAAACAATTCATATTCATTCACTAACATGTCAATCTTAGATTGCTTAACTTCAGAGGTACCTTCATAGGTTACTAAAAGTTTATCAAACATCTCCTTGGCGGAGTCACACATGCATGTCCTATTATACTCCTTTTCTCCTAAGGCACATTGGAGATAGCTTATAGCAACATAGTTGAGTTGCATTTTAGCCTTTTCAGCTGGGGTCCATTCTTCTTTGGGCTTGTCTATGGTATTAGGTCCATTCTCTATAACTTCCCATGCGTCAATGTTATTGACACACACGAAGTTCTTGAAGCGATTCTTCCAATAGGAGAATCCTTCATCTTTAAAGAAGGGAGGTCTAGTAATGGTGTATCCCTCAATCCTTCGATTGCTAGAGGATCCCATGATCTTTAACTCTTAATTGGATTGAAAAACAATCACAGTCTTGAGCTCCCGCTCTGATACCAAATGTGAATTCACCTAGAGGGGGGGGTAAATAGGTGAAGGTTGAAAAAAATTTTAAAACTTATGTGAAAATTAAAACAAATTACCAATGTAAAGACCAACAATAAACAAAGCAATAATTCAAAGAGTGACATATGAGATTTATAGTGGTTTGGCCAATACTTGCCTACGTCCACTCCTCTCACCTTAGAGAGAATTTCACTAAATTGAATCTTGAGTAAGAGCAAAAGGATCGTACAAATCTTGATTAAGAGCAAGAGAACTCAACTACTCTTGATTCCAAGCAAGATGACTCAACCAATCTTGATTCCGAGCAAGAGGACTCACTACTCTTGATTCCGAGCAAGAGGACTCCTTCTCTTGATTTCGAGCAAGAGGACTCAACCACAACTTTAAACAAAGTAAAATGAACTAATAATTAGTTTAGGATTACCTCAAACTTTAGTAGAATAGGTGCTACCTTTCAATCTATGCAACTTGAATGCAAATGTGTATGAAGGGAGCAAGAGTGAGATTGAACTTCTTTGATCCTCTTTGATCTTAAGTATATAATCTCACTAGGGAGTAATTGATCTTTTAGAGCTCTTGATTGTATATAATTGTTGTGTTTAGAACACTAATCAAGACGGTATTTATAGGCTAGAGGCCTAGGACCAATTAGGAATCCAATTAACATTCGGATTCCATAGTCTATAAATAATCCGGTATGCTGGATGGGAATCTGATATGCCGGATCACCTAACTTCCATTTAAAACACAGGAGTAACGGTTATATCATAACAGTAATACACTGATCCGGTATGCTGGATTATGATCCGGTATGCCGGTTCAGGATCCGGTATGCTGGATTACAATCTGGCGTACTCCGGAAGGCTATTGTGAGCATTTTCTTGAGATCAACAGTTGATCCGGTATACCGTTTCATGATCCGGTATGCTGGATCATAAAATTTTTGCTGACATTATTAAGTCCTTTATTGAACTAACTTGGGTCGATTCCATTCGACAAGTCCGGGCCAATTTCTTTGGTCTTAGTCCAAGTGAGAAGTGTCTAAAATAACCTCCTAGGGTCACACTACATGTATGCATGCGTGAGTGTGTGTATTACATATGGACTTTAACAAATGAATTTACAACTTAGTACAATTCTAAGTCTTCAAACTTCTTCAAGTCTTGAACTTCACTTTTTTACATCGGTATCTTCAAAGTGAGTTCCTCTAACTTGTCTTGATCTTTGCCTTCAAAAGTTGTTCTCCATTCTTCATGATTCTTTGATGTCTTCAAAGATTGGACAATTTCAATTTGTTTTGAGCATCAATCTCTTGAATTGAGTGCTCCCCCTCACTTGATGCTCTGCTCTTATCTATGCATCTTTTAGACAAGAGTTAGAACAACTAACTTATTTGTTATCATCAAAACCATAATGGGTGATGTGTGGAATTTACCCCAACATAGCGGCCTATGTCCTTGGGGAGACTCCCGACTATGACCTGTCTTGGTTTTTCGGGCAATGTGCCACCGATCACTGTAGATGCTAGGGTAGTTGCCATTCCCAGTGGGGAGGGTGCTACTCCCCCCGAGGAGGGCGCTGCTCTTCCCGAGGAGGGTGTGGCTCATCCGTCGGAGGCTGATATGGCCTCTCCCCTAGAGGAGGTTGTGACTCCCCTAGAGGAGAGTGCGACTCTTCCTTGACTCTGCTCTTTTTGTTTATTGGATGTTAAACCTGGAACTTTGAACTTGGCTTTGTAATTATTGTTGCTTCCTTCGCATTATCTACTTTTGATTTTTGTGGTTGAGTCCTCGCCTCGTTTGTGCATTGTTGTTCATCGTTTGTGCATATAGCTGACAGGCCTTGGTGGCTTTGCGCCTTGGTGGTTATTAGACCTTGATGGCCTCACGCCTTGGTGGTCGTTAGACCTTGGTGGCCTTACGCCTTGGTGGTCATTAGACCTCAGTGGCCTTGCACCTTGATTGTCCTTAGACCTTGGTGGCTTTATGCCTTGGTGGTCCCCGACCTTGGTGGCCTTACGCCTTGGTGGTCGTTGGACCTTGGTGCTTGAAAGTGTTCGACTAACGGCCGAGAGGTAGACGGATGTAGCCCAGAACAAAATATTTACTTCAAACTTCAAAAAATTTTAAATAATCCTTAAAAATAGAATGCTACTATTGTAATGCTGTAATGCGAACTACTATGGCTAAAAGTCGACTACTGCTACTCTACTGATAGTACTTCTTCAGATGCTCTGAGTTCCAGGCTCGATCTACCTTCTTGCCCCCCAGAGTTTTCAAGCGGTAGGTCCCTGGCCGTATCTACTTGAAAATTATGTAGGGTCCTTCCCAGTTTGCTAATAGCTTCCCCTCCTTTTTGGGTTGTGACGCTCTAGCCCTCCTTAGAACTAGGTCACCCTGGTGGAAAAGCCTCTCTCTGACTCTGGCATTATAGTATTTGGCCATTCGCTGCTGGTATGCCACGTTCCTGAGCAGTGCCTTCTCGAGGACCTCGTCCAGGAAATCTAAGTTTGCCCAGAACCCGTCATCGTATGTGCGTTGGTTGAAGAGTAGGACTCTATGGGACATGGCAAGGACTTCTACTGGTGCCAAGGCCTCGGTACCATATGCCAATCGGAATGGGCTCTCTCTTGTGGGCATCCTTACTATTGTTCGGTACACCATAGGATACTTAAAAGTTCCTCGACCCATTTGTCTTTGGCTCCCTCTAACCTTTTCTTGACTCCCTCGAGCAATGTTCTGTTAGTCACCTCCACCTGACCATTGGCATGTGGGTAGGCTACTGAGACAGGCCGATAATCAATGTTTTAGGATTGGCAGAAAGCCTAAAACTTTGGATTGTTGAACTGCTTCCTGCTGTCCAAGACTAGGATTCTTGGTACCCCGAACATGTAGATTACCTCATCGCGAACAAATCTCTCCAACTTATTCTCTATTATCTTCGCCAGTGGTTTAGCCTCAACCCATTTGTTGAAGTAGTCGATGGCAACTACCAGGTACTTTCTGTTCCCAGATGCTGCGGTGAAGTCACCTAGGATGTCCATCCCCCATATGGCGAGCGATATGGGGTTAAGGATGGAGGTCAATTTTGTGGCGGGCAGATGGGGTATCGGGGTGAACAATTGGCATTGCTCGTAAGTTTTGGCATACTGTATGGCTTCTTCTTGCATTCGTGGCCAGTAGAACCCCTGGCAGAGGACTTTGTAGGCTAGTGCTCGCCCTCCCATATGGCTTCCGCATATCCCCTCGTGGACCTCTGCCAGGGCGTACTTGGCTCCCTTGGGTCCTAGGCACCTGAGTAATGGTACAGTGACCGCCTTCTTGTATAGTACCCCGTCAATGACCGTGTGCTTTGCTGCCCGCATCCTTATCTTTTTGGCCTTGACCTTGTCTCTTGGTAGTACGTCATTTTGTAGGTAATTGACTATAGGGTCCATCCAGCTTGGCCCCTCCTCGATCTCTTTGACTTGCTTCTCCCGGTACATTGGCTCATGCAGTATTTTGACGTATACGACACTGCCCAAGTTCCAGAGTTCGTTGTTTGCTAGCCTGGATAGGATGTCGGCTGCGATGTTCTCGACCCTCGGTACTCGAACCATCTCGAACTTCGCAAACTCCTCAATCATCTCTCAAGCACGTGCTAGGTATGCTGTCATGCACTCATCTTTTGCTCATACTCCCCATTCACCTGATTTACTATGAGCTGGGATTCACTCCGGATGGGTAGTTGAGTGACTTAGATGGCTTTGGCCACTTGGAGTCCAGCTAGTAGTGCTTCGTATTTTACTTCGTTGTTGGATGCTTGGAAGGTGAATCAGAGGGCGTATTGGATTCTAAAACCCTCGGGACTGGCGAGTATGAAGCCAGCCCCACTTCCTGCCGCACTACTCAAATCGTCCACGAACATCTCCCACAACCCACGGTCATGCTCCTCTGGTTCCTCTGCTTCTGGCTCGACCTCTGATAGGGTGCACTAGGCGACAAAGTCCGCCAGGGCCTGACCTTTGATGGCCGTCCGAGGTTGGAATTTGATGTCATGCTCACTTACCTCTACCGCCCAGGTGATCAATCGTCCAGAGACGTCTGGTTTGTGCAGTACCTTCTTCAGTGGTAGGTTTGTGAGTACCACGACCGTGTGCGCCTGGAAGTATGACCTTAGCTTCCTTGCCGCGATCACGAGTGCATAGGCTACCTTCTTAATTTTTATGTACCTGGTCTCTGCGTCCATCAAGACATGACTAACATAGTAGATAGGCCTCTACAGAGAAGGAGCTCGTCCGATCTATGGCTTTGGATCACCCTAACACCATGGCGAAGGTATTGTAGAGATGTTATCAGTTTGCGAACATGGTTAACGTCCTGGAGGCTAGAAAGACAGTGGACCAAGAATCCAAGAGAAGAAGAAATCTTCATCGGAGAAGGATGACCGAAGGAACGGGGAAAAGAAGCAAAGGTCTAATCGATCGAAGGCTAAGAGAAGGGCCAGAAGCTCTGAGTATACACTGCTGAACACTTCCCAAACAAAAATCCTGATGCAGATTCAAGACCAAGGACTTCTTCAGTAGCCCATGCCCATGTATTCAATGCCCATAGAAATAAATTCAAAGAAATATTATCGATTCCACAGAGATAGCGGACACGACACAGAATTCAGCCCCTAAAGGAGGACACAAAAAACCCTAGGACCAACCGGGGGGCTCTAGCAAAGAAGGCAGAAGAGCATTGTTCAAATCCTGAAGCTAACCGGCCAATGGGTGCTAACATTCTCACCATCTTTGGAGGACCTGGCCAGGAGTCAATCAGGAAGGTGAAAGCCCACGCTCGATTTGTTATAGCAGAAGTGCAAAGCAAGAGAGTAAAGCCAAACCCCGCCATCGTATTCACAGACAAAGACCTCGGAGGATTGAGCTTTCCGCACGACGATGTAGTGATCAAATAGGCGGTAATTGCCAAGTGAACGGTTCATCGAATGCTGGCGAACACTGGAGCATCCGTGGACATCTTATCATATGATGCCTACAAGCAGTTCGGGTTCGAGGAAGAGAAGCTTCAACACAAAGTTACGTCTTTATATGGTTTTTCAGGTTCCGCTACTAACATTGGAGGATCAATCAAGCTGCCCCTCATGGTAGGAGAGGCACCCAAGGACTTAACCGTCATGGTTAACTTCATGGTGGTCAAAGTCAGCACAGTTTTCAATGCCATCCTAGGGTGACCGAGCCTCAACCTGATGGATGCGGTGGTATCTACGAAGCACCTCAAGGTGAAGTTCTCAACACTGCATGGCATATGAGAATGCCAAATAGAGCAGAAAAAATCAAGAGAATGCTACGCAGCATTCATGAAGCAGACGAGAGGTAATTGCCGAGGCATACCCTGACCCTGACCATGGAGATCAGCAACAACAGAGACGAAGCGAAAGAGCAGCGGGGAGAATTGGTGGAGGACCTTGTAAAGATCGTGCTATGTGATTCAAATCTAGATCAAACGGCCCAAGTCGGAGCTCTGCTAGGGGGAAGGTAAAGGGAGGATATGATAGCATTCCTTCGAAGTAATGTCAATGTGTTTGCCTAGAGAAAAAGGGGTTCCACTATGGAATAAGGGACATTCATCAGGATTTCTAGGAAAGTTTGGGATAGACACAGAAGGATTTCAAAGGTTAGGACCTACTGTAAAATGATTAGAGCTGAGGAACAACTACCTCCAAGTTGAATGTGGAAGCAAGCGAATTATGCTTCACTTACATACGTCCTGTTATTGATTTTGCTCCCTTAAATGATTGGGTTGTGTGACGCACATTTGCTGAGGATATGACTGCAACTTAGTAGAAGGAAAGAATAAGGAACAGAATGAAATGGATTCTCATGGAAGAAGATGTGAAGAGGGGTTTAAACCTTTGGCGGTTCAAGAAAAAGGGGGCTACAATTACGTTTCTAGGGAAACGACGAAGAAAGCTGCCAAAATGTACTTGAAAGAAGGGGGTGATGTCATGTGGCACCAATGACTTCTATCAAATCACTTGAAGACGTCCTTTCAAATACGAAAAGTTCAAATTTTAAACCCCCAAATGAGAATGTGATGACCATTTGCTCAATCAGAATATTCCTCAATCCTTATTGAACTATATAACTTCGTTCAAAGGGATTGTGAGGGGCATTGTTTGTACCCTATTTTTTGCCACAAAGCATAGCCAATAAAACCTGGACCCAAAATGACATAGGCTAAGAAGTGACAAAAACATAATGACCGATCGATCCCAACTTGGTCAAGACAAGTAAGCGCGGTTATCCATACCATGATCAAGACAGTTAAGATCGGTCTATGAGTCTATCACATTCCAATACAGACGGTTGTAGCTTGTCATTGAAGAAGTTATAACTGCTGCAGGGAGAACGTGGAAACAACCAATTTGCAAACCGTTCGTACTAAGTATAAATATGAAGGATAAAGATGCATAAAAGACTTTTCATCAAAATCATATCTGAATTACTTATCTTTTACCTTTTTTCTTAACATTAGGAGTAAGAGTAAGACTAGTGCAATCTTAGGATCTTAGTGTAACAATCCATCTCAGGGATCACTCATACGTGCACAGTCGTTCAAGTGACCAATCAGTTCAATTTCATTCCTCAGTTACTTTTGTTCATGTGGTTTCTCTTCCTCAAATCTTCTTGGCATTACAGTTCGTGTTCACTAAAAGTCCTTAGTTGAGGCAGGAGGACAACTCACATTCTCCTGGTAGAAGTCAGACCGACATTCTTCATCAATTATATCCCTTGGGTCCTGGTCACTCTGGCACGCCCGTGCTTCCAACAACCAGTCTGTGATCAATATTGTGACCAACACTTCCTAAGTGAGCCAGGCAGGTTCCACTGCCGCTGCACATTATTAACATTTTCCCTACAAAAAGAATACGAAAGAAGATTAGAACAAATATATATTGCTTCAATGTAACTGGAGAAAAAAAAATAAACTAAGCTAATGATCCAAAGTTACATCACTAAGCTGAATTATTAGCTTGGCATATTAGAAAGGCACAAACCCCGTATTGAAGATGCATGGGTCTTGATGGATTGATGATTGGATCGACAATAGTCACTCTTGGATACTAGTTTTGCAGGATAGCGTGCAGCATGCACTGTTGGAAATTAATATGAAACAGACGTCGGAAGAATTAATATGTGAAGTTTATTGGGAACCATGAAAATTGTCAATAAACATTGTCTTTTATTGGATGTTGGTGGGGACCAATGGAGAAAAATATGCTACCCCCACTTTGTCATCGATTATATAGGATTTGGCTCCTGTCCTGCAGAGGTGGGAGCTGGAGCGTCCAACCCAGCTAAACGACAGCAAAAACAGGGGTGGGGTGGTCATTTCACAGGTGGGTCCCAGGTGGGCCCCATGTGTGAAATGACCACCCCACCCCCCTGTTTTTAGGTGGTTTTCATGGGTTGAACGATCTAGCTCCCGCCACTGCAGGACAGGAGCCAAATCAGATTATATATGCATACTAGTCAATTTAAAAGACAAACAGATATCTTCTCTCTTCATCCTACACTGGTTCAGTAATGGCTCCTACTACACCAAGACTAGTAGTTCCCATAGACCTGACAAAGAAGCCATGGGAGCAGAAGGTACCTCTTCACAACCGTTGGCACCCAGATATACTCCCTGTTGCAGATGTTACAGAAGGTGAGGTGTTTAGAGTTGAGATGGTAGACTGTAGAGGAGGAGCCGTTGGAGACAATGATACTGCTCTTGATTTAAACGCCACAGATCTCTTTGCTGTAAGTATGAGGTTTTTTTTTTTTCTTTTGAAAATTTTGCAATTGTTGTCAGACCAAAATAGTGATGAAGTGGGCATAGCTTGAGCTTGTTTAGTTAAGAAAGCTTTTGAACAAAAAATCAGTTGGGGGGAGATCCGAGACTTCCAAAGTTCCATGACAACCAAATTCACAATAAACTAAAATTTCTTCAAGATCTCTTAGTTCTCCTAAACTATACTCTTTAGGCATATGTATCTGTGAGGGCTGTTCATACAAGTATGATAGGGTACAGTTATATGAGAAATATAAGCCTCTGAACTTCGGCAGCTTGTGCAAGCTTCTGCTTTGGAAATCTTAGTAAGTCGCTAAGAAGTTGTCTTGTCATTAATCGTAACCATAAAAAAAGAATTCGACGAATCCATCATCAGTTATGCCACTTACTTATCGATGATAACATAATTTAAAGTTCTTAGACCTATTCTTCATGTTCCTAGTATATTTATTTAAGGGTAAATTACAGATCACCTCTTGGATTTCAATTGAAACTCAGATCACCCCTTGATTTTTGAAAAAACTCAAATCACCCCTTGGTTTAGATCCCAAAATGACAAATTAGTCCCTACAATTTTATGCTGTTAAGTGATGATGTCAGCCAGTTAAATAAATTTAAATCCCTAAACTACCCTTGACCAATGTTAAAGATGAAAGAAGGGTAGTATTGTAAATTTTAATTATAATGTTTGAATACAAGGGTAAAATAGTTCTTTCACACCAATAACTAACAACAGACTAACACCATTACTGTAGAGGGGGACATTTGAGTTTTTTCAAAAACCAGGGGGTGATCTGAGTTTCGATTGAAAACCAAGGGGTGATCTGTAATTTACCCTTTAGTTAATTTCAATTGACACCATGACCTACACATATATATTATAAAAATGATATATTATAGATCATTGCAACTTCTTCATATGGCACATTATTATTATTATTATTATTATTATTATTATTTCCACCCTGTCCCCAATAAGAATCTTAGTAATCATGGCCCATTCGAAACTGGTCTAGGTGCACTATCTCAGCGGACCCATTCGAGTGCTAGACAAAGTGGGTGTGGCAGCTAAGCCAGGTGATCTTCTTGCAGTTGAAATCTGCAACTTGGGTCTTCTTTTGGGATCTGAATGGGGTTATACAGCATCACATGACAGAGAACATGGCGGTAGTTTTCTGACCGATCATTTCCCTTCCGCAACAAAAGCTATTTGGTATTTTGATGGGATCTATGCCCACTCCCCTCAGATACCTGGTAATTTCTCTTTCCTATTTTCCATTTCCCTTAAACACACAGTTGACTTATAATAAAAAATAAAATAAAAAAAAAACTCCCGAGTGTTTTCTGGACTGGTTCAATATGTGTCAGATATTATATATGATACCCCTGCATGTTATCTCATCTTGGCAGGTGTACGATTTCCTGGTATCCCTCACCCTGGACTTATTGGCACTGCACCGTCAATGGAACTCCTAAATATATGGAATGAAAGGGAAAGAGAACTTGTAGAAAAAGGCCACAAGTCTATGACATTGTCTGAGGTCCTGCACCAACGACCATTTGCGTTGCTGCCAACACCAGAAAGTTGTTTTCTTGGAAAGGTATGATTCACTGTCTTAATTAACGGACAACATTTAGGATTACCTGAACGATGTCGCGAGCACAGCGGAGATGGATCGAAAAGTTCTTGATTGACAGTTAAACGTATACCTTGCGAATGGAGAGAACTCGTATAGTCTAACTCGATAAGTGATCGCAACAGATGTGATCTTCCATAGTCCAGATCTAAGAGCAGTGATGGAAGCACTTGAGATGCACTCATGCAAAAGGGGAGAGGAAGAAAAAGACTTAAAAGAGATTTTGCGCACCCACACAAGGGAAGTGGTTGTTGGTCTCTTATATCTACAGCCTACTTCCACTCTCTCTTTACATGTCTGAGTACGAGTAGGAGACTAGAAGTGGCCCCATATGGGCACATGGATCGGTTGAAATCTGATTTGCTAACACACTGCATACTAAGGCAAATCTTTATTTATTTTGACAAAAAAAATTATCAGGTCTTATGTTATAAGAGCCCATACTAAGTAGGGATGTAAACGGATCGGATTCAACTCGGATAGTGCTATATCCACATCCGAATCCGATTAGCTTTCGGACGGATCCGGATAGTGCTAAATGGATACGGACACGGACGGATCGGATATTTTATCCGTTTACATGTAAATACAGCTTTTCGGATAGCTATAGCCTATCCGTATCTGCATCCGTTTAGTTTTCGGACGGATTTGGATACTGCTAAACGGATACGGAAATGGATTTCGGCTATTCATTTACACCCCTAATACTAAGGCAAATGTTTATTTAGTCTCTTTGTTATTCTCCTTAAGATGTTTGTCCATGTGTAAAGTTGGGTATGCCAAAGCTAGACATGAGGGAGAGTGTCGAGCTGTTGAGAGTTTTAGAGTTCTAGTCCGAAACCGGTATGTTTAGGTCCTTAATTCCTTCATATACTTGAGGAACTCTCTGCACCTAATGTTTTTCGTTGGATTCATTAATCTCAACAAGCATAGACAACACATCTAATTAGACATGTCTGGTTTTCGTTGGATTCATTAATATCATATGGGAAAACAAAAAACATTCTAACTATTTAGAAGCCATATGCAGATTGAAGAGGGAACACCTGAATGGGAAAAAATTGCAAAGGAGGGTGCAAGGACAATTCCTGGCAGAGAAAATGGAGGAAATTGTGATATCAAGAATCTCAGCACAGGTTCAAAAATATACCTTCCAGTATTTGTAGATGGAGCAAATCTTAGCACGGGTGACATGCACTTCTCCCAGGGTGATGGTGAAGTTTCATTCTGTGGAGCAATAGAGATTAATGGATTTCTAGAGCTAAAGTACTTACCTCATTAATCAAATTTCTGTACTTATGTGGTGAACCATTTTTTTTTTAATCATAAAATATACTTCTAGGATTCAACTATGTTATGGAAACATCAACCTTCAACATCCTCAAATCTCCAGTTTTCAAAATTTCAAACTGTTTTGCTTTGAAATTTCTTCTGCAATTTTCCTATAAAAAAAAACACTAAAAGACCATGTTTCTTCATTTCACAAATTTTGAGAGAAGTGAAGCCATGAATTGAATGTGTTACACTGATAGTTTCCTGGGAGTTTCTCTCAATTGCTTTTACCCTGCAATACTCACCATTACCTGGTTTTACTCGATTTAGTTATTGCATGTTGTATATAAAAAATTGTGCATCTACTTCTCTTTCAAATTTTAGGGCTGATCAATGATAAAATTGTTTTGGTATCAGGTGTGAAATCATAAGGAATGGAATGCGCGAGTACCTCACACCGATGGGTCCAACTCCTCTTCACGTAAGCCCAATCTTTGAGATTGGCCCAGTTGAACCAAGATTCTCAGAATGGTTGGTATTTGAAGGTATCAGTGTAGACGAGAGTGGAAGGCAACATTATCTTGATGCAAGTGTTGCATTCAAGCGTGCAGTACTCAATGCCATTGACTATATCTCTAAATTCGGATATTCAAGAGAACAGGTCTAAGTTCTGCACTAGAGAGAGGGTTTTGGGGGTGGGGATTGGCACGTTGGGAATTTTGTTATTGTACTAACCACCTTCGATATCAAATGCTGTCTGTCAGGTCTATCTTTTGCTATCAGCATGCCCTTGCGAAGGAAGAATTTCAGGAATAGTTGATTCTCCCAATGCCTGTGCAACTCTTGCAGTTCCAACAGCTATATTTGATCAGGTAGCTAAGTTTTCCCCTTCATAAAATTGCTTGCTATTTTAATGAAGGATAATGCCTATTTCCATTTCTAAACTCCATAGTTTAATCTTCTACAGCCTTTTCAAATTGCAAAAACATAGTATGTTACAGTAGCAATTTGGTGCATGAGCTCTATTTGTATTTGAAATATATATAGGAAACCATTCGTTCCTCAAATCCAGAGCTTTAATGTCGGGTGAAATTGTTGGAAGCCGTGGGATCATCTCAATTGAGTCCCATGAGAAATCAATCATAAGAAATTCTGGTTTTCAAAATTTACCAAACCTATCTCTTTCTTATCCCATAAGAATTAGGGAAAAGACAAGAAAAAGAAAAACATATCTTCAACCATCCCATGTAAGAGACGAAAACACCCCACACCCAAATGCACATCGGAAAGAGATTGATTTGGGTTTTTTTCACATTCCATGAATATCAAATCAAATAAGATTAATCACAAAATAGTTTATTAGATTTGCTAACCTGAAGAGCCAGAAGTGTTGTTCCTCCTCCAGAAAGGGGTTCTTCCTCCAACAGCACACCAGTTAAGACAATCTTGAACCTTCTTAGTGCATCCAAGGTTCTCCAAGACAATACGATGTCTCTTCAAAGCTTCAAAACACCAGGGTTTCACCAAACACTAACCCTAAAAAACAAGAGAGCAAAGAAGAAGGAGAATAGACAAAGAGAGAGAGAGAGAGAGAGAGAGAGTGTTGGGAGAATTCGGCCAAGAGTCTCTGGCCGACTCCAACCCCCCTCCCCAATCGGTTTTTATATGTTTAGAGCCCATTTTTGCTTTCCTTGTGAGAGTCTGACTCTCTTTCCTCTTGATTGACTTGAATCTATCCCAACCTAGTGTGCTTCTAATTGGTAAAGAAGCGGAATCTTACATGAAAAATAATTAATTATTTATTTTATTTAATGGATAATAAGATAATGGCACCACATCTATTAAATTAAATAAATCAATTAATTAATTAGCAAATCCCAAAAACACCCTTACATAATAACATCTTATTATTTACAAAAAAAAATAATAACATCTTATGATATACCAACCCTCCACTAATAAACATCGTCATTATGGAATGTATGCAAATACTGTCAAACCCATTCCCTAGTACATTTCCATATCAAAACGTCTGTGTACTTGATCGGAATCCTCAAAACATGATTAAATGTTTTAATAAAAAAAACATACATATATTCTATCGTTTTATGTGAAAATAAGTTTTGCACATTATTTTCAAAACGGTGCAGGATCCTGATTTTCATCTGACCATCCACAGACAACCTCTCTTTGATGTTCCCTAATCAAACAGTAGAGACCATGTTGAGTGACTCTTTCACTCACAAAATGTTCACTCATTCCCAAAATATCGGCTTTGGTTCTATGAACCTCAATCATTGATAAACTAAAGAATACGTTCACATTTTGCAATGACAAGGCCCTCTCAAGTTCTGGGTCTCGGTGACATATGTCTATCCCAAAACTTACATCTCTGGTAGTCACACATGAGAGAATCGACATCATTAGATTCTTTATCAATACACATCAATATGTATATTCGTATTCGTACCCTGACGTCAACATATCTAGGCATACCCAATTTGATGACCTTATGATAAAGGAGTCCAACGCAAACCCTAGTCCTGACTACCATTTTTAAGTGTAAACTTAAGAATGCATAATGCTCAAAGAGCTTATATCACATATGATCATATTAAACCAAAATGTATAAACGGTTTAATAAATAATAAACCGGGTTTGATGGAAACATATATCCAACAAAAATAGGAAGCAGCAGGGCCTTTGCGCCCCAACCCATAAAAAAATTTATGTAATTTGGATGACTTACGTTATCTAATTTGTACAATTTCATATAGTTGCTCATCCAAAAGAGTGATTAGCATCTGGATCCTCCAAATCGTTAAGCATGTAACACAATCCATGTTGGAACCTTCATACTCCAGATTTCTTATATAATGCCTAAATATTTAAGCCTTGCTTTCTTTTGTTTTATCCATTTGATTATTTTGAGGTGTACAGGATATTCGGCCAAAACCTGGAAATGTACCAGTGGGACCCCGAGTGGTGAGGAAATCAGATGTTCTGAAATGTACTTATGATGGAAAGTTGCCCATGACAAAGAACCTCAGTGACAAAGCTTAATCGTCATCAAAGGAACCAAGAGAGCTTGAAGAAGTCTTAACTCATGTTTCGCACAGAACCTATGTCTGCAGAAGAGGATCTGCAGTATCCTAGAAAACCTAAAATAAGAGATAGCAAAAGCCATACTTGTGAGCCATCATTCACTAATATGGTAATTAAATATAATATTGTAATCCATCAAAAAAATAAAATAAAACAAAATATTGTAAGGTGATTTAATGTAGAAACTTCTAATACTATAAATGATGAATGCTAAAAAGCCAAACCGAACATTAAATTTCTTTCTTTTGTTTATGAATGTTCCATTGTTTCCTTTAATGAATAAAATTTATTTCTACAACATTCAGATGTCTATACTAGTATACTGTCATATACTTTCAGGTCACTTAATCAGGTATGGATATAGTGCAACCTACTCATATTTCTCTAAAAGATACATATCAGATACATGATGAACTCAACAAGTTTTCCGGTCCTACACAACCCAGTGTAAGTCAGCATACTATTGGATTATGTCTATCAAACCCTGTTAATTTGGAATAAATAAATTTAATTTTATTATTATTGCATGAATTCATTTACAGGCTTATAACTTTGTTCCATGGGTTTTCATCCAAACGGTTCTTGACTAGGGATAGGACCATGTTGAATTGTCATTGTTGGCAACATTACCAGTCATATTGGTATTGTAGCAGCAGCTATTGGTGGTTTGGTAGAGCTGGAATGGTCAAACGGGCTTCTACATAGTATCAAGGATAATTTGGTCATTTGGCAGAGTTACAACGAAATCCGAGCATGGAGGATGATTATTTGCAGTATATATGGTCCCTAAGAAGTGTTTGTCACAGGCCCGAAGTAGCAGGTGAAGGTTTCGTACGTCAAAAGCTGTGATTTCATTGGATCACGCAGTGGGTTCCACTTTGAAGCTATTTTTGGAAGTGATAATGGCAAAACTGGGTACAGGACACTTCATAATATTTTTAGTTCGTCGAGTTACGGTTTTAACGCAACTGGTCTTGCATCATTTGGATGTCGTACGAGGAAGTTACATAGATTTTTATGTCGTTGCATGAAAACGGAGCAAATCTGGAGAAGGACGATTTTCCCATACTTAGCCAAAATTTTGGCTTATTTTTTTAAGCGGTATACTGTAAACAGTAATTTTCATTTAATTTGGTGAAGTTTCAGAATGTTTCGGACCGTTGGATCAAGATCTATGGGTCGGATTCCAATTTAAAGACATATAGTTGGGCGAAGAAGGGCTGGCGCTGGAGATGCTTGCGCCTGGCTTTTTAGTGGCTTGGAACATGGTTTGTTATTCACGTGCGTCACACCATAGTGATGTGAGTTTTGGTGTATATGCAAGGTTCTACTCCAGTGTAAGATACATATGATTCACATGTGATGGAGATTCCATTTAGTGCATTCTAAGTGGTTGAAGTCATAAACACAAATCCTTGCAATGAAGTAAAAATGCATTTTCAAAAGCGTGTTGACATCAGTATGACATCATCAAGAGAAATTAATGCTCCACCAACATCAAAATGGGCTTCGCTATGTTCTGTTTGTCATGAGAAATCCTCTTATTTATGGATTTGCCATCTATTTCCTATTTCGAAGCATCCATCTTCGGAAAGGCGTATCTCGGCCATCCGAACTCAAATTTGGGTGCTGCAAAGTGCGTTGGATTCATAGAGAGGAGGAGAACGTCCCTATAAGAAGAAAAAAAATGTAAAAAATTGCTCAGATGGAGAGGTGTGCACGAATAAGCAAGAAGGTGGTGTTTTCATGAGTTCGTACTTGTTGTGAGTCGTGTGCCTTTTTGAGGACATTCTAGAGGAGGTGCTTGCTGTGCTATTACCCTGAAAGAGGTAATCCTCATTAGTATCCCAATTTATTGTTCTTGGTTATTGTCTTCGAGTTGAAAGCCTATAGAACCTTTGTAAGCCTTGTTGGCAAAATTTTTGGGAAGAGATTTACATTGTTGAATTTTTAATCCTATTGTAACTCTATCAAGTGGGGGCTTGCATAGAGATTGGGGTTGTTGCCTCGTTTGTATGGTTGCACAAACCGAAGTAAAGATTGAAGTTCCTGAGTGATTGTAGTCACTAAAATTAGTTGAGTATCGTGCAATATACGAAACCCTGATTAGGGTATTGTACCGTGGATGTAGGCACACTGCTGAACCACGTTAAATATTGTCTCTTCTTTGCTATTTTTATATATGTGTGTTGGAGTGTTATCTGACTGTAGAATGGGTGTGTTTACATGGGAGGCCTAGCCAATTCATTGGTTGTGAGGCAAGGTAACACACGAACTGTAGACTGGTCAAATTGGGGTGCCCTAAGCCAGTCGATGTGTGCACAGGGTAGTCAAACAGAGATACAGGGATTGCAGTGTTTGTGTTTCAGAGAGCAGTGATAGAGAACTATCATTCAAGTTTGGAAAAGTTTTATAGTGACCCTGATTCACCCCCCTCTCAGTGTCAACCTGGGATCATCAATTGGTATCAGACAAGGTTCCCAAGGAAAAAGATTTAACAGTTTTGGGTCTGAGACTGAGATTTAGTACTGATGGCATCCAGTGAAGGAAGAGGAATGCTTGGGAAGATTCCTATATTTGATGGGTCAAATTACAACTTTTGGAAGATCAGAATGGAGGCTTACCTGAAGTCTCTGGGTTATGGAGTCTAGCTCACAGTAAAGAATGGATACAATCCCCCCGCCACAGACATTATAGAGGCAACAGAGATGAAGAAGTGTGAAGACGATGCTAAGGCAATAAATGCTAAGGCAGTAAATGCACTTCTAGGCTCTCTTGTGAATAACGAGTTTGCCAGAGTGATCGATTGCACAACATCAAAGGAGATTTGGGACAAACTTAAAAGTGCCCATGAGGGGGATGAAAAAATTAGAGAGGCCAAGCTGCAACATCACAGGAACTTATTTGAAAGTTTGAAGATGCCTGAGGGAGAGTCGGTAGAGCAATTCATGAGCAGGTTTAATAAAATTATAAACTCCATCAGAGGATTAGGAGAAGAGATCAAGGATGCAGTTGTTGTTAAGAAGATTTTGAGATCTGTACCTGAATTTTATAACCCCAAGGTATCTGCCATAGAAGAGTTAAAGAACTTAAACACCTTGAGTCTAGATGAATTGCATGGGATTTTAACTGCTTATGAGATGAGAATGGTCAAGCCCAAGTCTACTGAGAAGGAGGTTTCCTTTAAAGCCATGAAGAAACTAAAAATCAAGGAAGATAGTGAAGATGAGGATTCTAACGATGAGTTAATAGCTTACTTGGCTAGGAAACTCAAAAGAGGTGGAGGCATATATAAGGAAAAACTTCCCTTGAAGTGTTTTGATTGTGGTGGAATTGGGCACTTTGCCTCAAAGTGTCCCAAGAAAGGCAAGGGTATAGACTTTGATGATGAAGATACCCAAGAAAGCAAGTTCAAGAAAGGCAAAAAGAAGTTCATCCCTAGGAAAGGGAATTTCAAGAAGAAAAATCTCATATCAAAGAAGTGCAAGTCTTCTTCAGATGAGTTTGAAGAAGATGATGATGTTGAATCAGATGATGAGTCATTTGAGACTCTATTTATGACACTTGAAGACAAGGTGCAACATAAGACTACTGATGAGTCTGAAGAAGAAGAAGAACAGGAAGCTGAGTATGACCTAGAATCAGAGTTGTATTCTTCTCTAGTTGAACTTAAGGGTGCCAGAAAGAAGATAAAAAATCTATAGAGTCAGCTTGTGGAGAAGGAGGAATAGGTAAGTCAATTAAAGACTACAATTGATGAAATGGGAAAAATAACTGAAGACTTGAGCATCAGTCTCTCATCTAAGGCAAAAGAGTGCACTACTCTTGAAGAACGATTAGAGAGTTTGAAGATTGAACTTGAGAATGTACAAAAGATGAACCAACAAGAAGTTGTAATTTCATCTTTTCAAGCATCTATTTTGGGATCCAAAGGCAAGGAGATAGTGATCAATCAATTGATGTTAATATTCCACCATCTAGCAAGACAAATGAAAATGTGCTAGATGAAATTTTAAGCTTTCAGAGATCTCTACATTGGGGGTATGTGAAAGTAAGCTCTACTGAAGTAGTGACTACCAAAGGCACAGGAACGGCAAGAAACCCTGTGAGATTTGTCAGGGAGAACCAGAGAGGCTTTAGAGTTGTGAAGACTACTAAGAAAAATGTTGACAGAGAAGGCCACACATCAGTTAGCTATCAGAGGGACAGAGGTTCTTGGCAGAGATTGAGCTTCAGAGGTTACTGTTATGGGTGCAACAGTTATGGGCGTAAAGTGGCAGATTGTAGGAGACAGGTCAAGCCTATAGTGTTCACAAGCAGAAATAGGTTTGCTCCACTGGGAGAGAGCAGTGTGGAGTGGTATAGGTGTCACAGCGTGGGACACATTGCTAGAAAATGTAGGACCACACTTTCATCCCAGATGCAACCAAGCAAAAAACTAAACAATAATCCCCCATAGAAACAAGGTTAGAGCAAGAAAGCAAGAGAACCCGTCACAATGGCAAATAAAGCAGTATGGATTGAAAAGAAAAAGAAAGATAACAACATCTCATTAATTGTCCAGATAGCTTTTAAGGCACATAGTAAACCGTCACTGTGGATTCTTGATAGTGGGTGCTCCACTCATATGACAGGTGATAAAGGCAGGTTCCTGAGTTTGGATCAGTTGAGGGTGGATCTATCAGGTTTGGAAACAATGATGGTGCAAAGATAGAAGGCAGAGGCATGGTAAAGCTTGACAGAGGCAAGTTAAAGTCTAACAATGTGCTATATGTCAGTGGCCTAAAGCATAACTTACTTAGTGTAAGTCAGATCTGTGATCAGGGAAATGAAGTCTTGTTTACTAAGGATGGTAGCCTGATCAAGAAAATGAAGAACGAAAAGACTGTAGCACAAGGTACATGGACAGCAGGAAACCTATATACTCTCTTAGAAGCACAAGAAGATAGATGCATGTTAGGTCTAGAAGATGAATGTTGGCTTTGACATAGAAGGATAGGGCATATCAACTTCAAGAACTTAGCCAAGTTGAGTAAGAAAAAGGCAGTCAGAGACTTACCCAAAATCAAGTCTTTAATAAATCATGTATGTGCATCATATCAGAATGGAAAACAGACTAGGGCCACATACAAGTCAAAGGAGCATTATTCAAGTAAGCCTTTGGACTTGATCCATACGGATCTATGGACCCATGAGGATAGAGGCAGTTGGAGGTGAGAGGTACTTCATTTTGTTTATAGATGAGTGTACTAGGATGACCTGTGTTATGTTCCTTAAGGACAAAACAGAGGCACTAGATTGTTTCAAGATCTTCAAGAAAAGAGTGGAAAATGAAACAGGAAGGACAATCAAGTGTTTGAGGTCAGACCAAGGGAGAGAGTTCACTTGGAATATGTTTTTCAAGTTCTGCAATGAACATGGGATAAGAATGCAACATAGTGCAGCAAAGACCCCCCCCAACAAAATGGGGTTGTGGAAAGAAAGAACAGAATCGTTCAGGAGATGGCAAGGGCAATGTTGACTGAAAATAATGTTGCCAGGAGGTTTTGGAAAGAAGCAATTTACTCTGCAGTGCACATCCAGAACAGATGTCTATTGAGGCCAAATGAGTCCAAGGCACCATATGAGTTATGGTATCGGAGAAGAGCCACAGTGAAATACCTAAAAGTTTTTGGATCTAAATGCTTCATTAAGAGAAAGGAGGACAACCTTGGAAAATTCTATGATAGAGCAGATGAAGGGATTTTCTTAGGGTATTCCTAAAAAAGCAAGGCCTATAGATGCTTCAATAAAAGATTGGGGAAGATTGTAGAGAGTTCAGATGTAAAAGTTGATGAACAGTTGCCCCACTCTAAACCAGGAGAGCTAGAAGATCAAACTTTTGAGGAGTTTGTTGATGATGAAGTTGTAGAAGGTCAGAATCATAATGATGAGATAGTTGAGATTGGAAATAAGTCAGACACAGATAAGGTGCTTCTGAGATTAATACAGAGACAGAGAGAGATGGCAAACCAAAAGATGGAAAGTGGCAGAAAGTTCATCCTCCACATCAAGTTCTTGGAGATCCAAAAGCAAAAGGTATGCAGACTAGAAGAAGAGTAGCTGCTAAATATTCCTTGCTTTCACAGTTTGAACCCAAGTCCATTGGGGAAGCATGTAAGGATGACCACTGGGTCAAGGCAATGAATGAAGAATTGGACCAGATAGAGAAGAACAATATATGGGAATTAGTTCCCAGACCGACAGACAAGAACATCATAGGTACCAAGTGGGTGTTCAGAAATAAGTTGAACGAAGATGGCCAAGTGGTTAGAAACAAGGCCAGACTTGTGTGTAAAGGGTATGCTCAGGTGGAAGGGATTGATTTTGATGAAAGTTTTGCACCAGTAGCACGCTTGGAATCCATACGGATGTTCTTAGCTTTGGCAGTGTACAAGGGGTTCAAGGTGCGTCAAGTCAACATTCTTAAACGACAACCTTGAAGAAGAGGTGGACATTGAGCAACCTGATGGCTTTCAGATTAGCAAGGATCCAGATTTGGTTTGTAGATTGAAGAAGGCTCTATATGGATTAAAGCAAGCTCTAAGAGCCTGGTACTTTAGACTTGACACCTACTTACATCAGTTGGGACTGCGGAAGGGCATAGTTGATAGCAACTTATATGTTATGACAGAGAATAGTAGTCAACTGGTGGTTGTAGTGTATGTCGACGACATAATTTTTGGTGGACAAAATGATGAGGTATGTAAATAGTTTACAGAGAAGATGAAGACAGAGTTCGAGATGTCTATGCTAGGGGAACTGTCTTATTTCTTGGGTTTGCAGGTGAACCAAAAAAGTAGTGGCATCTTCATATCTCAAATGAAGTATGTCAAGGAAATGTTGAAGAGATTTCAGATGGAGGACAGCAAACCAGAGTGATCGAGGACTTCTATTTACATTCACAAACAACGGAAGTAGGATGGTGGGTGGTCTAGAGACAAGGAAATAAAAATTTCAAGAGAACACAAAAATTAAGAAATAGAAAAACACAATAGGAGACTAGCCAGATGCAAAAGCCAATAACATCATAATTGAAGAGGCATAAGCTTTTACATTCAGGAAGGGAATCGAAAGTTCTATTTCCAAATATAGCATAATCGAAAGTACAACTAATAAGCAGGCACAAACATGAACATAAAATAGAAGATTTATATTCTAGAAATTTTAAAACTAGGTCTACTCTTGAGTTGAACCGTAAGCTCAAAATGATAATCAACAAATCGTAGATAACTACATACCCAACTGTATTATAATCGAACCCTGACAGCCAAGGACTTTTGTGTAATTAAAAGGGAAATAGAATACTTCCAGACTCAAACAACCTGTGTCGAAATCTTACTCCATCGATGGTCAGACTGAATCCAGTGCCTGAATTAGGGGCATGTGGGTGCATATCTTACTTAACACTGCCTTAAGAACGTCGTACCCATGCATTTCAAACTTCTTGTTCCAAATCGTTCCATTCAAATAATTCGAGTACGTAAATGTTGCCTCAATATATGAAATATGTTGAATCTTTTTGTTGCGTCCAAGTAATCTTAAATCCTAAATTTTTTTCAGAAAGCAATTATGGTGCAAACTCAATCCAACAGAAATATTCCTTGTGGAGCATGTCCTCCTATTACCCCTCTAGTTAATCCTCCCAGTGAACTTGTTGCTCAGAACATAGAAGTTCCACCTGCATCTGCACCTGAGGCCCCTCCAGCTCATGCACCTGCACCTCCCCCTGTTATGACTGATAATGAGGCGGCTACCATCATGGCCAATATGATGCAAATCATGTAACAACAGCAATAAATCCTGTTGCAAATCCAGCAACAACAACAAGAGTTGCTAGCCAATATGACCACTCAGTTAGTAACCGTAATACAACAGCAGCAGCAACAGTTCATGACTTGCATGAACGCACACCTTCAAGCTGCAAAGCGAGCACGTGCCGTACCAGGGACTTCTCCTATATTTGACACACCACTTGTACCCAATAAGTCTGTCAAGGATGAACTAGTAGTTGAGGGCATAACACAACATGGGTCTAGGAAGAGACCTATGAACTCGCAAGAGTCTGGAGAACCTAATAAGGCTCCCAGAGGACCCTTTCTTGATTCGACTCCAGCATGCTCTGACGGGGAGGATACAAATCGACCTAGCCAATCAGCACAGTTCACCGTTGCGCCTTGGCCGTCTAAGTTGAACAATTGATGTTGCGTCTTCAATCGATCGGGGCATATGGCCACAGCTTACCAGTATTGTGGAGCCAAGTACATGTCATATCTGAATGTCATCTATCTAGAGCAGCCATAATAGGATAGTAGGCCAGAAATGGAATAAACTTTTCAACCTCCTCGGCCGGCATCGAGTCAAGCGAATGAGGCTTCTCCTCACCCCACTGCACACACCAGGTGTTTCATGTGCAACAAGCTGGGACACATAGCAACAGAGTGTGCCAACTAGAGATACAATTCACACCCATCATTCCAGTCTGTTGCTTGGCCTTCCAGCCCCACAGAGACAGAGTTTAAGGGTAAGTATATGCCTTGACCACAGGGGAAGCTGAGGCGAATTCGGATTGACGACAGGTACTCTATCCATATCATCCTCACCTATTCGAGCATTATTTGATTATAGTGCATCACACTCTTTCATTCTACTAAGTTTGTTGATAAGAGAATTGTACCCTCAAAGAACTTAGAGGGAACAAGACTATAGGCGCGTAGTTAGCTCTTCGTAAAGCGTTATACCGCAAACCAAATGAATAGAACATTCTAGGCAGAATTCAAGAAAGTGTGAAGTGTACTAGGTGGTTGGAAGTAAATAATAGATGTGAAGAATTTAAGTTGGTGAAAAGGACGAAAATGGGCGTTGGTATAACCAAGAACAGCTGAGAACAGAAAGAAACTGGAACTGAAGGATTTGACAAAACCTTGCTCAACAATAGGTATGAAGGGGGTAATGGGTCACTGAATGTCCCCTCCGTTATTGGGGGTGAATAATAGGAATTCCATCAATATCCCAAT
Organism: Telopea speciosissima; assembly: GCF_018873765.1. Taxonomy (NCBI): domain Eukaryota; kingdom Viridiplantae; phylum Streptophyta; class Magnoliopsida; order Proteales; family Proteaceae; genus Telopea; species Telopea speciosissima. The sequence continues at coordinate 14,435,550 of NC_057926.1, forward strand.
TCATCCTAAAGTTGAGTAAGTATTGGAAAACCAGAAGTGAAAGTATTTGTAGGAAAAGCCGTGTGAACACAAGTAATTTAAACTTATGCCTTACGACCAAAGACTATAGGAGTGTAGATACTGGATGAAATATGCAGACATAGTTCAATCTTACAAATTCTTAAGGTATATGTTTGAGTTAGATTTCCCTTAGGCCCTTATGCTGAACAATGGATGAACCAAACCCGAGAGCGATTTAAATCACTTATTGGGAGGTGGATATGTTTGAGAACCAAACCTTTGCAGCTCAATCGAAGCAATGACTTGTGCTGATACGAGATGGAAGGACTTGAAGTACGTCGTGGGTGATCAGGTATTTCCTTGGGTATCACCAACCAAAGGGGTGATGTGGTTCGATAAGAAAGGGAAGTTGAATCCAAGAATCATGACCAGTGGCGTACTGATTGGTGGAAGTCCATGACGTATTCTATGTATCGGTGTTGAAGAAGTACCTCCTGGACTTAACTTATGTCTTGACTTAGGAACCACTTGGGCTTGCTGCCAACATGACCTGTCAAGAGAAACCCGAAGAGATTATGGGATGTGCGGAGCACAATCTCCACAATTGGATTATCTTGTTGTAAAGGTACTGTGGAGTAGTCGCCTCGATCAAGGAACGTCCAGCTGATGAGAAGATGAAAGCCGGTCGAAGTATCCTCATCAACTTAAATCCCTAGACACGTTTAATTTCGAGGTTGAAATTTTTATAAGGTTGGGGGAATGTTAAACCCGTGCCCAAAAATATGGGTTAATTTGAATTTTTGTTGAAGGTCTGGAATCCGAGGTCAAAGCTACCAGTACACTGTGGTGCAGTAATCCCATGGTTGAATTTAATGAGGTAGCCCCATTGGTGAGAACTTACATACCATTAAGGAGGCAAACACCAACTCCTTGTCACTATACAGCTCACCATCAAATGTACAGCCTAAGATAGGTACCATCCCTTGATTTCTAGGGCCCTACCCGAGTACATGATACATTAGGCCTTTGAAACATTTAGGGAAGGTTAATAGGCGAAGACATTAACAATGGGGTGATTCGACACTGTTTCATTAAGGAAGAACGAAGAATAAAAGAGAGGCCTAGGCTCCTAAACTTAGCTTGAGTGTGAGAAGCCAAGCTTGGAATCCTATCAAGTTGCTCCCAACTTCTAAGGTAAAGACCCCAATCTAGTTAAATTCTTTCTCCCAACTTATTCTTAAACATATGGTTGGTTGGTATTCTGGAATTAAAGATAAGAAGTTAACACCCATCATGCTTGCATATGTTCTATCTTGTTTTGGGTTAATTATAAACCTAATTCCTTTGCATGCATGCTTAAACCCAACCATAGGACCTAATCCTAGTTCTAGGTTAAACTAATGATGACCCTCATCACCTTGAATGTTTGAGTTAAAGTATTTTCAGACCAAACATCAACTTGCATGTTTAATTTGATGATGAGAACTCAATTCCATACATGCATGTTAAATCTCAACACAAATATAAATTCTGCTACTCTGACAGATTGATCCCCGCTTAGATAAAATGACATAACTCCATAATCCGAACTTCATTTGAATTGATTCCAATTTTGTTAGAAACTAGACTCATAGAGCTGCATTTCCTTAAAAGGAATCATTATCCAATTATGTCTCTAAGTGAGCTGAAATTTCACTTCAAGTTGCTGTCTAGAATCGAATCCTTTTGTTGGACAAATTGACCTTTGTTTAATAAAAATAATATAACTCCATCATACGAACCTTATTTCCTTTAATTCCAATTTTTTCAGAAACTAGACTCATAGAGCTGCATTTTCTTAAGAGGTACCATATGGAGGAACCAACCCCTGTGGAAGCCACAGCAAAAACTCAGCAGTGCTGCATTCTCTGGATGCTGCACTGGACGATTGGCCCAAAGGTCTAGTGCAAGCTCCAGAGAAGCTGAAACCTGTATTTTTCCATTCCAAACTTGTGAGGACCTGGTGCATTGCTATCAAACACCTTAGAATCATACCTTAGAATTTATGGAAGCTTTTCCCCAGCCTAGGAACCATGTAGGCCCCACATATACAGCTAAGATGGTGAGAATTGATTGAAAAAATATGTTTTGCACATGGGATAGCTTAGGCCAAATAGACTCTAGTGGGCTTTGGCCTTTAAATAGGAGGGCCCAGCCCTTATTTCGTTTCCCTACTGTTCCTAACAGCAGAGAAGAAAAGAGAAAGAAAGAAAGAGAGAAAGAAGGAAGGAGAAGGGAGAGGAAGGAGAGGTTGTGGCTTGAGCAGCCTTGGTTGAATTCTTCCATAGCCTAAGGTAAGCTCACCAAGCCTAAACCACTCTTAAAATCCTGACCCAAATTCTGTTCTCCGATTTTGGACCCAAGAACCATAGCCATATAGCTTGTCTCTGTAGAAATCTCTATGGAATCACCTCCTGGAACTCCAGGACTGCTTGGATCATCCATGCATGCCTAGTTTTAGGAAAATTACATGATTCTACACTATCTCAGCTTACTAATATATGTATCTTAAATTCCAACCATGCATCTAGCTAGATTTCATGCCTGATCATGCATGCAACCCATAAATGATGAGCTAGGAGCATGGATCTTTGCATGCATGAGGTGTTTTGCATACTAGGGTTTAGGATCTTGGTTGTAATGCATGTGCATGTTTACTGTTGTGTGTATTATGGTAGTTTGTGAGGTTGCATGTGTAATCTCAGCCTTGCATACTTGAATTGTTTGATGTTTGAACCCAAACCCATCAACCACTTGGCAAACCCTATTTAGGAATCACCAAAGCCATTGCATTATTTTAATTATAAGCTATACTACCCCTTGATATCATCCCAAATTGACAATGGGATGAATCCAGCAGCCAAAGCCAAGTCCTGAGCAAGGAAACCCGTGTCCAAAAGGGACTGGATGACGCACTGGATGTTTGGTCCAAATGTCCAGTGAACCATCCAATGCTCCTGTACTTGTTCAAAACTGATCTCAACCTATTGGACCATCACCCGCAGGCCTAGGCCAGTGTGGGGGGCATAAAAATCACTCTAAAACCCTACCCCAACCATCCTTGCTAATAACCATGCCTTGAGTGTCTTAGTGGACCCAAAAAGGGGTCAGAAATCCACACTGTAACCCAAGCCAAACCTGGGAAAGGAACCATGTTACTGTTCCCATAATTGTTGAACAATGATTGAGTAAAACTAGACCAATCCTGGAACTCCAAGACCCATTTGAAACAATGTTTAACAGGTTCTAATGGTCCGGTTAACTTAGGTTATAACCTCGAACACGAGGTGCAGTGTCAGACACCGATTAGGACTGAGCCGACTGAAGGACAAACAAGATTTGCACAAGGTGAGTGGAATTACACCATGGGTGTAGGTGTAACATTACTGATGAGTAATGACAACAACACAACAATTTTTACTGTATTTATTTATTTAAGTTGCCTATATTCCTATTTGATTTATGATTCATATCTGTTGGCTATTCAAATTGAATGCTAATGTTATACATGTGAAAATGCTAGATTAGATGCCGTAGCCGGCTTGAAAATGAGGCCGGTGGTAGCCCGTAGAATGGGATACGGTTGACACCACTTGACTCATACTATGTCAAATAGAATGCATTTGGTTAGGGTATCATCACTCGTGGTATGAACCCTTTCCAACAGGGGTTTAGGTGTTGGATACCACAAAAGTGTGAGGCCAATGTCCTAAAAGGCATTGCTCGGTCAGTTGACTCATCGGGTCACTAGGACAGGTGATGCCTATTGGCCCATCAGTTAATAGTTCTGGTGGTAGCACAGTGGTAACCTAGAGGGCCGATCGGGCTGACCTTGGGAAGGGATGCTAGAGCCGACTGGTTTTCTCCAACAACACAATGGGTGTATCGCAGGAAGGAGTTAGAGGCCCGCACTAAGGATACATGTATTGGGGATTGTAGTAGCACTATACCTACCTTAGTTTTGTCTGTTAGGTGGCTTAATAATAACAATGAATATCATTCATATAGGCTCATGGTTATGCTTGCATGTGCATGCATGGTTTATATTTTATTCACGGGCTCGGTGGAGCTCACACTCTTATATATTCTCTTTCATGTATTGGGGATTGTAGTAGCACTATACTTGCCTTAGTTTTGTCTGTCAGGTGGCTTAATAATAACAATGAATATCATTCATATAGGCTCATGGTTATGCTTGCATGTGTATGCATGGTTTATATTTTATTCACGGGCTCGGTGGAGCTCACACTCTTGTATATTCTCTTTTAGGTGATTTTGCAGGTACTGGTTTGCCAATGGATGATGAATCTATTGATGGAACTATAGATCTTCCTCATGTTGTTCATCTACGAAAATTTTATTATTATTTGAGTTTCTTTGTTTCAAGAAGTGTACCATGATAATGTACTTTTTGAATATAAATGGATATGTATATGGTATAATATAGGTATTTAGGATTTTATTATAAATGATATAAATTATCTATGGGTAATTCGATCTTTCGTTGCACTCTGATATTCAATTATTATCTTTTTATCCTCATTGTGTGGTTTGTGACATGTAAGTATTGCTTCTGGATCCTTGGGGATTGGCGGATATCGTAGGATATCCGGGTCACTTACCTAAATCCTCCCAGGGGGTGGTCTGGGGCGTGACACAACGAATTTTTGAACGGAGGCCCGATGCCTGGGTCCGTTCGAGGAATTTTATAAATTACCTAGCCCGCGAGTTTTAAAATTCATTTGGGCCTTTTGTTTTGAATAGAGCTTAGAGCAAGGAAGAGGAGGATTGTGCCCGTTCGTGCTTCCATTCCAAAATATTGGCACTTGGGTGTTCTAACTCAATCATTTTCACTTCCAAACCCATTCCAGGTATGATTTCTCTCCTTACTTCTCTGTTTTTTTTTCCTCTTTTTTATTGTTCTTAGTTCTAGGTTTTTCTCTCTCCTTTTCTTCTTGCTATTCAAGTAAGTTGGGGAATGTAATACTAATAGGCATGTTCTGCTCATTTCAATTGTGGAAATCAGCCATATGCATCACCCATCTAAGCACTACCATTCCATTCCACATCCCAGGGTTGTGAAACCGAATTTTCCCAACCCCAAACCAACTTCCTCTTGCTGTTTTGGGGAAAATCATGGAATGAGGCACCAACCATGTGGTTCCTCCCAGAATTCAAGTGTGGAAAACCTCACATAACATCACCAATCAATAATCCATGCAAGAGTTGGATAGACCAAACCCAAAACCGAAAAATTACTAATGTTTTGGGGAAAATAGCTTAAAAGCATGAAGTTGTTCATTTTCCTTTAACAATTTTATATATGTTTTGGTTAAATAAATCTAGACATACTTTGGATTATTTAGATGAATTTCTAGGTAAATGCTTGAAAGTAAACTCTTCCCTTAGGTTGGGTTCCTTCGAACATCTTCTTGATTAAGTGTGGAAATTTATACATGTATTAGCTCTTGAATTGTCTTTCATTAATGGTTCACATCTGAATGTGTTCAAGTACCTTTGTTTAAATTCATTAGGAAGCAAAGTTCCCCTTTTCTTGACATTTTATTAAGGGGATTAAACTCCCTATTGCTGTCTTTATTATATATATATATATATATATATATTTGAATGTCATCATGCCTTGATACAATATAGAATTATTGGTTCTATCTTTACATTTAGAATTTCTTTATGTGGTTACTAGAACTTAACCTCTTCTTAGTTGTTGTATTTTTGAAAGGAGTAATATGATAAGCATTTGAGTCTTCTATTCATTACCACTTATTATTTACTTCATTTGTTGGGATTTAAGTCTTTATCCTCATTAGTCATAACCATTGTCTTGTTTTGGATTCTTGTGTGTAGGCAAGTCATCAAAATGGTTAGAGGACGAAGGAATGCTCCAGTTATTCCACCTCCACCAGTGGACTTCGATGCCCTCTGGTTCACATTAGCTGAGGTGGAAGAGATATATAATGGTTATTTTCATTAGAGACCAGTCTTGAATCTTGACGGGTAGAAATGTGGTGCTAAGAAACCTCAAGGCCTTCTAAGTGGAAGAGAAGTTCAATGCATTGTTTGGACCTCAATGTTAGCACCTTCTCTTTGTTGCTATCCCAACTTGATGGGGCACTTCTATGCCAACCTGGTCACTGTAAACGAAGGTCAAGAACATTGCCAGCTCATAACCCTAGTGAAAGGGGTTCCCATATCTTTTAGTAAGGTGGAGCTGGGGAACATCATTGAGGTTCCCACAGGAGGAGACAGGATTTACATGCCACCAGCAAGGGATACCAATAGTTTGATATCCCCCCAGGGCTACAGGGAGCTTTATGAATCACTCACCAATGGCCGCTACCAGATCAGGGTGAAGGAGACCAAATTTGGCCCGTCTCAGAGAGTACTAAGTCGCTTAGTACAAACCAACCTGCTGCCCTGTACAGCACAGAGCCATCCATCTTTATGGCTTACATGGCAAATTGTCTCCATATTGGAGAGGGGTTGTGTCTCTCTTACGCCATTATCATGAGCATGGATCAAGTTATGTCTTTCGCTCGACGTCATGTGTCTTTGCCCTATGGGAGGCTCTTGACCAAGATCTTTACTCACTTTGGAGTGGACTTCACAGAAGAGAGTGACCACTACAAAGGAGGCATTTAGTTTTAGCTCCAACGCGAGGATGGGACTATAACTTGATGAGTACAGCAATGGTGAGCTAGTAGCTCCTGAGGTAGTTCAAGAGGAGGGGTGAATCAGAATGAGAGAAATCAAGATGAGGGGTTCTAGCCCGAGTTACACACTGGAGGTGCTTCTTCCTCAGCTGGCCCCTCACAAGGCATTGGCTTGGATGCAGTGATGGATGCCATTGGACTGCTGGGTCTTGACATGGCCTAGGGATTTGCACGCATACATGGGGAGTTGGCCGACACCGAGCACATTTGACTCCTTAGACACCAAAGTGCAGGTTTGGAAACCCACGTCGCCAGTTTGGATGCTTATGTTCGCAAGAACATTTATGAGCTCTCTGATGACTACAACATGGAGTCCTAATCTAGGGATCCATGTTATCACCTTCTGTTTTCAACATGTTCCTTTTCTTTAAGTTGTAATAGTTTTTATGTTTTATTCAAGAACTTGATTATCAGTTGTAATTTTGTTGTTTTATTTTGAACTAAAGTATGATGTACTCACCTCTCAGAGAGGTCCGAAGCCATATATATATATATATATATATATATATATATATATATATGGTTCTTTATTTCTACCATTGTTCCTATTATTTTTATTATGTCATCGGCTTCCACACCTATCAGAGTTCTCTTCCTAAGTTTGCACACAACATTTTATCTTCTTAGAAGCTTTTAAATTAAACCCTAATTGTGTAGCGTAAATCAAGAGTCTCTGCTAGACTACAGTTGGTGCAGAGCATCACGCTCTGATACCATGCTGTCATGCCCCTATCCCAATAGGAATATAATAATAATAAAAGGGGGTGATTGGCATCCCACTAAGCTACTAAGATCACAGATATAGTGTTCCAATCCACAGCCCTAAACTAACATCAATATCACATTAATATCAGAGTATAGAAAGAAGGTAAATATCACATTTCCAAATATCAAATATAAGTGGAAGCGTTTAAGGGAATAGTTACATTATGTTCAATCACTAGGTGATACAATAAAGTTAACACAATGTTCGGACTGACCATAACATAACTACACAAAAGTAATATGATATATGAAACGTTTGTACGAGACTCATAAGCCTAAAAGAATAAAAAAGGGAGCAAGACCCAAGTAATCATTGTGCTCCGTAAGCATAATCATCGTAGGGGCATCCATCGTCGTGCTCCTCAATCACAGCCTCTGGATCCTCAGCTCCAATATCATCATATCCTGAAGGTTCAACCTCAAGTCCAGCAAGACAACCACTACCTATATCATCATCTAAAAAGAGTGTATACACAGGGGTTAGCTCCACCGAGCTAGTGAGGGGATGGGGATGCACATACACACAAAGCACAAATAGTCCATGATGCATGCTATTATTAATTCATTTACCACCTAACACATAATGCTAAGTCAAGGTATATGCTATTGTAGTAACTCGGGAAAACACTATGGATCCTTCCATGCTCACCACAATGCAACCTCAACTATCAGAATGGAGCCCACGTCGACTGTAGTCATCACTACCCAGAGGCAGACCCCAATAACTATTACTAACCCTGGACTGGCTTCTCTAACTCTCCACAGGCACCTAAACACCTGTTGGTAAAGATCGTAGCATAGGAAACTGAACCAAACCACAGGTATACTACATGAATCCTATCATGTCGAGAGGTACTCTGGGTGTATCCACGTCCCATTCCATCTAACACCCAGGTACCAGCCCAACATGACGCATACAGGTAAGGATGACATGCAATTTATAAGTTCACATAATCTGGGGTTCCGGTACTGGTACTTCCCGGCACCATAGCCCATAACAGTCCACATCATCATCCATATCATCAATGCCATATAAGAAATAGATGCAATAATGCAATCATGTTCATAATAAAGCAAATAGCAATATATATATGAATGAATGTATATAGGCAAACCCAAACAATGCCCAAACCCACTCACCAAAGATTCGTGTGTCGATCAGGGTGTTTGAAAGAAGTCGCTTTGGTACATGCTCCTTGCAAAAGTTAGACTTCCTAAGGATGCGTGAACAAGTTGTTAAAGAGTGTAGGTGGGTCCCACAAAGAATCCCATAAACTGCCATACTAGACTGCATAAAAACCTTGAACCGATTCTCGAACAGAGGCACACCTAGTGGGTCCGTTGGTGAATCCATTCACAGTAATGAAAAACCCGAGAGGAAAGTGTTAAAATGGGCTGAACGGATTCTCGAACGGAGGCCCAATGTCTGGGTCCGTTGGTGAATCCGTTCAGGGTAAAACCAAGTTTTTGAAGATTTTAACATTCCCAAATTCGTTTCTTTGGGTTCTAAGGCCTTTTTGATGATTAGGGAAGGTTACATTGGGTCCATTAATGTCTACATTATATCACCCTAGGTATAGGTTCTAATAGCTTCAAGGGCTACAAGCTAAGGTGAGATTCTTAGGCTTGAGGTGGAGGGTGATTAGCTCTTGGATGAGCCACCAAGGGAACCATAGAGGAGACCTTGGGTCCAAGAATTTGGTCCAAGGAAGGGAGGGTCAAACCAGTAGGGTTTTGGTGGGAAAAGGGAGAGAGTGCAACAGTATAAGTGAGCTTACCTTAAGCAAGATGATGCCCATACCAAACCCTCCAAGTGGCAACACCTTCTCTCTCCACCTTCTCCTTCTTTCTTCTCTTCTCTTTACTCCTCCACGGTTTTGGTAGGTTAGGGCATTGATTGCCCAATGAATAGAGTCAAACCCTATTTATAGTAAGTGGTCCACTAGGGCCTGTTTGGCTGGCTCCTTATAAGTCCATTTCTCATTAAAATGGATTTTGGGCCATGTGGGCCCACATTTAAGTTCCAACTATTGTAGGGGGATTAGGAGTGGGGTCCACCATGTTCGGGGGCATGGCCATTAGGTCTGAAACATGGGGATGTGGGTCCCACATTAGGAAACACACGAACAGGCCTAACAGCATGAACGGATTATCGGACAAACTCACTAATAGTGGGTCCGTTTGTAAATCCGTTGTAGCTAAAAGGGCTTTATGGCCAATGAATGTCACCGGGGCCTTGGTGCGCACTTCAAGGGCTTTGAGGAGGGTCTGACCACATGAGTGCTAGGACAAGGGCCATACCTACAATGTAGGCTCATCTTTCATCGAGGGCTAACTCCTGAACCCTGAACAGAAGTCTCTTCTCAATGCATACTGCATAAAGGCACCACTTGTTGATGCAAGCGAGCACTGGGTTCTCCTTACAATCCTCTTCGCTATTGGGGCTAGTGCTAGGAGGGTAATCTAGGAAGTCACCATTCGTAAATCTTCCCCACTCTCGGTTAAGGTATCTTTCTTCAACCGCGAGTCCAGTGTATTGATCGACGATCTTATGAGTTGGCTTAACGGCCATCGTAAATAATTCACCGGCATACGCTGTTGTCTCGCCTCGTGGCATAATTCACCATTATATATTAGGGTCTTGGATGCGGTTATAACAAAGGTGGTAGTGGAAACCTGGCAGGGCCTCCCTGCCTAAAAATGTCTCTAAGGAAGGCATTGGTTTGCAGGACCTGGAGCTGCAAGTCTCGAATTTGTGTGTTAGTGGACGGAGTGCTAGGATCCAACGCTTTTGGTATCATCATAGCCAGAACAGGTGGTGATGGTGGTAGCTTCTCCACTGTTGGGATGGCGTGTCCCTCTGGGAGATCATCAGGGACTGGCGCCACCAGCTCTATGGTCGGATCTTCCTGAATCGCTTGTTGCTCTACCTGTGAAGCTATTCTCCTGGGGCGGTTAGTTCCGCTGGTGTTTCCTCTGGGAGGATGGCTACTTCCCCTCCTACGGAAGGAACTGGGCTTTAAGTTTTCTATCACCTCAGTCATTGACAGAGGGTAATCAAGTGGGTTGGATTAAATAGTATCGGTCCCACAGACGATGCCAATTTATTGCTCAAGAAACCTCTAGTGGGTCCACCAAGGGTAAAAGATCTGCACAACACAACAAATGGGCAAAGGGAGGTGAGCGTTGGGCTCTTGGGGGGCTAGCGAGGGACTCTCCAATGCCTAAGTTAGGTTTCTCTAGCAAACAGATAAAACAAGTGAGAGTTTCAAGAATTTTGTACTGTTTCTTATCTTTTATGTTGTCCATCCTTGGTGAGGGGTGTTACCTTCCCTTTTATAGGGCTCAATCCCCTTGGGGCGTTATGTCGATGGAGAGGTCTTAATGTGACTAATGGAAAAACCTTCCTTTGATCAGGAGGCGGAGTGTTTCTCTGTTTTTGATATGGAGAGTCCCGTATGGAGAGTTCTTCATCCCCTATAGAATGTAGAGTTCCCTTTTCTTATGAGCATCATGGGAGGCTCATAAATGCGATGGAGAGTTGGAGACTGGTTTCTTCTATTGGAGACTGTATTGCCTACTGGATTACTATTCTTGATGGCCGTCGATGTGCTTAAACTTTTTACAATACGGCTGCCCCTAGTAAGAAGCGATGTCTTGGGGTGTATAGGGCTGGTGCTGAAAGGTTGATTAGCCTGATAGGCGCGCCAGCTTCTTCTTGCTTCCATGGGGAGACCAATGGATCTTTTATCTATGCATCTTTGGGCGGGTAGCTTTTAGCTGACATGTCCATCTTAGATCTTCGGGTGAATGGTTCTTACCCGTCATATCTGTCATGGGTCTTCGGATGGATAGTTCTTGCCTGTTGACCCTCCTTAGTCGTCCTCCCTGGTGCCACGTGTCGTGGGTCTATTGGGTGGCCATTATAGGGTATAACAAAGGTGACGTGAGTATCTCCAAAGTGCACACTACTGAAAATGTGTCGGATACCATGACGAAGGGTTTATCCCCTGGAGTGTTAGAAAAGCACATGGAGGGCATGGGTATAAAAGTATGGGGAGTTAACTTTGATGTACAAGTGGGAGACTGTTTGATATATGTGTCCATCAAACCCAGTTCAATCCGGTTCAACCCGGTTTATTATGTATTAAACGTTTCATACATTTTGGTTTAATATGATCACATGTGATATAAAGTTTTTGAGCAATGTATGCCCATAAGTTGCACTTTAAATTGGTACTCATGACTAGGGTTTGTGCTGGGCACCCTTATCATATAGTCTTCCCATTGGGTATGCCTAGACATGTTGATGTCCGGGTGCAAATGTGAGTACACACATAGATATGTATTGGTGAATCTTTTTTTGTCGATTCCCTCATGTATTACTGCCAGTTGTAGGTTTGGGATAGACATGAGTCATTGAGACACAGTACCTGAGAGGGCCTTGTCACTGCATGATGTAAACGTATTCTTTGGTTCACCAATGAATGAGGTTCAAAAGAACTAAAATCGGTGTTCTGAGAATGCATAAATATTATATGAGTGAAAGAGTCACTCAACATGGTCTCCATTGTTCGATTGAGGACCATCAAGGGGGTTTAGTCTATGGATGGTCGGATAAGAATCAGGATCCTGTACCATTTTATAAATGGTTTTGCAAAACAAATTTTCACATAAAATGATATTTTATATTTATGTTTTGATTAAATGATTTAATCGTGTTTTGAGGATTGTTTACCAAAAAAAAAAAAAAAAAATTCGTGTTTTGCGGATTCTGATCATGTACATAGACGCTCCGGTATGGACATGTACCATGGAATAATGGGGTTTAGTAGTACGAGTGTACATGCCCTAGAATGATGTAATTTAGGGGAGGGTTAGTGCATAATTGTTTTGCAGGGGTATTTCTTGGATTTGCTAATTAATAATTAATTTGTTTAATCTTAAATGGGCTTGATGCAATTTATAATTAAAGGCCCATTAAAGATTAAAACTTTAATTATTTTATTTTCCTTCTAGATTCTGCTTCTTCACTAATTAGAAACCCATTAAGGTTTTTAAGTCAAATAGGAGAGAGAGTGTCAGACTCTCACTGGTATTACTAGAGGGGCTCTTTAGAGCCCCATATATTTAAACACACCAGGGGGACGACTAGCATTGCCTTGGTAGAAATTTCCCTTGGAAATTCGTCTCTCTCTCTCTCTCTCTCTCTCTCCTCTCTCTTTTCCCTTGCTCTCTTGCTCTCTGGAGTGGTGAAGCTAGTTTGGGTTTTGGAAACCCTAGGTTCTACTGGATTGGATCCTGTTCTTGGAGAAGAAGTTCTGGTTTGGCTTGAGGATCTTCTATTACTTCAAGGAGATTCAATTAAGGGCTTTCTTTAAGTGCTCGTTAAGGGAAGAACCATTATATGGAGGAGGAGCAACATTTGAGGCTCTACAGGATAACAGATCTTGATGTTTATTATTATGCATTAAGGTTTTAATTATTTGGCTATCATGGGATATGAAAGAAACCCGAATCGATCTCTTTCATTTGCGCATTCGGGTATAAGATATATCCCTCTTTGCATGAGATGGAAAAGAGATATTTTTCTCATTTCTTAAAAACCCCTAATTTTTATGGGACAAGAAAAGAGGAGGTTTGGTAGAAAATTTTTATACCAAACCCCAAGTATAATGTTTATTGGTTTTCCATCGGCAACCATGGAGGTGATCAAGAAACTTTAACTTTGATATTTTCTAATCTCCATGGGATTGGTTGAACCAAGAGATGATCCCATGACTATGCCTACACTGGTAGCAATAGACAACTTGGGAAACCCTATGACGATGGGGACCCCACTTTGGTGACCCATTGAAGGATGTTTCACTAATACTTTCCTCTCCAAGGTCGATCGAGGGTTATCCACCATCTGGGTGGCAAAACTACTGCCGGAAGAACTCGAGGAGGAGACTCTCCTCCTCGATTCTAAATCAACATCCATAACCTGGACTTGACTAGAGGAGCCCTCATCAATACCCTTGCTCGATGCTGAGTCGGTGGAACCAGACATTTTAAGAAAAGAAGGAAAACTTACTGATTATTACAAGGATGAGGAGAGCATCAGAAATGGATTAAGCTTCACCAACACAGGGGGACAGAACTTGATCCTTAGAGGAAGAATAAGATAGAGCAAAGCAATAAAGAAGAAGAAGTAGAAATGAGGCTTGCACCCAAAAAACCTTGTTAAATAGCCACAATCGAATGGTCCAGATGCCCTTCCATATACGACATGACTATAACTTTTTTGGATTTCAAGGAATTTCGTTCAACGTGTCATCAACCCTTCTGCTGCTCGAGGTAAGTTGGAAGTGTGCGGCAATGATAGGCATGAAAGTCGAGAACACGCAATATTTGAAACATCACAACAACGTACAAGATTAGATTTAAGAATACTCTGAGATGCAATTACCGTAATACCCTCCTGAACGAGGATGGCCTTAAGGCAGTTCATGGATTTCATAGCTCGTATCCCATAAGTGAACTACTCCCACAGCTCATACATATGAGCTGAGGGAGTGAGGTGCCTCTGTTACGTGTAAAATAGTCCCACCATTCATAACAAGACACGTGGAGACACTAAATAGGAAACATAATCCAACGAGTCTCTTGCCTTACTTTTCTGATATAGAAACCTTCGAAGAGCTAAACTCCAGAACAAGGAGACACACTCCACCCAAGAAGATCTACCCTCCCAATTTCCCATTAAGGAAAGGAATCCTATCAGATCTACAAGATATAGAAGCTTGCCTCAAACAGACTCTCCAAGAATGATTCCTACTCCCAAAAGGAAACTACTAATGCAAGCAGAATGCTTATCAGAAAAGGATCCTCCACTCCAATTCAAGTTGCCAGACAACCAATATAAATAGAACCTCCCCCGGAGGGCAAGGTATGACACAATTGCCACTTCACACTCTTGTGAAATTGCTCTCTATTCCCTTAAGTTGCAAGGAAGCTGACTTAAGTATCAGAGAATCTTTGCTGGACACAGCTCCGACCCTCTCACGGTGTCCTTTTCCTTGTCTTCCACAGGTACCTCACGCAACACAACTCATATTTGCGGAAAGTTAGGTTGCGTTTGGTATGCATTCTTGGAATGCATTCCAAGTTGATTTCGCAGTCTCAGACGATAAAAACAACTATTTTTACCACCCAAGAATGCGAGATTGACTTAGAATGCATTCCAAGAATGTATACTAAACACAACCTTAGTTTTCTACTGCAAAGGGTAATTTGATCAATATATGTTATATTTTAACGTTTTAGTCTCAGGTTAACGCAATGACTTTACTTATTAATTATTTTGGAAATCAGGGGTGGCATGCAAAAATAGTGAAAATATCATGGGTGAATTGGTAATTAGTCGTACCATTAAATTTCCCATAAATAAATACCCACAACGGCATTTGGTCTTGCCTAAAAATAACTGATCCGTTGACACCAGCATTTGCTAGGATTCCGTGACTCCCGTCTGATACAAATCCGAAGACTACAAAGGATAGGCTCCAGTCGTTGGATTAGCGCAGATGAGGGAAATAGAGGTCAGACGGCTCAGACCTCGGAGGGCACGAAGCTATGTTACGCACTTGGTTCAGAATGAACGTCTCGACACCCTGTTGTCTCTTCGATTCCCCTCTCTTTGCTTCTTCTTTTTGTTCTTTATCATCATCTTTTTCGTCAATTCCATCTTCTTCTCCGTCGAAGCAATTCAGCCGTCTCGCTATGGTGACATCTGTTCGAGTCGCAGTCGTTGGAGATGTTGTGAGTTCACATTTCATCGACTCTTCTTGTTCTCTTATTAGGAATTTGCTTAACGTACTTTGAAGTTCATGCCCTTGAAATGGCTTGGCTTGTGAACCCTTCTCAGGGTTCATCGACAACCTTTAATTTAATTATTTCAACTTTCAAGACATGAATATCTGGTCCCTTTTCTGAAATTAAATTTTATTTTTTATGTTTAAGCATGATGATTGGAACCTTCAAGAAGATGAAAAGGCACTTCAATTTTTGAAGGTAATCTCTCATTCATTTTTTTTATTTATCCTTTTTGGAATTTTCAATGCTTATGAGTAGATTCGTGCTGGGCTTTTGCTATATGAATTTTCTCTTTCGAATTTATCATGGTGTGGAAGTCAATGCAGTTTCTCCTTTACGTTTTCAACTGCCAAGTGAAAGTATAAAGTTCTCTTTAGATATTGTTCACTGCTAGACTGGAAGGTTTCTCATTTCTATAGAAATATCTCGTTCTCTTATTATCAAAAGCATCGTTCCTTTTAGTGTTTTAGTTTACATTCTAATCTAGCACGGTTTTATGTGTAGCGCAGCCAGATTTGGTGCTATTCACAGGCAAGTCTTTTTCTTCTACTTTCTATTTATCCACCTCCGTAGCTGGGAAGGCATGACATTTGCTTTCATTGTATCCTTTGAACTTTATGTTCTAGGTACTCCCTCTCAATTGTTTTTAGCCATTTTAGTTGACAGGTTTTCAGGCTTCTCTGCTCATTTTTGTCTATGGACTTTTCAGGTGATTTTGGTAATGAAAATGTAGAACTTGTAAGAAGCATTGCAGAACTTAAAATTGCAAAGGCAGTTATTTTGGGAAACCATGATGCGTGGAATACTCAACAGTTTTCAGAGAAGTAAGCTTAAATATTACATGTAATCCATACTCTAGTATTACCCTCATTTTAAGAGCTGTGTTGTTTCAAATTACAAAGTCATCTTAGATTATGCTTTGGATGCTGTTTCTTCTGCCGGCTATTTCATTATATGAGGAATGTACATTCACTTAGGCTCCATTTGTTTCAGCGGAAAATTTTATGTGTAAAATTTTACATATTGAGAAATTTTCCAACGTTTGGTTGCAGTAGGTAAAATCTGATGTAAAATTTTTCAGTTTGATTGCTCTATGTAATAGCCTTCTGTGCAAGCCACAACTGTTGGATCAGCTATTTTATCAAACACCTGGTCTGCATCTTCGTTTCCTCTCAACCTCTCAGTCAGAGTTGAACTCCCTATCATGTTGTCTTGAAAGAAAGATGACCATTCTTCATCATCCGTGTCACTTGTCTCGTAATCTCTCCTCACTCTTCAGTCCTCTCACCTCATCAACGCCCTCTTCAAGTCTCTCTCTCTCTTCCTTTGTTTGAGTTTTTCTTTTCACAACCTCTAAGTTTGAGACAGTGAGAAAGACAACAATATTTTGGGAGCTTTCATCTTTCTCTGCTTGACTAGTTTAGAAACAAAACCTCCCATGCCACATTCAGTCTCTTGTCGTCTTGTTCAACTGCACACACATGCAAGAGGCAATCCAAACCCCCATTAACATTTCAACGTTCTCTCGTTTCTCTCCCCTTCTCAGGCTCGTCAGCACATTTGTCTTGTTCACATGGGCTTAGAACGAAGATGAAGTTGGGGAGAAGTAAATGAGAAGAAGCGAGGGTACCCTGAGAAGACGATAGATGTGATGAGGAAATCAAATTTGCATCTTTTGTGGGCCAAACACATTAGACTTGGGGTCTCCTCTAGGAAATTAGTCACCTCAACCTACCAATCTTATTAGACAGCATGCATCATACCTCACATTCCATCTTTTGTCATCTCATTCTTGTCGCCCCCCTGTACCTTCGGCCGCACAACCTTATGGAGCACCGCCACTATGTCCAAGATTTTCCTAAGGAAGTGTCTCGCCTCAAGACGGAACCTTATTGCGCAAAAGCTTTTTAAGGATTCTGCAAGCATCGTTCCCATCCTGGAGAGGGAGATTTCCTCCAACGATGCAAAGCTTAAGTGATCGGCCAAGAGGATCAAGAGCTTGGAATCTGACAACGAGAAGTTCAGACGGGAACTAGAAACTTTACAGGCAAAGATGGAAGCGGCGCGGAAAGAAAACGAGGAGAAGCTCAAGGAGATTGAAGTGGAGATTAGGGAAATAGATGTTTTCTTTTCGCATCTCCAAGTTGCAGAATCGAAGGTTTTTGCAACGAAACAGGGGAAGTGACGAGTTGTTTTTGTCAGAGATTTCAGGGATTAATCGATGTATTTGCTCCAAAGAATTTGAGGAAAGGGGTGAAATGGACGGACATTGCCTCGAACTGAGAGATTCAGAAATGAAGTTGTGGATCTGAAGAGGGAGATGCAGAGAAGGGACCGATGCAGCAATCTCGCTGCATTGCGAGCAGGAGACATTTGTGGGGAAAACAGATGCTCTCGGCTTTTTTTTCCTTTCGATCTTATCGAAGACAAAAGTTAATGTTTTACGGGCGGTATTCCAGCCTTTTTTGGAGTAAAATTTGTCATCGTATTTTCCGGCAAAAACAAAGATTTTGGTAAAATTTTCCTTGATGAAAAATTTTCAATTTACAAAACAAACAGAAAATCTGATTTACGGTAAAATTTGTTTTACCGACTATTTTACGCCGAAACAAATTGATCCTTAATAGTAAATAACAACTCTTTTTAAATGTCTGCAATATTTATTGTAAAGTTACATTGATACTTTTATAAATTGATACTGAAATTTTTCTTAACATCCTTAGATGTCACAAAAAAAAAAAAAGGTCCTATTTTCTTTTCTCTGCAAAAATATCTAGAGTTCTTCACAAAACATGATTTTTATTCGACATATGAAAGGTTGAAGTTCTAACCTCTGCAATATTAGTTTTACTTTATTTAAACTCAGACTGATTAACTTCTTTTATTTGAAATTTAGGACGATGGATCGTGTCCAGCTTCAGCTGGAATGGTGAGCTTATGTAATCATCAGTGTTCTGTAAGGATTCTGTAGACTGCACTATTGTCTTTTCTGGAAAATCTATTCCTCCCTCTTTAGTAAGATATTTGTTGCTCTTCATGTACTACTCTAACTAGTGTGATGTCACCACTAGTTCACATACTACTATAATTTCAGAAGAACTCTAGAAGAGATTTTGTTATTGACACCCCTCAAGGTGTCAAATAATTTGTAACCTTACTTTTTGGCCTTAGTATAACACATTTTTTTTTCCGAGGGCCTTGTCATTTCACGTGTACTCAAAAAATGTGCAAAGACAATTACATCTTTTGATAATGATATAATGACAAGGGGCAATCAAAAGAAGGTTACAAGTTCTAACTATACTGATAGAGGTATCATTTAGACAGTCCTATTCTAGAAGCTTGCAATGTTGTATTCCTGGACAGTTTCATTTGTTTCTTCAAAATTGAATATTTATTATCTCTATGTACTACTTTAAGGTATGTTAATGTAGCTCTAGATAGGGAGAGATCCTACTAGACGCCAATTATCAAGGATCTAATAACAAAGGACTCAAGGGCTGCTAGTTCTACAGTATCAGTAGGACAAAATTGCAGTTTTAGGTCAAATCTAGGGTTAGGTTTATGAATATGGGGACGAATCTTATAGGGTATTGATGGGCAGGTCTAGGATAAGCTATTAATGTAGGTTTGGATGATGTTTAACAAAAAAATTGAATTTCAAAATATTAGGATTAGGGTTTTGGGTTTTGGGTTTTAGAACTTAGGCTAAAACTAGGGTTTTTAATGGGATTTTAGGGCTAGGGTTGGGATCGAATTTTCCAAGTAGGGAGGGGAAGGTTCGATCCAAATCTGGGAGGTTTTTATTGGCTGGAAGTACTAATTCTGGAATTTAGGGTTTTTTTAGGTTTCATAGAGACAAGGCAAACTAGGGTTAGAGTGGGAGAATGGTGCTGCAAGTTGGATCGAGTGGAAGGGCTGAAGTATGGAGGCTGTGGTTTAAATTTGAAGTAATTCTGATGGTCAGATATTGCTGGACAGCAAGATCTAGGGTTTAATGGAATTCAAACACAAAAATAAAGGGGATCGATTTGGGGGGGGGAATTAGAGGATTAGAAGAAGAAATTGGTGAACAAGTTGCAGCAGAAATCCACTGGCAGCAGCTTGAACAGGGTTGAAGGATAGAACCATCTTCAGAGAAGAAGCTCCCAGACGTCACGGCATAAAGAGTCACAGGAGATCCACCTGCCCTTCTTCCTTGATAGAACCACACGGCAAACACTCCAAAGAGCAGTAGCAGCAACTATGGCAGCAGAAAGCACTTCAACGATTTGGGAGACTAACTCTCTTTTGGTTTTTTATCCATATATATAATAATAGGGCCAAAGGCCAACCACGATTTAGCCTTGGAATATTATTCCTTGGCTGAATCAAAATACAATTCTAAACCCCTTCAAAAATTGTGGAAGGGAGGAAATCCTAGTCTAGAACAAAAACTTAAAAGATTCCTAAACTACCCTGCTAAAATCGTGGAAGGGAGAATTCTAACTTAAAACAGCTGATTTAAAAGAAGATTCCCTACTAACCAATAGGATTTAAGAACCTATTAGCCAATAGGAGCACTTCACTTAAAATAGACCAATTGAACCAATTGGATGCAACCAATTTAAACCGGTTCAATTTAAAAAACAGAAAATAAAGTTAAGTATAGAAAATCAGAGTAAACTACTAAGTATGGGGGCCAAGGGCCAACCCTAACTAACTACTCAATGGGCCCCACATGGGAGTTGTTCCTCTTCTTCCTCTTGATGTGGCCCTTTGATGCTGCATCGTATGTAATATGCCCTCCTGTTCCTCACCTTGTTTTTTTGTTCTTTTTAATTAACTTCTAGGACATATTAATCATTGATAATTTCTTTATTTATTTATTTTTGCTTAATACTTTACATTATCTTTTAGCTATTTGTAACTCCAAAAATAGGGTTTCAATCAGAGTTGTCAAGGCATTGCCTAGATGCCTTGGTCGCCTTGTGTCTAGGCCCCCTCCAAAGCCTTGGAACGCCTAGATGCCGTGACAACTATGGTTTCAATTCTGGAGCCCTTGATGTCTCTTTATTTTGTGCTTTAACTGTTGGAGTTTTGAATTTGAAGAAATAACTGGTGACTTTGTTCCCAATGATCAGTCTCAGTGGGGAGCATGTAGGTTATCGCCGTCTTGACTTTCCTATGATAAAACTGAGTGTTGTGGGTGGGCGCCCATTCTCTTGTGGAGGTGATAGATTGTTCCGAAAAACGCTTTTGTCTGCAAGGTATTAAATGTTATGACTATATCTTCTTTTTAAAGTTATTCTTATGCTTTATGCTCATCAACTATCCAACTCCATTCATTCTTCAGTTAGATCCTTGAAGAAATTTACTTGAGTGCTGAGTTGTGTCAAGCTGATCTGTTGCAATAGCGAGCAAGATTTGTGTATCCCTCCCTGTGCATAGTAGTTGGGCCAAGACTTTCTTGAACTGTGTATCATTGAAGAAGTTCTTTTTTTTTTATGGCGTCCTATGTAGCAGGCACATGTTAGAGGGTGCTTTTCGTGTCCCCCCTCCACTTTCTTTTACTATAAATGAACATCTTATAGTTTAAGTTATATTAATGGGGATTTGCAGTGTTAAATGCAGTGACCTGTTGGTGCAGACAAAGATGGCTGCTGCCAGGGTCGAAATCTGGTATTAGGGAGAATAGGCAAAAGCCACGATTGAGAGGAGGGGGGGGGGGGAGGGGAACTTTATGGGATGAGGGCTGCAAGTGAAAGAGAGGGTAAAGAGAGAGGTTGTAAAGTGAGATAGATAATTCATAGGCTGACTTACTTGAAAATTTTGATTTTGATGTTGATGTTGAGGAACTGAAGAGATTAACTTAAAAAGTAAGAAGCGATAATGAGTAGGTATTTGGCAACTAGAGATCCACTAGTGCCCTGGCTCTTGGAGATCCATCAATGCCACCACTAAGGAGATCTGCCTTGGGTGTAATTTGCTGAGTCCACAGCCCATCTGAGATCCACAGGATATGATCTTTCAAAGAAAGATATATATATATTTTAAAAATTCTGGTTGCCAAAGAGGCTTCCACGATTTCTTTATATAGGAGAGGAAAGGTTCAGTTGAACCTTTGGTTACATGCATCTAATAATAAATGGACTGTTGAAATTCCCAAGCTAGATGGAATTCCAACACCTAGGAACAATCCCCCAAAAATCTAGAAACTAATTCCCATACATAGGAACTACAACCAAGAATAATAAATCTACCTAGAGAAATGAAAAGTCACAAGACTAAAATGAAAAGTCAAAAAACTTCTGTTCATTTGTGGAGATTTGACCACCCAAGGAGTCCACGAAATTGCTTTGAGGGCCAGTGTTACTTCAGTCTAGGCTGGACAGAACTGGGCTGGTTTTGAACCTGGGATGTTGAACCAGCCGGATGCTCTGAATCAACTTTCCCTCAGTTAAAATTTTTCGTCTCTGATGAATGTAGATGAGACAAGTAGTTGGCTTAGAGATCAGGGTCAAGGTGCTTGAATGCAGCCGCATGGATCCAATTGAGATTTGTCTTGGGACCAGATTTGGTCACCTTTCCAATTCACCAGAAATTTATAGTGGCAGCTGCGTCGAGTCGTCACAGAATTGTAACCAACAACACTCGCAATCTGTTGACGGGACGTGAGATTTGTCCGCTTGTGAGATGAGAAAGCTCCAGTTATGGTGGACTTTCGTTTGATAGGAAGAAGTTGAAGAAAACCAACTTGGTGTTAGAGTTGCTAGTATTTTGTATAAGGGTAGTTCTGTCACTGTCTTGTTATAAGACATGACTTAAGTTGTATTTTTTCCTTTTCTTTTCTTATTTCCATTTACCTCCTTAGAGAGGTCAGTGTAATTCTAGAAGTTATTAATGAAGTTAATATGTGTGTTGAGAAACCCTCTACACATACAATCGTTTTCTCTCCAAACCCTTTTCCTCTTCTTCTCCTCTCTTCTCTTCTTCTTCTCCTTTATGCTGTGAACCCCTCCTTCATTACTAGGATCGATCTTCTGTAAATCTTAACTTTGTATCAGAGCATCAAGGTCCTCTGGTTTGAGAGTTGGGTAAGGTCAGCCTTGTTTCTTTTACCTCTCTTTGGAACCCTTCTTCCTTTTAGGGTTCCATTAGGGGCTGTACAATGTGAAGCAATACATCCCTTGGAGTTCCATTCTTTGATTCAATATAGAATGGAGGGACTGCAGATACTGAGGAAGAAGAGTTGAAGCTCTAGCAGCTGCACCATTGTTACCGCCAGCCTCTGTACCATTTCTTTCGTTTCATCCTCATCTCTCAACCTTTTGGGATGAGGTTTGGTGCATTTGAATCGTCTAGGGGTGTCCTTTCAACCCCTCCAGCATTCGGTTGAAGAGAGAAACAGTTTGAGGAGTGCTGCTCAAAAGGTTGCTGCCCAGGTGTTGCCCAGATTTCCGCTAATTTTTTTTTGTTCTCTGTTCGATTCTGCCTGTTGGCAGCTTGGTTTACTTTGGGGCTGGACCCTTTTGAATCGCCTAGAGGTCCCCTTTAAGGCCCCTAAGGTCTCGATTGGTACATGAAGCAGGTTTGAGAGCCTTACTCTCATCCACGATGCTGCACTGTTACTGCTAGCTGGGTATTTTCTCTTCCATTTTTTCTGTTGAAGATCTTTGTTGAGGCTGTGCTATCTTGTGTGGTTCTTAGCTACTGTGAGTGGCAAATTTGATTAGTTTTATGGCCTTGGATGATATGTGCTGCTGTTGTTTGGTTTGTGGAAGCATGTAGTTTGTGTTTTTCATCAAGTGTATGCTCTCAGTTTGCGTGCTGCTTACTGTTCTCCTAATTGTGGTTAGGTTGAGGTGTCTTCCCATTTATACAAAGCTTTATTTTTGTTTGGCAGTATCTCTACTGTGTCTGGGACTGATTTTGAGGTCAGTGGACCAATTCCGGCCGGTGGTGTCCCAACTATGACCTCCTTTGATAACCCTACCACCCAAATCTCTATTGTGAAGTTGGACAATACCAATTATTTGGATTGGTTTCGTTCTGTGAAGATGTCCCTGAGAAGTGGGGGAAAGTTGGGATATATTACTAGCTCTATTAAGGAGCTTGCTACTACTGATCTCGGATATCTGAATGGGAGACTGAGAACTCCACAGTTATGACTTGGTTGGTTTTCTCCATGAAACTTGAGATCAGTAGGAGATTTATGGACAAGGAGACTGCCAAGGATATGTGGGACAGTGTTGCCCGGACCTTTGATCGAGTTGGTGACTATGCAAAGGTGTACCAAATTTACCAAAAGGTCACCAATGTGAAGCAGGGTGATAGGAGCATCTCTGACTACTACAATACTGTTATTAGCCTGTGGAAAGAACATGATCACTACAGGTATCTTCGACTGTCCAACTCTGAAGATGAAGTCAAGGTTTACAAAAATCAGGAGGTTGAGAGGATTTTTGCTCTACTTGGTGGGCTCAATCCAGAGTGAGCCCATTCGCCTGCAGATCCTAGGGAGGTCTCCCTTTCCATCCTTGGATGAAGTATGTAGTTACTTGCAAAGTGAAGAAATCAGGAGAACTATGGATACTGCACCATCAACGGAGCGATCTGCTCTTGTTTCTAGTTCCCACAAAGATTGGAAAAGTGGGGGGAAAGGCCAAGGGCCAACTCGTGGAGATCACCGTGAGAGATTTAAATGTGATCACTGTGGGAAACTGGGACACATCAAGGATAGGTGTTGGGACCTTCATGGGCAGCCCCCTGGTATGCGTGGTGGATCATCTGATGCCCGTGGTGGCAAGGGAGGGGGAGCTAGGGCTCACTCTGTGACATCTAAGTCTGAGACAATTGGACCCCAACATGCTCCTCATTCCCTTTCATAGGATGATATTGCAGCCCTCTGCCGACTGATGTCTCACCTCGGAGGGTCAGCTACTGGTACTACCTTTGAAGGGTCAGCTTTTTCTGCCTCAGCTCTACAGGTCTCGTTTGCCTTGCCCACTGCTCCCACTTGGATTATTGACTCAGGCTCCTTTGATCACATGACTGGTATGTCACAAATATTATGATTCCTATTCTATTTGCTCTGGCCAGGATAAGGTAAGGGTTACTTATGGTTCCCTTTCTTCTGTCTTTGGTAAGGGTAATGTGAGAGTTACTCCTTCTATTTCCCTTGAGTCTGTCCTTCATGTCCCTGATTTTGTTACTAACCTATTACCAGTGAGTCATCTAACCAAATCCTTAAATTGTTATTTCACTTTCTTTCCTTCCTATTGTCTTTTTCAGGATTTGGAGACAAAGAAGGTTATTGGCAGTGGGACTGAGAAAGGAGGACTCTATCATCTTGAGCCACGGTTACCTGATTCAGCTACTGCTACAGCTTATGTTTGTGGTCGGAGTGACCGTAGTACTTTCGAGTCTATAATGCTTTGGCATCAACATTTGGGTCATCCCTCTTTTGTTGTTATGAGGAGACAATTACCCCATTTGTTTACTTCTTTTCCTTCTTCTTATGTTTTTTAGTGTGAATCATGTATTTTTGCTAAACTTTGTCGCACATCTTATCCTTATCATGGTAATAGATCCATTGTTCCTTTTTCTCTTGTTCATTCTGATGTTTGGGGGCCTTCTCCCACTACTTCTTTGTCTAGATTTCGTTACTTTGTTTCATTTGTTGATGACTATTCTAGGTCCACTTGGACTGTCTTGTTGAAACAAAAAAGTGATGTTTTTGATGCTTTTAAGAATTTTTATCAATTTATCACCACTCAATTTGGTATTCGAATTCAAATTGTTAGGTCGGACAAGGGGGGTGACTACATGTATGGGGGGCTCCAACAGTTTTTTACTGATAATGGGATTATCCATCAATTGGCATGTGTTGACACCCCTCAACAAAATGGGGGTGGCTGAGAGGAAAAACCGCCACTTTGGTATGCATGTGCCTAAGACATTTTGGTCTGATGCACTTCTTACCCGCTGCCTTCCTTATTAATCGGATGCCTTCTCCACTTCTTGGCTCCAAATCTCCCCTGGGTCTCCTTTCTCCTCAATCCTCAGCCTTCTCTTTGCCTCCAAAAGTGTCACACCCCGGCCCGGTTTATAAGGGCCAAGTGTGACTGGATGCGTCTCACATCCAACCAACCCACCAGGATCGCAAGTGCTGTACTCTATTCGCAATCATATCCACAAATACAGAATTACATGCAGCAGAAGCAATTAAATAAGGCAATAAGACAGTAATAAAGAAGAACTAGTGATAACAGTTATATATATATGGACATTTAAGTACAACTGAGTTACATCGGTAGATCACAAAAGAAGTAACTCAAACCCCAAAAAGACTATATACAATATTTATTTCAAAAGTGTTATAACAAAAAGGGTAGAGATAGTCTGATCAATCAGGAAGATCAGGAGAAGGCGCAGTCGTCACATGAGCACGAAGCTTCGTGCTCTACCAGTAGAGGAGTATCAACTCCATGAGCAGTAGGAAGATTCTGAGCAGTAGGAGTCCCCACAAAAATACCAGCAACACCGAGAGTAATTTCATCTGAAAAATATGAGGATCCACGGGGGTGAGCTCCTCCGAGCCCAGTAAGGAAATGCATAAAAACACAACATAATAATCCATGATGAATGTTCCAATCTAGCATGCTCCTATTATGGAAACTAAGTCATATGGGGTATAAGTACTATTGTAGTAGATGCTAACCTCGGTCCTGGAAACACATAACCAGACGTCGGTCACCCGAGCGAAACCATTCTACTACGGTGAGGACCCGTCAGTTCAGGCATCATACATCTGACCCTAGCAAACCCCCAATGACCAACCTTACTGTTTTTCCCACAGCGGAGTGTGCACGCTAATATGGGACAATGAATGGCATCCCGGTAGTACCCTTCGGACCTACCACGGGTTGTCCAACGCCTCTTCCCCTATTGGTAAGGGACGTATTACTTGATAATGATATAAATATCCTAACCCAATGTAATCTAATTCATGATGGCATATGTAAGTTCAGACCAATTGTAAAGTAAACAGTGCTTCATTATCATCAATTGTACAGTATCAAATAAATATCAATGCAATGCAGTATGCCAATGCAACCTAATTCACATGCAGTCTAATGCAAAGAATATAAAGTTAATAAACTACATGATTTGTACAGTATTAATGATGCATGGCATGACATACTTAACAAATAACAATTAAGATAACAAACACACATAAATTAAGTCAAATTCCCTTACCTGCAGTGTTTGTAATGTAGTCCTAGAATAGGAGATAATCCTACTAGGAGCCAGATAAAAGCAAGGTCTGGACAAGCCTGCTGTTTGGGGCTGATTAGGGGCTGTTTTAAGGCAAAATTAGGGTTTAGGATGGGAATTTGGGAATGGGGTTTATAGGGTATTAATGGGCAGGTCTAGGGGGTCAATATGGTATAAAAAGGTTAGGGTTTGGATGAGTTTTGAAATTCTGCAATTCTGGACAGAATTGAGTTGTAGGTTTTGGGCTTTAACGGAGTTAGGGTTTATGGGATTCAAACAAAAAATAAAGGGGATCAATTGGGGGAAAGGATTAGAGGGTTAGAAGAAGAAATTGGGTGTCAAACTTACTAGAGATTCCACTGGCAGCAGCTTGAACAGATGTGAAGGATAGAACCACCTTCGAATTGAAGAAGATCTTCCCAGCCGTCACGGCGTAAGGAGTCAACCGGATTCTACCAGTCCCTTTCCACCTTGATAGAACCACAAGGATGCACACTCAACAGAGCAACACTCAACAGAGCAGGGCAGCAGCTATGGCAGCAAACAAAAAGCTTTTCATTAATCAAATTCGTGTTCATGGCTTTGCCTCCTTACAACCTTATATAAAAGACTCAAAAATAGACTTCTACTCTAAAAAGGAAAGGCCTAACCCAATCCCTAACCTATTAGATAACTTAAATTGACTAGGAAACTAAAATAGACTCAAAATAGAGTCCTAATGACTTAAAAACAACTTAAACTACTTAAAATAAAGAAGATTCTCTACTAGCCAATAGGATATAAGAACCTCTTAGCCAATAGGATCACTTCACTTAAATTAGACCAATTGAACCAATTGGATGCAACCAATTTAAACCGGTTCAATTAAAAACATAAAAATAGACTAAATATTGGGCTAATCCCGTATGCAACCTATGTACCCCTCTTTTAGGCCCAGAAAAGTGGCCTATTACATAGAAAATCCATGGGATCAAAGGCCCAACATACATATAACCCAACCCTAGACTTATTTCTAAAGAAATAAGCCCATTTCGGTGACGAATCTGCATCAGTTTGGCTAGCCTAGGTAAAAGACTCCCGCAGACCAGACAAGAACAGTAGAAAAACAGCAAAGATAGTCTTAGAACAGTAGGAAACAACAAGTGTTAGGGTCTGGAATGGGTTCAGGTCAGTACCCAATCATTGAAGGGCATTTTGGGCACAAAAATGTTGAACCAGATTCAGGGCCAAGGTGAACCGGTCGACCGGTTCAAGCCCTGGTTCTGCATCCGATTCAAATTCCAGAATTGGGGGTTTTACTCCCAGGGCATGGATCTTTGCATGCATGACCTTAATTTCATAAATTAACCCTAATCTAAGGTGGGTCATGCCTAATTAGTAGTTTCATTTCAAAGTTTAACTTCAATTTAGGGATTTGTTCAGAATTGGGTTCAATTTGGGAAGCAGCCTTGAATTTCAGGTGTAGCTGAACCTAAATTAACCTAAAACAGGTTTATACCTGTAGAATTTCTATTATCAAAGCTTAATTTATAAACTTTAATGGCTGTCATGGGGTTAGGGTTTGATTAGGGCTGGAATTGGAAGAATAAGATGAGAATGAGAGGAATCATAGCTTACCTGAGTACAACAGCAGTAATAGTGTGATAGCAACCTAGTATTATGCAGCCAGGTTGCCAAATTCAGTCTCAAGCTTCAATTTCAGGTGTAGGAACCAAGCTCCAAGCAAAGCCTTCTCTTTCCTTTCTTCTTCTCCTCTTTTCCCCTTCTCTTTTCTTCTTCTCCTTAGGCTGGAACGATTCTGGTTCTAAGTCTTAGGATATGGGAATAGTGAAATGTATAGATAAGTTTTGTATTTATAGTTAGTAGATTAACTAGGTAGTGTTTGGTTTAGTTGTTTATAAAATCTGTTTTCTAAAGCTAATTCCTAAAATTGATTTTAATTAGAATTTGTTAGTAATTGGGTTAATCTAAGCATATATTGATGTCATATGACATTAGGGGTAATTCAAGTACGGGTAATTGTTGGGAATATGATTCCCCACTGGAGACGTGGGTCCCACAGAGGTAAATTGACCAAAATACCCCTATAACTCTAATTGGTCGTACAATACACTATAAAATATAATTTAAATCATACTTACAATGAGTTTAATTAAGGGAGAGATCCTGCAAGCGATCCAGCCAGCAGATTCGACACAGGTAACTCTGGTGTAGGATTCCATCGGGGTCCTCTGACTCCAGTAGGGCAAGTTGGGAAGAATCCCTGGAATCCTCAATAGGTGTGTCAAGCGATTCTTCCGTATCCTCGACCGATGCAGCCTATAGCATCGAAGCCACCATAGACTCAGAGCTGGAACCTGAAATCACATAAGTTCCAAAAATTTAAATTTGTTGCGATTTTTACAAAAAGTCTTTGGTTGTGTTTGTTATGTTCATGTCAACAAATCAGCCCACACCAAGCTTGATCCCAAACCTCTCAAGTGCATCTTCTTGGGCTACTCCGACTCAACCAAAGAGTATAAGTGCTACCATCCTCCCTGAAGGGGACTTCTCTCCAAAGATGTCACCTTCTTTGAGTCTATTCCATACTTTTCTTCTCCTCAGCATCCTCCTCAAGGGGAGAGTACTAGAGGTGAACAGGATGCTGATGTCATTCCTCTTCTATCTCCCTTGACTACCTCTACTTTCCCATTCCTTTGATATTGGAAAATACAAAGAAGTGGATGTTGTTGATGCTGATGGTGTTGTTGATATTGATGCTAGTAGTGGTGGTGATGCTAGCAGTGATGGTGATGATAGCAGAAAAAAAGAATACAAAGGAATAAGATTTAAAGATGTTGTATTCACAAGAGGTGAATGCTTGTTGAAGGGAAAAGGAAAGCAACCCTGCCAAAACCCCTCTTTGGATCCACATCCTCAGCCTCATCATCCTCAGTCTGGTAATACTTCTCCTTCTAAATTAGATCTTCCCATTGCTATGAGAAAGGGGAAGAGAGCCTGTACTAATCCCATAGCCCAGTTTGTTTCCTATGACTCTATTTTTCGTACATGTATTGCCTTTTCCACTGCTCTTGAGTCTTCTTCTATTCTCAAAAATGTCATAAAGGCCTTGTCAGATCCTAAGTGGATGCAAGCAATGTCTGAGGAAATGGTGGCTCTAGAAAAGAACAATACTTGGATACTGGTTGATCTTCCCAGGGGGAGAATTCCAGTTGGATGCAGATGGGTTTATACCATCAAGTATAGATCAGATGGTACAGTGGAAAGATACAAAGTTCGGCTAGTTGCAAAAGGGTATAGTCAAGTGTATGGTATTGACAACCAAGAGACCTTTGCCCCTGTAGCCAAGCATAACTCAATCGGAGTTCTTCTGTCAGTAGCAGCAAATAAAGATTGGCCTATGTACCAGCTAGATGTGAAGAATGCGTTTGTTCATGGAGACTTAGCAGAAGAAGTA
The DNA here is from genome assembly GCF_018873765.1 of Telopea speciosissima. Taxonomy (NCBI): domain Eukaryota; kingdom Viridiplantae; phylum Streptophyta; class Magnoliopsida; order Proteales; family Proteaceae; genus Telopea; species Telopea speciosissima. The sequence goes on from NC_057926.1 coordinate 14,465,658, forward strand.
TACATGTAGCTCCCACCTGGTTTTAAGTTTCCCTCAGCTGAAGGGAAAGTGTACCTCTTGAAGAAAGCTCTCTATGGCCTCAAGTAGTCTCCTAAGGCCTGGTTTGAGAGATTTAGACAAGCCATCCTGAAGAATGGGTATTATCAGATTCAAGCTGGCCACACCTTGTTTATCAGGAGAGGTAATGGTACAATTACGGCTCTCATTGTCTATTTTGATGACATTGTGGTAACTGGGAATGTTGTGACTGAGATGAACAGATTGAAGTCTTATTTAGGTAAACAGTTTGAGATCAAAGACCTTGGACTCTTGAAATACTTCTTGGGTATTGAAGTATCTAGATCAAGGAAAGGAATCAACATCTGCTAGAGGAAATTTGTCTTGGACCTTCTGAAAGAGACAGGCATGATGGGGTGCAAACCAACAACTTCCTCTATTGATCCGAATCATAAGCTTGGTGATGAATGTGGTTCTCCTCTCATAGATATAAGCAAGTATCAAAGATTAGTTGGGAAACTAATCAATCTCTCTTTGACTCGACCAAACATCACTTATGTAGTTGGGGTGGTGAGTTAGTTCATGCATGCTCCCAGGAGTGGACATCTGGATGCAGTGTATCGCATCATCAGGTACTTGAAATCCTGCCCAGGAAAGGGTCTTCTATTTGCCAAGCATGACCATTTGCAGATTGAGGGTTATACAGATGTTGATTGGGCTGGTTCAGTCTCTAACATGAGATCTACTTCTGGGTACTGCACTTTTGTGGGTGGTAATCTAGTTACTTGGAGGAGCAAGAAGCAACTAGTTGTAGCTAGATCCAGTGCGGAGGCAGAGTTTAGAGCCATGGCTCATGGAGTGTGTGAACTTATATGACTGAAGAGTCTACTTCAAGACTTGAGTTTTGACACTGAAGGCCCAATGAGACTTTATTGTGACAACAAGGCAGCTATAAATATTGCCCATAATCCGGTTCAACAAGATCGAACCAAACATATTGAGGTTGATCGACACTTCATCAAAGAGAAGCTGGATTCTTGTTGCATTTGTACTCTTTTTTTGAAGACAGGTGATCAAATAGCAGATATTTTCACCAAGGGTCTCATTCTTGGTCTATTCAGTACCTTATTGAGCAAGCTAGGAATGTATGACATTTATTCTCCAGCTTGAGGGGGGAGTGTTAGAGTTGTTAGTATTTTGTATAAGGGTAGTTTTGTCACAGTCTTGTTATAAGTCATGACTTAAGTTGTATTCCTTTTCTTATCTTATTTCCATTTACCTCCTTAGGGAGGTCAGTGTAATTCTAAAAGTTATTAATGAAATTAATATTTGTGTTGAGAAACCCTCAACGCACACAATCGTTTTCTCTCCAAACCCTTTTCTTCTTCTTCTTCTCTTCTCCTCTCTTCCTCTTCTCTTTCATACTGTAAACCCTTCCTTCATTACTAGGATCGATCTTTTGTAAATCTTAACTCTTGGGTGTCCAGTTGTGGCTTGCATTCCTCACACATCCATGCACCTTTGGCAGTGTTTTTCATGTAATAAGTATGCTCGGTGCCATGGCTGCACTTGCTACAACACAAGGTTTTCTTTCCATCCTTCATTTCCGTAGATGTTACAGACTTGCTCTTGGTTAAAAGACTAACTCTTATCATCAGAATTAAAGGCGTTGTTTTGAGAATATGCATGTGAAAATGGGCAGATGTTGAGTGGCTGATTGTGATTGATCCTCCTTGTCAGTAATGAGAGGAAAAGAAAGAGAAGAGAAGAGAAAACGAGAGGAAGAGAGGAAGAGAAGATGTGCAGGCCAAGAGTTGCACAATGTGTGTAATCTCTCACTAAACTTCAATAGATATTTATTAAGGGTAAAACAGAGAACTCAAACATGAAAATAAATAAAAATATATGACCAAACTACCCTCTCACATGTCTCAGTATTAGCGCCTGGTGCTAATACTGAGACTCACATGAATCTCGATAACACTCTCCCTCAAGTTGGAGCATAGATGTTAATCATGCCCAGCTTGTTACAAATATAATCCACTCTTGCACTCTCCAAAGACTTCGTGAACACATTTGCAAGTTGCTCTCCTGTACAAACATGACAAGGAGAAATCAGTCCTTGTTGCAGCTTCTCTCGAACAAAATGACAGTCAACCTCAATGTGTTTCGTTCTTTCATGAAACACTAGATTTGAAGCAATATGGACAACAACTTGATTGTTACACCACAGTTGCATCGGAGAATCACTAGCAAAGCCAAGCTCAACCAATAACAGCCCTATTCTAATTCTGCATTGGAACGAGCAGCTATTGTCTGTTTGTTGCTCTTCCAAGACACCAAATTCCCACCAACCAACACACAATAACCTGTAGTAGATATTCTATCAACTAGAGATCCTGACCAATCAACATTTGAAAAACCCTCTATCCGCCCATGACCATGATCACTATAGAGAAAGACCACGTCCAGGAGCCTTTTTAAGATAACACAAAATATGCATAATAGCCTCCCAATGAGATGTCCGAGGAGCAGATAAAAACTGACTCACCACACTCATAGGAAACGTAATATCAGGCCGAGTCACTGTTAGATAATTTAACTTCCCAACAAGCCTTCGATACGTCTCAGGATTAGGCAGGACATCACCACCATCAATAGTAAGTTTCAAATTAGGATCGATGGGAGTATCTAAAGGCTTAGAACCCAACATCCCTGTCTCTGAAAGAAGGTCAAGAACATATTTTCGTTGTGAGAGCAAAATCCCTTTCTTCGACTGAGCCACTTCCATACCCAAGAAATACTTCAGTTTCCCTAGATCCTTGGTCTGAAATTTCTGCTGCAAATATACCTTCAAATTCTCAATACCAACAATCTCATCTCCTGTAATAACTAACATAAACAAGAAGGAATACTTTCCTTGCACCAGAGCGGCGGAAAAATACAGAATGATCACTACCACACCGTGTTAGCCCAAATCTAATACAACTTCAATAAACCGGCCAAACCAAGCCCGAGGGGACTGTTTCAACCCATACAATGACTTCTTGAGCTTACAAACCAGACTAGACTCCCCTTGAGCAACAAACCTAGGAGGTTGCTCCATATATACCTCTTGTTGCAAATTCCCATCCAAAAATGCATTCTTAACATCAAGCTGATACAAAGGCCAATGGTAAGTAGCAGCAAGAGAAATCAAAATGCGAACAGAAGTAAGCTTCGCCACAGGGGAAAAGGTATCCAAATAATCCACACCATAAACTTGGGCATAGCCCTTTGCCACAAGGCGGGCCTTCATAACGAGCTTAGGATCCATTAGGGTTCACTTTCATCACATACATCCAACGACAGCCAATGGTAGATTTACCCGAGAGTAAGGGAACAGGATCCCAAGTCTGATTTTCCTCCAATGCCAACAATTCCTCATTCATAGTAGCCTTACAATCAGGACTAGACAATGCCTCTGCGACAGATTTTGGAACAGGGTGATTTTCAACGGTTTGTAAAAGAGAATGAAGATGGAAGATAAACTAGCATAGGAAACAAAATTAGAAATGGGGTATTGGGTACAAAACCTAACACCCTTACGATGAGCAATAGGGATATCAAGATCAGAAGGAGGTTCCAAAGGAGCAGTAGTACCTATTTTAGGATCTGCCGGCAAAGAAGTAGATGGAGCAGAACATGTGGGAACGGGGGGAACCCATACTTTCTTGTAGTGACCTTGAAACACAATAGGTGGAGGTGCTTGTGATGAGGCAGCCTGTGGAACATGGTGAACAATAGACTGAATAATGGAAACGGGAAGAACATCATCCAACTCAGACACAGTAAAAGACGAACCATCATAGGATGGATTCAAAGAAGGAAACATCAGCAGTAACAAAATATTTTTGTAACTCAAAAGAATAACAATGATAACCCTTTTGGGTGTGTGAATAACCAACAAATATACACTTGAGAGCTTTAGGATCCAACTTTGAAACACCAGGACGATGATCATGAATAAAACAAACACAACCAAATACCCGTGGTGGTAAAACGAACAATGACATAGAAGGAAACAACAAAGAAAAGGGAATACCACCGAAGGATTTAAGTCTCGGACCGTATCGTATCGTCTCGGCCGATACGTCTCGGTATCGGTCGTGGTCGATACGATACAGGCCGAGACGTATCTTTTTTTTTAAAAATGCAAATGTCTCGACTGTATCGAGACGTATCGACCGAGACGTACCGATACGATACGATACGATCGATACGTATCGATACAGTCGAGAGTTTTTAAAAAAGATTATTTTATTATATTTAAAAAATGATATGTATCGAGACGTATCGAGTCGTCTCGATATGTATTGATATGTATCGACCGATACATACCGATACATATCGAGACGACTCGATACGTATCGTTAACTTAAAAAACACATGGCCATTTCATTCTTTTCACCTAAAACTCGATTTCTAGCAGTCCTGGTGGAAAAAAGCTCTTTCAGCTTTGAGAAACCCTTCCAAAAACACATTTAAACTTGCTTTTTGGGTAAGATTTCTTGAGGGCTTTCAATTCTTTGCCAAAAATGAACTTAGAGGAGCTGAAATCACATCACTTGGTGGATCTAACAGCCCACATTCGAATTCAAAAGCTGTTCTTGAAGGGTTAGGTAAGTTTTTTGAAAAAAACTTGAATCTTTTGCTTTAATCTTTGATTATTGGTATGTTTTTTGGTATGAATCAAAGAGAATATGTTAAACAAACATAGAAATTGCATTCTTTGTATGCATTTACAAAGATTTGGTTTCAAATCCATGTTTCTTTGACCATTTTTACCCAAAACCGAAAATTCCTTCTTTAAAATGAAAATATATATTTTTTCTTCTTAACTTTAAAACAAATGGTAATGTTTATAAGATATGGAGTACATTATGTATAGATGTATGACATCCCAAGAAGATTATACATTTACCCTAGAATCTGTATATATATATTTTTTTGGGTATTTTCTGAATTTATAAAATACTTAAAAAAATGTAAAAAATCTGATTTTTCCATCTATACTCTTTCATTATAGTTTGATAAAATGTATAATTGGCTGAAATAGAATCAAAGACTTAGATTCATATATGTAGTACATTATGTCATTTTTTTTCATTATTTAAAAAATTAAATAATGTGTAACTAGTTGTAGAAAATATAAAAATGTTTAACTATTGTTTAGGGCAACTTTACTAGGTAGTAAATAAAAGAAGATGACGCAATGCATGATATGCATCATAATGTCTGTCTATACTTGTATAAATAATAAATTATTGATGTGTGGATTTGAATATTGTTTAATATATATCTTATATAGTTATCTACTTTTGTTTGGTATTTAGGACGATGCCGCGACAACAAGACATTGGGTGGTCTTATTGTACCAAAATAAACAATAATAGATTGCATACACAAGGCAACTTCGCGACACCCAACATCTTGGAGGTGGGGTAACTCGGCAAAAAGAGCACATGGCAGGAGGATATGGAAATGTTTCCAAGTGTACAAAGTGCCCTGTAGAGTTAAGCAGGGCAATGCAAAAACACCTTAGAGATTCCAAAAAAAAATCCAAGCAAGCACATGATGATGTTGATGCATTGGTGAAAAATTTAATGGAAGATTTTGAAGATTATGAAGGATCGGATATGGAAGTAGAGGAGGACCTAGAGTTGGCATTGGCGATGAAACAACCAAGACATGAAGCAAAAGAGCAACAATGGAGAGCTGAGCAATTGATTAGAAGTCAATTAGCTCGACCTAGCCAGGGCCCTGTAGATATTGGTGTTGGCTCCTCTTGTCGTCCATCTCTAAGTAAGGGTAAGCAGCCTGTTGGCCTTAGTAGAGCAACCAGTGTGAAGGGGATGTTTGATCGGTTTACAAAGAGTGGTAAGGGTAAGAGAAAGAAGAGCCCAGATATCAGAGACATGGATCCTAATGTCTATAGAGCAAGGGATGCTAGCCAACAGAGGATTGAAGAAAGCTTTCAACCCAAAACACTTAGTAAAAGGATAGGCAAAGCAATCTCCAGATGGTTCCACAGTTCTATGATTCCACCACATAAGGCCAAAGATCCCCACTTCAAGGCCATGGTAAAGGAGATTCAGCGGTGTGGGAAAAATGTTAAGCCACCCACACCTCATGAGATTGCTGGGCCTTACTTGGATGATATTGTCCAAGAGGTGCATGAGTATGTAGAGAGGTTCAAGGAGAAGTGGCCATTATATGGAGTGACCATCATGTGTGATGGATGGAGTGGACCAACAAGATTATCCATCATCAATTTTCTTATCTACTGTGATGGAAGGACGATCTTCCACAAGTCGGTCAATGCATCTAGTGAAATCAAAGATGCCAACTACTTGTACAAGTTAATGGATGAAGTTGTGGAGGACATAGGAGAAGAAAATGTTGTCCAAGTAGTAACTGACAATGCAGCAAATTTCAAGAAGGCTGGTCAGTTGCTTATGTTAAAGAGGCAACATCTATTTTGGACACCATGTGCAACTCATTGCATAGAGTTGATGTTTAAGGACATAGGAGAATTGCCCAAGGTCCAAAAGTTGGTTGATAATGCAAGGAAAATCACCAACTTTATTTACAACCGTAGTTGGGTTTTGGCATTGATGAGGAGTTACACACAAGGGGATTTAGTGAGGCCTGCAACAACAAGATTTGCAACAAATTACATTGCAATTGATAGCCTCATTTTCCGAAAGCATGGGCTGCTACAGATGTTCACCTCTACTGAGTGGTTGACTAGCAATTATGCAAGGTCTGAAATTGGGAGATTTGTTCAAGATCTTGTCACCTCCTCAAAGTTTTGGGCTGCAATGGGCCGACTTTATAATGTTATGATGCCACTCTTTTGTCTGCTTAGAGAGGTTGATGGGGATAAAGAGCAGACCATGGGTAAGATGGTAGAGGCCATGGGATGTGTGAAGAGAAAAATACATGAGAATAACCCAACATCAAACAAGAAGTATTTGAAGATTATATCCGATCGATGGGAAAATATGTTGGTTCAAGATGTTCATTGGGCAGGTAATCTTATATGTATACGACTTTGGTTTCATTTTAAACACTTAGTAGTTAGTAAGTTACTATTTATTTATTTATTATTAGAATTTCTAGGTTTCTAACCATCCATTACAAACCATGTGCAGCATATTATTTGAATCCGGATATCCAATACTCCAATGATATAGGGTGTAGACCGGATCTATTGCGTGCCCTAAGGAATGTTGTGAACAGAATGGAGCCAGATGTAGCGAAGGCCACACTTGCCATGGATGAGGTTAGAGCTAAATTAGTTGTATAAATGATTGAAACCAAGAATAGAGTGATTGGTGGAAGTGAAACTAATATATATATTTTTTTAATACCTCTCTAGGCTAAGTATTTTCGGGAGGCCACTCGTGGTTTTGCTGATAGAATGGCTATCCATGCTAGGAGCACACAACGCCCAGGTAAGTTAGGTTTACCTAATTTATTATATAATTTAAAATTTGTTTTAAGGTTTTGTCTTTTAATATTTCATTTATTATTGTGCAGCTGATTGGTAGCTCAATTATGGGGGTACTAGTGCTCCACACTTAACCCGAATTGCAATTCGAGTATTATCCCTGACGGCATCCTCTAGTGGCTACGAACGTAACTGGAGTACATTCGGATTGATACACACCAAACCCCGGAATCGTCTCAGTTATTCAAAGTTGAAGAAGCTAGTGTATGTCCATTACAACATGAAGCTGAAGCTTAAATATTTAGAGCTGGAAAGAGAAGGAGATGATGTATATGTCAACCCAATCGACATCAACCACCTACTTGACGATGAAGATCCAGTTAGAGCATGGATAGAAGATACCGATAAGGTATTGGTGATGGATCAATTAAGTGAGGATCGCCAGACAACCAAACCTGATCCAGTGATAGAGAGCATCATTCAACAGATGGATGAGGATGCAACACAGCCACCATCACAAGATCCTTGTCCTAATGTTGAAGAAAATGAAAGTAGCTCTGAAGAAGGTTTGGTCAGGAGGACGAGGTCAGGTCATCCGTATGGAGGAACTCAACAACATGTTGATGATGAGGATGAAGACGACGATGGTGATGATGATGGTGATGGTGATAGAGGTGGTGGTTCTGTTGCTGCTGCTGCTGCTGCTGATGATGATGATGATGATGATGACGATGATGATGATGGTAGTGGTGGTGGCCATGGTGTTGGAGGTAGTGGTGGTGGCCATGAGGCTTCACAACATCGTGCTGGGGTTCAGTTCACATGTGAGGCAGGATACACACATACTACCCAAGATATGGATCATGGTCCTGAGCCTACTGGCCATAAGACTTACTCGCGGAAGCCGCATAAGGGCAAGTCTACCAAGCGCTCCCACAATCCATATGATAGTGATGTGCTTATGAGTGGCATGGAGTCACTTAGCATTAGTTCTGATTATGCTGGTGTTTCATCAGGCCATGGGCATTATGCATCAGGTTCTTCTTCAGGCTATGGACATGGGGCTTCTGTAGGGTATGGAAGTTATGGATACGGAGAGAATCAAGCACAAGCACAACCTAGTCTTGTCGTGACATTAGCCACTCCGAGCAAGACACACGATTCTACTATGAGTGGGAGAGTCACTACCATCAGTATTTTGACTGGGCTCAGTATTGTGCTTATGTTCGGACAGTACACAACATCATCTTAGTCGCTCCTATTGTTAAAGACCCTTACAGACATGACTTTGATCTACCCCGACATTCTTCATGGCAATAGAGTGACTCTACATGTAAGGAATTTCATCTTTTAATCTTTTATAACAATTTCAAAGTGCCGCACTTGTCTGGTTATTGATTATTCACAATTCTTAGTATATATGCATGATATATGACACAAATTGCTTGTTTATATTATTTTTTGTGTCCAAAAGTGTATTTTCATGTGTATTTTGATCATTTTCATGCGTTTTTGCATCGATCGATACGTATCTCCGATACGATACGATACGTCTCTTAAAATCGCCTGACCGATATGATACCCGATACCGATACTTAAATCCTTGATACCACCACATAAAACAGAGGAAGGAATGCGATTAATAAGGTAATATGAGGTTAAAACAACATCTGCCCAAAATGATTTAGCCACTTTCATCTCAAATAAAAGAGAGCGAGTAACTTCCATTAAATGCCAATTCTTTCTCTTGGCGACACCATTTTGTTGTGGGGTGTAAGCATAAGAGGATTGATGAATAATACCATGTTGAACCATAAATTCAGCAAAAGGGGCAGAAAAAATACTCCTTAGCATTATCACTACGAAAGATACGCAAAGGAGTCCGAAATTGATTATTTACCTCATTCACTAAAGCACAAAAGATGGAAAATAATTCAGAACGATTTTTTATTAAATAAAGCCAGGTAACCCTGGAATAGTCATCAACAAAGGTTACAAAGTAACGAAATCCCAGTGTAGAAATGACAGGACACGGACCCCATACATCTAAATGAACTAAAAAAAAAGGTTGGTCAGACTGTTTATTGACTCTGACTCTAGGAGGATAACTCACACGGTATAGTTTCCCAAACTGACAGGACTCACAATTTAAACTAGATGGTGACCGAAAACAACTATTAAGAAGCTTCAAACTCTCCAACGAAGGATGACCCAAACGACAATGAATCTGGTGGGGTGATGCCACACTGGTACACTCCATAGATGAAGTGTCCTCAAGTATATAAAGCCCCCTCGACTCACGACCTATACCAATCATCTTCTTCGTCGTAAGATTCTGAAATACACAAGAGTCCGAGAAAAAGGTAACGGAACAATTATAGGTTTTGGTAAGTCGATTAACCGATAAAAGATTCAAAAAGAAATCAGGCAAATAGAGAACTGAAGACAAAGACAAAGAAAGTGTAATATGAACAGTGCCAGTACAAGTCACTTTAGCTAAGGAACCATCAGCTAAAGTAACACTAGATGAAGACTTTTGGAAGGAGGAAAGTATACCTGAGAGTCTGAAACACTAGTCATATGATCCGAAGCCCTTGAATCAATGATCCAGGACAAGATGTAGCAGTCGAAATACATGCAGTGGCATTGCCTGTCTGAACAAAGGTGGCAGTTGAAGGCTAGGTTGACTGAGAAATCTGAAACTGGGTGAAACGAGCATACTCCTTATCAGACATCTTCACAGTCTTACCCTCTGGCTGTGGAGATGGAGAAACAATAGACTTAGTAGTAGTAGAATTGGCAAACTGTTGCTGAGATGGTTTGCCATGAAGTTTCCAACAAAAACGCTGGATATGTCCTGGGTGACCACAATGGTGACAAGTCTTCACCAAATTCGAACCATTAGAAGTACCCTGAGTACCCAAAGTAGGTGGTTTACCAGAACCAGCCCCACGTCCACGATCACCACCACTATTACCACTACCACCATTACCAGCCCCACTATTGGGCCTATGGTTGGGTGGAAAAGATGCCAAAGCTGATGTATCAACAGCAGTAGAATTCTCATGAGAAGTACACAAAACTCTAGAAAAAGTTTCGGACAATGTAGCTACCTTGTCACCACCAAGAATTTGGGAACAGATTGAATCAAACTCCTTCCCAAGTCCTCCCAAAAACCCCATAACAGCAAGCTGCTCCCGCCGACTTTGCATTTCTTCCACATTAGAAGTAATAGGAAGAAGTGAATTAAGCTCCTCATGCATCCTTTTAAAATCAGCAAAGTATTGGGTCAAAGGACGATCCTTTCGATCAACCCTATAGAACTCCTGGGGCAACTCATAAATGCGGGAAATGTTGTTTTGTCCAGAATACAAAACATTAAGATACTCCCACAACTCCTTAACAGTATCAATGTGTGTCACCAAATCGACAATCTGATGTTCCATAGAATTCAACATCTGTCCCAAGATTCTAGCATCAACAATACCCCATAAGGGGTCATCATCAGGTTTATTTTTAAATAAGTGATCTTGCTGATCACGTCCCGTCAAAACCAACTTAACAATTTTCCTCCATTGTTGAAAGTTGGTGCCCCTCCAATTTCTTTTCAGTAATACGATTGGAGGAAGAGAAAACTTCGGTCATCACCGACTTCGAATGATCATCCATTATGCAAAATCAAATCGATGGAGTAAAGATGTAAAAAACAAGAGATAAAATTCTAGAAAATTCGAACCTTAAAAACCTTGACAAAAAATTGTTTTGGTCAAAAAACCCTGACAAAAATCGATTCCAAGAGAAGATGCTCCACAAAAAATCTGATTCCAAGTAATAGTCGAAACAGTCAAGTACACTTCCAAAAAATTCAATCAAACAAATAGGATCCAAAAACCGATCCAAAGCCTTTGAAAAATCGATTTTTCTTTCACCCTGAAAAATCGATCTCTAAAACCTTGACAAGTGTTGTCGATTTTAATCTTCAGCTTCCACTGCAACATTTACTCCATCAAACTCAATAAAATACTTCCACAACGAAAAGAGAGACCTAGTTCTTAATTTAGAACATGAACTAGTGTCTAAACAAGTCCAAAAAACAGCATAGGGTGCTGCACCCCTTCAACTGAAAAATAGAGGAAGCCGCAAAACTTCAATCTCTCACAAACCCTTCAATCTTCAATATTAGATTTCAAAATAGTGTAGAGGATAATCGAAGAGAGCTGTGACAGTGCCTAATGCTCTGATGCCATGTCAATAATGAGAGGAAAAGAAAGAGAAGAGAAGAGAAGAGAAAACGAGAGGAAGAGAAGATGTGCAGGCCGAGAGTTACACAATGTGTGTAATCTCTCACTAAACTTCATTATATATTCATTAAGGGTAAAATAGTGAAATCAAACATAAAAATAAATAAAAACATGACTAAACTACCCTCTCACATGTTACTCACATGAATCTCGATAACACTCTTGTTGTCTTCAGCTTGAGTTTGGCAGCAAAGATCAAGGCAAATCATTAGTGACCTCAACCTCGTGGTCAGAATTATCATCAACCACTCGAAGTCGATGTATAACATGCATTGCTTGGGTATATTTAAATTCATCATCACTATTGACCTCATTTTCATTAGTGTAGAAAGGTATGCCATCATTGGTTTCTACTTCATGATCAGTCTCATGACTAGCTACCACAGCATTGGTAGGCTTAATTTTTTGGGGACAATACTTAGCAATGTGCCTAGCTTGGTTACAGTAGTAACACGTATCAGATCCAGAACCAGACTGCATAGGGGTCTTTCTTTTGTAATCAGTTCTTGAGGAAGAACCTTGCTGATTTGATGAGGGAGGTTGTCACACCCTAATCCCGGCAAGGGATAAAATACTATAAAAAGGGTATGACTAGGATACTTACCAACATCCTAAACCGCCTCCAGGATCACGGACGCAGTGGCTTACCTCACAGTCACACAAACGAGAATGAGAACTAATATCAGAATTGCGGAAGACTTGTAATAATTACTGTTGATTCTCATTTAAGGAAAATAACTACGATGATAATAAATACATAAGGTGGATTATCCTTAAGTTTAAAAGTTCTTATAATAGAAGTCGTTTGATAGTACAGAGAAAGGAAGGAAACATACATCAAGGAATACAATATCAAAAGCAACAAAAAGAAAAGAAGTATCAACGGTCATAGACCAACATACATCAAGGAATACAATATGCATGAATGCTATGTTGTGTAGAGTAATGGAACTATATCCCTGGTACCGGAACTTACCCTCAATCCCCAACGATACAACGCCATTAATTTACGACATAGTAGAGATATATCCCTAGTACCGGAACATACCCTCGATCCCCAACAGTATAACCCTAACTACGTCAGTGGAAGCTTGCCGGTCCTGGAACACACCACCAGTCTCCCAGCAAACCTCCGATAATCCCAAACCACGGTACCGGAACATACCCTCGATCCCCAGGTTGGATTATCAATAAGGCGATCATGGTATAGGAACTCACACATTTACCACCCGTATCTTTTTTATCACATTTTACAAACCCAATATGCAAAATGCTATATGAAACTATCGTATCGAGAGGTATTTCGGATGCATCAACATCCCATACCATCTATCACCGGGTACCAGCACGACACGACACATGACAGGCCAAATATAATAGATGATAAGAGATATTAAACAACCACATTATCATTTCATCCATTCCAACACAATCACAATGTATAGCCATCAACTAACATGTACATGAACATAATCATAGGTAAATAATGCAAATATGTGTTATGCATGAAGTGTGATAAGTAACTTGATTGCAACAAAACATATCATTTAAACATAGAATCATTTCCTTAATGATCAAACAAAGTCCAACCCCCACTCACCAATGATTCGTGTAATGTTCGGGGTGTCTATTAGTGTTTGCTTTGGTACACGCTCTCCAGTATGAGCTTGACAGCCTAAAGGTGCCAGAGCAAGTGTTAGAATATGTGTAGAGGGATCCCATTAGGATTCCCCAAGTGTTACTATTGTGTATAACAAAACACAGCACGAACGGACTAAGGAGCTGAGGCAACAGTCTAGGTCCGTTCCTGGATCCGTTCAAGCTTGAACACGAAATTCTCAAGTCTTTCACTTCCAATCTTCATCATTAAAGGTATTGGGACCATAGGATCCAAAAGGATCACTTCAAGGTCCAACAAGGCTACCATGGCCTAGCCTAGGCATTAGTCTTGGGGATTCAAGGGTTTGGAATCACCTTAGGGCTTTTCCATTTCTAGGTTGAGGTCACAAGTCCTTTAGGACAGCAAGGAAGTTGCAATAGAGGCCTTTCAAGCGTTGGGGGATTCAATAGACCAAACATCAAGAATCCAAAGTCTAGAGTTGCTCTAGGGTATTGAAACCCAAAGATGAAAAGGGGGGTTTCAGAAATAGGCGCAATGTTGGGTGAAATAAAAGGGCAAGGCTTCAAACAAGAAGCCTAGACTAGGTCCATACCTTTGGGTTCTACATGAAAACCTGGGTCAAACTTCCAATTTCAAGGATTCTAGTCCCTAAAACCAAAGAGGAAGAGGGGCTTAAGGCATCAAGGGTAGTAGTCCTTGGCACCAAAATAGGTCACTTAATTAACATATATTTAGGGGGCACTTTAGGTGGTAATTAACCCTTATTAAAATTATTAAGTCTACATAGGCAGCCACGACGTGGGCGAGGTCACCGGATTAGAGTTATGCTCTAAAGTTGTGGTCAAAACATTTCAGCTAGGTTTGGGCCCACTTTTGAGGGTCTTTTATTTGGATTGAGTCCACGGTTCCTTCATAGGAAATATAGCCCTTTCAGTCTATTTTACAACGCAACTTGAATCGCGTCGATACGATATGTATAGACAAAGTTATGGCTAAAATACTGAGCATCAGTCAAGCTGTCAACAGCGGATGGATTCACGAACGGAGGCACTCATGTGAATCCGTCCGTGCATCCATTCGAACCCTGAGACACACCCGAGAGGGGACGGAACCACGGACGGAAGCATGATGGTGAGTCCGTCGCTGAGTCCGTTCGCAGCAGAAACGAGTTTTTCAACTCTGAACCTCATCCAAATCGATCCCCAAGGCCCTCAATGGCTTCAAGGGCTTGTAGGGATGGTTCCTAAAGTTCATTAGGGTCCTAATAACCCTAATAGCACAAATTACCCAACCCAAACTTGGGATTTTGGGTGAAAAACCTAGGTTTGCAAGGTTTGGTTGAATGGCACTTCAAAGAGAGGTGCAAGGGTGTGCAAAGGCATCCCAAGGGACTAGAATCATCCCCAACAAGAGCATTGGGTCCCAAGTGGAACCCAAGCCAAACCCAAACTCAAGATCCAAAATCCTAAGCTAGCAATTAGAGAAATAGAGAGGGAGAGTTGGGAAGATTACTCACAAGCAAAGAGGAAGCAAGAACCAAGGCTAGGTGAGCCCCCTGGACCTCCTTCCTCCTCCTTCTCCTTCTCTACCCTTCTTTCCTTTTCTTCTTTTTCTTCTTCCTTCTTCCTTCTTTCCTTTCTTTTCTTCTTTCCCTGTCCGGACAGCAAGAGGGGAGGAAGAGGGTGTGAGTAGGGAGTTGATTTCCCCTTCTCCCTCTCTCCTTCTCCACTTTCGTTTTCAGCAAGAAAGAGAATGGAAAGCTCTACGAATGAGCTCTCTCCCCCCTATTTACCCTCTTAAGGCTGAAATAAACAACAAAAGGTAACTCCCTAAACTACCCTTACTTTTATTCCTTTTTTTCCTACAACAAGCCATGGTCCAACTATTGGACCAAGATTAAACCCATGGTCCTTGAACCACATGCTTCCTTTGAACCAACCCAACTTCTCAAACCTAAAAAGAACTTATTGGCTATAAAATGAAATGGGCCTTAGGGCTAGTTTGGTTGGCAGCCCAAATATCCAAAACCCATTAAAGCTCTAATTGGCAATGTGGGCCCACCTATATAACTCAATTAGGTAAGGATAGGATGGGGGTGGGGTCTACCATACCCAGGGATGTAGCCACGGTGTCCGAGACACGGGCACGTGGGTCCCACATAAGAAAACAGCAAAACAAGCATGACAGGATTGACGGATTCACCAGCAGTGGATCCGTTCGTGGTTCCGTTCCTGCTGTCAAGGCCAAAATCAACAGTAGGGGATGTGGGGCTTTGACCCACACATCAAGGACTTCGAGGGGTATGTATACCAAACATTTAGGGTTCAAAGCTTACCCATGGTGTGGTCCAATCGTCCATCAAGGTGTGAATACAATCCTTGTGTTTGAGTTTTCCCTTTGACTGTTACGGTCCAAGGTCACATGTGTTGACCGTTGGCATTGTGGCGTCACCCATCAGTAAAAATTCAATTTGGCCCGAGATATTAGGGTGTATTTTGGGAGCGGGTGTAACAAAGGTGCTCTATAAGTTGCAGCTTGGAGATGGGAAGGTCCTCCATAAAAAGGGGCCTCATAAGACCTAGAGGGCAGCTTCATTAATTCTTCTGCTTCTAAGGCCTTTTGATAGCAGTCCTAATATCATAGAGAGTTGTAGTACCCATAGCTTTCCTTACTTCAGGCTTGAGACCAAGCTTGAATTTGAGGACATTAATTGGGCATCACTTGCTTCAATTCCCGAACGTGAAAGTAGGGCAGAAAATGATTCTGTATATTCAGCCACAGATATGGTACCTTGCTTCAAGGTATTGAACTGGTCATGCAATCGGTCAACAAATGGAGGAAGGTAGTTTTCCTTCAAGTCATCTTTCATTTCTTCCCACGATGTGATGGAAGTGCCTTTAGTAATCATTCTTTTCTCATGCATTTTCCACCATTCTCGAGCAGGACCAATGAGTTTGGTCTTGACGAGTTTGTTTTTTCTTAATTCGGGCATCTCATACCATTCAAAATAATCATCTACAACATTCAGCCAGTCAAGAAATACCTGGGGATCGAGCATTTTATTCTTTCAACTCTATCTTGACTTAATGAGTATCATCTTGCCTTCGGGGAGGTTGACCAGCATTTTGATCAAAGTATGATCGCATGTAATCTTCAAAAGTTGGTGGATGATGTGGTGGTGGTGGAGCATAGGTGTTGGGTCTCAGAGGAACTCTTCCGGCAGTATAAGAGCCAGCTGGTGGTGGATGATGCTCACTTTCAGCCTCTATATTGTTGTGTGGAGGATGAAAAGTAGAAGGTTGCCGCTGCTCTATAGCTAGTCTTTGAGCTGACATGGCTTGCATGGAGTCAAGGACTTGTCTTATGGTAGCAGAAATTTCTTCAAGGGATCGGGAGTTATTCTCCTCATCAGACATGTCTCTAATACCAATTTGATGCAAACAAAGATGGCTGCTGCCAGGGTCGAAATCTGGTATTAGGGGGAATAGGAAAAGGGGCCACGATTGAGAGGAGGGGGGACTTTATGGGATGAGGGCTGCAAGTGAAAGAAGGGTGAAGAGAGAGGTTGTAAAGTGAGATAGATAATTCTTAGGCTGACTTGAAAATTTTGATGTTGATGTTGAGGAACTGAAGAGATTAACTTAAAAAGTAAGAAGAGATAATTAGGATAGGTATTTGGCAACTAGAGATCCACTAGTGCCCTCGCTCTTGGAGTTCCACCAATGCCACCACCTTAGTTGTCACATCGTCACGGCGATCCAAGTCGGTGGAAGGGTGTCTAATCAATATATCTACATGTCGCCCGCTTTGGCGTTGCCATGGCGATCATGTCTACTATGTTTTATTTTTTATTTTCTCTATTTTTAATGTCATTTAGTATGCTATAATATATACCCTATAACATAAAAAATCAACATGAAAAGTGTACTACTAATCTACTATGGTTTAATTCGTGAAAGTGTAATATCCATTAGTGTATATGAAAGTATGAAAACATGGATTACAAAGCAAAAAAAAAAAAAAAAGAGAAGCAGCCTGTTAAGGCGTTACATACTACAAAGAAGAAAGTTTGTGTTGGAACATTCAAGCAAAAAACAAAAAGAGCACTAGAGCAAACTACGGTAGAAGAACATTCAAGCAAAAATTAAAAAAGCAGAATTGAGTTGCAGACTACGGTAGAAGAAGAAGAGCAGCCACTTAACCAAGCATTCAAGCCAAAAAAAAAAATGGAAGCATAGGCGTTACAGATTACACTATTACAGAGAAGAAGAAGAGCATTAGAGCAGTTAACCAAGCAGTCCAAGCATTCAAGAAAAAAAAAAAAAAAAGAAGAGTCGAGGACTCGAGTTGCAGACTACAGTAGAAGAAGAAGAAGACTAGGGAGTACCGTACCGGAGTAGGGACTTAGTAACTTACTTTGTCGGAAGAGTCTAGCTATGGTTGCCAGAACTGGATGAGTCGAGCTGTTGTTGGGGGGGAGCAGTAGCAGGCGTTAAAACTAAAAAAAGAAAAAAAAAGAGGAAAACAGAGAAGTAGAAGACTAGGGAGTACCTTGCCGGAAGAGTCGAGTTGCTGCCTTGCCGGAACTAGAAGAGATGATGGAAGAATTGAGTCTCGAGTTGCAGAGTTGCCGCTTGCAGTTGCGCAGATGCCAGAGAGGAATCGGGGAGTCGAGGGTTTTCGTTTTAGGAATTAGGGATTTTAGTTTTTAGACTTTTTAACACTATTTTTTTTTTCTTTTATGTTAATGTGTATTTCAAGTTACACCTCTAATACCCATTAAGGAAAAGGCAGTTAAGCTCTTAAATGGTTTAAAAACAAATAAATTTTTAAAAACTTAAGTTTTATACACTGAAATAGGAATATCGCCCGATATGGCCATATATTGTGGTATGGCGTCCATGGTGGCCATATCGGTCGATATTTGTGCATCTACCATATCGTTGGTTGATATGCACCCTTTTCCATCGCTAGGACGCCATGGCGGTGTCATGGTGACGCCATGACAACTATGGCCACCCCTAAGGAGGTCCACCTTGGATGTAATTTACTGAGTCTACAGCCCACCTGAGATCCCCAAGGTAGGGTCTTTTTAAGAAAGATTTCTATTTTTTTTTTAAAATTCTAGCTGCCAAAGAGGCTCCTACGATTTCTTTATTTAGGGGAGGAAAGGATTAATCAAACCTTTGGTTACATGCATCTAATAATAAATGGACTATTGGAATTCCCAAGCTAGATGGAATTCCAATACCTAAGAACAATCCCCCATACATAGAAACAATCCCCCAAAAATCAAGAAACCAATTCCCATACATAGGAACTACAAACAAGAATAATAAATCTACATAGAGAAATGAAAAATCACGACTAAAATGAAAAGCCATAAAACTGTTGTTCACTTGTGGGGCCAGATTTGGCCACCCAAGGAATCCACGAAATTTGTTATACCCGCGCCCAAAATACACCCTAATTTCCCGGGGCAAATTAAATTTGTACTGATGAGTGTCGCGATGCGGCCAACGGGCCGCATCGGTCGACACCTGTGACCTCGAGCTGTGACAGTCGAAGGAAAAGCTTGAAACAAAGATTGAAATTCACACCTTGATGGGCGATTGGACCACACAATGGGTAAGTTTTGAACCCTAAATGTTAGGTACACATACCCTCCTTGAAGTCTTTGAAGTGCGGGTCGAAGCCCATCATCTTTCTTTAAGTTTTTGGCCTTGACAGCAAGGACGGAACCACGAACGGAACCACTGCTGGTGAGTGCGCCCGATGTTCCATTCGTGCTGTCATGCTTGTTATGTGTGTTTTCTAGGGAAGGACCCACGTGCCCATGTCCCGGACACCGTGGCTATGTTCCCGGCCATGGTGGACCCCATCCCCATTCTTCCATTTCATGTGGGGTCATGTAGGTGGGCCCACATGGCTCACTTAAAGCTTTAATGAGATTCAAGTCCTAAAGACTAAATTAAATGGTTGTGGGCCCCACCTAACCATATGTATGACCTGCCCCCCTTCTTGATGCTAACCCGGTCTAAGGGCGTTAAGGTCAACTCACCCTATGTGGTGCTTGTAATGAAGGTTGATAGGGGTTATTGATCGGGGCGTACTCGTGTACGCGACCTAGGCCGAGTGGGACCTACCAACTGTAATTAGCACTAAATTGGACTAAGACTTACTGAGACCTAATTACCTTAAGTATTGCTTAAATTGTAAATTTACAGGGTTTCACTAGGCCATTTAAATACATGGAGTGAATAGTGTTAAGGGCTAGCCAAACAATACCTTAAGACCATAGTACTTTAGAGCTTGGGCCTGCCATCCAAACTGGTCCTATCGACCAACTTGAATTAAATGGATTCTTAAGTTTAAGGACCTAGGCAAATAGGCCTTAAGGCCCATTTCATTTTATAAAAAGGGAACTTGAGATCAAAGCTCATTTCATTCTCATCCAAGCCAAATCGTGGAGAAGAAAGAAGGGGAAGAAGAAAAGGAAAGCAAAGAAGGGGAGAAGAAGGAGAAGTAGAAGGAAGGAGGTCAAGGGGGCTCACCTAGCCTTGTTCTTGCTGCCTCCAATGGTGGTAAGTAATCATCCCAATTTCCCTCTCCATTTCTCTATTTGGTAGTTTAGGGTTTTGGTTTTTGGGGTTGGGAATTGCTTGGGTTCCACTTGGAACTCAATGTTCTTGTGTTGGGACTTGGTCTTAGTCCCTTTGGGTGCCATTGCATACCCTTAATTCTCCCAATGGTGTACCCAAAACCCAAGTTTGGGTTGAGTAATTGGGTTCGGACCATAGATGCCTTAATCCATTGAGTCATTAGGGTTAATAGAACCTTCGAAATCACCCCTACAAACCATTGAAGCCATTGATGGCCTTAGGAACCAATTTGGAGGAATATCGAAGTTGAAAACTCGTTTCTGCTGTGGACGGAACTAGGGACGGAACCACGATGTAAATCCGTCCGTCACTGACAGCTTGACCACTGCTCAGTATTTTTACCAGAACTTTGTCTATACATATCGTATCGACGTGATTCAAGTTGCGTTGTAAACTAGACTTAAAGGGTTACAATTATTATGAAGGAACCTTGGACCCAATCCGAATGAAAGACTCTCAAAAGTGGGACCAAACTTGGAGGTTATGTTTTGACAGCAACTTTAGAACATAACCTTAATCCGGTGACCTCGCCCACGTCTTGACGGCTTGTGTAAGACTTGATAAATTTTAATGGGAGTTAATTGCCACCTAAAGTGCCCCTAGATATACTAATTAAATGACCTATTGTGGTGCCAAGGTCTACCCTTGACGCCCTCAAAACCCCCCTTGCTGTCCTAAGGCATTTATGACCTCAACCTAGAAATGGAAAACCCTAAGGTAAGACCAATCCATGAAATCTCCTAAGAACAATGAATGATATGTGACATTATGCCCTTAGGAAGGTTTACGATACTCTCCCCTAGCCCTTGAGGCTATTGGACCTCAAGGAAGAAGGCTGGGAATCAAACTGACTTAAGGATTTCATGTTCAGGCTGGGCGGAACAACTAACGGAACCACTCTGACTGCTTCCATCTGTAGTTCAGAACCCTTCAATATTTTCTTAGGGTTTGGAATGGATGCACGAACGGAACCATGATGATAATTCCGTCCGTAGATCCGTCCCATGTATTCTGAGGCCATGGCCTGGGTGGAACCAGGAACGGAACCACCTCGACTGCCTCCGTCCCTGCTGTCTTTTGTATAAAATGATGAAAACACTTGGGGCTCCTCTTGGGAACCGTCCTCACCTTCTGATACTATGTTTCACGTATCCCTAGGCTACCTAACTTGTGCAATAGAGCGTGTATCAAAGCAATCCATACCAAACACATCGAATGATATTCGAACTATGTGAGTGGGTCTGGGTGATTATTTGGACTTGCTTATTATATCTATACATGTATATTTTTACTTGCATCATTATAAGCATGATTGCATAATTGCATTATTTCTTATTTATGATGATGATTATGATGATGCGAACTGTGTTGGGTTATGGTGCCGGGAGGTACTGGTGCCGGAACCCTAGATATGTTTATGTGATCTTCTATTGCTTGCCATATTGGTTTGTATGCGCCGTGCTGTGTTGGTACCCGGGTGATAGGTGGAATGGGACATTGATGCACCCGAAATACCTCTCGGGACGACATGACTTGCATGTAGTATATCTGCGGATAGGATCTTTGTTCCCTCATGCTACGACCCTTACCAACGGGGGTTTAAGTGTTGGGTAACCAAAACACCGGATTCTGTGGAGAGTGAGAGAGGCCAGTCAAGGTAGTAATGGTTATCGGGGTTTGCCTTTGGGTGGTGATGACTACGGCTGGCGCGGGCCCCTAGTGACAATTGAGGTTTCGCTGTGGTGATAAGATAAGTGACCCATGGTGTGTACCCGAGTTGTCATAGTAGCATATACCTTTGACTTAGAATTGCGTGTTAGGTGGAAAATATATATTAATATTTACATACATCACGGATTATGTGTAAATTGTTTGTATGTGCATTCCCCATCCCTTCACTGGCTCAGTGGAGCTTACCCCCGTTGTGCAACCCTTTTTAGTTGTGTGCGGGTGATGCTTCGATCGTGCTCCTCCTTTTGATGTGAATTGAGTGGAGACGGTGACTTAGAACCTAGATGATGGTGTACACTCATGGACTGTGCCATTTGGGCACAACTTTATCTTTTGTTATTTGTTTATCATGAGCATTGTATATATTTGGTAGTAGTACTGCTATTTCAGTTTCCAGCTAATCTTTTGGGTCGAAATGTAAAACATTAAATTATCTATCACGTAGACTTTGAATCCTTTTGTGTTTGTAACGCTTCCGATTATTTATGATCTTTTGGAATGTAATATTCCTTTACTTTCTGCACTTTGATATTATTGTAATTTAATATTGGTTTAAGACTGTGAGTTGGCCACTGCATCGAGATCCTGGTAGTGGTTAGGATGTTGGTAAGCATCCTAGTCATATCCCTTTTATAGTATTTTATCCTTTGCCGGGATGGGGGCGTGACAAAATTGCTGTGTGGGCTAGAGTTACTTCAGTCCAGGCTGGACAGCACCTGGGCTGGGCTTGAACATGGGCTGTTGAACCAGCCGGATGCTCTGCATTACCTGTTGAAAATTGAAAGTTGATGCATCTGCCGAGTTTTTTCCATGCATTATGTGATATGATTCATGAATGCACCATCTAGTTGGGGTAAGGTTTTGTTGGGTTGGATTGAGTAACATGAGTGTAAGTGATATGTTTCTTAAAAAGAATATTTTCAAATAAATAAAATATGCTGACAAGTTATTTATTTGTCTATTCCTTCTTTTTTTTTTTTTTGATAGAAAAGGAATATATATATATTAAAGAAGTGATAGAATGTCTGAGAGAGTCCCAACAGTATTAAACCCCATTTGTAGTGTACTTGCTTTGACAGCAAGCGGTTAAAAAGATCCAAAATCCCTTCATCCCCAATATTACAAAAAGAAATTGTATGAGTAAAAGTTTTGAGCTGATAAAAAATATAAAGAGAATTTCAAAAGTCGTGAGTAGTTATAGGATCATTGATGATTTGTTGCAGCTTGTCCGAAACATTGTGCCATCCCTGTGAACTTGCAAAAGTTAGTCCATTAAAAAGCCGTCTGGCTTCTGCTTCTATGGTGCTAGTTGAGTTGATGTTGTCCAGTTTAACCAAAGCAAAAAAATAGTTTTTCACAACTCCAAAAGACTTGTTTTGTTTGGATTCCTGTTATAATGTCCTGCACAAATGAGAATGGGGTATGCCAGAGATGGTATCATAACATTGGGATGAGTAGTAAATATATTACCATTGTCAAGTTTTTTTGGGTGCAAAATTATTTGTCTATTCATTACATTAAGATCTACCCCCTCCCCCATAGAAAAGAAAAAAGAAAAAATTACATTTAAGATTTGTTTGAAGAAAGGGTAGCATGAGCATAACATGTAAATACATTTTGTTTATGAATAGAATTTGACTAAAATAATATCTGACATTAATATCCTTGGTTTCTCCCTTTTTCTTCCCCTTTAGCCATGGCATTAGTGTTTTTTTAAATCTGCGGTGCAATCACTTTTTTGTTATTGCTGTTTAATTGATAGATTCATGAGTTGAGTATTTTGTTTAATCTAGTGCATGTAGTTTCTCTTGAACTTCAAACTATGTGGTGTAAAATTTGTCTATTTAATTCTGATGCACATGATAAGGTATGAGAAAGTTGTTTGAGGTGGCCATGGCCATGTCCAATATGGAGGAGTGATTTGATTCAGATTGATGGAACTAAAAGAGCTAGGGGCAAACCTAAAATGGCCCTAGGAGAAGTGGGGAGGAAAGATATGCATAACTTAGGCCTTTTATCAAGTATAACCTCAAATAGAGCTGATTTGAGGGCAAGGATCCATGTAGCTGACCCCATTTAGGTGGGATAAGGCGGAGTCGTCGTAATTCTGATGCACATGGACCTATCTTTGGGTGAAAGAGAACTTACAATCTTCTGCTCACAGTTGACTGATGGCCGGGAGAAAATTATTTTAGAAGCTAATGTTTATCTTATTGAAACATCCTATTAGATATGGAGTTAATGACATGGACACAAGTGCAAAAAAAATTTATAGAGCTGCCTCGGGAACACCAGAGGGCCATGCCATAATATTACTTGCACACAATGGACCTACAGGTGTGTCAGACTGTCAATTTTGCTGCTACGTTCACTACTTTTTCCTTGATAAGTGATATTTTCCTCCAAGAACTCATACCTTCATGCTGTGTGCAGGTCTAGGCTCTAAGATGAATGACATCTGTGGAGCAGATTGGGTATTTGTAGGTGGCGACCATGGGGATCCTGGTAAAGATTTTTTTGTCGTGCCATTCATGCTTATCAATGTGTATATATATGCTCCTCAATGTCTAGAACATAATCTTGTGGTACAGATCTTGCACAAGCGATATCTGAGTTGAAAGAAACTACCCAATTCTCCATTCCTTTGGTTGTGTTCGGCCATATGCATAAAGAGCTGGCATATCAAAATGGTCTTAGAAAGATCATTGTGGTTGGGGCTGACAACATTATTTACCTTAACGGAGCTATTGTACCAAGGGTGAAAAGATTGATTGGTGAACAAGGACACAGTAGCAACTCCATGACAGATGATATGTCTCTTTGTGCACCTGATTCCAAAGGAACAGCGCGGGCCTTCACTTTAGTTGATATATTGGATGGGAAGTTGGAGAAGATAGCTGAGACTTGGGTTTCGGTCATTGGAGATGAGACTGCTGTAGAAGAGGAGCATGTACTTTTTAATAGTGGTACTTAGGCTCCCAAATCCAATTTTTAGACATATCATACATATACTTTGTTTCTTCGTTGTCAATTCTCTTGTAAATTACTGTAATTATGATATTGAAGAAAGTCACACTGATGCTAACTGATCTTTAAAATAGTGTTTCATGTAGTAAAATATACGTATTGTGGCAATACTAAGTCATCTTTGAAATTATGATGCTTTACATGAATGCTCACACCATGATACTTCGACATAACAGAGTGAAGCAGGTGAGCAGATCTGTTTTCCCAATTTGGAATGGAAACAGAGCTGCATGGGAAAGCTTTTGGATATTTTGGAAGGTATAAGATGGTTTCAGTTTGTAGCCTTCAACTATTCACTTGCAGTGGTTTTGAAATTTTTTCTTTCCTCGTTCCAAGTGGAAGTTAAGGACACAGGAATTTGAGAATTTTCATTTATCATAGCAGTGTAGTAGCATTTAATATTTGGGACTAGGCGGAGTCACTAAGTTTTTCTGAAAGACAAGTCGAGTCAGAAAACCTGATTTTTCAACTATGATTCAAATAGGATATGCCTTATAATAATTTTATTATTGTTTTTTTTAAAAAAAAGGGAAAAAAAAATGCCATTGTACAGATTCCTACACTTCACCATCTGATTGACCAAGTTGATTTCAGGCCGACAAAAACATCCAATGTGGCTCAAAAGCTAGTGTAAAGTTAAAGAGGATTACAAAATCCCACTAGTTCCACTATTACACGATTACAATATGGGATATTTTTGTAGGTTAAAGAAATATTAATTGGATTGACCTAGGCCACTTTCCCTGAATTTTTATTTGCTTTTGCAACTGGAGCGTTGCTGTGCATATTGTGCGGCGTAGCAACGGCTATGTGTGCATAGTGGGCCCCACTATCCACACATGGTCGCTGCTGCGCCGCATGATGCGCACAACAACGCCCTCCAGTTACAGCAGCAGATAAAGGTCCCGCTTCCCCTGCCCATTTGGGCTTGAAATCTAACCAACAGCATGAATGTCACATTCTCTATCACATGGATCTGCTCTTGTCTATCTTTTGTCTACAATGTGGCAAGTGATAAACTTTAATACATTTACCTACTTAGGTTACATTTAAATTTTTTTTAAAATGACCGAATTTCCTATGCACCTACTTATGTTCTACCAAGATTTTTTCGAATTGACCAGGGGCGCATGAAATTACCACAGCTCCGCTGGTCATTTCCATCTTTCTAGGGGGTGCGACGTTTATTATGCACATCCTTGTGTCTGGACATAGAGGCAGCATTCGCTGCACAACTAGGTGTCGTTTTCTTTCCCTAAAATATTTAAGTACCACTAACACATGATCAAAGATACTAATCTCTCTCTCTCTCTCTCGTCTTCTTCAACTCTTATTCAACTTGTCTCATCTATATTTAATCCTCAGAGGCATAGTTCCAAGACGAATATGAACTAGTAATAGAATTGAATACAAATCGAATAGAATTGAACCAAGCAATGATGCAATAGAAAGTATATGGGCTAGATCTCGTTCAAGGGAGAAGAGCAAATAAACTAATTTGATTCAAAATTTTAAGATGATTTTATTTTGTCTAAAACCATCCTTATATAAGGAGGTCGGATTACAAAAGATAATAAAAAAACCCTAAATAAAATAGAAAATAAAATAAAAAAAAAATAAAATAGAAAAATAATATCCCTAAATCACGCACAAAACTTAAGAAATCCGATATACCCGTAACCATATCACCTGAAATTTTTTTAGCATGTGGCCTTCATCTGCACCCGGAAATGGTTTCACTTTTTTATTGAAAAAGCACCTCAAGCTTTATTTTTGAGGATTTAGTTTTGAGCTGTCATTGATGTAACATTTATTTTGAATATTGCTGATTGGCTTGCTGTTCTAGGTTTAGCCATGATGGAGGCGATCCAATTGAGTTAATTACTATTTATTGTTACGTGTAAATCTGCAAACTGGCCACTTCATAACCAGTTTATTTTTTAGTCCAAATATTGTCTAGGACCCGAGGAAGCCCTTAAATTTTATTAAGATGCCAATGAAAACAAAAGGGGGACATAGCCCGCCTTATCCCAACCTATGGAGAAAAAATCACTCTCTACTTGAAACCAAGTCACCTCACCCTTGCCCATCACAAAACTTAAAAATAATATTACATACGAAAAAATGGAAGTCCAGCTTTGTCCTCCCGAATAATACGACAAAGATCCTGAGGAATATCCTTATCTGCAAAGAAGATAGAGGACATCAAAGAGATACATGCAGAATTAGCCAAATAATTAGCCATCCTATTGCTTTCTCGAAACGAAAAGAAAAGATTTGCTCTAATGAAGCCAATCAAATAAAGAACCTCCTAGAATCAATACCAACAAATCCATAGAGGGCAAAATCTTTGATTGACAAAATGCACAATGGTCTGAGAATCAAAACTGATATGACAATCTGTATAACCCAATTCGGTACACATACGAAGACCATCTAGAAGTGTCCTCATTTCATAAGCAGCTTAATTGCATGGTATTTAACACTTGAAAGTTCCAGTTTAATTTTCTGGGAGAAACTTAAGCATTGTCTTATATGTAGAAGAATCAAAGGATAGAGAGAATTATTGTTCAAAGTTCTGGAGAAGCATTACCCGATGCATTCGTATCCATCATGGAGTCTTTACGTTGGAATCATTTTCAGTAGATTGCTCCATCTCCTACAAAAAGCACCAGTAGAATTACATACAATACCAAAATCTGTTTTTTCCTTTTTAAATTTTTTTTTTTTTTTTTTTTAAGAAGAAAATTCTCTGTTTTTAATTTCAGTCTCCCTCTCAACTCTTGAGGGACCTTACAAATTTTCAAAAGGATAAATTACAAATGAGGTGTCCAATGTTTAAGAAAATGATATTTGGAGTATCTCTCGTTTGAAAAGTAATGTTTGGGGTACCTTATTAACAGGTTTTGTTCCAAATCAGAATTATTTTCAATTTTAACCGTGTAAACTAGTGTTTGGGTACTTGCATTATCTTGTCCCCCAACCCTTTGTCTATCCCCCTCCTCTGTCTGGCCTTGGCCTTCTTTGCCCTCACCTCCACTCACCCACTCCTCCCTCCCGCTTTCACTCTCCCCTCCCCTACAACCCCACCCAACACTTTCCCTCCCTAATATGCTCCCTTGCCCCCAACACAACAACAACTCCACTCCCTCCATCTACAACCCCACCTCACACCCTCCTCCTCCCTGCATGACCACCCCTCTCCTCTTCGCTGCACGCCAGTGGTCACACCCACCCTCACCCCACCTACAGCGCCCACTCTTCTGCTCTCACTCTCCCCTACCCTGCAACCTCACTATTCTCCCCCACCCTCACACTGCCTTTGATAAAATAATCTTATTAATAAACACATGATGTGCTTAATTAAATTTCAAAATTAGGTGTCTTAATGAGACGACAATTTGGACACATGGTTTTTGGGACCTTCTCTTCAATTTGAAGTTGTGCCACATGGAAAGATGATAGAATTTTTGAACATTGAATAGTTAGTGATACATCCAATATTCATCGGGCCAATCAACGGCCGCCACGTGTCACAGGGCGACCCGCTCCAGAACCAAGGGGAACGAACCAGGGTCCCAATGCTCGGGCGCGGCCTCCACTCGTGTGCGGCCTCACCTAGGCGCGGCCACACCCAGGAGGCCTCTCACCTAGGTGCTGCCCCACCCAGGCGCGGCCACACCCAGGCGCGGCCACCACTCAGGCGCGGCCTCACCAAGGCATGGCCACACCCAGGCGCGGCCTGCACCAGGTGCGGCCACACCCAGGCGCGGCCTCACCCAGGCGCCGCCACATCCAGGAGCGGCCTCTCACCCAGGCGCGGCCGCCACTCAGGCGCGACCTCACCTAGGCGCGGCCACACATCCGGGCGCGGCCTCACCCAGGCGCGGCCACCACTCAGGCCTGGCCTCTCGCCCAGGAGCGGCCATCCAGGCGTGGCCTCTCACCCAGGCGCGGCCACACCCAGGCCTGACCTCACCCAAGAGCGGCCACCACCCAAGCGCGGCCACCACTCAGGCGCGGCCTCACCAAGGCGTGGCCACACCCAGGCGCGGCCTCTCACCCAGGCGCGGCCTCACCCAGGCGCGGCCACCACTCAGGCGCGGCCTCACCTAGGCGCGGCCACATCCAGGCGCGGCCTCTCACCCAGGCGCGGCCACACCCAGGCACGACCTCACCCAGGAGCGGCCACCACCCAAGCGCGGCCACCACCTAGGTGCGGCCACCACTCGGGCGCGGCCACACATCCAGGCGTGGCCTCACCCAGGCGCGACCACCACTCGGGCGCGGCCTCACCTAGGCACGGCCACACATCCAGGCGCGGCCTCACCCAGGCGCGGCCTTCACCCAGGCCCGGCCACCACTCAGGCGCAGCCTCACCAAGGCGTGGCCACACCCAGGAGCGACCTGCACCCAGGCACAGCATCGTGGGGACAAACGTGAGGTTGGGGTTACCCACCTATGACCCGATCGTATCGCTACAGACTCATGTCACCACCAGGACTCTAGGCCACTGCTTAGAAGTCACGTCACCCAGACGGATTCAAGCACCAAGGACATTAGCACCACACGCGGGTATCTATCCACCAAGGATCTTGATACCACTAGGACACTCCCTCCCGCGGGGAGATGATCAATCAGGATAGAGCCCTGTTACCCAGGGCCTCTATCCACTCAACCGCACACTCGCCATCAAACTGGGACTCTCCACACCGCCATACACTACTATAAAAAGAAAGGTACACCACCCTTAAAGAGACATCTAAACTCATACTGAATAATCACTATTCATCTGTTTGCGCCAGGAGATCTAACTTTGGCATCGGAGGGCCCTAGGCCGGGACCACACCGGTTCTCTCTGTTGACCCCTTTGGTCCACTTGCAGGTGACGGCACTCGCAGGACTGCTCGACGATTTCTTGACGCAACAGTTAGGGAATAGTTTTGAACCTTGATCGCTCTCACATTTGTTAACGTTTTCCTTTGTAATTTTTGTTCCCATTTTTGTTGTCAAGTGGGTTATTTCTTCAGCAGTATTAAGAAAACCTAGGCTGTGTTTAGTATGTATTCTAAGTTGATTTCACATTCTCGAATGATAAAATAGTTGTTTTTATTGTCCGAGAATGTGGAAGTGACCTAGAATGCATTCCAAGAATTCCAAACATAGCCCCAATATTTTCCATGCGACAGATCATATGGGCCCAAAATTATGAATAAATAGACCCCATGGTCTATTGTTCACATGTCAAATTTCAGCCAGGACGGAGCTTTATTTTGACCCTTGGCCAAGTCTATTTTGGCTGATATCAACGTATGAATAGGGTTCTTTGGATCTTCTGTCTACAGAAAATATTAGGGCCATACTAGAGAATACAAGAGGAACTGTTTAGTCATGCCAAACTAGAAAAATCTTTCCTCACTAATTATCTCAGTTTCACTTGTATCACTAATCAAATGTCTTGTTTGCACTTTAGCAAATCTTTCTCAATCAAGACAAGTAAACACTACTATTCCTTTGTCTCACATAGTAGCAGGGGCCTCCTACCAATCAGTTATCAAACCAAGTTCTTTCCAAGTAACTCATACTTATTGGTGATATTCTCCCTCTTTAAAATCGCATTTTACCTACCCGTAAAGGGTAAAAGGAGATTAACTGTAAACAACCGAAATCAGGGACTTACAACCAACTATCCTACAACACGACTTCGGAATGCACAACTTAATCACCTCTATCCCAGTGATAGGGTTTTAATGAATTAGAAAGAGGAAGAGAGCACAACAAGAACAAGCTTATTATTTTAGGCAATGGCTTTGAAACCAGTGAATTTAACGATAAAGTGCTCAGTGTGTGAAGTAGAGTAAAATTATAACCAGGAACAACGATAAAGTGCTCAGTGTATGAAGCAGAGTCAAATTATATCTTAATAATTAAAATACATGCAATCTGATAAATTATGAAAATTTTTAAAACATAATATGAACTTGAATAAAACTTGATATTAAAATATATGCTTGATTACAAGGAGTACTTGAAAGACTTGATGACTTACACAAGAGCAGTAAAACTTTAATGGAAGAAATGAGATTTTCAAATTTTTTTTTTTGGCTCAATATCTATTAAAATAACTCCAAGAATGAAAAACATTAAAAACTCTGCAAATTGTTCCAAAGAAATTAAAATAATAAAATGTTGGCTTAGTAGCCTAGGAAATAAAAAATCTCAAAAGAATTGCGAACCTTAAATCTCAGCAAGATCATGCTCAATGATTAAAAAAAAATAGAAGAAAAACTCCCCTGGGGGTTAGGGGCGGAATTGACGCCACGCTCACATGAATGGCGGAATTTTCCCCCTCTAATGTGCTAGTGCACGCTCTCATTGGTTGTCGTGCACACGTGGCCCTTCCTATCACACCCCAAACCACCCCTTAGGAGGATTGAGCGGGTGACCCGGATGTCAAACCACATCCGCTACATCTCTAGGATCTAGAAGCAAACACCACTCACAAATGCACACAAGCATTCACAATAAGGCATTGTAAAATCAGAGTGAAATGAACAGATAAAGATTTATATATATAAGAGCCACCAATTACATTGTTCAGAAGTGGCCCACAAACCCACATTTTCTTACAGAACATACATGACATTTACCAAGCTTTACATCAAAGTTATAAAGTAATCAAAAGATGCATCTATAAGCTTTACAAAAGAAAAGCCATCCGGCTATCCACAAAAAGAATGCTCCGAGAACAACAAAATAAAGGCAGCTGTTCCTCAGATCAACTCCTTTAAGCGAACTCTATGCACCCGCATCAGAGGGATCACCTCCGTCGGGGTCCATACCAGGAAAGTCACAATCACCAACACCATCCTTTCCGAAATGATTATCCCATTTAGGGAAACATCATCTGCAAAATCATCTAAAAGAAATATTTCCCGAGGGATGAGCTCCACTGAGCCCAGTAAATGAATAATAAATCATGTAAGATGCAACACATCATTATGAATTTATATGCTTGGATTTAGTTTTATTACCCTAGTTCACCTAGAAACACAACTAAGTCTCTAGGTATATACTACTTGCAATAACTTGGGCAGCAACCTTCGTCTCTTCTCTTTCTTACTTTGGTTGCAATGCAACCTCAATTACTGCGGATGGAACCCGCGCTGGGCTAGGAGCACCGACTCCCTCCCTTGGCAGACCCCGAGATAACCATGACAACCTATCTCGGATTCTATAACTCCTCGGGTTATAGGTGGCCATGGTCACCCAACACCTGCACCCCTGTTTGTAGGGGTTGTAGCATGAGGGTATGTTCATCCTAGCCACATGATCTACATGATAGTATGAGTTGAGTGGTGTCATCCGTATCCCATTCTACGGGCTACCACACTCCCCATGTCCAAGTATGAAGTGTACAGTGCTCCCGTAGCCTATACTACTGCTCACCATACCATTCATTTCCAAACCGACTACGACATGTAATCTAGCAGTTCAATATCATGCATTTCATCATACTGCAACATTTTAATCATAATCAATTCAATTCCACATTCATATCATAGATCTCATGATGTCATAGAAATTTAAAGAAAGAAATTTATTTTATTAACTTCATCATGTTCAA
Organism: Telopea speciosissima; assembly: GCF_018873765.1. Classification (NCBI taxonomy): domain Eukaryota; kingdom Viridiplantae; phylum Streptophyta; class Magnoliopsida; order Proteales; family Proteaceae; genus Telopea; species Telopea speciosissima. The sequence goes on from NC_057926.1 coordinate 14,498,119, forward strand.
CAGCATTACACCTACAAGAATGATTCATATCCACTCACCTTGGCTATGCTCCATTTGCTCGAAAGGTTGTCGGTCCTCATAGGTACTCCGATACGTGTTGTCGGATAATTTGTCAAAGCCTAAGGTTAATTAAATTATAACAAACATCCATCAGTGTTTAAAATAGACCAGGAGTCCAGGGGTACCCTTGGTTTAGTTTCTACACCAAGGCCAGACCCAATTCTGGAAAGACAACAGAAGTGGTCGATCCAATTGACCTGTGTGAATCGACCAGTAGGGCTGGCAGCAACAAAACTGAAAAGGTTTTATGGAGATGGGCATGGCTTCACAGCACAGGGTCCCAGGGTGATAGGTCAGCGGTTCCTACAGAGTTTGGGTCAAGGTATCATCCCCAACTTGGATTGGTTGACCGAAACACTTTTCAGGAGTCAAATTGTCACCAAGGGGTAGCAACAGGGCAAAAATGGTATGGATTCCAACCTGGTTTACACAAATGGCATCCCACATGAAGTTATAGGCCATGGGGCTGACCAGGATTGCATTTGGTCAAGGTTTCTGGTAGTGGTCGATTGGTACTGGTCCATCCAATCGACCAGTGGCAATCGACCTGTTACTGTACAGCTCGAAGAATTTTAAAGCCTTCACTGTATAGGCTTGGTTCTACTGATCTATGGCTAATGGGGATGATCAGGGAGCATGGGTAGGTTATTACTATGGAAATTAACATATTCAAACAACAGGATTGAACATGCATGGTGATTTTTGGGATTTATGGCTCATATGACTAACATGCATGAGCTTCATACTTAAGGATCTGCAGATTCCATATATGAGAAGGTCTAAACTACTCTATAACACTTTTGTTACAGGAAATAGGCCTTGGATTCAATATGCATTCAAGTTAAGCAAATCCTACACCCATAAAGCTCATTCAAAGCTTGCTAGGCTAGAATGGTGGTTATAGTATATATTTACCAAGAGAAAGGTGAATGCATGGTCAGGAATGCTGGATTGCAACATGCATGCAAGGATCCAAGTTACTAGGCTACTAATTTATGAGAATTTAACTGGTAGACATGATGGATCATGGTTACACAACATGGATTAGAGGCTGATCATGCCAAGAGCTTTAGAACAACATAGAAATCTGAATAAACTAATTAAAGAAAGGATTACCTTAGGAATCCACAAGCTTAGAGGGAAACTCAAGTTCCTTCTCCTCCTCCCTTCTCTTTCTTTACTTCTTTCTCTCTTCTTTCTCTCCTTCTTCTCTCAACTAAATGAACAGGGGTGTAATCTGAAATGGGGTGGGCTTTATATAGGGGCTGACTTAAGTCATGTTTGGCTAGGGACCACTTAGGCTAAAATGCATTCTAAAGTCTATTCTAAATGCACATAGGCTTATAGGTGGGCCCACATGGTCACATTGTCGGGACAGTATTTCCATGGGTTGGTTGGAATGTAGGGAGGTGATTTGGGGTGCGAGACACTAGGCCCCACACAACATGGATCGACCACTTCAATCGACCAGTGGGTGAAATTCTGTTGTTCTTACATTTAAACACCACATACGCTTATGCTGTCACGCCCCCAGAACGCCTGGACCTAGTGGGACCCATGAGAACGGTTCTAGCTAGGGTCCGTGCAAAATAAACTTAAACTTTCACATAAACATATACTATGCATGGATCATGAACATTTATGGAGTCTAAAGCTCCGCTACAATCATGGGTAATCTATCAATTTATCCATAACACAATATCCATCAGAGTCATAGCAGAAACATTCATGGGTTAGGGGCATCAAAATTAAAATCGTTAAAACATTAGATCTTACATAGACTATCACGCCCCCATCCCAATAAAGGATATATTACAAGAAAAGGGGTGACTGAGAGGACAAGTGTCATCCCAAAACTATCAGGATCACAGATACAGTGTCCCAATCCACAATCTATACCCAATATCAAAAGCATGAGTGCGTAAACCAACGGAATAATTCATTCAAAAAATGGATAGGAGTCAGCAGAAGCGTAAATCAATTTAAAATCGAATAATTACAAGGTGTTCATTGGCTAATGATAGTATATACAGGAGTTACAAATTTCCTATAACCATCAAGTAATTACTCCAAGATATACATGGAGTTCGTACACAACGAAAGATGATTATAAAAGTAAAGAATAGAATCATGCCCCAAGGGCACCATCCTCGAATGTACGTCAACATCCAAGTCCAGCCACTAGCTCCACTCGATTCACATCAAAAGGAGCACGTCAAAAGATTACCTGCATATCAACTAAAAGAGGTTACACAACGGGATTAGCTCCACAATCTAGTGAGAGAGCAAAGGGGAATGCACATACACATAAACACACAATTACAAATAACTCATGATGCATGCACATGTTAGATTCATTTTCCACCTAGCATGCAATTCTAAGTCAGGTACATGCTACTATGATAACTCGGGAGATACTGTGGGTCTCTTAACTTATTGTCACAATGAAACCTCAGTTATCACAAGGGAGCCTACGTCGGTCAAAGCCACCAAGACCACTTAGTGGCAGACCCCGATAGCTATTACTACCCCTGATCTGGCCTCTCTCCCCCATAGGCAACAGGTGCTCTGACTACCCAACACATAAATCCCTGTTGGTAAGGGTTGTAGCATAAGGGGACAAGAATCCTAACCACAGATATACTAAATGTAAGTCCTATCGTCCTGAGAGGTATTCCGGGTGGATCAACGTACCATTCCATCTAGTACCAGGGTACCAGCACAGCACGACGCATATAGAGCAGGATGACAGTCAATGAATTTCATAAATATTTCTGGGGTTCCGATACCGGTACACTTGACACTATAGCCCGATACAATAATAAAACAATTCGCATATCCACATTCGAATCAGCTCACAATCAAGATAAATAATGCAAACGTGCAAGATGCTTATTAATCATATAATAGCATGATAATGAATATCTAATGAATAGAAAACCCAACAATCACCCAAAATCCACTCATGATAGTTCGGATCTCGTTCAATGTTTGGTAAGGATTGCCTTGAAATACGCTCTCCCGTACGAGTTAGACGGCCTAAAGATGCGAGAGCAAAAGTTAGAAGATGTGTGGAGGGATCCTTTGCTGTATCCCCTAGGTTAAAGTTGGGTTTTATACAAGACAGCATGGACGAACATACGTACGGAATCAACAGGGTGAGTCAGTCCCTGGCTCCGTTCAGACCAAAGGGTTAAAATAAGAGGAACGGATTCATGGACGAAACCTCCTCGTGAATCCGTTCATGCATCCGTTCGATCCCTAAGACATTCCCAAGAGGGAACGGAACCACGGACGGAACCAGTAGGTGAATCCATTCTTGGGTTTGCTTGAACCAGTCACCAAAATGCATTGGACGGATTCACAAACGGAACCACGACACTGGATCCGTTTGTGCACCCATCGAGGTTCTTCCTAAGATTTTTAGGGATTTTCCTCTCCATCTTGGAACCTGGAGGTCACATGGCCCTCAAGGTCATAGAGGGGAGTCATAGGCCTTCCTAGGGTCACTTGAACCTAGTCCCACCTCATGGGTCCAAGGTCACACAAGGATTCAACTCCTTTGGTCCAAATATAAGATTTAGGGTTTGGAAAACCATAGAACAGCAGCAATAGCTGTAAATGGGCTGAGTGGAGCTAATATTAGGGGTAGGTCTTCATTAATGGAACCCCATTAAGGGCTAAGCTCCACCTTGAGTCTCAAATGGAACCCTAAGTTAACTCTTCCTTAGTAAAACCTACCTAAACCTAAGAATAAATAGAGAAGGGGGGGTGTAGTCGGATGGAAGCATACCTAGGTGAATGGAGTCCAAACCCCAGTTTCAACCAGCCTTGAAGATCCACCTTCCACTCTCTCCTTCCTCCCTTTTTCTTCTTTTGTTCTATCCTTGGCGGACAGCAAGACCTCCCTTGCTTCCCTTTCCTTTTTCTTCCTTCCACTCGCATTCCTCTTCCTTTCTTCTTCTCCTCCACGGCTTAGCTTGAAGGGGGAGAAATGGGAATCCTTGACACAAGCCCTTCTTTTATAAAATGAAATGGGCCTTAGGGCCTGTTTGCCCAGGTCCCCTAAAGCTAAGAACCCTTTTAATTCAAGTTGGGCCTTAGGGTCAGTTTGGCTAAGGTTCCAGGCCCCATTGGGTCCAACTACCTAAGATATGTTTGGCTTAGCCTAAGGTCCTAAAAATGTATTTTAGTCTAGGGCTTGTTTGGCTCAATCCAAGTAAAAGAAACCATTAATTATTTGTTCTAGTTAATCTTGTGGGCCTACTTCATTGCCCAACAAACCAAGAGAGGGTAAGGGTGGGGGTCTCTCTTGTCCGAGGACTTAGCACACTGTGTCTGGAACACGGGGATGTGGGTCCCACATGAGAAACCAATAAAAGGGCAAGAAATGGAATGGACGGATCCACGAATGGAACCAGTCTTGTGAGTCTGTTCGTGACTCCGTTGTTGCTGTATGGGCTAAAAACACAAAGAAAGTGGCTGGGTTTTGATCCACACTTCTAGGACTTCGAAGGGAACAAGTATACCAAAATTTAGGGGTCAAGGCTTACCCATGATGTAGTCCAATCTCCTATCAAGGCATGAATACAATCCTTGTGTTTGAGCTTTCCCCCTTGACTGTTACAGTCCAAGGTCATAGGTGTTGACAGCTGGCATCGTGGCAACACCCATCAGTGAAAGTTCAATTTGACTCGGGATATTAGGGTGCATTTTTGGGTATGGGTGTAACATTCCCCCAACCTTATAAAAATTTTATCCTCGAATTGGACATGTCTAGGGACTCCAATAAGTGAGGATACTTTAAATAACAATACTTCCTACTCAACCACTACCCGGACTATGTTAGGGGTCTAGTCAAAAGTGGGGTAGTGCCAACATAGTACACAACAGGTCAGGGACTCATAAACTCTCTTCCTTACAGAATCGCATCACCATAGGGGATGTGGTTTAAGGCAACCCTGGGCTTAATTGGGTTAAAAGCACACTTCTAAATATCCAAGGAGATTCGGACCTTAGACACCAGGTTAAACCATAAGGAACAAAAGGTCTATTTGATCTTCTAGATCAAGTCGATATTAAACTCTCATCACTTTGAGTCGCAAGGCCAAGCTTATACTATCCTTCACACAAGGTTCTTGTCTTGAATGCTTTCACTTTAGATCCTTCCATTACCTAACCCAACTTTAGAATGAATTGGTATATTGATGGAATCTCCCGTTGTTCACTCCCAATACGGAGGGAACGCATTTAGTGACCCATTACTCCATTCATGCCCATTGTTGGAATAAGTCCTATCACATCTTTCAGTTCTAGTCTCCAACACCACCTAAGCCTACATATTAATCACCCGACAGAAGGTAAGTTTATTTCAGCCCCCTTTTGAGAGCTAACATTCACTTCTTAGTCTTGGTTTAAGTCAAATCTTCTAAGCAATGTTCACGGTCAGCGCTCAAGCCAACTAACACAGTAAGATTAAGGCTAAGGTCATACCAACAGTGCAGGGGAGACCATCTAGGTCAAGCATTTTAAGGATTAAGAGAGGTACCTACTCAGTTTCAAATCCACAGATATGTTTAAGTACAAAAATAATTCCAAAAGAATATACTCACATCCCTAAAGGATGCACCCGCCAAACAAGGCTAACCTATGAAGAAAGGTCAACCTCAAGTACCACATGTTAGAGGATTCGGACCAGAAGATATTAAACACAGATGGATTGGGTATGAGTACGGGTCATAACTCGGTTGTGGGTCGATAAATTTCATAGAAATGGAGAAAACTGTGATTAGTTCTCCACTCATATTCTGGGGTTTGGTCCAATATTAAAAGCTTTATCACTTTCATGATGAAGGTTATTTGGAAGTTCTAAACATAGTTTGGCATTCCATCCATGGATCTAGGTAAGGGTTTGGATGAACTAAGTTCAAAATCAAAATAGGACTGCTACTGACTTGGGGAATTACATGAGTGGGCTTTCACTTGTACAATGTCTCCATTAATTGCTTAAACTAATTTATTTAAAACAACAAGCCTGTTATTAGGTCATTTATCCTTTTCTTCCTCAGTTTAGCCATGAATTTGGATCCTATACATTTCATTTAAGGTTTCTACATTGTATAGGTTCTAACGTTTACTTGATCAATTATTTTTTGCATCTTATGTTTGGATCTGAGAAAAGGTTCCACTCTATTCTAAGTCCTCATTGATCCTATTTGATTCAAGTGTAGTGAATGGTGTTCATGATTCTTGATTAGTGCTATAATTCCCTTTTTTTGATTAAGATCATCAGTTTAATATTATTAACCACGTCTATTTCCTTTTATTCTTTTTCACTTCATCTAGAAGGCAAGACATAACTCACTCTGGCGTTTCATTCCATTCACTTTGTCTTCTAAGGGAGAGGGACTCATTGGTTCTTAAGGATTTTCATTCTCAAGGTAAATAACCCCCTTTTCTTATAAAATGGAAGCCACTGTGTGTACTAACGACTATCATTCCCTACAGACTTGTCTTGCTTGTACAGGCCTTAACATTTTGACCTCAAGGCTAAAATAAAGATCAAACAAATTATATGAGTAGATCACACAACATGGGTGTAGACACAAGATATAAGCATATAATCATCACACCGAGGTATGACCACAAGGTCTCAAAAGGTCGAGCTCAAAAGCCCAAAAGAACACGGATGGACTCACGGACGGAATCTGTACTGTGAGTCTGTTCGTGACTCTGTTGCAAATAGGTAGGATGGATTAACGGATGGATTATGTAACGTGAATCCGTTCGTGCATCCGTCCTTAGAGAGTTTGGTTTTGTAAATACCGAATCGAACGGAACTATGGACGGATCCTTGGTCGTGGTTCCGTTCGATGTTTCATGTAGTTCTAGGAACGAAAAATTACAATTTTACACTGGACGGATTTACGGATGGAATCACGGTAGTGACTCCGTTCGTGCGTCCGTTTGCCAAATTATAATAAAAACACAGCCGTGAGTTTTTCAAACTCATTTTGGCTCTCAAGGGTGAACGAAACCACAGAGCAGGGGAACTCCAAACGCCATCCATTTGTGCATCCTTCGCCTTCCTTTGGTGGTTTCGTGACCCACAACATCAAGATTCGACCCCACTACTACAAGGTAAGGGTTCCTCGTTCCTTTTTCTTTTTCTAGATTTTTCTTTCTCTTCTTTCCTAGGGTTTTTTCGGTTGTCTTTCTCTTCCTTTTCCTCCTCACTAATCAAAGGATATTCATAGAGAGTTTGTATGTATTATTGCTTTCATTTGCATTCTCATAGCCAGGTAAATACCGAAACCATGCCAAAATTTCGATTAAGGCTAGGGTTTGGTTGAATCAAGCCCCAACCAAATGATGCTATTGTTTTGGGTTAACTATTGTGTACATATTTTTGTTTTTGAATATGTCAAAATTTCTTCCTAGGAAACACTTAAGTTTGTTTGCCAAGTGCACTATGCCTAGTTAAATTATTCCAATGGTTTCTAGGTAATGGTTGGGATAAACTCCCAAATTCTTACTGTTTTGGGAAAGAACATCCAAGGCATGACTAGTTCCCTATCATTTCCATGAGGGCTAACTCACTAAAACCTCTCTTAAGCACAATTGGTTGTTTGTGCAACCTCTAGGGTAGGGATTTAAAGCTCATTTTCCCTTGTATTGATTCTTCCAAATTCAAATTTTGTTGTTAGTTAAAGTTTTCACTAATACAAATCATGAGTTTGGTATTTTTCTTGGAAACATGTGGTAGCCAAGGGCATAGACTTGTTTCTATAAAATCACCCCCTTTTAACCCATGCTCTAGGGAATTCATTTTCCCCAAGGTATTCACACACCCTACTGTTAGCTATGGCTTGTCTAAATGCTATGTAACTTAATTTGTTCTATTAATTCCTACATATATACATGTTTGCATATATATATATATGTGTGTGTGTGTGTGTGTGTGTGTTTGTTTTGTTCTATTTATTTGAGTTTGGTTTAATCATGGTTATCTTTTATTGGTCTCTTGCATGTAGGGATTAATCCATGGCCCTAAGGAGAAGGAATGCTCCAGCCGCCTTACCACCTCCACCCCCAGAATGCCGAAAGGTATATATCAGCTGAGGTCGAGTGCCTATACTGCAAACACTTCCATGACAGGAAGATCTTAGTGGAGCGGGATGCAGTGGTTGAAGAATTGGTTGCCTTTAAGGTGGATATCAGGTTCAACAATTTAAGGTAGACCAGCATGCTAACCAATCCTGAGTTCTACTACCCCACCCTTGTCAGAGAGTTTTACTCCAACCCGGTACTTATCCAATAGGATGCGAACAGCCTTAGATTGACTTCCTTTGTGAAAGGAGTGCCCATTGCCTTCAACGAGGTGGAGTTGGGGATACTTTTGAACATATCTTCAGAAGGGAATAAGGTATACTATCCTCTTGGGAGTGATCCTAACAGGTGCTTGTCTCCGACTGATCGTCAGCTTCTGTATCAGACGTTTACAGATTATGTGTTTGATGACAGTGATGACCTCTCTAGATTTGGTCCTTCTCAACGGGTTCTTACATACATCACCAAGATAAGCTTGGCCCCAGCTAGAGGACATAGCACCGAGCCTCCTTTGATGGCAGCATCGCTGGCGTTGGCGTACTCTCTTTACACAGGCAAGCAAACTTGTCTCCCTTATGCCATCATCTAGCACATGGCACATGTAGTCACCAATCCCCGCCAAAAGAACACTTTGCCCTATGGAAGGCTGCTCACCCAAATTTTTCTATAGATCTCAACAATGAGACCCATGCTGCAAGCTCCGAGGGGCCATTTGGGTTTAATGTATTGCAGCGGATGGGCATACCATATGATTCCTATAGTTTCGGGGAGCCGGTCAACTATGGAGGGGGTGGAAGAGCCCAAGGGAGCGAGGATGATGATGTGGAGGTGGTGGGATCCAGGCAGCACACCATAGGGGCCACCAGTGCAGAGGATGCAGGTGCAAATGTTGTTCTTGTTGCCATAAGGCGATTGAATTTAAGGATGACAGAGGGATTCAATGAAATCAAGGGGCAGTTCTCTTCTTGTAATCAGCGCCTTGAGAGGATGGAAAAAGAGCTTAATAACATCAATACCTTCCTCTACTATGGCGGGGGCGAGAAGACAGATGACCGGGATGGCATGGAAAGCTAGCCCAGTTGCTTATCTTGAAATCAAAGTTGTTTAGTTTAGGATTCTCTGAAATTGTTGGAGCTCTTTGATTTCCTAGTTTTTTTCTCTACTTCTTTCTTTTTTATCAGTTGAACATTTAGAAAGCTATGAGGGTGGTTTGGTGTTTATATTTTGTTTGAAAGAAGGTGTACTTACCTCCAAGGGAGGGCTTGAAATGTATGGACAACCGATGTTTGGAATCATTAATTATAGATACATATTTCCTTTCAATTTGGGTTCCTTTTGGATTGCTATGGTTATCTCCCTTTTGCGATGTCCATGTAATACTTCCCTAGGGGTATAACAATGTAACCCAACAGCTGACACCCGGACATACACATACCTCAAGTCCTAAATTTCTTATTTGTCTATTATTTTCTAGAGTTCTCAGTTTTCACCCTAGCTAGTTTTCTTCCTATGTCTGTATACAATCATTTATGATCTTGAGATTTTTAATTAGAACCTATTTGTAAGGAGTAAATCAAGAGTCTATGCCAGAATGTGGTTGGTGCAGAGCATCACGCTTTGATACCATGTTGTCACACCCCCATCACAATAAAGAATATATTACAAGAAAAGGGATAACTGGGACAACAAGTGTCACCCCAAAACTACCAGGATCATAATACAGTGTCCCAATCCATAGTCTATACCCAATATCAAAAGCATGATAGTATCAGAGTGCGTAAACCAACATAATACTTCATTTAAAAAATGGATAGGAGTCAGCGAAAGCGTAAATCAATTTAAAATCGAATAATTACAAGGTGTCCATTGGCTAATGATAGTATATACAATAGTTACAAATTTTCTATAACCATCAAGTAATTACTCCAAGATATACACGGGGTTCATACACAACGAAAGATGATTATAAAAGTAAAGAATAGAATCATGCCCCAAGGGCACCATCCCTGAATGTACGTCAATGTCCATGTCCAGTCACTAGCTCCACTCGATTCGTAACAAAAGGAGCACGTCACAAGATTACCTGCATATTAACTAAAAGAGGTTGTGCAATGGGGTTAGCTCCACGAGCTAGTGAGAGAGCAAAGGGGAATGCACATACACACATACACACAATTACAAACAACTCATGATGCATGCACATGTTAGATTTATTTTCCACCTAGCACATAATTCTAAGTCAGGTTTATGCTACTATGATAACTCGAGAAATACTGTGGATCACTTAATTTATCATCGCAGCGAAACCTCAGTTATCACAAGGGAGCCTACGCCGTTCGAAGCCACCAAGACCACCTAGTGGCAGACCCTGATAGCCATTGCTACCCCTAACCTGGCCTCTCTCCCCCATAGGCAACATGTGCTCTGACTACCCAACACATAAACCCCTATTGGTAAGGGTCGTAGCTTAAAGGAGACAAGAATCCTAACCACAGATATACTAAATGCAATTCCTATCGTTCTAAGAGGTATTCTGAGTGTATCAATGTCCCATTCCATCTAGTACCCGGGTACTAGCACAGCACGGCGCATACAGAGCAGGATGACAGTCAACGAATTTCATAAACATTTTTGGGATTTTGGTACCGGTACACCCGGCACCGTAACCCGATACAATAATGAAACAATTCACATATCCACATTCAAATTAGCTCACAATCAAGATAAATAATGCAAATGTACAAGATGCTTATTAATCATATAATAGCATGATAATGAATATCTAATGAATAGCAAACCCAACAATCATTCAAAACCCACTCATGATAGTTCGGATCTCGTTCGATGTGTTTGGTAAGGATTGCCTTGAAATACACTCTCCCATACGAGTTAGACTGCCTAAAGATGCGAGAGCAAAAGTTAGAAGGTGCATGCAAGGGTCCCATGGTGTGTCCCCTAGGTTAAAGTTGAGTTTTACACAAGACAGCACAAATAGACTTAGGTACGGAAGCAACAGGGTGAGTTCGTCCCTGGCTCCGTTCAGGCTAAAGGGTCAAAATAAGAGGAATGGATTCAAGGACAAAACCTCCTCATGAATCCGTTTGTGCATCCGTTTGATCCCTGAGACATTCCCGAGAGGGAACAAAACCACGGACGGAACCAGTAGGTGAATCCGTTTCAGGCTCCGCTCGAACCAGTCACCAAAATGCAATGGACGGATTGACGGACGGAACCACGATGGTGGAACCATTCGTGCACCCGTTGAGGTTCTTCCCGAGATTTTTAGGGATTTTCCTCTCCATTTTGGGACCTAGAGGTCACATGGCCCTCAAGGTCATGGAGGGGAGTCATAGGCCTTCCTAGGGTCACTAGAACCTAGTCCCACCTCATGGGTCCAAGGTCACACAAGGATTCAACTCCTTTGGTCCAAATATAAGATTTAGGGTTTGGAAAACTATAGAACAGCAGCAATGGTTGTAAATGGGCTGAGTGGAGCTAATATTAGTGGTAGGTCTTCATTAATGGAACCCCATTAAGGGCAAAGCTAAACCTTGAGTCCCAAATGGAACCCTAGGTTAACTCTTCCTTAGTAAAACCTACTTAAACCCAAGATTAAATGGAGAAGGGGGGTGTAGTAGGATGGAAGCATACCTAGATGAGTGGATTCAAAACCCTAGCTTTTGATACCATGTTGTCACTCCCCCATCCCAATAACGGATATATTATAAGAAAAGGGGTGACTGGGACGACGTGTTACACCAGTACCCCAAATATCCTCTTATACCCGGGGCAGTTTGGACATTTCCCCAATGGGTAATGCCTTATGACCATAGTCAACCCTGATAACTTTGAACTAGTAATACCATAAAAAGAATCCCCTTGAAGTTTTGGAAGTGTGGGCCAAAGCCCCGTAACTTTCCTTGAAGTTTGGGCCATGGCAGCAACACCGGAGTCACGAACGGACTCACTCTTACTGAATTTGCTCGAGGATCTGCCTGTGCTGTCATTAGCCTTTTCGGTTTGTTTTCCTGTGGGACCTATACCCTTGCATCCTAAGCACCCTAATTGAACCCTTGGACCATATAAACCCCTACCCATACCATGGATTGGTTGTTTGGACCATGAAGTGGGGCCCACAAAGCCTAACTCTGGTGAATAATGGGTTTTATACACCCTAGCCTACACCAAACAAGACCTAAGGGCTAATTGGTCTCAGTGAGGTTTGGACCCAACCCAAACAGACCCTAACTAATTATATAGACCTAAGGCCCATGACTTGGACCAAACATAGCCTAATGCCTAACCCAAACCCATTTAAAGCCTAAAGACCCAACCACATCCTAAAGACCCCTAACCAAACACACCCTAAGGTCCCTTCTACCCCTTTAAAACTAAAGGAAACCCTTTTATTCCCTTATCTCTCCCCCTCCCCAAAATCGTGGACGAGAAGAGATAAGAGAAGAAGAAGGAGGAGGAAGAAAGAGGGAAGAAGTAGAGGTGGAAGAGGAATGAGAGGGGAAGGGAAGAAGATGGGAGCTATGCCAAAATGGCTAGCTGCCCCACATCTCCTCCTCTTGCTGACCGGACCAAGAAGGAAGAAGAAGGTGAAGAAGAAGAGATGGAAAGGAAGGGAGGAGAGCATGAAGGCTCACCTAACCTTGGACTCCACTCCTCCATTGGAGGACCTCACCAAGGTAAGCTCCTCAAACCTGGTTCTCCCCTTTTTCCCTTTGATTTTGGTACATTCCTTGAGCTTGGATTGACCTAGAGTCCATTAGGACTCAAGGTGGAGCTCGATCCCTAGTTGAAGCTCTAATGGAGCTGACCTAGGTTTGGTTTTAACCCCTTGGTGCTGCAATTGCAGCCACGGTTGTGAAGCCTTGGTTTTAGAACTTGAAACCCAATCCTTAGACCCCAATTAAGACCCAACCTTGTAGGATCTTGGATCCATGAGCTTAAGCCTAGGTTCTAGTGACCCTAGGAATGCTTAAACACCCCTCCCCTGTTCCTGAGGTGCTAAGGAACTCCAAGCTCCAAGCTAAAGCTGAAACTCCTTGAAATCTCGAAAGAGACTACTGGCAGATGAACGATCGGATCCATCTATCGTGGTACCACCTGTCAGTCCGCCCAGTATAAACCCTGCATAATGGCCTGAGCGGACGAAGGCACGGATTCACTCTGTTTGCCTCCGCCCGAAACCTGTTACTCTCGGGTCCTGTCTCAGGAAATAGAACGGATGCAGGGGCGGACCCAAGAAACACATCCACCCGTGGATCTGCTCCCTTTTATGGTTGTCTCAGGTGTCGAACGGATCAACGACCAGATTCAACTAAGAAGATCCACTCCTGGATCCGCTTGGTCTGATTTTTCCCTTTGGCCTGAATGGAGTCAGGGGCGGATTCACCTCTGCTGAGACCGCCCATGAGTCCGCTCATGCTGTCTTGGTTGAAACTTGGTTTTAACCATTGGGGCCTAACATGGGACCATCTATACCTGTTTTAATGCCTTCTTGTGTATGTTTAGGTTGGTGCATCGGTGAGATTCATGTGAACCACGCCGGATGACACCCGATGCCCGAGGAGAATCATGCCAATCACGCCCGATGACACCTATGCCTGGTGAGTGGGTTCTGGGTGACTTTGTTGGGTTTGAATATTATATAATTGTTAACATTAGGCATGCTATGATATATTTATAAGCATTGTGCGCATTGCATTATTATTTAATTGTGAACTGTTGAGAATGTGATAGTATGCTCACCATTGTATCGGGTTACGGTGCCAGGTGTGCCGGTACCAGAACCCCAATTTATTTAATTATGAAATCTGTTATATGTCATCCTGATCTATTTGTGCCGTGCCGTGCTGGTACCCGGGTATTAGATGGAATGGGACGTTGATGCACCCTAAATACCTCTCGGGACGATAGGACCCTGCATATAGTATATCTGTGGCTAGGATGCTTATTCCCTTATGCTACGACCCTTGCCAACAGGGGTTTATGTGTTGGATAGTCTGAGCACCTGCGGTCTGTGGAGGTGGGAGAGGCCAGGGCAGGGGTAGTGATGGCTATCGGGGTTTGCCACTGGGTGGTCATGATGGCTTCTATCGGCGTAGGTTCCTTCGTGATAATTGAGGTCTCACTGGGGCGATAGGATAAGTGACTCTCAGTGTTTCCCGAGTTATCACAGTAGCGTATACTTAACCGATAGAATTGTGTGTTAGGTGAAAAATGAATCTAACATTAGCATGTATCATTCTGTTTGATATTGATTGTATGATGTGTGTACATTCTCCTTTGCTCCCTCACTAGCTAGTGTAGCCAACCCCGTTGTACAATCACTTTTTAGTTATATGCAGATAGCCTCTTGACAAGCACAGTTGGATGCGAATCAAGTGGAGTTGATGACCATGGCTTAGATGTAGATGTACACCCAAGAATTTGTGCACTTGGAGGCAATTGTTTATTTATCTAGTTTCTGTATTCCTTCTACAATCATGTATAAACTGTTTGTTTAGTTATCAAGAGAGATTGAATGGTTACGAACATTGATATTATACTATGTGTTATCATTAGAGAACCGATGCTCTATAATTTCACATATTTGAATTTAATTTCGCTTTTGCTAACTCTGTAATTGGAACGATTTATTCCTTTTGATACATTCCTTTCTGTCATCATAAGGTGTTGACAGGGTGGACTGTAGCTCGGGACACTGCATCTGTGATCCTGGTAGGTGTTGGGATGATGTGTAATTATCCCAGTCATACCCCTATGTGGCAATATATCTTACATCGGGATAGGGATGTGACAGAGTGGTATCAGAGAAATGATGCTCTGCACCGGCCATACTCCGGACGTAACCTCTTGATTTACTGTCCACAATTAGGTTCTAAATTTAAAAGTCTCAAGAACATAAACTGTTGTATGCAGACTTAGGGAGAAGATTGATTGGAGTGAAAACTAGAACTTAGAGAAATAATAGGCAACATGGAACTTAGAACTTGAAACATAGGCTGTTAGGCTATGGTTGTATAATTGTTTGGTTGAGTCTAAAATAGATACTGGGCGATTATATATATGTTATAAATTATGCTCAATATTATATTAATTTCTCCAACCATAATAATCTATAATGATTTAAAAGAGGGAATAACTTATATATGTATATATGTAAACACTCAATGCAACTTTTCCGAAGAATTTAATGTTCCTAGGTATAATTAGTGTTCTTCACCATTTGACGCCTGAGTCTATTGTGCTTAACCCAGATTTTTACCCAACCATGATTGTTTCATTCCTGATTTGGGCATGACTATGCCCTCTCCCAACCTAAAACACTAGATTTCACCTATTCAACCCAAGATACTTGATGGCAGTTGCGCAAGATCTACATTCATCTATTGATTTTGAAGGTTCCCAAAGTTTTCCTAGATTGTTCATAAGGTCTGATCAAAAGAAAGGAAAAAGAAAAGGAAAAAGAAATGCAAGAAGATGAAGGAAACTAAAATGAAATAGTTCCACAAATTACCCCTCAGGGGCAAGAGACTGAAAGAGCTGACCCGATAGGATGATTTCTGACGATTTTGGAGGACGATCGAAACTAGTCACTGGCACTGGCTTTACCACGGCCAAGGAAGAAGTTGATGTCGTCTATTCCACGCCCCATATCCGACATACGCCAAGCCTGGGCATTTAGTTGCTTCCTGACTCTGTTGAAGCCATCTGCCACTCGCATGCCTAGCCGTTTGATGGCCATTGATAAGTCATCACCTCCCCCTGTGATCTTTGAGGTACCTGCTGCAAGTGATTTGGGACCTCTGAGCTCAAAATCTGCTTCACTATCATCTTCCTCATCATTTTTTATTCCTTTTCCCTTACCATGCTGAATGAGTCCCCCTGCACTGTCATAAATAGGGTATAAATTCATTTCTCGTAGGGTGTCGAACCCAATAGGCTCCCAAGTGCTTGACTTCCTGGGTTTCTGATCAAGATCAACTTTGAAACAGAGGAAAACCCAAGTGAGTAGTCGACTGTAGGGCAATGTGTACCTTTGGGTGGAATCCATAATAGTGCGGGCCATATGCTTCATGATTATGTAAGGAAGACAACCAGGTTGGCCAGTATATAAAGAATGAGCTAATATTGCGGACACCAGAGAAGGGTGCATGCCACTTGCCTTGGAAGGAGCCAGATTTGTTTCGGCAATGAAAATTAGGACTAGCTGGGAAGGAGGAAACTTCGAGAGATCCTTATTCTTCTTGTACCTGTTGTTTGTTAACACTTAGAACAACTCTTGGCTATCTTCTGGACGTAGGCTTTGGTCTGGGTGGTTGTCCGAAGGATAGTAAACCTTTCTCCCTTCTGCTGAAACATCAAGGATGATTCCTAATTCTTCAGTGGTAAAACTGATGGAGACCCCCTTTACTACCGTAGACAGTCTGAGATCACCATCATCTCCTTCTGACAGCAGCAATTTTGAGTAGAATTCTCTAATCAGAGCAGGGTAGTAAAACTAAGGTAGAACTAGCAAGTTGGACCACTCCAACTTCTCAAATCTAGTCTCCACCTGATACGCCATCACTTCCTCCACGGTTATATCCCTTTCCACAAGGAGTCTTCTGCTGAAAAGACATCCCCAGGAGCGTCCCTTGGCCCCTTCATTGGTCAATTGAGGCGCCCGGTGCGTGATAGGAATGACAGGCACGATGGCAGTGTCTCTCTCTCTTTTTAGAGCCATGTCGTCACCTGCACATACGAGACAACACCAAGCAGAATTGCAAGAATGTAAGTCAAATTGGAATAACAGTGTATATGATTGGAAAATGAACTTACAAAGGTGAAATGCTCCATTTGAAGTGGAAATGATTTGACTGGGAGACTATGCATGATGGGAAAATCAAAGGAGGAGTACATATAAATGTGATATAAAAATAATGATGTATAATGGGAACATGAGAATTAATGGGGATGAGTTTGGAGAAAAAGGAGAAAAGACAAGAATGTGATGTAAATAAAGCTCCATAGGTAGTCACTATTATATGAATGTGAAGAATGAGACTTACTAAAGCAATAAGCATAAGTTTTGGAATGGAATATCTCAACTTGAGACAAGAATCATTTGTTGAGGAAAGGAAATGAATGCTAAGAATTGTGCAAGAGAGCCCAAGAAAATAAAATGCATTTGGGGATACATTAAGAGGATGGACTATCCAAGAATTTTATCTACTATTATGCAATGTATAAAGGAATGTGCTTGAGGGTATATCAATGAGATGACTTGGTCAAGTCTAGATGCATGTGAATGGATTATGTATGAACTTCAAAGGTTTCTCAAGCATGATGGAATGAGAACCAACCAAGATAACTAACTAAGCAAGTTAAGCAATCTCTAAAATGCTTAAATGAATACAATGAACAAGTAAGAAGTTGTCCCTATAGTGCCATTGATCATTAGAGCATGATTCTCAACCCAAAAGCCTTAGCCTAGATCGATTTTGGCATGAACATGGTATATATGGCCATAAGAGTGCAAGTAAAGTCGAGACATGATCATACTTGGAATGAATTGTCTCAAACCCAAGAGGAAATGAAGGAGAAGATGAAGAGACACAAGCAAAATCTCCCAATGTTAAGAATAGAGACTTGAAGGGAAAATGGAGAAGAAGAATTTTACCTTAAACAAGTAAGAACTGATCTTGGAGGCTTGGAGTTACAAAGAATCTCCTCTAGGAAGTTGTAGAGCCTTTCTCCCTCTCCCTACGGTTGTGTTTTCTTTGGAGCCAAAGTGAGTTTTGAACTCATGGTTCTGTTTTTGTTGAAGATTTCTCGAACAGACGAACGAACGGAATCAGTTATTGTGACTCCGTTCGCCAATCTGTCCCGCCTAGAATTTGAAAAGTCGTGTCTTTATAGCTGATCGGATCAACGAACGGATCCACCGCCATGAGTTCGCCTGTAGATCTGATCGATCATTTTCTCTCGGACTTTTAATCTTCTGAGAACGGACAAATGAACGGATTCACATTCCGCATCTGCCCGTAGTCCGCTCTCCCTATCTTACGAGGGTAACACGAATGGAATCCGAGCACTGAAACTGCTTGTGAGTTCGCTCGCAGTTCTTTTGGAATTTTGACCCTAGACTTATGAGACCTTTTGACCACCCTCTTGTGTGGTGATTCAATGCCCATACCCTAGGTTGGACACCCATTTTGCTTGGCCCATGCATGGTTAATTTCTTACCTTAGGTGCAAACCATGATGTCTGTATTCTTGGGCCTATGTCGGCCAGAGCAGCCGATAAGAATGACAGGCAATAGTGTGCGCTGTGACTCCCCTTTTTCCTAAAAGGGAGGAGAGTTACTCTTGGGGATGAGGACCCTTAGATTCCGTGAATTGGTAGACTCAGACCATATGGATAGGAAGCCTAACCCTCTGGGTAGATATTAAGGAAGAGAAGGTATTGGGCTGGCTTACAAGGGTTCATCGAAATGAGCCACAAAGGCCATAAATATTTGGAGGTCATTCCTGACCCCCCGAGTTAGTGACAACTATATTTATACTTTACTTGGTTCCTCCAAACCATGTTTAGACTCATAGAGGAAGTCCTACACCGTGAGTTGACTTTCCAAAAAGACTTAGTGAACCATACTCGAGAACTTTTGTTCATGTGAATTGACCTAGATGATAGATATGTCTATAGGGATATGGATGTAATTTTTGCATTTTACCTATGAATTTATGTGGTATACGTATATGTATGTATATACGTAGATAGGTCCCCTAAGACCTTGGACTTGTGTCACTAGAGCGATTCTCTGGTACCGCACGTATGACCTTACCTAGGCTTTACTGTGATCACTTAGTTAAGCCCTGACCCTTGGTCATGTTGATCATAGGTTAATAGTAAACGACCTTGATAATGACTAGGTAGATTAATTAGCATGAGTTAACTTATACCTACCATAGGAGGTTGCTTGGCTCTTGAAAGAGAACCATAAAGGAACTTTTCCCTGTGTAGTCACTGGGAGATGGGTTTAATGACCTTGAAAGCTGAAACTAAAGGAGATAACAAGACCTTCTCCAACGATAGATATGAAGGGAGTAATGGGTCACCAAATGCGTTCCCTCCGTATTGGGAGTGAACAATAGGAGATTCCATCAATATTCCAAATCATTCTAAAGTTGGGTGAGGTAATGGGATAACCAGAAGTGAAAGCATTCAGAGTGTGAACCCTATAGTGGGGACTAGACAGGTTGAGTTCTGTAACCCAAGTGTGACCAGAGTTGTGAAGGTCAGAATGATGCCCTATACCTTAGACTAAGCCACCTAGAAACAGAAAGTTCCCTAGATTTTCCAGACCAGGAGATACCCCTTTGACCTACTGGTGTATTGTGACCACCGACACTAAAAGTTCAAATGGAGCCTAGGTTATTATGAACCCCATCCTTGTGGTAATGTGACCCTGTGACCTGTTGTGTCAACCAAACACTACCTTATTTTGACTCGACCTTGACTTTGCTCTAGTAGAAGGTATTTGGAGATATTGTTGTTCAACAAACCTTGCCCTTGAGACCCAGGTTGCGTCCAATTTCGAGGATGAAATTTTTAATAAGGTTGGGGGGATGTTACACCCGCACCCCAAATATCCCCTTATACCCAGGGCAATTTAGACATTTCCCCAATGGGTAATGCCTTATGACCATAGTCAACCCTGATAACCTTGAACTGATAATACCATAAAAAGAATCTCCTCGAAGTTGTGGAAGTGTGGGCCAAAGCCCCGTAACTTTCCTTGAAGTTTGGGCCATGACAGCAGCACCGGAGTCACAAACGGACTCACTCTTACTGAATCCGCTCGAGGATCCGCCCGTGCTGTCATCAGCCTTTTTGGCTAGTTTTCCTATGGGACCCACACCCCCGTGTCCTAGGCACCCTAATTGAACCCTTGGACCATATGAACCCCTACCCATACCATGGATTGGTTGTTTGGACCATGAAGTGGGGCCCACAAAGCCTAACTCTGGTAAATAATGGGTTTTATACACCTTAGCCTAAACCAAACAAGACCTAAGGGCTAATAGGTCTAAGTGAGGTTTGGCCCAACCCAAATAGACCCTAACCAATTATATGGACCTAAGGCCCATGACTTGGACCAAAAATGGCCTAATGCTTAACCCAAACCCATTTAAAGCCTAAAGACCCAACCACATCCTAAAGACCCCTAACCAAACACACCCTAAGGTCCCTTCTACCCCCTTAAAACTAAAGGAAACCCTTTTATTCCCTTATCTCTCCCCCTCCCCAAAATCGTGGACGAGAAGAGATAAGAGAAGAAGAAGGAGGAGGAAGAAAGAGGGAAGAAGTAGAGGTGGAAGAGGAATGAGAGGGGAAGGGAAGAAGATGGGAGCTATGCCAAAATGGCTAGCTGCCCCACATCTCCTCCTCTTGCTGACCGGACCAAGAAGGAAGAAGAAGGCGAAGAAGAAGAGATGGAAAGGAAGGGAGGAGAGCATGAAGGCTCACCTAACCTTGGACTCCACTCCTCCATTGGAGGACCTCACCAAGGTAAGCTCCTCAAACCTGGTTCTCCCCTTTTTCCCTTTGATTTTGGTACATTCCTTGAGCTTGGATTGACCTAGAGTCCATTAGGACTCAAGGTGGAGCTCGATCCCTAGTTGAAGCTCTAATGGAGCTGACCTAGGTTTGGTTTTAACCCCTTGGTGCTGCAATTGCAGCCACGGCTGTGAAGCCTTGGTTTTAGAACTTGAAACCCAATCCTTAGACCCCAATTAAGACCCAACCTTGTAGGATCTTGGATCCATGAGCTTAAGCCTAGGTTTTAGTGATCCTAGGAATGCTTAGACACCCCTCCCCTGTTCTTGAGGTGCTAAGGAGCTCCAAGCTCCAAGCTGGAGCTGAAACTCCTTGAAATCTCGGAAGAGACTGCCAACGGACGAACGATCGGATCCATCTATCGTGGTACCACCCGTCAGTCCGCCCAGTATAAACCCTGCATAATGGCCTGAGCGGACGAAGGCACGGATTCACTCTGTTTGCCTCCTCTCGAAACCTGTTGCTCTCGGGTCCTGTCTCAGGAAATCGAACGGATGCAGGGGCGGACCCAAGAAACACATCCGACCATGGATCCGCTCCCTTTTATGGTTATCTCAGGTGTTGAATGATCAACAACCGGATTAAGCTAAGAAGATTTGCTCGTGGGTCCGCTTGCTTTGATTTTTCCCTTTGGCCTGAACGGAGTCAGGGGCGGATTCACCTCTGTTGAGACCGCCCGTGAGTCCGTTCGTGCTGTCTTGGTTGAAACTTGGTTTTAACCATTGGGGCCTAGCATGGGACCACTCTATACCTGTTTTAATACCTTCTTGTGTATGTTTAGGTTGGTGCACCGGTGAGATTCATGTGAACCACGCCGGATGACACCCGATGTCCTGGGAGATTCATGGCAATCACGCCCGGTGACACCTATGCCTGGTGAGTGGGTTCTGGGTGACTTTGTTGGGTTTGAATATTATATAATTGTTAATATTAAGCATGCTATGATATATTTATAAGCATTGTGCGCATTGCATTATTATTTAATTGTGAACTGTTGCGAATGTGATAGTATGCTCACCATTGTATCAGGTTACGGTGCCAGGTGTGCCGATACTGGAACCCCAATTTATTTAATTATGAAATCTGTTATATGTCATCCTGATCTATTTGTGCCGTGCCGTGCTGGTACCCGGGTACTAGATGGAATGGGACGTTGATGCACCCGGAATATCTCTCGGGATGATAGGACCCTGCATATAGTATATCTGCGGCGAAGATGCTTGTTCCCTTATGCTACGACCCTTGCCAACAGGGGTTTATGTGTTGGATAGTCTAAGCACCTGCGGTCTATGGAGGTGGGAGAGGCCAGGGCAAGGGTAGTGATGGCTATTGGGGTTTGCCACTGGATGGTCATGATGGCTTCTACCGGTGCAGGTCCCTTCATGATAATTGAAGTCTCACTAGGGCGATAGGATAAGTGACCCTCAGTATTTCCCAAGTTATCATAGTAGCATATACTTGACCGATAGAATTGTGTGAGGTGAAAAATGAATCTAAAATTAGCATGCATCATTCTATTTGATATTGATTGTGTGATGTGTGCGCATTCCCCTTTGCTCCCTTACTAGCTAGTGTAACTAACCCCGTTGTACAACCATTTTTTAGTTATATGCAGATATCCTCTTGACAAGCACAGTTGGATGCGAATTAAGTGGAGTTGATGACCGTGGCTTGGATGTAGATGTACACCCAAGAATTTGTGCCCCTGGGGCAATTGTTTATTTATCTAGTTTCTGTATTTCTTCCACAATCATGTATAAACTGTTTGTTTAATTATCAGGAGAGATTGAATGGTTATGAACATTGATATTATACTATGTGTTATCATTAGAGAACCGATGCTCTATAATTTCACATATTTGAATTTAATTTCGGTTCCCCTAACTCTGTAATTGGAACGATTTATTCCTTTTGGTACGTTCCTTTCTGTCATCATAAGGTGTTGACAGGGTGGACTGTGGCTCGGGACACTGCATCTGTGATCTTGTTAGCTGTTGGGATGATGTGTAATTATCCCAGTCATACCCTTATGTGATAATATATCTTACATCGGGATAGGGGCGTGACACGACGTGTCATTCCAAAACTACTAGGATCATAGATACAGTGTCCTAATCCATAATCTATACCCAATATCAAAAGCATGATAGTATCAGAGTGCGTAAACCAATGGAATGATGTCAACAGCACTAGCATATACACTAGCCAGCACATCTGTCTCCCATATGTGATCATCCAGCACATGGCCCATGAGGTGCAAAATCCTACCCGCAAGAACACTTTGTCATATGGTAGACTGCTCACTTGGATCTTTCTGTACTTTGGGATAGACCTCGACCATGAGCCCAAGGAAACCAGCTATGAGGGGCCTTTTGGGTTTAATGCCATATAGAGAGTGGGGTTGTATTGCGATTATGACAGTTTCGGGGAGCAGGTCAGGTATGGGACCCAGAGAGATCGATGATGAGGATAATGATGATGATATCGAGTTCAGGGGATCCGATCCATTTGCTGTCGGGACTTCTGGTGCTCGAGAGGGAGGTGGGAGTGATATTCTGTTGGCCATCAGGAGGATGAACCTGAGGATGATGGAGGGCTTCGAAAGATGCCAAGAAGTAGTTCTCTACTCATGGTCGGCGTCTCGAGGGCATAGAGAAAGGATTAAGCGACATCAACATCTTCCTCAACTGTGGTAGCAGCGATGGCACAGAGGATTAGCCCACTTCTCTCTCCTAGAAAATTTGAAGTTGTTTTGAATCAGATGATGTTTATTAGAACTTTTTCTTTTAGTTTTTTTTTTTTTTTTTTTTTTTTTTTTTATCAGTTAATTTGGAAACTTTTGGTGTTGGAATTATATCTTTTGATTTGGGATGGATAGAATCATATGTTTTGAGTTGGGATAGATGAAATCTTGTACTTTGTGTTGGGAAGGACACAATTGTTCCCAAGTAGGAATTTGGAACAATTTGGTATTTGGACTTGGTTTTATATATATATGTTTATATATTTACCTAATTCCCTTATTTGGATTATCTTTGGATAATTGTGGGTTGGTTGTATTTGATTTATCATTGATTATTGTGAATTACCATATGCGATTGCCCATCTATTACTTACTCAAGACCCAACAAAACATTAACACAGTTATCACTTAACAACCTATGTTTCAAGTCCTAGATTCCATGTTTACCTATTATCTTCTAAGTTCTCATTTCTCCACAATCAGTCTTCTCCTATGTCTGCACACACTTATTTATGTTCTTGAGATTTTTAATTTAGAATCTAATTGTGGAGAGTCAATCAAGAGGTTACTTCAGACTGTGGTCGGTGTAGAGCATCATTGCTCTGATACCACTCTGTCATCAAGTCATCCCGATGAAAGATATTTTACAACAAAGGAGGTGACTGGGACAGCAAGTGTCATCCCAATACCTACCAAGATCACAGATACAGTGTCCCGAGCCATAGTCCACCCTGGTATCGAGTCATGATAACAGCAAGGAACGTACCCAATGGAATAAATTGTTCCAATTACAGAGTTAACGGAAGCGAAATTTTTTTACATCATGTGAATATAGAGCATCGGTTCTCTAATAACTCATAATATAATTTCAATATCTCATAACCATTCATTTCTCTCCTTCTACTTAAACATAAAGTTTATACATGTATGAAAATGAATACAGAAATTAAATAATAATCACGCCACTAGGGCCCCATTCTTGGGTGTACATCGACATCTAAGTCATAGCTATTGGCTCCACTTGATTCGCATCCAACAGTGCTCATCAAGAGATTACCTGCATATCAACTAAAAGGGGTTGCGCAACGGGGTTAGCTCCACAAGCTAGTGAGAGAGCAAAGGGGAATGCACATACACACAAACACGCAATTTCAAGCAATTATAATGCATGCTAATGTTAGATTCATTTTTCACCTAGCACACACATTCTAAGTCAAGTGTATGCTACTGTGATAACTCAGGAGACACTGAGGGTCACTTAACTTATCACCCCAATGAAACCTCAGCTATCATACAGGGAGCCTACGCTGGTAGAAGCCATCAGACTACCCAGTGGCAGACCCCGATAGCCATCACTACCCCTGACCTGGCCTCTCCCACCTCCATAGGCAATAGGTGCTCAGACTATCCAACACATAAACCCCTGTTGGCAAGGGTCGTAGCATCAGGGAACAAGAATCCTAGCCACAGATATACTATATGAAAGTCCTATTGTCCCGAGAGATATTTCGAGTGTATCAACGTTCCATTCCATCTAGTACCCGGGTACCAGCACGACACGTCACATACAGATCAAGATGGCAATTAATAATTTCATAATTAAAATTGGGGTTTCTGTACCGGCACACCCGGTACCGAACCCGATATAATGGTGGGAATAATATCACATTCATAGCAATTCACCATTGAGATAAATAATGCAATGCGCACAATACTTATATTTTATATAATAGAATGATCATGATTGCTTAATATATATATTCAAGCCCAACAAAATCACCCAAAACCCACTCACTGAACTCGGGTGTCACCCAACGTGGTTGACATGAATCTCACCGGTGCACCAGCTATCCATCGAGTTGGGTAGCCTAAAAATACAAAAGCAATCATCAAAAGATGTACAGAGGGGTCCCATATTATGCCCCTAAAGTTAAAATCAAGTTTCAACCAAGACAGCACGGACGGACTCATGGATGGAAGCAACAAGGTGAGTCCGTCCCTGACTCCGTTTAAGCCAACAGGTCAAAACATAAGGGATGGATCCACCGACGGAACTTTTGCTTGGATCCGTTCCTACATCCGTTCGATTTCTGAGACACACCTGAGAGCGAGCTGATCCATGGATGGAAGTGCCATCTTAATCCGTCCTTGCATTCGTTCGATCTCTGAGACATTCCCGAGAGAAAACGGACCCTCGGGTGGAGGCAACAGAGTCAGTCCGTTCCTTCATCCGTTCAGGTCTAGTCACTGGGATTATACTGGACGGACTGACGGACGAAACCACGACGGTGAATCCATTCGTGCATCCATTGGAATTCTTTTCTGAGATTTCTAAGGGTCTTTCCTCCAGCTTCGAACCAGGAGTTCACCTTACACTCAGGGTCATGGAGGGGGTGTCTTAGGTCTCCCTAGGGTCACTAGAACCTAGGACTACCTCATGGATCCAAGATCTCATAAGAGCTTAGCTCTATTTGGTCCAAAGGTAGGGTTTGATGGTTTAAAACCAAGGGTTCAGCAACAATGGCTGCAAGGCAGCTAATAGAAGCCTTAACTAGGGTTTGGTCATCACCATTAGAGCTCCATTGACAGATTAAGCCTCACTTTGAGTCCCAAATGGAACCCTAGGTTAGCTCAAGCTCAAAGAATCTACTTCAATCAAGAATGGGAAATGAAAAAGAGGGTTATACCAAGATTTAGGTCATACCTTGGTGAGTGGAGCTTCATTCCTAGCCTTAGCCAGCCTTGAAGATCCACCTCCTCTTCCTCCTTCTCTTCTTTTCTTCTCTCCTTTTTCTTCTTTTGTTCAAGCCTTGTCCGGACAGCAAGAGGAGGGATGGTAGGGCAGCTAGCCTTCTTGGCATGCCTTCCATTTTCTTCCCTTCCCCTCTCATTCCTCTCCTACTGCTACTTCTTCTTCTTCCTTGTCTCTTCTCCTCCACGGTTTGCTTGGAGGGGGAGAGATAAGGGCATATGAAGTTATGTTTGATCTTTTAAAGATCAAAAGGGACCTTAGGTCTTGTTTGTTTAGGTACCCCTAAAACATAAAATAGTTTTTTGGGTTTAATTAGGCCTTAGGGCTTGTTTGGCCAAGGTCACCACCTAATTAGTTTATTAATTAGGACATGTTTAGGTATACCCTAAGTCTTATAAGACATATTAGTCCTTAAGGTTTGTTTGGTTCATGCTAAAAATAGAAGAACTCGTTATTTATTTAAGTTAAGCCTTGTGGGTCCACTTTCATGGCCCAATTAACCAGTTAATTGTGAGGGTGGGAGTCCATCTGGTCTGGGGATCTAGTTATGGTGTCCGGGACACAGGGATGTGGGTCCCATAGAAAAATACATCAAGAGGGCAAATAACAGCACGGGCAGATCCACGAGCGAAACCAATCGAGTGCGTCCGCTTATGACTCCGTTGCTGCTGTCAGGGCCCAAACTTTGAGAAAAGTTATGAGGTTTTGACCCGTACTTCTAGAACTTCGAGGGGACACTTATAATGGAAATTTAAGTTCAAGGTCATAAGTGTTGACCATTGCCACCATGGCATTACCCGTTGGTAAAAGTCTAATTTAACCCAGGGTATTTGGGTATATTTCGGGTGCGGCTGTAACACAGACTCACGAGGGTAGATCCGTTCAATGTTCCCTGCAGCTCTAAGAACAAAAATTTACAATTTTGTGCTGGACGGATTCACGGACGGAATCACAGTAGTGGATCTGTTTGTGCGTCCATTCGTAGAATTTTATAAAAACAGAGTCACTAGTTTTTCAAACTCATTTTGGCTCCAAAAGAGAACACCATAGTAGGACAAGGGCTCTCCAAGGGACTTTCGTTCAGGCACTCCTTGCCCTTCCTTGGTGATTTTGGTGAGCCAAGACCCTAGGATCGATCTCCTCTGACTCAAGGTAAGGTTTTCTCCCTATTTCTCCCTTCCATTCTTTCTTCCTTTCCATTTCTAGGGTTTTTTTGTTTTGGTTGTGTCTATTCATTTTCTTCCCCTTCCCATCGATTAGGGATAAACATTTCTTATCTTGGTGTAAATGATGCCTTAGATTACATCCTCTTAACTATGTGAACATCAAAACCATGCCAAAATCGATTGAGACTAGGGTTTTTTGGTTGAACCAGGCCGTAATTGACCGATGACACTATACTAGTGAATTTTTGTATGCATATTGTGTCTTTTATTGAATTTAGAAGTCTTTCCAAGGTTTTTAGAGATTATTTGTCAAGTTTGCCATGCCTAGTTGAACTATTCCAATTGTTTCTAGGTATTGGTTGTGATGAAATTCTCAAATTCTCACTACTTTGGGAAAAACTTCAAAGGCATGACTAATTCATCAAATGCCCTAAAATTTCATAGAAAATAATTCCGTTGATTCATCCTCAAGCATATTTCCTTGTTCATGCGGTTGTTAGTATAATCTTTGAAATTTATCCCCTTCCCATTTCTCTTTATGAAAATCAAATCCTTGTCTCTTGTTGGGGTTTTCATTAACTCCAATTATTGGTTTGATATTTGATTGGGGGTATAGGGTAGCCAAGAGCATGGGTTGTTCATATCAATCCCGTCCCCTCATGCTTATGCCCTAGGGATTTCATATGGATTTTGTATATCTTATTTCTTTTTCTCCAATAAATCATATTTCCAATGATAATCATGTCTTATTTTCTCATTGTGTAATCTTTTTCATCCAATAATTTCCATGCCACATAGGCATTTGCATTTATAAATTTTTACTCACCAATCATATCTTATTTATTCCTATTTGGCTCATTTATTGTTGTCTTTTGGATGGTGCCTTGTGTGTAGGAAATACCCATGGCTCTTCGAAGGTGAAGTGAGTTAGCCATAGTGTCAGCACCCCCTATTGCCTATATGTGGGGAGGTTCATATCGGCGGAGACCGAGGGAATTTTTCGAGAGCACCTTCATGACAGGAAGATTGGAGTAGCATGTTTACTCACCCCGACATTTATTACCCCACACTAGTCAGGGAGTTTTATTCAAATTTGGTGTTGGTCAAGGAGGATGAGGAGGGCGTTAGGTTAACCTCTTTCGTGAAGGAGGTAACCATCCCTTTCAATGAGGTGGAGTTGGGGATTCTTTTGGACATTTCTGCAAAAGGAGACAGGGTCTTTTATGCACCAGGCAGTGATCCCAACAGGTGTTTGTCCCCAGCAGAGAGTCAGAAGTTGTTCAGAGCACTCACCAGTAAGTCTGATGAAAATGATGATCTTTCAAGGTTTCCTCCTTCTCAGCGGGTTCTCACCTTTATTGTCAAGACCAACATGGTTCCCTCCAAAGGACACAACACTCAGCCTCCTTTAATGGCAGTGGTACTGGCATACTCCCTTTATACTGGCCAACATATATGTCTCCCCTACGTGGTTATCTAGCACATGGCCCATGCGGTGGCAAATCCTCGCCGCAAAAACACTTTGCCATATGGTAGGCTACTCACCCGAATCTTCCTGCACTTTGGGATAGACCTCAATCATGAACCCAAAGAAATAAGCTTCGAGGGGCCTTTTGGGTTTAATGCCATACAGAGGATGGGGTTGTACTGTAACTACGACAGTTCCAAGGAGCAGGTCAAAAATGGGGAGGGTAGAGGGCCCCAAGAGATCGATGAGGAGGATGATGACATTGAGTTCATGGGATCCGGACCACATGCTGTAGGGACTTCTAGTGCTCGAGAGGGAGGTGGGAGTGATGTTCTGTTGGCCATCAGGCGGATGAATCTGAGGATGATGGAGGGTTTTGAAGATGTCAAGAAGCAATTCTCTTCTCAGGGTCAACGTCTCGAGAGGATGGAGAAGGAATTGAACGACATCAACACCTTCCTCTTCTATGGTGGTAGTGAGAGGTAGGGGTGTCAATTCCAGGCTCGGCCCGACAGCCCCGACCAAGCCCGCCCGGTTAAAGCTTGACCGGACCCGGGCCAATTACTAAACGTGTCGGGCCTAGGCCCGGCATGTTTAGTAAAAGGGTGGTCCCGGTGTGAAGTCCTAGCCCGTTGGGCGCCCGATCGGACCGACAGATTCCAGGCCCTACCTAGACCAACCGGTTACAGCCCAACCCAGCCCAACCCTTTAACTTATAAACTTCCCCTCCCCTTCCCTCCAAATTTCTTGTTTTTGTTTGTTTCTTTGTTGATCTTTGACATTTATTGGTTAGATACACTAACGTAGGTGAAATGAGGCTTAGTTTTTAGATCTTACTTTGTTAGATGTGCTTCTATTTGGTGTTATGTTGCAATTTTTTTTCCCCTCTATTTACTTTGTTAGATGTGCCTTCTATTCAATGTTGCGCTGCTATTTTTTTTCCCTCTACTTACTTTGTTAGATGTGCTTCTATTCGATTTTGTGCTATTATTTTAGTTGGGATAAGCTTTATTTGACTTTGAGTTGAGGTGTACCGTGATTGCCCAACTGTGTGATGGTTTGAACTTAAAATTCTGGTTGTATGTCAATTAGTAAACCCACACCATTTAGAGACCGTTTAGAGTTAAACGGCTCATTAACCCGTTTTGAG
Organism: Telopea speciosissima; assembly: GCF_018873765.1. Taxonomy (NCBI): domain Eukaryota; kingdom Viridiplantae; phylum Streptophyta; class Magnoliopsida; order Proteales; family Proteaceae; genus Telopea; species Telopea speciosissima. Next base: position 14,528,182 of record NC_057926.1, read on the forward strand.
CCCGATTTAGGCCCATTTAGCCCGAATAAGGCTGCCCCGATTAAAGACCGAACACCGATCGACCGAAATGAAATCGTACCATGTCTGCCCAAGGCAAGCCCGAATGCCTAAATGGTCGAACACGGTGCAACCTGTAAAATTGGTGAGGCCTAGCTAGGCCCGACCAATTGACACCCTTAATGAGAGGACTGATGACCGTAATGGCATGGAGGATTACCTCACTTCTCTCCTAGAAATTTGAAGTTGTTTTAATCAGACTTTTCTTTACTTGTCTTTGAGTTGGGATGTTGTTGGAACTTTTTCTTTTAGCTTTCTTTTGTTTTCTTGTTTTTCTTTCTTTCTTTTTTTTTATTTTTTTTATCAGTTAGTTTCGAGAGCTTGGTGGTGGAAATGTATCTTTTGGGTTGGGAAGGATGGAATTATGTATTTTGAGTTGGGAATGACACAATTACTCCTAAGGAGGAATTTGGAACAATTTGGTAGTTGGATTTGGTTATATATATATATATATATATATATATATATATTTACCTAATTCCCTCATTTGGATCATTTTTTGAAATTATGGGTTGCTATATTTTATTGACTATTTATCACTCGCTTAGGACCTAACAAAACAGTATCACAGTTATCACTTAACAACTTATGTTTTAAGTCCTAAATTCTATACTTGCCTATTATCTTCTAAGTTCTCAATGTCACCACAATCAGTTTTTTCCTATGTCTGCATACAGTTATTTATGCTCTTGAGGCTTTTAATTTAGAACCTAATTATGGAGAGTAAATTAAGAGGTTACACCAGACTGTGGTCGGTGCAAAGCATCATCGCTTTAATACCACTCTGTCACACCCCTATCCCGATGAAAGATATTTTATAATAAAGGGGTGACTGGAACGACAGGTGTCATCCCAATACCTACCAGGATCACAGATATAGTGTCCCGAGCCACAGTCCACCCTGTTATCAAGTCATGATAACATCTGAGAACGTATCAAATGGAATAAATCGTCCCAATTACAGAGTTAGCGGAAGCGAAATTCATTTAAATCATGTAAGCATAGAACATCGGTTCTCTAATAATAACATATAATACAGTTACAATATCTCGTAACCATCCATTTACCTCCATATATTTTTACACATAAAGTTTATATATCAATGAAGGTGAAAACAGAAATAAATAAATAAATCACGCCACTAGGGCACCATTTTTGGGTGTACATTGACATTCAAGTTCTAACCACTGGCTCCGCTTGATTCGCATTCATAGGTACTCATTAAGAGGTTTCCTGCAAATTAACTAAAAAGGGGTTGCACAACGGGGTTAGCTCCACAAGTTAGTGAGAGAGCAAAAGAGAATGCATATACACACAAACATGTAATTTCAAGCAATTCATGGTGCATGTAAATGTTAGATTCATTTTCCACGTAGAATACAAATTCTAAGTCAAGTGTATGCTACTGTGATAACTCAGGAGACAATGAGAGTCACTTAACTTATCGCCCCAATGAAACCTCAGTTATCATAAGAGAGCCTACACCGGTAGAAGCCATCAGACCACCTAATGGCAGACCCCGATAGCCATCACTACCGCTGACCTGGCCTCTCTCCCCCACAGGCAACAGGTGCTCAGACTATCCAACACATAAACCCTTGTTGGTAAGGATCGTAGCATAAGGGAGCAAGAATCCTAGCCACAGATATATTATATACAAGTTCTATCGTTCCGAGAGGTATTCCGGGTGCATCAACGTCCCATTCCATCTAATACTCGGGTACCAGCATGGCACGGCGCATACAAATCAGGATGACAATTAACAAGTTTCATAATTAAATCTGGGGTTCCGATACTTGTACATCCGGCACCGTGACCCGATACAATAGTGAGAACATTATCACATCATATTCATAACAATTCACATTTGAGATAAATAATGCAATACACAAAATGCTTATAATTCGTATAATAGCATGATAATGATTGCTTAATATATATATATTCAAGCCCAAACAAATCACCTAAAACCCACTCACCGAACTCAGGTGTCACCCGACGTGGTTGACATGAATCTCATCGGTGCACCTTCTATCCATCGAGTTGGGTAGCCTAAGAATGCAAGAGCAAACGTCAAAAGATGTATAAAGGGGTCCTATGTTATACCCCTAAAGTTGAAATTAAGTTTCAACAAAGATAGCACAGATGGACTCACGGACGGAAGGAATAGGGTGAGTCTGTCCCTGACTCCGTTCAGGCCAAAAGGTCAAAACACGAGGGATAGATCCACAGATGGAACTTCTACCTGGATCCATTCCTGCATCCATTCGAACCCTGAGACACACCTGAGAGCGAACGAAACCACGGACGGAAGCGCCTTATGAATCCGTCCCTGCATCCGTTCGATCCCTAAGACATTCCCGAGAGGGTATGGATCCGCGGACGGAGGCAATAGAGTAAATCCGTTCTTGCATCCGTTCGAACCATTTTCACTAGGATAAACTAGACGGACTGATGGACGGAACCACGACGGTGACTCCATTCGTGTGTCCGTCGGAGTTCTTTCTGAGATTTCTTAAGGTTTTTCCCTCCAGCTTGGAACTTGGAGTTCACATTGCACTTAGGGTCATGGAGGGGTGTCTTAGGTCTCCTTAGGGTCACTAGAACCTAGGCTTACCTCATGGATTCAAGATCACATAAGGGTTTGGCTCCATTTGGTCCAAAGGTAGGGTTTGATGGTTTAAAACCAAGGGATCAGAAACAATGGCTGTAAAATGGTTGATAGGAGTCTCTATTAGGGGTTGGTCTTCATGATTAGAGCCCCATTTAAGGGTCAAGCCTCACCTTGAGTCCCAAATGGAACCCTAGGTTAGCTCAAGCTCAAGGAATCTACTTCAATCAATAATGGAAATGGAAAAGAAAGATGTACCAAGAGTTAGGTCATACCTTGGTGAGTGGAGCTCCAATCCCAGCCCTAGCCAACCTTGAAGAACCATCTCCTCCCTTCTCCTCCTCCCCTTTTTCTTCTTTTCTTCAAGCCTTGATTGAACAACAGGGGGATGGAAGGTAGGGCAGCCAAACCCCTTTGGCATGCCTTCCATCTTCTTCCCTTCCCCTCTTATTCCTCTTCCTACTTCTTCTTCTTCCCTTCCCCTCTCATTCCTCTTCCTACTTCTTCTTCTTCTTCTTCCTTGCCTCTTCTCCTCCATGGTTTGGCTTGGAGGGGAAGAGATTGGAGAATAAGAGGCCATGTCTTATCTTTTAAAGACTAAAAGAGGCCTTAGGGCCTGTTTGCCTAAGTATCTCTAAGACACAAGATGGTCTTCTAGGTTTAAATGAACCTTAGGGCCTGTTTGGCCAAGGTCACCACCTAATTAGTCTATTAATTAGGACATGTTTGGGTCTGCCTAAGTCCTATAAAGGCATATTAGTCTTTAAGGTCTGTTTGATTCAAGCTAAAATAGAAGAACTCATTATTTATTTAAGTTAAGTCTTGTGGACCCACTTTCATGGCCCAACTAGCCATAAGAAGGTAAGGGTGAGAGTCCATCTTGTCCGAAGGTCTAGCTATGGTGGCCGGGACACAAGGAAGTGGGTCCCACACTAAAATACTTCAAAAGGGCAAGAAATAGTACGGACGGATCCACGAATGAAACCAGTTGAGTGAGTCTGTTCGTGACTCCGTTGCTGCTGTTAGAGCCCAAACCTCAAGAAAAGTTACGGGGCTTTGACCCGTACTTTCAAGACTTCGAGGGGACACTTATAATAAAATTTTAGGTTCAAGGTCATAGGTGTTGACCACTGCCATCGTGGCATTTATCCGTTGGTAAAAGTCTAATTTGACCCGGGGTATTAGGATATATTTCGGGTGAGGGTGTAACAGATCATCCTTGCTAAGGGGATATGGGACGAGGTCCTCCACTAGCCTTTCTCTTCGCTCTGTTAGTTCATCTCTCTGGTCGCTGACGAGGTTCTCTATGCATAGCGCCATCCCTCGGGTATTGCCATTATTCTTCTTGACGAACGTTGCATAGCACTCCCTGGCTTTCTTTTGGTCTCCTCGGATCTCGCCCACCCCATTCTCTGTTGGGAACTTCATCTTCAGGTAGATGGGTGATACGATTCCCTTAGGGGTCATTAGCGTTGGTCGCCTCAGGAGGTGGTTGAAGGATACCACGGACTTTACTACCATGAAGTTCACCATGATTGTGGTTTGCCGAGGATACTCTTCAAAGGTGACGGGTAGCTCCATTGTCCCTCTGATGGAGATGGTAGTGCCCGAGAACCCGTTGAGATAGGTTAGCTCTGGTTTGAGCTGGTCGTCATCGAACCCGAACTGCCTGTAAGCTTCTAGTCAGAGCATGTCCACGGACGCCCCAGTGTCCACCAGCATCCTATGCACGGGTCGACTGGTTATCTGTACCTGTACCACTAGGGCATCCTCATATGGCAAGCTCAGTCCTTCTAGGTCTGCGTCCAAGAAGGAGATTACCGTCTCGGTCTTGGCTACCTTACTTGGCTTCTCTGCTACTCCCACAAATCTAGCATGGGCTTTGGCCTTCCTCGTAGACTCCTGCCCAGGTCCTCCCAGTATGGTGAGGATGGGGACTCCTTTGGTACCACTTGGTTCTGCTCCATCTTTCCTCTCTTCTGGGCGGTCTCTCTCCCTATCTCGGTCTGTTCTTCTTTCTTCGGGCCGCGGGTCTTCTCTTTCTCGGTCACGGCCTCTGCCTCCTTGGCCTGGATGGCCATCTCGTCCTCCCTTTACATACTTGTTCAAACTCCCCGCCTTCACAAGTTGCTCTATCTCCCTCTTCAGTTGGATGCAATCTTCTGTGTCATGCCCAATATCCTTGTAGAAGACACAGTAATTGTTGGGGTTGCGCTTCTCTAGTCCTGCTAACATGGGTCGTGGCCAATGGAGTAGGTCACGGTCTTAGATATGCATGAGGATCTAGGACCTGGTGGTATTCAGGGGTGTCAACTTAGGGCTGCTTGCTCGGTCATTCCTCTCTGGGCGACGGTCCGTCCTTTCTGACTGGCGGTCACCCTTCTCCCATCGACGCTTTGTCCTCGATCTCTTGCTCCCCTTACGATCATCCGGTGCCGATCTCTTATTGTCTTGAGGCTTGGCCTCCATCACTTTCTTTCGAGCCTGCAATACCTCGGCCATATTGGCGAATTCATTGCACCGCTCTAGAAGTTCCTTCATTGTCTTAGTCTCATATCGTGCTAGGCCCTTGATCAAGTCTAGGTCCCTGATGCCCCCAGCCAAGGCTACATACTGGGTCTGGTTGTCTAAGTCTTAGACCTCCAAGGACTCCTTCGTGAACCTGATGACGTACTCTCTGAGGGACTCCCCAAGGTTATGTACTACGTTCAACAAATTGATCGTGGTCTTCTTCTGCTTGACGCTGCCCTGGAAGCGGGTGACGAATGCTCATAGAGTTCTGCGAACGAACTTATTGATCTAGGTCGGAGCCTTGAAAACTATGAAGTGGCTGCACCCTTAGGGGATGTAGGGAATGCTCGGCAGGAGATCACATCCGATCCCCCATAAAGGGTCATCATCCCATTGAAGTAGTTGATGTGATCATTAGGGTCCGTGGTACCATCGTAGAGTTCAAAGGTGGGTAGCCTAAACCGGGAGGGGAGTGTGGCTGCCATGATCTCTACCGAGAATGGGTGGTCCCAGTACCGAGTGTGTTTCACCCTTCGTCTACTTCTTTAGTCCTTCCAGCTTCTCATCCAAATCTCGGAGCCTTTTGTCTAGCTCATCCTCTCGTGACTATCCGTCACGCCTGGTTACTCGTTCACCGTGAACCCGCTCTCGACCTCTTCTTGAGTTCCCTCCCTCCGAAAGTTTTGACGTGATGGCGGATGGTCACGACGTGATGAACCTTGACGCAAAGGCAAGAGACTTTCTTCTCAGTGGGTCCGGCTCCGCCTCGGTGTATGACTTCCTCCTAGTCGCCCTTGGAATACTGACCTTCTAATTGAACCGTCCGGACTAGGTACCACCAACTTGCGTGTCAGTAACACCCCACGTCCTGATCGGATTGGCAGACCCGCCGTTCTCCTGGGATGATGCGAAGGATCCTCTTGCTGGTGAGTTGGACTTGCACACCTTGCGAGTCTCTCTGATCTGTCGACTCCAGGGGGTGACCTCCTAGCGTTTGGCTCTTGTCGAGGGATGGGCTCTGTCCTTGGTGGTGGCAACACCCTATGGCGGTGGGATGTCGCCTACTGCCTCAAATAGTCTTGAAAGAGTCTTTGGTCCTGGAGGATCTGTCTCTACAAGTCATTGATCTGACCTACAGTTGCTGGCGCTTTAGGGTCAGGTACCGCCTCCACGGCTACTTCGTTGTTGAGGTCGACTACCTCAACATGGTCGTTCTCTGGGATCTCCCTCTCCTGGGAGTCATGGTCATTGGTTCTGCGACGAGAGCTCTCTGGTAGAGGTGACCCATTCCTCTCCCTCGCGGCGTTGGTGGAGGGAGCGGCTTTCTTACCCCATGGTGCCATTGAGTAGTTGAGGAATCGAGATAGTAGAAACGGTTGGCTAGCGTCGTTCCCACAGACGACGCCAATCTGTTGCGTCAAGAAATCGTTTGATGGTCCCTTCGAGTGCTGCAACCTGCAAAAAGACCTTGGTGACAAGGGAGAACCAGTGTGGTTCCTGCCTAGGATTCTCCGATGCCTAAGTTAAATCTCTCTGAGCAAACAGATGAATAGTTTGAATTCAAGATGGGCTAATGGGGTAGAGTACCTTGGAATTTATAGTGGAGTGAGGCGGTGTGAAGAGTCCCAGTTGGTAACGAATAGCCCTCGTAGTAGATAGGCGTTCCTAGTTGATAGGATTCATCACTTGATTGGTTACTCCCCCGTGAGAGGTAGAGTCCCAGTAGGGAAGATGTTCTTGGTCGGTAGACATACATGCGCCCTTGTATATTGGATAAGATCCTTGGTGCATGAGTCTGTCTAGAATTGTACCTCTTGTAGATGGTACCTTCAACTGGTGGGGTGATGTATATCTCGTTGATGATGCTAGTAGCTTACGTGTAGTACTTAGTTTAAGACCTTGGATGTCCTTGTTGGTTCTTTACCTTCTGGGCCAATCAAGTGAGATAGGGTGGCCGGGTTTGAGATGGTCTCCCCTCTTGGGCCAAGACACATGGCCACGCACGATTAACCAATATAATTTTGGTTTATCAAAGTGCTATCAAGATGACCCCATTAATAAGTTCTATATGAAGGATCATTGGGAAAAAAGGCAATGGTCCACAGAAAGAGCTTCCTGTTAAGTTAAAAGAGTGAACAGGAGACTTTTAACCTTTTCCTCTACTTTTATAGGGGATAAAGGAGCCATGCCGCAATTACCCAAACACTCCCCTCGTAGTAGGATTTGGAACTTTAAAAACTTCCAGATAGGGGTAGAAGCTCATAGATATAATTCTACCAGTCTTGTGTAACAGAGTCTACAGATGTTGAACACGACTAAGCTAACATTAGATTCTCTCTTTTTCCCCTATTTGATTTCCTAATCCAGTATGAACCTAGTTCAAAAGATCTCCACTACAACCCCTGATTTCCAACCTAACCATTCAAAGAAGGAAATCAAGAGAAAAAGGAAGAAAGAAGATACAAATTTTCCTTTTCTTTGCAAATTTCTCCATGAAAGAAACCAGATTGGTGCGTAAAAATTACAAAGCCAAGCCGGACCATAAATTGTAGGTTTCAGTTTGAATCCGGCCAGCCACCTCAATTGGCAAAATACCCAAAAAGATTAAGTAAAAAAACATTAACAAAATAAAAGAAAGAAAAAAAAAACAATTTGATCCCCATCTAATCTCTAAATCACTGAGAGGACACAAAACATAAATTGAGACAATAGATAGGATTAAAATTTGGAACTGGAACCGACCAATTTCTCCTTTTTTTCCAAAATTTGAAGCAGCCCAACCTATGCCACAAATTCTAAAAATTGGATTCAAAATAAGCCAAGGGAAGAGGAAGAAGAAGACGAGGATTGATGTTGAAATGGGGGCAGAAGATGATGCTAATGAACCTGATTCTGGCTGCCCCCACCAATACTACTGTGGTTGAGTCCATGATTGTTCTGAGTAACGAACGGGTGAAGCAGCAATTGCGCAGCAGTCCATCTCTTAGCGGGCTCTCTCTGCAAACAACACGATATAAAATCTCTGAACTCTCTCGAGGCCGTAATCGGTGCCTCCGGTGGCTGCGATATACAAATAGCACACATCAAGCTCGCCCAATCTCCTTGTCGACCCACGTTAAAAGGAAACCTACCCAAGTAGAACTCCAATATGCTGACCCCAAGACTCCAAATATCCCCAGCGTATCCATCATAAACGCCGTGGTTTAGATCTGTGTTGATCCTTTCAGGGCTCATGTAAGCAATAGTTCCAACCGATGAATTACATGGATCCATGGTCTGGGCAAGAATCCGACTAACCCCAAAATCTGCGATCTTGACTTGCTTTCTTGCGTTGATCAAGAGATTTGAGGGTTTGATGTCTCGATGAACGATCTTGCGGCGGTGAAGATAAGCGAGGCCACAGAGGATCTGGTGAGCCACAGATGCGAGAGCGGGTTCATAGGCGATAGTTTTTCCTTCAAGAGATCCCTCATCCATGTATTCAAGGAGGACTTGGATTTCACCGGCGTAATCGAACATTCCATGGCACTTGACGACGTTAGGGTTGTCGACGGTTTTGAGGATCTCGATCTCGCGACAGATCTGGCGGCGAACAGAGTCTTCATGGTTGCCATAGATGACTTTGAGGGCGTAGAGACGATCTGTGGGTCTGTGACAGACTTTGTAGACGGTGCCACCGCTGCCGCTTCCGATGCGGTTGACTCGGTCGAGTTCGTTAAAACTCAAGGGCGCTGGTGGTAGTTGGGTGGAGGAGGATTTAGTGGTGGTGGCGGCGGGGGGAAGAGGGAGAGGGACGGCGAAGGAAGGTTCGCGTTGGGGAAGGGGGAGGGTTAGGTCTGGTCTCCGGCGAGGACGATTCGTGGTGGTGGTGGGTGGTGGGGGTTGAATCGGTCTCATGACTTGGGATTGGGTATGGTGATGATGGGTTCTTTGTGGTGGCTGTCGTTAGTTCTTCTCATTCTCATTAGCCCATCAGGAGATCTTGGTGGGTTGATGTTGTTGCAGACTTATATAGCTTGGGTTGTGGTGGGTCGTCCAATGGGAAGTGGCGGAAGCTTTGGGAGGGATAGAGAGAGAAGGGATGAAATTTCTGCGAAGGAAGAGAAAGGAAAAGAAGAAAACTGTAGAGGGAGAGGGAGAGAGACAGACCACGAGGAAGAAAAAGAAGAGGGGAATTGATCTGATTTTTGAATTTCTTTTGTTTCTTTTCTTTTTTGCTCTTTGTTTATATATGGGAAATGAGAAAGCAAAGGGGAGAGTGAGAGAGATAAAGGAGGGGGTACGTCATACGTGAATGTGTTGGAATGAGGAGAGGTAGTTATCAAGAAAGAATCAATATTCCAAGACACAGGATACGTCCCCTTCCCTCATACCCCACCTTCCTCTCTCTGGACTCAACAGCCACAATATGTATGGAATTTTTCTCCTTCACTATGAAGTTTATACTCTCTCTCTCTCTCTCATATGCTCTCAATGGTTATTTGTCTTTCTAGACCAGCTTTGGGTGGAATTAGCAGTTTCGTATATGATATATGAAGTGAAAAGTCAATAATATTTTCTTTTGGAGATCATTTTTTTTGGGTAAAAGGGGGATTTAGTCAGAAGGGGAGTGGTTACGAGCCAAGGCATCACCATAACATAGGTGATTAAGTCAAGGAGTGGAGATCGGCGAAATTTTCCTGAACCGTAAGGACAAGTCTTTCCGTACTAGAGCGTCGGCAATGCCATTAACACATCTAGGAACATGCACAAAAGAGCATTCAACAGGAGGGGCACATAGAAACTTAATATTAGCCACAACCAGAGATATCTCAAGGGGAGGTTCGCTAGGTAGAGAAAGAACTTTGATCATGTTACACTCGTATCCGAAATATACTCAAATACCTCAGGTTAAATTAAACTTTACTAACGGGGCGATGCCACGGTGGTAATGGTCAACACCTATAACCATGAACTTAAATTACTATTATAAGTGTCCCTTCGAAGTCCTGAGAGTATGGGTCAAAGCTTCGTAATTTTTCTTGAGATTTGGGCCCTGATAGCAGCAACGGAGTCACGAACAAACTCACTCGACTGATTCCGCTCGTGAATCCGCCCGTGCTGTTACTTGTCCTTTTGCTTTATTTTTCTATGGGACCCACATCCCCGTGTCCCGGACTCCATAATTAGACCCTCAGACAATATGGACTCCCACCTTCTCTAATAATTGGTTAATTGGTCCATGAAAGTGGACCTATAAGACTTAACTTAAAAATATATAACGAGTTTTCTATTCTAGCTTAAACCAAACAAACCTTAAGAACTAATATGTCTTATAAGACTTAGGGTGACCCAAACATGTCCTAACTAAATAAACCTAATAAGTTATGACCTTGGCCAAACAAGCCCTAAAGCTCATTTAAACCTAAAAGACTATCTTATGTTTTAGGAATACCTAGACAACCAAGACCTAAGGCCACTTTTGTCTTTAAAAGAGAAAACATAACCTCATATTCTCTTATCTCTCCCCCTCCAAGCAAACCGTGAAGGAGAAGAGACAAGGAAGAAGAAGAAGTAGAAGTAGGAAGAGGAATGAGAGGAGAAGGAAAAAAGATGGAAGGCATGCCAAGAAGGTTGGCTGCCCTACCATCCCTCCTCATGCTCGACCAAGGCTTGAAGAAAAGAAGAAAAATGGGAGAAAGAGAAGAAGAAAAGGAAGGAAAGGAAGAGAAGGAGGAAGAGGAGGTGGATCTTCAAGGCTGGCGAGGGCTAGAAATGGAGCTCCACTCACCAAGGTAAGCTCTAACTTTTGGTACATCCCTCTTTTCCATTCCCATTCTTGATTGAAGTAGATCCCTTGAGCTTAAGCTAACTTAGGGTTCCATTTGGGAATTAAGGTGAAGCTCAGCCCTTAAATGAAACTCTTATGGTGATGATCAAACCCTAGTTAAGGATTTTATGAGCTGCCTTGCAACCATTGCTACTGAATCCTTGGTTTTAAACCATCAAACCCTATCCTTGGACCAAATGGAGCCAAACCCTTATGAGATCTTGGATCCATAAGGTAAACATAGGTTCTAGTGACCCTAGAGATACCTAGGACACCCCCTCCATGACCCTGAGTGTAAGGTGAACTCCCAGTTCCAAGCTGGAGGAAAAACCCTAAGAAATCTAGAAAAAGAATTCCAATGGACGCACAAACGGATTCACCGTCGTGGTTCCGTTCGTCAGTCCATCCAGTGTAATTCTGGTGGCTGGAGTCGAACGGATGAAGGAACGGAATTACACTGTTGCCTCCGCCCATAGGTTTGTTCCCTCTCGGGAATGTCTCAGGGAACGAACCGATGCAAGGACAAATTAAGATGGCGCATCTGTCTGTGGTTCCGCTAACTCTCGGGTGTGTCTCAGAATTCGAACGGATGCAGGAACGGATCCAAGCAGAAGTTCCATTCGTGGATCCGTCCCTTGTGTTTTGACCTGTTGGCTTGAACGGAGTCAGGGACGGACTCACCCTATTGCTTCCGTTCATGAGTCCGTCCGTGCTGTCTTGGTTGAAACTTGATCTTAACTTTGGGGGCATAACATGGGACCCCTCTATACATTGTTTGATGATTGCTTTTGTATTTTTAGACTACCCAACTCGATGGATAGCTGGTGCACCGATGAGATTCATGTCAACCAAGTCCGATGACACCCAAGTTCGGTGAGTGGGTTTTGGATGATTTTGTTGGGCTTGAATATATATATTAAGCAATCATTATCATGCTAGTATATAAAATATAAGCATTGTGCACATTGCATTATTCATCTCAAATGTGAACTGCTATGAATATGATATGATATTATTCTCACTATTGTATCGGGTTACAGTACCGGGTGTACTGGTACTGGAGCCCCAGAAATTAATTATAAAACTTGTTATTTGTCATCCTGATCTGCATGCGTCGTGCCGTGCTGGTACCTAGGTACTAGATGGAATGAGACATTGATGCACCCGGAATACCTCTCGGGACGATAGGATTTGCATGTAGTAAATCTGTGGCTACGATCCTTACCAACAGGGGTTTATGTGTTAGGTAGTCCTGAGCACCTGTTGCCTATGGGGGAGAGAGGCCAAGTCAGGAGTAGTGATGGCTATCAGGGTCTGCTACTAGGTGGTCTGATGGCTTCTACCGGCATAGGCTCCCTCGTGATAATTGAGGTTGTACTAGAGCGATAAGTTAAGTGACCCTCTGTGTCTCCCGAGTTATCACAGTAGCATACACTTGACTTAGAATTTGTGTGCTAGGTGAAAAATGAATTTAACATTAGCATGCATCATAATTGTTTGAAATTACGTGTTTGTGTGTATGTGCATTCCTCTTTGCTCTCTCACTAGCTTGTGGAACTAACCCCGTTGCACAACCCCTTTTAGTTGATATGCAGGTAAGCTCTTGATACGTACATACGGATGCGAATCAAGTGGAGCCGACGGCTGTGACTTGGATGTCGATGTACACCTAAGAATGGTGCCCAAGTGGCTTGATTTATTAGTTAATTTTTGTATTCATTTTCATACATGTATAAATTTTATGTTTAATTTTAAGGAGAGAAATGAATGGTTACGAGATATTAAAATTGTACTGTGTGTTATCATTAGAGAACCGATGCTCTATATTCGCATAATTTAATTAAATTCTGCTTTCGCTAACTCTGTAATTGGAACGATTTATTCTATGGGGTATGTTCCCCACTGTTATTGTTACACCCCCATCCCTGAACCACGGGAAATGCAATCGAAGAGTACAACTACACTCCCCAACCACTAGAATCACTGATGCAGTATCCAAGACTAACTCATTCATAACGACAAATAATAGGTAAAAAGAAAGAAATAATATTAATAACATCAGAGTTAGCAGAAGCTATATGATAGCATATAAAATATTATCTATTCAAGTTTATCCCTTCAAGTACAATTCGTTCTAATCAGGATCTATGTATTACCTATTGTATAATAAATACACCTATCAAGAAAGGAATAAAAAGAATACACCTTTGAATCAAAAGATAGTTTATCAAAGTGTAACAAAAGATGGCCACCAGCCAAGAATCACTGTTCCCTAGTGGAACACATCTCACAGTAGCATTCCGGTCCATGATCCTCATACTCCAGAGTCCACTACTCTTCATGACCTTCTTCAGGAGTCTTGAACTCTATGCCGCCCTGCTCAAATGTACCTGCATCATCTAAAAAAATATGTTTCCTCGAGGAGTGAGCTCCACTGAGTCCAATGAGTGGTTAAACCACACAAGCATACAGAATAATAATAATGAATGAGTTTGATCGCAAATCAGACATGATAAGCGAATCCCATGGCGTCCCATACCACCAGGATAATCTGCACATCATATATGGTTTACAATCATGCCTCATGAATGCATGATGAAGTTAAATTTTATTATTATCCACCTAACAAACAATGTCTAAGTCTAGTAAAGTACTACTGCAACACCCTAGTTACGGTTGAAAGCCTACAGTACCGGTCTCCACCAAGAGATATACGCAAACCCCCATAATAACCCTAGCTCCTTCCCGGTCCCGCGAACTCACCGAAGTTCTCCCGAGTTTTGAGAATGGTAATTCCATCACACAGGATATTACCATCGGTTAACCAACACCTTACCCCTATTGGTAAGGGGTGTAGTACGGGGTACATTATCCTAGCCAAATGCATCTATTGTATGAAAAGGGTACGCACATGTATAAGCCAGAGGTCGAGTCCATAGTACCGAAAGACGGTCGACTGGCTATCCTCTCGCCCCTTTAGCCTATACATACACATACAAGTACGGGATATGATTACCAAAAGCAGTCGACTGGTCACCACCCCGTTTCCACCTAATGCAGTAGATAATTCTAATGCAATTATAAGTACGGCAATCCCAAGCCCAGCACCCACCGGCACTTGGATCCCACTTTCGAAGCCCTAGATCTACATGCCATGAGTGAAATCTACATTATGGAAACCCCAGGTCTAGCACCAACCGGCACCCGAGTCCCATAACAAAATTCAATACCATTCATACCATAGTGCAATAAAATAAATAATATCGCAAGACAAGAATGTAAAGTCCTATCAACATCTAAACATGTATAATGTCCTATATCTTAACGATAATTATATAATATAGCACACATGCATGAATGACATTCGCAAGACACGACACACAAACATTCCTTAAATTAAGATGTTTGCTTAACTCACTCACCTTGATTCTTGATCAGTCGTTAATACCGAGTTCTTCAAATCAGCGATCAATGTCAAGCTCACCATCCCACGTACTAATACACCCCCAAGCCGGGTGAGTCAACCTAAAGAGGGTGCACAATGTGGGGGTGAGGTTAGTGTCTTAGGGCCAGAAGAGTTGGGCCCCACAAGTTATCAAACAAGGCTGAAAATAGGAGACCGACACATACAGCAAGGCCAGGACCAACAGATGGCATCTGCCTGTCCATGTGCCTATCCCTTGGCAGTAGCCCATTGGCACTTGCAACATCTCAGGGACCAGCACATATAACATGTGTCTGTCCATGTGCCTGTCCTCTAGCAGTAGCCATGACACTTGTAACATCTCAGGGACCGGCACCTGCATGTGCCTGTCCATGTGCCTATCCCCGCCAGTCTTGCTATTCATACCATTCCGAGAATGGTTTTGTAGCCCCAAAGTCTTGGGCTAAAATGGGGTATTCTTAGGGGTTTTTAGGGGTCTCTTTGGCCATGAGAATAGCTCCAATCAAGGTGCCATAGCACACACACCCAACATGGGTTTGTAAACCCAATGATCGACTGAGTTTTCCTCCATTAAAATACATATGGGAAGGAAAGTCATGGGTTTGGGTATTGGGGTTTGGAAGGGTCTTTAATCAATATTATTTAGAACCCATAAACCACACGTCTATGGTCTTCCATGAGGATTGGTGAAACCTATAAATGGAGGTGAAACCCCAACTTAGGGTTCATAAATGGAGAAGGGTGAATGTGGTTCAAAGTAGGATTAGGTGTCTTTATAACTAAGCATCAAAGATTAGCCATTAATGGCCTTTCTATTAGGTAGGTGAAGAATTTATAGCTTGATCATAACCCAAAACCTAGGTTTAGAAATAGGTAAAATGGAGAGAGAGAATGCTCACCAAGGTAGGAGAGCTAGCTTGAGTTCCACCTCTCTCCTTCCTTCTTCTTTTTCTTTCTTCTCCTTCTTCTCCTTCTTCCTTCTTCTTCTTGTTCTTTCTTTCCTTCTCTCCTTTCCTCTCCACGATTTAGGGTTTCTATTGTGAGGTGAATAGTAGTATTGGGTCTTTAATAACCCATCTAGGCATTAAGTCTTGTTTGGTTAGTCTTAGGTCCTTAAGTCCATTTGCTTAGGGGCTTGTTTGCTTAGGTGTAAACCCAAGGTCTAGTTTAAGTCATTGGGCCATTGGATCCACTTGGGCCCATGGCCCATGGCCTAAGTTCTAGTTACAAATAGAAAGAGGCTAAGGTCCTAAGCCCAAGCCCATTCTAGTTCTTATGCTTATTAATGGTCATGCATAGGCATGAATTACTCGGATAGTGACTCCCAGTCATTGCTAAGTGGATAAGGGCGATTCAGGTGTGGGCCCCACGGATCCCCATCATAAGGAAATTCCAAGAATATGGTTTCGTGGATGATTTTTCCCCTCTCTGATGGTGAATCTTTCTTCGATGACTTCCCCCGTTTCGTGGTTGACAGTCTTGTGTGATGGCTTGAGTATTATGACCCATAGTTCATGAGGGTACTCCGCTCCCGGTTCTACACAAAAGGTCAAACCAGACCAGTGGTCAGACCAGGATTTAAACCGAGTTTTGTGCACGAATTTAACAGTTATCATGACTTGATGACAGGGTGGACTGTGGCTCGAGACACTGTATCTGTGATCCTGGTAGATATTGGGATGACACTTGTTGTCCCAGTCACCCCCTGTATTGTTAAATATCTTTCATCAGGTTGGGGGCGTGACAGAGTGGTATCAAAGCAATGATGCTCTGCACCAACCACAGTCTGGCATAACCTCTTGATTTACTCTTCACAATTAGGTTCTAAATTAAAAATCTCAACAACATAAATAAGTGTGTGTAGACATAGGAGAAGACTGATTGTGGTGAAATTGAGAACCTAGAAGATAATAGGTAAACGTGGAATTTAGGACTTGAAACATAGACTATTAAGTGATAAATGTGTTAATGTTTTGTTGGGTCCTGAGTAGGTAATAGATGGATAATCACATATAATAATTCATAATAATCAATGATAAATCAAATATAACCAACCCACAATTATATATATATAAAACTACCAAACTATTCCAAATTCTACCTTGAAGGCAGTTGTATCCTTCCCAACGCAAATACATGGTTCTATCCTTCCCAACCAAAAAGATACAATTTCACCACCAAAAGTTCTCAAACTAATTGATAACGAGAGAGAGAGAGAGAGAGAGAGAGAGAGAGAGAGAGAGAGAGAGAAAAGCAAGAAAATAAAGAAAACTAAAAGAAAAATAGTTCCAACAACATCCATCCAAAGACAAGTGAAGAAAAGTCTGATTTAAAACAACTTCAAATTTTTAGAGAGAGAAGTGGGCTAATCCTCTGCGCCATCGCCACCACCACTGCCGAGAAAGGTGTTGATGTCGTTCAAATCCTTCTCCATCCTCTCAAGACGCTGACCCTGAGAAGAGAACTATTTCTTGACATCTTCGAAGCCCTCCATCATCCTCAGGTTCATCCGCCTAATGGCCAACAGAATATCACTCCCACCTCCCTCTCGAGCACTAGAAGTCCCTGCAACAAATGGACTAGATCCCACGAACTCGATGTCATCGTCATCCTCCTCATCAATCTCTCGGGGCCCTCCACCCTCCCCATATCTGACCTGCTCCCCAAAACTATCGTAGTTACAGTACAACCCCATCCTCTATTAAACCTAAAAGGCCCCTCGGAGCTTGTTTCTTTGGGTTCATGATCGAGGTCTATCCCAAAGTACAAGAATATCCGAGTGAGCAGTCTACCATATGGTAAAGTGTTCTTACGACGAGGATTTGCCATCGCATGGGCCATGTGCTGAATGATCACATAAGGGAGGCATATATGCTGGCCAGTATAAAGGGAGAATGCCAATGCTGCTGCCATCAAGGGAGGTTGAGTGTTGTGTCCTTTGGAGGGAGCCAAGTTGGTCTTGGCTATAAAGGTGAGAACCCACTGAGAAGGAGGAAACCTCGAAAGATCATCATTTTCATCATGTTTGTGAGTATTTTGAATAATTTTTTATTGTCTGCTTTGGACAAACACCTGTTGGGATCACTGCTAGGGGCATGATAGACCCTGTCTCCCTCTGCAGAAACATCTAAAAGAATCTCCAACTCCACCTCATTGAATGCAATTGTGACTCCCTTCACAAAAGAGGTTAGCTTGACGTCCTCCTCATCCTCTTTGACCAACACCAGATTATAGTAGAACTCTCTGACTAATGTGGGATAATAGAAATCGAGGTGAGTCAGCATGCTACTCCAGTTCAACTTACAAAACCTGGCACCCACCTTGTAAGCAAGTAGTTCTTCCACCACCATGTCCCTCTCCACCAAGATTTTTCTGTTATGTAGGTGCTCTCGAAAGATTCCCTCGGTCTTTACCGATATGAACCTCCCTACATTGTAGGCTATAGGAAGAGCTAGCACTATGGCTAAATCCCTTTTTCTTTTTGGAGCTATAAGTATTTCCCTACACACAAGACACCACCCAAGAAGATAGCAAAAGTGAGCCAAATTAGAATAAATGAGATATGATTGGCAAATAAAATTATAGAAGCAAAATGCCTATGTGGTATGGAAGCTATTGGATGAGAAGATTTTAAAATGAGAAAATAGGACATGATTACCATTGGAAATATGATTAAATTAGGGAAAAAGAGATAAGAGATATATATGTATACAAAATCCACATGAAATTCCTAGGGCATGGATGTGAAAGGATGAGATCAATATGAACAACCTATGTTTTTGGCTACTTTACACCTCAATCAATACCAAACAAACAAGTGATTGAATGAAAGACCCTAACAAGAGACAATGAATTATTATCATAGAAAAAAAAAGGGGGGGGGGAATGAATTTTAAAGATTTTACTAACAACCACATGAACAAGGAAATATGCTTGAGGATATGTCAATGGAATGATTTTCTATGAAATTTTAGGGCATATAATGAATTAGACATGCCTTTAAAGAGTTTTCCCAAAGTATCGAGGATTTAGATTTTACCCCAACCAAAACCTAGAAATAATTTAAGTAATTCAATTAGGCATGGCAAACTTGACAAACAATCTCTAAAATTCTTGGAAAGACTTTTAAAATTCAATAAAAGACATAATATGCATACAAGAATCCACTAACATAGTGCCATTGATCGATTAGGGCTTGATTCAACCGAAAAACCCTAGTCTCAATCGATTTTGGCATGGTTTTGATATGTACATGGCTAGGAAAATGCAAAAGGCAAAATACAATCATAAACTTGGAATGTTTTTCCCTAAGCCATGTGAAAGGGGGAGAAGATAAAAAGACATCATCAAAAAAACCCTAGAAATGAAAAGGACGGGAGAAATGGGGAGAAAACCTTACCTAGAGAGTAAGAGATAGATCTAGGGCTGGGACTTGCCAAAAACCACCAAGGAGGGGTAAGGATGCTTGAACGGAAGTTCCTTGGAGAGCCTTTTCCCCTACGGGTGTGTCCCTCTCTTTTGGAGCCAAAATGAGTTTGAAAACTCATGGTTCTATTTTTTGTAAAATTCTGCAAACGGACGCACGAATGGATCCATTATCGTGATTCCGCCCAATACAAAATTGTAAAATTTTGTTCTTAAAGCTGCACAAAACATCGAACGGATCCACCCTTGTGAGTCTGTCCGAAGATCCGATCGCCTTAGTAATTTTATAAAACCTAGTCTTCTGAGGACGGACGAACGAATGGATTCACATTCCACATCAGCCCGTTAATCCGTCTTGCCTATCTTGTGGTGGTGCCACTAACGGACTGAAAGCACTGATTCCACCCGTGAGTCCGTCCGTTTTCTTTTAGGATTTTGAGCCCAAATTATTTAGACATTTTGGCCACCCCTATATGTGATGATTATGTGCCTATACCCTGGTTTTAAACCTATGTTGTTTGGCCCATATATGGTTATTGTTAATCTAATTGAATGCCTTGAGATTGAAATGTTAGGGCTTACGTCAGCCGGGCCGGCCAATAAACAGGGGTGATAAACATTTATAGAGCTATGGCTTTCACCCTACTTAGAAGAGGAATGAGAGTCTTGGGGCTGAGAAATCCTTAAACTTCATGAAATGAATCGGAAAAAAAAAAGAAAGAAGAAAAACCTAGGGTTAGGGAGCCTAAACCTATGCGATGTAGAAAACCTTAATGGGGAGTATAGGATCCAAACTCGTAGTCAGACAAGAACAAAGGAAATAAAAGGCTGGTTTTGAATAACTTAGTTGAGTAATCAATAGAGACCATGTGTAATTGAAGGTCATCCATGATACCTCACAGGTTAGTGACAACTCTATTTGGAATTTTACTTGGTCCATCCAAATTTTTATTTAGATTGATAAATGGAGTCTGAAGTCGTGTTAGACTTTCCAAATGACCTAGTATACCGTACCTAAGAACTTCTTGTTCTTATAAATTAACCTAGGTGATAGATACATTCCTTAGGGATATAAATGTAATTATTAAACTTATACTTATGTATATGTGTGAATTTAAAATAAAATAAATATATCCCTTAAATCTTGAAGTGTGTGGCTAGACTATTTCTCCTGCACTACAAGTGTGATCATGCCTTGACCATACTATGTTAGCTAGTTGAGCCCCGACCTTGGTCAAGATTGATTACGGGTTAGTGGTCAATGAATTTGACTATGACCAGATAGATCCCAGATAGGTTAATTACTAGGACTCGTTTAAAAGAACTAGTTTGGACCGAAACTAGTAAAAGATTGTTTGGTTCTCGAAAGAGGATCACGGTGGACTTTCCCTAACGGACTGACCGAGTTGTAAATTATAAGGTTGTGAAGGCTGAAACTAAAGGATGTAATAAGACCTTCTCCAACAACATATATGAATGGGGTAATGGGTCACCAAATGCGTTTCCTCCATACTAGGAGTGAACAATAGGAGATTCCATCAATATTCTAGATCATTCTAAAGTTGGGTCAGGTAATGAGATAACCCGAAGTGAAAGCATTCAAATATGAATCCTATTTTAGGAGCTATACAAGGTTAAACCCTATAACTCAAGGATGATATAGTATAACCCCGACCTGATCTGGGAGATCTAAGGAGCCTCCTGTTCCTTGTGGCTTGACTTTGTATTTGAGGCCCTGTTTTCCCTGACATATCTTAATCCTCGACCCTTAACCCAAGTGAGTTCGGGGTCACTATAAACCACACCCCCTGTGGTGATATAACCCTATGAAGAAGAGGAATTGTAAGTCCTGACTTACCGTGCCATATAGGCACTGCCTCACCTTAACCGGACCCTTGACTTAGTCCGTGAGGTGGATGGTTAGAGGCGTCATTATTTAATAGCCCTTACCCATTGGGACCTCTAGGCGGGTCAAATTTCAGGGACGAAATTTTTAATAAGGTTGGCGGAATGTTACACCCGCACCCGAAATATACCCAAATACCCCAGGTCAAATTAGACTTTACTAACGGGTGATGTCACGGTGGTAATGGTCAACCCCTATGACCTTGAACTTAAATTACTATTATAAGTGTCCCCTCGAAATCCTGAGATTACGGGTTAAAGCCCCGCAACTATCCTTGGGATTTGGGCCCTGACAGCAGCAACAGAATCACGAACTCACTCACTCGACTGGTTCCACTCGTGGATCCACCCGTGCTGTTACTTGCCCTTTTGCTTTATTTTCTTGTGGGACCCACATCCCCATGTCCCAGACACTGTAATTAGACCCTCAGACAATATGGACTCCCACCCTCACCATTAATCGGTTAATTGGGCCATGAAAGTGGGCCCACAAGACTTAACTTAAAAATAAATAATGAGTTTTCTATTCTAGCTTAAACCAAACAAACCTTAAGGACTAATATGTCTTATAAGACTTAGGGCTGACCCAAACATGTCCGAACTAAATAGACCTAATAGGTTATGACCTTGGCCAAACAAGCCCTAAAGCTCATTTAAACCTAAAAGACTATCTTGTGTTTTAGGAACACCTAGACAAACAAGACCCAAGGCCAATTTTGTCTTTAAAAGATAAAACATAACCTCATTCTCTTATCTCTCCCCCTCCAAGAAAACCGTGGAGGAGAAGAGACAGGGAAGAAGAAGAAGTAGAAGTAGGAAGAGGAATGTGAGGGGAAGGGAAGAAGATGGAAGGCATGCCAAGGCTGGCTACCCTACCATCACTCCTCATGCTCAACCAAGGCTTGAAGAAAAGAAGAAAAAGGGGAGAAGGAGAAGAAGAAAAGGAAGGAAAGGAAGAGGAGGAAGAGGAGGTGGATCTTCAAGGCTGGCTAGGACTGGAAATGGAGCTCCACTCATCAAGGTAAGCTCTAACTCTTGGTACATCCCTCTTTTCCATTCCCATTCTTGATTGAAGTAGATCCCTTGAGCTTGAGCTAACCTAGGGTTCCATTTGGGACTCAAGGTGAAGCTTAACCCTTAAATGGAGCCCTAATGGTGATGACCAAACCCTAGTTAAGGCTTTTATGAGTTGCTTTGCAGCCATTGCTACTGAATCCTTGGTTTTAAACCATCAAACCCTACCCTTAGACCAAATGGAGCCAAACCCTTATGAGATCTTGGATCCACGAGGTAAACCTAGGTTCTAGTGACCCTAGGGAGACCTAAGACACCCCCTCCATGACCTTGAGTGCAAGGTGAACTCCAGGTTCCAAGCTAGAGAAAAAATCCTAAGAAATCTCGAAAAAGAATTCCGATCGACGCACGAACAGATTCACCAACGTGGTTCCATCCGTCAGTCCGTCCAGTGTAATTCCAGTGACTAGAGTCGAACGGATGAAGGAACAAAATTACACTGTTGCCCCCACCCGTGGGTTCGTTCTCTCTTAGGAATGTCTCAGGGATCGAACGGATGCAAGGACAAATTAAGATGGTGCATCCGTCCGTGGTTCAGCTTGCTCTTGGGTGTGTCTCAAAATTCGAACAGATGTAGGAACGGATCCAAGAAGAAATTCTATTCGTGGATCCGTCCCTTGTGTTTTGACCTGTTGGCCTGAACGGAGTCAGGGATGAACTCACCCTGTTGCTTCCGTCCATGAGTCCGTCCGTGCTGTCTTGGTTGAAACTTGATCTTAACTTTAGGAGCATAACATGAGACCCCTCTATACATCGTTTGATGATTGCTTTTGTATTTTTAGGCTACCCATCTCGATGGATAGTTGGTGCACCGGTGAAATTCATGTCAACCACGCCGGGTGACACCTGAGTTTGGTGAGTGGGTTTTGGGTGATTTTGTTGGGCTTGAATATATATATTAAGTAATCATTATCATGCTATTATATAAAATATAAGCATTGTGCACATTGCATTATTCATCTCAAATGTGAACTGCTACGAATGTGATGTGATATTATTCTCACTATTGTATCAGGTTATGGTGCCGGGTGAGCCGGTATCGGAGCCACAGAATTTAACTATGAAACTTGTTATCTGTCATCCTAATCTGTATGCGTCGTGCCGTGCTGGTATCCGGGTACTAGATGGAATGAGACATTGATGCACCCGGAATACCTCTCGGGACAATAGGATTTGCATGTAGTATATCTGCGGCTCGGATTCTTGCTCCCTTATGCTACAACCCTTATCAACAGGGGTTTATGTGTTAGGTAGTCCTGAGCACCTGTTGCCTGTGGGGGAGAGAGGTCAGGTCAGGGATAGTGATGGCTATCAGGGTCTGCCACTGAGTGGTCTGATAGCTTCTATCAGTGTAGGCTCTCTCGTGATAATTGAGGTTTCACTAGGGTGATAAGTTAAGTGACCCAGTATCTCTTGAGTTATCACAGTAGCATACACTTGACTTAGAATTTGTGTGCTAGATGAAAAATGAATCTAAAATTAGCATGCATCATAATTGCTTGAAATTTCGTGTTTGTGTGTATGTACATTCCCCTTTGCTCTCTCACTAGCTTGTGGAGCTAACCCCATTGCACAACCCCTTGATATGTAGGTAATCTCTTGATGCGCACGTACAGATGCAAATCAAGTGGAGCTGGCGGCTGTGACTTGGATGTCGATGTACACCCAAGAATGGTGCCCTAGTGGCATGATTTATTAATTAATTTCTGTTCATTTTCATACATGTATAAACTTTATGTTTAATTTTAAGGAGAGAAATGAATGGTTACGAGATATTGAAATTGTACTGTGTTATTATTAGAAAATCGATGCTCTATATTCACATGATTTAATTTTATTTCGCTTCCGCTAACTCTGTAATTGAAACGATTTATTCCATTGGGTACGTTCCCCGCTGCTATCATGACTTGATGACAGGGTGGACTGTGGCTCGGGATATTATATCTATGATCCTGGTAGGTATTGGGATGACACTTGTTGTCCCAATCACCCTCTTTATTATAAAATATCTTTCATCGGGTTGGGGGCGTGACAGATCACCTCCTTGGAGTCAGATTCCATAACAAACAGAAGGAAGCCTTCACCCAAAGCAAAAAGGATTGCAGCTCTAATTACTTCAGCTTCACCATAAAGGATTGAGGGCATAAACATAGGCTCAGAAACTGAAAACACCTGTTAACCACTATGGTCTCTGCCAAGAAAACCCCAAGCACCAAACAATTTGTCATGTAGGTAAGATGCATCAGTGTTGATTTTAATAAGCCCTTGAGGAGGCAAGGACTAATGCAGGACACCAGTGGCGTTAGAGACATGAATCTGAGGCTGCTCGGAGATGGAATGCTGCAAATTCTTGAATTCAAAAATAGGTTATCCGCCCAACCTAATCACCTCAGAGGGGGGCTGAGACACCTTATTAAATATCAGAGCATTTCTGGATATCCATAAGGACCAACATAAGAAAGAGGCCTGACAGAAGCTCCTTCTAGCTACAATTTTATCACTGGAACTCAGAGAAATCCACTGCTAAATCCAAGACTGAATAGAGAGGTCAGAGTTCTCAAGTATCCTATGATTGAGGGAGGATCCAAACCACACAACTCTCACGTAAGGGCATAGAAGGATGATATGCTCGATGGATTCATTACCATCACCACACCTTGGGCAAGAGGGGTCTATTTGGACTTGGTGAATATGCAGACCCTCAGCAGTGGCTAGATCATTGGCAGTCATTCTCCATAAAAAAGCTTTAATCTTAGGGAGAGTACGAGCATTCCAAATGAAATTCCATGCCTAACTTGGAATAGGAGGCCTTAAAGATCTTCTCAAAGATGAAGGATAAGCAGCTTCTTCTTCCTCCTACTTGTTAGAGAGAAGATGATATGCCGAAGTAATGGAGAAGACCCCACTTTTAGAGGCACCCCAAACCAATTTATAGTCGCCTGATCTTTTCTTGATAGCTTCAGCATCCTATTAGGAAAACCATTGGTTTATAAGGGGAATGTTCCACTGTCTATCGGCACCAATGATATCAGCAACCCAAATCAGAGGACAGTCATTTTCTTGTTAAAATGGCTCTTGTAAGATGTAAAAGGATCTGATTCGGATTCGGATACGGATTGTTTGTTGGGAATATTTCTAGGCAATCGTTTACTACTTGGAGGTGCTTTATGGGGGCTCTTCCTATCGAAGATCAATTAATTAAAAGGAATATTCAAGTTGGGCCGAATTGTGTTTTCTTTTGGGCAGAGATTGAAAGCCATGATCATCTTTTCTTTGAATGCTCTTTCTCAAGGACCATTTGGGGGAAAGTCAAATCTTTGTGCTCCCATAGTGGTGGGGGCCCTAATAATCTCAAAGATGTGACATCTTAGCTTCACAATGTTGTTTGCGCTAACAACAAGCTTGTCATTCCTAAGCTGGCCTTATGTGCTACGGTGCATCATATCTGGTGGGAGCGAAATCAAAGGCTACTTTGAAATAAGGTCAGAACTTGTGTGCAAATCCTAGGGGCCATAAAATTTGATGTGGCAACTAAATGTGTAGCCTCACCTATTTCGGGTACGCACAACCCTAGAAACCAATTCCTTGCTGATAGTTGAGGGATTCGGGTTGTGTGGACTATTATGGTACCAAAGGCCTGCACTTGGTTTAAACCACCTTCTTACATGATGGCTCTTCATTGTGATGGGTCTTTGTTGGCGGATACGGCTTCTTATGGAGGTCTCATTCGGAATACTATTGGTGATCCAATCTTGGCTTTTGCTGGAAAAAGGGAGGATGCTTCGGTCCTTAGTATGGAGCTTCTAGCTATTCTTAGAGGGGTCTCCTTGTGCCTTGAAAAAGATCTTCTAAATGTGTCTATCAGGTCTAACTCTAAATTGGCAGTGGATATTCTAAATGGTAAAATCATATGCCCTTGGAGTGTACAGGTTTTAAAAAGTCGGATTATTTCTCTCTTCGACCAGTTGCATCGCAAAGAAATTCAGCATGCATGGAGAGAAGTGAATCAACCTGCTGACTATGTTGCGGCCATTGATGTTGGGAATGGGGAATCAATCCTCTACCCTTTAGATTTGCCAAGGGAGTTGTTGGATTTGATCTGAGGAGATACGGACCAGAAAATTTATTTTAAATGTAATTGAGTTTGGTCAGGGTTTTGTTTATCTTTTGTTTGTCTCCCGGGGGCTTGTCCTCGGTTTGGTTTGGGGTCCTCCTCTCCCTCTTAGGCCTGTCTAAGGGTAGAGGGTAGGGGCTACCTATCTCTATATATTCTTCCTTTTTTCCTCTTCTTATACAATCATACTTACCTATCAAAAAAAAAAAAAAAAAACAAGTTTCTCTCCAATTCGCATAAGTGAGAGGGTAATAACTTATTATCATTGTGTAAATACATGCGTATACATGGAAAATGTTTTCTGAGCCGACAATGAAATAAAATCAAAGTTTGAATCAATATGAAGGGCATAAATTGTTTTTGAAAAGCTAAAATTCAGAACCTTCATAATATGTTCTTTACATTGCTCCTTTGGTTTCTTATCACCTGATTTAACCTCTTTATACTGCAGAATCTTCTTATCCTCAAAAAGACTTGTTTACCAAAAAAAATACTGCAGAATCTTCTTATCTTTTCTGGAAGTTAAATGCCCTTATTGAAAAAGCAAAGATCAATGCGAAAAGCACAGTAAACGCAACAATTATGACTGCGACCACTCCTAAGAAATCATGTCTGAATCCAAAGTAACTCCTCAGAAATTCTACAACCGTTTCACCTGATTCAAGTTTATTCTGTACATCTCCAAATTGTGACACAACCAATCCATACAATGTCCATGAAACAGGGCAAATCCAGTAGTACCACCTCCACCAGATAGGAATGCTCTGAAACAAACAAAAATAAATAATGAAATAATGAAAATCCATTTCTATTACTTATACCCTTAAAATGGAGGAAAATCATTAAAACTTACAGGTCTTGGAATTAAGAATCCTGAGAAAAGGTTCCATAAAGCATAAAGTGCCGAGGAAACTACAGAGGAGATGTGTTGGTTGGGTGTCACGCCCACTGCCATCATACCATAAAAGGTGAAGTATAACAATGTGAAATACATAAAAAATAGATACCAAAAGAATTTTGCAGCCGTCCATTCAAATGCAATCATTGAATATACTATAACTCCATACATCATAGCTTGTATGAAGATATGTGGAATCTCAATCAAAACCTGCACCAGAAATAGGTCTGTTTGGTGAGAAATAGATAGACAATGAAACTCCCATTGTTGACCATATTAAAAGAAAAATGTTTACTTGGGAAAAGGCATATGCCATGGCTGAATACATTCCGGCAGCCCTCTCTCTGTAAAATACGGTTCGCTCAACAGATACAACTGGCTGAACTGAGCCAGCATTTTGTATCCCAAGGAAGAGAACAGCACCATACATAGAACCCATTGCATTAAAAAGATCCTGTTGCCTCTGCCTGTAATTTCCAACATTGAAATCTTTCTTACTAATATGGGACACACTGGGCAAAAAGCACAAGTTTGGACTACACTTTCATATAACTTACGTGCTGGATCCAAGATTCCAAAACATCGTCCCAATCATTAAAGCAATGAAAATTGTGAAGAAGAGCCTTACGGCAGTGTATTGTGGATTCCGCCAATAGGACCAATGTTGTTTCCATAGGCACGCTAGGCATTGAGTGAGGAAAGATTGGGAGTACCGACTAGAGAAATGGAGGTCTTTTGAACCAGGGGCAGGTTTATTCAATTCCTCGATCATTGCTCGGTTCCTCCTAAATGATTCATTTATAGAGTATTATAAGAGTTACAACCAAAAATTAAGTGTTAAAAGTCTGGCAAATCAAACAGAAAATTTACAAAGTGAAGCTACCTGTACAGATCTGAGTTCTTATATATTTCCGTGAGGTTTAGCCCCAAAGCTGCTTCCTGAGCTCTTGTTGTCACCTCCAGCATCCATGTTGCTGGATTATAACCATCTTTTATCCTACTGACTCCTTTGATTTCCTTCATGAAACACAACCCATGTTTAATTGTTTATCAATATTTTGACAAGGCGAAAGTCTCCAAGATTGTAGTTACATGTTGTAGTTTGTATGGTTTGCCTCACCTCAAAGTATTTGATCAAATGACAAGAGTGTCTCCCTAATGGGCCCACATATAGTTCTTCTCCTCCTTGCTTCAGTAAGAATAGCTGTTCATAATATTAACAACTCAATTATTAGGTAAGTACTACAAAAGAAACAACAGATTAATAGTCCATTAATCTCTGACCTCATCAAAAGCCTCAAATATGTCAATGCTTGGCTGGTGGATGGTGCAGACCACAGTTCGTCCAGTGTCCACAATGTTTCTCACTGTTCTCATCACTATTGCAGCTGCCCTTGCATCCAGGCCAGAGGTTGGTTCATCCATGAATATAATTGAAGGGTTAGCAACAATTTCAACTGCGATGGTTAGCCTCTTGCGTTGCTCTGTTGAGAGACCAGTTACACCTGGAAGCCCAACCAATGCTTCCCTTAGTGAGCTAAGCTCTACAAGTTCCATGACCTCTTCAATGAACATCTGAAATTATTAATTGATTGTCCAATTAATAAACACAATGTAGACCCAAAAAGAGCACAACGAAAGTACTAAAATGATCCCATATACCTTTCTAGTGGAAGAATTGATTTCAGGAGCTAACCGTAGCCAAGCAGAGTAAAGCAAGGATTCGTAGACCGTAACATGAGGAGAGTGGATGTCATTCTGTTCACAATACCCTGATATACGAGCAAATGTTTCCTGTTTCTTTGCGTAGCCAGATATTTTGATGCTTCCCTCAATATATCCTCCAGTTTTCCTTCCAGCCAGCACATCCATCAAAGTGGTCTTACCAGCACCACTGACACCCATTAGAGCTGTAAGGACTCCTGGCCTAAAAGCTCCACTCACTCCCTTGAGAAGCAATAACCGGTCCTCTGTAATGCCTCGCGCTTTCATTTCCTACATGTTCAGTTTAACCATTGAGCATTACTCCAGTTGATGGAACTCTGAGAAAAGAATTCCTCCTTCTCTGATAAACATAACTTCCAAGTTGAAACCTATAAAGTTACCTGTGGCATGTCCACAGAGTAAGTCATTTCATAAAAGGTAAGGGAAAGAGGTTCAAATGGAAGAACCATTCCTCGCTTCCTGTTCTGATTGGCTTCATCACCGGCCATCCTTGTAGATGGAGACCCAGATGAGATACTTCTTTTAATTTCATCTCCTGTTTGTGCATTTATACCATTTTTTTTTAAATCAACTCACTAAGTAGAAATAGAAAGTAGAAAGAGGAAGTGCTTTCAGCCCAATACATCTGAATAATTCCCTACCCACAGAAGTCTTTCCTCTGGATGATAGCTCAGTCATTTCTCCAGATCTACTGGAAGGTTTATCCTTCAAGCATTCTTCAGATACAACTGTCTGAGGTTTCCCAATTGCTGCAATATTATCAAAGTATTAGACATGATTACTCAGTGTTGAAAGTCACAAATTCAACTCAAATAATTATCAAACCATAAAAAGATCAATTAAATTTTACTAACGATTGAGATAAGTGAGAGCCACTGTGAATAAACCATTGAATAGGAAAACATATCCAATCAATGCCCCTACTCCAATCCAATACCAATAAGCTTCAGTGAAGACACCACGAGATTTCAAGACTGCCACCCCTAGTCTCTCTCCATTGGGTAGCACCTGTAAACATGGAAAGAAAATTCAAACTTACTTGCTTGTAACAAACACTTTTCTTCCAATCCTTAATCTTCTTATAGGTCATGATTAAAGGAGCAAAAGAAAAGACCCTTACACGACTCCAACTTTTTCCAAGGAACTCATTCACTACTAAAGCATTTTGCCCA
Organism: Telopea speciosissima; assembly: GCF_018873765.1. Classification (NCBI taxonomy): domain Eukaryota; kingdom Viridiplantae; phylum Streptophyta; class Magnoliopsida; order Proteales; family Proteaceae; genus Telopea; species Telopea speciosissima. Next base: position 14,557,928 of record NC_057926.1, read on the forward strand.
TACATCATGGGAGAGATCCAATAGCCCCAAATCCACCATTTCTTTATGGTGTCTGTGACAAAGAAAGAAGCTCTGATTGAAGTTGAACCTAAAATATATGGCAGAAATCAAATGAAATATCTGGATATAATTCTAAAGCATACCTCGGGACAAGATAAATCCACTTAGAACCATGAGTATAAGTAGTCCAAAGGACCCAAATGTATTTGCAACAACCATGTTCCTTCCTAGTGCAGCAATGAATCGAAACAATCCAGATGCCATTTGGTTCACACATATGAGTAAAAGGTACTGCTTGAAAAGCCTGCAATAAGAACATTCTCATAGTTATTGCCCAGACAACAATTTCCATCAAAAAGTACAACCAGACTTTCATTAGAGACACTATAACACCATTCCATTTGGCTTTACCTTCCAACATTTGGGTCAAATCCTATCACGTAGTAAGTTATAAACACCCAAATAGCAACTTCAATGAGTGTAAGTGGGATCCTTAGGATCCATGTGGGCAGTGAGTAAGCCCATGAAGGATAGAAAAGGAGGTTTCTTTGCTTGTAAAATACAGGAAGCTTCATGACAGTCATAGCAAGCTCTGAAAATCCATTAAACATAATACTAGTGAGAGTGAAGAACAAAGCCCCCATAATAATCCCACCATTTGTTACTGAATCTTTGTGAATCTCAGTGCGTAGGAAGACAGTCATTGTTATGAATGCCATAACAGTAAGCTGCAAAAGAACGAGAACCATCAGTTAGTGGCATCAGTAGAAATTTGGAAGAAAATATTTGAAGAATCCATTACCAACCTGAATCATCTTGAAAATGTAGACAAATGAGTTTCTTTTCATCAACAATAGTTCTCTTGATATGCAGGCTTTCAAAAGTTCCCTCTTGCCAACACCATATTTATTGGTAGTTAAGGCAGCAGGGTGATTCTTGTTCTTATCAAATGGGGTGGCAAGTTCATCTGCTAGCCTCCGACCAACATGGAATGAGTTGAACGCCTCGACAAATTCCTTGACTGGGATAAATCTGTAAGGTTCATCTTTTTGAGCCCAGTACTGTTGTTGATCTTTCCTTGACGTCACCTGTCAAATCCATAAAAATATAGTCCCAGCTTTGCTAAAAGCTAGAGACAAAAGAAACAAAAGGGGGAAAAGAAGGGTCTTAAAGCTGTTCACCTCTTGCAAGAAGTCAGCTACTCCCTTCCTTTCAGGACATTTGAAACCTACAGATTCAAAAAATTCAAGCACATGTTCACGGGGCCCCTGATATACAATCTGCCCATCCCCTAGGAGAATAATGTTGTCAAATAGCTCGTAAGTCTCTGGTGCTGGCTGGAGGAGAGAGATGAGAGCGGTCCCACTTAGAATGTGGATGTATTGCCTAATCGAATTCACAATCTGAAAGGTTGTAGAACTATCCAAACCAGTTGATATCTCATCCATGAAAAGTGCCCTCGCTGGTCCAACCAGCATTTCCCCTGGATCATCTCAGTCAAGAAAGTAACTGAATTAGGATGCGTGATGAAGAAGAAGAAGAATATTGAAGCATATGTTAGCAATACAAGGTGGTCATGCTACCTGTTGTGACACGCTTTCTTTGTCCTCCAGATATACCTCTCAACATTTCATCTCCCACCATGGTATCAGCACAAACCTCTAGTCCCAAAGTCTAAAAGTTTGAGGTGGAGCAACTGAAAAATGATCAGAGTCCCATCTAGACATTTTAATCTCCTTCTCATCCATAGATGGGTTTATAGTGTCTGTACCTTTAGAATATAATCTGTAACTACGCTGACCTCCTGTCCTTCCAGTGAAGCTGCCTGTAGATGCAGAAACCAATATTCTCATCGCATTACACTGATGATTAAAAGCATGAAATCTGTAACACTTTTATTTATTATTTTTCCTGAGAGGGTGTTGTGGGGGAGGGTAAATGGTTGGCACAGCCACTGAAGATCTAAAATGGAAAATGTAAACATAAGATGAAATCAAAGCTGAACGATCAGTGAATCAATGAGAACTCCATTGTACTCAAAAATATAAATATGATGAACTTGATCATGCAAAGGATCACTTCTTACCTTCAAGAAAACATCAACATCGGGATCTGGCTTAATGTTTGCCTCCTTTTCCCTTCGTGACAGCTCTGTCAACATCTCTGTAGGTTTTCCATGTACGTTGGATAATTTAAACTAGGTGTCTCTTGTCAAGCTAAACCTTGTCAATTAGAACTGATCATCTTAAAGTTTATAACAATCAAGTTGGACTTACCATAACGAGTTCCCACCCCTTGACATCTTGCAGAAAAAGCAAGGGTTTCTCTCACTGTCATTTCACCTATGTGAAGATCTTGTTGACTGATATAAGCTGCGGTCCTTTGTGGGACAAACTCCTCCATACTATGGCCATTGTAAGTTACTCTCCCAGAGAGCTAAAAAGAATTCAAGAAAATAGGTTTAAGTTTTCTGATCATCACGAAAGAGCTACAGAAGAACAACTAGAGTTTAGAAAGAACATCAAAAAGGTCCTTAATTTCTTTACTTTTAGATTTTTATCAAGCTCTCCTGCCAAAGCCAACATCAATGAGGTCTTTCCGGAGGCTGGAGGGCCTAAAAGCAGAGTAATTCTGCAAAACACAGATCAATCAACCAACTTAGATAAGAAACAAAACCTAACTAGTTCAATGGAACCAAATTCACCAACTAAAGTTATTGGTTAAAATTTCAAACAGAGTGATATTCTCAGTGTTCTCACCTGCCAGGCTTGATTATTCCACTCACATCATGGAGGATTTCTATGGGTACCTTTTGGGTTGGAACAATATGAAGATAACCCAAGATCCCCTTTGAACCAGACAATAAATTCCATCGTCAGTTAAAATTGTTTCCGAAAGAACACAAAAAAAAAAATATATATATATATATATATTATGGAAATGAAACTTGGCATACGTTGGTTTACAAATTGAGTACCTCTAAAACATTAGCTACGGAGTTGAAGATTGTAGGTAAGGCTCTACTTCCAATGTGAGCTTCTGCATCTACATTTACATGCTCAAAGCGGACTTTGATCGTGGGAATCTCAATTCCAACTCTAAGTAACCAAGAAAAAAAGAAACAGACTATGTAAGGAAGCAAGTCTGGGGGTACACCTTCCGAACAGAGTATTGTGAAGATTCATATTTTTCATATTTTCAGAAAAAGAGAGTGAAGAAGAGATCAAGATGAGAATTTCTTTAAGATTTAGCCATTTATAATGAGAAACAGAGCTATGTAAGGAGACAAATCTAGATTAAACCTTCAGAACAGAGCGATTTGAAGATTCATATTTTCGTAATTTTCATAGCAAGAGGATGTAAAGAAGAGAAATTTTTACTGATCAAGACGGTTCTTGAGCTTCAACAAAAACTTCTCATGATCCTCCTCTGCAACTTTGACCAATCTATCTAACAAAAACCTCCTCTCTGTATTCCCAAGACTCTTAATTTCAATTTCCTTTGTCTCTCCCTCTGCTATAGACAGTAAACCTTTTCTTATACGGTCGAAAGTGGGCAGTTTCTCTAATGCAGCCCATTTCAGAGCTTCTTCGTCGTCGAGACTCTCTTCTCTAGACTGAGAAGATCTCGAAAAGACGTCAGCCAAGCCACTGCCAGTGCTCCTCCATATTGAAGAACTGTCACTACGAAGGCTACCAGCACGAAAACTACCAGTAGGAAGATTACCAATTCTATTCGCTTCACCAGTCTCCATTAGAAAACTCAAAAATGCAAGATCCACTCAAGTCTAAACTCCCATCATAGACAGAGAAAACACTCCACCTCAAAATCTGAAATGGGTCTGTTCCATTTCTTTGTTCTTTCTTTCTGTTTCTCACTGGACAGAGAGATCCAGAGCTATATACACCCCTTTAAAACCCACCGGAACTCATCATAACCTAGAGAACTGGATATCTTGTGTGTGTTTGTCAGTTGACAAAGAGGTCAACAACATCTTGCCGTAGAACAAGGGTAACCAAATAACGAAATTTCATAATCTCAGTCGCCATTAAATAAGAATCCATCAGGTTTTTTAGTAACTGTTTGTGAAGTAACAATGACACGTTCGTGGTGCGTCTAACTTGTTTGAATTTTTTTTTTGGGTTAAGACTCTCAAACTTGTTTGAATTTGATCCATACATTCTCTTAATTAAAAATAGGGAGAATGTTCTTTGTGCCGCAGCGCAGCCTACGCCTAGGCATATGGGCAGTCTGTGCAGGGGGTAGGGTGGTCATTGTGCCCACCCCTATGTGTCTAGGCGCAGGTTGCACTGTGGCACAGAGAACAACGTCCCTTAAAAATAAAAATAAAAACTCAGACATCTAGATAGGTATGACATAATTAAGTGTCCAAGTTGTTAATAATTTTTTGGGGTGCTATTATCTGTGTCGCAGTATAGGCTGTGCCCAGATACATGAGGGTGGGTGCAATGACCACCCTGTCCCCCTGAATAATAGGTCGCCTTGCACAGCCTGCGCTGCGGCACAAAGAGCATTCTCCCTTAACCTGTGAGTTATGAGGATCCCTCCCTTCTTCTGCTTCCTTATTTGCCTTTATGATAAGGATAAGAAAGAGCATCTCAATTTGGAAGAAAGAAGGCAGTAGGGACATTTATCTTTTTTCAGTCCTTAAGCTGTGTCAAGGGGGTCCCTCCCTTGTTGTGCTTCCTTGTTATTCCTGTCATAATAAGGATACAAAAGAGCATCTCAAATCACCTATTCTCAGGGAACCCAAAGGGATGGGGGATAGCAGGGGAAAAGGCCTGTCGGTGTCGATATGGGACCCGATTGGACTTTTTTGTTGGTCAAAGGAAGGTGGAGAAATGTCTCCACCAAGCGACCTTATAAAAACAAAACAAGAGTATGATCCCCTACCACAGAATGGACGGATTTACAATGAAAACCAGTGGCTAAAACCACCGCACCTTGGACAAGCTGAGAGCAGCAGCCCCTTGAGCGGAAGTGTGGGTCTCACTATTATACGAAACAAAACGAAAATTACAGCTAACAAAACAACTACAAATGAGAAGAATATTGGATATGTGTCCATCAAACCCAGTTTGATTAATAATACATTTATTTTATTTTCTGCATGGCATGTAGTTTATTGGGTTTGTAAGGTGTTCCATCCATGGGTTTTCATCCAAACGGTTCTCGGCTAGGAATAGGACCAGACATCCTATTCATGTGGTCGTCACATTGTATGTTATCAGAAATGAGTTTTCGATGCATAAATGTGGGTGCATACTATGTGTGTATAGAAAAAAATCTAATAAGAATCTCACATGTGATATTGCAGATTGTGTGAGAACGAGATTCGTACCTGTCATTTGACCTTTGACTTGAGAGATCCTATTCGTTGCAATGTTGGGTCATTTGTTTTGGTAAACCCATGGTTGACGTCGTACGGACTATATATCGGCGTATTGTATACGTGATCACGCGTTGTTAATGAAATAGATGCTCAACATAAAATCCACTATTGTTAATTCGGGAATATCAAGGAAAGAGAAAGTCTGTGATGGATCGGACATAAATCTGGTACGAGTGTCGTTTTTGTAAATTGTTTACAAAAATAATTTATAATATGAAAAATAATTATTTATCTATTTAAATTTATTTAAAATATTTTTCGGACGACCGATTAATATCACAGAATCTCTGAAATGGACTTGTACAATGAATTGGGGGTTAGTAGTATTTAACTACATGTCCTATAGCTCATTATGGGATATTAGATTAGTGAAAGGTCTTATTTGCAAATTAAAGAATTTAATTGTGTAAGACAATTTTTTGGAATATTTAATTATCTTTCTGTCCTTCAAGGAGAGTGCGCCAGGGAGATCCTCTCTCTCTCTCCCTCTTTATTATTGTGGAAGTTCTCAGCAGAGGGTTAAGAACTTCTTTTGTGGAAGGAAGGGTGGAATATTATCAACTGTCTTGGGGATGTCTAGAATTTCCCATAGCCTCTTTGCTGACAATACAATAATTTTTTCAAGATGTCTAAAAAATTCTCTTAAACAAATTATTGGGCTTATTATTAGATATGAAGGCTTCTTAGGGCAACTAGTTAACAAGCAAAAAAGTTGCTTTGTTTTGAGGAATAAAGCAGATGAAAACAAGCGGCGTATGATTGAGATAGTGATAGGTTTCACCAAGAAGAATTTGTCGATTACATATGCTCCTCTTTATGCAGATCGACTCAGAATCAGCTTCTTTGATGATTTCTTGGCTAAAATGCGCAAGAAAATGGGTGGAAGCAGAGGAAAGTTATTATTTGCAACTGGAAGGTTCATTCTCCTCAAACATGTCCTTGCCTCTATACCCATTCACATTATCTCAACTTTGGATCTCCCCAGCACGGTGATTAAAAAATTTAATAACATTTGCTCGAATTTTTTGTGGGGCCAATCGAAATGGGGGAGGCGACATCATTGGGTGGCTTGGAATAAAATTACCCGTCCACAGGCTGAAGGAGGTCTTGGCATTTGAGCGCTGGAAGACATTAGCAATGCATTGAGGTTTAAGGGGCTATGGAGAATTTTGACTGAAAACTCATTGTGGTGCTCTTTTTTTAAAGCTAAATTTTTCAAAAACTAGCACATCACTTTGGCTGATTTGAGACCGATTGGCTCGATATCCTGGAGAAGACTGTTAATGCGCAGAGACTTCATGCTTTCAAGATCAAGATGGCTGATTAGATTGGGGGAGATCAATTTTTGGCTCGATAATTGGTCGGGGTGGGATCCTCCTATGGCTTATGTTGATGGAGCCCTCCATCTAGATCTTAGCTTACAATTACGAGATGTTCTAAATGTAGTGGAGATTTGGAATGAGGAGGTTCTGATGCAAATAGATTCTTGTCCAGTGCATGACAAAATCCTTGACGACAATTTTTGCTTATCCAACAAAGAAGATACATTAATTTGGACGCCTGCGAATGATGGGAAATTCTCTACCAAGTCCCTTTGGAATGAAATAAGGAACACTGAAGTGACAAAACCTTTTACAAAGTGGTTTTGGAACTGTTGATCCCAGGTTGACACTGAGAGGGGGGGTGAATCAGTGTTCATAAAAAATAATCCCTAAATTTCAACCCTGTGTTGACGTCGATGCAGAAGACTTCAAGCAAACCTGATTGGCCAGGGCAATCCTGTAATTACCAATTCTACAACACACATGCACGTCCACCTTGCAACCACTGTGTGGCCAGGTCTACCAAACAGTGCATCCCACTCTGCAGATCAAACACACTCCAATATATGCAATGAAAAGTAAAGTAGACAAGACACCAAATTTACGTGGTTCGGCCAAACTAACTACGTCCACGAAGCAATACCCTACCCAGGGTTTCGTATATTGCTCAATACGCTACTCAAATTTTTTTACTACAACAACAGCCTAGGAACTACAATCCCTGTTTCGGTTTGTGCAACAACACAAACGAGGGCAATTACCCCAATCTCTGTACAAGCCCCCACTTGACAGAGTTACAATAATTAATTACAAATAACATAACCAAATCCCCCAACACAATGGCCAACATTGGCTTACAATCAAACTAGGTTTTTTTTCAACTAAACATGCAACCTAGAAACTCACAATGGGGATTTACAATCGAAGATTAATTTTTATAGAGTAATCTAACAATTATGAAGCCTCTGACACATAGAAATCGTGTCTATGTACGCTCTACTGCTCAAACCATCTTCAATACGGAGTCATCGAGCATAAAATAGTAATATCGTTGACTTTCTATGCTCAAACGATGCTGCAACTCCTTCTAATGGATTCCTCTCAAAAAATTACCCAATTTCAAAAAATATTTCGTCCCATTTGGACATCGGATGGCCAAGATACGGTCTTCCAAAGTTGAATGCTCCAAAACTTGGTAACCAGTGGCAAATCCGTAAATAAAGAGATTCTTTGTGACAAACCGTGCACAAAAGGCAAATGCATCAGAGATTTTCACACTCTCTTCCTTCATAAGAAATGGGGGTGATGTCATGCCAACATCACACTTCACTACACCTTAGTTATTTCCTTTATTTCCTCTTTTTTTTTTTTCTTTTTTTTTCTTTTTCTTTTAATGAACCAAATCTGATGTAAGATACCGACCCGAAGCTCGAGGAGATTCTGGAATTTTAACAAAACAATGGAGAACATCTGTCTACAGTATACCACTTAAAGATAAGCCAAAAATTTTGGCTAAGGATATAAACTTTTGCCTATTCCAGATTTGCTCTGTTTTCGTGCATCGACACGAAAGTATCTATAACTTTCTCGTCCAATACTCAAATTATGTGAGACCAGTTGCGTTGGAACCAAGACTCAACGAACTTCATTTTTCATGAAGACCACTTCACCCAGAATTTCAATTAAGCCTTCCAAAAATGACCTTAAAGTCATTATCATTGCATGAACCTGTGAAATCACAACTTTAACAGTATGAAACCTTCACCTGCTGCTTCGCCCCTTTGCCAAACACTATATAAAGACTTAATATACTGTTAAATGGTATTCTTCAAGTGCGGGTACCCTTGTAACCTTACCAAATGATCAAAATACCCTTATAACTGTGTAGGTGACTGTTTGACCCTTTTAGCTCTTCCAAACCACCAATAGCTACTGACACAACACCACTATGACCAAATACGTTGCCAACAATGGCAACAACATTCCACACACTCCAATGGACTAACAGGAACCAAACTATCCCTTCAAAAATTGGTTTCTTTTCATGGCAAGTAATGTGTGGCGGCATTCGCATAGATGATCCATTGAAGGGTTTGGGTGTACCTCTTGCATCCAAATGCCATTGTTGTGGTCACCCTAAAGGAGAATCAACATCCAATTTGCTTAGTGGAGGGCAACACGGCTTCAAAGGTATGGGGATTCTTTTCAAGGCTTTTTGATGTGGAAATGATTCAAGCACAGAGTGTCAAAAATAGAATTGTGTTCTGGAAAAATCATGCTAATGGTAGGAACGTATGTGAGCTGATCACAGGGTTTATTCCCTTGCTTATCATATAGGAGCTTTGGAAGGAGAGAAACAATAGGAGACATGGTGAGAAGGCCCGTTCTGCTAGTTTCATAGTGGAGGCTATTAAAAATTGGGTAAAAGAGCTTCCCTATTATTCTTCTCCCCCAAAACCACCATCTTTGAAGGAGGCACTCGTTCTCCAGGTTCGTAACCTTCCTCATCCTCCAATTGTGCATAAGCTGCCTATTCCTATGTATTGGTGTCCTCTGGCAAAATCATGCTAATGGTAGGAACCCATGTAGGCTGATCACAGGGTTTATTCCCCCGCTTATCATATGGGAGCTTTGGAAGGAGAGAAACAATAGGACATATGGTGAGATGCCTGTTCTGCTAGTTTCATAGTGGAGGCTATTAAAAATTGGGTTAAAGAGCTTCCCTATTATTCTTCTCCCCCAAAACCACCATCTTTGAAGGAGGCACTCATTCTCCAGGTTCGTAACATTCCTCATCCTCCAATTATGCATAAGCCGCCTATTCTTGTGTATTGGTGTCCTTTGGCAAAATCATGCTAATGGTAGGAACCCATATAGGCTGATCACAGGGTTTATTCCCCCGCTTATCATATGGGAGCTTTGGAAGGAGAGAAACAATAGGAGACATGGTGAGATGCCCGGTCTGCTAGTTTAATAGCGGAGGCTATTAAAAATTGGGTTAAAGAGCTTCCCTATCATTCTTCTTCCCCCAAAACCACCATCTTTGAAGGAGGCATTCATTCTCTAGGTTCGTAACCTTCCTCATCCTCCAATTATGCATGAGCCGCATATTCCTGTGTATTGGTGTCCTCTGGCAAAATCATGCTAATGGTAGGAACCCATGTAGGCTGATCACAGGGTTTATTCCCTCGCTTATCATATGGGAGATTTGGAAGGAGAGAAACAATAGGAGAAATGGTGAGAAGGCCCATTCTGCTAGTTTCATAGTGGAGGCTATTAAAAATTGGGTTAAAGAGCTTCCTTATTATACTTCTCCCCCAAAACCACCATCTTTGAAGGAGGCGCCCATTCTCCAGGTTCTTAACCTTCTTCATCCTCCAATTATGCACAAGCTGCCTATTCCTGTGTATTGGTGTCCTCCATTTAATGCGGTGAAGTGTTGTGAAATTAAAATAACCGCAAGCATACGGGTCAATGTAGCTAACAGGTCAATCTTACGATGATAAGCCACTCTATCTTACTTACTTGAAGTAACGCAAGAGTGAACCAATTTGCAATGATTAATTAGACTTAACTAACGGTCCTAACACATGCATCTATCGATTCCAACAGCCTAACCATTCATCATCTAACCTACCAAAATCTAACGCGGAATACAAGATTGATTGACGGATTGAAATTGCCACATCCACACACATATAAAAACATAGATCTAAGAGTAAACAAATTAGTAAACCAGAAATTGCTTGAACCAAATTTGATAATGCTTTTTCTACCAAAGGGGATTCGCATCTACACCTACCAAACCTGGAAATCAAAATAAAAATCTAACATAAGAACATAGTAAGACATGAGAATGAGAATAATCAAAAATAAATTCCAACATAAGAACTTGAAATAAAGAGAATGCGAATGAAAAGAAAAAAAATGAAAATAGTATCGATTACTCCCTTCTACCAAACATATAATTGATGTTGATGATTATTGTGTTGCTTGAATGGAAGAACACCACTCTCTCTCTCTCTCTCTCTCTAAAACCCCTAATCCCTCTCATAAGAATTGGAAATCCTAGAGCTAGAAAGCTTGAAAAGAAAAATTATTCTAGAAGGCTAATAAAAAAAACTGAATTGAAATTGCTTTAATTGAAGAATACAACTTGGTTACTCCAAGAAGAAGAAAATTCCCCAAAGGAGAGAAAAATTAAAAACTAAAAACTGCCCATCCAAAGCTCACGCCCTTCCCTTCTTATACAATTTTTAACACTCAAAAAATATCCCCCACACTCTTCCAACGATTTTTCCTTCCCTTCAAGAGTAGGATCTCTTACAACTTCCTACTTTAACTCCTACCATTTAGAAACTAATCTTAAATAAAAAGATTACATAAAGATAATATCCTCCTTGACCAAAAATCATTGAGGAGCTTCACTTGGCCATCAAATCGTTGGATATGTGGGGATTGTGGAGATTAAAGAGAGAAAAAATAGGGAATGCCACCTCATAGATACTTTCCCTTCCTCTACCTACTTTCTTTCCTTCTTCGTAGTCTTTCCTTTCTCTTCATTGTAATGCTTGCAAACAAAGGAAACCATCTTTGACTTTGAACTCCTTCAACGATTTTGTCTATATAGGAAAACTCAAAAATCAAGGAGAGGTAATTAGGTGGGTGAGAAAAAATAGGATAGAAGATAAGAAATAGAATGGGAAAATCTACGGATTACAGAAGTGGGATATTCAGTGGAGGGAAGTAAAAAAAAGGGGGAGAGATTTTAGGAGAGAGAGGGAAGAAAAAGAGGAGGAGATAAAATAGGAAAACAACAAAAAATAAGGATATGGGAGAGAGAGAGATAACGTGGGAGGGAGGTTTTGGTTTGGAGAGAGGAAATAAAGAGGGAGAGAAAAATTAGGAAGGGGAGAGAGAAAAGAAAGAGAGAAAATAAAGTAGGAGAGTCAAATCTCCAATATTCTAGAGTCCTCTCCCAAGGAAACTCAAGATCGATGGAACTTCTCCCCATAAATGTGAAAATCGTGTGATGCATGGTATGTCATGCCCCAAACCATCCCCTAGAAGGATTTAAGCAAGTGACCCGGATATCCTACGACATCCGTCAATCCCCAAGGATCCAGAAGCAGTTAGTATACCTCACAAACACACACACCCATAACAATGGATAAAAAGAGATACAGAGTGTTGCGGAAGTTAAGAGCCCGCTTGATAACCTTACGAGAAACAGTTTCTGGTGTTTTTCCATTCTGAAAAACAAAAAAACACCTAAAAATTGCTTGATAACGAAGTGTTTTTTGTGACTTTTTGAAATATAAATCAAAATTTATGCTCCCTAGAAGACTTTTGACAGAACATGTTGGACATGTTCTGTCATTTCTTGGCTGAAATTAGAAAAGTGTGCCCGATAAAAACTCTTATATTCGTTCACTATGCTCTTTTGTAAAAGTGGAAAAGTGTGCCAAACATATCCTTTTGTTAATGTTTTTTTTTTTTTTAAAAAAAAAAAAAAAAAAGGTTTTGCTTGTTTCTGGTTTGCTGTTTCTTAGCACATAACCAGAATAGAAACACCCGTAAGGTTATCAAGCGGACACTCATTAAACATTCAAAAAAAATAGTACATTGTTCGTTGCTCCATTTCACCACTTGATTATGCAGTCAATATTTTTCTAACCAATAGCTTTACAAAATACAAAAGAGGACTACAACATCAAGAGCCCAAGAAAGATATACAAAGAGAGTCCCCAAAAGGTTAGATTATTATGCTGCCCATCCCTTAAGGATCGTCCTCAAGGGCCACTCTGGTCACCCGCAGAAGAGGAATAACCTCCCTCGGGGTCCAAACCCAAAAGGTCATAATCACCATCATTCTCCTCAGCGAAATGAGTCTCCCAGCTTTCGAGATGTCCACCTATAGTATTATTTAAAAAGAAATATACAAGAGTGTGAGCTCCACCGAGCCCGTGAATGAAATATAACCATGCATGCACATGCAAGCACAACCAAATGAATCCTATATGAAATGAGGTTTTTTATTATTATTAAGCTATCTAGCATCAAAACTAATGTGGGTAAAAGTGCTACTACAATCCCCAATACATGTATCCCTGGTGCGGGCCTCTAACACCTTCCCGTGATACACCCATTGGGTTATCGAAGAAAACCAGTTAGCTCCCGCATCAATCACCAAGGTCAGTCCGACCAGCCCTTTAGGTTACCACTATGCTACCACCAGTCCTATTAACTGATGGGCCTACAGACCGAGCAATGTCTCCTTGAGACATTGGCCTCACACATTTTTGTGCTACCACCATGTCCTAATGATCATGATGGATCAACTGACCAAGCAATGCCTCCTTGAGACATTGGCCTCACACTTTTGTGGTATCCAACACCTAAACCCCTATTGGCAAGGGTTCATAGCACAGGTAATGATACTCTAGCCCAATGCATTCTATATGACATAGTATGAGTCGGGTAGTGTCAATCGCATCCCATTCTACGGGCTACCACAGACCTCATTTTCAAGCCGGCTACGGCATCTAGTCTAGCAATTGCACAAGTATAACGTTAAAATTCATTTCCAATAGCCATCAGATATGTATCAGAGCCAATACTAATATATAGCAATTTAATAAATAAAATAGTAAATATTGTTGTTGTTGTTGTCATGACTCATCAGTCATGTTACAACTACACTCCACCCATGGTGTAATTTCACTCACCTTATGCAAATCTTGCTTGTCCTTCAGTCAGCTCGGTCCCAATCGATATCTGACACTGCACCTCAAGTTTGAGGTTATAACCTAAGTTAATCGGACCATTAAAATATGTTAAACATGATTTAAAAGTAGGTTAATGTCCTAGGGTTGGTCTAGGTTTGATTGGATCTAGCTTTGAATACACAAACATTAATTATAATTCTCTGGGACTTGCACTAGGCCTTAGGGTCAAACTTCCAGTGCATCACCCAAAAATATAGAGCCCATGTTTTTAAGAGTTTAACAACAAAGTTTGCCTAAATAGGTCCTAACAATTCGATAAAACAGTGCTAAGGTTCCCAATTCATGTTGCGCTAAGCTTGTGTGTTGGTTCTTAGCTCTGTGGCGTCCACTTGTGCATCCAAGGTGTGGACATCTGCAAGGATGGTTGAGGTAGGGTTTTTAGGTCATTTACAGGTTCCACACATTGTTCTAGACTCGTGGGTGATGTTCCAAAAGACAGAAATCAAATCTGAGCTCAAAAGGCATCACTGGGCGTTAGGGCTCAAGGTCCCTCTTTGGATCATGGCCAATGGGGCTCATCGGTGCACCCAAAGTGAGGACAGTAAGGTTGCATGGGGGAGGGGTTCATGATGGTTTTTATGTTATAAATATTATTTTGGGACTGCGGGTGAAGTCCCATAAGGAATGGATTAGGTTTGGTCACAAATCAGCCACTAGGCCTTTTGAGTGCAACTCTGGGCGTTTGGGTCCATCACCCAGTGCATCACCCAGTCACTGTTGAACACGGGATTTTGGGTCTGAAACTGGTCTTGGCTACTAGTTTCACTCCTATTTCAACCAGGGACGACCCCCAATGGTATGTAACATAAAATCAAGTGGATACAATGAATTTATAAGTTCCTAATCATGGTTTGTTAAGATGGGTATTGGATTGGGTTCTTGTATCTAAGAATCAAGGTTGCAAGGCTGAAATCAGACTTGCAGGTATCGTTAAACCACATAACAACATGAATTTTGGTTGCATTCATCCATATCAATAGCCAATCCAAGCTCTAAGGTTAAGAACATAGCATGCATGCAAGATCCTTAGCTCTAAGCTAATGTTTATGGGCTATACACATATGTTAGCATATAATTAAGCTATAGACATTGCTGGAGCTTCAAGTCTGGGTGTTAACAGATTACAATTAGTGTAAATAGCAAACAAAACACATGGGATTGAACATGCATGGATGATCCATGCCTTTCCTAGTGTTCCAAGTGATTGCATGGAATACAATTATTGGCGTATTTGTGGCCGCATCATCAGCAACGTATGAAGAAGGAGCATTGGTGCAGGGGAACCTAGAAATTTTGGATTCACATTCTTGTAGGAATTTTTTATTCCTAATTAGTTGTCCCATTAGACCGTTTCCATTAATGGACTCAAGAGATTTGATTTATTGCTTTGTCACAATACCATACTTGGATTCATTGAGATATACCCATTCTATTTCAGTAAGGTTGTAATTTTGGACAAATCCTATTGATTGGATTTAATATAGGAAGGATCCTATTGATTGGATTGTTATATGGGAGAGATCCCACTGATTGATTGGCCTACCTTAATGGGAGGTTGGCATTATATCATTTAAAGGAGACTAGATCCCCCCCTTGTATTGACGTACTATTCTCACCCATTTTGAGAAGTGCATTGAGCAAAATACTAAGGGGAGAAATTCTAGTTCTCCATTATCGATTCTTGTCATTGTTTGTTGGTGCTTATTGTCTTGCAAGCGTGTGTGAGGATGGCTTGATCAAGTTCTGCTAGAGGATCAATGGTGGTAATGAACGGTATGTTGTCGATCCCCTCTTTTATTAAGTTGATTCATTTATGTATTAGCTAGGTCATGTATGTAGGATTATTATTGTTAAAGTTCCTACAATAATGGTATCAAAGCCAGTGTTTGTCGATATGTTCTTAAATCGCAATTATTCGTATTGATAATGATTCAATACGTTTAAATTATTTAAAGGTTTTCTTCTTTATGATCGATTGAACTCATTTACATAATGGTGAATATTTTTTGTTATTAAAAAATTATATATATATATATATATATAGGGGCAGCCGATGCCACCATTATTGGCAGCCAAGGCTGCCATTATCGGACAGCAGGGAGTTCTCTGCTTCATTCATTGTTGAATGTTGAAGATAGGGATCTCCCTGTCATTATTGATTTTAATTATGGTTTTGGGTCTATTAATTTAGCCCATTATTTTTTGTAACGTAATGGGCTATAGCCCATTATGAAAGGTTTATGTTATTATTAAAAGAAAGAAAAATCTCTGTTTAAGACCATCTAGGCCCATAATTATTGACCTATGAACCAGGTGGTTCGGTCCTATTACGACCCGACCGTACAAGTGTGTCACAGATCAAACGGGGGCGGTTCAAAAATGATCCGACCCGGTTCAAAAAATTATCCGGCCTGGATCCACGATCCAGATCCACTTCTTTGACCCGGATTTTGACCCATTGGGTTGGCCGGTCGGATTCTGGTGACCAGTGTGTAAGATTCCAACATAATCAAAATATTTCGGTCATCCATCTTTGTTTAACAGAAATGTATTTGGTTAGCTTTATTGAACCTATTTTTGTTATATATTTCTGATTATTTATGAAATGAGTTTCTGTTTGTTTTGATTTCTGTTTATGAAATCAATTTATATGAGAAACTATTTATGTTATAAACATAATCTATTTGTTTAAATTTATGAATTAATTTCTGTTCATGTTTCTATTTTTGTTCATAAATAGAAATTGATTTGTTTGAATCTATTATTTAGAATTTGTGTTTCTGCTTCTATTCTATTTATGTTATAAATGGAATTAGATTTGTTTCTGTTTATGATTTCACTTTCTGTTCATGTATGTTTTCTATTTCTATTTCTGAAAACAAACATATTCTCTTTAAATTAGTTTCTGTTTATTTATGATTATTAGCAACAGAAACTTATTATTAGGACAGAAATAGAACATTTAGTGACGAAAATTTGTATATGATAGAATTATTACATAATCGCTTCTGCTGTGATTCTGTCTTCGTTTTAAACCCGATTCTAATTCCATCTTCTCCTATGTTTGTTATTTTGGGAGAACTTCAAAATAAAATAAATTGATGATATTTGTTGTACTTGTTTTTTGGGATAATGAAATTAGTAATTTATTGATGTCATACATAACAAGATGTTGAAATTTTAGGAATAAAACTAAAAAACTAATGATTTGATTGCCGCCAAAGCGGATTAGTCATGAAATTCAAAGAGATTGAACCTAAAATTGTTGATCCAAACATCATTAATGAAATGATGTCATAAAACTTAAAGATAAACATTTTAAAGCATTAAAGACAATTACATAATTGAGATAAGTGGGAGTATTCAAATACTTCTCTCAATTGTGTCGAATCGAACAGTTAGCCTTAAATATAAATGAAATTTTATCCCAAATATATTGCAACTAGTTTAGGGTATTAGGTCATGTAATTAGGTTGAACTGGAGTATCCAAAGGTACACGTTCCATCGTGATTGCGATGGCCATAACTGTTAACCCTTAACATAAGTGTAATAGCATCAAATTAGAGATAAACATTTTAAGGCATTAAAGACAATCAAATGATTGAGATAAGTGGGAGTATCCAAAGGTACACAATTCTCTCAATTGCGTCGAATCGAACAGTTAGCGTTAAATATAAATGAAATTTTATCTCAAATGTATTTCAACTAGTTTAGGGTATTAGATCATGCAATTAGGATTAAACGGGAGTATCCAAAGGTACACATTTGATCATGATTGCGATGGTCATAACTCTTAACCTTAAACATAACTGTAATAGCATCAAAGTAAAGATAAACTATAGGGCATTATGATAAATCATTAGTCTAGCAGTTAGATTGGGATGAGAGTGTCCATAGGCACACATCATTGCCTGGTTGTGTAGATAGATTTTTGGTCCTATAGGTGACTTCCAACACCTTTTGAATGAACCACTAGCGTGTTACTTTCTTGATCCCGAAGGATAGATTGTAATGATACAATAGGTTGCTCTTTCTAGTACTATTGAAGCTCAAAGCATTATAGATAGTAAGCATGTATTCTGTTTTATTTCTAAGGGAACATCACCTATGACAATGCCTAATACCATCCCTATCCTCAATGGCTCTAACCATCCGGATAATTCTATCCTAGTATGTTTCTAAACCAATCTCGTTGACGTTCCTTGTAACACATGGTGGATTGATTCTGGTGCAACTGTACATATATCGAATTCCATGCAAGGATTCCTTTCAACTCAGAGCCCAAGTCCCAGTGAGAGTACCATCTACATGGGAAATCGGATGGAGTATGAAGTTCGAGCAATCGGCACTTACAAACTCATAATGGATACCGGATATCAGCTAGATTTATTAGACACTCTCTATGTCCCCTTTATTTGTAGAAATCTTGTTTCTCTATCAAAACTTGATTCTGAGGGTTATGACTTTATATTTGGGAGTAATGTTTTTAAAGCTTATAAAGCCAAAAATCCAGTATTTACTGGATATCTATGTGATGGTCTTTATAAATTTAATTTGGACTCTGATTATGAAAACTCATTGCTTACCCTGTATGTGAATGTTGGATCTAAATGTAAATCCAACAGTGATGATTCCTTGACCTTGTGGCATAGGCGCTTAGGTCATATCTCTAGACCTAGAATAGAAAAGTTAGTGAGGGAAGGTGTGCTACCTGCACTAGACTTCACTAACTTTGGAACTTGTATAGATTGCATTAAAGGTAAGCAATCTAGAAAGAATAAAGTGGCCGCCACAAGGAGTGATGTACTTCTGGGATTAATTAACACCGATATTTGTGGACCTTTTGACCCCTGTATTACTGGTGAGATGTATTTCATCACTTTTATCGATGATTACTCATAGTATTGTTATGTCTACTTGTTAAAGGAAAAGTCTGAAAACATAAATATCTTTGAGATATTTTGTGTTGAAGTTAAAAACAAGTTAGACAAAAAGATCAAAACCATGAGATCTGATAGAAGAGGTGAGTATTACGGTAGACATACAGACCTAGGTTAAGTTGAGGGACCATTTACCCATTTCCTCAAATCAAAGGGTATCACTCCCCAATATGCACTTCCTGGTACACCTGAACAGAACGGAGTTGCGGAAAGATGTAATTGCACCTTTAAGGATATGATTCGTAGTATGATAAGCAACTCATCGATGTCTGAGTTTATGTGGGGTGAAGCTTTGAAGACAGCTGTGTATATCTCGAATCGGGTTTCCAGTAAGTTAGTTCCTAAAACTCCTTATGAGTTATGGACGAGAAAGAAACCTAGTTTGAGACACTTACACGAATGGGGTTGTCCAGCTGAAGCTAGATTGTATAACCCACATGAAAGAAAACTCGACCCTAGGATCATTAGTTGTTACCTTATTGGTTACTGCCAATGCTCAAAGGGATTTAGATTTTATACACCTAATCATAGTACTAGGATTGTGGAAACTTCAACTGCTAGATTCCTAGAGGATAGCAACATTAGTGGGAGTAATAAATTACATAATGTGGTATTTGAGGAGCTCCGGGTTACACTTCCAGCTCTTACACATCATGATAGCGTTGTTCTTCCACAAGTCATCATTAATGATGATCTTGTGGAACAACAAATTATAGAGGATGTGCCACTCCATGACGATATTGTCACTGAGAACACTGTGGATTTATTTCCACCTCCTCAGCCGAAAGTACAGGGTAGACCTCAGAGAGTGAGGAGGTCTGCCATTCTGGATGATCACATAGTGTATCTCCAGGAGTCTGAATTTGATATAGGAATCAAGGATGACCCTTTAAGTTTTTCAAAGGCTATGAATGATGATGATTCTAACAATTGGGTAGCTGCCATGAAAGACGAGATGAAATCCATGAGCGATAATGATGTTTGGGAGCTTGTTGAACTACCTTCGGGGTCTAAAGCAATTAATTGTAAATGGGTATTTAAGATCAAGCGCGACTCGAAGGGTAAAGTTGAGAAACATAAAGCTAGACTAGTTGTGAAGGGCTTCACTCAAAAGGAAGGTATCGATTACCATGAGACCTTCTCTCCCATTTCTAAGGAGAACTCACTTAGGATCATTTTAACATTGGTGGCTCATTATGACTTGGAGCTTCATCAGATGGATGTGAAGACGACATTCTTGAATGGGGATTTAGAGGAAGAAGTCTATATGAACTAACCAAAAGGGTTTAATGTACAAGGAAAGGAAAGTCTGGTGTGCAAATTAAAGAAATCAATCTATAGACTTAAACAAGCTTCTAAATAATGGTATTTAAAGTTCAACCACATCATTATGTCTTTTGGATTTGTAGAGAACACTTTTGACAAGTGTATATTTCTGAAAGTCAGTGGGAGCAAGTTTATATTTCTGGTCCTGTATGTAGATGATATCTTGCTTGATCTTGGTTTGTTAAAGGATACGAAAACATTCATCTCTAAGAATTTTGAAATGAAGGATATGGGTTTGGCATCTTTTGTTATCGGTATAGAGATATTTCGAGATAGATCTCGTAGACTGCATGGGCTATCACAGAGAGCCTACATTGACAAAGTTCTTAAGAGATATGGTATGAAAACCTGCAGACCTAGTGTTGCTCCCGTGATTAAGGGTGATAATTTTAGTTTGAGCCAGTGTCCGCAGAATGATCTAGAGTGAGAACAGATGAAAGACATTCCCTACTCTTCAGCTGTGGGAAGTCTTATGTATGCCATGACTTGTACTCATCCAGATATTAGCTATGCAGTTGAGATGTTGTGCAGATACGTCAGCAATCCTGGTATGGATCACTGGGTAGCTGCCAAGAAGGTGATGCATTATGTACAAGGAACGAAAGACTACATGCTTACTTACAGAGCAATTGATCAATTGGAAGTGATCGATTTTTCAGATTCTGATTATGCTGGTTGCCTCGATAGTAGAAAGTCTACATCTGATTATGTCTTTCTATTAGCTGGTGGGGCAATTTCTTTGAAGTCCAAGAAACAGACTTGTGTCTCCACTTCCACCATGGAAGCGGAGTTCATGGCATGCTTTGAGGCCACATCAATGGTGATTTGGTTGCAGATTACATCTCAAGACTTCAGGTTGTCGACTCCATCATGAAACCACTGAGACTTTACTGTGACAATGTCGCCGTTGTGTACTACTCCAAGAATGACAAGCATTCTAGCAGAGCCAAGCATATTGGAGTGAAGTACAACTTTGTGAAGGAAGCTGTTCAAGAACAGAAGGTGTTTGTATCTCATATAAAAATAAGTCTGATGATTGCAGATCCGTTGACCAAGGCATTAGCGCCTAAGCTTTTTGTAGATCATATATCTGATATGGGTCTTACTAGAGTTTGATGAATTGGTCACATTTTGTTATAGACACTCTCTATTATTTGATATGATAATATTTATGGATGTTTCTGAGAATTTCTCATCTCTATCCTTGTGTATACAATTATTGCAATATGAGTGAGATATTATTGTCTTTGGACAGTTTATTATTTGTTTCCCTACTTTTGGATTAGTTTGGGTGAGATTGTTGGTGTTGTGATTATGGAAGGAAGAATGTTGACTCAATAAATGACATATAACCGCCATAGTCTACATCAATGGTTTCATCCATTTGTGGTATTACTGAATACAACCGATGAATGGGATGTTTTGTTTCGTGGCCACATTGAGTTGTTTATCCGCTGTGTTGGGATCCAAGTATTGTCATTTTTTAATAAATAAATGTTTTGTAAATGTTTTACAAATACAATTGTTTGAGTCATTGTGAATCAGTCATATGGTACAAGTGGGAGATTGTAGGAATTTTTTATTCCTAATTAGTTGTCCCATTAGACCGTTTCCATTAATGGACTCAAGAGATTTGATTTGTTGCTTTGTTACAATACCATACTTGAATTCATTGAGACATACCCATTCTATTTCAGTAAGGTTGTAATTTTGGACAAATCCTATTGATTGGATTTAATATGAGAAGGATCCTATTGATTGGATTGTAATATGGGAATGATCCTATTGATTGGATTGTAATATGGGAGAGATCCCATTGATTGATTGGCCTACCTTAGTGGGAGGTTGGCATTATATCATTTAAATAAGACTAGTCCCCCCCCCCCTCCCTTGTATTGACGTACTATTCTCACCCATTTTGAGAAGTTTATTGAGCAAAATACTAAGGGGAGAAACTCTAGTTCTCCATTACCGATTCTTGTCATTGTTCGTTGGTGCTCGTTGTCTTGCAAGTGTGTGTGAGGATGGTTGGATCAAGTTTTGCTAGAGGATCAATGGTGGCAATGAACGGTATGTTGTCGATCCCCTCTTTTATTAAGTTGATTCATTTATGTATTGGCTAAATCATGTATATAGGATTATAATATTTAAAGTTCCTACACTTGTGTCTTGGAATGCTCGCAGGATACACTTGGAAGAAGGAATTAAAATATTCATCGGTTTCAGCTTGCACTTTAGCTTTCAAAGAGTGTTTAATGCTATTTGATCTGGTTTCCAATCTTGCAAATTCGATTAGCTTATGTAGCATTATTTTAGGTGTCGTAATGGAGAAGATCCCCTGTGGTGGAAGATTTATCACCACCTCATTTGCCACAAGAATGGAAGGAGCAATTGCAAACAAGGACATAGGAACGGTGAAGGATGGAAGATCTGATTTGGGTTCCATATTTATAGGTTTTATGGTGGAGATTAGTGCTCTTATAAGGTTTAATACAATGCATGGCAATATATGGTATGTGTCGTACACACACCGTTGGATCAGCCCCTTCAACGTGTTTCATCAACCATTTTCGGAAAAGTCTGTTTTACCATCTCAAATTCAACTACTTCAAGCCATAAATAACACCAACAGATCAGATTTGATCACATTTTGCAACAATGCTATCATTGACAAATCAGAAGTGAGGAAATGGAAACTTCTTCATTTTGTGTCCGATATGATTGAGAAAGGTGCCAAAACGATTCTAAAACTCGTCCTCGAGTTTTCTTCACCTGCAAAAAATGATGCAGGCATAGAGGCAGCAATGGAAGACGTGAAAATCTAGCACAACCACCTTAGACGGTCTGAAAGAATAAGGGTTCAACGTGGCTGATTGGGTTGATTGCATAGCTATTTGCATTAAGGATTCTTGCCTAATTAGTAATTGATTGCTTTCTATATTTCTTAGAATCGTATTTAATATGGTATGTTCCTAGTCTAGTAAATCTTAATCGTAGGCTTGGGGATTGAGATTGGGTTTAGGGAATCCTATAATAGGATCTCTTGTAATAATGGAAGGGAGCAGATTTTGAAATAATATTGAATTTGACTTCGATCGGAGAGTTTCAGAGGAACTTGAGAGTTCCAATCTTGTGAATGGGAGTTCTTCCTCCTTGACCCTACTCGATCCTACCCTTGGCACAAGGCTGCTCCATGACCATCTAGTTATCTTTCATGCGCTCATGGTTGAAGCTATCGTTGTTCATTTAGCTCTGACTTCTGCTCACCTAGCCGGCCTGTCCCATGTGTCTGTCTTCTCTGACTACTAGGTGCTAGTTAACTACCTCTCCCTTTCCCCTTTTCTTCCCGCTTTTAGTAGTGCTACTATAGATTTGAATATCTTGAGCTTAAAGGTAGAGTTATCCTTTTGCTCGTTTGTTTCAAGTAAGCAGATTTTGCAAATCTTGTGGCTCATTCTATTTATAAATGGGCCACTTCTTACCCCGTAGGGGTTTGTGAGAGACTTCCTTCCTGGAGGATGTTCTTTCCATTGTAAAGCAATTCTTGTCTGTTTCGACTTAATATATTTTCCCCTATGGGGTCATTGCACAAAAATAAATAAATAAATAGAATCAAAAGCCTTATGAATATTCAGATTTACAATAGTAGAGTGTGGGTGAGAATTTCTACCAAAGCCCCTGTTAATCTCCTGGCATAATAGAATATTCTCCAAAATGTTTATATGTTTTGTAAAATGCTCGGATGTTATGTGCCCAAACCAAACCACTCATTATTTGATATAGTATATGTTTTGTAGAATGTTGATTTGGTAAGATGTCTTTCTTTTATCATTTGGTCAAAGGTAAAAGAAATTAGTGTTTGACAGCAGATTGGTGACAACTTAAATACATACGCCATTTTAATTGGCTTAAGTGTTTTTTCATTGACACCTAACCTATTGTGATATTTACAAAAAAAAAAAAAAACAGATGTCCATTTAACATTTTTTTTAATTAATTAAGTAATGATAAATAAAATATATATATTGTTGGAAGAAGTTTCTTGTCGATAATGTCTTCATCCTCTATGATGTGATCTTATGATTGAACACTTGGAGGGTCGGTTTCATTGTTAAACTCCCACACTTTATTATAAATTTAAGGTTCGATGTGCTGCAGTGCAGGCTGCCCTACACATAGGGGGGTGGTATTTCTACCATTCAAGGGGGTAGGGTGATCATTTCACTCTACCCCATGTGTCTGGGCATAGCCTATGCCCCCAGTCCAGAGAATATTTTCCCTAAATTTATTAAAAGGTGGAAAGTACCTCTCTCTAGTTCAATCCAAATTTCAAATGTCATTATTTTAAAAGAATTATATATCGAAATACAATACTATTTGTTATGTCAAAAAGAAACCGTTTAATAGGGAATTGTAATAAAACAAATCTCTAAAAATGTTGTTTTTTTTAAGAAATATATGAATTTTATTTAAGATCAACGTGAAAAAATGCAAATCATGGTTTTAGTGCACGGTGTTGGATCAAGTGTCAATCATCTAAAGATACGATATTGATTAGTTTTGGCATAGATTGGTTGTATTGAATAAATTTACCCCTAATTTTTCCTTAAAAATCGATTTTTTTTTATTATTTTACCTCTTTTTTATATCATTTTACCGATACGATATCGATATCGATATCGATATCAGTCACCTTCAAAACCGTACAATATCAATCATATTGGACGATCCAATACCAATGCCTCAAACCATGAGGCAAATCTTGGAGAGAGACATTCACACTATTTTTTTTTTTTCTTTTTTTCTTTTTTGAAAGGGAGGTATTATGGGATCCAGGTCTTCGACAACTGCCCGTTCGACCTGTGCTGCACAAACGTAGGACCACATGCAATGACCGCATGACAACATACCGCTGATAAAATGGTCTTAACGTGAAGGTTTAGGCTAGCTAGATACCATTTCTTGATGACAACATACCGCTGATAAAATGGTCTTAACGTGAAGGTGAAGCTTTGGGCTGGATCCCATTTCTGGAGACTTAATCAACTGAAACAGCTACTTCCCTCCCACACTTGTCATGACATTTGTATGCCAATATTCATTTAAAATGAATAAAAATTTTTGGCAGCATGGAACTCTGCAATTGATTAAATTAACTATCTTGATGCTTCCACTATTCTCCAGTCTCCACACGACATTCTAACAAACACATACCAAACTATAAATCCTTCTTTAATTGCCCTCATTTGAAATGCATTCTTCACGACTCTTTCCATTCTCTCTTCCATTCTTTCCCAAATCAGAAATTAGGTATTTTTCCTCTACTGCAAATGAAGAATTCGAGGTGGGATTTTGTTGTTCTTCTGGTTTTTACATTTATTTCAACAATTGGTGCTGATGATGTCTTAGCAGATGATCCAATTGGAAGATTGAAAGTGTTTGTTTATGATCTCCCAAGCAAATACAATACAGATATGGTTCAGAATGATCAAAGATGTCTTACCCACATGTTTGCTGCTGAGATCTATATGCATCAATTCTTGTTAAAAAGTCCAGTTAGAACACTCAATCCTGAAGAAGCTGATTGGTTCTATACACCAGTTTACACAACTTGTGATCTTACACCTGGAGGTCATCCAATGACTGACAGATCTCCAAGGTTAATGAGAGCTGCAATCAAAGAAATCTCTTCTGAATGGCCTTACTGGGATAGAACAGAAGGAGCTGATCACTTCTTTCTTGTACCTCATGATTTTGGTGCTTGTTTCCATTTTGAAGAAGAAGTAGCTATTGAAAGAGGAATTCTTCCTTTACTTCAAAGAGCTACATTGGTTCAAACTTTTGGACAGAAAAATCATGTTTGTTTGAAACAAGGTTCAATTATAATTCCTCCATTTGCTCCTCCACAAAGGCTTCAATCACATTTGGTTCCATCAAATACTCCTCGTTCCATTTTCGTCTATTTTCGAGGTATATTTTATGATACTGGAAATGATCCAGAAGGGGGTTATTATGCAAGAGGAATTAGGGCTTCTCTATGGGAAAATTTTAAGAATAATCATCTCTTTGATATCTCTGCTGAGCATCCAATGACTTATTATGAAGATCTTCAAAGAACAATTTTCTGTTTATGTCCATTGGGTTGGGCTCCATGGAGTCCTAGATTGGTAGAAGCTTTATTATTTGGATGTATTCCTGTTATCATAGCAGATGATATTGTGTTACCCTTTTCAGATGCAATTCCATGGGAGGAAATTGGGGTTTTCATAGCTGAAGAAGATGTTACTAAATTAGATACTATTCTTACATCAATACCAGAGAAAGTCATTGTTGAGAAGCAGAGATTGCTTTCCAATCCTTCAATTAAGAGATCAATGCTTTACTCTGAACCTTCTTTGATGGGAGATGCTTTCCATCAGATACTAAATGGGCTCGCTCGTAAGTTACCACATGACAAGAATATCTATTTGAATTCAAGCCAGAAGGTTTTAGATTGGAGTGCAGGTCCAGTAGGGGACATGGAACCAGCATGGTGGTAGAAGCATCACTCACTATCTTTTGTTGGTTGAGACATTATTTTACAGAAGAAGAGGGCATGTAAAATGCTAACCTTAAGCCCTTGTGAGACCTGACCTTGTACTTACATGTAAGAAAAAAAAATTTTATTTATTTGTTAATTCTTTATTTTATGGGAATGATGTTGTGGGTGGGATAATCTTTTATTTGTGTGATGTTTAAATAGAATGGTCAGGGAACTTCATAGATGTTGTTGTGAGGATAGAAGATTAGGAGTCTTAATCTCCCATTTTGTACTAATATTATTATACATGGAATGACAACTTGTAAAAATTTGATTGGTGTGGTCCGGATTTTTTTATAATAAATAAGTTGATACCTTTTTGAAGTTTATTATGTGATGTTTCCTTGTAAATTATGCTTTAGTGTTAATGCCTTTTTATTGTGTGTTTGTGTACGTATGGGGTTGGGGTTGGGGTTGGGATTGTGTGTTTGTGTATGTATGGGGATGTTTCCTTGTAAATTATGCTTAAGTGTTAATGCCTTTTTATTTTGTGTTTGTTGGGGGGGGGGGGGGGGTTGTGTGTGTGTGCGCGCGTGTGTGCATGTGAGACATTATGCTTCTTTTGGTTGACAAGTTCAAGAGCTGTATGTCTAGATGGAAAGGGAATCTCTTGTCTCTAGCCAGTCGAGTGGAGTTAGTCAAATTTGTTATTTTTAGCATCTTTATTTACAACTTCTCGATCTACTGGTGGCCTTCTTCTTTGACGAAGCTCATGGAAAAATTGATAAGAAATTTCATCTGGACTGAGGATGTGGAAATAGACAAAGCAGTTGTGGTAAAATGAGACATAGTGGGATCTTTGTCCCCTCCAGGGTGGGGTCGATGACCCCCCAGGGTGAGATCCACTCCCCTGCTTATTACAAGCATTGGGGTAATTGGGTCGGACAAGGAATTGGCCGGAGGAGATAATTTTCTGACATAGTGTGCCATCCCCAAATTCTGAATGGGGTCTTGGCATTAGACTTCGAGATGTTAATAAGGCCTTGTTGAGTAAACTAACTTGGTAAATCAATCATAAAGTGTCAAATGTAATCTTTAAAGCTAGATTAGTCAATTCCAATGGCTTTTTAAAGAAGGGATACTAGGTCTCCTCCATTTGGCCAAGTGTCTAAAAGAGGTGGGATTTCGTGAAGTTAAATGAGAGATGGCTAATGGACACTGGAGAAAAAAATATAATTTTTAGAAGGATCATTGGTTGAGAGAACTGTCTATAATAGAGGCCTCGGGTTTGGACCCAGATTTATTTTGTGAGATACAATACAAGGTTACTGATTTTATTGAGAATTAACTAGTAGTAGAATTTTCCTTTAGTCTCTTGTATTTTCTTCTTCTTGTTTTTTTCTTTTTTTATTGAGGATGCTTGGTTTTGGAAATTGAATCCGTGTTTTCCCTGTTAAGTCTGGTAGGGATTAGATTAGATAGAGACACACGTTTTGATGGAGGTTGATCCATAAAAAGTTGGATGAGATTAGAAAGAGAAACACGTTTTGATGGAGGTTGATCCATAAAAAGTTTCCAAGAGATCGATGAGGTAATAATTAATAAAGGTGTGCAAATGGCCTCTAGGTGTGACTTATATATCATGAGGAAGGGAAATCGCTGCGGCGTATTTTCTTAGACTGCAATTTCTCAAAGTAGATTTGGAGGCATTTCCTTCATTGCTTTAGTATTTCTTGGTAAGTTCCAGGTTCGATCTTTGACTTATTCCCTTGGTAGAAGTGCAAAATCCACGGTATTATCCTTAAAAGGTGCTTGGCTATCAAGGGCTGTTATAATCCGTTTCAGTCTGTGGGTGATGAGGGTAAATTATCGTCTCTAATTATCTGCCCCTCCATTTTCTCCAATTCCTTTAATAGTGGGGGAGTGGACCTCACTCAGGCGGTATGTTTGGGCAGGGGATAGGGTGGTCATTTTCCCCCGTTATGAGAGAAATTGAAGGAAATGGAGGGGCAGTTAATTGGAGACGATAAAGATCCGGGTGGAGAGGAACTCTCACCTCAACATAATAGGGAGGTCTTTGGTCTTTTTGTGCAAACCGACTCCAGAGTCCTGACTGGGTAAAATTAAATATTAAGGAGAGTTCGTTCGGTAACCCTAGTAGAACTGGAGTTTTTAGATACGTGCAATTTGGGTTTGGTCCTCTCCTTGGAAAACAATCGTTTTGTACTAAGAACCCTGATGTAAATTTCTCTATCTAATATAAGTTTGTTTTCTCACCAAAAAAAATAATTGGGTTTGGTCCTCTCCTCTTATCATTCTTTTCCTTACTTTTTCTATCTTGAGACTGCAAATCGAAATACGCAACCGTGCCAGAGACTTGAAGAGTATGGATACTAATCTGCCTTCTTCCAAGCAAAAATGGATCACACTCCTGCCTTAGTCGCTCCAAAGACTTTTCAATTTTTAAAAGAAACAAAGAGAAATGACAGAGCAATGATTGAAGATGAGTCAAATTGTATCTGATCTCCTTGTGAACGATAAGAAATACATAACAAGATCCCAATACATAACAAGATCCCTTAACAGGAGAGTTTACAATGAAAAAACTAATCTAATCTAAACGATTTCTACTCCAACGAAAGATAAAATGTGGATTTGTTTGATTTGACGGAAGGTCCTTTCTTCTTATACTTGGACGGTTCTGAAACTGTCTTCCCATGTTCTTGGCAGTTATAATTTTTTTGTCAACCGATCAGAACTCCTTTAACTAGAACGTAGTGAATCGGTCATAAATCATAACCGTCCCAAATAAACGTGCACTTTTAAATCTTGGTCAAGTAAGAACTCTAATGAGCGTCTTCTTTTCTGAGATGGAAATCATTCCTTCCTAGAACGATAGTTTAAGGCATTCACTCGGTATTGGTCGTCCTGCTTCGATGAATGAGAAACCTGAGTGAATAGAGTGTTTTTCGTAAAAGAAAACATTTAGCATAGGCCGGCTTAGTATCTCCAATGCTATACATATGTCTACCATTTTCATTCCCTGTAATACCAATCTCCTCCTAGGAGCCCTCAGTTTCTGGTCTTGTTCCACCAATTCCTTCTACTTTAGCTGGGTGATGATGAGTCTTACTCTTTTTGACATAGCCGCCCATTTAGGATTCAAGCCCTTAGGTAAAGAATTCAATGGGACTTCTGTCGGTTCTCACAAAGAGTGGGGTTTGGATTTTCCAAATGGTCAAGCTACTCGTTGTACTTGAGACATTTACACAAAACAAAGGGGACGGTCGAGCATTAGGAGTTGTTGAGTTGCAATTTGATTCCATATTTCATTGATTCTCCAATGGGAGTGTATACAATGAATACAATGGATGAAATATCTCACTACAATAGAAAGGGAAATAAATATTGAAATACGTAGTTCTATGTAGAACAGATTCCAGAGCTCTTGAGCAGTCTTGGGCACCACTCCATATCACATGTGATAAAAACCAATATCACATGTGAGGAAAAAGAGGGAGAGAGTGTACCGTCTTATTACACCCCCTCAAGGTGGAGAATCGGGAACCCGAATCTTCAGCTTGTCTTGTAAGAATTGAAAATGGGCAGTGCCAAGTGGTTTGGTGAGGGTGTCGGCCAATTAATCCTTAGTGGAAATAAACTGAACTTGGAGCTGTTTCTTGGCGACACGGTCATGAATGAAGTGGAAATCAATCTCAACGTGCTTCGTATGGGCATGGAACACCAGGTTTGCCGAGAGATAGGTTGCCCCAATGTTGTCACACCACAGAATAGGAGCACCAGATAAAGGATAGCCGAGTTCGCCAAGCAACGACTCAATCCAGATTAATTTAGCGGAGGCATCAGCCAGTGCCTTGTATTCGGCCTCAGTGGAGGAACAGGCCACAGTTTTCTACTTGCGAGAAGTCCAAGAGTCCAAATTAGGACAAAGAAAAATGGCAAAACCACCTGTTGACTTGCGATCACCGTTGTCCCCTGCCCAATCTGCATCAGAAAAAGCTTGCAAGGATCGGGAAGGAGAGCGTTTAATAAGTAGCCCATGAGTATGAGTGTGCTTCAAATAGCGCAATATACACTTTACTAGTTGCCAATGTTCCGAAGTGGGCGCATGCATGAATTGTCAGGCCCGATTAACCGCAAATGCAACATCTGGTCTAGTGAGGGTCACATACTACAGTGCACCAACCACAGATCTGTATTCGGTAGGATCGGGGTGAGGGGCACCCCCTGCAGCCGATGCCGCCTTAGTAGTAGGGATCTTTATCACCTCGTTAGTAGTAGTTCCTCTAACAAAGGGGCTGAAATGACCTCTCTACCCATACCGCCGGGTGGGGTCCACCATCCCCTATTAGAGGTGTGCAAACGGAGGTGATATTTCCTAGTAGTAGCCATAGGAGTGCTCAGGTTTGAGTTAGCCATATTCATGCGACCCAGGAGATCAGAGATATATTGAGATTGTGAGAGGTGCAACCCTTTAGGATGTGGCGTGGCCTGAACACCTAGTAAAAAGTGGAGCGCACCAAGATCCTTAATGGAGAATTCACCTGCCAACTGCTATAACAGAGAAGAGATCATAGAAGGACTGTTGCCCGTTACCAAAATATCATCAACATATATAAGTATGTAGCAAACTTGAGCACCCTCATTCCGAATGAAAAGTGATGTGTTCGTTCGAGAACCATGAAATCCAAGAAGGATCAGAAAGCCAGACAATCGGCAAAACCAGGCTCTTGGGGCCTGTTTGAGACCATAAATGAAACGATGGAGACGGCACACATAACTTGGATGGTTAGAGTCAGTGAACCTTGGTGGTTGGGACATGTATACTTCTTCGTCCAAACGGCCATGAAGAAATGCTTTACTAACATCCAATTCCATACGGACCACCCTTGAGAGACTGCAATGGAGAGAACACAGCGAATGGTAGTCGATTTAACAACCGGACTAAAAGTTTCATCATAGTCAATGTCGTGCTGTTGGTGAAAACCTTGCGCAACAAAACACGCTTTGTAGTGCTCTAGAGAGCCATCCACTTTGCGTTTGATGGGATAAACCCACTTGCACCCTATATGATTCATATGAGGTTGTCGTGGGACCAAAGACCATGTACCATTTTGAATCAGGGCATTGAACTCCTCAGCCATAGCTGTACGCCATTCTGGCGCTTTTGAAGCCTGTGAAAAACAACTAGGCTCAACAACATCAGTGGTAACACTTAGAGCATTAGGGTTCCGAGTAGGCAACATGGCCAGTGGATGCGGCGGTGGGGATGCGACAGTAGTAGTGGTGGCATAGAGTTCACTAAGGAGGCGAGTACGCCTAGGCAGGGAAGGTGTTTGTGCCGCGGGTGAAGGGGATGGGGAGACCGAGGGTGTGGGGGAGGTAACCACAGGTTGTATAGAGGTGAAGGTGGGGCTGCCCACACGTGGTGTGGGAGCAGTTGGCGTTGGCAAGGGTGAGGGCACACCCATGGTAGGTGGATGGCTCGATCAAGAGAGCCTGATGGGGGCAGAACCCCAAGGACCAGATGAGAGAGAAGGGGAACCAGGTGGAGGTCACAATATAGAGGTAGAAAAAGGGAATGATTGTTCATCAAAGTGAACATGACGCGCAATGTAGATCCTATTGGAAGGAATGTGAAGGCAACGATAGCCAGTATGAGAAGGGCAATAGCCGAGAAAGACACACGGCAAAGAGCGAAAATCCATCTTGTGCTTATTATATGGTATTAAATATGGAAAACATAAACGGCCAAAAACTTTTAAAAAGGTGTAATCCGGTACTTTGTGATTAACAAGTTGAAAAGGGGAAACCCCATGAGAAACTGAGGAGGGCATCCTATTTATTAAATACACTGCTGTTTCAAAGGCAAAATTCCAGTAGTAGCGAGGAACAAACCCTTGGGCAAGAAGGGATAGTCCCGTTTCGACAATATGTCTATGACGGCGTTCTACTGCCCCTTGCTGCTCATGGGTATGAGGTGCAGAAATTCTATGGTTAATGCCAAGTTGAGCAAAAAAGGCAGGGAGACTACGAAACTCGGCACCCCAATCCGTTTGGACAGCCTTAATTTTTAGGTCAAAGTGACGTTCAACCAATGCCTTAAATTGTGAAAAAATGTTAAAAACTTCTGATTTACGAACTAGAGAATAAAACCAAATAAACTTAGTTGCATCATCCACAAAAATAACGTAAAACCTATGCCCAAATAAAGAGGGAGTAGGAGAGGGCCCCCACACATTGCTATAAATCAAGTCCAAGGGAAATAAGCTACGACTGTTTGTAACTTGTAAAGAAAGTCTACTAGCCTTACGTAATTGACAAGCCATACAAACATTATTATTGCGAGAAGAAAAATAGGGTAAATTATTTTGTCTGAGCATTCGATGGAGTAAGCACTCATGCGGGTGTCCTAAACGGCGATGCCAGATATCAACTGATGATCGAACGGCTGAAAGAGCAGAAGGTGGACTAGGAGGAAGGAGTTCATAAAGACCTCCTTTACTCGGTTCCGGATAGCAGAGTTGACTTGGTGACCTGATCCTTCAGAAGAAAGTGAGAGGGGTGAAATTCAAAATAAGCATTATTATCACTGCAAAATTTTTTAACAGAGAGAAGTCGTTTAGATATGGATGGAATATGAAGAACATTATTTAAATTAAAAGAATGATTAAAAAAGGAAGGAATAGAAGAATAACCAATGTGTGAGATAGGTAAGCCCTTACCATTGTCAACGTGTAATTGATCCTGGCCAGTGTATTCAGCATACTGAGAAAAAGATTGGATGTCAGGGGTTACATGATGTGAAGCCCCAGTGTCAGGGTACCATGGTAGACTGTTGGAAGGGTGGGGTGTGGGTAATAGGGGTGGGTTGGGGTGGTGAAAATAAGAGGGGGGTTGGCTTGGATAGGTATAGTGAACCGTGGGAGTTGGGTTATTTGGATGGTAGGGAAGAGATGGATTAGGAGTAGCATTTTGCAGGTGAACATAGCAATGATCGGTTGAATGGTTTGTGCGACGACAAATAGCACACCAAAATCGCCCAGTAGAATATCCACCAGAAGGAGCACCATGACCACAACCACCATGGCCACGACCCCCACGTTGAGAGGTGGGAGTATTGGAATCCGAACTGGTGCCAAATCGTTGGACATTGTTAGCAATAGGAGTACTAGTCGGAGCAGGAGGGTCTGTAAGAGCAAGTTTCTTCATAGACGAACCATGGAGGAACTCATGGCTAAGTAGCATAGCATGAAGGTCATCATAGAGAATCGGATCAGTCCGAGTGAGGAGGGATGAGACCATGACTTCAAACTCCGGTCGTAATCCCCAAAAAATATGAAGATTGAATGTACTAATTGGACGAAGAATATGGCTGGCAGCAGCAAGTTCCTTGGCAATGGTCTTTGCACGCTACAAGAAATCTAAGACAGATTCATTGGGTTTTTGGGTGAGATCTTGCATGGCCATAGTGAGAGACATTATACGGCTTTCATAGGGAGAGGAGAAAGCAATGAATAATGTCTCCCAGATGGCACGGCTGGTCTTCTTGCCGAGGATGAGAGGGAAGACTTCTTCAGATAGTGAAGCCAAGAGCAAACTACGAATCATTGAGTCTTGACGATGCCATTGAGCAATCTCAATTGGATCAATGGGACATGGAGTGGACCCATCAAGGTGACCAAACAGATCTTGGCCAGCAAGGAACGGTTCAACCTGACTTTGCCAAAAAAGATAGTTTTAGAAGTGAGCTTGATCGAAATATAATGGTGGGCATTAGGGAAGGGAGGGGAGGAGGAAGAAGCAAGACCAGTGGCTGGAGAGGGAGCCACGGTTGAAGAAGAGGAGAGTTCGTCCCCCATTAGAAGAGAGAAGAAAAAAAGAGGGAATGCCCAGGGAGAAAACTCGTTGGAGTGTTTTAGGCTCTGATTACCATGTTGAGTTGCAATTTGATTCTCCAATGGGAGTATATATAATGAATACAATGGATGAGATATCTCACTACAATAGAAAGGGAAATAAATATTGAAATACATAGTTTCCATGTAGAACAAATTCCAGAGATCTTGAGCAGTCTTGGGCACCACTCCATATCACATGTGATCACAGTTTCCATGTAGGACGAATTCCAGAGATCTTGAGAAGTCTTGGGTAGCATTCCATATCACATGTGATAGAAACCAATATCACATGTGAGGAAAAAGAGGGAGAGAGTGTACCATCCTATTAGGAGTACATAGCCTTCCTGTTGACATGGGTTTGTCAGTCTCTGATATGCACCCGGGCAAATAAAATTATCAAAACTTACATTGGACTTGTCAATGCTCTGGCCGATGAAAAACCAATCAATCTTGCTTCTTTTGTATTGTCCTCTCTCTATCGCGGCTGTAATGAGTTAGTTCGGTTAGCCTATATCAATGGAGTTGGCCCCTTTTGGATACTTCAATTATGGCCGCATGCTTATTTCCTAGCTAGAATTGAGCCCTTCTCCATGTGGGAGGGATTATCCATTCGCTAGCCTTAAATTCATCAAACATCCAATCATTAGCCCCTTGTCTAATTATTTCTTTTTCTTTTTCCAACTTCCTTCTGACCGTACGTTCTAATGAACTTTTCACCCTATTTTCACTCTCTTTCGAGTATTCAAGTATGGCTTACTTCTGTTCTACATGAACTTATAGCCAACTCAGTTCTTTGGGCATCCTTCTGTTTGCCGCAACCTTTACTACGGCATTTATTTAGAACCATAAAAAAATAACATGTGTGGGGTGGAGCCTTACAAATCCATAGTTTTGGGCTTGTCAGTTCGGCCTATGGCATGCGCGCTATTCCCTACCCTTGCTATTTTTCAGATGTGAGCGAGAGGTTTAATTGATTGCCAAATCATAAAGAATCCAGATAAAATCTAAAATGTGACTCTCCTCAATTAATTGGCCCTTTCTTGGTTCGTACCGCACCATTTTCGGTCTCAACCTCCAGCTATGGACGATTTCCTAGTATAGTGGTTGAACTATTGTTTTTCATGGCAGACTGAGCTCTCTGTAGCACCCGATGACTGTCAATATACTACTTTTGGTTAGGATTATCGTTCAATTTCTGACACAATTTCTCAATTGGTTCAAAAAAAAAAAGAAGAAACGGACAGCCTCTGCCTAAAGATGTCTTCCTTTATTGGTCGGTTATTGAGTACGATAAATTTTTTAAAACGAAGTAGTTCATAGACTAAGACAGAAGATCGAGGAGAGACACAAAGAATTTGTTGCTCGATTAAAGGATATGCAATGGCTTGATTATGTAGCCCAGCCGAAGCGCTATTTGTAGCTTTTACGGTACGGACTCTTTATAAATATGGAGAAATTTCATAAAGAATTCGAGGAATTCTTGAGAAAACAACCTCCCTCCCAGGCCGAATGCTCCTTTTTCCATTGCCGACATGGTTCGTCCTAAGGCTTTTGAAAATGCCAAAGAAGTTTCATGTTCTGGTTGGCATGCCCTTGGTAACCAATTCGCTTTGGCAAAAAGATGTGTCTCGATTATCGGTCATATATGTATATATATATATATTTAGGTATTCTTTCTTCTTGGTATCTCTCTGCTTTATTTTTGGGGTAATCATTTGCTTTCTCTTTTTCTTGTAGAGGCTTTACCTCCACATCCACCTCTCCATGAGGAGAGAAAGATGAAGAAGCTAGCTGATCGAACCCAAAAATGATCTCCCAATTGCAGTGATGGCCTAAGAGATCTTTGACCACTTCCGGAGCTATAGATAAAACTGTTGTAGACCCTACTTGCTCTGAAGTGATCAGAAAATTATAAGGGAAAATATAGAGGTTGATGAAGCTATCTAAGATCCTTAAGCTTTCAGTTTCAGGCTCTAGCAAGTCAATTTCTTTACCTCCTATTGATCAGTCATCTCTTCAGCAAAATATCATGGC
The DNA here is from genome assembly GCF_018873765.1 of Telopea speciosissima. Lineage (NCBI taxonomy): Eukaryota > Viridiplantae > Streptophyta > Magnoliopsida > Proteales > Proteaceae > Telopea > Telopea speciosissima. Next base: position 14,594,194 of record NC_057926.1, read on the forward strand.
TGAATCACATCTAACTAGCCCATCTAAATCCGTGAATCTGCCCATAATAAGTCCTTCCAAGTCTACTGTAGAATTGCCAAGGTGACTACAACGACTCTTCAACCAGAAATTTCAAAAAACTAGGAGATGGAGAGCGTTGATGATTATTTAGCCTGCTTTGAAGAAATGATTGTTGCCCCTGATCTACATAAAGAGCCTATCTCCCCTTTGCCTTCTTTGAATTGTCTAAACATTTTTGATCTGGATAAAAGGCTCAACAATTCCTTGATTCGGTCAAAGATTGGACTGTTGTGAAGCTTTTGGAAGAAGGCAAATTGATCGATTTTCAACAAGCTCTAGAACAATTTCAAACTTATCTGAATAATTCTCTAGACCATGAGGAAAGTCTGACTCTGTTTGTGAGCCTAATCATGTTGATTGAACTAGGTGTCCCTGAAGCCCTTGAAGCCATTTCTGATATTGAAAAGGTCGCAAAAGATAAGGCTCACTCATCGAAAGGAAGCAGAGCTCGTAGAAAAAGGGTCAGAAGATTGACGAGGAGTGAGGCAGCTTCAAGAGGAGATGAAATGATTGTAGATTGAGAAGAATTCCATAAATTTTGTTTTGATAAGTAATCAAATTATTGTCCGTGTTTTGATATCTGATTAAAGCTCTATCACATATGCATTCACTGTTCAAGTGATCAAAATACGATTTTTACTGAAATTTTCCTGTATTTTCCATAATTAAAAATATTTTTGACTAACATTTGACTCGGGGATCAATTTGCATCCATTGGCCAGCGGTGAGTCGAACAAACCTCTTTTTCCTGTTCCTCTACCTGCAACAGCAGGGCCAGACGAATTTGGTGATGGAAAAATCATCACCCTTAGGTCATGATAGGCAGCGCACTTCAGCTACCTGTTGCTGATACACAGAAGGATGAAATTGTCTTCCGCCCTACCGGTCATGATGATAGGAGGAGCGGGCGATGTAGACACTGTTTCTTGTTTTCAATCAATTATGCTGGCTACGTGCATCTCTCTGATACAATCCTAACCTCAGATCATGCACCCAATCAGCAAGAAGGGGAAATTCAAAGGAGTACCACAACACATCTCAGGCCCAGAAATGAATTACGTAAGCCTAAGTGGCTGGAAGGATTTATTTAGTGGAATGAGAATGTGTAACAGAATTCAGTTGTAAGGGTTTATAAAAACCCCGCTTGTGTAGACAAAGATATAGAAAATTACTTTCCAATTTCTTTCCCTAACTCTAACTCTGGAGCTTCCCTTCTATGCTCGAAACAGGAGAAACACCCTTCCTCCCATCTCTTTCTCTGCCTTTCTTCTCTGAAACACTTTGTTGATTCTGCAGTTCTTGAGAACTCAGTATCATTGGTGCTTTCATTGTACCCTACATCTTCTCCAATAGCCATGGCAGAGGGCCTTCGTTCAAAAGATAGATCTTCAAACCTCTCAGTGGATATGATAGTAACTAAATGCTTGTAGCTCATTTTGGGATCAAAGAAGATGATGAATAGCGGATTCATTCTTGGATTTGTCAGGATATGGAAGCCATTAATTCAACTCCAAGAACAATTGATGGAGATGATCGCTTCTAAGTTGGATGGTACAGCCGGTGCCTTCATTCCAGATGACCATCATCCCCAATTTCAGCAATTCCAGCGTACCCTCAGAGGTATTAAAGTTGATTTTTCTGGATTTCTTGATGGTGATCCTGTTCACTGGTTGTTTAAAGTCCATCAGTATTTTGATTATCATAGTATTCCTAAGAATCAGAGAGTTAAGCTTGCATCCATTCACTTAGATGGTCCTACTTGTAGTTGGTTCCAATGGAAATTTCACAATAATTAGTGTCGTACTTGGACTGATTTTGAGAATGGGATTCGAATCCGTTTTGGCCCTTCCAGATATGAAGATCTTAAGGGTGCCCTGTCCAAGCTGGTTCAAGAAACCACTATTTTGGATTATCAAGTCAAGTTTGAGTCCCTTTCTAGTCGTAGCCATCCTATTTTACTCACTTTAAAGCAATGCAAAGTGAACCAAATCAATTAAAGTGGTGGACTAAACTAATGATAATTAAATTAACGCATCCTAACTCACAAGCATCGAGCGAAATTACGCATCTAAAGAATTGAATTGGCATCCTAACACATAAGCATCTAACCTATCAAAACTAATGTAAATTTGAAGGAATAAATTGCAGCCACACATCACAACCACATAAAAAAACCAAAAGAAGAGATTAGAGAGGGAGAATGAGACTAAGAGATTAGAGTGAAACCCGAAAGGGTTTGAACCGGATTGAAATTGCTTGCTTCTCACACTTGAAATGGCGCTACCAAATCTGAAATTAAAACAAAGATAATTAAATTAAAATCCTAACATAATGCATGATCATAATAGTGAATAAAAAATAAAATCCTGAAAGCATGATTGAATTAGAGAAGTAGAGAACGAGAATGAAAATAAAAATAATGGAGAATGAAAATTCCTAATAGAATGGAGGGATTAATGGAGATGAGAATACTAATAATATAAAACTAATAGAAGAAGAAAGAGGTAGAGAATAAGAAGAAGAAATTACAAACTAGAAGAATTAAGGGCCCGCTTGATAAGCTTACCAGGTGTTTCTGTTCTGAAAATATGCTGGGAACCACCAAAACATTTTTTTGTTTCCCAACATAGTTTTTTTCATTTTCTTTATTGAGAAACCGTTTATTACTTGCTTGGTAAACCTGTTCTGAAAACGTTTCTAGAAGACAATTGGAACACCATTGGTGCTTGATAAAATCTGTTTCTGGGAACATGTAATGTGACCAATTTTAATAATATTTGTCTTGAATATTAAAATCATTTTCTTACCAACCTTAGCATATATTAAAATATCTCATTAACAAAACCAAAGTAAGTATAAAAATATGTCAAATTTTAAAGATGCCATTAAAATTGGGTTCTTGTGTGAATTAGTAGCATAACTGACTATGCTATGAACTGTTGAATAAAGAAGGCCTTGGTGGACTCGAATCACCATCCTCTTGGAACATGCTCATGTTCCAAGTGCTCTACCAATTTGAGCCAAAGACCCATCAAGTAGTACTTTATCAGTGGATTGAAAGAAACAATATAAAAAATTTTCAGTTAGAATATGTTAAAAATCAGAAATCATAGGAAGGAAAATAGAGTAGAGTCCTGTAGAAAAAAATGATTTAACAAATATATTATTGATAAAAGAAAAGACATAAAGGGGATGAAAGATTACCCAAGGATGGTTACAATATAAGAAGGGATGGTTGCTGGAATTTGACAGAACAGTATGGTAGAAGAAGAGAGATAAAGAGAGAAGATGACAGAAGGTAGGGGGAATATGATTTGAGAGCGGATATTAAAGATGGGAATCAAGCAACCTAAGAAAGACCCAACTTAAAACGACTTTTACCATTTCATGGTGTACAAAGACTACCTGATCTTAAATGGGCAGGAAGATTCAATCTAGAGCAGCAGAGCTTTTAGTCTTCAGAAGTGAAGAAAACCACTTAACCTGAGTAAGCTCCCCAGTGTAGGTACTTGCATCACTGTCCATGAAAACTAAGAAAATGCTGCAAGTAAAGAAATGAAAATCATATGAAGAACTAAAAAACCTCTTAATCAATTTCAAACTACCAAAAATCCACTATGATTCTCAAAAGGCCTTCCACAGGTTTTTGGAGGGGTACTTGAATTCTCCTCCATCAACTAATTCCTATCATAATAAAAAAAATATGAAAAACTGAAATCTTTAAGCCCCTCTCCGACTCCAGTGAGATTGATGTCTGCATTTCTGCTATCTTCAAAAACAGAGAGAGAGACTTTAAAGAGTGTCTTAAGTCTCCTGGACTGATTTCTGATGCTGTTAAAAGGCCTAAAAATTCTTGGTCAAATGCAGAAATGCTGTGGATGGGTGACTGCTACCACCACCCACATCATAACAGGGTTGGAATGGGATTGGAAAGGAAGCTCATTCTTGGTCCAAACCCACACAAGGTTGGTGGTATGGTAGACCCTGCTGAGGCCTTGGGTTATCACACTGGAGCTTTCATGCACTCATCTAGAGCAGCACAAGCTCCATTATCTCGCCATCAGATGATAATGTCTTACAACTTGGCTGGGGGTTCACTCCCTTCAGAGTCTGATGAGCAAGAAGGTAGTGGTGGAATTGTCCCAAGGCCACCACAACTAGTGGAGAAGAGGTTCAAAACCAAGTTCACTCAAGAACAGAAAGAGAAGATGCTTAGCTTTGCAGAAAAAGTAGGGTGGAGGATGCAGAAACAAGAGGAGTTTGTGGTGCAGCAATTCTGCCAAGAGATTGATGTCAAGAGGAGAGTCCTTAAGGTGTGGATGCATAACAACAAACTGACTAAACCCATCCCAATAGACCTACCAACCCCTCTTCAAACTCTCAATGCTTCAGCAGAGAATGGAATTGCAGATCATATAGATGTGATATTATGCAGCCAATAAAATCCAGATCATATACACATGCCAATATTGAAGAATTAAAAGCCAGACATCAACTACAGAACTAACAAACCATTACAGACTGTGCAGCCCATAATAGAGAGTAACACAGAGAGATCGTTGAAATTCTACAAAGCCCTTAACAATTTCATCAAAAAACCATAAGAAATCCTTACCTTTTGGTTGTTGAACTTCCTCGATCTACCAGCAGAGGGCTTACAGCAGGTGACTCTACCAACTTCTGAGACAAAATGGGAGAAAAAATCAGCCTTATAGTTCACAAACACAGAGAGAGCGACAGAGAGAGAGAGAGAGAGTGAGCGAGAGAGATTGAGATGAGAAGAGAGAGAGAGAGAGAGTGAGCCAGAGAGAGATGAGTGAGAGAGAGCCTTAAATGTTTAGAAATCCAAGGTCACCATTAGCCTGCAAATCTGCAATCGTTGTTTGATAAGCAAACTTAGCAGCAAAGCCAGCTCTAAAGGGTACTGAGACCCTTCGTCATTAAAAGGAAAACCTCAATTCCTTTTTCCTGCAACTAAATCAATTTGTTCTTGAACACACAAAACTAAAGTGAAAATCTCAATTCCAAGCAAGGGCTCAATTGCCCACCAATTTCGCAGGAAAGCCAGGTTAAATCACATGTAGTCTCATAAAGTGACACAGAGAGAGTGAGCGAGAGAAAGCGAGATAGTGAGAGAGAGTGAGAGATTACGAGAGAGAGATGAGCGTACCTTCAGATCGCCTGCAGGAGAGTGAGAGAGCGACAGAGCGAGACAGCGAGAGAGTGAAAGACAGAGAGAGCTCTGCCGTGAAGAAGACGATTTTGTGAGAGTGAAGAGTGGTTAGGTCTAATTTTATCAGGCACACTTTTGGTAGATTTGTGCTGAGCAATGCAGAACATGTCCAACATGTTCTGTCAAAAGTCTTCTGGGGAGTAGAAATTTTGATTTATCCACCCAAGAACAATTTCTATGGAACACTGTTTATCAAGCATTTTTTAGGTGTTTTTCTGTTTCTCAGAATAAAAAAACACCAGAAACAGTTTTTGGTAAGGTTATCAAGCGGGCACTAAGAGGTTAAGAAGAAAAAGAACATAAAAATAAAAATAAGAACTTGATACTCCCTTCTACCAAAGTTGAAAGTGCATGAATTAACTAGACATTGCATGAATGTAATTTGATGAAGCTTGAACACTTGATTAATTCTTGCATGGCTTCCTCTTCCAAGTCTTCTAAATCTTCTCACTAGAATTAGAAGCCTAAACTAGAAAGCTTTAAAACTAAACTAGAATTAAAATATTACAACTAAATTGAAGACATAAATTGAAAGCATGAATCAAAAGCATTACAACCATGGAATTGAAATCATAAAATCAAACTAGAACTTAGAAAGCCAAAAACTAGAAGAAGAGAAGAAGAAAGTTCACTAATGAATTGAACTAAAAATTGCACTAAAAACTGAACTAGAAAATTGAACTAGAATTAACACTCTTACAACCCAAGAGCAAGGGGTATTTATAGGAGAAGGAAAAAAGAAGAGAGAAGAGGTAGGAGAAATATTCCCTTCTCCTTCCTTTACAAAAAAAACTTGAATCTCAAGAAAAAAGAGAAAAATAGAAAGTGGGAGAGATAAAAATCTTAGCTACATAAACATTCTATTTTTCAAAAAGTGGACTTTCTATTTCTATTATTGTGCTTCCTTTTCTTTGTAGGAGTCTTCTCCAAGCAATGAGATCAAGGCATCTATGACTTTTCAACCTTCCAAGGATAAAGGAATCTTCTCCAAAAGATATCTATCCATAGTACAATTCCAAAAGTGCCCTTGAAAAGTGGAGGAGAGAGAGAGAGAGTGGTGACTAGGATTCCACTCAACAATAAATAAAATGCCATTGCTGTTCTTAAAAAATCGTGGAACATATACTGCTTATATATGCCTCACTAATGTGTTCCTTGTGAAAAATCACCCAAAATAGACGCAAATTTTGTCCAATTTGGAGTTCGGGAGCCCAAGATATCTCAAGTTGAAGTTGGACTGCTCCAGAGCCTTCCAAATGGAATCTTTCGGCTAACAGAAGATAACTTCTGATAATCGTGTTAAAGCCCCTCAAATCCGAACTTCCGCTTTACTTTGCCCCCGGCCAATTTTTGATAATTATAAACAAACCCCTTCATGCTCGGGGTGTCAATTCCAGGCCCAGCCCGACAGACCCGACCGACCCCGCCCGGATAAAGCCCGACCCAGCCTGGCCTATTTACTAAACGTGTCGGGCTTAAGCCCGACACATTTAGTAATTGGGCGGTCCTGGTGTGGGGCTCTAGCCCGTCGGGTGCCCGATCGAACCAACCGATTACAGGCCCGACCTAGCCCGCCCAGTTACAACCCGACCTAGCCCGACCCTTTAACTTGTAAACTTCCCCTCCCCTTCCCTCTCCCGATCTCTTATGGGTGGCTGTTAATATTTACCTGCGGGATGTGTGCTGCAAATGAAAATTGAGTTCTTTATGATTTAAACATGTACTAAATAAGAAAGAATCACAGTGAGCAACTCACTTATGAGTACCTTATCAACTTTGGTTTGAAAGTGCCCTGATTTTTTTTTTCATTGGGCTTAATGGACTGTAATTTTTACAAACTTTGAATCCATTGGATGGGTTCTTGTTATGGAGGACTTACCAGAATCCATAAGATTACAAACTTAATTCATGAAAGAACCATTTAGCTAGATTTGAATAGGCCAGAATGACTTTATCCAAATAACCCACAAAGAAATACTTGGAAGGTGACCCATCCATGTTAACTTTGGTCTTTTATTTCTACAAGGACAGATTAATAATCTCATCATATATGCAATTGAGTAAGTAGATGATCTGAGGAAATAAATAGTAAGAATCGGATGTTGGTGGAAAGAATATGAGTGAGAGAGAGAGAGGAACCAGATTTGGAAAGGAACGAAATCGGGTGTCACACTACTCGGAAAATGGCTGCACCATTTAAAGCCCGTTCAGATTCAAACAGGTCCATAGCCTGGTTTTACACCGTTTAAGACCCGGTTAAGGGCCGATTACACTAGCCCGATTGTAGCCCAAAACCCGACCTAGCCCGACCAAGCCTGACCAGGCCAGACCCGATGACTTAAATAGGCGGTCACAGTGCAAGCTTTAAGCACCGTGAGGCCTAGCTAGGCCCGACCGAACCCGACCGAGCCCAACCAGTTGACACCCCTACTGCATGTCATTTTCGCGTGTCCTTAAGAAAACGGCTGTAACTTCTTTGTTTTAACTTGGAATCAAGTGTCATTTGAACCGTTGCGAAGCTGACTCGATGGGCTATGCATCCATACTATTAACACCTCAAAATTATGCTAAGGGGCCCACTGTAATCACTTTCAAATTTGACTAATTGGCGTGATTCTTTCAGTGCTCAATCCAAACTTTATTTTCTCGACTCTTGGACGCTTTCGACTAATGCCAAACACCACTAAATAGATTAAAAACGGCTCCTTAGCATCATTTACTCCATTTTCACAAGAATTCACCTAAAACCTGAAAACATAAACATAAACCTTGAGCAACTCCGTTTCAAGTATAAAAATGCATGCTTTATGACCCTAAGATTTCACACATAAATGTGCTCATCATTAGGCAAGTGGGTCCACCTATATGGCACACACACACAAGCCAAGGACACCAAGGGTGGGGCCCACCTCATCTAGGTGCCTAGATAAGATGCCTGGGGCACGGGGTGTGGGCCCCACACGAGGAAAACACCCAAAAGCTTAAAACAGTACGGGCAGACTAACAGACGATAGCAGTCTTTAGGAGTCGGTTCGTGCATCCGTTGCTGCTGTTAAGGGCAAAACCCTAAGCAAACTGATTGGACTTTGGCCCACACTTCAAGGCCAACAAGGGAAGGTATACTAACATTTAAAAGGGCAGTATCTTACCCCTCAACCATCACGACGTGTCTTTCGTGATCCCGAAGAGTTTTTCGATCGCGATGCTAAGCTCATCGTCGAAAGAGGTGTCTAGGTGTGGGGACACAGGGAACGCCTTCCGGTACTCTTCACTCTGGGGACTCGTGCTAGGAGGATAGTCGATGAAATCACCATCAATAAATCTCCCTCACTGCCGCTTAAGGAACCTCTCCTCCATAGGTAGACCTGTGAACTGGTCAATGATCTTGTGGCTAGGTTTGACCACAAGTGAAAACAGCTCACCAGCGTACACGGTGGTAGAATCTACGCGTCATAGGAGAGAGAAATTATAACTAATAGTAAATCCAAGAGCGGATGTAACAACAACTCCTCCCTAGCTAACTCCTCCGCCAATAAATTACTAACCATGTTAATCCTAGCTTGAGAGTACTCAGATTGCTCTGTGCTTTGGAGATACTCCAACTCCTACTACAACTTCCTAGTCATGGATTGGATGTGACAGAAAACCTCAACATTCCAATTCTTAAAAACCTCCTTACAATTCCCCATTTTCTTTTGTATCTAAAGAGCTACCAGTCCCGCAGTTGGGACACACCAAGCCTTACTAGCAACGTCCCTACACTATGGGTGTCTAAGCCAAGCTGCCTCAAACCTGAAGGGACGATTTGCCCAGACTGTGCCTCCATCAGAATCAATGAAAATTGACTTATGGTCTGAACCCACTGCCGGCTTCACAAAAATAGCCGCATCGACGAAGCGGTTTCTCGAAGAAGGATTGGCAAGAGCACGATCTAGTCTAATGCAGATGTTGGAACTACCATGATGCTGATTATTCCAAGTGAAATGCGGGCCCTTAGCCCCCAAATCCATCAAGACACACCTGTTGATCATTTCCTGAAATTGTTTTACATCACACCCTTTCCTAAGAGAACCCCCAACTTTCTCATGCCACCCCAAGTATGAATTGAAATCTCCTACACATATCCAGTCCTCCCTTTTGTGATCACCAATAGTAATTAACTTGACCCACACCAATTGTCGTCTTGAACTGACCGGGTCACCATAAACGCATGTTAAGAAGAAAGGGGAATCCTTTTTCACTGTGACTGAGCTATCAATTAAATGTTTATGCGAGAACAGAACATCTTTGGCTGTTCAAAAAACCCTTTTTAAACCTTTTCTTCACCTCACTTTTCCTCAAAAATATATGGAGTCTTCTTCTTCTTCTTTGTTTCTCCACCTACACTGCAACTCTTCGCCTTTCGAAGCATGAGTCGTTCAACTCCCTCTTCTGATAAAGCACAATCAATGATTGAGCAGATACAAGAAAGGTGTGACTCGCTTCAAGACACTGTCAATATCGAGATACTTGTTCCTAATCCTTTCCACTATACTTTGGGTCCAAATCTTCATAGACCTTAAATGCCTATTCTAGATTTTCCAGTTAACTCTAATGAGCGCCTTCTTTTTCGAGATGGCAACCGTTCCTTCCTAGAAGGAAAGTTTAAGGCATTCACTCGGCATTGGTTGTTCCTGCTTCGATGAATGAGAAACCTGCGTGAATAGAATGTTTTTCATGAACAAAAATATTTAGCATAGGCTTAGTATCTACAATGCTATCCATATTTCTACCATTTTCATTCCCTATAATACCAATCTCCTCCTAGGAGCCCTCAGTTTCTAGTCTTACTCCACCAATTCCTTCTACTTTAGCTATGGGATGATGAGTCCTACCCTTTTTGACATAGCTGCCCATTTAGGATTGTTTGAGTTAAAATAATACCGCAAGTGTACGGGTCAATCGTAGCTACGGGTCGAACACGAGGAGATATACTCCACTCTATTTAACTAACTTAAAAGTAATGCAAAGTTAACCAAATTAAAGTATTAAATTAAACTAATTAAACTAATGAAAATTAATGCATCCTAACTCATAAGCATCTAACAAAATTAAGGGATTAAATTTGCGTCCTAACACATGAGCATCTAACCTATCAAACTAACGCAAATTGACAGGAATAAAAATGCAACCACACATATAACACATAAAAAGGAATAAGGGAATAAAAGTGCATCCACAAACCACAACCATATAAAAAAAAATAAAAGAAATAGAGGGAGAAGAAGAAGAAGATAGAGAGAGATAGAAGAGAGGGAGAATGAGATTAAGGGTTTAGAGAATGAGATACCTTGATGTGCTTGAACCGGATTGAACTTGCTTGCATGAATACTTGAATAAACTTACCATGGCTTCCTCTTCTAAATCTCCAAGTCTTGTCATCAACATAGGGACTTAGACTAGGAAGCTTTAAACTAAAGCTATTACAACCATTAAACTGGACTTATGAAATCAAAACTAAGAACTTGAAGTCAAAACTAAGAACTTGATATCAAAACTAAGAACTTGAAAGAACTAATCTTATGAAATCAAAACTAAGAACTAGAAAGCCAAAAATCACAATTTAGAAGAAAAAGAAGAGAAGAAATTTCACTAATTAATGAGCCAACTTTACAAGAGAGGTAGGGGGTATTTATAGGGGAAAGGGTAGAAGAAGAGAGAAAAAGAAAGAGGGGGAGGAGCTCCACGATTTTGGGCTGCTCTCCCTCTAAAAATCGTGGAGAGGAGAGAGTGTGTGAGAAGGGAATCCAAAAATAGGAGAAGAGAATCTTCTCCTTCCTCCTTTACAATGCTTGATCCCCAAGAAAAAAAATATATAAATAGAAAGAGGGAGAGAAGAGAATATTGTTTACATAAACCTTCTATTTCTAGAAAAGTAAATTTTTAATTCTAACAAGTGCTTCCTTTTCTTTGTAGATATCTTCTCCAAGCAATGAGATCAAAGCATCTTTGACTTTTCAACCTTCCATAGGTGAGAAAATATCTTTCAAAATAAATCTATCCCAAGTAGAATTCCAAAAGTGCCCTTGAAAAGTTGGAGGAGAGAGAGAGAGAGTGATGACTAGGATTCCACTCAACCAAATAACAAAATCTCCAATGTGTCCTCTAAAAATCGTGGGCATTAAATGCAGCCCAAAAAAATCGTGGACACCTTGTGGGCCTTCAAAACTATGGAATCTAGTGGCAGTGTGGGTCCCTCCATGTGGGTAGCAGTCCTTCTCTCTCTTCAAGAATGTAAAATTACCAAAACGGCCCTGTACTTGCACTAGATCTCCACCATTGCTTAGAAATATCTTCTATAATGTCAAAAATGTCCTTGGGCAGTGGTAGAATGACTATGGGCTTGCACTACTGCTCCTTTCTAACTCATTATCCTTTCTTGGGCTGAAAAGAATAATCAACTGTATGGTGGGCCAGACGAATGCGTACTTGCCTTCCGTCATGTCCACCTTGTTCCAAATTTAATCCTCTTTACAGCCATGGAAAGAAAAATGATAACTTTACGTGTAACTTGGGACATCCAGCTCCCGATAGTCCAGAATAGCCCAAAACCTGAAAAGCACAAGAAAGCACCAAAGTAATTTTGTCCAATGTGGTAAAATGTATGCTTTATGCCCTAAGATTTCACACATAAATGTGCTCATCAAGGATTCAAGCCCTTAGGTGAAGAATTCAATGGGACTTCTGTCGGTTCTCGCGAAGAGTGGGGTTTGGATTTTTCCAAATGGTCAAACTACTCGCTGTACAAAACCAATCAATGTTGCTTCTTTTGTATTGTCCTTTCTCTATCGTGGTTGTAATGAGTTAGTTCAGTTAGACAATATCAATGGGGTTGGCCCCTTTTGGATACTTCAATTATGGCTGCATGCTTATTACCTAGAATTCAGCCCTTCTCCATGTGGGAGGGAATATTCAATCGCTGGCTTTAAATTAATCAAAAATCCAATCATTGGCCCCTTGTCTGATTGTTTCTTTTTCTTTTTCCAACTTCTTTCTGACCGTTCTAATGAACTTTTCACCCCTTTTCACTCTCTTTCAAGTATTCCAGTATGGCTTACTTCTGTTCTACATGAACTTATAGCCAACTCAGATCTTTGGGCATCCTTCTTAGTTTGTCGTGACCTTCACTATGGCATTTATTTAGAACCATAAAAAAAATAACATGTGTGGGGTGGAGCCATACAAATCCATAGTTTTGGACTTGTCAGTTTGGCCTATAGCATGCTATTCCCTACCCTTACTATTTTTCAGATGCGAGAGGTTTAAATGATCGCCGAATCATAAAGAATCCAGATGAAATCCAAAATGTGACTCCTCAATCAATTGGCCCTTTTTTGGTTCGTACCTATTGAGAGATATCGAACGATATACCTTCCTTTCTCAATCCACATGTGATAATAGATCCTCACATGTGACAATAGAACCCTACCTTATATTGATACAATCCCTTGTATATGTAAACACAATATTTGATTGTATTCCCTTCCTAGTTTAGATTAGCTAGGTTCTTATCTCTTGTATTGTATATATTACACCTACACCCCAGATATCCCCTCATACCCGGGGCAGTTTGGACCTTTACCCAATAGGTAATGCCCTATGACCATAGTCAACCCTGATGACCTTGAGTTGGAAATACCATAGAAATATTCCCCTCGAAGACTTGGAGGTGTGGGCCAAAGCCCCGCCATTATCCTTGAAGTTTGGGCCATGGCAGCAGCACCGGAGTCACGGTCGGATCCACTGCTGGTGAAACCGATCGATAATCCGCCCGTGCTGTCATCAGCCTTTTTGGGTGATTTTTCTATGAGACCCACATACCCGTGTCCCGGATACCCTAATTGAACCATTGGACCATATGGACCATATGGACCCCTACCCTCACCATGGACTGGTAGTATGGACCATGAAGTGGGGCCCACAAGGCTTAACTAGGTGAATAATAGATTTTACATACCCTGGCCTAGACCAAACATACCCTAGTGGACAATTAAGTCCTATGGACTTAGGGTGCACCCCAAACATTACCTAATGGACCTAATGGGCATGGCTAAAGCCAAATAAGCCCTAAGACCTAAACCAAAACCCATTTAAGGACCTAGGGCCACTAAGTAATTGGGGATACCTAATCCAAACACACCCTAAGGCCCATATAACCCCTTAAAGAATACCCTAACCCCTCTAATTCACTTATCTCTCCCCCTCCCCCATAAATCATGGAGGAGAAGAGATAAGAGAAAAGAGAAGGAGGAAGAGGAAGGGAGAAGAAGGAGAAGTAGAAGAGGAATAGGAGGGGAAGGGAAGAGGATGGAAGCCATGCAAAGATGGCTGGCAGCTCCACACCTCCTCCCCAGCTGGCCGGATCCAAGGGAGAAGAGAAAGAGGAGGAGAAGAGATGGAGAGAGTGGCTGGAAGAAGGAAGCACACCAAAGTAAGCTCCCTCAACCTAGCTCTCCCTCATTTCTCTTTTATTTTGTTGGTTTCTTGAACTAAGGCTAACCTAGGGTTCCATTGGGGACTCAAGGTGAAGCTTAGCCTTAGTTGGGAGCTCTATTGGATGATGACCTAGGCCTCTAAGTGCTGCAATTGTAGCCATGGCCATGGATCCCTTGGTTTTGAACCCAAAACCCAACCCTTGGACCAATTGGAGACCAAACCTTGTAGGATCTTGGATCCTTGAGGTGAACCTAGGACTTAGTGACCCTAGGAAGGCTTAGACACCTCCCCCTTGTCCCTGAGGTGCTATGGAGCTCCATGCTCCAAGCTGGAGCTGAAACTCCTGTAAATCTTGGAAGAGACTATCGACGGATGAACGATCGGATCCACCTATCGTGGTACCGCCCGTCAGTCCGCTCAGTATAAACCCTGTGTATTGGCCTGAGCAGACGAAGGCACGGATTCACTCTGTTTGCCCCTGCCTGGGACCTGTTGCTCTCGGGTCTTGTCTCAGGAATCGAACGGATGCAGGGACGGACCCAAGATGTACATCCGCCAGTGAATCCGCTCCCTTTTAAGTGTGCCTTAGGTGTCGAACGGATCAACCATCGGACTCAAGTAAGAAGTTCCGCTCATGGGTCCGCCAACTCTATTTTTACCTTTTGGCCTGAACGGAGTCAGGGCTGGAGCCACCCTATTTTCCTCCGCCCATGAGTCCGCTCGTGCTGTCTTAGTTGAAATCTAATTTTAACCTTTTGGGCCCAATGTGGGATCCATCTATGCATGCTTTAATGAGTATTTTGTATTCCTAGGCTACCCAACTCGATGGTTGGCAGGGAGCTCTGGTGAGATTCATGTCAACCACACATGGCGACGCCTGTGTTAGGTGAGTGGGTTCTGGGTGACTTTGTTGGGTTTGAATATTATAGAATTGTTATTAATAAGCATGCTATATATATATTTATAAGCATGGTGTGCATTGTATTTTATTCAACTGTGAATTGTTATGAATGTGATAGTATAATGCTCACCATTGTATCGGGCTACAGTGCTGGGTATGCCGGTGCCGGAACCCCAATTTAATTAATTATGAAACCTGTGATATGTCATCCTGATCTATATGTGTCGTGCCGTGCTGGTAACTGGGTACTAGATGGAATGGGACGTTGATGCACCCGGAATAGCTCTCGGGATGATAGGCCCTGCATATAGTATATCTATGGCTAGGATGCTTGTTCCCTTATGCTACGACCCTTGCCAACAGGGGTTTATGTGTTGGATAGTCTGAGCACCTGCGGTCTGTGGAGGTAGGAGAGGCCAGGGCAGGGGTAGTGATGGTTATCGGGGTTTTCCACTGGGTGGTCATGATGGCTTCTACCAGTGCAGGTCCCTAGGTGATAGTTGAGGATTCATTGGGGCGATAGGATAAGTAACCCTCAATGTCTCCTGAGGTATCATAGTAGCATATACTTGATCGATAGAATTGTGTGTTAGGTGAAAAATGAATCTAACATTAGCATGCATCATTTTGATTGATATTGATTGTGTGGTGTATGTACATTCCCCTGTGCTTCCTCACCAGCTAGTGTAGCTAACCCCGTTGTGCAACCCTTTTTAGTTGATTATACAGGAGGTACTACTTAGATGAGCACCGTTGGATGCGAATCAAGTGGGACCGACAGCTATGGCTTGAATGTAGATGTACACCTAAGATTGGTGCCCTTGGGGCAATTATTTGTATTTTTATTATTTCTGTCTTCATCTCCACTTGCATGTATAAACTGTATGTTTATATATAGGGAGAGTAATGAATGGTTACTTATGTTAGAATTGTAATATGTGTTATCATTAGAGAACCGATGCTCTATAATTTCACATGATTTGATTTAATTTCGCTTCCGCTAACTCTGTATCTGGAATGGTTTATTTTTTTTATATGTTCCTTCTGTTATCAAGAAGTGATGACAGGGTGGGTTGTGACTCGGGACACTGCATCCGCGATCCTGATAGGTGATGGGATGATGTGTAATTGTCCAAGTCATACCCCTATGTGGTAATATCTATTACATCGGGATAGGGGCGTGGCAGAGTGGTAATAGAGCATGATGCTCTGCACCGACCACATCCAGTGTAACCTTTTGATTTACTCTCCACAATTAGATTCTAAATTAAAAATCTCAAGAACATAAACTGTTGTATGCAGCCTTAAGAAGAAAACTGATTGGAGTGAAAACAAGGACTTAGATGACAATAGACAACATGGAACTTAGGTTTGAAACATAGGCTGTCGAGTAATAACTGTATACTTGCTTGTTTGGGTCCTAAGAATATATTTGTCGGATTAATATAGGCTATCATCCACATATTATAATGAAATAAATATAATCAACCCACAATAATCCACAATGATCTGAACAAGAGGAATTAAGTAATACATATATATATATATATATATATATATATATATGAATATGCATAATTGATTTCAAATTTCCAATTGTTCTGCATTCTGCTTGGGTATGATCTCGCCCCTTCCGACCCAAAACCACAAGATTTCACCTGTGCCACCTCAAACCATCTGATTTGTTCCATCTAGAATTAAGATTTGCATTCATCCACCACAAGTTAGAAAGTTCTTAGAAGTTCAAATAGTTCACCCAACCATCTAATCAGAAGAAAAGAAAGGAGAAAGAAAAGGAGAAAAGGGAAAACTAAAGGAAAAGAGAAAAATAAAGAGTTCCACAAAGATCCATTAAGGGCTGGATCAACAAGAGCTGCGTAAGATAACTGTAAGACACTGCTGGAGGAGAACTAGGCTAGACATGTTCACCCCCTCTACCACCGCGACCCAGGTAAGCGTTGAGATCCTTCACCTCTCTCTCGATGCCATCTAAGCGCTGAGCTTGGTCTGAGAATTGCTTCTTAATATCATCGAAGCCATCAACCATCCTCAAGGTCAATCATCGAATGGCCATCATAATATCGCTGCCTCCCCCAGGTGCACTAGAAGTACCTGCTGCAGAAGGCCCTGAGCCCATAAACTCCAGATCATCACTGTCATCCTCATCCTCCTCCCTGGCCCTCCTGCCCTCCTCATACTGTACCTGCTCTCCTGCACTATCATAATCATAATATAAGTTCATTTTCTGTAGTGCATTAAAGCCAATAGGTCCCTCAGTGCAGGTTCCTTTGGGTTCATGGTCAAGATCAACCCCACGGAATAAAAAGATCCTAGTAATCAGGCGACCATAGGGCAATGTGTTGTTGCGAGCAGGATTTATCACCACGCGGGCCATGTATTGCATGACCACGTAAGGCAAACTGATGGGCTGGCCAGTATACAGAGAATGAGCCAGAACAACAGACATCAAAGGAGGTACTATGCTGTGAGCTTTAGAAGGAGTCAGGTTGGTCTTGGCTATAAAGATCAGAACACGCTGCGAAGGAGGGAATTTGGAGAGATCTTCATTCTCTTCGAACCTGTCATTGGAGAGAATCTTAAACAGCTGTCGCCTCTCATCTGAAGGAAGACACTGGTCCAGATGACTGCTTGGAGGGTAGTATAAGTGTTCACCATCTGAAGGAACACTAAGAAGAATCCCCAGCTCTGTGGCAGTGAAACCAATGACCACCCCCTTTACATAGGAGGTTAGCTTGTACTCATCATCGTCCTCCTTGGTCAGGACCAGATTTGCATAGAACTCCCTGACCAATGAGGGATAGTAGAAGTCCGACTGGATGAGCATGTTAGTCCACTGTTGTCTCTCAAATCTAGCCCCCACCTTATAGGCTAGGAGCTCCTCTACTGTGACATCCCTCTCTACCAGAATTTTCCTGTTGTAGAGATGTTCTCTGTAGATCCCCTCGGTCTTCTCAGAAATGAAGCGGTGCACATTGTAAGCTGTAGGGGCAGAAGCTACAATAGATAGGTCTCTCCTTCTCTTTGGGGCCATGATTAAATTTCCTACACACAAGGCACCAACCCAAGAAGGACAGCAAATGTAAGCTAAATTGGAATGATGGCATACAATTGACAATTAAATCATATGAAAGGTATGCTTTAAATGATATGGAGATGAATTGAAGAGAAGGCTATGCATGATGAGGAAAAACAAATATACATATGCATATGTAAATGATAAGAATAGGAAATTATGGAATATGGAGGCTATTTAAGATATATGAGGAAAAAGGGAACAAGGTAAATTCATGTGCGAAGCCTACATGAGATCCCTAGTGTAGGAATATGATATCAATACAAATAATGTGTGTGTTCTTGAATATTAGATTTCAATCATTGTCAAGCAAGCATGATGTTGAATGAGAAACCCCAACAAGAGACAATGATTATTTAATAGAGGAAAAGAGGATAAGCATTGAGAATTATGCAATCAATCACAAAGAGAGCAATGCATTGAGGATACACCAAGTGAATAAATTAATTGGAAAATAAAGCTTAGGTTTCAAGGATTTTATCGGAATCATACAAGCAAGAGGAGATGTTTGGAGATAGGACAATGAGATAATTTTCATGAGATTTTAGAGCATACAAAGAACAAAGCATGAACTTGAAGGTTTCCAAAGTATTGAAGGATTGAAGTTTTATGCATTTCACATCTAGAACTAATCCAAGTAGAACCATCTACACTTGGCAACCATAGTATACTATTTCAATGCTTGTAAAGGCTTTAAAATGTGTAAGAACCACAATGCACAACAAGGAACCCAACAATATAGTGTCATTGATCGATTAGGGCTTGATTTACACCCAAAACCCTAACCTAAAATCGCTTTTGGGCATGATCTTGGCATACATGGCCATGAAAGTGTGAACAAAATCAATTCCAATCCTAACCTAGGCTTATCCATACCAAATCCTAGAAGGAAGGAAAGAGAGGTAAATAGACTCAAGCCAAAAGTCCTACAATGGGAGAAAGGAATGCATAGAGAAAAGCAAATCTTGTAATGGAAGAGGAAAAGAAGAATGGGAAGAGAAATCTTACCTTGAGGGTGAGAGAAGGAACCTTAAGGCTTGAGATTGCAAGAGATCCGCTCAAAGAAGTGCTAGGAAGCCCAACCGAAAACCCTTATAGAGCTCTCTCCCCTTTCGATTTCGTTCCCCCTCTTTTGGAGCTAAAGTGAGTTTTAAAACTCACGGCTCTATTTTGATTAATCCCGCGAATGGACGAATGAATGGAACCACTTATCGTGACTCTGCCCGATGATCCGCCCCACATAGAACTTGAAATTTTGGGGGAATTAGCTTGAGCGGATCCAGGAGCGGATCCACCGTTATGAGTCCGCCCGTAGATCCGATCAATTCATCTTCTCTCGGTCTTTTGACCTTCTGAGAATGAACAAATGAACGGATTCACATTCTGCATCCACCCGTTAGTCCGCTCTCCTTGTTTTTACGGAGGAGCCACAAACGGACCCAGAGTACTGACACCGCTCGTGAGTCCGCCCGAGTTATGTTAGGATTTTGAGCCCAGATTTTGGAGACCTTTTGACCTCACCTATGTATGATGATTTTGTGCCTATATCCTAGGTTGGACACCCCAGTTGTGTGACCCATTTATGGGGACCACCTCCATTTTATCTTATGCCTCGAGTTTGAAAGGGATTAGGACTTATACCCGACTAGGCTAGCCAAGCAGATGGCAGGCATCAGTGTACGCTGTGACTCCCCTCCTATGTGAGAGAAGGAGAGTTACCCATGTGGAAGCAAATCCTCAGACCTTGTTAGTGAGTAAACCTAAACCCAATGATGTAGAAACCCTTGATGGGATGTATAGAATCCAACCCTTAGTTAGACCAGAAGATGAGACCTTAGGTTGAATCATAACTACTCAGCTCGAGTAAACAATAAGGACCACGTGTACTTGGGAATCAATCATAACACCTCAAGCTAGTGACGACTCTATTTGTACTGTACTTGGTTCATCCAAACTTTGTATAGACACATAGGGAAATCCTACACTGTGACTTGGTTTCCAAAGAGACCTAGTATACCATACCTAGAACTACCCCAGTTCCTATGGATCAACTCAGGTTATAGATATGTCCATAGGGATGTGAATGTAATGATTAAACTTATATGTATGAGTGGTGTGATAATAAATAAAATATATTGTATGTGTTTCTTTCATCCTTGTGTGTAGATAGATTAGTCCTCCTGAGCCATAAGTGTGACTCTGCCTTAACCTTACCATGATAGCTAGTCGAGCCCTGACCTTGGTCCGCCAGACCATAGGTTAATAGGGAATTAATTTAGTGACGACCGGATGGATTAGAAATGGACCCTGCTTACAGGATTTGACTCTGACTTAAACTAGGATAAGATGATTGTGTGGTTCTCGAGAGAGGACTAGTATGGACTCCTCCCCTGTGGGATAACCGTGCGATAGGGTTAAAGGTTGTGAAAGCTAAAGCTGAAGGGTGTAACAAGACCTTTTCCACACACCAGATATGAAGGGAGTAATGGGTCGCCAATGTGTTCCCTCCATGCTGGGAGTGACACATATGGGGGTCCCATCAATATTCCAAATCATCCTGAAGTTAGGTTAGGTAATGAGATGACCTGAAGAAGAGGCATTCAGAATGTAAACCCTGCACTGAGAACCAGGCAGGTTCAGCCCTGCGAACCCAATGGTAGCCAAAATAGTGAAGACCTAGGTGGTATCACTTGATCTGGGAGATCTAGAAAACTCCCTATTCATTATGACACAGTTTAGTGTAGAAGACAGTATGGTCACCTTTGAGAGGTGGTAACTACCGAGTCTTGACCAATAGGGCTTAGGGTTGCTGTGGACCACACTTTTTAGTTATGAGACCCTAGGGAGAAAGAGAAGTGAAGAACCTGACTTGTTGTGTCAAATAGACACTGCCTTACCCTGACCTGACCTTTGACTTGGTCCCAGTTGTAGACAGTTAGACATGGTAAAACTCAGTGAACCCTTATACCTTGAGACCTGGGTTACCTCAAATTTTGACGACGAAATTTGTAATAAGCTTGGGGGGATGTTACACCCGCAGCCCAGATATCCCCTAATACCCGGGGCAGTTTGGACCATTACCCAATAGGTAATGCCCTATGACTATAGTCAACCCTGATGACCTTGAGTTGGAAATACCATAGAAAGATTCCCCTCAAAGACTTGGAGGTGTGGGCCAAAGCCCCGCCATTATCCTTGAAGTTTGGGCCATGACAGCAGCACTGGAGTCACGATTGGATCCACTGCTGGTGAATCTGATCGATAATCCGCCCGTGCTGTCATCAACCTTTTTGGGTGATTTTTCTGTGAGACCCACATACCAGTGTCCTGGACACCCTAATTGAACCATTGGACCATATGGACCCCTACCCTCACTATGGATTGGTAGTATGGACCATGAAGTGGGGCCCACAAGGCTTAACTAGGTGAATAATAGGTTTTACATAGCCTGGCCTAGACCAAACATACCTAGTGGACAATTAAATCCTATGGACTTAGGGTGCACCCCAAACATGACCGAATAGACCTAATGGGCATGGCTAAAGCCAAACAAGCCCTAAGACCTAAACTAAAATCCATTTAAGGACCTAGGGCCACTAAGTGATTGGGGATACCTAATCCAAACACACCCTAAGGCCCATATAACCCCTTAAAGAATACCCTAACCCCTCTCATTCACTTATCTCTCCCCCTCCCCCATAAACCGTGGAGGAGAAGAGATAAGAGAAAATAGAAGGAGGAAGAGGAAGGGAGAAGAAGGAGAAGTAGAAGAGGAATAGGAGGGGAAGGGAAGAGGATGGAAGCCATGAAAAGATGGCTGGCAGCTCCACACCTCCTCCCCAGCTGGCTGGATCCAAGGGAGAAGAGAAAGAGGAGGAGAAGAGATGGAGAGAGTGGCTGGAAGAAGGAAGCACACCAAGGTAAGCTCCCTCAACTTAGCTCTCCCTCATTTCTCTTTTATTTTGTTGGTTTCTTTAACTAAGGCTAACCTAGGGTTCCATTTGGGACTCAAGGTGAAGCTCGGCCCTACTTGGGATCTCTATTGGATGGTGACCTAGGCCTCTAAGTGCTGCAATTGCAGCCATGGCCATGGATCCCTTGGTTTTGAACCCAAAACCAAACCCTTGGACCAATTGGAGACCAAACCTTGTAGGATCTTGGATCTTTGAGGTGAACCTAGGACTTAGTGACCCTAGGAAGGCTTAGACACCTCCCCCTTGTCCCTGAGGTGCTATGGAGCTCCATGCTCCAAGCTGGAGCTGAAACTCCTCCAAATCTCAAAACAGACTGCCGGCGGACAAACGATTAGATCCACCTATTGTGGTACCACCCGTCAGCCCGCCCAGTATAAACCCTGTGTATTGGCCTGAGCGGACGAAGGTACGGATTCACTCTATTTGCCTCCGCCGGGGACCTGTTGCTCTCGGGTCTTGTCTCAAGAATTGAACGGATGTAGGGGCGGACCCAAGATGCACATCCGCCCGTGAATCCGCTCCCTTTTAATTGTGCCTTAGGTGTCGAACGGATCAACCACCGGACTCAAGTAAGAAGTTCTGCTCGTGGGTCCGCCCGCTCTGTTTTTACCTTTTGGCCTGAATGGAGTCAGGGCAGGAGCCACCCTATTTTTCTCCGCCCATGAGTCTGCTAGTGCTGTCTTGGTTGAAATCTGATTTTAACCTTTTGGGCCCAATGTGGGACCCATCTATGCATGCTTTAATGAGTATTTTGTATTCCTAAGCTACCCAACTCGATGGTTGGCGGGGTGCTTTGGTGAGATTCATGTCAACCACACATGGCGACGCCTGTGTTAGGTGAGTGGGTTCTGGGTGACTTTGTTGGGTTTGAATATTATAGAATTGTTATTAATAAGCATGCTATGTATATTTATAAGCATGGTGCGTATTGCATTTTATTCAACTGTGAATTGTTATGAATGTGATAGTATAATGCTCACCATTGTATTGGGCTATAGTGTCGGGTGTGCCTGTGCCAGAACCCCAATTTAATTAATTATGAAACCAGTTATATGTCATCATGATCTGTATGTGTCATGCCCTGTTGTGCTGGTACCCGGGTACTAGATGGAATGGGACATTGATGCACCCGGAATACCTCTCGGGACGATAGGCCCTACATATAGTATATCTGTAGCTAGGATGCTTGTTCCCTTATGCTACGACCCTTGCCAACAGGGGTTTATGTGTTGGATAGTTTGAGCACTTGCGGTCTGTGGAGGTGGGAGAGGCCAGGGTAGGGATAGTGATGGCTATCAGGGTTTGCCACTGGGTGATCATGATGGCTTCTACCGATGTAGGTCCCCAGGTGATAGTTGAGGATTCATTGGGGCGATAGGATAAGTGACCCTCAATGTCTCTTGAGGTATCACAGTAGCATATACTTGACCAATAGAATTATGTGTTAAGTGAAAAATGAATCTAACATTAGCATGCATCATTTTGATTGATATTGATTATGTGATGTATGTGCGTTCCTCTGTGCTCCCTCACTAGCTAGTGTAGCTAACCCCATTGCGCATCCCTTTTTAATTGATTATGCAAGAGGTACTACTTGGATGAGCGCCGTTGGATGCGAATCAAGTGGGACCGATAGCTGTGGCTTGAATGTAGATGTACACCTAAGATTGGTGCCCTTGGGGCAATTATTTGTATTTTTATTATTTCTGTCTTCATCTCCACATGTATGTATAAACTGTATGTTTATGTATAGGGAGAGTAATGAATGGTTACTTATGTTAGAATTGTAATATGTGTTATCATTAGAGAACCTATGCTCTATAATTTCACATGATTTGATTTAATTTCGCTTCCACTAACTCTGTATCTGGAACGATTTATTCTTTTACACGTTCCTTCTGTTAACAAGAAGTGATGACAGGGTGGATTATGACTCGGGACACTACATCCATGATCCTGGTAGGTGATGGGATGATGTGTAATTGTCCCAGTCATACCCCTATGTGGCAATATCTATTACATCGGGATAGGGGCGTAACAATATATATACTCTCCATTGAGAGAAATTATAATCAAGGAAATACATTGAAAGTTATTATGGTATCAAGTGCCTCCTGAAACTCAAACGAGTTCTCCCTTCCCTTTACATTTTTTTTTTCTCTTTTCTATCTTCTTCTTCATGGGGGATGGCACCTCTAGCCCCCTCTCCACGGCTGAGAACTCTTCCCCCTTCCCTAACAGTTATTCTCCCTCTTTTCACAATGCCCATCACTATATTTCTATCAAGCTCACGTCCAAGAACTTTCTTTTCTGGCAAACTCAGATTGAGCCTTTTCTCGATGGGCAGGATTTATTTGGTTATTTAGATGGCACCATCCCATGTCTGACCGAACCTACTGCGACTGCTACCTGGCAACACCAAGATTCTTTGATTCGAAGTTTTCTCATAGCCTCCCTCTCTGAGGAGGTGTTTTCACTTATCCTTGGAAAGCGCACTAGTCAAGAAATATGGTAGACTCTCTCTACTACATTCTCTTCTCCTTTTGAAAGCCATATCATGTATCTTACCATGGCTTTACAAGAGATTCAACAGAAACCTGATGAACCTGTGTCACAATTTTTACAGCATGCCAAGTCTATTACTGTCGAATTAAATGTTGTTGGTCACACTCTTCGCCCCAACACCTTTAATCTGCATATCTACAAAGGCCTCAACTCTGAGTTCTAGGCTATGGTCTCCTCTCTATTGACAAGGACCGATCCAATCTCCTACGATGATCTTCATGCAATGTTATTAAGCCATGAGTTTCTCTATGGCACGACTCTCAACAAACTTACAGTCACTGATGCTACATCAAGTGGATCCTCCCCATCTGTAAACAATGTACAACGCTCCTCCTCCCCTGGCCCTAATGGCTCTCCATCTCCTCAATGTGGTGGTCGTGGTGGTAGGGGGCAGGGGCCGTGGTGGTCGTGGTCGTGGCTTCCCAAATCAACAACCTGGTCATTTTTGGGGTTCTATTTGTCGGTGCATAAATCACTCAATAGATCGGTGCTATTATCGTCAGCAATCTGCTTATGCACCCCAAAATCAATTTTCTTACCCTTCTCCTACCCTACCGGCTGCCCACTACACCTATCCCACACACATGGCCTATGCAGCCCAACCATCCCCCTACCATCATCCCAACCCACCACTTTTGCCCAACCCATCACCTTCCTCATCTCTCCCTTGGTACCCTGACACTGGTGCTAGCCATCACGTAACCCTTGATCTACAGTCTGTATCACATTATGATGAATATAATGGTCAGGATCAATTGCATGTTGGTAATGGTAAGGGGTTACTCATTATTCATATTGGATCTTCTTCTTTGCCTTCTAACTCTCCTTGTTTATTTTCTTTACATAACGTCTTACATGTTCCATCCATGTCTAAATCTCTTCTCTCTATTCAAAAGCTTACTCATGATAATAATGTGTTTATGATGTACCTTCCTTTCTTAGTCCATCACATGTGATAATAGATCCTCACATGTGATAGTAGAATCCTACCTTATAGTGATACAATCCCTTGTATATGTAAACACAATATTTGATTGTATTCCCTTCCTAGTTTAGATTAACTAGGATCTTATCTCTTGTATTGTATATATACTCTCCACTGAGAGAAATTATAATCAAGAAAATACATTGAAAGTTATTAGTACCGCACCATTTTCAGTCTCAACCTGCAGCTAAGGATGATTTCCTAGTATATATAGTAGTTGAACTATTATTTTTCAAGGCAGACTGAGCTCTCTGTAGCATTCGATGACTGTCAATATACTACTTTTGGCTAGGATTATTGTTCAATTTCTGACACAATTTCTCAATTGGTGCAAAGTGGTGCAGAAAAAGAAGAAGAAACGGACAGCCTCTACTTCAGGTAATGATGCCTCCCTTTATTGGTCGGTTATTGAGTACCAAAAATTTTTCAAGACGAAGTACTTCCTAGACTAAGACAGAAGAGGACAGACACAAAGAATTTGTTGCTCAATTAAAGGATATGCAACGGCTTGATTATGTAGCCCAGCCGAAGAACGCTATTTGTAGCTTTTACGGTACAGACTCTTTATAAATATGGAGAAATTTCATAAAGAATTCGAGGAATTCTTGAGAAAATAACCTCCCTCCCAAGCCGAATGCTCCTTTTTCCATTGCCAACATGGTTTGTCCCAAGGCTTTTGAAAATGCCAAAGAAGTTTCATATTCTGGTTTGCATGCCCTTGGTAACCAATATTGGCTTTGGCAAAAAGATGTGTCTCGATTATTGGCCATATATATTTAGGTATTCTTTCTTCTTGGTATCTCTTTGTTTTATTTTTGGGCTAATCATTTGCTTTCTCTTTTTCTTGTAGAGGCTTTACCTCCACATCCACCTCTCCATGAGGAGAGAAAGATAAAGAAGCTAGCTGATTGAACCTAAAAATGATCTCCCAATTGCAGTGAGTGAAGAATCTATGGCCTAAGACATCTTTGACCACTTTCGGAACTATAGACAAAACTATTGTAGACCGTACTTGCTCTAAAGTGATCAGCAAAATTATAAGGGAAAATATAGAGGTTGATGAAGCTATCTAAGATCCTCAAGCTTTCAGTTTCAGGCTCTAGCAAGTCGACTTCTTTACCTCCTATTGATTAGTCATCTCTTCAGCAAAATATCATGGCTGAATCACATCTAACTAGCCCATCTAAATCCGTGAATCTGCCCATAATAAGTCCATCCAAGTCTACTGTAGAGTTGTCCAAGGTGACTACAACGACTCTTCAAGCAGAAATTTCAAAAATCTAGGAGATGGAGAGCGTTGATGATTATTTAGCCTGCTTTGAAGAAATGATTGTTGCCCCTGATCTACATAAAGAGCCTATCTCCCCTTTGCCTTCTTTGAATTGTCTAAACATTTTTTATCTGGATAAGGCTCAACAATTCCTTGATTCGGTCAAAGATTGGACTGTAGTGAAGCTTTTGGAAGAAGGCAAATTGATCGATTTTCAACAAGCTCTAGAACAACTTCAAACTTATCTGAATAATTCTCTAGACCATGAGGAAGGTCTGACTCTGTTTGTGAGCCTAATCAAGTTGATTGAACTAGGTGTCCCTGATGCCCTTGAAGCCATTTCGGATATTGAAAAGGTTGCAAAAGATAAGGCTAACTCATCAAAAGGAAGCAGAGCTCATAGAAAAAAGGTCAGAAGATTGACGAGGAGATGAAATGTGTTGCGTCAAGAAATCGTCGGTAGGTCCTTCGGGTGCCGCAACCTGCAAAAGGACCTTAGTGACAAGGGAGAACCGGTGTGGTTCCGGCCTAGGACTCTCCGATGCCTAAGTTAGATCTCTTTGAGCTACAGATGAATAGTTAGAATTCAAGATGGGTTAATGGGGTAGAGTACCTTGGAATTTATAGTGAAGTATGGCGGTGTGGAGATTCCCAGTTGGTAACGAGTAGTCCTCATAATAGATAGGCATTCCTTGTTGGTAGGATTCATCACTTAGTCGACATGCATGTGCCCTTGTATGTTGGATAAGATCCTCATTGCATGAGTCCAAATGAGATTGTACCTCTTGTAGATGGTACCTTCAACTGGTGAGGTGAAGTATATCTCGACGATGATGCTAGTGGCTTGTGTGTAGTACTTGGCCTTAGACCTTGGATGACCTTGTTGGTTCTTTGCCTTCTGGGCCAATCAAGTGAGACATAAAGTGGCCGAGCTTGGGGTAGTCTTCCCTCTTGAGCTAGGACACATGGCGGCTCACGATTGGCCTGTATAATTTTGGTTTATCACTTGTCCCCCACTCTCTTGGAACGGAGTGTTCAAGAGAGTAGTTTCCCTATCTTGGTGTCAGTGAGGGGCTTGATGTAAATAAGCTTTCTCGGAGGATGTTCCTATAAAACCTTTAGTGAAGTGGGAGAGGTAGAGGGTTCCTATCCCTCCCACTACACTTTTTGCATTTTTCCACCTTTTTCTTTTCTTTTTGGCCATATCTTCCTTTCTTTCCTTCCATTTTTCATTTCACATTTTTCTTCTCTTGTCTCTCTCTCACCTTTTTCTTTTCTCTCTTGCTTTGAAGCTTGCTACCATGTCACTCGCCCCCAAGTGTTTGTGTTTTGTTCTCTTTGAGCAAGGTAGTTTTCTCCTCTTGGTCTAGCCCATATCCATTTGGTCTTGTGCCTCTTCGATTTTGGTCACAATCACGGTCTTGGTCACACGGTCATGCCCATGATCCTCCTCAGCCTCGTTCGCTCGTCCGTGCGCCCATTCGCCCGCGCCCAAGGATGTCACTCGTCGCCCTGCACTCGTCGTCTATCGCCCATTCGCCTGCGCACCTATCGCCTGTTTGTTTGCACCTTGGCCTGTCACCCGGGCCTTGGCCGGTGGCCCGTTTGCCCGCACCTTGGCCGGTCGCCCATTCGCTCGCGCCTATCGCTGCTCGCCCTCGCCTTGGCTTATAGCTCGTGCCCGGGCCTATCGCCCACACCCGCACCTGTCGCTGCTCACCCACGTCTTGGCCTACTCGCCCACGCCTTGGCCTACTCACCCACGCTCATGGCCGTGGTCGTCACCCATCACTTGTGGCCTGCTCGCCTGGTGTCTTGGCCTATCGCCTGGTGCTTGTGACCTGTTGCCTGCTTCGGTGGCCTATGGCCGTCACCCGCACTCTTGTGCATTTCAGGTATGGCCCCGGCAAAAAAAATTTATTTTTTTTAATGGTACCTTATGGATTCATTTTTTGCATGTGGTAGTTCTCTTTCTTCTCTCTTGGGTTGGCAGCTTGACAATGGGGAGTACCACCCAAGTAAGTCTTCCATACCCTCATCCATGTCATCGAGTGATTCTGATTCTGCTACTGTCCGTGAGGGGTATGCCATGGATGGGCCTTCTGCAAGGTCGTTCTCATCTGTGGATACCCTCTCCCCATTGCCTTCTCTTAGGGCCATTGTTAGTGATGAGGAGGTGGGGACCTCTGGCGACCCTGGTCCCAGCAGGCGTCCTGGTGTCTCTGGGGTAGCGCCCCCAGCTGTAGACCCTGCTAGTAGGATAGGGTGGTTATCTAGTGTCTTGGCTGCCTCGGACCTGGTATCCCTACGTCGGGAGTACCATATACCTTCTGAGGTTGTCCTCCATGCCCCCGGGGGCGATGATTGTGCCTTCTCCCACCGGGTGGATGAGGTTTATCTTTATAAGGTTTTCTTCTCTTATGACCTTCGCTTCCCCATTCCTCACTTCGTTGAGTTGGTCTTGAACCACTGGCAACTTACCCCTGGGCAGATATTGCCCAACTCCTGAAGGATCCTCTTGGGCTTTTATGTGTTCTTTGCCCGGATGGGGCGCGCTACCACCGTTCCCCTGTTCTCGCACTTCTACGCATTGAGGAAGGGGGATGATGAGTGGTACCACTTTGTTCGTCGCTCCCTCAAGGGGCCCTTCGTTGACTTTGACTTCTTCAAGGGGCTCACCAGCTCGGTGAAATATTAGAGGGATCGGTTTTTCTTTGCTACGGTCCCCCAATGTCTACTGCGTACCACCTGGGAGGCTATTGACCTAAAGAGTGTGAACCGTTCTCTTGAGCTGAACGACTTTGAGAATGGCTCCCTCGATCGGTGCCTGGGATGCAGCAAGTTCGATGTTCGAGAGTTGGACTCAAAGGCCTTCATGTTCTTTTGGAAGTTGAGTCCTAATAAGATCTTTGTTCTCGTGCCCGTACTTGGTACTTGTGCCTAGAATTTTCTTTTTGTTTATCTGTTCCAGACTCGTTTTCTTTCTCTATTTGTTGTTGTTGTTCAGTGGACCTGCGATCAGACCCCGCGCTTTTTCGCTCTAGTTCTTAGAGGAGGGTGGCTCATAGGGCGGCTGCCGAGGTTGCGCTTCCTGCGGATGCCCTTTCTGTTGGGGTAGGGAATGCCGGCACCCCTTCGGTCCCTATTCCTCCCACCATGGTTCCGGCCATGGGTGCTAAGAGGAAGGGGGGTCCCAACCCTCCTAGCTCCGTGTGGCTCATCTGCTACAAGGCCAGATGGTCTGAAGGAAGTCGGCCCTTGTCCAACCACTCCTGCGGGACATCGCTACCGGCAAAAAGAGAAGCACCCTCTTGGATAGGGAAGAACCAGAGGAGATGGAGCGGGTACTTGTGCCTAGAATTTGTTCTCGTGCCCGTACTTGGTACTTGTGCCTAGAATTTTCTTTTTGTTTATCTGTTGCAGACTCATTTTCTTTCTCTGTTTGTTGTTGTTGTTCAATGGACCTGCGATCAGACCCCGCACTTTTTCGCTCTAGTTCTCAGAGGAGGGTGGCTCATAGGGCGGCTGTCGAGGTCGCGCTTCCTGCGGATACCCTTTCTGCTGGGGTAGGGAATGTTGGCACCCCTTCGGTCCCTATTCCTCCCACCATGGTTCCGGCAGTGGGCGCTAAGAGGAAGGGGGGTCCCAACCCTCCTAGCGTCAGGAGGAGTTCTCTGAGGGTCAAGCTTCCACGGCTGACCCTTGTTGTTCCTTCTGCGCCGGGTGCTTCTGTTCCACCCTCCACCAGGGGCAAGGAAGTGGTCTCTTCTTCGGGTACCACTGCGGACCCGACCGCTCCATCTCCTCTGGTTCTTCCCTGGGATATCCAAGAGGGTGCTTCTCTTTTTGCCAGTAGCGATGTCCCGCAGGAGTGGTTGGACAAGGGCCGACTTCCTTCAGACCATCTGGCCTTGTAGCAGATGTGCCACACGGAGCTACTGAGGTCTCGTTACAGGGATATTGCTTCTGTAAGTCAGTACCTTTTGATTTTTGTTACTTGGTACCTTCTGATTTTTGTCACTTGGTACCTTCTGATTTTTTATCCTTGGCACTAGTACGTTGGAGGCTTGCTAATAACAACTTTGGTTACAGGTCTAGCACTGTACTACCGAGGTGGTACTTTGCTTTGAGAGATTCGTCTTCCAGAAGATCCAGCATGCCCAGTCTCTGCGGAGTTTGGAGAGGGACTTTCTAGAGTAGAAGGCCACTCGCGAGGAGGGTGCCTCATGGGAGAGGAGGATGGCTGAAGAGATCAGTACCTTGTCCTCCAGGAGTGTAGCTTTGGATGGCAAGAGCTCGGGTTTAACTACCAGGGTCTGAGCATTGGAGGAGGAGCTCCAGACCTTGAGGCGGGATCGCGATGCTGACTTGATCAAGGCCCGTGAGCAGGGTGTGGCGGAGTTCCAGAGATCCTAAGCCATGAAAAAGCTGTTCTATGAGTACAATGAGGAGGTGTATGACATGGGGATCCATGACATAGTCACCTATGTCCTTGGGGAGACTCCCGACTATGACATCTCCCGGTTCCTAGGCTATGTGCCATCGGTTACTATAGTTGTTAGGGTAGCTACCATTCCCCCTGGGGAGGGTGCTGCTCCCCCCGAGGAGGGAGCGGCTCTTCCAGAGGAGGGTGTGGCTCGTCCCACTGAGGTTGATTTGGCTTCTCCCCCTAAGGAGGATGTAACTCCCCCTGAGGAGGGTGCAGCTCTGCCTTGACTTCGCTCTTTTTTATTATTAGATGTTGAACTTTGAACTCGGCTTTGTAATTATTGTTTCTTCTTTGACGTTATCTACTTTTTTTGTATTTTTGTAGTTGGGTCCTTGCTTCCCTTATGTATTGCTCATCATCGTTTTGTGCACATAGCCGACAGGCCTTAGTGGCCTTCGCCTCGTGGTCATTAGACCTTGGTGCCTTCACCTCGTGTCATTAGACCTTGGTGGCCTTGCGCCTCGGTAGTCATCAGACCTTGGTGGCCTTACGCCTCGGTGGTCATTAGACCTTAGTGGCCTTATGCCTCGGTGGTCATTAGACCTCGGTGGCCTTACGCCTCGGTGGTCATTAGACCTTGGTGGCCTTATGCCTCGTTGGTTATTAGACCTTGGTGGCCTTACGCCTCGGTGGTCATTAGACCTTGGTGGCTTTATGCCTTGGTGGCCTTACACCTCAGTGGTCATTTAGACCTTGGTGCTTGAAAGTGTTCGACTAATGGCTGAGAGGTAGACAGATGTAGCCCAGAACAAAATATTACTTGAAAACTTCAAAAAAAATTTCAAATAATCCTTGAAAATAGAATACTACTACTATAATGCGAACTACTGTGGCTGAAAGCCATAACTACTGTTGCTCTATTGGTAGTACTTCTTCAGGTGCTCTGAGTTCCAGGCTCGATCTATCTTCTTGCCCCCCATAGTTTTCAAGCAGTAGGTCCCTAGTCGTATCTGCTTGGAAATTATGTAGGGTCCTTCCCAATTGGCAGATAACTTTCCCTCCTTCCTGGGTTGTGATGCTCGAGCCCTCCTTACGACTAGGTCTCCCTAGTGGAAAAGCCTCTCCTTGACCCTTGCATTGTAGTACTTGGCCGTTTGCTGCTGGTATGCCACGTTCCTAAGTAGTGCCTTCTCGCAAACCTCGTCCAGGAAATCCAAGTTTGCCCGGAGCCCATCATCATATTTGCGTTCGTTGAAGTGCAAGACTCTATGGGACATGGCAAGGACTTCTACTGGCGCCAAGGCCTGGTACCATATGCCAATCGGAATGGGCTCTCTCTTGTGGGCGTCCTTATTGTTGTTCGGTATGCCCATAGGACACTTGGAAGCTCTTCGACCCACTTGCCTTTGGCTCCCTCTAACCTCTTCTTGACTCTCTTGAGCAGTGTTCTGTTAGTCACCTCCACCTGACCATTGGCCAGTGGGTAAACTACGGAGACAGGCCGATAGTCAATGTTGTAGGATTGGCAAAAAGCCTTGAACTTTGGATTGTTGAATTGCTTCCCATTGTCCAAGACAAGGATTCTTGGTACCCCGAACCTATAGATTACCTCATCTTGAACAAACCTTTCCATCTCATTCTCTATTATCTTCGCTAGTGGCTTAGCCTCGACCCATTTGGTGAAGTAGTCAATGGCGACCACTAGATACTTTCTATTTCCAGATACTGTCGTGAAGTCACCTAGGATGTCCATCCCCCATATGGCGAACGGTATGGGGTTAAGGATGGAGGTCAATTTTGTGGCTAGCAGGTGGGGTACTGGGGCGAACAACTGACATTGTTCGCAAGTTTTGGCATATTGTATGGCCTCTTCCTGCATCCGTGGCCAATAGAACCATT
Source organism: Telopea speciosissima (assembly GCF_018873765.1). Classification (NCBI taxonomy): domain Eukaryota; kingdom Viridiplantae; phylum Streptophyta; class Magnoliopsida; order Proteales; family Proteaceae; genus Telopea; species Telopea speciosissima. The sequence continues at coordinate 14,627,079 of NC_057926.1, forward strand.
GGCAGAGGACTTTATAGGCTAGCGCTCACCCCCCATGTGGCTTCCGCATATCCCCTCGTGGACCTCCGCTAGGGCGTACTTGGCTCCCTTGGGTCCTAAGCACCTGAGCAATGGTGCAGCGACCGCCCTCTTATATAGTACCCCATCAATGACAATGTACTTTGCCGCCCGCATCCTTATCTTTTTGGCCTCGAAGTTGTCTCCTGGTAGTACATCATTCTGTAGGTAATTGACTATAGGATCCATCTAGCTTGGCCCTTCCTCGATCTCATTGACTTACTTCTCCTGGTATGTTGGCTCGTGCAGTATTTTGACGTACACGGCACTGGCCAAGTTCCTGAGCACAACATTTGCTAGCCTGGACAAGGTGTCTGCTGCGACGTTCTCAACCCTTGGTACTTGAACCATCTCAAACTTTGTGAACCCCACAATCATCTCTCGAGCACGTGCTAAGTACACTGCCATGCGCTCATCTTTCACCTCGTAGTCCCCATTTACCTGATTTACTACAAGCTGGGAATCACTCCGGATGGCTAGGTGAATGACTTGGATGGCTTTGGCTACTCGGAGTCCAGCTAGTAGTGCCTCGTACTCTGTCTCGTTGTTGGATGCATGGAAGGTGAATCGGAGGGCGTACTGGATTCGAAAACCTTCAGGGCTGGTGAGTATGAACCCAGCCCCACTTTCTGTTGCATTACTCAAACCATCCACGAACATCTCCCACGACCCTTGGTCATGTTCCTTAGGTTCCTCTACTTCTGGCTCGACCTCTGATAGGGTGCACTCGGTGATGAAGTTCGCTAGGGCCTGACCTTTGATGGTCGTCTGAGGTTGGAACTTGATGTCATGCTCACTTAACTCTATCGCCCAGGTAATCAATCGTCCTAACACGTCTGGCTTGTGTAGTACTTTCTTCAGTGGTAGGTCTGTGAGTACCACGACCGTATGGGCCTGGAAGTATGGCCTTAGCTTCCTTGTCGCGATCACGAGTGCATAGGATACCTTCTCGATCTTAATGTACTGATCTCTGAGTCCATCATGACATGACTGACATAGTAGATAGGTCTCTATAATTTACCTTTTTCCTTCAGTAGCACAACGCTTACCACAACTGGGATGGCGGCCAAGTAGAGTTGCAATTCTTCGTTAGGCTCTGGCCGTCCAAGCAGTGGTGGACTCTCTAGGTACCTCTTTAGCTCCTCGAATGCTCTTTGGCACTCCTCCGTCCACGTGAAGTCTTTAGGATTTCGGAGGTTCTTCAATGTCTTGAAGAATGGTAGGTACTTGTCCCCAGCTCGGGACACGAACTTTAATAGGGCCGCGATCCTTCTATTTAGTCTATGTACCTCCCTGACCGTCCGGGGCGATGACATCTCCTGGATGGCCTTGATCTTTGATGGGTTGGCCTCTATTCCATGTACTGAGACCATAAAGCCCAGGAACTTTCCTAATGTCACGCTGAAGATGCACTTTGCGGGGTTTAGCCTCATCTAGTACCTCAAACACTTCTTCCAAGTCGGTCAGGTGTTGTTCGGCCTGGATGCTTTTCACGAGCATGTCATTGACGTATACCTCTATGTTGCGCCCGATTTGTTCTTTGAACATTTTGTTGACCATCCTCTGGTAGGTTGCTCCCGCGTTCTTTAGCCCAAACGGCATGACGTGGTAGCAGTAATTCTCCTTGTCTGTCCAGAACGCTATATAGGATTCATCATCCTCATTTATGAGGATCTGGTTATATCCAGAGTAGGCGTCCATAAAGCTCAGCATCTCATGGCCGGCGGTAGCATCGATCAACAGGTCGATCCTTGGCAGTGGATATTCATCCTTTGGGCACACCTTATTTAGATCGGTGTAGTCGACGCACATCTTTCACTTTCCATTTGGTTTTGGTACCATGACCACGTTCGCGAGCCATGTTGGGAACTTCTCCTCTCTGATGAACCTCGAATGGCTCAACTTCTAGACCACTTCTTTAATGGCGGCCTGTCGGTCAAGGGTGAAGTTTCGTCACTTCTGTTGCATTGGTTTCTTGGTTGGATCTATGTGCAGTCTGTGCTCGACTATGTGCTGGGGCATGCCTGGCATGTCGGAGGCCGACCATGCAAAGACATTCGTGTTCTCCAGGCAGAGTTGCCCAAGCTTATCCTTCTATTCCTTGCTCAACAGTGACCCAACCTAGACTACTTTGGAGGGATCGTCCTCGCTAAGGGGATATGGGACTAGGTCCTCCACTGGCCTTCCTCTTCGCTCTGTCAGTTCATCTCTGGTCGCTGACGAGGTGTTCTAAACACAATGCCATTCCTCGGGTGTTGCTATTATTTTTCTTGACAAATGTCGCGTAGCACTCCCTGGCCTTCTTTTTGTCTCCTCGGATCTCGCCCACCCCATTCTCTATTGGGAACTTCATTTTCAAGTGGATGGGCGATACGACTCCTTTAAGTGTTATTAGGGATGGTTGCCCCAGAAGGCCGTTGAAGGATACCATGAATTTTACTACCATGAAGTTTACCATGATTGTGGTCTGCCAAGGGTACTCTTCGAAGGTGACGGATAGCTCCATTGGCCCTCTAATTGAGGCGGTAGCACTCGAGAACTCGTGGAGATAGGTTAGCTCCGATTTTAGCTGGTCGTCGTCAAACCCGAACTACCTATAAGCTTCTAGTGAGAGTACGTCCACAGATGCCCAGTGTCTACCAGCATCCTATGCACGGGTCGATTGGTTATCTCTACCTGTACCACCAAGGCGTCTTCATGTAGCAAGCTCAGTCCTTCTAGGTCTGCGTCCGAGAAGGAGATTATCATCTTGGTCTTGGCTACTTTACTTGGATTCTCGGCTACTCCCATGAATCTAGCATGGGCTTTGGCCTTTCTCGTAGACTCCTTCCCAAATCCTCCCAGTATGGTGAGGATGGGGGCTCCTTTGGTACCGCTTGGTTCTACTCCATCTTTCCTTTCTTCCGGGCAGTCTCTCTGCCTATCTCGGTCTATTCTTCTTTCTTCGCGTCATGGCTCTTCTCTTTCCAGATCATGACCCCTGTCTCCTTGGCTCGTCCTCCCTTCACATACTTGTTTAAGCTCCCCGCCTTCACAAGTTGCTCTATCTCCCTCTTCAGTTGGATGTAGTCTTCTATGTCATGTCCAATATCCTTGTGGAAGAGACAATACTTGTTGGGGTTGCGCTTCTCAGGCCCTGCTAGCATGGGTCGTGGCCAATGGAGTAGGTCACGATCTTGGATCTGCATGAGGATCAGGGACCTGGTGGTATTCAGAGCTGTAAATTCAGGGCTGCTTGCTCGATCATTCCTCTGTGGGCAATGGTTCGTCCTTCCTGACTGGCGATCGCCTTTCTCCTAACGGCGTTCGGTCCTCGATCTTTTGCTTTCTTGATGATCATTTGGCGCCTATCTCTTATTATCCTGAGACTCGCCCTCAATCACTTTCTTTCGAGTCGGCAGTACCTCGGCCATATTGGCGAACTTGTTGCACTACTCCAGAACTTCCTTCATTAGCTTGGTCTCATGTCGTGCCAAGTCTTTAATCAAGTCCAGGTCCCTGATACCCCCAGCCAAGGCTGTATGATGGGTCTGGTGGTCTAGGTCTCGGACCTCCAAGGACTCCTTCATGAACCTGGTGACGTACTATCTGAGAGACTCCCCAGGGTTCTGTACCACGTTCAGCAAATTGACCGTGGTCTTCTTCTGCTTGACGCTGCTCTAGAAGTGGTGACAAATTGCTTGTAGAGTTCCGCGAACGAACTTATCAATCTAGGTCGGAGCCTTGAAAATCATAAAGTGGCAACCCCCTTGAGGGATGCAGGGAATGCTCAGCAGGAGACCACGTTCGATCCCCCGTACAGGGTCATCATCCCATTGAAGTAGTTGATGTGATCATTAGGGTCCGTGGTACCACTGTAGAGTTCAAAGGTGGGTAGCCTGAACCGGGAGGGGAGTAATGCTGCCATGATCTCTGCCGAGAATGGGTGTTGTCCTGGTACCAAGTGTATTTCACCCTTCGTCTGCTTCTTCAGCCCTTTCAGCTTGTCGTCCAAATCTTGGAGCCTTTTGTCTAGCTCCTCCTCTCGTGACTGTCCTTCACGCCTGGTTGCACGTTCACTGCGAACCCACTCTCGACCTCTCCTTGAAGTTTTCTCCTGCCGTGAGTTTTGACGCCATGGTGAGTGGTCATGACGTGATGAACCTTGACGCGAATAGGAGTGACTTTCTTCACAATAGGTCCGGTTTCGCCTCGGTGTGTGACTTCCTCCTAGTCGCCCTTGGAATACTGACCTTCTAATCGAACCGTCTGGACTAGGTACCACCGACCTGTGTGTCGGTGACACCCCACATCCCGACCGGATTGGTAGATCGGTCTTTCTCCTGGGATGAAGAGAGGATCTCCTTGCTAGTGAGTTGGACTTGCACGCCTCGCGAGTCTCTCCGATCTTTCACCCCTAGGGGGTGACCTCCTAGGGTTTGGCTCTTGTCGAGGGATGGGCTTGGTCCTTGGTGGTGGCAACGCCCTTCGGTTGTGGGATGTCACCCGCTACCTCAGATAGTCTCGAAAGAGTCTTTGGTCCTGAAGGATCTGTCGCTGTAAGTCATTGATCTGACCTACAGTTGCTAGCGCGTTAGGGTCAGGTACTGCCTCCACGACTACTTCGTTATTGAGGTTGACTACGTCAACATGCTCGTTCTCTGTGTTCTCCCTCTCTTGGGATTCATGATCATTGGCTCTCCGACGAGAGCTCTCCGGTGGAGGTGATCCATTCCTCTTCCTCGCAGCGTTGGTGGAGGGAGCAGTCTTCTTACCTCGTGGTGCCATTGAATGCTTGAGGAAGCGAGCTAGTAGATATGGTTGGCCAGTGTCGTTCCCACAGATGGCGCCAATCTGTTGCCTCAAGAAATCGCTGGTGGGTCCTTCAGATGCCGCAACCTGCAAAAGTACCTTAGTAACAAGGGAGAACCTATGTGGTTCCGGCCTAGGACTCTCCGATGCCTAAGTTAGATCTCTCTGAGCAACAGATGAATAGTTAGAATTCAAGATGGGTTAATGGGGTAGAGTACCTTGGAATTTATAGTGAAGTATGGTGGTGTGGAGAGTCCTAGTTGGTAACGAGTAGTCGTCGTAGTAGATAGGCGTTCCTTGTTGGTAGGATTCATCACTTAGTCGATTGCTCCCCCATAGGAGGTAGAGTCCTAGTAGGGAAGATGTTCTCGGTAGGTAGACATGCATGCGCCCTTGTATGTTGGATAAGATCCTCGATGCATGAGTCCAAATGAGATTGTACCTCTTATAGATGGTACCTTCAACTGGTGAGGTGAAGTATATCTTGATGATGATGCTAGTGGCTTGCGTCTAGTACTTGGTCTTGGACCTTGGATGACCTTGTTGGTTCTTTGCCTTCTGGGCCAATCAAGTGAGACATTTAGTGGTCGGGTTTTGGGGTGGTCTTCCCTCTTGAGCCAGGACACGTGGCAGCACACGATTGGTCTGTATAATTTTGGTTTATCAAAATGATTATAGATCCAGGAGAATTCCTTAAATGTTGTTTTGATATTTGATTAAAGCTGTATCACATATGCATTCACTGTTCAAGTGATCAAAATACAATTTTTACTGAAATTTTCCTGTATTTTCCATAATTAAACATATTTTTTACTAACGTTTGACTCGGGGATGTAAATAGGGGATCAATTTACATCCGTTGGCCAGCGGTGAGTCGAACAAAACTCTTTTTCCTGTTCCTCTACCTGCAACAGCAGGGCCAGACGAATTTGGTGACAGAAAAATCATCACCCTTAGATCATGATAGGCAGCACTCTTCGGCTACGTGTTGCTGATACACAAAAGGATGAAATTGTCTTCTGCCCTACCGATCATGATGATAGGATGAGCGGGCGATGTAGATACTGTTTCTTGTTTTCAATCAATTATGCTGGCTACGTACATCTCTCTGAGTCATGTTTCCTATTCCATTTTGTTTGTTTATATATATCTTTTGAATTTTTCGTTATTTCTCTACATGCTTTGTAAATCCTATGGGATTCTTGTAGGATCCAAAAATGTCAACAGTTGTATGATTTGCATTAGTTGAGTTCAGTAGCTTGTATTTTTATGTATTCCATTGCACTAGGATTTGAAATGTTATTCCATTGTTCAAAGAGATCAAGCTTTTGCGATACGAGTTGATTTGGGGAAAGTTGTGGCTAAATTTATTACCCCATTATCAGTCTGCGGTAGGATTTTATCTTTTTGAATGATAAGCAATATTTTGCTTCTGCTTGCTAGGTGGAATGTTTTTTCATCTAATAGGAAAGTAATATTGCTTTGGATTTTCAAGCATGATTAAGAACCCTTGTATTTTCTTCTCTCTCTTCTTCTACTTCTATAGTTGTTTACTCAATTCTATTTTCGTATACTTTTTGTGTAGACAAAACTACCCCTACCACTCTTACCAATCAAAAACCTCTTCTTCGCTCACCCGGAACCAGTGCGAACACAAAACGGTTTCTTAAAAGACACCTCCTACACTCAAAAAACACGTCCATCCATCCCCCTCCTTCGGAACCCAATCGTTACATCGCCATGCCTCTCCCTCCTACCGCCACCGCTACCGTTGTTACCTCCTCCAGCAAATCCCTTGACCCTCTACCAAATTTATGATGTTTTGGGCTGCTGGTGCAAGAACCACACAATTACACACTTACCCTCTCTTCTCACAAATTGTATGTTGTCCCAAACATTAGGACCTATCCCTTCCCTCTTTTTCTCACCACAAATCGCCTTGCTTCCAGAGGTTGCGAGATGGTCTGCTCCTTTGCAGAGTATGATTAAGATAAATTGTGATGCTAGTTTGTTACCAAATACATTGCATGGTGGTTTGGGTATTGCCTGTCGTGTTTCTAATGGTTCTCCCCTATGTGCTGTCTCAATTCCATCTTCTTTTTCTGAGATTGCTATTGGGTAGGTCCTAGCCATTAGATCATCTTTGCTGGAGGCCATGTCAGAAGGGTATGAGAAGGTTGTTCTTGAATCGGACAATAGAGAGGTTATCTCTTTTTTACAGAATGGGATATCTTCATCACCCCTTGTTCTGAGGGTCCTGGAAGACATTCTTCACCTATCTGGTTACTTTGTGTCTTGTTCTTTTCACTTTGTTCTAAGGGAGATTAACAGTGTGGCCGACTCCTTGGCAAGGAGGGCCCTATCGGTGACGTGTACAATGGTTTGGCCCAATTCCATTCCACGGCTATCTGATCTTTGTAATATAAGCAAATTACTCAGACCTCCCCTAACCTTTCTGGCAATTCAGGGAACCTCCCCTGCTTTTTAAATTGGGCTTCACTTAGCCCTATTGCGTTAGTTTTTTAACGCTAGGTAACAAATAAATTTGAAAAAACTAAAAAAACTGCCAATTATAACTTTTTGACCTACAGAAAGTTACCCCATTGCCCTTACACCCTTTTCCTTTCTGCTTCTTCTTCAATTCTCAGAAAACATAGACAATGGCACCCAGCGTCGAAAAACTTATCTAACGCTGCCATTTGAACCACCTGAGCTCATCTGCACAGAAGGAAAGTAGAACTCCAACCTAGGATATTCCATAAATGGACAACCTCTTCACTCAGATCCAGGCCGATCTACGTTGCAATGATGCTCTTCGTCAGTCCGGTGCCCTTCTGTAAGCTCTTCAATAGTCAGCCGCCGATAGAGACATTTCCGTCATTGCAAAATCCGCTTGCGACCTTGTTCTTCACCTCCGGTGACTGCAACTTCACCTTGTTCAGTAGTGACACAGAGGGAAAAAGAAAAAAAAATTTAATGTACATTCAAAAGAAAATTCTGAAAATTTGAGAGAAGAAGGCGGAAGAAAAGAGTTCAGCAAGGTCGAGTTGAGCGATTGAACAAAAGAAAAGAAAAAAATGTAGTTTAAACAGAAGAAAAGAGTTCAATAAGAAATGAGTTGAGCGATTGAACAAAAGAAAAGAAAAAATACAGTTTAAATCGAATGCAATTACAAATGAAATAAAGAACGAATCAAACCAGTATACACAAATTAACTTAAAGACGGGAGAATACATGTAAAAGGAGAGGAAGCTGAGAGCGAGAACAAAACAAGGTTGCAATAAAGATCTTGAGAAATCATCCAGTATTTATAGGGCTATGAGACAAAGACTTTCATGAATTCCCAAATAAAAAACCCCTAATTCCTAAATCAAAAACCCTTTTTTGATTTTCTACAGTTCGTCATTGTTGTTTACTGTTATTTGAGGACGCATTTGCAATGCAGCTGTGCGAGAGGCTAGATTAAAGATTGCTAGTAGTAGTAGTAGTAGTTAGTCAGCTCCTACCCGAAAAAGAAGCATTTTATCTTTTCTTTGCTACTGAAGTATGTCGATGCACGCCATTGGGGTGGGAAAGATCAGAATTTTAGGGCTAGGGTTTGGACCTTTTGATCAAACACTTTGTCCGGCTAAAATTCTGATATTCCCCGGGAAAGATCAAAATGGAGGTGAAGAACAAGGTCGCTGGACTAATTAAACCCATTCTAGTGGATGGGTTTAATCTGGGTTTTCGATCAGATTGATGTCGTTGGTGGGATGGAGTTTGCAGATAGAGGGGGCGAGTTGGGGTAGGTAGAACATGATGGAGTGGTGGCTATGGCGGCAGTATTGGCAGTGGCAATGGTAGGAGGAAGAAGAAGAAAGAGAAAGGGAAAGGAGTAAGGACATTTTGGTCACAACAGTTAGTTTACTAACACCGTTAACGGAGTTGGGTCAAGTGAAACCAAATTTGAAAAGTAGGGGAGGTCTGAATAGTTGTCAAAAGGACAAGGGAGATTCCCTAAATTATCAAAAAGGTCAGGGGAGGTTTGAGTAATTTGGTCTTGTAATATTGAGCATGAGCTCTCACATTATCTATAATATTACTCTATTTACGAAAACAAAAAACAAAAAAAAAAAATCGCATCGCTTCCGTTCTCTCTCAAACACTCCGCTGCAAAGTACTGACGCAATTTTCGGTAGATTCGCGAACGATCATTCTACTGCTCGCTGGTCGCCGCATGCATCTGGAGTCTCGCCTCAGTAAGGGCTCATCTCCAAAACCTCTGCGCGCTCCTCTCTGCGACCGTCGTCTATAGGGTTCTACGAAATTCCAAAAACCAATTTCATACCTTGTTCTAATCTCCCTAGGTACGAATGCTCTCTCTCTCTCTCTCTTCCCCTAATGTCCTATGTTCTCCCCTTTCCTTCCTTATTTCTTCGATAATCAAAGATTTCTTAATTCTCCAGCTTGATTATTTCGGTTATCGCAGATCTGTTACTTCTCTGTTGTCTCTATTTGTTTTATATTTTTAACTTCTTCTGAACTTTTAGATCACCTATTAAAGGATCAATTTTTTCTATCAAGATAAGTTTGTCTATTTTATCTTTCATATTTTAGATATGATAGTTTTTTGCAATTTCCTGTTTGTTAGGTTCACTCTTGAAGCTTGCTGATGTTTCTTTTCCTATTTGCTTTGTCTAGATAACTTCTGACGTAATTTGTTCTTGTAAGAATATTTTGTGTCTTAACTACTGATTACTAGAGTGACTACTGTATATGAACTCATACTGGTTGAGAAACTGCTATCCATGTACTGAAGTCGTATTGTCATCATGGTTCAAAATCTCGCGATATTTCGTCGAAATATCGCTTAATTTCGTATATCTCGAGCTTACCGAGATGCGAAATCAGGCGAAATGAAAAAATACCATATTTCGTCGATATCTCGTGAGATATCGTGAGATATCGACGATATCTCGTGAGATATCGACAATATCTCGATATCTCGTGAGATATCGACGAAATATGGTATTTTGGCTTAAAGTGTCACGTGAAGGGGGCTTTAATACAATATTTCGCAAATTTCGGTCCATATTTCGACCGAGAGCTGCATTTGCTAAGGAATTTCAGTCTTTTGCCTATTCTTCCACTCTTCCAAGCTCTCATCCAACACTCTAGCCATTGTTCAAGCACATTGTTGTCGGATTTTCGCGGTAAACTCATCGGAGGGTCATCTAAGCTCATCATCCAAGCTTTTTTCCACTATTTAAGGTAAATTCTATTCCTCTAAAACTATTTTTTTGAAAAGACTATGTACAAATTTTGTTGGATGGTGATGATATTAATATATGTTAGACAGGAGGCCGATCTATAGCCTCACAAAGTGTCGAAATTTTTTTCCATATGTATTTTTTTTTTTTTTTTTCGGTTTTAAAATTCATTTTCCTACAATTAAAATAGGAAATAATTAGGGGTAATATGACTTAGATGGTAATGAATTAAATATATGTTAGACACCAATGGCCGATCTACGGCTTCACGGTGTCGGTTATTTTTCTGCTCTTAAATAATTATTTTAATTTTCTCACATACCACTCCATTGGCATCGGATTATGGTGCATCACAACCTTACGATGGATATAGATATGGATCATCATCATATGGGCGGTTTAGTGGGGTAGGGGACTATGACTACGAGTCCACCCAGGGACATCTTGGATCATCTTTTGTAAATAACATCTTTGCATACCCTAGCGGACCTAACTACCAACCTCACCAGCCATACATGCGCCAATGCCATCGCCTCTTGCGGGCGCCAACATCATATCACAATGGATCATCTTCTTCATTTGGATCGATTGGTAACCTAGTTTATATCCTATGATAGGTTACCTACAGTATGTTGATGATTCCATTTACGTGACACTTGTGGATGACTACACTCATTTCTTCTCCGATTCTATCTGTGGTCCACGTATGTCCTTCAAACAGAGAGCAATGGACGTCGACTCAGCGAGGCATGAGTGGGATTGATCCGGGAGGCACAAAGAACTACTATTAGCGTTTAGCACTTGTAATTTGTAACTTAAGTTGTGATTTCATTGATCTATGAACTTGTGAGTTGTGACTTGTGAGTTGCGAGTCTTGTGACTTACTAACTTTGACACTTAGTGTATTGCCTTTAAGGCTTTAAGCGAGTTATTGAATATTATGGAGTTTATGAGAATCATGGCACTCATCAATGTGTATTGGCTTTAACTTGATATGTGATGAAGTTAAATACTATTATTAAATATTAACTGCCTAATCTATGTGTATTTAACTATTTATACATTAGGTCGGCGACCGTATGTCAATCAAGGGTGCAAGCCCAAAACACCAATTTGAATTCACATTTTTACAATTTTATGGTTTAAATGTGTTTATTAAGCTTAAATAAGGCTGTCCATGAAGTTTCGAGGCCTAGATATGGCCAAAAACCCCCGAGATGGACCCCGAAATATTGCAGAAAAATGCAATATTTCGGTCATATTCATGATATCTCGGATATTTCGGATATCTCGGTAGGCCCGAGATACCGATATATCGCGAGATATAGTACTATGATTGTCATATGAGTTAGGGGTTATGGTGGAGATTGCTGGAGTGTGGCTTGAATTCCAAGCCAATGTATTTTGGAAGTTTTACCACTCTTTCCCCCTCCCTTCCTTTTTTTTCCTTGTTCTATTCAATCAATATAAAGTGTGTGGCTATTGCATGGCCTTGTGATTTTTTTCCACCTCCTAGATTAATTAGCTCATGAGCATTAGGAACAGGATTGTACAGGCATTTGTTCTCTCTTAGTTTACAGAACACTGTGTTGTAGATTAGGTACAGGTTATAGTGGAGATTGCTGGAGTGTGGCTTGAATTCCAAGCCAATATATTATGGAAATTTTACCACTCGTCTCCCCCTCCTTTTTTTCATTGTTCTATTGAATCACTATAAAGTGTGCTGCTAATACGAAAAAGACTCGCTATAAAGGCTGGGAAAAATGAGTAAATACTTGATTCATTTTTCTATTGAATCAATTAAATACGAAAAAGACTCGTCATAAAGGCTGGGAAAAATGAGTAAATACTTGATTCCTTGTTCTGTTAACTCTCTATTTGAAGGCACAACATCTGTAGTTTGCAGTGGGAGCCTTTGATTGCAATGCTTAGGTCTAATGTGATGCTGGCTGATTGAAGGAGTCAACAAACCAAGGGGTTGGCTGAAAATGACTTGGGAAGAAGGACCAAGAAAAATATAGAGGAATGGAATTAAGGAGTTTCAAATAAACATTGAAACATATATAAATCACATTATGAGTGTTTTTCAAGTGTGGCTGCACCCTTGCAGTGAGAAAATATAACAAACCTAATAATAAATACTAAACACTAAAATAAAAACCACTTAAAAAATATAAATGTTGCAAATGTAACCCGGCCCAATTCACATTTTTGGATATTGTTAAAATACTCAAAGCAGAGAGCCCACTGTACTACTGATCATACTACTGAAACAGGAGAATCTAACTTCATTTTTTTAAATTGATTTATTCATTTTCCTTGCAGTGTTACACCATCCTTGCTTTCTCTAGCATCATTGATTTGATGATTGTGATATAAAGTTGACTTCATTTTTGTTATGAAATTGCTCTGTGAGATGGTTATTGTGATTTGAAATGCTTCTAATTTGGGTACTAATGCTATGATATAGGGCTAAATTAACCCTTGATGGCCGTTAAAGATTCAAGTGCCTCCAAAATTTTCATTTTCCATCTCTCTTTTTCTCCTCCTGATGTTGGTTACAAATGCTCTGCCCCTCCATTTCCTGTTATTTTTTTAAATTGATTTATTCATTTTCCTTGCAGTGTTACACCATCCTTGCTTTCTCTAGCATCATTGATTTGATGATTGTGATATAAAGTTGACTTCATTTTTGTTATGAAATTGCTCTGTGAGATGGTTATTTTGATTTGAAATGCTTCTAATTTGGGTACTAATGCTATGATATAGGGCTAGATTAACCCTTGATGGCTGTTAAAGATTCAAGTGCCTCCAAAATTTTCATTTTACATCTCTCTTTTTCTCCTCCTGATGTTGGTTACAAATGCTCTGCCCCTCCATTTGTATTGTATGATGTGATGTTTTGAAATCTTCTAAAATCCTTCTAATTTGAGCCACTAAGGCCATGATCTAGGACCAGATTTACCCTTGTCGATCGATAAAGATTCCAGATTTACCCTTGTAGCCTGTATCCACATTACTTAGAAGGCACAATGGCTCTTGACTCATAAGCACTCGTGTCCTTATCTTGCCAATTAAAACCCAAGTTACCTTTGCCCTTCCACTTGTCCATTTACCACCTCTAATGTGAACCATCTATTCATCATTTGGTCCATCCATCCTGAGATTACCAACAGTCCAGTCTCTTTGCTTTTAAATCATTTATCTTAGTAGCCGAAACAAAATTTACTCTTTTTTCTCTTGAATGGAGAAATTAGATTGGAAACTGGTGACACCATTGTCTGATGATCTACTTCATTCTAGAGTAATAGATGGGTTTCTACGTTCGTGCTTGGTGCAAGTAAGGCTGCAACAGGAGGCTTAACAGTCACCATCTTTTTTATGCTTAATTCCTCATATTATTGTTGTAGTGTTCATTACTTGGGAAAAGATCCTGGTCGGGCACTTCTCCATTTTCTCAAGAACTCTGACTTGTTCACTTATGTAGTCCAAGCAATGGAAATAATACTAAGACATTACGTGCTTATTGAGAACTTTATAATGACACTACATCTGCAAACTTTGCAAGCAATTCTGGAAAAAGATAGTGTTTTGATTATTCTTGGATTTCTCAAATGCCCATCAATTTGTAGTGATGTTCACTTCGTTCCGTTCTGGATTCACATTCACTTCCTTATCATGTCCATAAAATCCCTTGGAACAATTGAGCTGGTACCAAAAGGATATAAGAAATTGTATATTAGTGTTCTAGCAAATTACTGTAGATGAATAGGTGTAGAATGATCCTCCTTTCTGGGATGAATGCCCCACATCTCTTTTGTCTGAGATTATATCATGTTTTCACCTACTGGCAGGACGTGCTTTCAAATTTCTACATGTTTAAAGCTTCTAGAGTTAGTTAACAGTTCCACAATGTGTCTGGATCATGATTCTTTAGAATGTATAGCCTATGTTTGTGGGAATCACATCTTTTTCTTCCTTGGTCGGATTTTTTCTTAATCTTCCTGAGTTGTTCTTTTATCATTTATATTTATTTATGTTGAGTATGGCTTCACTTATAAGTACTGTTTTGACATTGGAGAACTAAGCCAGTTTACTCAATGTTTGAATGATTGATCTGGTTTCCATAACTATGAGAACCAAACTAACTCACATTAGAATATATTAATTTATTCAAAAATGTTGACAAGGGAAATGGGGAACTTGATGACCTTGATTGCAACCATTTCCAACGACATCCTTCGTAGAAACCTATCACCACCACCCTTGCTCCAATGCTCTTTGATCTCTGTTGTTGGGGTTAACCTTCATTTTCATGCTCTGCCCTTTCAGCACCATAGTTTACAATATTATCAGGTAAACAGAGAATGTTGAATTGAAATCTCTTAATTTTTTTTCTTTTTCCCGTCAGTTCTTTTTCTGGACTTAAAAAGTTTGCATATTTTTATATATAAAAGAGGGAGTTCAATAAAAAGACAAGAGAATGTCCTCATGCTGAAAGGGTTTGGTTAGCCTTAGCAGAATTTCAGGTAAGTATATTGGAGAAAATACTGTGCTTAACCCGAATAAAGCCTTATCAGAGCAGAGTCTGTACTGAACTGCTCATTGAAAGATGGCAGAAGATACCAATGCCAGCAGGATGGGAGTTGGAAGTTGTGGAAAGGGTTTCTGCGTGTAATTGGAAGTGATTTCTCAAGCTTTAAAGTTTTTAACATGAGAAAATTATATGCAAATGCATTCCAGGCTCTATACCAAATGTGCCAAACTGTGTAGGCAGGTTCTTTTCTTTGTTTATTTAAGCATCTCTTCTTTGGAGTTTTTGTTAAAATAATCTTTGTTGATTTTGAACCACAATGTTCGGCAAATAGGTTGAAACCTTTGCTTGCAAGAAATTGGTATATCTCAAGAGATCATTATGTCTTTTGTTCTATGCTCATATAACTATTGGGCATCTGGAGAAACATATTTTTTCCATTTCTTGAGACATACTACTGCTCCATGAATGAAAAGAAATTATATGTGAATTTTAATATTTACTTATGGCTTTAGTTTGTTCCTATTTATAGGTTATATTTACTTATTATCTTTAGTTTTTCTATTTCCATGTTAGTGGTTGAAAATGTGTTATGAATTTTTAAAATAACCAGTGCTATTTCTGCTTCTAGAAGACCATAGGTTGAAGGAGGCCAATGTGATGCCTAATACCCAAACCTGCTTGGGCTAGAGGATTTTGTTACTACTAAATTTGGCTTTACAAGTCCGAAGTGCCATTCAATCTTCTTTGACTCAAATATTATTTTCGCAATAATGAAGTTCTATTATTATGCCTATACTTTGTTTAAAAATCTTTCACATATTGCTCTCTCAACGTAATTAATAAATGGGAAAAAGATTGTTATATTGTCATTGTACAATTTCCTTTATACCCTTCTTGAATAATAAACAGTGGACCCACATTTTTACACACACTCTCTCTCTCCTATTATGACCATGTGGGCCCATGTGTACCCCATATAGATGAAACTATTTGCTAACCCCTCAAAATTTTCTTTTTAATAAGACCAACCCCTCAATTTTTTTACCCAAAAAAAACCCCTCAAACCCTCAATTCTGTAACATGTAAAAGTGTTCACTTTTTACATTAATAAACTTAACAATTGATTAAGTCCCAAATATCCTTTATGGGTCTCTCTCTCTCTCTCTCTCTTTTATATATATATCTTACACACAGTGGGATTCTTGCATATAGATTCTTAGTAATTTACTCTCTCTGCAACCTTAACAAAAGCCCTCAGGTGCATTTGCACGTTCTAGAGGGTCAGCAAAAGGAATGCTACTTTTCTAGAATTCTTTAATTTATTGGATGGCACGTTGTATGTATTGGGATTTATAAATGAATTTGGTAGGTCAGCAATTATACTGATTTGTAGCTTATGCATTATTCTTACAATTTTTCTCATTTTTACGTCCATACTTTATTGATGATTATGTTCTGTGTCTTTAATTCGAGATTTATTGCCCAATTTGATTCTGTACTACATTTTCAGTATTGTTACATTGGAAAATATATGGATTATGGAATTGCATTTCAAGTTTACCTGAGGTACTTGAAATTTGAGACATTAATATCACATTATACTAGGTGTCTTCTCATGGTTACATTTTCTCTCTCCACCATTGAACAAATGTTCATGTGCATTTGCACGTGAAAGTTTACTAGTGTATATATATATATATATACCTTTTGTGGTTCTTTGGAATAATTCTATGTTGCCTTGTATATTTCTTTGATTCTTTCAGTCGTCGGCACTCCTCCCCTTTATTTACGACAATCCTGTTAGTAATTCTGAGGTTGTGTACTCGGGATTAAATGTCAAGAATGATTTCTTAGCAACTTCACATCTGATTTTTTCTGCTACTACAAAAGTACAACAGTCAGTGTCTATAAAATTGTTTATTTATTTTATTTCAGTGCTACATCTAGGTACCGAATGCTTGAAGGGAAGTTTATACCTCCTTCTTCCATCCCTTTCATAAGATAAAAGGACGTGAATTTTCAACCATTGCTCAAGTTAGGAGGAAGATCTATTTCTGAAATAGCTGGAAGTTTCCTAACCAAAGCAGGAACTAATGGAACACCCATACTCAGGAGGGAGCTGGATGATGATTCCTAGTTCCACAACTCCCACCACTACAGGAACACCATCAAATCAGGACCTTTCTCACCTGCACCAACATCATCTTCATCAACAACAACAACAGCAACAACAACAACATCAGCAGCAACAACAACTACAACAACAACAGCAACAACAACAACAACAACAACAACAGCGTCATCAACATCAGTCACTGGCTTCTCATTTCCATCTTTTACATGTATGTACTTATCATGCCACTATGCATTCTGATTTCTTTAAAAAAGAAAAAAAGAGAGGAAAGGAAAAGAAAAGAATAACAAATATGTGTATTAGTTATTGATCTTGAGTTCTTTATTTTTCTTATCCTTAGAAATGCTAGTATTGTTAGGTGCTTTTTCATGGCTTCCCTAACAAGTAACACGACATGATTTTATAGAATCACTTACTGTTCTATAAAGGTATAATTCCATCATGTATCATTGTGGCTTTTGAAGCATTCATCAGTGGTGAGTGTTTGGTTTCCACGATGTTCTTTCTCATTTATGTTGCAATATTTATTTCCCGAAAGTTCCCTTTTTTTGTCCCGGATGCTATTACCCAAAGGTTGTAGTCTATGCAAGTATATACTATTGTGGCTCTAAATTGTAGAAAGTTTACTTTTCATATGTTTGGTTTTCACTGTTTTCTTTCTTATTAATGTTGCGATAGTGGGATACTGATACCCAATGGCCTTTCTTATTTATGTTGCGATAGTGCGATACTGATACGGGCTCTAGTCTATGCAACTGTATATCATTGTGGCTCTAATATGCAGAAAGGATTCATATATTGCCCAACTTTTTTCCTGGATTTTTTTTTGTTCCTTCAATCAGTTGGTGGAGAATTTATCAGATGCAATCGAAAGTGGTACACGTGATCAGCATTCAGATGCGGTTAGCTTCTTCCAGTTTAACACTATAAATTTGTGCATAATATGTTTTTTTATTGTAACTATAGATTTTGAGGCCGTCTACTTATTTTTACTCTTTATCGCACTGATAGGTTAGTGAATTGACTGGCCACTTTGAAAAGTGTCAACAGATATTAAACTCAATATCGGGATCAATAAATGCAAAGGCTATGGTATGTAAATAACCCTCTATGTTGCTATTTCTAGTTTTTCAGTTGTAAATTTGTAATATTCTTGGATACAAAACATTAACTGGGTTATGATTCCCCTCTTCAACTCCTAATTACTCGAACATGGTAGCTTTGATGTTTTTCATTTATTTGTGAACCTCTCCAAATATATCTCAGTTTCAATAGGAAGTTAATTAATATCACTAAGGTGGTTTGTACTTTGTAGACGGTTGAAGGGCAGAAGCGTAAACTGGAGGAAACTGAGCAACTACTAAACCAAAGAAGGTTTGTACTGACATAGATGTTATAGTTATTATAATATCAGAAAATAATTAACCAGACCAGAGGTAGAAGAAGAAGACAGAAGAAGAGAAGAGAGGAAGAAAACCAGGCAAACCCCAATAGGGAAAAGGGCCTGCGGTAGAACTTTCTACCGAATGTTCTATCGCAGGTCATTGATTAAATTTATTATGTTTACAACAATAATATTGATGGGACAGAATTGCCCCTACATACACCGAAATAGTAAAAGACAGGAATAAACAAGAGTGGAAAGACATATCTGGCCCTATAAACACTTATTTGAACAATAGTTATGATAACTGTTATAATTATGATAGCTATCAACTGACATAGATGTTATAGTTATGATAACTATCATTCTAGTGTCTAATAAAAGTTTATTTTTCATCTCAGGGATCTGAATGCCAAGTACAGAAGCACTGTTGAACAGCTGATTAAGTGAGACAGATGACATGGACCATTCTTCTAATACTTGTAAGAAGATTTCTTTTATTACTTTATTGTATTATAGGAAATGCTGCCAAGCAATATGCTAGGCAGTATGCTAGCCGCAGACATTATAAAGGGGCGGGTTCACTTCATCAATTGGTGGACTAACCCAATTGGCCATAGAGCCAATCAGCTTAGCTGGGTCTCTCAAACCCATATCGTGGGGTTATACTTGTCTATTGATCTTAAGTTATTTGAGTTCTCAGCTGGGGCTGATGGTATTGTTTTAAAAGTGGGGACCACAAGACAACAGAGCCGGCTGCAACACTTGGAAGAGATATCAAAGGTGGGGACCACAAGATATTAGAATCGGCTGCTGCATCTTGAAGACTCCTATAAGATTTGAGACTTTAATTAGTTTCTATTTTAAGTTACTTTCTAATTTGTTTAATTCCTTCTAACTCAAGTCTCAGCCCTATGAGAGACTTTCTAATTTTTAGTTTCTAATTTTGAAGCTTTAAGTGCTTAACACTTGAGCTTATATAATTGTTAAGTGCCCATAGAGGCACCCCACGATTATGTTGATGGATGAAATTATTGCTTTATGCAACATTGTGCCTGGTGAGAGGATGAAAGGCTGAGAGAGCCGACCCTATCCCCTTCTATACCTTTCTATCTTCTTCTTGTACCCCTACTCGATCTCTATTGCTGCTGCTGCTACTTTTAAATTTGCAACCAACAACTGCTGGAGAACTCTTCTGAAGCCTTGATTCAATCCATAATCCACTCCAGGTGCTGCTGTTGCTGTTACACAATTGAGTGAAGGACTACAGCATCCTGTGGCTCTGTTTTCTCTGTTGATTCTGCTGCAAACTTCAGACTTGAATATCTTCTCAACCAGCCATTAGAATTGGCTGATATTTGGAGCACAAACCACTCTTGCCTATGCCTTCACTCGATCCTACTTTGAAGCCCTGCTACTGGTTCGTTTTGTCTGCAACACTTAACCTTCTGTTTTTAAGCCTACTTTCTATTTTCAAGCCCTACTCAGAACTTTGCAATCAGCCATCAGAATTGCTCAAATTTGGAGTGAATATTCACCCCACCAAGAACAACCTTCGATCAGAATTGGAGGGCTTTCCTAGTGCTGGTTTGCCTAGTTCTCTTTACTTTTCTATTTTCTGGTTTCAGCCTAAACTAGGCTTG
Source organism: Telopea speciosissima (assembly GCF_018873765.1). Lineage (NCBI taxonomy): Eukaryota > Viridiplantae > Streptophyta > Magnoliopsida > Proteales > Proteaceae > Telopea > Telopea speciosissima. The sequence continues at coordinate 14,646,877 of NC_057926.1, forward strand.
AGTTTGGGAATTAGTTGCTGTTTTGGTTCATTGTTTTGTGGATATTATTGGGGATAGGTTATCTCTAATCTAGCCTTACATTATTATCTAGTGGGAAAGTATGAGCTCCTTGAATGATCCATGGTATGAATGCCATTATGCCAGTTTCTCAAAATGAAAAACATACTAATAATATTCTGTTGAAATATTGTAGAACTTGGGGAAACACACAAAATGTTAGTTTTAGGAAATATTTATTGAAATTTCAGGAAGGGAACATTGTAGGAAGGTTTTGTGTGAATGCCCATGAAAATTGAAAGTATGATGAGGTATCAAGAAACATGTTGTCTTTGGACCTGTAATTATTGGCATATTGATTCTCATAATAAACACTACCTGTATTTTAAGAAATAAATGACTTGGTTAAGCTCTTGTAGATCTCTTACATTGGAACATCTTACTCACATAACTAAGTCTAATAAGCTTAATGCAGGTCAAACTCCGGTCCTGGGATCAAGTCAGGGTTCCCCTAGGAAACCAATAATGAAGCAATTAGGGTATTGCACGTCCTGGGTTAGCTCATGGTCGCCCATGGGCACCCTATTTAAATTTTAAGGTTTCCCATGGTCGCCCATGGGAACCCTAGTGCATCCTAATTAGGGTTTGGTCTGATAAACCAATGCCCTGCCCTTCTGTTTTGTATCCCATGCAATTATGGAACCCAAAAGAGATGGATATCTCTAATCCATCACACGGAAAGAGGGATCTATCCCATACCCGAATGCATAGCGGAAATAAATCAATTTAGGTTTCTTTCGCATCCCATCAATAATCAATAATTAAAAACAAGAGGAATTCATAAAGAACTACTAACTTGATGAGCCTCAAGTGTTGCTCCTCCAATAGATAGTGCCAAGGTTCTAAAACTCGGGTCTCGGTGGCAGCTTGGCCCAGCCAGAAACCGAGACGAGTCGAGATCTCGCCGAGTTGCTGCATTTTTTTTTTTTTTTTACTCGGACCCCCAACTCGGTGGGTTTTACACATATGTTGGGTCTGAAACTTGGTATTCAGCCTATTTCAGGCCATTTAAACACAATGGCATGCCTAGATTTCCCAAAAAACAAGTCCAATTATGAGTTTCACTTTGGACCATAGATTGGTAGGCGACGAGTCGTTCTAAAACAACCTACTCTACACATAATTTAGTAATGCATAGTAAATTAGCAATCAAAACATCCAAATTAGTACATATCTATCAAAACATTCAAATAAAAAGTACATTACATCAATGTTCTCTGAATTTGTTACAGAGAATGTGATCGAGTAATAAATTCATCCCCATATTGATCCACAAAAAATTCTTATGTCATAGAATTGCTGAAGTGTTGCACATAGTGTGACACAGCCTCCATATAAGTGTTGTCATCAACATATACCAACCTCCCTATTTTAGGGTACACGGGAGGCTGTTGGTATGAGGTGTAAGATCCACTGCTACAGTCATATTGAGTTTGAGGCATGTATGGCTGGTTTGGGACTGGGAATATGTATCCAAAACCTAACCCAGAGCTTCGATTGTCAAACTCAACTGCTGACTGCCCATATTGACCATAGCCACTATATTCAGAACAGGTGCTCTCCTGGCCATAGTCATAGCCATGATGATGCTAAGATGAATGCCATGACTGATGCTTAGTAGTAGTATCTATACTCATGCTTCCGAAACTTGCAAGCATGGTGTTAATACTGCTGTCATCATCCTGAGCATGTGAGTGTTTGCGACCCTTCTTTCTGTTGTATGTTTTAGAGTGGCCACCATGGTCTTGATCTTGAGTGGCATGTGTAAACTGAGACTCACCTGTGAAACGCACAGGGTCCTCCTGCGTTCCTAGTTCACACTGGTACTGCTCGCGCATACCCTCATGACGATCATCATAATAACCACCACTCTGCATGCCACCACCACCACCACCACCACCACCATCACCACCATCACCATCACCACTGTCATCATCACCACCATCATCATCATCAGCAGGACTTCCTACAACAGGCTCAAAAGGTCTCGGTGAGTCTGAATGTGCACGCCTCTCTTGCGACGACATATATTCGTTAACATCAGTACCGGTTACAGACACAATGGTGTGGTCGGGCCTACCCCCAGGCTAATCCATATCGGGTGCACCACGATCCCTCACCCACTGGAATAGGGGATCTTCATCCTCATCAGAGTCCTCTTGGAAAATGTTGGACAGTTTAATGGGTTCTTTATCATTGGTTTCAATTCCTTCACGTATGTGCCTCATCCTTAATCTCATATTGTAGTGCACATACACAAGCTGCTCTAGTCGTTCGCTACCCAACCTGTTCCTCCTCTTTAAATGTATCAATGAGAATGTACTCCAGTTGCGCTCATATCGGGAGGATGAACAAGTTTGTGGGAGCACTCTCACTTCTACCTTTCTCAGGTTGGGTGAACTTGTACCATAAAGCACCCACCAGTCGGCTGCATTACAAATATAGAATATTAAGAAATTATACATTCTAAAGGGATAAAATTATAATTCATAAATGTAATATCATGTCACTTACCAGGGTCTGACTTTTGTCTACCCTCCACTGCAGCTTGTCAACCGAAACTTGTTGAGGTCTCTCTGAAGTATTTGATCTATTTTCATTTTAAATTTCAAACATTGTTAGAGGCATTAGTATTTACTATTTAGTAATTACATTCATAAACTAACAAATGGAGTACCAAAGTCCCATACTCTCACCTCATCATTGCAGGTAGCTTATATCTTTGGATTGGGCTCCAATTTCTCAATAACAGCTTGAACTGCCTCTAACAAATCTGTGTCTAGCCCAAGATCATGGGAGTACTGATACTTTGGATTCAAATAGTATGCTGGTAAAGTAGACACCACAAATATAATTTGTTAATGACTTAATGCCTTTGGGTTTTGAATATGTAAATGTAAAAAAGTTTTAACATTTAAAGTATAAAGTATGTTGAACTCACCAGTTTTATGCAATGGATGACTCAAGTGCTTCTCCCACCGCTCATCAATGATGTTAATGTAGGATTTTACACTTTGAGGTATAGCAGCTCTAACTATTTCCTTCATTTTTTGAATGGCAGCATAAATGTGGGGCAACGTAGGCTTCTTCTCTGTATTAACCATCCTCAGTACTGCCACCACTGGCTCTAATATGGCAACCACTTTCTACAAGTCCTTCTAAAATCCATTACTTGCAATGGTCTGTTGTGCCGCCTTCCCTTCTTCTAACTTAGAACATTGCCAACCAAACCATTGTTCACTTGCAAACATAGACCTTAGACCTATCACCTTCGTCTGAAAGCTCTTCAATGCAATGTAATTGGTGGCAAATCGAGTGACACCAGGCCTCACTAAATCTCCATTGCATTTGTCCCTCAACAAGGCTAAAGCATAACCATGGTTATACACAAAATTTGTTACTTATCTTGCCCTATTTACCACACCCGCCATCAAAGTCTTTTTCCCCATGTCCTTCAGCATTAAATCAATAGAATGGGCTGCACATGGAGTCCAAAAGAGCCGGATCCTCTTACTCTTCTTATTCACCAACTTCTCTAGCCTTTTTAAAGTTGGAACCGTTATCCGTCACAATTTGGATAACTTTCTTTGGTCCTACCTCCTCCACCACTTACTTCAACTCCTTATACAAGTATGATGCATCTTTTATATGTTTTGATGCATCGATAGACTTCAAGAATATAGTCTTCCCATTGCAACTCACCATGAAATTTATGATGGACAGTCTAGTAGGTCCAGTCCAACCATCAGCAATAAGAGTAATCCCATATGTCTTCCACATTGGCTTCGAACCATCAATGTAATCTTTCAGCTCCTGTATTTCCTGAGGCAAATATACATTGTATAATTCATGTGGTGAAGGCCCCTTCCATCCTGGGCCAGCCCTCCCTGCAGCATCAAGGAATGCATTATGGTATGTTCCTTATACTACATTGGTTGGAATGCTATGGTAAAGCATGAACTTGCTGAAGGCTTTTCGTGCTTCCTTTTGTTTACCACCAAACATTTGTGGGATGGTTGGCTGGTAGGCATCTTGTTGCCTAAAAATTGTTGGATTTTGCTCAAAAATGGGATTTGGAGAATGTGCTCGTGGTCGGGTTGGAGGTCATCGTATATTTCTTGTCCCAGTGCTTTTCCTCCTCTCATCTTCTTGCACTGGTGCAGCTGAGCTAGATCCACCAGCTCCTCTTGCTTGCTCATATGCTCTTATATTCTCAAAATAAAAACTTTGTCTACTCTCAGCCAAAGTCTGCTGGTAAATTCTCCATTCAGCCTCTGATTGAAACTCACCAGGTGGAGGCCTAAAGTCAGTATCATCTCCTCCACGGACCTCTACACCAGGCCTTTCTAGTACTGCCTCATCAAACTGTTGTTGCATTCTTTCCCTCTCAACTTTCTTTATTCCTTATTCTTTTTAGTGTTGTGTCATTGCCACTTTCACTTGGGTTGAAACATTTGGGCATGAGGCAACATCCTTGCCTATACTAGACAAATGTTGCTTTAACCTAGTGGCTCCTCCAGATAGCAACTTCCCACAATAATCGCATTTGGACTTCTTTTTGTCTGCGGACATCGGGACTCCATGTTGCCATGCTATATCAGACATTGTGTACAAAATGTCTTATATTTTACACTGTTACATAAAAAAGCATGTATTAATAACCATGATTCAATTGAAGTAAGGTATTCAAGACTTAAAGTATGTTATTTATAACTGTTAAACATAATGTCAAGCTACTAGAACTATGAAATAACTCTCTCTTATTTATCCCCTAACCCTAGTATTTATTTCTTAATTAAAAATAATATTTAGAATTTTTATTAAAAATATTTATATCTTAAAGTATAAGAAAAATATAATGTAATGATGTATTTGACACCATTTGAAGTTGAACATTATGTACATATGTTTTCATAAACAACAAGTATTTTTCCTTAATATTATATGTATATGTTTTTAATTTTTATAGTATTTTTATTAAATATGGAAAATAAAATAAATTTTTTAATGGGTGAAATTAAAAAACTGATCCATGGGGCTGTAAAGCATCCCAAGTTGTTCAACATATATGAAAATCATTTTCAAACAATCATTATTCATCCTATTTTTTTCAAATTTTTTTTAAATAAATCATTTATTTTTTCAGAAATTATAATAAAAAATTTAATAACTGAAAAATAAATCCGACTCCATCAAGTGATAGATCGACCAAAGATGTTTAATATATATCAAAACCACATGAATCTATCAAGGATTACACAAATTTTGTTGAAAAAAATAGATTTGGGGAAAACTAGAAAATACCTTTGAAAATTCTTGAAATATGTGATGATTCTTGGATTGTTGGAGTTGAATCTTCAATTTAGCACTTGAATCTCACTTGAAACCATGCAATCCACCCAAGATTTGAAGGAAAGAGGAAGAAAATAGAGCTAAATGGGCTGTTTTCTCTTTCTTTAGAACTATGGACAGAACTCAGCGAGATTTTCGAGTTCTGTCCATGTAGCTTAGTTTATAAAATAGGTTAGATGAGTGAAATGGGGTGAAAAAATGGGTCAAAATCCATATTCAGACCCGATACCGAGATCTCGGCGAGAAATTGCATTTTTATAACGTAAAAAACCAGGAAAAAAACTTCAAAATTGGACTCAGATTGCATGGGTCGAGACGATACCGAGATCTCGAGATCTCGCCGAGAAAATGTAATTTTATAATGCGTATGGCATCTCGACTCGAGTTTTTGAAAATCGAGAAACTCGGCGAGATCTCGCCCTCTGCGAGTTCTCGAACCATGAATGCGATGACCATATGATAAGGGTGCTCAGCCCAAACCCTAGTCGTGACTACCATTTTAAGTAAAACTTATGGACATATAATGCTAAAAAAATTTATATCGCATGTGATAATATTAAACTAAAATGTATAAAAGTTCAATACAAAGTAAAACCGGATTGAACCGGACCGAACCGGTTTTGATGGACATACAAATCCAACAGTTTATTTATATCTAAACTTTTGTCTTTGGTCTAGTAAGATGCTAGTAGTTTATTTATTTACTTAGATTTATCTTGTAATCTTTTAGTTAGGTTAATTTTAGAGTTTCATTCCATTTAGATTGGGTTAGATAATTAGGACATTGAGTTAGATTTTCAGTTTTAGACTTCAATTAGGAAACTTTTAATTTCATTTTTATAAATATGCTTGTAACCCAATTCATTGGGCTTATTGATAGAATGAGTTGAAAACCGAGCTATGTTGTGGCTGTATGACATGTGGTGTTTGTGCGAGCTCTCCTCATCTCTTTTCTTTTCTTTGTTAACATTGTGTTCTCTTATTTCTTCCTTGTTGGGATCGAACTAGCAGATCTGTGAGAGATTTTGTCCGATCTCTGTCACCCCTCTTCTATTTTCCTTCATATTATGGGAGTAGTTTACTTTCCCATGTGTGACTCAACCCTCCAAGCCCCTGGCCCAAAGCATTCATCGTTGCTGAGAACCAACTTGCAAACTAGGCCTGCAACTCTTTTGTGTGCCAGGTCTGATTACAGAAGTTCTATGTTGATCTGTTGGTTGATGATTTGGTTGGGTATTGGGTGTTCCTAAGAGGCCTAGCGGTTAGCTAATTAATCTTCAAATTTCAGTCCTATTGGTGTTCTCGTGAAGGAGTTTAATCACCTAAAGCCTTGCTGGTTTACCACCCCTGCTGTGTTGTTAAAAGGTTGAAGACAACTTATCGACATATAATAAATCCCCTTTTTTATTCGCTGTTTCCATTATTGTACTTCCCCTTCCCTCTTAGTTCTATTTAGTCTTCTAGTCATAATTAGTTTTGTCTTATCCTCTTGTCCTTTTCGTAAGGTAGGAGATAACTCCCCTCCCCCATGATATTCTACCTCTTTCCTTTATTCACTCACTTTCCATAATTACCTCTCTTATCTTCCTTTATCCTAGTTTGTCCATATTTTACAAACCCTTCCAAGTCTGCCCTCATTCAATAAATCTAATTCCTTGTAGTCCATTACTCTATTTAGCTACCAAGTTGCTCCTTACACATTCTGGTTTATTACAAGTTTGTCACTTCTTGCTTGTAACTTGGGTTTTTTGTTATCTGGGTGGGCCCATACTGAACCCAATAGGGTTTTTGTGACCCAGTTTCCGCATCAGTTTCCTCCAGTTTTCACCCTTGGTTTCAGCCAATAAGATCTGGGCTTACCACGTGGGCCCTGTAGGCCTCCTCTTCCTCATCCTCTTCGGTCTCTCTCTTCATCTGGTGGACAGGCATCATACTCCTCGATCGTACCTCAACTGTAGTGGTGACAACATTGGTCTTCTGTCTCAGGGAAGAATTGGGCAGTGTGCCCAAATTTGTGACAAGTTTTAACATTCTGTATAGCTGTTGCCTATTGTCGGTGCTTTACCCTTATCTGTTGGAGTATTGGGTGGTCGACCTGTAGGCTTGGCCAGTTGTAGGAGCTCTTCGATACTCCCTGGATTGAGAACCGAACCTCCTAGAGGGGGGGAATTTAAAAAATAGTCCTAGGGATCATGTAAATCGAACTTGAAATAAGAATACTTTTAGTCCAACTAGGGATTAGAAAATCGACTAGAAGTTTGGGTTTTAGAACAGAAATTTAACCCTAAGGATCAAGAGGATAAATTCAATGGTTTAAGAAGGGCAGATTCTAAACAATTCACTATGAATGTTCTAGTTAATACTTATAGAAATCTGAAACTGAAATTGATAGGAGAATTGTAAATCGCAGTGTAGAAAAGTAAAGAAATTCTGACCTGAACTTAATAGAATGATAAGAGAGAAAAGAATGATAAAACTGCAAAGCAGATTAGGAATCACCCAATCTTCAGGCTTGGAATCCACCAGAGCCTCACTGGAATACACCAGGTCCTGCTACTGAATTCACAGCAGTTTTTCATAAAAAAGTTAAAAGTCTATAATTTCTAAAATCGATGTCATGGGATGTAGCCCTCTACACTTATTTATGATGTTGTAAAACCAAACATGATTGATATAGGAAAGACACTTGTCAATCCTGGACAGGTAAGGAAAGAAAACAAATCAAAAACAGACTCAAAGACCTTCCAATTGACCAGTTAGCTGGAGAGTCTTATGCCAACTAGGATTTTGAAAAATAAAAGAAAACTGACTCAAACAGGACTGGACTGATAGGTTCCTAATCCAGCCTGATTAAAAGAATCTGAAATCTGTCAGAATCTGGAATCGCGGGCTTTAGGAAGGATCAGATTTTTGGCCGTAGGCTTTTCTTTTTCTTCCTTTGGTATTTGAGCTGGTACATGGCCTCTGCATCACAAGGAATGATGTGGATTTCTGGTGAGGGTGCAATAAAGAAACCCTTGAACCTAAAGAGAGGTCACTTGATTAGTCAGTCTTGGATCGTAGATATTGATATATAGCATAATTGCTTAACAGAAAGAGGAAAAAGGAAAATTCAGGAAGTAAACTACAAGCCTCAACAGCCAATGTAATTCATCAGCATTTATATGATAGACTATTTGTACTTTGTCTGAATCCATCAATTTCTGCTGGTTAACGATAATCTTTGCTACAATATACATCTTAAACAGTATCCGTATGCTAGTTTCTAATAATTAGCTTTGAGAAAAGAGTCCTATATGGGTGTGAAATTTGTTTTTGTTCAGGATCCTATAATCTATGTCACACACTCAATGTCCTTTTCTCTGTCTGATATCTACATCCATTTTTAGTTTCATTCGGGAATGAAATGGGAGATGGATTCTATAAGAATTGCTCACCAATTACTTCATTAGATGGAAAATGTGTAGTTCTAATCCAAGGACCCTTGTCATCCAAGATGTTAGACAGAATCATCTAATGGACATCAGCTTCTATAGTTCTGTAATGGAGACTCTGATTTTATACCAGCTTTGATGCAGTTAGTAATGCAAATTCGTGAGAGAAAAACATAATTATTTATGCAAATGATTTGCCTGCTCTATCTATGTTGTATTTCACTCTCACCAAATTCTCTAGCTTGAAGTCACTTTGCTTTGGAAAGTTGGTTTATAAAAATCCAATAGGAACATGGGGGTTTGTGTGACCCGACTTACAAACTAAACTCCTAAAGAGCTCAGTAGTTTGATCAATCCAATATTTTCAGTTTTTGCTGCCGAGTCCACTGAGAAAATTCACGACACTGGCTCCTCAATGAATATGTAAGAAGTTAGAATGGAAAGAAAATTTGAAGGGAGTGCAGGTCATGAAGGTTTAGATTGACTTTGTAAGAAGGAAGATCTGATGCAAGCAAATTCCTGCTGTTAGTCTTTACTAAAATTTCCTCTGTTGCATGTGCAAAAGTTGGATCAGAATAAGTATTTTAGGGTCCCCCAACTTATTCCAATCTGCCTTTTATTTCAGTTTTGGTCCAGTGACCTGCATTTGAATGACCCAGCAAAAAGCTTCTGGATATATATCTCTTCCCAAGAATTTCTGTTGATTGAGACAGTGTCTTGGGGTTGACACTAATCTGATATAACTTGCCCTTATGACCTACAAGGTTGTTCTTTTGAATGGAGAATTTCACAATTTTCCCTAAATTTTGCTTAGAAGATCAGATGCTCTCTCCCTCTCTATCTTGCTGGATTTACTAGTTGCTGGGGTAAGATCATCAGATGACATCATGAATAAATCTGCTGTTGTAGTGGGTTGATTGGGGGATTAGCTTTAAAAGAATAAAGGCCATCATTGGGAGAGGGAAAGATGGGGCGACTGGGTAGTTTAGTGTTGCTCTCATAGGTTGGGAGCCCTTTGGATGGAGAGATTTAGAAAAAAAAAAAAAGAAAAGAAAGGATAGGAATGTAGGATGTGGCAATGTGGGGGGGGGGGTGTTGGTTTCAAGTGATTGGAACTGAATAAGGAAAAGGTCAAATGGGATTGGAGAAGGGAATGTGGAAAAAAAAATAATATATATATATATTGCTGTGTAAATTACATTAAGAATTATCAAGGGAGAATAGCATTTTGAATGGACAATTTTTTTTTTTTTTTTTTTGGGGGGGGGGAGGATATGCTTTCTTCTGAAGTACTGTTCACTTTTTTTAGGTAGTGACGAGAGGCTTTTCTTTGGGGAAGTATCTGATATTCTAAGAAAAGTGTGTGGGAGATGGTGAAATTCTCACTTCTTTGAAGAAGACAGTTCTTGTTATAATAAAACGTGGCGAGGCGTCGTTTTTGGGAAAAGGGATATAAATTAAGAAAATAAAAGTAATCATTTACACTAATGATTTTGTTGCATTTAGCATCATGTACTGGCCTCCTTAACAGAAGCATGGAGTATGGAGCATGACAATTTTGACATTGATGAGATGATTTTTTTTACTGTATCGGATGATGAGAATCCTTGGCTTAGGACTACAGATGTTCCATTTATTGGAGTTTTTTGGTGAACATAATTTTTATCGAATCTTTGTCCCATTCAGTTCAAAATGAAGCTACAAAATATCGTAGATTATCTAAGAGAACAAATAAATACCGGAAGAGTCCTTGACAAGTATTAAGGAATCAGGATCAAACAAATTTAAGGATGCCCATGTAGGATCTCTTCATTCAAAGCTAATTACAGCAAATGAAGTAGCTTTTTGATTATGTTTCTGGTGAATATCACACAAAAGTGTACAAATGCATTGTGTCCCAGTAGATGTTTTTTAAAATCAGACGTTCAACAAAAAGTGGAATAAAAATAATGGGAATGTCTCAATATTGTGATGCAGACTTGGTATTTTTATCTTAGACTTTTTTTTGGCTAAAGAACTTTATATGCATTCATTTGTAAGCATGCATTACAGAAGACAAATAGAGTTGGACCATTTTTTTGTTTAGTGGGCCACTATATTGCAATTTTACCACTTTACGAGACATTTATGTCTAGGTTACCTGTTTGGTTCAAGGAGAATTGCTTTTACGGATGATATCATGTGAATTCATGTTTCCTAGAGAGTATATAAAACTTTTACTTTTGGGTGGTGAAGAAAAACAAGTTTGTTGAATTACTCAGAAAGCAGCCAGGGGAGGTACTTCTAGAAAATGATTGTGTACAAGGATATTTCCTATAGGGAAATGGTCTGGTGTCCTGTTGATCTTCTGAAATTTAAACCCCTTAAGAGTATGCTCAAAGCCCTTTGAAGTTCAGATCATAAATGCCCCTGCCAGGTATTTCAATTAAGATATTGTCTGTTCCTTTTTCCTTTGGAGTAGAGTACAAATGATTGAAATGAAAGACTTTCACATGAAAGGGTATGGTAATAGGGAGAAAAGCAACTTAGTTATGTTTTGAAACTAAAATCTGAAGGCATGAGACATAGTATCCAAGTAGGACCTAGGCTTGAGTACAGAGACTGAAACTATGAAAGCTTAAGGCATGAACCAACCTAAATCATAGATTAATAATGTTGGAAGAATGGCATACATAATAGACAAATGGGTTTCTATTAAGGGTTGTATTGTGACAACTTAAGCACAAGATCCTTGTTTTTATCCATGTGTGTGCTTCGGATTATTGATGTCAAGCTATAAAAGAAAAGAATTAATACATAAATAGCATCCTTGGTATGTTATAACTACTTTTTTTAGGATAATTTAGCTGTATAACTTATGAAGTTTCAAGAATGATGAGTTCTTTTGCTGTATGCATACCTCTTATGCTTTTTATGTTAGAGGACTAACAGAAGTGATGAGGCCAACAACATCTGCTGATAGGGGTGCAAGTTTGGTCCTGTCAACCCGAACCCGCCCTGAGCCCGAACAGGGTCTGGGCTGAGATATTTAGCCCTGAGTCCAGGTCAGGGCTGGAAATTTCTGGCCCTGAGTCAGGGTTGGGTCGGGTCGGGTCGGGCCAGGGTTGAGGCCTTGGGCTAAGACTGGCCCAGCCCGGCCCGGCCTGACCCTGTTTTAAGTTATATTATAAAATATATATTGTTATAATATATAGGGTTAATTTAACAGACAACCCCTGTAAGTATCTGAAATATCACGGACATACCAAACTTTGGAAAAATATCAATCTTCCCCCTAACGTTAAGCCCATGTAACACCTAAAGTTGAAATGTCCAATTTGACCCCCAAGTAGTTATTTAAATAAATTAATTAAAGAATGAAATCCCATCCTCCCATCTTCTTCAACTTTTTTTTTTTTTTTTAATTCTTAAAATATTCCCATTTACTGTAGAAAATCAGACAGCAACTCCGGCATTAGTTAACCCACCGGCGGTATAGTCCAATACGCGAGATCGGTGGTTCTTAGCATTTGTTTGTGTTGTGTTCATTAGGGAGAGAGAGAGGGGGAGTGGAGAACCCCTCGGAGTCTGGAGATGGCCTTCGGTTGAGGTCTTTCAATTCCTAAAGAGAAAAGGAAAGATTTCCAGATTCAGGGATCCTGGAAACCAGTGACATCGACGGAGCCCATTCCGATAAGGTTTCAACCGATCTCGGTAGAGAGGCAAGGGAATCAGATAGGCAGGACGAATTGGCTGGAATCAATGGGATTCCCTATTGGGTTTTGTCAAGAGACTCCCTCTGCAAATGGGGCATTGTTCTCCTGGTCTGGGCTGCACCTGGACTGGTGTGGAGGGTGCGCACTGTACATCATAGCCCTCAGCACCGCTGACACCGTTGGTATGTATGCCATTTTGTTCCTTGCCAACAGCCACGTCAATCCCTTGAGTTGGCGGTCCCTGCTAAACATCTTCCTCACTCTTTCATCACCGTCGCCGTCGCTGCTCCTCCTTTCTCCCCCTGCTGTCCCATTCTTCTCATCTTCCTTCAGTTGTCCCCAATAAAGAAGAGTGGAGCAAAAAAAAGGGCAATTTCGTCATTCTATATATGGTATCGACCACCAACGTATAGCGTAGTCCAAAAAAGTCTTATGCCATATGAAACAGAAAAAGGAAACAAACACAGAATACTCTGCCCATCTGCCATTGCCATCTGCCAGATGAAAACGAAAGCAAAGGTTGCGGCTTGGCGATAGACAGAGAGGAACACAGACAGAATTTACCAATTTCATCAAAACAAAAGGAAAACACAGAAAGAGTGGAGACTAGACTGTAGAATACATATAGAGCAAATACTTTTTTCGGCCATTTCCTAATTTTTCTTGCTCCACCCACCAGAAACTTTGTTATGTTCTTCTCATCGGCAAGAATTCAAAATTTAAAAATAAAAAATGAATAAGTGGAGAGAGAAATAGAGAATCTTTTCATCATATTTTGATTTTTAATACTATATTTGAATGAAAAACACCGACTAAAACAAGTAGTAATTTTGTAGAAAATTGCAACGAATCTAATTGATAAAAACAGCGGAAGTAATCCTTATCGGAAATCCTCTTGTGGGGAAATGTCTGTTTGTGTGTGTGTGTGAGAGAGAGAGAGAGATTACTAACTCTCTCGAGGGCTCCAAGGCACCTAGTGAAGCCGAATAGGAGGAGTTTCTGCAATTCCGCTCCAAGTTCCTAACGGCGGCAGTGGGCGTGGCGTTATGGTACGAAGAAATTAAATGTAGCTGGATAGCTGAAGGAGGTGATCTGATGAAGCCGAATCCCGCAGAAACAAAGGATTGCGATGCATGTCGCGTTGGGCTGTGGATGTGGATGCTGCGACTGAGAAGCGACGTTTGCAGCGAATTCACACACTTCTGCTAATCGTCCGGCATCATAGGCCCATCCGATGACGACGTCGGAGCTGATGCCGGAACCTGCAACGCCAACTTAGCATGCGCCGCAAACAGTCACGCCACTAGAACGGGACAGCAACGGCTACTGTCAAGAGACTCCCTCTGCAAATGGGGCAGCTGCACCCTTAAGGGTATTATGGTAAGTTCACTCTGTGGTAAGGGTAATTTCGTCATAATAAAAGAATTAATAGCAACTTAACTGCACAGACTTAACGGAGTGGACTAAGTTGAAATAAAAACATAAAGTAAGGGTAGTCTATGATATTTTTCCAAAGTTCAATATGTCTATGATATTTAATATACTTACAGGGGGTGTCCGTGAAATTAACCCTAATATATATATTATAAACTTTAAACGTCACCCACATTTTTTTATATAATATATTATATATGAATATAATAAGTGATATAATACATTTCATTATAGTGTTATTTTACGTAAAATTGATAATTTTCTTCCCGGCCCATTCCAACCTATGCATTTCCTTCCCCCTCCCCATGATTAGGGCCAATCAGGGTCAGCCCTGCCCGACCCTGAGAACGGGTCAGGGTTGGATTTTTCAGGCCCTGAGTCAGGGTTGGGTCGGGTTGGGCCTGGGCCAAGCTAAGGGGACTCAGAGTTGGGCTAGGGTTCTATAAAGCCCGGCCCAACCTGACCCTGTTACAGCCCTATCTGCTGACGTGTAGAAAGAACTATTGAAATTTTATTTATAGAAGAGTGGGAAAAGGTTTTAATTTGTATGTATAATGAATTTTTGTTGACGTATGAACTCTCGAAAATTATTATTGTGGATTGTTTTATCTCGATAGTTATTGTTGACTTTGGATAGTCTCATCTTTGAAACATATTCTGTATTTCATTTAATAACATATAAATTTTTTAGGTGCTTTAGTAACCCCAGGTGTCTTTATAATGTAAATGCCGCATTTTCGAACAATAGAAGGATTTTTTTTTTTAATGGGAAAAGAGTGGCACAATGGCTGTTGTGTTGTCTGGGTTTGGACATGGAAGATGACGTAGAAAATTTCAACCATAGGGATTGGTATGGTTGACCCTGTAAGGTTGTAATGCGGTTTCTAGTCACCTAAGTGACTATGGTTTAGAAAACCAGAGTATTTCTAGAACTGCAGTTTCAAGGAACAATATTCAGATTAGAAGAGAATTTAAATAATTTAATGAAACGAATTCTGGTCAGCCTGAAAATTAGGTCAAAAGTCTATTTTAGAAGGGTGAATGATCCTGCAAGTTGGGTTTGACTCTAATGGACAGATTCTAAGTAATAAGGAATCCCTCTGTAAGTAGGATTGCTCAACTTGCAGAATCGATAGCAGAGTTTAGAGACCTTGATTCAGGGTTCAGTTAGGGCAGTAATCAGGGATTAGTTAGCAACAGAAAACCAGAAAACAGAAGTAGAAAATTAGATTCAGAAACCCAGATTTTAAGAATTAGAGTTAAATCAGGATTTCAAAAATCAATTAAGGATTCTGGGTTTTGAAAACAAGAACTGGAACTTGACTAAACTAAGAAATCAGAATAGTAACTGAGTTAAGTAAGCAGAATTCTAACCGACAGAATAACAAATCAGCAAAACAAAACAGAAGTTAAAGAAGATAAGAAACTGGTAACCAATCAAGAGAAGAAAGTAGAAGGTTGATGAAAGATAACCAATCAGGAATCCACCTGATTGTGGGCTTGGAATCCACCAGGCCTTTACTACTGAATCCACAGTGGCACTTGGTTTGAAATCCACAGAACCAGCAGCTAGCTAAAGCTTCTTCATTGATTCATAAATCGTGGGATAGGCTATAGCCCTTATACATATTAATAGAGTTGGGTAAACCCTCTTAGACTCACTACAGAAAAGGACGAGCCATTCCTAATCAGAAAAGGGGGGAAAAAAACAAATCACAGATTGACTGTGAAATTCCTCCCAATTGGTGGCGGTAACTGGAAGTTGTAATGCAACTAGGACTCTAACAAAGAAAAAGAAAATCAACATAAAACAGAACTGCTTTCATACACTCCTACTTCCAGCCCGAAGCTAAATAATCTGATAACAATAAAATAAAGAAACCCCAAGGGGTATCTCAGTTGGAAAGGACCAACACCTCACAATTAAGAGGTCATGAGTTCAACTCTCCTTGGGGTCTATGATGAGTTCTAGATAAATCAAATAAGATTTAATGAACTAAAACAATCTGATGTAGATCACAAGTCCATATGTACCCGCAGGAACAATCCCCAAAACCATCCCAGCAAGATTGTGGGATTCGACTGCTGTGAGAGGCAGCCTGGTCTGATGAGGTGGCAAGTTTTTGTTGGTTCGATGCAGTATCACCTAAGGCAGCCCCAGCCCAGAGAGAAGCATGAAGATAAGAGATTAAGACAGAAATTTTTTTTTTAAAAAAAAAAAGAAAAGACAAAACACTGTTCACGTGAACAGTGTCACAGCCAATAGTTGTCTTGTTTGAGATTGAATTGTAGAAGACTTAGTGAGCCCACCAAGTGCAGAAAGATTCTATCATAGTGCTGCCATAGTTTAGTTTCTATTTTTCAGTTTTAGAAAGTATATTTTATTTCATTTAGGTAGTTTCTATTCCAGATTTAGAAAGTAGGCTTAGCTTTTATTTAGACGTTTCTATTTTCTGAAGTGTCTATTTCAGTCCTTTGTTTCCTTTTAGTTAGATTAAGTTTCTATTTTTGATTGGTTTATATTTTTGAGACTTTCTATTTTGTGAAGCTTAGGCCAAGCTATAAATAGGCCCCATCAATTGTATTTGAATTAAGATCTAATTTGTAACACCCCCAATACCACCCTAACGGTTTAGGGTCATTGACGATCCATAAGGTTGTTTATGTTAAGGAGATATGAACCGGAGTAGAACTAAAACACATGTTTAAAATATATAGATTAAAACTCGAACTAAACTAGGATACTCAAATTAGGCTATTACAACTTCCAAATTAAACTTAAAATTCTGAAATAAAGGTTATAATCTCCAAAATTAAATTAACTCAAACAAACTATAAGTTCTTCTAAAATTGAAAAAAAATGTAAAATTTCTAATAATAATTGTCCTCTTCTAAACCAAACGCTTCGTCTTCTTGGACCTTCTCTTCTAATACATCCTCACATCCAGGTTCGCATTCATAAAGTTGTAAATCTGAAAAGTGGTGAGGGTAAGCTTCGGGAAAAGCTTAGCAAGTAAATCCACAACAACTACACATGTGTGAAAATATGGACAAGTAATACAAAAATGTAAAGACATACAATAATATGTATAAATAGATCCGAAACGAAAAAAATAAAAAAACAAAATGATCGCAACCATATTTGCTTATCATTACTAGCGTAATGAAAAGTATACATGGCAACAATCAACAAAAGATATATGAAAAGAGCGTAAAAATTCGTGGGCTATAAAGAGAAAGAGAAGAAGAAGAAGGAAGGAGAAGAGGGGGATTTAGACTGTGCAAGAGTCACTTTACGACCAAATTTGACCCTTTTTCTGAGCTGAATTAAAAAAAATCCTATTTCACGATAAAACGTAGCATCGTCTCTTAGCTTTGCAATCCAACTGGAATCACCCTAATCGGAGATCTGAGAAGAGAGATATCGCGGGTTTACTGAAGGTAGGTTATTCTGTAGAAAATCAGTGTTTCCCAAATCTGAGTTTAAGCAATACCTTGCAGTTGATTTCATCATTACCTTACTTAGTAAGACTTCATTAAAGTGATTCTGAACTAGGAAGAGGTAGATCAACACCATTGAAACATTGATTTGAGATCACCTATAGAAACCCTAGTCGCTTCACACAATGTGAGTAGATCTTCAACCTTTATACTTGATATTTTTTCTTACATATAAAATTTGTTTTGAAGCATCGTTTTAAATTTAAAATTTAATTTTAGATTGAGATTTACTATGCCAAAAACATATTTCATTCATGTTTTTACTTGATTAAAATTTTTACACATGATTGCTTGCAAGGAATGATGATTTCCTTATGATTTAATTCGCATGTGTGTGCAGAAATTTTAATAATGTCATGTTTATAGACTAATGATCCAATGCTTATTTGTTGATGGTATGAGGAAAGTCTATGAATGATTCTTCATGATTATAACCTAATGCATGATGTTTATGGATGATGCATAAAAATTTTATTTTGTTTAGGGTTTATCCTTTAATTTTCATTGATGTTATTGTTGGATAAGTGATTGCGAAGATTATACCCAATCTTAACTATTGTTGTTCTTCACTTTATGCATTGATATGTTGTCACACTTTATTTTCATTTTTTTCAATAGCATGTGTTAGGGTAGAATTGGGGAGTCATAATCCCTGAGTTCCGAACTTGGATGTATAGCTTTAAAATTATAAGTAGACCTTTGATTGTTATTTTTTTGTTTACCTTATCGACATTAGTGAATATGTTGGGGGTAAAGATGATGCCTTTGAATTATGGTTCTTATTAATTTGAGCTTGTCTTTACCGAAACTTAAAGGGTATTGGATATATTTTTTTGTTGATCAATTAGCTATCGGAACGTTGTGACTGGAATAACCTTCAGGGGTCATTACTCTGTCTGGATGGTATGATTGGTCGCTAGCATCCCTTAGTTTCTGTTTGTGAGAGGGGACAGTGGTGTTATAGTTGATCATAACTGGAGTTCATGCGCCGCTATCATGGGTTCACATTAGTTCAATCAGGGAGTGATGTGATTGTTATTTTACGCTCTTTTGATGTATCTTTTGTTGATTATTGCCATGTATACTTTTTATTACGGTAGTGGTGATAAGCAAATATGGTTGTAATCATTTTTTTTTATTTTTTTATTTTTTCCCATTTTGGATCTATATATACATATTAGTGTATGTCTTTATATTTTTGTATTACTTGTGCATATTTTCACAGCTGTGTAGTTGTGGATTTACTTGCTAAGCTTTTCCCGAAGCTTACTCTCACCACTTTTCAGATGAACAACTTTATAAATGTGGACCTGGATGTGAGGATGTACTAGAGGACGAAGCGTTTGGTTTAGGAGAGGACAATTATTATTAGAAACTTTACATTTTTTTTCAATTTTAGAAGAACTTATAGTTTGTTTGAGTTTAATTTAATTTTGGAGATTGTAACCTTTATTTCATAATTTTAAGTTTAATTTAAAAGTTGTAATAGCTTAGTTTGACTACCCTACTTTAGTTTAAGTCTTAATCTATACATTCTAGACATGTGTTTTGGTTATACTCCGGTTCATATCTCCTTAACATAAACGACCTTGTAGACCGTCAATGTCCCTAAACCGCTAGAGTGGTATTAAGGGTGTAACATGATGAATGGAATTTCTATTGCTTGCTTGCAAGTGTTTGGTCTGAGAAGACTTGTGTGTAGGTCAAACTACGGTACATGGGATCAAGTCATGCTTCCCTAGAGAAACCAATTAGAGTATTGCACGCCCTGGGTGAGCCCATGGTAGCTCATGGGCGCTCTATTTGAATTTTAGGGTTTCCCATGGTCGCCCAAGGGAACCCTAGTGCATCCCAATTAGGGTTTGGTCTGTCAAACCAATGCTCTGCCCTACTGTTTTGTGTCTCATGCAATTATGGAACCCAAAATAGACGGAGAAAAATTCATCCCTAATCCATCACATGGAAAGAGGGATCCAACCTGTACCCGAATGCGCAACGGAAATAAATCGATGTGGGTTTCTTTCGCATCCTATAAATAATCAATAATTAAATCAAGAAGAATTCATGAAGAATTGCTGACCTGGTGAACTTCTAGTGTTGCTCCTCCAATAGACAATGGTTCTTCCTCCGATGAGCGCTCCAAGTAAACAAATCTGAACCTCCAATAGTACTACCAAGGTTCTTCAAGCCAATCCTAGATGCTCTCTAGTTCTTCAAGCACAGATCTGGGTTTCAAACCCTAACTCTCAATTGCAGTAGAGAGAAACTAGAAGAAGAAGAAGAGAGATCACAAGAGGGAGAGAGACCAAAATGCAGGCTAGAGGAGGCCAGACAGAAAACGTGGAGCAGTACCTCCTCTGCGTTTTTTGGTCCCCTTATATAGTGATAGGGTATAATTAAAAACCCTGATAGGATTAGGATTAATCCCTGTGAGAGTCTAACTCTCTCTCTCTTTGTCTGACAGTTCTGTTTAAACTTAAAGTGCTTCAAAAAGGTGAAGAAGCAGAATCTAATAGGGAAAGTTTTAATTAGTTACTTTATTTAAATTTATGAATAATTACAATTAGCATCATATCCATTAATTAAATAAAGATCCAATTAATTTAGCAAATTCCAAGTAACTCCTTACATGATAACAATTTATCATGTACAACCCCCCCACTAATCAACACCATCATTATGGAATCTAGGGCATGTACATTTGTACTGCCGAACCCCATTCCATAGTACATGTCCATATAAGAGTGTGCATCTGATCGGGTCCCGCAAAACTCGATAAAACACTTTGTTCAAATAATCATATATAATCTATTATTTTATGTAAAATAGATTTTTGCAAAACCATTTCCAAAACGGCACTGGATCCAGATTCCGATCCGACCATACACAAATAGTCTCAATCTTGGTGTTCCCCAATCGGGTAGTGGTGACCATGTTGAGTAACTCCTTCACTCACAAGTGTTCTCGCATTCCCAGAACATCGGCTTTGACTCGCTTGAGTCTCAGTCATTGATGAACCAAAGAATGCGATCACACTTTGCAGTGACAGGGTTCCCTTAAACAAAGGGTGTCGGTGACACATGTTTATCCCTTCCTATGGTAGTAATACATGAGGGAATCGACAAAGTAGATTCTTCGCCAATACACACATCAAACATGTGAGTACTCGCATTCGTACCCTGACATCATATGTCTAGGCATACCCAATGCGACGACCATATGACAAGGGTGCCTAGCCCAAACCCTAGTCATGACTACCATTTTAAGTAAAACTTACGGACACAATGCTCAAAAAGTTTATATCGTATATGATTATATTAAACTAAAATGTATAAAAGTTCAATACAAAGTAGAACCGGGTTAAACCGGACCGAACCGGGTTTGATGGACACACAAGTCCAACAATCTCCCACTTGTACATCAAAGTCAATTCCTCATACATTTTAAACTCATGCCCTCTATGTGTTTCTCAAACACTCCAAGAGACAAACCCTTTGTCATGGCATCAGACACATTTTCAGTTGTGTCCACTTTGGAGATACTCACATCGCCCTGTTGGATAATCTCTCTGATGAGATGATACTTCCGCTGCACGTGCTTGTTCCTCTGATGAGCCCTAGGCTCCTTAGTTTGTGCAATGGCCCCTCTGTTGTCACATAACAGGGGAATAGAGCCCTTGACAAGATCAGGGACAACCTGCAAATCTAGTAGGAATTTCCTCAGCCAAACACCTTCTTTTGCTGCATCGCAAGCTGTAAGGTATTCTACTTCGGTAGTGGAATCGGCTGTAGACTTTTGTTTTACACTCCGCCACACAATGGCACCTCCACCCATTAGATATACCATCCCGAACGTGGATTTCTGTCATCCTTGTAAGTTTGGAATCTGAGTCTGTGTATCCCGAGACTGAGAACTGATCAGATAAAAAAACCAAAAAATATTCCTTAGTCCTCAAGTACTTAAGGATATTCTTGACAGCACTCCAATGCTCCCGTCCAGGGTTAAATTGGTAACGACTTACCATACCTACTGCATAGCAAATGTCCGGCCTCGTACACAACATAGCGTAAATAAGACTCCCTTCTGCTGAGGCATAGGGAATCCTCTTCATCTCTTCAATGTCTGTGAGGCTGAGGACATTGAGATCTGGAAAGACTGACTCCATGTCGGAAAGGAACACTTCCCCGTTTAGAGTTCTCCATGCTAAATCTGGGCAGGACTTTGTCTATATAGGTAGCCTGTGACAAGCCTAGCATCCTTTTCTGGCGATCTCTCACGAGTTTGATCCCAAGGATATAACTAGCTTTACCAAGGGCTTTCATCGAAAACATTGTGGATAACCACTGTTTTACTAATGAAAGAAATCCTACATCATTACCAATCAGCAATATGTCATCTACGTATAAAACAAGAGAACATACTGCCCTCTCACTGATCTTCTTGTAAACGCATGGTTCATCCATGTTTTGATCAAAACCAAACGATTTGATTGATTGACCAAACTTGATGTTCCAGCTCCTCAAAGCCTGCTTCAGTCCATAAATGCACCTCTGCAATTTGTATACTTTTCTTTCTTCCTCCAAGGAAGAGAACCCCTCTAGCTGTTCCATGTAGATTTCCTCTTGAAGAAACCCATTCAGAAATGCAGTTTGTACATCCATCTGTTAGATCTCATAATCAAAGTGTGCAACGATAGCCAATAAAATCCTGATGGATTTCATCATCGCCACTGGTGAAAAGGTTTCCTCATAGTCTATACCCTCTTTTTGGGTATACCCACCAGTCTCGCTTTGAATCTTTCGACCTTTCCATCTGCGTCTTTCTTCCTCTTGAAGATCCACTAACATCCAATTGGCTTAACGTCAAGTGGTGGGTCGACTAGAGTCCAGACCTTGTTGCAATGCATCGAATCGATTTCAGAGCGCATTGCCTCCAGCCATCTAGTGGCATCAACATCCTTAAGAGCCTCAGAGTATATCATAGGATCATCATCCGATACCATGTGGAACTCTTCCATTGTTTCCTCTTCAGTTAGAAAAGTAAGCCTGGTGGGTGGTCTAATAGTCCTCTCACTGCGTCGAGGTTCTTCAGGTGTTGGTATTTTAGCGGGTATACCAATTGGTCTCACTTCTGGAAGTGAAGTTTCTGAGCTATCCAATAGCTCTTTAATGACTATTGGTTCGGACCTCTTGGTCAACTTTTCTTCCTCCAGAAATGAGACGTGTTTACTTACAATGATCTTTTGGTCAACCGGGTCAGAGAAATAATAGCTTATCGTTCCTTTTGGGTAGCCTAAGAAATAGCATCTTGAAGTCCTGGATTCTAACTTGTCTGTCTGTTGCTTTCGCACATGTGCTAGGCAACCCCATACCCTAAGGTGTTGAATACTGGGCTTTTGCCCTTTCCACAACTCAAAGGGTGTCTTGGCTACAGACTTGGATGGAATCCTATTCAAGATATAAATCGCCTTTTCTAAAGCGTACCCCCAGAAAGAGAGAGGCAGTTCACTATAAGTGAGTACCGTCCGGACCATATCCAATAGGGTCCAATTGCGTCGTTTGAATACACCATTTTGTTGTGGTGTGCCTGGATTAGTTAGCTGACTAACTATTCCTTGCGATATGAAGTATTCTTTAAATTCATCTGATATATACTCCCCCTCTACGATCTGATCGTAAGGACTTGACGCGTTTATTCCATTTCAGTTGGAAAATGCAGTCGGATGTTTGGGGTAGCATAAGTGATCAAGGGGTGGTAACTCATCTCACGGGAGGAAACTTTGCGCAGAGTTCCATTACTATTAATGGGTGGCTCCGTGATTTTTTATGGGCACAGGCATCCCAGGTAATTCAGTCTTATGGTTCTTCATTATCTGCATATGGCCTTTTTTTCCTAGATGCTCATTTTGTCTTTAGACCTTGGCGTGGAATTCGTTGAATTTATCAAAGGCTTCCGATTTCCTACGCATCAAGTATATATAGTCATATCTAAAGTAATCATCGGTGAATGTTATAAAATCCTCATACCCATACCTTGCTTGTTTGTTTATGGGTCCACACACGTCAGTATGTATCAACTCTAACAGATCTGTGGCTGTAGTACCTTTATTGCCAAAGGGTTTCTTGGTCATTTTACCCTGAAGGCATGACTCACAAGTGGGAATGGTTCTACCCTCAGACACTCTAAGGGCCCATCCGTCACCAATCTACTGATTTGGTCCAAATTAATGTGACCTAATCTTAGATGCCACAAAAGAATTATTAAAACGAATAATTAATTTAGAATTAAAGGAGAAACTATACCCGTCCAAAACAAGTTTTGAAACTGAAATAATCTTCCTCTTAAAAGAGGGTACATAATAGCAATCCTTTAAAACTAAACAAGCAGAACTAAAATTCAAAGTAAAAGTCCCCACAGCCATTGCCATGGTCTTAGCTCCAGTGCCCATCCGAAGACCCACCTCATTTCTTTCCAAGTTCCTTGTCTCCTTGAACCCCTGCAAATCATTGCAAATGTGAACAGTGGAACCACTATCCACCAACCAAGAATTAGTCGGTTCAAAAGATAAATTAGACTCATAAAGAACGTGAACGTCACATGTACCTTCTTTAGCAGCCTTTGTTTCATCTGCCTTCTTGTCTTTCAAAGTTGCCAGGCATGCACGACAGCTCCTTTTCCAGTGACCCTCCTTCTTGCAATAGAAGCACTTGCCTTTGGCTTTGTTGCCAGACTTCCCACCCTTGGGTTTCAAGGTCTTACCCTTCCTTACTTCCCTTTTTCTTCTTCTTCCCATTTGAAGAAGGCTTCACATCAGCTGCATTGACCTCAGCCTTGTCCTTTTTCAGGGAAGCTTCCGCCTCTACCAATGCGTTAGCAAGCTTGGTGAGCTCCATCTCCTTATTTGACATCTTGTAGGACATCTTAAAGGGTGCATAGGCAGAAGTGAGTGACGCCATGATCACATTGGTCTTGTATCGCAGGCTGAAATCAGTCCCCATAGATTCCAGTTTTTCAAACAGATTGATCATTTTCATTACATGATCCATCACTAAGGTCCCTTGGGACATCTTGGAGTTATGGATTTGACTCACCACATCAGAATAGGCGTGTGTCAACTGTCTGTTGAACAATTCAGCAAGCTTATCCATTTTACCCCCAGCTGTGTGTATATCCTTGACCGAGTCCAGAACTGACTTTTCCAACGATCCTAGGATATAAAGTGATGCCTTGGAATCCCTCATGAGGAAATCCTTCATCTCTTCATTTGCCTCAAAATCATTTGGGTCGGGTTGAGGAGGAACTTGTTTATCTAGAACCATGTATAGTCCTTCAACAGTCAGGAGCAACTTAATGCTCCGGTACCAATCAACATAGTTTGTATCATTAAGTTTGTATTCGTTAATGAGTGTTAACAAGTTGGAATTAAAGGCAGCCATTGAATAATAATCTACACATGTACAAGTAAAAACACATGCATATTAACAACCATTGAAAGAAAAATTGAGCACACACATATCAGTGGTTTTTCATGATTTGGGTCTCCCGCATGACCCAAAAGATGAATTGGATACCTACAACCCTTGCATGCATAACTTACCTAGTCGGGAGTCATTATACACACCGTGGTAGTGTGGACTAAGCTGTCCGCCTCATGGGCTTCCAATATTTGCGGTCACCTGGGTGTCATGTCTAGATCCTGTCGGTTGACATACACTCAAGTCATGTATTTACCTATTGCATTAGTTCCATCAAATACCAGTTCTGTGGTAGAAGTTACACTAAGAGTTTCACCTGATGCCATCTCTAAATCAACTGGATCACTTGAAGCTGTTAAGATATTTGCAGAACCCTCGCTCTGATACCAATTATTGGACTGAGGTGGCCACTAAGAGGAGGAGGGTGAACCATTGGTGACCGAAACATTGAACTCAACCCATTCGTTCTTCAACTCACTCGCTGGCGTTATTGGCTCTTAAGCACAAGACACATTCACACATTCACATACACACCTCCAACCACATGCACTCACACAACCAAGTGGCCAGGTCCACCATGTGTACACAACCAAACACACATATACAACTATCACCAGTCGTGGCTACTAAGAGGGGGAGGATGAATCAGTGGTGACCAAAA
This sequence comes from Telopea speciosissima, assembly GCF_018873765.1. Classification (NCBI taxonomy): domain Eukaryota; kingdom Viridiplantae; phylum Streptophyta; class Magnoliopsida; order Proteales; family Proteaceae; genus Telopea; species Telopea speciosissima. The sequence continues at coordinate 14,672,486 of NC_057926.1, forward strand.
CATTGAACTCAACCCGTTTGTTCTTCAACTCACTCGTAGGCATCACTAGCTCTCAAGCACAAGACACACAATCACACATTCACATACACACCACTGGCTCTCAAGCACAAGACACACAATCATACATTAACATACACACCTCCAACCACATGCACTCACACAACCATGTGGCTAGGTCTACCATGTGTACACAACCAAACACACATATACAACTATCACTAGCCGGGGCTATCACTAGTCACACATTACATAACCCAACCTCCACAAACCATCTGCATAGCACACATCCACAGTATTCACAAAGCAAAGCTACTCACAACACAAGAGGATGCGTGGTTCGGCAGTGTGCCTACATCCACGGTGCAAATGATCATTGAGCTACAACCCAAATCTAGCCTCCATACAATACACGGTGCAATGTTTAGTGGCACCCACCACAAGGACCTACAACCTTTAGTATATGCAGCTATAACTGCAAAGAAGCCCCACCCCCAATTTAGGTAGCACCCACTACCAAGGAGTTCCAACCCCTACTACCAAGCACCCATTCTGTAGCCAAATGAATACAAACAATTTGGACTATTACAGTGTCCCGAATTAAAGCTCCGACAAGGGTAGGATTTTCATCTAACCCATTGCTTATGCTCTAGTACATATGAATGAGAATACAAACAAAATGGTTACCTCAAACCAATGTTTTCTCCCTTTGTGCGGCTCACATTCATCGATGCTTCTTTGCCACCAACACCAAGTCATCAATTGGGTTTTCTTGAAGCTTTACACAAACCCTAGGTATGTTCTCTTCTTCTCTATCTCTTCTCTCAACCCAAACCCTTGATGAAGCTTGATGCTCTGGAAGAATCCTTCCACTGGTGCTTGAGCAATAATCGGTTTGAAGGTAATCTTCTAGGGTTCTCCTTGGAGGTTCTCTCTCTTTTCCTCTCCTTTCCTTGGGTTTTTCCTTTACAAATCTCAAAATGGCCAAGTGTCCCTTTTATAGGCAACCATGACTTAACCCCAAGAAGTCACGTGTTCGCGCATTAGCATTTAAATGGCACGTGTCAATGTTAACAAAGTGTTGCTTGCCATTACTTCATTGTCTAGAATCTTCATTTAAATGTCGATGCCCTTAGACATATCTTTTCCATTTGAAGCACTTCATTTGCCATCGAAAATGGTCAATTCGTTGTCCAAACTGGCAAGTTGCACACTTCTACGAAAACGATCATAACTCTCTCGTCTGTTCTCCGATTGACTTGATTATTTTTCCATTACCCTCTTGTCTGTACTCCGATTGACTTGATTCCTTTTTCCACATGAAAGATGCTCAATGCGCTACAACTTTCATGTTTACACCTTCAACTCAGGTTCAGTGCACAAGTTCCAAAACTGAGCTTGAATCTGATGCATATGCAGAAACAGCTTCCTGAATCACAAGCGCCATGATTGATGATTAAGCCATAACTTCCAACTCCGACATCGGATTGATATGATTCTTAAACTGTTTGAAAGGTAACTCAGAGATCTACATTTCTCATGTTTTGAGCTTCCACAAATTCTCAATGAAGGACATCTCAAAAGTCAAAACACTCACAACTTCCCTTGTAGTCTGCAGCTTTTCACATTTCCCTTGCAACTTGTGTTCTTCTTCACATTGGCCTCTCTTGCTCTTCTACTTTTGCACTGTCTTCCTTCTCATGTATGTGTGTTGACCTACAGACTGTGTTGACAACGATGACAACACCAACAGCTCTACATGCAACAGGCACAACATTGGGGGTATGCGAATACATACTCTTTCAAGCACGGTGGCAAAGAAATGAAGCTTCTTCTCGCCAAGGACCTCCTAGAGATTCAGCTCTAAAAGGTAGCGGGATCTTTCCTCCTCCAACTAGTTGACTCAGTTGGCATCTTTGGTCCTTATCAAAACTCTACGTAGCTGAGTTCTTTTCAGAGGAGGAGAACTGATGCAGTAGCGCTAATGTGGCTGGACCGATTCGACCGGCTTTGGCAATCCAAACCAAGGCAGAACTGACCCAACCTGAGTTTTTGGACCAACAAGGGTTTGTAGAGTTAATTAGTTATATGGGGATATTCTTGTAATTACCTTTTATTTTGGTAGGAGTTAGCTAGTAGGATGGTAGTAATAGATTGGGTCCAACTTACTTTTTAATTCTAATTACTTACTATTGTGGGAGTTTGTTTTCTTTTATATATGTAAGCAACCATTACGGAAGATGAATAGAAGAAGAGTTTGTTTACTGTGGGTGTAGTGTGCCTACTGGCCGTGACTCTCTCTCTCTCTCTCTCTCTCTCTCTCATTCAATTCAGTCCTTTACCTCCTTCGGTGATTCCTCTCCTATGTTCTTTCTTCTTCTGTTTCTCTTGTTCTTTCACTGTTATCTTTATTCTTCTATTCTCTATTTCTCCTTTGTTGTTATTGCTGCTACTTGTTCCCTGCAATTGGCTGTATATCTGAGATGGGAAGAGATCACTAAAACTCACTCAAATCATTGCAGATCAGACTGATATTCTGGCGTTTGAATCACCACATTAGGGCCCCAAACCCTAGTTTTTCTACTCCAAAATCCATCCCTTTCATGAGATATATAATTTTATCTATACCACGATAGGGATCATCCTTCTATCATGGGTTGATTTCTTCTCGTTTTATTTTTCTTAGTTGGTTTAGGCTTCTATGTTTACTTAGTTTATTATTTTCCTAGTTAGAGTAGATTATTGAATTCCTACTAATAGGAAACTATCTTTGTAATCGGCTTTGCTATAAATAGAATTGATAGATTGGGAGGCTGGCTTTCGGTTGTTAGACTCTCTAGCAACCTCCCCACTTGACTTTCTTCTTCTTCCTCATTGCTGGTTCTATTCTCTGATATTTTTTCATGGTATCAGAGCAATACAACTAGTAATTTCTCTTTTTCAAATCTCTCTACAACTAAATCTGTTCTCTCCTCTACAGCCAGAACCTGTCAACTGATGGTTCAAGTGATTAGGGACTGGAATTATGGGACCTCAGGATTAGGAACTTAATTCCAAAATTTCAGCATGGTTGGAAAGGTATTGAGTGGGTTATTGCTTCTTGAACATAGCTGGGTTTCCACTAGATGTTCTTTATCGTGAAGGAAAGACTTGTGTTGTTTTTTTAAACCCATATGTTTGATATTAAGATGTTACCCTTCTTCTTATTTTATTTCATTCTTTACCTATCTAATCTTTAGTTCCAGACTTACCCCCCACTTATATGTTCATTTGACTCCACAACTGGTTCCTCTTCTTTTGGTAGTCTTGAGTTCAAGATAATCACAAAATCTACACTGCCCCTTTGTAATTGGATCTTTATAGTTTGGGTGGGCCCATAAACGGTCCAAACCAGGGTTTTCGACCGCCGGATTGCATCAGATCCCCACCCCCGAACTTGCTTTCCCCTCTACTTCATTTCAACATTTGCAGCGTGACTTAAAGTTTAACTTAACCTGTTTCCTTTTATTTATTCTCTGATGCTAGTGACCATGATAACAGAATAAGCTCTTTTAGCTTCTTCATTTTACTATAAAAATGCGGTGGGTGCAGGTGCCTAGATGTCCCCTCGAAGAGGAAGAAATTCTCAGCCTCCACAAAGGACTGGAGTTTGCCTTGTATTTGTGCATGAGGAGACTAGAAAGTGTTGCCCAATTGTAAAGGCCTAGTGGAGGATCTCACATAAAGAAAACCACACTCGTGGGACTGGGTTTCTGCTTCTATCTTCCAAAATATTGAACTCTGTTGAGCTTTATGAGACTATTAAACTCTCTTATAGCTAGATAAAGAAATGTGGTACCTCAAAATGTATCCTCTTATGATGCATCTGTTTCTGAATCTTTTTGAAGACCCAACAATCCTTTGTGGACTTAAGACACTATTGTCCCTCTCTAGCTTCTTAATGAAATCCTAGACCATATAGCCTCTCTTTAGTTTCTCAAAATAATCCCAAAGATCCACCCATCATGTCAATATCATATCATATCCTTGCTTTGCAGGTGATTTATGCAAATGTTTGATGGTTCCTCCATTTACAAGTATGCTCAAGTGACTGGAATCTGGCTGATCCAGTGCTATACATATTCATGAACTTAGCATATCTCTGGTTGAACAAATGGATTATAATGATGTGAAAATGCTGGCTTCTCTGTATTGTAGCCTGCGTTAAATCTGCACAGGCATGAAAGCGCATTCTTGCATGTGAAGAGAATTGTGCCTTTGCTATTTTTCATCTAAAAAGCTGCTTTGCCAGTCTTGTACTCCCTGTTAAGAAGATGGTGAAAGTGCTTGTTAGCTAGACAGGATCAACCATGACCGCTATAATCTGTAATTTTAGGCGGTTCGAAGGTATTATGTTCTCTGAAGCTTGCACTCTGGAGTTTTCTGCTACTTGGAAGGGTGAATGTGGAGATGCATATAGTCCAGTTTATAGACAAGCCCTTAAATTAGCCACTTGTGTTGTTTCCTCATCTATGGGAGCTTTAAGCCCATCTTGTATAGCAAGTTTGCTTTACAGCTAATAGGCTTAAGATGATCCTTACTACATCTTTTTCCAGGTAAAAACTGAGTAAAAGGAAAATTCTCAAGAAAGACCCAAGCATTTTGTATTAATTTTACTTTTAAATTTTCCTTTTACATGCTTTTAATGATCCCAAGTTACAAGACCCTAAGAAAGGTTGCTTTTGTTGTCATATAACAAAGACTATGGGGCTGAAAGTTGCCACAAAAGAGAATTGCGCATTGTTTTTTTTTTTGATAAAAAAAAGTGCATTAAGAAATAAAAATAAAGTTCCCATTTTTTTTTATGGGAGCAGAAAATATATATAATTAAATTAAAGATAACAAAGAGCCCACTTGATAACCTTAAGAGAAACTGTTCTTGGTATTTTTCCGTTCTGAGAAATTGAAAAACACCTAAAAATCGTTTGATAACAAAGTGTTTTTTCTGATTGTTGTTTAAAACATAAATCAAAATTTATGTTCCCTGGAAGACATTTGACAGAACATGTCGTTTCTTGGCTGAAAATTGGAAAAGTGTGCCTGATAAAAACTCTTATATTCGTTCATTATGTTCTATTGTAAAATTGGAAAAGTGTGTCAAACATATCCTTTTGTTAATTTTTATTTTATAAAAAAAAAAGGGTTTTGTTTGTTTCCAAGAACAGGTTTATCAAGCGGATCAAAAATAATTTCTCAGCATAGAAAATGAAAAAATTGTTTTGCTGTTTCTCAGCACAAAACCAGAACAGAAACACCCGTAAGGATATCAAGCGGGCACAAAGTTTGTACAATATTGTTTGAGAGCGAAAGTTGCTCATACTTGATAGAAACATAAGACATAACAACATTAAGGAAGGTGAGAACCACAACATCTGTTGTATGAACAAGATGAACTGAATTTGAAGAACTATTGGCTTACAGTTCCCATTATTCATACAAATACTTTGCATCCCAACAAAAGTGCTTTTTATTCCTTTGCTGGAGTCTTCGTGCCTCGGTCTCTATTGCATTCCCTGCAAGACCGTTGTTTATAGATGCACCAATAAACTCTTGGTTGGCAATTACCACATCGCCCCATCCCCCCCCCCCCCTTAGTTATTAAAATGGTTTTGGTAACAACACAGATCTTCTATGGTGCGCTGCCCTATCCTGCCTGTGTTGCATAGACACAGGGCCGCGTGCAATGATCGTCTTACCCCCGTTCGAGTAGGGGTAAGGTGGTCAATGCACATCGCCTTGTGTCTGTGCAGCACGGTAGGACTGGCAGCCCGCGTCGTAGAAGATCTGGATCCTTTTGGTAATCGAATCAAGGTTGGTATAAAATGAAAGACTCAAAGGGCTTAATGAGGGCTGATATCTTTAATGGGAGAAGTAGGGCAAAATTGATGAAAATCATGTGAGAGATGAAAGTCGGCCTTCCATTGAGAAATGAGTTTGAGAATGGAGTTTGGATTGGTAACAGTTTGTTGAAAAATGACCTTATTTCTAGTAACTCAAATGAAATAGGCCGTGATGGCAGCAGAACATAAAATGTGTCTTTTTATCGAGGGGTTAAATAGTAGAGCAATTCCAGAGACAACGAACTAAATCCCAAGGATTCTGGCCAATGAGGAATTCTATGCAAATACCAAGAGATCCAGCTGCCCAGATACGTTTTGAAAAATCACATGAAAGAAATAGATTCCAAATTGATTCTTGTTTGAGTAAACAGAGTGCACAACGCACAACAATCATCAATATGGCAAAAATTTATAAGTCGATCTTTTGTAGGTAGATCTCTGGCTAAGATTTTTCATAGAAATAATTTGAATTTTGGGTGGAGTGGGAGCGCTTCCATATTGCCATTCAAATAGGTTTATCATCATTGTTAAGAGGAGCAAATGAAAGACTTTAAGAAAACTGCCACAGATTTGGTGGTAAGAAGACCAGATTTACTTAGAGGACAAAAAATCTGATCATAAAAAGAACTGTTTGAGAGTGGGATGGATATGATGGCCTTTGTCAATTCTGAAGAAAACAGACTGTGCATTAGACTTAATATTGTTCATTTGTTTCAAACCCAGGAACGAGATGGGGGAAAATTATCTCCTCTAGTTCCCTGCCTGATTCAGTTCCCCAGTTCCTCTAATAGGGGGTGGTAGATCCCACCTGGGGAGAGTGTTCTGGTAGGGGTAGGGTGGTCATTCCAACCCCCCTTATTAGAAGAATTGGGGAACTAGGCCGGGTAGGGAACTGGAGGAGATAAAGATCCGCGAGATGGGTGGAGTAGAAGTATCCAAGAGAGAGCCTTTCCTAAAGTATGTAGCGCGTAAGATTTGCGCCTACAATGGCTTTATTATGATTTAATGATTTATAAATGTCCAATCCACCCGCCCATTCAAGCCTGCAAATTGTGGACCATGCAATAGAATTGAACCTTGGTTTTTTGTGGTCATGGGTGCCTTTCTAGAATGATGAATCGATAGAATCTATGGTGGAGCAAATTGATTTTGGAAAGAGGAAGCAAGACATTTTGAAAGGTGGGAATAGAGTTGAGGACTGATTGGATCTGCACCCATCTAGCCTGCTTTTGTTAAAAAGTTGCTTTTCCAATCGGATAATTTACTTTTCACACGCATGACCGAGGAACTGAGGGTTTGTTTCTTCGGCCTAAGAGTAAACAACAGTATACCCAACTATTTCGAGGTATGACTCATCTCTTGGACCCCAAGTAGGGATTGAATGAATTTTTTTTTATCTATTGGTCTATTGGGACTAAAGAAGATCTCACTTTTGGACAGATTAATCTGTTGGCCTATTAGATCCTCAAAAAGGTTCGGGATCACAAGGAGACTCTGGACATCTTCCATAGTTACTTCTGCAAAAAAGGAATATATCATCTGCAAATAGGAAGCAAGTGATTTTTGGAGCAATGTGAGCCATTTTAATGCCTAAAAAAGGATTCAAATCCCTATAGGTGTTGAGTAATCAAGAAAGACATTCCATTGTGATGATGAAGAGATAAGGGCTGAGTGGGCAACATTGCCTAATGCCTCTAGCTGGTTCAAAGGATTCAAACTTCTACAACCAATTTAATAGAAAAGGAACAAGCAAAGAGTTTACAAAGCATATCACACCAATTCTGGTCGAATCCTAGAAACTCAAAAATTGCTCATATGAGCCGAAAAAATGGTTTCGACATTTCAATTTAAGCGCAAGGTAACCAGTTTTCCCTTTCTTCTTTTTGCGGAGGTAGTGGAAGATCTGAGCAATAATGATGTTGTTAGAAATCTGACGACCTTTGACAAAAGCATATTGGAAAGTGAAAATGAAATGGGAAAGATGAGGTTTTTAATGATTTGCAAGGATTTTTATGAGAATTTTATAAGAAACATGGCATAAGCTTATTGGCCTGAAATCCTCCAATAAACAAGCAAAGTCTTTTTGAGGGATCAAGGTTAGTAGAGTATGATTGATCCCAAAGGGCAAGGAAGTATTTTGGAAGAAATCTTGAACAAAGTGAACAACATGTGACAAAATCAAACGATCTTTTATCTTCGCCCTTCAGCTGATGGCACAGGACTCGACCAAAGAGGGGCAAACTGTAGACACTGAATTTTGTCACCCCCAGCACTGACAAAAATCGGATGCAGATGACTGGCAATGCCCTTGAAAACCCAACTTTTCAAATAACGCAAACATCCCCATTCACCGTGTAAGGCGTAAAGCGTACGCGTGGCAGCCCCGCAGAAAGAGGCATAGCCCAACATGCCCTGTGTAGCCTCGCAAGGCAGCACCGCGGCCGCAGCCCCTCCAGGAGCCCTGCCACGCGGCGCCGTGGCTTGCATGGCCCTGCCATGCAACCCATCGTGCGACATCACGGCCTGCGCGGCCCTACCGTGCGGCGTCGCATGAGCGTTGCGGCCCTACCATGTGGCCTCGCAGGCACCCAGATTCCATTTTTCCTTGTTTCCTTGTTTCGAGGCCCTGCCCCAGTCCGATTTCGAGCCTTTGAGCCTCGTTCCCCTGTCCGAAGTCCAAGCTATCTGATTCCAGCTTCTCCAACCCCTTTCACCCAAATTTAGGAAACCTCCTGTGGTGTAACCACTTTGCCTAACATTTAAGTCCCATGTTTCCAAAACCTTGGAATGTCGTTATTTTGTCCGAGATTCTAAGATTCGACACTTGCAAGTTATTACTCTGTCCGACGAAGGGACAAAGCCAGTCTTTTGCCTCCACCTGAGCTAGGGGACGCTGTTCGTCTTGCATAATTGCATTTATTTAAAGCGTACAAGTATACATTTCCTCTGTTAACTTTTAATTCCAGCACAATGTAGTCCTTTCAAATATTCTAGTGATAGAGTACAGTAGTTAGTGTAATATACTTTAATTTAATTAAATAGCTTGTGCATCATTATTTAGCCATACATGTGGGTGTAGGATATTCATAAAGAGAGAATATTCAAAAACCAGCATCTAGTAGAAAGATCGGTTTACCCGGGCGAGGTGGGTGCCTAACACCTTCCCACTCTTGTAACCTGACCACTTACCCCGAATCTCTTACCAAACCAACCGAAGTCTCGTAGCCCTTCTAAGGCTATACCAATGGGTCCTAGGCCCTAATCCTAGGTGGCGACTCCATTTCATAATTATTGTATGACCCTCATCCCCCTGATAATCATGACCTTTTGAAAAGAAGCATTCCTTCTCTCTCCAACCGAGGAGCACCAACCAACCCCTTTGTGCAGCTAAAACGCCTGCCAAGAAAAGAGGAAGAAAAATAAAACGGATCCTCACAATGACATAAACTATCTCATCTTTAGTCATCCTTAGACCTTAAACTGAGCCCTATAGTGCTGTAGATTTGCTTCTTTTATCCTTTCATCACCTTCATATATACTTTGCAAGTTGTCTCATATCTCCTTAGATGTTGCACAACCTACAACCTTTGCAAACTCATTTGTAGATAAGGAACTACAGAGAGCAATCAATGCCTTGGCATCATTTTCCCACTTTTTCATTTTAGACTCAACCACAATGTTTGTGGTAGGTGGAGTATAGCTATTTTTCACTGCTAGCCACACACCAAAACCAAGAGACTTTAGATATGCTTCCATCTTGATTTTTCAGAAGTTGTAACTAGTACCATCAGTGTACGAAATCCTACTGCCATGTCCATTGTGACTGTCATGAGAAGCCATACTTGCAATTTCTATGTCAAACACCAGAAGTCGTAAAGCTTAATTCCCTAGGGAACCTATGGCTCTAATACCACTTGATGTTTCCAAGCTGACATCGAGAGGGGGTGAATCAGTGCTCAATAAAATTTTTCCCAAAACTATCTTAGCAAACCACACTCAACTGTTCCTGTACATCTGTCACCAATAAAAACCACTGGTCAGAGCACTCTGTAATTATCGGCTACAGTTCGTATGCTCCCTCACCTTCAACCAAAAGAGGTAAGGTCTACCAAGGGATGCATACCCATCCTGCAAAACAAATTCACACTTTTATCCACTGGCTCTCAATACATAATACACGTTACGTGGTTTGGTAGTGTGCCTACATCTATGGAGTAATACCCTACCCAGGGTTTTGTATTTACTCAATTCGGACTGCAAATTCAACTGCAATTACAATCCAGATGATGCAACACCTACTTCCACCTAAGCATCCATTCAGGCTAGGGCAACTATCCCTCTTCCAGTCAAGCACCCACTTAACTAGTTACAATATATATGAATAAAAAATAAAATAAATGCAAGTTCCACCCCCTTACAACATATGCCATAGATTGATCAATAATATTCAATATATGCAAAAATACAAAGACTTGCAAGTTTTAAAGTTACCCCTTTTACAATCACTCTAAGTAGCTTCACAAATATCTCCAGGCATTATTAGAATCTTCAACTAACCTCAAGACATAAGAGACTTGAATCTTCCAACTACACTGGCATAATAATCTCCTTCTTGTCTTCACTTGGTCATTGAAAAGCTTTAAAACACCATCAATGCTCAACAACCAAAACTCATGAGCTCTTCTTCTTCAATGCACCACCACACATATTCTCACTTCAATGAGCCTTCAACAATGTTCATAATAGATGGAGTTATTTCAATGCATTTTTGGCAAGGGTTCACCTATTTTTCCTTCTTTCTCACAAACCAGAGCTCTTCCTCACCATTCTGTTGTTTCATTATTCTTCTCATTTTTTCTGATAATTTTGATAGGTTATGGAACTCAAATAAAGATTGGATGGCTGAGATATAGAGCTTCAAAGATTGGCCAATCAAAAAATTCTAAAAGGAATCTTTGTGCAAGTGTATTGAGCATTGGCGATGCACAGAAACTAGGGACATGAGGGGTGCACATGATCTCATCAATTAGAGTCCATTAGATGCACATCAAGTAGTGTGACACCATAAAGAGCATCGGATCAAAGTCAAGAGGGACAACTGACCGTGTCAGTCGTCAGATGACATTTCGAGCTCTGGTTGGTTTGTACAAGATTGTGCGAAACTGTCAATCTGGTCGGCCTGAGAGGGAGATGATGCAATCTGTTGGATTTGAATCAGGATCTAGCGACATAACAAAGTTACTTTCCAACAACAAACCAAACAATTGATTTTGGAATCTAAAGAAACCCTCGGTACACAGGCTAAGCATGGAGGCACCAACCACTTATTGAAACCTAATCAGATTCCATGTTTTGGAATCTTTAGATTTTCATGCCCCTTTCAAATTTTGGTCATTAACTCCTTAAGTCAGACAAGTCCCATGGACCTGACTTCAAAAGCTCTTTTTTGAACTCCAATGATATTCCATGTTCAGGAATCTTCACTTTTTCAAAAAACTTTCATAAATTCGTTGGTTGAAGGCTAAAAGATTTAACTTTTATTACTTATAACCAAGTCTCTGGCTTCATCTATTTATGCCCCCATAGACCAAACTATTGAAGAATTGCAATTAAAAGACATGTGCAGGAAATCACTCACAGAATGCTTGTTGAGAAAATGGGGTAAAAAAATGGCTAAGTATTGGGTTCTTTTTTTGCAACACTTTGGAAAAGTGTCACATAAAACAAACCAAACCTTGCTATGCCATATCACACCAAACACATTTGCAACCATGCCACTTGGCAGCCACCTCATCTATGCCATGAGGCATAGTGGGGTTCATAGATGGTGGGGCCGACTTCTATTTTCTCTGTCCACTTTCTCTCTCCTCTAATCAATAAAAGAAAGCTTCAAAAGACATTTCCAATACAATACCATCATCTTAATAAAAACTGCCACTTGCATATTCGATGCACCAAATTATCATACTATCCCTGAGTGATGTAACAGGACTAAAATGCCCTTGAACACTTTCAGAACCTTTCAAAACACGTATGAACTTGTTTGCACTTGGTTGCCAATAATGCAACACATTACCACTTTGCCAATGGACCAAGAAACATCAAAAAATTCAAGAGGTGAACAAGTGAGTTGTGAGTGGGTGAGAGCTAGTAGGTGAAATATTGGGTTTTTGATATTCTCGTCAAGGGTTTGGGAATTTGAGAGAGAGGTTGTACAAGAGGTATCCGGTTTTGGATAAAGGATTGGGTTTGAGTTCAAATCCAAAGTATTGTTAACTGTACTATTATTCTCTCTGTTCTCTCATAGTGAAGAAGACCCAATTTTGCCTACAAATGTAGGCATAGCCGAACCACGTAAATACGTAAGTCTATAAATTTGTTTTTACCATTTTGTGCGTTATCACTTTGTGCACACATGGGCACCACATAGTTAGGTTGCATTTGGTAATGCTTTTGTTTCTTGTTTTTGGTGTTTTTCTGTACTATTGGCACAAAAAAAATAATAAAATGGAATATTGCATTTGGGTTCACTGGTCAATTTTTATTTGTCAGTGAAACAAACAGGCAAAAAAAACACCAAAAACATAATTTTACGAAACAAGGAACCTTGTTTTTTCAGTTTTAAAATGTTTCAACTAAAGCAAAAGAGGGAGGAAAAAAAAAAGACTTGTGCCCGATGATTTTGAAGGCACCCTAACTCCAGCGATCAAAATACTTGTGACATCTGCTTCTCTAACGAGGAGACCTATGAGGGTCTTCTCCAACGAAACCCTTAGATCTGCTGGTTCCTTGCAACATCGTCTTCTCTAACAGGTGACCGTAATCACTTGTTGAGAGGCTATTTTTTGTGACCCATCATTCTTCTTCTTCTTCTGTTAAATTTATTGCTTGCAATTTACGCCTTGTATTCTGATTTTTACAGAAACCCTAAAAATCCAAGACATTGAGAGGCTTTTCCCCAATGATTGAAGGTTGACTCACAAATTCTGACCTCTTACACATCGATCCAAGCTCCATAGGTTAAACCCCTTTCTGCTACCTCAAATTCGTCTAAAAAAATCCACTTTTGTTTGAAACTCTCAGATTTAAGCTTTCCTAGTGCTCTTTCAATCAGCGAAATCACTTCTTATTTATATTTTTTATCAAGAAAAAAATGACTCCGTTAGAACATAGGTTCTCCTTAGTCTGTGGCTGGCCCGAGATCCGAGTATCTCCTTCCACGCTTCCTCTTTTTGGGTTTTGTGGTTCTCTTTATGCTTTGAGAGACGATGATTGTCACTGTATACATGCATAGATCCATTATATCTGTTTATTTATTTGTGGATTTGATATGTCTTGCTTTGCATAATTCAGAATGTTCATATTTGTGTGGATACATGCATATATCCTATTTATATTTGTGTGGAAGACTTCTGTTTAGTGGCTCATTGGGATGTAGTTGTGGATTCTCTCTTTCTCTCTCTTTTTCAGTCTGGAGCTTATCATGGACATCTCATTCTGGTGGTGACTTTATCCACCAATGGGATGGTCGAGCTAACTAAGAAGGGGAAGGGCGGGGGATGTATGACCTTATGTCTGTGTGGAATGTCTATTCCCTTGTAGCTTCTTGTTGTACTGTTCTTGCATTTATCCAATTGGTGGGATGGCCTTATTAAAGTTCCTATTTGTTTTTAAAGAGAGCTGGTCAATGAATACATAGATCCATTGTATGGCATACTTTTGAGTAAAAAATTGATGAGTTTGTGAGTGTGTGTAGGGGCAATAAGGGGTGGGTGAGTGAGTGAGTTTGTGAGACAATATAGGGGCAGCAAGGGGTAGGTGAGTGTGTGAGTTTGTGAGTGTGTGTAGGGGCAGCAAGGGGTGGGTGAATGAGTGAGTGAGTTTGTGAGACTGTGTAGGGGCAGCAAGGGGTGGGTGAGTGTGTGAGTTTGTGAGACTATGTAGGGGCAACAAGGGGTGGGTGAGTGTGTGAGTTTGTGAGTGTATGTGTGTGTAGGGGCAACGTGTGGGTGAGTGAGTGAGTTTGTGAGATTGTGTAGGGGTAGCAAGGGGTAGGGGTGAGTGTGAGTTTGTGAGTGTATGTAGGGGTGTGCTTTTCTAATCCCTTTATCTACTATGCAAATTTTTTTCATTCAATTTCATGTCTTCTTGCTTAATATAACTTAATCTGTTGGGATTTTTATGCATTTCTAGGTGTTTTAATTTCAATAGTTTCAATAAAGGGATTAGAAAAGCATGCTTAACTTGTGTCTTTCAACGATGGGCCTTGGCAGACTCTAACTCTCGTATTTTGAGTGCAAAATAGTTTGCTAATCACTACCTTTAAGCCATAGAGATTTCCTTGTTTAGTAAGATAATTAGTATTTCTTATATTATCAGCTTCCATGGCTACTATTAGCATTGGCAGTGTTAAGTGGACACAAAATGAATGGAAAATTTTCATTGAATTCATGATCGATAATGTGAAATGTGGGAATAAGACTGTTAGTACATTCGACAAAACTGGCTGGAATGACATTACCCGTATGAAGAATTATCTAGGACATCCCATTTTGAAAGACCAATTGCCGTAACAAGATTTACAAGTTGAGTATAGAATACAGTAACTTCAAAAGCTACTCGATACAATGGGTTTTGGTTAGAATTCTATGACAAGGACAACCACAGTTGATGGTGACTCAGTTTGGGATAGAGCAATACAGGTAAACATACATTTAACTAAATTAGATCAGTAAATATATTCTACATTATTAATTAAGTATAATTTGAAATATAATTAATCTTATGTATTGTTATTATATTTTTAGAAAAATCCAACATGATCTAAATTTAGGAAAAATGGATTATCCTACTGGCCAGAGTTGTGTACCATCTTTGGAGACTCATGTGCACGAGGGGGTCTGGGTTCCTCCAACAACGATCCTATTATTGACATGATAGAGGATAATGAAGATAATATAGATGTCTACACACCTCCTCATACTAACCTTGATAAGAGAGTCCTTGATGGTATAGAGGATGATGAGGAACAGGAAAACCACAACTCGGCCAAAAGAATCCTTGATAGAATACGCCAGCCCGTAGGAAAAGGAGTCCGACTGGAGATGTTTTAAATAACTAGAACAATCTTGATAAATATTTTTCTTGGAAAATGGAAAAGGTGCCCTGTACTTCTGCCACATCTCCACCTAGAGGTGCTCATGTTCCATTAAACTTTAGTGCAAGTGCTTGTCAAGCTGAACTAGACAGCATTGATGATGTTCGTAAGGACCAGTACTTGAAGGCTATTAATCGTACGTGTGTTGATCCAGCATGGAGGGAGATGTTTATTACAGCTAAACCTGAAAGAAGGGTTTGGATACTTGATGGTTTAAATTAGTGTTTATAGCTTTGCAGAGGATGTTTAATTTGTTACTATTTGTTCCCCTATTTTTTTATCTTTAATATGATATAGTTTGTTTTAACATGATACAATATATACAGATGACTTCTGAAGTGTCATCACATGCATTAGCAAAATGTGAAATATAGTGCTGATTATACAATGGAAGAATATAGGAAGGGACTTTTTCAAATGTCCAAGGCCCTGTGACTTTTTCATGTGGGTTGACCAACTAAGATTTTGTAAATGTGGAGTTGATCAATGTAAGGTTCGAATTGTGAAAATATTTTTGATTAATGGACGATGTTTTTTGTGCTGCCCTAAATAGGGTAATGTTTATTTCCCTTCTTAATAAGTAAACTTCATTACTCTTAATTTACATATATATTCAACTATGTTAATTATGTTTAATTTTCCAACAAGCTAACAACCGTGGTTGTGGTATGTTCGCATGGATAGATGAGGCGACACCTAGCTCCATACAGCATACTCCTCCTACGTCACTATATTCGGAAACATCAACATTTACGCTTCCTTCCCTTGCATCATATTATATGAAAAGATATCTTGAAGGTGCAATTAAAAGATCAGAGGATCATACGAAGAGCTTGAAAGACGTTCTCAGAGCAATGAAGAAGTTGGAGTTAAACGAAAAAGAAGATTGATGCAATTCACATGATTTTGTAATAAATTAGAATACTGTTTTAGGATTTGGAATATTGTAGTTTCAAAAATGCATGTTTTTTTTTTTATCCTTAGGCTTTAAATTTATGTGTGTAATGGTTTTCCAGATATTGTCATTAAATTTAGATAGTTATACATGATCATGTTGGATGTTTTCATCTTAATTTTAAATAAGTTTAGTCAAGTAATAACATTTCTGTAATAATCTATTAATTTGGTAAAAAGTGTTTCAATATAGGTTTTACCAAACAAAATTGTATTGTTTTTTTATTCTAAAAATATTTCTGAAACGAGTTTACCAAACACCATTTTATAGCACAAAAACTTGTTTTCAACATAAAAATAGAAAAAAATAATAAAGGTAAAAAACACTTGTTCTGGAACAGAAGTGTTACCAAACACAACCTTACTATTCATTGGACACTATTCATGTGTACTGTTCACAACACAATGTGTTGTCGTATTTCCTCTAGTGACCTACACAGGTGGAAAACCGGTTCGTCATTTTTCCCAACACAAATCGTAGTAGATCAGCTGAGCGACCATGGCTATGGCTATGGTAGCAGGGAGTGTAAGGGTATTTATGTAATATCCCTTCATATGTTCTAATATAATCCTACTTGTATTAATGCTTAGGCTGTGAGGGGCAATCTAGTAATTAGCCCATGACCTAAACCCTAGTTTTCCTATAAATACTAGCTAGAGGCAACAGTCTGGGTATTCAAAACTAGATACTCAAGGTGTAATGCTTTAAGCAACCTTGTGCTTAAACCCTAAACCCTAACAATCTTAAAGCATTAAGTTAATTTTGTTTCTCTCCTCAATCGGCTTTAGGGTTTGTGTTCGTCTCAATCGTCGTTACCCATTAAGGTCACGAAATCTCTTTTTCTGCCTTTGAAGATTGGATTCACGATTTTGGTTTTTGGTGCGTTCGTGGGTCACAGTTCTAATTTGAAAGAAAGCTTTGGAAAAGCATGCGATCAATTTGGATTTCAGATTCACGGTTATAGTTTATCGTGGAATCACTCTTCTTGCTTTCTAAATTTTATTTGGAGAAACAGATCTATAGGTCATAAAGTCTTTTGTCTTCTAGCCTTTGATCTGACAAAGCATATTTTTGCTTGTTTGCGTACAAACAAAAGGACACAACTTTGCAAAAATGCCCTCTTTGACCATAAGCATTAATCAAAGTTTGCAGGTTTTTGTCATTTGTCACAAAATTTGGCACAACTTTATTGATTTGAAAAAAAAAAAAAAAAAAGCAAAAAGGTGAAAGAGAAAAGAGTGAAGTTGCTTCTGATTGTGGTTGATTAAAGAAAAAAAAAAAAGGAAGATCTGCACGAATTTTCTCCTCTTGGATTCAGTTACTCATAACTGAATCGGCTCGACATTGCCAACGACTCTTTTGGCAGAAATTCTTTTTTGGGTTCGGCCACTACCTGTGAGCAGCCAACACCCGCGCCAGCAGCCAACACTAGTGTGCACGCCAAGAGTGTCGATGTCGCTGCACCGCCGCGATCTTTTCCTCCACCGCCTAAGTCCAGGGTTCTCCATCTCAAGTGTGATTGTTCCTTGGAGAATTTATTTTTATTTAAATCTTTCCTTGTACATATAAACTAATCACATAATAATGGAAAAACATGCTCTTCTAGTTGAGATGATCAAATTGGAAAGCTTTAGTGACTCTGAGTTCAGTTCTTGGAAAAGGAGGACTCAGTTTGGACTGAAGTACCTCAATATTTTTTACACTGTAGTAAATAAATTTTTTTATTGCACGGACCTACCTGAAGCCCAATGGATAAGTGATGAGGACTTTTACAAAGTCTACCTTTTAAACTGCCTGTCAGATAGACTGGCAGAGACCTATAGTAGATATGATACTGCAAAAGAGATTTGGAAAAACCTAGAAGCCCAATTCAAAAAAGAGGAGGAACTATGAAAGACCCACTTGGTTGATAAGTTCATGGATTTCAAGTTTCAAGAAGACAAGGAAGTACTTTCTTAAGTAACAGACTTCGAAAACTTGAGAACAAAATTGATCCAAAAAAATATCCTTGTTGTTGATGCATTCTTAGTGGGTGCAATTATTTTTAAGTTACCCTCTACCTGACATTCCTTTAAAACTGAGATGCATGGGAAGAAAACACAAGTGGGGCTGGATGATCTCAAACGGTTCATCAGAATCGAAGATGAGAAAGAGCCAGGAACAACTTCGAAATGGTGAAACAACAACAGGCATCTGTCAATTTAGTTTCACAACCCAAGAAAAATCCTAGGCAGTCCAAGCCACCTAAGAAAGAACCCCAACAGTTGAAGGCCAAAAAGACTAACTTTAAAAAGAAGGGCAAGTGCCACAACTGTGGAAAGTGGGACCACTATGCATCTGAGTATAGGGGTCCTAAGAAAGGAAACACTGACACAACATAGAAGGAAGTTCACATGATGGTGGACAAGACTGAGCTTACTAACTTTGTTGTCATGGTTGGCAAGGGTAAGGGGTTGGCAAATATATTTTCAGATTGGTGGTTAGACCTTGGAGTGACTTGTCATATTTATAATAGTAAGAACCTGCTAACCGATGTTGTTCAAGTAGCAGAGACTGTCACTGTTGTAAATGGATACGTCGTGAAAGTGATTCAACAAGGGACAACGAACTTGGTTCTATCATCAGGTAAAATACTAACTTTGAAAAATGTTAAAGTCTTTCCTAGTTTTCAAAAGAATTTAATTTCAATTGAAATTTTGCTTGATGCTGGCATGTCTATTACTTTTAGTAGTGGTAGAATAACACTGCCTGTTAACTTTTTTTATTTTGGTTGTGCTTACAATTTGAATGGTATGTTTAGGTTGAGTTTAGTTAATGAGACAATAAATCAGGTTAACCATATTTCACTTGATCCCAAAATACTACACTGTAGGTTAGGACATGTGAACTATAGAAAAATGCTCAAACTAGCTAAAACTCATAATTTACCATTACATACTTCAATTAGATTTAACAGATGTGAAGTGTGTGCTCAAACCAAAATAACTAGAAAACCTTTTAAACCAGTTTCTAGGAGTACTCAACTTCTTGAACTTATACATTCTAACATTTATGACTTTAAAAGCTACACAACTAGAGGAGGTTAAAAGTATTTGATAACATTTATAGATGATTTTTTTAGATATTGTCATTTATACTTGTTAAAATTTAAAGATGAAGCATTTTAAAATTTTCAAGAATAGGATAGAAAATCAGTTGATCTTGAAAATTAAAAGATTTAGAAGTGATAGGAGAGGAGAATACAAATTGACAGAGTTCAAGGAATTATGTGCCTCTGTGGGCATAATCCTTGAAACTACTGCTCCTTACTTACTTCAATCAATTGGCATAGCTAAAAGAAAGAACAGAACGTTAATAAAGATGTTAAACTCCATGTTATTGACAGTTGGCATACCCTCTTGCTATTAGGGAGAAACAGTGTTAACTGCAAATCACATTCTAAATAGACTACCACATTCAAAACTGACTTCTACACCTTATGAACTATGACATAACCATCCCTGTAGATATGGCAATCTTAAGGTTTGGGGCTGTATAGCTTATGTGAGGATACAAAACCCTAGGAGACCTAAGGTGGGAACTAGAACAAACACTTATGTGTATCTAGGTTGTGTAGAAGACAGTGCTGTAGACTGGTTTTTGGATCTATCAACTAATGTGGTGATAGAATCTAGGGATGGTATATTCTTTGAGGATAAATTCCTCAAAGATAAAGGCCTGACCTTGCCTGGTCTGACAGAAATGGTTACAGAATCACCTTTGGAGTCTGAACCAATTGTTTATGACACTACTCCCACAATGCTCCCTGAATCAGAATCTAGAAGAGTATCTACTAGAGATAGAATACCCAAGAATTTTGGTGAGGATTTTGTGACCTACCATCTACAGACTGATCCATCCACCTATAGGGAAGCGATGAGATCTAGGGACTCACTGCTATGGAAAGAAGCCATTGATGAGAAAATGAGCTCTTTAATACAGAATGAGACCTGGTACCTTGTTGATCTACCTAGAGGGGCCAAGACAATAGGGTGTAAGTGGGTACTGAAGAAGAAACTTAATCCGGATTGGTCTATAGCCAGGTATAAAGCACGGTTAGTAGCTAAGGGCTATACCCAGTGAGAGAGATAGATTATTTTGACATCTACTCCCTGGTCTGCCATTTGACAACGATAAGGATTCTTCTTGCCATAGCATCTATTGAGTACTATGTTGTGCATCAAATGGATGTAAAAATGGCTTTTCTTAATAGAGACCTAACAGAAGAAATCTATATAAATCAACCTTAAGGGTTTGTCATGGAAGGTTCTGGAAAAAAGAGTATGTAAATTAAACAAATCTCTCTATGGCCTTAAACACGCACCTAAATTGTGGCATGAGAAGTTTGACAAGACAGTAAAGAGCCTTGGTTTTCAAACCAGCAACTCGGATAAGTGCCTTTATTTTTTATTTGAGTCAAACAAAGTCATGATTATTTGATTGTATGTGGACGACATGTTGATTCTAGGTTCTGATCTCTTTGTAGTGAGTGACATTAAAGAAACCTTGTCCAAAGAATTCGACATGAAAGATCTTGGTGTGGTAGACACCATTCTTGGAATGAGAGTAAGCTTCAATAAGCAAGGGATCACCCATAGTCAGTCTCATTACATTGAGAGGTTACTTTCTAGTTGGGGATACAATGATTGTAAACCGATTAAGACACCCTATGACTATAACAAACGGTTGAAACCTAACACAGGCGACACCGTGAATCAATTAGAATATTCTAAATTGATTGGTAGTCTCATGTATACAATGAGTTGCACTAGGTCAGACATAGCCTTTACGATAGGCATGCTGAGTCGTTTCGGTAGTAATCCTAGAAAAGAGCATTGGGATGTCCTGACGAGGCTGATGAGATACCTTAAGGGTACTCTTGGTTATGCTCTATGTTATACTAGACATCCTCCAACTTTAGAAGGATATTCTAATGCATCTTGGTGCTCAGATTTAGGAGACAACAGATCTACCAGTGGTTATGTTTTTACACTAGGAGGAGCAGTTATAGCATGGAAATCCAAGAGACAGATTGGTATTGCTCTGTCATCTATGGAATCGAAACTTTATGCTCTAGCTTCTGTAGGAGATGAAGCAGAGTGGATAAATGATCTGATCATGGATATTCCATTGAGGAGTTTCAAGTTAAACTATATCTATATTCTGTGATAATCAAGCAACAAAGACGATAGTGAATAACTCAATCTTTAATGGTAAAAGGAGACACATCAGGCTGAAACAGGTCATGCTGAATTATTGAACAGAACAAGGGATTATTACTTTGATTGATGTGAGATCAAAGGATAATACAACAAATGCCTTTACAAAGGAATTGAACAAAGATCGAACATTCAAAACTACGGGGGAGATAGGGTTAAAGACCATTCAGTTAGGTCTTAACCTAACCCAGTATTATTTTTGAATTATTCGAATCTCATCTAGCCTTGGAAAGCATTCGGGACAGTTTACATGTTTCAGATAACTTAGTTAGGTTATTAAGTATGGGGCTTTGTGAAATCATTCCAAACTTGATGGTGTAACAAATTCTTCATGTGAAGTTTCCTTACTTCGTTATTCCACAAATGAATATGAAAAATGTCTGATATGTTTCAATGATATTGTGCTAGTCTTTATATCGTTCCAAATTTGATGACATGTCTTTCATAGTATGGTGTACCATTCCAAATTTGATGATACAACATAAATCTATGACTGATATGACGAACACAATATTCTAAATGAAAACATGGTATAGTCCTTGTGATAGAGACTATATAGGATCGAGTTCTTGTAAAGAAACTTGATGATGATTATTATTATTTATTTACCTTCAACCATATATGGAATGTACTAAGTTCTTATTGTTGAACTAGATACTATTGTGCAAATGATTGAATTCATATTATCTTATGAAATTCATATTTGACAAATTATAGAGAATGACGAAGATGGAGGAGAACGGTTGAACCTGGATCTCGATGAGGATGACTTACTTGATGAGTAAAGTCACATGGATTGCAATGACTTTTCTTTATCTTTTGGTTTAGTCACTTGCATGTGGAACTTCGAATTTAGTATTGAGTTTAGTTTTGACTTAAAACCCTAGTTTTATTTCTTGAAGTTTACTTACTTGATTCATTGGATTATTGACTTTCAACTTATTCAATTTATATTGATTCAATTACTGATTGAATAAGGGTTTTCTATACATGTGTGGTGGATATATATAGAACATAGGCGGAGATTGTAAGGGTATTTATGTAATATCCCTTCATATGGTCTAATATAATCCTACTTGTATTAATGTTCAGGCTGTGAGGAGCAATCTAGTAATTAGTCCATTTGACCTAAACCCTAGTTTTCCTATAAATACTAGCTGTAGGCAGCAGTATGGGTATTCCAAACTAGATACTCAAGGTGTAATGCTTTAAGCAACCTTGTGCTTAAACCCTAAATCCTAACAGAGAGAAGTGTTACAATATATCGAAAGGGCAGGAACACCAATAATGGTGAAATCGTTGAACCAAACCCTAGAACCATCAATAAGAGCTTCCAACAGGCAATACAAAAAATCAAAACTCAAAAATCATCAAGAATGAGAAGTAGTGAACCAAAAGAACAAAAAACAAATCACAATAAAAAGAGTAGGTAGATGGACACACCCACACAATAGAGACAAAGGGGGGATTTTTTAGAAATGTAGGTGCAACACAAAGAAAAAGAGAATTTTCAAAAAGAAGAGTGGAACAAAGACAACAAAAAGAGATAAAATTATGCACAAATCAAAGACAGAAGATGATGAATGAATCTACGACAGGGAAACCCAACTAGACAAAATGCTGAACAAATCTGACAAAAAAAAAACCCTAAAACAAGCTAGCAAAAGCAGGTTTACAGGTTCCTATTTTATCGCAAGAGAAATTTAAGAGGGAAAACCAGAGAAATGAGAGTAGAGGGGGGGGGGGTTGGGGTGGCAACATACCCAACTAAGCGGGATGGAGACATTTTATCTCAATTCTGAAGCGAAAGGGGAGGGGGAGAGCTGGGTGAGGAGGCGGAGAGGGAAGATGCAAAGTATGCTAGCGTTGGCTACTGAAGGGGACTGTAGGAGGGGAGGAGTGGGAATTAGGGTTAATCCAGAGATTTTGAATTTTGAGAGGAGAAAGAGATGTGAAAGGTTGCTTTTGGGGGAATCAGAAAAGAAGTTTGTGATAGAGGAGGTTGAGTAATCATAGGACAAGTATAGCAACCAAACACACCCGCAAGCCACCGAAGAAATAACCAAGCAACTTTTCATCCTTATTGTTTAGGAAGGACGAAAGGACGAAAATATGTTGGTTTAAAGACTAGAAGGATGAAATTCCATCCTCCTGTGGGTCATGCTGCCGCAACCAAATAACAATTAACATAAAACAGTCTCCCCCTTTCCCTTCCCTGCTCGAGTCGCCTTTTTCTGGAGCAGAAGAGAAGTTCGTAAGGCCTTTGCGTAAGAAAATCCCCTCTAATTTAAATTCCTACCTTTTTCATTTCTTTGTTCTTACGGCAATAGTATCTTCTCCCCCATTTTAACGCAGAACAGAGGGGGTGTAAAATGGGAGCTGGTCGTGAAGTTCAAATCTCATTGGATGCAGTGAGAGACAAGAACTTGATGCAGTTGAAGAAGCTCAACGTAGCTCTATTCCCTGTTCGCTATAATGAAAAATATTACGCTGATGCCCTCGCTTCTGGCGACTTTACAAAGCTAGGTCTGGATCTTCTGCGTTTTGCTCCCTTTTTGTTGTTGCTTACCTTTCATTAGTTGCCATTTTACTGAGATTTTAGTGTTAATATTTTTATTCTAGGTTTATGGGTTGCGTTATTGGCGTTGGATGATGTAGCCTGAGGCTTGAGGGTCTTTTCTTTTTTGGATGTTTTTTTGTTGATCCAATAATGATTCTCTCCCATTTTTGGTGAAATACTGATGGGTTTTTAGGTTTTGATATTTTTAGGCTCTGGATTTGGGGTTCGCTTTTGATGCTTTTGGGAGATTGAGCGTTTTTATGAGCCTTGTTCGTTCTTTTTTTTTTTTTTTTGTTTTTTTTTGTTGTACTGCCCTAACTTTTCATTCTTTTTACCTTCCTTGATGATATTTTCGTTGAAATTAAATCAGCTCTGCACTTTGTATGAAACTACATTTTTCAGAGAATTCTTATGCTTTTGTTATTGCTTCTTCTGTGGCTTTTAATGGGTATCAGATGGTTTTGTATTGCCAATTGACCAATCCCTACCTTCTGTTCATTTTGCTTCTTCTTCTGTGGCTTTTAGTATGACATAATGCCGTTTCTTCTTTCCTGTTTAAATTTTCCCTATCAGAGTTAAGTTCATCATATATACTCCGTAAGAATGTTTAGATAACTTTGTACCATATAGCTAATTAAATGAACGATTTAGAACTTTTAATTTCACAGTTATTTGCAAGAATTGATGCAGATTATATTGTTGTTATGTTTGATGCCAAGTGACTTTGTAGAATTCAAAATTTTAATTTCATCCCAGAAGTAAGCCGTAACAATATATTATGTAAGGGAGAGGAGGATTCAGATTCCAGAGGATATTGAAAGATACTCATGCTATCTTAGAAGACGCTGGCTATGAACCTCTACGATACAAAATGGAAAATTACAGAGTCTTAGTATGTTACCTTGCCCAATAATCTGCAAACTCCTGATATTCACCAATTGTAAGCTGCTGAATTCCTTATAATAAAAGGACTGAAATCTATTGCTTCTGAAGCGTGTCTCAGTTATGCTGATTTGGTATATCCTTAAAAAGTTGGATGGTTCCTTTTCTGACCAAACTGACTTGGTTATAGCTGCTTGACCAATCCTCTTAATGCAAGCATTTGTGAAGGTATTCTGAAAGACCCAATACATGTGACAAGACCTTCCAAGCTTAAGGGCATTGGGAAAAAAAAATGCTCAACTGTTTAGCATTCTAAATGTAAAGAAGGATAATTTTAGGTAGGTTTTCTGTTAAAATGCACTGCAGAGAAGATTCTAACTGATCTCCTTTGCTGGTCTAATTCTAGAATGTGACAAAGAGAAGTATTTTCAGGCTATTGAATTTTCCAAGACTGTGGAAGTAATTCACAAGGTTTTTAATGGTGTGCCAAACATTGAGATAACTTATAACTGTTGCGTGTAGGAATTGGGTCTAAGGCTCTAAGCCATTGTCACCTTTCTTCTTGGGAGCTAGAGTATTAGAACTCTATTCAGGTGGCTATTATCACAGACATCTTGAAACACTTTCATTTGATCCCCTTTATAATGTTTCATCATTGATTGTAGGGTTTTGAAACAAACTACTAGAGAATGAATCTAATTCTGGCTCCCTTAATCTGTTTTGCTTCCATGAGGGTGGCATAACTACTAGAGTTATGGTGACTAGAAGTGGTAGGGGATGAAGGTGCAAGAAAATACCATCATTTGGTTCTACATTATTCTTGGGGTAGGTGAAAATTGAGTTTCCTAGTGGGATTTTCTTTTATGCATATCGATAGAGGGTTTGCTTTTCCCCCCCTCCCCCCTGGATTTTTTGTTTTTGTTTAGAAGGGTGGTGATGCAATCCCGGGTCTCAATACCCTGCTTTGGGATTGTTATGAGCCCACAAGAATAGTGAATAATTCAATTTAAAGATGTAGTGGCAATTCTGTAAATTTTGTAAACTATTAGGATCCTGTTGGGAGAAAAAACAGAGGCAGGACTAGGCTGGAAACAATTTTTAAGTGGTATTTTTGGAAACTAATAAGAGAGGTAATGAATGAAATAAAATAAGCACTAGAGGGTCTTAATCGTTAATATTGATAGATTCTAGGTTCTTCAACCTACAATAGAACTACCATACTAGCGATAACCTAAGTGTGTTCCAGGTGAGAGAACTCTCATGCGAAGTCTGATTGAACTGAGATTTCAGGGTATGATTCCCAGTTCATAACCCTGATTCCTAGTTCATAACCCTCTTAAGTGCAACTAATGGTCACCCTAAATAGCAAGTGAAGAAAAAGTTGTTAAAGCCTGAGATCTCTACTGGCGGTAGAAGTATACGACCAGACCTGATCTTCACTTCGAATCTCACGACAGAGGAGGACCTGGGAGCTGGAACCTGAGGGCTTCGATCAGCTATACCAGAGCCCCGAGGTACTTGTACCCCAAACCTTAGGAGAAAAAGGGAGGGGATGAGGGAGATGGAAATTGATATAGAGTGGCTATTGGTACCGCTGGAACAGGTTACTGAGGATATGGGGTTAGGAAACTCAAAGCAGAAGCTGGAAGAGTAAAGAGAGAATATAGAAAGAGGGAAAAAGCAGAAACAGAAGGAAAGAAAGAAAGAAGAAGAAGAGTAGAATGGATTGTAAGAGACAAAGAAATGAAGAGAAAGAAAGTTGTACCTGAAGAAGGGAGAAAAGATATGGAAACAAGAGCAGAAGAGGATGAAGAAGGAACATTCGACCAACCTGTTCACACATGTACAATTCCACTGCTGTGAAGAATCAACTCAAATTTCATTCAATTCAATTATGGCTAAGTCGTTGGATTACAATTTACAAGCATATAACTAAAATAAATTTTACTGAAACAAGGAATCTAAACAAATTAGAAAACTTGAAACAACTCCTACGTAGCTCTCTCTCCAATATAAAATTAAACACAATTTCAAAAAAATCCCCAAATAACTAGATAAATCCCTACCAACCCTTATTGGGCCAAAAGCCTGGTTGTGTTCGGTTTCGCCTTGGTCTGGGTTTCCCGATTGGGTCATGCCGGTCCAGCCACGATAGTGCTACTGTAGCAATTCTCTCCCTCTAAAAAGAGCTCAACTCCGTCAAGTTTGAATGAGGGCTCAGGTTGCCCTTTGAGTCAACTTGCTGGAGGAGAAACGATCCCACTGTCTGCTTGAGCTTTATTGCTGGAGAGTCCTTAGAGGGAAGGAGCTTCATCTCAAGGTCACCGTTCTTGAAAGAGTAAGAATTTCATTACTACAATGTTGTATCTTCTCATCAAATAACCATGGTTGCTTAAGGAGGATGTGTTAGACCTTTAGAGGTAGAATGTCACATTGCACTATATCATTAAACCCATCGATAGAATATGTGAACAAACGTATATCATAGATTTTGAGATTAGTATTGTTCACCAAAGCAATACTACTGTTGTGGTCCTGTCTTCAACCTGAGCTTACAAACTGTTGCATCAAGAAATAGAAATCGCCGGTGGGTCCTTCGGGTGCCGCAACCTGCAAAAGGACGTCAGGGACAAGGGGGAACCGGTGTGGCTCCGGCCTAGGACTCTCCGATACCTAAGTTAGATCTCTAAGAGCAACAGATGAATTGTTGGAATTCAAAATCTCCCTAATGGGGTAGATTACCTAGGTATTTATAGCTGTGTATGGCGGTGGAGAGTTTAGGTGGTTGGTGATAGTCTCCTTGGTAGTAGAGTCCATCACGTAGTAGATCACCTCCTCTTGGGAGGTAGAGTCCGGGTAGGGAAGGTGTTCCTTAGCAGATGGACATGCACTTCCCTCCGTGTTGGATAGGATCCTTGAGGGTTGAGTACGGATAAGATACATCTTCTTTGGGATAAGATCCCTTTGCCGATAGGATGATGTAGATCATTGTGGTGACTTCATGCTGACCTGTGTAGTGATTTTGGTCCTTGAGTGACCTACTAGGTCTCTTCCTCTTGGGCCCAGGATGAGTCTCAATGTAGCTGGGCCTGGGTCATTCTCTTCTTCCTGCTGCGCCACGTGGCAGATCGGGATTGGTCCGTATATTTATGGCTTATCACAAACGACGTTGGTACAACTACCGAACATCACATTGCACTGTATCATTCAACCCACCGATAGAATATGTGAACAAACGCGTATCATAGATTTTGAGATTAGTATTGTTCACCAAAGCAATACTATTGTTGTGGCCCTGTCTTTAACCCGAGCTTACGAACGACATCTTTGGAAACGACATTGGTACAACTACCGCTGTCAAATTCCATAGTACACAGGTTGTTTATATCTCACTTTGGTTTGGAAAATACTGTTGCAGCGTCAATCATCATCATTAGAGACCTTATGTGTAGCCAAAAGTGGATGAAGAATGTAGAAAGGCTGCTACTACGGTAGTTCTCATGATGTCTAGGTGACCCAAGGGGGTTGGAGGGAGCCTGGGTGCAAGGCAACACCAAAAAGGTGCCTAGGTGCCCCCGCCTAGGTTACAAGGAGACCAAGGCGCCTAGACGCCTTGCTAAGGATCTAAATCTCGGTTTCGAGGCTGGTTTAGACCCTGGACAAAACTGAGATATACCAGGTTTCGACCGAAACCTGGTATTTTTTTAGGCCAAACTTGAAACCTAGGTTTCAAGGTCCAGATTCCAGAAAATGTTTTTTTGACCTGAATTTTTTGTACTGCCTATTTTAGCATTTTACACTTATTCCAAGAATTAGTTTCATAACAAAACCACCCAAAATGGTACTTGTGGTGTGGGGACCCAAGTTTGCTAGTGTACGCTGAATGTTGCTGTACACTAACCATGTTATAAACATTGAGTCTTCATATAATTTAGCTTTTGAAAATGTAAATATGCAATTAAAACAATCAAATATACATAAAGTTATTTTATCAAAAAAAAATATATATATATACATTAAGTAAGGGATATACAAGCATAGGACAATCACTACTCAATTCCACATGGAGTTTCTTGGCGAGTCCATTCCACGAGTTGTGTATGATTGAATAAATCGTAGCCACTCCTTAGATTGCAACACATATGTATCCCATGACATGTTTTGGGCCCAAATGCTCTGATAGTCCATTATTTCCCACCTTTAAGCCCCATTATCAACATATCGTATGTATCCCAACCTAGGGAATGGCTCACTGAGACTGAAACTGGGTGGAGCTGACATAAATGGTTGGGTCGGACACTAGAAGATGTTGTCGACGAAAGATGACCCAATACCTATAATCCGACTCCATGAAGTAGATTGGGCCATTCTATCTAACATATAACAAATTGAAACAAAACTACCATGTCTATATACTAATAATTCCAAAAATTGGATTTGGGAAAAAAAAATGTTACGTTCAAGCTCCAATGATGCAAAGGCACACTGTGGAACAGTGGAAGTGTTGAATGCGTATGAAAATGCAAAAGAGTAGCGATCAGTGAAATGATTTGGGCAAGAAATCGAAGTTCTTGGCAAAATCCACCTCCCTTGTGTTGAAACTGTCAAAATCTCCCCCTCTCCTCGAAACCTGTCAAATAAGTCAGGTTTCGATGGAAAGATGGGATTTTAAGTGGCTGGTTGGACCAAAATTCGATTGAAACTGGTCGAACCATGTTGAAACTACCGAAACATGTGAAACTTGGTCAAAACCTGGTACAAATTAGTATCGACCCTTGGTTTCGTCTTGGTACTTGTCGAAACTGCATGTTTTGAGATTAAGAACCATGGCCTTGACAACTATGGCTGCTGCTCTCCATCACTATCACTGCCATTGACCTCATGCTCACACTCATGCGTTGCTTCCTAATATACGATCTCGTTCTTCCGTTGCTCTTCCGAAGCAATAGTCATGAGATCTTCCTTAACAACAAAGCATAGACAATTAGGACACCGAGTAGATAAATGTCCGTACCCCTTGCATGTAAAGCATTGTATTTCAGCCCTTGGCTTTGGAGAAGGTCTATCAGAATCACGATCACGAGGTGGAGAATAAAGGCAGTTTGGCTGTAAAGATGCCATAGAAGAGTCACTCATTTGTGGCTTGCTGAACGAATGCTCCAGTTGAGAAGGAGGTTTGTTCGAACTATCATCTTTAGATTAGGTGTCTAGCCCCCTTCGGTTATAAGGCTTATTCAGACTGTCCTCTACTTAATACATTACTTGTTTATGACGTCCTCCATTGTAGGCAGTCGTTTGGAAGCCAATGCAATATTGATCTGAGGGTGCAAACCGTTCCGAAACTACACCACTAACACCTTTTCATCCCACTCAAAATCAGACCGAGTGGCTAAGTAATAGAATTTTGCTACATATTCCTCAACCATCATATTGTCTTGTCTCAGTTGTGCAAATTTGAGGTCCATGCGCTACTTATAGTTGGTAGGCAAAAATTGTCAGCTCATGGCCTCTCTCATTTCAACCTAAGTGTTTACCAATCCGATGCCTCAAGTATGATTCTGTTGCTTGTTCTTGATCCACCAGACTCGAGCCATATCCTTCAGTTTAGCTTCAAAAAGTAAAATCTTCCTGGCCTCAGTCAATCCGTACCATCAGAAGAATGTCCTCGGTCTATGAATCCAATGAAGGTGTTTCTCCAGATTATTATTCCTGTAGAAATCGAGGACATCCTACTTGGCTCCTCTTTCAGCTCCATAAGGAGCAACTCGAAAGGTCGGCCAGCCCCATATGGTGGTGGTCTAAAATGTGGTGGCGGTGGTGGTGGTGGTGCAACATGAGACGGGTCTTATGGGATGGAATTAGAAGAATCCCCAAATTGAATGTGACTCTTTCCTTTATCCAAGGCGCCAATTTGTCAATGAAAGCTTGCAGGGATGCCATTATGGTCTGAAGGGAAGTAATAGTGGTGTTGAGGGTATCAACACTATCCCACCATGAGTTATTAGACGTCTTTAAGATGGTTACCCTATTTGTGAGATGAGCTAGGTTGGCTCGGTTTTCCTCTGTGTGAGTTGGGCAACTGCATCATTATTGGCCACCATGGTTTAGGGTATGGAAGATGATTTTCGGCTCTGATACCAATTGGTGCTATCCCGGGTCTCAAAACCGTGCTTTGGGATAGCTATGAGCTCACAAGAATACTAAGTAATTCAATTTAAAGATATAGTGGCAATTCTGTAAGTATTGTGAACAATTAATTTAGGATCCTGTTGGGAGAAAAAACAGAATCACAATTGTTTGAGGGGTATTTTTGGAAACTAACAGTAAGAGAGGTAATGAATGAAATAAAATAGAGACTAGAGGGGCTTAATCCTAAATATGGAAAGATTCTATCTTTATCCTACGACAGAACTACCAAACCAGCGCTAACCTAAGTCTAATCTAGATAAGAGTTCTCTCTCATGGGAAGTCCGATTGAACTGAGATTTCAGGGTATGATTTGCAGTTCGTAACTCTATTAAGTGCAACTAATAGTCACCTATAACAGCAGGTGAAGAAAAAGTTCTTAAAGTCTCAAGTCCGTACTGGAGGTAGGAGTATGACCAGACCTGAACTCACTTTGAATTTTCGACGGAGGATGACTTGGGAGCTGGAACTTGAGGGCTTGGGTTGCCTATACCAGAGCCCAGCGGTACTCCCACCCAAACCTTAGGAAGAAAGAAGAGAGGATGGGGAGATCTAACTTGATATAGAAGGGGCTGTTGGTACCGCTGGAACAGGGTTCCGAGGATATGGGGTTAGGAAACTCAAAGGGGAAACAAGAAGGGTAAAGAGATAATATGGAAAGAAAGGAAACAACAGAAACCGAAGAGGAAAAGAAAGAAGAAGAGTAGAAGGGATTGTACGAGCAAAGAAAAGAAAAGAAAAGAAAGAAGGTCATACCTGAAGAAGGGAGAAGAGAGATGGAAACAGGAGCAGAAGAGGATGAAGAAGGAACTCTTGACCAACCAGGTCACACATGTACGGCTTCATCACTGTGAAGAATCAACTCAAATTTCATTCAATTTAATTCTAAGTTGGATTATAAGCATATAAAACTAAAACAAGGAAACATGAAGTAAACTTAGACAAGGAAACTAAACAAGCTAGGAAACTTAAAACAACCCCTATGTAGCTATCTCTCCAATATAAAATAAGGCCAAATGTTTTCTGTGCCGGGGGTGCAGGCTGTGCCCATACACATGGGGGTGGGTGAAATGACCACCCAGCCCCCCTGAATGGCAGGCCCATGTGTCTGGGCGTAGGCTATGCTGCGGCACAGAGAACATCAGCCCATAAAATAAAATGCAATTACAAAAATATCTTCAAATAACTAAAATAAACCCCTACCAACCCTTACCAAAAACCTGGTTGGGTTCAGTTTCGCCTCGGTCTGTTTTTCCAGATCGAGTCATGCTAGTCCAGCCACGACAGTGCTACTCATTGGGTTTGCTTGTTTGGTTGTTTCATCAGGTAATGCCACTGGGCTTGGTTAGAAGGGCTATCCTCAACCCTGCTCCAGTGCCATTGTTCTTCTTTTGCGGGGAAATATTACTTCTTCAATATCTGTTCATTCTTAGGGGCGGCTTGTCTTGCCGTGACCTTTCTTGGATTCTCAAAACTTCTGTCGCTGACAAATCAAATGATATTTCTGTTCCATTCCCTTTGTGATACTGAACGGGCAAAGGACATGACTTTTATATGACTGCATAAGTTGGATGATGGTTTTCTCTTGGATTTCCATTTTGGATGATATATCAGTCACATGTTTAACTCTGCGTTATCAGAAGAAAACCTTTCCGCTGTCATTCCTCTCATCCTCACTTTCTAACCTTTGGACCTATGTTCTTATATAACCCACTGACTATTTAATTTGGTTTTATGCAGTTGTTTTCATGAATCTTTGCATGCAACTTACGAGCATTATGCTTCATTTTTTGCACTCAAATAGCAAAAGACACTTTTGACCAAGATTTCTATGGTTGACAGATCCTGATCTGGGTCTGATGCCGGAAAATCACAAAAATAGACTTATTTGAGTGGAAATAATATGCAGAAAACAGTGGATAAGTTAGAGCTAAATCAGAAATTCAGAATGACAGTCTTATGGGAGATATCTGATATCTTAAAAAAGACTGATCTGATCAAAGCCTAATGTCCGGGTCGTGTGTTACTTTTGAAGAGGCCTACTACTGGAAAAATTAGGAGGAATTCTGATAACAGAATAGGACTTGGCTGAGAAGTCCTAGTAATGCTAGGATTCTGGTTCAGAAAACTAGAACTATATTGATGAAGACACTTGAACCAGAGATTAGGAATAAAGAATAAGGGTAACAGGAATCACACCAGTGGCAGCACCTTGGAATCCACCAAGTAACCCACTGAGAATCCACTAGCAACACTGTGAATCTCTCATAGCTGAACAGTTATAGAATTAGTATTTATAAAATTCATGGGTGAGGCCATAGGCCATTACATCTATATATAGATTTAACAACCCGACTCTGAAAAGCGTACAATGACCTGGATTTCAAACTATTACTTAGAAAAGCTAAAACAGACTAGTATTTGACAGTCATTCTAACTAATCTCTACAAAACAGAACATAGACTTGGAATGAAATCTGGATTCAAGTTCTTAAAGATTCTAGGACTTGACTTAGCTAACCCTTGACATAAAAGAGGACTCAAATAACCCCACAAATTTAGACTAAACTAATCTTACTTGACTAACATTGTTTCCTAGCTTCTACCCATGATCTAGGCCTATTAATGTCGCCAATTACAATGTAAATCCCTTGGACCAAAGGCCCAACACATATATAACCCAACCCTGGGCTTATTTCCACTAAAATAACCCATTGATGTGATTTTCCTGCATCAGGGTCAATATTGGCGGAGCTGATCATGATATTATGTCACTGGATCTTCTATCCATTTGCTAACTCATCTGATCTACAATGAACATGATACTGTCTACGGATCTTCCTTCATGGATTGGATCAGGATTGATTGAAACTATCTGAACACTGATCCTTAGCATCCTATGATCCTTGTTTTTGACAAAGAAAAATTTATTTATCCTTTATTGAGACATTTGGTAAAAATTGTCTCCCTAGTGTGCAAAGATAAACTAATCAGATTAATCAAGTTGTGGTGCCTGAACACCCACAGATACCTCTACTGTAATCTTTTGAAAGTATCTGATTTATATAATTTGTCTCCAATGTGCATCTCAAATAACTTCGCCAGTGTTTTATGCTGCCGGTCCCAAGCCCGGATAAAGGAGGAGGGTTCGTACGTCAGGTCGACAGCCGGCATTGTAAACTTTAGCCAAACCTTTAGCATGGATCCTTACATTTTGGACCTTATGCTAGGGCATCCCCAGAAGTGACCCGCTGCACTACAACCTAGGTGTAGTGGAGTTGAGTTTAATGTGCATCTCTAATGATCAAAGGAATGTCATGCATAAAATCCCAATCAGAGACAAGCAGGTTGTTTTTGTGGAGTCCTTCTCTTTAAGGAACCAAGCACGTGTTGAAGGCGTGACGTGTGAAGCGTCGCCAAATGTCTCACTGAAGTCCAGTTCTGAAATAGACCCTTCTTTAAAAGCTACATGGCTCATTGGATGGTTTTAGTTTATCATTCGTGATATTCCCAGGCTAACCCTTGGGGGAGGGGAGGGTGAATCAGGGTGTTCAAAATTCTTCCCAACTGACCACTGAAGGTTGCAACACTCTCCTGACACTACTGACTGGCTGGGGCTATCCCAAGTTTTCCAATTCTGCACTCAGAACCACCATCTCAAACACACAGTCGTGTCCTCACCCATCTCGCAACCACTATGTGATCAGGTATACCAGGTTGTACACACCCATCCTGCAAGCACACATAACACTCCAAGTCACAGAAACAATCATACAACACAGTATACGTGGTTTGGCAAGTTGCCTACATCCACGGATTAATACCCTACTAGGGTTTCATATATTTCCCAATACACTTCACAATTCAACTGCTACAAATAGTCTAGGATCTACTACTCTTACTTCGGACTAGGCTCTTACACACTCTAGGGCTACAACCCCAATCCTATCGAGCCCCAACTTGATAAGTCTTACAGTGATTGAAATAAAATTCAAATCCCCCATTACAAACACTTGCTAGGTATTCAACAAATTACAACCTAGAAATTTAAATAGGGATTTGCAAACCTCGATTAGCTCTCCCCGGGTACTCCCAAACTCTGGTAGCTCCTTGAACCGCAAAAATCAACTCTGGCAAGCTCCAAGCTCCAAAGCAATCATCATCAACACCCAAATTAGGTCTCCAGCAATAAAAGTCCCTTTTCACTCCAAAACTGGGTTTGTGCTGTAGCTGCATGAATTCCAAGAATTCTGCCCAAAAAAAAAGAGAGACCTAAAAAGGCCTTAGAATGAACTCACATTTGCACTTTGAAGTTCTGCCATCGGAACGGTACAGGGGGAGTGGCTAATGAGCTTAAAATGACTTTAAGATTCTTGTGACAATTAGTCATGTAACAGCTGGGCGGCTCAATTCTGGGTCGTCCGATCATCTCTCAAAAACAAGGGTGGCCTGCGGATCGTCGAATCGTCTCAAATCCGTCAACCTGAAGCGGGAGTAACCAGGGCCAATCATATGGAATCTTGGAACCGCGCATGGTACTCGTTTGTAACACTGTAGCAGGTTCAAACTTTAGCTAAAACGAGGACCTTAGGATTGACCTCAAGACCGTGGCTTGAACGATCACATTGATCATGTTTCACGAGTTGCGGGATGACCTCGAGCCTTTGGATCGAAATGATGAAATGGCGGGGGTATCAAAAAGATCATGGTAAATGGAATCCGTTGTGTATGTGTGATACACAGGATTGGTGTACTGATCGCATGAAATATGTGGCATCGAAGCTACCCTGGCTGACCAACCACAAGAAGCGCAATGGAATCTTCTCCGTCGGCCAACATGTGCCAAAGTCCGCCTTTTTCTCGACCACTCTATTTGAATCGGATTATGCGGCACTTTCGGGACCGTCGGATTGAAGAATCTTCTCCGCTTGGGGCTCCGACTCGTGCACGTTTGTTGCATCACGAGCCCCATATGCAGTCTCAGGAAATGGTTCCCAAGAGCATGGGTTTTGGGGCCATCATTGAGGCAATTCGTCAAACACTTTAAATGCAGCTCAACACTTGGACAGATTTTTGAAAAAAATTTTGCCAGCTTGCGGCCCTTGCGCGCACGGGGCCTTGGCTCTGTGTGCCCCTGGTGCTTGCTGCTCGTTGTGGCTAGCCCCATGTGAGGCCCCTGTGGCTTCTGTGCACGGCACGCAAGCAGCCACTGCCTACTGCTGCTGCTGTCTTGCACTTATCCAGCCATGTTGCTATGAGGCCTGGGCTGTGGCCTATGGCCTGTCCACTTGTACTGCTACCTAACACACTATGATGCCACATCATCAAGCTGCCATATCAACATGCCATCAAAACACACTAACATGTCCCCACTGCTTGCCACATCATCAAGTGGGACCTACACCTTATCTGCCATGCCAAGATGCATTGCTGCTAAACTCTCTGATACACTGCCATATCAGTCTGGAAACACTGCCAAACTGATTATCACTGCCATTGCACTGCCTGATCTGCCCAGTCACTATCTGACACTTCCAGCACTGCCCAGTCATCTGAACACACTGCCCCATCATTTGTGCACCCTGAACAATTGGCAACAAGGACAACACTGCTCCAGTTGCCCAGCAATTCGTTTTAGTTAATCATTCTTCATGAAGGAGATGAAATAATATTATCTTTTATTGAATCAGATTTGACAATGTCCTCTGGAGTCTACCAAACATACATAGCTTTTCCTTTTGGGATCCTTTCCCAGAACTTAAAGGAGTAGAATTACCCTTTCAGCATGTTACAAGTTCCCACTCAACAAGCAGGACCGCAGGGTTAGTCAGATCAAAATCTGGTTTTCAGATTTAGTAAAAATATGGCCGTGTAGGTCTGAAACAACAGTATTAATTCCCAAAAGTTGGAAGAATCCGACGGTTGGATGAGGTTCCACAGGTACTCCCTCAAAATATAAACTTGGAGTTTTCACTTGTCAGATTTAGTTACAACTCAACTCTAGATCTGTAAGTCAGATCAGCACCATAGTTTAAAATCTCGTTTCAGTAGGCTGTTTCGGTCAGACTGAGACGATCGAAATACCGAAAAAAAGGGCAAAATTTCGTTGAAATGGTGTATTTTTTGGCAAGATGTTTCAATTGGCAGTTTCGGTGGGCAAACTGCCATTGTAGGCTCCGGTACTTCAGGGAAACCTTGTTTTAGCCTATATAAACATAGGGAAGTAGATTTCTGTCCAGGAGTGTGTGTTCTACGCCAGCACTCCCATGTGTCTATTTCTCTCCTCCTCAAAATAAGGGGGCAGAGGTGTCTTTTCATATGAGGTGGAGAGAGATAGACTAATGGGAGTGCTGGTGTAGGCCACACTCCCGAACAGAGTTCTTTTTCCCATAAACCTATGCAAACTTTCATATTGAAAGAAAAGTCGCACAAAGTGGTGTTTTGGATTTGCACCCTCGGTTGGCGGTAAACATCGAACCCTATTGTATACCTTATGTAATATTGCCTAATCTACAGGCTACACATTGTTTTAGTACTAGAAGACAATAGGCAAGTAAAACAAGTAAATTATGCAACCATCGATGAAGAAATATGATATTGATTAATTATTTACAAATAGTACTAATACAAACTACAAAGTTCAGTTCACATAGTCTCCCAAGTCCCAACAATACAATATTATGACTGTCTATTACTAGGAACTATGACGTGCTGAATCGAATCCAGCCTTCGATAAGCAAGTAAAATAATAAAAAATTATATATAAACAGGAAAAAAATTTCGATACCGTGAGGTTGTTGATCAGCCTCCAATGTCTGACATAAAAATATCATCACCAACCAACAGATATTTATCATAGTTTTTGCAAAAAAAAAGTTTTTTACTTGAATCTGTTTTATGTGGCCTAATCTTTGCTAGTAAGAAGCAACCAATCTCTTTGAAGTGCTGTGGCAAACCCCAACAGTGTATTCCAGCAGCTTGAGATGGTGATGTGGCATAAATCCAAGCAAAAGAGGTGATTTCTCCTTCTCCATGCCAAAACAGGCAAAATAGGCGAGTTCTGGTCGAAAACCATAACTCGTGAAATGAGGTATTTATAAGCTTAGAATGTATCATTTTGGTGAAACGATACAAAAGGTACTGGAATTTTGGCAGTTCTTATTTTGCATTGCATTTCGTTTCGGTAGCATCGAAACCTGCGAAATTAGTGAATCTTTCGCCTGGATTTTGAACTATGATCAGCACCCAAACCTGGTCAAATTATCCCCTTAGAATTGAAAGGAACATACCAAAATATCAGCCGAAGATGATGTCTAGATGTTGCAGATCAGAGAGGCCAAACAGAATAGAAATATAAGGGAAGACAGGGCATTGCAGGTACTGTTTGGTCTTCAGGATCTTCAGGAGAATATTCTTAAACCAAGTTCTGTTATGCCCCTTTTAAACAGTGATAATATGCCACATAAACAGCAGTGAACAAGTCTAAACAGAACTGTTACCCTTGAAATTTCAGTAACAGGAAAAAGGATTGGGATAGAAGAAAGAAAGAGATATGACTTCTGTCAGCGCAGCTTCTCTCTAGGTACTTTACTGCATCTCACTTAACATCACAGCAAAGCAAAGCTTCATATGGGGTTCAAATTGTTGGGGAGAAATCTGTCCCTTCTTATTTGTAATTAAAGGAATAACATAGTAGAAACCTTCCATGTGTAGGGACGAGTTTCTCACAACTCAAGCAAGTCTTCAAAATAGAAACTAACTATAACTTAACTAAGAAGCTAGAATGAAAAAAAAACACTTATCCAGCCTTCGATAAGCAAGTAAAATAATAAATAAAAAAAAGAACTTAATGAGACTCCTTCCATGATATGATAAGATTCCTAGTTCTCAGGATTCTAGAAGATATAACAACCGTAAGCTTTATGATCTCCACAACTGGGCCCCACCCTGTGCTTAATTCATGGAAAAGATTCTCTCCATACGCAGGCAGCTGTTGACTAAAGACTGGATTCCCGAAATTTAGGAAACTAACAACTGTGAGCCTCAAACTTCTCTCCCACGATCAGGATTGATAAGCTGTACCAAAAAGACCCATATGATCTAGTTTGGGTCTCAATTGGGCCAAAAGTGGTCCAAGAATAACCGTAGGCAGTTCTTCTCTTCTTCTTCCTTCTTCGATCTGCTCTAACGGCATTTTTTTTTCATGGAAAGGAAGAGAAACAGAAGAGAAGGAAGGATTTCTTTAGTAATTGTTTTAAAACTGCATGCATGCAGTATGCAATAATGAAGTTCTTCAAAGATGTTGTTTTCCTTTTGTGCAGCATACTACAGTGACATTTGTGTTGGTGCAATAGCGTGCCGCCTTGAGAAGAAGGAATTTGGTGCCGTCTGTGTTTATATAATGACCCTGGGTGTTTTGGCCCCATATCGTGGGTTGGGGATAGGTAAACATGCATCTTTTACTTCTATTGTGTTTTATTTGATAGGTTCTGTTACCTTTTGAGCATCGACTGATCAAATTTTAGTTTTGTTTTGTTTCATGTTCATGAATGTTAGTTGTGGATAATTTTCAAATGTGTACTAAGTCTACTATATGCCCTGTTGAGTTTTTTTTTTTTTTTTGTTCCTCCTTGTGATGATATGTTAGAAGGGTATGGAGATGGGATTCGACCCCAGGTATGAGGTACAATAACTCAGGCTTTACCTGTGAACTCTACTGACTGAGTTCTCATGCAGTTCCACCATTTTACTGCTGCCCCCTCCCTTCTTCACCCCCCCACCCCAAAAAAAGGACAAGAAAGAGCAAATGGTTATGATAAACTCATTTGATCCAACTTTCATTAATTAGATAAATCTTCTTAGGTGGGACTCGTGTAGTGCTGGATCCCAATCATCTGTTCATGAAGCAAGTGAAAATATTGTCAGACACACACACACACTTGGATGCAGATAAATCACCTAAATGGGCTTATTTTATTAAAAAAATGATATTAAAAGCTTTGGGTGGGTTATGTATATGTTGGCCTTTGATCCCATGTGTTTTCATTGTAATGGGTATGGGCTAGGCATACGGGATTAATTAAGTTAGTGCCTTTATTTCTTTATTTTACTTGTTATTAAGTTTTTAGTTGGGCCGGATTAGGATTCTATAAATCCAGTCATGTTTTGAGTGAGTTTTATTTATTATTTCAGTTTCCTAGTCAGTTTAGGTGTTATCTAATTAGTTAAGGATTGGGTTCTGCCTTTCCTTTTTAGTGTTGGGAGTCTGTTTTTGAGTTTTCTATTTAAGTTTGTAAGGGGGTCCAGCATTGTACAAGAATTTTGATTAATGAAAAGCTATTGTTGCTCCTTCCATGCGTGAAGAACCCTTTGTGTTTAATTAAGGATGCTTGTGTGTGATCAAGGAATTGACTGGTGTTTGATCCAATCAAACCACCTTGCGGTGTGAAGCCCAGGTGTTTATGTAATCTTTGTTCTTCTTCCTCTATCTTCCTTTCCATTATTCAAGCAAGTACAGTTCTGAATTTTCTGCAAGTCGTCTTGTAGTTCTGCATCTCAAGATCTGAATCTGGGATTCATATGTTAGAGTTTTTGACACGGATTAAAATTAAGAAGATCCAGCCATTAGAATCTTCTCAAAATTTTAGGAGTTGTTCTAGACCCTAAAATAGGAACTCGACCAGAATTCCTCCATGATCTGACCTGGTTTTATTTTTGATTTCCAATTCTGCCCTTATATTAAAATTACTGTTCTGTGCATCTGAATATTGAATCGATTTGCTGGTTTTAAAAATATGTTCTTGCTGATTTTTGTGCGTCCGAATTGATTGTTCCTATTATTCTTATGGCCAAATGTTCTGTGCCGGGGGTGCAGGATGTGCCCAGAAACATGGGGATGGGCGAAATGACCAGCCCCCGCCCCCCATGAATAGTGGTAATACCGCCCCTGTCCCGCCCCATGTGTCTGGGCACGCTCCCAGACAGAGAACAGCGCCCCTATTCTTATACTCTGAATACTATTTTGGATAGTGATTTACTGGTTTGTCTGGTCAGTTTCAGATCTGGGATTTTCAGCAAGTATTCTGTCCTATGTTTACTGAACTCGATTTGATTATTAGCCCCATCTATCATCTGATATTATTCTGTGTGTTTTCTCCCTAAACCGCATTTATTCTCTGAAAAAAATGCTGGAAGAGAAATCCTTAAGAGCATCTATTTCATT
Source organism: Telopea speciosissima (assembly GCF_018873765.1). Classification (NCBI taxonomy): domain Eukaryota; kingdom Viridiplantae; phylum Streptophyta; class Magnoliopsida; order Proteales; family Proteaceae; genus Telopea; species Telopea speciosissima. The sequence goes on from NC_057926.1 coordinate 14,713,581, forward strand.
TGCGAATCTCCACTAACTTATGGAGTTTTTGTCCTTTAGATTTCAAAATGGAAAATACTCATCAAAATTCCATTTTGGATTTTGTCTCCTATTTCTCTAACCTTAACGGAGTTGGTAAAAAAATGGAGGGTGTCTGCTCCTGCCTCCTGGTATTATTTCAGTGTTCATGTGGATAAAATGGAAAATAAGAAAGCTGTAGTATACTAGTATACAAAACTCAGACTGTAGAATCATCCAGCTAAATGGTTGGGTATTTTAGTGAGTTCATTTTGCTCTTCTTTCTTCTTCCTGTGTCCCTGTTTCTTCCCACTTTAGTGGCATCAGCAAAATTCTTGTTTTTATTCTTTCTCCAAACATAGTTAAGAATTTAGAAACCTTAATTTCTTTGTTTTCAGGCCCATGATTGAACTACCAGACCAAAATAAAACATGGCTGAGAAACTGAACCCAAGATTAGAATGCTGTCTTGCATTAAAACCATCCCCATTCATCTACATCTAGACTTATAAATCAGCAAAATGTTATCTGGGTTACACTATTAGAGGTACATCCTAGATAGCGCAACATAGAGAAAATTGAACGGAATCTCTTGCTGTTACCTTTATTCATGGAGATTTTGAGGGTGCTGCTGGTATTCATCAGCTTTTAATTTTGGTGAGATGATTGCCATGTCTGGTTGCAGAGCACAGAGATTCATAGAATCAGTCTCCTAAGGTGATTTGAGGGTTTTTGGTCTGGTATCCAAGAGAAAGAGGGGCCCGTTCACTGGGCAACTAGTAGGGCTGCTTATGAGAAATTTTGGCACTTGTTCTTTAGATGACTCTCTGAGTGACAATTTCTGATTGTTGCTGGGTAGTTTTAAGCAATCCGATGATGGTACAAGTAATGGAATGTTAGCTCATCTAATTAGGCTATCTTCTAATGAATTGATATGATCAGTGTGCTACAAGTGGGAAAGCATTTGCTGTATTTTAAGGAATTATTTATTCAATTTATATGATCAGCAGGCATCATGACTCTTTGGGAGACAATCTTTATATTATTTGAAATTTTTGGCCATCCAAACGCTGATGTAAATAATAGAATCTTATCTGATTAGGGCTTATATTTCATGAACTAATTTTCCAATTGATATGATTATGAGCCAGTTGCAAAATATGCATATATTATTTCTTTTTATTTCCTTTTATTTCTATAGATTATTTGGTTAAGCCTCTTAAGTCTTGGGTCCAGTTTTCAGGTTTATGTAGATTAATTACACCGAGTAGAAAATTAAGAAACAAAAAGCACTGAAGACATTCTGAATTTCTGGTGAAGTTCACCCCATTTAAAAAAAAATGACAAAATTACTTGAAGTAGCAGCTTATCAATTCCTGAGCGAGAGGTAAAACTTGGTGAATCTCTATTTTCCTAGCAGGTTTAACTTAATTGTATGGTCTTGGGTTTGCTGCAGGTACAAAGCTGCTGAATAATGTTACAGATCTATGCTCCAAACAAAACATTTCGGAGATTTACTTGCATGTGCAGACAAATAATGAGGATGCCATCAACTTCTACAAGAAATTTGGGTTTGAAATCACGGACACCATCAAAAACTACTACACAAACATTACACCACCAGACTGTTATGTTCTTACTAAGGTCATCGATCAACCTCAAACAAAGAAATGACATTTGTATTTAAACCATATTAGTTATTCCTGCTTCGATGAAAGCTTACCTTAACATCAGTTAAACGTGAAGTTCAGGCTGGTTTTCAAAAGTTGTAAAGATGGTAAGAGATGGAAATTTTGGTTCAAAGTGTTGGATTGGATTACTAACCATTATTTCCTATATATTTTGTTCTTGATCCAAGTTGTTTCTCACCTGAAATTGGGATCTCATGTGCCCTAAAATGTTGAAATTTTAGTAGTTTGGATTTGATTTGAGAAATGGTTCTTTGTAAACATTGTCCAACAAGGAATTAAGTGCAAGGCAAAAGCTTTATAGACTGGCAAGATAGACTAGAGAGTATATCTAGATTGACACCTTGTTTTGCCACGCAGAAGGATGACCATTGACCATATCAATATCTAGAAAGTGGTTTAGATTAACCAGATGTCAAGCTTCACACTGATTCAACCATATACCATCTCATGTATTGCCGTATTTTCTCGTATTTTTAGTTCTATCCAATCCGCCACATAGTTGATATTTGTTCAAGTGTAGAGAATTTCTAACTTGAAGGATAAGAATAATTTTGGCCAACAATTTAGGCTCCTTTTGGCTGATGGGTTTTCTAAGAGAAATTGATCCTGGCTTTGTTTTAACTTTAAAGCTTTACTTGATTAATGCAATTATTGATAATTTTTTTAAGAAAATTAATTTGTGATAGCTTGATAATTTTTATCATTCAAAGAAAATTATGGAGTTCATTGAATTTTTATCAACGACAAAGGAAAGTGGGGTTAAGTGAATGTCAAGGTCTGTACTAGCGCGCCATTCTTCCAAGTAACAACAAACATGATTCTAAGTATTACATTCTTGGGGAAGCACACGTGGTCGGATCTGGATCCTCTATTTCCAAGCTGCCCCTACTTCCGTGCGACCCACACAAAGCAAGGCAGAAAAGACTGCCTTACCCCCGCTAGGGCAAGGCGCTCGGGCAGGGGTAAGGCGGTCTTTTCGCTCCCTTGCTGTGTCTAGGATGCACACGACAGTAGGGGCAGCTTGGCAGTAGAGGACCTCGACGCCACGTGGTCCAATGGTAGGCCGCTAGCCAGTGTAAGTTCGCGTATTAATACATATTTGAGTATTTTAATTTAATTAAACAAAATAAAAACCCAAAAATCGGTGATAAAAGTATAAAACCCCCCAACACCCGAAGATTCTTGTTCTATTGCACAAAAAGAAAAGAAGACTCTCATTCTAGGCTTCTAGCAAACCATCTACTCTCAAGCACTCTGGTTCTAGTTCATATCCATCAATTCCGGGTATCTTTAATCTCTCTCTCTGTGTGTGTGTGTGTGTGTGTGTGTGTGTGTTGATAAGATTTATATAGATCTGCAATTCAAACTAGGTTTTTTTCTTTTTATTTGTGTTAATTGTTTTCAATTCATGGTGCAGGGTAATTCCTTTATTCTTTTTTTTTATTATTCTTTTGCTTCGTTGCTTGTGACCTTATTAGTTTGAAATTTGCACGGACCCCATATGTCTTCAACCGCTTCCGCTGCTCTACTTTCTCCCATTTGTCTTCAACCTCTTCCGCTGCTCAACTTTTTCAGAGAGTTCTTTGTGTTTTGCATGTAGCTGTTCTAAATAAAACCCTAGGTTCTCTCTATATATTTTTGAACCAGTTACAAATAGTCAAAGTCCAGAAAGATGTGAGTTCATTTTTTAATTTATATTGTGATAAAGCAATGTCTTGGTATATATATTTTCTTGTTATAGATAATGTTTTGTGGATTTTTCTCTTTGATGAGATAACTTCAATGATGATATTTTGATTTGTTAAATGGTTGTCTATTTATTATTATTATTTGGGTAAATTACACGTCACCCCTGATTTTCAAACGAAACTCAAATCACCCCCTGGTTTTTGAAAATACTCAAATCATCCCATGTTTTAGACCTCAATATGACAAATTAGTCTCTACCGTTAGTTTTATGCTGTTAAGTGATGATGTCAACCAATTAAATAAATTTAAATCTCTAAATTACCCTTAACATTCAAACATAGATTTTTGAAGGGTAGTATTGTAAATTTAATTCTAATGTTCTAGTACAAGGGTAAAATAGTCCTTTCATACTAATAACTAACAGCGGACTAACACCGTTACTGTAGAGGGGGACGGATGAGTAATTTCAAAAACCAAGGGAGTGATTTGAGTTTCGTTTGAAAACAGGGGGTGACGTGTAATTTATCCTTATTATTTTTTTGATTGATACATGCAATTATTTGATATGATAGAATGTGGTTGATGGATTACCTATCAACATTTGTTTTGATAGACATGGTTAAACTTAATTAATAGGGAAAAATATCTTTGTCTGGGAGCATGGCCTACACCATCACTCCCATGAATCTATCTCTCTCCTCCCCATGTAAAAAGACACCTCTGCCCCCTTGTTTTAAGGAGGAGAGAGATAGATATATGGGAGTGCTGGCGTAGGCCACACTCCCGGACAGAAAACTACTTCCCTAATTAATATTTGATGTAGAGAATGAAAAGAATAAGAAATGATTTCAAATTGGAAACCCATATTGGTTTTAAGTGTTCATGAATGCATGAGAAGATTACAATTTAGTTGCAAAAACATCAGGTTGCTCATTGATTTTTACTAGGATAAATTTGTATTTTTGCTCTCGAACTATTTTAGAGCAACCGTATTAAAACATGTATTGAACACAAATCGTATCATTACCATACGTGTTTTATTGTGTCGGATTTTTTAAAACGAACTATTTCCGTATGGGCCGATTAATTGTTGTACGCATCCATGCCCGTAGTATTGTCGTACCCGAACTTACTAACTATGGTCTAGCCTAAGTCCAAGGAAGGTTGTGTGTTCGACCCTCCTACCCCCCACTCTAACTAATAATAGTAGTAGTAATGTAATAATGAGTGTGACTCATTGGGCCCATGGGTCCTATCTTTAGGTACAAATACGATATTTGTTTGATATAATACTTATTAATTTACAAAAAATCTGTATCGTACTGTATTGGTTGATACAACTTAATACAGGTTGATACAGCTCACTACTAATTGATACGGTTCGACAAGTACAAATATTTACATTAGGTAGGGCTATACGGATTAGAACCATAGACCTTCTCAGTAAAATAGATCAAACTGATTATTTTCAAAATGATTCAACTATTTCAAAGGCCCAACATGTATTCTTTTTTTTCTCCATATTTTTCTTGACAGAAAAATAACGAGATGGCTCCATGTGTTCTGATTCATTATTTTCCTCCTGATTTAGAAACAAACTAAAGTGTTTCAAAGAAAGGAAAGGTTACCTTGATGTAGGTCTGCCTCAGGCCTAGATTACCCTAAATTAAATGGAGTCTCTATCACTTTGCTCAAAGAGTCAAATATGATATTTCATACGCCTAAGGATGAAAATAATTTTTTTGAGGTCCCTATACTCATTATGCCTAACATTGAATGGGTTGAGTATTCACCTTATCAATTATAAGATCAATGTCGATTTTATTTGGCGTAGAAATTGACACCTGAATCGGTCCGAATCAAATATTTGTCCGGCTATTGTACTCCTATTCTCTCGAATTCATAGAGTAAGGTATCGATTTCTCAATAAGATCAATTTTATTGATTGTATGATGGATTCCCTTGAAAAACATTGGCGTGCGTGTAAATGAGGTGCTCTACCTAACTGAGCTATAGGCCTTGCGTTTGTGATAGATATTTTTATCATGTAGAAACTATCTTGTCAAGATAAGTATTTCATGATAAGATATGATAGCTTCCGATGTACTTCCTGCTAACGATTTGTATTGCTTAAAAATAATATTTGAATCTATAATCGATCGAACCACAAAGGAAATGTTCCAAAAGTTTGAAAAGTTTGAAACACTTATTTTTTTTTTTTGAAAAAAAAGTTTGAAATGCTACTAGAGAAATAAAAATGGATTTTCTATTTATTAATCTCCATTAAAAAATTATGTCTTGTATCAATGCTTCCAATTCCTGGATTGCCAAGAAAGCAGACATAAAATGTGGAGGGGAAAAACCTTGAACATGGTAGAACATACAATGAGATAGGTTTTTAAATTTATCTATTAGGTCATTTTCTGTCAATCTTGGAGTCAAAATGTTTGAATTAGGCTATGTGGCAAAACAAGTCATATTTGGTGAAATGTCTTCCAACAGAGCTTCAATTTACTACATTGTCCCTTTAATTTGTGTTTTTCTTTATGAGAATCATTGCAGAAAAACAGAGTTGTGGTAGAGAATAAAATTGATACTGTCTGACCAACGTTTTTTGCTTCACTTTCTTGGGGATTCCATTCCTACATAAAAAAATTAAAAAAAATTGATTCTAACCAGGAAATTGCCCATTTTTTTTATTGTTAGGATTGAGCTGTTTAAGTTGGATGAGCTGTTTACCAAAAAAAAAAAAAGAAAATTTGCATGAGTGAGGTAAGTTCGAAAATTAAACCTTTTTGTTCAAATCTTGACATTTTTTGTTTTGCTATGAATCGATAGATTAAGGCCAAACAACATAATTCATTGCATCAAACTTGTTTATTTGCATGAATCTAAGGAGCAATTTGTTAATTTTTTTTAAAAACTGAAAATAGATTTTTTTGGGGGAAATTTTCATGTACCTTCTGAGGTATCACGTAATTATAAAAACACCCCTAAGTTTTGGGAATTTTTGCATGCCCCTCTGAGGTTCTTAAAAGTTAATACATGCCTCCATTCCGTTAATTTAGGACTAACAATATTAAAATCAAGGGGTAAAGTGATAAAAATGCACTTTCAAGGAAAAAAAACAAAACCTGCATTAGGGTTTGAAAAAAGGGAAGATGAGTTGTAGGTATCCTTTCAATAAGTTGTTGGTGAGATATTATCCTTAATTCATTATGTGAAAGTACTCAGAACAGAGATGTAGGTGAGTTGTAAATTGAAAGAAAACTATAGAAAAGAAAAAATGAAGGGGAAGAAAGTATCCACCGTAATTTGGATTTGCATTGAATTGAATTTGGCTATGTTTACAAATGGCCTGTACTGAAAGGTAAGGATCTATTGGTAAATTGACAGAAAACTATAGAAAAACAAAAAAGAAGGGGAAGAAAGTATCCACCGAAATTTGGATTTGCATTGAATTGAATTTGGCTTCATTTTTTTTCTTCAAAATCACAGAACTATTGAACTAGCCTATATTACCTCTTGTTTTGCATTAATTATTATGTAGGAACACCACTAGAGGTGCAAGTTTGGCCCTGCCGGCCCGAACGTGCCCTGAGCCCGAACAGGGCCTGGGTTGAGATACTTTGGCCTTGAGGGCGGGTCAGGGTTGAGAATTTCTGACTCTGAGTAAGGATCGGGCCGGGTCGTTGAGGCCTCGGGTTAAACCTGCCCGGCCCAATCCGACCCTGTGTTCTTCTTGTTGTTATTTCTTCTTTTTTTTTTTTTGTTTTTGCTTTTGCATCTCCTTTTGCTTGGCAGCCATGCATATCTCCCCCCCCCGGCTAGCCCATGCATCTCCCTTTCCCCATGCATATCTCCCTCCCTCCCCCCCCCCCCCATTATCAAGGTCAACCAATTAGGGTCAGCCCAACCTGACCCTAAAGGCGGGTCTGGGTTGGATTTTACTGGCCTTGAGTCAGGGTCGGGTAGGGCCTGGGCCCAGCTAAGGAGACTCAGGGTTGAGTTGGGGTTTTAAAAGGCCCGGCCCAACCCGACTCTGTTGCAGCCCTAAACAGTACCACCCTCATAAGTTAGGATTATTTTAAGGTATGTACTTAAGTTAGCATTCCCAAATAGACCTTTAAAATTTACAGCCAAATCTTTGGTAAAATAGTATATGAGAGTATGAGACAAGTGGTACTAACCAAAATTGAAAGACTGAAAAAATAAAGGGTTTGACCTTAGTTCTCATGACCTTGAGTCTTCATAATTATATAATGGGAAGCAGTTTTCTGCACGGGAGTGTGGCCTACGCTAGCACTCCCATGTGTCTATCTTTTTCCTCCTTAAAACAAATGGGCAGATGTGTCTTTTCACATGGGGAGGAGAGAGATAGACTCATGGGAGTGCTGGCATAGGCCACACTCCCGGACAGAGAACTTTTTCCCTTATATAATATATAGGGTTAGGATGTGAACTTGTTCCAATCTCTCCAGTTCCAACTATTCCTATTTGATAGATCTGGAACTAGACCAATAAACTATTGGGTGAGACGATTCCAATTCCTTACAGGTCGGTTCTGAAGCAAAATTGACACCCTATCTCAACATTTCGATCAGAAATGTACTTTCTTTTCTGTTTTTTTTTTTTTTTTTTTTTTTTTTTCTCTCATAAAATAAAAGAGATTTGCTACTGAGTTATTTATTAGATACTAAGAGAAATAAAAAGTCCGCATCATCTTTTATTTTTTTGGACAGCAGCCCACATCATCGATGCATACATTGTAATTAACTACTTAGACTCTTTAACTGTCGTAGGAATCTATAATCAGAATATCCTCTGCATAATCCAAAATCCGAATATTCTTCATTTAATATCCTTTTTCTTTGCTGTTAATTAATTCTCCTCCTCCCCCTTAAAAAGTCTCCTCCATTCTCTCCTCCTTCGTTGTCCAAACCCTTTTTGTACTCTTTCTTTCTTTCTGCAATGGCTCTCAAAGCTGTTCATTTCTCCCATTTACGCACTCTCAATCAAGTGCGAGTGCAAGCCACCATGGTAGCAATTTATTCCAGCAGGTTTTCTAAAGTTAATGATGGAGGTCAAACTTCCTTGAATTGGTCAAAGTTTCTTGTCATTGGCCACAGAGGGAGTGGTATGAACGTGTTGGAGTCATCAGATCGGAGGATGAAAGAAATCAAAGAGAATTCAATTCTATCCTTCAACACTGCCGGAGAATTCGCTGTCGATTTCATTGAATTCGATGTTCAGGTTACCAAAGATGATTATCCAGTCATCTTCCACGACAACTTCATCCTTACAGAAGAAGAAAATGGTGAGATTTCTGAGAGAAGACTTACAGAGCTAACTTTAGATGAATTCGTCTGCTGTGTACCTCAAACAGAGCCTGCAAATGTAATTGATTTTGCCTTTTAATTCACTTCTGCTTTCTGGGTTTTTCTCAAAATTATCCAATAGACTGATGTTGATATCTGATTCTTACATTATTGAAAATTCAGGTTGGAAAAACTCTGTTAAGAAGGACTGAAGATCAGAGGATTTTGAGCTGGAAGGTTGAACAAGATGATGCCTTGTGTACATTGCAAGAGGCATTCCAGAAGGTGAATCCTTCACTGGGTTTCAATATTGAGCTTAAATTTGATGATGACATTGTTTATCAAGATGAAGAACTCATCCATGTCATTCAAGCAATCTTAAGAGTAGTTTTTGAATATGCCAAAGAGAGAGCTATTATCTTCTCAACATTCCAACCTGATGCAGCAAGGTTGATCAGAGTGTTGCAGAGCACCTACCCTGTGTTCTTCCTGACTGATGGAGGATCTGAAATTTACACTGATGTGAGAAGGAATTCATTGGAGGAGGCCTTAAAGCTCTGCTTGGCATGTGGGTTGCAAGGGATTGTTTCAGAAGTTAAAGCAATCTTAAGGAATCAAAGAGCCATAAACAACATTAGAGAAGCAAATCTTTCACTCCTAACTTATGGCCAATTGAACAATGTGCCACAGGCAGTTTACTTTCAACATCTAGCAGGAGTAGATGGGGTGATTGTAGATATGGTTCCAGAGATTACAGCTTCAATTTCTGATTACATGGAACAGCTTAATGAGAGCAAGGAAGATAGCCTCTCTGTCTCTGAAGGGGATGGGCAGATCAAAACACTAGCTAGGCACAATTTCTTGCCGAATCAACTCTCATTGCTGCTAAAGTTAGATTCCTGATTTTTACTGAGGTTTACTTTAAGGCCAAGAAACATACTTGTATAATTCATCCCCTTTCCTCAATAGAATTTAAAAAGGAGGATAACCCTTTCCCATGGGAATCATTGTATAGTGATTTGATCTTTTTGCATTCTGTCAAGGACCAATGTATACTGCCTTGTATGGGGCTACCAGTTCTGTTTTTGTGCTAAAAGCCGTAAATATCTGAAATGCAAAATACCCAATGCACTTGCTTAGGTTGGTATATGTTACCGACCGAAACTATCGTCCTCCTCACTAGCGATCCAAGGTACAATGAAAGACAGAGAGTAAGGAGCCGGAGTTGATCTCTGGGGTGGAGTCTCCGACAATCAAATCAGTAATACCGGTAAAGTGAATAGAGGGAAACAAAAGAATTGTTCAAGATCCCTTACCTCTTTCCCTGACTGAAGTATATATAGGATGGATTGTGTAGATCTCTTGATGATGCAGTGATTTAGAAACAGCAAGAGTCGTGATTGGGATGGAACCTCTGATTTGAGAGGCTTTCCCCTCTCTTGCCATATTTAGCATATATGCCTGAGGTATAGTCGGAATGCGATAAGATGCCAACTGTTGTGGTGTTTATCTAGTTGATTTGTTTTCGTTTATGGAGAGTCCTTATTGATCACGTGGTTGATTGTTGCGTCCTTATTTGGAGATGCCACATGTTGCATATTCATTGGCCATGGATAATTGTATACATCATTTGCCCCCACTCCTTTAGGCCAGGCCTGGGCTGAGGAAGGACTATTTTTACGCTCGAGCACAACATCAACCGTGCTCAATACTCATGCACCAAGCTCTAATCTCGGTCATCTGAGCATTGCTCCATCCATGGTAACTGTTAGCCGCGCAGAACAATGGATTTTCTGTTCTTCACAATTGTAATGGTAGCTTTTGCTCGGTTGTCCATGCGCCACTTAACACTCGATTTTGTTCCTTTGGAGTACTTGTCGCTTCATTGCCCACCGTCACATATATCTCGAGTTTCCAAACACAAGTCTCTTGGGAAGTTGTGCCCAATGATGGGACGCTCGGAGAGTTCTCATGCCTTAATGTTAGAAATTTGACAGAAGCTTCGCAGATGATGCTGACACATGGGTCTTACCCACGCTAAATGAAGAGGTGTTCCAACCCGAACCGTTGCTTGTACTTAAACTCCTCTGTAGCTCCTTTTTGCGCTTGTTTATGTTTCCAAGGCTTGGGACATAAATTACCTTTTTATCTCCTGTTACCTGCTTCTCCAAAAGTTCATCAGTTTTCTGCAACTTCAGCTTTCAGGCTTCTGTAGCGATGTTTTCACAAAATTCTCCGTTTCTCGCTTTTGTGCTCTCTCTATTGGAGTTCCTGCATCTGGAGTTAACCTTTCGTTGATCAATCAGAAAGTTCTTCTTTTCTTTCTACCATGTCTTCACATAGTTGTTCTTCTAGTTCGAGTGTTCCTACAAATTACCTAGAGAGGACCTCCATAGGCTGTCGTCAGGCCAGGGTAGATTCTACTTCAGGGAAGGGGGTTACAGAAGTGAAGTCTACCTTAGATAAACACATCCCTCATTTCCATAGGAAATGATACTAGGTACTTGAGTTTGTCTACCCTTAGGATCCCCCAAGAGAACGAAAATCTCTATGATGCCCGGGATTGGGAGATTTGTATATATGAGGATGCTTTTAAGGCTAGGTTTCATTTTTCCATTGGTGACTTCGTTAGCCACCTCCTCCGCCATTATTGAATCATTCCCGCACAGTTGGTACCTAATGTCTGGAGGTGGGTGTATGGCTTCTTCCTCTTTGTGCTAGGTTGGAGCATCGACCATCAGTGGCCTTGTTTATACACTTGCTTACCAGTCATGAAACACACCGCGACTAGCACTATTTTCGCCATAGGTCTGAGGCCATCTCTATTTTGTATGCAATGCCCTCCTCCACCCATGTGTGGAAGGGAAAATATATCTGGACAAAGGATGAGCGACTATAGGTACCGCAACCTCCGAATGCAGGTTTCTCCTACTGGCGGGCGAGATCCATTGGTTCCCGTCCCTTGGCGATGATGGTTACGGATGGCATTGAGTTTCGATGTATCAAAATAGGGGGTTGGGATCATGCTTCATAAATTAAAATAAATGGAGTCGCCACCTAGGATTTGGGCCTAGGACCCAATGGATGTAGCCCCATCCAAGGTGAGCAGAAAGGATTACATGATTCCATATGGTCTGGTCAGAGACTCTGGGTAAGTGGTCAAGTTAGGAGCGTGGGAAGATATTAGCACCCCATCTCGCTCGTTTAAACCGGTCTTTCTACTAGATGCTAGGTTCTAAAAATTCTCCCATAGTAACACATCCTATATAAACTTGCAAGGCTATACCTCCCACATGGTAGGGTTTGGAAAAAGAGTAAATTTCTAGTACACCCCCTGAGCTTTTTTCACCTATCTTGTAGCCCCCCCTTGTTTGAAAACCTTACTTACGGCCCATATGGCAGACGGAATACTTGTTCTGTTATAGTCAATAGCTTAAGTGATGATGTCAGCAGGATATGTAATGAGTAAATATCAAATATACCCCTATACACTCCTCCTTAATCCATCCTCTTTCCTCTTTACTCTTCTTTCTCTTCTTCATCCTCTGTTAGGTTTGAAATCAAACAACCCTCTGCCGCCATCATTTTCTTCATCTCTTCTTCTTTCTCGCAAGTGTTGTGCACTGTCGTTATTGCCATTATCGTGAGGAAGGACGAGGATGTCGCCATTTCCTCTTATTTCCTTCTATCTCTTCTTTATCCTCTGCTAGGGTAGCCATATCATTGTGAAGGACCACCTCCATCCTCTTCTTCACCTCTCCTTCGTTCACACAAGTGTTGTGCACCGCCATTGTCGCCATTGCCATGAGGAAGGACCACGAAATCGTATTCCATAATCGAAGGTACACTTTGCCCTACCTAAATCTCTCCTTAATTTTGCCTTAAATCCTTTTATGTTTTACCTTAATGACTTTCCCTCTCAATTGAAGGTACCCATTCAAGGTTGGAGACAATTGAAGGTAGCCATTGACGTCGCCATTGCCACTTGCCCTAAATTACTATCCAGCTTCAATCAATAGTAGCCATTGCAGGTATATTATATGCCCGTTTGATAACCTTACCAGAAATAGTTTCTGGTGTTTTTCCATTCTGAAAAACGAAAAACACCCAAAAATCGCTTGATAACGAAGTGTTTTTTGTGACTGTTTTTTGAAACATAAATCAAAATTTATGTTGTGACGGAAAAACACTCAACATATTTTGTCGTTTCTCAGCGCAAATTTTTGTAAACTTGTTCCCGATAAAAGTCTCAAAATCCAAACCTAAACACTTACGCAATTCTCACAATAAGGTCGTCCTCTTCACTCCTCTTCACATGGTTTGAGAAGAAAACCATAACGGCGGCAAGCTTGGTTGATCGACCGACAACCTCAGGTACCCTCAATCTCTCCTGACTTTCTCTCTCGCTCTCTCGCTCCCTCGCTGTCTCTGGTTTTCTCTCTCACTCTCTTGCTCTCTCACTCTCTCTGTCTTTCTCTCTCGCTCTCAATCAAACAAAAGAGGTGAGTTGACCTCAAGGTCGATCATTACAAAATAACTGAGAGAGAGAGAGAGAGAGAGAGAGATGGTGTTTAGATTTTTCGGACCTTTTATTTGTCACCAATTTCTTACTTTCTTCTCCTCTGGTCTTTCTTGCCTCCCTTTCATTTTGACTTGTATTTCTCACACTTTTTCGACGAGTTTTTGAACAGAGACGACCGTGGAGATTGAAGAAAGAAATAATTTTCGAGAATTTGGTCTATTCGATCAAGAGAAGGAGCGATGAGAGGTGTAAATAACAGTATGGAGACTATAAATGCTGTCGCCAATGCGATCGCCACCGCAGAGAGTCGAGTTCAGCAGACCACGGTTCAGGTAAATCGCTTCTTTCATTCATTTGATCTAATTTTTTTTTTTGTTTTCTAGCTTTTTATGCTATATGCTGCCATATCTGTTCTATGGATCACCATGGAAGATGGATCTAAATCAAATTAACCAACCATATCAAGACTATTACTTGCAACAGTATGTCCTTGGTGTTTCCTCTTGAATAAGTTTGATTTTTTTTCTGCAGATTATTACTGATCACACAAACTGGCGGTAACCTGTTTTTTGGGTTTTCTGGGCAGAATCGAATCTGCAATTACTGAAGATCTATCCATTAGCTTTTCCTGATATTGTGGGGCACTGAAGGCCCTCTGGTCAGGTCCTTTGACCTAGGTTTGAGGCTGATCTTAACCTCTGATTTGTTGTGATTAAAATTCTCCCAAAAACTGGGTTTATGTTTTCGGATTCTGGTTTTTTGTTCCTGATTTCTCATCTTGCTGTTGGACCATTATTAGATTGTGGGGTTTGGGTATTCTATTGCCCTACAATCTCCAAGCAGAATTGTAGCCCAATCCAAGGAGTTATCTGTTTGTTCAATTGAGATTCTATATCTGATCCGAGTTGAAGTGATTAATGTTGGAACTGCTCCTAATCATTCATCCTTATATATTTATCGACCTTTGGGCTGCTGTGACTGTTGATGTGTTAAATTAGTCTATGTCATGGCATCATAGCTGGCATAGTGGAGGCTGCAATCAGTGATTGCTATCCACTCCTCCATGAAATAATAGCCTCACTTCCTAGCAAAAAAATATATCCTGAATTAGATTTTTAGTATGGAAGCATGAGCTGGTGAATCCATAATGACTGGAATATGATGGAAGCTACTTTTGTAATTGGCATTTTCATTTTCCTTATCATGTCATCTTCTTATGTTCTGTAGTCTTTTTTTTTTTGGGTAAAGTACACGTACCCCCTATAATGCACCCAATATTCCTCGTACCCCCTAAGCGTCTCAAAAGTCCACGTATCACCCCTCAATATTCCACGTACCACCCCTGTTTTACACCCCTAATGCCAGATAGGTCCAAACCGTTAAGTACCACCGTTAAATGCTAAAAATTTGACCATTTTACCCTTTGTTCCATTTTTATAAATTTAAAAAGACTTAATTACCCTCACTTATTTGTTTGCCCTAAACTAATTAAAAATGACCATTTTACCCATTGTTTTATTTTTATAAATATGAAAAGACCTAATTGCCCTCACTTATGTATTGCCCTAACCTAATTGGGAAAGACCATTTTACCCCTAAATATTTGTTCTTTAAAACCAACCCAACCTAATATTACCGTTGCATACCCAGTGGAGAAAGAATTCAAGAAACGAAAAGCTTGGGAGGACTTGCTGCTCCGGCAAGGCATCTAGCTCCCTGCTCCGGCCACTTCCTTCCTTCTCTGGCGACGATCTAAGCCTGCAGGTAACTCTTCTCAGCTTCTCCTTCTTCTACTTCTTCTATGCTCTTTCTCTGCTCCTCTGTCTTTCCTTCTGCTTTGACTTTTTCTGCTTTCCTTCTTCTTCTCCTTCTTCTGATTTCGTTGTTTAACCTAAAACAAGTGAGCGACTCTATCGAATTAAAACAATTTATGTTGCAGCCTAAATTTAATCGAACCCTAATCAAAAGGGTTTTCGAACCCTAAAACGAGTTGGACCTGGAGCCAGGTTGTGCAATTACGTTAGTTTAAATTGGCAGATATTAGTTTAAATTTACTTGATTGGCATTCATACTTCTATATCTCTCTTCCTTTCCCTCCCCATCCCCCCTACCCCCAAGTTTCTCATACTTGATAATTTACTATTCGTTAAGTTAGAAACTGAATTTTATTAAAAGCTGTAAATGAGGATACTGCAGAGAGGGCCAAGGCTTGAAAACAGAACAAAGAGCAGCAAATGTAGATTGTGGAAAGCAGGAACATGGTGATTGTCCATCATAGGGCCTAGATGGGAGCTTTGAGATCTCATTGACACTTCCAATAGCTGTCTAGAGTTGCCTTTAAGCCAAATATGATGGGATCTAGTTTCTTGGACAAAATGGTTCCCTCTCTGGAAAAAATACATTTTCCCATTGTCACCAAGCATGCCACTTAGTCTTTGCCTTTAGAGGTTTGCTGCTGGAGTATCAAACTCATCCAACTGCTGCTTCACCATCCCATTGAGTGGCATCAAAGTTGATGATACTTGAGATTTTTCTTTCGAATTCGAAAGAAAAATCTCACGTGCATTAAATATCCCCCAAAAAGAAAAAAGTTAATGAATATGATGTACATCTACATGTAAAATTTAGCTTATCACAAAAAAAAGCATGCTTAATTGTTCCAGATAGCACTTGTATATATGTTCCAACAAAACATGAATTACTTGATACAATTTGATCAATTAATGTAGAAAACAGAGGTCACGTAGATGAGTCAACTCTGAGGACACTAAATGTGATAGTTGAAAGCTCTGCGAGCTTAAAGCCTGATCAAGTGACTGACACTTGGTTGATGTAGGGGACATAATCAAGAAGGGCTGAATGTCTTTTGGTCGGAATTTGGATCAATCTATGATCTAGTTCATTGCCTTAATTAGATTTTGGTTTTAAAATAGTACTTTGTAATTTAAATCTTAGGAATATGTTGGCAGTTTTGAGTCAATCCTCCTTGGGTCCACTTGGTCAAAAGCCTTGAGTTTCTTCAAGGAGATGTAGATTGTCTAGTAAGAGGATCTGTGATTCTACTGTTATTTCCCACATTCCTTAAATTTTGTCATGCCCTTTGTTTTTGGATCCCTGCATTTAAATCTCCTTCCACTAACCCTTGAAGTGATTTCTTTTGAACTTTACCATCCTTTTGAGCTTTTAAAGAGATGGATACTCTCTCCAAAAAATCCTTTCCTTCGAAACGTTCTGTCTTTATCATTTGCTTAATTTAATATGGAAGAAGCAACTTACTTTGATGCCTATTTCTTGCAGGGAAAATGTCTGGTAGTACTGGTAGTGTGAATGATCGGAACCATGATGGCTACCTCAAGTATGTTAGCAAGAATTGTCATAACTGTGGTAGAAAAGCTATAATTAAGGTGTCTGGATCTGAAAAGAACTCAAACAGGCTCTATTACAATTGCCCAGAGATGATCAGGGAAAATAAATGCAAGGAATTCTTGGAGTGGTGTGAACCCATCACTGAATTCAGAAATACTTGTGTTTCCACAGCTACACCAATGGTCAATCAAATTTCTCATGAGTTACGACAATCGGAGGAGATGTTCAGTTTGAAAACTAGAGTGAAACAGTTGGAGAAGTTCAATGCATCACTAATGTATATTGGTCAAGTTGTATTTGTGACTATTGTTGTAGTCTTTATAGGGATGATGGCTTACAAAATGATGGTGTAGGGTTAAATGTGGTTGTAATGGTAATTCTACTGTAATGAGAGAACAATGCAATTGAAATTAATTAGGTTTCTTTCTGTTATGGGTATCTATTGATCTTAATCAAAGTGTTTGGAGTTCAAACATACAGCATTTCCCCTAAAATAGGACAATTGTACACTTGTAAATATCACACCATTCAATTCACTGATTTAAAAGTAGTGTAAATAAGACCTCAACTACTTAACCTTGGATACCAAATAAGACAATCATTCAATATGACAACCATTCATGTTCAAATATCATTCAAATACCTCAACTAAAACATCAAACCTATTGTTTCATCTTCATCAGATCATACAAACCAACTGTTTCAAAATTACAAACCCAAATTTCTCATCATCCTAAATAATCCAGCTATGTCAGTCCTATACTAGATGGAAACCCATGTTGAACCAGCAGCAACTCATCTCCTTAGCATCAAGCACACAAGAAAGCCATCATTTTTATCTTTTGCTCCTCAACTAGCTCCCCAAACTCATCTCCAACACCTGATACATATAAACAGAAATGCGTTAGGTATAAGAAACTAATGTAATTAACAAAATCACTTATGTTGGCCTACAACTCACCAAATAGCAGTTCACCTGTGTGGCTATGCTTGTTCTTGAGCTTGTGATTGGAGTTTTTTGGCAGCTCTTTTGGCTCTCATTGTGGCAGCCTTTTTGACCATTTGTGTCATCAAATGATCTTGATCTTTTGTACAAAGGTCAGTTGTACTTGAATGCTGTGAGGATCTGGTTACTCTCTGGGAGGAGCTGATATCATCAATTGTTTCACTCCTTTCCTTTTTCTACAAATATACCAACAAAACAACACATATTTAACTAGTTGTTATTAAATAAGAAAGTTTAGAAGAAAATTAGCAGAATTATAATGTCTTACCTTCATACCAACCCCATGTGAAGATGAGTTGCCCTTAACTGGACCACCTTTGCAAGTCCTTATATTAAGGCCAACCCCTTTGCATGCAAGACAAATATTGGATTTGGACTTCCTTGACTTTTTGGGTGCCTCATCAGGTTCCCTCCTATCTTTTTTTGGTCTCCCAGATTTCCTCTTCATTTTTGGAGCAAGCAATGGAATATCCTCTAAACTATTGATATCAGGACATGGTTCAATCATCTTCTCATTTGCGAGAATATAAGTGGATAAATAGAAGTATGAATCACATTAGTCCTCCAATTCTCTCCTAATATCATGTATATATGCTCCTGCATGCCTACAAGGCAACCCAGTCGCTACCCATACACCACAATCACAGGTACGATCTGTAAGGTTCACAACAAATCTCACACCAATACCATCCAACACTTCAAACTTATTTCCACCTGCAACTGTGATTCTACAATATCTGACATTCTTCTGTAGTGCATCCAGCTTCTTCTTCATTCTGGGAGTGAGTCTACTATCAGATTGTTCCTTGCATGCACTCACATATCTATTATGCAATCTCTTCATCATCTTATGCCTGATTTGGTCCATTAAGGTCACAATAGGCTTGCCCCTTAGTGGTCCAATCCACTGGTTGAATGACTATGATATGTTGTTACTTATTTGATCACACTTGCCTCTATGATCAAATGCATGCCTCGCCCACATTGATGGTGGATTCTTCATCAACCAATCATGTGCCTCTTTGTTCACAGTTTTCATCTCATTCATTGCCATGTCAAACTGTAACTTGGTGTAAGCTTTGCTGGCAGCCCAAAAGTAAGACCTCAATCCATCTCCACCACCCCATTTGGACTTGAAATTGTTATATAAGTGACGAGCACAATGCCTATGGTTGGCCTCTTGGAAAATTATACCCATTGCATCAATAAGTCCTTATAAGAATATAAAAATACACATTCAAATCAACCCAGATGTAGTTTATAGAACATATAAAAAATAAAATAAAAAAAAACATAATAGTTATAATACCTTCTATTTGTCTATCATAAAGGTGAATGAGAATCCTCTGGCTGTAGCTATGGTTAAGTTTGTCTGAATACATTGTCGTAATTCATATAAGAAGAAGAATCAGCTATCTTTTCCCTTAGACTCAACAACAGCATAGGCAAGGGGGAAAATGCCATTGTTCCCATCAATTGAAATGGCAGATAATAAAACTCCACCATATGGGCCTTTCAAATGGCAACCATCTAGGCCTATGAATGGCCTGCATCCCCTTAAAAATCCCTCCTTATATGCATCAAAGCATGCAAACACTCTCTTAAACTGTGGCTGCACTATCACATCTCCATAAGCATCCATTTGTCCATACACATTCCCATTCTCAAATTGAATCCCAAACGAAGTCCCAGGATTTTTTTCTACCATCATATCCCTATATTTACATAATTTAAGAAAAGACTTGGAATGGGTGCCTTCATTTTCTTCTCTAGCAATCCATCTTGCTCTATAAAGTTGTTTTGGGTGAGCCTGAAATCCATACTACTCCTCAAGCATCTGATTCATAGCCTCATTATTCAAACCTGGATCTACTCTAAGTTTGGGGCCAAGTTTTTTGGCTATCCAAGGTGAAGTGAAGTTCTTCTTATTCATCCCCCCCCCCTTGCAAATGTGATTTGGAATAAGGGACTTGATCACAAATGTGATCCCATCAGGAATTACTAAGGCATGGATCCTCCATGGACACCCTCTTTGTTCACATATTGTTGTCACCCTTCTCTTCTCATTTTTTTGTTTCAAACTATGAAACCCCTCTTGGATCTCATAATCTTTTAATACCTGTTTGAAATGGTTGACATTTCTAAATGATTGACCAACAAATAACATGATCTTTTTGTCAACTGGGCCTTCATCATTATCTCCATCTCCCTCTAATCTACATTCTGAATCTTCATCAGAGGTATTAACCCTTCTTACATCCTCATCTTCCTCCTCTATATTTTCTTCATCTTCACTGTCTTCAACACTGCTTGAACTGTCACTGACTTCATCTGATTCTTTAGCCACATATTCACTATTAGAATCATCTTCCTCACTAGCTTCATTTAGTTCATTTGTTGGAACAGCTATTGCATGCATAGTAGTAGGAGTTGGAGTTGTAGTTGCCTCCTCTATGCGTATAGCAATTGTAATAGTAGCACTAATAAAACCAACATCTCCACTAGGAACTGCTCTACTAGACATCCTCACATCACCAAATGACTTTCCAGTCGCATTCAATTTTGCCTTAGTCTTATTATAGAATGTCAACTCACCAAAAGCTCCTGTACTCTGATTAAGAACAACACTGTGCTCATATGTACTCCTCACAGTAGTAGGATTCCTCACAGTAGGCTGACTCATGTTAGTAGTGGGACTCCTCAAAGTAGGCAAACTTCTCACATTTTGGCTACTTTGGCTGCCACTACCCATCCTGACACTATCAATTTGAACTTGTCTAGGATGTAGTAATGGCTCTGATCTACTTGGTCTTGTAACAACAGTATCACCACCCAACACAGCCAATGGATGACCATTGATGGTAACATTGTCAGTGGGTTCACTTACAAGAACATTATAGATGTGTAAGCGTATGCAACCCACCTCCTTAAAGATAGTAAACAATTTAAAGACATCAACATCATTCATCACTTCCACATCTATATTATCTTTAGGAGTCTTGTATCTGACATTGAATCCAACAGACCTTCCTTTAGGTATATGAGACAACACTATATTGTAGATGTCAGCTATCATGTCTAGATACCCAAACCTATCCACATCTATGATTTTACTATAAATTTCTGCATTGTGGTGATAATATATTGTGCAAACTTCCATCCTGGAAAAAAGTAGATAACAAAAGATCATGGAATCAGAACACAATGAAATTAAATTCAAAGTACAATATCATGGTGATGCTGTCCATAGAAACAACACTTGAGAAAACAACAGTGTTTCTATATTTTTAGTCCATTACGGTAGTAATGCTAACATCACATTCATATAACAGTCCATTACAGCAGTATGACTCTTGACACACTCCAACTAATGACACACCTTCAACAAACTAATGCTATCTATGATGCACATGGAACATATCTACTCTTGAACACAACCATCATAACTTTTTAAGGCTATTGGAGGACAACAAGACCTGTACCACAGACTCATAGATTCCAATAAGTTTCAAAACTATGTACCAAACTAATTTATTAAAAAATATCTAACAAGACTTAACTGCTATGAATTTTTGTGTTTTACAACCAACAAACTTAAAATTTTGGTGAGTAAGGCTCATCCAATGTTTCATTGCCAATGGCTCCTGGTTCACCTGCCAATGTCCTTTTTCATTTAAGTATTGTCTTGCCCCTATTTAATGCATACAATTTCCTCCCTCTTTATTCAGGCATTTTATTCCTTTGGCACCTTTTTGGGCACCTACCTTCAGGCAAGAAGCAACCCACGCAAGCACCTAATGCAAGATATTATAATATATTTACTTTTAAATGTTCGCACTTCAGGGAAGGTCTGTTGAAAATGATAACAGCAAAAACTAGCAGTTGTTCTGTTTGATTGAAGAAAGACTTAAGCTACATAGAGAAGCCCGAATGATTGTTCCATTTAGTTGAACAAATTGCATAGAAGCCTCTAGGCGCTATTCCAGTGAATAGGAACAATCTGTTATTCGACAATTTAAAAGGAAAGAAGGTGTGGGTTTTTTCATCCACTCAAAAAATATATTGGCAACCTGGACCTTTTGGGCGTCTCAGGAAACCAGCTACTATGGGGTCCATATGATGCCATTTTTATTGTATCCAACAAAATCACAAAATTTTAGTAATCTGTTAAGATAAGTGATGCCACTGGCTACATCATAGGCAAGCATAATTTACATCCTAACAGAAAACATGGGCTCACTACTAACTAATGATTCTAGACCTTTATCAGTTGGACATCACTTACAAAGTGCAGGGCAGTGCACAATCCAAATGCTAATTCAAAACTCCAACTACCCGATTGACACTGAAAAGAAGCCACCAAAGCAAAGGGGAAAACCAAATTCTCCTCAAATTGAAACTTTAACAGTACAAATGCAAAAGAACTACACAATAATTGTAATGTTAATTCGAATTCTAAAATTTAGATCAGCATTCAGGCTGCAACATAAATATTTTTAATTCGATAGTCTCTCACTTGTTTTAGGTTCAACAAGGAAATCAAAAGGAGAAGAAGAAGGAAAGCAGAAGAAGAGACAGAAAAGGAGCAGAGAAGCAAGAGCATAGAAGAAGTAGAAGAAGGAGAAGTTGAGAAGAGTTACCTGCAGGCTTAGATCGTCACCGGAGAAGGGAGCTGGACGCCTTGCCAGAGCAGCAGGTCCTCCCAAGCTTTCCATTTCTTGGGTTGGTTTTTAAGAAAGAGGTGAATGGGTTGCCGTTGGTTGTCAGGGACTTCGATCGTGAAAGAGGTGCCGTTGGTTAAGGACTTCTATCGTGAAAGTGCAATGGAGATTAGGGCTGAAGGAGGTCGTTCAAGATATGAGAGAAAGGGTAAAATTGTATTTTCAAATTAGGTTAGGATAAAAAGGTCCAACAAATAAGTAAGGGTAATTAAGTCTTTTCATATTTATCTAAATGGAACAAAGGGTAAAATGGTCAAATTTTTAGCTTTTAACTGTGGTACTTAACGGTTTGGACCTATCTGGCATTAGGGGTGTAAAGCAGGGGTGGTACGTGGAATATTGAGGGGTGGTATGTGGACTTTTGAGATGCTTAGGGGGGTACAAGGAATATTGGGTGCATTATAGGGGGGTACGTGTACTTTACCCATTTTTTTTGGACAAGTTCTCGATGGTACAGCAATGTATGAGCCACATGAGGAATCCACATTTTTCTTTCTTGTTGTGATCCTATTATATTATAAATTCAGCCCATCTTTTGGGGTTTAGGAGAGTAACTTAGGAGAAGAACTCGACCCCAGTTTGTGTCCATTCTAAGATCTGATTGTGTTGCTACTTAAAAATCTCTTTTGTAAATATATAGCCTTTAATAGGCTACTTGTGCTTTGGATTATGTTTTTTTTTTTTTTTTTGTTTTAATGAATCTCATTACTTGTCAATTTCTTTTTCATATAAAGATTCAATGAGAATGTGGCTGCACTTGTGTGTTAGTTATAAATGATGTAACCTGTATACAATGTTTATTTTAGCTTTTATTATCTAAAGTACATTATTCAAGACAAATATTATTAAAATTAGTCACATTATATCTTCTCAGAAACAGATTTTATCAAGCACCAATGGTGTTCCAATTGTCTTTTGGAAACGTTTCCAGAACAGGTTTACCAAGCGGGTCAAAAACGGTTTCTCAGCACAGAAAATGTAAAAACTATTTTGTTGTTTCTCAGCACATAACAGAACAGAACATAAACACCCGTAAAGGCAGACACCTTCAATTTCTTTCATCTTGGTTTTCATTTTTTCCCTATTTTGCATCTGTTGCAAGGTTTGAAGAAAGATTAGATGGAGGGAGGTGGTTGGGATGAACTAGTCCCAAATGCGCTTGGGTTAATCTTCAGCAAATTATCTCTTAAGGAGAAATTGACTGTGATTCCAAGGATTTGCAAATCATGGAGAAAAGCAGCGGTGGGGCCTTACAGTTGGCAAGAGATCAACATTGAGGTGTGGAGCTGCCGCCGCATTCGCCAGTAGGAGCTGCTGGATCGAATGCTTCAAATGCTGATCAGAATCTCTGGTTCTCCTCGTAAGCTCTGTGTTGTTGGTCTACCCAACGATGCCATATTCTCCTTCATTGTAGACCAGTAAGTAGAAACGACCTTAATAGCTACTTTTTCATTCTTAACAGGTTTAGTTTGAACCTATTTACTCAATTTTAGTCTTTTTTGTATCTTTAATTGTAAGTCATGGTGCAAACTAAACCTGTTTGTTTTGCTAGTGCGGCTTCCCTTCAGACCTTGCAAATACAGAGAAGCAAAATAAGTGATTCAATAGTGGAAGAGATTGTAGGGAGAATGTGTACCATCACTTTCTTAGACCTAAGCTATTGTTATGGCATTGGTGCCTGTGCTATGGAAGCATTTGACCGTAACTGTAAATTGCTTACGGGCTTGAGAAGGAATATTCGTTCAACATTTAGTGTCTACCAGGATGACGAAGCCCACGCCATTGCAACCACAATGCCTGAGCTCAAGCACCTGAATATAGCTTACATGGCCATCACAACCAAAGGGTATCTTGACATTGTCTCTAGCTACCAGAAACTCGAATTGTTTCATGTTAGAGGTTGCTTCCATCTGGAACTCAATGATAAGTTACTCAATAAGAAATGCTCTAGGCTGATTATGTAGGGTTTTAACTTCTATTATGATGTCCAGCCTGTCATACCGGATTCCAACTACTATGACTGGCTTACCCAAATGAGTGCTAAGGACATGGGCGTGGGCATGGACGGAACAGATGAAGATTAAATGGACATGGGGTCATCTTCATGGGTTTTGGCAGCTTTGTAAGAGATAGTGATCTTAATGAATCAAGAGAGTTCAACTTAAATATCTTTACTGTTGTTGTTAATTACTACTATCATATATCAACTTTCCTATAATCTTGATTTCATCTTCCTATGTGATTCTAGACGTGCTATTTATAAAGTTTCATCTTCTTGTTCATAAATTCAAGTACTATAAACCTATTTTTGTAGTTGCTGCACCGGGACAATTCGTTGTTCTCTATCTGCTCCATCTAAGTCTATTTCTGCAAGCATACTACTCACTTATGATAGGTTTATTCTATTAAATACTTATGATCATTGTTTCTATTTTGAATGGACTTTGGTGTTACTTTTTATTAATAATGTTAATAAAACCCTCTTTGACTTTGAAAATTTTGAGGGTTACAAACTAATTCTTCAACTTCTGTTTCTAATTTGAGTTTTTTACTTGAAAACCTTTGTTCTCTAAAATTCATTCACCATGACCTTTGTTTACTTGATCAAATAAGAAAAGTACTCCAAATCTAATTAAATAACATCTTGAAAAGTGGTTTGTGTCTTTGCTCTATTACTCTTCATCTTTCATTAATGTTTTATCATGTATTGGTTCAGATCATTATCTAATCTTGTTAGATCCATTACTTATTATTTCTTCTAAAAATAAAATTTTCAACTTTCAAGCAGCTTGGTTTTCTAAGCCTGAATTTTACTATCTTCTCTGATAAAATTGGGCATCATTTTTTGGCAGAGAATATTTCTTAAAAAATTTCTAGCTTTTGTCGATGCACTTGGTAAGTTTTTCTATTATGAAGGATCTATGGTTCAATAGACTTTGCGAGCTTCAAAGTTTTGACCCATCCCCAGACATATTTGGCCCAGGTTAGAGATATTGACTCCCTTGATAACCCCAAGGGTGTAAGGTAGCGTACCAAAATCAACATGCGTCCTTAGTTTTTTTTTTTTCCGGTAAGCTACATGCTTCCTTAGTTCGATTCCCCTTACCCCCTTGGTATCACCAACCCCATTGCTTCTATGGTTCTCATAAGATCTAGTGATGACCCCATGTGCGTGTGTAGGGGCATATGCATATGCACAAGGTAGTGAGTACTAGTCAGTCAAAAGGTCTGGACACTCTCATTAGGTGTGTGCTCACTCCTATGCATAGTGATCGATGTTGTAAAATCCGAAGCAAACCTACTCTTTTTTCTACAGATGCAGTAAGTAACCTTTACTTGAAAGAGATCCTGACTTTGACATTTCATAGCTTTGTGTTGGCATATCTTCTGGTTAGTTTTTATATTTCTTTTTTATCAATTTTGTGCATTGAAACTTGAGAAGGTTAGAGAGATTTGTTCTAGATGAGCATCTCTTAAATAATGATGAAAACTGAATCTGGTAATGATTTCTCATGATAAATTAAGAGTTATAGCCCTTAGTTTTTTCTACATCAACTTTAGAGAAGTATTTAGCTTAGGTTATATAGTCCATCAAAAAGTGCTGCAAGTATTATATAGGTAGGAAGCATGCTCATGCCAACTTATTTAGTTATTTGGATGTTTAGTAGTACTTAGGCATTATGACATGTCTTTTTTTTTTTTTTTCCTTCTTTAAGAAAAAAAATATTTCAACCAAATACATCTAAACCATGTTTGCTTGTCTCATTTGATTTAATGTTTGGGTAAAAGTCTCATTTGATGTAGACTTTTGGGTGAAATTTGTTTGATGTTATTTATCACAAAATGGCTGATTCTTCTTAGCTTCATCTTCTTATGTTTTGTATGATATACCATCAAAAGTTTATTTCTCTTGATTTAGTTGTGACGAACTAATTTTTTTGCCAAGTATTCTTGGCATGAGCTAGTGAATCCATAATGACTGGAATATGATGGAAGCTACTTTTGTAATTAGCATTTTCATTTTCCTTATCATGTTATCTTCTTATGTTCTGTAGTCTTTTTTTTTTTGACCAAGTTCTCGATGGTACGGCAATGTATGAGCCACATGAGGAATCCATCTTTTTCTTTCTTGCTATGATCCTAATATATTTTCTGCAAGTTACTTAATTTAAGATATGTTGACACATTTTGTGAGTTATTAGACTAAAAGGAACAATCTTTAAGTCGAAGTGGAACATATAATATGACTTTAGAAAAAGAGGATGATGTGAATACTGGAGGTTTTTTTTGTTAGACTCATCCCCTAATTTTATTCAAGAAAAATCTTAGCATTGGTTGGGTGATTAGAATCAAATCAAATTTTTGTGTTTCATAATTACATGTTCAGAGTTAGGGTTCCAATCATGCTCAGTAAAAGTGGAGACTTCTACCGACAACATCAGCTCATGAATTTTGACATAAATTTGATTTAGGAACTTGACAATGAGTTAAGGATTAAAAATACTTATATGATAATTGTTACGATATCAAATCAGTGGTTAAAATTTCTCACTAAAATATGATGTTAGATTTAGACTTATTGCATCCATGAATTGTAAGAAGTAATAAATAAATTAGTTATTTTCTTTTTGAGTGTAGAACAGTATATAAAAGGAATGGTCCAAGTTGGGCATGAGTTTGTGAATTTAGTTTGCACCAGGTTCCCTCCTTGATATGTTTTAAATGATTTCTATAGAAGCTAAAAGAATCACTGGAGAAGATATGATGAAAGATGGTAGGATTGACTCCATAGTTCAGTACTAGCTGGTAATAATTTAAGAAAAAGAAAATAGACTAGATACCAATCATGACACCATGTTGTATCCTAAGGAACAAGAAACATGAAATCAATTGAAGTATATATTTAATAATAGGAAGAGAATGGGGAAAGAGAAATATATACATTAAATTAGTTAATTAATTATTGTTAAAATGATCTACCCTGAGTAATTAAGCATGTTCCAACTGGTCAATTGTCAACTACTACTTGGGTTGGTATTCAAATTTTGTTCCATAATTCCATTGTATGTAGGCCCAGATGCCAACTGTTTGGGAGAACATATCTAGCATCAGCTAACTGATCTTTAACAACAATTACAGCATAAAAAACCCACAATATCATCAACAACACAAGTGGCTATAGTATTATTTTAAACAGAAATGTATGGATTAATTAAATATAACTCTCTTATTTTATTCTTTCTAGTACTCATTACTCTTATGTTGAAATGTTTGGGAACTTGGATTAAGAACAAAAAGTACAAACAAAATTATTAGGTTGGATTATTTATTGCAGTTTCTTTATATCATATACACCATTACCACTTTCAAACACCCATAAAAAAACTTAAGTCCTTCAAAAGCTTTGTTCATGAAATTTTGATTGTTAGCAATATGCTCACTACAGTCAAGTGTGACAAGCCATGCACAATAGTGTCAGTTGAGCCAAATACAACCCAACTTTGAACCAAAATGAGCTAGGTCTTGAATCGGGCTAGGCCAGAGCACAATTGTCATTACTGAATCTCTGGGCTAGGCCAGAGCACAATGTTCTTCATCAAAGTTGATAGATTGTTTCACCAACCAAACCCACATAAGAATGATAATCTCACATACCAGTAAATTTGAGTGCAGCTTGACTGTGGTCTAGACTATTTTCTTGCAACTTGGAAGTTACAAAATCAGCTCTCTATGTTAGCATCAGCAACACAAATAGGCCAAAAGCAGTAATTTACAAAAGATAGCATCAACAACATAAATCCTCTGATTTCTTCCCACTTTTGTGATGTTTCTATGATATTTTTTCCTAAGTAATCAGTAACACTAATAGTCGTGTATTTTTTTTTCATGGTTTGCTTTGCTATGAGGTCAATTTCTAATTGACTTAAAAGACTTTAAAATGTACACATGGGTCTACTAGGCTCTATGCGACCAATTATACTGCTCAATTAGTTCTCTGCTATTACTTAACAGTCTCTCAATAACATCAATTATTTTTAGGGCATAAATTGTATAATTTTTATCTGATATACTATTTGATCTTACTTTATATCCTTTTTGCAATTTATTGGAATCAAGTTATTGAACATGATGTAGAGACTGATATAGAATGACTATATATGAGATTTGTTTCCAGTGACACTTGAATGATCAATCTATGGCGATTGATGCTAATGAGTATTCTTATATTGACATGGTTGAAGATGCATACATTGTAGTATTGAGCCATTGATGCAGGAAGAACTCTCAGTTTTTCAATGAAATATATACCACCAGGTAGGGGTGATGAATTGGTGGTGATTTCTGATGGTAAAGTCATGGAAATACTTGAGTTGCATAAAGATTTGCAGTGATCAATGTAAAGGTTTATAATGTTGAAGTAAGTATGTTGGAAGACACAGATACTTACACTATTAATAACTTACCTAGTAATTTAGATTGTAGAAAACCTGTATCAAGGGGGTTAAGAGTTGAAGGTCAAGGTATGGGTTCTTCAATTAATGTTGGTGTTGAAGCATTTGGTAGTCAGACTGGTACTAAAACAAGAGTGTCAAAACAAACAATTATGAGGGATGGTGGTACAGTACATGGGAGTAATAGTGCAACTGCAAGTAGCAGTAATGTTATGCCTAGTGATGAAGCTATTGAAATATCTGATGAGTCAGATAAGTTAGATGAATTAGATGATGAGGATTGAAAAAAGCATGTTAATGAAGGTGGGGATAAAGATAACAGTTATGGATGGACAATGATTGTGGCTATAGTGAAGAAGAAAAAGAGTTCAGTGATGAGGATAATGATGACATATTCGATTACAACTCGAATGAATACCATAAAGAATTTACACAACAACAATAGTATATAGATGAGTCTAGGAAATTGAAGATGAAACGTAGAATGGTATTTGTCAATATAGACATTTGCAGAGATCATATGCAATCTTACTCTGTACAAGAGGGATTCAATCTAATAAGGAAGAAGAATGAGAGGACCAGGGTGACTACCGTGTGTGAAAGTTTGAATTGTACATGGAAGGTTCATGCTTCACTTGTGGATAAGGGAGGTACATTTATGATAAAATTATATAATCAAATGCACACATATAAACCTGTGAAGAAAAACTCTGGGGTCACATTCTCATGAATTACAGGGACACTTGCTTTTGAGTTTAGAGCAGATCCAAATATGTCAAATGAAATTATGGCCTTTTGAAGAAAAATTTTTTTTATTTTTTTTTATCTCAGCATAGGGTTGAAAATTGTAAATAGCAAGGAGGATTACTAAGAAATTGAATGAAGGTAAGCATTCTAAGTCATATTCATTGGTGGTTAGATATTGTGAGTTACTTTTAGCATCAAATCCTGGTACTACTTTCAAGATGCAATATCAAACAAGAACTACTTTGCAAGAACCAATAACCTTTAAGAGAGTATTTATATGTTTGCATTCTTGTAAGGTTGGGTTTCTAAAATGCTACATGCCCTTTTCTAGGATTGGATGGATGTCATTTGAAAGGTATGTTTGGTGGAGTACTTCTGTCTGCAACATTCATTGATGAAAATAATGGATTATTTCCTGTTACCTTCAAATAATAGAGATTGAAAGCAAAGGCAGTTGAAAGTTTTTTTTGGATTGTTTATATGAAGCTCTAGGCACAGAAGCAGATAATTTCCCAATCACCTTCATGTCAGACAAACAGAAGGTATTTACTTTCACTTAGCATTCTAATTTATTTAAAAAAATCACCCTTTTGAGGATTGTTTTGATCTGTAAGGTAATGTACAAAAATATATGATTGTGCATGGTCTTTCAAATACTATTACAGAGATATTTCCTTATGCTAATCATAAACATTGTTATAGACATCTCTACAACAACTTTAAGAGTAAATATCCTGGAGATGACCTAAAATTGAAGTTTTGGATTACCTCGAGAGCTACTACTGCAAGAGCATTTAGGAAGGCAATGAATGCTATAAAGAAGATCAACAATGAAACACATGATTGGTTAATGAGAAATCCCCCAAGCACATGACCTAAACATGCCTTTGGTATCAAATCTAAAAGTGAGCATATCACTAATAATATGTCTTTCATTCAACAGCTGGATATGACCTTATAAGGGTAAATTCATTGTGTTATTGATTGACATAATAAGAATCATGCTGATGAACAGATTATATATGAGGTATATAAGGAGTACCAATCTTGAGGGGATGATCACACCTAGGACCACAAAGAGGTAGGATAAGGTACAGAGAGATGCTAGAGGTTGTACAACCATTCAAGCAACAATTGATGAGTTTGAAGTTGAGGATATGGATGGTAGATTTGTGGTTAACATAGCAAATAGAAGATGTGATTGTAAGGTTTGGGAAGCCACTGGAATTCCTTGTAAGCATGTAGTAATGTGTGTTATATACACTAGAGACAAACTGGAAGACCTCTGTGACCCTTACTATACAAAAGAGAAATACCAGATAACATATGCAAATATGATACATCCTGTACCACAACTGCTAGATTATGAAGATTTGGACCAAAATGATTTGGTGCAACCTCCACCACTTAAGAAGTTACAAGGTAGACCTCGAAAAAATAGGAAAAGAGAACCTAATGAGCCAGATCCTGCACAGTACAAGAAGAGATCCTCCACAGTTAGTTGTGACAAGTGCAAGGGAGAAGACCATAACAAGAGGACTTGTTAAAGGAATCCAGTTAATGCAAAAATAGGATCATCCTCAAGGGCACAGTCTAGTAAGAAGGTCTTATATCCTAAACTTTCTATAATGAGTTTTATTATTTAGTATATTCATATTTCTTTCATTGTGTGTGTAGAGGACATAGAGTGCACGAGACAGTTAAGCTAATATCAACCCTTTTCAGAGGACATCATCTTCAACCAGTGTGAAGGTATTATATTCTAAATTTTTGATAATGAGTTTTAATATTAGGGAATGTTAGTAATGGTTCTTGATTGTTTGTGTAAAGGAAGCAAAGTATACGAGACAGCAAAATTGATATCAACCCTTCTTAGAGGACTATCCGATCATAGACTGCTTCCACAACCCAAGTTGGCAATGTTGAATGCGTGCAATCAAAGCAACTAGCAAGAAAGGCTTCAAGGGCAACAAAGATGCAAGCTAGGAGAGATGCTCAGAAGAAATAATGTTGTCTTTGTTTGGATGTAATAGTTCTAGGTTTGGGATGGATGTAATAGTTTGAAGTTTGTTTGGATGGAACATTTGAAGTTGGGATGTCTGATATAACAATTTGAGTTTCTTTGAATGTGTGTTGTAACATAGGAACCCTGTTTGAGTTGGTATGTCTTATACATTATAACAGTTTGATGAGCAGGATGTGTTTGTCAGGTGGATTTTTAGGTTTTATGCAACTTACAAGGATGTTGTGGACATGTTGATAGCTTCTGTTTTATGCAGGTTATCAGTTTGAAGAGATATTGAATGTGGAATATTGTTAATGCAAAGTATACTCTTGTACTCAATGCTTCAACACATTCCTAGACCATTTCATTAGTCATAATTGTCAAAATACAAACATAGACCCTTAGGTGCTTTTATCATTTTTTTACAACCATAACAACAAGTTCAACCAATAATGTTATTACTACAACTAACAAAAGTTTCATATTTTGAACTTCTTCTTTCAACTGTTTCATTTCAGTTCTTATTTCACTTCCACCTATCATTGGAGATAGTCCTCTTGACTGATCAGGTATCTTATCACTTCCATCAGAACCTGAAGATAATCTCATTGACTGATCAATGGGTTCACACCAGTAGAAGTAGTTACAAACTTTGGGGGCCGTATGTGCAACTGTAGTAGAGCTTGTTCTTATTACGCTCAAACTCTGAGATCCTCACTGCTGCCCGTTTAGCACACTTACAATTTCAATTTAGAAATTGTGAATTACCATTGTTGGTGTTATTAATGCTTGTTACAAACATTTTGTATATGCAATATACACAATATAGCTTTATCAGTTACTATATTTGACAAAAACCATAACTCAAAAAGAGGAAATAAACAAAGGGTTCACAACACATCTCTATTTCATATCATAATACCCATTCCACCACTAAGATTTGGTAATAAATCATATAAAAAATACTGCATTTAGGATAAATTCACAATAAACTAAACCCCATTAGCATCCTTGCCAGAGGACCCAAAAATCCAAAAACATGTGTAGACCATTTCTGTTATGCCTTAATTCACAATTTCGTAATTCCAGATTGGGGCAAAAATTTGAAATGGTGTTACCTAAGTGGAGCAAAAATGGTGTTGGGGAAATGAGTTGGATTGAGTGAGAAGAGGGTCACACAGACGGGGAGGTCAAGTTCGAGTAGGAGTGATTGAGAAGTTAGAAGGAAAAATGAGCAGTAAAATCTTACCCTCTGGAGTTTGCAGGTGTCGCTGGAGAAGTAAGTGTAGCCGGATGTTGCACAGCGCAGAAGCTCACCCAAGAAGATAGAAGCTTGCCCAACGATCATATTACAAGAACTTGGCTAGGGTTAAGTTTTTTTATTTTGATATGAAAGGGTAAAATGGACATTTCAAATCCACTTTCTATGCTACGTCAGCAGATAACATTGAATGGCTAACGGTCAGTTAGTTTAGAATGGTTTTGAAACTTGAGGGATGTACTTGTTCACTTTTTTGAAACTTTGGATCAATTTGTATTTAAGCAAATATATAAGGGTGTATGCATAATTTACCCTTTATTTTATGTAGACCTAGGTTAGCAACTCTGCCCTAAACTTCCTCTAAAACCCTCAAAACAGATCAAGGATATAAGCCTTCATCGACATCATTCTAAAAGGTGCAAACTATTCCTATTTTTAGTCCCCTCGTCGTCTTCCTGCTCATCCACTCGAAGATACAGCGATGAGACCGCCAAGGGGTAAACTACCTATTACATTCAATCGCTTTTATTGAGTGACCAGATTAATCGAGGAAGTTAATGTCCAGATTTTCAACTTCCTGCATTTTAAGCAGTAGTAGTGCTGTGAATCTCATCATTTCTACTGACTTGCAGGCCGAGGTGGGGGTGGATTCAGGGGACGAAGTGATGGAGGACGGGGAAGAGGAAGAGGAGGCGGTGGAAGAGGTGGAGATGGCGGTGGAAGAGGCCGTGGTGGTGGGAGAGGCCGTGGCGGCGGGCGCGGCGGTGGCCGTGGCGGTCGTGGTGGTGGAATGAAAGGGGGTAGTAGGGTGGTTGTCGAGCCCCACAGACACGAAGGAGTGTTCATTGCCAAGGGGAAAGAAGATGCTCTCGTCACTAAAAACATGGTTCCTGGGGAAGCAGTCTACAATGAGAAGAGGATTTCTGTGCAGGTGATTTTATATGTCTAACCTGTTCTCAATATTTTTTTTTTAATTGGGGTAAAAGAAGATAATGATTGAGGTGTTCCATATGCAGTTCATATATAAATCCTTAAGGGTGTCTTTCATGGCAATAATATTGGCTGGTTATTAGATTTTATCCTCTTGGGTGTTTCAAAGATTTGTATTTACAATTATAGGGTCTATTGTAGGGCTTTTGTTCGATCAAGTGCTCTAAAAAGCTAAAGTTTCAGCCTTGCAGCATCATCCATATCTACTACTAAAAGTTAGCTTTCATAATGCTCCTTGGTTCTATCATCTTTGTTACATGAGATTTCCATGTATGAGGTTATTTAGTTACCTACAGATTTACTTCAGGTAGCTTTTGGGAGTGACGGAAAACAGCTTTGTGTGTCATTTGATTTAGTTAGTTGCAGTTCACTATTTTTGAATCCTCTTCCTTTTTTTCCCGCTTCTGAGTATGGTTATGTTTTGTTATCCACAAACATAGAATTTTGTGGTGGAAAGTAATGGAAAAAAGTGAGATTTCTGGGTACCAAAGGGAGCCTAATAAATAAAAGCTCTGTAACCTTCTGTGAACTTATTAAAGTTCTTTTATCTATTTTGTTAATCCAGATTTGTTACAAGTATGAATTTATGATTTATGGCTCTTAGTCATGTTGCTGCTGTTTGATTTTTGTCTCCATCCCCTTTTAACAGTACAAATGCATCACATGTATATGTGGTCTAGATTTGTCTTGGTTGGACGTGCTTGATTAACTTCTCTTATTCTTTGCTTGGGTTTCTAGAACGAAGATGGAACAAAAGTTGAATATAGGATTTGGAACCCCTTCCGCTCGAAGCTGGCTGCTGCCATTCTTGGTGGTGTCGATAATATCTGGATTGTGAGTGCAATTGCTTAGTGCTTACTTGGTTTCTCTGAGTGCAATTTGGAACCTCACTCCTTTGTTCTTTTTGTTGTCTCTCAATTTTTATTTTTGGGTTCATTTTATTCACTGTTTCAGCTTCTCCTCGTGAAGGGTTTGCTTTTCATTGTTTTTTATATTTTCTTATAAAAGGTTCCTGGAGCTCGTGTTCTCTACCTTGGAGCTGCTTCAGGGACCACAGTTTCTCATGTGTCTGATATCGTTGGACCTGTAAGTGAATCTTGTGATTACCATTGTTAAGTTCTTTTATTTGTGAAATTATGATTGTTGGTGAGTAACTGCTCTTAATGTGTGTAATGTTTTCTCCCTCCAACCCCCTCCCCCCCATTGCAATTTGTTCTCATTTCATGCATTATAGACTGGGGTGGTCTATGCGGTGGAATTTTCGCATAGAAGTGGGAGGGACTTAGTTAACATGGCTAAGAAGCGCACAAACGTTATACCCATCATTGAAGATGCTAGACATCCTGCAAAGTACCGTATGTTGGTAGGCATGGTAGATGTGATATTCTCTGATGTTGCTCAACCTGATCAGGTATGTTTTGATCCTATTGGATGCGAAAGTCGGGCTTGTCAATACTTTTTATTAAGAAGAGTGAACATTTTAGAATGTTCTGTACAATATTGTCTGGTTGGCAATGTTGCTGGAGCAACATATTCCCTGTTTTCTGTTGGTTATTTATGCTGCTGTTTGCATATTCATCCAATTTTATTCTCTTTTAGTTCTATTTTGTTTTCTTTATTTCTTATTATGTTACAGTAATGGATATCATCTATAGATTTTAAAACCATAGGTAGTAAAGGATATGGCCTTGCTTCTTGCTCTGTCTGGGTTTTGTTCTCTCTTCTCCCTGTTCTATTATTTCCTGTTGACTCTGGACTCATCTGGGTCACAGTACCTCTGGTTGATTTTGTCTCCTCTTGGATATTGCTTATCATTATGTAATACTTTCCTCCTCTTTTTTCCTAGCTTATTATTACCATATCTTTGTATTTATTTTATTTATTTTTATTTTAGATATGTTTAATTTTTCATACTATCTATTAGAATGGTTACCTCTGGAAACAGCCTCTCTGTGAAAGCAGGGGTAAGGCTGCGTACATTATGACCCCCCCCCCCCAGATCCCGCAGTGGCGGGAGACTCATGCACTGGGTACACCCTTTCTTTATTCGAATGATTACTTGTTATTTATTTTTCTATGTTAAATATTTGCGTCAAATTTGGAGTTCTTATTTCCTTCTGAACTTTGTTAACATTCTTAATCATATGGTGAGGTGGATACATGAAGTTCAGTGATGTGGGTTATAGACTTTGTAGTTCATTTTGAAAATGATTTCATATCTTTTTTTATTAAAATTTTTTTAATCTTCAAAGGTTTTTCTTGCGCTGGGGATCTTGATGGTGCATCTTCTGTGTTCCGTTTCTTGTGGAATACATCAGAACTAAATAGTTAATGCTTTGAGATCCCATTGATTGTTATTTCTTTAAAATAATTTACATGCATTTTATTTCACTCAGTTTTTTTGAGAGCTAGCAGATGATGAGTTACTCGGATTCCCCTTCAAGACCATGTGTGTGATGTAATCCTGAGTTTCTGATGCAAATACCTATTATAAATTACAAATTTTGTTTTAATTTTTTTTTGTATTTGTTATAGGCTTGTAAATGTTAAAGCTTGAATAGCAAATCAGAAGGGAGTCATGGTTCTCTCCTATTATTACTCCTCTTTTTGTTGTATTTGTACTTTGATCAAAAGGAAAAAAAACTATTAGAAGTTCTGTTTTTGATCAGTAATCAATTGTTGATTAACCTCTTTTTATTTGTAAATAATGAGTAATCTAGGATAAAGATCAAATGCCAGCCTGTTTTTCACTTCAATGGTTCAATTATAGTGCTTCCATGTACTCCTGTTATTGTTGCAGTGGAGAACATTGAAGCATGTGACTGCCACCATATTTCCTCTTCCCTTATTCCTTTGCATGCTAACCACAGTTCTTATATTGTTGGGGGGAGCTAATTTTGTCACCCAATACCAGCCTTCTAATTCCTGTTTGATTGCATGGGACATAGTCTGTTTGTTGCTTTTCTTGATTGTGCAGGTATTTATACTTTGTTTCAGCTTGTATTAGGATTCATTTCCATTCCCATCATATAGAAACCTGGCATCTTGGAGATAGACAATTATGAGCAACCAATTGGACCTGTCAGATTTGAAAGTCTTATACTGCTTGAGTTTATCTGATGGCATCTATTTAAAATTTTTTTTTGGCAGGCAAGGATTTTGTCTCTGAATGCTTCATATTTCCTGAAAAATGGAGGACATTTTATTATATCAATTAAGGTTTGTTCGTTGAAATAATTTTTTGAGTATTTTTCATTAATTCATAGACTTATTATGCTTCTATTTTTGCTAAATGGATTAGTTGTTGGATGCTTTTGCTTTGACTTGGGTGAAGTCATCTGAAATCAGATGTGACGTTTCTGCTAATGCATCCATAATTTTTGTTTTGGGTAAAATATATTCATCATAAAATCATATTTTGAATGTTTTCAGGCAAACTGCATAGATTCTACTGTTCCTGCTGAAGCGGTGTTTGCTCAAGAAGTGAAGAAACTGCAGGAGAATCAGTTCAAACCATCTGAGCAGGTTACACTTGAGCCATTCGAGCGAGATCATGCATGTGTGGTTGGTGGATACCGAATGCCTAAGAAACAGAAAGTTGCATCATAGAATTCAGACTGGTGACCACTTGTAATTTTGGTAGAGTATTTTCCTTTGCCATATTTTGACTGGTTGTAGGATCTAATTATGGATGGAACTGGTAAAATATATCTAGGGAAGGGATGTTTTATTAGTTTGAATCAGGAGTATTTAAAATTGGAATGTCAGAGAGTCATAATTGAAGAAACTGTGTTTTTACTTGTTGATTA
Source organism: Telopea speciosissima (assembly GCF_018873765.1). Lineage (NCBI taxonomy): Eukaryota > Viridiplantae > Streptophyta > Magnoliopsida > Proteales > Proteaceae > Telopea > Telopea speciosissima. The sequence continues at coordinate 14,751,154 of NC_057926.1, forward strand.
AGTTTTGATGCTGTGGAAGGGTGATTTTGCAAGTTTGAAATAGAGAATGATTTGGATGGATCATATGTCAAATCTAAGACCCAAATTGAATCATAAAGGTCGCAGCTGTGTTAAACTAATGTGGATTGGATTGTCCAAGAGATTGGAATCTCCAGGAGCTCTTCCAGGAAATCACTCTCCATTGCAGAGGTAGCAAACTAATTCCTGTGCAGACCTTTCTTGCAGGCCCTGTGAGGAAATTTCCTTTCGTTTGTCCTTTGATCTCTGGGTTTTGGCTGGAAGAATTACAAGGGATTTAGATTGCTTAAATGATTTGCTATGTTAACATGTTGATGTGAACCCACCCATGTACTGCCATGTGGTACTTAGAAGGATAACACTTGACTATGCCTAATGAAGTGTAGGTTTGCCCTTAAAAATTACTGTTTGCATAATTGCATTAGATGAGATTATTATTTTTAAGGTGAAAGAACAGTACCTGGTCGTGTGGAGTGCACCGTTACTGTCATCTTGCTTGGCATGGTGTGGTACATTGGTGGCCACGCATGAGCGTGCATGGTAGCTCGAGGTTGGTTTGGAATGGGGCTCAGAGTAAAACATGGCGATGCTTAGAGTGAGTCACTTGTGTCGTGACGCAGACCACGGGCTAGCGGAAGGCGTTGTCGTGGTGCTCTGTTGTGTAAGCAGAGGTTTGAGATTGTGATGCTATTAGTACATCCTATGCGATAGTGGCACATGAGCTTGCACGAATGGGTTATCTCATGTTTAGCATGCGAGTGTGCTTATCCTGGGTTTGGTTTAGCTTTGGCCTTATTTGGACGTGTCTGTGTGGTGCTAACTATTTGCTAACATTGGGTGACAGTGGTGGCACTACATGGATGATTATGCTGTAGGATTGGCAACCTTTGGTATTCATTTTTCCATTTGAGTGGAACTGTTACTACACCTTGGGCATAGTCATGACGATTGGCTTGGTATGGTTAGCAATGAAGAATCACAAGGAGGTCGAGTGAACCTTGACAATCAATGTTCCGTCGATTGTTGTGAAATCATATTGGGTGATCATCAGGATGGCTTGAATGGTTTAGGCTTGCCTTGGTCAAGTATTGTCCAAGGCGTTGCATAGGTATGTTGACTCCGTTAAAATGTCCATGATTGCGCCCAGCGCCGTGCGAAATGACTAGTTTCCTTGTCATTCTTTTCACTAGAAAAGTTGATCTATTAACTGTGCCACATACCATAATACTTCTGCACTGAAATTCAATGTATGTGATTAGCATGAAATGAACAAAAATATCTGCAAAAATTGAGATTCTTACTTGGCAACCAGATGACATATGTTTTAGTCAATGTAGATAAGCTTATCTTAACAAGCCGTGCAAAAAGTTCAAGCCAAAATAATAATAAACTCACATAAAAGGAGTCGGCAGGTACTCACAAACCTATTAAAAAAGAAGGGAAAGAGATTATTGTCTAAGCCTCTAGAGCCTGCATGCACGTTGGCCAATGGAAGTGCACATGCAAGTATTGTCTTGAGCAGGATTTCTGTCTTTCCATAGGGGCAGTACGATACTTTCGTGCATTTCTGTGTCTAGGCGTAACCGCGTAGGAGCCACGTGAACCACTTGACTAGGTAGTGTTATTTTCCCAAAAAAAAAAACATGAACCCATAGATGGGGGATTATGAGGCTCACATGGTCCAAGGTTAGCATTTTCTTTTCCCATTTGCTCGTCCCTGGTAGGCTGTAGCAATTGGCACTTGAAAGCATAACGTAATTGGGAATAAGTTTCTCAAGTCTCCACTGGTCCAGATGACAACTAGAAAAAAGAAAAAACTGGAGTCTTTGAGTCTTATGGCTCAAGACCCATAGCAACGGTCTAGTAATTGTGTACCCCCAATTAGGCCATTAGGGGGTTACATCATGCTCAAGAAAGCAACCGTTTGAGGGTTTGATTGCGCATCCATCCAAAAACCAGTGATGGGTGTTCAATTTTGACAGACAATAGGTGACTGACGCTCCTTATTTAATCTGCTAACCAGTTTTGCATAATGTTTCAGATTCGTTGTACATGTTCTGCCCACAATTAAGCAATTATTTTGGAACGTTCAGAATGCTCTCAGAGAGGATTCCCAATTAGTTCACAGATTCTAATCCTCTTAAGCTAGCTAGCTTTCCCTGTAAAATAATAGAAAAAGTAAGATATGCGTAATGAAGATTGAAGGAGAAAAGATAAAAGTTCTATTAGTATCAATTTCTTGCAACAATACAACAACTACTCAGCCTTATCCCCAATTAAATGGGGTCGGCTACATGGATCTCTGCCTTCAAATCAAAATTACATTCAAGGTCATAGTCATACTGCATAGCTTTCCTCACCACTTTTCCTAAGGTCATTTTAGGTCTGCCCGACTCTTTTAGTTCATCAATTTATTACAACAATGACAAAGAAAAATAAAGCTCCGATAATGGAAATTGTGGCCAGCAATTCATTTTCTATTCATTGTCAAGAATACAGCGAAATAACACATTGTCAGAGAGAAACATGAATTTTCCTCAATATCTTGTACCCTCATCAATCATTATATTCCAAGTGTTCAACCAAATATTAAAAAACTGTAATGGACAACTTGAACCCTTTCTGAGTAACCTCCTAGCCAAGACCAAATAATGGAATCCAGATTTTTTTTCCAGTCCCTTTTCCAAAAGATGCAGGCAACTAATTTCATCAGAATGGGTAGACAAAACAAAAAAAAACTAAACAATGTGGCTTACAAACTATATGGTAATGTGCATTACACACAAGTCAATCCTGAATTCTCCCACAGCTCTCTACATGGATAATCATTAGGTCATAGCCAATCTGACAATCTCAAATTAGAAACCTTAGTAGAATAGCAGTCTTCTTTGTCCTACAAAGATTCACTTGAATTCATCCAAATGCTCCAACATACAAAATTAAGTAGATACTGCCAGTTCCATCTGACTAATACAACAACATAACCTTATCCCCCAACTAAATGAGGTCAGCTACATGGATTCTTGCTCTCCAATCAGTTCAATTCGAAGTTATACATGATACGATGCCTAGGCTATGCATGTTTGATGTAGATAAGTCACCTAAAAGGCTTACTTTATTGTAAATAAGCCTTGAGTTGGGTTATGTAGGAAAACGGCATTCCTCTAGAGGATTTGGTGGTGGGATGATGAGGTTCAAGCAACCATTAAGACTAAGAAAGCTAGTTTTAAGACATGACAAATGACTAAGGATGTAGAGGATCTACAAAGGTATAAATTTGTCAGAAATGAAGCTAAGAAGATTGTGGGAAAAGCAAAGGCGAAGAAATATGAAGATCTTTATAATAATCTGAGCACTAAGGAAGGAGAAAAAACTATCTATAAGATAGTTAAAGTGAGGGAAAGAAAGAGTAGAGATCTCGACCATGTTAGATGTATTAAAAGCAAAAATGGTAAAATACTAATAAGAGATGAAGCCATTAAGAAGAGATGAGAAGGTTATTTTTACAGCCTACTAATGAAAGTACTTCAACTGATAGTGTTTCAAAAGACTAGATTACCCATCAAGACACAACATGTAGTAAATATACGAAAAATTAGGATATCTGAAGTAAAAGAAGCTTTGAGGAGGATGAAAGCAGGCAAGGCACAAGGCCTAGATAAGGTCTCAATAGAAATGTGAAAGAGCTTAGGAATCTATGGTTTATCTTGGCTAACCAAGCTATTTAATAAGATTATGAGCACAAGAAAAATGCCAGATGAATAGAAAAGATGCATCTTGGTCCTGATTTACAAAAATAAAGGTGATATTCAAAGCTGCAATAACTATAGAAGCATAAAGCTAATGAGTCATACTATGAAATTATGGAATAAGGTAGTTGAAACCCACCTGAGACAAGAAACTACTAGATAGAGAACCAATTTGATGAGAAGATCTACGATAGAATCTATTTACTTAGGAGACTCATGGAAAAATATAGAGATTCCAAGAATGATATCCCTATGGTTGTTATTGACCTAGAAAAAGCTTATGACAGAGTCCCTAGAGACTTATTTTGGCAAGTATTAGAGAGAAGTGTTTCAAGTAAATATGTGGACATAATTAAAGATATGTATGATGGTGCGATGATAGTGTAAAAACTGTGGGGGCCAATGTAGTGAATTCCCAATACAATTGGTTTACATCAATGATCAGCTTTAAGCCCTTATTTGTTTGCACTTATCAATGATGATTTAACCAGAGACATTCAAGATCTTTGGTATATGTTTTTTGCTGATGATATTGTTTTGGTGGATGAGACAAAAACAAGATTAACACCAAGTTGGAGTCATGAAAATCAACCTTGGAATAAAAAAGTTTTAATATAAGCAAAACGAAGCATAGTTGTCACGGCATCTAGGCGACCCAAGATGTTGGAGAGGGTCCAAAATCAAGGCGACACCTTGGCAACTATGGAACGAAGATGGAGTATATGGTGTGTAACTTTGGTTACACTAGGACGGATAATGAGGTGGTGAAAATTGATGAGAGGGAGATTAAGTAATTATTTTAGATATCTGCACTCAATCATACATAAAGAAGGTGATAAAGAGGATGATGTATCACAAAGAATTAAAATAGGATGGATGAAGTGGAGAGGTGCGTCCAGAGTGTTGTGTGATCGGCGTATTCCTTTAAAACTTAAAGCAAAATTTAATAGGATAGTCATACAACCGACTGTAATATATGATGTGGAATGTTGGGCAGTTAAGAAGCATCATATAGATAAACTAAGTGTAGCGGAGATGAGGATGTTGAAATAGATGAGTCATATTAGAGCTGATTTGGGAATAGCTCCGATGCATGATAAGATACAAGAAAGTCGTTTGAGGTGGCATGGCCATATTCAACAGAGGTCTTTGGATGCTCCACTACGGAGGAGTGATTTGATTCAGAATGAAGGAACTAAAAGAGCCAAGGTCAGACCTAAAATTACCTTAGGAGAAGTGATGAGGAAAGGCATACATAGCTTAGGCCTTGTATCAAGTATGACCTTGAATAGAGCTGATTGGAAGGCAATGATCCATGTAGCTGACCCCATTTAGTTGGAATAAGGCTGATTTGTTGTATATATCCTGGATAGGGCTATGCTCACTAAACAGTAAACAAACCCCAATCCACAAGTAGGACTACTAGGTACTGATATACAACAGTAAAGGGGCTTTAATAACCATAATCTTAGTGGTTGGATCATACCTAAGAACCGGTCAACAATAAGGACACAACAGTATTATACCCTCCAAAGATGATCACGATTGAATGGTTGGATTGACACTTGCAACAGGTCTAAAGTATATGGCAGCTTGCTGTCAAATTTAGTAATAAGCATCTCTCAAACCCTGAGTAGAATACCCCCAAATTGGTATCAACAGCAAATCTCGGTTACAATAGGACACCTTTAAATCATCTCAACCAACTAATGATCAAAACATAGGTTACAAGTTCCAGCTCCAAAATAGAAACTAGTTACTAAAACAATAAGCCAGAAGTACCAGCTGATGGAAGCCTCAGTTGGATCCACACAGTTCACAAGGAGGGAAGGGGTTGGTATGTTCTTTATGATTTTGGAAAATCAGCCAAGGTGGATGGCTGGAAGTAGCTCAACAGCCTAAAGCATGAAATAGAAACTAGAGAGTAAATAGTAACGTACAGACCCACAACACAAACCAGCCATGAAATATGGCTGAGAGTATTATCGAAGGAACAGACCCAGGAGATTATTACACACTCAAAGTTTGGGATGACACTGCCGGCCAAAACTGGAGTTATATGGACTTCAAGTTTGCTGCAATTGAAGACCAAACAAGCAGTGCCACAGAGTTGGAGAAGTCTTCAATCACAGCGGTTGTGGGTGAATCAATGGAGTTCCCCCCCCCTTCAAGTAATAAAACAATTGCAACAGCAGGGTAGATTGATGCCTTGATACTTCACTGTTGGAACCTTGTTGCAAAGTTAACTAAAGGAAACTAAGAGGAGGAAAGATAAAAGACAAAGGGGAAGGTAAAAGGGGGATATGACCAAGGTCTCTAACCTGTGGCCTGGATCAGTTTCTCACTAACCATACAGGCTTCACACCTCTCAACTGCATCTCACAGCAACAATGGTAAAAAACCAAGCTTCTTTTATTCATCTAAATTGTGGGGTATGGATACAATACCCTTGCAATAAATAGGTGCTCGTAGCACCTTAACAGAATTAGTACTTAAATAAGGAGTCCCATGCATGATGTAGGAGACTTGTACAATAAGAAAACAAAGGAAAGACAACTTACAATCTAAGTAAAAAGAGTGTCCCAGTGCACAACACTCTTGCCACTGCAGGTTCTGGGAGGGGAAAATGTACGCAGCTTAACCCCTTGCTTTGCTAGAGAGTCTGTTTCCAAGTTTAATAAAAAACATATAACCCCCACAATTCTGGTTTTCAGTGAAGCAGGTAACACCCAGATCATGGGCTTGGTATGGCATGGCCTAAAAGACCAGTTGAAGAACCATGGGCGGGCTAAGTATGAGTCAGGTTCTTGGTGGGGGGTAGTTAGATGAACACTAGGTCCAGACTAAAGTCACTAAACACCTCCCTTGCAAGATCCCAAACAAACCCAAACCCAAACCCCAAAAAGTAAACCTTCTCAGAAGTAGATTAAACTCTGACAAATAATCACAAATAAATAATAGAGATGTCCTTCAAAAGATGGTAATGATCTAATGGTCAGGTTAAGAGTGATTAGAAAAGATTCAAATCTGAATCTGAAATTCAGAAACTAAGAGAATTATAATTAATCACAATCAAGAAGTTAGATCAGTATGAAATTCAAGTTGAACCTCACTTTAGACTGATTAAATCAAGCCCTACAAAATGAGTCAGATTCAAGGGCTGGATGAAACTGTATATCTAATTAACAGAAAAAAAAACTGAGGAACCAAAACACAATGCATAAAGTAAATGAAAGCAGATTGACCTAAGGACTCAGCAAAATTTTCATTTCAGCGATGTGCTTTTTATCTAGAAAATCAAATTAAAGGAAGAAGTACAGAGAGTACGATACACATGAGGCATTGCATTACCTTCAAGCTGTCCTTTTGCTCTGCATATTTGGAGAGAATGGCCACTCCAGTAGAATAAGCTTCTTCAAGAATCTTGGATGAGTTACGGGCTGATTGCATTGCTTGTGTTTCGTCATCAAAGATTCTCAATACAAAAGCAGAGTCCCCATTCTACCAAAAAAAAAAAAAAAAAAAAAAAAAAGAGGGGTGGGGCGGGTGGGGGACAAATACATAAGATGGTTAAGTTCGACCAGAAGCAGTAATAATTTATTTATACAAGATATGTTGGCAATGGTACTTTTAAAAGTTGAATACAGTGCAAAGACTTTCAAAAGTTGAATACAGTCCAAAAGATAAAGATTACTAACGGCTCTCTCAAGTAGTTGCGCCCTCTCGTTAACCTCCTGCAACCTTTTCTGATGGCGCGGTAAATGCTTATCAAGGCTTTCCTTCAATGAGTCAGCTTCTTCAGCCACCTGTTCCACTTTTCTGTATATCAAAAAGATGGCTTATAAGAAAAATGACTTTGTCAATCATTGGAAACAATTTTGTAAATGACAAAATAAATCCAAATTATCCATTCGAAACTCTGAATAACATATTATTAACCATTACAGGTGAATGACCCTTCTTCAACTACCAAAATCCATAGAATGATTCAAGAGCCATAATTGGAATAAACTCATAATCCTGGTTTTCACATTCAGTTTCTACAGTTATGCCAGTTCTCAACATTCATATAAATTATGCCACCAGAAAATTGAGCAGAGCTCCCCTCCAATCTGCCCGAGTGTCCAAGCATTTAATGACAACTAATTGAAAATCCAAGAGATTGCAAACTAACAAATGAAATGAAGCTTAATTAATTATGATTTTCTTCGTCAAATTGTTCTGTTTGGATAGAAAGACTGAATCACCCAATCACGAGTTCCCACTAAAACAACCATCGCAATTTCACAAGTTTCCATTAAAAAACCCACAAAGGAATCATTTCTTTCATACAAATGAGATCATGAGATGCCCCAAGTCGAGATCGAATTACACATTTGTCTGTTTGGTACTCAAAATAAGGGATCAAATAGATCGGGTAGCAGAGGTAAAAGAGAAATTAGGTTTATAGGAATTGTTACTGCTTCCAGAGATCATGTTGAGGTTTGGAAGCGACGGATCTCCAGAGACGATCCATCTCAACGCAGAGAGATTGGATCTGAGCGATGTCTTTCTTGATAGAGAAAGAGAGTTCGGGAGAATCGAGGCCATTCGACGATGACGAGAATTCCAAGCGTTCGAGCCTCTCCAATCCATCTCTCATCCTCAATAACAATCTCTTGGAGCTCTGGTAGATTTCCGACAACGTTCCTCCTCCTTACATGGTTAAATGGTGCCATAGGGAGAGAGAAAAGATGAGGGAAGTACGATACAAACATACCTTAAGACAAATACTATTTTTATTGCGGTTCCTTCAGCGCGTGGTGAACGGAAACTTTCTCCTTTGAAGCGATTACCACCAAATAGTAGGAAAGTATGAGAAAAGTGGTGAATCTGTGAATTTCTCACTCTTTACACTTTTTCTACAATAAAAAACAGCCTTAAAATCTAACGGGAAAAAGAACTCTGTCCGGGAGTGTGGCCTATGCCAACACTCCCATGAGTCTATCTCTCTCCTCCCCATATGAAAAGACATCTCTGCACCTTGTTTTGGAGGAGGAAAGAGATAGACACATGGGAGTGCTGGCGTAGGCCATACCCCCGGACAGAAAACTACTTCCCCTAAATAGCATGATTTTCTGCATTATGGGAGAGGGATCGCTACAATACCAGAGTGTAGTTTCCTACTAAGGAGAGGGTTGGGTAATCAAATAGTTTAGTAGAGAAGTGTTTAACGAGGAGAGAAGTGTGAGGTCCATGGGCAAGATGTAAGAGGACATTCACAAGAATCTGCACATTGGCGTCATGACTTTTTTCTCATATGTATATAAAAGCAACGACATAGGAAAATTGGATAGAAGAGTGAACCAATGAGGTGCGGCTAAATAGTATCATTTCATGTGAGGAGGAGAGAGATACACATAGAGGTGCTAGTGTAACCTACCCTCCTGGCATATGGTTGAGTATGAATTTATGTGTAACCACATATGGTTAGAAATTCATTGTAACTAGACTTTTGTGTCTTTGAGCGTAAGACATTGAACAAATAAAACCTATGCTTCAACTACTTTTCATCAATGATGACGAGAAGTGTACCCTTTCTACCTGAATGAAGTAAGAATCGAGCAATGACACAAAATAAGAAGGCGTCTTCACGATAGACATGAGAAGCCTTGCTACCTTCCCACCGCCTGATGAAAGATCAAACCACTGCCAAAGTATCAATACGAACTATAATAAGGAAGTGTGTTGTCCATGTTTTCAACACCTAAAGAACCACATGATGTCTTAAGTGTATCTTCCTTTATAGAAGGACGGATGGTCCCACTCGATGAGGAGAGAGAAAACATGCCTTAAACTCCTCATAAGTGGGGCCAAGTCTCCCTGTTCCCAAATCTAAAGATAAGAAGGTTTGGAATCCAAAAACTAGTAGCATCGTAGATTCACTCCTAGCAAAGTTCAATCTGATGTAACCTACTAATGGGATGCAAGTGCACCCTACTATAGGTTCTAGGGGGTGGATTTCCACACCTTAGTCTTGTGCCCATGGGGGGTGACAGGGATTTTTGATTGAGGTATTCTATGTTAAGGATTCACCACCTAGATATGGGTTTAGGACTCATATATGTCTCCTCTCTCAGGAGAGAGTTACTCATGATTCTCAACTGCGTAAGCCTGAAAATAGGGTCTCAGCTTCCTTGCCGCCATTACCAATGCAAAGGCATATTTCTCAATATTACTATACCTTTTGTCTCCGCATCCACCAGTACCTTACTCACATAATACATTGGCCTCTGAATCCGACCTTCGCCTTTCACCAGGACTGCGCTTACCTCCATCGTGGTAATTGCCAAATAAAGTTGAAGTACATCTCCCAGTTCTGGCTTTGCTAGCAAGGGTGGGTTGGTCAGATACCTTTTCAGATTAGTAAATGCCTTTTGGCACTCTTCTGTCCACTCAAAAGACAACTTGGCCCCCTTTGGTCTACCTTTCCTTTGATCAGTTCTTGAGGGTTTTGAAAAATGGTAAGCATCGATCACTAGACGTTGAAATGAACCTTCCCAAGGCTGGCACTTTTCCTGTTAACTCCTATACCTCTTTTACTCTCCCTGGTGGTGGCATATCCAGTATGGCTTTTATCTTGGCTGGATTTTCCTCTATGCCCCTCATTGAGACCATAAAGCCCAAGAATTTTCTAGCTGTTACCCAAAAAGCACATTTCGCAGGATTGAACATCATTTTAGTTTTTCTCAAAACATGAAAGGATTTTCGGAGATTGGAAACATGATCGGATGCCTTGATGCTCTTTACCAGCATATCATCCACATAAACTTCCATGTTATAGCCAATTTGTTCTTGAAAAATATGATTCACTAGATGCTGATATGTGGCTCCAGCATTTTTCAATCCAAATGGCATTCTCTTATAACAGTAGTTATCTCTTCCGACCATAAAGGATGTTTTCAAGATATCTGACTTATGCATTTTAATCTGATTATATCTTGAATAGGCATCCGTGAAACTTAACATTTCATGGCCTACTGTGGCGTTTATCAACAGATCAATGCGAGGCAAAGGATAGTAGTCTTTGGGGCATGCTTTATTCAAATCCGTAAAATCGGTGCACATGCGCCATTTACCGTTAGGTTTAGGCACCATTACAATGTTGGAAAGCCATTCTAGGTATATCGCTTCCTCAATGAATCCTGCCTCCAGTAATTTGTCTGCTTCTTCTACCATCTTCGTTTGTCGCTCCGGAGCAAAAGTCCTCTTCTGAAATACCGGCTTGGCATTGGGGTAAACATTCAGCTTATGCTCTGCCAGGTCCTTGTCTAACCTAGACATATCTGTGGCCGACTACGCAAACACATCTGCATTCGCCCTCAAGAAACTCACCATTCTCTCCCTTGGCTTACTAGATAACCTCGCTCCGTTCTGCACTATCTTGCTCAGATCGCCTTCATGAATCTCGATCGAAACCAATTCCTCTCTAGGCTTCGACCTTTCTTGGTTGGTACTCTCCCGAGCTTCTTCCAATGTAACATTGAACGTCCGTGGCTCTTTCCCCTTAACTCTCAAGCATGTTTCGTAGCATTTATGTGACGCCTTCTGGCTTCCCCTACATTCCCCTACACCATTCTCCGTTGAAAATTTCATCACAAGATGTGGGGTGGAAACTATGGCCTGCAAGGCATTCAGACCTGGTCTGTCGAGGATTCCATTGTAAGTAGAGATAACCTTTACCACCAGAAAACTCATCATGACTGTGGATATTTGGGGCTCCATTTCTACTCTGACCAAAAGTTCAATGGACTCTTCAACCTGCATTGGAGCTCCATTGAATCCATATAGGGGTGAATCTATCCTTTTCAGCATCTCCGGAGTTAGTTGCATCTTCAGGAATGCATCAAAGTATAGGAGTTTACTGAACTCCCGTTATCCACCAAGATGCGAGCCACCGAGCAATTGGCGATGATCATCTTTATCACCATTGCATCATCATGCGGAGACTAGATGTCCACTAGATCCTCATCTGAAAAAGTTATTTGATGCTCGGCTTTTCTTTTCTTGCTCGCTGCTTCTGTCAAACGTACAGTCCATGCATGAATTTTCCTTAAATTCGAGGATTCTCCTCCTAACTCAGGGCCTCCAAAGATTGTCGTAATTTCCCTAAGTGGTTGATTCTCTAAATGTCGTGTTCGGATGCCTGGACTCTCTTCTCCTCGAATAGATAATTTTCCTTTGCCTTCCACCTTTTGCTCTAGGCTCTCCTGCTTGCTGCTGCCTCCCTCTCTTTTCACAAATTTGTTCAATCGACCTCTTTGGATCAAAGCTTCTATCTCATCTTTCAACTGTCTACACTCTTCAGTGTCGTGTCCATGATCTTGATGAAACATGCAATACTTGTTTGTATTGTGTTCACTGGCAGGCTTCACCATCTTAGTTGGCCAATGCAGCGTCAACCGATTCTTAACTTCATTTAATATATATGCTCGCCTTTACGTGAGCGGTGTGTATGCTGGTTCCACCTTCACACCGCTCCTCAAAACCTATGCTCGATCATCTCTTTTACTCTTCCCCTCTCTTTGCTCTCTATTCTCCATTGATTTGTTTCCGCTAACTGGCTGCTCCTTTCTTTCTTGACCTTTCGGCTTGTCTCTCGACTCTCTTTCTTGCTCTGTAGCGAGAACCTCCGCCAAGTTGATGTGTTTCTCACAACGTGAATAGAGATCACACATGTCTATTGGTTCTTCCATGATCAGAGATTCTTTCAGCTTCCAATCTTTGATTCCACTGCTGAGAGCTTGGAACTTCACCATTGTATCTAGATCTCACACTTCCAAAGCCTCCTTGTTGAATCTAGTGAGGAATTCCTTGATTGACTTTCCAGTTTGTTGTCTGATGGCCAATAGGTTTGCCACAGTCTTTTTATGGATCCTACTGCTCATAACGTTGGTCAAGAAAGCTCTTCCCAGATCTACAAAATTAGAAAGGGATCGTGGCTTAAGGTGCGAGAACCATTGCCTCGCTGATCCTTTCAATGTTGATGGAAACGTTCTGCACATGATTGTGTTAGAGGCTCCTTGCAGGAACATTAGAGATTTGAAAGTTTCCAGGTGATCTTCTGGATCTGCCTTCCCGTCATACTACTCTATTGGAGGCATTTTGAAACCTTTTGGTAATCGCTCCAATCTGACCTCATCTACGAAGGCCAGATCTGTCATGAACTGTATTTCCTGACCCGATCTAGAACCTTTCTTCAAAACTTCTTGCATTTGTTCCTGCAGCTCTATTACCCTCTCATTCAGAGCCTGCTCTCCCTTCGTCATTTGCGATCCAAATTTTTTGTTACCTTCTTTTACGTCTTTTGCGTTTTCACATACATAATTTGCATTACTATGATTCTCGCTGTGTTTGGGAGACACGATCAGTTCTAGTTCTTGCTTCGGTTGAGGCATCTTTTGAGGAATACCTTGTAAGATTGTGTGCTGCAAATTCATCATTTCTTCCATCTGATCTTTCCATCTTACTTGCATCGCCTCGAACTGTTCCACTGTAACATAATGTGGTGGATCTCCGGTGGTCCTTCTCTGTGAGTTTCCTTTCTCCAAGTTGTTCTCCTCCGAGATTACATCATCCTCTCGTTCCTCACAAACTTTCTCAATTGGTGGATCTTGTGTGATTGCTATTGTGATAGCTGCATTGGTTACCTTCACAGCTTTCGATTGATTTCGAGTATTTGTCATTGTGGATCTTCATAGATCGAACTTCTCTTCCCACAGACGGCGCCAAAAATGTTGTGCAAAGTAAATTGCAGGAATCCTTTCACAACACTTCAATTAAAGGATCGATGATCCAGAGATCTCAATCAACTTAATTCGTTCGAATCAAAATTGGAATACACAAAGATGAATGAGAGAAACAAGATCTAGACATTCATGGAGGTGTGAGAGTGAGAGAGAGAGAGGGAAAACAGATCTGAATACTTTGGAGGAGCGGGAGAATTTTTCATTCTGGTCCCCTTTTGCTGTCCCCTTTCCTCCTATTTATAGCCTTCTCCCTTTTTCCAGTCTCCATAGTGCATTTCCTAGAATGCCTCTTCCAAAATCTTGATTCCCTACTCTTAGGCTCACCTAACCTTTGTTGTAGTAGATCGTTTACCCCTTTCTTCTGTTTATCATTCCTTTCTTGATTCCTTCTTTCCACGTGTCCTCACAGGATTGAATACTGAGAAATTGTTCATATCATTACCAAAAAAAAAAAATTTACAATATTATCCATTATTCCTTGAACAATCGATAAACCCCCGTCAATTAATTGTTATAATTTTCAGCTAAATTCAATTCTTCCTCCATTAATAACATCTTATCTTAAAAAAAAATTAAAAAAATATTACAATATTATCAATGATAAACCCCCCTCAATGTTGCATTAATTCTTCTTTTATAAAAATTAAGGTACCATTCGTTTCACTACTTAGTTTTCTCATGATTTTAAAGCTAAATTCAATTCTTTTGCCATTAATAACATCTTATCTTAAAAAATATATATATTACAATATTATCCATGATAAACCCCACCATTATTATTTTATAAACAATTAAGGGACCATTCGTTTCCATACTTAGTTTTGTGTTGGAGAATTAATGGACCATTTGGTTCCCTACTCAATTTTGTGTTTTAATTTGGAGAGAGTTAATCTATTGTTTTGTAATAAATTTGTAAACTTTAATGAGAATGAAGTAAATTACTTGGCTTCAAATTATAACATGTAAATCTTGTATGGATTATAGAGAAAGTTAATATAATAATTTAACCATTATTGACGGTGCTTTTGAATTGACAGAAAAAAATACTAAAGATTATGAACAACATTTCTAAAGTGTTATTGCTAGATCTAGATGATACAATTGATTTTAAGCTAGAATTATAGGTTAAATACTGCTCAATATCTTTACTAAGACACAATTAAAAATGTATATATTATAAAATAAAAAAAAATTTTAAAGAAATAAAAGAAAAAACTGGATTACTGTAATGTTTGTTTATATAACCAATTTTATTATTTAAGTAAAACATCTAAAATGTTGGGTGTTCATTTGAGTGATTCATACATGAAAAAAAGCGAACACTTGCATTTGCACGTGCAACTTTACTAGTAGTAAATATATATATCATACTATTATATAAGTGCATGAACTCCTGCTTCATGGCTACTTTTTCACTTGACTATTTACCCTCTATTTTTAATTTAAACCCTTTAATACTCATTATTATCTTCTCTTCCTCCTTACTATTTTTTTTTTTATATTTTCTCTACTGGTACCCTGTCCCAATAAAATCTCTTATCTTTCTCTATTCTACCCTTTCTTACTAAAATATTTCCCCATTAAAATCCTCCCACTCTTGAGGGTTAATGAAACGTCTTCTCCTACATGAAGAGAAACCTTGGATTAGATGAACAAGGCAACACATCCATCATCGGTAGTGCTCTTCGGAGATCAAGAGCTGAGAATACAAACCACGTTTTCTTTTCAGGTTTATCTCTCACATCCCTCCCTTAGCCCTCTTTCTCTCACATATTCTTCCCAAATTGCTTAAAGTTATTCTGACGGAAGGAGTTTCCAGTGGCTGTAGCGAGGAAGGATTTTGGAAGTATCATCTCTTCCATTCTTCAATCCCCTCTTTTGTGATATGAAACCCTCATCTATCTATTGCGACTTGCGAGAGGACTCTGGTGTTACCCATTGTTAGGTTATCCCAATTCTGTACTCTTTCTGCTCTTTGTTGGCTCTGACTATTATCTCCCATTTGTCGAATACAAATCCAATATAGTTTCCAAAAAAATTATACCAACTAGAGGAATCTGGGCTTGGCGTATTCAACTTGGTGACGGCAAAGGTTAGTCTATCCGATGTTCTTCCTTTCTTATGTATATTCTTCTCCATCAAAAAGTAGTAAATTTGCCCGGGCAGCTACTCGATTGAAGCAGTTCCTTTGATGAGAGCTTTATCAGAAGCCAAAGCCTATGCATCAAAGGTTTCACTTTTGCCTACCCTTAGGTTATTTATTTACACGCTTGATCTACAACTGTAGATTGAAGTAACTCTTCACGCTTTGAAGAATTTTGCTTTTTATTCTCAAGACCAGGCTCTCCATGGTAGACTTGTATCATCTCATATCTTGAGAGACCACATTTAGACAATAGAAAAACAAGTCATGTTGAACAAAGCAATGGGTTTCTCTGTAAAATCTAAATAGGGGTTTTCACATAATCCCTAGTGGTGTCCCATACAAGAACTAGAATACGAATCAAACAATCAACGCCGAATGGAAGCGTATCTTGCACCATGGTATATTAGAGATGATTTGATGCAGTTCTCCATGGATTTCTGCTCCCTGATCCTGGATCTTCCACAGCACTTCAATCCTCTTTGTTTGCTCTCTAACTTTAGTGGTAAGTGGAGAAGAACAAATGAATGCTATGGGGACCCAGAATTAAGTATATATAATAATACTGTCCTGACCCTAAACCCTAAACCACCATGGGTTGGGCTAGCATATCCCTAAACTTGAGAGTGAACCGAACCGATCTGTGTAACTTAATTCCCACCAACTGATCAACCTAAATAATTAATTTAGCCCAAATCTTACAATCTCCCATTTGGGCTACATTAATTATGAGGATGTCTTTCAATTGGTGTGGTCATGGAATCTCATTACTATAATCACTCTTACTTTGATCCAGTTGAAAAACCCACTCATGTCGAACAACAGCAGAAAATACACCTCAACATATGGCATACAACTTTCTGTCATTACAAACATAAATGAATTTATCAACGTGAATCCTGTGAGATATTAACATGTCAAGATGCACTATATCTTGACAAATGTCATTCCATGCAGGTCCTTAACTTTGATATTAACCTATACTTTGGCAATCGCCTATAATCTAGGGTTAATATCTAACTGTGATAAAACCGCCTATAAACTGTGGTAAATACTGCCTATAAACTATGGTAAAATTGCCTATGAACTGTGGCAAATAATACCATAAGTACCAACAAACAAATATATGATGGAATTACTTTGCATAAAATAAATGCAGATGTCAAATAATGAATACAACCAACATCCATCAAACTATGCTCAAATAAATGAAATAAAATATCAAACATAAAAGAATAACCAACAAGAAGCAAAACTCCCACTAACCAAGCATATCGAATGACTTAGTAATACCCATGTTCGAGACATGGCCTTTGAACAGTCCCACTGGCAAGGCCTTAGTAAGAGGATCTGCCAACATGCTGTCAGTCTTCATGTGCTCAACTGAAATTTATTTTTCTCTAATTTTCTCCCTCACCAGAAGATACTTGATCTCAATATGCTTAGAACTGCTAGACTTCTTGTTATTCTTTGAGTAGAAAACAGCAGTGCTGTTATCACAATATATCATCAAAGGTCTTGATATGGAATCCATGATCTTCAACTCAGAGATGAAACTCCTCAACCACAAAGCTTGTTTAGTAGCCTCATAAAGCCCAACAAACATAAGCCAAAATAGTTTGCTCTGAGCTCCTCCAAGAAATGGCATCCCCTGCCAACATAAAAATGTAACTTGAAGTAGACTTTAGATCATCAATACACCCACCATAGTCTGAATCTGAATCCCACTACCTCAAGCTGATCACACCTGTGGTATACAAGCATAGAGTCTTTGGTCCTTTGTAAATACCGCATGACCTTCTTGACACTATCCAATGACCCAAGCCGACATTGGATTGAAATCTACCCAACACACCTACAGCAAATACTATGTCGGGACGAGTACAAACCTGTGCATACATCAAACTCCCTACTGCTGAAGCATAGGGAATGCTTGTTATAAAACCTTTTTCAACTTCATTTTTGGGACATTGCTCCTTATTCAACTTGTTGTCTTTGCTGATAGGCACATCCCCAGCTGAACACTTGGACATATTGAACCTGTTGAGAACTCGATCAATGTATGCTCTTTGAGATAATCCCAAAAGTTCTCGCTTTCTGTCACGAACAATATCAATGCCAATGACAAATTTACTTTCGCCCATGTCCTTCATCTTAAATTTCTCAGACAGAAAATACTTCGTTTTGAGAAGCAAATCCATGCCACTGTTAGTTAGGAGAATATCATCAACATAGAGCACCAGAAATATGGATCTACTCCCACTGACCTTCTGATAAATACAGTGATCCATGGCATTCTCAGCAAAGCCCAAAGATGTAACAACATCATCGAATTTTAAGTACCACTGCCTTGAAGTCTGCTTTAAATCATATATCAACTTCTTGAGCTTGCAAACCATGCTCTCTTTCCCCTTACATTCAAAACCTTCTGGTTGAAGCATATAGACATCCTCATCCAAATTTTCATTTAGGAAAGTTGTTTTAACGTCCATCTGATTTAGCTCCAAGTTATAGTATGCCACAAGTGTCATGATAATCCTAATGGAATCATTTGATGACACTGGAGAGAAGTTCTCCTTGAAGTCAACTCCTTCCTTCTGTGTAAACCCTTTTGCCACCAGTCTTGCCTTGTAGCGATCAACATTGCCCTTAGAATCTTTCTTGGTTTTGTAAATCCATTTGCAGCCTATGGCTTTATAGCCCTTTGGTATTTCAACCAACTCGCAGACACCATTGTTATTCATGGATAACAATTCATCCTCCATAGCTTCTATCCACTTAGAAGAATTCTTGCTGCTAATGGCTTGCTCAAAACTAATTGGATCCTTTTCTTCTCCTATATCAAAATCACATTCATTCAGATAAATAATGTCTGAATATGGCTGGCCTTCGAGCCCTAACCGGTCTTACAGGTCTTTCTGATGGTAATGCTGCCTCAACCTCAACCGCAGGAACATTTGGCAAAACTGTGTCAACAATCACATCATCACCATTGGCCTCAACAACTGGCTCTAGTAAATTATCTCCAGTCATCAAGGGTAGCTCAGTAGAACGAACTGTCTCAACTGGAATCTCAACCCTCTCTTTCTCAAACACAAGATTGCATGCCTCAGAAGTTTCGACATCATCTTCAATGAATTTAGCAACATTAGTCTCAACTAGTCGGGTGCCTGAGTGAGGACAATAAAACCTGAAGCCTTTTGACCTCTCAGGGTATCCCACAAAATAACAACTGATAGTTTTGGGATCAAATACCTTTTCGTTTGGGTTGTACAATTTTGCTTCCGCCCTACAACCCCAAACATACAAGTGTCTAAGGCTGGGCTTCCTGCCAGTCTAAAGCTCATAAGGGATTTTGAAAACCAATTTGCTTGGTACTCGGTTAAGAATATAAGTGGCAGTCTTAAGTGCCTCACCCCATAAAGATTCTGGTAGACCACTATTACTGATCATACTCCGCACGATATCTTTTAAGGTACGATTTCTCCTTTTTGCAACACCATTTTGTTGTGGTGTCCCAGGCATAGAATATTGACGAGATATTCTATGCTCCTATAGATATTTGGCAAATGGTCTTAGGTATTAATCTATATCACCATGCTTCCCATAGTACTCACCACCTCTATCAGACCTGACAACCTTGATTTTCTTAGAAAGAAAATTCTCCACTTCAGCTTTAAAGATTATGAAAACATCTAGGGCATTAGATTTTTCAGAAATAATATACACATACCCATAACGAGAAAAGTCATCAATAAAGGTAATAAAGTATCGATGACCTCCAAGGGTAGGTGTAGGGAAAGGCCCACAAATGTCTGTGTGAATGAGCTCCAACAATTCCTTACTTCGGACTGCCTTCTTTTTTTCTAGACTTTACCATTTTTCCCTTTATACAATTCACACATACACGCATGTCATATGAATCAAGTTCAGTCAAGATGTCTTCCTTCACAAGTCTATCTATCCTCTCCTTGGAGATATGCCCCAACCGTTTGTGCCACAAGGTGTAAGATTTTTCATTAATAATAGGGCACTTGGTGCCAACATTCATCTCCCACGAAGACTCATGATTCAATTTATAAAGCCCATCAACTAAGCATCCATTACCAATAATACTAGAGCCATGAGATAATGTAAAACCATCTTTATTGAAATTAAATGAATAACCATCTCTGGTAAGAGTAGAAACCGAAATCAGAATTTTCCTCATGGAGGGAACATAAACTGTATTGTTTAAATCAATAAAAGAGTCTGAACTCAAATAAATCCTAACTACTCCAATGGCTTCAACTTCTACTCACTCTCCATTTGCCAATGAATACGTGCACCTCATCTTTGCTTGGCACCCTCTTACTTATTAGCCCCTGCAAGGAATGAGTGACATGTATTGAGGATGCAGAATCAATCCACCAAGAATTCATAGGAGCATCAATAGCAAAAGATTCAAAACAAACAAGTGACTGATCAAAACCAGAATTCTTCTTCTTCTGTAACCATCCCTTGTAAATGAAACAGTCCTTCTTGTAATGTCCCTTCTTGTGGCACCAAACACACTCTATATTGCCTGTGTCCTTAT
This sequence comes from Telopea speciosissima, assembly GCF_018873765.1. Lineage (NCBI taxonomy): Eukaryota > Viridiplantae > Streptophyta > Magnoliopsida > Proteales > Proteaceae > Telopea > Telopea speciosissima. Next base: position 14,771,428 of record NC_057926.1, read on the forward strand.
TTGTGAAACCTTGAGCATTCTGAAATGCCTTGGACTATTGAGTGCCCCTTGTCTTGCCATAAGGATTGAACCTCCCTTTCTTGATAAACTTCTTGTCCCTCCTAATTGGTCCGCCATTAGATCCCTTATGAAAAGTTGCATTTGCACTCTCAATTTTGTTCTATTTTAGCTTTCTCTCCTCTTGGGTGCAAATGGAGATAAACTCATCCAAGCTCCACTTGTCTCTTAGTGCAGTATAAGTAGATTGGAGAACCTTGTATGGACCAAGAAGGGTATGCAATGTAATATGCACAACAAGATCATCACTTATTTTGATGTCAAGATCCCTTAGCTTGGCAGCAATAGTAGCTAAGTCCAAGATGTATTCTCTAACGCTGCCTCCATCATAATGAGGATTCATCAGTTTACTCATCAAGTCACTTGATTCAGCCTTTGTGTTAAGTTCAAACCTAGCCTTTATAGCATTCAGGAACTCAACGACAGTGTCTTTGACTTCTACATTCTCACGTATAGTCTCAGGAACTGTCTTTTTCACAACTAATATGCACTTTCTGTTTGCATTATCCCATTTCTCAAACTTGGCCTTTTCCTCAGTGGTACTACTATCAGTGAGAGGGCTAGGTTTAGGCTCCCTGAGTTCCAAGTCTAAGTCTAGGAGACCCAAATGCAGTTCCAAATCTTCCACCCATTTTTGATAGTTATCCCCAGTGAGAATTGGGATAGAGGACAAATAACTTGAAGGAATAGCCATCCTACAAGGACAATAATCAACAAAGTGCATGCTAGTTTAAAACATGAATCAAAATTCAAAACAAGCAATAACAATAATGTGTTATTAATAAGAGTTATAATATCAACTGTATCCCTATCCTTTGGAATAGGAATATACTGGTCCTCTTTTTTTTTATTGACTGTGAAGATAACATCATCTTTTGAAAATTCAATTACCTTTGGGCAAAAGAACCCAGAAGTCATGTTCCTTCTTTTATAGGTGTTAAACACTACAAATTTGATGACATCACCTTTGGGAAAATACCATCTTTACTGTGAAAAGAACACCAACTTTTGAAAATTCAATCACCTTTAGCCAAAAGAATCCCTAATCCAGTATCTCTTCTTTTACATGTGCATATGCCTATACTTGATGACATTACCTTTGGAAAAATACCATCTTTACTGTTAGGGAAAGACACAATCGAATCAAATGTACCACTTTGGTAGATTCCACTCAAGCCTATCATGTTTTTTCCTATTGGAGATTTGTATGTATATATATGCATGAGAACATACATGTCAATGTGTTTCTTAGATATTAAAAATCAAATGCGGCATAATATTGCACATTTACAAGATTAGAACAGTTAAAATTTTTCCAGAACAGGTCGGAGCAAAAACAAAAACAAAAACCATGTTAGAATAGTCTCAAAACAGTTCTGGAACACATATTCTGTTCTGGAACAAAAACCTGTCTCGAAACAGAAAACAAAAACAGTAATATGTTTTGAAATAGAAACAGTTCTAAAATTCATTTTGTTTCATAACAGAAACAGAAATAGCAGAATCTGAAATAATAAATAAATCAAACCAAACCCCTTTTTTTTTTTTTTTTTTTCTTTCTTCTTTCTCATTGAACGTCGATCACCCATCGGAATATTTGTCGTAGGCAACCGGATTCTGGTGGATCTCCCGCCGGGTTACTGGCAACCTGCCGGGTCAAAAGTATCCAGGTCATGGATCGGGTTTTGAGTCAACCTGATAACTCAAACCGGTCTCAGCTCGAACCGGTTTGGTTGCCTTTGGGTTTGGTTCACTTGGTTTGGTTTGACCTGATTAAAACTAAACTCTTATAACCGTTTGACCCCCTTTTTAATTTATTTACTTTTTGCCTTTTGTTTGGTTTTTTTTTGGTTAGTGGATTAGGGAATATGAGGGAGTATTCCCTCATCTTCCCCAAAACCACGCAAAGCACAACCGTATTCCATGGAAATGTAAAACTAAAAACCAAAAAGAACTTAACCCTTTTAGGGTTTTGCCGCAAGGAAAAAAGCCGCAAACTGCGGCCACAACAACGTGATGGTGGCCAAAAATCCCAACGAAGAATGGTGATACGGCGGCAACCATCCACAAGCGTCAAGCACGGATAAAATCTTAAAAACCCTTGCAAAATCTACCTTTGGTTTTGGGTTTTTTTTTTTTTTTTAATGCTAAACAATCAAACGGATGTTTACATCCTCTCCAACTATAGCCATTTAAACACTTGTAGTGGGAAAACCTCCCTTCACGATTGAAGGGCAACTCAATCCATAGCCACAGCCCTTTCCTTTTTTTTTTTTTTTTTAATGCTAAACAATCAAACGGATGTTTACATCCGCTCCAACTACAGCCATTTAAACACTTGTAGTGGGAAAACCTACCTTCACGATTGAAGGGCAACTCAATCCATAGATGCAACCCTTTTTTTATTTATTTTTTATTTTTTTAAAACAACAAACAATATGCAGTAGCGGCAAGAGTGCTTGGACAACAAGCACCTACACAGTTGAAAGCTTCACCGTAAGCGTGCACTTGCACCCGGTTGCCCAGAATTTTTTAATAATAAAACTCAAATCAATTTAACAAACATATTTTAATCGATTCCATCTCTGAATGGATTTCTTTGATACCAAGTGTAAAATCTAAATAGGGGTTTTCACATAATCCCTAGTAGTGTCCCATACAAGAACTAGAATACGAATCAAACAATCAATGCTGAATGAAAGCGTACCTTGCACCGTGGTATATTGGAGACGATTCGATGCAGTTCCCAATGGATTTCTGCTCCCTGATCCTGGATCTTCCACAGTATTTCAAGCCTCTTTGTTTGCTCGCTAACTTTAGTGGTAAGTGGAGAAGAACGAATAAATGCTGAGGGGACCAAGAATTAAGTATATATAATAATACTGTCCTGACCCTAAACCCTAAACCACCATGGGTTGGGCCAGCATATCCCTAAACTTGAGAGTGAACCGAACCGGTCTTTGAAACTTAATTCCCACCAACTGATCAACCCAAATAATTAATTTAGCCCAAATCTTACAATCTTTGATTTAACCCAATTGCATCAGTTACTCTCGGGTTCCTCCACAGGTCAAAAGTCAAAACCATTTTATGCTTTATTTTTCAAATGGTAGCAATGGTAGGGAGGGGTATACTATCATGACAACAACTAGCCTATCTTTATTTTTGCGATCCCTTATTTTAGTATGCAATTCATTCACATTTACTATCAATACTCCTGCATGTAGTGCATTCCCTGATTTTAGTATGCAATTCACATTTACCTATCAAAAGAAAGGATTATAGAGTATACTTTTAATTATATTTGTTCATTGGAGGAATTAGTTTCTTCGCTTCTTTCTTTTTTCCTCCCTTTCTATAACCTTGATGGTTGGCATAAGTTTCAACTTAGTTGATGACCTTTTCTTCCTGACATGCCATTAAGTTCATCGAGTTTGGAGGAAACATGGCAAAAGAAAGAAAGCTAAAAGTTATTAACTGTTAGCGGATAATATCCATTGTTGTTGTATAGATAGTAAGATTATATGTAATTGATCTTAATTGATTTCATTGTATATATGGGGAAGGGATGTTGTTGATTGTAATTGATTTCCTATTATAGAGGATCCTTGATCGAGATCCTTGGGATTGGGAGTTGGTAGCTTGTATTACATATAGAGAATAATTCTCCATGAAATGCAAGGAAGCAGTGAGAGTTCTTGGTGGATGTAGGTCACAACACAGACCGAACCACGTTAAACTGAGTGTTCTTCATCTTGTGTGTGTGTCTCTTCCACCTCAATTATCCAAGCTTTATCATTAACATCTAAGCCAAGGCTCAGGTGTTAATTTTCTTCCTCCTTCCCATTCTGCTGCAGTTTGTTTCTCTTTTTTTTTTTACAGTATCGTCCTACTGTTTGTTTCTTTTTTCGATGGAGCACAAGGTGAGCATTGTGCATGTTCGATTCAATGGCTCGAACTATTTTCTGTGGGAGTTCCAGCTTCGAAATCGTATTCAAGGACAGGGTTTATGGGGTCTCATAGATGGAACCGATCCCAAACCTTCTCCCATTGAGGACAAGAACTACAAGACTTGGCTGACCAATAATGCCAAGGTTATCTCATGGCTGATCAATTCGATTGAGCCCTTCATTGCCATCAATCTCCACTCTTATCCCACTTGCAAAGAGATATGGGAGTATTTGGCTCGCGTGTATAAGCAATCTAATGAGGCACGCAGGTTTCATCTTGAATAGGTGTTGGCTGCATTTGTACAGGGTGGCAAGCCTATTCAAGAATACTATTCTGATTTTCTGAATATGTGGATGGAGTATTCCTCCATCGTTTACAATGGGGTTGCGTCGACCTCCCTCCCTGATATTCAGGCCATTCATGCCGTGTCCCAGCGAAATCAGTTTCTCATGAAACCCCGCCCAGAGTTTGAATCTGTTTGGGCCAGCCTGCTCAACCGTGTGCCATCGCCAGACCTGGATACCTGTCTTCAGGAACTCCTTCGCAAGGAGAAGCATCTTCGCTCTCATTCCATGCTTGATCCGTAGCACACGGAGGTACCCACGACTGATGTGGCATTCTTGGCCACCAAGGACTCATAGAAATCTCAGAATAGAGATCTGAGCAAAATCCAATGCTATTCTTGCAAAGAATTTGGGCATTATGCAACTAAATGCCAGAAAATGTGCCGCTATTGTAAGAAACCAGGCCACAATATCTCTGACTGCCCAACTCGTCCTCCTCGTAATCCTGTCAAGGCTTATCAAGCCACAACCTTTGAGACGGCTTCACCTTCAGCTGATTCAGTCATGCCTACGGCTCCTACTACAGCTTCTCTTGCTCTAGATGCCATTCAACAGATGATTCAAACTTCTATTTCTTCGGCCTTCACCGCCATGGTGTTTACAGGTAATCCTCACTCTAGGCCTCATACTTGGATATTAGACTCGGGTGCATCCAACCATATGATCTGGTCTCCACAGCATTTCACGAAGTTTACACCATCTGACCAGTGTCCTTCTATTCACACGGCCAGTGGCCATACTGTTCCTGCTTCTGGTATAGGGCATATCTCTCTTGAACCATCCATGGATCTTCAAAATGTTTTACTGGTACCCTCTCTTTCAAATAATTTACTTTCTGTTGGTCAATTGGTGGATAACAATTGCTCTGTTTCCTTTTCTCTTGTTGGTTGTGTGATACAGGATCAGGGCACTGGGAAGCTGATCGGGACGGGGCGTAAAAATGGCCGGCTGTTTACCATGGACAGTGTCTCGCCTCTACCTATTTCGGCTTAGCTTCTTTTTCAAAAAATAAACAAAATTTGTGTACTCTTTGGCACTGTCGGTTGGGGCATCCCAATGTCAAAAAATTACTTTTTATGTTAAATTCGGATTCCTTTCCGAAGAAGAATCGTTTCACAAGCCAAGATGCTGTTTTATCTTGTTCTAGTTGTTTGATGGGCAAAAGCAAAGTTTTACCATTTCCTTTACATACCTCTAAATCCACTGCCATGTTTGAACTTCTGCATACTGATGTTTGGGGTATGGCCCCGGTGATTTCTCGACAGGGCTACAAATATTTTCTCCTATTTGTAGATGACTTTAGCCGCTTTACTTGGGTGTATTTTTTGCATGCTAAATCTGAAGTTTATACCAAGCTGCTAGAATTTCTAGCTATGATTGAGACCCAATTTGGTGCTAAATTAAAAATCCTTCGCTCCGACTTAGGGGGGGGGAATATATGTTTACTCCTTTTCAATCTCAGTTGCGCGACAGAGGGATTATTTCCCAACATTCTTGCCCCGATACCCCTCAGCAAAATGGGGTTACCGAACGTAAAAACTGGCATGTTCTTGAGACTGTTCGGACCTTGTGCTTGGAATCCAATGTCCCTCCTATTTTTTGGCCTGAACCCGTTCAGACCGCGGTTTATCTCATTAACCGCCAAGTTTCTGAAACTCTAGCCAATGAAACTCCTTATTACCGTCTCTACCGTTCTAAGCCTCAGTATGACCATCTCAGAACTTTTGGGTGCCTCTACTATGTCCATCTTCCCTCTCACGAACGTACCAAATTCACAGCCCAGTCTTCGGCCTGCCCCTATGGCTGCTCCTTCCGAGCACCAAGGGCCTGGTTTGAAAAGTTTCGCACTACTCTCATTAAGGTCGGGTATTCTCAAAGTAACTATGACCACTCTCTCTTCCTCAAGCACTCCCCCGCAGGTCTCACTCTCCTATTGGTGTATGTTGATGATATTCTCATCTTGGGTGACGATAAACAGGGAATTTCTAGCATAAAGGACACTCTACGGAGTTCGTTCCACATGAAAGATTTGGGGGACGTAACATATTTTCTTGGACTTGAGGTTCATCGGTCTTCTCAAGGAATATTCATAAATCAGCAAAAATATGCTAGAGATCTAATTGCTCTTGGCCGTATGGATACTGCTAGGGCTGTGTCTACTCCGTTGAAGTTGAATGTTAAGTACAAAAAGGATGATGGGGATCCAGTTTCGGATCCTACTCTCTACCGGCGTCTTGTGGGTAGCCTCATTTAACTCACCACAACCCGCCCTGACATTGGGCAAGCGGTCAATATTGTTAGTCAATTCATGGCAGACCCACGGCAGCCTCACTTGCATGCAGTTTTTCGGATACTTCGCTACTTATTGGGTACAGCTGATCGTGGGCTCCTTTATCCTATGGTTTCCAAAACCGACCTGTGGGCGTATGCCGATGCAGATTGGGCCGGGTGTCTTAACACTCGTCGCTCCACCACAAGCTGGTGTGTGTTTTTTGGGTCGTTGTTAATATCCTGGCGATGTAAGAAACAAGATCTTGTGTCAATGTCCTCCACGGAGGCTGAATAAAGGGCCATGTCTTCGGCTTGCTCTGAAATACAGTGGTTATTTGGTTTGCTTTCTGAAATTGGGTTTCCTCCCACCGGCCCGACTGCATTGTACGCGGATAATACTAGTGCAATTCAAATCGCTACCAATCCTGTATTCCATGAGCGCACGAAACACATCGAGGTTGCTTGTCATTCCATTCGGGACGAAGTTCAGCGTGGCACTCTCAGTCTGCCACATATTTCTTCCTTCTTGCAATTGGCGGATTTTTTTACCAAACCCATGACTCAAGCTCGTCATGAGTTCCTAGTCAGCAAATTGATGCTGTGTGATCCTCCCAGCACCAATTTGAGGGGGGTTGTTAGCGGATAATATCCATTGCTGTCGTATAGATAGTAAGATTATATGTAATTGATCTTAATTGATTTCATTGTATATATGGGGAAGGGATGTTGTTGATTGTAATTGGTTTCCTATTGTAGAGGATCCTTGATCGAGATCCTTGGGATTGGGAGTTGGTAGCTTGTATTACATATAGAGAATAATTCTCCATGAAATGCAAGGAAGCAGTGAGAGTTCTTGGTGGATGTAGGTCACAACACAGACCGAACCACGTTAAACTGAGTGTTCTTCATCTTGTGTGTGTGTCTCTTCCACCTCAATTATCCAAGCTTTATCATTAACATCTAAATTTTTACAACCTTCTTTCCTGTTACATTTGTACCACTTCTATCTTTTTTGATCTGCCCAATTCTTGTCTACTTCTATTATTCCAATTTCATGGGCATTTATGGAATCTTCTATTTTGTATGATTTCATGCAAATGATCCTTGAACCGGAATGAACTCCCAATTCAATAGCAGTTAAAGACCTTGAGTTCAAGTCATGCATTATACAGCCCTCCATATATATGTTTTGTTACCAGGAAGGAAAGAGAAAGCTATTGGCAGAATTTAGTGAAGAGACTTGCTATTTTCTTGATTAACAGGGGAAGTAACACTTTTTTTGAACATTTTTATTCCATTTTTAAATAGTTAATTTTTGCATGCTACACATTGACTTTGTTTTTGAGTTAAAAAACAGGGTAGATGGAACAACAAATTTGTTTGTTTGGGTGTGCCTTCATAATTGAATAAAAATTTGTTTGTAATTCCATTTTTTTTTTCCCATAAATCATTTGTTTGCAATTTAATTTGTGAGTAACTCAGACTTGTAAAATTTCTGGACTCAGAACTTTTGCAAGAAGACACCACACAGCTTTTGTGGGCAGGGAAGGCGCTCATGAAGAGTAAAAGATTATGTGATTATGTTGGTGACAATGAGAGAACTAAGGTAACTGTTTTTCCACTAGGTCAAAGCCCTTCATCCTCCAGGGAGGCATTCTAATCTCCTAAACCTATTGATGACAGATCATACTCAGATTGCAGCCATCTTGCATGAGCTCTGCATGATGCTTGTAAGTAATAATTTTTTCTGATGTGCAAGAGACTCAGATTCTTTTGCATACTTGATCTTATGATCTGTGCAATTTTGGCTTCACGCCTGTGTTCTACACGCATTCAAATTCAAATCTCTATTGACTGCCTTGAATTCCTTTTTTTTTCAGAATTTGCTCTTTCTACTGTGTGGTCAGTGAAAAGATTCTAAGAACAAAAAAACAGCCATGAAGGCAGGTGAGCTGAAAGAGCAAAACCACTCAATTACAGTTGCACGTCTCTTGGCAGTTGGCTTCCTAACTAAGATGATGGTCATCTGTTAATAGAAAAAGAGTGTGCCTTGCAAAATTAGATTTTTTGTCTTACAACTGTTAATCACAATTTCGGTTTAAGTTTTATCATTGTGTTGAACTTTTCTTTATAATGCTTGGCTGGTCTTCTGTTTTGTTTTAGAAAATTTCCCCCTTTTTTTAGGTTCTGTTTCTTAGGATCTAAAATGCTAAGCTACTATAAACTAAACAATGCAGCACTTTTTTTTATTTATTTAAATTTTCCATTACAGAGAAGAAAGAGAACGGAAGAAAATTGAGACTGTACTTGGAGGCATTCCTATTCTCACTCCTAAAATCTCTTCTCATTCTTAAGATGGGAAACTTATTTCATTAGGTAACTATATCATCCATCCAACGTATCTCTCTTCCCTTCTTCTACCATCTTTCTAGCCAAGATCCTCTCTCTCTCTCTCTCTCACACACCTCATACTGTCTCTCCTCTCAAGGTAAGTAATTTTGATTATTCTTGTGGTGGAGATTGTATGCTGCAATATAGTATGGAAATTTAATGTTTTCTTGATGTCTGTCCCTTCCACAGAAAGGGCTTCACTGTTTTATTTGTCTTTATTTTATATTTTTTCCTTTTTTACTATTGTTTCCTTGTTATGTAATTTAGCAGGTATTTTATGATCTTTACTTGCAACTTTTTCCTTTTCAATTTTTTGGTATACATTGTATGCTGCGAGGTTTTTTTTTTTTTTTTTTTTTTTTTTTTGTTTAAGTGTTCTTTTATTCTTCTATCCATTATGACTATTTTTCTGTTTTGTTTATCCTATTCAGTTTTTTTTTTAAATTTTAACAGCTCTTATCCTTTTATTTTAAGGTGAGATGGGTTCTTAGTTTCCTCGGTCATAGATTTAACTATTCTCCACCTCTATTGCCTCTCTTTGGGTGGGGGGGGGGGGGTATTCTTCTTTTTCTTCAGTAATTTTTCAAGGAGAGGATTTGATTTGTCTTCAGTAATTTTTCCTCGGTTATTCTTCTTTCATTGTAATAGGGAAAATTTTTTTTTGGGGAATTGGGAGCTTTACATATATAGTTGATAGAAGGGGCGGGGGGGATCGACCCGGGGAGGGGATAAGATACCAGCCAAGAGACTTGAACTCGAGACCTCTTGGTGAGCATGGGCATGAAGCGCACCACGGCTCACCAACTGAGCTAAGCAGTTGTTGGTAAGTAATAGGGAAAATTTTTTTACTGCCTTATTGGATCCCATCTTCCTTTTACAGTTTCAACTACTTCAGCTAGGTGTGGAAATATCTTGGTCGACAAATGGATAGGGACGTAAACGGATAGGATTTGGCTCGGATAGTGCTATATCCACATCCGCATCCGATTAGCTTTCCGATGGATTCGGATAGTGCTAAACGGATACGGACACGGATATGGATCGGATATTTTATCCGTTTACATGTAAATATAGCTTTTTGGATAGCTATAGCCTATCCATATCCGCATCCGTTTAGCTTTCGGACGCATTCGGATAGTGCTAAACGGATAAAGAAATGGATTTCCGCTATTCATTTACATCCCTACAAATAATGGATTGTTGAATGGACTGTGGTATTACCCATTGTTAGAAACACGTTAAATGGACTATGGTATTACCCATTGTTAGACCCTTCGCTTCGTCAATTTCTCTTTGTTTGCATTGGAGTGAATTTTTTTTATACTAATTTTTGTTGCTCATTTTTCCCCTACAGATATTTGATATAAGGGCATAGGGCATAAATTTTCACTTGCATCAATTAGGATATTTTGTTCGGAGATAGCTCTCTCTACAATTGCAAAAACAGATTCGTGAGTTACGCTGTCTCTCACTTTCTCTTTCTCTCCTTTATGAATCTAGGCTGTTATTCTTTATTTTTTTTCCTATGGGGTTTTATTTTTGTTTAATCAGAGGTTTTGTTTTCTATTTTCCCTGTCTCACCAATTTTCACCCCAACCCCTCTCTCTCCTTTGTATTTTGAAGTGTATTATTTATACTATATTTTTTTGCTAATTTTCCCCCACATATATTTTGTTTAGAGATTGCCAAAAAGACCAAATAACTTACATTATATTTTTGGAGTCAACAGCTAATTTTAAGCTTTCTTATTGTCCAATATTTTTCAGGTTATACAAGGGAGGATAATCTTAAGGTACTTTTGGTTTTGAAAGGTTGATCTTACACTTTTGTACTCAGAATCAACAACTTTCTAATCTGAAATAAGTATTCCATTAATGTTTTCAGGGCTGGAAAGTACTCAGAGGAAAATGCCAATGTTATTCATATTCTAAGAGTCGTTTCGTTCTGTCATCTCCAAGGCGTGGTTCACTGTGAGTCTGTGACCTCAAGCCAGAGGTAACTGCCCTTAGCTTGACTTTTTAGCGTATCCAAAATAATTGTTCGTAATATGTCCGAACTTGAGTTTCTTTCATGGTGGCTTTTAATTGTGGATACAATTCAACCAAATGTGATCTAGACTGGTTATGTCATAGAAGAAATCATTGAAGCTTTTTATGCTTCTACAATATTTTCTTAATTAGCTCCTGCCTCCTGCTATTTTTCCTCCTAATTCATCATTGTTACACCTCTTTAGATCTATTCTCTCAGTGTATCCTGTACAACATAGTTTCACTATCATTGTTTATGAACAAATAGAAGCTTATGAAAATCACATTTGTTTTGATTTGCATGTAGACAATCTAATTAATGTAGGAGAGGCAGGCTTCAACATAAATGATAGTGATATCGGACTTAACTCCTCTCAGGTTCCCTGCCCGGTCAGGTTCGTAGGTTCCTCTCATAGGGCGGTCGGAAATGATGACCTCACCCCCTGCCCGAACACACTGACCGGGTGGGGTGAGGTCGTCATTTCTGCCCTCCCTATGAGAGGAACCTACGAACCTGACTGGGCAGGAAACCTGAGAAGAGAAAAATTCAATGATATCTATATGATGGATCATGCATGAATAATAGTATCACAACATCAATCTTGTAGACTTCTTTGGCCAAATCATTTCAACCTAGGGATTAAGAATTTCCTTATAGATGATAGCTTCTAAAAGTGTTTGTTGTTGGTAGGATAGTCTCCCGGCCCTTTTCCTCTCCCAGATGTCCAAGATATGGTGTTACTTGAGTCACATCCAACGTCCATTTCTATTTTTATCCCTTGAAGAAGGTCCTTGAATCAAGATCCAAACTATAAAGAATTACTTTAGTTTACATTGAATCATATATGTACGTGCATTAAGCTAGATAGGGGAATTTTAAAAATTTATCTCTATTACAATTCAAACCATTATCGGGATTGAAATCTACACCAACATAGGTGGGTGTTTCGACTCTCATTTCATAGACTCTACTACTTGACACTAAATTTTATCATCTTATAATTGTGGTAGTTGAAAGTCATGATCCAAACTAACAAGTACTTTCTGCTGGTGGTCTTAAAAACTGACATATATCATCTACCTCCAGTAAATAAATTAAAAAAAAAAAAAAATTTCTTGCAGTTAGCCCTCTATCATGATGTTTCTACGTATCTTTAGCTTGATACTTTATTTGTTGCCTTCAGAATTTCCTTTTCTTTTTAGTATGAAAGATGAAGAGTCTCCACTAAAGGCCATTGATTTTGGATTGCCAGATTTTATAAAGCAATGTTAGTTTTACTATATGGGATTTCTTCTTTTCTAATTCCTGAATTTGAGTTATGTAGCTCCAGAAGTTCTGGATAGATCATATGGCACTAAGAGAGATGTGGAACATTGGTTTGATTGCTTATATTCTTTTACGTGGCCACCGCTTTCGGGTCAGAATAGAATCTGGCATCTTCCAAGCTGTGTCCTAAAAGAAGATCCCCCTGGCCTTCAATTCCTTGTCATCTGAAGCAAAATAGTTTTTTCAAGAGATGGCTGAATCATGCACAAGGATTATTGTAAGAGACCTACTGGCTACTGCTGCTCAGGCTCTGAATAAGTTAATGAACTATTCTAAGTAATCGTTGAAAATTATTCTTGAGATTTCAGAAATTCTGAAGCTTGAAGCTTGATTCTGTGCTTAGGTCATCCATTGCTGTTCAATCATCAAGCTTATATATATATGCTCATCATCTCTTCGGAAAGCAGCTTTGAGGGTACGTTAAGTTACTAAGTTTATGTGAAATAATTGTCTTCTGTCGTTATAGAAAGCAAAGAAACTAAAATTGTGTGCAGAATATAAAGTTGCCAACAAGTAATAAAGATTGAAGATATTATGAAAGAAGATGTTTTCAAAAGGGAAAATGGTTTAAATGGCTTCACTACGACCATTAATTAATTTCTGTTTGTATCCCTAAGTAATTTTATTTGTGGTGTCTGATACCCCCCCCCTTCCTAACAAATAAAAGAAAAAATTTTGATTTGTTTCTATTTCCTTTAATATGTGTATATGTAAGTATTTATCATTGCAATAGGCAAGTCATATGGGATGTGCTAATTATATGACAGAAACAGGAAAAATAATTAGGTTTTTCTCTAGGAAGATTGGAGGAACATGGTTTTCAGACTGAAGTTGGGGTTAGTTGGTAATCCATTGCTTTTGAGTGAATGGTTAACTATAGCCTCTTACTCAAGTTTGAATGGAGTGAAAATGCATGCAAAACGTGATATGATCAAAGGATTTCTCAGGGGCAAATTTTGTTCAAAGTAAAGACTGTTTTAAGCAATTTCATGACATATTTCTTGAAATATCACTTGAAGTAGAAAGAGACATTGGTAATTAAGTGGCTGACTAAGACTGATAAATATCACATTTATTCTTTTCAACTTTTAAGAATTTATCTATTAAGTCTTACGAGGATTTAATTAATTATGCACTTATGAATATGTTGGCCTCTAGAATAAATTGCATTTACCATTTTCCAAGAAGTGGAGTGTTCCATATGGTATTTAGGATAATACATTCCTGATTCTGATTCTACAAATTAATGTGGATAAAGCAAGTGTGTATCTGAAGACAAGTGTTCAAATTTAATCAATCTTTCCACAAGATTATAAGATAGTACATTAATTTGAATAAGAGTTGATGCTTGCTTGTTTGTGCCTTTAATATATGGAAATTGTAAAACCGGATTCGTGTAGCAAATCACAATTAGCTGGACTAAGTTTATTTAAATTGAGCTGAATTCGCTATATCCATTAAGTTAAATTTTAAATTTTTTTTTGGATGTTTTGCAGGTTAAGGTTCCCTATGACTACGCTGAATTTATTAATGCTCTGACTGATTTGATCAATAAGAATGTGGTTCCCATGAGTCGTATAGATAATGCTATAAAGAGGATATTGTGGGTCAAGTTCGCAATGGGTCTCTTTGAGAACCTTTTAGCTGATGATAATTTAGCTGCCAAGGGCGGATGCAAGGTTAGCTACTTCAACTCTCAAATTGGTATTAAACTTGTATGTTCAACATGGGCAAGTTAGCGCTATTGAGTCAATACTTTTCTGCATTCAACCATCAAGAATCAAGTCATTGAAAAGGTTGAGAAGGTCCAAAAGGTAGATCCCAAGAAGATTGAGAAGGTGCCACAAGCCAAAATTGAGAAGGTCGAGGGGATTAAAGATGGGGGATTGAGCTAGAATCCTATTTTTAGAAGAGGAAGATTTTGGGAGTAGGAGTTGGAGGATATAATTCCATCTTTTGCAGATTCTTGGTGGAGTTTTCATTGATGTGATGAGGGAAGACGAGTGGCGATGGACTTCACATGAAGTAAATAAGAACGAAAAACAATGATTACTCTGTTCCATAATCCCGTATGCTATATAGTTTGGATTAATATGGAATGAGAAACTGACAAAGTTTCAAGAAGAAAGCTGATAAATGGAGGTTGTTGATAAGGAGAACTGTTTTTTGATTATGGATTGGATGTATTGGATGTATATCATAGTAATTCAAGCAGATTCTTATTGAGTAGTTTGGATTCTATTTTCAGAATTTGATCTTTGCTTAAAAGGAGCTCTGTTGGTCATAAAATTTGCCTCGCATGTAATCCTTTTTTTCCCCTCTTAAAAGTAGTAAGGATGCTTAATCCATATGTAGTGTACTCAAAAGTAATTCCTTTTCGGCTAAAATTAGATGACAATGTGCTACGTTTTGTGTTAATAAAGTTGCTCAATCCATGTCACACTACAAATTGATGTATTTATGTGCTTGTCTCCCGTTGCAATTATGTAGTTATTTCATTCATCTCAGCTCCACTGGCAAATTAACTTGATTTTTCACTTAGACCTGCCTTTGCTTGTAACACACTCTCTCTCCTAAAAAATGCCCATGTGCTTTTGCACATGCACATTTACTAGTATATATATATATACACACACACGTGCTTCTCTACCCAAAAAAGAAAAGTACATACTCTATATTTTTTTATCCAATTTTTTTAAAATGGCAAAAATACCCATACCTATCTCAAAAGTTTATCTAGCGGATATGAAAGGACGTGCAGCTCCACACAAGCGCCCCTTTGGAAATATTCTGGATTCTTTTGAACAATCGCACCCCCAACTAAACACAGCCCTTGCAAACCCTCACCATCTCTTTGCACGATCTCTCTCCACGAACGACCTTCCATGGATTTCTCTAAAACCCTCCTCATTCATTCTATCTCCCATATGCATTGTTAAGGGTATTCCGGTCTTTCTCTCATGAAGTTGGAACATATCACATATGATATAAAATCTCTCCAAAATAGCAGGTTGCAATCGGTCTCACATGTGATATCAAATCTTCACAAGAATAGTAAGTTAGAATTGTCCAAGTATGGCAAGTTAGGATTGGCTCCACATGTGATATAGAATGTAATATCTCTAGGTGTAGTTTCCATATTTTATGTGAGTCATTACCATATATGGTGATCATGTAATTGTATCTCTACATATTCTCCTATTGAGAGGAGATCAAATTAATGCAATGAAATCAAAGTTTGAACTCTAACATGGTAATCAGAGCCTCAACTCCGACGAGCTTCTCTATTCTCTAAATTTCTTTTTCAATGATGGAAGGAGCTCTCTCTTCTACGGTGGTTGCGGCACTCTCCTCCTATACCGAGGTGCCCAGCCTTCCCTCCTTCCCCAATACACATCACTATATCTCTATCAAATTAACTTCAAAGAATTTTCTTTATTGGCAAACTCAAGTGGAGTCGTTTCTAGATGGATTAGGCCCCTTTGGTCAAGTCGATGGCACCCTCACCTGTCCAACCTAGCCAACCGCAGCAACTCACTAGCGTCGGTAGGACTCCATGATACGAAGTCTTCTCCTTACATCTCTTTTTGATGAGGTGTTCTCTTTGGTGCTTGGCAAACGAACTAGCAGAGACATATGGAACACACTTTCTACTGCTTTCTCCGCTCCTTCAGAGAGCCGTATTATGTCCTTGTCTATGGCCCTTCAAGACCTGGAACAAAAGCCGGCTGAGTCAATTTCACAGTTCTTACAGCGAGTGAAAGCAATTGCTGCAGAGCTTGCTGCCTCGGGACAACCTCTGCGTCCCACCCAGTTCAACTTGCATATTTTTAGAGGATTAAAGCCTGACTTCCGTCCAATGGTTTCTTCTCTCCTTACTTGGACGGATCCTATTGAATATGATGATTTGCACGCGATGCTTCTCAGCCATGAGTTCCTCAATGGATCGTTCTTAAGCAAGCTGTCCATCTCGGAGACTCCACCATCTACACCTGCATCGCCATTTGCGAATAATGCTCAATGAACTACTTCACCTTCTGACTCTGTTTCAGCCCCGGCTAACCACGGTGGACGTGGTGGCCATGGTGGTCGGGGTCATGGTTTTAGAGGATGTGGTGGCCACTCTTATGGCCGTTTCTCATGCACTATTTGTAGGTGCACAAACCCATACAACTAATCGATGCTTCTATAGGCAGCAACAACCCTACTACAACCCCATGAACCAACCCTATCACCCATCTGGCCAATTTCCCATAGCCAGTTATTCCTATCCCACCACCGTCCCTCCATACCCACAACCCAACCCACCATTGCTGCCCACACCACCGAACAATAATTCCCTCCCTTGGTATCCTGATTCCGGTGCTACACATCAGGTGGCACCTGATCTTCACGGGTTCTCTCAGTACGATGATTATAATGGTACAGATCAGCTTCATGTTGGTGATGGTAAGAGGTTGCACATCTCTCATCTTGGTCATTCTTCCATTCCTACTCCATCCAATAGTTCTTTGTCTTTACATAATATTCTTCATGTTCCTGACATTAATAAAAGGCTTCTTTCTATTCATAAAATTGCAAAGGATAATAATGTCTATTTTGAGTTTCACCCGTCTCACTTTCTTGTGAAGGATCAGGTCACCAAGTCAATACTGCTGTCCGGACCGAGTAAGGGGAGGTCTCTATGAGCTTTTTGTGTCTTCTTCTCCTTCTGCACATGCTGCCGTTTCTTGTTCTCTTGATCTCTGGCATCGTTGTCTGGGTCATCCGCATGAGTGCCTTTTACGCTTTATGCTTCATTCTAATAATTTGCACTTTGTTTCTTCTCGTTTGATTCTTTGTGTCTTGCATGCCGGTTGGGAAAAGCTAGTAGATTGACATTACTCACATGCAGCCGTAGTTTATTTCCTTTAGATCTTGTCTTTAGTGATGTTTGGGGCCTTCTCCCACTGCTTCTTGCAATGGACACAGATATTATATTATTTTTATTGATGATCATTCCAAATATATCTGGTTTTACCCCCTTGTGCGCAAATCTGATGTGTTCAATGTTTTTATGCAATTTAAATCCATGGTTGAACATATTTTTGAATGCAAAGTTAAATCTATCTAGACTGATTGGGGTGGGGAATTTCATACCCTTCCAAAATTTTTCCAGCAATTGGGTATTACACATCGGTTATCTGCACCCCACACCCATGAACAACAAGGGAGTGTTGAGCTCCGTCACCATCACATAGTTGAGACAGGGCTTACACTCCTTGCACAGAGTGGTGTTCCTCAGTTATATTGGCATTTTGCCTTTGAAACGGCTGTCTTTCTCATCAATCGAATGCCATCCTCAGCCATAAATTCTCTTTCTCCATATCAGTTGGTTTATCATAGGGTACCTGATTACAAATTTTTCTGTGTTTTTGGGGGCCGTTGTTTTCCTTATCTCCGTCCTTATAACAGTCATAAGATGGATTTTCGTTATGCTCCTTGTGTTTTTTTGGGTTATAGTACATCTCCTTATGCTTACCGTTGTTTCAATCCTTCTATAGGAAAATTCGTCATTGCCCGGCATGTTCATTTTGATGAACAAGTTTTTCCTTTCACTTAGTCTATTCTTGGCGCACCACCTGTGGCTTCTTCTTCTTCTCAGCCGTGGGGGGTAGCACTTATTCATGTATCTTCCATTGGTGCACCCTTACCACACCACAACACCATACCATCACCTATACCGCTGCCCCCATCACCAAATCCATCTCCACAGCCCAACCCATTCATACCATCACAAAACCGTTCTCCACAGCCCAGCCCACCTACATCACCACCGAGCTCATCTCCCCAGCCAAGCCGGTCACCACTAGCCTCACCGTCTTCCCCCCTGCCAAATACCGATCTCTTCAGGACATCTATGCTTCCACTGGCCCTGTTACTCATCGATCTGGTGCTTATATTGCTACTACTGATTCTAATGCTTTGGTTGAGCCTACTTGTTACACGCAGGCCTCTAAGAGTGCAGAATGGCGCACGGCAATGTCCGAGGAGTTTAATGCATTATTGAAGAATGGCACATGGAAATTGGTACCCCCTACATCCCACCAAAATTTAATAGGGTGCAAGTGAGTATTCCGGATCAAGAGGATGACGGATGGGAGCTTAGAACGTTATAAGGCAAGGCTGGTTGCGAAGGGGTTCCATCAACAGCAGGGGCTTGACTATGGGGAAAAGTTCAGCCAGTAGTCAAGCCCACAACCATTCGCAGTGTTATCTCCATAGCCGTATCGCAGGGTTGGCAGATACGTCAGTTGGACGTCCACAATGCCTTTCTTCATGGCCGCCTTGAAGAGGAGGTGTACATGATACAACCTCCAGGTTTTGTTGATCCCAATCGGCCTAACCATGTCTGCAAGCTTGAGCGATTGCTTTATGGTCTCAAGAAGGCGCCAAGAGCGTGGTTCCAGCGTCTTACCAAATTTTTGATTCAGCTTGGATTTGTGGGGTCCAAGACAGATACATCTCTTTTTGTTCGTCGTCAAGGACGCCAGGTTTGCTACATTTTAATTTATGTGGATGATATTTTGATTACAGGCAATGATCAGGCTGAAGTTCGCTCTCTTCTTCAACAGCTTTCTACCGAGTTCTCAATAAAGGATTTGGGCCTGTTACACTTTTTCTTAGGGATTGAAGTGCAGCCCCATTCAAAAGGGTTGCTATTGTGTCAGGCGCGTTATATTTCTGATTTGCTACATAGAGCTGGAATGGATAACTGTAAATCTGTGTCCACACCCATGTCCAGCATTAAGATCCCATCTGACTCAGGGGGTGCAGCCATGCCGAATCCCACTGAGTATCGCTCCATCGTTGGGGCACTTCAGTATGTGACCCTGACATGCCCTGATGTGGCTTTCTCGGTGAACAAGGTGTGTCAATACATGCACTCACCCACAGTTGAGCACTGGCAATTGGTTAAGCGCATCCTGCGTTATTTGAAGGATACGCGGACACATGGACTTTTGTTTGAAAGGTGTTCCTCACACTCTCTACATGCCTTCTCTGATGCAGACTGGGCTGGGGATAGCACTGATCGTAAGTCCACTGGCGGCTTTGCTATTTTTCTTGGAAATAATCTTCTATCTCGGACATCAAGAAAATAGCACACCATGGCGCGCTCCTCCACTGAGGCGGAGCACAAATCACTGGCTGATGCAACAACTGAGCTTATTTGGTTAGAATCTCTCTTCTGCGAGCTAGGGTTACCATTGAAAGGTCCACCAATCCTATGGTGTGACAACATAGGGGCTACTTATCTCTCTGTGAACCCGGTTTTCCATGCTCGCACGAAGCATGTGGAAATCGATTTCCACTTTGTGCGAGACCGGGTTGCCAAATGCCAGCTCCAAGTGCAATTTATTTCTACCAAGGACCAGCTGGCCGACACGTTCACTAAGCCTTTGGGTACTGCCCGATTCAAGTTTATTCGAGACAAGCTGAAGATTCGCGTGTCGGAATCTCCACCTTGAGGGGGTGTGTTAAGGGTATTCCGGTCTTTCTCTCATGAAGTTGGAACATATCACATATGATATAAAATCTCTCCAAAATAGTAGGTTGCAATCGGTCTCACATGTGATATCAAATCTTCACAAGAATAGTAAGTTAGAATCGTCCAAGTATGGCAAGTTAGGATTGGCTCCACATGTGACATAGAATGTAATATCTCTAGGTGTAGTTTCCATATTTTATGTGAGTCATTACCATATATGGTGATCATGTAATTGTATCTCTACATATTCTCCTATTGAGAGGAGATCAAATTAATGCAATGAAATCAAAGTTTGAACTCTAACATTGTAATCAGAGCCTCAACTCCAACGAGCTTCTCTATTCTCTAAATTTCTTTTACAATGACGGAAGGAGCTCTCTCTTCAACGGTGGTTGGGGCACTCTCCTCCTCTACCGAGGTGCCCAGCCTTCCCTCCTTCCCCAACGCACATCACTATATCTCTATCAAATTAACTTCAAAGAATTTTCTTTATTGGCAAACTTAAGTGGAGCCGTTTCTAGATGGATTAGGCCCCTTTGGTCATGTCGATGGCACCCTCACCTGTCCATCCGAGCCAATCGCAGCAACTCACTGGCGTGGGCAGGACTCCATGATACGAAGTCTTCTCCTTGCATCTCTTTCCGATGAGGTGTTCTCTTTGGTGCTTGGCAAACGAACTAGCAGAGACATATGGAACACACTTTCTACTGCTTTCTCCGCTCCTTCAGAGAGCCGTATTATGTCCTTGTCTATGGCCTTTCAAGACCTGGAACAAAAGCCGACTGAGTCAATTTCATAGTTCTTACAGCGAGCGAAAGTAATTGCTGCAGAGCTTGCTGCCTCGGGACAACCTCTGCGTCCCACCCAGTTCAACTTGCATATTTTTAGAGGATTAAAGCTTGACTTCCGTCCAATGGTTTCTTCGCTCCTTACTCGGACGGATCCTATTGAATATGATGATTTGCACACAATGCTTCTCAGCCATGAGTTCCTCAATGGATTGTTCTTAAGCAAGCTGTCCATCTCGGAGACTCCACCATCTACACCTGCATCGCCATCTGTGAAAAATGCTCAATGAACTGCTTCACCTTCTGACTCTGTTTCAGCCCTGGCTAACCACGGTGGACGTGGTGGTCGGGGTCGTGGTTTTAGAGGACGTGGTGGCCACTCTTATGGCCGTTTCTGGTGCACTATTTGTAGGTGCACAAACCATAGCACCGATCGATGCTTCTATAGGCAGCAACAACCCTACTACAACCCCATGAACCAACCCTATCACCCATCTGGCCAATTTCCCACAGCCAATTATTCCTATCCCACCACCGTCCCTCCATACCCACAACCCAACCCACCATTGCTGC
The DNA here is from genome assembly GCF_018873765.1 of Telopea speciosissima. Taxonomy (NCBI): domain Eukaryota; kingdom Viridiplantae; phylum Streptophyta; class Magnoliopsida; order Proteales; family Proteaceae; genus Telopea; species Telopea speciosissima. The sequence continues at coordinate 14,792,685 of NC_057926.1, forward strand.
CCACACCACCGAACAATAATTCCCTCCCTTGGTATCCTGATTCTGGTGCTACACATCACGTGGCACTTGATCTTCATGGGTTCTCTCAGTACGATGATTATAATGGTACGGATCAGCTTCATGTTGGTGATGGTAAGGGGTTGCACATCTCTCATCTTGGCCATTCTTCCATTCCTACTCCATCCAATCGTTCTTTGTCTTTACATAATATTCTTCATGTTCCTGACATTAATAAAAGGCTTCTTTCTGTTCATAAATTTGCAAAGGATAATAATGTCTATTTTGAGTTTCACCCGTCTCACTTTCTTGTGAAGGATCAGGTCACCAAGTCAATACTGCTATCCAGACCGAGCAAGGGAGGTCTCTATGAGCTTTCTGTGTCTTCTTCTCCTTCTGCACACGTTGCCGGTTCTAGTTCTCTTGATCTCTGGCATCGTGGTCTAGGTCATCCGCATGAGCGCCTTTTACGCTTTATGCTTCATTCTAATAATTTGCACTTTGTTTCTTCTCGTTTGAATTCTTTGTGTACTGCATGCTAGTTGGGAAAAGCTAGTAGATTGACATTACCTGTTACTGGCAGCCGTAGTTTATTTCCTTTAGATCTTGTCTTTAGTGATGTTTGGGGGCCTTCTCCCACTGCTTCTTGTAATGGACACAGATATTATATTATTTTTATTGATGATCATTCCAAATATATCTGGTTTTACCCCCTAGTGCGCAAATCTGATGGGTTTAATGTTTTTATGCAATTTAAATCCATGGTTGAACGTATTTTTGAACGCAAAGTTAAATCTATCTAGACTGATTGGGGTGGGGAATTTCGTACCCTTCCAAAATTTTTCCAGCAATTGGGTATTACACATCGGTTATCTGCACCCCACACCCATGAACAGCAAGGGAGTGTTGAGCGCCGTCACCGTCACATAGTTGAGACAGGGCTTACACTCCTTGCACAGAGTGGTGATCCTCAGTTATATTGGCATTTTGCCTTTGAAACGGCTATCTTTCTCATCAATCGAATGCCGTCCTCAGTCATAAATTCTCTTTCTCCATATCAGTTGGTTTATCATAGGGTACCTGATTACAAATTTTTTCGTGTTTTTGGGTGCCGTTGTTTTCCTTATCTCCGTCCTTATAACAGTCATAAGATGGATTTTCGTTCTGCTCCTTTGTGTTTTTTTGGGTTATAGTACATCTCATTATGCTTACCGTTGTTTCAATCCTTCTACAGGCAAATTCATCATTGCCCGGCATGCTCGTTTTGATGAACAAGTTTTTCCTTTCATTGAGTCTATTCTTGGCGCACCACCTGCGGCTTCTTTTTCTTCTCAGCAGTGGGGGGTAGCACCTATTCGTGTATCTTCCATTGGTGCCACATGTTTGAGTGAGAACGTATCAGGGTCACCTACGTCTCCTTTGCCAAGGCCCAATGACACCATCGACAATACATACAAGGCCCACGCCCCCCTACTTGACTCGATAGACGAGGTCGGTTACATTCTCAAAGCCCTACTCAATCCAGAATGCCACATGTAGGAGATAGAAGGATTTTGTTTTCTGTAAATCACGTTAACGTAATCGAAATTGCATGCAGGGTTGACTTTATGGAGAGACAGCAAGAGGGAGGACAAATATTTAAAGCTCCTAATTTCGCTCCGGTAGTATATGAGCAAAGATTAAAAGATTCGAGAGAGGGAGAACCCATGTAACAAACTTAATAGGAATGTTCACTAAAAACTTGGAGGACAAGTTCTATATGAAAGAGTTTGATTTCATTCATTATAGACAACCCTTATCGAGTTGTTGTTGAGTGGAGCGAAAGGATTTGCCCTATGTATTGAATGTGTGTAATACCTAACAACTAATTTTTTTTTTTGATAGGTTTGGCAGAAATACCTTACAACTCATGCTACATAAGATGTATTATCTATTGGGTTAAATACGCATGCACCCCTTAAGTCGGCCAAAAATTTCATAAGCATCCTCTGCTCTTTTGACAATTCCACACGCACCCCTTGATAATTCCACGCGCATCTCTGCTTATGGAACTGAAGAATGTAGTGTACAATTATACCCTCGTTTTGGGTTTGAAACTCATCTTCTTCAAATCGTTTCCATGCAAACATGTCTGATTCATTTTATATTTATTGAAATGAACTATTTCTGTGTTGAATTTCTATTTTGATATGTGAAAGTTTAGGTGATATCAGGCTTGTTCTCACCTCTTATTGACATGTTTGTTGTTTATGGAAGCAGAAAATTTGCTTGTGAGCAGTGGGTGTTTTCACCAACTCTAAATCTCAAAATTTTAAGGGTTTTTCAAATTTTGTTGAAACAACCACAATCGCCCACAAATCCAAATCCATAAAAAGTAGAGAGAGGGTAAGACGAGTTTTTAAGGGAGAGAGAAAAGAGGACGTGAGAGAGAAGGTAAAAGAAGATAGGATCTAAGCTACCAACACCTGCCTAGTGTAGTTGGTGAACTGTGGTGCGCTTCATGCCCATGCTCACCAAGAGGTCTTGAGTTCGAGTCTCCTGGCTGGTACCTGTTGGATTTATGTATCCATTAAACCTGGTTCGGTTTGGTTCAATCCTGTTTTACTTTGTATTGAACCTTTATACGTTTTGGTTTAATACTATCACATGCGATATAAACTTTTTGAGCATTATGTGTCCGTAAGTTTTACTTAAAATGGTAGTCACGACTAGGGTTTGGGCTGGGCACCTTTATCATATGATCATCGCATTGGGTAATGCCTACACATGTGATGTCAGGGTACGAATGCAAGTACTCACATGATCGATGTGTGTATTGGCGAAGAATATATTTTGTTGATTCCCTCATGTATTACTGCCAGATGTAGGAAGGGATAGACATGTGTCACCGACACCCTTTACCTGAGGGAACCCTGTCGCGGCAAAGTGTGACCGCATTCTTTGGTTCATCAATGACTGAGACTCAAGTGAGTCAAAGCTGGTGTTCTGGGAATATGCAAACACTTTGTGAGTAAAGGAGTTACTCAATATGGTCACCACTGCCCGATTGGGGAACACCAAGATTGAAGTTATCTGTGTATGGTCGGATCGAAATCTGGATCCAGTGCCGTTTTGGAAATGGTTTTTGCAAAACCTATTTTACATAAAATAATAGATTATATGTAGTTATTTGAATAAAGTGTTTTATCGAGTTTTGCGGGACCCGATCAGACACACAGACACTCTTATATGGACATGTACTATGGAATGGGGTTTGGCAGTATAAGTGTACATGCCCTAGATTCCATAATGATGGTGTTGATCAGTGGGGGGTTGTACATGATAATTTATTATCATGTAGGGAGTTATTTGAAATTTGCTAAAATAATTGGTTCCTTATTTAATTAATGGATATGGTACTAATTGTAATTATCCATAAATTAAAATAATTAATTAATCATAACATTTCCTATTAGATTTTGCTTCTTCACCAATTAGAAGCACTTTGAGTGTAAACAGGACAGCTAAACAATGAGAGAGAGAGTCTGACTCTCACTGGGATTTCTTTTTCCCATCTAGGGTTTTTGGAAACCCTAGTATCATTTAATAACCAAAAATGCAGGAGGGGGGCACTGCTCCACGTTTTTGGCTGCCCCCCTCTTGGATGGTTTTTGGTTTCCCCTCTCTCTCTTGTGGTCTCTTCTTCTGCTTCTTCTTCCTCTATACTTTGTTAGAGAGTTAGGGTTTTGGAAACCTTGATTTATACTTGAAGAACTGAAGAGCATCTAGGATTGCCTTGAAGAACCTTGGTTGCACCATTGGAGGTTCAGATTTATTAGCTTGGAGTGCTCATCAGGGGAAGAACCATTGTCTATTGGAGGAGCAACACTTGAGGCTCATCAGGTTAGCAATTTTATGTTAATTCATGTCGATTTAATTATATTGATTATTCATGGGATGTGAAAGTAACCCGAATCAATTATTTTCCGTTGCGCATTCGGGTGTGGGATGGACCCCTTTATCCATGAGATTGAATAGGGATGATTATTCTCTATGACATGGATCCCAATAATTCATGGGATGTCAAAGAGACGGACTGGACATTGGTTTGTTATACCAAACCCTAATAGGGTTCCAGTAGGGCACCATGGGCAACCATGGAAAACCTAAAATTGAAAATAGGATGCCGAAGCTAGGTTGCCCTAGAGCAACCCTCCTTAGGGATAACCTTAGAGTTCCCTAAAACAGGGAACTCGAAGCATTATGATCCCATGGACCGTAGGATCGATCTACAATACCTTCTCCCTTCCTAAACAAAAAAAATCTAATACTCATCCCTGTAATTACCTGGGTAAGATTAATGTAAGAACTTCCTTGCAAACAAATAGGAAGAACCCTTTTCTACCAAAAAAAAATAGGAAGAACCCTTTAAGGGACTCAAACTTTAAGTGAATGACTGAAATATAAATTGATGCTTATGAAACAGAGAATTTGGAATCTAAATATTCAATCCAATGTTAGTAAGAAAAACGTTAATTCTTAATCACTTCCTTTCCATTGACTCAGTACATGTGAACCCGAACTCACACCACGTTATAGTTTGGTTACTGAATATAGAGATTATAAAAAGGTATACAATAATGACTACAAACCCAAATCCATTAAAAAAAAAATAGAAAGAATGATCATCTCTTCTTCTTCTTCTTTGCTCTTATAAATTGCTACGCCATTGTCACTCAATCTGTAAGTAATCTCCATATCCCGACTTGAATCTGCTCTGTTCACATGGATACGCCGGCCGGATGATTGCGAGCATCTTCACGCTGTAATTTAGTGATGGAATGTCGATTCAGATTCAGATCAGATCCAAATCCACTCGAATCAGTCCCAATAACACTAGAATCGGCCATAAGTCACCGATTCAGAAGGAACTTGGCATGAATCTAGAACAACAAAAATCAGAATCGGATTCAGCCGATTCCGATACAAATTAACCGCTTCCCAATCCAATTCACCCTGCATCACAAACACAAATCAATAAAAGAACAAAACACAAAAGGTAAAAAATGGGAACAAGAATGAAGTATGAAGAATGAAGAATACTAATCTCTTTCATAAATCTTATAATTTACTCCGCCATTTTGAGTGAATCTATAAAAGTAGTAATCTCTAATGACGGATCCTAGGGTGCACAAACCCTATTGAGTTTTAATACGCAAAAATAACCTCCCAATACCCTCCCGCACATACGTTTGAATTGAAGTCCACCCTCCTCCTAGGCTCTAATGGATTCCCATTTATAGTGGCTTAAGAAAAAAAAAAAAAAATTTACTATTTGGTTTGAATTTGCATTGTAACGTTTCTATACAAAAGTAATTTACTTTTTACAATGGCCAACTTTTTTTTGGTAAACAAGTCTTTATTGAATAGACATGCAAAAGCTCATGGAGGAGGTGAGGAATACAACTCACTCATCCATGGAGTGGATAGGGGCCATTTAGTCGTGCATGTAACCGACAAAGCCCTCCTTGCCAAGGAGTCAGCAAAGCTGTTAATCTCCAGTGGAATACAAACAAAATTACAACAAACAAAGGATGAACAAAGGTGGATAATGTCATCCACAAGAGCCCGAATGAGTAGGGGTGAATCATGCCCACCATTCTTAATATAGGCAACCAGACATCTATTATCAGACTCAATCACTACTTTCTCATAGCTTGTTGCAATCATCTCCACCATTGCTAACCGAACAGCAAGTGTTTCGCCAACCAAGATATCTGAAAACGAAATTGGACATGAGACTGCTTTAAGCACCATACCTTCATGATCTCTACAAACAAAACCAACACCAGCCTTATTCAAGGGCGCTGATAAACTTGCATCACAGTTGCACTTCACCATACCAACGTGAGGCGCTTCCTACTAGGGGGGAACAACAAGAGGCACTGCAGACAATGTTGAACCGCATTAAGGATATCACTGTACACATGATAGGCCTTCCACACTGTAGAGATGACTTCACTAGGTTGCCATAACTTGCGCCCAAACACTGCATCATTTCTAGATAACCATATGTGCCAACAAAAAAAGCTACACAAAGTTACCAATGATCTGGATTCCTTCTTACCCAAAGAGGAGAAAGTTCTCCAAGTAGATAACCAGTCCGATAATTCCAGATTTGCATTCAATAAATAGTTTGAGCCAAAAGGGCTACCAAACCACACTACCCTTGCAAATGAATATCCCAAGAGAACATGAGTAATAGTCTCACACTCACAACATCGAACACAGAGAGGATTTGCATGAACATTGCATCGCAAGAGGGCATCACTAGTGGCAAGTCCAGAAGCACAAGCCTACCATAAGAAACGCTAGACCTTGGGCAAAGTTTGACACTTCCAAATAGACTTCCATACAGCCGAAGGAACAATGCTCTAGGAATGTACTCTAGATGAGGTAGCAAGAGACAAACGCCTAGATGCATCTTTATTTGAAAGCAAATGATAGGCACTACGTACCGAGAAAGAACCATTCTTACTTGCAACCCACTCCAATCTATCAGGTCGATCAAAGATGGAAAGGTTGATATTAAGTATTCCTCTAATATCAGCCTCATTAAAATAGGCCGATAAAACATCACAACGTCAGGTATGAGTGGATTGATCAATAAGGTCTGAAACCTTACTTAGCCAAGATAAATGTGGATTTGGAGAGGTGATCTTATACTCACAAGCAGTAGGAATCCAGGCATCATCCCAAATACTTACTTGAGTACCATTTCCAATAGTCCAACATAACCCATCACGTAATACCCTTTTACCTTCCATAATACTCCTCCAACCCCAACTAGGACGCTGTCCACTAGTAGCTGCCAAGAAATCATGATGTGGGAAATAAATAGCCTTTAAAAAACTGAACAATAGGCTATTCGGATCAGACCACAACCTCCAAGCCACCTTTGCAAGTAAGGCACTGTTATGTCGAGAAGGATCACAAAAGCCTAATCCACTATTCTCCTTTGAAAGACACAGACGCTCCCAAGAAATCCAATGCATTTTAGGTCGCCCATTAGTATCACCCCAATAGAAATTAGAAGCCATTTGCCGCAAAGACTTGTGATAAGAGGCTGGAAGTTTAAAATGCAAACAGGCATAATTGGACATAGAGAAGACCATAGACTTCAATAAAACCTCCTTACCAACATGTGATAGAAGTTTAGATTTCCACCCTTCTACTCTTTGTCGCACCCTATCAGAGAGGTCATGAAATAAAATGGCCTTAGAAACAACAAAATCAGTAGGCAGCCCCAAGTGCTTCTTTGGTCCTGATCCATATGGCACCTTCAAAATTCTTGAAAACCACCTTTTGAGACGAGGATGTGTATTTGGTGAGAAAGTCATGCAGGATTTCTTCAAGTTAACGTCCTGACCAGAAGCCTTACAATAAGTAACCAAACAGTCCCTCAAAGAATATATCTCATCCAACTTACTTTCTGTAAATAGGAGACTACCATCAGTAAACAAAAGATGGGTAATTGGTGGTGCTCGATTGCGAACCCGTATACCCTTAATGTTTCCTACAGTTTCAGCCTTCATAAGCAAGCAACTTAAAGCATGAGAGCACAGAATAAATAGTGCTGGTGACAAAGGATCTCCTTGTTGAATTCCCCGAGAAGGAAAGACTGTTCCCCTTGGTGCCCCATTGACAAGGATTTGATAGGAAACAGAAGATAGACAAGCCATAACCATCCTAACCCAATGAGCTGAGAAACCCAATTTCAAGAGCATCTGCTGAATAAAAGACCATTCCAGCCTGTCATATGCTTTCTTCATAACAAGCTTCAAAGCGATAAGTTTCTTCTTACCCTTCTTCATCTTTGAAATATAATGAAAGAGCTAATGGGCAATCAAAACATTATCACTAATTGCCCTATTGGGAATGAAAGCAGATTGATATGGGGAGACAATATCATCCAAAATGGACTTCAGCCTTGTGGCCATAATTTTGGTCACAACCTTACAAACAACAGTACACAAAGCAATAGGCCTGAATTGTTCAGGTAACTCAGGATGTGGTGTCTTTGGAACAAGACACACCAAGGTTTCACTCAACTTAGTAGACATAACACCAGTTGCAAAGAAAGATGAAACAAAAACAAAAAGATCATCTTTGATATTATCCCAATATTTCTGGAAAAAAGCAGGTGGAAAGCCATCAATACCAGGTGATTTGAGAGGACTCATCTCAAAAAGTGCATCACGCATCTCAGCTAAAGAGGGGGCTGCACAAAGCATCTCATTTGTATCTTGTGAGACACACGTATCAACTGAATCCAAAACAATCTCCAGCATAGAGAAATCAATCCCCTCTTAATGAAAAGTAGCATTAAAATGATCAAGGATTTGCTGATATAATTCTTGATCATTTTGAGTCCATTCTCCGTTCGGCATCTTAAGTTGTAAGATCCGAGTATAATTCCTCCTTTGCAAAGTGGCTGCATGGAAAAAACTAGTATTCCTATCTCCTTCCTTTAACCAAGTTATCCTTGATTTCTGCCTCCATAATTCTTCTTCATTTGCAAGGGCTTCATCAAGCGACCACTTGAGAGATTGAAGGTTAGCATGAATTTCATCACTTAAAGGTAAAGATTGTAGCCTTGTGATTTCAGAAGTGAGAGTATGGATACGATCTTGAACACATCCAAAAACCTCCTTATTCCACCGAATATAATCCTGCCTACAAGCATTAAGTTTCTGATCCAAGACCGAGGCTGGCGTTCCTGCGTTCCTGAAACAGAAGAGGACCAAGCAGCACTAGCAACAAGTGGACAATCAGGGTGCTTAAACCAAATAGATTCAAACCGAAAAGGCCGTTTTCCCCCAAAACGTCGCCCCTCAGTGTTAATAAAGAGTGGTGAGTGATCTGACCCAATCTATGTTTTAGCCATAACAAACACTTTGTCAAATTTCAGCCTCCAAGCCTGATTACAAAGAGCACGGTCCAATCTAACTTGAACATTAGCCCTACCCGTACGCCTGTTACACCATGTAAATTGGGGACCATGACACCCCAAGTCCATTAGTGAACATTCATCAAGCATACTTTGAAAAAGAGACATATCTCTAGTATCATTCCCATGCCCTCCCCTCTTCTCCTGACAAGTTAAATGAGAATTAAAGTCCCCAAATAACAGCCAAGGTTGAGATCGATTAACTCCCATAGTAATCAAAGAATTCAAAACATGGTGTCTCATAGCTTTGACGGGGTCACCATAAACACAGCTCACAAAAATTGAAAAATTAGCCACATCTGTAACTGAGACATCAATAATACGTGCAGAGGAGGATAAAATATCAATAATAATTGGATTTCTCCATAAAGGGCAAGTCCACCCGATAAACCAATCGATTCAACAGTATAAAGATGGTCCATATGTAAACGTCGCCGAATAAGTCCAAGTCTTGGACGCTTACATTTAGTTTCCATGAGAAAAACAACATCTGGCCGATTTATATGGGAGAGTTGACACAAATAGCAAACTGTCTAGGGCCTCCCAATTCCTTGACAGTTCCAATTCATCAATTTCATTGCTGCCCGTGGCGCTGATCAACATCAACCACCACGGGGGGAGGAACCATATCATGGTCCGAAGATAAGGAGCGATCTGGTGAAGATGAGCGTTGGAGCTTATTAGACTCAACAGTTGAAACAGCCGATACAGTGTTTTGAACATTCCCAACATGAACCTTAGTTACATCCATTGCTGATAGAGAACCAGAAGCAGAATCGGCTTGCATTGGAGCACATGGAACATGGGCCAGAGATGAGAGTCGCCCTTGTGAACCACCTTCAAGTTCCAAAATTCACAGTTGTAGTGCCACGATTTAATCCACTGGAATTAACTCCCAACTGACTTGGTACAACCGAACCAACCAACTGCTGATTTGGATGTTGTGATGTAGATGACAATGGACGACGGTTATAACCATCGTCTTCTCCGATGGGTTGCTGTCGGGTCGCCATGGAGGGAACACCCTGACCAGCCAACGACCATAACCTCTTCGCAGTCTCCATTTGCCGAGCAGTAAGCGGCATGCCACGCATTGAGACACCAAACTGATTCTGAGGCGCAGAAGGGCAATCATCATTTTGTGAACAGCCATGCCCCTGTTGGTGAGCAGATTTATCCTCAAAGAAACGGATGCATTTTTGTGAGTCATGGCCGATCAATCCACAGTAGAAACAGTAATGTGGAAGTCGTTCATATGCCACCGGAATGGAGATCCTCACACCACCACGCCTCTTAACGTGAATCTCCGATCGTAATGGTCGCCGAACATCCATACGCACCCTGCATCTATAAAGAACAGTTCGAACACCATTGACAAGATAACAAACCTCCATTAAAATGAGTGGTGTCCCAAACTTTTTGGCAAGACCTAATAGGACTTCAGTTGATCGTAAATCAAAAGGAACATCAAGGAATTGCACCCAAAAGTCACAGTGTGTAAAAGAATTATTCAGGACCCCACACCACTGTTCAAGAATGAGCAAATTTCCATTTACAGTCCACGGCCCTTCTTGAAGAACATTCTTCATATCTATTTCATGTTCAAACTTAAATAAAAAATGATCATTCTATAATGGATGCACCTGAACATCTTTAACACAATTCCAAGCACGTAGAAGGCCTTCATAAACTGATTGCTTGCGATATGGCTTATCAACAATAATCTTACCAACCAAGCAGTACGCATAATCCGCAGCGATACGATCCTCTAAATCATCATCCAGAGAGAAGGTGTCATCATCCGATAAATTCCCAGCACAATCGCCAACCTGAGGAGGGCAGGTGTTACAACTCTCTAAGTCCAACCAGATTTTATTCTGGTTTCAAATGGGACTAGGAACTTCCCAGATCTTAAGGAAATCAAGAAAAAACCGCTTATTTGGAGGGTAAGAATTTAACTAAGAGCATCTCTAATTTGTCAAAATCTTATCTATTATAACGAATTTGGCATTGAACCTGCATAGATTAAGGATGTCTATAATAGATTCTGTATGACAAATGTAGATAATTAAGAGATAGAATAGTAATGTAGTCAACTATGACTAGGCAGTAGGCACCAAACCAAATCTATGATTAGGGAACATTTGTTCTTATTTCAAAAACAAACAATTTCAACTCTTGTGTAACTAGTAACTACCCTAATAACTAATTAACCAAAATCCCCCCCTGGAATCTTGTTAATTAAGTACCCCAACTGTTATTCACTTATAACTTGGTCTTCAAGACTTCCAAATCCAAAAATAGAAAATAAAAAAAGAATAACAATAATCTAGTTCTCATCCCTATAATTACTATACCCTAGAACCTAGATCCGGCTGTGGTTGGCCTCTTAAACTTTTGGTAAGGAAATTGCCCACACAATTTCACTTCTATCAATCAAAGACCAAAAATGGGAATATATAGTTTTTTCTTGGGTAGAGGAGATCAATAAGTATTAAGTTTGTCTCTGTCTCTCCCCCCCCCTCCCCCTAAAATCTGTTATCATAACCTAATTTTTTTTCTTTCTTACTAACAATTTCTAATCTTCTAATCTTTGCTCAGATTCTCGCTCTCTCTCTAAAATCTCTTTTATCAATTGTTATGCGAAGAAATTTGCTGGAAATCTTTGATAACACTTTAATTTGTCAATCGGAGATCCGGAGATCTCAACAGGTTCTTCTGGTTCAGATCTGAACCAGGATACAAGAAAGAAAGCGAGAAAGAAGAAAAGTGAGATCTAGTTTGGTCTCAGACTTGGGAGTTTTTTTAGTGAGAGAATGTCCTCTTTTCTTATCCGGCACCTCCTATTTATAGCTTTTCCATAGGTCCCGGCCGTTTCATTGCTTTTCCAAGAATTCCCCTCCAAAATCTTGATTTCCTACCTCCGGGTTTACGTAGGTCGGGCTACAGTAAGTCAATACCCTTCCTGAATCTTGACTTCCTGTCCTTGGACTCGCGTAGATTGGGCTACACTGGATCATCTTCCTCGACCCCCTATCCACTATTTGCTTTCTGTACTCTTCTTGCCACGTGTCCTCATGGGAGTGGACAATGAAAAATTGTTCATTTCATTTGCCCCCCGGTCCTTATGCTTCTGAGACTGAACATAAGGAGTATTTAAGCTTTCCCTTGGAATATGACTTTAGGGACTATGCCATCATTGTCATGAATGGAAATGTGATTTCGATGATCGGCTTGATGTGCATGTTCGGCTGTTGCATTGATATGCCCCTTCACCAAGCATGCTCGAAATTATTTATTTCTTTCAAGATCATGTTTGGACCCCTTAAATGCGTTATCATTTCTCTGCCGCCAATTGTTACCTTATTCTCCATCCTTCTCAAAAAGGTCTTTTGGTTTTCTTTCTATTTTGGGGATCCACGCTTTTCTTTGAAAAGCACTGAAAAAGTTTAAACTTGAACTCTTCTTCTCCAAGGCAGTTGCTTGTCGTTTAAGCTTTCTCCAAACGATTCAACGCACCTTTTCATCATTTCTTTTCCTTGGTTTTCGCCATTTGATCTCCACCACAAGTTTGAATCCGCAAAACTGATCTGGGGTGTCCCTTTTACCTTTCCATTCTCCTTCATCGTCTTTTGGAACTCTACTATTTTTCAAGCTTTTCAAGTGCACAAGCCCTTCCCGCTTATCTCCTGTCACCTAAAGACTCTTTTTTTCACTTAGCACCACCTCCTTCTGCGATTTCCAAACTCATTCGAGTAAGTCCCTTTCTCTTCTCTTTTGTCTATTGATTTCTTTTCTGTAAAAAATGTCTGCTTTGGCGAGTTCTTCTAAGTCCAAGACAGAGGACGAAGTTGCAGCCCTGTTGAAAGAGGGGGAACGTTTATATTATCCCCCAACTAATCCTCCAATAGATAGAGATCTCCCGGAATATCGTCCGACGGGACCTATTCACCAAACCCGGATACATTCCGGTGCTGGTGCTAGTTCCTCAAACCCTAGTTCTTCAAGGATGAGAATTCCGAAAAAGTCTTCCCATTCTCATAGTCCTTCTCATAAGAGAAAACCATCGAAATCTTCTAAGAAGAAACTTGATGATGGAAACAATTCACCCTCTGATCCCACGAGTGGGAAGCCCGTCGCAGATATCCCCTCAGTGATAGGGATTTCTGAGGTAGTTGATTACCAAAAGGTCTACTCCATTCCTGACTTTATCGACCTCAGGGCTGCCAATCCTGATGATAGACTCAACTCTCAATTTCCTGGAGAGATTGCAGTGATCGTAGACGCCTTTGCATCGGGCTTTCGCCTTCCCTTCCCTTATTTTGTTTCTCAACTTTTGACCCACTATGAATTGGTCCCTTGCCAATTAGTTCCCAACTATTGGAGGATGATTTGTGGATTCATACTTAGATGTATGGGGTTGCGCAGACCCAAGTCAGTGAATCTGTTCCTCCATTGTTACATGCTTAGTGCTCACAAACATCATCGTGGTATTTATATTCTCCGTCAGTGGACTTCCAACATTCCGATCACTAAAACTCCAACCTCCTCAATCCATGCCTAGAAACAGAGATTTTTCTGGGCTTCCTACACCGATCTCAGTTTCCCCAATGTGTGGGGTTATCCTAAGGCCAGTAGGGTAAACGAGACTGATCCCCTTGATTCCGAGGATGAAAAGACCTTGGACATGATCATGAAGAGTAAGGAGACCCATCCTGTTACAAATAAGGTGATTGAAGCCTTTAACATGTTGGAGCTTGGTAGGGTCTATTTGTTCTTACTTTATGTTCATTACACATTGGACCATATTGACGCCTCGTACTAACTCATTTCGTCTCTCTTCCCAATTATGTCTTTTGTAGTGGATCTATTAGAGACTCTGGCATATATCCAAACTGGGAATGTGAAACTTTCTGGCAAGGATTTGGGATTTTCCTCCGCTTCTCGCTCTAGAAAGAGAAGATTAGCAGAAGGTACCTCGGTGCAGGGCCCCAAGGATAATCTGATTAGGAAGAAGGGGAAGGCCCCACATAATTCTGGGGATAAAACGGATGATGCTGGGTCAACTATTTTGGACCTTATAGAGGAAGATGCTCACAACGGGGCCCTTCTGGAGACCCAGAAAAATCCTCCAATCTTCGCCAATTTGAAGGAGAGGGAGAAGAAGCAGAATGAAGAGAAAGAGAAACAACAAAGAGAAGGTGAGGGGACGAATCTCCCACCTGTGGACGAGCAGAGAATCCAGCCCAAAGTGTTTGTCCCTAAATGGACTATTCATGTTACACCCGCACACCAAATATACACCTACACCCCGGGGCAGTTTAGACTTTTACCAAAGTCAATGCCACGGTGGCACTAGCCAACACCTGTAGCCTCAGATTTAAAATATTATTATAAGAGACCCCTCCAAGTCCTGAAAGTGTGGATCAAAGCCCCGTAAATTTTCTTAAAGTTTGGGCCCTGACAGCAGCACCGGAGTCACGAACGGACTCACTCGAACTGAATCCGCTCGAGGATCCGCCCGTGCTGTTTCTTGCCCTTTTGGTAATTTTTCCCGTGGGACCCACACTCCGTGTCCCGGACACCCTAATTGAACCTTTGGACCATGTGGACCCTTGCCATTACCATCAATTGACTATATGGGTCATGAAAGTAGGACCCACAAGGCCCAACTTAAAGAATTAATGGGTTTCATTTACCCTAACTTAAACCAAACAAGCCTTAGTGGACAATTAAGTCCTATGGACTTAGGATGCAACCCAAAGAAGACCTAACTAATTAAATGGACCTAAGAGTCTAAGATTTGGACCAAACATGGCCTAAGACCTAACCCAAAATCCCATTTAAAGCCTAAGGGTTAACTACATTTTAAGGACCCCTAACCAAACACAACCTAAGGCCCCTTCTACCCCTTAAACGATAAGGAAATCCCATCATTCCCTTATCTCTTCCCCTCCCAAGAAAATCGTGGAGGAGAAGAGACAAGAAAAGGAGGAGAAGGAGGAAGGAAGAAGAAGAAGCGGAAGTAGGAGAGAAATAGGAGGGAAAGGGAAGAAGATGGGAGCTATGCCAAAATGGCTGCCTGCCCCACATCTCCTCCTCTTCCTGTCAGGATGAAGGGAGAAGAAGAAGGTGAAGGAGAAGAGATAGAGAGGATGGTTGGAAGAAGGATCTCACCAAGGTAAGACATCAAGCTTGGTACTTCTCCATTCTCATTTCCTTTTGTAGATTTTCTTGAGCTTGAGCTAACCTAAAGTTCCAATTGGGACCCAAGGTGATGCTTGGACTTTGATTGGAGCTCTAATGGTGCTGACCTAGCTCTAGAAATGGCCCCTAAGTGCTACATTTGCAGCCATGGTTGGTGAACTTTTGGTTTGAACCTTGAAACCCAACTCTTGGACCAAATTGAGACCAAACCTTGTAGGATCTTGGATCCATGAGGTGAGCCTACGTTCTAGTGACCCTAAGGAGACTTGGACACCCCCTCCATAACCCTGAGAGCTAAGGGAGCTCCAAGCTTCAAGCTGGAGATGAAACCCTTCGAAATCTCAAAGGAGGCTGCCGGCAGACGAACAACCGGATCCACCAATCGTGGTACCGTCTGCGAGTCCGCCCAGTATAATCCTTGTGAAATGACCTGAACGGATGAATGAACGGACTCAAGTCTGTTGCATCCGCTCGGGGGCAATTCACTCTCGGGCATGTCTCAGGGATCGATCGGATGCAGGGCAGACTAAGGAAGCACATCCACCCATGGGTCCGCTCGCTCTCAGGTGTGTCTCAGAGGTTGAATGAATGCACGACCGGATCCAAGTAAGATGTTCTGTCCGTGGGTCCACTTGCTCTATTTTTACCTTTTTTCCTGAACGGAGTCAGGGATGGACTCACCTCTGCTGAAATTATCTGTGAGTCTGCTCGTGCTGTCTTGGTTGAAACTCGATTTTAACCTTGGGGGCCTAGCATGGGACCCTCCTATGCATGCTTTAATGATTTCTTTTGTATGTCTAGGCCGGTGCACCAGTGAGACTCATGTCAACCACGCCGGATGGCACCCGATGCTCGGGGAGATTCATGTCAATCACGTCGAGTGACACCCGTGTTAGGTGAGTGGGTTCTGGGTGACTTTGTTGGGTTTGAATATATCTATTTTTATAATCTTAAGCATGCTATTATATAATTGTAAGCATTATGCGCATTGCATTATTATTTAAATGTGAACTATTATAAATATGATAGTATTCTCACCATTATATCGGGCTACGGTGCTGGGTGTGCCGGTACCAGAACCCCAATTTATTTACTTATGAAATCTGATATATGCCATCCTAATCTGTATGTGTTGTGCCGTACTGGTACCCGGGTACTAGATGGAATGGGACGTTGATGCACCCGGAATACCTCTTGGGATAATAGGACCTGTATATAGTATATCTGTGGCTAGGATGCTTGTTCCCTTATGCTACGACCCTTGCCAACAGGGGTTTATGTGTTGGATAGTTTGAGCACTTGATGTTTGTGGAGGCGGAGAGGCCAAGTCAGGGGTAGTGATGGCTATCGGGGTCTGCCATTGGGTGGTCATGATAGCTTCTACCGGCATAGGTCCCCTTATGATAATTGAGGTTTCATTGGGGCGATAGGATAAGTGACCCTCAGTGTCTCTCGAGTTATCACAGTAGCATACACTTGACTGATAGAATTGTGTGCTAGGTGAAAAATGAATCTAACATTAGAATGCATCATTCTGTCTGATATTAATTGTATGATGTATGTGCATTCCCCTTTGCTCCCTCACTAGCTAATGTAGCTAACCCCGTTACGCAACCCCTTTTTAGTTTATATGTAGGAGGTACTACTCTTGAAGAGCACCGTTGGATGCGAATCAAGTGGAGCCAGTGTTAGTGACTTGGATGTAGATGTCAACCCAAGAATGGTTCCCTTGGGGTAATTATTTATTATTTAATTTCTGTATTCATTCCACAGTCATGTATAAACTATATGTTTAATTATAAGAGAGATTGAATGGTTACAAACATTGATATTGTACTATGTGTTATCATTAGAGAACTGATGCTCTATAATTTCATATGTTTTAAATTAAATTTTTGCTTCCGCTAACTCTGTGATTGGAACGATTTATTCCATTTTGGGTGTGTTCCTTTCTGTTATCATAATGTGATGACAGGGTGGACTGTGGCTCGGGACACTGTATCTGTGATCCTGGTAGGTATTGGGATGATGTATGTTGTCCCAGTCACCCCCTATGTGGCAAAATATCTTACATCGGGATGGGGGTGTGCCAGAGTGGTATTAGAGCAATGATGCTCTACACTGACCACAATCTGGCGTAACCTCTTGATTTACTCTCCACAAATTAGGTTCTAAATTAAAAACCTCAAGAGCATAAATGGTTGTATGTGGACCTAGGAGAAGACTGATTGGAATGAAAACAAGAACCTAGATGATAATAGGCAACATGGAAATCAGTACTTGAAACGTAGGCTGTTGAATATAAATATGTAATTGTTTATTGGGTGTTAACTGGGTAAAGATTGGGTAGTTATAAGTGATTATCCCTGATAAATAATGAATCAAATAAAATCAACCCACAATTACCAACAATAATCTAAATAAGGGAATTCAACAAAACACACACACACACACACACACATATATATATATATATATATATATATATATAAAGCTAAATACAGCTTCCCATTTGTTCAAGATCCTTCCTGAAGGCAACTATGTCCTTCACAACTTCACAATTCAACATCTGTGATTCTATCCTGCTTAACCCAAAATATACAAATCCAACCATGATTGTACCAAATTCCTATTTGGGCATAACTGTGCCATTTCTAACCCAAAATATCAGATTTCACTTGTTCCAACTCAAAACACTTGATTCTATCGATCCAAGATCAGAATATACAAGTCCACCATAATTGAAAACTCCAAGGAAGTTCCCAAATTGTTCAAACCAACTGATCAAAAGAGAGAAAAGAGAAAATGTAAGAAAACTAAATGAAAAGAAAATAAAAATAGTTCCACAACTATCCACCAAGGCAAGAAAACAAAAGAACTGGTCCAAAATAATTTCAGAGAATTGCTGGAGAAGAACTGGGCTAGTCATCTGCACCGTCGCCACCACCACGACCAAGGGAGGCATTGATGTCGTCCACTCCTCGCTCTATGGCCTCAAGGCGCCAAGCCTGGGTGGAGAGTTGCCTCTTGACCTCATCGAAGCCATCCACCACCCTCAGGTTCAGCCGCCTGAGAGCCATCATGATGTCACTCCTTCCCCCTGGTGCACCTGAAGACCCTGTTGCAGATGGTCCAGAACCCATGAACTCGAGGTCATCATCACTATCCTCATCATCATCTTTGGGCTTTCTGCCATCCCCATACTTGACCTGCTCTCCAGCACTGTCACAATCATAGTACAAGTTCATCTTCTGCAGTACATTGAACCCAATAGGCCCCTCAGTGCTTGATTCCTTGGGTTCACGCTTCAGATCAACCCCAAAGAATAAGAAAATCCTAGTGAGCAGCCGACCATAGGGCAGAGTGTGGTTACGAGCAGGATTCAGTACTGCACGAGCCATATGCTACATGACCACATGAGGTAGCCAAATATGCTGGCCAGTGTACAAAGAATGAGCTAGAATTACAGACATCAAAGGAGGATGTGTGCTGTGTGCCTTAGAGGGAGCTAGATTGGTCTTGGCAATGACGATAAGAACCCGCTGAGAAAGAGGAAATTTGGAGAGGTCTTCATTCTCCTCATATTTGTCATTTGTCAGAACCTTGAATAACTTTCTGCTCTCCTCTGGATGCAGGCATTTGTCTAGGTGACTGCCTAGAGGATAATAAACCCTTTTACCCTCTGATGAAACATCGAGGAGAATTCCCAGCTCCACTGTAGTAAAGCTAATGACAACTCCCTTCACCAGGGAAGTCAGCCTGAACTCATCATCATCTCCCTTAACCAGTAACAGGTTAGAGTAAAATTCCTTGACCAAGGTGGGGTAATAAAGCTCGAGCGGAATCAACATGTTGCTCCACTCTAACCTCTCAAACCTGGCACCCACCTTGAATGCCAGTAGTTCCCCCACTGTCACATCCCTTTCCACAAGAATCTTTCTGTTAAATAGGTGCTCTCGGAAAATCCCCTCAGTCTTTTCTGAAGTAAATCGATGCACATTGTAGGCAGTGGGGATGGAAGGCACAATGGCAAGGTCCCTCTTTCTCTTGGGAACCATGACTAGTTACCTATATACAAGGCACCACCAAAGGAAATAGCAAAGGTAAGCCAAATTGAAATAATGGCATATGATTGGCAAATAGAACTAGAGAAGTAAAATGCACAAGTGATATGGAAATGGTTGAAGAGAAGGTTATACATGATAATGAAGATAAGAAAAAAAATATAATATATATATAATGTATGATATGGATACCATTGGAGATGTGTTAGGAAAAAGGGAAAAGAGACAAGGATAATTCACACATGAAGTTTATATGAAATCCCTAGTGTGTGGATGTGAAGAGTGAGGTTGATGCAAACAATGTGTGCTTTTGATTATTTTATATCCCAACCAATGTCAAACAAGCAAGTGATTGAATGAAGTACCCCAACAAGAGACAAGAACCATTTATTGGAAAAAGGGGAGTAAATACAAGGAACTTGCTAACAATCACATGAAAAGAAAATGTACTTGAAGATATATCAAGGAAATGATTTTGTGAAGTTTAGACGCATGCAATGAATTTAAACTTCTCAAAGCATGAAGGAATTGAAGAGTTTATCCAATCAAAGCCTAGAACCAATCCAAGTAAATTAACTAAACATAGTAAGCAATCTCTAAAATGCTTGTAAAGACTTTAAAATTAGCAAGAGATACAATGAACAAGTAAGGAGCCACCCCTATAGGGTTGTGAATTGTTGGGACTTGATTCAAACCCAAAAACCTTAGTCTAAATCGATTTTGACATGAGCTTGGTGTACATGGCCATGAAAGTGCAAACAAAATCAAGACATGATCACACACTTGGAATGATTCATCACAAATCCAAGAAGAAAGGAAAAAGAAGATGAAGAGACATAAGCAAAATCTTACAATGGGAAGAAACAGAGAATGGAAAAGAGAAAGAGAAGAGAAATCTTACCTTGATCAAGTGATGAGTGAACTTTGAGGCTTGAGATTTGTAAGAAATCCACCCAAGGAAACCTTGTAGAGCCTTTCCCCCCCCCCCCCCTTGTGGTTATGGCAAACCGTACCCGAGGACTTTTGGTTCTTGTGGATTGACCTAGATGACAGATATGTCCATAGGGATATGAATGTAACTCTTGGAATTATGCCTACGTATTGGTGTGATATATGTGTATATATATATATCCCTTAGGACCTTAGACTTGTGTGACTAGAGTGATTTTCTGGTACTACAAGTATAACCCTACCTTGGCCTTACTATGATCACTTAGTTGAGCCTAGACCCTTGGTCATGCTGGTCACGGGAAAATAGTTAATGAATTTAACAATGACTGGGTAAGTTAATTATTAAAACTTACTAAGATAAATTCACTTCGACCAAAACCATTGGAGGTTGTTTGGCTCTCGAAAGAGAACCATAATGGACTTTTCCTTGTGGGATAACTGTGTGATAGGTTTAAAGGTTTTGAAAGCTGAAACTGAAGGATGTAACAAGACCTTCTCCAACGACAGATATGAAAGGGGTAATGGGTCACCAAATGCATTCCCTCCGTACTGAGAGTGAACAATAGGAGATTCCATCAATATTCCAAATCATTCTAAAGTTGGGTGAGATAATGAGATAACCAGAAGTGAAAGCATTCAGAATGTGAACCCTATGTTGGGGACTGGACAAGTTAAGTCCTGTAACCCAAGAGTGACCAGAGTAGTGAAGGTCGGAGTGGTGCTTTACACACTAAACTAAGACACCAGGAACAGAAAGTTCCCTAAGTTTTCCAGATCAAGTGATACCCCTCTGACCTACTGGTATATTATGACCACCGGCTCTAAAATTAATTGGAACCTAGGGTTATTTTGAACCATACCCTCTGTAGTACTGAGACCCTATGAGGAAAGAGAATTGTAGAACCTGACCTGTTGTGTCAAATAGGCACTGCCTCATCCGGACTCGACTTTCGACTCAGTCTAAGTAGGGGTAATTGGAGGTGTTGTTATTCAACAACCCTTATCCCTCGAGACCTTGGCTGCCTCAAATTTTGAGGATGAAATTTTTAATAAGGTTGGGGGGATGTTACACCCACACCCCAAATATACCCCTATACCCCGGGGCAGTTTAGAGTTTTACCAAAGGCAATGCCACGGTGGCACTAGCCAACACCTGTAGCCTCAGATTTAAAATATTATTATAAGAGACCCCTCGAAGTCCTGGAAGTGTGGGTCAAAGCCCTGCAACTTTCCTTGAAGTTTGGGCCCTAACAGTAGCATCGGAGTCACGAATGGACTCATTCGGACGTAATCCGTTCGAGGATCCGCCCGTGCTGTTACTTGCCCTTTTGATAATTTTTCCTGTGGGACCCACACCCCGTGTCCCGGACACCCTAATTGAACCTTTAGACTATGTGGACCCTTGCCCTTACCATCAATTGATTATATGGGCCATGAAAGTGGGCCCATAAGGCCCAACTTAAAGAATTAATGGGTTTTATATACCCTAACTTAAACCAAACAAGCCTTAGTGGACAATTAAGTCCTATGGACTTAGGATGCAACCCAAATAAGACCTAACTAATTAAATGGACCTAAGAGTCTAAGACTTGGACCAAATATGGCCTAAGACCTAACCCAAAAATCCATTTAAAGCCTAAGGGTTAACTACATTCTAAGGACCCCTAACCAAACACAACCTAAGGCCCCTTCTACCCCTTAAAGGATAAGGAAATCCCCTCATTCCCTTATCTCTTCCCCTCCCAAGCAAATCGTGGAGGAGAAAAGATAAGAAAAGAAGGAGAAGGAGGAAGGAAGAAGAAGAAGAAGAATTGGAAGTAGGAAAGGAATAGGAGGGAAAGGGAAGAAGATGGGAGCTATGCCAAAATGGCTGCCTGCCCCACATCTCCTCCTCGTGCTGTCCGAACGAAGGGAGAAGAAGAAGGTAAAGGAGAAGAGATCGAGAGGATGGTTGGAAGAAGGATCTCACCAAGGTAAGACATCAAGCTTGGTACTTCTCCATTCTCATTTCCTTTTGTAGATTTCCTTGAGCTTGAGCTAACCTAGGGTTCCAATTGGGACCCAAGGTGATGCTTGGACTTTGATTGGAGCTCTAATGGTGCTGACCTTGCTCTAGAAATGGCCCCTAAGTGCTACATTTGCAGCCATGGTTGGTGAACCTTTGGTTTGAACCTTGAAACCCAACCCTTTGACCTAATTGAGACTAAATCTTGTAGGATCTTGGATCCATGAGGTGAGCCTAGGTTCTGGTGACCCTAGGGAGGCTTGGACACCCCCTCCATAACCCTGAGAGCTAAGGGAGCTCCAAGCTTCAAGCTGGAGATGAAACCCTTTGAAATCTCGGAGGAGACTATCTGCGGACACACAACCAGATCCACCAATCGTGGTACCATCTGCGAGTCCACCCAGTATAATCCCTGTGAAATGACCTAAACGGATAAAGGAACGAACTCAAGTCTGTTGCATCTGCCCGGGGGCAGTTCACTCTCTGGCATGTCTCAGGGATCGACTGGATGCAAGGGTGGACTAAGGAAGCACATCTGCCCATGGGTTGGCTTGCTCTCGGGTGTGTCACAGAGGTTGAATGGATGCACGACCGGATCCAAGTAAGATGTTCCATCCGTGGGTCCGCTCACTTTATTTTTACCTTTTTGCCTGAATGGAGTTAGGGACGGACTTACCTCTGCTAAAACCGTCTGTGAGTCCGCTCGTGCTGTCTTGGTTGAAACTCGATTTTAACCTTGGGGGCCTAGCATGGGACCCTCCTATGCATGCTTTAATGATTTCTTTTGTATGTCTAAGCCGGTGCACCGATGACATTCATGTCAACCACGCCGGATGGCACCCGATGCTCGGGGAAATTTATGTCAATCACGTCGGGTGATACCCGTGTTAGGTGAGTGGGTTCTGGGTGACTTGTTGGGTTTGAATATATATATATTTGCAATCTTAAGCGTGCTATTATATAAATGTAAGAATTGTGCGCATTGCATTATTATTCAAATGTGAACTATTATGAATATGATAGTATTCTCACCATTGTATCGGGCTACGGTACCGGGTGTGCCGGTACCAGAACCCCAATTTATTTACTTATGAAATATGATATATGCCATCTTGATCTGTATGTCTCGTGCCGTGCTGGTACCCGGGTACTAGATGGAATGGGACGTTGATGCACCTGAAATACCTCTCGAGACGATAGGACCTGCATATAGTATATCTGTGGCTTGGATGCTCGTTCCCTTATGCTACGACCCTTGCCAACAGGGGTTTATGTGTTGGATAGTCTGAGCACCTGATGTCTGTGGAGTCGAGAGAGGTCAGGTTAGGGGTAGTGATGGCTATCGGGGTCTGCCACTGGGTGGTTATGATGGCTTCTACCGACATAGGTCCCCATGTGATAATCGAGGTTTCACTGGGGCGATAGGATAAGTGACCCTCAGTGTCTCCCGAGTTATCACAGTAGCATACACTTGACCTATAGAATTGTGTGCTAGGTGGAAAATGAATCTAATATTAGCATGCATCATTTTACCTGATATTGATTATATGATGTATGTGCATTGCCCTTTGCTCCCCCACTAGCTAGTGTAGCTAACCCCATTGCACAACCCCTTTTTAGTTTATGTGCAGGAGGTACTACTTTTGATGAGCACCGTTGGATGCGAATCAAGTGGAGCCAGTGTTAGTGACTTGGATGTAGATGTACACCCAAGAATGGTGCCCTTGGGGTAATTATTTATTATTTAATTTTTGTATTCATTCCAAAGTCATATATAAACTATATGTTTAATTATAGGAGAAATTGAATGGTTACAAACATTGATATTGTACTATGTGTTATCATTAGAGAACCAATGCTCTATAATTTCACATGTTTTAAATTAAATTTTTGCTTTCGATAACTCTGTGATTGGAACAATTTATTCTATTTTGGGTGTGTTCCTTTCTGTTATCATAATGTGATGACAGGGTGGACTGTGGCTCGGGACACTGTATCTATGATCCTGGTAGGTATTGGGATGATGTATGTTATCCCAGTCACCCCCTATGTGGCAAAATATCTTACATCGGGATGGGGGCGTGATAGTTCAGGTTGACTAAGAAGTGCTGGATGATGAGGTCACCGTCGAGCATGTGACCCAGGGATATATTCCTCCAGCCGATCGTCAGCGCATCAAGGGGATGGAGAATGAGTCCCTGGAGAGGAAAGTGTGTGCTCGGACATACGAGGTATTATTGCCTCCTTCGATCACCTTTCCGAGCATTCAGCCTTTACCTACCTCTATGTATTGATCTATTTTCTTTCTCTCAGACTATGGCTTATGTGGTCGGTTTGGTGGAGAGGAGTAGGGAGCTGTCTCAACTCTATGCCAGAATCGAGGAGGAGAATAAGGAGCTTGCCCGTAAGCACAGTGATCAAACTCTTAAGATCACTGCTCTAGAAAAAGAGAAGGAACAGCTATCCTCAGAGAGAAAGGTTTCCGTGGAGAAGGTTAATAGTAGTGCTCGGGATTTGGAAAGGCTAAGTCTGAGTTGGAGGTTGCCCTGAAGAAAAACGCTGATTTAGCAGCTAATCTTTTGAAGGAGAGGGAGGAGAGCAAGAAAAAGCTGGAAGCTGCACAACAAGCTGCTTTGGAGGCTAAGGAGAATGTTGTGGATGATTTTTTGGCATCTGATGATTATAGGGAAATTTTTCATAGGACTACGGGCACCAGCATGCTCCAAACCGCATATAACATTTGGATGGTGATGGAGAACCGTGATCCCACTCTTGACTTTTCTGGTGTTCCAGAGGTTAAGCGGATGAAGGCCTTGATGACAGAGGGGAATTTTACCCCCGTGCCTTATTTGGTTTCGAGGCCGGATATCCAGAAGCCTGATGCCCAGAAGACCAAGCCTGGGAAGATTAATTCTTCCAAATCCAAGGTTGCAACTGATCCTTCTAAGGCCGTGGGTGATCAAGCGAAGGCTCAGGTGCCCACATCTTCTCAGATTAGGTTCCAACCTTCAAAACTTCAAGGTCTCGATTTGAAACCTGGCATGCCCGGTTTAGTTGGACCTTCGAGTAAACAATTTGACCATCCTCCAGCTCAAGTCACCGGCTCTTCATCAGAGCGTGCTTCCAATCCTCCTTCTGGTCAAAAGAATGTTACCGAGCAAGATCCCCCCACCTTAGCTTGATTTGTTAATGTATTTTTGTATTTTTTTAACTCGCTGAATGAATGAAGAAGGATTTATCTTTTCCTGTCTTGATTGTGCCTTTTAATATTGATTATTTCCTAAGGCTTCCCTTCAACTATTTATTTATAGGGGCAACTTGACATGGTCGGGGAAGTATCTGACCTCAACAACCGAGAACTCAAGCTACAAAACCGTCTCAATGCATATGATAAATCTTACTCTACACTATCCAGGCAATGTAAATGTTTTGAGAAGAAGATTGACTACTATGAGTCCTTGGTCTGTTGGGAAAAAGATCTATCTAAGAAGCTAGGATATACAGAGGATAATACTATCGATCACATCTGGCATGAGAAATATGTTGTTGCTAATCAGACCATATCACATATCCTAAAGTCACCCGTTTTCATACGCTTCTGTGAAGATAAGGTGGTGGAGGGTGTTCGGAAGTTATATGACTAGATAAGAGTTGTTGCCCCCCACTTTCCATGGGGCAAGATAAAATTGTGCTTCATCCCTAACAGCCCATGGACTCCCCCTATTCTAGAAGCAGCTTCGCTCTCGACTCCTCATTTTGATAGTCCATCTGTCGGCTTCTCCCGATTCCTCCACGCCCTACAGTTTTGGATCAATAGATATTGTCTTGACCGGTGTCTTTGTATCCTCTAATGTACGAATTTTATTTCAAACATAGTGAAACTTTTCTTGTTTATGAAATTGTCTTCATACTTGGCCACTTATATTTTTATTGCCTTCTTGTCTCTTACCCACGCGCAGCCCGTGTTCTACGCACTTTTGGCCGTTATCCTTCATGATCGGAAATACTTTTTCACTTCTCTATGTTCGATCTAGTTGACATAACCCTTGGACTTCCCATTCCATAATTAATTCTTCCAACCAACATACGCTTCGTTTGGAGTGCTGTCATTGGAATCCAAATTTTGAACCAAATTGTCTCTTCTTCCAAAAAAATCTACTATTAGTTACTACTTCAGCAATGACTGATAGATGCGTGGACACTCTTGATTTACTCAATATTTTGACAGTTCCCTATTAATCTCTTGAGCAATAACATGCTTCCACTTGGCTCTCCACGATCTTTTACGATTTGACTCTTCGAGATTTCGTCCTTTAAGAGTCTAGACGTTTGGGAATTCTAACTTTCCTTTCAACCCTAGCCATATCCTCTTCTATAAATAGGTCTTCCTTCCTTTTCAGTCTTCATTCTTTTCTCGCCCACCTTAGATATGGATTTCCAAGTTTGTTGCCCTTCTTGTTTCAGTCTTTTCTTCCTCCTCCGCCTGTGGTGTTATTTTTGCTGTGGTTTCTATCTCGCTACTCCGGAGATGATCTCAAGCAATTTTGAAGTCTCCTTGGGATTCTTCATTTTAGCTTTACGGCCTTGTTTTTAAATTGACAATAGGGTTGTAGCCTTGTTTCTCAGTTGACACATAGTATCATTCATTTCTGTAGGCTGCAAACCCTCAATTTGCTCCGCATGGTCAGGCCCTGCTTCTGCCTCCCTCATGTGGGAGCAAACTGGTAGTGTACCTCGAGGGGGTCATTCCCCTATGAATATCCTCAGAATTTGAGGATGTGGAGGGCTCTGGAGCAAATCTGTGGCAGGTTGCAACCCCACGCTTTGTTTCATTGCCTCTTCTTCTTCTTCTCTTGGGGCGGTTTGGACTCCTTGGCACACTCATTCTGTCTTCAGAAGGGCAGAGTGGTGCTGACGAGGGGGCTCGCAGTTGGTGAAGAAACCCTCCGAGGTATAACGAAATTGAAGGATGCTGTCGTTGGGGTCGCCCATGGTGCTCGTGCTAATCTTGATCAGCTTAACATCTCATCTGCGGCCACTTTTATGCAACACCTCCAGTTTTCCCCTCTAACGATGCTTGGGTTGCCAAGCATGGCCAATCCAGTTGCCACTCTTTGAGCTTGTGGGTTAGGCTGAGGTTGCCTCCGCCTTTCTGCGATGCGAGGGTGGGGAGGTTGTAAGATGCTCGAAGAAAACTAAGTGGCTCTGCACCGTTGCTTAAGGAACAATCTTCATCCTGTATCTCATTTCCATGTTGTAAACATTGTATCTGCCTTTGTAGGGCGCTTTATATGTACCCCATTTCCATGTTGTAAAATTTGATCATAGCATGAATAAAATTTATCTTTCTTCCTTGCGTAAGGCTCCTTTACTGTAGATTTTGACTAAGTCATGACGTCCCTGTCTTCCCAACATTAACGTTACCGTAAGGATTTAATTAGATTAGTAAGAGGCAACTCCTTTAGCAAAACTAAGTAGTTATCTTCAACTCTGATGCTCAGACGCGTTTCCTCAAATAACTCTTCATGTGACTTAGTATGTGAGCCTTCTGGAGTTGAGGTAAGAATTTTCCTAAGTTTGATGCTCGATTTCTTTCCTTCACGTAATCCATGATAGGATTCTGCATGTGAGTTTAATATGGTTAAGGCTAGATTATCTCTAACCCTCTAAGGACCATGATCAAAAGACCTTAATTCTTCATGCATAATTATTGCTAAGTTTTGAGATCCAGGAGGTGCCGGATGTTCCTTGTGTTGGATTTCATTCTTTAGTAGGGAAGCATCCCTGTGATGTAATTCCCCATTGCGTTCTTGAAGATCATGGATCTTGGTTGGCACTAGCACCATGAATCCTTTGTTGGCGGAGCGCCCCTATGGTTAGATGACCATGAATCTTCATTGGGGAAACACCCCTATGGTCGGATGACCATGATTCTTTGTTGGGGGAACACCCCTATAGTCAGATGACCATGAATCTTTATTGGGGAAACACCCCTATGGTCGGATGACCATGATTCTTTCTTGGGGAAACGCCCCTATGGTCTGATGACCATGAATCTTTGTTGGGGAAATGCCCCTATGGTCGGATAACTATGAATCTTTGTTGGGGAAACGCCCCTATGGTCGGATGGCCATGAATCTTTGTTGGGGAAACACCCCTATGGTCGGATGACCAAGAATCTTTGTTGGGGAAACGCCCCTATGGTCGGATGACCATGAATCTTTCTTAGGGAAACACCCCTATGGTCTGATGACCATGAATCTTTGTTAGGGAAACGCCTCTATGGTAGGATGACCATGATTCTTTTTTGGGGAAACGCCCCTATGGTCTGATGACCATGAATTTTTGTTGGGGAAACGCCCCTATGGTCAGATGACCATGGTTCTTTCTTGGGGAAACGCCCCTATAGTCTGATGACCATGAATCTTTATTGGGGAAACGCCCCTATGGTCGGATGACCATGAATCTTTGTTGGGGAATCGCCCCTATGGTAATCTTCATTTAGGAAGGATGGGGAGACTCCACATGTTCCTAGCATGGGAGATGCCTTGTGCTTATTGCCTTCATGATCATGATAAAATCGGAGACAGTAAACTCTTAAGAAAAACTGATTTCTATTGATAAAATTTCCTTAAATTTTCTGAGTTCCATAATCTGGGTATGGGTACCCCCTCCAAAGTCTCCAAATGGTAGGCTCCTAAAGCTACCTGTTTAGAGATTCTGTATGGTCCTTCCCAATTGGGTGCTAGATTCCCCATAGCTCTAGGATCAAAAGCTTCAATTTTCCTCAACACCAGATCTCTAGGATGATAAACCCTTACTTTTACTCTTGTGTTGGAATGTTGTGTTGTTCGCTGCTAGTGGGCTGCATTCCTCACTTGAGCTGTTTCCCTGATCTCATCCAATAAGTCTAGATTTTCCCTTAATTCCCCATCATTAGTATCTGGGTTATACATCAATACTCTGAGGGATGTCTCTCCTATTTCTACTGGAATGACTGCCTCTGTCCCATATGTCAACTTAAAAGGTGTTTCCCCTATTGCTAATCTGGTTGTAGTCCGATAAGCCCAAAGTATATTTGGTGACTCTTCTACCCATAGCCCGTTTGCTACATCTAGCTTTTTCTTAATCCCATCCAACAAGAATTTATTTGTTGCCTCTTTGAGGCCGTTGGATTGTGGATGTGCCACAGAAGTTTTTCGTAGCTCAATATCAAACTGATCACTAAATTCCTTGAATTTACGCTCGAACTATTTTCCATTATCGATAATGAGAATCATCGGTATGCCATACTTGTAAATGACTGAATGTAGGAAAAACTTCTACACATTCGCTGCCGTGATAGTGGCCAGGGCCTCAGCTTCTACCCATTTAGTGAAGTAATCCACTACCACCACCACGAATTGTCTTCCTCCAAATGCTTTTTGAAATGGTCCTAGGATATCCATCCCCCATTGAACAAATGGCAAGGGACTTGAAATACTTGTCAGTTCTGTTGCAGGCTGGCGAGTAATCAGGGTGAAGGTTTGGCATTTCGTGCATTTGCGTACAAAATCCATTGCTTTTTTGCGTAGATGTGGCCAAAAATATCCTTGTCTAATGATTTTATGGGCCAAGGCTCCACCACCTAAATGTTGTCCGTAGATCCCTGTATGGACTTCTCTGAGCACGTAATCAGCCTCCGATGGTCGAAGGCATTTCAAATAAGGCATTGAATATGCTTTCTTATATAACCCTCCCCCGATCATTGTATACCGAGGCGCTCTCATCTTGATCTTCTTGGTCTCATTCTTATCCTCCGATAACATCTCCTGGGACAAATATGCCATGATAGGATCCATCCAACAGGGTTCTTGGTCAATGGGCATCAATTCTTCATTTTCATCTATGCTCGCTGTTCGGAGAATACCTATATATACTGCTCGGTCCAGATCTTGGAAATCTGATGCGGCTAAGCGTGATAATTCATCTGCAGTGGTATTCTCTGATCGGGGAATTTGATGCATCTAATAGAATGGGATCTCCGTGATTAGATGGGGTACCTTTTCCAAATATTTGGCCATATTCTCATCTTTGGCTTCATATTCTCCTTTTACTTGATTGACAATTAACTGAGAATAGCACAATGAGATTTGTTATCATGAGGCTCTTTGCTAATTTTAGCCCTGCTATTAAGGCTTCATACTTGGCCCCATTGTTGGTTGCCTGAAACTCAAACGTTAACGCACTTTGCACCATAAAACCCCTTGGACTGAACAACATCAACCCCGCTCCACATCCCGCACTACTTGAGGATCCATCCACGAATAGCCTCCATGGTTCTTTGGGTGCCCGATTTTCTTTACTTTCAGTGGGTGTGGAACTCCCCTGTAATTTCCCTTCTACTATAAAATCGGCCAAAGCCTGCGACTTTATCCTCGTGTGTGGCTTATAGTGAAAATCAAATTCACCCAACTCCACCGACCACTCCACCATTCGACCTGAATGATCGGGTTTTCTAATATTTTCTTTAAGGGCTGGTTTGTCAGCACCTCTACCTAAAAATATGGTCTTAACTTCCTTTTTGCCATTACCAACGTGAAAGCATATTTCTCAATATCGCTATACCTGGTCTCTACATCCACTAATACTTTACTCACATAGTATATTAGCCTTTGAATCCGACCATCTCCCTTTATCAAGACAGCGCTTATGGCCTTGGACGTAACTGCCAAGTAAGTACGTCCCCTAGCTTCGGCTTTGCTAATAAAGGTGGCTTAGTCAAATATCTCTTCAATTCATCAAAAACTTTCTGACATTCCTCTGTCCACTCATAAGTCAGCTCTGCCCCCTTGGACTGTCGCTCCCGTGCTCAATTTTTGAAGGTTTTGAAGAATGGCAGACACCGATCACCAGAAGTAGAAATAAATCTTCCTAGGGCTGCCACCCTACCTGTTAGCTCTTGTACCTCTTTTACTCTTCTTGGTGGTGGCATATCCAAAATGGCTTTTATCTCGCAGGGTTGAGCATCATTTCTGTCTTTCTCAAGACATGAAAAGCTTCTTGGAGATCAGAGATATGGTCGAACGCCTTGATGCTCTTCACCAACATATCATCCACATAAACCTCCATGTTTCGACCAATTTGTTCTCGGAAAATGAGGTTTACAAGGCGTTGATAGGTGGCCCCAGCATTCTTTAGGCCAAAAGGCATTCTTTTTTAACAATAGTTATCTCTCCCGACCATGAATGAAGTTTTTAGGATATCTGGTTTATACATTTTGATCTGATTGTA
Source organism: Telopea speciosissima (assembly GCF_018873765.1). Lineage (NCBI taxonomy): Eukaryota > Viridiplantae > Streptophyta > Magnoliopsida > Proteales > Proteaceae > Telopea > Telopea speciosissima. The sequence goes on from NC_057926.1 coordinate 14,824,171, forward strand.
TCCCGAATAAGCATCCATGAAACTTAACATTTCATGGCCTGCAGTGGCATCTATCAACAAATCAATGCGAGGCAAAGGACAATAGTCTTTAGGGCATGCTTTATTCAAATCTGTAAAATCTATACACATGCGCCATTTTCCATTACTCTTTGGCACCGTTACTATATTGGAAAGCCATTCAGGATAGATTGATTCATCTATGAACCCCACTTCCAATAGGTTTTTTGCTTCTTCTGCCATCTTTTCCTTTCATTCAGGAGCAAAATTTTTCCTCTTCTGGAACACAGGCTTGGCGCTGGGGTTGACGTTCAGCCTATGCTCAGCCAGCTCTCTACCTACCCCTAGCATGTCTGTGGCCGACCATGTGAACACGCCGGCATTCACCCTTAAGAAGCTTATCATCCTTTCCTTCGATTCACCAAATAGTTTAGCTCCAATTTGCACTATTTTACTCGGATCACCTTCATGGATCTCAACCGAAACTAATTCTTCAGCAAGTTCCGACCTCTCTTGATTGGCGTTCTCCCGGGCATCCTCTAAAGTTACATTGCATGTCTGTGGAGTCTTTCCTTTAACCCTTAAGTACGTCTCGTAGCACTTACGGGATGCTTTCTGGCTTCCTCTGCATTCTCCTACACCGTTATCGGTAGGAAATTTCATCACGAGGTGTGGGGTGGAGAATATGGCCTGCAAAGCATTCAGGTCGGGTCTGCCAAGGATTCCATTATACGTAGAATTTACCTTCACCACCAAGAAATTCATTATTACCATGGATATTTGTGGCTCTGTACTTGCTTTAACCAAAAGCTCAATGGATCCTTCAACTTGCACAGGTGCTCCATTGAATCCATATAAGGGGGAATCTGTCTTCTTCAACATCTTCGCAGTTAACTACATTTTTAGAAAGGTGTCAAAGTAGAGGATGTTCACAGAACTCCCGTTATCTACCATTATATGAGCTATCGAGCAATTTGCAACGATCATCTTCACCACCAAGGCAGCATCGTGTGGTGATTGGATTCCAGCCAGGTCTTCATCTGAAAAGGTGATTTGATGGTCGGTTTTTCTCTTCTTGCTTGTTATCTCAGTTAGGCCTACCATCCGTGCATGGTTTTTCCTTGAATTTGAGGATTCACCCCCCATCCTTGGACCTCTGAAAATGGTTGTTATCTCCCTGAGGGGTTGGTTCTTTGCATGCTGTGCCCTAGTGCTTGGACTTTGATCTCCCCTGACTGACAAATTTCCTTTATCCTCCACCTTTTGTTCTTGGCTCTCCTGTTTGCTGCTTTCTTCCCTCTCTCTCTCTCTTGAAAAATTTATTCAATCCACCTCTCTGAATCAAAGCCTCTATCTCCTCCTTCAGCTACCTACACTCTTCGATGTCATGCCCATGGTCTTGATGAAACCTGCAATATTTGTTCTTATTTCACTCGCTAGCAGGTTTCACCATTTTCGTAGGCCACCGTAAAGTCAGCCGATCTTTAATTTCATTCAAAATGTAGGCTCGTCTATGCGTGAGGGGGGTGTAAGATGACTCCTGCTTCAGATCACTTCTCGGCACCCATGCACGCTCTTCCCTTTTTCTTTTTCCCATGTTCTGCTCCCTGTTTTCCACTGTTCTAGTGCCGCTGTTCGGATGCTCCTTTCTATCCGATCCCTTTTTCTCATTTCTTGATTCCTTTTGTTACTCTGCAGCGAGGACCTCAGCCAGATTAATATGCTTTTTGCATCGTGAATAGAGGTCATACATGTTAGTTGGTTCTTCCGTGATTAGGGATTCCTTCAATTTTTTATCCCTGATTCCACTTCTGAGAGCTTGGAACTTTACTATAGGATCTGGATCTCGCTCTTCTAAACCCTCCTTATTGAACCTAGTGAGAAATTCTCTAATTGATTCTCTTGGCTGTTGTCTAATGGCTAGCAGGTTTGCCACGGTCTTCTTATGGATTCTGCTGCTCATGAAATTCGCCAAGAAAGCTTTCCCCAGATCCACGTAGTTAGTCAATGATCGAGGTTTAAGGTGTGAAAACCATTGCCTCGCTGATCCTTTCAGAGTGGATGGAAATGCTCTACAGAGGATTGCGTCTGCAGCTCCCTGTAGATACATCAGTGATTTAAAGGTTTCCAGATGATCCTCTTGATCTGCTGTTCCGTCATACTGCTCGATCGGCGGCATCTTGAAGCCTTTCGGTAATCTCCCTGATCTGATCTGATCTATGAAAGCCAGATCTATTGTAAATTGTATGTCTTGACTTGGCTTAGAGCTTTTCTTCCAAACTTCTTAGAACTTTCTGATTCAAAACTTGCTCTCCTCTCGTCATCTATGATCTAGGCTTTTTGTTGTCTCCTTGTATCTCCTTTGCCAAATCACGCACATAATTTGCGTTGCTGTGATTTTTGCTATGAACTGGAGACATGACTCATTCATGATCCTGTACCAATGGAGGAATCTTTGGAGGAATTCCTTATGGAATAGTTCGCTGCATGTTCATCGTCTCATCCATCTGATCTCTCCATTTTATTTGCATTGCTTCGAATTACTCCACCGTAACATAGTGTGGTGGATCTTCGGTGGTCCTTCTTTGCAAGTTTTATTTTGCCGGATTATTCTCCTTTGAGATTACATCATCTTCTCGATCTTCATGAGCTCTCTCGATCGGTGGTCCTTACGCGATTCCTATTGTGGTTGCAACATTGATCGCCTTCATGGTTTTCGATTGATTTCTTGTGTTTGTCATCGCGGATCTTCGTGGATTTGAATCTCGCTTCCCACAGACAGCGCCAAAAATGTTATGCGAAGAAATTTGCTGGAAATCTTTGATAACACTTTAATTTTTCAATCGGAGATCCGGAGATTTCAACAGGTTCTTTTGGTTCAGATCTGAACTAGGATACAAGAAAGAAAGCGAGAAGGAAGAAAAGTGAGATCTAGTTTGGTCTCAGACCAGGGAGTTTTTCGAGCGAGAGAATGTCCTCTCTTCTTATTCGGCACCTCCTATTTATAGCTTTTCCATAGGTCCCGGCCATTTCATTGCTTTTCCAGGAATGCCCCTCTAGAATCTTGATTTCCTACCTTTGGGTTTACATAGGTCAGGCTACAGTAAGTCAATACCCTTCCTGAATCTTGACTTCCTATCCTCGGACTCACATAGATTGGGCTACACTGGATCATCTTCCTCGACCCCCTGTCCACTATTTGCTTTCTGTACTCTTCTTGCCACGTGTTCTCATGGGTGTGGACAATGAAAAATTGTTCATATCATCAATATTTCCTAAAATCTATCTCTAACCCTGGAGTATAGCAATGAGGTCAAGAACGATTGATCCATTGCTCCAACATCCGATTTGAGGGTGCACCTTGGGGCATCTTCCCTAAAAAGTATTATCAAGTTGGTCAAGATTGGAGCATGTTTACGTTTACTATCTGATCCATTTGGTATAGTGTGTGAGAGGACTAGGAAGGATACCAATTTCTGGTTTAAAAACCTTATGTAGTTGTGATCATTGTATACTTATGATGGCAAAAGATTTTGAACGTAATGAAATTGCCAGTCATCAAAATAAGAAACAAGATGTAAAATATCTTCATTAATTAGCCGAATAGAGAAAACTGAGTTCTTCGCTGGATTGTTGAGGTTTGGTGTCTTGATTTCTAATGATTGGACTGTTATGTGGAGCCTCCGAGGGCTGCAATGGGTATTTTGGTAAATTTCTTGTATAGGGTTTCCCTATAAACATGTAGTGAGAGTTCTTTCTCTGTAACGAAAAATCTGAGAGAGGCGTGAGGTACGAAATAAAGAATCAGGGCCAATCCGGCCCAGCCAGGCATGATCAGGGTCAATCAAGGTCGGACTGGGCTGGGCTGAGCCCGACAAGGTTGGGCCTAGGCTAAAATATCTCAGCCCGACCTAGGGCCGGGCTGGGCTTGGGTTGAGCTATGAGGGCTCAGGGTTGGGCTATGGTTTTAAAAAACCCAGCCCAACCCAACCTTGTTTCACCCCTAGTAGGCACATGTTCAATGATTCTCCATGTGGTTATTTATTCTGCCACAAGACATGACATGATATAGAGATGAGGTTGTTAATTTTTGTGGCCAGATGGACCTTAAGATTTCCTATTCACATGTCAAGTTTCGTTGTAATTAGAGTTGGCCAAGTAACAAAATAAGTATTACAAAATTTAATTTACAAGAAGTTTTTTTTTATTATTTTTATTATTTGATAGAAAACTTGCAAGAAGTTGCATTTTCAATAATGGGCAGTTGGCAAATACAGATGCATGGAAATAAATGAGAATGCATTTGATTGAAAGGAGCATGGTTTTTGTGGGGGGGAATGTCGCGCTTGTGCCTAGACATGACGCCCCCATCCCTATGAAATGCAAAATGACGCCCCTGTTGATTCTTCTACGCGCGTTCTCATTGCCTTGCACATTCGCAGGGATTACATTCCCCCATGAGAAACTCATCTTCCCCTAGATTGAATTTGAGACTAGCATTTGTCACGTGACTTATGCAACCCAATCATAGATATCTAACAAGTTGAAATTATTAAATCATCCTTCGTCATGGTAGTAAATAGAAGGCATATTTAGATAATACCTCCAACTGGTTTGGGGTAGAAAAATTTTTACATTGAGCTTTTTTGGTAGAAGAATTTTGAGTATTAATAAAAAGCCCTAAATACTATTTCTGCTCATAAAATTAATTTGTTGAATGGTAGCGATAATTTTATTTCCTAAATAGATTCTTTTTCCCTTTTTCTTGAAAGGTTTGATTTCTAGTTGGAATTTGGAAGATGGGTTCATAATTCTTAGTTTGGAAATGGTTGGAAGTTGAAAATTTAATTGTTTGATAGAAAAATTAGAGCCATGTAGTGAAAGTATAAGGGGGAAATCTAATTTGACCTCATTGCTATACTCCAGGAGAGAGAGAGAGAGAGAGGGAGAGAGAGAGAGAAGATTAGACATGGTTAGTAAGAAACAAAAAAGATTAGGTTTGACCGTATGATAATAGATTTTAAGGGGGGGGAGAGACAGAGAGAACCCACGTGAGTAGGAATAATATTTGGTATTTGAAGTCTCAAACCTACCCCTGTGTCACACCCCAAACCATCCCCTAGGAGGATTGGGTAGGTGACCCGAATTGCATAAGGGCAATCTGCCAAATCCCACGGATCTAGAAGCAGTGCTTACGATCATGGAACCACGACCATCTCTTTACCATAGGTAAGATCAGAGTGTCGCAGATAACTACAATTTGATAATTAAAAGGAAGCATAGCGATACGGGGAAACAATGGTAATATATATATATAAAAGTTTTACATTTCTCATCAACCCACACACAAATAAAGCAAAGAAACAAAGCTGATAAGTACAGTACTACATACAAAAACATGTACAGGGCGAGCATACTCAACCCCAAAAAGAAAAAGGTAAAAACTACAACCACCAAATCAGAACGGGGATAACTCCAGATAACCCAAAAGGAGTCCCCTAGCCAAAAAGTTGTCACGAACACACTTCAATGGTCTTCATCAACAACCACAAAAAATGTGTGCAGAATCGATATGACCTCCGTCGGGGTCCACACCAACATCGTTGTAACAACCAGGACTCTCCTCCTTGAGATAGTCTACCATGCCACAGTGGCATCCACCTGCAAAATCATCTAAGAAAAACATTATACAACAGAGTGTGAGCCCCACTGAGCTCGTGAGAAAATAACATCAATCATGCATGCACATGCAATCACAATTCATAGTTCATATGATCCTACATGATGTGCAAGTCCAGATTATTTATTAGCCACCTAACAATACAACTAAGTTAGTTTAGTGCTACTACAATCCCCAATACATGTATCCCTGGTGCGGGCTTCTAACCCCTTCCCACGATACACCCAGTAAGTTATCGGAGAGGACCAGTCAGCTCCCGCATCAGTCACCAAGGTTAGCCCGACCAGCCCTCTGTGATTAACCCGTGGGACAATCCATTTCTTTTCTCTTTTCTTTTCATTTCTGGCTTATAGCCCATATGCACCATTCCGGTGTTCTTTCATTCATGCACCATTCCGGTGTTCTATTCATTTCTTTCTTTCTCTTTTCTCATTTTCTGATGGTCGCCCCCACAGGCATCCAACACCTTAACCCCTGTTGGCAAGGGTGATGAAACTCTAGCCCCATGTCTATATGGCATCGTATGAGTCAGGTGGTGTCAACCACATCCCATACTACGGGCTTCCACGGGCCTCATTTCCAAGCCGACTACGGCATCTAATCTAACATTCACAATCACCATAGAAGAATTCACAGTGTTGATCAACAGACAGTCATTATCCAATGATTTGAGTAATTAAACAAAAGTAAATAACACAGCAATTATATTCAATTCTTATTAGCCGGCATTAGATCATGATTACATTTACACATATGATAGAATTATTCACTCACCAAAAGTTGGGTTCTAAGACCTCAGTTGCAAACTCAGTTCTCACAACAGTTTGATAGTGGTCCTCGAGCATGGGATCAATTCCTAGATTTAAATCAAAAGTTGTTATATTAGGGTTTCAGTCTAAAACTGGTACTCCTAGGGTTAGCCTAATCTTACTGGGTCGGCCCGGGGTTCAGTTAGTTCTCACTTGGAATCACTGGCCTTACACTGGGCCTTAGGTCATGTCCTAGTGCATCAACCAATGTCAGTGGCTCAAAGGGTAAAATGGTCATTTCAATGGTTGTACCTGACCCTAGGTCAGATCAGGTCCACAGTGCTGTCCACAACTTGTCTGTTCTGTAGGACCAAGCACAACAAGGTTTCTACCACCTACGGAGCCCACTAGGGTTCCAAAGCATCTCCAATTAAGGATAGATGTGAGGAAGGGCTTTTTGGTAATTTTCCAGCCTTCCCACAATGTCCAAGGGTCAAAGGGTGATCCCCCAAGTCTATCCATCAATCCAGCCAATTTGCCTTCACTGGGCATTGGCTCTGGGCGATGTCTGTATCGCCCAGTGGCTGTAGAATCGATATGGGCTGAGTTTCCAAGGTGGCGCCTTATTGGCTGAGCTTAATCTTGATCCTCTGCATGTCAGGGGGGTTTGGTAGCCCCTGAGATGGCCCACCTATTGGTCCAATTGGATCCTCCATCAGATCCATCATCAGGCTGCCAATGGCTGCCCAGACAATCCCAGTGAATAGTATCATTGGGTTTTGTCAAGCTTGGGACACTAATTTTAGCCACATGCAAGATTGGAAATGGATGCTAAACAAGGTTTCATGGCTGCAACCACCTAGGGTTTCATCTCTGCAGCCATGGCTTACACTCAGGGTTCCAATCCATAGGGCAACAGGGTCAGCTGGCAGAGTAGGTGGGCACAGCCAGGTTTCGGCCTCAAGAACAGCATAACAGCCTTTTATTTTTCTATTAAAATCTCAGATCTTCCATGCACAAGGTCTGCCTGGTTGATCTGGATCAGATCTGGGCAAACCCTGGCTAGTTTGGGCTGCCCAGGGAGCATAAACACAGAAAATGAGAGAGGAAAATAGAAACAGCAGGCATAGAGGGTGTTCTTATACCTGCACAAAGCCAGGGAGGGCTCGGTTTCTAGCCTAGATGGGTTGTGGCAGCAGCCCTTCTTCTTCCTCCCTTCTTCCTTCTTCTTCTTCTTCTTCTTTTTCTCCTTTCTTTCCTCTCTTCTCTCCTCCCTATTTCAACAGGAAATAAGAGCTCTAAATGAGCTCAGACCTGCCTATTTATAGACCCAGCCATAACTAAGGCTTGTTTGGTCATTAAGTCCCTTTTTTAAAAATCAGTTCTTAAACTGATTCTGACTGATTCTGGGCTCTCTGGTGAGGTTCACAGTGAACTGAGGGCATGAGGTGATCCCTCAGATTCCCCTCTGTTAGTAGAGGGTGGCCATGTTCATATTGGGTGGTCCCCATAAATAAAATCCATTAAAATATTCAAAATCAGTCACTGGGCGATGTCTCTGGGCCTTGTTGCATCGCCCAGTGCCATCGCCTGGAGAATTCCAGCAAACTGAAATTCAATGGGGCTTACACAGGGGTTTGACCCTTGGTCAGGGTATTGTCCCCACACGCCACATAAGGGATTTTACACACCTTTCACATAGGTGGGTCCCACTGTTTGGGGAGGAGAGAGAGATTACCTGGGATCCAAGTCATACATCAGGCTATGAGCTGCACAATTGCAGGGGTCTGCTATCCATCTTCTAACAGGTATATAGGGAAACCTATTCAAAGTATTCTCATTGATCTCATTGAGTGGTGTGATGCTCCACAGTGATCCTAGTTGCCTGGACAGGGGTTCCTGCCCTTAAATCAAGAATCCAACCAGTTAGGAGCGGGGTTTGACATTTATCCCCACCTTACAAAAATTTTGTCCTCGAAATTTTCTTACCTTGTAATCCAAAGAGTTAAGGATACTTCTCTTTCATTTCTTCTTCACATTCCCATGAAGCTTCTTCTATCAGGTTGTTTCCCCATCAAACCTTCACAAAAGCGATGGTGCAGTTAAGGAGGTTATGCTCCTTTTTGTCCAATATCTCCGTGGGTTGTTCTTCATAGGTCATATCCACATCCAACTATTCAGGTTCAGTTGATAATACATGTGTCAGGTTTTGAATATACTTCCTCAGCATTGACACATGGAAAACGTCGTGGACGCCCGACAAAGATGGTGGTAGCGCCAGTCGGTATGCTACGGGTCCCATCTTATTAAGAATTTTGTAAGGACCGATGAATCTTGGGCTCAACTTGCCTTTCTTGTTGAAACGTAGCAATCCTTTAGTTGGAGATACTCGAAGGAATACTTTTTCTCCGACCTCAGACTCAATATCTTTCCTTCGATTATCCGCATAACTTTTCTATCTTAACTGGGCTGTCTTGATCTTTTCTCTTATGACATCCACCTTGTCGCAGGTTGCTTGAATCATTTCAGGTCCGATATATTTCCGCTCTCCAACTTCATCCCAATATAGCAGAGTTTGGCACTTCCTTCCATAGAGTGCTTTGAACGATGCCATGCCAATGGTGCAGTGATAGCTATTATTGTATACAAATTCCACCAGAGGTATGTGAGCATCCCAACTATCATTCATTTCCAAAACACAAGCTCAGAGCATGTCCTCCAGAGTCTAAATAGTCCTTTCCAATTTTTCGTCCGTCTGTGGATGGAAGTGCTAAGATTTAGTTGAGATCCCAATGCCGTCTGCAAAATTCTCCAAAACCTTGAGGTGAACCAAGGATCTTTGTCAGACACAATACTGACAGGCACGCCATGTAAGTGGACTATGTTTTCCATATATATACGGGCAAGCTTCTCCATTGGGTAACTTATTTTAATTGGTATGAAGTGAGCTGCTTTTGTCAGTCCGTCTATGATCACCCAAATTACATTCATGCCCTTTCTAGTGTTGGGCAGATTTGTCACAAAATTCATAGTGATCCTTTCCCACTTCCATTCAGGTATGGGAAGTGGCTGCAACAAACCATACGGTCGGTGTCTCTCTGCTTTTATCTGTTGATAGGTGAGGCACTTGGATACGTATATTGCTATGGTTGCTTTCATTCCCATCCACCAGTAATACTTCTTCAAATCTTTGTACATCTTTGTACTTCCAAGGTGGACTATGTAGGGTGAGTTGTGCGCCTCCTTAAGAATTCGGTCTTGGATGTCAAAATCATCAGGCACGCACAATCTATCTCGAAACTTTAATGCACCATCATGGGCCAAGGAAAAATCTGGGTCCTTATGGACACCTTGTTGAACTTCCCAAATTATTTTGGCCAGCTCGGGATCCAATGGTTGCTTTGTAATTATTTCTTCTCGTATCGACGGTTGTAGATCCATGGCTGCTAATTGCATAGCCGTTCCTTCGATCACGAGTTCCAGATCAAATTTTTGAGCTTCTTCTACCAGTTGTTCACTTACAACTAAAGAGGCGAGAGATGCAGTCTGAGATTTCCTACTTAGTGCATCCACCACAACATTGGCCTTACTAGGGTGGTACTGGATTTCACAATCGTAGTCTTTCACCAATTCCAACCATCGCCTCTGTCTCATATTCGGCTCCTTTTGGGTGAAGAAATACTTCAGACTTTTGTGATCACTGAAGATCTCGCTCTTTTCACCATCTAGGTAATGTTGCCAGATTTTTAACGCAAAAACTACCGCCACCAATTCCAAGTCATGAGTGGGGTAGTTCTTCTCGTGTTCCTTCAACTACCTGGAGGCGTAGGCAACTACTTTACCTTTCTGCATCAGGACGCCACCCAATCCTGTTCTGGATGCATCTGTGTATACTACCATTCCTCCGATTCCGTCTGGAATGGTTAGAATTAGAGCTATTACCAACCGGTTCTTCAATTCCTGAAAACTTTTCTCACATGCTTCATTCCATTCAAATTTGGCTCCCTTCGTTGTGAGTTTTTTCATGGGTGCCAAAATACGTGAGAAATTCTTAATAAATCTTTGGTAGTAACCGGCCAATCCTATGAAACTTCAGATCTCAGTGGCACTCTTCGGAGTCTCCCACTCGAGAACCACTTTCACCTTGCTTGGGTCTACTTTGATGCTGTCTTTGGTGACGATGTGTCCCAAGAAACCAATTTGGTGAAGCCAAAATTCACATTTACTGAATTTGGCAAAGAGCTGGTGTTCCTGCAACCGCTGCAACACGAAAGTAAGGTGTCGCACGTGTTCCTCCTCATTCTTAGAGTACACCAGGATGTCATCAATAAATACTATTACGAACTTATCTAGCACGTCGTGGAACACTCTGTTCATCATATCCATGAATGTTTCCGGGGCGTTGGTTAACCCGAACGACAAAACTAAGAACTCATAATGTCCATATCGAGTTCAGAATGCCGTCTTATGGATATCACCGCTCTTAATCTTTAGTTGATGGTATCCCGACCTAAGATCAATTTTGGAGAAAACTCTCGCTCCTTGTAGTTGATCAAATAGGTCGTCGATACGTGGCAACGGATATCGATTCTTGATTGTCAGCTTATTCAACTCGCGGTAGTCGATACACAGCCGCATACTACCATCTTTCTTCTTAACAAACTACACGGGTGCTCCCCAGGGTGATACACTAGGTCATATAAATCCTTTCTTTAGTAGGTCTTGAAGTTGAACCTGCAACTCCTTCAGCTCGACCGGTGCCATTCTGTACGGTGCCTTAGATACCGGTGCTACTCCAAGAATTATATCAATCATGAATTCTATATCACGGTCAGGCGGTAGCTGCATCAGATCTTCTAGAAAGACATCAGGAAATTCTCTGATGACTTCCAGTTCCTCCAATGGTTTTATCCTTGCCTCCATGTCTATTACCGAGGCCAAAAAGCCTTGGCATCCATCGTTAAGCAACTTATGCGCCTAGAGGGCTGACAGAGTTATTCTCTTGGATTTCTTCTGGGGTTTCACTTTGATAGGTGAAGGTTAACCCGTCTTTCAAGTTGAACCTTATCTTCTTCTCTGCACACAAGATGTTTCCACCATAGGTCTGACAAGGGTTGCAGACCTCCTTCAAGCTCACGACACTCCCTATTGGCGTGTTATCATGCCCGATGTCTCTCGGTTGATCTTTTATCTTACTCGCAAAGGTTGAGGAGACGAAAGAGTGGGTTGCGCCCGAGTCGAATAGTACTTGTGCGGGTATGGTTGAGACATTCAGGGTACCTAGGGTTTGTAAGTAGTTTAGGTTACATGAAGTAAGCCAATTAGTCCATATAAGTTAGTAGTGTTTAGCAGCTTACCTATCAATACGTCAGGATTCGCCTCAGCTTCTTCATTCGTCATTGCAAACACCTTTCCTCGCGTCCGATTATCCCGTGGCTGGAAAGTCCTAGCGTAGGGCTGATTCTGCAAGTTGTTGCTGTACCCGCGCACTCTACAATCTCTGGCCATATGCCCTTCCTTATTGCACTGGTAACACTTAAAGGGTGGAGTAGCAGGTGTTGAGGCTTGGCTCACTTGACTTGTTACTGGTCGGGCTGGCAAAGCTGCTGTTGTCGCTTGGCTCATCGCAGGTTGAGTAGGTCGATTAAAGGTGGGGCGGAAAGGGTTTTGACCCACATTTGGCCTATGATACGGAGTCAAGACGGAGCCTGAATTGAGTCCGCGGTAAACTTTATTTGGCCAGGCATAGGTTTGGAAATTGTTTGGCCTTTTGCCCACGGATGACGTCATAGCTTTCTCTTTCTCTTTCTCCTTAAATCTATCTTCTATGGTTTTCGCCTTATCGACCATCTGTGCATAATCCCGAATGTCCATGATTAACAACACGGATCCGATCTCAGTCTTGAGTCCTTTCTCAAATTTCTTCGCCTTACTAACTTCTCCTTTCAAATGCTCTAGAGTAAAATGAAACAAATCCTCAAATCGCTGTTGATAGTCCAGCACTGACTTAGTTCCTTGCACAATGCGATAAATTCCGCTTCCTTCCTGTCCTTAAAACTCTTAGGAAAGTAGTTCTTGAAGAAAACTTCCTTAAATTGTTCCCACGTGGGGTTCGGGTGAGTAGCTTCCAAATTAGGCCTAGTTTCCTTCCACTAAGCTTCGGCTTCATTCTGCAACTGATAACCCGCACATATCAACTTTTGTGCATCTGTGCACTCAAGTACTTCAAATGCCTTTTCTAGGGCACTGATCCACCGCTTCGGCTGCATTGCTTCTGATGTTACTTTGAAAAATGCAGGCGGTTAGAGCTTCTTGAATCTCTCCATAACCTTGACGGTAGAGTTTTTCGCTAAATACTGAGGTACTAGTGGTGGAAATAGTATGGGTCGATTGGGTGGTGGTGGTGGTGCAGCGCGTTCGTGCATCATAGTTGCAAATTGAGTTGTCATTTGACCAAGCAATTCTTGTTGTTGTTGCATGGTCCGCATCATAGTGGTTATGAACGCAATCACGTCACCAGCTGCCACATTTGGCTGAGGTGCAGCAGTAGTGGCTTGAGCAGCCACTGGTGCTTCTGAGGAAGCAGCCGATGCTTCAGAGTTTTGAGCCTCAGTTCCATTAGGCAGCTCAACCTCCGGTACAACTCTAGGTTGTTTACCATTACGACCTCCACGAGAACTTCTAGTGTTGACCATTGTTGCTTCTCTGAAAAGAGGAGTGTGTTCAATATTCCCAATTTCATCTATGTGGATAAATAGTTGTTTTCTAGCTAAACAGGTACAAATCCAGTCCATAGTTCCAATGAATATCATGAGTCATGTTTGAGTTAAAATAATACCGCAAGCACACGGGTCAATCATAGCTACGGGTCGAACACGAGGAGATATACACCAATCTATTTAACTAACTTAAAAGTCATGTAAAGTGAACCAAATTAAAGTGTTAAATTAAACTAATTAAATTAATGAAAATTAATGCATCCTAACTCATAAGCATCTAACAAAATTAAGGGATTAAATTGGTGTCCTAACACATGAGCATCTAATCTATCAGACTAACGCAAATTGAAAGGACTAAAAATGCAGCTACACATAATAACCACATAAAAAGGAATAAGGGAATAAAAGTGCATCCACAAACCACAACCATATAAAAAAATAAAAGAAATAGAGGGAGAAGAAGAAGAAGATAGAGAGAGATAGAGGAAAGGGAGAATGAGATTAAGGGTTTAGAGAATGAGATACCTTGATGTGCTTGAATACTTGAATAAACTCACCATGGCTTCCTCTTCTAAATCTCCATGTCTTGTCATCAACATAGGAACTTAGACTAGGAAGCTTTAAAGTACAACAATTACAACCATTAAACTAGACTTATGAAATCAAAACCAAGAACTTGAAATCAAAACTAAAAACTTAACCCAAAAATAGGAAAAAAAGAGAAAATTTCACTAAGTGAATGAAGTAAAAATTACACTAAAAAACTGAATTAAAATTGAACTAGAAACTAACTAATAACTTAACTAAAAAACTCACCTCTACAACCCAAAGGGCAAGGGGTATTTATAGGGGGAAGAGAGGAGAAGAGAGAAGAGGGAAGTGTAGGAGAAATATTTCCTAAGAAAAGAGAATATTCTCTTCTCCTTTCTCTTTTACAATGCCTTGAATCCTAAGAAAAAAGAAAAAAAATAGAAAGAAGAATAAGAGAAGATTGTTTACATAGACCTTCTATTTCTAGAAAAGTAAACTTCCAATTCTAACAAGTGCTTCCTTTTCTTTGTAGATATCTTCTCCAAGCAATAAAATCAAAGCATCTTTGACTTTTCAACTTTCATAGGTGAGAGAATATCTTTCAAAATAAATCTATCCCAAGTAGAATTTCAGAAGTGCCCTTGAGAAGTCGGTGGAGAGAGAGAGTAAGGGTGATGAATAGGATTCCTTCAAGAATAAATAAAATACCCATTCTGTCCTTCACAAAACGTAGAGCATGGGGTGCTTATATAGGCATCACCATTGTGTTCCTTGCGAAAAATCACCCAAAATAGACCCAAATTTCGTCCAATTTGGAGTTGGGGAGCCCAAGATATCTCAAGTTGAAGTTGGACTGTCCAGAGCCCTCCAAATGGAATCTTTCGGGTGCAGGAAATATAACTTTTGGTTATTTCATTAAGGCCCCTAGAATCCGAACTTTTGCTTCACTTTGTCCCCGGCCGACTATCAATAATTATAAATAAACCCTTGTAGACCATTTTCGCGCTTCGTTACGGAAACGGTCGTAACTTCTTCGTTTCAACTCGGAATCAAGTGCCGTTTGAACCGTTAAGAAGCTGACTCGATGGGCTACGCATCCATGCCATTAACACCTCTAAATAGCTTAAAAACATTTTCTTAGCATCATCTCCTCCATTTTCATAAGAATTCACCTAAAACCTGAAAAGCACAAAAAAGCACAGAGTAACTCTGTCCAATGTGGTAAAATGTATGCTTTATGCCCTAAGATTTCACACATAAATGTGCTCATCAGATTCCCCCACACTTGACTTTACTTGTCCTCAAGTAAAGCAAAAGATAAACTAACCTAGAATGCAAAAAAAATCCTAACTCACTTTCGTAGGAATCACGGTTGCCCTTAGCATGTGCAACCAGCCTTTCAACCCCTAGGTTATCCCTAGTGGACGAGTTGTGTCTCGTGGGTGTTTGCAGTGAATATACACCCAAAATTCAATAAATCAAAAAGAATGATGTAAATTTTTCTCATGGCATAAGTAAGATAGGGCACACAATCTCAAAGAAATACTCAACTAAAGATTAAGGAGTCAAAGGTTCCCCCACACTTGAATTTTATCACCCCACATTAATTCAAGTAATAAGCATGTATCAAGATTAAGGGATCTCCTCATATTTTTTGAACACTACTCACCTTCAAGTAAACCACTCATAATATCAATGAAACCAAAGACTTAGGCTTTGAGTATTTTTTACCATACTTTCTTTTTCAGGCATTAAGGCAAAATTTTTTTTTTCTTTCTCAACAACAAACTCTTTTTCTACTCCACTACTGTTCCCTGAATGACATGGTGGAGCATACACCAGACACCCAAATACTTGGTAGCTTCGCTTGTTGCATATATCCATAAGACAATGAGAAATTGATGCAAGAGTTTTTTTTTTTTTTTTTGAGTTTCCTTCCAAGGAATTTCGATCAAGTCACCCTGCTTCATGAGGCACAGTGCCCTGTCTAGTCCCAAGGAATTCCACTTTCTGTTTTGTTCCTTGTTTTTTTTTTTCTTTTTTTTTTTCTCATTCACTTCCACTTTCATGCCTTGTCTTGCCACAAACAAATTGGTCTCAACTACTAGCCAAAAGATCAAAGGGTCCATAAAACACATAGAGGAATCTAGCCATCAAATGAAATAACGCTCATATTTTCCAATTCAATCCTTCTCACCGGATACAAACCAATTACTGTCCTTGAAAAGGAACTTTTTATTATTTCACATGCTAGGACACCTAATTCCCTCTTTCTCTCGCTTTGCAATCAAAGAGACATATGCACAAAACCAAACTATTGTCACAATCAAAATTCACCAATTAAGCCCAACATCCCCCCCACACTTAATTCATGCAGTGTCAATGCATGCATAAAAGAAACAATAAGGACAAGGGAGGAGATGAAGGGGCTTACCGGATATAATCAACAAAGAGGATCACGAAGAGTCATGAGCTCTACAAAAAGTGCTAGGAGCAGCAACAGAAATCTCAATCCATGGCCAATAAATGATGAAATAGCTTCAGAACCAGAAAACACTCGACCATGAATTTTAGTAAAGCGAGAAATAATACGGAAGTTAAGCACAACTGAGAAATATCCAATAGAAAAATCTGTTCTCATGGGACAGTGAAAAATGAAGGCAATAAAACTCAGGCCATAAATCTTTCCCTTCTCTCCCATTTGCAATGTAGAACACTTATCATTCTTTGAAAAACCAACCAAAAACGAATCACAATAAGCATAAAAAGGATTATGAATAACTTCATCTAAATAATCATCAAAAATTGGAGGTTTACTCAAATCAATCCTAGCAATACAACTATCCGCTCTTTGCATAACTTGGTTTGCCAAATAAGGATCATGTAAATATGCTTGAAAGGCATTATGACTAACATTGTCCTCCTCAATAAAATCGTCAAACCTAGGAGGTTTGGACAAATTAACATGTGAGACAATGGAATCCTCAAAATGACAATTATCTAAGTTTTCCAAAGAGAGAGGGGGAGATCGAATTTCCTGGGTTTCTATGTTATCATGAAAATCTGATTCTAAATCAATAAAAACACTAGGCTCACTAAAATCAAAAATTTCAGGAAAAAGTGGGACTTCCCCAGGTAGCTCATCAAATCTCGCTTCACTAATATCCTGAGGAGACTCAATCTCAACAAATAAATCATCATGAAAAGCAGCTTGTTGGGAATGATTCTCATTAACCTCAAACTGGGGTGGTGGACTTTCAATATCGTTAAACTGGGGATGGGGCGGTTCAGGATGACTAGGTAATGTACCTGTTTCCTCCTCTTGCACCATGGTTATTAGTTGAGAGAGTTGCTTCTCCATAGAATTTTGGCTTGTTGTGAGAAGGTCTATGTATTTCTCAAGCTCATTCAGTCTGGCCTCCTCACCCATGTTTTGAAACTCAAGGGGTTGGTGATATGGTTCAAGGAGACGTGGTCCATTGAGATTCAATGGAGGGTTGGGCATTGAAAGACCAAACTGACCATAATATTGGAAATTGGGTGGTCCAGCTTGGTAATTCCATTGATCCCACGAGAAATAGGGATGATCACTCCACCCGTGATTGTAAGTGCCAAAAGAATTGTATTGAAATTGAGGGCTCACATTCTCATCACCATTGCTACCCCCATAAAGATTAGGGCATCCTTCCATAACATGGATAGTCTGGGGATGTGACAAATCAAAATTTTTCGAAAGCCCATAGTTGGGTTGGGGAGCAAAATTATACTGGGGTAGTGCAAAATTGTTCTCTATCTCACTACTTTTGGCTTCCCTAACCTGTTTAAACATTTCCTCCAAAATCATGGTTGCCTTAGCATAGGTCCATCTTTCCCCCAAAGTTTTATATGGAAGTGTATCTCCCATTATTCTAAATTAACCACCTATCCCAAATTGAGGTCTGCCATAAAAAAAAGTTTAAAGAAAAATAAAAGACTAGAAAAAAAAAAATACTAAAAACAAGAGGGACCCCAAGGTAGATAGTGCATCTATCCCTCAGAAATCAAAACAATGGTTCCAAAGCTGTAAGGTTGCCATATAGGTTGACAGCAAGGGAACCCGTATAGTCTTCACAAACCACCTACGGGCGACTCCAAATGGATTCTGATGTAGGGTGAAGAACTACTATACGTTTATGTTTCCAACTAACTAATAACTTAACTAAAAAACTCACCTCTACAACCCAAAGGGCAAGGGGTATTTATAGGGGGAAGAGAGGAGAAGAGAGAAGAGGGAAGTGTAGGAGAAATATTCCCTAAGAAAAGAGAATATTCTCTTCTCCTTCCTCTTTTACCATGCCTTGAATCCTAAGAAAAAAGAAAAAAAATAGAAAGAAGAATAAAAGAAGATTGTTTACATAGACCTTCTATTTCTAGAAAAGTAAACTTCCAATTCTAACAAGTGCTTCCTTTTCTTTGTAGATATCTTCTCCAAGCAATAAAATCAAAGCATCTTTGACTTTTCAACTTTCCATAGGTGAGAGAATATCTTTCAAAATAAATCTATCCCAAGTAGAATTTCAGAAGTGCCCTTGAGAAGTTGGTGAAGAGTAAGGGTGATGACTAGGATTCCTTCAAGAATAAATAAAATACCCATTCTATCCTTCAGAAAACGTGGAGCATGGGGTGCTTATATAGGCATCACCATTGTGTTCCTTGCGAAAAATCACCCAAAATAGACCCAAATTTCGTCCAATTTGGAGTTGGGGAGCCCAAGATATCTCAAGTTGAAGTTGGACTGTCCAGAGCCCTCCAAATGGAATCTTTCAGGTACAGGAAATATAACTTCTGGTTATTTCATTAAGGCCCCTAGAATCCGAACTTTTGCTTCACTTTGTCCCCGATCGACTATCAATAATTATAAATAAACCCTTATAGACCATTTTCGCGCTTTGTTACGGAAACGGCCGTAACTTCTTCGTTTCAACTCGGAATCAAGTGCCGTTTGAACCGTTAAGAAGCTGACTCGATGGGCTACGCATCCATGCCATTAACACCTCTAAATAGCTTAAAAACATTTTCTTAGCATCATCTCCTCCATTTTCATAAGAATTCACCTAAAACCTGAAAAGCACAAAAAAGCACAGAGTAACTCTGTCCAATGTGGTAAAATGTATGCTTTATGCCCTAAGATTTCACACATAAATGTGCTCATCAGATTCCCCCACACTTGAACTTTACTTGTCCTCAAGTAAAGCAAAAGATAAACTAACCTAGAATGCAAAAAAAATCTTAACTCACTTTCGTAGGAATCACGGTTGCCCTTAGCATGTGCAACAAGCCTTTCAACCTCTAGGTTACCCCTAGTGGACGAGTTGTGTCTCGTGGGTGTTTGCAGTGAATATACACCCAAAATTCAATAAATCAAAAAGAATGATGTAAATTTTTCTCATGGCATAAGTAAGATAGGGCACACAATCTCAAAGAAATACTCAACTAAAGATTAAGGAGTCAAAGGTTCCCCCACACTTGAATTTTATCACCCCACATTAATTCAAGTAATAAGCATGTATCAAGATTAAGGGATCTCCTCATATTTTTTGAACACTACTCACCTTCAAGTAAACCACTCATAATATCAATGAAACCAAAGACTTAGGCTTTGAGTATTTTTTACCATACTTTCTTTTTCAGGCATTAAGGCAAAAGCTTTTTTTTCTTTTTCAACAACAAACTCTTTTTCTACTCCACTACTGTTCCCTGAATGACATGGTGGAGCATACACCAGACACCCAAATACTTGGTAGCTTCGCTTGTTGCATATATCCATAAGACAATGAGAAATTGATGCAAGAGTTTTTTTTTTTTTTTTGAGTTTCCTTCCAAGGAATTTCGATCAAGTCACCCTGCTTCATGAGGCACAGTGCCCTGTCTAGTCCCAAGGAATTCCACTTTCTTTTTTGTTCCTTGTTTTTTTTTTTCTCATTCACTTCCACTTTCATGCCTTGCCTTGCCACAAACAAATTGGTCTCAACTACTAGCCAAAAGATCAAAGGGTCCATAAAACACATAGAGGAATCTAGCCATCAAATGAAATAACGCTCATATTTTCCAATTCAATCCTTCTCACCGGATACAAACCAATTACTGTCCTTGAAAAGGAATTTTTTATTATTTCGCATGCTAGGACACCTAATTCCCTCTTTCTCTCGCTTTGCAATCAAAGAGACATATGCACAAAACCAAACTATTGTCACAATCAAAATCCACCAATTAAGCCCAACATCCCCCCCACACTTAATTCATACAGTGTCCTCAATGCATGCATAAAAGTAAGAATAAGGACAAGGGAGGAGATGAAGGGGCTTACCGGATATAATCAACAAAGAGGATCATGAAGAGTCATGAGCTCTACAAAAAGTGCTAGGAGCAGCAACAGAAATCTCAATCCATGGCCAATAGATGGAGAAATAGATTCAGAACCAGAAAACACTCGACCATGAATTTTAGTAAAGCGAGAAATAATATGGAAGTTAAGCACAACTGAGAAATTTCCAATAGAAAAATCTGTCCTCATGGGATAGTGAAAAATGAAGGCAATAAAACTCAGGCCATAAATCTTTCCCTTCTCTCCCATTTGCAATGTAGAACACCTATCATTCTTTGAAAAACCAACCAAAAATGGATCACAATAAGCATAAAAAGGATTATGAATAACTTCATCTAAATAATCATCAAAAATTGGAGGTTTACTCAAATCAATCCTAGCAATACAACTATCCGCTCTTTGCATAACTTGGTTTGCCAAATAAGGATCATATAAATATGCTTGAAAGGCATTATGACTAACATTGTCCTCCTCAATAAAATCGTCAAACCTAGGAGGTTTGGACAAATTAACATGTGAGACAATGGAATCCTCAAAATGACAATTATCTAAGTTTTCCAAAGAGAGAGGGGGAGATCGAATTTCCTGGGTTTCTATGTTATCATGAAAATCTGATTCTAAATCAATAAAAACACTAGGCTCACTAAAATCAAAAATTTCAAGAAAAAGTGGGATTTCCCCAGGTAGCTCATCAAATCTCGCTTCACTAATATCCTGAGGAGACTCAATCTCAACAAATAAATCATCATGAAAAGCAGCTTGTTGGGAATGATTCTCATTAACCTCAAACTGGGGTGGTGGACTTTCAATATCGTTAAACTGGGGATGGGGCGGTTCAGGCTGACTAGGTAATGTACCCGTTTCCTCCTCTTGCACCATGGTTATTAGTTGAGAGAGTTGCTTCTCCATAGAATTTTGGCTTGTTGTGAGAAGGTCTATGTATTTCTCAAGCTCATTCAGTCTGGCCTCCTCACCCATGTTTTGAAACTCAAGGGGTTGGTGATATGGTTCAAGGAGATGTGGTCCATTGAGATTCAATGGAGGGTTGGGCATTGGAGGACCAAACTGACCATGATATTGGAAATTGGGTGGTCCAGCTTGGTAATTCCATTGATCCCACGAGAAATAGGGATGATCACTCCACCCGTGATTGTAAGTGCCAAAAGAATTGTATTGAAATTGAGGGCTCACATTCTCATCACCATTGCTACCCCCATAAAGATTAGGGCATCCTTCCATAACATGGATAGTCTGGGGATGTGACAAATCAAAATTTTTCGAAAGCCCATAGTTGGGTTGGGGAGCAAAATTATACTGGGGTAGTGCAAAATTGTTCTCTATCTCACTACTTTTGGCTTCCCTAACCTGTTTAAACATTTCCTCCAAAATCATGGTTGCCTTAGCATAGGTCCATCTTTCCCCCAAAGTCTTATATGGAAGTGTATCTCCCATTATTCTAAATTAACCACCTATCCCAAATTGAGGTCTCCCATAAAAAAAAGTTTAAAGAAAAATAAAAGATTAGAAAAAAAAAATACTAAAAACAAGAGGGACCCCAAGGTAGATAGTGCATCTATCCCTCAGAAATCAAAGCAATGGTTCCAAAGCTGTAAGGTTGCCATATAGGTTGACAGCAAGGGAACCCGTATAGTCTTCACGAACCACCTACGGGCGACTCCAAATGGATTCTGATGTAGGGTGGAGGACTACTATACGTTTATGTTTCCAACGCTCTCACTATGTCGCTTTTCTGTTATCAAGAGTGGTCACCTCCAAAGATAAGTCACATGTCAATCCAAACCACCCAACGAATCAAGGGGCACCAAGATTGGCTGGGTTTGGGCATATGAAGGACTTTAGATTGGGTGCACACTATTTGAAACAGAAGAGAAACAAGAAGTGATTTTCAAAAACTTTTTTTTTTTTAGAAAAAGAAGAGAAGAGAATAAACTAAAACACTTCGAACTACTTAAAAATCAGAAAAATAAAGTAGACAATAATCTCCCCGGCAACGGCACCAAAAACTTGTTTGAGTTAAAATAATACCGCAAGCGTACGGGTCAATCGTAGCTACGGGTCGAACACGAGGAGATATACGTCACTCTATTTAACTAACTTAAAAGTAATGCAAAGTGAACCAAATTAAATTGTTAAATTAAACTAATTAAATTAATGAAAATTAATGCATCCTAACTCATAAGCATCTCACAAAATTAAGGGATTAAATTGGGGTCCTAACACATGAGCATCTAATCTATCAGACTAACGCAAATTGAAAGGACTAAAAATGCAGCTACACATAATAACCACATAAAAAGGAATAAGGGAATAAAAGTGCATCCACAAACCACAACCATATAAAAAAATAAAAGAAATAGAGAGAGAAGAAGAAGAAGATAGAGAGAGATAGAGGAAAGGGAGAATGAGATTAAGGGTTTAGAGAATGAGATACCTTGATGTGCTTGAATACTTGAATAAACTCACCATGGCTTCCTCTTCTAAATCTCCATGTCTTGTCATCAACATAGGAACTTAGACTAGGAAGCTTTAAACTACAACTATTACAACCATTAAACTAGACTTATGAAATCAAAACTAAGAACTTGAAATTAAAACTAAGAACTTAAGCCAAAAATAGTAAAAGAAGAGAAAATTTCACTAAGTGAATGAAGTAAAAATTACACTAAAAAAACTGAATTAAAATTGAACTAGAAACTAACTAATAACTTAACTAAAAAACTCACCTCTACAACCTGAAAGGCAAGGGGTATTTATAGGGGGAAGAGAGGAGAAGAGAGAAGAGGGAAGTGTAGGAGAAATATTCCCTAAGAAAAGAGAATATTCTCTTCTCCTTCCTCTTTTACAATGCCTTGAA
The DNA here is from genome assembly GCF_018873765.1 of Telopea speciosissima. Taxonomy (NCBI): domain Eukaryota; kingdom Viridiplantae; phylum Streptophyta; class Magnoliopsida; order Proteales; family Proteaceae; genus Telopea; species Telopea speciosissima. The sequence goes on from NC_057926.1 coordinate 14,847,086, forward strand.
TCCTAAGAAAAAAAAAATAAAAATAGAAAGAAGAATAAGAGAAGATTGTTTACATAGACCTTCTATTTCTAGAAAAGTAAACTTCTAATTCTAACAAGTGCTTCCTTTTCTTTGTAGATATCTTCTCCAAGCAATGAAATCAAAGCATCTTTGACTTTTCAACTTTCCATAGGTGAGAGAATATCTTTCAAAATAAATCTATCCCAAGTAGAATTCCAGAAGTGCCCTTGAGAAGTTGATGGAGAGAGAGAGTAAGGGTGATGACTAGGATTCCTTCAAGAATAAATAAAATATCCATTCTGTCCTTCAGAAAACGTGGAGTAGGGAGTACTTATATAGGCATCACCATTGTGTTTCTTGCAAAAAATCACCCAAAATAGACCCAAATTTCGTCCAATTTGGAGTTGGGGAGCCCAAGATATCTCAAGTTGAAGTTGGACTGTCCAGAGCCCTCCAAATGGAATCTTTCGGGTACAGGAAATATAACTTCTGGTTATTTCATTAAGGCCCCTAGAATCCGAACTTTTGCTTCACTTTGTCGCCGGCCGACTATCAATAATTACAAATAAACCCTTGTAGACCATTTTCGCGCTTCGTTACGGAAACGGCCGTAACTTATTCGTTTCAACTCGGAATCAAGTGACGTTTGAACCATTAAGAAGCTGACTCGATAGGCTACGCATCCATGCCATTAACACCTCTAAATAGCTTTAAAACATTTTCTTAGCATCATCTCCTCCATTTTCATAAGAATTCACCTAAAACCTGAAAAGCACAAAAAAGCACCGAGTAACTCTGTCCAATGTGGTAAAATGTATGCTTTATGCCCTAAGATTTCACACATAAATGTGCTCATCAAGTCATACCAGTAAGGTAGTTTGTTAGATTCATTATCTTGGTTTCTTAAGTGACGTGTCTTATTGAATGCTTTATGTTTCACTTTCTTATGCATTATATGGGTCAAGATGCTATGCATGGCACTAATGAAAAATTTCAGACTTTTTAATAAAGGCTTTTAATTATTTACCTGATCTAGCAGGCAAGCCTCTCCAGCTTCTTCCCGGTCACAAACTCCATCGCAAGTAGAAATTCTATGTCAGCTCTTACCTCTTCAGCTAATGCCATAAAATACTCTCGTTCTTCAGGTCCACTAATGGCAGCAATGCCTAAATAGAAATCCAACCGGTTCTCGGCTCGGGGCAACACTAACCGTATCCATCTCAGTCTCTCTCGTAGATGTCTAATATAGATCATGATGCTGGGGTCTCCAGCCTGGTTGAGCTAATAGGACCTGCCATAGAAAATGGTTCTAGGCATTAGGGCTTACTTAATTAAAAGAATTAAGTACATATCTACTGAAATTTTAGTCACTACGGATAAAGTTCTAACTTTTGGGTTGGCTCAAGGTACCCTATCGTCTAAGTACTTCGATTGGTTAGACAGCCTATTCTTGGTCGACCTAGTCCACGATTTGGGTAAGATCTACGCTCCCCGTACTTACTAATCCCTTATTACAACATACCTATATATCTAAGTTCTGTTTGCATAGCAACACTCCAATCAGTTTGTACATCACAATATTCAAGCATATAGTAGTTAGGTAGTATTCACCAATCATTATACACATTAATCTATATATATTAAATATTTATCATAAACATGTCAACAAAAGTTTTTCAAACCCTATGTGCTCTATTCAACCTTCAAATAGAAATTTCACCCCTTTGGGTTTAAGAAGGTTGTGTTTGCTTAGTACTCGATTAATTTATTGTTTTTTTTTATATTCATTTTTTTTCTATATTTGTTTTTTTTTTTTTTAAACCATTTGAGAAAGTTCATATTTTTATGTTCATTAGTGGTAATATGGTCAAATCTCAAGTCCTTGTATGTAAATTGCCCAAAACAACAAAATTGCACACACTGGGCGATGTGCTGGGCGTTGCCACATCGCCCGGTGCCATCTCCCAAAGAATCGGGTGCAAGCTTTTTAAGTCCAAGAGGGGCCCATTTTGGTTCTATTCCTCTCAAAACACACCTAACCACCTGGGAGAAGCTCTTAGAGGGTAGTGTGACCTATTCCACACCAATTCCTCACAATCCCCCATGATTTTCGCAAGTCTACACATGCCTAGGTATGCTTTCTTCAATACATTACCTAGATAGATGTTTATTTCTTTAAATCCTTCCTTGGTTTTGGGTTTTCGTCAATTTTCTAGCCCTAACTATGGTATTTTCTTTCCTTTTTGTAGAAAATGTCTATAAGCCATCGCACCGCTAGGAAATCAGTAGCCCAAAAGCGGCTACAGGTTGAGCCAGAGGATTCTTCCTATTCTTCGGTACCTCCTTCATCATCCTTGGACGATTCTTCTTCGGAGGAACCTACTTTCGATCACTCGTCTTCTCTAGGTACGAATATGCCAAGGAGTGGAAAAATTTTGAATCTATAAAGATAGTGAACGGCCGGGTGGTACGGGTAGAGGACTTCCACCAATACAACCTCTTCGCCAGATTCAATGCCCTAGGTTGGGCATCGATGTTGTCTCCTACCGAACCTTGTTATCCCAACTTGGTTCGGTACTTTTACTGTAACCTGGGGCCTTCTAGTGCCCAGGAGTTTGGAGTGGAGAGTAGGGCGAAGGGAGTGGATATCAGGCTGACCACTACCCTATTGGCAGAGATTTTGGGCTTACCTAACATAGGAGAGAGGGTTTACTATCAGCCTCGTATGGACATATCAGATATGTTCTCTTTGGAAACCAGGAGGATGGTCTTCAAAGCATTGACAGGGTCACAGAGCACACCAAAATTCGAGATTTCTTACAAACCCAGTGCCCGTGTCATTAGCAGATGTGTGACTTACAACATCTACCCTAAAGGCGGTAACAAGGGTAGCATATCCATGATGAGGGCATACATTACTTACTGTCTCTTGGGAGCTGGTCAGGGGGGTCCAGTCATCAACCTTCCCTATTTATTACTTTAGGTGATGCTCTACCACGCCCGGAACCCAGCTGATGGGAACCTTCCTTATGGGAAGTTCCTCACTTTGGTCTTTCAGTATTTTAGGGTTCCATTGGAGGGTGAGTATGTTGATAAGACCAGATCCAGGCCCATAGACAAGACTTCCATTTTGAAGATGAAGGTGCCTGGGGAGGATCCACCAGAGGATGAGGGCTAGAAGGAGATACCTGAGGATGAGCAGTAGGGTAGAGAGCAGGGTGGTGATGCACTCGATGAGCGATTACTTGGAGAGGGGCAGGGCACAGGTCAGGGTGGTTTTGAGGGCATTGACACTCAGTTTTCTAACTTGCCCGCTTATGAGGCAACAGGCACTACTAGCTTCCAGGTTCCAGGACCTCCAGAGTGGGCACAGTTGATGACACACTTCTAGAGTCTTGGCACTCAGCTCTCTAGCTTGGCAACCAGGGTGGATCAGGGCTTCACTTCTCTAGAGACAAGAGTGGGGTCTGTGGAGCAGCTTCTAGACTTCTGGGACAGGTTCTATAGAGTTGACTCTCGTCAGACTCAACCTCCTCCTAGTGATCTGCCTTCGACTGAGTAGTTTAAGCAGTTCCAGACATTCTCGGTACGTGGTTCTGATTACTTTTCTTTTTTTTTTTTCTTTATGCTTATGTACTTTTCTTTGTTTGGAATGAATCTGGTTTAGTGCTTGTTTATTGTTTTTTTTTTATCAGCTATGTAGTTATTGCATTTCAATTCATGTAATTAAAGCTTATGTAATGGCTTAGTTGTAATCATCTTTTAGTTAATGGAATTTATGCACTTTTGTTTATTTACATCTACCCCCCTTATGGCTTTTAATTATTACATGTTTTACTGTTTAAAGCTTATTAGTCCTAGTCAGCAATCCATGATCGTAAGAAGAGCCTCACGCTTTGATACCAAGCTCTATCACACCCCAAACCACCCCCTAGGAGGATTGGGTAGGTGACCCAAATTGCATAACGGCAATCCGCCAAATCCCACGGATCTAGAAGCAGTGCTTACGATCGTGGAACCACAACCATCTCTTTACCATAGGTAAGATCAGAGTGTCGTAGATAACTACAATTTGATAATCAAAAGGAAGCATAGCGATACGGGGAAACAGTGGTAATATATACATATAAAAGTTTTACATTTCCCATTAACCCACACAAAGAAAGCAAAGAAACAAAGCTGATAAGTACAGTACTACATACAAAAACATGTACAGGGCGAGCATACTCAACCCCAAAAAGGAAAAGGTAAAAACTACAACAACCAAATCAGAACGGGGATAACTCCAAATAACCCAAAAGGAGTCCCCCAGCCAAAAGCTGTCACGAACACACTTCAATGGTCTTCATCAACAAGCACCAAAAATGTGTACAGAATCGGTATGACCTCCGTTGGGGTCCACACCAACATCGTCGTAACAACTAGGACTCTCCTCCTCGAGATACTCTGCCATGCCACAGTGGCATCCACCTACAAAATCATCTAAGAAAAACATTGTACAACAGAGTGTGAGCCCCACTGAGCTCGTGAGCAAATAACATCAATCATGCATGCACATGCAATCACAATTCACAGTTCATATGATCCTACATGATGTGCAAGTCCAGATTATTTATTAGCCATCTAACAATACAACTAAGTCAGTTTAGTGCTACTACAATCCCCAATACATGTATCCCTGGTGCGGGCTTCTAACCCCTTCCCGCGATACACCCATTGAGTTGTCGGAGAGGACCAGTCAGCTCCCGCATCAGTCACCAAGGTCATCCTGACCAACCCTCTGTGATTAACCCGTGGGACAATCCATTTCTTTTCTCTTTTCTTTTCTTTTCTGGCTTATAGCCCATATGCACCATTCCGGTGTTCTTTCATTCATGCACCATTCCAGTGTTCTATTCATTTCTTTTTTCTCTTTTCTCACTTTCTGATGGTCGCCCCCACAGGCATCCAACACCTTAACCCCTATTGGCAAGGGTGCATAGCATGGGTGATGAAACTCTAGCTCCATGTCTATATGGCATCGTATGAGTCAGGTGGTGTTAATCGTATCCCAAACTACGGGCTACCATGGGCCTCATTTCCAAGCCAACTACGACATCTAATCTAACATTCACAATCATCATAGAAGAATTCATAGTGTTGATCAACAAAAAGTCATTATGCAGTGATTTGAGTAATTGAACAAAAGTAAATAACACATCAATTATATTCAATTCTTATTAGCCGGCATCAGATCATGATTACATTTACACATATGATAGAATTATTCACTCACCTGAGTTGGGTTCTAAGACCTCAGTTGCAAACTCAGTTCCCACACCAGTTTGATAGCGGTCCTCGAGCACGGGATCAATTCCTAGATGTAAATCAAAAGTTGTTATATTAGGGTTTCAGTCTAACACTGGTACTCCTAGGGTTAACCTAATCTTACTGGGTTGACCCAGCTTCAGTGAGTTCTCACTTGGAATCACTGGCCTTACACTGGGCCTTAGGTCATGTCCCAGTGCATCAACCAATGTCAGTGGCTCAAAGCGTAAAATGGTCATTTCAATGCTTGTTCCTGACCCTAGGTCAAATAAGGTCCACAGTGCTGTCCACAACTTGTCTGTGTTGTAGGACCAAGCACAACAGGGTTTCTTCCACCTGCGGGGCCCATTAGGGTTCCAAAGCATCTCTAATTAAGGATAGATGTGAAGAAGGGCTTTTTGGTAACTTTTTAGCCCTCCCACAATGTCCAGGGGTCAAAGGGTGAGATCCCCCAAGTCTGTCCATCAATCCAGCCAATTTCCCTTCACTGGGCGTTGGCCCTGGGCGATGTTTGCATTGCCCAGTGGCTGTAGAATCGATATGGGCTAAGTTTCCAAGGTGGGGCCTTATGGGCTGAGCTTAATCTTGATCCTCTGCATGTCAGGAGGGTTTGGTAACCCCTGAGATGGCCCACCTATTGGTCCAATTGGATCCTCCATCAGATCCATCATCAGGCTGCCAATGGCTGCCCAGACAGTCCCAGTGAATAGTGTCACAGGGTTTTGTCAAGCTTGGGAAACTGATTTCAGCCACATGCAAGGCTGGAAATGGATGCTAAATAAGGTTTCATGGCTGCAACCACCTAGGGTTTGGTCCCTGCAGCCATGGCTTATACTCAGGGTTCCAATCCATAGGGCAACAGGGTCAGCTGGTAGTGTAGGTGGGCACAGCTAGGTTTCGGCCTCAAGAACAGCATAACAGCCTTTTATTTTTCTACAAAAATCTCAGATCTTCCATGCATAAGGTCTGCGTGGTTGATCAGGATCAGATCTGGGGAAACCCTGGCTAGTTTGGGCTGCCCAGGGAGCATAAACACAGAAAATGAGAGAGGAAAATAGAAACAGTAGGCATAGAGGGTATTCTTATACCTGCACAGAGCCAGGGAGGGCTCGGTTTCCAGCCTAGATGGGTGGTGGCAGCAGCCCTTCTTCTTCCTCCCTTCTTCCTTCTTCTTCTTCTTCTTCTTTTTCTCCTTTCTTTCCTCTCTTCTCTCCTCTTAGTTTCAGTAGGAAATAAGAGCTCTAAATGAGCTCAGACCTGCCTATTTATAGACCCAGCCCTAACTAAGGCTTGTTTGGTCATTAAGTCCCTTTTTTAAAAATCAGTTCTTAAACTGATTCTGACTGATTCTGGGCTCTGGTGTTCACAGTGAATAGAGGGCATGAGGTGATCCCTCAGACTCCCCTTTATCAGTGGAGGGTGGCCATGTTCATATTGGGTGGTCCCCATAAATAAAATCCATTAAAATATTCAAAATCAGTCACTGGGCGATGTCTCTGGGCCTTGCTGCATCGCCCAGAGAATTCCAGCAAACTGAAATTCAATGGGGCTTACACAGGGGTTTGACCCTTGGTCAGGGTATTGTCCCCACATACCACATAGGGGATTTTACACACCTTTCACATAGGTGGGTCCCACTGTTTGGGGAGGAGAGAGAGATTACCTGGGATCCAAGTCATACATCAGGCTGTGAGTTGCACAATTCCAGGGGTCTGCTATCCATCTTCTAACAGGTATATAGGGAAACTTGTTCAAAGTATTCTCATTGATCTCATTGAGTGGTGTGATGCTCCACAGTGATCATGGTTGCTTGGACAGGGGTCCTGCCCTTAAATCAAGAATCCAACCAGTCAGGATCAAGGTTTGACACCCTGATTGGCTGGAATTTTGATTGAAGGACAGGAACCCCTGACATGGCATCCAAGCACACTGTGGAGTATCACTCCTATGATTGAATTTAATGGAGAACCCCAAAGGATGTCCTCCTACCTACCTGTCAGAAGATGGATTGTTGATCCCTGCAGTTGCACTGCCCACAGCATAATGTACTGCTTGGACTCCAGGTATTCTCTCTCTTCTCCATGAATGTGGGTTCCGCACCTGAAAATAGGTGTAAAAGGCCTTGAGTGGTATGTGGGTGCAAGGCCCCAACCCTGGGTCAAACCCCTATGCAAACCCAAAGAGAAACAACTTTGCTGTAATCTCTGGGCGATGCAGTGGACGATGCAGACATCACCCAGAGTGGAAAAATGTATTATTTTAATATACAGATATGTGGGAACCACCCATATTGGACATGGGCACCCTCCATAGGTAGAAGGGAGTCTGGGGAATCACCTCATACCCTTGGATCCCTGTGGACCCCACCTGAGTGCCCAGAATGGCTGAGAATCAGTTTAAAAACACATTCTCAAAAGGGGCTTAAGCAGGCAAACAGGCCTCAGTAGGAGGCTGGTCTATAAATAGGGGGGCCTTAGGCTCATTTTAGAGCTCTTAACACTGTTGGAATCATGGAGAGAAGAGGAAGTAAGAAAAGAGGGAAAAGAGAAGGAGAAGAGGAAGAAAAGAGAAGGAGAAGAAGGGGAAGAGCTCACCTTGCATCAAATCTGCTCCAGCATCCATTCTCAGCTCAGTTCAGGTATAAAACTGAACCTATACCTGCTGTTGTGATGCTACTACTGTTCTTCTCCATGAATCTCTGGTATTCTTGAAGCCTTTCTAGCTATTGGCAGCCCAGAACAGCTGGGGGCTGCCATGAACCATCTTAGATCCAACATACAAGCATGATGCATGGAGGATCTAAGCTTTTTTATGATGTTTGATGGCTGTTCTACACCTAAGACCGAAACCCAAGCTTGTGCCAGACTGCACTGCACTTTTACACCAAGAACAGGCAGTCTGGGCTCAGATCTGTGTGCCCTGGCTACATGCAGCCTTGCCATGAGTTGCAATAGCCTTAGATTACAGTATTACATGTGAAATAACCCTTGCATGTATCCATGGTCTGTAGCTGAAGCTATACTGGGTTACTATTTACTGGGCTGTCTGGGCAGCTCCTGGCAGCCAAGTGGTGGGCCTAGGTAAAAATCCATGGGGTCTAGTGCATAGTACACCCCAGGGGGTCCATGATGTAACATGCATGGGGGGATGATCAGGGCACTGCCCATGGTGCAGAACCTAGGAATTGGAGCTTGTTCGTGTGTTAAGCAGGCTCGGGGCGATGCAGACATCACCCAGAGAATAAAAAGTGACAATTTTGCTGATCATCTTTGGGGACGTCCACGTATGGACTATATGCGGTGTAAGGAGGTGGTAAATTACCAAAATACCCCTCCTCACATCTGTCCATAAATATGGATACCTTGGGTACCCAAGCGGGCCCCGCAGGGCTTAGAAACCCTGTCTATGTTGGTCCTGCAGCACTGCTGAATTGGGATCAGTGTTGTAAGGCTATTATGACTTTGAACCATGTACTGCAGGTGTAAATGACCATTCTGCCCCTAGACTACATTCTCTGGATGATGTACCGGGACGTAGGCCTAAAGCCCAGTGCAAGGCCCAGAGAATTCCAAGTGATGTCCAATTGTGCACTGAGTCAAACCAGTGAGCCTAGATCAACCCTAGGACATCCAAAAATAGTTTGGAATATTCAATAACATATTTTTGATTTATACTTAGGGTTTGATCCCGCGCTCGAGGCCTACTGCTAGACTGCGGTCGGAACTAAAACTACAACTGATTTCATAGAACCAGACCCAGGTGAGTGAAATGTTATCGTGTATGTACATGTAACAACAATATTATGCCGGCAATAAATTCTTTAATTATAATGCTGTGTTATCTAATCAAATTCAATTTCATAATCATTACACATCATATGACTGTTGATCAACTCTGTTGAATATATCATGATGATTGTGAATGTTAAACTAGATGCCGTAGTCAGCTTGGCAATGAGGTCTGTGGTAGCCCGTAGTATGGGATACGATTGACACCGCCTGACTCATACGATGTCATATAGACATGGGGCTAGAGATTCATCACCCGTGCTGCGCACCCTTGGCAACAGGGGTTAAGGTGTTGGATGCCTGTGAGGACTACAGTAAAACCTCAGGCGTTTACGTTGGGAACCCTTGGCAATATGCTGGGATGCCTCGAGCTATAAGCTGGGAAGCCTCGAGCTATATGCTTGGGAAGCACCGATAGGTGAATCATGGCTATATGCCAAACAAAGTTTATCCTCGATCTACATGTCGGGAAGCACCGAAATGGTGAATTTGATATTAAGTCGGTTACCTCATAGGTTAATCACAGAGGGCTGATAGGGCTGACCAAGGATTAGAGCGTTGGAGCTGACTGGTCCTCTCCGACAACTCAATGGGTGTATCGCGGGAAAGGGTAACCAAGCCCACACCAGGCATACATGTATTGGGGATTGTAGTAGCACTAACCTGCCTTAGCTATATTGATAGGTGGCTAATAAATAATATGGACTTGCATATCATGTAGGATCATGTGGATTGTGGTTGCATATGCATGCATGATGATATGTTTTACTCACGGGCTCAGTGGGGCTCACACTCTGTTATATATGTTTTTTCTATTAGATGATTCTGTAGGTAGATGCCGCTGTGGCATGGAGGCTCATTACAAGGAGGAGAGCCCTTGCGGATATGATGATATTGGTATGGACCCCGACGGAGGTCGGGCCGATGATGCGAGCGTTCTCAGTGGTTATTGATGATGACCCGTGAGAGGTGCTCGTGATGCTTTTTATCTTGGGGACTCCTTTTTGATTTTGTCAGGAGTTTATCCCCGTTCTTGTTCTTGATAGTTTTCTTCTTTTCTTTTTGGGGTTGAGTTATCTTGCCCTGTATATATTTACCTTGTTACCGCTTATGTATATGTCAGCTTTTACTGTTCAGTTTGTGGGTTGTAATGGGGAATGGAACAACTCTACTTATGTATATATATCACAATCATTTCCCGTATCACTACGCTTTCTCTTTTCCTTTATAATTGTAGATTAACTGCAGCACTCTGATCTTATTTGTGGTAATGATATGGATGTGTGTATCCGTGAATGTATTAACTGCTTCTAGATCTGTGGGATTTGGCAGATTGCCGTTATGCAATTCAGGTCACCTACCTAATCCTCCCAGGGGGTGGTTTGGGGTGTGACATGAAGAGAGAGAGAGAAAGAGATAGATATGAGAGGCCCACGTAACAAACTAAAAGCTTGGGGGACAAGTTCTATAGACATCCCTTATCCAGTTGTTGTTGAGCGGAGGGAAAGGATTTGTACATGTATCAAATGAATGTAATACCTTACAATTATTCTACCCTCTAATTCTATAGGTAGGGTTGCAATAGGTCAGGTTGGGCCGGGTTTTTTAAAACATCAGTCCAACCTAGGTCCTCATAGCTGGGCCCAGGCCTGACTCAGGACCTGAAGAATCCAGGCCTGGATGACCCTATTTGGCCCTGATTATGGGGAGGGAAAGGGCTAGATGCATGGGTTGTACAGTAAAAAGTTGGAGTACCAAGTGTGCATGGTAATCACCTGATTCAAGATTCGACATCTTTACGTTATCCAGGCTCCACCGGAATAGTGAGGACTGGATTGGACATACTCGATGGATCATCAGCTTGACGCTATACCGATGGATCCTAGATTACGTGAAAATGCACCCAATCATCGGCGGCGTATCCACTTCAAAGTTGTCTTTTTCACTGCTTTAACTCTTTACTAACCCTCTCATTATATAGATGTAGAGGATTAGTAGTTTTGGATCTACAAAGATAAGTACAAGGTGCTAGTGTTGATCTAGAACACTTCTCAGTATGATCCTTGAGCCTTGGAGAGTTAGACGATGACTCAAACACTGTTGTAGATTGAAGTGTTAAGTTGGAGATAAGATCCGAAGTGCTCGATCTATTATCAAATGTGAAGGCATAGTTGGACTCTGATATCTTGGCTATTGGAGATAAGGATGGATCCGATGGATTCTTATCATTTACAGTTTGGAAGGATGTTCTTACATTCTTACCCAACACTTGGGAAAGGTATTGCTAGGGTATAGTAATTACAGGGATTAGTACTAGATTCATTATTTTCTATTTTTGGATTTGAAAATCTTAAATACTAAGTAATAGGTGGATAAAAGCTGGGGTCTTAACCACTTAAACTTAAGGGATTTGGGTTAGTTGGTTATTAGGTCACGTAGTTACACAAGAGTAGTTGAAATTGTGTGTTTGTATTATGAACATTTTTTTTTTTGGTAAACCAATACATAATTAGATACTAAACAAACATTGTAAAGCATAACCTAACATCGGGCTGGGCTTAGCCCGAGGCCTTAACCTTGGCCTAGCCCGACCTTGACCCAGGGCTTGAAAATTTAAACCTTAACCCACCCTCAGGGTTGAAAAATCCAGCGTAGGTCTTGCTTGGTCTCAGGGTGGGCCAAGGCGGGCTCAGGCCGACACAGCCAAACTTACACCCGTAGTGCCTACCAAAGGTTATAAATTTGGAATTTGGACTCGGAATCGAATCGATCTCTTATGATTCAGAATCACCTAGAATTTACCAGGTTCAATACTAAAAACCTTAGAATTGGCTCCTCAATTCTAAAAAAACTCAACAATCCAATTCAAAAAATCCTAGAATCAATCGCTTCAAAATGTCTAGAATCACAACCAATTCGGATTAGGATTGTTTAAACACTATTGCAGGCTTAAACTCAATTATTGAACATTTTTTTATATTTAGGAAAAAAAAACTCTATCCGGGAGTGCTGGCGTAATGTCCAACTCTCTCCTTTCCATATGAAAAGACACCTCTACCCCTTGTTTTGAGGAGAAGAGATATACCCACTCCCGGGCCGAAAACTCCTTCCCAAAAACCCAAGAGATATGAACAAATGGGAGTGCTGGCTTAGGCCACACTCTCGGGTAGAAAACTGCTTCCCAAAAACCCTTTGATATTTATTTTTTGCATGTGATTTGATCATTGCAGCCCGATCATAAATTGACACACACTCACACACAATATAATGTCAACCACAACAAACGAATTATAAAAATGGAAGGGAAAGAACAGCACAGCGTACCTTATGAAGTATTCAGACACGGAACCCGAAATGATACGTCCAAAGAAGTCCCAAATGCTAGTAAGCGACACGAAGATCGATACGTCACTATAGCCAAGTGATAGCCCAACCTGCCCCATGTTGTTCATCACCGCCACAGAAACGACACGAACAGTATTCAGAATTCCGTAGTCTGTACAGTTTTCGTAATCGTGTGATCTTCTCCAATCACCGGCTTCTTCGCGGTTTGTGCTTCAACTACTTCTGGCGTTGTTGTTGTCACTATCTCTTGTTTCTTCTCTAACTCTCCACCGACTTTCTGAACAAGCAAAGGCTCTTGAGCCTGATGCTCCACGTCTCCCTCTGGAATCCATCTTTCCCAGAACGTGTAAATCGGCCCATCCAATGGTGCAGCCAAGAGGACGAGAAGCCCTATAGCGAACACGTGCGAAAGAACCCGGCCGTGTTCTCCTGTCAAGTCGAAGATCAAGAGGTAGACCGCTATGATCATAGCGAGAACATTGATGACACTGAAGTAATGGGTTTCTTCTTTCTCTACGTCTGTCTCTGGGGTTGTTGGGATCTCACGAAAGAAGAGCACGGCGGTGAAACAGACGCCGGTAGGTATGATGGCGAGCATGAGGAGGAAGCTTGAGGGGCTGTCGGAGAAAAGGGCAGTGTAGAGGACTGTGAAAATGGTAGTGCTGAGACCCACGTAACCTTTTAGAATACCGGACACTGGGCCGCTGTTCTTCTGGAAGTTTCGCATGCAGGTTACCAGTATTGTCGTGTTCATCCATGTCGTGCTGTTTCCTCCCATTCACAGAAATATGCACACACAACATGTATGTTATAATGTCTCAATCGGACCTTTCTAAACGAAATCCATGCTAAGAATTATATACCTGCCAGTAAGGAAGGGTGCGAATTTGCTGGCTAACGACAAGCCACTGAACTCCATATCCAATGAGGCCTTCGATTGAACCGATGAGAAGTATTATAGGTGCAGAGAGACAATCCGATGCCAAAACAGCGAGGAGCCCAAAGCCTTTCCAACATCTTTGGCAACAGAGAGGTTAGTAAGTTCAAGTTGAGTCAGAGACATGAGAGATTTCAGAGCAGAGGAGTAATTCGTGAACGTGTAATTGTTGCCCGAGATGGACTGAACCCAAATGGCTGTCACGAATCCCGACCATTTTTTTTTTGATAAAGACTATTTATTAATGAGGGAACGAAATTCCAATCGAGTCAGCAAACAGCAACAAGGAAACAGGGAGGGGGGAGGAGAAGACCAAAATAAAGAGTGCTGAGAGTCCGCAGCCATCGTGGCGGGAGAGTCAGCAATAGAATTGGCTTCCCTATAAACATGGGAAAACATCACAGCGGCAAAGAAGGGGATTCAGTTAAAACAGTTAGACAAGATAGACCTAATGCGCCAAGGAATCGAAACCGATCCAGCATCCACAGATCCACCATTCAATAGAGTAATCAACAGAAGGTTATTACTTTCAATAATCACATTGTGGATGTTGAGATTCAATGCGATTAGAAGGGCTTTTCTTACCGCAAGGGCTTCAGCTACAAGAGCAGAATTCCAACCAACTCCCTCCGAAAAGCCACATACGAATGATGATTTGCTGTCACGACAAACCCCTCCAATGCCAGCAATTCTAGGATTCCCGCGGCTCGCTCCATCCACATTGAATTTCAAGAATGGACTGTGAGGACCAGTCCAATAAACCATTCTAGTACTTCTCCTTCTTGCAAAGTGAAAATGCGTGATGACTTCCCTAGCTCCCAAAGCCGCCCTATGAAAAATTTCAGGAGGATTAAATGGAGTTTGCCTGAATAGATAATCCCAATATGTGACCCAGATGTTCCAGATGATACTACAACATAATGCGATCAACATAATATTGTCCCTAGAAGCATTGTTCTGGTTCATGAATACACCATAAAGGGCTGCAGTGAGAGATTGAGTTGTAAAGATATGAGATAAACCCACATGCTGCCATACCTTTGCCGAGTAGGAGCATCCTAGAAAGAGGTGTTCCATGTTCTGAAAGTGTATCTGACATAGGGGCAAATGGGATTAATGTTTAATCGTCTATTGATGAGAAGATCCGGCAAAGGAAGTTTGTTATGGAAGATTTTCCACATGAGATGTTGGACTTTGGGGGTAGAAGGGAGATGCCAAATCTTAAGCCACGGTAAAGCAGGGTGTTACCGCACCCGGATTTGCTAATTAAGTATAGTTTCTCTCTCTTGTGACATCTAGATATTGCTGCCGTGTATGTTGGAGAACTGATTTCACTTGTGGTCAAACCCAGCCATAAGATCATTGACCAATACACAGGTCTACCTATCGAAGAGAGATTCCTCAACCGGCAGTGGGGAGATTTGTCGATGGTGATTTCGTCGACCATCCTCCTAGCACGAGTCCCCGGAGTGAAGAGTACCGGAAGGCGTTTCCTGTGTCCCCACATTTAGACACCTCACTCAGCAATGAGCTTAGCATCGCGGTCGAAAAACTCTTCGGGATCACGAAGGACACATCGTGACGGTCGAGGGGTAAGATACTACCTTGATGTGTGTTAGTGTACCCTCCCCTCTGTGGCCTTGAAGTGTGAGCCAAAGCCTAACAACTCCTCTTAAGGTTCTGCCCTCACAGCAGTGACGGAGTCACGAACGGACTCACAAGATTGCCTCTGTCCGTGAATCCATCCGTGCTGTTTTAGGCTTGTGGGTGTTTTCCTCGCGTAGGACCCACATCCCGTGCCCCAGGCATCCTACCTAGCACCCATACAAGGTGGACCCCACCCTTGGCCTCCTTGAATTGTGCATGTGCCATATAGGTGGACCCACTTGCCTATGGTGGCATTTAATGCAGTTTTAACTCTTAAAGCCCCAAGCCAAACAGGCCCTAAGTGGGGGCATTGCTGTTAAGGCGCAGCCCAACCATTTATGGCTCTTTCACTTCTCCTACCTACCCAAAACTGTTGAGGGCTGAGAGGGCTTTGAAGGAGGTGGTTGGAGGGAGCTATTGGAGGTGGAAGCCATTCATTGGTTCATCATTTAGGTGAGTACTCCTTCCCTCTCTTTTCATTTCAAAATTTGGGAACCCCTTATGGATCGATTCCAGCTTAGGGTTTCCTTTTGGAAACCCAATACCCTTCTTTGGTTCCCTAAATAGAGACCTACTTCTCTCTCCCTTGATGCCTTTCATGGTTGAATGGCTTGAATTGCTATACCAAGCCTCAAGACCTAAATCTAGGGTTTGGGAAACCCTGGAGATGGTTCCAAACCCCTTGAAATCCTCTAAGGCCCATGTTGGGCTAGGTGTTTTGGACCCTAACGAAGCTTGGGACTCACCTCCCTAAGTCGAGGAACCCTGTAGCCTCAAGAATAGAAGGCCGGAGGTGGAAGTCCTTCTAAGTCTTGAAAAGAGATTCGACAAATCCACGAACGGATCAATCATCATGGTTCCGTCCGTTGATCCATTCGGTATAACCTGGTTGACTGGTTGGGATGGAGCCAGGAACGGATTCACCTAAGTGGTTTCGTCCGTAGCTCCGTTCGCTCTCGAAAATGTCTCAGGGTCTGGACGGATGCACGAATGGATTCACTCGAAAGTTTCGTCCGTGAATCCATCCCATCTATTTTCACAGCATGCCTAGGCGGAACCAGGAACAGACTCACCTGGTTGCCTCCGTCCCTACATGTTACAGTTTGGCTTATTTTGACCCGAATCCTAACTTGAGTCCAATTGTAGGCCCGAAACCCAAAGTTGTAGCCCCGTGTACCCTATAGAACGTGGATTGGGTGTTTGAGCGAGTAGACACAGAAGATGGAATTCTTGCATCAATACGTCACCTGTCGATAAAACGACGCATACCTCCCCCGTGCAATTGTGAAGTTCACAACCAAATGTACAATTTTGGGTAAGCGACTCTGACCATAATTTTTAGGTGTAGAGCATGAAAACATTATTAGAAATGTATTTGTACGCAAAACCACCAACCTCGGGGCGTTTTGATTCTTGGACAGCACATAAAAACACTCAGGTGGATCTTTTAGTCAACCACCCATATCAACCAGAGTGCTGTTACTGCAAATTCCTGTCTCGGGAGTGCAAGACCTGGTACCTCGAGTCGGGGATCTTGCCGCCACAACCCATTTAGCTTATTGGAATGTCTCTCCAACAACGTTGGTAAGTGGGACCCGTTTAACTAACCCTCATACACAAATACGGTAAATAAACATTTTTAATTAAATAGAGATAAGGTTAAGAGACCGACTAACCCAAATTATATAAAATGAAACTTCTCCACTGTTCACCTCTCTTCGCACCTGAACGAAAGAAACCCAGCAAAGTTGAAAGAAGAAAAAGAGGAGAAGAAAGCCAGGGACCGAAATTCAGTTTTTGGTAAGGAGTTCACCCTCACATCTCATCTCTCGCATGATTTTTCTTTAAATTCTTTCCATACCCTGATTCCTGAGCCAAGTTCATCTCTGATTTGGAGAAACCTAAGCTCCAGTCTCAGAGATAGGGGTTTACTTAGATGGCTGGTTGATTCAGCCAAGTTATTCCTATTTGTGCTAGACTTTACTAGTAAGTTTTCATTTAGATCATTGATTGATGGTGCTACCATCAAACAACACCTTGCTGAGTCTAATCATGCTGTATAAGTTAGTTCCAATTGGTGTAGTTCATGCAAAAACAATAACTCTGATTTAATTCCTGCATATCTGAACCATAGCCATTATCCTAACCCCAATTCCCCAAATTGCCCACCTCCCTAGCCTATTTTGAGCCACAAGAATTCAATCTTATAGGTGGGAATCATCCCTGATGTGAATTGGGGAAGACCAACCCAAAACCTCCATTAAAACTCTGTTTTTCTTTTTATTTTTTGTTTCTGGTTATCTCTGGTGGAAGTTACTGGTTAACCAGAGACATAGACTAGAGTTACTGAAAAGTGTTTCTTAACTTCAGATCTATTCCGAATCGACCCTAACTTATCTTGGGATCTTAGTGTCATTAGAATATCATCTAGTATGCATGCTTAGTTGATAATTTTTAGAAACGTAACTCTCGAGTCGATTTTTCCCTTGCTGTTTGTCTCTGGTGGAAGTTACTAGTCAACCAGAGACATAGACCAGAGTACAGAAAGGAGTTTCTTAAGTCCAAATCTATTCTGAATCGACCCTAACTTATCTTGGGATTTCAGTATCATTAGAATATCATGTAGTATGCATGTTTAGTTGATAACTTTTAGAAACCTAACTCTCGAGTCAATTTTTCGTTTGCTGTTTGTCTCTGGTGGAAGTCACTGGTCAACTAGAGACACAGACCAGTGTTGCTGTCAGACGTTCTCTTAGGCTGCGTTTGGTAACGGTCTGAACAAAGAACGCCCATTCTTAACTAGAAACATTCTTTTACATTCTTGGTCTAGAACGACATTCTGAGACCAAAAATGACCGTTTGGTAACGGTCCCAAGAACATGTTCAGAACGAAAATGGTGTTTGGTAAAACCTGTTCTGTCAAATTTGATATTAATTATAATAATGCCATTTCCTTCTAAATTATACCAAAAAATACTTGTAAAATCATTTTCTCTTACCAACCTTAGCATAAAATTAAAATATCTCATTAACATAATCAAAATAATTATAAAAATATGTCAAATTTCAAAAATACCATTAATATTGGGTTCTTGTGTGGATTAGTGCCATAACTGACTATACTATGAATAGTTGAATAAAAAGGATCTTGGTGGATTCGAACCACCATCCCCTTGGAACATGCTCATGTTCCAAGTGCTCTACGACTTTGAGCTAAAGACCCATTAAGTAGAGATCCAAAACAAAAAATACAACAAAAAAAAGTCACAGTAGCATGAATCTTCACATGAGGAATGAAATGAGCAAAGGTCTAAAACAGAAATACAGCAAGAGAGTCACAATGAAATGAATCTTTGCATGAGAAAGTTAACAAGCAAGATTTCCAAATAGGAATTCAGCAGGTGAGTTATGATCTCATCAAAATGGGAAATAAATAGAGTCAACATGAATGCATCTAACTTAAAAAAAAAAAAAAAAAAGGAAAAAGGGAACCTCATGCTATTCTTTCATCACATAACAGGTATGTAATTCATGACTGAACTTTGTACTGCCTCAATCTCAATGAAGACCAATGGAAATGGGGAAGAAAAATAGGAGGAAGGGAACCTCATGCTATTCTTTCATCACATAACAGGTATGTATTTCAAGGTTAGTGATGTATGGAATAGTTTAAAAATCCAATGTTCATCCATATCTCTGATCAGTAAAAAAAAAAATGAGAGAGAAGGGATGATCATGTTAAATTAAAGTTTTAGCACCAATAACCATATTTACTTCAACAAAACATCTTCAAATCAAGTTCTGGTTTTAATGCCAATGACACATGAAAATTAACAAAATCTTAATTAAAGTAAGCCACGAATTAATCAACTTATAAATATCAAAATGTAGCATTTACCATGACCAGAACAATATTAGCTTGCAATCCTTGCATTGGTAAGGACTAAATTAACATTCTCCAACTCACTCAATTTAGCTATCTTCTTTACTCAGAATTAAAATGGTTTAAATTGGAACAGGCATGGAATTCGACAACTTATGTGTATAATGGGCAGATGGACCAGCATATGTAACCCACTACCCTATTCAAACTGGCCAGTCTTATGTGTATAACTTCACTATTACTGGACAGAGAGGGACCCTTTTGTGGCATGCCCATATCTCATGGTTGAGGTCTACCCATTATGGACCTATTATCATCCTCCCCAAGCTTGGTGTCCCTTACCCAGCTAAAGTCCCATTGGGCAGTTAGATAGGGGAGATAAAAGAATAATTCAAAATAGCCACATCATTTGTCCATATGGCACAATGAGAATGGGCCGTTTTGATATCATACCAAGAGCATGAGAATGAATTCTTACCTTAAAAATTGCAAACAGAAAATGTCAACTTGAGTTAATAGATGGATTTATTTTTCAAAATTAAAAGCCACAAACATTGCCAACTATGAACATATATATTAAATGGAATGCAATAGGTAACCACTGCATTTTCTAGATTGAGTATGCATATTGGACATTTATATAAGCATATCAGATCTAACAAACACATGATTTTCCCTACTATTACAAAATTATTAATGAGACAGTGGGTGATTAAGAAATGTTTCTTCATTATTGCCACATGAAGTTTATGTTATAAATCCTACTAAGTAAGAGGGCCTAATTGCAAACCTTTACCCTACTATTACAAAATTATTTATGAGACAGTGGGTGATTATGAAATGTTTCTCCATTATTTCCACATGAAGTTTATGTTACATTACCTGATGCTTCTTATGGCCAAATATATATATCTTGGTCTAATCAGTAGCAAGGTTGAGCCATGATTTTCAGCCCATGGCTCTGCTCATAGTTTTTTGGTAATGCAAGGAAACACCCCACTCACACCCCACTCCATGACCCCCTCCCCCAAAACCCAATAACCCCATGTGAGGTAGGACTTGATCTTAAGTCTCCTCAATCTCTACTACATGAAGTACCAACAACAGAGACTTTACCACCAGGCTAACAATTTTCACCCCATGATTCACCCCCTCCCAAAAAAACACAAAAGAAGAAGAAAAGAGTTCTGCCTCCTGTGGCTGTATGGCTGCATGCAAATGTGGCACTAACAGGGCCTAATTGATTAGCATTGAACACCTTGATACAACTTAGAAATCAATCTCAACTCTCTTAATAACAGTTCCCCAACCCTCAGAAAAAGGAAGCAGCAGCAACTAATAAACCTCACAATATCTTCGTCTTTAAAGCCTAATAATCACTACTACTACATCTACAAAAAAACGAAGCAGCAGCAGGTTCAGTCAGTAAGTAAGAAAGATAGAGCATGGCTTTCCTTCTCGACTATCTCAGTGCTATTAATAAGGGGCCCTGCAGCAGCTTCTGCTCAACTACTACATCTACATACGGTGGTGGTACCAATAACAAGGAGCCCAAACAAATCGGTTTACTCAAATTGAAAAAAGGGAATAGAGAGATCTGATTACCAAATCAAATCAAACTTTCACAACACACATATGTATGATGAGTAAGGAGGTGCAACATCAAATTTACAAAACAAAAAATTAATACCTAGAGCAGAGAATACAACAACAACAACAACCATAACCTTATCCCAACTAAATGGGGTCAGCTACATGGATCCGAAGAGGCTATGATAGTAAAAGAAATAAGAGAAGTAAAAAGAAGTATAAGAAGTAAAAGAGAGAATAATAGAAAATAAGTAAAGGAAAAAAAAAAAGGTCAAAACAGCATCCCAGGAACATTCCCCTACGAGGGGTCGGCTACACGGGTCCTAGTCCTCCAAACAACTCTATCTGCGGTCATACTAGGATTGAGCCCTACAGCATGCATATCCTTTCTTACCACTTCTCCAATAGTCATCTTGGGCCTGCCCTTACCTCTTTTAGCTCCATCAAACTGAATCTGGTCACTCTTCTTTACCGGTGCATCCTTAGGTCTTTATTGGACATGACCATAGCACCTTAAGCGGCTCTCACGAAGCTTGTCCAGGATTGGTGCAACTCCTAATTTGTTTATAAGACAATCATTCCTTACTCTATCTCTCCTGGTCTTGCCACACATCCTCCTCAACATCCTCATCTCTGCTACACTCATCTTATCTATATTACTCTTCCTAACTGCCCAACATTCCGCTCCATAAGTCATGGCTGGTCTTATAACTGTCCTATAGAATTTTCCTTTAAGCTTAATAGGCATGTGTTTGTCACATAACACTCCCGATGCACCTCTCCACTTCATCTATCCTACTTCAATTCTGTGGGAAACATCATCCTCTATATCACCCTCTTTGTTAATGGTTGACCCCAAGTATCTAAAGTATTTACTTTGTGGCAGCGCTCGCTCCTCAAGTTTCACCACTTCATCACCTCTCCTGGTTTGACTGAAGTTACACATCAAATACTCTGTGATGTTCTGCTTAACTTAAAGCCTCGTGATTTTAAGTTTGATCTCCATAACTCTAGCTTTGCATTAATCCCTTCCACTGTCTCATCCATCAAAACAATATCATCAGCAAAAAGCATACACCAAGGGAACTCATGTTGAATGTGCCTAGTTAAATCATCCATTATGAGTGCAAACAAATAGGGGCTTAGAGCTGATCCTTGATGTAACCCAATTGTTATAGGGAATTCACTACTTTGGCCCTCTGCAGTTTTGACACTCGTCACCACGCCCTCATACATGTCCTTGATTATGTCCACATAGTTACTTGAGCTCCTTCTCTTCTCTAGGACATGCCAAATGATCTCTTTAGAGACTCTATCATAGGCCTTTTTTAAGTCAATAAAGATCATATGGAGGTTCCTTTTGTAAGCTCTAAATATTTCATAAGTCGCCTTAAAAGGTAAATAGCTTCTGTCATGGATCTCCCTGGCATAAAACCAAATTTGTTCTCCGATATAACAGTTTCTCTTCTTAAGTGAACTTCAATGATTTTTTCCTAAAGTTTCATGGTATGACTCATTAGTTTTATGCCCCTATTATTGGAGTTCTGGATATCACATTTATTCTTATAAATTGGGACTACAATGCTTCTTCTCCACTCATCTGGCATTTTCTTTGTATTCAAAATCTTGTTAAACAACTTGGTTAGCCAAGATGTCCCCCGTGCTCCTAAGCTCTTCCACACTTTAATTGGGATCTCATCCGGTCCTGGTGATTTCCTAACCTTCATCTTCCGCAGGGCCTCTTTAACTTCGGCCTCACCAACTCGTTGTAGATGTTCATGACGTGTGTTGGCTTCAAGACTATTCCTCTCCACTTCTAAATCCATCCTATCGGTCAAGATAGCTCCATTAAGTAGGTTGTAAAAATATTCACCCCATCTCTCCATAATGTCCTCATCTTGTATTAATACTCGACCTTCCTCACTCTTAATGCATCTAACATGACCCAAATCTCTGCTCTTCCTTTCTCTTACTTTGGCTATTTGATAGATTGTATTTTTCCCTTCCTTTGTATTAAGTTTTTTATAGAGGTCATCATATTGTTTTTGCTCTTGCTTTCCCCACAGTTTTCTGAGCTTTTTTTTTGGCTGCATAATATCTCATCTTATCATCTGCCTCGTTAGTCCTTTGTCAAGTCTTAAAATGAGCTTTCTTAGTCTTAATGGCTGCTTGAACTTCGTCATCCCACCACCAAGTCTCTTTAGGGGCTACACACATACCTTTTGAAATCCCTAAGACTTCTTTAGCAACCTTCTTAATACAAGTCATCATCTCAGTCCACATCTCATTGGTATCTCCCTCAGAATCCCACTTTCCTTGTAGAGCTACTTTATCGAAAAATGACTCTAAGAGAACTCCTTGGAGTCGCCCCCATCTTATCTTAGGGCAAACTTGTTTTGTCTTCTTACGTTGTCCCATATTGAGGTATATATCTAAGACCATCAGTCTATATTAGGCGGTTAAGCTCTCTCCTGGTATAATCTTACAGTCCTTACATAAAGGTCTGTCAGACCTTCTTGTTAGGAAAAAATCTATTTGGCTTGCATGGTGCCCACTCTTGTAGGTAATTAAATGTTCATCTCTCTTTTTAAAAAAGGTATTTGCAATGCACAGGTCAAATGCTATCGCAAAGTCTACCACTGATATCCCCTCTTCATTCCTCTCTCCAACTCCGTATCCTCCGTGAACCTCTTCAAAGCCTCTACAATCCCTGCCCACATGTCCGTTAAGATCCCCTCCAATAATAATTTTCTCTCCTGAACCAAAACCCTGTACTAATCCATCCATGTGCTCCCAGAATTGTATTTTAACACTCTCATCCAAACCTGCTTCGGGTGTGTATGCGCTAGCAATGTTGATAACCTCGTTGTCTAGCACCAGCTTGATAGATATGATCCTATCCCCAAATCTTTTAACATCCACTACTTCGTTCTTAAGGTCTTTGTCCACAACTATGCCCACTCCACCTCTCCCACTTTCATCTCCCAAGTACCATAGTTTGAAATCATCTAATGCCTTCGCTTTGTGACCCTTCCATCTAGTTTCTTGAATGCATGCCACATTAATTCTTCTTCTTCGCATAGCATCAATCAACTCCATACTCTTACCCGTCAAAGATCCGATGTTCCAGGATGCAAATCTAATCCTACGCTTATTAACATGATTAGTACTTAAAGACATGATATAAAAACAAGATAAGGGATAATCAAAAGATAATAGGATCCATGCAAAAGGGATTGGCTGTATAGAATATAGTGCCGGCTGCCTACCTGACGCACTAGTATAACATAACTACTATATAATATAAAGGTGTAATTTAAAAAGAAATATGATTTATAGGGTAAAGTTTTAAATTAGAGCAAAGTGAAGATAAGCACGACATAAGCCCAAGAAAATAAAAAAAAAAAACAAATATGAGGGGTAAGCAATAATCAACAATCAGGGTGGGGATTTATAAGCAACAATGGAAAGAATATTATATGGCAGCAATATAAAAACAATGTATAATAAAATAGGTAATAGAACAGGGTAATAGAACCAATAAATAGTAAACAACAACCAGGATGTTAGAATAATATAAAGCACACTGATGGAATTAGAGGCAACAATAGAAATAATATTGTATAGCAACAATGTAAAAATAATGTACAACAGAATATGTAATAGAACAGGGTAATAGTATAAGCCACAATGTAATAAGACAATATATATCAGAGCAAGGTAATATACAGCAAAACAGGGTAAAGTAACAAAGACCCTTCACAGCTGTAACAGGGCCAACATGTATCAGAGTTCGCTACCCAGTATAGAGTAGAAAATGGTTTACCAGGTTTGTCAGAAAGGCAAGCCACAATTTAAATTTTGGACTAAACACTACAGCGTAGTAGTGTACTATAGCAAATTCAGAGGCAATCGTGGGTCAAGAAAAATGCTGTCGATATAGCTAGTGGCTGAGAGAAGAAATCAGGGCTTGGGAGGAACACTGTGGAAATTAAGAAATCAAGAAATCACGTTTAAGTGAGTGGTGGAGGAGAAAGAGGGATCCTCAGGAGCTATGGATGGCTGTGGAATAATCCGGGAGGTGCGCTTGGGTGTGAGGTAGCAGAAATCAAAGAGATAATCTGATCGAAGGAATCAGAGTTGAGGAAACTAGAAGGAAAATACCGAGCTCAAGGACAAGCCTTATGAGAGATAAAAACTAGAATGGAGAGGTGGTGCTTAGGTTTGGTGGCGGTAATGGAGCATTGGGTTGAGATAGATCAAGGTTAAGAGATAATCGAGCATTGAGTTGAGACAGACGTATGGGAGACTCTAGATTGGAGAGGTAAGTCGAAGGGTATAGAGGTGATGTAGTCTACGGCGAGGTTATGGGGTAGAATCGGTTTGGGCTAGGCTGTGGAGAGGGATTGTGGATTTGGAGAGGAATCGTGGGTAGGAAAGAGGTAGCAGGTGTAATCGAAGGTTTGGAGCAGGTGTAATCGCAGGTTAGAGAGAGAATTGTGGGAGGAGGTAGAGATAACCAGGGGTAAGGGTGCTGTGATACTTACCTGGTCTAGGGGTATCGTCCTTAAGTTTCACCAGATAACCAGACCTTGTAAGCCTGGGAAATGGCTCATTGATGGATCGATGAGGCCGTCGGAGGGAGCGAGGAGCTCACCGGTACCCTGGACTCGCTAGGGAATTTTTGAGCAAAATGACCGTTAGCACGAGAGAATAAAATCTATAAATTGTATACCTAGAACAGAGAATACCTAAAATCAATTTTTCTCAAAAAAATCCCTGAAGCCCAAACCTTTTTGGTTGAGGAATGCTGATTAAAGGGGTGCTGATCCTATTCCTAAGACAATAATGGGGAAAAATTACATAAATCGTCAGAGAGAGCGACACAGAGACAGTGAGAGGGAGAGTATGAGAGGGAGAGAGAGAGACAGAGAGAGGGAAAGAGTGAGAGAACGACACAAAGACAGTGAGGGAGAGTATAAGGGGGAGAGAGAGAGACAGAGAGAGACAGAGAGAGGGAAAGAGCGAGAGAGAGATGTAGAGAATGAGAGAGAGAGAGGGAGAGAGAGAGAGAGACAGAGAGAGGGAAACAGCGCAAGAGAGATGCAGACTATGAGAGATAGAGAGGGAGAGAGAGAGATCTCAGCTGAAGGGTTGCAAATCGAGCTCTGGTTCTTCTTCTCTAAACTTCCACGGCTAAAGAGACCCTTCCTTCCACACTTCTCCTCACGAGTTTTGTCTCTCAAAATTAGGGGTTTCCAAATTTTGTCCCCTTCCATTCGTTCTTGTTCTTTACAGACCGTCTCTGAGATAGTCTGCAAAGAACGTTCTTTTGGTGCTCAAGACCTCCGATTCGTTCTAAAAGAACAAAAAAATGAACCGCACAGCCAAACACTTTTTCATGTTTTTTTTGTTCTTTTTGAACAAAAGAACTGTTTAGAACACTGTTCTGAATGTTACCAAACGCACTCTTAGCTCCAGACCTGTTTTAAATTAACCTAACCTATATTGGAACTCCAGAAACATTAAGGATACCGCCAAACATATATGTTTGGTTTATAAATAATAGGGCCTAACTCTTGGATCATTGAACCTACCGGCAACCTACTCATGAGCTAATCCGACCGCGTAAATTCAACTGTAGCAAGGTGAGTGGGGATAGGCCTTGATTTTATTTTGGAGTGTTTATCATTTTAAATTAATTATTAGGAATGTGCATATAAGTGAAATTACTCTTGTTAGAACTTGTCTTATTAATTATTTCATTCATAGCTTGTGATTATGGAATTGTGGAATTTTGATGAAATGTGAAATATGTTTAAAGGTGTAAATTGTATGTTAGAATAGATGCTGTAGACGGCTTGGAAATGAGAGGTATAGTGTGCCGTAGTATGAGATGTGGGAGCACTGCACACCTCATATTGTGCCATTTAGACTGCACATGGTTAGGGACGACATTCCTTGGTACTACAACCCTTACCTGTAGGGGTCCAGGTGCTGGGTGATCATAGCCCCCTGTCGCTGAGGAGTGTGTGGAACACCAGGGTGGGGTCCAGGCTATGATTATCGGAGTCTACCCATGGGGGGATCTAGGGATTACGACTGGTGTGGGCTCCATGCAACAATTGAGGTCACGGCTCAGGTTGAGTTGATGGACCCAAGTCTGTTTTCCTGAGTTGTTGGCGTAGTACCTACTTAGAGACTTAGGCATTGATTGTTAGGTGGCAATTAAGTTTAAAATCAATCCATGCATTTAGGATCTTTGTTTTGTATGTGCAAATGCTTATGTGTGGTCTTTCCTTTACTTACTGGGCTCAATGGAGCTCACCCCTGTGGAATGTTTTCTTTTTAGATGATCCTACAGGTGGATGTGATGGCAGCGGGGAGGATTATTTCAAGGTGGAGGCTGATGGTTATGGTGACCATGCTGGTTTGGACTCAGAGGGGTGTGATCCCTCTAACATGGATGATCACGGTGTCCCTGGAGAGTAGGGACTGATGACGAGGAGCTCGTTTATCTTTTGATGTATATAGTCTTTTTGGTGGACGAGGTCCACTGTAAATATTGTATAGTTTGGTAGTTTTCTGGCCGACAGTTGGGCATCGAACCTTCTGGTAGTTTGGGTGTTTTGTGACAATGTAAATAACTTGTAAATTATGTAGTAAGCGCTTACTTTCCATGCACTCTGATTTGGAACATGTTCTTTGCTTTATCATTGTGTTTAGCTTGTGATGTGTAAATACAACTTTGTAATCCTAGAGGTCCTCGAATACATCGGATATTCGGGTTAACCCACGAATCCTCCTAGGGGGTGGTGTCAGGGTGTGACGAAGCTTGGTATCAGAGCATGAAGCTCTATTTACAGTCACAAGTGGCGGAAGTAATCTGAATGATGTCTAGAACCAAGAAATAAAATGAAAATTATTTCAAAGAACATAAACATAAACTGAGGGTAAAAGAACACCATAGGAGACTAGTCAAGTGCAAAAGCCGATAATATATGTATTAAATAAGAGCATAAGCTTTTACAACAATTCTGTAAAAAAAAAAAAAAATAAAAGACATACATCTGGTAGGAACAAAAGGCTGAAATAAAAAAAAAAAACACACATAGACATAACTAGTAATTTCAAAGGATCCTATGGTCTAAGTCTACTCCTGTGGCTGATCTCGAGCGGCTGGTGGTGGATGCAAATCAAGTCCGAAGTGGGCATCCCAGAAATCAAACCTCTGCTCGAGTGTGCCCACCCTATTGTTCAAAGAAGCCATATCCGCCCGCACACTTGTGAAACCCTGATCTAATCAGCTAGATATGCTGTCAAGGCAAGCTATCATGCTCTCCCAACCAAAAGCTCCGACCGATGGTAATGATGCTTGTGAAGATGAAGCCCCAACCTGGCCTCTAGTAGTACCAACCTGATGCGGTCCTCCCTCCTCATCACTTCCGGCCTTATCAAACAAATGCATCCTTCTAAGGGTAGCCTCATTTATCAACTCTTTTCCCTCTCCACCAGGAACCCCACCAGTAAAATCAACTTGGAAGTGTTGAAAGACTTGAGAGAGAAGTCTCCCATAAGGCAGGTTACCGTCCCCTGGATTCTTTGCATGGTACATCATGGTCTTTATTAGAAAATATGGTAGACAAATCTGGGGTCCTCCCCTACTCGCCATGTATAGGCAATATGTGATATATGCCCTCAAAATGGCAACCCCACTTCGGTTTCTGCCCTTGGGACAAATGTTGTATTGGACAACCCGGCTCAAAACCCTCGGGGATGGCTTATACTCCACCTTAGATGTGGGAATTTTGTTGGTACCTGTGAGATCCTTGTACACTTGCTTACAAGTTTCCAATGAATGATGGATGAAGTGTCGGTCCTTGGCTTAAAATAAAACTGCTCTCCATCCATAGAAATACCCAATATAGTGGCCAACTGTCAAGGAGTAAGCTCAATATCAACTCCCTTGACCCTACTCTTCAACAGATATTCTTGGTGATCCTCACTACGAGAAACAGACAAGTTGCAATAAAATATTGAACCAAGAGTGGATAACAAGGTAACTCAGGTACTAACATGGGAACCAACCCAGCGTGTTAAAACGCTCATAAACCTTGAACCTCCTGAGGTGCTTTGTATTAACCACTTTACCATTTTCCACTTTTTTCACACGGAAGGCATTCCATTTCTGAGAACTTGAGTAACTCAAGAACAGGTGATCATCAAACTCACCCACTTCCTCTTCCTCCTCTGTAGGAGCAACATAGGACTCATCCTCGGATGACGGGGATGATGGTGATGGCAGCGATGGTGGTTCTTGTCGTGGGCTCTTGCTAGCCAAGGTTTTCCTTGGAGCACCACCGGACCTGCTTGATGACATGGCTGCAAGAAATAATAAGAAATGGGGAAAGTTAGATGTATTATAAAATACATGAACTGGAAGAATTGTTTAAAATATAGATATGCATATGTAATTATGAACTTCATAAACATGAATTAGAGGCATGGGTTATAACTAAAACAAAGATGTAGATTATATGAGAGCAAAAAGGACTAACAAGCTGTTAAAAAAAAAAAAAAAAAAACAAGAAACAGCAGCCACAGAGAAGAAATTTTTTTTTTTTGTTTCACACAACTAAGTAGGAAAGGCTGTAGGATGTAATAAGAGGGGAAATGGAAACATAAAGATTGTACAATGACTAAGGTAGACAATATATATGAAGGGAAAACAAAGAAAGAAGGCAGGATTTCACAAGAAACAAGAAAAAAAAAAAACAAACAGCAGCCACAGAGAAAAAAAAAATTCACCCAAATACGAAGAAAAAGGTATAGAAGGTAATAGGAGGGGAAATGGGAACATAGGAATTGTACAATGTGCAAGATAGACAACATCTATGAAGGTAAAACCAAGAAACAAGGAAGAATTTCACAAGAAACCAGAAAAAAAAATTAGATTTCCAATAGAGAAAGGAAAACCAAAATTTGAGAATGGGAAGATGGAGAAAGAAATCAATACCTAATCTTGATGATTGGATGCAAAGATTTGGTGGTAGAACCTTGGATTAGTAAGAGCAATGCTTGAAAAGGAACTTCTGGTCGACCTCTGAATAATCCCCTCTCCAAAGACCTAAAAGAGAAATAGAAGGAAATGACCTACAATTGGGTTTTAAGAACTGTCCACGACTCTCTGGTCGAAGTCTCTTGCCGACCATTCAGATCGACCAGAGACAGACAGAACCAAATTTTGTTTCCCTCTTTTGAATGATATGAGTTGGACACTTATGGAAAAATAAATAAATTTTGGGGTTATTTACACCTTGCCTTAACCATCATAACCACGGAAAATAAAATAAAAAAAATAAAAATAAAAATAAAAATAATAAAAAAAAATATGCCATTTATCGATACACATTTGTTTATGTACCAAAAATTATTCTATTTCATTCATTTATTGATTTAGTTTTTTTTTAATACTTATTCATTTTATTGAAAAAAAATAATGATAAATAAATAAATGAATAAATAATAAAATAAAATTTGATAGTTAAAAGAGTTAAAATTCTTGACTTGGACTTTTGTCTAACCAACTAACACCTAACTCTCATGAAACAGGGAATGGACGTGCCAACTACGCTTACCAACCTACTAACGATATGATTTGGTTCGCTAAACAGAGGAAGAGGATAGCAAGTCTTGAAAATATTAAAGTTAGGGCTAAGAAAGAATTGGAAAGGATAGTCGAACAAGCAACTGATTGTTGGATTGTAGACCAGGAGTATTACCTTGCTCTAGCTGAAGAAGTAAAGGGTGATTTGCTGTACATTGACCTAGAAATTTACTTCAGCAAGAAGAGACTCGAGCGACTAGCTTTCTAATCCTATGAGGTATTTGAGCCAGCTTAGGAAGAGAATTTTTAAACTAAACATAATCATCGCGAAGGCAAAAAGAATATTGAGAGAGCAAGAAGGATTGTATATGACCAGTGGAACCACAGAACGAGGCAGTTACTCACAAGCAATGAATGTGCAATGGCAAATAATAATTCCGTGTGGTTGGGAGAAGTACAACCTTGAGCTTGAACTCCAACAGTTTGCATTTTAAGAACCTACAGGTATCTTACCCATACATATTAAAAATCCTCTCAATTACTGATGCAGTTTTCCCTTATTTGGTAAGTTAGATTATAAAGATTCTGATTTTAGGAATGATTGTCTCCATTAACAACTACTTGAGTTCATCTGCTGAGAACTGTGATTGATTATAAAACATCCATGACATATTAGTGTGTGTTGTCTCTGTTCTCTCTAAAGGTACTCATGGCTAGTACAAGAGATAATGAAAATGTTCCTCATGGATTCATGGGTCAAAATGTTGGAGCTGCTGCCACTTCTGCCAGCGCACCAAATGTCCAACCTACACTAGCAGTGGGGGATCCTCCAACTACTCCTTCAATTAATCCTCAGGCTGATCCTTCAGCTGCTGTTCCTACTTTTGTACCTCCTCCTATCGCAACAGATGGTGACATGATAGCCATCATGGTTCATATGTTACGAATCCAGCAACAAAAACATGAGCTTATGATTAACATGAATAACCAATTCATGGCAGTCATGCAGCAAAGGGGTGCACCGCGACTCAACTGTGTTCCAAACTTCCCTCCACCTATGCCTTCGAATGTTCTAGACAATTCTACATCAAAGGTGATGGAGAAATTCAAAAAGCTACAACCATCATCTTTCTCAAAGATTGGCACGGATCCACTACAGCCCGAGCGATGGATTAGCGCCATGGAAAGAACATTCGAAGTATTAGAATGCATAGACGCTCAAAAGATAATTTGTGCCGGATTCCAGTTGCAAGATGAGGCCGCGGCTTGGTGGAAATCAACAAAGGTAAATTTGGAAGTGATACACCCCAATCCCACTTGGGAACAGTTTAAGGAAGTTTTTTTTGGATACTTCTTTCCAGAAAGCTTCAGGGATGAGAAAGAAGCAGAGTTTGCGGCACTCATCCAATGATCGGGTTCAGTCTTGGAATATCAACAACAGTTTGAGGATTTATTTCATTTTGCTCTGGTACACATGAGAAGTGATGCATGCAAAGCGAAGAAGTTTGAGAAGGGGCTCAAACTCGATATCAGTGCCATGCTGGCCATTTTGACTATACAGTCTTTCGCTCAGATGGTTCAAAAGGCGAAGATTGTGGAGGATAGGTTGAAGAAGAAAGCAACAACTTCATAGGTATTAGGAAAAAGAATAAATACTGTTCAGAACTATGGTTGGCCCAACAAATCATTTAGAGGACCCGTGTACAATCCTACTCCAATACAATACCATAGATCTGAGACGAGACAAGCTCTGCAAACTACTCGGCCTACTTTCAGTCAATCCACACAATACAGTCGCCCTATTCCAAGTCAAGTTACACCAGCTACCCAGTCTCTTTGTCCGGCTATTAGTCAAGAAAGTCAAGCATTCCCTCAACCTGGGAATCCATCAACTGCAATATGACCCTATGGCCTGTTCTGATGTTTCGAATGCAATCAATCTGGACATTTGGCCAAAGACTGTCCTCATCAAAAAGTAGGTGCACCATCACAGTCTCAACCTACCAACCGACCCTTCGTACCCCAAGGTAATAGGACACAAAGGAAGGTATATGCTCTGATCAATGAGGAAGTTGAAGAAAATCCTGACGTAATGACAGGTACACAATCAAAATCTGACAAATAGAATACCGTGAATACATTATGAATTTCCACCCTTGATTTCATCAATGTTTTATATTTGAATCTCTAGGTACTTTATCTATAGCATCCACAACTGCATATGTGTTATTTGACTCTGGTGCGTCGCATTCCTTCGTATCGAAGGGTTTTGCTAATAAGATGAACATAGCCCCAAAGAATTTAGGACATAAATTTGTAGTTAGCACCCCAACTGGGAGTATTGTAAATTTGAAGGAAGTTTACGAGCCCTGTCTAGTGGAAATCTGTGGGCGAAGCTTGACCGCTCATCTGATCAAGCTCGATATGAGGGATTTTGATGTGATATTAGGAATGAATTGGCTGTCCACTTATGGGGCCAATGTCATGTGTGCGGAGAAGAAAATTTTATTCAAACTTCAAAGCGGTGATGAATTTATATATGTGAGTGAATCCCCAAAGAAAGCCATAAAAGTAACTGTTTCAGCTTTCCAAGAAAAGAAATTGTTGAACGATGGATGTCAAGGGTATTTGGCCATGGTTATAGACACCGAGGTGAAGACCACATCTCTGACGGAAATAATTGTAGTCAGAGAATTTCCAGACAGGTTTCTTGATGACTTAACTCAATTATCTCCAGATCGGGAAATAGAGTTCGTGATAGATCTGACCTCGAGGGCAGGACCGGTGTCTAAAGCACCATATAGAATGGCACCAACAGAGTTGAAAGAATTGCAAATCCAATTACAAGATTTATTGAAGAAGGAATTTATCAGGCCCAGTGTATCACCTTGGGGAGCACCTGTGTTATTTGTTAAAAAGAAGGATGGAAGCATGCGTATGTGCATTGATTATCGGGAATTAAATAAACTCACAATCAAGAACCGACATCCATTGTCATGTATCGATGATCTTTTCGATCAGTTACAAGGTGCAAGTGTTTTCTCTAAAATTGATCTTAGATCGGGTTATCACCAATTGAAGATCAAGAGCGATGACATTCATAAAACGGCATTCAGAATGAGTTACGGGCATTATGAATTATTGGTATTGTCTTTTGGTTTAACAAATGCGCCGGCCGCATTCATGGATACGATGAATAGAGTATTCCATGACGTGTTGGATAAGTATGTCATTGTATTTATTGATGACATCCTAATCTACTCCAAGAACGAGGCAGATCATGCCCAACATCTGAGATTTGTATTAGGATGTCTGAGGGAACACTAGTTATTTGCAAAGATTAGCAAATGCAAGTTTTGGCTCCGTCAGATAGGAATCTTGGGCCACGCAGTTTCAGAGAAGGGCATTGAAGTCGACCCAGGGAAAGTTAAAGCAGTACTTGAATGGGAAACTCCAAAAAGTACCATGTAGATCCGTAGCTTTCTGGGTTTAGCTGGATATTACCGACGATTCATAAAAAATTTCTCACGTATATTTGCACCAATGACTCAACTAACAAGAAAAGGGGCGAAGTTTGAGTGGTTGGATTCCTGTGAGAAGAGCTTCCAAGAATTAAGAAAGCGGTTGGTGACGGCTCCAGTTCTAACCATTGCAGATAATACGGGTGGCATGGTAGTTTATTCTGATGCATCTAGAACTGGTCTGGGATGTGTTTTGATGCAAAAGAACAAAGTGATTGCTTATGCATCGAGACAACTGAAAGAACATGAAAAGAATTACCCCACTCATGATTTGGAACTTGTAGCTATGGTATTTGCCCTGAAGATTTGGCGACATTACCTATATGGAGAGAAGAGTGAAATTTTCAGTGATCATAAAAGCTTGAAGTATTTCTTCACTCAAAAGGAGTTAAACATGAGGCAAAGAAGATGGTTGGAATTGGTGAAGGATTATGATTGTACCATTCAATACCATCCTGGTAAAGCCAATGTTGTGGCTGATGCTTTAAACCAAAAATCTTAGACTGTGTCGCTTGCTTCCTTAGCTATCAACAAACAACTAGTAGAGGAAGCCAGATGGATGGATCTAGAACACCTGGTGGATGGGGCATGTCTGTCATTAGCAGCCTTAGATATTCAACCATCAATCAGAGAGGAGAGCAAAGAGAAATAACCCAGGGATCCAGAATTGCAAAGGATTATGGAGAACATCAAGCAAGGGACTCAGAAGGATCCGGACTTTACACTGACCGAAGACGGGGCACTCAAATTTTGAAATAGGCTATGTGTGCCGGATAATTTTGATGTACAAGATCGAATCCTTAAAGAAGCACACAGCTCACCGTATTCAATACATCCGGGCAGTACCAAGATGTACAGAGACTTAAAAGTTTATTATTGGTGGATTGGAATGAAAGAAACTATAGCTTTATATGTGGCAGAATGTCTTACGTGCCAACAAATAAAGGCGGATAGACACAGACCCTATGGTTTATTACAACCTTTACCCGTACCAGAATGGAAATGGGAACAAGTTACGATGGATTTTGTAACTGGTCTGCCTCATACAACTAAGAGCATGGATGCAATCTGGGTGATAGTTGATAGGATGACAAAGACAGCTCATTTTGTTCCTATAAAGGTCACTTATTCTCTAGATAAACTGGCACATTTATACATTGAGAATGTGGTTCGTCTTCATGGCGTACTGGTTAGCATCCTATCCAACAGGGATCCCAGATTCACATCAAGGTTTTGGAAGGGTTTACAGCAAGCTATGGGCACTCAACTAAATCTTAGCACCACTTTTCACCCCCCAGACAGATGGACAATCTGAAAGAACTATACAGACCCTTGAGGATATGCTTAGAGCTTATATGCTAGAAATGTAGGACAGTTGGGATTCACATATTCCATTGATAGAGTTTGCATACAATAACAGCTATCACTCTACTATTGAGATGGCACCTTATAAAGCATTGTATGGTAGAAAGTGCCGTACACCTTTATATTGGGATGAAGTTGGAGAGCGGCGTATGATGGGTCCTGAGCTAGTGCAGGCTACCTGTGAGAAAGTGGAGATAATAAGAGAGAAGATTAAAGCAGCACAGTCGAGACAGAAAAGCTACATGGATGTAAGAAGAAAGGATCTTAACTTCCAAGTTGGAGAGAAGGTATTTCTACGGGTTTTTCCGATGAAAGGGATTATGCGGTTTAGCAAGAAAGGAAAGCTAAGCCCTAGGTACATTGGACCCTATGAGATTCTCAAGAGAATCAGAGCGGTAGCGTACCAACTGGCATTACCACCCTCATTGGAAGGCATTCACAACGTGTTCCACATATCCATGTTGAAAAAGTATATACCAAACCCAGTACACATCTTAACTGCTGAGCTGGTGCAACTTGAAGCTGATATGTCATACGAGGAACAACCCAAAGAAATTTTATGGCGAAAGGAGCACAAGCTTTGCAACCGTACCATCACTTATGTGAAAGTGCGATGGAGAAATCACACCATTGAAGAAGCATCATGGGAAAATGAAGAGGAGATGCGAGAAAGGTATCCATACCTTTTCAATTTATAAGGTATGTCAATTTCGAGGACAAAATTCTTATTAGGTGGGGAGAATGTTACAGTTTGGCTTATTTTGACCCGAATCCTAACCTGAGTCCAATTGTAGGCCAGGAACCCGAAGTTGTAGCCCCGTGTACCCTGTGGAACGTGGATTGGGTGTTTGAACGAGTAGACATGGAAGATGGAATTCTTGCATCAATACGTCATCTATCGATAAAAAGACGCATACCTCCCCTGTGCAATTGTAAAGTTCACAACCAAATGTACAATTCTGGGTAAGCGACTCTGACCATAATTTTTAGGTGTAGAGCATGAAAACATTATTAGAAATGTATTTGTACACGAAACCACCAACCTCGGAGCGTTTCGATTCTTGGACAGCACATAAAAACACTCTGGTGGATCTTCTGGTCAACCACACATATCAACCAGAGTGCTGTTACTGCAAATTCCTGTCTCAGGAGTGCAGGACCCAGTACCTCAAGTCGGGGATCTTGCCGCCGCATCCCATTTAGCTTATTGGAATGTCTCCCCAACATGTTTGATCCATTAGTGATGTAGTGATTAAATATGGTTACAACACCGAAGTCGTCAATCTCAGTCTCATCCTGCTGTTGATTACTCTTGTATAATCGTGCAGGAAGATAAGGAGGTAAAGGTTGCTTTCCTTTTGGAAAAGAAGAGGAGGAAGGATCCAGAGAAGAGGTGGATGGTCCAGAAACAGAATTCCTATGTTTAATGTAGAGATTGTTTCCCAAGGATTGTAATTCAAAAGTTGGAGTTTGTTCCAACCTAAGATTCTTTGGAGTGTCAAGGATATCATTGATTAGCCATTCTTTACCTTCGTACACAAATACGGTAAATAAACATTTTTAATTAAATAGAGATAAGGTTAAGAGACCGACTAACCCAAATTATATAAAATGAAACTTCTCCACTGTTCACCTCTCTTCGCACCTGAACGAAAGAAACCCAGCAAAGTTGAAAGAAGAGAAAGAGGAGAACAAAGCCAGGGATTGAAATTTGGTTTTCGGTAAGGAGTTCACCCTCACATCTCATCTCTCCCATGATTTCTTCTTTAAATTCTTTCCTTACCCTGATTCCTGAGCCAGGTTCATCTCTGATTTGGAGAAACCTAAGCTCCAATCTTAGAGATAGGGGTTTACTTAGATGGCTGGTTGATTTAGCCAAGTTATTCCTATTTGTGCTAGACTTTACTAGTAAGTTTTCATTTAGATCATTGATTGATGGTGCTACCATCAAACAGCACCCTGCTGAGTCTAATCATGCTGTATAAGTTAGTTCCAATTGGTGTAGTTCATATAAAAACAATAACTCTAATATAATTCCTGCATATCTGAACCATAGCCATTATCCTAACCCTAATTCCCCAAATTGCCGACCTTCCTAGCCTATTTTGAGCCATAAGAACTCAATCTTATAGGTGGGAGTCATCCCTGATGTGAATTGGGGAAGACCAACCCAAAACCTCCATTAAAACTCTATTTTTCTTTATATTTTTTGTTTCTGGTTGTCTCTGGTGGAAGTTACTGGTCAACCAGAGACATAGACCAGAGTTACTGGAAAGTGTTTCTTAATTTCAGATCTATTCCGAATCGACCCTAACTTATCTTGGGATCTCAGTATTATTAGAATATCATCTAGTATGCATGCTTAGTTGATAATTTTTAGAAATGTAACTCTCATGTCAATTTTTCCCTTGTTGTTTGTCTCTGGTGGAAGTTACTGGTCAACTAGAAACATAGACCAGAGTACAGAAAGGTGTTTCTTAACTCCAAATCTATTCTGAATCGACCCTAACTTATCTTGGGATTTCAGTATCATTAGAATATCATATAGTATGCACGTTTAGTTGATAACTTTTAGAATCCTAACTCTCGAGTCAATTTTCTATTTGCTATTTGTCTCTGGTGGAAGTCACTGGTCAACCAGAGACACAAACCAGTATTGCTGTCAGACGTTCTCTTAGCTTCAGACCTGTTTTAAATTAACCTAACCTATGTTAGAACTCCATAAACATTAAGGATACCGCCTAACATATATGTTTGGTTTATAAATAATAGGACCTAACTCTTGGATCATTGAACCTACCGACAACCTACTCGTGAACTAATCCGACTGCACAAATTCAACTATAGTAAGGTGAGTGGGGATAGGCCTGGATTTTATTTTGGAGCGTTTATCATTTTAAATTAATTATCAGGAATGTGCATATATGTGAAATGACTCTTGTTAGAACTTGTCTTATTAATTATTTCATTCATAGCTTGTGATTATGAAATTGTGGAATTTTGATGAAATGTGAAATATGTTTAAAGGTGTGAATTGTATATTAGAATAGATGCTGTAGACGGCTCGAAAATGAGAGGTATGGTGCGCCATAGTATGAGATGCGAGAACATTGTACACCTCGTACTGTGCCATTTAGACTGCACATGGTTAGGGACGACATTCCTTGGTACTACAACCCTTACCAGTAGGGGTCCAAGTGCTGGGTGATCATAGCCCCCTGTCGTTGAGGAGTGTTTGGAACACCAAGGTGGGGTCCAGGCTATGATTATCGGAGTCTACCCATGGGGGGATCTGGGGATTACGACCGGTGTGGGCTCCATGCAACAATTGAGGTCACGGCTTGGGTTGAGTTGATGGACCCAAGTCTGTTTTTCCGAGTTGTTGGCGTAGTACCTACTTAGAGACTTAGGCATTGATTGTTAGGTGGCAATTAGGTTTAAAATCAATCCATGCATTTAGGATCTTTATTTTGTATGTGCAAATGCTTGTGTGTGGTGTTTCCTTTACTTGCTGGGCTCAGTGGAGCTTACCCCTGTGGAATGTTTTCTTTTTAGATGATCCTACAGGTGGATGTGATGGCAGCGGGGAGGATTATTTCAAGGCGAAGGCTAATGGTTATGGTGACCATGCTGGTTTGGACTCAGAGGGGTGTGATCCATTTATCATGGACGATCACGGTGTCCCTGGAGAGTAGGGACTGATAATGAGGAGCTCGTTTATATTTTGATGTATATAGTCTTTTTGGTGGACAAGGTCCACTATAAATATTGTATAGTTTGGTAGTTTTCTGGCCGATAGTTGGGCATCGAACCTTCTGATAGTTTGGGTGTTTTGTGACAATGTGAATAACTTGTAAATTATATAGTAAATGCTTACTTTCCATGCACTCTGATTTGGAACATGTTCTTTGCTTTATCATTGTGTTTAGCTTGTGATGTTTAAATACAGCTTTGTAATCCTGGAGGTCCTCAAATACATCGGATATTCGGGTCAACCCACGAATCCTCCTAGGGGGTGGTGTCGAGGTGTGACACTGCGTCCGTTCGTGCTGTCTTCACTTAAACTTCAAACTAACTGTCGAGACCCTTCGTGGGACCCACCTATACTCTTCTAACGTTATTCTCACGTATCCCCAGACTTTGTAACCTGTACAGGAGTATGTGCACCGAGGCAAATTGTTACACCTGCACCCCAGATATACCCCTATACCCCAGGGCAGTTTAGACCTTTTACCCAAGGGGCAATGCCACGGTGGCACTGGCCAACACCTGTAACCATAGACTTAAACTATTACTAAAAGTATCCCCTCGAAGACCTAGAAGTGTGGGCTAAAACCCCACAACGTTCCTTGAAGTTTGGGCCCTAATAGTAGCACCGAACTCATGAACGAACTCTCTTGCATTGAATCCGCTCGAGGATCTGCCCATGCTGTCATCTACCATTTTGGATTATTTCCTGTGGGACCCACATGCCCATGTCCCGAATACCCTAATTAGACCTTTGGACCATATGGACCCCTGCCCTTACCATTGAGTGGTTAAGTGGGCCCACAAGACTTAACTTAAAGAGTTAATGGGTTTTATATACCCTAACCTAAAAACCAAACAGACCTTAGAGGACAATTAAGTCCTATGGACTTAAGGTGCACCCCAAATATGACCTAATGGACCTAATGGTTATAAATAAGGCCAAACAAGCCCTAGGACCTAACTAGAACTCAATTAAAGACCTAAGGGCCACTAAGTGTTTGGGGGTGCCTAAACCAAACGTGGCCGAAGGCCCATTTGACCCTTAAAAGGATAAGAGAATCCTTATTCTCTTGTCTCTCCCCCTCCCAAGTAAACCGTGGAGGAGAAGAGACAAGAGAAGAAGGAGAAGAAGGAAAGAAGAAGGAGAATTAGAAGTTGGAGAGGAATAGGAGGGGAAGGGAAGAAGATGGAAGCCATGCCAAGATGGTTGGCTGCCCCACATCTCCTCCCAAGCTGGCCAGACCCAAGGGAGAACAAAAAGAGGAGGAGAAGAGATGGAGAGAGTGGCTGGAAGAAGGAAGCTCACCAAGGTAAGCTCCCCAAACCTAGCTCTCCCCCCATTTCTCTTTGATTTTGATGAATTTCCTTAAGCTAGGGCTGTCCTAGGGTTCAATTGGGATTCAAGGTGAAGCTCGGCCCTAGTTGGGAGCTCTAACGATGCTGACCTAGGCCTCTAAGTGCTGCATTTACAGCCATGGCTGTGGAATCCCTGGTTTAAGCTTTCAAACCCAACCCTTGGACCAATGTGAGACCCAAACCATATAGGATCTTGGATCCTTAAGGTGAGCTTAGGACCTAGTGACCCTAGGAAGGCTTAGACACCTCTCCCTTGTCCCTGAGAGCTTAGGGCACTCCAAGCTTCAAGCTGGAGCAAAAGCCCTTTGAAATCTTGGAAGAGACTGCCGACGGACGAACGACCAGATCCACCAATCGTGATACCGCCGGTCAGTCCACCCAGTATAACCCCTGTGTGTTGAACTACCCAGATGAAGGAACAGACTCAAGTCTGTTGCATCCGCCCGAGGCCTATTGCTCTCGAGTATGTCTCAAGGATTGAACGGATGCAGGGGCAGACCTAAGAAGCACATCTGATCCCTTTTAGTTCTGCCTCAGGTGTCGAACGGATGCACCACCGGATCCAAGTAAGAGATTCTGCTCATGGGTCCGCTCGCTCTGTTTTACTTTTTAGCCTGAACGGAGTCAGGGGTGGATTCACCTCTACTGAAACCGTCCGTGAGTCCTCTCGTGCTGTCTTGGTTGAAATCTGGTTTTAACCTCGAGGGCCTAGCATGGGACCCTTTTATACATGCTTTAATGATTGTTTTTGTTTTCCTAGGCTACCTAATTTGATGGATAGCGGGGAGCCCAGGTGAGATTCATGTCAACCACACATGGCAACGCCCGTGTTAGGTGAGTGGGTTCTGGGTGATTTGTTGGGCTTGAATATATATTTACTAAGAAATCCTAAGCATGCTATTATATATTTATAAGCATTATGCGCATTGCATTATTATCCAAATGTGATCCGTTATGAATGTGATAGCATGCTCACCATTGTATTGGGCTACGGTGTAGGGTGTGTCGGTACTGAAACCCCAATTTATTTAAATTATGAAAACTATTGTATGTCATCCTAATTTGTATGTGCCGTACCGTGCTGGTACCCAAGTACTAGATGGGATGGGAGGTTGATGCACCCGAAATACCTCTCAGGACGATAGGACTTGCATATAATTTATCTGTGGCTAGGATGCTTGTTCCCTTATGCTACGACCCTTGCCAACAGGGATTTATGTGTTGGATAGTCTGAGCACCTGTGGTCTATGGAAGTGGGAGAGGCCAGGACAGGGGTAGTGATGGCTATCGGGGTCTGCTACTGGGTGGTCATAATGGCTTCTACCGGCATAGGTCCCCTTGTCATAATTGAGGGTTCACTGGGGCGATAGGATAAGTGACCCTCAGTGTCTCCCGAGTTATCACAGTAGCATACACTTGACTGATAGAATTGTGTGCTAGGTGGAAAATGAATCTAACATTGGCATGCATCATTCTACTTGATATTGATTATGTGCTAGTGTAGCTAACCCCGTTGCGTAATCCCTTTTTATTTGTTATGCAGGAGATACTACTTAGATGAGCACCGTTGGATGCGAATCAAGTGGAGCCGATGACTGTGACTTTGATGTAGGCGTACACCCAAGAGTGCTGCCCT
This sequence comes from Telopea speciosissima, assembly GCF_018873765.1. Classification (NCBI taxonomy): domain Eukaryota; kingdom Viridiplantae; phylum Streptophyta; class Magnoliopsida; order Proteales; family Proteaceae; genus Telopea; species Telopea speciosissima. The sequence continues at coordinate 14,888,818 of NC_057926.1, forward strand.
TGTGGCAATTACTTATCATTTAACTTTCTGTTTTCATTCCACAATCATGTATAAACTGTGGGTTTATTTAATAAGAGAGTAATGAATGGTTAGTTATATTAGAATTGTACTATGTGTTATCATTAGAGAACTGATGCTCTATAATTTCACATGATTTAACTTAATTTCGCTTCTGTTAACTCTGTATTTGGAACGACTTATTCCATATTGGTATGTCCCTTTCTGTGGTCATAATGAGATGACAGAGTGGACTGTGGCTCGGGACACTATATCTGTGATTCTGGCAGGTAGTGGGATGATGTCTGATTGTCCCAGTGACCCCCCATGTGGCAATATATATATTACATCGGGATTGGGGCGTGACAGTGTGGTATTAGAGCGATGATGCTCTGCACCGACCACGGTCCAGTGTAACCTCTTGATTTACTCTCCACAAATAGGTTTTAAATTAAAAATCTCAAGAACATAAATGATTGTGTGCAGACATAGGGAGAAGACTAATTGGAGTGAAAATAAGAATCTAGATGATAATAGACAACATGGAACTTAGAACTCGAAACATAGGCTCTATAATTTCACATGATTTAACTTAATTTTGCTTCTGTTAACTCTATACTTGGAACGACTTATTCCATATTGGTACGTTCCTTTCTGTGGTCATAATGAGATTACAGAGTGGACTGTGGCTCAGGACACTGTATCTGTGATCCTGGCAGGTAGTGGGATGATGTGTGATTGTCCCAGTGACTCCCTATGTGGCAATATATATATTACATCGGGATTGGGGAGTGACAGAGTGGTATCAGAGCGATGATGCTCTGCACCGACCACGGTCCAGTGTAACCTCTTGATTTACTCTCCACAAATAGGTTCTAAACTAAAAAATCTCAAGAACATAAATGATTGTATACAGACATAGGGAGAAGACTAATTGGAGTGAAAATAAGAATCTAAATGATAATAGACAACATGGAACTTAGAACTCGGAACACAGGCTCTATAATTTCACATGATTTAACTTAATTTTGCTTCTGTTAACTCTGTATTTGGAACGACTTATTCCATATTGGTACGTTCCTTTCTGTGGTCATAATGAGATTACAGAGTGGACTGTGGCTCGGGACACTGTATCTGTGATCCTGGCAGGTAGTAGGATGATGTGTGATTGTCCTAGTGACCCCCTATGTGGCAATATATATATTACATCGGGATTGGGGCGTGACAGAGTGGTATCAGAGCGATGATGCTTTACACCAACCACGGTCCAGTGTAACCTCTTGATTTACTCTCCACAAATAGGTTCTAAACTAAAAATCACAAGAACATAAATGATTGTGTGCAGACATAGGGAAAAGACTAATTGGAGTGAAAATAAGAATCTAAATGATAATAGACAACATGGAACTTAGAACTCGGAACACAGGCTCTATAATTTCACTTGATTTAACTTAATTTCGCTTCCATTAACTCTATATTTGGAATGACTTATTCCATATTAGTACGTTCTTTTCTGTGGTCATAATGAGATGACAGAGTGGACTGTACTCGGGATACTGTATCTGTGATCCTGGCAGGTAGTGGGATAATGTGTGATTGTCCCAGTGACCCCCTATGTGGCAATATATATATTACATCGGGATTGGGGCGTGACAGAGTGGTATCAGAGCGATAATGCTCTACGCCGACCATGGTCCAGTGTAACCTCTTGATTTGCTCTCCACAAATGGGTTCTAAACTAAAAATCTCAAGAACATAAATGATTGTGTGCAGACATAGGGAGAAGACTAATTGGAGTGAAAATAAGAATCTAGATGATAATAGACAACATGGAACTTAGAACAACTAACACAGGCTATTGAACAACAATTATGCAATTGCTTGGTTGAGTCCTACGTAGATAATAGCTGGGTAAATATATATGCTATAATTTATGAACGATAATGAATTAAATATAACCAACCATAATGATCCACAATGATCTAAACAAGGGGGAATTTAGCAAATATAAAAGTACATATATATATATATATATATATATATATATATATATATATATATATATAAGACTAATAATAATTCCACATTGTCCCAACCCTTCCTTGTAGCTAGTCAAGCCTTTCCCCAACTTCAAACCTGTGACTTCATTCATTCCAACCTGAACGTGTAATTTTACCCTGCTAAATCAAGCTTATAAATTCAACCATCAATTTGTTCCAAATTCTCTGTTTGAACACAACAGTGCCCATTCCAACCGTAAGCACAAGGGTTCAAGGATCCAACCCAAAATGTCTGATTGTTCCATTCAAACCAAGAGTACATTCATCCACCATAATTAAAATGTTCTAAAGGTTCACTAATCCAATTGACAAAGGAAAAAAGAAAGGAAATGCAAGAAAAAGCCAAAAGGAAATAGTTCCAACATCCTAATCCATCAAAAGACAGGAAACTAAGAGGATTGATTCAAAATAACTTTAGAGAACGGCTGGAGAAGGACTGAGCTAGGCATGTGCACCACCACCACCACCACGACCCAGGAAGGCGTTGAGATCAACCATTCCTCGCTCTATGCTCTCTAGATGCCGAGCCTGATCGAAGAATTGCTTCTTGACATCGTCAAAGCCATCCGCCATCCTCAGATTTAGTCACCGAATAGCCATCATGATGTCGTTACCTCCCCCAAGTACGCTCGAAGTACCTGCAACAGATGGTCTAGAACCTATAAACTCTAGGTCATCATCACTGTCATCCTCACCCTCCTCCCTGGCCTCTTTGCCATCTCCGTACTGCACCTGCTCCCCTGCACTGTTGTAATCATAGTATAGATTCATCTTCTGTAGTGCGTTGAACCCAATAGGCCCCTCAGTGCATGTTCCCTAGGGTTCATGGTCAAGATCAATCCCAAGGATTAAGAAAATTTTGGTGAGCAGTCGACCATAGGGTAGAGTGTTGTTTTGAGTAGGATTCATCACCGCACGGGCCATATGCTGTATGACCACATGAGGCAGGCAAATGGACTGGCCAGTGTAAAGGGAATGAGCCAAAACTGCAGACATCAGAGGAGGAAGAGTGTTGTGTCCCTTGGAAGGAGCCAGATTGGTCTTGGCTATAAAAATCAGAACACATTGTGAAGGAGGGAACTTGGAAAGATCTTCGTTCTCCTCGAACCTGTCATTGGAGAGAACCTTAAACAATTTTCGTTTCTCATCTGAAGGGAGACACTTGTCCGGATGACTGCCTGGAAGATAGTATACCCTCTCACCTTTTGAGGATACATTGAGAAGAACCCCCAGCTCCACGGCATTGAAGCTATTGACCACTCCCTTTACATAGGAAGTCAACCTAGAGCCGTCGTCATCCTCCTAGACCATTACCAAATTTGCATAGAATTCCCTGACCAGAGTGGGGTAGTAGAAGTCTGGCTGAGTAAGCATGTCGGTCCACTACAGTCTATCAAACCTGGCCCCCACCTTATAGGCCAAAAGCTCCTCCACTGTTACATTTCTCTCTACAAGAATCTTCCTATTGAAGAGATGCTCCCTGTAAATTCCTTCGGTCTTTTCTAAGGTAAACCGATTCACATTGTAAGCCGTAGGGGCAGAAGATACAATGGATAGATCTCTCTTTCTTTTTGGACCCATGATCAGATTTCCTACACATAAGGCACAAACCAAAGAAGGACGATAAATGTAAGCCAATTGGAATAATGGCATATAATTGGCAAATAAATTATAGAAGTAAAATGCTTAAATGATATGGAGATGATGAGAAGAGAAGGTTATGCATGAGGAGGAACTCATAAAGGAAACATAGTATAAATAAGGTAGGATAGGGATACCATTGGAGATGTGCTTGAAAGTAAGATGTAAATATATATAATATTCATGAGAGATCCCTAGTGTGTGGATATGGAGAAGTGAGGTTGATGTAAGCAATATGTGTCTTGATTATCTTATATTCCAATCAACACCAAATAAGTAAACAATAGAGTAGACTACCCCAATAAGAGAAGGAAATTATTTATTAAGAAAAAGGGGACAAGCCCCAAGAATTGTGCAAGTAATCCCACCAATAAGAGATGAATTGATGATACATCAAAGTAATGAATTACTTGGAGAATAGAGGATAGATTTCAAGGTTTTTGTCAACAATCTTACAAATAAGAGAAGAAGCTTGAAGATAAAACAATGAGATAAATTCTTATGAGATTCTAGGGCACATAAAGAATTAAGCACAAACTTGAAGGGTTGTTCTAAAGCATTGAAGGATTGAGGTTTTTACCCCAATTTAAACCTAGAATTGTCCAAGTAAATCCAACTACACGTGACAACCATAGCAATCAACCTCTAAAATGCTTGCAAGGGCTTTAAAATTTATATGGAATACAATAAACAAACAAGGAATCCAACCATGTAGTGCCATTGATCGATTAGGGCTTGATTCTAACCCAAGAAACCTAGCCTAAATAGATTTTGGCTTGGATTTGGTGTGCATAACCATGAAAATGCAAACAAAAATCAAATCCTATCATAACCTAGGATTATCCATCTCAAATCCAAGGGAAAAGGAAGAGAATATGAAGAGACACAAGCAAAGTCCTACAATGGAAGAGAGAAGAGAATGGAAAAGAGAAAGGAGAAAGAGAAATCTTACCTTGAGAGTGTAGGGATTTGTTTTAGGGCTTGAGATTGCAGGAAAACTCCCAAGAATGTGCTAGGAAGCCAAACGAAAACCTTGTAGAGCCCTCTCCCCTTACGGTTGTGTTTCCCTTCTTTGGAGCCAAATGAGTTTTTAAAACTCGCGGCTCTGTTTTGTTAAATTTCGCGAACAAACGAACGAACGAACGGAACTACTTATCGTGACTCCACCCGTCGATCCGTCTTGCATGAAACTTGAGATTTTGGAATGTTAGCCTGAGTGGATCCACATTTACGAGTCCGCCCGAAGATCCGTTCGATTCATTTCCTCTCGGCCATTGACCCTTCTGAGAATGGACGAACGAACGGATTCACGTTCCGCATCCGCCCGGTTAGTCCGCTCTCTCTATTTTTCGATGGAGCCACGAACGGACCCAGAGTACTGATTCCATCCATGAATCCTCTCGATTTCTTTAAGGATTTTGAGCCCAGATTTTGGAGACCCTTTGACCACACCTATGTGTGTTGATTGTGTACCTTCATCCTAGATTGAACACCCTAGTTGTGTAACCCATTTGTGGGGACTACCTAAGCCTCGTCTAATGCCTCAAATTTAAAGGACTTATACCCGACTGGATAAGCCAACGAGATGCCAGAAATCAATATATGATTGTGACTGCCCTCCTATGCAAGAGAAGGAGAGTGACCTTGAAGGATGCAACTCCTTAGACCCATTAGTGAGTGAACCTAAACCCACGTGGTGTAGAAACCTTTATGGGGTTACATAGAATCCAACTCTTAGCGAGGTCTGAAAGAAGGAATCATTAGACTGGTTGGACAGGTTTAGTTGAACGAGCCATAAGGACCACGTGCACTGGGAAATCATTCATGGCACCTCAAGTTAATGACGACTCTATTTGTACTTTACTTGGTTCATCCAAACCTTGTATAGGCTCATAGAGGGAGTCCTACACCGTGACTTGGTTTCCAAAGAGACTTAGTATACCGTACTTGAAGACCCCCTGTTCCTATAGATTGACCTAGGTTATAGATATGTCCATAGGAATATGAATGTAATTATTAAACTTATACCTATGATTGGTGTGGATATAAGTATATCAATGTATTTCTTAAACCTTTATGTGTGACTAGATCTACTCTTGTGGACCACAAGTGTGACCTTGATTTGACCTTACCATGGTGGTGGCTAGTTAAGCCCTAACCCTGGTCCACCAGACCTTAAGTTAATAGGGAGTTAATTTAATAATGATCGGGTAGATTAGTATTGGAACCTGTCTAAAGGAATTGACTCAGACTCGAACCCTGAGAAGATTGTGTGGTTCTCAAGAGAGGACTGGTATGGATTTTTCCCTTGTGGGATACCTGTGTGATAGGGTTAAAAATCGTGAAGCCAGAAAAACCAAAGGATGTAACAAGACCTCCTCCAACGACAAATATGAAGGGAGTAATGGGTCACGAAATGTGTTCTCTCCGTGTTAGGAGTAACACATATGGAGGTCCCATCAATATTTCAAATCATTCTGAAATTGGGATAGGTAATGAGATAACCCGAAGTGGAAGCATTCAGAATGTAAACCCTGTGCTGGGAACTAGGTAGGTTAAGCCCTACAACCCAAGAGTAGCTAGAATAGTAAAGGCCTGAGTGGTATCACTTGATCTGGAAGATCTAGGGAACTTTCTGTTCCTTATGACTCAGTTTAGTGTAGAAGACAGTGTGGTTACCTCTGGAATGTGGTAACTACCGACTCTTAATCCAATGGAGCTTAGGGTTACAATAAACCACACCTTTGTGGTAATGAGACCCTAGGAAGAAGGAGAATTGTAGAACCTGATATGTTGTGTCAAATAAGCACTGCCTTACTATGACCTGACCTTTGACTTAATCCAAAGTAGTGGGCAATTAGACATGTTGTTATGCAACAAGCCCTTACCCTAGAGACCTTAACCACCTCAAATTTTGAGGGCAAAATTTTTAATAAGGTTGGGGGGATGTTACACCCACACCCCAGATATACCCCTATACCCTGGGGCAGTTTAAACCTTTTACCTAAGGGGCGATGCCACGGTGGCACTGGCCAACACTTGTAACCTTAGACTTAAACTATTACTAAAAGTATCCCCTCGAAGACCTAAAAATGTGGGCCAAAGCCCCATAACTTTCCTTGAAGTTTGGGCTCTGACAGTAGCACTAGAGTCACGAAAGGACTCACTCGCACTGAATCCGCTCAAGGATCCGCCCATGCTATCAACTGCCTTTTTGGATTATTTCCTGTGGGACCCACATGCCCCTGTCCTAGATACCCTAATTAGACCTTTAGACCATATGGCCCCTGCCCTTACCATTGAGTGGTTAAGTGGGCCCACAAGACTTAACTTGAAGAGTTAATGGGTTTTATATACCCTAACCTAAAAACCAAACAGACCTTAGTGGAGAATTAAGTCCTATGGACTTAGGGTGCACCCCAAACATGACCTAATGGACCTAATGGTTATAACTAAGGCTAAACAAGCCCTAAGACCAAACTAGAACTCATTTAAAGACCTAAGGGCCACTAAGTGTTTGGGGGTGCCTAAACCAAACATGGCCTAAGGCCCATTTGACCCTTAAAAGGATAAGAGAATCCTTATTCTCTTATCTCTCCCCCTCCCAAGTAAACCGTGGAGGAGAAGAGACAAGAGAACAAGGAGAAGAAGGAAAGAAGAAGGAAAGAAGAAGGAGAAGTAGAAGTAGGAGAGGAATAGGAGGGGAAGGGAAGAAGATGGAAGCCATGCCAAGATGGTTGGCTGCCTCACATCTCCTCCCAAGCTGGCCGGACCCAAGGGAGAACAAAAAGAGGAGGAGAAGAGATGGAGAGAGTGGTTGGAAGAAGGAAGCTCACCAAGGTAACCTCCCTAAACCTAGCTCTCCCCCATTTCTCTTTGATTTTGATGAATTTCCATGAGCCAGGGCTGACCTGGGGTTCAATTGGGACTCAAGGTGAAGCTCGGCCCTAGTTGAAAGCTCGAATAATGCTGACCTAGGCCTTTAAGTGCTGCAATTGCAGCCATGGCTGTGGAATCCCTGGTTTAAGCTTTCAAACCCAACCTTTGGACTAATATGAGACCCAAACCATGTACGATCTTGGATCCTTAAGGTGAGCTTAGGACCTAGTGACCCTAGGAAGGCTTCGACACCTCTCCCTTGTCCCTGAGAGCTTGGGGCACTCCACGCTTCAAGCTAAAGCAAAAGCCCTCTAAAATCTCAGAACAGACTGCGGCGGATGAACGACAGGATCCACCAATCGTGGTACCACCAATCAGTCTGTCTAGTATAACCCTTGTGTGTTGAACTACCCAGATAAAGGAACGGACTCAATTCTGTTGCATTCGCCCGAGGCCTGTTGCTCTCGGGTATGTCTCAGGGATTGAACGGATGTAGGGGCGGACCCAAGAACCACATCCGCCCGTTGATCCGCTCCCTTTTAGTTGTGCCTCAGGTGTTGAACGGATGCACCACTGGATCCAAGTAAGAGGTTCCGCTCGTGGGTCCACTCGCTCTGTTTTACTTTTTAGCCAGAACGGAGTCAGGGGCGGATTCACCTCTACTGAAACCGTCCGTGAGTCCGCTCGTGCTGTCTTGGTTGAAATCTGGTTTTAACCTCAAAGGCCTAGTATGGGACCCTTCTATACATGCTTTAATGATTGTTTTTGTATTCCTAGGCTACCCAACTTGATAGATAGCGGGGAGCCCAGGTGAGATTCATGTCAACCACACACGAGGATGCCCGTGTTAGGTGAGTGTGTTCTGGGTGATTTGTTGGGCTTGAATATATATTTACTACGAAATCCTAAGTATGCTATTATATATTTATAAGCATTATGCGCATTACATTATTATCCAAATGTGATCTATTATGAATGTGATAGCATGCTCACCATTTTATCGGACTATGGTGCCAGGTGTGTCGGTACCGGAACCCCAATTTATTTAAATTATGAAAACTATTGTATGTCATCCTGATCTGTATGTGCCATGCCGTATTAGAACATTGATGCACCCGAAATACCTCTCGGGATGATAGGACCTACATATAGTATATCTGTGGCTAGGATGCTTGTTCCCTTATGCTACGACCCTTGCCAATAGGGGTTTATGTGTTGGATAGTCTAAGCACCTGTGGTCTGTGGAGGTGGGAGAGGCCAGGATAGGGGTAGTGATGGCTATCGGGGTTTGCCACTAGGTGGTCATGATGGCTTCTACTGGCGTAGGTCCCCTTGTGATAATTGAGGTTTCACTGGGGCGATAGGATAAGTGACTCTTAGTGTCTCCCGAGTTATCACAGTAGCATATACTTGACCGATAGAATTGTGTGCTAGATGGAAAATGAATCTAACATTGGCATGCATCATTCTTCTTGATATTGATTGTGTGATGTATGTGCATTCCCCTTTGCTCCCTCATTAGCTAGTGTAGCTAACCCCATTGCGTAACCCCTTTTTAGTTGTTATGCAGGAGGTACTACTTAGATGAGCACCGTTGGATGCGAATCAAGTAGAGCTGATGACTGTGACTTGGATGTAGGCGTACACCCAAGAGTGTTGCCTTTGTGGCAAGTATTTATCATTTAACTTTCTGTTTTCATTCCACAATCATGTATAAACTGTGCGTTTATTTAATAAGAGAGTAATGGATGGTTACTTATATTAGAATTGTACTGTGTGTTATCATTAGAGAACCAATGCTCTATAATTTCATATGATATAAATGAATTTCGCTTCCGCTAACTCTGTATTTGGAACGACTTATTCCATATTGGTACGTTCCTTTCTGTCGTCATAATGAGATGATAGAATGGACTGTGGCTTAGAACACTGTATTTGTGATCCTGGCAGGTAGTGGGATGATGTGTGATTGTCCCAGTCACCCCCTATGTGGCAATATATATATTACATTGGGATGGGGGCGTGACACAAATCTTATCAAACACCCCGAACAATAATCAAGCAAACTGTGAGTGGGTTTGGGTGATGTTTGGGCTTGTTATATATGTATAAATCACATAATTTCTCATATGCTAGCATCCATTATGAACATATTGCATTCTTACATATGAACTATATTGGCTACGCATGAATGTGTTGTGGATATGTTTACTTTACATTATTGTATCGGGTTACGGTGTCGGGTATGCCGGTGTCGGAACCCCATAATTGAAATGCTTATGAGAATTATTGATTGTTATCCTGCCTTGTATGCATCGTGCCGTGCTAGTACCTGGGTACTAGATGGAATGGGACGTTGATGCACCTGGAATATCTCTCGGGACGATAGGACTTGCATGTAGTATATCTGCGGCTAGGATTCACTTCCCCATGCTATGAACCTTACCAATAGGGGTTTAGGTGTTGGGTGATCAGGGCTCCTTGTTGCCTGTGGGGGAGAGAGTCCAAGTCAGGGATGACCAATGGTCCGCCGCTAGGTGGCCTTGGAGGCTTCGATCGGTGTAGGCTCCCTGGTGATAATAAGGGTTTCATTGTGGCAATAAGTTAAGTGATCCACAGTGTCTCCCGAGTTATCATAGTAGCATATACCCCGACTTAGACTATTTGTTAGGTGAAAAATCTATTTAACATTACATTCATTATGGACTATGTGTGATTGTGTGTTTGTGCATTCCCCTTCCCCTCACTGGCTCAGTGGAGCTAACCCCCTGTGTACATACTCTTTTAGATTTTGATGCAGATGGTGGATATTTGGCTGGTCTCGAGGCCCAGCCAGTGGACTACAATGGTATTGACATAGAGGAACCCGAGGCTGTGTTGGAAGAACACGACGACGGATGCCCCTGTGACGACTGTGCCTAAGGGCCGTGATGTTCTTGGGGATAATACCCTCTTTTATTTCTTTTGGGGCTTTGTGTGTTAGGGAAAATGACCCTACACCCTATACCATCCGAGTCATCCTTATGATGATGTTCTGATGATAATAAATAAGACTTGGACTAATGCTTGTGTTCTAAGTGTTTTTAGAGTCAAAGCATAGCATCAAGTGAGGGGGAGCATATACAAGTGTACAAAGACCATGCTCAAAGAAGATTGAAGCTTGAAAAACAAAGTCAAACTTGTGGAAGCTCAAAGTCTCGAAGAATTGAAGACTCTCGATTAGAAGCTTTGTAAAAATTATAAGTATGTATTTCTTGTTGTTTTTAAGTCACATTCGATGTAATGCACACACACACGCATGCATTCATCTAGAATGACCTTAGGTGGCATTTTTTTTACCCCCTAACCATGTGACCAAGTGGGTTTGAAATACCCAAAATAACCCCCAAGGAATTAGACTTAAAATACTCTGTAGTTGCCCAATCTGGCATACCGGATCAGGGGTAAAATATCAGGAAATCACTCACAGTGTTTAAGCTAAGCATTCTGGATGAGATCCAGCATACCAGATTCCTGAAGTACTGCAGTGAACATTGATCCGGTATACCGGATCCCTATCCAGCATACCGGATCACCTATGTCTGTTTAAATATAACCGTTATTCCTTATTTTTGAAAAGGAGTTAGGTAATCCGGCATACCGGATTCCCATCCAGCATGCCGGATTATTTATGGACTGTTGAATATAATTCTTAATTGGATTCCTAATTGGTTCTAGACCTCTAGCCTATAAATATCCTCTTAATTAGTGTTCTAAACACAACAATTATCCACAATCAAGAACTCTAAAAGATCAATTACTCCGTAGTGAGATTATACACTCAAGATCAAAGAGGATCAAAGAAGTTCAATCTCACTCTTGCTCTCTTCATACATATTTGCATTCAATCTGCATAGATTGAAAGGTAGCACCTATTCTATTAAGGTTTGAGATAATCTTAAACTTCTTAGTATTTTACTTTACTTTGTTTAAAGTTATTGTTGAGTCCTCTTACTTGGAATCAAGAGAAGGAGTCCTCTTGCTCATTAACTCAAGAGTAGCTTTTGAGTTCTCTTACTCATATTCTTAAGAGTAGTTGTACGAGTCCTCTTGCTCTCTCAAGATTCTAAATAGTGAAATTCTCTCTAAGGTGAGAGGAGTGGACGTAGGCATATATTGGCCGAACCACTATAAAGTGCTTGTGTCTCTTTGCATTGCTTGTTTTTACTCTTCTCTATCTTTATTGTTTGGTTTTAATTCCGCATAGTTCTTTTAATTTTTGAACCTACACCTATTCACCCCCCCTCTAGGTGAATTTATATTTGGTATCAGAGCGGGAGCTCAAGACCGTGATTTTCTCAATCCTACTAACAGTTAAATAATATGAGAACTTTTGCTAACCGTAAGTTCGAAGGTTACAACATTACCCGACCTCCCTTCTTTGAAGGTGAAGGATTCTCCTATTAGATGAATCGCTTTAAGAACTTCGTGTATGCTAATAACATTGACGCATGGAAAGTCATAGAGAATGGACCTAATACCATAGACAAGCCCAAAGAAGAATGGATCCCAGCTGAGAAAGCTAAGATGCAGCTCAACTATGTTGCTATAAGTTATCTCCAATGTGCATTAGGAGAAAAGGAGTATAATAGGACATGCATGTGTGACTCCGCTAAGGAGATGTTTGATAAATTTATAGTAACATATGAAGATACCTCTGAAGTTAAGCAATCTAAGATTGACATGTTAGTGAATGAATATGAATTGTTTAAAATGAAAAATGATGAAGATTTATATGCCATGTTTACTCGATTTACTAACATCGTGAACAAGTTAAAAGGATTAGGTAAGGTTTACTCCAATGGTGAGAACATTCGAAAGATTCTAAGATCCCTCTCAAAGGAATGGAAACCCAAGACTACAGCCATAAGAGAATCAAAAGATGTTGATAAGCTAAGCCTAGATGAGCTATTGGGATCACTCTAAACACATGAGATGGAGCTAAAGCAAGACACTGAGGAGGATGAGCCTAAGTAACCTAAGAAGAAGGTTATCGCATTCAAAACCTACGACATTAGCGACGATGATGAAAAACTTTTGGATGATGAAATTGTCTATTTATCAAAGAAATTCTCAAGATTTTTGAAGAACAAAGGGAAGCCTTCATTCAACAGAAGAAGATTCTCAAAAGACTAAAAAGGTAAGAATGTTTCTAAGGATAATTCTGACTCTTCTTCAAAAGAAATTATATGCTATGAATGTAGAAAACCTGGACATTTTAGAGGAGATTACCCTAAAATGAAGAAATATAAGAAGGCCTACAAAGCTGAATACACCTTCGATTCAAGTGATGAAGAAGAAGATAATGAAGAATCACAAGAAGAAGAGGAACAAACAAATCTTGCTCTAATGGCTACTGAAGAAGAAGAAACTCAAAATGAGGTAATTCCTACATCTCCTTCTAAAGATAAAGACTATTTAGAATTAGAAGAAGCTTTTGAAGATTTATATCAAAGTAGCATAGAATTAGCTACTACTAAGAAAAATCTCCTAAAGGAGACAAACACTCTCAAAGACCAAAACACATCTCTAACTTCTCAAGTAAATATCTTGGAAGAAGAAAAGAAGAAATTGTGTAAAGCCTTAGAGTCCTTCATAAATGGTAAAAAGACCCTTGATATTTTACTTAGAAATGTCTCCAAGCACCCTTCAACAAAGAAGGATTAGGCTACGATGTGAACAAGAGTTCAAATCAAACCAATGAGGCAAGTTCAAGTAAAGTAACAAGTAAGAAAATGAAGAAGAAGTTTTACAATTATTATAAAAAGAAAGGACATTTGATTGAGGAATGCTATGTTAGAAAGAAAACTCCTCAAGTAAGCAAATCAAATCCCAAAAGGAAGACTAAAAATCCAAGTATCCCTCACATTATTGTATGCAATAATTGTAACAAAAAGGGACACACTGTTTGGGAATGCTATCCTATGAAGCAACCTTTTTGTCCTCTTAGAAGATCCGTCACTGGTTAAACTCCTAAAAGACCCTTCAATGGTCAAAATAGGAGAAATCCACCAAAAGTGCAAAGACCGCCCAATAACCAAGGCTCATTTAGAATGTCTCAAAACCAAAGACCTTAGAACCCTCAACCATACAGAAATTGGTATGGAAATCAAAAGGGAAATGGTCACCAAATGGTGTGGAGACTAAGAGGAGTGTATAGTACTAACAATGATGGACCCAACATTCAATGGGGACTAAAATTTTATTAAGCACTCTGGTTTTGTAGGTACATCTAATCAGGAATGAATGGTATATTGATAGCGGTTGCTCAAAACATATGACATCCAACCCAAGGCTATTTTCAGAACTCAAGAAACAAAAAGGTGGATGGGTATCTTTTGGAGACAACAGCAAAGGAAGAATCATTGGAAATGGATCAATAAAGTTTAGAGGTACAGTAATCTCTAAGGTTAGCCTAGTTAAAAATTTAAAGTATAACTTGCTTAGTGTAAGTCAACTTTGTAACAATGGCTATTTTGTTAATTTAAATGCCTCCAAATGTGAAATTAAAGATTCCAATGATAATATGATTCTTGAGGGTTCTAGGAAAAATAATGTTTATGTTTGTACTTTTAATATGAACTCTCATGATGCTTGTCTCATATCTAAGTTTGATGATGCAACCTTGTGGCATAGAAAATTGGGACATATTAATCCTAAGATTTTTAAATCCCTATCTTCTAAAAATCTAGTGAGAAACTTACCTAAGTTGAATTTTGATAAGCATCACACTTGTGGAGCTTGTCAAAGAAGTAAACTTACCAAAGCTTCTCATAAGGCTATTAATTCTGTTGCCACTACTAGACCTCTACAATTACTTCATTTAGACTTATTTGGACCTATACAACCACTAGCTTGGGAGGAAAGAAATATACTTTTATTATCGTAGATGACTACTCCCTGTTTTACATGGACCCTTTTCCTCAAGCATAAGAATGATGCATATGAGGAGTTTGTAGCTCTTTGCAAGAGAATATAAAATCAAAAGGGTTACATGATTACTTCCATAAAAAGTGACCATGGTGGTGAATTTAATAATATAGAAGAATTTGGTGAGTTTTGTCGAAAACAAGGTATAACACATAATTTCTTAGCCCCTAGAACACCACAATCAAATGGTGTGGTTGAAAGAAAGAATAGAACAATACAAGAAACGGCTAGGACAATGCTCAATGAGTACTCCTTGCCCAAGTGGAACCTGTCACTTCTTGGGATCGTGTTTAGTGTCATGGTTTAGTAAGAAGTAAAATTCAGTTGCTCTTTCTACCACTGAAGTTGAATACATTGCAGTCGGACGGTGTTGTGCACAAGTACTTTGGATGAGGCAAACTCTCCAAGACTACGGAGTAAAGTTTGACGTCTCCTCAATCTAATGTGATAATACAAGTGCCATTAATCTTAGTAAGAATCCGATTTTACACTCTCGAGCTAAACATATCGATATTCGTCATCACTTTCTACATGATATAGCTCAAAGAGGTGAAATCCGACTCGACTATATTGAGACCGAGAAGCAAATTACGGACATCTTCACAAAACCCTTGAGTGAAGAAAGATTCTGCTCCCTTAGAAGAGACCTAGGGTTTTGTGACCCCTTTGAATAATCTTGCTAATTTTTTTCTTTTCAAATTATTTTTTTTTTTACTGTTTCTGCTTGAACCGGTATACCGGATCCTCAAACGGTATACCGGATAGGCTGTTTCTAGTAGTTTCTAGCCGTTACTGCTTGAAACGGTATACCGTTTTGAAAATGGTATACTAGATGTTTATATTTTTTGCCCATTTTATAGTTGTTACAATGCATAAAGAGCCTATATAACGTCTCATTTTTTGTCTCTTTCTGATTCACTGTTCACTCTACTCTTCCTATTCTCTCTAAATATCTTAAAATTTCCATCTCTTCAACATCTCTCTTCAAAATGACTCGAAGAAGCAAGAATGCCATGCCCGAGGAGTAACAACCATCCAAGAGAGGAAGAACCAGAAGCTCTTCAAAACCTCAATATGCTCCAGGAGACGATCGTCTCTTTCATTCTTCCGAATGCCGTGCAAATTGGCCTCTTTATCTTGCCCAAAAAATCAAAGAAGGCCGCGAAGTTGACACATTCTCCTTCAATAGCATTCAACTTGAGAGGATGTTCAAAGACATCGATTGGAAAGCTCTTCTCAACATGGATGACCCTTGCTACCCTCAACTCATCAAGTATTTTTACACCAATCTCTATTTCAACAGGGCGGATGAATCCTTGAAGCTTCATACCTATGTGAAGAGTGTTCACATAGAACTTACTATTGTTGCTTTTGCTAGTCTTCTTGGAATCTCGTGTGATGGACCTTGCATCTTTTGGACACCAAAGAGCACCATTTTTAGAGATTTCATTGCCACAACGAAGTCTATTCATCCATTTTAAAGCAATATGATCCCCAAGCAGGCACCGTTGTAACCGGTAGACTTCGCCTCATTCCCCATGTGATTTCTTATATAATTCAGCACAATTTCATTCCTAGGGGAGGTGATCGCAGCAAATGCCTCACTCCTCAAGCCTATCTCACATATTGTGTGTATACCTCTACACCCCTTTATCTTCCATACTTTATAATGCGTTATATGGAATCTTGTGCCCACCCCCAAAAGAGCACAAATCTTCCATATGGACGTCTTCTTGCTTGCCTTTTCAAGGCTTTTGACATTGATCTCACTCGTGAAGAAGAGTCCACTGTGACATTTCAACACATCACCCGAAACAGTTTCCACACTATTGCCATTCCTCCTCCTTCGGATGTGTTTGTTGAAGAAGACGAAGACTTAGATAGAACTGCTCCTCCTCCTGCTCAAGTTCAAGAAGGTATTCCGGCATCCTTCCACGATTGGGTGTCAAGCATTGATGAATACATAGACGAAGCCAACACTCGTATCGTGGAACTTGAACTTAGACAACAACGGATTCAAGATGATGTGGCATCCCTACAGGCTGATGTGAGAAAAGGTTTTGACAACATGTACCTGTGCCAAGACAAAATTCATAACTCCATTCAAACTCTTGCTCTAAATCTTGGACGTCTTTCTCTTGATACCCCGGGAGCAACTCCACAAGGAGTTCCACCGTCGTTCGCCGGTGCATCAAGTTCTATTCCCGCTCTTCCACTCCTTGGTCCTTCTACTTGATAGGTTTTTATCCCTCTTTTTGATAATGCCAAAGGGGGAGACGTACTTAAAGCTTGAAAGTTGTAATAATGAATGTTCATGAATGTTTATGTTTTATGGTCTTATTATAAAGAATTGTTATATTATAAAGAATTGTTATCCCTTGTATACATTATTGCTCTCTAGTATTTATCTTTTGTGTCCTATTTGTCATCATCAAAAAGGGGGAGATTGTTAGGAAAAATGACCCTACACCCTATACCCTCCGAGTCATCCTTACGATGATGCTTTGATGATAACAAATAAGACTTGGACTATTGCTTGTGTTCTAAGTGTTTTTAGAGTCAAAGCATAGCATCAAGTGAGGGGGAGCATATACAAGTGTACAAAGACCATGCTCAAAGAAGATTGAAGCTTGAAAAACAAAGTCAAACTTGTGGAAGCTCAAAGTCTCGAAGAATTGAAGACTCTCGATTAAAAGCTTTGTAAAAATTACAAATATGTATTTCTTGTTGTTTTTAAGTCACATTCGATGTAATGCACACACACACGCATGCATCCATCTAGAATGACCTTAGGAGGCTTTTTTTTTACCCCCTAACCATGTGACCAAGTGGGTTTGAAATACCCAATATAACCCCCAAGGAAATTAGACTTAAAATACTCTGTAGTTGCCCAATCTGGAATACCGGTTCCCAATCCGGCATACCGGATCAAGGGTAAAATATCAGGAAATCACTCACAGTGTTTAAGTTAAGCATGCTGGATGAGATCCAGCATACCAGATTCCTGAAGTACTGCAGTGAACACTGATCCGGTATACCGGATCCTATCCAGCATACCGGATCACCTATGTTTGTTTAAATATAACCGTTATTCCTTATTTTTGAAAAGAAGTTAGGTAATCCGGCATACCGGATTCCCATCCAGCATACCGAATTATTTATGGACTGTTGAATATAATTCTTAATTGGATTCCTAATTGGTTCTAGACCTCTAGCCTATAAATATCCTCTTTATTAGTGTTCTAAACACAACAATTATCCACAATTAAGAACTCTAAAAGATCAATTACTCCCTAGTGAGATTATACACTTAAGATCAAAGAGGATCAAAGAAGTTCAATCTCACTCTTACTCCCTTCATACATATTTGCATTCAAGCTGCATAGATTGAAAGGTAGCACCTATTCTACTAAGGTTTAAGGTAATCTTAAACTTCTTAGTATTTTACTTTACTTTGTTTAAAGTTGTTGTTGAGTCCTCTTGCTCGGAATCAAGAGAAGGAGTCCTCTTGCTCATTAACTCAAGAGCAGCTTTTGAGTTCTCTTGCTCATATTCTCAAGAGTAGTTGTATGAGTCCTCTTGCTCACTCAAGATTCTAAATAGTAAAATTCTCTCTAAGGTGAGAGGAGTGGACGTAGACACATATTGGCCGAACCACTATAAAGTGCCTGTGTCTCTTTGCATTGCTTGTTTTTACTCTTCTCTATCTTTATTGTTTGGTTTTAATTCCGCATAGTTCTTTTAATTTTCGAACCTACACCTATTCACCCCCCTCTAGGTGAAATTACATTGTGCCCATTATGAACATTTGTCTGTATTACTTATTATTATTTTGAGTAGTTACGTCATGGTCAGTCGGCAAACAGTGTTAAACTATTATTATTTCACCTAGCCAACTGAACATATAGTAACTGCTATTTATGTCGCTTCTGTTTGTATTTACTCTATTTGAATGGATTATTCTTTCCTTTTTTATAAATTGTAATCATTGTGCTTGTCTTTGACTGTTGACTATGGACTGGGACACTGTGTAATTGATCCTGGTAGGAAAGAGGATGATGTGTGTCATCCTAGTCACCCCTTGATTGTGCTTTATTCCTATTGAGTGGAGCAGGGGCGTGACAGCGTGGTATCAAAGCGCGATGTTCTGCACCAAATATAGTCTATGAAGGACTCTTGATTTATTCTACACAATAGGGTCTAAATTTAAAAGCTTTCAACAGAAATAATTGGAATGTGTGTAACACATAGGGAGAAGACTAGCTAGGGTGAAATCCAAGAACAATAGCAACATAATAGAGACAATAGTAGAAATTAAAGAGTAGATATGTATATATATATGTCCAACCCATATCCAGCTGTTCTTGCTTACTGAACCTCCCTTGGAGGTGAGTACACTACTTACAACCCCAAAAAGGAACTCCAAAATCACGACTGGGCACCATAACTTTTTACAAAAAAAAAAAGGGACAGAAAGTAAAGTTACAAAAAAAAAACTAAAAACATTATTTTGAAACAACCATCTTAAAATAACACCAAAAGAAAGTGTGTCACAACTCCAGCAGTTCTGGGGCCTAGTCCCCCATCTCCTCATCACTCCTCTTCATCATTGCCTTTATAGTACAGGTAGGCATTGATCTCATGGATGTCCTTCTCTACTCTCTCAAAACGGCGGTCATATGAAGCAAACTGTCCCTGTATGCCTTCGAACCCCTGCACCATGTCTGAGTTGAGCTTGGTCATGTTGGTGTTCAGCTGACCAAGGGCATCTAGTACAACACTCATGTTAGAGGTCCCCGAACTAGAGGCTCTAGCAGAAAACTGCACTGGTGCTTCCTTGCCCATATCCACGACAGGCAGGTTCGTGGCCAACGGTGACTTCTAAGGCACCCCAAGCAAAGGCAGCTGTTCGCCCACTTCTTCCTTCTCCAGCAAGTAGAACTCAGGGGCGAGTGTATTCTATCACTCATGAAGAAGCCCAGGCTGACCCTGGTGTCATCACAAGTATTGTACTCAACCACTTTAATGGTTGCCCTGAACCTAGACAGGGCCTGGGCCTGGTTTTTCAGCTAGTAGGGCAGGCTTGGGCTTAATGCATCTCAGCCTCATTGGAAACTTCACATGTCATTGGGTTGAGAAGAATCATGAAGGACATTGGAGTGAAGCAAGAAAGAAGCACCATAATTCATTGTGATAACAAATTAGCAATTGCCATGGCAAAGAATCCAGTTTATCATAGTTGTACAAGGCACATTGCAATCAAGCATCACTTTATCCAAGAAGCAATTGAAGAAGGAGAAGTGGAGCTGAAATTCTATCAGTTAGAAGAACAAGTGATTGACATATTTACAAAGGCATTGCTGAGGGTGAAGTTCCAACAATGCAGACAATCTGTGGGAGTTATGGAACAACACATTAAGGGGGAAAATGTAGAGAGTTAATGTGCAATACAAAACCTTGTATTTCTTTGTATTGTGTGTAAATACTTGAGTTGAGTTAGTTAAATTTAAGGTAGGTTAAATGGTTAGATATTAGGACACATGTATGGCTGAGATGATATGTCACTGCATGCTAAATATCTAAACTTGCTGGACAAGTCAATGAAAGAAAGAAGTGAGAAAACGTTGCAGCACAACCCCTGTTTTCTTCTCTTTTTTGCACTTACAATGGCTATAATTTTCAGCCAACACTCAATATGTGATGGACATTGTATCCTTATTTCTTACTTTACTTTAAGTCTATTTTGTTTTTATTTTTATAAAAAAAATGTAGTCGACGTTGGTTACATCAAGACCACTAACGGATAATATGGAACCAAAACACAACACACACTATAGCTCGTAAGTCATTGCCACCTTCAACAAACGCTTGCGAGGAATAGCAAAGACTTCATCTTGTTTCCTTAAGAACCTATGCAACCCATTATAAGCATAGTCTATAATCATTTTCTTCCCCCAACTAGATGTCTTGGAAGCCACCACCTCACTCTCACCAAACATATAGATTATGCCGCCCTTCTTGCATTCATTATCCACCAATTGAATCTCCATTGCAGCCTCATCTACATCGATTCTCGATACCTCCCCTTCAACACTTTCAGCAATAGTCTCTATAATTCTCCCATTCTCGGTTGATCTTACCTTTAGAAAATCCTCCCTAATAAAGTCCTTCAACCTATTCACTAATGTATCCTCGAATGGTTCACATTCCTTTTCCACATCCTTGTATCCATACCTCACTCTACATCGGAAGATACCTAATTCATCATGCTCAACTCGTCGGAACAAGAAGCGCTCCTTAGCCGGGACCTTGCTTATTGGTAATGACTTGATTGAAACAAACACAAACACTTTATGCAAAGCTGGGACATTGGCAATGTAATGGGTGAAGATTGGGGAAATTCCTTGGATAAGCTCTGAGTAGAATAGAGCTAAACCTGGGACTCGTTGAATGTTTGGGTTTTTGGCTATCTCTTGGAGTTTCTCCACTGAAACTTTGTTTTTTAAATCGAACATATAAATTTTACCCCTTGTCATCACGTCATACCTTCACCAGATTTCAGGTCGCGGTACCTACAACTTCATGAGGCAAAGGTCTAAATTTTTCTCTATTTTTAAGAAGTGGAAGTGTCTTGCTGAGAAGCAAAGTGGTCGCTTTGTGAAAATGTTGAGAAGTGATAGAGACAAGGAGTACATATCAAAAGAATTTGATCAATTTGGTGAAGATGAAGGGATGGAAAGATAGTTCACATTTGGTTATACTCCACAACAAAAAGGGGTTTCCGAGAGGAAGAATCAAACCGTAATGGAGATGGCTAAGTCTATGTTGTTTGAGAAAAAATTACCAAGAAGTTTTTAGGAAAAAGCTGTGAATACAACAATGTACTTGATTAAACGGTGTCCAACAAAGACAGTATCGAACAAGACTCCAATTGAAGCATGGAGTGGAAGAAAACCATCCGTGAGGCATCTCAAAGTATCTAGGCATGTTTGCTATGCTCAAATTCTGAAAGATAAATGGAGCAAGCTTGATGAAACAAGTAAAACATGTATCTTTGTTGGTTATAGGTTAATATCAAAGGACTATAAGTTATATAGTTTAAAGACAAACAGAGTTAAAATTAGGATGTTTTGTTTGATGAGAAAGCTACTTGGAATTGGGAGCATGGTAAAGTTGAAGACAAAATGGTGTTGTAAATGATATTAATGAAAGAAATCCAGTTCAAGAAGATGAAGATGATGAAGATTCATCTCCCTCCTCAACAAGGTCAGATTCATCATTAGGTTGATCATCAAGCTCAACTCCAAAAAAAATGACTTGAGTGATGTTTATGAAAGATGTAATATTTCTGTGTGGAACTTGAGAACTTTGAAGAAGCCATGAAAATGATGTTTATGAAAGATGTAATATTTGTATGTCGAACCTGAGAACTTTGAAGAAACAATGAAAAATAAAGCTTGGAGGAAAGCAAAGAAGAAAATGAAGTTATTGAGAAGAACATGGGAGCTAGTAGATAGATTACAAGATAAAGAAGTGATTGGCGTGAAGTAGATCTACAAGGTAAAATATAATTTTGATGGTTCTGTGCAAAGGAACAAAGTAACACAAGTAGCAAAAGGCTATTCACAACATTCTGGTGTTGTTTTAATGAGAAATTTGATCTGGTAGCTCGACTTGACACTGTGAGAGCACTTATTGCTTTAGCAGCTCACAATGGTTAGTTACTTTACCAACTTGATTTCAAGTCAGCATTTTTGAATAGAGAGTTGAAAGAAGAAGTGTATGTTGAACAACCACAAGGGTTTGTGATCAAAGACAATGAAGACAAAGTGTAAAAGCTAAAGAAAGTATTGTATGGGCTAAAACAAGTGCCAATGGCATGGTATAGCCAAATTGATAGTTACTTTGAAGAGAAAGGCTTTAGGAAGAGAAAGAGTGAGCCTACTTTGTATGTCAAATTAAAGGCAAATTAAGGCTGATATTATCATTGTTGCTCTCTATGTTGATGATTTAGTGTTTATCAGAAATAATGAGAAGATGATTGGAGAACTTAAGCAAGAGATGATGAAGAAATATGAGATGAGTGATATGGGGCTGCTACATCATTTTCTTGGCATTGAAATTCATCAAGAAAAAGATGGTGCGTTCATTTTTCCGACGAAACATGCTGCAAATATCCTCATGAAGTTTGGGATGGCTAGTTGTAAGCCAATTGAAACTCTCCTAGTAGTTAATGAAAAACTAATTGAAGAAGATGGTGGAATGAAGGTGGATGCAACTTGTTATAGAAGTTTGGTTGGGAACTTACTTTATCTCACTGCCACAAGGCCTGAAATTATGTTTGTTGTATGTTTGCTTTCAAGATTCATGCATAATCTCAGCCATAGGGGTGTAAAAAAAGCCCGGCTAGCCCGAGCCCACCCTGAGCCTGGACAGGGCCTGACCCTGGTTTTTCAGTCAATAGGGCAGGCTTGGACTTAATCCTTTCATGTCCCTGGCCGGGCCTGATTACAATTCATGGTCAATCAGGGCTGAGCCGAGCTAAGGTGAACCCTCGCAGGGTCGGGCCTAGGTTGAGTGTATTTTAGGCCCTGGCAGGGCTGGGCAGGGCTGGGCTTGGAAAGTCTTTAAGACCCCTAAGGTTGGCCTGGAGTTCTAAGATGCCCGATACTCAGCCTGTTAACACCCCTACTCAGCCACATACACCTGGGTGCTGCAAAAAGGGTGTTGAGGTACATTCGAGGCACTCTTACCTATGGAATCAAATTTGGCAAAGATTCAAAGTTGGAGTTAGTTGGCTATTGTGATAGTGATTGGGGTTGTTGTATTGACGACATGAAAAGTACCTCTGGCTATGCATTTTCATTGGGTTCAGGTGTGTTCTCATGGGCTTCCAAGAAGCAACAATCGGTTGCTCAACTATTAGGTGAAGCTAAATGCATCTCAGCCTCATTGGAAACTTCACATGCCATTGAGTTGAGAAGAATCATGAAGGACATTGGAGTGAAGCAAGAGAGAAACACCATAATTCATTGGGACAACAAATCAGCAATTGCCATGGCAAAGAATCTAGTTTATCATAGTCACACAAGGCACATTGCAATCAAGCATCACTTCATCCGAGAAGCAATTGAAGAAGGAGAAGTGGAGCTGATATTCTGTAGGTCAGAAGAACAAGTGACTGACATATTTACAAAGGCATTGCTGAGGGTGAAGTTCCAACAATTCAGAGAATCTGTGGGAGTTATGGAACAACACATTAAAGGGGAGAATGTGGAGAGTTAATGTGCAATACAACACTTGTATTTCTTTGTATTGTGTGTAAATAACTTGAGTTGAGTTAGTTAAATTTAAGGTAGGTTAAATGGTTAGAGATTAGGAAACATGTATGGCTGAGATGATATGTCACTGCATGTTAAATATCTAAACTTGCTGGACAAGTCAATGAAAGAAAAAAGAAAGAAAGAAAGAATTGAGAAAACGTTGCAGCACAACCCCTGTCTTCTTCTCTGTTTTGCACTCACAAAGGCTATAATTTTCAGTCAACACTCAATATGTGATGGACATTGTATCTTTATTTTTTACTTAAGTCTGGTTTGTCTTTTTTTTTTTTATAAAAAAAATGTAGTCGACGTTGGTTACTGTAAGACCACTAACAGACAATATGGAACTAAAACACAACACACACTATAGCTCGTAAGTCATTGCCACCTTCAACAAACGCTTGCGAGGAATAGCAAAGACTTCATCTTGTTTCCTTAAGAACCTATGCAACCCATTATAAGCATAGTCTATAATAATTTTCTTCCCCCAACTAGATGTCTTGGAAGCCACCACCTCACTCTCACCAAACATATAGATTATGCCGCCCTTCTTGCATTCATTATCCACCAATTGAATCTCCATTGCAGCCTCATCTACATCGATTCTCGATACCTCCCCTTCAACACTTTCAGCAATAGTCTCTATAATTCTCCCATTCTCGGTTGATCTTACCTTTAGAAAATCCTCCCTAATAAAGTCCTTCAACCTATTCTCTAATGTGTCCTCGAATGGTTCACATTCCTTTTCCACATCCTTGTAGCCATACCTCACTATACATCGGAAGATACCTAATTCATCATGCTCAACTCGTTGGAACAAGAAGCGCTCCTCAGCCGGTACCTTGCTTATAGGTAATGACTTGATTGAGACAAACACGAGCACTTTATGCAAAGCTGGGACATTGGCAATGTAATGGGTGAAGATTGGGGAAATTCCTTGCACAAGCTCTGAGTAGAATAGAGCTAAACCTGGGACTCGTTGAATGTTTGGGTTGCTGGCTATCTCCTTGAGTTTCTCCACTGAAACTTTATTTTCTAAATCGAACATATACTTCTTGTGGTATACATAATTCCAAACAAACATGACGGACATGAAGAATGCAGCAAAGGCTAATGGAAGGTACCCCCCTTGAACAAATTTGTAAAGGACCGAGCTCAAGTAGATATACTCCACAAGAGCGATGGTTGCAATATAGAGGATAATCAATGCAAAATGTGTCTTCCATATCATGATCATCACAAGGATAAGAAATGTAGATGTGAGTATCATGACAAATACCACCGCAAGCCCTGGCATTCAAAGAAAAGCACATAAGATTAACAGACAAACATCCTAACGAAATTTCACACATAATTTTGTTAAAGGATCTCTGAATAAGTACCATAAGCATTCCCAATCTTCAATGTAGTCTTAAATCCAAGTGTGACAACAACACAAGCTAACATGAGTAAGTTGTTAATCTCTGGCACATATATTTGGCCTTCATATTTAGAAGAAGTATGGACAACTTTCACTCGTGGGAAACACCCAAGTGCGAGAGACTGTTGGACTATGGAGAAGGAAGCTGAGATCAAAGACTGGCTAGCAATAACAGCTGCCAATACTGCCACCACTAACATTGGCCAGTAAACAGGTTCTGCAACATAACCACAATAGAAGTTAGATTAACTCAACTCATAAAGTGTAGTCATTGATGATTTAAAACTTAGCAAGGGACAAGATGAATTACTTGGAACTGATTTGTAAAAAGCATCATATGCATCAAGAGGGTGTTTCCTGAGATATGCAGCTTGGCCTACATAGGCCAAGATAATAGAGGGATGAACAATAGTACATGTGCTGATTTGGATTGAGCGAAGATTGAAGTGGCCAAGATCCGCGAACAAAGCTTCTGATCCTGTTGTTGGTTCATCAAAGACAAATATGTTAAAATAAAGCTGAACATGTTTAATTCTAGTGGTTCATATTCATACTGTCATAGCTAGCAATTATCAAAATACAGAGAAACAATTTGTATATAAATTTGGCCATGTACATACCAGTCAAGCACATGACGACGCCTCCAAGTGAAATCCATGCATCTTTCTTGTTTGTTTGAAAATATTTCACAATGTATACTGGGTTAAGTGCCTTGATTACACTTGGATCATATCTTATGAAGTTGTAGAGACCAATAACAGCAATAAAGAGGAACCAAATTGTAAGAATTGGTGCAAAGGTGAACCCAACTTTGTCTGTTCCAAATCTCTGAAATTGGAACAGAAGGATTAAAATCACCACAGATATCCACATTATTGTGTTGTCTGTGAGAGAACTATCAACTTCCTTGATACCTCCTACAGCTGATAATACTGAAAATTAAACAAAAAATTATAAATCAACATTGAAAAAAAAGTAATGGCAGTAAAACCATTTAAAAGATGGTAGATGATTTCTTTACCTGACATGCATGGAGTAAGTATCCCATCCCCTAAAACCATAGATGTTCCAAGCATAGTCATTAACAAGAGAAAGTACTTCATAAATCTGCTACTTTCGAGGAAGTTCTTGACAGCTGAAGCCCGACGCAATCGTCTGTTTGGTAATTCAAGCTGGTAATTGGATATATCTTTATCTTCAGCTTGTTGGTTTGGTGTCAAACTCACCTTGGCATAACGACATATAAGAGAATACAGAGCAAATGTTCCTCCTGCAAATGGAAGTTGTTTAATAGAAAAAAAAAAAAAAAAAAAAGTTTTGGTTTATGTATGTATAATTACATATTGATGAGATATATAAGAAGGTAATTTATAAAGAGAAGGCTTAGAAGGCTTACCATCACCATTGTCATTAGCTGATAAAACAACGAAAACATACTTGATCACAGTGATCAAGGTAATGGAGTAAATGATCAGAGACAATACCCCAAACATATCATCATTATGAGCAATTCCATTGGGAAAAATACTTGGAAACACATATAGTGGTGAGGTGCCAATGTCGCCATACACAATTCCAATACTTTGGAATGCAAGCTTCAAGATGGTTCCCCAATCCACAGCCTACAATTTAGCCAAGCACTTCATGAATCAAAATTTTAACAGGGAAACTTGATTGACTGAAATAGTAACAGGAGAATGTCTTGTTCTTAAAATAGAAAAAAAAAGAAAAAAAAGAAAAAAAAGCAAACCTCAAATGATCTATTGTTATGATACCCTGCTAGGATCTTTCCATTCTCCATGTCAAAAGAATCGAATGGCACAAGCTTTCTTGATGGGAACTTCTGCCCTTTTAGTCCCTTATCTCTCTCTTGTAGTTTCTCTTGCTGTTCATTTTCTTCTTCAATTTTGTCTCTCACTCCATCATTCTCCATTAGATTACTATTACAAAAGATTCATGTCAGTGTATTCCATTATTTGTGAAAAGAGCAGCTAAAAGATACATCTATAGGCCAAAAGTACTCAGTAAGTAGAACTTTGCCATGGTAATAATAAAAGAAAATGTTCTCTGTGGGGTGTGGGGGGTTTGCAGGCCACGCCCAAACACAATTGGGCAGGGGGGGAATGACCGCCCTGCCCCCATGAAGGTAGAAATTCTACCCCAAGATGGCAGTGTGCGTGACCCCTGCGCCCCCCAAAGAGAACACTCTCCCTAAAATGTAAGATGAGTAGGCTGATTACCATGTAAATTTAATAAGCATCTTTTTAATATAATGTATCTTAAAAAAAGAGGCAAAAATATCGGGGAGCATTCCCTTTGATGCATTAGTAACTTAAAAAAGAGGAAAGCTTTGAATATGCATGGGAAAAGTAGGGAGACAGTTCTCCAAAAAATTTATTCGAAAACGATCCCTATCACACGGACACCCTGGCCCCTGAAATGCGAAAAATTCCACTTTTATTGATGCCCTGTGCGGGTGTAGGGGCCACATGGCGATCCCTACCTTTAAATTATTTTGAACGATGCAATGCCTAAGCTGTAAAATTTTGATTTTTCTTAACTATTGAAACAGCAGTGACGTGTTGGCATATGGTCATCTGAGAAACAAAAAAATAAAAATCAAACCTGAAATCTGTATCAGAATGGAGAAACTTAAAAGTCTAGTCTTGAAAGTTGCACTTCAATTGTAAATATGTTAAGGGGAGAAAGAACGTTACCTACCTAGGTGTGTGCGGTGCGCTGTTCTTGCGTCCAAGCATAAGGGTGGGCGAAATGAATGTTGCATCAGTTTGCAAAGATGGAATTTTTTAGGGGCATGATAGTCATTTCACATACCATTGTGTCGGGTGCAGAAATAGTGCACCGCATGCGCTTTAGTAGTGTTCTCTTTTCCATATTTAATACAGTATTTATGTTTAATACATTACAATTTCTTTTAGTTCACTACTTTCATTACAATAAGAATTCCCTTTTATAAATCATGTAGGATTACGTCTAAGTAACTACTACACCTCTACCAATTTATTCTTCAAGCCGGCGAATATGGGTGGGCTAGTTTGAGAAGTAACTTTGACTCTTTCTCTCTTTTGCCCATCAAACACCAAAGATGATGCTGAAAATAATTTTGGGGGAAAGAGAACACTTCTTGGTTGCATGCGGGCGCATGGTTCCTACACTTATACATAGGACCATGCGAAATGTCCGTTGCACCCACAAGAATTTTCACCTTTTCATGAGGATGCGGCGATCATTTTGCGTGGCCCTATGTCTAGGCGCAGGAGCCATGCACTGAATGCGACCAGATAGCGTTCTTTTCCTCATAATTTTATTATCTTCTTTTTTTTCAGGATAGATAAGAACATTAAGGGGAAAAATTGGTCTTCCTTTTATTCCCTATAGTAGCTTGCAATGGGAGACCTTTGTATATCCCTTATAAAGATTTGTAATTGGAGAGGAAAAATAGAAAGCAAGCATCACTATAGATTTTGATTAAATTGAAGTTTTCCTACTGAAAGTAATTGTTTTAGGTGATTACAATATATTTAAGTAAACCTAAAAATCTTCTCCTCCCCCTTCCCCAAAGAAAAAAAAGAGAGAAAAGAGTAGAAAAAAAATAAAAAATACATGGAGAGAACATCACAACAAAAACAACGGCCTATCTCTCTAACTAAATAAAGCTTGAAGGGATAATCGAAAAAGATACAAGAACAAAGCCAACCCAAAACAGCCAAGCACTAGGGCCTCGTCAAGAGAACCAAGAGGATTAAGAGGACTGATCATATCAAAACAAAATTCATATCACTAAGAAACAGATTTCAACAAAAATCTCTTCAAAGATAAGTTGTTCCCCTCCTCTTTCTCCATCTGAACATTCAACAAGTCACCTACAACTCCGCCTCCCCCTTCCCCAATAAAAAAAAGGCAATGACTTCCGTTCTGTTTTTTAACTCGAGTATTATTTGAGATCCGGGCAGCCCCTAAGCTTTATTGAAATAATACAATATGAATCCCAAATACAAAGGGAGGGTGGGGGGACATAACCCGGTTCTGTTTTTCTAGTTTAACCTTTTGGTTCATTTTGAGTGGCATAGCTCCTGTGCGCCCAGACACATGATGGGGCGAAATAACTGTCCCACCGCCATGATAGACAGAAATTCCACCCATGTTTTCACGCAGTTCCATTGGTCTTTGTGCTAGTGCAGGGGCTACATTCCTGAACCGAGAACTTTTCCCCCATTAATTAATATGAGAACAACAGTTCTGAGCGTGGTCTACACCAGAGCTCCCATATATCTATTTCTCTCGCTTTGTATGAAAAGACATTTCTGCCCCTTGTTACGGACTGAGGAGAGAGATAGACACACGGAACCTTGACGTAAGCTACACTCCTGGACATACAACCACCACTTCACAATGTTTAATTGGCAAACATGTATTCAATCTACATCACTTTGAGCTCCCAAATGATCAGAAAAACGCTCCCTCCCTAAAAATCACTGAAAGGAGTAAATTTAATCCGCAATCAAATCTTCATCTAATAATGAGTTTATGAGATCATATAAGAACTAGATAGTGGCAGAGAGAGAGAGAGAGAGAGAGAGAGCTTACATGTTATATAGATTAAAGTCTTAGAAATGTGTGGTTCAAGGCAGGATCCTAAGAGAAGAAGCTCTTCTTCTTATTCTTCTCTATCGCTTGTGCTTGCTTCGTCGTCTTCTCCTTTTTACTTGTAGTATTTATAGTGAGAGAGCGAGATAGAAGACCACGAATCTGAGGAGGAGAGAGAGCTGTATAGAGAAGTCGTTGACTCGTACGTGTCGTGATCAAAACTACAAATAATGGCCGTCAGCAAATTAATTTTAGGGTTTTAACTTCTGAATTATTAAGGAACGAAGTGAGATCTGAACGCTGCTTGACACGGTCAACATACGTCTCTGACCATGCAGAGTTTCTTGTCAAATCAGAATATCCCACGTTTACTGGGCCCCACGACCTTTTATACTTTTTTTTTTGTCTTTTTGGTAGAACTGCCTTTTCTACTCTCAAGTCATTCCACGTGACCATCGTCACCCTCTTACCTTTTACCTCTGCTCTGGTCTCTCTGTCTCTCTCTCTCCTCCATCAAGTCCAATATTAGGCTCGTATGATCCAGGCTCTACCAGCCAGGTTAGAAATGTTTGGCTAAAGCAATCCATTATTGCTGACTTACTCAAGCAATTTCTTGCGGGTGTCTTGTGCTTCGTTGAGACAAGAAGAATTAAAGAATACACTATTATGAATATTGCTATAGAAATCATCTTAATGGGCGTATTTGGTGTCTCTAGGACATCTCCAAATTTACCATGCATCACTGCCCTATCCTAATCGGATCAATATACAATTCCACCTTCTTGACGATTTCAATGTTGTTCGATCCTCACTTGAAAAATAGGAGGTGACCCCATCAACTCAGACTGGGTAGATGCTTTTTTAATAACTGTATTGATGATTTGGGAATGGTGGCTAATCTTAAGTGGATTGAGAATCTCTATACTTGAAATAATAGAAGGTTAGGAAACTCTCCCACATTACCTGTAAATTAGATCGTGTGCTTGTCAATGATAAATGGCTGAATGCTTATAGCTCCTTTTAAGCTCACTTTGGCAATCAAATCTTGTCTAACCATAGCTCTTGCACCATCCAACTCCGGGTTCCCCTGAAATCCAAACCCACCAACACCTGGCAGTGCCAACAAGTACTTTATAAGTTTATTACGGGTACAAGGTATCACATTTGATGGTTTCAGTATTGAATTCTTCATTCCTTTCTTCCTGGGATATTGTAAAAGATGATCTCCTTAATGTCATTCAAAGCTTCATTACTGATCCTGGCCAGATCAAGCTGGTTAACCATAACTTTATCTGCCTCATCCTAAAGGTTCCAAGTCCACAATCCATGCTTGATTTTAGGCACATCTCCCTTTGTAATCTCATTTACAAATTCATTGCCAATAGACTCAAGCTCGTAATTGATAGATTGGTTGGTGACTCTCAAACTGCATTCATTTCAAGTAGGAGCATTGGTGACATGATGCAGGACATTTTGGGGCTGCTCATACTAGCCCTAGACCAGGCCCCAATTAGAGAATCCAAGGGATACCATCTCAGGCACAACCCAAGCCCTACCAGCCTTGTATTTAGTTTATTTATGTTTTTTCTTTTATTTTTAGAGTTATTTGGCAGTTATTGCTGTAGAAGTAGTTATTAGGAGGCAATTATTGCTGTAGAAGTAGTTGTTAAGGAGCTATTTTCTTCATTTTTTTTATTTTGAATTTTTAAAAGACTATAATTTGAGAGGGAATGATGAACAGATTAATGAGAATGAATTGAGTTTTGTTGTGTGTGTGCACTCTTCTCTCCCCCTCCCCTCATTCTTCTTCTTCTCACGGCTTCCTAAGCTTCTCTATTCTCCTTCTCGGTTCCCCCATTATTTGATATCAGAGCCAGGTTGGGTGAATCTCTCTTCTTCTTCTTCTTCTTTTCCTGTGTGGCTAAAGCTTTCCTCCCCGCCATCTTGCGAGATCTCTCCCTCTCTTGAATTCTTCTCCCTTTCAGTCTCTCTTCCCCTCTTATCTTTCTTCTCCTATCTAAGTTCTCTAATGTTGTTCCCTTCCCTGTTCTAGAAACCCCAAGCCAGAACTCCAAAATACTCATATACAACTACCTTATCCTCTTTACCATAACATCCATTGAACCCCTTTACCCACAAGATTGCAACAACCAATTGTTCCATATTATTCCATCTTATCCCAAGTTGGAATGATGAACAACACAAGAGATGTTGCAACAGTAATGGTGTATGACTTCGACATTCCACTCAACAATATTGAGAGGACGTGTTGTTTCAAGATTTCATATCCTCTTCTCATGAATTACCGAAGCTTTTGATCGGCATGGATGTGCATCACATGGACTGGTTTCCTGGGTTTATCCAAACTCGAGGTCGAGTTTTTTTAAAGCAAGGGAGAGTTGATGCAGGACATTTTGGGGCTGCTCCTACTAGCCCTAGCCCAGGCCCAATTAGATACTCCAAGGGATACCATCTCAGGCACAACCCAAGCCCTACCAGCCCTGCATTTAGTTTATTTATGTTTTATGTTTTATTTTTAGAGTTATTTGGCAGTTATTGTTGTAGAAGTAGTTATTAGGGGGCAATTATTGCTGTAGAAGTAGTTGTTAAGGAGTTACTTTCTTCATTTTTTTTTATTTTAAATTTTTAAAAGACTGTCTTTTGAGAAGGAATGATGAACAGATTAATGAGAATGAATTGAGTTTGCTGTTTGTGTGCACTCTTCTCTCCCCCCCCCCCCTCCTTCTTCTTCTCACGGCTTCTTCTCTTTCCCCCCCTCCCCCTGCAATTCTGATTTCTTCCTAAGCTTCTCTCTTCTCCTTCCTGATTCCCCCATTATGACAACATCATGTTGTGGACTGAACTAGTTAGAGGTTTTGATCAAAAGAACAACCCCATGCTGCCCTGTTAAAGCTTGATATTCATAAAGCTTTGGACTTCATCAGATAGGAATACTTTAGATGTATCATGTCAATTGAAATCCCCACTATCAATGGTTATCTATTAGGCTTTTTTGTAGTAGGGTCAGTATAAGACGTGGTTGCCCTATTTTCCCCTTTCTCTTTTCTCTTGCTTTATAGGGGTTT
The DNA here is from genome assembly GCF_018873765.1 of Telopea speciosissima. Taxonomy (NCBI): domain Eukaryota; kingdom Viridiplantae; phylum Streptophyta; class Magnoliopsida; order Proteales; family Proteaceae; genus Telopea; species Telopea speciosissima. The sequence continues at coordinate 14,921,801 of NC_057926.1, forward strand.
TCCGAAACGCTTGACTATAGGGTGGTTATTAAAACCATCAACCTCTTACCTATTTTCCAAACCCTCTGGCTATCTCACCTTGCTTTTGTCGATGATTTGATGATTTTTATCAAATTAAGTTTGAAGTCTATTACCAAGGAAAACCCCCTCCTCCACCTTTTTTTCTGCCACCTCTGGGCTTCACATCAATAGAAGGAAATCTCAACTCTTTATTTTTAGTTGCTCTGCTGAGATTGAATATTCCCTTTTAAATTCTCCGAGATTCACTAAAGGACACCTTCCTATAAGTACTTGGGCCTTACCCTATCCTCCATTAGGCTATCCACCAACCTTTTCTCTCCCATCCTTGATTTCCTCAGGTCTAGGCTTCGTGTTACACCCGCACCTGAAATATACCCTAATACCCTGGGTTAAATTAGACCTTTACCAAAGGGTAATGCCACGGTGGCACTACCCAACACCTATGACCTCAAACTTAAAATATTATTATGAGAGTCCCCTCAAAGCCCTGGAAGTACGGGTCAAAGCCCCCAACTTTCCTTGAAGTTTGGGCCTTGACAGCAGCAACGGAGTCATGAACGGACTCACTTGACTGGTTTCGCTCGTGGATCCGTCCGTGCTGTTACTTTTCCTTTTGATTTATTTTCCTGTGGGACCCACATCCTTGTGTCTCGGACACCATGAATTGATCCCCGGACTAGATGGACTCCCACCTATACCTTCTTATGGTTAATTGGGCTATGAAAGTGGGCCCACAAGACTTAACTTGGATAAATAATGTGTTCTTCTACTCTAACTTAAACCAAACAGACCTTAAGGACTAATATGTCTTATAAGACTTAGGGAAGACCCAAACATGTCCTAACTAGATGGACCTAATGGTTTATGACATGGGCCAAACAAGCCCTAAGACCAAATTAAACCCAAAAGACTAACTTGTGTTTTAGGGGCACCTAAACAAACAAGACCTAAGGCCCCTTTGGTCTTTAAAAGAAAACATAAGCCTCTTATTCCCTTATCTCTCCCCCTCCCAAGCAAACCGTGGAGGAGAAGAGACAAGGAAGAAGAAGGAAGAAGGTAGGAAGAGGAATGAGAGGGGAGAGAAGAAGATGGAAGGCCATGCCAAGATGGTTGGCTACCCCATATCTCCTCTTGCTGTCCGAACAATGCTTGAAGAGAAGAAGAAAAAGAAGAGATGGAAAGGAAGGGAGGAAGGAAAAGGAGGTGGATCTTCAAGGCTGGCTAGGGCTAGAATTGGAGCTCCTCCCACCAAGGTATGACCTAAACCCTTGGTACATCTCTTTATTCCATTTCCCATTTTAATTTAAGTGGATTCCTTGAGCTTGAGCTAACCTAGGGTTCCATTTGGGACTCAAGGTGATGCTCAGCCCTTAGTGGAAGCTCTAATGGTGATGACCAGACCTTAGTAGGGACCTCTAATGGCTGCCTTACAGTCATTGGTGCTGAATCCTTAGTTTGAATTAACAAACCCTACCTTTGGACCAAATGGAGCTAAGCCGTTGTGTGATCTTGGATCCATGAGGTAAGCCTAGGTTCTAGTGACCCTAGGGAGACCTAAGACACCCTCTCCATGATCCTGAGTGCAAGGTGTAGTCCAAGCTTCAAGCTGGAGGGAAAACCCTAAAAAATCTCAGAAAAGACTCCCGACAGACGAACAAACGGATTCATCATCGTGGTTCCGTCCGTCAATTCGTCCAGTGTAATCCCAGTGACTAGACCTGAATGGATGAAGGAACGGATTTACTCTGTTGCCTCCACCCGTGGGTCTGTTCCCTCTTAGGTATTTCTCAGGGATCGAACGGATGCAAGGGCGGATTAAGATGGCGCATTCGTTCGTGGATCTGCTCGCTCTTGGGTGTGTCTAAAAAATTGAATGGATGCATGAACGGATCCAAGGAAGAAGTTTTGTCTGTGGATCTGCTCCTTGTGTTTTAACCTTTTGGCCTGAACGGAGTCAGGGATGGATTCACCCTGTTCCTTTCGTCCGTGAGTCCGCTCATGCTGTCTTGGTTGAAACTTAGTTTTAATCTTAGGGGCATAACATGGGACCCCTCTATACACCTTTTGATGATTGCTTTTGTATTTTTAGGCTACCCAACTTGATGGATAGCTGGCGCAACCGATGAGATTCATGTCAACCACGCCGGGTAACACCCTAGTTCGGTGAGTGGGTTCTGGGTGACTTTGTTAGGCTTGAATTTATATATTAAGCAATCTGTAGCACACTATTATATAAAATATAAGCATTGTGCGCATTGCATTATTTATCTCAAATGTGAACTGCTATGAATGTAATATGATATTACTCTCACTTTGTATCGGGTTCCCCATTTTAATTTTGAAACATGCTATATGTCATCTTGATCTGTATGCGCCGTGCCTTGCTGGTACCCGGGTACTAGATGGAATGGGACGTTGATGCACTGGAAATGCCTCTCGGGATGATAAGACTTGCATATAGTATATTATGGCTAGGATTCTTGTTCCCTTATGCTACTACCCTTGCCAACAGGGGTTTATGTGTTGGATAGTCTGAGCACCTATTTCCTGTGGAGGTCGGAGAGGCCAGGTCAGGGGTAGTGATGGCTATCGGGGTCTGCCACTGGGTCGTCTGATGACTTCTACCAGCATAGACTCCTGTGTGATAATTGAGGTTTTTTTGGGGTGATAAGTTTAGTGACCCTCAGTGTCTCCCGAGTTATCACAATAGCATATACTTGACTTATAGAATTGTGTGCTAGGTGAAAAATGAATCTAATATTAGCATGCATCATATGGCTTGAAATTGTTTGTGTGTATGTATGTGTATTCCTCTTGCTCCCTCACTAGCTGGTGTAGCTAACCTCGTTGCGCAACTCCCTTTTTAGTTGATATACAGGTAATCTCTTGATGACCACCGTTGGATGCGAATCAAGTGGAGCCGATGGTTGAGACTTGGATGTCGATGTACACCCAAGAATGGTGCCCTAATAGCGTCATTTATTATTTAATTTCTATATTCATCCACAATCATGTATAAACTTTATGTTTAATTATAAGGAGAGGTATGAATGGTTACAAATATTGAAGTTGTACTATGTGTTATCATTAGAGAACCGATGCTCTATAATTTCACATGTTTTAAACAAATTTCGCTTCCGCTAACTTTGTGATTGGAATGATTTATTCCATTTGGGTATGTTCCTTGCTGTTATCATGACTTGATGACAAGGTAGACTGTGGCTCGGGACACTGTATCTGTGATCCTGGTAGGTATTGGGATGACACTGGTTGTCTTAGTCACCCCGTTTAATGTAAAATATCTTTCATCGGTTTGGGGGCGTGACAGAGTGGTATCAGAGCAATGATGCTCTGCATCGACCACGGTCTGGCGTAATCTCTTAATTTACTCTCCACAATCAAGTTCTAATTTAAAAATCTCAAGAACATAAATAAGTGTGTGCAAACATAGGAGAAGAGTGATTGTGGTGAAATGAGAACCTAAAAGATAATAGGCAAACATGAAACTTAGGATTTGAAATTTAGGTTGTTAAGTGATAACCTTGTTGATATTTTGTTTGGGTCTTAAGTAAATAATAGATGGGCAATCACATATGAGAATTCACAATAATCAATGATAAAACAAATATAACCAATCCACAATTATCCAAAGATAATCCAAATGAGGGAAATAGATAAATATTTAAATAAATATATATATATATATAAAACCAAGTCCAACTATTAGACTGTTCCAAATTCTGTCTTGAAGGCCACTGTGTCCTTCCCAACTCAAAGCACAAGATTTCATCTATCCCAACTCAAAACATATGATTCGGTCCTACCCAATCAAAAAGGTATAAGTTTAACCACCATAATGTTCTAGATCCTTGCTTGGGAGTGATGGTGATTCTCCCAACTCAAAATACATATGTCCACCCAAACCAAAAGTACATACATCCACCATACTCAAAAGTTTCCAAATTAACTGAAAAAAAAATAAAAAAGAGAATAAAAGCAAGAAAGTAAAGGAAAGTCAAAAGGAAAAAGTTCCAACAAACATCCGTCAAAAGACAAGTGAAGAAAGGTCTGATCAAAGCAATTTCAAATTGTCTAGAAGGGAGAGAAAGGTGGGCTAATCCTCTGTGCCATCGCCGCTGCCACAGCCGAGAAAGGTGTTGATGTCGCTTACTCCTCTCTCTATGCTCTCGAGATGCCGACCCTGAGCGGAGAACTACTTCTTGACATCATCGAAGCCCTCCAACATCCTCAGATTCAGTAGTCTGATGGCCAGTAGAATGTCACCTCCACCTCCCCCTGGAGCACCAGAAGTCCCTACAGCAAATGGTCTGGATCCCATGAACTCGATGTCATCATCATCATCATCATCATCAATATCTTTGGGTCCTCCACCCTCCCCATATCTAACCTGCTTCCCAGAACTGTCATAATCATAATACAACCTCATCCTCTGTATGGCATTGAACCCAAAAGGGCCCTCAGTACTTGTTTCCTTGGGCTCATGGTCGAGGATAATCCCAAAGTACAGAAAGACCCAGGTAAGCAGTCTACCATATAGAAAAGTATTCTTGCAGGTAGGATTTATCACCGCATGAGCCATATGCTGGATGATCACATGTGGCAAACAAATATGTTGGCCAGTGTACAGGGAGTATGCTAGTGCTGCTGACATCAGAGGAGGCTGAGTGCTGTGTGCCTTGGAAGGAGCCAAATTGGTCTTGGCTATGAATGTGAGAACCCACTGGGAAGGAGGAAACCGGGAAAGATCTTCATTTTCATTTGAATTGTTGTTGGTGAGTGTCTTGAGCAATTTTTGGTTTTCTGCTGGAGACAAACTCCTGTTAGGATCACTGCCAGGGGGATGATAGACCCTGTCTCCCTCTGCAGAAACATCCAAAAGAATCCCTAACTCCATCGCATTAAAGGTAATTATGACCCCCTTCACAAAAGAAGTCAACTTGAAGCCATCATCGTCCTCCTTGACCAACGCCAGGTTAGAATAGAACTCTTTGACTAGTGCGGGATAATAGAAGTCTGGGTGAGTCAGCATGCTGCTCCATTTCAGCTTGTTGAATCTGGCACCCACCTTGTAAGCCATAAGCTCTTCCACCACCATGTCCCTCTCCACTAAGATTTTCCTATTGTGGAGATGTTCCCGGAATATTCCCTCGGTCTTTGGCGAGATAAACCTCCCCACATTGTATGTTGTAGGAACCGCTGTTACTATGTCTAGCTCCCTCTTTCTTTTGGGGGCCATGGCTATTTTTCTACACACAAGACACCACCTAAGAAGATAACAAAAGTGAGTCAGATTGGAATAAATGTGATATGATTGGCAAATAAGATTAGAGAACCAAAATTCCTATGTGTTATAGAAATTTTTGGATGAAAAGATTACACAATAAGAAGATAGAACGTGGATACCGTTGGAGATATGATTAGAGTGAAGGAAAAGAAACAAGATCACTACATATTTAAAATCCATATGAAATCCCTAGTGCATGGAAGTGAAGGGATGAGATCAATATGAGCAACATGTGCTTTGACTACTTTACACCCCAATCAATACTAAACAAACAAGTGATTGAATGAAAAACCCCAACAAGAGACAAAGAATTATTTATTATAGAGAAAAAAGGGAATAAATACCAAGGATTTTACTAACAACCACATGAACAAGAAAAGAATGCTTGAGGATATGTCAAAGGAATGATTTCTATGAAATTTTAGGGCATATAATGAATTTAACATGTCTTTGAAGAGTTTTTCCTAAAGCATTGAGAATTTGAGAAATTCTTACCCCAACTAAAACCTAGAAATAATCCAAGTGAATCAACTAGGCATGACAAACATGACAAACAATCTCTAAAATTCTTGTAAAGACTTAAATTCAATAAAAGATACAATATTTATATAAAGATCCACTAACTTAGTGCCATTAATCGAATAGGACTTGATTCAACCCCAAAAACCCTAGTCTCAATCGATTTTTGCATGATTTTGATGTGTACATGGCCATGAGAATGCAACTTGAATAAAAAACACAATCACAACATGAGATGTTTATTCCTAATCCATGTGAAAGGAAATGAAGATGAAGAGACACAAGCAAAAACCCTACAAATGGAAAGGGAGAAAGAGTAAGGAAAGGAGAAATGGGGAGAGAACCATACCTTGAGAGTGGAGAAGATAGATCCTAGGGCTTGAGACTGCCAAAAACCACCAAGGAAGAGCAAGGGAGGCTTGAACGGAAGTTCCTTGGAGAATTTTTTCTCCTACGGTTGTGTCCCTCTCTTTTGGAGCCAAAATGAGTTTTAAAACTCGTGGCTCTATTTTATTAAAATTCTGTGAACGGACGTACGAACGGATCCATTATCGTGATTCCACCCGTGAATCTGCCCAGCACAAAATTGTAAATTTTCGTTTTCAGAGCTGCACAGAACATCGAACGGATCCACTTCCATGAGTCCGTCTAAAGATCCGATCACCTCGATATTTTTATAAAACTTAGTCTTCTGAGAACGGATGAACGAATGGATTCAGGTTTCACATCCGCCCGTTAGTCCATCCTGCCTATCTTGTGGAGGAGCCATGAACGGACTCATACCACTGATTCCATTCGATTTCTTTTGGGATTTTAAGCCTAGATTTTTGAAACCTTTGGACCACACCTATATGCAATGATTATGTGCCTATACCCTAGTTTTAATACCCATGTTGTTTGGCTCATTAGTGATTATTGCTCGATCTAATTGTAAGCTACGATGTCTAACTTTTAGGGCCTATATCAACCGGGCCAGCCAAGAAGAAATGGTAGGCATTAGTACACGCTGTGGCTCCCCTCTTATGTGAGAGAATGAGAGCTACCCTTGAGGATGAAAACCCTTAAGCCCCTTGAACTATTGGACCCTAAAGTAATTTGTAGGACTAAATCAATATGAAGGTGAGACCTTAACAGGTGTACCAAATGTAGAATTTGTGTCCAGACAGAGCAAGAAGGGTGACGACTTAAGGATAAGCTTGTTACCCTAGGCGACTCAGTTTGAACGACCAATAGAAACCTTGTGTAAGTGAAAGTCATTCATGACACCTCGCAGGTTAGTGACAACTTTGTTTGAAATTTTGCTTGGTCCATCCAAACTTTGTTTAGACTCCGAGTTGGAGTCCTGGGTCATGTTAGACTTTCGAAATGACCTAGTATACCATACCTAAGACTTGCCTACCTTTAAAAATTTACCTAGGTGACAGATACACCCTTAGGGATATGGATGTAATTATTAAACTTATACCTATGTATATGTGTGAATTGAAAAATAAAATAAAATAAATATGTCCCTTAAATCTTGGAGCGTGTGGCTAGACTAATATCTCTAGCACTACAAATGTGACCTTACCGTACTATGTTAGCTAGATTGAACCCCGACCTTGGTTAGGTTGATCACGGGCTAGTGGCCAATGAATTGATAATGATCGGGTAGGTTAATAATTAAGACCTGCTTAAAAGAGATGACTTGGACCAAAACTATCAGAAGGTTGTTGGCTCTCGAAAGAGGACTAATATAGACTTTCCCCTGTGGGATGACTAAGTAGTAGGTTTACAAGGTTGTGAAAGCTGAAACTTAAAGATGTAACAAGACCTTCTCCAACGATAGATATGAGTGGAGTAATGGGTCACCGAATGCGTTCCCTCGGTACTGGGAGTGAACAATAGGAGATTCCATCAATATTCCAGATCATTCTAAAGTTGGGTTAGGTAGTGAGATAACCCGAAGTGAAAGCATTCAAATATGAACCCTATGATCGGGGACTAAATGAAGTTAAATCCTATAACTCAAGGATGATAGAGTGTAATACCGACCTGATCTGGGAGATCTAAGGAACCTTCTTTTCCTTGTAGCTTAACTTAGTATTGACGACCCTATTTTACCTTGGGATAATGTAATCATCGACTCTTAACCCAATTGAGTCTAGAGTTACTGTGAACTGTACCTCCTGTGGTAATGTGACCCTTTATGGGAAGGGAATTATAAGTCCTGACTTATCACTTTATATAGGCACTGCCTCACCTTAATCGGACCCTTGACTTAGTTCTTGCAGTGGGTAATTAGAGGTGTTGTTATTTAACAGTCCTTACCCATTGAGACCTCTAGGAGCGTCAAATTTTGGGGATGAAATTTTTAATAAGGTTGGGGGGATGTTATACCCGCACCCGAAATATATCCTAATACCTCAGGTTAAATTAGACCTTTACCAAAGGGTAATGCCATGGTGGCACTGGCTAACACCTGTGACCTCAAACTTAAAATATTATTATGAGGGTCCCCTCGAAGCCCTGGAAGTATGGGTCAAAGTCCCGCAACTTTTCTTAAAGTTTGGGCCTTGACAGCAGCAGCGGAGTCACGAACGAACTCACTTGACTGGTTCAGCTTGTGGATCCGCCCGTGCTGTTACTTGCCCTATTGATTTTTTTTTCCTGTGGGACCCACATCCCTGTGTCTCGGACACCATGAATTGACCCTCGAACCAGATGGACTCCCACCCCTACCTTCTTATGGTTAATTGGGCCATGAAAGTGGGCCCACAAGACTTAACTTGGATAAATAATGAGTTCTTCTACTCTAGCTTAAACCAAACAGACCTTAAGGACTAATATGTCTTATAAGACTTAGGGTAGACCTAAACATGTCCTAACTAGATGGACCTAATGGTTTATGACATGGACCAAACAAGCCCTAAGACCTAATTAAACCCAAAAGACTAACTTATGTTTTAGGGGCACCTAACAAACAAGACCTAAGGCCCCTTTGGTCTGTAAAAGAAAACATAAACCTCTTATTCCCTTATCTCCCCCCTCCCAAGCAAACTGTGGAGGAGAAGAGACAAGGAAGAAGAAGGAAGAAGGTAGGAAGAGGAATGAGAGGGGTAGGGAAGAAGATAGAAGGCCATGCCAAGATGGCTGGCTGCCCCACACCTCCTCCTCTTGCTATCCGAACAACGCTTGAAGAGAAGAACAAAAAGAAGAGACGGAAAGGAAGGGAGGAAGGAAAAGGTGTTGGATCTTCAAGGCTAGCTAGGGCTAGAATTGGAGATCCTTCCACTAAGGTATGACCTAAACCCTTGGTACATCTCTCGATTCCATTTCCCATTTTACTTTAAGTGGATTCCTTGAGCTTGAGCTAACCTAGGGTTCCATTTGGGACTCAAGGTGATGCTCGACCCTTAGTGGGAGCTCTAATGGTGATGACCAGACCTTAGTAGGGACCTCTACTGGCTGCCTTGTAGTCATTCTTGCTGAATCCTTAGTTTGAATTATCAAACCCTACCTTTGGACCAAATGGAGGCAAGCCGTTGTGTGATCTTGGATCCATGAGGTAAGCCTAGGTTCTAGTGACCCTAAGGAGACCTAAGACACCCTCTCCATGACCCTGAGTACAAGGTGTACTCTAGGCTTCAAGCTGGAGGGGAAACCCTAAAAATCTCAAAAAAGACTCCCGATGGACGAATGAATGGATTCACCATTGTGGTTCCATCCGTCAATCCGTCAATCCATCCAGTGTAATCTCAGTGATTGGACCTGAACGGATGAAGGAATGGATTTACTCTATTGCCTCCACTTGTGGGTGTGTTCCCTCTTGGGTATGTCTCAGGGATCAAATGGATGCAAGGGTTGATTAAGATGGCACATCCATCCGTGGATCCGCTTGCTCTCGGGTGTGTCTCAAAAATCAAACAGATGCACGAACGGATCAAAGGAAGAACTTCCATCTATGGATCCACTCCTTGTGTTTTGACCTTTTGGCCTGAACGGAGTCAGGGATGGATTCACCCTATTCCTTCCGTCCGTGAGTCCGCTCGTGCTGTCTTGGTTGAAACTTAGTTTTAACCTTGAGGGCATAACATGAGACCCCTACATACACCTTTTGATGATTGCTTTTGTATTTTTAGGCTACCCAACTCGATGGATAGCTGGTGCAACCAGTGAGATTCATGTCAACCACGCCGGGTGACACCCGAGTTCGGTGAGTGGGTTCTGGGTGACTTTATTGGGCATGAATATATATATCAAGCAATCATTAGAACGCTATTATACATAATATAAGCATTATGCACATTATATTATTTATCTCAAATGTGAACTACTATGAATGTGATATGATATTACTCTCACTTTGTATCGGGTTATGGTGCCGGGTGTGCCGGTATCGGAGCCCCAATTTTAATTTTGAAATATGCTATATGTCATCCTGATCTGTATGCGTCGTGCCATGTTTGTACCTGGGTACTAGATGGAATGGGATGTTGATGCACCCGGAATTCTTCTCAGGACGATAGGACTTGCATATTGTATATCTGTGGCTAGGATTCTTGTTCCCTTACGCTACGACCCTTGCCAACAGGGGTTTATGTGTTGGATAGTCTAAGCACCTGTTGCCTATGGAGATGGGAGAGGCCAGGTCAGGGGTAGTGATGACTATCGGGGTCTGCCACTGGATCGTCTGATGACTGCTACCAGCGTAGGCTCCCATGTGATAATTGAGGTTTCCCTGGGGTGATAACTTAAGTAACCCTCAGTGTCTCCCGAGTTATCATAGTAGCATACACTTGACTTATAGAATTGTATGCTAGGTGGAAAATGAATCTAACATTAGCGTGCATCATATGGCTTGAAATTGTTTGTGTGTATGTATGTGCATTCCCCTTTGCTCCCTCACTAGCTAGTATAGCTAATCCCATTGTGCAACCCCCTTTTTAGTTAATATGCAAGTAATCTCTTGATGAGCACCGTTGGATGCAAATCAAGTGGAGCCGGTGGTTGAGACTTCGATGTCAATGTATACCCAAGAATGGTGCCCTAGTGGCGTGATTTATTATTTAATTTCTATATTCATCTACAATCATGTATAAACTTTATGTTTAATTATAAGGAGAGGTATGAATGGTTACAAATATTGAAATTGTGCTATGTGTTATCATTAGAGAACCGATGCTCTATAATTTCACATGTTTTAAACAAATTTCACTTCCGCTAACTCTGTGATTGGAACGATTTATTCTATTTGGGTACATTCCTTGCTGTTATCATGACTTGATGATAGGGTGGACTATGGCTCGGGACACTGTATTTATGATCCTGATAGATATTGGGATGACACTGGTTGTCCTAGTCACCCCCTTTAATGTAAAATATCTTTCATCGGGTTGGGGGCATGACACTTCATCTTTGGAAGGAAAAACTCTTATCTTATGCTGGTCGCCTTGAACTTGTCAGATTAGTCATGTAAGAATCCTACATTTACTGGTCTGGTGTTTTCAACCTCCCTAGTTCATTCAATAAGAATATTGAATCCATCATGAGTGATTTTCTTTGGAAAGGGTCAGATAGCAATAACTTTCTTCGCACTATTAATTGGTCTTCAGTTTATTTTCCAAAAATTGAGGGGGACGGGGTCTTGGGCTCAGAAGGGTTAATCTGCATTGCATAGATTATTGAGCTGATTTGGGAGATTGTAAGTAGATCAAAAGACATATGGGTCTCTTAGGTTTACAGTATTTATCTTAGTGTTTACAATATTTATCTTAGGAATAACTCCCTTTGGATCATTTCCCCTCTCCAGAACTCCTCTTGGAAATGGAAAAAAAATTATGAAGCATAGATACCTTGTGACCTTCTCCCTCAAATCCAAAATTGATGATGATTCCTCCACCCTCCTCGGGATTGATAATTGGCATTCACTTGGTGTTCTCGTGAATGTTTATGAGGGATAGAATTGCTTATGACTCTAGAAGCAAAAAGTTTGCTTTAGTCTCTTCCATCCTTCAAGTTGGAGATTGGGACCTTGGTCCTACTACTCCCCTAGTCTAAGTAATGCATGGAAGTCTCTCCCTGAGATCCTCCACGGCTGGCCTTGTGGTTCTTCTAACCTTGTCATATGGAAGGAATCCTTTAAATTAGTCCTTCTCCTCTTCGTTCTGGAACCTTATCCACTACCGTACCCCTCACGTTATTTGGTACCCTATTGTTTGGTTAAAAAATCACATCCCCAAGCATAGCTTCATTAATTGTTTGCATGCTTTAACCCAATCCTTGCCCACTCGTGACCTCTTTATCCAAAGACAAATCTTAGTTCCACCTTTCTTGTCTCAGCAGGAATGCTCCTGAAAACATCTCCCACCTTTTCTTTGAATATCCTCTCCCCATGTGGATTTGGTCCCATATTAGCATTCAGTGTTCGCCTTCTTCTAGGAGCATTGGATCCTTTGACAATGAGTGGAAGTGAGTCCTTGATCACTTCAAAGGAAAGACCTACATTGACTCCCTTGGGAAGCTTACTTTTGGTGCATCGATGTATCCTATATGGAAAGAATGCAACTATAGACAGTGAATTTTGTCATCCCAAAACACTCCTCCCTAACTGCCAGTAGTTGGAGCCCAAAAAGTCCCTAAGGCTTTGCACTGTGAGAAAAGACCATTTACTCTTACAATGTCTGCGAAGGCCAAACATTATTAGAATGGGCTAGAATTCTTCAAATGTCATGTTTTAATGATTCTAAGGCATGTCCTAAAATTTGGTGAAAATCCGGCACTATTTGGCCACCATTTCATCAAACCCTAATTTTGTGGGTCCCACTCGCTCTGGGACACAAATCTGACTGTGTCCCAGGACAAGCTTATGTTGGATATTTGTATCATTGGTTAGGAAAAAAGGGTAAAAATAGCTTTATGAAAAAAGCTTGGCATCTAGAGGAGCCAACCTCTTCTCAAGATAACAGCATCAAGTGTTGAAAGTATATTTTCCTTATAATGTTATCTCTTTAAATAAGGCATTACAACCTACAATAGTTACAATAATTATTCACCTTCAATAAATTCATCTAATTGAAACCCTAACAATTGAAAACACTCCCTTTCTCCATCGCCCGACTCCATCTCCCTCAAAATCTCTCGAATTTCATGAGGTATATGTCCAAATCTCACAACATACACATATCACTTATTTTATTCAACACAAAAACTTTGCCATTTTCGTCTTTATTTGCTCGAAGTGTCCCTGATGAAGTATGGTGGATTATTTGGAAGTGCAAAACCCTTCCTAAAATCCAACATTTCTTATAGAGAAGTTGTGTTTCTAGACTTGCTTCAGGTGAGACTTTACATCACCAGAATATTCCTAGTGGTCCTACATGTGGCTACTATTATCAATCTGAGACAATTTCTCATATACTTCTCACCTGTAATTGTGCAAAGGCTGTATGGTTTGGGAGTAGTATTGGTTATTCTTACTCTAGTTTGAATGATCCTCAGATATCTTCTTTTCTCACTGAGTGGAGATCTTTCTATACTCATGGGAAGGAACATGGTAGGCATATGTCCTCTCTTGCATCCTTTATCTTGTGGGATATAGGGCTGGCAAGGTGTGATGTTATTTTTGGATGCCAAAAAAAAAAACACCAGATGACATAATTCGTTTTGCCACACAAGACCTTAAGGAGTTTCAAAACACTCTTTTTGATGTTCCAAGGACTACGGTTCTTGGGGATTAGATGGCTAACAGATAGGGAAGGGAATGTCCACCTCTAGACACCTAATTTTGTCCTTCTCTTGGAGGTTTCCTGTGGCAATGATGAGCACCCTCCAAAGCGTAGAGTTGATGTATCTGTAGATGTAGCGCAAGTGTGCACTGCCCGAATCCATCCATCGATCGTTTATTTGAGCAAAAAACAGAGCCCTCCAAGATCCTTTGGAAAGGCTAGCCCTGATTCAGACCCCTTGGAACCAGCCTAGTGCAACGCAAAACTTGGCCCAAATAGCCTAAACCCATCCTGTCAACATCAAAACCAGGGCCAACACCCAAAGGCCCCGAGTTGACATCGACATCGACCCATCCCTATTGACTATCGAATAGATCCTTTTTATTGTCTATCCCACATCGACATTTAAAATATTCACATCAACACTTGAAGCACTCCCATTGATGTTGACAACTATTCATCGATAGCCACTCGATGTTGGCCTACCCCCACCTCGATGTTGACTCATCCCAGTTCAATGTCGACCCTATGCAAATTCGAGAAGCCCAAACTTGCCATGTTTAGCTCCAATTCCGATTCCTTCAATGACCAAGAAAATTTTTGGTAACTTGGGTGCGTATTTTGGCTTCCTTAGGCCAAAAAAAACTCGCCCTTTGGCAACAAATCACTTGCCCATACCTCATTAGCCATTACTTTGACCAAACAACCACCGTCGATGCAAAGATACCCATTCTGATGCCTCACCGACTATCTAGATTAAATCTAGCATCCTAGCATGAATTTGGGAGTGCACACATCTCTCTACATCAATAATACAACATCTCTCATGTGGAGGAGGGTCTGATTCCTCTACTTCCCTACTCAATTAGTCTTTGGTCCTTGCTTGGTCCTTAGTCCCTTGATCAATAGCCTTTGCCTCTTGAGTTCACTACTTAGTCTTTAGACTTCAAGCTTCAAGTTCATAGCTTAGAATCATCATACTTGATGATTTTGGTGCTTGACTGCGAAGTGTAGCCTAAACAGAGACAAGAAAAGCCTTCACAATAGGTAATAATATCTCTATGTATCAATCTCCTGAGTCATAAAGGGAAGCTTCCACTTTTTTTGGTTTGAACTACCCCCAACCAATGTTAAAATCTTGTTTCGTTTCGTTGTTTCAGTCTGACTGAAATATCCGAAATAACCAAAATTTTGGATATTTTGACCAAAATATTGTATTTTTTTTGCATGATTTCGGTACGTCATTTTGGTGGGTCTTAGGCCAAGTTAATGCTTAAAACTTCATGAAACCCTTATTTTAGGCTATATAAATACATGTAAATGTTCAAATTGTAAAAATAATCACCCAAAGTGGTGTTTTAGATTTGCCCCATTGATTTGCATATACAATCGAATCCTAATGTATAACTTAGTTAATTACACATACACATTGTTTAAGACTTTAAGTACTAGAGGGCATAATAAATTAAAAATTAATAAAAAATTTAAACAAGGTGTGAAGAACCATGACTACTCACTAATCCACTGTGATATGAAGGCTCTGGGAGCATATATGGGTACGGCTGGTGGGTTGGTAGGAGAAGATATCATCCACAAAAGATGATCCACTACTCCCTGTGAGGGGGAGTCATACTCAAAATTGGGAATGGATGGAGAAGATATATGCTCCCTCCCTAAGTCAACTGCCCATGGTGTTACACCCATAACCTAAACCCTACTATTGTTGGACTTGTATGTAGGTGGGGAGATCGAATATGTCCATGACCTATGGGATATCACCATGAAACCAACGTAAAAGATCTTCGATTGTACATTTGGTATACCTGTTGAGGATAGATTTTTAGATCGAGATAGAGGGAGGTTCGTGGTCGGGTGGAGAGCACTTGACCTTCCCCTTGCACCTGTCAAGGGTGTGAGAGGGTACGAGCAGGAGGTAAAGGACCACCTTCATTCGAGATCCCATGACCGTGGTGAGTACTAACTTTAATTAACTTATTTTATCTATTTAGCTGTAATTAAGTTTGGGGGCAACTAACCAACCTTCGACGTGCCCCTTGTGTGTTAATTGTATGCCTTGAAGACCCTACTACTACCCCCTCACTTATTTAGACCCCTCGAAGAAGCCCCCATCCTTTTAGACCTTCAAAACCACCACTTTGTACCTGGCGGCTGATGCCATGAGCCGCCAGCACATAAGCCGCCTAGTACAGAAATATGCCTTGTGAGGCTAAACATGCCATGGTCTGACCATACCTTAGCCTAGGGCTTAGCCATTGCTTATTTTAGGCTATTTGGGACCCAAATGACTCAATTAAACCCTAAGCCCATGAACCTATGACCTATTTGGGTTCAACCTTGACTCAAACCCATTTTGGAGCTTAGGCAAGCTCCCCAACCAAATAAGGCCTAGGCTCCTTAGCTAAACTAGGAAAGAACCTTGCCTCCTCCTCATTCTCCTTCATTTCTAACCTGAGAGAAGAGGGAAAAATATGGAGACCAAGAAAGAGGGGAAGAAGGAAGAAGAGAGAAAGAGAAAAGGTGGGTAGTGAGGGACAATCACCATTGGAGCTGCCTACAAGCACACAAGACCACGCATCTACTGTTGTGCACCTTTGAGAAGCTTGTATTTCGTGGGAGCTGAGGAGTTTAGCCCTATTTCAGCCCTGGAGCTTGCCTCCTTGAGTGTTCTAGCTTGTTCCTTGGTAAACCCTCTAGCCTATGTGAATCTAGCTAATTCCTACATTGAATTGATTGGACTGTATCCAATACCCTATAAAACCTTAGGGGTTTTCTTTCTAATTATTTTATATATCTAATTGGATGCCTAGAGCATCAATTGAAACCATAGGATAGGCCATTCCTTGCCCTATGGCTGAGATGTCATGAGACCCCATGGTAGACCTTCATTTTGGGGTTTTGGCATTGGAACACCTAACCTAGGCTTGTGGATCCTAAATAGGATCAAACCTACATGTTTATTAACCTGATTGAAGACCATTAACATTCCCTCATGGACCCTTATTGGCCCTTTGGCAATTACCCTTTATTTGGAGAAGATCCAGGCTGTTTCTTACATTTGTGGGCTCTGGCAGACAATGCAGCAGGTGGCTGATGTCATGAGCCGCCTAGAATATAGAGCATCGTCTGTCTAGTGCATTTTGATGCTGTTTTGGAGTTTTGACTCCAGACCTTCAAACAGATACTCTCTCTCCTATTGTACACCTGTATATCGACATGTTAGGTTAGCATACACATGCAAAGAGGACGTGTACTACACGTGAGCTAAGATCATCTATGCTTCGACTTTTGTGAGTGGATTGAACGTTCGAACTATTTTATGGCATGTTTCTCATTAGGCATCAAGCTAAGTTTTACATGTTGATGTGTACGAATACAATGCATAATGAGTTACTTTGCATATTCTATTATTATGATTTGATACAAAGTATGATGGAATGTAATCATATATGAGAGATGCTATGTTTGGAGATGGAATGTGGTTAGTGTATAGCATTATAATTATGGAAACCTTTATGATATATATATATATATATATATTTGATGGATTGGAGTCGGGTGTGACCGACCGACCGTTACTTCGGTATCACGGCCGCCGTAACTATACTTATATGGGTGTAAGTTAGAGGGGTGAGAGGATAGTCGACCTCCGATTAAGGCACTATAGACTCGACCTCTAGGCTACAACAGCGCCCGTGTGTGAATATATACTTATATATGCATTTCAATAGTGGTTTTCTAGTTAGGATGTGACTTACCTAGTACTACGACCCTTATCGACAGGGGTTTAGGTGTCAGGAAAATCCATGGGTCCCGACTATATTTTGGGATAACCCATCGAGAAATTCAGGCACCAACCGTGTGTCGGGCTAGACACCAAGACAGGGTTTCCATTGTAGCGTGGGTTTGTTATGGTCGAAATGCCATCCGGTTTATGGCACCGTTGCCGACGAAGCTACCTATGTTATTATAGTACTTGACCCAACTTAGAATCTCGTTGTTAGGGGGAAAATGAATAAAAACATTCATGTATCATATGTGATGAGCATACTTTTGCATGTATTCATAATGTATTCTTATTAGTATGATTGTGTATGGTTTAATTGCTCACTGGGCTTGTGGAAGCTCATCCCTTGGGAATCTTTGTTTTTAGATATGGATACTGGGATAGCGGATCCAGCTAAGACTGATCCAACATACCATGGTGGTGAGGACTACGAGGCTTGGGGTGCCTAGCCAGAGATGGAGCAGGGACATGATCACATTTGCAATGAGTGTGCTTATGATTCTCAGTAGTTCGGGCTAGAGGCTCAGTGACTTGAACTTTATTTTTTGCCTTACACGAAGAGGATGAATGTAACCAATTACTTTCGAGATTGAATTATCTTCTTAATACTTGATATTTAGTATTTGGATTATGTTAACCGCATGACTGTTTATAATAAAATGTCACACTTATAAATATGATATCATTAGAGTTCCTAATTACTTAAATTTATATTCTTATTAAAATCCGTTGTAACTTTGATTTTTTTCTTATTCCTTGAATGAGAAATCGGGTGGTGGACATGGCACAGAAAAGTGTCGATCCTGTAGTTTGGTGTGGAATATAAGGTTATTCCGATCACAAAACCCTAAACTAGGGATGAGGGTGTGATAGTATGGTATCAGAGAGACTCTTGCCTTGTCGTGTACACTTCCAGATTTGATCCATCTCGATCTATTCTGTGTTAGGATTTGAAGGAATAAAAGTTTTTAACTCACATAAATAATAAAGAATAGTAGGATAGAGACTTGTTGCTGAATAAAAAGTAAATGCATTAAGTAGAGAGAACTTTTACATAGATATGGCCGCTCAAGGCTGACATAACGCAATAAACATAAAAAAAATAAAAAATAAATAAAAGGGAAAAATACAAGTGTTTGTTCCTCACTCTCTACCACTTAACCATTATAAACTAACTCAAAATGATAGAAGAACATGACGAAATAGAAACTAAAATGCCTACTAGGGCTAATCCTGCTGTATTCCCTTTCCCTTGTCTTGTTTTCGAGCCCTTCTTGTAGTTTCATGAGTTGCCCGGGGTTGTGTACCTCGCAATGCTAGATGGGACTCAATGTCCTCTAGGCTACTATTCATGTCTTCCAAATTCTCGGCAAGCATCGAGCTCATGGAGGAGAAACCCTCTCTAATCTTTGCCTGTAGTGCCCTGTTGCTCTCCTCCATCACCTCTCCATACCAGCAAGGTGCTGAGTTAGGTAACCCCAACCAGTGGGATACTCCTGTGAACCCTCATAGACGGGTGCGGGTATATCCTCATAAACCTGTGAGCTAGATTCTCCAGTAGGCAACACCTCTCCCCCCGTGACCCCGTGCTAAAGCATGTGGCTCTAGTAACTCTGACTTCCCTAGCAACTGGAGGAGCCATTGCATCATCACCACCATCTCCATCAAAACTATCAGAACTATCACTGTCACCATCACCTCCTACTGGCCTCTCTGGTGACAACTCGATGCTTCCCTCTCTCCTAGTCATCTTCATCTTGGTCAGAGTAGTTTTGCTGACTGGGGTCACTACCTTGCCTAGCAAGTTTGCGTTCAAAGGAACAATGAATCGGCATAACATCTTGGTGATCAATTTGGCATAGGGGAAGTTCCCATCAAGGGGGTACTCACCCCGGTGCCCCATAGTCCGAATAATGACATTCAGAAGACATAGGGGTCACCCTGTGTAGAGGCAGTAGGTGCAGTAGCTTTGCATATTTGAAACCTGTCAAAGAATAGAAAATAAGAGTTAGAAATTTTAATAATTTGAACCATGATATAATAAATTAAAATAAATTAAAAGGGTTACCTGGTGCTTGTGCCCACCTGTTGGACAAGACACCAATTGCGCTAGACGTGCAAAGATGCGGAGAGATGGGTAATGGTCCTTAATGAGGAGTCGAGAAGTCACCTCCCTTAGGCGTAAGACCCTCATCATGTTTGCATATTCTTCCTTAGAGAGGAAGGCCGAGTAATCACACCCCAGAGGTCCATACTTGCGTGAACCCACCATGGATACACCCAAAATCTCTCCTAGCTCAACGGTGGTGAAAATGATATCCACCCCATTGACTCTTGTAGTGAGTTGATGTCCCACCGCACCTATGTCGTCCAACTCTAGGTTGGCATAAAAAGAGCAGACTAAAATAGGGTATTACTCATCCTCCGGCTCGAGGACGTTTGAC
This sequence comes from Telopea speciosissima, assembly GCF_018873765.1. Taxonomy (NCBI): domain Eukaryota; kingdom Viridiplantae; phylum Streptophyta; class Magnoliopsida; order Proteales; family Proteaceae; genus Telopea; species Telopea speciosissima. Next base: position 14,941,601 of record NC_057926.1, read on the forward strand.
CATCCGAGATGAGCAAACCTCTCCACCACTTAGAAGGACCGAAAGTCCTCTGTGATGACCCGTCTCTCGAGTATGACTGAGGCACATTGTAGGTCGCCCCATAACTACGCATACCCAGCCTCACGGAACAAGTGTTCGTCAAATTCCATGGGCTGAGGTGGGTTAACTACGCCTCTTCTTGCGGCCATGGCTAATCTACACAAGTAAGAGGGGGCACATGAGTAAATAAACCTTGACTAGGATAAAATATTCATTAACACCAAAACACAAACACCTTGTGTGCATTTTACATTGTAAACAAGTTAACCAATTAAAATGTAACAAAACCTAACAAATTAAAGGGTTCAAAAATCCTCAAACAAAATCCAAATGTAGATGAGGCTATTGGACATGTAAACAAATCTAATGCGAACCCAGAAAACCCCACATCCATACACATTATAAGAAAATTCATGTTTGGGGCAATATACAAAATACCCAAGGGGAATTAAAGGAACTCGGATTTTGGGTGCACAATAGGTTTAAAAATTGAGATTGGTATTAATTCTTGTGAGAATCGGTGTGTGTTTGATGTTTAAACCCCAAATCAATTGATACATCATGTGATTTTGCCTTATGTTATGCACAAATTTCATTTTTGGGCAAAAATACTACCTAAAAACCTAAATGTGGGTTGCAAAGACTAGATAAAACAAAAAAAAAATCACATCATTGCAACCTAAACTACTAATCTTATTTGCATTCATTGATTAATCAAGCAAGGACCCTAATGAATGCAAAATAACACATGAAATCCCAAGAAAAAGGCACAAACCTATCCTAGTTTCGGTTAGGGTTGGAAAGAAAGGGAGAATGGAGTCTGGAGAAGAGAAAACCTACCTTGGATGGAGTGTGGGAAGATGGAGACTTGAGATATGGAGCCTTGGGGATGGAGTTCAAAGTGGTGGGGGAAAACTCCTCTTGGATGCTCTGGTTATGCTCTGGCAGACGAAGGAAAGAATGAGGGAATGAGAAGCTGGATTGTGTTCTGTTTTAAAAAAAAAAAATGGATCACTGCTAAGGTGGACGATCATCTGCCATAATCTTCATATCGGCTGCCTTTGCATCATCCGTCAGAAAACTTAGGCCAATTACTTCCTGCATGAGCCGCTAGTATTGGTAGACAATGTACAGATGCTACCACTGCATGCCTTGTAGCCTTTGTATGCGACTCCACCTAATTAATTAACCATTTTTTATATTCAATTGATTACTTGTGTGATGCATTATGTGAGCTAACTTTTATGGCTTCTCTTTTAGGGATTTAGTCATGGTACGTGGACGTCATGGTCGTGGTCCTAAAGCACCCATACCTGGTCGGGGCTATGATAAAGACACGACTAGTACTTCCTGTGAACCCTTTTTGGATGTCCTCAGGTACACTACGGCTCATGATGTGAGCCAAATGGTTGGTGATATAATGAGGGAATTTTGGGTCCAGCAAATGGACTATTTGGATGAGATGAGGTGTAGATTCCAACAACAGCAAAGGGAATTTACGGATTACTTAACAGCCCGGTATGAAGCCGATGAGAGGGCTAGGGCAGCAGCCTATACCTCACCCCCAACACCTGTGGTGGCGGCTCAGCCAGCTCAAGTGCATTTGGATGTTACAAGGATCATGGAAAGGTTCCAAAAGATGAGGCCCAAGGAATTCAATGGGTTAAACAAAGACCCATTATACCTGGTGGTGTGGGTCTGGGAGATGGAGAAGACTTTCATGATGATTGATTCACCGAAGATTGCAAGATTCGGTGTGCCACCTATATGTTGAAGGGCAAAGCCGATGCCTGGTGGAGATCGACAAGCCCAACCTTATTGTTACTCACCCCAATCTCACTTGGGAGTAATTCAATGAGGCATTCTTCGAGAATTATTTTTTGAAATGATACCGTGAGAGAAAGGCTGCAGAGTTCATGGATGTCACCCAAGGATCCAAATCAGTCCTTCAGTATCACTAGAAGTTTGAGGAGCTATTCCATTTTCCCCCATTCATTTGAAAGATGACGTTGAGAAGGGGAAGAGGTTTGAGAAGGGTTTGAGGCTGGGAATAAGCTCGATCTTGGTATCTCATGGATCCCAGACCTATACTAAGATGGTCCAGGTAGCTAAGTCCATTGAAAATAGATAAAGGAATTCTTACCTTGCTCAGTCGAGTCATGGCAAAAGAACAGCTTCAACATCATTTGTTCGCGAACTGAGCAAGTTTCCTTGAGCACAGTACTCAAGCTATACACTTATGTATTATAAGCGTGCGGATTCACCTCAGCCCACACAACCTGCCTAGTCTGCAGCTTCATCCTTACCTACCGGTGGTTCTATTCGGTGTTACAACTACAACAAACATAGACATATCTCCAAGGCTTGCCCTCAGCCTAAGCCTTGGGTGTCACGGACAAGCAACCCACTCTAAATCAGCTGGTAAAGCCCCATTGCATGTGCATGGTGATAGGATTCCCGCCCAAGCATACATTATGACCGATGCCGAGGCTGAGGTAACACTTGGAGTGCTGACAGGTAATACCCCAACTTTGAGCTACTTGAATTATTGTTTTGCATCATGTCATCTCATGCATGCATGGTCGAACATTATAATTGTGTCAGGTACCATTTCTATTGCTTATATTCCTGCGTATGTTCTCTTTGACTTGGGAGCGTCGCATTCCTTTGTATCTTCTTCTTTTGCCAAGAAAATGAGTGTTGACCCTAAGGGTGTAGTCCAAGGGTTAGCGGTCAGTACACCTACTGGGAGTGTGGCTAGCCTAGACATAGTTTATGAGCCATGCCCCATGCGGATCTGTGGTCATGATATGAACGCACATCTTGTGGAGTTGGACATGAAGGACTTCGATGCAAATTTGGGTATTGATTGGTTGGCTGCCTATAAGGCAAACCTGGCTTACGCGAAGTAGCAAATTATTTTCAAGCCCACTGATGGAGAGGAGTTTGTATTCATGGGAGTTAGAAAGAAGCGATCCAAGAGGCTTATAATCTCGGCTCTCCAAGCCAAGAAACTTATGGACCAAGGGTGTGAATGTTACCTAGCTTCGGTGATTGACAACGAGGCTAAGGTGAAGCCATTGGCGGAGTTGGCGATCGTGAAAGACTTCTCAGATGTGTTTCCAGATGATTTGACCGAGTTATCTCCCAATTAGGAAATCGAGTTTGCCATCGACTTACTACCTGGAGTGACACCGATATCCAAAGCCCCTTACAGAATGGCATCGACCAAATTGAAAGAGTCACAAGAGCAATTGCAAGACTTGTTGAAGAAGGGTTTCATCCGTCCAATTTTATCTCCCTGGGGAGCACCGGTCCTCTTCATCAAGGAGGATGGAAGCATGATGATGTGCATCGATTATAGGGAATTTAACAAGCTCACAATCAAGAACAAATACCCGTTACCTAGAATCGATGATTTATTTGATCAGCTTTAGGGAGCTAGAGTGTTCTCCAAGATAGATTTGAGATGTGGGTATCACCAACTAAAGATTAAGGAGAGTGATATTAGCAAGACAGCAATCCGATCACGCTATGGTCACTACGAATTTTCGGTGATGTCTTTTGGTTTGACCAACACCCCAGCAGCGTTTATGGAATTGATGAACTGGGTATTCTAAGATGTACTAGAAAAGTGTGTAATTGTATTCATTGATGACATCTTGATTTACTCAAAGTCAGAGGAGGAGAATGCGGTACATCTCAAGATGGTATTGCAATGGCTGAGAGAGAAGAAGTTGTATGTAAAGTTTAGAAAGTGTGAGTTTTGGCTCTCACAAGTGGCCTTCTTGGGCCATGTGGTTTCAGCTGAAGGGATCAAGGTTGATCCAAGAAAGGTGAAGGCAGTACTGGAATGGGAAGCTCCCAAGAATGCGAGGGAGATTCATAGTTTCTTGGGATTGGTCGGTTATTATCGGTGCTTTATTAAGAATTCTCATGCATATCTGCCCCGAAAAGGAGTGAATTTTGCTTGGTCTGATGAATGTGACAAAAGTTTCTAGGAATTGAAAAAGAAGTTGAGTTCGGCTCCGGTCTTAACATTACCTGATGGTATAGGGGGGATGACTATTTATAATGATGCGTCAAAATTGGGATTGGGGTGCATGTTGATGCAAAATGGGAAGGTTGTGGCCTATGATTCAAGGCAATTGAAAGACCATGAGAAGACTACCCCACTCACGACCTTGAGCTGGCGGCATTCTTTTTGCATTAAAGATATGGCGCCACTATTTGTATAGTGAGAAAAGTGAGATTTTTAGTGATCAAAAGAGCTTGAAGTATTTCTTCACCCAGAGAGAGTTGAACATGAGACAGAGGCGGTGGTTGGAATTGATGAAGGACTATGACTATACGATCCACTACCACCCAGGCAAGACTATGTAGTAGTGGATGCCCTTAGCCGGAAGTCACAAATTGTATTCTTAGTGGCTTTGACTTTATGTGAGTGGTTGATTGAGGAGGCTCGACAGTTAGATCTTGAGGTATTGATTGATGATACAGTGGTGTCCTTGGCAGTCCTCACGATGCAGCCATCCTTGATTAAGAAGATTAAGGGGGCCCAATCCACAGTCCCAGAGTTGCAGGAATTATTGAGTAAAGCTCAAGCCAACGAGCAACCCGATCCAGACTTCATCAGATCGGAGGATGGTATATTTAGATTCTAGGATAGAATTTGCTTACCCAATGATGAGGAGTTAAGGAAGGAAGTGTTGAGCAAGGCTCACTGTTCACCATACAAAGTACATCCAAGTGGCACCAAGATGTATAAGGATCTGAAGAGGAATTATTGGTGGAATGGTATGAAGGCTGATGTAGCAACCTTTGTTTCAAGGTGCCTGACTTGTCAGTAGGTGAAGGTCGAGAGACAACGATCCCATGGTTTATTGCAGTCGATACCAATCCCAAAGTGGAAGTGGGATAACATTACTATGGATTTTGTTCCTTAGTTACCATGCACAGCTAGGGGTGTCGATGCCATTTGGGTCATTGTTGATCGATTGACTAAGGCAGCACGCTTTATCTCTTTGAAGATGACCTACACCATGGACCATCTAGCCAAGCTTTACATTGATAATGTGGTCCGATTACATGGGGTGCCAGTTAGCATCATTTTAGACTGAGAGGTTTTCAGAAGGCCATGGGATCCTTATTGAACTTTAACACAACCTTTCACCCATAGACTGATGGGCAGTCGGAGCGCACTATCCAGACCCTGGAGGATATGCTTAGAGCATGTGCTATCAATATGCAGGGTAGTTGGGATGAGCACATTTCTCTTGTTGAATTTGCTTACAACAACAACTATTAGGCATCTATTGGCATGGCACCTTTTGAAGATCAATACGGAAGGAAGTGTCATACGCCATTGTATTGGGATGAAGTTGGCGAGCTGCGTATCTTAGGACCGGAGATGATCCAAGCTACTTATGAAAAAGTAGATTTGATTCGAGACTGTATCAAGGCTACCCAATCGAGGTAAAAGAGCTACGCTGACGTTAGGCGAAAGGACCTCGAGTTTGTAGTTGGAGATAAAGTTTTTCTTCGGGTGTCACCTACCAAAGGGGTGATGAGGTTCGGAAAGAAAGGCAAATTAAGCCCAAGATTCATTGGACCCTATGAGATCTTGGCCTGGGTTGGACAAGTAGCTTATAAGTTGGCCTTGCCTCGAACCTTGGCAGGATTTCGTGACGTGTTTCATGTTTCGATGTTGAAGAAGTACGTTCGGATCCAACACACATTCTTTCCCAAGAACTACCCAAGTTGAATGAAGATTTGATCTATGAAGAGAAACCTGTTGAGATTTTGGAGCGCAAAGAGTACAACCTACAGAACTGCTCTATTCCTTATGTTCGTGTGCATTGGAGCAACCACACCGAGCAAAAGGCATCTTGGGAACGAGAAAGCGAGTTGAGAGTGAGTCACCCCTAATTGTTTGGGTTATCAGGTATGTCAATTTTGAGGATGAAATTCTTATAAGGTGGGGGGAATGTTACACCTGTAACCTAAACCCTACTATTGTTGGACTTGTATGTAGGTGCAAAGCTCAAGTATGTCCATGACCTATGGGCTATCACCATGAAACCAACATACAAGATCTTCGATCATACTTTTGGTATACCTGTTGAGGATAGATTCTTAGATCAAGACAGAGGGAGGTTCATGGCCAGGTGGAGAGTACTTGACCTTCCCCTTGCACCTGTCAAGGGTGTGAGAGGGCACGAGCAGGACATACAGGACCACCATTTTATGTGACCCCATGACCATGGTAAGTACTAACTTCAATTTAGTTATTTTATCAATTTAGTTGTAATTAAGGTTGGAAGCAAATAACCAATCTTCGACATTCTCCATGTGTGTTAATTGTATGCCTTGAAGACCCTACTACTACCCCCTCACTTTTTTTAACCCCTTGAAGAAGCCCCAATCCTTTTAGACCTTTAAAACCACCAGTTTGTACCTCTCAGGTGATACAGCAGGCAACTAATGCCATGAGCCGCTAGCACATAAGCTACCTAGTATAGAAATGTGCCCTGTGAGGCTAAACATGCCATGGTCTGACCATACCTTAGCCTAGGGCTTAACCATTGCTTATTTTAGGCTATTTGGGACCCAAATGACTTAACTAAACCTTAAGCCCTTGAACCTATGACCTATTTGGGTTCCACCTTGAGTCAAACCCATTTTGGACCTTAGGCAAGCTCCCCAACCAAACAAGGCCTAGGATCCTTAGCTAAACTAGGAAAGAACCTTGCCTCCTCCTCATTCTCCTTTATTTCTAACTTAAGAGAAGAGGGGAAAACATGGAGAGCAAGAAGGAGGGGAAGAAGGAAGAAGAAAGAAAGAGAAAAGGTGGAAAGTGAGGCACAATCACCATTGGAGCTGCCTACAAGCTCACAAGACCATTTTCCTGCTGTTGTGTACCTTTGAGAAGCTTGGGTTTCATAGTAGCTAAGGAGTTTAGCCCTACTTTCGCCCTGGAGCTTGCCCCCTTGAGTGTTCTAGCTTGTTCTTGAGTAAAACCTCTAGCTTATGTGAATTCCTGGCTAACTCCTACATTGAATTGATTGTGGTATATCCAATACCCTATCAAACCTTAGGGGTTTTTCTTTCTAATTGTTTTATCTATCTAATTGGATGCCTAGAGCATCAATTGAAACCCTAGGATAGGCCATTCCCTGCCCTATGGCTGAGATGCCATAAGACCCCATGGTAGACCTTCATTTTGGGGTTTTGCCATTGGAACACCTAACCTAGGCTTGTAGATCCTAAATAGGATCAAACCTACATGTTTATTAACCTGATTGAAGACCATTAACATTCCCCCATAGAACCCTATTGGCCCCTTGGCCATTAGCCTTGATTTGGAGAAGATCCAGACTATTTCCTATATCTATAGGCCCTGGCGGACGATGCAGTAGGTGGCTGATGTCATGAGCCGCCTAGAATACAGAGCATCGTCTGCCTAGTGCATTTTGATGTTCTTTTGGGGTTGACTCCAGACCTTCGATCAGACACTCTTTCAACTATTGTAAACCTGTATATCGACATGTTAGGTTAGCATACGCGTGCGGAGAGGATGTACACTACACGTGTGCTAAGATCATTTATGCTTCGACTTTTGTGAGTGGATTGAACGTTCAAACTATTTTATGGCATGTTTCTCATTAGGCATCAAGCTAAGTTATGCATGTTGATGTGTATGAATACAATGCATGATGAGTTACCTTGCATCTTCTATTATTATGATTTGATACAAAGTATGATGGAATGCAATCATATATGAGAGATGCTATGTATGGAGATGGAATGTGGTTAGTGTATAGTATTATAATTGTAAAAACCTTTATATATATCTGATGGATTTGGAGTCAGTTGTGATCGACCGACCGTTACTTCGGTATCACGCCCGCTGTAACTGTACTTATGTGGGTGTAAGTTAGAGGAGTGAGAGGATAGTCGTCCACCGGTTAAGGCACTATGGACTCGACCTCTAGGCTACAACTGCGCTCATGTGTGAATATATACTTAAATATGCATTTCAATAGTTTTTTGCTGGTTAGGATGCGACTTACTTAGTACTACGACCCTTACTGATAGGGGTTTAGGTGTTGGGCAAATCCATGGGTCCCGACCGTATTTCGAGGAAGTCCACTGAGAAGTTCAGGCACTGATCGTGTGTCGGGTTGGACACCAGGACGGAGTTTGTATCGGGGTTTGTGGATAACCCGGTGAGGGGGTTCGGTCTTGCAGGTTTCCATTATAGCGTGGGTTTGTCATAGTCGGAATGTCATCCGATTTATGACATCGTTGTCAATGATGCTACCTGGGTTATTGTAGTACTTGACCCCACTTAAAATCTCGTTGTTAGGGGTAATATGAACAAAAGCATTCATGCATCATATGTGATGAGCATACTTTTGCATGCATTGATAATGTATTCCTATTTGTATGATTGTGTATGGTTTCTCACTGGGCTTGTGGAAGTTCATCCCTTGGGAATAAGGATACTGGGATAGAGGATCCAACTGAGATTAATCCATTGTACCATGGTAGTGAGGACTACGAGGCTTGGAGTGCCCAACCAGAGATGGAGCAGGGACCTGATTACCTTTGCGATGAGTGTACTTGTGATGCTCAGTAGTTCGGGCTAAAGGCCCAGACTTGAACTTTATTTTTTGCCTTACACGAAGAGGATGAATGTAACCAATAATTTTCGAGATTGAATTATCTTCTTAATACTTGATATTTTGTATTTGGTTTATGTTAACCACATGACTGTTTAGAATAAAATGCCACACTTATAAATATGATATCATTAGAGTTCCTAATTACTTGAAATTATATTCTTATTAAAATCTGCTATAACTCGGTTTTTTTCTTATTCCTTGAATGAGAAACTGGATGATGTATATGGCATAGCAAAGTGTCGATCCTATAGTTTGGTGTGAAATACAGGTTCCCGTCACAAAACCCTAAACTAGGCCGCCTTGTGCATTTTGATGCTGTTTTGGAGTTTTGACTCTGGACCTTCAACCAGACACTCTCAACTATTGTACACATGTATATCGATATGTTAGGTTAGTGTACACGTGCGGAGAGGAAGTGCACTACACGTGAGCTAAAAGATCATCTATGCTTCAACTTTTGTGAGTGGATTGAACATTCGAACTATTTTATGGTGTGTTTCTCATTAGGCATCAAGCTAAGTTATGCATTTTTATGTGTATGAATACAATGTATGATGAGTTACCTTGCATCTTCTATTATTATGATTTGATATAAAGTATGATGGAATGCAATCATATATGAGAGATGCTATGTATGGAGCTGGAATGTGGTTAGTGTATAGCATTATAGCTGTGGAAACCTTTATGATATATATATATTTGATGGATTGGAGTCAGGTGTGATTGGCCGACTGTTACTTCGGTATCACGCCCGCCGTAACTGTACTTGTGTGGGTGTAAGTTAGAGGGGCGAGAGGATAGTCAGCCTCCGGTTAAGGCACTATGGACTCAACCTCTAGGCTACAACCACGCCCGTATGTGAATATATACTTATATATACATTTTAATAGTTTTTTGCTAGTTAGGATGTGACTTACCAAGTACAACGACCCTTACCGATAGGGGTTTAGGTGCCGGACAAATCCATGGGTCTTGACCGTATTTTGGGGAAGCCCATCGAGAAGTTCAGGCACCGACTGTATGCCGGGCTGGGCACCAGGATGGGGTTTGTATCGAGGGCTTACAGACAACTCGGTGAGGGGTCCGGTTTCACAATTGTAGCATGGGTTTGTCATGGTTGGAATGCCATCAAGTTTATGGCACCATTGCCGACGATGCTACTTGTATTATTGTAGTACTTGACCCAACTTAGAATCTCGTTGTTAGGAGGAATATGAACAAAAGCATTCATGCATCATATGTGATGAGTATACTTTTGCGTTTATTGATAATGTATTCTTATTTGTATGATTGTGTATGATTTAATCGCTTACTAGGCTTGTGGAAGCTCATCCCTCGGGAACCTTTGTTTTTAGGTATGGATACTGGGATAGTGGATCCAGCTGAGATTGATAAAGCATACCATGGTGGTGAGGACTACAAGGCTTGGGGTGCCCAGTCAAAGATGGAACAGGGACCTGATCACCTTTACGATGAGTGTGCTTATGATACTCAGTTGTTCGGGCTAGAGACCCTGTGACTTGAACTTTATTTTTTGCCTTACACGAAGAGGATGAATGTAACCAATAACTTTTGAGATTGAATTATCTTATTAATACTTGATATTTAGTATTTGGCTTATGTTAACCACATGGCTGTTTAGAATAAAATGCCACACTTATAAATATGATATCATTAGAGTTCCTAATTACTTGAATTTATATTCTTATTAAAATCCGTTGTAACTCTGATTTTTTCTTATTTTTTGAATGAGAAACCAGGTGGTGTACATGGCACAATAAAGTGTCGATCTTGTAGTTTGGTGTGGAATACAGGGGTTATTCCCGTCACAAAACCCTAAACTAGGGTTGGGGGTGTGACACATTGTCATATGGATGTGAATAAGATGAACTGTACTCTGATTGTGCAAGAGATGGACTACTCTCTATGTGAAAATATGGGGCACGAAAATGCCTACTCGATCTGCTATCCTTATCGCCAATACTCAATCCACCAACAGAGCTAGATAAGGTATCAATGTCTATAAGAACATCCTGCCTACTAGCACCAGGAGGATGGAAATGGCCACGATGCCCCCTCTTGTAAGATTGATGTGAGTCACATTACCCTGGTGCGGTGGTACCATGGTCTGTATCCTGTGTGGCATGATCAAATTGTGTTTCTCCGATGAATCGGATCAGCTCTTATTGCTCTTCTATTGCATACGGCTCTCGAATTCCCTCATATGCCTCACCATCACCACCACCACAATCATCATCAACTCTACGAGTCTGAGTCCCACCACCTAAGGGCATGGACCAATCATCTTCCGCCTCATCAGCATTGCCACCTGTAGGCTGGAATGGAATGGGTGTCACTTCCCGTGCATGTACCTCACCTTCTTCAGCCATGAACTCATCCACATCAGCACCTATATGTTCAGCTATCATGGGATCAGGCCTACCTCCAGGCTAATCTAACACTAGCTCACCTCTATCCCTAACCCAATCCACAATAGGATCTTCAACATCTGAATCCACCTAAAAAATGTCGGTAAGATCAATATTTTCCCTGATACCCTCTTGTCCCAATTTATTTCTCCTGTTGGAGTGGATGAGAGAAACTGTACTCCAATTCTGTTCACAGCCAGATGCAAAACATATTTGGGAGAGGACATTGATTACTATTTTCCTTAAATTCTTTGTCGAACCCCATACAACACCCATCATTTAGCTGCATTACAACAACAGAGACATGTTATATTCATTTTAAAAGTTTTACTGCATACATAATTTAAAGAATAAGATATTGAATTGAATAATGGCTAATGAGTATCAACATCACTGCGTGTCCGGCCTTACTTTGCAACATCGGCTCCAAAACTCCCCAATGCATCCTTAAAATTCTTCATCTATACTCATTTGGAAAATATTTAAAATTAGTAATGACTCATTACTAATTATTGAGGTAATTCCAAATGAATTATAAGACTCACCCTAGTGTTGCATATAACTTGTAATTTGCTGTTCGAGTCCAACTTGACAACTACTTTCTTTGCCGCTTCAATAAGACTACTATTCAACCCAAGCTTATGACTGTATTGGTACTTGGGGTTCAAATAATATGCTGAAAATTGATATTACATATTGTCAATGCCTTACTAGTTAGTAATATATCTTTTAAATTAATTTTAAAAGATATAATTGCATAAAAAAAAATACTCATCAACCTTATGCAATGGATGCATGAGTTGATTTTTCCAGTGGTCCTTGATAATTTTGAGAAAGTGTTTGCTACCTCATGGATTCGAATTGTACACACCTTCATTCATCAAATCTATGGCAGCATACAAATATGGCATGGTTGGTCCCTTAAGAGCAGAATCAACTATATGCAAAACCTTGACCGCAGGGTCAAAATTTGTGCCACTTTATGCAGTCTTGACCAAAAGTCAGCTGATGAAATAGTACCATGTGCTTCCTTACCACCTTGGGTATTGGACCCATTCCAGTCAAACCAGGCTTCAGAAGCAAACATAGATCTAAGTCCGGACTTCTTAGTCTCAATACTCTTGAGTGCAATGTAGTTGGTGTTGAATCTAGTTATGCCCGGTCTCACCAAGTCACCCCCACACTTCTCCCTCAAGAGGTTTAATGCAAACCCATGGATGTATACAAAATTGGTCATTTGTCTTGTCTTTTCTGCAACATGTTGTACCAATTTGATCTTTCCCATATCCTTTAACATGAGATCTATACAGTGGGCAGTACAAGTGTCCAAAACAGTCGATACTTACTGTTATTCATCAACTTCTCACCGACCTTCTTGTAGTTGCTTTCGTTGTACATTACAATCTGGACAACGTTCTCTACTCCTACATCTGCTACCACCTCCTTCAACAGATTGTGGATATATTTTGCATCATTTTTCTCCTTAGATGCATCGACAGACTTTAGAAAGACTGTCCTCCCATCACAATACACCATAAAGTTGATGATGGACTTTCTTATAGGACTAGTTCAACCATCACACATGATAGTCACCCCATAGCTCTCCCACGTTCCCCTCATTTCATCGATATAGTCTTGAAGCTCTCTCTTCTGTTGGGGCAAATAAACATTAATGATCTTGTATGGGATGAGCCCCTTATACTCTAGGCCAGCCTCAATAATAAAATCTATCACAGTCTAATAAAAGGGGCCTTGTGTAGTGTTTGATGGGATTGTATTGTATAACATCTTAGCTATGGACTCTTTCACAAAACCCTTCATATTTTTCCATGCTCCCTTCATTTTTGGCTGCTTATTGGTTTTCTTTCTGTAAACACCAGGTGCTTATTGGAGTGCGAGGTCAACTCACACCAGGTACTACTAGAGGTGGTAGAGGCAGAGCTGCCCTCATACTTTGTGATCTCCTAAAGGGATTAGGCAATCCAGGCTGGTTACCACCTGCTCTAGAGGTACCAACTCCTCCACTACCAGTAGCACCTGCTCTAGAGGTACCAGCTCCTTCACTACCACTAGCACCTGCTCTAAAGGTACCAACTCCTCCACTACCACTAGCACTGCTCTAGAGGTACCTGCTCCTCCACCCCACCTACTCTTTGTGTCTCCTGATCCTCCTGATAAATGGCTCTGCTCTTGAACTGTGCTCGTCTCCAATCCCTAGCCTCTTGTTCAGTCTCTATATCATCAGGAACATAGACAGGATCATCACTTTCATCATCATCATCATCATACTCAACATCATCGTAGCCTCCCACTATACTCTTCATTGCATCCTCAAGTTCTACCCTTGCCTTCTCCCTCTGATCCTTCTTCTTATTCTGTCCCTTCATATAATCAATGACAGTCCTAGATACCTCAACAAGGACCATATGACATAAGACCACTTTAGGAGAATTCCTAGCAGATGTTGTTTGAGTCAAGTAGCCCCACCTCCCAAAAACTTCTGGTGATAGTAACTACATTGTGTTTTTCTTTTATCCCCATCAATTGGCACTCCGTGCAACCATGCAATGTCACCCCTAGTACGCCTGGGTGGTCTCTTCTCTCCCTGGGCCTGGCTCTGGTCCCCTGCCTCTGTCGTCTATCACGGTCCGCCATAATTTGACTTGTTTATGTAGGACCAAGCGCTTGCCAATCCCCCAAAAGATGCCTTGTGAGAGAAGGTGCAACTTTAATTCCTTATTGCACACCAGCCAACACGCATCGCTCCCTCGCCCGAGCTGGGATCTGGGCATAGCATTTTGGGTCACTCCCAACAATCCCCCCTAGATGCATACCCAATAACAGAGCACCCATGGCACTGGGGAGACTCGAACTCGCGACCACCTGCTCTGATACCAATTGTAGGACCAAGCACTTGCTAATCCCCTAAAAGACGCCTTGTGATGGAAAGTACAACTTTAATTCCTTATTGCACACCAGCCAGCGCGCATCGCTCCCTCGCCCGAGCCGGGATTTAGGCAGGGCATTTTGGGTCACTCCCAACAGTTTACTGTTGCATGAATAAAATAATTCATTAATCACTGAGCACATCAATTCTTTTAGTTTGAGAGCACTAAAACAAGTATATAGCTATTTAGTGTTTTCCCCCTAACCCTTATATTCTCTCATATTTAAAAACAAAATTTTAAAATATTTTTCAAATAAATATTGGCCTAGCACAACAAAATTGAAATAATATGCAATGGGCAGCACTTCAAAAACATGTAGAATTTATTTTCATATTTTTCATTAATTTTCAAGCAAACACCTCATTTTTTTTCCTATGTTTTCTTTTTTGTTTTTGAATTTTTAATTAATTTTCATAATTTTTGAAAACAAAAATAATTTACTTGTTATAGAAAAATATATTCGACACCGTGAGGCTATAGATCGACCAATGGTGTCTAACATATATTTAATTGATCACCATATATTGTACATAACCACTATTTTTTTAAGATTTTGTTGTAGGAAAATCAAAATTTTGAAGCAGAAAAAGAAAAAATAATAATATGTATACATAAAAAAATTTCAATACTGTGAGGTTATAGATCGGCTCCAATGTCTGACATATATTAATTTCATCACAAACAAACATGTATTGATCATGTTGTTTTTAAAAAAAAAAAGCATTTTTTTTGGAGAAAATGGTTTTACCTGAAATAGTGGAAAGGCTTCACTGATGTGCTAAGAAGGTTCAATACTAACTCCCCCAAGTGCTTCTGGCGTAGATGTGGCAAAGATTCGAAGAACAAACAAAAAATCACCAAAAATGAGTGAAGAATGAAGAAATAGGACAAAAAAACTCAAAAAGTAGCAGCCTTGTGAGCTCTCGGTCGAAATTTTGACCGAGAGTCATGAGACTTAGTCTTTTTATAAGGTGGGTTTGTAACATCTTGCCGATATTTTGGCGAGATGTTACAAAGTCTTGAAATCTCACAAAATGACCGAAATTTTGGTCAAAATTTTGTATTTTGTCATATCGAGCATGCATTTTGTTTTGGGCAGGTCGAGATAATCAAAATTCTCAAAATCTCGATCGAGATTTAATGAGTTTTTGTACTATGCCCCCAACTAGGTAAATCCTTATTTCTTCACTAGCTTTTGCCGGATTTACCGCCTACTCTCTTATTTGTTTTGCATCTCTTAGTGGTGTGTGATCCTATCTATTTAGATAGTGATCACATACATTCCTAATTTTTTTTTTTTGCATGTTTATTTCTATCCATGACCCCCATCCCCTGTAGTCTAAGACTCCCCCTATTTTCATTCATACGATGAATCTTTCATGCGTTTGTATGTCTCATATATATCTCCCTTGTCTTCTCTTCTCATGCACTTTTCATTCATGTCTTGCATGTTTGCCATCATGATGTATTGATTTATTTCTCTTACATTCATTCATTTATGATTCATGCATCACGTGATATGTTTCTGAGTGTCTCCATGCTTCTATGTCTTAATTTTCCTCTATAACGTGCATGTAGTTTAGGTCCTAGTTTTTCCATTGTATTCCCATCACCCATTTTTTTTGTCACCTAGCACCCGTAGTTTCCCCACATTTAGCTCGGCCTACTATTGTCACTATTTGTATGCTTCATATGTTGTAGCTTTTATTTCCTTTACATTATGTATACTTACCCTTGCCATGCAACTAAGCTTTCATGTATTTTTCTTTACCTCCTCTTGTATTTTACCTTTTTTTTTTCTCTCTTTTTCCTATATTTTATATTCTCACCCCAAAAACATGTTATAACCCTTCCTAGCCAAGTAATAGGAAGACCAGCAAGTCCGGGCGGACTAGGGTGCCTAATACCTTTCCCAGACCATAACTTGACCCGTACCTAGACTAACGGACCATCAGTATCCAAAGTGCATTGCATGACAGTCATTACATTTACATTTTGGGTCCTAGACTCCCTTCTAGGTGGCGACTCCTACATTAGATTCACCTCTCTCTTCTCCCCAAGGAGGGATGTGGTGGATGACACGTGGTGATCCCCCGCCATGATGTTTGCCCTCACACCACCTCTTTGGCTTTGTTTTTCGGAATCATTAGGGACTTTCTCTTCTTGCGGTTTCAATTCCTACTAGTTTCAGCAATATTATGGTGGGTGAGGCATTTGCTATCCGATCGGCTTTGCTGGAAGCAATTTCTACTGGTTATAATGCTCTAGTGGAGTTTGATCATATGGCTGTCATCAAGTATCTTCAACATGGTGGTGGTTCGACTATATTGGAGGTCAAGCCAATTTTGGATGATATAATTTGTATCATCCTCTAATTATATCATCCTCTTTTGTTTCTTGTTCTTTCACTTGGGTTCCAAGGAAGCAAAATAACTTTGCTGACTCCAAGCAAGGAGGGCTTTCTTGGTAACGTGTACGACTGTCTAACCTAATTCCAATTCATGGATTTTGGAGTTTGTTTCTTCTCCATTTGTGTGTGCTACACATTGATTAAATAAATTTCCTATTACTACCAAAGAATAAAAAAACCAAAAACCTTGCCTTTTCACTCTTTTTCTTATTCTATTATGTCTCTTTTTTTAATCCTATCATCTCTATTGAGGTAGGTGACCGTTTATAATGGGGGTTGTTTTCGAGAGAGGAATGATACAGAAACAAGTGTTGGGGTCCTCTATTACCGTGTGCGCCCCAAACATAGAGAGGCATGAAAAGACCGCTCTACCCTTGCCTGAGCGTCTTGGCCGAGTGGGGGTAAAGTGGTCTTTACCGCCTTGCTGTGTCTGAGATGCACAGCAATAGGGGCAGCTCAGAAGTAGAGGATCCGGATCCAACAGTGTTGGAACAATATTTTTCCATTATTCAAAATGATTCTCCAATATGGAGATATATACAATTACATAGAAGATCATAGAAGATCCCTAGTTGGTTGCTAGAGAGTTGTCAAAGGATTACAAGAGCATTGCAATAAGATTAAATTCCATATCTATTCTATATCACATGTGATTTAATGGGATTGCAATCTGCTGAATAAGCAATGGTTATCACATGTGGATTTTGAGAGATTGAGAGAGTTGTGTATTCCAAAAATAGGAGAATCCGATCTTGGGTATCCATAGGGAGAGGGATACTCAAGATCGGTTGATACACCCCCTCAAGTGGAAGGCCGATGATAGAGGATCTTCAACTTGTCCCGTAAGAATTGGTAGCGTGCACCTGATAATGCCTTAGTCATGATGTCGGCAATCTGATCACTGGTAGAAATAAACTGAACCGTCAATTGCTTCTTGGCCACACGATCTCGCACAAAATGAAAGTCGATCTTGACGTGTTTTGTGCGGACGTGGAAAATAGGGTTGGCCGAAAGATAAGTGGCCCCAATATTGTCACACCATAATATCGGTGGGGCTTTTAATGGAAAGCCAATTTCATTGAAGAGGGACTCCAACCAGACCAATTCAGTTACAGCATCGGCTAAAGCCTTGTACTCCAATTTGGTGGAAGAACGGGCGGCCTGTTTTTTGTTTCTTTGAGCCCCAAGAGACCAGATTTGGGCCTAAAAATATTGCAAAACCACCTGTAGACTTACGATCGGCCCCGTCACCGGCCCAATCAGCATCAGAAAAGGCTGGAAGACAGAAGTCCAGTGTTCTTTGAAGAAGAAGTCCATAATCCCGAGTTTGTTTAAGATAGCGTAGTATACGCTTCACCATTCCCCAATTGTCTTCACTAGGGACATGCATGAATTGGTAGGCCCGATTTACAGCAAACGACACATCTGGTCTGGTAAGTGTTACATATTGCAGTGCCCCAACAATAGATCGGTATAAAGTCACATCAGAGAATGGAGCACCCCCTGCATTGGATTGTTTGGATGCGGTAGCCATAGGAGGGATACTCAAGATCGGTTGATAAACAGATACAGAGAGAATGGAACAACGAGGTCAACAAAGCTGGGTGATCGGGAGCAGAGAGAAGGGGGCGGCACAGTCAACACAGCAGAGATAAGGGAAAGGCCACTGCAAGTGATGTTTACACCACCTTCAAACTCAGATCAGAATGTGATTTTTTTGCTGGTGTCTCTTTCCGATTAGGCACAAAACAGCGATTTACTCATGGTTATACCTCCCACCAATCATGTCCTCTCTCTCGTTGTTCATTAAAAAAAAGGAAAAAAAACTAGCCATTTCTTGATTTTGCGACGGTTGGGATGGGATTTTTTTTTTTTTTTTTTTGGGCGATAAAAATGCCGAACCTTTCATGTAGTGTTTTGTTTTGGAAAAGGAATATGTTACTTCGGTGTGCGGTGCGTATTACATGCGAAATAACTGTCGTATCATTGAAAAATTCTGCCTATTCATGGGGTACAAGGATCATTTTGTATACCACTGTGTAGGGTGCAGAGACAATGCAAGTGTTTTTTCTCTCATTTTATGTTATTATATTTTCCTTGTTGAGATTCCATATGGGTTTCAAATGAACGGAAAACTGAGAGAACAAATGCATTCGAAAACCTTTCATTCTCTTTTCTTTTCTTCCCACCATGACAGACAAACGGACACATCCTTCAAGATTTTTATTCAATAATTCAGTGATTATGATGTAATTTATGTTCCTTAATTGAAAAAATAGAGTATTGATTGGATGACCTGATCACATTAGAAGAAAAGGCATCCGAGGACCCCGAAAACAGATATGACAATGCATGAGGTGACTTGCAATTTTGCACTCATTATGTTGGGTGCTGATCTAACTGCCCAGGTGTTTTGTGGGGGATAGGGTTTTAGTAATCGGTATCGGTCTCAATAAATTCCAATGTCATATTGGTCTCAGTCTCTCGACTAATACCGATACGATATCGATCTAAATCGGCCTGTATCTGACAATTTTATATTTAAATTTTAATAAAAATTGATTTTATTTATATTTTTACCCTTGAACAGCACTTTTGGATCGGTATCATATCGTATCGATCAAAAACCAATATCGCTCTATCAATACCAATACGAATTGAACGATACACCCAATCCAATACCGATTCCTTGAACTATGACATAGGAGGGAAGACGCAACCGTTTTCTTTAAAAGAACACAAGATTACAAACTCGGGGTTGCATTATATGAATAAAATAGAGCATTAATGGAGATTGACTTCAAGATAATGACATAAGGTAGAGTTGCAGACTTGTATTAAATGAATATAGTAGAGGATTAATGGAGGTTAATTGAATTCCAAGACGCTATAGTGATCATGGTTTTAGGTATCGGATTAGGAATATTGGTTGGTCCACTAATCTTGGATTTTGGACTCGAGTTGTAGAGTCAAGAAGTTAACTCAAGGAATTATTAGATGAGGGAATTTATTCTTTTTAATTAATCCCTTATTTAAATATAAACATGGAACTTATATGGTACATTGTAAACCTTCCCAGACTTTGCAATGGCGGGAGCCTCAGGCACTGGTTACGTTCTTTATGTAATTCATATTGTCAGGAGTATATGTATAGTAGCATTAAAATAATTTTGGATTTATAAAATTGCGTTGGTAAGATTTCGTTAAATCAAATGCCAAAACTATGCATGGTTTTATTGTTGTTTAAGTTGATGATCTAGTTAATCTTCTAGGGTTGAATCATGGTATCAGTCTTTGATTGGAGTATCGGTTTCAAGATCGGTCTCGGTATCGCCCAGAATTGGGACAATTGTACCCATTTGTCAATGTTTTTTTTCTTTTCTTTTTTTCAATAAAAGCCGGTTTTTATTACCTTTTTACCCTTGGCTGTACCAATGACTCTGTATCGGATCGTGATTGGTCTCTGTTGATACCTATCTAATCCGGGTGAATTTCCCGATCGCAGACCGAGATTATGAACCCTAGTCTGGACAATAGCAACCCCAATAATTTAATTATGGAACATCTTAGAAGATAGTACTATCACATACAGCCATACCCGGTTCTAGATCCTGAACATTCTTTTATGGGCGCGTTCTCTGTTTGGGAGTGCATCTGGGCATAGGCTGCACCCAGACACATGGAGCAAGATAGGGGTGGGATTTTGGGCATTCAAGGGGATGGGCCGGTCATTTCACCCACCACCATGTGTCTGGGCGCACCTTGCACCCCCCAGTGTAGAGAACTTTTTAATCCCTTCTTTTATTTAAAGGAAAAATAATGTTTTCTGGTCACGTTCCTTGCACTCACACACAAGTGGGCGGAAATGATCACCCCACCCTCCTGTTATATGCCTCTACACGTCCCTTCATTGGGCCATGTTGGTACTTGGTATAGGGTACAAGACTGGGCAGCATTCTTCTTCCCAAAAAAATAAAAAAACGTACTCTCTTATAGTTCTTTCGAATCATGAAACATTTGATTCCATCAGTTGTTCATGTCAGAATCCGACTCCTCTACTTCCGCCAGCCCGATTGTTGTGCACCCCCACACACATGTGCAGCAAAAAGTACCGCTTTACCCCCGCTCAAGCAAGGCGCTCGGGCAGGGGTAAGGCAGTACATTCCGCCTTGCTTGTGTGTGGGGCGCACACGGTAGTAGGGCAAGCGGAATTAGAGGAGTCAAATTGTTCATGTAAACACTTCCCAAAAATTTCTCGGTGATAAACCAAAATTATATCGGCCAATTATGGGCCGTCACGTGTCCTAGCCCAAGAGGGAAGACCATCCCAAGCCCGGCCACCTTACGTCTCACTTGATTGGCCCAGAAGGCAAAGAACCAACAAAGACACCCAAGGTCCAAGACCAAATACTACACGCAAGCTACTAACATCACCGACGTGCTATACATCACCTCATCAGTTGAAGGTACCACCTACCAGAGGTACAATTCCAGACGGACTCATGCACCAGGGACCTTATCCAATATACAAGGACGCACACATGTCTATCTACCGAGAACATCTTCCCTACTAGGACTCTACCTCCCATATGGGAGCAACCAACCAAGAGATGAATCCTACCAACTAGGAACGGCTATCTACTACGAGGACTACCCGTTACCAATTGGGACTCTCCACACCACCTCACTCACTATAAATTCCAAGGTACTCTACCCCATTAACCCATCTTAAATTCTAACTATTCATCTGTTTACTCAGAGAGATCTAACTTAGGCATCAGAGAGTCCTAGGCCAGAATCACACTGGTTCTCCCTTGTCACCTAGGTCCTTTTGTAGGTAGCGGCACTCGAAAGGACCACCAAGTGATTTCTTGACGCAACACTCGGGTTCTAAGTTTTAACTACGAAGTAACATATATTTTGGACTATTACCGAAAAAAACACGAAACACATGTTATGGACTTTCATGCATACTAGCGATGCTAGCATTAAGGCTGGATGAAGATTTAATACGGTTCTTCCCCAGTTCCCTTTGATATTTCAAGGGTCCTAGTTATTTAAATCAAGAGAAAGAGAACACCACCCGGTTGTGCAGCGCACGTAGCTCCTGCGTGCCAAAACACAGGGGTACGTGAAATGATCATCGCACCCTTGATCATTTCCATCTTTTCAGGGGAGTGACAGTCATTACGTGCACCCCCTGTTTCTAGGAGAAGGGGCGGCGTGCGCTGCGTGACCGGGTGGAGTTCTTTCTCCCTTAAAGTATTCTTTTGGGGGGGTCGACCGATCATTTTGCCCCCTCATTGCTCACCTTTTCCATTCTCCAGGCAAAGAATTTTTCTATGGACTGCAATGTATTTGACACATACACGGTGAAACTCCTCTTCCTATAGGTTTTTGGGGTTCTATCAAGCCTCTGATAAGCACTAGCTAGGATGCTCTTCATCTAGGACCTTTATCCCCTGAGGTTCGCTGATCGGGATGGTTGTGCGGTTCCTCTCATAGGGGGCTGAAATGACCATTCCGCCCCCTGACCGAACACACTACTTGGGTGGGATCCACCCCCTTTTATTAGAGGCACTAGGGAACCGTACCGGACAGGGGAACCGTAGGTGATAAAAATTCCTTCATCTACATATTGTAAATCATCCAAACCTGGATCTATAGGTGGGTGTATATCAAAGCCATCTTCATTTAAAGGATATCCTCATTGGCACTGACCCCACCATCCCCACGTGCATATAAATTTTTGAAAATCATCTGCAACTTTGCCAATATGTTAAACCATTCTTCTTGAACTTTGACCTGGTTGGATTTACCTGAATTGATTATAATAGCGTATTAGACATGGTCTTATAAATATAAGAAAAATGTTAACTAATAGTATATATAAAATTTTGAAATACACTATTGTTTGCATGTACAACCCTTTCCCAAATAGTATCATCATCAATTGTGGCGGTCCTACTTATTGGATTCCACCTGAAACCTGTTGTTCCCAACAATTTCTTATAGATGTTGTAGTCAATTCGCAACTTGTTCGTCTTATTACAAACCTAATGTCAGTAAAATGCAGGGGAGGAGGTTTCAGTTTGAAGCTAGATATCCAGAAGGCTTTTGACACCCTTCTGTAGGTGGGTGGATATCAAAGCCATCTTCGTTTAAAGGACCTTTCAGTTTGACAATATCCTCATTGGCATTGACTCCATCATCCCCACGTGCATATAAATATCTGAAGATCATCTGCAACTTTGGCCGGTATGTTAAACCATATATTCTTCTTAAACTTTGACCAGGTTGGATTTGCCTGAATTGGTTATAATAGCGTATTAGGCATGGTCTTATAATTATAAGAAAAATGTTAACTAATAGTATATATAAAATTTTGAAATACACTATTGTTTACATGTACAACCCTTTCCCAAATAGTATCATCATCAATTGTGGCGGTCCTACTTATTGGATTCCACCTGAAACCTGTTGTTCCCAACATTTTCTTATAGATGTTGTAGTCAATTCGCAACTTGTTCATCTTATTACAAACCTAATGTCAGTAAAATGCAGGGGAGGAGGTCTTGGTTTGAACCTAGATATCCAGAAGGCTTTTGACACCCTTGAGTGGGAGTTCTTATTTGACGTCCTTAACGCCTTCAGCTTCTTGGTGATATAGAGACCCACTCTCCCCCCTCCTATTTATCCTGACCGAGGAGGTGCTATGCCGAGGACTTAGTGCACTATGAAATATGGGTTGTATCAAACCACTTACAGGCCCAAGTCAGGTAACATCCCCCACCCACCTACTCTATACTGATGACCTATTCATCTTTATAAAGGCAGAATTGAAGGGTGTGACGAAGATCAAGCGATTCCTAGAGGCCTACGGGGACTACTTAGGCCAAAAGATCAATCTGGCCGAGAGCAACGCATTTTTGGGCTAGTTAAAAAAACATGTGGGTTCTTCTACAGTGCTACCGGGGCTCAGAAAGGTGTGGGGCTTTATCCAGTCTGCAGAACGCTGGGGAGTGGGGGATGGTGAAACTATCCGATTTTGGTATGACAACTGGGTGGGAGACCAAAGCATAGAGGAGTGTCTGCAACCAATTCAAATCCCAAGAAATCTCTCTGCCACAGTCTCTGACTTCATAGAAGAGGGCGAATGGGTGTTCCCACAGGTGGAGGTCCCATCTACAAGAGATCATAACGATGATTCAAAATCTGGTTAGGAAGGATGCCCGTGTTTGGGCTCACTCCAAGTCCGGCTCTTTCTCAGTGCAATCGGCATGGGACGTGTTGAGGCAGAAGGCATCACAACCAGTGTGGTCCTGGGCAATATGGCAACAACATCTATACCCCCGCAGCTCTCTGTTTGGCTGGAGATTAGTATATGGTGCTCTCCCCACTGATGAGAATGTGTGTCGCAGCGCAGTTCCAATAGTGTCGAGATGCGAACTATGTTGGGTAGGCATGGACTCAGGGAATCACATCTTCTTAAGTTGCAATTTCACATGCCAAGTATGGAAGGAGATTCTCTACCTTTTCAACGAAAATTGGAATGGCTTCCCATCTCTTGAACTTCTCTTCTCGTGGTGGCGATGAAAATCCAAGGTTATCTCGCTACTAGAGATTTGGGGGGTTCTCCTCATAATTACATGTCAACAGATCTGGGAGGATTGGAGCTTAACAAAAGGAGGTATGACAACTTAAGAAGCTCACCGATGCAAGTTGTACAACGATGTATAAACGAGGTTTTAGATTGCACCAGATCTCATGGAGTATTTGTAAAATCGGTGAGTGAGCTTATACTAGCCAGGAAGCTCCGGACTGTTGTTGCTAAGCCCAAGATGAAGCAAGTTTTGGAGGTAAGATGGAGACAGCCACCAACTGGGTGGTGGAAGCTAAACATTGACGGTTCTTCTCTAGGGAACCCCGGATCCTCAGGAGCAGGGGGGATCTTTAGGAACCACCTGGGCGCAACTGCAAGATGTTTCTCATCTTTCCAAGGGGTAGGAACGAACTTTAGAGCGGAGATGGCAGCATTCTTGGTTGGCATAAAGGAAGCCCAGGAACTAGAGGTTCAAAGGTTTCTTCAGAATTGGTGGGTGGCAACCAAATATCTAGGATCCATACAGTGGCGAATCACACACTGCTTCAGAGACGGAAATGTGGCAGCAAACGCACTAGCTAATCGAGCAGCAACATAAAAAATTTCATGTTCTTGTAATGGGTCTCCAACCTTCATTTCTCATGCGACTACATGGGAAGCCTTGGGCCGGCCATATTATCGATTCACTTGACCCATCTGAGGTTGAAAGGAGCTAGTCTTACTATGTACTAAGCTACCTGAGTGTTGAGCTAGTCATTCTGTACTGTTCCTTTTTCATTTACATCAATATATACTTGTTGACCTTTAGCAAAAAAAAATCTTATTACACAACTGGTCCTTGGTAAAGGAACGACAAACTCTATCATCCAACCAATTTTTTTAAAGGTAGAATTTTTCTTTTTCCTTTCCTAAAATTATCTAACACGAGGTTAATGAACTCATCCAACTCATTCTTGGTTCACTTGGCAGTTTCTGGTTGACTAATCGTAAGTTTTGACATTATAACATAGTGGCCGGGAGTGCCCTGCATGCCGATGTCAGCATTGTAATTGTATTTTATTTCTATACCGGTAGGTTGATCTTGGCGGATGTTGGAAGTCGGTCATGAATAATGTGTTGTTTTCTAAGGTGTAAGAATATTTTATTATTTTCTATTATGTTTCCATTATTATTATTATTCTATATTAAGTATGCTTGTTTTGAGAATTGTTCTATTTGATCCTTTCATGTATATTATTATTATATTCTAGCTTTGACATTATTATTATTATTATTGTTGTTGTTGTCGTGTTGTTGCTTGTACTCGATTGTTCTTTTTATTTATTTTTCTATGGTTTGATTTATTTCATATGGTTTTATAAGCTTAAAGAATTAATGTGTTAATGTGGTATGTTGCAAGGTTGTAATTTTATCCCTATTAGTGGGTTCAACCATGGTTAGTACAATTTAAGTATATTACTTGGTTTACTTTGTTAGTTTGATTCAACCCAATAAGATGGTTCATTTATGGTATTATAGAAGATATTAGTTTGAGCAAGGGCATACTTGGCACATGAATTAGTTAGGTAGAGTTGTATGTTTTAGTATTGGTCATGTTGTAAGTGGAAGGTGGAATAAAGAAGGGTATTTTTGGAAGAACACTTACCCTATGATGAAATTTCAGTTTTGTCATCCAGATGTTGTACCTTGAATAGGAAGCATGTTCCTAAGATTAGATCATTTGGTTTTTCTTATTGTTGGGAATCTGAAGAGTACGCATGTGAAATCTGTTGAACACACAGTATAGATGGCAATGTCTGTGTGTTGGTTGTCATTGTTGTCAACCCAGTGCATATGTATTAATTGTTTTCAACACAATGCATACTGTTGTAGTATGGACATGTAGTTGGCAGCATGTGGCAGCATTGGGGATAATGTACATGCAACTTCCCAAGATAACTTGATAAGTTCATGTGGAGGGATCAACTTTGGAGCCAATTTAGGTATGCCAAGTAGCCGTATTGGAAGAGGTCATACATTGGAGCTTTGTAGTGCTTTGAATCCTCTTTTCAATGCAACTATAATCACCCCCATTCTGAGGTTAGATGTAAAAGATATAAAGATTCCTATATTATTGCTCAAAAAATGAGTAAGATGGAGGAATGCAAGTGTTAGTGTCCAGTACCGATGTTGTGGCAATGTACTGAAATTGTAAAAGGTCATAGGTTGCATGTGGTGAGACGGTAGCCTTGGTGGCAAGTTTGGCTTGATGGCAGCCAAGGCACTAGAGGCTACATGACCAAGACAGCTAGGGCATTTGGTGTTGCTATAACAACTTCATGGGATTTTTGCTCATGTGAAACCTTGGATTAGATTTAATTGAGTTATCATTTTTGCTTTCTCAAGCTGCCTGTCTGTTGATGGCCACGCCGAAGGTAGCCGGATACGTAATCTAATTGCTGGTGGATAAGTTCATTTTGGCCTTTTGGCCTAATCTTGTATTCATTCATTCTTTTTATTAATATAGTTCTTTGCTGATTCCTAGAAAAATAAACAAATAAATAAATAAAAGTAATATGAGGTATATTGTTTTATTATTATTTAAATAAGTCATTCATATTGTAAGGATTTAACTTAAGAAATACACTAAGGTTTATATATAGATATACTAAGTGAATAGTGTTTTAGATAGTTTATATGGTTTATATATACATGGGTAAAGATTAAGTGAGTAGTGCTTTAGTGGGCTTATATTATCAACCACTTAACATGGATAGTGGATTATATTATGAGGCAGCATGTGGTTATGTTGTGATTTAGTGGCATGATGAGAGCCTGCCACCTAGCTTAGCGTATTAGATGTCCTAAGGTCTGAGTAATGGAGGTCCTAAAGATAGTTTGACGAAATTAAATTGGGTTACCATAGATTAATATGGGTTCAGTTGAAATTAAGTGAGAATAAGAGTTAGATGGGTTTATTAATTAGGGATTAAGATTTAGAATTCTACTGCAGTACTAAGGAGCCAAGAGATCAAATCGTTGGATATAATTGTTGAAAATCCTGGAACTTAGAGAAGAAGCTAGAGAAAAAGAAGGAAAAGAAATTGAAGAATTAGGAGAAGCTTACTGTATTTGAATAGGGATGGAGATGGACTGAAGTGCTGGAATCATAGAGAATGCAGAGTTGTTAATGTTGGAATTTTGAATTAAAGAACAACCTGAGAATTGAAAATAGAATCAGGAGTTCTTATGAATCTGGATATAGAATCCTAAAGTAAATAAACTTTGGATTTCTATTTATTTTAGTGGTTAGATTTTAGGTGTTTAGAATCTAACTAATTTAAGTTATCAATCTATTGAAGGGTTAAGAGATGGAGATGGGAATTAAGAATTTGTGTAGCTGGGACTGAATTGATGGAAGAATTATTGAAAAACTGGGAAAGGGAAAAAGAATCTGAAGTTCAAGGTGAGTTCTCTGAATTTCTTAGTTTAATTTGTTAATCTTAAATTAGGGATAGATTGATTAGTAAAACAGTGTTTGATTTGATTTCAGATGGACTAAAATCTCATTAGATGTGTTATTTGAACTAGGGTGAAACCCCAATCGAATCCTTCAAAAACAAAGGTGGCACAGCCCAATTTCGGGTTGTGGCTTTCTGAGAACCGGCGGTTCGTTGGAATCTGGATTCGGTTGCTCGGTTAGCAACCAGATCCCTAACCGGACTAGGCCTGTTGCTCTCTAGAAGAAAACCAATGAGCCGAATTCTTGAAATCCGGATCCGGTTGTTCTGTTTTAGCAGTATTTGGCTCATTTTTACTCTGATTTCCAATTAATGACCCTTTGCCATACTTAGACCATTTCAATAGGACTTTGAGTATGATGACATGATGCGTACCCTTAGGCCCACACACTGAAAGCATACAAAGTTCGATCCAGCAGAAGCGAATACAAGATCATGGATATCGATGGGAGATGTCATTCTCAATAACAAAACAATACAGGGATCGATCATTACCAAGAGCCTCACAGACGTAAGACCTCTAGCCAATAATAGGCCTTTCACGATCATTCCATGCACCACGCAAAGCTTTGCATTCCCTGCACGGTCAAGCTAACTCCTCCACACTTCCAAGGAACACGAGGGCTTGGATTTTCTCTAGGATCAAAACACTAAGAGAGCAAGAGGGAGAAAACGGTTTTTGGAGAGGGAGAGAGAGCTCCACGATTTTGGGTCCTTGTGTATATCTTGTGTGTGATTTTGCAATCTCATAATTATATATAAATTGCACCTCACACAATCCCAAAAGGGTAGCTCACATGGGTGTGATATATTGAGTTTTCAATTGGGAATCAATTATCTATCCATCCAATCTTTCTCAATTAGGAAAGATCTACATTGCTAGAGGAATCCAATATTGGGTACAATATCCAATATTAACCCAATATCTTTTCTTTTCTAACAATCTCCTCCATCCTATTGTAAGATCCAATCTTACAAGAGGGTCACGAAAAGGAAACCATGATCAATTGTACTGTGTAAATGAGTGGAACCGAAAGGAAAGTAGTAGGATTACAATGGGATTCTATTCAGCTTCTAAAGTGTTCAAAATCGAAGATGCTAAGCAGATGTAATAATTAACACCCAAGGTAAGTAGTTAAAACACGTATCAGTCCCCCATAAAACAATGTTGCATGGTTTAATATAAGGCATGTGCACGAGACTGTCAAACCTCAATGAATCGATACGCCGATCGTGAGATTCAATTACCTTGATTGGATCGAGGAAAAATATTTCAAACAAAATGTTCAAGAAAATAGATAATGTTTTGTATATATATATATATCTAAAAATATTTCAAAAACATTTTGAAAATGCTATCGGAACCGGATTTGTGTCCAATCCTGTATAGAATACTCTCCTCAACATACTCCCAGCGTATGGGTTGTGGGTTCCATGTTGGGCATCTCTTTCGAATACAGTCAGACATTGAGAGTCCAGTGTACCGATATATAGTCAGAAAGAGACATCAACCGTTGGTACACCAAAACTCTCAACATATGAATGCAACAATAAGGACCCCTCAGGTCTAGGGACCAATTGTGAACTACTTAAGAGAATCTCATTTTCCTTATAAACTGACAGTACACCATATGTGAAATTCTCAAATGATCCAGTCCAATGTACACACAGAATGTACACTCACATTTGTGTCTTGAAAAATAACCTTCCTAAGCACACACAATGTGACTACCATGCCGAACGGAATGTCCAGTCCCATCCCTAGTGGTGAACGGTTTTAGGTATGAATACCTATGGACAATAACTGAGCTCAACAAATGATCATGCTAATCAAAACCAAATTTATTAATTCAAATAGAAGGAGTTTTGTACATCAGTGCTAGTTACCCATGAACTTTACCCCCATATTCCTAACATGTTTCTCAAAAACACAAGGAGGTAAAGCCTTAGTCATGGGGTCAGATAAGTTATCTATAGTGTCAACTTTAGCTATGGCTATGTCACCACACTGAATAATCTCACGAATCAAGTGATGTTTTCGCTCCACATGCTTGTTCCCCTAATGAGCTCTTGGTTCCTTCGCTTGTGCTATAGCTCTCCTGTGTCATATAACAATTGTATGGGTCGCTCCACTAGCTCAGGCACCACCCCTAGGTCTATCAAGAATTTCTTGAGCCAAACACCTTCCTTGGCTGTTTCACTAGCTGCCAAGTACTCAGCTTCTATTGTGGAATCAACTGTTGACTTCTGTTTGGCACTCCTCCAAATCACTGCACCCCCACCAATCATGAAGATCATCCCAGAGGTACACTTTCTATCATTCTTGTCAGTTTGGAAATCCGAATCTGTATATCCAACTACTGAAAACTAATCACAACCATATACAAGGAAGTAATCTGTGGTCCTCCTTAGGTACTTGAGGATCCCCTTGACAGCTGTCCAATGTTCTTATCCTGGATTGGATTGATATCGAATTACAATCCCTACAACATGATAAATATCTGGCCTGGTACGCAACATGGCATACATCAGACTTCCTACTACATAAGCATAAGGAATTATCTTCATAGTCTCAGTTTCCTCAGGAGTTTGAGGACATTGTGACTTAGATAGACCAATTCCATGTTTGAGAGGCACATTACCTCTCTTCGAGTCCTGCATGTTGAACCTCACAAGCACATTGTCAATGTAGGTGGATTGTGACAATCCCAACATCCTCTTCTTGTGATCTCTCACAAGCTTGATTCCTAGGATGTAGCTAGCTTCACCCAGATCTTTCATTGAGAATGTTTTGGATAACCACATCTTTATAGATGAAAGTAACTCCACATCATTCCCAATGAGTAGTATATCATCCACATATAGGATAAGAAAACAGACAACACCCCCACAAATTTTTTTATATACACATGGTTCATCAATATTTTGTTCAAACTCAAATTCCTTGATAGATTGATCAAAACGGATGTTCTAGCCTCTGGAAGCTTATTTTAGTCCATAAATGGACCTCAACAACCTGCATATCTTGTTTTCCTCCCCTGGAAAAACAAAACCCTTTGGTTGATTCATGTATATGACCTCATCAAGATAACCGTTAAGAAAAGCGGTCTGTACATCCATTTGCTAGATCTCATAATCGTGGTATGCAGTAATTGACAATAGAATCCAAATGGATTTAATCATCGCTACCGGTGAGAAGGTTTCATCATAGTTGTAAACACTGATTTTTGTCACCCCCCTAATTGATGATGATGACAACGGGACATGGACGATGGATGACGCACACTCCCTCCTTCTAGACCCAAGATACCTGACTCATAAGACCAAGAATCATGCTGATCACAAAATGGCCTATTTTAGGCCCAAAAATAAGGAAAAATGGCACTGCGCCCCCAAGGCGCCGTGGACTCCTTCCCATGGCGCCGTGGGGACGTGTACCAGATTTCCACGGTGCCATGAGGGGGTCTGATATCAGCCTGCTAATGTCACCCATGGCGCCGTGGAGGACTTATCTGGCCAGGAGAGAGAGGGGGTCCCTCCCTATAAATAGGAGGGTCCTCTCCCACATTTCCCAAGGAATTTTGGGTGGAGAGACCCTCCCCAAGTGATTCCTAGCCTCTTTTCCCCCCTTTTCACCCTCATTTCTCCTCCTTCTCTCATTAGAGTGTGAGTGCTTGAAGTTTTCTTGTGGCGGACAGATCCTTCGATTGTCCCTCTGAGTATAGAGCGCTTTTGCTCCTTGGCGTTCTTATCCCGTCTGTACACGGATAACCATCAAAACTCCTTTATTACAGACATTATTCTGTCTGTTTATCCCTCTCCAAATCACTTGAAAGAGCCGTTACTCTGCCGAGAAAGAATCGGCGTCAGTCGATTCGTCTATCTCCCCTGAGCCAGGGGAATACAACCATACAGGTATAATTACTGCATTTTTGTTGATTCAATGTAGTCTTTTCATATTTCATCGTTTTAGTCCACATTTTTCATATAGGTAATGTAGTTTATTATGCTTTAGTTCAATTCATAGCATCTGAATGTAGTTCATAATATCCCCCATCCCCGTAATAAAAGAGAGAGAACATCCGTCCTTATGTAGCATCTAACACAGACAGACCGGCTTCGGCCAGACGAGGTGGGTGCCTAACACCTTCCCACACTCGTAACCTAACCCCTTACCCGAACCTTTGGTCGGACCATATGGAGTCACGTAGCCCGATTCCGTTCACAACGGATAGGGCTACACTTAATGGGTCCTAGGCCCTAACCCTAGGTAGCGACTTCACATTACATTTGCATATTTTAATGCATGATCCCAATCCCCTATTTATCAATATTATACATTGACAATATTATCCATATCCATATACACACACACACGTATATCTCCCAAAACCCTATGTCGCCATATACCATAAGGGCTGAGGAACCCTCGTCCCGAGGACCATGGTACTTACAGCGGCGACTTCACTGGGGATCTGGTGGACAAATGTCCACCCGAGGTCAAACTTTCTAAATAGGTGCTATCAATAAATGACAGAATGTTCTCTCTAAACTTTTATAAAAAAAAAAAGAATAAGAAAAAATAATAATAAAAAAATATAATATATATATATAAATAAAAAAAATTTACAAAACAAAATACAAAAAGAAAAAAAAATACCATAATATGTTTGTCTGGCTAACCCCTGTGTGTACTAACCGAATCATGCATACTGCTCGAAGTGAAATCAAACGGCGAGGGTACTCCCTGTCATGCCTTTACCCCCGGGAAGATGAGGCACGTCATACTAAGTACTCTGAGATCGGATGATAGCCGCTTCCTGTACCACTTTTTTGCACACATTCACTGCATGGGAACCCCTCTTACCCCCGTAGTTAGTCGTTGGACCCCATGAGTAGTCATGGGTAATTCGCAGCAAAGCTACAGCCCTTGATATTTACTGTACGAGTTTAGAATCACCAGCGAGGGTATTTACTAGTGTGCTATGGAGTGCTTTGCCACTCAAAAAAGGCACTAGTTCGATTACTCTGAGTTTGTGTGACCTATTCTCCAGGTATATCAAAAGAACCACGTGCCTACAAGTCGCGATCACGTGCGATAGGTATATCGGTTCTGTCAAGGGTGGTCTTGTTCTGTCCTATGGAAGCCTACCCATTACATGCATCATGTAGGAAAATAGACCACATATGATTAGGGTACGACACAAACTAACCTTTGTTAGCTGTAAGAAAGACCGAGTTTAGGGTCATTTGACGATTAACCTGGTTTTGATATGAGATGCCACCAAAGATAAGGAATTCCACAGTCCCACGATGGTCCCTCAAAGAAAAATGGAAGTCCACTTCCATATAATGGAACCTTACATGTCCCTCAAAAAAAAATAAAGAGGGCATCTCATTTTGACTCCAGACATAATCGTCAATAACCCGGTAACTAGGATCTTTCTTTTGTTTGTTTTTTTTATGTTGTGTTTGAAAATGCTTGGGCAATGACGGCATTCGAAGTCTGGTCTCAGAAGGAGTCTACTGAAACTCTGATGACCACTCCGATTACTTGAATCGAATAAAATAATATGATACAAATGTTATAAAATACTAAAAAATCATAAAAACTCAAAAGGAAAAAATGACAAAAAAAAAAATAATAATAAAATTCTTTTTTAGCCTTCTTAAGGTCTAAACTAGGTATTCTTCTCTCTTTCGTAGAAGCACGATTCCATCCTTATCCATCTGGATCCGATGCGGCGGAAGGTTGACTCGAGCCAGCCCACCATTCTCCTCAAGATCCCTGATTCTTTCTCATTCTTCTAGTTCATCTTCTTAGATATCACTTGTGAGTAACATGAATCCTCCGGAGGATCACTTGTCTGAAAGTCACGTCGAAGATCGAGTGGATAGGCTGCAAGTAGACATGGTTGAAATGCGGTAACTCATGGCACAACTAGTTCAGTCGGTCAATGAACTATCTAAGGGTGGATCCATAGCTAGACCAGCAAGCAGAGCAAGAAGTCCAAAAAACTAACCCCGCAACCCTCAAGACTCCAATCATCATACCAGTAGAAGAAGGGGAAGATAGCCACCCTATGGACCCTCTTAAGACTGAACGGGAGAAGAAAATGAGAGAAAAAGTAGCCGAGTTGGAAGTGGTTGTCAAGGGCAAAGTCAAAGAAAAAGCTGAAGAAGACCTGGTGTTCTTTCCCGAGAGGAAAATCCCCGAAGATTTCAAATGGAAATTGGATAAGTTCGACGGATCGGGAGATCCTAGGGCTCATCTCAAGATTTTTGCCACCATTGCCAGATCATGGGGACTTTCTAAAACCAAATGGGACAGGCGTTCTTGTATTCTTTGGCCGGATCTGCTTTGAGGTGGTTAACCCAGCTTGATCACACTCAAACCCAGTCATGGGCCTCTGTGGTTAAAGCCTTCACTAAGCAATATTCGTACAACACCGAGATGGATATTACTTGAAGAGAATTGGAAACCTTGAGGCAAGAACTAAGTGAAGAGTTCTCAAACTACATCATGCGGTTCAGGGAGAAGGCCACAAAAATGTGGAACCGCCCTACTGAGGAGGAGCAGGTCAAGATATTGTTAGAAAATCTGTACGGGAAGTACTGTGAGAAGATATACTACCAACATATTAAGACATTTGATGCTCTTATGACAATTAGGAAGAAGATTGAAGATAAGATCTTTAAAGAAAGGCAGAATCAGGGTATGACCCGTGAAGCGTCAGGAAGCTATTCGGCAAGGAAAAGCCCAAGAGCCAAAGGAGGAAATACTATAGGGACAAGCAGCCAGGTGGTAGAAGTCCAGGTGGTAGCCGCAGGATCCACCCCTCTTGTGATCCAAACTGAATCTGAAGCATCCAGGAGGAATTTCAACTTTGAAGGAATGACACCCTCGTTGTTATTCACCAAGCTCAAGAAGCAGGGAATGATCAATTCAGTTCCTCCTAGGCCTGTGGATTTGAACAATCAACCTACCTGGTATAAGCCCAATCTGTACTGTCATTAACACGACCAACAAGGCCATCATACGGATAGATGCCTAGCTCTTAAGCATGCGATCCAGGACTTGATTGACGAGGGAAAAATTGAACTTCAGAAGAAGCAACCGCCAAATGTCACCACAAATCCTCTGCCTAACCATGGAGTAAACATGCTTCAAGAGGATGCTGAGCAAGTAGATCCTACCACTTTGATTCATCCAGTCGGGAAGAGGAAGCTAATGAAGGCGCACGTCTATATAGCAATGTTGACCAAGAAACTTAAGGAGGAAAAAGAACCACAGATTCAACAAGAGGTGTCTCAGGAAGTGGATCAGCCCGATTCCCCTTTCTATCATCCAAAGTCAGAAGGTGCCACATGGGTAGAATACCAGATACCTGCATGGAAAATCTCACAACCACTGGTGAAGGGGACCTATTCCCCAGAGTCATCTACAGGGTCAGTAAACATGTTGCAGGAAGAGACACCATTCCAAGATCCTACTACATTGATCCAGCCCATCCCGTGGTATTTAGGAAGAGATGAGCAGTCACGGCAAGCATGGGCAGAAAGGATGCAGGTTTACGTTTACTGCACCCAAACCAACTATGACGGGAATATCCGAACAGGTGGGCAACCATGTGATCAAGGCAGAGGTATAGCATCCATCAACCAGCTTCAAAAGTTGGATTTCTTGAAGTATGGATTAGAGGGTCTCGAGACAATGACACCATTATGCAAGTATGGTTTCTCATCATCCGAAATATGTCACCTGGTTCCTAAAGAAGAAGAAGGGAATGAAATCACCAGAGTCATACCTCAGCTCCTTAAAGCAGTCTCAGCACTGGCTATTGGACAAGCTTTGACTGAAGAAGTCTCTCTTATCCATATAGGGGGGGATACTGACAGCAGCTCATATGAGGTAGACAATCAAGAAATCCACGAGGGATGGATAGAGTATGCCGAGCAAAGTCCAACGATGGAGGACGAAGGAGTAGAAGTGATGGATTGGGTAAATAACATCGAAAGCAATGATAATAATGATCCTACCAGCCTTATTCAACCCATATCATCCGATGATGATGAATGCAGAGATGATGAGAAGATATCATCTCCAGAGGTCCCCGAAGGCGATTGGACGGTGTCCAAAGAAGATTTCGAGCTTTGGAGCATGAGCGCCTTCTACCAGGTCGCAGATATACTCAATGTTTCCACCAATACTCAAGAGATCCTGTACAAGGCTACTTCTCTATTTCCAGATCTGGTGTGTAGTAACTTCACAGCACGTTGTGAGAGCTTGGTGATGCCAAATGAGAGCGATGTACTCGCTCGAACCCTCCATGAGCTGAAAAACATGACTTGGTTAGTCAATGCTTTGGCCTGTGATCTGTTCGAAACTCCTCCAGAAGACCAGGTCTTGTATTCAGATTCATTCTCCTATCCGGATCCACCCCGAAGAAGTGAAACATGGGACACATGGATCAATGATTTCAGCCTCGGGGAATTTCAGAATGACCCCACCAGGGGTATTTTTCCCATGGACATCAATGTTGAAGGGGAAGAGCCGTTAGAAGAAGAACAATCATCTGAAGAAGATGAAAGTGAGCAAGAATCTGCATCAGAGGAATCCAATGATGAAGTGTCCGAAGGGGAAGAAGAAACAGAGGATGAGGAACCTTGGTAACCAAAGACGCGCCTGGAGAAGTATGAGAACATTTATGGACCCGCACTATGTTAATTATCATTCTAGGTGAACAAGATCCACCGGGATGTGGATAAAATCCAGGAAATGCTCATGAGAATGGTGGTCTTCGATGATAAGTACCAAGAAGAGCTTCAACAGCTGGAACCTGTTAAAGAACAGTGGGTGCTCCCTCAAGCAATTCATCATTTGAAAAACTCTATAAAGCTAACTTTAGCCTTGGCACAAGACCTAAGCAGGACTCCTTCCCCGTCTCCGTATCAGGGTAACAGAGAATACCATGCATGGGCAAGAGCACATGACGATTTCTATATGTGTCATGTCAATGAGGGAGGAACAGTAAATGACCCAACAAGGAATATCCACCCAGTTATTTCAAGCCCGGAAGAGAGGTCTGAAAGCTCAGTTTCTCAAGGAGAAAAGAATGATCGTAACTTCTATAAGTCATTGGCGGAAGCAAGAAAGATGTACCAAGTGGCTTTGGAAGCCTTTCATGCCATTAGCCAATTGATACCAGAAGAATCTCATACAGTCCAGCAGGTTGCTAAAAAGCAAGAAACCTTATCAGGAATCGTAAATCAGGCCTGGAAGTCTATTGTGGCCTTATCTGGTGAAGGAGGTAAAACCCAAATTTGTCCCAAGGGTCCTCTTATCATCACTGATTGTGACGAAGAAGATGGAGACTTTTGCCCAGTCCGGTTGGTCATCAAAGAAAGAGAGTCAGATGTGGTGAAAACCAGGAGTGGCCGAAACTTCAAGAATAAAGAGTTGACAATGGAAAAACATCGGTCTAGTCAATCAACCGTGGTTGTTGAGCCAGAAAACCGAGTACTAGACCAATTGAAGAAAGCCCAAGCTAATATCTCAATCTGGGGATTATTAATGGCGTCACCAACCCACTGAGAAGCTGTTTTGAAAGCTCTTACCAAGGTTCAAGTGCCCATAGAAATGGGGCCTGAGGAATTATCTCACATAGTGGGGGCCACTTATGCCATTCAGTCACTCTTTTTCTCAGAAGAGGATTTACCCCCAGGAGGAAAGAATCACAATCGGGCACTTTACATTACGGTGGAATGTAACAAGAATTAGGTCCCCCAGGTTCTGATAGACAATGGGTCCGCCCTCAATGTAATGCCCCTCAAAGCAGCCAGATGCATGGGTTTATCTCTAGACAAGATGAAGTCATCCAGTCAAACCATCAGGGCATACGACAATTCCAGAAGGGAGGTAATTGGGATTCTTACCACCAGCGTCAAGATTGGACCAGCCTGCTTTACCATAGACTTCCAAGTCATTGACATTCAAGCATCCTTTAATATGTTGCTTGGAAGACCATGGCTGCATTCGACAAGAGCCTTAGCATCAAGTCTTCACCAAAAGCTGAAATTCATATATGATCAGAAAGTGATTACCATTTTTGGAGACCCAGAAATGGTGCACACTTTGGCCAATATTGAAGTAGGTGGTTCATCCTCGCAGGAGATACAGCTGGGTGGATTTGAAATCGGCTACATTTGTACTACCTCTGCAAGCGAAGAAGACCAGAGTCTAGGGAAATTCCTGACAATGTGGAGCGAGGCCTTTGTAAAGATTATAAAAAAGATGAAATATTTCCCTGGATTAGGATTGGGAAAGAACCAACAGGGGGTACCGGCACTCCCAGAGATACCAGCCAATGCCAACCGATGTGGATTAGGGTTTAACCTGAAGGACCCAAGGAAGAAAACCGCAGGACAGAAGAATAGTGCAGTAAATGGTGAGCCATACTTCAAGACTCTAAATAGATACTTCGTGAAAGAGGGAGAAGACTTCCCTTACTGTGGAAATCAAGAACCATGGTTCGTTCAAGAGCAGGGCAAACGTCTGCCAGGGCTCAAAATATTCTTTGGAGATGATGTGGACTGGATAGCCATGAAATTGGATCAAGCCAGCAAGGAGGAAGTCACAGGGGATCAAGGGATCGGCAAGCTGTTCAAAGTGGCGGTGATCATTGAAGAAGAGGAAGAAAGATCGGCACCCCATCTTCTTATACAACCTCTTCAAGGATCCATAGCGAACTGGGCAAGAATGATGGAAGATTTCCATACTAATGAGTCTGAAGTTGTAACCAACTCTAGCATAATCCTATCTAAGTCTGTATCTGAGTCCTGTGGAAATGTCCAGTCCATTGGGTCTGTCTGTACTCTTCCCCTTATCATGAATGAAATTGCTGATTCTGAGTATGTTTCTTCTTCTTCTTCCTATTCTTCTGATGATGATAATGTACTAGAACATCGTAATCTGTTAGAACAATTAGAGCAAAGAAGAGCTCAACCCGTCTAAGAGGACACCCACCCCGTAAATATAGGGACCGATCAATGCCCTCGAATGATCAAAATTGGTGCTTCTCTCAACAATGACGAAACATCCCAAATGATCCCTCTACTCAAGGAATTTGAGGAAGTCTTCGCCTGGTCCTACAAGGATATGCCCGGCATCGATCCAAAGATTGTGCAACATGACCTACCAACATATCCGGAGGCTCGCCCAGTCAAGCAGAAGTTAAGAAGGATGCGGTCGGAATGGAGTGAGAAGATCAGGGAAGAAGTCATCAAACAATAGAAAAGAAAGGCGGGAAGGTCAGAATGTGTGTGGATTTCCGTGACCTAAACAGGGTTAGCCCGAAGGATGATTTTTCGTTACCCCACATTGACATTTTGGTAGACAACACTTCAAGCCATGCTCTACTGTCCTTCATGGATGGTTTCTCAGGATATAACCAAATTAGTATGTGCCCGAAGGACAGGGAGAAAACTACCTTCACCACACCCTGGGGCACATTTTGTTACAAAGTAATGCCTTTTGGGTTGAAAAATGCTGGGGCAACATATCAAAGAGCGGCCATGGCTATCCTACACGACATGATACATAAAGAAGTAGAGGTATATGTCGATGATATGATAGTCAAATCTGTTGATCGACAAGGCCATTTTGTAGCCCTCAGAAAGTTTTTTGAAAGAATCAAAGAATACAAGCTAAGGCTGAACCCACAGAAGTGTGTGTTTGGGGCCAAAGCAGGAAAATTACTGGGGTTTCTTATCAGCGAAAGAGGGATAGAAGTGGACCCCGACAAGATAAAAGCCATCACGAAAATGCCACCACCCCAAACAAAAAAAGAGGTACGAGGGTTTTTGGGCCGCATCTAGTACATCAGGAGATTCATATCCCGGTTGACATCTACTTGTGAACCTATCTTCAAACTCCTAAGGAAGAAAGAGCCAAAAGAATGGAATGAGAAATGTCAAGATGCCTTTATGAAAATCAAAGAGTATCTACTTTCTCCTCCTATACTTGTCCCTCTAGTGTGCGGTGAACCTTTGCTCCTATATTTGTCAGTAGGAGAAACAGCGGTCGGATCAATGATGGCCCAAGTTGGCAAGACGGATGGAGGAGAGCATGCAATCTACTATGTAAGCAGGAAATTCCTCGAGTATGAAACTCGATATGCTCCAGTAGAAAAGACATGTACATCTCTGGTTTGAGTAACTAAGCGCCTGAGGCACTACATGGTGTCACATCCCATCAGGTTGATCTCTCGAATGGATCCAATTAAGTACCTCTTCGAGAAACCAGCATTGACAGGGAGAATGGCTAGGTTGTTGTTGTTATTATCAGAATTTGACATAACTTATGTCAGTCAAAAGTCTGTGAAAGGGCGGGCAATCTCCGACCATCTAGCAGCATTTTCCTTAGAGGATGATTCCCGAGCAACAGAGGACCTCTTCCCAGATGAAGATTTGCACTCCATAGAAGTCGAACCAACTAGAGGGTGGCAATAGTACTTTGATGGAGCCGCCAATCAAAAAGGATTTGGCACAGGGGTATTATTGATAACTCCAGAGGATTTTTACTTGCTAATGGCCTTTAGATTGGAATTTAGTTGTACCAATAACATAGTAGAGTATGAAGCTTGTGCTATTAGATTAGAAATGGCTCTGTCTGTAGGGGTTGACAAAATTAGAGTTTACGGAGATTCCTCTGTTGTGATCTATCAAACACAAGGAAAGTGGAAGACTAAGGATGAGAAGCTGAAGCCCTACCAAGTTTATCAGGAACAACTGACGCAATGCTTCAAGGAAGTTTCTTTTGAGTATCTGCCCAGGGATAGCAATCGGTTTGCCGATGCTTTAGCCACTTTGGCGTCCATGGTAGAATGTGATACTCGGGATAAGATCCAACCCTTCCTAATAGAAAGAAGGACCCGCCCAGCATATGGAGAACCAGTCAATACACTCACCGAGGATGGAAGGCCTTGGTATGCTCCAGTGGTTGACTACATCAAGGAAAGAAGGTACCCTGAAGAGTTCTCAGAAAGAGAGAAGAGGCATTTGCAAAAATATGCTACTCAATTCATCCTCCAAGGAAACTTGTTGTATAAGAGGTCTTATGATGGTATCCAACTATTATGTGTAGATGAGGATCAGGCTCAAATCATTATGGAAGAAATCCATCAAGGAATATGTGGACCACACATGAATGCAAGGATGCTAGCCAAGAAAATTCTCAGGATGGGATACTATTGGGTCACTATGGAAGCTGAGTGTGCTACCTTTGTAAGGCGATGTCATAAATGCCAAATATTTGCCAACATCATTCATATTCCTCCGACAGAGTTGCACTCATTAAATGCCCCTTGGCCATTTTCTACCTGGGGAATTGATGTAGTTGGTAAAATAACTCCAAAGGCTTCAAATGGACATCAATTCGTGTTAGTCGCCATCGACTATTTCATAAAATGGGTGGAGGCTCAATCTTATGCAGTTCTAATTTCCGCCAAGGTGGCAAAGTTCATAAAAGAGAATCTCATCCGCAGATACGGTGTGCCACAACAGTTGATTTTAGATCAAGGCCTGCATTTCAAGGGAAAAGTGGAAGAACTCTATAACCAATTTGGCATTAAGAGGCATAAGTCTACTACTTACTGGCCACAGACTAATGGATCAGTAGAAGCAGCCAACAAAAATATGAAGGTCATATTGCAAAAGATGGCAGACACACACAATGACTGGGCAGAGAAACTTCCACTAACCTTATGGGCATATCGGACATCCATCCGAACCTCTACCGGAGCTATGCCGTATTCTCTGGTATATGGGACAGAAGGTGTATTGCCGAGAGAAATTTAAGTCCCTTCTCTTCGAATCTTACTCGATAGTCAATTTCTAGAAGGGGAATGGGTAAGGGCTAGATACAAAGTGCTCAATCTCTTGGATGAGAAAAGGATGAAGGCCATGGATAATCTCAAGAAATATCAGTAAAGAATGGCTAGGGCATTCAATAAGGGTGTCCGCACTCGAAGCATTGAAGAAGGAGATTTGGTCCTTAGAGAGCAGCGAGCTCCAATCCACGACCCAAGAGGAAAGTTCTAACCCAATTGGAGTGGACCCTACAAAGTCAAGACCATATTGCCAGGACAGGCAGTCCAACTCTCTGATCTTAACGGAGAAGATCTTCAAGGTCTGGTCAATATAGACCAGCTAAAGAAGTATTTTGTCTGAGATATGCAAAGCAATTTGAACTGCGTTCGACCTGATTCCTCCAAAGGGATACGTAGGCAACTCAATGTATTCGTGTATGGTTTAAAAAAAAAAAAAAAAAAAAAAGAGAAAGAGGGCATTGTATTGGTTTCCTCCCATAAATTCCGCCAGCCGGCGTCCCTTGCACATATGAGTAAATCTCACCATTTAGCCTTCTATTCCTTGACCTAGCTTAGGAGTAAAGTCATCTAGAGCTGGTTATTAACAAAGGATTTATTCATTTTGTGTCGCAAAATGCTAACCCAATCCTTGATGCAGGTAGTATGAGGGGACCAAAGAAAGAAGGACTCGACGAACAGTTGCACCAGTGGACTCTCCGGATGAATGTGGACAAGCCTACACTTCTAGAGGATCACCATCTAATAGTATTGGGAAGAATCGGTTGCTTCAAGCTCCATCATGACTTACTGAGGGAAGTGTCGAAGTGCTGAAACCCCTAATTGCATGCGTTTCACTTCAAAAAAGTCTGGCTGGCTCCGACCATTGAAGAATTCCGGGCTTGCATGATGTCAGCCCCTCGAGGAAAGTTGTTCCTCCCAACTATGAAGAAAGATTAGCTTTTTAAAAATTTGGGAGATTTCTTTGCCATGAATAAGAAGGAGTTAAAGCAAGTTCTCAATTATGACAAGGTGGATGCATTGAAAGTTGTAAAGATCTTCAACAACAATGGATTTGAAGAAGAAAGACAGATCCGACGCAGAAAGTGGGCGTACTTATTCTGTATGATTGGGAGGTACTTATTAGCATCTCCGGGAAAAAGGCATGTCTCCAATAATTGCAGAAGTGGTTAGGCAAATTGAAGAAGGATGCGACATCGCTCCTACCATTTTAGCAGAAACATTCAAAGGGTTTGATACCATGAGTCAGTCTCAGAAATACGAAACAGACTTCCTTCATGGATCTTCGGCGGTGTTCCAAATGTGGTTGATGGAAAAACTAAAATTGGTAACACCAATTCCGTGTCCTCACCTCCGACCTATGCATTATCAAATAAAAAGGGAAAAGTCAGAATTCCACAAGGTCCAAGATTGGAAGAAATATTTGGAAGAGAAAGATGTCCAAGAAATCCAATGGAACTGCCCTTGGATGAAGGCCGAGATAGAAAAACTAGAAATAACAGGGTACAATTATGTAAGATTCATGGGTTTAACTCACACCAGTTTTTATATCCCTTAGTATCTCCGAGGCAGGAATAACCTAAGATGGAGAATTTTAGAACTCTAGAGATGTGACACAAGAAGTGGTGATTCTGTTATCCGAAAGATGTTACAAATAAGTGATATCAATTTGATGTTCCTATCTTTACTTGTTTGTTTGTCTGTCCTTTCTCATGTAATGAAACCATTTACCAATGGAATTTGTGCTTCTAAAGAAAGGGATGGACTCTCATGTGCATTTCAAAGAAAGAAATATCCAATGAATTCATAAAAAAAAAAATTTTGATTAAGTGTACAAAAAAAAAGAAAAGAAAAGAAAAGTATACATAAAAATTGCACCAGTATCCATACAAAAAAATAATATAAACAAAAAAAAAAAAGGGAAGGAGAGTAAATGTACATAGCTGTAACAACACTTCCAAAAAGAAAAAAAAAGAGAAGAAAAAAGAACAAAATAAAAAAGAAGAGGAGCGGTCATGACTCAGGGGAGTAATCGTCAACATCCAAGCCTTCCCCCTCTCCGCTCTGGGACGCCATCAGGGCATCGCTCTAGACCTCAGCCCGCGTAAGGTTAAGCTGCAGCTGCTCATTTGCAAGCCTCAGTCTCTCAATCTCTCTCTTGCAATGGTCAAGCTCAACCCTCTAAAAAAAAGAAAGAGAGAGAGAGGAAAATCAAAAGATAAGCATGAATAAAAAAAAAATGGAAATA
Organism: Telopea speciosissima; assembly: GCF_018873765.1. Classification (NCBI taxonomy): domain Eukaryota; kingdom Viridiplantae; phylum Streptophyta; class Magnoliopsida; order Proteales; family Proteaceae; genus Telopea; species Telopea speciosissima. Next base: position 14,985,351 of record NC_057926.1, read on the forward strand.
AAATGAAATAAAAAAAGAGGGGGAGAAAGAGACGAAGCATTACCATCCTATGGCCTACGTCTACATACGAGATGATAGTTTCATCCATGCTCGCCATCATGTGCCTCATGTCGGCGTATCGGCTCGCATCCACCTAAACATGACAATCATCCAAGATGTCAAGAATTTGAAAAATAACGGATGAAGTTAGGAAAGTTGGATGTGCTTATCCCATCATAAGGAAGAGGGAGGCCTAGGTCCGTGTCTGCAGCCCGAGGAGGTGGTAAGATGACCTCAACCATCCTAGGCTCGTGGTGGCGAATAAACCACGAACAATACCCTAGAATGTGGTCATCTGGACTAGCAATCCGCAGGGCTGGAACCTCTCTAGAAGGCCCAACACCTGACTCCACCTCCCCTACTCGGCAGGCGCGAGAAGAGCTCCCACCACCATAGACCCCTGGAATCATGGGGTGACTTGGAAACTATCAAAAAAAGAAACAAATCAGGATAAAAGCTAGCTTAACAATCTGAGGAGAAGAGGGAAAAATGGAGAAAATCTCACCTAAGGCCCCTTGCAGGTGAGGGGGACGCAGACTGTCTCTCGGAGAAGGAAGTCGGTATAGTCCGTCTGGGCTAGCACCAGCGCAGTCGCAGGCTCACCAACCCTCCAGTGCTCAATCTCATCCCGATCCATCAAGGCTGGTTGATGGACCTGAGCAGGAGGAGGGCATGGCACCAAGCGAGCCTCAGACCACTGCAGGGACACTTGCTCTCCCAAGTAAAAGGTAAACCCCTATGGGCCCTCGAAGAGGACCCTACGAGTGGAGAGAGTTAAGGCCCTGTCAAACAGGTCCGGCTCTAAAATCATCTCCCCCAAATAAGGGCCGAGAGAAGCCTGTCAAGTGAGAGTCAGGATTAATACAAAAAAAAAGAGAGAGAGAAAGAGAAGAAAAGAGAAAATAAGATAAAAAACCACTTTAGATTCACCTCGGTAAGCTGCAGCTCATTCAGCAAGCCGCGAATGGACCCAAGGTCCTTATGGCAACCGCTCCTGAGCAAATGGGACTTACGCCATCGCGTAGTCCGAGGAAAGGTGGTTCTGGGGTCATCCCCAGGTCTGAAAGTGGGGATCCAGAACCGAAGGATCTCATAGCTCCACGTCTGTAATAGATAATCATAAATGAGCTCAAATAAATAAGAATGAGATAAAAATAAAAAAGGGAAAGAGAGAAAGGTAAAGTTGAGAGAACTAACCCATAGGACGTAGCAGCATCCGATCAGGTTCGACGACCCCACAACCAGATAGTCTAGCATATCTAGGAAGTAGACGTATGCCGAACTCCCCCAATCGTAGCCCGTGGCCACGTCAAAGTGCTCAAAGAAGCGAACATATGCCACATCGACTGTCACCGTGCCCATCATATCCCTGAAGATCACCTCCGACAGCAAGAAGAGGAGGAAGCATCGAGCCTGCTGTTCCTGAAGGACGGACGACGACTGGTCTGTAACGACCCTCTCATCCCAGGTACCCCTCAGGACCGACGCGGGGATCTCTCTCCCTATAACGGCAATCCCCAACTGCTGCCTGTAATACTCCAGGCGCTCTGATGGCTCCGTCGAGGCTATAACCCACTCCTCCGGAGTCAGTGTCACGGGTATCCCACCAAAGGGTAATCCCGTGATCATGTAGAAATCTAGGGGGGTGACCGTCGCCTCACCAAAGAGAAGGTGAAACGTATGGGTGCTTGGCCACCACCTCTCTATCAGAGCCCTCGCAGTCAGGTTGTCCAACTCGCGGGCTAGAGATGAGGCGATGTGTCCCAACCCGGTCCGAACCAACCGTGACTGTACAGCCGGGCAGAGTATGCGGTACCACTTTGAAACAGCCTCCAGCCCACAATACTTCTTGGGCGAAGGAAGGGGGCTGCCTTGCAAAGAAAAATAAGGCAAATGGTTAGCCAAAATAATTGGGACAACAATTAAATAAATAGTAAAAAAAAAAGAGAGAGAGGGAGAGACTGTAAAAAGGGGGCATTACCTCGATTTACGTGTCAAAAGATACTTAGGGTAGTGTTTGATGGCCTTGCTTTGATTTGCATGCCACTAGGTGCCTAGGATGGTATCTAGAGGTGTTATCTAGGTTTGCATGCCAAAAGACACTTAGGGTAGTGTTTGATGGCATCGCTTTGATTTGCATGCCTCTAGGTACCTAGGATGGTATCTAGAGGCGTTACCTCGATTTGCATGCCAAAAGATACTTAGGGAAGTGTCTGATGGCCTTGCTTTGATTTACGTGCCACTAGGTGCCTAGGGTGGTATCTAGGGGTGTTACCTAGATTTGCGTGCCAAAAGACACTTAGGGTGGTGTTGGATGGCATCGCTTTGATTTACGTGCCACTAGGTGCCTAGGGTGGTATCTAGAGGCGTTACCTTGATTTACATGCCAAAAGATACTTAGGGTGGTATCTAATGGCCTTGCTTTGATTTATGTGCCATTAGGTGCCTAGGGTGATTTCTAGAGGCATCACCTAGATTTGCGTGCCAAAAGATACTTAGGGTGGTGTTTGATGGCCTTTGCTTAGATTCGCGTGCCACTAGGTGCCTATGATGGTATCTAGAGGCGTTACCTAGATTGGCGTGCTAAAAGACACTTAGGGAAGTGTCTAATGGCCTCGCTTTGATTTACGTGCCACTAGGTGCCTAGGATGGTATCTAGAGGCGTTACCTAGGTTTGCATGCCATTAGGTGCTTGAGGCAGAATCTAGGGACATTACCTCAAATCTATGCGGTGAGGTATGAAGCTAATATAAATAAAATGCATAAATTGAAAGGGAAAGAGTAAGAGTACTGACCTAGGCCCATATGGAGCGGCAACCATGGCGGGCAGTGCCAGCTAAGGTAACCCCTGAAGGATACCATGCAGCTCATGCATCACGAGCGGTAGTACCGAGCAGTGGCTCCTGGTTAGACTGGCGTCCTCGGCAGCGGAAAGACATGATGTGAGTGAGTAAAAAGGAGTGAAGTCAAAAATAAAAAACAGCAGAGCTTCGCAGCAGAAATGAGAGTGAAGAAATGAGGGAGGGAGCCCTCTATTTATAAACTCTCCATCGCGCCCATGGCACCGTGGAATTCTCCACGATCCCGTGGGACAGCGGCCCATGGCGCCATGAAGGTTCGCCCACGGAGCCTTGAAGTCTGGCACGGAGCCGTGCGGACCCCCACATGACGGCGTGGACCAAGAAAAAAAAGAAAATAAAAAAAAAAAGAAGAAAGAACATAAAAAAGAGAAGAAAAAAATATATATATAAATAAAAATTAAAAAAAATAATAATAATAATAATAAAAAGGGGAAAGAAGAAAAGAAAAAAAAATAATTAAAAAAAAAAAATTCCCAGTGAAATCCCTCAATACTGAATGCTTCGGTCGAGCAGTGCATTATCACCCTCCAAACTTGATGGTTTCGGTTGAGTGACACCTTATAACCATCCAAGTTTGACTTTCGGTCGAGTGGTGCCTTATCACCCTCCAAACTTGATGGTTTCGGTCGAGTGGCACCTTATAACCATCCAACTTTGACTTTCGATTGAGTGGTGCCTTATCACCCTCAAATTTAATCTTCGGGCCGAGTGGTGCCTTATCTAGACCTTCGACCAAGTAGTGCCTTATCACCCTCCAAACTTGATGGTTTCGGTCGAGTGGCACCTTATAACCATCCAAGTTTGACTTTCGGTTGAGTGGTGCCTTATCACCCTCAAATTTGATCTTCGGGCCGAGTGGTGCCTTATCTAGATCTTCGGTCGAGTGATGCCTTATCACCCTCCAAACTTGATGGTTTCGGTCGAGTTGCACCTTATAACCATCCAAGTTTGACTTTCGGTTGAGTGGTGCCTTATCACCCTCAAATTTGATCTTCGGGCCGAGTGGTGCCTTATTTAGATCTTCGGTTGAGTGGTGCCTTATCACCCTCAAAATTCTATCCCAGTGGAGTCCCTCATATTCGATCTTGTGGGCCGAGTGGTGCCTTACCCAGATCTTTGGTCGAGCTATGCCTTATCACCCTCAAAAATTGTTTGAGCAATGCTCACAAGATAAAGAGTTGGTTCTTCTGAGGTTTTCTTTTGAGGATTAGCGAAAGATTTCATCGCGATTAACCGCCTATTTTTAGCAACTCTACCGCCTTTGAGCAAAGCGTCAGCAGTACATCCTCTTGGTGACAAAATTAGTCGGTCTTTTGTCTCCACCCTTCGGCTGTTGGCACAGGCCTTGGCCAAAGAGGGGCAAACTGTAGACACTGATTTTTGTCACCCCCCTAATTGGCGATGATGACAACAGGACATGGACGATGGACGACGCACACTCCCTCCTTCTAGACCCAAGATACCTTACCCATAAGACCAAGAACCATGTTGATCACAAAATGGCCCAATTTAGGCCAAAAAATAAGAAAAAATGGTACTATGCCCCCACGGCGCCATGGACTCCTTCCCAAGGCGCCGTGGGGACATGTACCAGATTTCCACGGCGCCATGAGGGGGTGTGACATCAGCCTACTGATGTCACCCACGGTGCCGTGGAAAAGTCCCCCACGGCACCGTAGACATCTCCACGGTGCTGTGGAGGACTTATCTGGCCAGGAGAAAGAGGGGGTCCCTCCCAATAAATAAGAGGGTCCTCTCCCACATTTTCCAAGGAATTTTGGGTGGAGAGACCCTCCCCAAGTGATTCCTAGTCTCTTTTCCCCCCTTTTCACCCTCATTTCTCCTCCTCTCATGAGAGTGTGAGTGCTTGAAGTTTTCTTGTGGCGGACAGATCCTTCGATTGTCCCTCTAAGTATAGAGCGCTTTTGCTCCTTGGCATTGTTATCCCGTCTGTGCACGGATAACCATTAAAACTCCTTTATTATAGACATTATTCTGTCTATTTACCCCTCTCCAAATCACTTGAAAGAGTCATTACTCTGTCGAGAAAGAATTGGCGTCAGTCCATTCGTCTATCTCCCCTGAGCCAGGGGAATACAACCATACAGGTATAATTACTGCATTTTTGTTGATTCAATGTAGTCCTTCCATATTTCATCGTTTTAGTTCGCATTTTTCATATAGGTAATGTAGTTTATTATGCTTTAGTTCAATTCATAGCATCTGAATGTAGTTCATAATATCCCCCATCCCTGTAATAAAAGAGAGAGAACATTCGTCCTTATGTAGCATCTAACACAGAGAGATCGGCTTCGGCCGGGCGAGGTGGGTGCCTAACACCTTCCCACACTCATAACCTGACCCCTTACCTGAACCTTTGGTCCGACCATATGGAGTCAGGTAGCCCGATTCCGCTCACAACAGATAGGGCTACACTTAATAGGTCCTAGGCCCTAACCCTAGGTGGCGACTTCACATTACATTAGCATATTTTAATGCATGATCTCAATCCCCTATTTATCAATATTATACATTGACACTATTATCCATATCCATATACACACACACATATATCTCCCAAAATCCTATGTCGCCATATACCATAAGGGCTGAGGAACCCTCGTCCCGAGGACCACGGTACTTACAATAATCCATACCTCTCTTCCTCTTGTAGGTCCATTTATAGCTAATGGGTCTTACCCCTTGTGGCAGATCTTCAAGAGTCTAGACATGGTTAGAATACATGGAATCTATTCCATTGCGCATAGCTTCCTGCCATTTCACCGAGTCAACATCCTTAAGAGCCTCAGCATAAGTATAAGGATCTGTGTCTGAACAATCAGACACCATGTGGAATTCTTCCACCTTTTGATCTTCCTCAATGAGAAGGTTCAAACGAGTTGGTGGTTTGATAGACCTCCCACCCCGTCTAGGCTATTGAGGTTATTGCTCTACTGTGGGTATGTCAACTGAAATTTCTGTCAGTGCAGAGGGCACTTGGTCATTAGATACTTCTTTAATAACCACTGGATTTGATCTTGGTGAGATCATGTCATCCTCAAGAATTGTCGCATGCTTACTAACTATGACTTTCTGATTAACAGGGTCATAGAAGTAGTAACCTATTGTCGTCTTAGGGTATCCCAAGAAATAGCATCTATCTGTTCGGGATTCCAACTTATCTGTCTATTGTTTCCTTAGATGTGCTATGCAACCCCACACATTAAGATGTTGGAGACTAGGCTTGCGCCGATACCACAATTCAAAAGGTGTTTTGGTCACAGACTTTGTTGGTACCCTATTGAGTATATAGTTGGCAGTTTCTAGTGTGAAACCCCAAAAACTCAATGGCAGTTCTGAATAGCTCAACATGGACCGAATCATGTCCAACAACGTTCTGTTCCTCTTTTCTGAAACTTCGTTCTGTTGAGGTGTTCCTGGGGCAGTCAACTAAGATATAATCCCAGGTTCTTTTAGATAGTCCCTGAACTCATCTAATAAATACTCTCCTCCTCGATCAGATCGGAGGCACTTGATGTAATTACCCAACTATTTTTCAACCTCCGCTCGGAATTCCTTGAATTTGTCAAAGGTTTTTGACATGCGGTGCATCAAGTATATGTAACCATAACAAGAGTAATCATCAGTAAAGGTTACGAAGTATTCGTAACCATACCTCGCCTGGACGTTAATGAGTCCACACACATCAGAGTGTATCAATTCCAACACAGCTTCGGCTCTTCTTTCCTTGTTAGAGAAGGATTTCTTGGTCATCTTTTGGATAAGGTTCTACCTTTAATGAATCCAAAGGTCCATCATTCACTAACCTGTTTATCCTTTCTACTCCAATATAACCTAACCACAAGTGCCAAAGATATGTTGAATTATCTTGGGCTGATTTTCTTTTTATAGAATTATTGGAGATCTCATTTACCTCTAGTGTCTATTTTAAGAGATATAATACGTTATCCAGTAGACCAGTAGTAACAAAGGAGTTATTAAACAGAATAGTTAACTTATCACCAAAAAGAAAAGTATAATCATCTTTTACTAGCCTACTAACAGAAACAATGTTCCTCCTAAATAGGGGAACATAAAAATAATCTCTCAAAATCAAAGTATTATTATTAAAAAGTAAAGTAAAATCTTCAACGGCCTCAGCACCCGTATCCATTCTCAAACAAACTTCATCCTTACTCAGCCTTCTTGTCAGCTTGAACCCCTGCAACAAGTTGCAAATATGGGCGGTAGACCCCGAGTCCACCAACCATGTGTTAGTAGGTTCCTCTGACAAATTAGACTCATAAAGGACTAAGATTTTAGAAACACATTTTTCTTGTTTCTCCTGCTTCTTTTTTTGAACAACCAGGAAAGCATGACATACCTTCTTCCAATGTATGTCCTTCTTACAATAGAAACAAGTCCCCTTGCCCTTGCTCTTCTGAATTCCCTTAGCACCGACCTTAGGGTTTTTTCCCTTATCAGCCTTCTTCTTCTATTTCTTGCCCTTGGGCTTGGAGGAAGAAGACTTGTCCTCTGTAGTCAAGACCTCCACTTTCTACTTCTTGGATGCAGCTTCCACCTCTTGCAACATGTTTCCCAGCTCAAGGAGTTCGATGGAGAGTTTATTCATGTTATAATTAACAATAAACGATCCATAGATCTCCTAAGGCAAAGAGTAGAAGATGACATCCGTCTTATAATTCAGCTTGAAGGATGTCCCAAGGTTCTCCAGTTCTTGGAACAAGTTCTGCATTTTCATCACATGATCTATAACCGGAGTTCCTTGAGCCATCTTCATGCTATGGAGGAGTGTCACCAGTTGATGATGGGGTCTTTTTTCTCTCACATACATCTCCTTCAACTCCTCCATCATGTCCTTGGTCAAGTACAGATCCTTAACCGAATCAGCGATGGTTTTTTCCAGAGAACTTAATACGAGGAGTTTGGCCTTAGAGTTTTTCAGTCGAAATTACTCATAGGCCGGCTTAGATTCAAGGGTTTCTTCATTGGGGAATTCAGGCTCTTCTTCATTGTTAGGCATATTTTATACCTCATTTTAATGTATTAATTACTATCATTTTATTCCAAGAACAGTGCTACTCGGGTACTTTTTATCATTTTTTAGGTTTAGGGGCATTTTGGTCAAAGTGGTGAATACATGTCTAATTGGATCGCCAAACGCCAGGTTACAAGGTTGAAGAATTCAGTTGGGTTAGCTTTCCAATGCGTAATGTCGAAAGTCACTTGATTAGAACCGATTCAAGTTTAGAAGAAGAAGAAGAAGAAGAAGAGGGAAAAATCAAGCATAGGGGCATAAGGGTAATCTTGGTGAATTGGGAATCTTTCCAAAAAAATTGGATATTGGGCTCATATTGTCTGGAATTTAAAATGGTGCAACTTTAATTCTCAGGTTGGCTCCATCTGGGCTCTGGATACAAAGATATAGCCCAATAATGATTTTTAGTGAAGTTGATATTTATGATAAAGGAATAGAAGATTAAAAAAAAATAAAAAATTTCTCACTCTCTCTCATGTGATAACACGTTGTAGATTGAGAATTAAAAATCTTTCTCTCATTCTCACATGGATTTTAGGGAGTTGGAATTGGTAGGGAATCAACCACGGTTTTAGTGGTTGTTTCCAATTGGGAGTCTATTCCCTTTGTAAAGAAAGAACGGTGGAGAGGACATCACATAGAGCTCGATGGGCATACAAGAACAGCAAGCGCCCTCCTCTCCAGAGAGCTTTTTTGGGGTTTTTATATTTCTTCTTTTGGTCTTTGTTCTTATTTTCTCTTTCATGTGATGAACAACAAGCTTCCAACTTCGTTTTTCTCTTCAATTTGTTGGTTTCAATTGAAGTTTTAGATATCTCTCTCTTCCCATTCCCGATTCTCTCATCTTCCTTTTCTTTTGAGTTTTTTTTCAGATCTTATGTATTTAGGTTATCATATGTAATTTTTAGAATCTTTATTAGGATAATTTTTATTTCTCCATCCCTAAGATCATATGTGTAATTTTCATTATACACTTTGGTAATTTGTTCTTCAATATTGGATGCGGCTTCAAGTGATGGGAATCAAGTGACGGAATGATCTTCATTGGAGTTATTCAAATCAGCTAAGTTCTTCTTCTTATAAATTTTAGTTTTAATAATTTCTATGTCTTTTTCTCCATCAATCTTTCCTTCCCTTTTCATTGCTTTCATGGCTAGCTAAACCTCTCTTCTTGGGAGTGGGTGAAAACATGAGATAAGGAAGAATTGATGACTAGCATTGTTTATGTGATTAATGGACATGATCAATATTGAACTTACAATGGATGACCGCCCACAGCTTGTATGTCATTCCAAGGGGAACTATATACATGTTCGTTAGCCGTATCCATTGTGACACTATTATGTTCATGTATTTTTTGTGCTTATATTGTATGTTGTATGAGCACTATTTTCATAGGATATGTTAACTATATATGAGTCGTGCCGCATATCTTATAGACCTAGGTTGTATGCATGCTTTGCCCTAATATGCTAATAATTGATCTACCCTAATTCTCATGGTGGAACCCATTCCCAAGTTACTTTTTACTCCTAATTTATCCATCCCCTTAGCGGTTGCCCTAGTTTCTATTTTTAATTTGTTATCTTTGGTAATTTAGTTACTTCTATATTTGCTAGTTTTCATATATTCGCCTTAATTAAAATGGAAATTTATTCAAGGTTCACCTCCTCGTGTTCCACCCGTAGCTACGATTGACCCGTACGCTTGCGGTATTATTTTAAACTCAAACACCGAGCACTCAGCCGAGGCCACTTGGGTCTACCACGAGGCTAAAACCACCAAGGATGAATACCTGGCCGAGCAACCATGGGACCGGTGGCGCGAAGAGAGCCTATCGAGCAGAGCCCAAAGCCGAGGCTTCTTGGACGAGCGCTTCGGTACATTATACCTCCCACCTTCACTGACGAACTGAACCGAATACCGAGGGGTCGCCCGTCCGAGGCTGAAGCCCCTCCAGAGGTGGTGATTACAATTCGCCAAAATCATAGAGCCATGTCATCGCATCCTGATAAACACGGGATACGGATCGGGCCGTTATCCAACGACGGAATCGAATCACGCTCCAATAAGGACTCTTACCTTATCAAGAGTCCGACTCCAAAAATAACTCTCATCTTTACTCTACACGGAAGAGCCAACCAAAAGAGGACTCTTACCATAAAAGGACTCATCTCAGCCGCCTCGACTTCATCATTTCATCCTATAAATACCCAGGTATGGAGCTCAAACGCTCATCTCACTTTCCACTAAGTTGAAACGCTGTTGCACCTGAGACCTAACTTAGGCATCGGAGAGTCCTTGGCCGGAGCCACACCGGCTCTCTTGTGCTCACTCAATTTTTGCAGGCTCATCCTTGGGCGAACCGGACGAAGGAGGTTTTCACACGCAACAATGTCCGTGAAGGGAGCTCTCTTGTTCTGTGGTTAACACATGACGTTTTCAATTTATTTGATTTTGGATTAATTTTTGAGCATGTTACAGACAGAATTACAGGAAGGCTATTTCTATAAAATTTAATGAAATTTGAGTCTTCTTTCATATGAAAAAAAGAATGAGCCCAATCAGAAGGATAGAGAGAGAGGGAGAGAGTTATGCCTGCCGAAGTGAGCAAAGGTCAGTCTGCCAGACTAGTTTTTGGTTCAAATTGAGTGGTTTGAGCAAGCTTAGTTTGAGTCCTTTGTTGAGCTTTCTAAGTGATTTTTAGGACTCATTTCCATTATCTCCTTAAAAATAAAAACAAAAAAAAAAAAGAAAGAAAATCCCTAGAAGAGAAAAAGAACAAAGGGAAGAAGAGTGTTGAAATGTTAATCTTTGAGGAGTTTATGGTGGATGCCTACATTGATGATTGGAAATCATTCTTGGTGTTTTTTTGACTTAATTGAAAACCTCAAGCAAGGTAATATGTGCATAGATGTTCATATGGTGAGAGTTTTTCCATAGAAGAGGAAGAAGAAGAGGGAAGAAGGTCTGCATGTATTAAACTCCATCAAACCATCATTCAAGCTTATGTTTTGCCTCCATTGAAGCTATCGACATGGTGTGTGAGCATTGAAGCCATCCTAGGAAGGTTTTTGCAAGGAAAAGAGGAAAAGGAAGAAGAGTGAAGATTATTCATTGGAGACATCAATCATCGGCAATCCCAAAAGTTGGTGTATTACTCCGGTGAGGTAATACACATTTTGCATTTCCTATTTCATTGTATTTCACATATGGGCTAGGTGTTCGTAAAAATATCCATGTGAATGTTTGTAGTGTATTTGGGGGTGGGGATTTGCATTTTCTATTGTGCTACATTATAGGGCGATGATATAAGCCCACTGATAGTATATTGGGGGGGTTCAGTTGTAGTTGGACACATAGGCATTGCAACGCCTTCATTGTTGAGGTAGTGTAAACCTTGGGATTGAAGCCCTTACTCTTGTAAAGTAGGAGTTAAAGCTGGTGTAGAAGCAGTTGAGCCGTTGTAACGGCCAAAATTATGTAGTGTATTCGGTATAATACAAAACCATGGTTATGGTATTACCTAATAAATGTAGGTATATTTCCAAACCATGTATATCTGGTGTCTTGTGCATGTGACTATTTTATTATTCTGGATATTGGAGTACGTTGCAGGATGGGTGTGCACACCACGTAGACCTTGCCACATGGATAGTTGATATCTAGGCTTGTGATTGAGAGGCAAGGTGTGTTGCACGGCTGTGTAATCATTTCTGTAACCGTTTGTGTCAAGATTAATAGTGTGGTGAACTAGTAAACTTGGGATTGCCCTAGCCAGTTAGATTTGAGATTAAGAAAGTGGTGTACAGTCAGTATTACTTGTGTGTGTGTGTCAATGCCAATGCTAGGAATGCAACGATTATTTGTGTGTGTTGGGTGTGTTGGCAAGATAGTGCCTTCTTGTGTGTGGCTATCAGTGTTGCTAGCCAGTGCCAAGAGTGAGGAGTGTAGTGATTGTCAGAATCAATTGGGAGAGACAGTGTCATCAGTAGATAGAGGTGTGATTAGTTAGAGTCTGGGAAGAAAATTTTAAAATACACTGTTCACCCCCTCCCCTCCCTCTAAGTGTCAGGCTGGGAATAACAGATTTTGTCGAATGTGAATTGGATTGCAAAAAATGGGAGTAATCATCTGATGATGTGTCTTAAAATGCCTAAGCTGAGCAAAAGTTTGATATATCAACTGAGAGGAAAAATCAATTAGATTCGGAGTTGGTTCAACGACTCTCCTAAGATATAGTATTATATTTTTTATGGATCGATGGACTGTTTTGTCATTATTTGCATTAGAGTACTCTATGTGCCAATACCATGGATCGATGGAGCCCTCTCTTTTTCAGTATCCCTATCCTCCCGCACCCACACACACACACACACACACACACATTAATTACTGGTTTAAACAATAGAGTGCTCTATGCGCTAAGACCGTGATTGCCAGAAGAATGTTTTTTCCATTTTTTAAAACATATCACACATATCAATATAGGACTTCATAAAAGACATGCATTTTTCCGCAACTTTTGAAATCTATGTCAAATATTATCTATTTGAATGATACGTATGGTACATCTATAATACGTGTATTTATTAATATGGTTACACCATGTAGGTCAAATTACGGTCCAAGGATAAAACCATGGTTCCCTAGGAAAACCAATTATAAACCAAATAGGGTATTGCACGCCCTGGGTTAGCCTATGGTGTCCCATCGGTGTCCCATTTGAATTTTAGGGTTTCCCATGGTTGCCCATGGGAACCCTAGTGCATCCCTATTAGGGTTTTTCCTTCCCTCATGTGTCCCATGCAATTATGGAACGTAGAAAGACGAAGAAAATCATCTCTAATCCATCACATGGCAAGAGGGATCCATCTCATACTCGAATGCACAGCGAAAATAAATCGATTCAAGTTTCTATCGCATCCCATGAATATATAATAATTAACAACAAGAGGAATTAATGAAGAATTGCTAATCTGGTGAGCCTCAAGTGTTGCTCCTCCAATAGACAATGGTTCTTCCTCCAATGAGCACTCCAAGTAAACAGATCTGAACCTCCAATGGTGCTACCAAGGTTCTTCAAACCAATCCCATATGCTCTCAAATTCTTCAGCACAGATCTAGGGTTTCTCAAACCCTAATTCTCAATTACAATAGAGAGAAACTAGAAGAAGGAGAGAGATCAGAAGAGGGAGAGAGAGAGACCAGAGCGTAGGAGAGAGGGAGCCAGGCAAAAACGTGGAGCACTGCCCCCCTCTGCATTTTGATCCCCTTATATAGAGCTAGGGTTTAATTAAAAACCTTGATAGGATTAGATTAATCCTTGTGAGAGTCTGACTCTCTCTCTCTCTCTCTCTCTCTCTCTCTCTCAGTTTGGCAGTTCTGTTTAAACTTAAAGTGCTTCAAAAAGGTAAAGAAGTAGAATCTAATAGGGAAAGTATTAATTAGTTAATTTATTTAATATTTATGGATAATTACAATTAGCACCATATCTATTAATTAAATAAAGAACCAATTAAATTAGTAAATTCTAAATAACTCCTTATATGATAACAAATTATCATATACAACCCCCCCCCCCCCCACTAATCAACACCATCATTATGGAATCTAGGGCATGTGCACATGTACTGCCAAACCCCATTCCATAGTACATGTCCATATAAGAGCGTCTGTGCATCTGATCGGGTCTCGCAAAACTCAAGAAAACACTTTATTCAAATAAATATACATAATCTATTATTTTATGTAAAATAGATTTTTGCAAAATCATTTCAAAAATGACACTGGATCCAGATTCTGATCCGACCATACACAGACAGTCTCAATCTTGGTATTCCCCAATCGGGCAGTGGTGACCATGTTGGATAACTCCTCCACTCATAAAGTGATCATGTATTCCCAGAACACCGGTTTAGACTCGCTTGAGTCTCAGTCATTGATGAACCAAAGAATGCGATCACACTTTGCAGCGACAGAGTTCCTTCAAGCAAAGGGTGTCGATGACACATGTCTATCCCTTCCTACATCTGTCAGTAATACATGAGAGAATCGATAAAGTATATTCTTCGTCAATACACACATCAAACATGTGAGTACTCGCATTCGTACCCTGACATCACATGTCTAGGCATACCAAATACGACGACCATATGATAAGGGTGCCCAACCCAAACCCTAGTCATGACTACCATTTTAAGTAAAACTTATGGACACATAATGCTCAAATAGTTTATATCGCAAGTGATAGTATTAAACCAAAATGTATAAAAGTTCAATAAAAAGTGAAATCGGTTTGAACCGGACCGAACCGGGTTTGATGGACACACACAAGTCCAACAATCTCCCACTTGTACATTAAAACCAATTCCCCATACATTTTAAACCCATGCCCTCCATGTGTTTCTCCAACACTCCTGGAGACAAACCCTTTGTCATGGCATCAGACACATTTTCAGTTGTGTCCACTTTGGAGATACTCACGTTGCCCTGCTGAATAATCTCTCTGATGAGGTGATACTTTCGCTGCACATGTTTATTCCTCTGATGAGCCCTAAGCTCCTTAGCTTGTGCAATGGCCCCTCTGTTGTCACATAACAGAAGAATGGGGCCCTTGACGAGCTCAAGGACAACCTCCAAATCTGATAGGAATTTCCTCAGCCAAACACCTTCTTTTGCTGCATCGGAAGCTGCAAGGTATTCTGCTTCGGTAGTGGAATTAGTTGTAGACTTCTGTTTCGCACTCCGCCACATAATGGCATCTCCACCCATTAGATATACCATCTTGGACGTGGATTTTCTATCATCCTTGTCAGTTTAAAAATCCGAGTCTGTGTATCCCAAGACTGACAACGGATCAGATCCAAAAACCAAGAAATATTCCTTAGTCCTTCTCAGGTTCTTAAGGATATTCTTGATAGCGCTCGAATGCTCCCGTCCGAGGTTAGATTGGTAACGACTTACCATATCTACTGCATAGCAAATGAATGGCCTCATACACAACATAGCATACATAAGACTCCCTACTGCTGAAGCATAGGGAATCCTCTTCATCTCTTCAATGTCTGTCTGAGATTGAGGACATTGAGATCTAGAAAGACTGACTCCATGTCGGAAGGGAACACTTCCCCGTTTGGAGTTCTCCATACTAAATCTAGCCAGGACTTTGTCTATATAGGTAGCCTGTGACAAGCCTAGCATCCTTTTCTGGCGATCTCTCACGAGTTTGATCCCAAGGATATAGTTAGCTTCACCAAGGTCTTTCATCGAAAATGTTGTGGATAACCACTATTTTACTGATGAAAGAAATCCTACATCGTTACCAATCAGTAATATATCATCTACGTATAAAACAAGAAAACATATTACCCTCCCATTGATCTTCTTGTAAACGCATGGTTCATCCATGTTTTGATCAAAACCAAATAATTTGATTGATTGATCAAACCTGATGCTGCAGCTCCTAGAAGCCTGCTTCAATCCATAAATGGACCTCTGTAATTTGCACACCTTTCTTTCTTCCTCCAAGGAAGAGAACCCCTCTGGCTATTCCATGTAGATTTTCTCTTGAAAAAATCCATTTAGAAATGCAGTTTGCACATCCATCTGCCAGATCTCATAATCAAAGTGTGCAACGATAGCCAATAAAATCCTGATGGATTTCATCATCGCCAGTGGTGAAAAGGTTTTCTCATAGTCTATACCCTCTTTCTGGGTGTAGCCCTTTGCTACCAGTCTCGCTTTGAATCTTTCAACCTTTTCATCTGCGCCCTTCTTCCTCTTGAAGATCCATTTACATCCAATCGGCTTAACGCCAAGTGATGGATCGACTAGAGTCCAGACCTTGTTGGAATGCATCGAATCGATTTTAGACCGCATTACCTCTAGCCACCTAATGGCATCAACATCCTTAAGAGCCACAAAGTATGTCATCGGATCATCATCCGATTCAACCGATACCATATGGAACTCTTCTACTGTTACCTCTTCGGTTAGAAGAGTAAGCCTGGTGGGTTGTCTAATAGTCCTCCCACTGCGTCGAGGTTCTTCAGGTGTTGGTATTTCACCGGGTATGTCAATTGCTCTCACTTCTGGAAGTGAAGTTTTTGAGCTATCTGATAGCTCTTTAATGACTATTGGTTCAGACCTCTGGATCATTATTTTTTACACAAAAAATGTGACGTGTTTACTTACAATGACCTTTTGGTCAACCAGATCATTGAAATAATAGCCTATCATGCCTTTGGGGTAGCCTAAGAAATAGCATCTTGAAATCCTGGATTCCAACTTGTCTGTCTGTTGCTTTCGCATATGTGCTATGCAACCTCATAGCCTAAGGTGTTGAATACTGGGCTTGCGTCCTTTCTACAACTCAAAGGGTGTCTTAGCTACCGACTTGGATGGAACCCTATTCAAGATATAAATCGCCGTTTCTAAAACGTACCCCCAGACAGAGAGAGGCAGCTCACTATAAGTGAGCATCATCCGGACCATATCCAATAGGGTCTGATTGCGTCATTCAGATACACCATTTTGTTGTGGTGTGCCTGGATTAGTTAGTTGACTAACTATCCCTTGTGATATGAGGTATTCTTTAAATTCATCCGATAGATACTCCCCTCTATGATCTGATCGTAAGGACTTGACGCATTTATCAAGCTGTCTTTTGACCTTGGCTTGGAATTCTTTGAATTTATCAAAGACATCCGATTTCCTACACATCAAGTATATGTAGTCATATCTAGAGTAATCATCGATGAATGATATAAAGTACTCATACCCATGCCGCGCTTGTATGTTTATGGGTCAACACACGTCAGTGTGTATCAACTCTAACAGATCTGTGGCTCTAGTACCTTTATTGTTAAAGGGCTTCTTGGTCATTTTGCCTTGAATGCATGACTCACAGGTGGAGAATGGTTCCACCCTCAGACTTTCTAAGGGCCCATCCCTCACCAATCTACTAATTCGGTCCAAATTAATGTGACTTAATCTTAGATGCCACAGGTATGTTGAGTTCACTGGAGCTGTTTTCCGTTTCAAATCAACATTTAAAACAACATTCGTCCTAATAGGGCAATCTAGAAAGTACAAACCACTTTGCAAATATCTAGATGACACAAAGGAATTATTAAAACGAATAATCAATTTAGTATTAAAGAAAAAACTATACCCATCTAAAATAAGTTTTGAAACTGAATAATCTTTCTCTTAAAAGAGGGTACATAATAGCAATCCTTTAAAACTAAACAAGCAAAACTAAAATTTAAAGTAAAAGTCCCCACAGCCATTGCTATGGTCTCAGCTCCAGTGTCCATCCGAAGATGCACCTCATTTCTTTTCAGGTTCCTTGTCTCCCTTGAACTCCTACAAATCATTGCAAAGGTGAACTGTGGGACCACTATCCACCAACCAAGAATTGGTCGGTTTAAAAGACAAATTAGATTCATAAAGAATGTGATCACATGTACCTTTTTTAGCAGCCTCTGTTTCATCCAGCTTCTTATTTTTCAAAGTCGCCAGGTAAGCACGACAGTTCCTTTTCCAGCCACTCTCCTTCTTGCAATAGAAGCACTTGCCTTTATCTTTATTGCTAGACTTCCAACTCTTGGGTTTCAGGGTCTTACCCCTTACTTCCTTTTTTCTGCTTCTTCCCATTTGAAGAAGGCTCCACATCAATTGTATTGACCTCAACCTTGTCCTTTTTCAAGGAAGCTTCCGCCTCTAGCAATGCATTAGCAAGGTCGGTGAGCTCCATCTCCTTATCGGACATCTTGTAGGACATTTTAAAGGGTGCATCGGGAGAAGTGAGTGATGCTAAGATCACATCGATCTTGTATCGTAGGCTGAAATCAGTCCCCATGGATTCCAATTTTTCAAACAGATTGATCATTTTCATTACATGATCCATCACTAGAGTCCCTAGGGACATCTTGGTGTTGTGGATTTGACCCACCACATCAGAATGGGTGTGTCAACTGCCTGTTGAGAAATTCAGCAAGCTTATCCATCTTACCCCCAGCTGTGCGTATATCCATGACTAAGTCTAGAACTAACTTTTCCAACGATCCTAGGATATAAAGTGGTGCCTTGGAATCCCTTATGAGAAAATCCTGCATCTCTTCATTTGCCTCAACATCATTTAGGTCGGATTGAGAGGAACTTGTTCATCTAGAACCGTGTATAGTCCTTCAGTAGTCAGGAGCAACTTAATGCTCCGGTACTAATCGACATAGTTTATACCATTAAATTTGTATTCGCTAATGAGTGTTAACAGGTTGGAATTAACGGCAGCCATTGTAAAGTAATCTACACATGTACAAGTGAAAAACACATGCTTATCAACAACCATTGAAATTAAAATTGAGCACACACACATCAATGATGTCTTTCATGATTTGGGTCCCCCTCATGATCAAAAGTTGAATTGGATACCTACAACCCTTGCATGCGTAACTTACCCTATCGAGAGTCATTATACACACCGTGGTAGTGTAGACTAAGTTGTCCGCCTCATGGGCTTCCAATATATTCGGCCACCTGGGTGTCATGTCTAGATCCTGTCGGCTAACATACACCCAAGTCATGTACTTAGCTATTGTATTAGTTAGAATCATGGAATCATGAAAGATGGCCCACTGTCGCAGTGCCCTCTCACTATCCATACCCTAACGTATCTAAATAGAGGTAAATATAGATAACCGTGTGGCAGCGGTCCTGGCAATGTCCTGCCGGCCTATGCGGAGTCATGTCACACAATTTCTATATTTGTCTTGAATAAGAGGCCATGGACATGTCTACCGATTAAGACTAGTCCATATCATACATGTATTATGTTCAAAGAGGGATTAATCAACTCTCACATATCATGGATAGATTTAAACAGCATAATTAATTAATATTAATTAAAAGTGATTATGGGATGACGGCATTTTTATTAGAAGCAATTAAAGAACCCTCCCAATAAAAATAAAACTAATAACTTGGGTAGATCAATCATGCTATGGATGCCACACCTCGATCATCTCCTCCCCCCGATCACGTCTTCAAAGTAGGTGATTTGCATCTCCATAAGCTTTGAGCACCACATGTGGATCACCATCAACATGTCCTGGGAGTCCTAGCTCCTCTAAAATTACAATGGAAACCTAGAAAAACTTCTATACACTTTCCTTTTCTTAATAAAGAAACCTCACATGGAGCAACCAACCCACCATTTTTTTTTTTTTTTGGGTAAAAAAACCCACAATTTGGGCTGCCCATGGGGTGGAATACATTTGTTTATAAAAAAGATAGGAAAAGAGAGAGAAAGAGAGAAAGAGAGAGAAGCATCACATCCACCCATAACCCCATGTATCACATACATCAATAATCCATCCATTTTATTAGAATGTCATTCCCATAATCACATTATAACATAATCTCATGCATGGGCATCATTAAAGCAAGTAAACTAAAAAAAGAACATGGATTTCTTCAAATATTGAACCACCACATCACATGTGATAACATATATCCAAGCCTATAAAATTAAAATCACATTTTAATTGGAAGTGGGTAGAGGGAGGGATCCCTTCACCCATCAACTTCCTCAAAAAACAAAACAAAAATTTAAAATTCTGTTTTGAAAAAATAATCTCTTTAATTGGAGAGAAATCAAAAAATTGGAGAGAAATCAAGGGGAGTTCATGCAGGCCGCAGGCACTCCCTATGCAGCCCACAGGCCCAAGGCCCACGGACAGCAGCCCAAGGCTGCAGCCCGCAGGCTACAGCCCACGGACAGCAGCCTACAGGCCGCAGCCCATGCTAGGGTTGCGTACAAGGGCAGGGAAAAAGGGGAGGGCGTGCGTAGAGGCTTGGCAACATGCGCTCCCCCCCCCCCCCACACACACACACATATAATCATGATTAAAATTTAAAAAAAATATATCCATCATTCCCTACTTGGATACCATGCTTCAATAATTGGCATAAAACAATTAAAATCAAATCCATCATCACATGGGCAAGTTGTTATACTAACAACCTTGTAACTACCCATGTGCACATAGGAAGGTTGTTACAACAACCATAATTTAACTACCCATGTGCAAACTTGCATCCCACTCATGATAATTATATTAACCATTAATTATCTAATATCCATGGGTGGAAAAGTTGGCTTTGATACCACACTGTAGGTCAAACTACGGTTAAGGGATAAAACCATGGTTCCCTAGGGAAACACATTTATAAACCAATTAGAGTATTGCACGCCCTAGGTTAGCCCATGGTGTCCCATAGGTGCCCCATTTGAATTTTAGGGTTTCCCATGGTTGCCCACAGGAACCCTAGTGCATCCCTGTTAGGGTTTTTCCTTCCCTCATGTGTCCCATGCAATTATGGAACGTAGAAGGGACGGAGAAAATCATCTCTAATCCATCACATGGCAAGAGGGATCCATCCCATACTCGAATGCGCAACGAAAATAAATTGATTCGAGTTTCTTTCACATCCCATGAATATATAATAATTAATAACATGATGAATTAATGAAGAATTGCTAACCTGGTGAGCCTCAAGTGTTGCTCCTCCAATAGACAATGGTTCTTCCTCCAATGAGCGCTCCAAGTAAACAGATCTGAACCTCCAATGGTGCTACCAAGGTTTTTCAAACCAATCCCAGATGTTCTCAAATTCTTTAGCACAGATCTAGGGTTTCTCAAACCCTAACTCTCAATTACAATAGAGAGAAACTAGAAGAAGAAGGAGAGAGATCACAAGAGGGAAAGCGAGAGACCAGAAAGCAGGAGATAGGGGACCAGACAAAAACGTGGAGCACTCCCCCCCCCCCCTCTGCGTTTTGGTCCCCTTATATAGAGCTAAGGTTTAATTAAAAACTCTGAAAGGATTAGATTAATCCCTGTGAGAATCTGACTCTCTCTCTCTCAGTTTGGCAATTCTGTTTAAACCTCTTTTTTTTTTTTTTTGGTAAACGTTTTGTTTAAACTTAAAGTGCTTCAAAAAGGTGCAGAATCTAATAGGAAAAATATTAATTAGTTATTTTATTTAATATTTATGAATAATTATAATTAGCACCATATCCATTAATTAAATAAATAACTAATTAAATTAGCCAATTCCAAATAACTCCCTATATAATAATAAATTATCATATAGAACCCCCCACTTATCAACACCATCATTATGGAATCTAGGGCATGTACACATGTACTGCCAAACCCCATTCCATAGTACATGTCCATATAAAAGCGTCTGTGCATTTGATCGGGTCCCGTAAAATTCGATAAAACACTTTGTTCAAATAAATATACATAATCTATTATTTTATGTAAAATAGATTTTTGCAAAACCATTTCCAAAACGGCACTGGATCCAGATTTTGTTCCGACCATACATAGACAGTCTCAATCTTGGTGTTCCCCAATCTGGCAGTGGTGACCATGTTGGATAACTCCTTCACTCATAAAGTGTTCACGCATTCCCAGAACACCGGCTTTGACTCGCTTGAGTCTCAGTCATTGATGAACCAAAGAATGCGATCACACTTTGTAGCGATAGTGTTTTCTTAGGCAAAGGGTGTCGGTGTCACATGTCTATCCCTTCCTACATATGGCAGTAATACATGAGGGAATCGACAAAATAGATTCTTCGTTAATACACACATCAAACAAGTGAGTACTCGCATTCGTACCCTGACATCACATGTCTAGGCATACCCAATGCGACGACCATATAATAAGGGTGCCCAGCCCAGCCCAGCCCAAACCCTACTCGTGACTACCATTTTAAGTAAAACTTATGGACACATAATGCTCAAATAGTTTATATCGCATGTGATAATATTAACCCAAAATGTATAAAAGTTCAATACAAAATGAAACCGGATTGAAACGGACCGAACCAGGTTTGATGGACACACACAAGTCCAACAAACCCAAATGGCTAATAGATAATATGGTATTTAAACACCACAACACTACAGCTCATAAGTCATTCTCACCTTCAACAAACGCTTGTGAGGAATAGCAAAGACTTCATCTTGTTGCGTTAGGCACCTTCTCAATCCATTGTAAGCATAGTCTATAATCAGCTTCGGCCCTAAACTAGATACCTTGGAAGCCACCACCTCAATCTCACCAACAATATATGTTATGCCGCCCTTCTTGCATTCATTTTCCACCAATTGTACCTCTATTTCTGCTTCATCGCCATCGATTCTTGATACCTCCCCGTTAATTTCGTCAATAGTCTCCCTAACTCTCTCATTCTCGAATGATCTTACCTTGAGAAATTCCTCCCTAATAAAGTCCTTCAACCTATTCATCAATGTATCTTCAAAAAATTCCTGTTCCTTTGCCACATCCTTGTATCCATATCTCACTGTGCATTGAAAGATACGCAATCGATGAGGGTCAACTCTTCGGAACAAGAAACGCTCCTCATCTGGGACCTTACTTATAGGTAATGACTTGATTGAGATAAACACAAGCACTGTGTGCAGTGCTCCCACATTGAGACTATAATGGGTGAAAATTGGGGAAATGCCTTGGACAAGGTCTGAGTAGAAGAGAGCTACACCTGGAACTCGTTGAATTTGCTGGTTGCTGGCAATCTCCTTGAGTCTTTCCACTGAAACTTTGTTTTCTAACTCAAACGTGTACTTCTTTCGATATACATAGTTCCAAACAAACATGACAGACATGAGGAATGCGGCGAAGGCTAATGGAAGGTACCCCCCTTGATCGAATTTGTATAGGACTGAGCTCAAGTAGATTAACTCCACAAGGGCGATGGTTGCAACATAGAGGATAATTAATGCAAAATTTGTCTTCCATATCATAATCATGACAAGGATAAGATATGCAGATGTGAGTGCCATAACAAACACCACCGCAATCCCTGCATTCAAAGAGAAGTACATTAAATTAACACACGCAAATCTGAAAGAAATTCACACATATTCTATATCTGAAGGATCACTGAATATGTACCAAAAGCATTCCCAATCTGCAATGTCGTCTTAAATCCTAGTGTGACAGCGACACAAGCTATCATGAGTAAGTTGTTAATCTCTGGCACATATACTTGGCCTTCATATTTAGAAGAAGTATGGACAACATTCACTCGTGGGAAGCACCCAAGTGCGAGAGACTGTTGTACTATGGAGAAGGAAGCTGAGATCAAAGACTGGCTAGCAATAATAGCTGCCAACACTGCCACCACCAACATTGGCCAGTAAACAGGTTCTGAAACAGAGTCACAACAGTTATAAGTTAGATTAACTCACAAATTGGAGTCATTGATGATTTAAAACTTAGCAAGGGACAAGAAGAATTACTTGGAACTGATTTGTAGAAAGCATCATATGCATCAAGAGGGTGTTTCCTGAGATATGCAGCTTGGCCTACATAGGCCAAGATAATGGAGGGAAAAACAACAGTACATGTGCTGATTTGGATTGAGCGAAGATTGAAGTGGCCAAGATCCGCAAACAATGCTTCTGATCCTGTTATTGGTTCATCAAAGACACAAGGCCAAAAGAACATGTTCAATCCTAGTGGTTCATAATCATAGCTAGCACTTATCAAAATTAAGAAATAAATGGTTTCTATATAAATTTGGCTATGTGCATACCTGTCAAGCACAGGACGACACCCCCAAGTGAAATCCAGGCATTTTTCTTATTTGTTTGAAAATATTTCACAATGTATACAGGGTTAAGTGCCTTGATTACACTTGTATCATATGCAATGAAGTTATATACACCAATAACAGCAATAAAGAGGAACCAGATTGTAAGAATTGGTGCAAAGGTAAACCCAACTTTATCTGTTCCAAACCTCTGAAATTGGAACAAAAGGATTAGGATCACCACAGATATCCACATGATTGTGTTGTTAGTCAGAGAACTATCAACTTCCCTAATTCCTGCTACTGCAGATAATACTGCCAAAAAAAAACAAAAAAACAAAAAAAGTTGTTATGAAGAACAGAATCACAAAAGATCATGGTGCCTAGGCTATCAGTTAAAATCAACATTAAAAAAAGTCTTGCCAGTAAATCAGTTTGTGGCTATGCTCTCAATTTCTATAATTATGGTGGATGATTTCTTTACCTGAAATACTTGGAGTAAGTATCCCATCCCCTAGAACCATGGATGTTCCAAGCATAGTCATAAACAAGAGAAAATACTTCGCAAATCTGCTACTTTCAAGAGAGGACTTGACAGCAGATGCCCAACGAAATTTGCGGTTTGGTAATTGAAGATGGTAATTGGATACATATTGATCTTCAGCCTGTTGGTTTGGTGTGAATCCCACCTTGGCATAGCGACATATAAGAGAATATAGAGCAAATGTACCTCCTGCAAATAGAAGATGTTCAACAACAAAAATATTTTTGGATACTATCAGTGATTGAAAAGAAAGAATTAAGTATAATAGAAGGTTAGACTAAAGAGAAAGCTTACCATCACCATTGTCATTGGCTGATAAAACAATGAAGACATACTTGATCAAAGTGATCAAGGTAAGGGAGTAAATGATCAGAGACAATACCCCCAAGATATCATCATTATGAGCAATGCCATTGGGAAAAATTCCAGGATACACATATAGTGGTGAGGTACCAATGTCGCCATAAACGACTCCGATACTTTGGAATGCAAGTTTCAAGATGGTTCCCCAATCCACAGCCTGAAATTTAGCCAAGTTGACTTTATCATATAATGGAAATTTGATTGAAATAGTAACAGGAGGAGAAGGTAATGAATAATAATCCGGAAGCAATTCATTCCCAAAGAGGGGGAGGTAATGTTTTCGTATGCCAAACAAAACAAACCTGAAATGATCTACGGTTAAGATACCGTGCTGAGACTCTCCCATTCTCCTTGTCAAAAGAATCAAAATGCACAAGCTTCCTCTCTTGTGGGTGCTCTTGCTGTTCATTTTCATCTTCAATTTTATCCATCACTCCCTCATTGTCCATTGAATTACTTTTACAAAAGAATCATGTTAGTGCATTCCTTTATATGTGAAAAGAGAAGCAAAAAAGAATCTTTTCAATTTAATATATGTTAATCCGTACCTAATATATGATTATTCTCTAAAACACTCAACATTTAACTACATAATTGTTCCACTAATTCACTGCCTATAAATAATATGAATGTTAGCACTATGACTCTGTAGGCCTTGCACATCTACAGATGACCATAAAAGGATGCATAAAACAGCCCTGCTTAATATGATTGAGAACTAAGGAGACAATTTCTTCAAAAAATATGCATTTAAATTATTTGGTGCCACAATTGTTTGTGATGTTTCCGAAAATCACAAGATAGATATGAGCTACTATACTAATACACAGAATGCATGTCAATACATGGAGGGTATTTGATTAAAGTATACTCTGAAATTTGACGTGTGACTAATCTAGACCATGTCCTCGATCTCTATCTAACAGTTGGAATGGACGCATCATTTGTCCAGAATAGGTGCAGCGTGTGAAGTTTCAAAAAGTAAAGACCAACACCTCATAATTAAGAGGTCATGAGTTCAAATTTCGGAAATAGTTTTAGCTTTCTCCTTGGCCCACAAAACTGTCTTAGAAAACAGAGTTGCACAGCAAGTGAACATTCTCATAAAACTTTTTTCAAATACATAACGGGTCTGGCTTGTACATCCTTGGCAGTCCATGCGTCCATCTGTGGAGTATCTTCCATCAATTGGATCTATGAAACAATCCTTTCAGAATATATGATCATATCAGAACTTGATTGTGGCAAAAGAGAGCTTACAGTTTTATATAGATTAGAGCTGCCTTCTTCTTCTTCTTCTTCTCTACTGCTTGTGCTTGCTTCCTCTTCTTCTAATTCATAATAGGAAGAGAGTGAGAGACAGAGGCAATGAATCTGTCAAGAAAAGATATACAAACAGACATCGGTGACGGAAGAGAGAGAGAAGGAGAATATTGACTCCTGCGTGTGAAAGAGAATATACATATAGACGTGGGTGAACGTACATAGAGACAGGGTTGAGGGATAGAGAGAGGTGAGAACCGTTGACTCGGGCGTGTGGTCCATTTGTTTGAATGGTCAACAAAAACTACGAAGGAAGGAAAAAGCAAAAATCTGCCGTTATGGGTTCGCCTTTATGTCCTCAATCTTCAATATTGGGGAAGTAGATATTTGGGGCGTATTGCCAGTGTTTTGGGTCGTCCAATTTGCGCTGATGGGAGGACTATGAAACGAGAGCGACTCTCTTTTGCAAGGTTTTGTGTGTCTATTAATCCTGCAGATGGGTTGCCAACAACTATTCCTATCGCATTGGAAGATGGAACTTTGGTTGAGCAAGCTGTTCATTATGATTGTTGCGGCAATGCGTCGTGGTCAATCTTCTGAGGAACAACAGGTTGAAGGCATGCAGATTGAAGAAGCATGGCGGCCAGCGAACAGACGACGGGCTAGAGGCAAGCGTCCTCCGCCACCGGAGACTCCTGTGGCACTGGCGTTGACTGCTCCGGCGAAGTCATCATCCAAGGCTGTAATTGAAGGTCCTATAACTGCTCGGATGGAAATTGAGATGCCATCTGGCGTTTCAAATGGGAGGGAGCAGGTTGGTCGTACAGGTGTGAGGGCTGGTTCATTGGTGATTAATGAGGTGTCAAGCGGAGGTTCAAAGGATAAGGTGGTTGCTCCATCCTCTACGGAGAGTGTAGTGGAACGTGGCAAAGAAAAGGTGGTTGTTAACAACCACCAAGCTGTGACGAATGCTGCTCGTGACTTGGGTCAACATGGACCTAATAATAATTCAGGTATTGAGGATATTAAATCTACAACCACTAGTGTGCCTGTGGTAACTAAGTCTGGCTCGCTGGACCGATCTGTTTTGGGTTTGATGACCATCTCTAATGGGGAATTTTTTTTCATGTACGGTTCCCTGACCTGTGCGGTTTCCTAGTTCCTCTCACAAGAGGAGGGTGGATCCCACCTAGGTAGATTGTTCGGTCAGGATCTTTGGGTGGGTCCCACCTCCCTCCTGTGAGAGGAACTAGGGAACTGCATCAGTCAGGGAACCGTAGACGATAACGACTCCTCTAATGGGAAGGGTGTAGATCAGCCATTTATTGGAAATAGATTCGCTCGTTTGCAGGATGTTGAACCTACTTTGAATAGTGAAGATGGTGTTGTGGGTCCTGTAATACCACGTGTTCATGAGCGTAGTCCAGGTCGGGGCAGCTCTTCGCATTGCCCCACTTCTCCAACCTCGCATTGCCCGACTTCTCCAACCTCGCATTGATGAATTTTGGAGCGTGGAATACTCGGGGTTTGAATGACCCGATAAGCGCAGGGCGGTGTTTGATTGGGCTACGAAGAATGAGCTTGTGGTTTTTGGTTTGATGGAAACACGTGTTAGGGAAAAGAATTTTGACATGTGCTACCAGGTGTTTAGAGGGCGTTGGAATTGTTGTACTAATAGTGATGTTGTCGACTCTGGCCGGATTTGGGTATTGTGGAATCCAGATTTGGTTTCTCTGCAGCCTATTTTAATTACGTCACAATTAATCCATGTCCAAGTCTTCATTAAAGAGAGCCAGCAGGTGTTTGGTGCTTCCTTTGTTTATGGTGCGAGCTTTGCTCCTGAACGGGTGGATCTTTGGAATACTATATCTCATGTTCATGCTTCCAACACGCTGCCATGGATTGTGTTAAGTGATTTCAATTCCATTTGTGTTCAAAGTGATAAATCTGGAGGGCGACCTGTAACCTCTCAGATGACACAGCTGCTTTCAGATTATTTATTGGCAGCCGACTTGATTGACTTAAAGTGGGCTGGCTGCCACCATACTTGGAGCAACCGTGGCTTTGGTGTTGATCGGATTTCTTCGAAGATTGATAGGGTTTGTGTGAACTCTGCTTGGCTTGGCTCTTTCCCATCTTCTGCAGCTTTTTTTCATAATCCTGGGGTTTCAGATCATAGCCCCATGATTGTGTCATTCTCTTTGATATTTAAAAAGCGCAGTAAGCAGTTCTTTTTTTATAACCATTGGGCTGATCATTTGGATTTCTTGCCACTGGTTCTGGAAGTGTGGTGTATGCCGTGCTCTAGCTCCACTTTGTTCTCTTTTTTGGCGAAGCTAAAGACCTTGAAGGGAAGATTAAAGAATTGGAGTAGGAGGGAGTTTCATAAGCTGGATGATCATGTGGCATCTGTGAAATCTGAAGTTGATAAACTCCAGTGTCTTTCTTCCTCAAACCCTATGGACTTTGAGGTCTTCCAGCGGGAGAACAAGGTAGTGTCTCTTTTGCGGCGTCTTCTCACTGTTTGGGAGTCTCAGCTATGTCAACAGGGTCGGGTCCGATGGTTAAAAAATGGGGATAGCAATACTGAGTTTTTTCATCGGTGTTTGAAGGCTCAGCACAGCATGAACAGGATTACTTCTATCCATAGTTCTGATGGTGTGCTTCTCACTGATGAGGCCTTGATTCGGCTTGAAGCGGCAAAATTTTTTGAGCATGCTTTCATGGGTACCCCTCAGGTTGTTTGTTCTTCCTTAGATCTCCCGTTTGACAGATCATTGGATGCCTCTTAGGGCTCCCTTCTCTCCAGAGATTTCTCAAGGGAGGAGATCAGGGCTGTTGTTTTTGCTGCTGATGATGACAGTTCCCCTGGAACTGATGGTTTTGGGGCTTATTTTTATAAGAAGGCTTGGGATGTCATTGGTGATGATTTGTGCAATGGTATCTTGGATTTCTTTCATAACTTGAACCTTCCTCACCAGGTGAAGCTTTCTAGATTGACCCTGGTTCCATCAACCTTCAATGAGTATCGGCCTATTGCAGTAAGTTCCTTTCTTTATAGGTTTATTGCAAAATTATTGGCTAACAGAATTAAGTTGGTGATGGGGAAATTGGTGGATTGCAACCAATTTGCTTTTATTGAGGGTCGTCACATTGCTGATAATATTCTCTTATGCCAAGAACTATTGCATGGCTATCATTCCAGCTGTGGGATGCCTAGGTTTGGGACAAAGATTGATCTTAAAAAGGTATCTGATTATGTGTAATGGAGCTTTCTGTTTACTTTCTTGCACAAATTGAATTTTCCTCCCATTTTTATTAACTGGGTTTCTTGTTGTATCGTGAATCCGAGTTATGCTGTTTCTCTTAATGGGGCACAACCGCCGGTTTTTTCTGCTAATAGGGGTTGTCCAATGTCCCCATTTCTGTTTAATATTGTTCTACAAGTATTCACTGACTCTTTAGCAGCAACAGCGAAGGTGAGGGATTTTGCTTATCATCAGTATTGTGATAAGCAGGGGATTACTTCAGTATGCTTTGCAGATGATCTTTTTGTTTTTGGTAAGGCTACCCAAGCTAATGCTTCTAAGTTGAGATGCTTGCTCAATGATTTTTCTGGTTTATCCAGTCTCTCTGTTAACTTTAGCAAATCCTCAATCTTTTTTGCTAATTGCCCGGTGGAGATTAAGTCATTTTTTTGTGCTACTTCTGGGTTTGCTGAAGGGGCCTTGCCTATTAAATATCTGGGTGTTCCCCTGACTTCTTGTGCCTTTAAAGCTAATGATTTTGCTAAATTGGTTTCCAAAGTGGAGAGCAAGTTGACTTCATGGAAGGCTAGGGCCCTTTCTTTTGCAGGGAGGTTGGTTTTAATCAAGTCTGTGGTGATGGGCTCTATTTCTTATTGGTTGAATGTTTTTCACCTTCCTCAATTTACAATTGAATCTTTGGAGAGGATGATTGCGAGGTTTCTTTGGAGAGGAAACTCTTCAACTGGGAGGCATAAGGTTGCTTGGTCTATGGTGTGTAGGCCTAAACATGAGGGTGGATTGGGGTTACGTTCTTTGCGAAATTGGAACACGACTGCATTAATGAGGCATGTTCATGAGGGTGGATTTGGTCTATTTCTTCAAATGAGAATACATGTTGGGTTAATTTTGTCAAGCAGAGATAGCTCAAGAGGCACTTTATTTGGTCTTTATCCATTCCTTCGCAATGTTCAGGTACCTTTCGCGAAGTTTTGAGGACAAGGGAGGTGGTTGTTCGTTTCACTCATTATCTCATCAGTTCTGGGGATAGCACTTTATTGTGGACCGATCCTTGGCTGCCAGGGGGTCCCATTGTTAAGCCGGGCATGTTGCTTGCAGAGGCAGTTGAGCGTAGCACCTTTGATACGGTCAGGCTATTGAGAACTGGGGATGGTTAGTGGGAGACTGCTTTTCGAGATTTGGCCTTGCAAGAGAGAGGTTCTGAGATTGTCAATATGAAGATCCATAAGAGACTTGGCGGGGACACTGCTGTTTGGACTCCGTCTTCTAATGGCAAGTTCACTCTCAAAATTGCTTGGGACTCGGTGAGGAGGCATGGTGAACTGGTGTAGCTTGGTTTGGTTTTCGTTCTCCCAGCCAAGGTTCTCTTTTATTGCATGGTTGGCTATGAAAGAATCTCTCACAACACGGTGTCACCTTCTTTGATGGGGTCTTTCTTCGGATACTACGTGTATTCTGTGTCATGGTGCGGCAGAATCTATTGATCATCTTTTTTTCCAGTGTACCTTCTCGGCTTCTATCTGGATGAATGTTTTGAAGTTGAATGGCTATGTTAGAGGTCCATTAGCTGCTTGGAAGGAGGAGATTGGGTGGCTGGTTGATCACTTTCAAGGTAATTCACTGGTCGCAAATATTAAGAAGTTTAGTCTTGTAGCCTCTTTATACCGTATCTAGCAAGAGAGGAATGCTAGAGTTCATCAACTGGTGTCTACTTCTTCGGATTCAGTATTCCACCATATCCAAAGGGTTATAAGGCAGAAGTTCTCGGAGCTTAATAATGTTATTTTGGACAGCAGTTGTAATAGGGCCTTCTTTGAAAGATGGGGTATTGTTGTCCCCTTTGTGCACCATGCACCATCTTCCCATGTTTGGCCGCCCCGCCTTGTGGATGGGTGGCTGTGAATTGGGATGGGTCTGTAAAGCAGGAGAGGGATGGGTATGGTGCAATTGGACGTGGTCCTATGGGGAACCCAATTTTTGCTCTGGCCCCTGGGATGCGATGTGGTAGTATTGTTCTTATGGAGCTCTTTGCTATTAGGGCTGGTTTACTGAAGGCTAAAGCCTTACAAATACAGCAGGAGCAGGTGCGCTTTGATTCTATGGTGGTGGTGCAAATGATTATGGGGTCCTTCCAACCTCAATGGGACGCATTATGGCTGCTTGAGGAGATCCGTGGCTTACGTGACAACTTTTGCAGTTATAGTTTTATACATCATGTCAGGGAGATCAATGGCTGTGCTGACTATTTGGCTGGTTTGGTGCATCTATCTCAAGAAGTTGTTTTTAGTCTTGATTGTCTTCCAGAAGCTCGTTCCTCTGTAATTAGGAATGATGCTAATGGAATGACATACTACTAAAAGCTGTAAGTTTTAATTAGCTTCTACTAATATAAGCTCCTTTTAACCAAAAAGAAAAAGGAAATATCTCTATTGGTCCTCAAACTTTTTAAGCTATATTTCTGTCCAGCATGACCCCTGCGCTAGCGTGGGGCATCGACAGGAGCGGAATTTCCGTGTTTCATGGGTGTGGGGAGGTCATTTTGCCCCATCCTATGTGGCATAGGTGCCACACTTCCCGACAAAGTCCCTTTTCCTAAAATATTTTTATAAAGCAAACTTTCACTTCTCTTTTTTTCCTCATATTTTAAAAGGTAAAGGTTGGGCATGCTAACGTTATGCCGAAATTGAGTCCGTTTCTCTCCCACCCCGTAAGAAAATGACCCCCTGGCATCCCCATTCCACCCTCTCTATCGGGCACAGCTGTTAGCTCTCGGAAAACTGGTGGCATACCCCTCTTCTTTTTCCCTCATATTTTAAAATGTCCTTATTACCTCTCAAATTCACACACACACACACACACACACACACACACACATATATATATATATATATATATATATATATAAATAATATTTATATAAATTTTATCTTTAAATCAATCTATCTCCTTAGCATAGAAATTTTGAATTCGGGAAGCATTCGAAATGAGAATAATTCTGACTAATTTATTTGTTAATTTTAGATGGGAGTTTTGAATGACACCTTTGTAAGTGTGTTTAGAATTTGATACCTCCTTCTAATTGCTCCTTGTCTTATTCCCAAAAATTATTTAATGCAAGTAAAAAAGGATTTTTAAAAAATAGAAAGCTGTTTGGCACCTTCCTAATACTGTCAAGGTTAATTGATGGTCTTGCTCCGCCTGTGTGCTTGTTCTCTTGCTTGATCTTCAATGTCTTCCCTTCTTCATTACTTCTCTCTTCTTCTCTGAACTTTGTTGTTTGCTTTAATGGTTTCTCCGCCACAATCCACTCCTCCTCCTTTACCATCACCATCCCATTTTCCATTACCCGTTCCAGTACATCATTCTCCTACTCATCCTGTTCACAGTCCACCCCTAATCCTTCGATCCATGAACATACCAAACTTCCTCTTCTGTCCCACCCAGATTCTCCATCTTCCTCTCCTGATCCATCATCTTTACCACATCACCGAAGTGGTCAAGATGAAGAACCAACTTCTGATGACGATTCCTTTACATTAGCAGACGATGTGGAGGATCGAATTGCTGCCGACTACGCTTTCTCTTTGGTTGGAAAGGTAGTTGTAGTGAAGCCTTATAGGAGGCAGTCTGTCACTGAGGGACTGGTCAAGGCTTGGAGTCCTGTGGCAGATGTTCAAGTATGCCCTTATCAGCCGAATATAGCACAAGCCACATATAGCAGGCTATATTCGGTCCATCTTGGTGATCTTGGTGTATCTTCCTTATGAAGCCTTTCCTTTGATAATGTGCACACAGATGCGGCAACTCAATCCACTCAATCTTCAGTCACAATCTTCTCACAATTCTCCATTATTCTGCAACCATGTATAGCAGATTTTATACGGCAAGCTAAGGGTTGAGAATCTCTCAACCACCCATGTATAAATACACATGTAATCTCTTGTAATGATATGGTATACTAATACAACTCATGAAACGATTCTCTCAGTTTGTTATGGTATCACAGCCACCTTAAGGTCCACCGAGCTTTTTTTTTTTTTTTCTATTCAACACACGACCATGGGGGACCCAACTACATCCACACCTTTGTCTTCAGCACCTCTTGAGGCTGCTCACACCACTGTTGCCATCAGTTCATCGATCACCTCATCGATCTCTACCAGTGATCTCTACCCATTCCACTTTCACAGATCCCATAATTAGCCTGCAACCGAACTTGACACCTTCCTCTTTATCTCCATCTGTTCCAAACGCCCATCACTATATATCGATCAAGCTCTCACCAAAGAATTTCTTGTACTGGCGCACACAAGTGGAGGCCTTTCTTCTTGGCCAGAATTTATTTGGGTTCCTCGATGGTTCCCATCCCTGCCCAACAGATCCGGTTGCAGCTACGATATGGCGTCAACAAGATGCAGTCCTTCGCAGCATTCTTCTCTCTTCTCTGACTGAAGAAGTTTTCTCGGTCATCATTGGCAAGACAACCAGCAGGGAAATCTGGGAAATGTTAACTACAACATATGCATCTGCTTCTGCTACCCGTGTGCTATCTTTACATTTAGCACTCCAAGATCTTGTTCATCAGCCTGACGAGCCTGTTGCCGCGTTCTTGCAACGGGCTAAGGCCATTGCAGATGACCTCGCTGCCGCTGGAACACCAATATCTAATACTGATTTTAATATTCATATCTTCAGAGCTCTATGTGCAGACCTTCGAGACATTATTCCTACTCTTGCTGGTCGTGCGACCCCAGTCTCTTATGATGAGTTGCATTCACAGTTGCTGACTTATGAATTTTTACACAACTCGTCATTGAAGAATCTCTCTCTTATTGATGCAAGCAGTAATCCGTCTACGCCTGCTGCAAATGTTGCGACACGGGACTCGGCATCAACTAATCAGTCCAACCGTGTGCAATCAGATCGTGCCCCTTCGAGGGGAGGTCACGGTGGGCGTAGCAACAGTGGAGGACGGGGTGGTCGTGGTTACCGCCCTAACCAGCAAGGCCGTTTGTGCTGCACCTTTTGCAATCGAAACACCCATAACACAGCCGATTGTTTTTCTAAACCAAGAAACCATAGCCAACACCCATCGGCCTATCATACATATTACCCGCCCTTTAACTCTCAATTTCCAAGTACTTTGCATCCCTAGGAGTTCAACATCGTATTGCTTGCCCTCACACCCATGAACAACAGGGTACCGTCGAAAGACGTCACCGCCATACTGTAGAAACGGGATTGACCTAGCTTGCCCAGGGAATGGTGCCTCATCACTATTGGCACTTTGCGTTTGAGACAGCGGTATATCTTATCAATCGAATGCCGTCTCGTGCTACTGGAGGTAAATCACCTATTGAGCTCATTTATAATCGTGCTCTTGATTATAATTTTCTGCATATATTTGGTTGTTTATGTTTTCCTAACCTTCGCCCTTACAATTCTTACAAAATGGAGTTTCTCTCCACTCCTTGTGTTTTTTTGGGCTACAGCCCTTCACATTCTGGCTACCGCTGCATGGACATTGCCACTAAAAGAATTTACATAGCCCGGCATGTCCGCTTTAATGAAATGGTCTTTCCATTCTCTAAGTCTCAGCCATCTCTCCTTGGACCCGTACCATTGACTATGCCCTCTACTCCGTGGGCGTTAGTACCAATTACGCATCGCGTGGCTGCACCTCTAGTGCCGCCCCCTTTGACATCTCCACCATCACCTGGTCCACAAGGTAACACCACACCAACCAGCCCTATCACCCTCACACCCACTCCACCGGCCAGCCCTGTTGTCACTCCACCGCCTAGTCCACCGCCCAACTTTAGGGCTCCACGTGGTCCACCAAAAATAAGAGCAATTTCAGACCTGTATGCAGCCACCCAACCCGTCCCCTACCCACCATAGATGGCCCCTGTATCAAGGGTACAAGCACTCTCTGCCACCACCGGTATGTCAGAAGATGTTAAGCCAACATGCTATAGTCAGGCTAAACGCAGTCCAACTTGGCAGGCTGCCATGGCCGAGAAGTTTAATGTATTAATTCGAAATGGATCATGGTCTCTTGTTCCCCCCAACCCCAGATTTAATGTTGTTGGTTGTAAGTGGGTGTACAGGATTAAGAGGAAAGCGGACGGTTCGGTATAGCATTACAAGGCTCGCCTTATTGCAAAGGGGTTCCACCAACAGCCAGGCATTGATTACAATGAAACATTCAGCCCAGTGGTGAAGCCCACAACTATAAGAACTGTTATCTCCTTGGCTGTATCTAGTGGGTGGCCCATACGCCAACTAGATGTTAGCAATGCCTTCCTACATGGCAACCTAACAGAAGAAGTACACATGGTTCAACCACCAGACTTTGAGGATCCAACTAGACCCAGCCATGTCTGCCACCTACATCGTTCTCTTTATGGTCTCAAGCAGGCACCACATGCCTGGTTCCACCGCCTGTCCCAGTTTCTACTAGAGACTGGCTTTACGGCATCCCAGACGGATCCTTCCCTTTTTATTTATCTGGCGAATGGGGTTACGACCTATGTCTTGGTATATGTTGATGACATATTGGTCACAAGCAGCAAGTCTACTCATATATCAGCCCTACTTGACTAGTTCTCCAAGGCATTTTCTATCAAAGAACTTGGACCCTTGCACTATTTTGTGGGCATTAAGGCTGTACCACATAGCAAAGGGCTCCTTCTCTCTCAACAGTGATATATTTCAGATCTGATACACAAAACCGGCATGACAAATTGCAAGCCAGTTCTTACACCTATTCCATTCTCGTGCAAACCCACCAAGTCAGGGGGTGCACTGTTTACTGATGCTACATTGTATCGCTCCACTATGGGTGCCCTACAATATGTAACACTTACAAGACTAGATGTTGCTTATGTGGTTAATCGGGGGTATCAACATATGCACACTCCAACAGAGGAGCATTGGTCCCTTGTGAAGCGTATACTACGGTATTTCAAAAGCACCAAATCACATGGGCTCCTCATTGACAAGAAGTCCCCCTTGCATATTCAAGCCTATTTTGATGCTGATTGGGCTAGTGATAGCACTGATAGACGGTCAACCGGGGGTTTTACGATTTTTCTTGGAAACAATTTATTATCATGATCATCTCGCAAGCAGCGTACCATAGCACGGTCTTCTACGGAGGCCGAATACAAATCTGTCGCCAACGCTACAGCCGAATTGACATGGCTTGTGTCATTGTTTAAAGAAATTGGCATTATGTTACCTACCCCTCCAGTTCTCTGGTGTGATAACATTGGGGCCACATACCTATCAGCCAATCCGGTGTTCCATGCCCAGGCAAAACACATTGAAATTGACTATCACTTTGTCCGAGAAAAGGTCGCTCGTCGAGAAATCTCGGTCCAGTTCATTTCAACGACCGACCAAGTTGCTGACATATTCACCAAAGGTTTGACCTCGGCCCGGTTCAAGTTTCTCAGCGACAACCTAAAGATCCGACCCATTGAATCATCAGCTTGAGGGGGTGTTTCAGCCGAATATAGCACAAGCCACATATGGCAGGCTATATTCGGCCCATCTTGGTGATCTTGGTGTATCTTCCTTATGAAGCCTTTCCTTTGATAATGTGCGCACAGATGCGGCAACTCAATCCACTCAATCTTCAGTCACAATCTTTTCACAATTCTCCATTATTCTGTAACCATGTATAGCAGATTTTATACAGCAAGCTAAGGGTTGAGAATCTCTCAACCACCCATGTATAAATACACATGAAATCTCTTGTAATGATATGGTATACTAATACAACTCATGAAACGATTCTCTTTGTTAGCCCTCTTGAATCTGATCATTATTTGTTCAAATTTGAACATGAATTGGATATGAAGAATGTCTTGATCGATGGGCCATGGTCTGTGAATGGTAATCTGCTTGTTTTGAAATTATGGAATGGAACACTGGAAAATGACTTCAACCACTGTGATTTTTGGGTCCAGTTTCATGATGTACCTATTGATCTACGATCGACAAAGGTTCTTTTATCTATTGCAAAGAAGATTGGTGTTCCTAAGTATCTGATGGAGACAACCTCCTTTGTTAATGGTGTTCGTTCAACCTATTTCCGATGTCGGATCACTTTGGACGTTCGAAAGGCTCTACGACAAATGATTCATATCAAGCGACGTGGAGGTCTACGAATATCCATTCCGATTGCTTACGAACGACTGCCTAATTATTGCTATTTCTGTGGTTTATTGGATCATGATTCAAATAAGTGTGTTGCGTTGTTTAACGCACAACATGCTCATCGCCTGGATCACGGTTGTGAGGAGGGAAGTGATTGCCCATCACATCATGCCCTGGTCATCACTTTGCTGTTTCAATGAGAGGGTTTACTCCTTCCTCTCGCCAGATTGAATCTTCAAGGAAGCTCTGGGCTGGTTTAGGTACTCCGGCAGCCGGACATGCGCCACCAATTGTGAGTGGTGGTGGTGGTGACGGTTACAATGGTACATGTGGTATGTCCATTGCTCAGGGTGTTTCAAATTCAAATCTGCCACATCACCCTGCATTTTCAAATAACTTAAAAGTGGGTGCTGCTCTATCTGTAACTGCACAACCGTCATTCCATGTGGATAAACTTAGTTTGGAAAATACTAAAAATAGTGCTATGATTGGTTGCCAAGGTCTGCCTACCCATTCGGCCATGCAACCTTCTCTTCATTCAACGTTTTTGGCCAAGTTGATGGAGATTTCTTCTTTGGCTGGTACTCCTATAGATGTTCCTCATGAAATGGCTATCAATTTGGCTTCTTTATTACCATATCTTTCGGCTGTTTCCATTGGTGGTGATCATAACTAGCTTGTAGCTCAATTAGCACCAAACTTACTGCCTGCAAATTCAAGTGGAGATGCACAAAATTTATTGGCCCAGCCTGCTCATGCCACGGCTCCTCCAAGTGCTCCTATTTCTGTGGCTGGCTGTTGCTATGGATACTTCAGAAACGTCTTATAATCCTGCCCCTCATTTAGAGAATGGTGTTTTGGACAGTCATAAACGGCCAAGGCCTTCTTCTCCAGATGCTACAAATGATATGGTAACCTTCACTTCAGAACTTGTTGCTTGTTCTACACCCGTGGTGGCTGATGTTGATCAGCACCACGGGCAGCAATGAAATACTTAAGTTGGAAATTGTCAAGGGATTGGGAGCCGCCCTTTGACAATTCGAATCCTTTGTCAGCTCTCACGAATGGATAGGCCAGATTTGATTTTCTTAATGGAGACAAAATGTAATAAAAGTCGTATGGAAATTGTTAAAAGACGGCTGCATATGGATCATTTATTTACTATTGATCCTATTGGACATTCTGGTGGGCTCGATTTAATTTGGAGGGATCCATGTTCCATACAGTTTTTATTTACTTCTGATCGTATTTTGGATCTTGTGTTTAATGATGGTGTTGGAAATTCCTTTTTTATGAGTTGCATTTATAGGGATCCAATTAAATCCTTACGTTACAAAGTTTGGGATAAATTGATTTCTATAGGTGCTACTAGGAATTCGGCATGGCTACTATATGGTGATTTTAACTCACATTTGACATGGCACGAGAAAAATGGTGGTGATAGAAGCACAACTAGGGATATGCTGGATTTCCGCAATATGTTGGATGCTTGTAATCTCATGGATCTTGGCTGTCATGGCACACCATTTACTTGGAGTAATAGGCGGGTTGGAGATGCCAATGTTAAAGTTCGCCTAGATAGAGCCTTATGCAATAGCTCTTGGCGTACTTCCTTTGCTGATGCTTCGGTTTTTTCAAAACCAGCTATTGGATCTGATCATTCACCAATTCTAATTGACACTTTGGGTGGTCGTTTTCGTGGTGTTCGACCTTTCCGATTTGAGTCCATTTGGTTTAAACATTCTGGTTGTAAATCTATTGCTTCTTCAGCTTGGGAGACTCCTTATATTGGTGATTCCTCATCTATCTTACAACATAAACTGCAGATGTGCAGAGATGACTATATATGGTGGAATAAGGAGGTTTTTGGTAATGTTCAATCCAAGATCCAGTCTCTTGTCTTTGCCATTGATCAGTTACAACAGGGCCCTCTTACTGATGACAGTCACAGACAAATCCTCTCCTTAAAAAGAGATCTGGATGATGAACTTGCTAATGAGGAAGAACTTTGGAAGCAAAAGTAGTGTATCTCATGGCTTACTGAAGGGGACAAAAATACGCACTTTTTTCATGCCTCCACTTTGCAAAGGAGGAGCTTTAATCGGATTCTTTGGCTTAAGCTTTCTAATGGTGAATGGTCTCAAACTTAATGTGCTATCTATCATGAAGTCATCTCTCATTTTGATACTGCCTTTCGGTCTGAAGGAATTGATTATCCCTCTATGGCTTCTGTACTTGATTCTATTGCTCCTGTTATCACACTAGAGATGAATACTGTTTTGTGTTCTATACCTACTTTAGAGGAGATGCGTGTAGCATTATTTTCTATGAGTCCATTGAAATCACCAGGTATTGATGGCTTTCCACCTGCTTTTTTTCAACGCTATTGGGACATCATTAAGGATGATTTATATGGTTTTGTTACCACTTATTTTGAGACTGGTGTTATGTCTCCTTGTCTTAATGAGACTTTGGTGTGTTTAATTCCCAAAGTTTCACAACCTGAAGGTCCGGAGTAGTTTCGGCCTATTGCTCTTTGTACTGTTGTTGTGAAAGTGCTGGCAAAAAATATTGCTACTCGTTGGAAGGATATTCTGGATGTTATTGTCTCACCATATCAATCTGCTTTTATACCCAATAGAGCGATCTCTGACAATGTTTATATTGCTCATGAACTTTTTCATTATATTCACAAAAGGAAAAAGGGAAGGAAGAAGTTTATTGCTTTAAAGCTTGATATGAAGAAGGCATATGATCGGCTGGAGTGGCCTTTTATTGAGCATATGCTTCTTCGATTGGGCTTTCAGCCACATTGGGTGAGATTGGTTATGAGTAGTATTTCGTCTGTTTCTTACCAAATCTTAATTAATGGAGCCTCAAGAGGCAAGGTGGTTCCTACATGTGGTATTAGGCAAGGTGATCCACTCTCTCCGGCATTATTTATCTTATGTTCTCATGTTCTTAGTTGCTTACTTATCAAGGTAGAGAATGATGGTATTATTAAGGGATTCAGTGTACGGAATCGAGCTCCTGCTATTACACATTAGCTTTTTGCAGATGATAGTCTTTTATTTGCTGAATGTAAACTTGAGGAGTTGTGTTCTTTGAGGGACTATCTTGATCTATATTGCAAAGCTTCAGGGCAGGAAATTAATTTGAAGAAATCTTGCTTGACTTTCTCTCCTCAATACACATTCAAGGATTAAGAGGCGGTTCTCCAGGGTCCTCAAAATTCAATATGGTTCTGGTCCTAAAAAATACTTGGGCTTACCTACGGAATTTGGGGTGTCTAAATCCTCTTTATTCAAGGAGTTGTTACAAGGGGTGGATAACAAGGTGCAAGGATGAAAATCGAAGTTATTATCCCATGCAGGCAAGGAGATTCTTCTTAAGTCTGTGGTATCCTCTATGTCTAATTATGCTTGTTTACATTTTAAGCTGCTTGTGTCTCATCATGATCATGTAAAAAGAAGTGCTTCAAACTTTTTATGGGGAGATACCAATGGCAAGCCTAAGCTTCATTGGATTTCTTGGGATCGTCTTTGTTTGTCAAAAGAGTGTGGAGGTTTGGGTTTTCATGATCCACGAAGGCATAACTATGCTTTATTATCTAAGATTGCATGGCGCTTGTGGACAGACTCCTCTAGTTTGTTGACTCGTTTCCTTAGATCCATCAATTTTCCACATACAAACTTTTTCAATGCAAAGATTGGTAATCAACAAAGTTGGGGATGGAGGAGTATCATGGTTGGAAAGGATGTTCTTTGTTCTGGTCTTTGTTTGAGGATTGGCGCTGGTGAAAGCATTTTGATTTGGGAGGATGCTTGGATTCCAACTGTTTTTTACTTTAAAATCAGCTCTCCAAGACCACTTAATGCCACGGCAATATATGTCTCGGATCTTATTGATCCGGTCTCTAGAAGTTGGCGTATTGAGTTGCTGCATTTTCTTTTCAGCCATAGTGATGTTTGTGAGATATTGAAGATTAATTTATCTTTGTTTCTTCAGCCAGATGTTCTTGAATGGGCAACAAGTAAATGTGGTATTTTTTCAATTCGAAGTGCATATCATATGCTATCAAATCACGATGTTAGGATGGCAAGTGCTGCAGCCTCTACTTCGAGACCCCACTCATGGGATACTATTCCCACATTAGTTTGGAATGCAATCTGGAGATGTCAGACTTTACCTAAGATTCAGCATTTCCTTTGGAGGGCATGTGCATCGGGTTTTGCAATTGGTGATGCGTTTCATCGGCGTTATTTTCAGGTGGATGCTGCTTGTGTTTGTTGTGGTAGTTTGGAAACACCGTTACACATCCTCTTTGGTTGCACCTTCTCTCGGGCTATTTGGTTTGGAAGCAGTATGGGCTGTAATTTCTTTACACCTACTATCTCCTCTATTGCTGAATGGATTTCTACTTGGGGGCAATTTGCACATTTAGGGAAGAAGGAGGCTCGTTTTAAGGTAACCTACATTAGTTTTGTTTGTTGGTACCTGTAGATTACGCGGAATGATGCTATCTTTGGCCGGCGCACATGGAAACCAAAGGATATAATTACTGCAGCGTCTTCCTCATGTAAGGAATTTATTGGGTCTCTTCCTACTGCTCAAGTTATCTCTGCTGCACATTTGGATCATCATCTTCGGTGGCAAAGGCCTGAACCGAGCTTTATTAAATGTAATTGTGATGCAAGTCTGCCATTGAGCGGTTCTTCTGGTGGCCTGGGCTATGTCTGGCGAAATTCAGTAGGTGATCCTATTAAAGTTGTATCATCACCGAATTCTTTCAATGATATTTTGGTGGGTGAAGCGTTGGTGGTACGTCAAAGCTTGGTGGATCTTCATGCATCTGGGCATATGAGGATTGTAATTGAATTTGATAATTCCAATCTAATCAGATTCCTTACTGATAGCACACAAGCTTCACCATTGCTGATTCGTCCAATAGTTGATGATATTTTACATTTGTCATCCTTGTTTACTGTTTGTAACTTCAGTTGTATTCCAAGGGAGATTAACACTGTGGCTGACTCCCTGGCCCGAATGGCCCTGTAGATTACATGCACGACAGTTTGGCCTCTTTCCTTTCTTTGGTTGCAAGAGTTATGTTCGCTCTCAACACCTTGAGTTGTTTGCATGATCTAATAAATTACTGCTTTCTACCAAAAAAAAAAAAAAAAATAGAAAGAGAAAGCTGTTTTAATATGGTATTTTGATGTACTTTTATGTGAAATTACATTATTTAATCTTATTGAGAAAAAAGTGTCATATTAAAAGGGGAAAAAAGTATTGTTACAAAGGTGTAAAAAAGAAAATCCCTTTAAGAATTCAATTAAAAAAGTACGGTAAAAAAAGTGGACTAAAATAAAATCAGGATTTGATTCGGTAATTATTCATTGATCTATAAAAATTTGGACGAAAAATTAGGATGTTCCTTTTTAATATTTATTGTACTTATTCACGTATTAAATTCTTAGTACTGTCATTTGGCATATGATGTGAAGTGGATTTAGCCAATGTTATTCATTCTTGTTTATCTACTTGTGTCTCTATGTCCTTTGATTAATTAACCATCCAATGGACTATTAAATTGTCAGAAATTGTGATGGGAGGGTTTTAGCGGCTTTCGCTAATTTTTATGGAGAGTGTACCAATTCCATTGCAGAGTTCAGGGCGTTGCGGGATGGCTTAAAATTCTGTGAAGAGTTGGGATTCAACGAATTGTTTGTGAATTTAGACTCCAAGTTTACAGTGAATTATGTGATTACTAGAAGCTGCAACATCTGGAAGTTATGGTACTGGTACAATGAAATAGAAGGACTGCTGAGCTACTTAGGACCTAAAATTTCTTTCATCTTTAGAGAAGGTAACAGGGCGGTTGATTGGTTGGCGAACTTTGCGTGCAGGAATGGTAATAACACTAAATTTGAGGCTTTTAGTGTACTACCTTTTGAACTCAATCGTATCATTGGAGAGGATTACTATGGAATTCCTTCGTTAAGGATTAGTAGGTAGAGGGATCTGTAAGGGTGTGAGATGATAGGAGAGCAAGAGTGAATCACCTTGTAATTGGGTAGGGGTAAGGCAGACATGTCCCCCCCTTGTAAGTTTTAATTATAGGTTTCAGCAATAAAAGTATGAAGGGCCAACCCGGGTCCTAGAGAATATTCGGGTTAAAGAAAAAAAAGGACTATTAAATTTACATCTCTTAATAGCTACTTTTATACTCTCGCTAAAGCCTCTGCGAATTACCTAACTCAACTCTCAACTTAGTCAAAGAGAGCAAGATGATCTTATAGCCTAAATAGAGTTTTATGTAAAGTTCATTTTGAATTGACAACAAAGGGTTCCATGGACTTTCCTAAAATATCTAAAAATAAAAAAAA
This sequence comes from Telopea speciosissima, assembly GCF_018873765.1. Classification (NCBI taxonomy): domain Eukaryota; kingdom Viridiplantae; phylum Streptophyta; class Magnoliopsida; order Proteales; family Proteaceae; genus Telopea; species Telopea speciosissima. The sequence goes on from NC_057926.1 coordinate 15,028,937, forward strand.
ACATACTTGTATTATAATAAGGTGGCAAAAACTTTCCACCAAAAAAAAATTAAATAAATAAGGTGACAAAAACAATGCTATTTAACTAATCTTTTATGGCAATCATTACTTCAACAATCATTATTAGAAAAGAGGATAAATAATTTTACAACATACTAGTTTTGTCCACATGATTTTGAAATTAGTCCTAACACTCTCATGCCTAGAAAGGTATGTACAGGTACTTTGGTTGATGGGTGTTTTTTTTTTTTTTTGGTTCTTATTGTCAAGTTCAATCTTTCCTGAAGTACTAGACGAAATAAATTACTTAAGAGCCATAAAGTTATCTATAGAGGCTGTTTGTCAAGAACTTCCGTTTTCCTGTCGGGTTTTCATATTGATCTCCTCATTATTTTTTTCCCTCCACTCCCTTACAGAGGTATTTACATAATTTGAATTAAATTTTCAATTAAGTCTCTCTCTTAGCTCTAAAGTTTATATTGTTTCTGGTTGCTCTTGATGAGCACATTTATGTGTGAAATCTTAGGATATAAAGCATTCATTTTACCACATTGAACAGTGCTACTCGGGTACTTTTTGTCATTTTTCAGGTTTAGGGGCATTTTGGTCAAAGTAGAGAATACATGTCTAATTGGACCGCCAAATGCCAGATTACGAGGTTGAAGACTTCAGTCGGGTTAGCTTTCCAATGCACAGCATCAAAAGTCACTTGATTAGAGCCGATTCGAGTTTAGAAGAAGAAGAAGAGAGAAAAATCAAGCATAGGGGCATAACGGTAATTTTGGAGAATCAAGAATCTTTCAAAAGATATCGGATATTGGGCTCTTATTGTCTGGAATTTAAAATGGTGTAACTTTAATTCTCGGGTTAGTTCCATCTGGACCTAGGATAAAAAGATATAGCCCAAACACGATTCTTAGTGAAGTTGAAATTTAGGATAAAAAAATATAATAAAAAAAAATGAGAAAAATATCTTTTCTCTCTAATCTCTCTCCTAACTCTCTCGTATTCTCCCTCGGATTGTATTTCTTTTATTTTGGTAAATTCGATTTCTATATCTTCTCTTTCCCACTTCCTCTTAAATTCCCTCTTCTCTGCTATCTCCTTCCCATCTCCCTTTCACGAGCTCTCTCTCCCCCATATAAAACCCATCTTGATCGCACTCCAGCCGCTCTCTCCCTTCAGTCCTTCATTTTTTTTCTTTTCCAGTTTTAATTTTCTATTCTAGAATGATAATAGCAGCAGTAGTGCTGTTCCTCTTCGTTATACCCGATCTCTCATCCTCTTCTTTTTATTTTTAGTTTTTAGATCTTATGTAATTAGGTTATCATATGTAATTTTATTATTTTTTAGAATCATTGTTAGGATAAATTTTATTTCCCCATCCCTTCGATCATATGTGTAATCTTCATTATACACTTTGGTAATTTGTTCTTCAATATTGGATGCGATTTCAAGTGATGGAATTCAAGTGACGGAATCATCTTCATTGGAGTTATTCGAATCAGCTAAGTTCTTCTTCTTATAAATTTTAGTTTTAATAATTTCTATGTCTTTTTCTCCATCAATCCTTCCTTCCCTCTTCATTGCTTTCATGGCTAGCTAAACCTCTCCTTTTGGGAGTGGGTGAAACCATGCGAGAAGGAAGAATTGATGGCTAGCAATGTCTTTGTGATTAATGGACATGATCAATATAGGACTTACGATGGATGACCGCCCACAGCTTGTATGTCATTCCAAGGAGAACTATATACATGTTCGTTAGCCGTATCCATTGTGACAAAATTATGTTCATGTATTTTTTTTTTGTTTACATTGTATGTTGTGTGAGCACTGTTTTCATAGGATATGTTAGCCGTATATAAGCCGTGCCGCATATCTTATAGACTTATGCCGTATGCATGCTTTGCCCTAATATGCTAGCCATTGATTTGCCCTAATTCTCATGGTGGAACTCATTCTCAAGTGACTTTCTTATTTTTAATTCATCCATTACCTTAGTGGTTGCCCTAGTTTCTATTTTTAATTTGTTATCTTTGGTAATTTAGTTGCTTCTATATTTGCTAGTTTCCATAATTGATAGTTTCTATATATAGGTTGTTTTCATATTTGGTAAGTTGTACACTTCGCGTTAATTAAAAGTGGAAATTTATTCAAGGTTGACCTCCTCGTGTTCGACCCGTAGCTACGATTGACCCGTACGCTTGCGGTTATTATTTTAAACTCAAACAAGTTTTTGGCGCCGTTGCCGGGGAGGTGACGCTTGTTTAGTTTCCAATTTTAATTGATTCGTAGTGTTTTCAAAAAAAAAAAAAAAAATTTTAAAAAAAAAAATCCAAAAGAAAAAAAAACAAAGAGCTTTGTGCTTTAAATTTCGAATTGTGGCTTTTGTATGCTTGTTTGGGAGAGGAATTTTAAGAACCGGATAGAACGAGTTGAGATTCCAACTATGGGTGAGAAAGGAGAGAGGCAACCTATGACCCTTAGGGATCGCTTTTGTCCCGCACGGGCTGCACAACCCTCATGCATTTGCTTACCCGTCGCCCAAGGAAACAATTATGAGCTTAAATCTAATTTCATTAGTATGTTGCCCCACTTTCATGGGGTAGCTAACGAAGATGCATATTTGTTTCTTAGGGAGTTTGAGGAGGTATGTGTGCTCATTAAGATGCAACAATTGACTGATGATGCGGTTAAGTTGAGATTCATCCCCTTTGCATTTAAGGATCAAGCTAAAAAGTGGCTCTATGGTTTGGCTAGAGACTCAATAACTACATGGGATCAATTTATAGTTGTCTTCCTAAAGAAGTTCTTTCCCTTGCATAAGACCAATAGGATTAGGAATGATATTCTGCAGTTCAGACACAGGCCAAACGAATCTTTCTCTAAATTTATGGAGAGATTCAACAACCTTCTTCAAGAATGTCCTCACCATGGCCTAGATACTTGGCATCTGTGCCAAATCATCTATGAGGGTATAGATTATCAAACCAAGCAGTTGGTGGAATCCATGTGCCCAACTGGATTCACATCATTCACCAATGAAAATCAAGCTTGGGAGTTTTTGGTTGACTTAGCGGACAAGACCAGAGAGTGGGAATCCACTCAAGAAAATGAAAACTCCGGTGAGGGATTTTTGGTAGAGGGAACTGTAGCCAAAGAGGCTCAGTTGGACAGTCTTATTAGAAGACTGGAAGCCATAGTGACCAAGGGACCTTCCCCGATAAATTAGGTTTGTCAGACCACCCCTTTGTGTAGTGGATACCAATCTTCATCACATGTGATGGATGAGTGCCATAATAGGTGTAGTGGGCATGGAAGCTATGAGAGTGTGCATGTAATGAACAATACTTATAGTGGAACCTATAATCCTGGGTGGATAAATCACCCTAACTTCTCATGGAACCAAGATCCCAATCAAATTGGTTCATCTACATTCCAGCCTCCAATCCAAGGTCAGTTTGCTCCCCAGCAGACTAACCCTAGATTTGTCTCCCCTCCCAATAATCTAACCCCAATGATGAATCAGCAACCACCTGAATTTTTGAAAAATAGTGATGAGTTTATCAGGTTAAATTCCCTTGAGAAGAGTATGGAGCTCCTCATGAGCACATTCCTGACCAGCCAACATAACATGGAGAGGCAAATCTCTCAACTGGCCAATACTCTCCATGAAAGGGAAAAGGGTAAGGTGGCGAGTCAACCAGATCCGAACCATGGGACCTCTATGCCCTATCCACCTCACACTCAGTTGAACTCTATCCATCAGAGTCCACACCACTCAGAACCCTCTAGTCAATGTAATGCCATATATGCTCTGAGGAGTGGACGTGAGAACCAATAAGAGGCTCCAATTCAACCAACTCCTTTAACTTCTGAGCCTCCTATTGATGCTGTGAATGTTTTCCATCCATCACCCATTGTAAGTGCCCCACATGACCCTCCCATAGTTGTGAATGACCAGCCCCTTGTCCAAAGTTCGTCTGATGAACCTATAGTAGTTAGTGAAGAGAAACATGAAGAGCCACCTGAGAAGACTTATGTCTCTAAGGCTCCATTTCCCAATAGGCTTAAAAGCAACAAGAATGATGCAATAACTGAAAAAATTTTAAATGTCTTAAAAAATGTGCAAGTTAACATCCCTCTTTTAGATGCTATTTCCCAGGTTTCTACCTATGCAAAGGTCCTCAAGGACTTGTGTACTCAGAAAAGGAAAATCAATGTACCTAAGAAAGCCTTCCTGACTGCCAATGTGAGCTCAGTTCTGTCACAACAGATTGTGGCTAAGTATAAGGATCCTGGTTGCCCAACTATCTCATGTATGATTGGTAACACTAGAATTGACCATGCCCTTCTTGATCTAGGAGCTAGTGTCAATTTATTGCCATATTCAGTGTACCAACAATTAGGGTTAGGAGACCTTAAGCCTACATCTGTCACATTACAATTGGCAGATAGATCCGTCAAGACTCCCAAGGGAGTAATTGAGGATGTGTTATTAAAGGTTGGGGAATTTCTTTTTCCCGTGGATTTCATAGTCCTAGATACCCAACCTGTGACCAATATCAAAGGTCAAATCCCAATTATCCCTGGTAGACCTTTCTTAGCTACTAGCAATGCTCTGATCATTTGTAGGAATGGTCTGATGAGGCTGTCTTTTGGGAATGCATCTCATGATTTTAATGTCTTTCGATTGGGAAAGCAACCATGCTTAGATGAAGACGTGCATCTAATTTTTGAACCACCTGATTTGGTTACAACTTCTCTTAACACAGGTATTAATCAATGTCTAAAGGATTTGCCTCAATCCAAGTATGGGGGAGAGCCTTCTAAATTGTGGACCAAGCCACCACCTGTTGAGCCAGATGGTAATCTGTCTACTTCTCTTCCCAAGTCACCACCAGTGGAACCGCCTGAAAAGGAACAAGAGATGTTGTCCCAACAACACAATGGAGGCTCTGTAATATTTGATCCAGGTAAGGGTACACACTCTACAATCTCTAGCACATCTTTTAATTCCTCTCTCATACCACTTTCTTCACCACATTCTTACGAGGTCATGGATTTCCATGCACCTCCTTATTTTGAGCCACCATGATCATATCCGGTACTCCTCCTCTTCTTTGTCCTTATTTTTATTTTTTTTTTCGTGCATTGAGGACACTGCATCATTTAAGTATGGGGGGGATTTCATTGAATTGTAGTCTTTACTTTGGTTTGAGTGCAAGTGTGTAGCCTCTTTAGTTTACTTTTCTGAAAGACTTTGAGAGCATCCAAAATACCCTACACTTTGAAGTAATAAAAAATTCCGCACTGAGGAGGGAATTGAAATATACCGATCAAAGGGATTTTAAATTCTTTGAAAGTACGTTGTCTACTGAGAGAGCCGATTTTGTTAGTCATCCTGTTTACACGAGTTTTGGCTAGGTGCTAAGGTTGAACCATGATATACTTGCATGATATAGCTGATTGCCAAGAAAAAAATAATTATTTACTCTTTGATCCAGTCTTGGCTTGTAGCCTATTTGGTTTGAGTAAGTAAGCCCAAGGGGTGTTTTACACCTAATTCCTTAAAGCCGTCTGGTTTGAGAGTAATTGGCCTAAAGCTCACTACAAGAGCCACCTAGAAAGCTTAAGAAGTCAAGACATTACACGGATTGGAGTAATGTGTGTTGGAAAAAAAAAAAGTTTGAACTCATACTGCATCAATGTCTAAAGCCACAATGTGGCAATCAAATGATATATGCACTGAGAATCTACTCCAACACTACTTAGTAACTTGGGTGTCTGGTGCAAGCCCTGCATGTCATTCAAGCCAATTGTAGTGGAGGGAAACTTGAGTTCAATACTTGAAAATGTATGGCAAAGTGAAATCGAAGTGAAATTGAAAGTGTGCATATGTTTAAAGGTTCTACCAAGGTTCCGAGCTGAAATCTTTTGTAGCCTTGATGACCTACTCGATCTAATCTCAAGGAAAAACAGGGTGACTCACCCGACCCCAAACCTTCCTAAGTTAGGTGTATGATAATTCTCCAACTCAGAGTGGGATAATAAAGTTCAAGTGTGGGGGAATATCTAGAAAATCTCAAAGTAAATTATCTTGGGGTTGCATTCCTTATCTTGGCTATAGTATGGATTTACAAATTGAATTTTGGGTGTATATTCACTGCAAACACTCACGAGACACAACTCATCCACTAGGGGTAACCTAGGCGTTTAAAGGCTTGTTGCACATGCTAAGTGCAACCGTGATTCCTACGAAAGTGAGTTAGGATTTTTGCATTCTAGATTAGTTTTTGTTTTGTTTACTTGAGGACAAGTAACATTCAAGTGTGGGGGAATCTGATGAGCATATTTATGTGTGAAATCTTAGGATATAAAGCATTCATTTTACCACATTGAACAGTGCTATTCGGGTACTTTTTGTCATTTTTCAGGTTTAGGGGCATTTTGGTCAAAGTGGAGAATACATGTCTAATTGGACCGCCAAACGCCAGATTACAAGGTTGAAGACTTCAGTCGGGTTAGCTTTCCAATGCGCAACATCGGAAGTCACTTGATTAGAATCGATTCGAGTTTAGAAGAAGAAGAAGAGAGAAAAATCAAGTATAGGGGCATAACGGTAATTTTGGAGAATCAAGAATCTTTCAAAAGATATCGGATATTGGGCTCATATTGTCTGGAATTTAAAATGGTGTAACTTTAATTCTCGGGTTAGTTCCATCTGGACCTAGGATAAAAAGATATAGCCCAAAAACGATTCTTAGTGAAGTTGGAATTTAGGATAAAAAAATATAATAAAAAAAAATGAGAAAAATATCTTTTCTCTCTAATCTCTCTCCTAACTCTCTCGGATTCTCTCTCGGATTGTATTTCTTTTATTTTGGTAAATTCGATTTCTATATCTTCTCTTTCCCACTTCCTCTTAAATTCCCTCTTCTCTGCTATCTCCTTCCCATCTCCCTTTCACGAGCTCTCTCTCCCCCATATAAAACCCATCTTGACCGCACTCCAGCCGCTCTCTCCCTTCAGTCCTTCGTTTTTTTTCTTTTTCAGTTTTAATTTTCTATTCTAGAATGATAATAGCAGCAGTAGTGCTGTTCCTCTTCGTTATACCCGATCTCTCATCCTCTTCTTTTTATTTTTAGTTTTGGATCTTATGTAATTAGGTTATCATATGTAATTTTATTATTTTTTAGAATCATTGTTAGGATAAATTTTATTTCCCCATCCCTTTGATCATATGTGTAATCTTCATTATACACTTTGGTAATTTGTTCTTCAATATTGAATGCGACTTCAAGTGATGGGATTCAAGTGACGGAATCATCTTCATTGGAGTTATTCGAATCAGCTAAGTTCTTCTTCTTATAAATTTTAGTTTTAATAATTTCTATGTCTTTTTCTCCATCAATCCTTCCTTCCCTCTTCATTGCTTTCATGGCTAGCTAAACCTCTCCTTTTGGGAGTGGGTGAAACCATGAGAGAAGGAAGAATTGATGGCTAGTATTGTCTATGTGATTAATGGACATGATCAATATTGGACTTACGATGGATGACCGTCCACAGCTTGTATGTCATTCCAAGGGGAACTATATACATGTTCGTTAGCCGTATCCATTGTGACATCATTATGTTCATGTATTTTTTTTTTGTTTACATTGTATGTTGTGTGAGCACTATTTTCATAGGATATGTTAGCCGTATATGAGCCGTGCCGCATATCTTATAGACTTATGCCGTATACATGCTTTGCCCTAATATGCTAGTCATTGATCTGCCCTAATTCTCATGGTGGAACTCATTCTCAAGTGACTTTCTTATTTTTAATTCATCCATTACCTTAGTGGTTGCCCTAGTTTCTATTTTTAATTTGTTATCTTTGGTAATTTAGTTGCTTCTATATTTGCTAGTTTTCATAATTGGTAGTTTCTATATATAGGTTGTTTCCATATTTGGTAAGTTGTACACTTCGCGTTAATTAAAAATGGAAATTTATTCAAGGTTGACCTCCTCGTGTTCGACCCGTAGCTACGATTGACCCGTACGCTTGCGGTTATTATTTTAAACTCAAACAGCTCTCATAGTGGCTGAATTTTGAGTTCTCATTGTTCCTTACTCTAATTTCATTTTACAAGGAAAGTTCAATGCTTGATCCTTATTCCGTACTGTTCACTAACGTCTATGTTAAAGGTTTTGGAGTCAGAGGTAATTTAAGTTTCCTCTAATTTATGCTGTCCATATTTTTGTTCTCTAAAAATGCACTTATTTCTGAAATGATCCTTCTTGTGTTCATTTGATGACTTTAAATGGAGGTCGTTCTTAAAACAAACGTATTGAAAATAGGGGACTGCATTGGACTTGTGGGTCACTGGTCTGATGGTATGACCACCTAGTTTAAATTGCTTGGACATTACATAGTCATGAAGGGCCCAAAAAAAAGGACAAGTGCTACAAAATGTGGTCACATTCACCAGGAAGGCATATTGCTTGGTATATCTCTCATTTGAAGAACTTAACATGCTTTTAAGCCATTCTTCTCCCTTTTATGAAGACTTGTTTTCGGACTTCCTATTATGGTAGTTTGGTTTTCTTGCTCTTTTTATGCATTTTGGAGATAAATATTTTCTTGGTTTTGGCTATATGAAATATGAACTGTGAGAGACAGGTTTTGTTATTGTGAGAAACAACAGCCCATCAGTGAAACTCTAAAGTCAACTGGAGGGATTCTGATCAAGATCAGTTTTATCATATCCCCTCTTCTTCTTCTTACCTACAGTTATAAGTATAGCTCTTGTTAATCTAGTTTTTGCTCTTGTTTTCTGTCATTATTAAAGTTTTATAATTGTGATCATTGGGAAGAAAATGGGTTAAATTTGTTTCAGTTTGATTGCTGTTCATACACCTGGCGGTACCCCTATTTTGGGTGAATTCTTGCTGCAAATAGGAGACCTCTCCTAGAGGCATCTAACCCTTAGATTAAACTAAGGTTTAGATGTTTGTTCCCCTTCTAATATTCGATGGTCTTCTTTCCCTCCCCCCCCCCTCCCCCCTCCTCTCCTTAAATGTCTCTTGAGGATAGCCTCTATTTGAAGCACTTGCTTGGGTGTGAAGATAAATGTATCAAAACCCTTTTCTCCTTTGATGGTTGAAGTTGCATATTATTATAGTTTTTATTTGCTATTCCTTCTTTTCCTTCTTAGTGTTAGGATGATGATTCTTTTTTTGTCCTTCAAAGGATTTTAACTTATATGTAATTTGGTCATTTATGTTTCCTTCAGGTGCAATGAAGTTAGAAGCTAGAAATTCGAAAGGATGAAAATTGGAAGGAGGACGTACTAGATTATGATGTTCCTGATCTACAATGTCGAGAGCAACGATGATGAATTATTTTTCTTGCAAGGAGTGCTAGAACTTTTTTTCTGTGTAATTTTTTTTTTTTTGATGTTTTGGTTAACAACTTTGGTGGAGAGTTGATTGAAAGTGAATTTTAAAGGCATCCGTTTTAGTTAATTTTGTGTGCTAATAGAATGTAATGCATTATTAATGCAATGTTTAATAGCTTTTGTTTTTATGGAGTGAATATTATATATGGATGTAAACTACAGGTGAATATTATAATGGAATGTAATGCATATTAATGCAATTTTTTTTAAAAAAAAAAGGCTTTTTGGCGACGGTAACTCTCTTACCGTCGCCAAATATATATTTTCCCCGACGATTAAATGAATACCGTCGCCAAAAATATATTTATACTGACGGAACCCATAAACCTCGCCAGAAATGGTATTTTTAGCAACGGAAAAATAAACCGTCGCCATAAATACAATTTTTAGCGACGGAAGTAATAAACGTCCCCAAAGATGATTTTGCTAGACGGCACCAGTTTTACCGTCGCAATTTTCCGTGATGTCGCTTTAGCCAATGGACTGGCGACGATTAGATTTTACCGTCGGCATTATTTTTGGGGACGGAAAATGATTTTTGGAGACAGTTTATTACCGTCGCGAAAAATCATATTTCTTGTAGTGAACTTAGAATTGAATTTGGATGGGGTGTCGAGTATCCAACCAACATCTCTCAAAGTGGGAGATTTCCCTTAGTTAATTTTTCCCAATGGGTTGTTTCCAAGTGGGAAATTCTGGCCCATTATTTAAATAATATATTTTTATTTTTAATTTTATATGTTTATTATTTTTTTAAAGTTTATTAAATAGATCTAAATTATTTCTATAATTTGGATTCAGCCAATAATTCGTTGGAGTTTAAAAAGTCACGATTTTTTTTGCGAATCTTTGGGAAAAAGTCGTATCCAGGCTAAATAATTCTTGGGAAGCAGTTTTCTGTACGGGAGTGTGGCCTATGCCAGCACTCCCATGTGTCTATCTCTCTCCTTAAATCAAGGGGGCAGAGGTGTCTTTTCACATGGGGAGGAGAGAGATAGACTCATGGGAGAGCTGGCGTAGGCCACACTCCCGAACAGAGAACTTTTTCCCATAATTCTTATTATTCAGTTCAGCCAAATAATTCATGAATCATTCGTAGAATTAATCAACTATGCTCCTAAGTACGTATAATGATGACCTAATTATCTATTGTATTTATTAATGCTATATCATCTCTTTAATGATTATAAACAATGGTGCCTACAAGCTGGTTGAAGCTCAATGTTGACGGATGTTCCTTGGGGAATTTAGACAGATCCGGTGGTGGTTGTATGTTTCGAGATACCCAAGCAAAGGTGATATTCTCCTTAAGGAAATTCATGGGTGTAATATCAAATTTTGAAGCTTTAGGGCATTAATCTTGGGCTTGGAGCATGTCAGAGATCTAGGCTATCTAAAATGTGGGTTGAATGTGATTTTGTGGCGGTTTCGATATTGGTATCCATAGAAAAGTCCCCTGGTTCGTTTGGCAGAGTTGGTGTGGTCTACAATCTTTTCTTTGCAAAAATGATTGGAAGATAACACACTGCTATAAAGAAGCTAACCTTGTAGCAGACTTCTTAGCAAAATCAGTAGCAAGGCTTCAAGATTCATCATTGATGGTAACCTTCTCCCCCCCCCCCCCCCAAAAGTTCAAGATGATCTTGTAATTGATGCTCAGTGTAGACCGAGGTTTCAGGTGTTATCTCTTTGATCTTGTTTTGTTTGCATTTTAAGTTTCCTTAAGATGGCAATGCCAAAGGTGGGGAATCAGTCTCACAATTTTTGTAGTGTGTCTGACTTCTTGCTAGTCAATTTTGTATTCTTTTTTTTTTTTTTGGTAGAAGGGAATTTCATTGAAAAGAAGAGTCAATACAAGCAATGACATCTGCGTTACATAACTGCAGAAGCCACAGAGAGGAGATAGGCCAAACAATCGGTGACTCGTTGGAAAGGGCCTTCCTAGTCAAGGAATCTGCTACAGAATTAGCAGACCTAGGAACAAAGGAGAAACAATAGGAAATAAAGGATTTTTGAATGTGTAAAATATCATGAACGATAGTCGCAATCGCAACATCCGGGCAAGAGGAGTTGATTTCGTTGATCAAAATAGCACAATTTGATTCCACCAAAATCCTAGAAAAACCGCTCTTCGCCGCTTGCAATAAACCAGATTGAATAGCATAAGCTTCACCCACCAACAGGAAATAAAGGATTTTTGTATTTTTTTTTTTCCCTTCTTTTCAATACAAATAATCTTTTAGCCAAAAAAAAAAAAACCTTTGATCCTAAATTATTTACTTGTATAACCAATACAAAACCAGTTTGACTTAATTTATTATTCGTGAAACAAATACTTGAGCAAAGAAGTTGTCGAAATATACTTCACTTACAAACAAAAATTTTATTTTTTTAGAAAGGTTGCTTGTTACAACGAAGGAGGCTTACATTTGCCTTGTTGACGGGAAAATCTGCTTGTGATAAAAGTTTCATTACAACCTGGTTGTAAGTATTTGATCCCCCCCCCCAAACATAACTGGTAGAAGGCGTAATTCCATCAGTTAGTACGTGTTTTGTGATTTTGGTAAACTTAACCATTTTACCTCTCATTTAGTGGGGTGAATGCATTTTTTTTGGGGGGGTGAATGAAAAATTATATTAAAATATATTGAACTAAAGCCACATAGGCTAATCTAGGGGAGCAACCTCTAAGGGAGCAGCCCAACGGCAAAAACAACCATCAAATTGATGATACATCAAAATTCCAGGGTGGGGGGGACAACTCATAAAGCGAAGGATACATCAAAACCAAGGGAGAACCAACTTACAAAGGGGAGTATACATCAAAACCTCGAGGGTGGGGGGGGGGGTAACTCATAATAGGGGATACAAAAAACTTCCATGGAGGGGAGAAACAAAACCAAAGGAAAAAAAAAAAAAACAAAATTAAAGAATTAAGATGAAGATCCCAAGAATAGGAAAGATGCCTATTTCTAATTGTGACAAGGCATACTAGAACAACTAGGAAGAAGTTTATTTCTGATCTCAAAATCAATGTTTTCCCAAATTTGTTCAATTGTATGAGACAAGGAAGACCATCTTCTTCTATTTTTTTCTCACCAGATATGGTGAATCACAGCACTAAAAGCCAACTTTCCCAGAGTGCCATAAGATGACTGACCATTGAAGGATTTCAATAACCACCTCCATTCTCTATCAAAAGAAAGAATAACTCTAGGATTGGACCAACACTGCCAACACTCTAAGATGTCTATTTTTAATAGTGTCAAGGCAAATTGAACAACTAGGAAGAAGTTTATTTCTGATCACAAAATTAATGTTTTGCCAAATATGTTCAATTGTATGTGACGAGGAAGACCGTCTTCTTCAAATATTTTTTTTCTCACCAGATATGGTGGATCACAACACTAAAAGCCAATTTTCCCAAAGTACTTGTCACAAGATGACTGACCATTGAAGGATTTCAATAGCCACCTCCATTCTCTATCAAAAGGAAGAATAACTTTAGGATTGGAGTGAATGCATATTGCAGGAGCCAAGAACAAAAAAAAAAACTCTTGCGACCTGTGCTGAAGGCCACAGGTCAACGATGGTCACAACCAGGTGATTAATAGATATGGTACTAACTCTAAGAACACTAGAGCTCATAAGTCATTCCCACCTTCAACAAACGCTTGCGAGGAATTGCAAAGACTTGATCTTGTTGCCTTAAGCACCTTCTCAATCCATTATAAGCATAGTCTATAATCAGTTTCTTCCCCAAACTAGATGTCGGGGAAGCCACTACCTCACTCTCACCAACAATATATGTGATGCCGCTCTTCTTGCATTCATTATCCACCAATTGAACCTCTATTGCAGCCTCATCTGCATCGATTCTCGATACCTCCTCCTTAATGAAGTCCTTCAACCTATTCACCAATGTACTTTCAAAGGATTCTCCTTCCTTTTCCACATCCTTGTATCCATATCTCACTATGCATCGGAAGATCCGTAATCCATGAGGGTCAACTTGTCGGAACAAGAAACGCTCCTCATCTGGGACCTTGCTGATAGGTAATGACTTGATTGAGACAAACACAAGCACTGTGTGCAGTGCTGGGACATTGGCACTGTAATGGGTGAAGATTGGAGAAATACCTTGGACAAGCTCTGAGTAGAACAGGGCTACACCTGGGACTCGTTGAATTTGCGGGTTGTTGGCTATCTCCTTGAGTCTCTCCACTGAAACTTTGTTTTCTAAATCAAACATGTACTTCTTGCGGTATACATAGTTCCAAACAAACATGACAGACATTAGCAATGCCGCGAAGGCTAATGGAAGGTACCCCCCTTGAACAAATTTGAAAAGGACTGAGCTCAAGTAGATTAACTCTACAAGGGTGATGGTTAAAACATAGAGGATAATCAATGCTAAATTTGTCTTCCAGATCATGATCATCACAAGGATTAGAAATCCAGATGTGAGTGTCATAACAAACACCACTGCAATCCCTGCATTCAAAGAGAAGTACATTAAATTAACAAACACAAATCTGAAAGAAATTCACACATATTCTATATCTGAAGGATCACTGAATATGTACCAAAAGCATTCCCAATCTGCACTGTGGTCTTAAATCCTAGTGTGACAGCAACACAAGCTATCATGAGTAAGTTGTTAATCTCTGGCACATATACTTGGCCTTCATATTTAGAAGAAGTATGGACAACTTTCACTCGTGGGAAACACCCAAGTGCGAGAGACTGTTGGACTATGGAGAAGGAAGCTGAGATCAAAGACTGGCTAGCAATAATAGCTGCCAAAACTGCAACCACCAACATTGGCCAGTAAACAGGTTCTGAAACAGAGTCACAACAGTAAGTTAGATTAACTCATAAATTGGAGTCATTGATGATTTAAAACTTAGCAAGGGACAAGAAGAATTACTTGGAACTGATTTGTAGAAAGCATCGTACGCATTAAGAGGGTTTACTGTAAGATAGGCAGCTTGACCTACATAGGCAATGACAATTGAGGGAAAAACAATAGTACATGTGCTGATTTGGATCGAGCGAACATTGAAGTGGCCAAGATCCGCGAACAAAGCTTCTGATCCTGTTTTTGGTTCACCAAAGACAATGCCAAAAGAATATTTTTAAAGAAGGCTGAATATGTTCAATCAGAGAATGGTTTCTGTAAAAATTTGGCCATGTACATACCTGTCAAGCACAGGACGACGCCCCCAAGTGAGATCCACGCATTTTCCTTGTTTGTTTGAAAATATTTCACAATGTACATTGGATTAAGTGCTTTGATTACACTTGGATCATATACTATGAAGTTGTAGACACCAATAACAGCAATAAAGAGGAACCAGATTGTAAGAATTGGTGCAAAGGTGAACCCAACTTTGTCTGTTCCAAACCTCTGAAATTGGAACAAAAGGATTAAGATCACCACAGATATCCACATGATTGTATCGTCTGTGAGGGAACTGTCTACTTCCCTTATACCTGCTACTGCTGATAGTACTGAAAAAAAAAAAGAGGAGTGATTAAGAAGAATAAAATCACACAAAGGTGTTTATAGACAATAAATTTCAAATCATGAAAATGCCATCTTAGTAAACCATTTTGTGACTCTGTTCACACTTTCTATATTAATGGTGGATGGCTTCTTTACCTGAAATGCTTGGAGTAAGTATACCATCCCCTAGAACCATGGATGTTCCAAGCATAGTCATAAACAAGAGAAAGTACTTTGCAGTTCTGCTACTTTCAAGGAAGTACTTAACAGCTGAAGCCCGACGCAATCGGCGGTTTGGTAATTCAAGCTGGTAATTTGATACATCTTTATCTTCAGCTTGTTGGTTTGGTGTCAAGCTGACCTTGGCGTAGCGACATATAAGAGAATACAAAGCAAATGTGCCTCCTGCAAATGGAAGATGTTTAACAACAAAAGAAGTTTTGGACACTCAATTCAATCAGTAATTTTGACAAAGATAGTATAAGGCTTACCTTCCCCATTGTCATTGGCTGATAAAACAATGAAGACATACTTAATCAAAGTGATCAAGGCAAGGGAGTAAATGATCAGTGATAATACACCCAAGATATCATCACTTTGAGCAATTCCATTGGGAAAAATACCAGGAAACACATATAGTGGTGAGGTGCCAATATCACCATACACAATTCCAACACTTTGGAATGCAAGTTTCAAGAGGGTTCCCCAATCCACAACCTGCAATTTAGCCAAGCACTTCAAGATGTAATGGAACTCCAACAGCATATGTGTTAAGAGGGAAGCTTGATTGATAACAGGAGAATTTCATTAAGTAACAATCCTGAAGCAAAACAAAACAAACCTTAGATGATCTATGGTTAGAATACCCTGCTGTCTCCGTCCCATTTTCCATATCAAAAGAATCGAAAGGCACAAGCTTTCGCGTTGAGAACTTCCCTTTAAGTCCCTTGTCCCTTTCTTGTGATTGCTCCTGCTGTTCATTTTCATCTTCAATTCTATCTTTTACTCTATTATTATCCATTGGAAGGCTGTTGCAAAAGATTCATGTAAGTGAATTTCTTTATTTATGAAAAGAGGTGAAAAGATAATGAATACATTCTATAGAAAACTCAATATGTAACTACATTATTATTCTATCAGTTCATTGCTCTGCACTCCTACATATAAATATGATGAACACTAGATCTATGTTTCTTTAGGCTTTCCCTTCAATTCGCTCTTGGTTTTAGCTAAGCTCAGATATATATGATTCCATGCGTACATCTATGGAGTCTAATCCATTAATTGGATCCACAACAATACTTTCAGGATATTAGATCATATAAGAACTTTAAGTGCAAGAGAGAGCTTACAGTTTATGTATGTAGATTAATGCTGCAGAAATTTGTCGTTCAAAGCAGGATCCAAAGAGAAGAAACTCTTCTTCTCCTCTACTGCTTGTGGTTGCTTCCTCTTCTTCTTCTGAGAAATATTTATGTGCCAGAAAAAGAAATCGTTTAATACTAAGTAGACAAAATGGATTAGAAATTGAGAAATAGGTTTGACATGCCCATGTGCAGGATAAATTTGAAATATGGCCCGAGGGCAGATCTTGGAGCCAAGGTAAGATTGCTCCATTGTCACTTATGGTCACGGGTTCGAATCGAAAAACCGCATGCTTCTTTGTGAAGTGGGGGTATGGTTGCGTACATTATGACCCACCCCAGAACCCGTAGTGGCGGAAGCCTCATGCCCTTTAGCCAACCATGGCACATGCAAAATTATTTATTCTAATTTTTTTTTTTTTTGATATGTTGCAAGTTGCTTCTAATTAATCTTGCTTTTTGTGTGAACAAGTACTTGAAGTCACAGTTCCAATGGTTCTGGCTCTTGAATAGATAGTCAATTTTTATGACTACAGAGGCATGATTCATGAGATATCTGAGGTAGAGAGTGTGAAACCCCATCATCTTATTTAAGTCCCTGATTGTTCCTTCTAAATCCCATTTCTCTCCTAGAAAATGAACTACAGAGGCATAATTCATGAGATGATCTAGGGTAAAGCATGAGCAACCCCTTCATCTTATGAAATTCCATTAGTGTTCTTTCTTAATAAAACAAGCTAAAAAGTCATAAATATGAGATTATTTAGGTTGGAGCATGGACAACCCCTTCAACTTAATTAATTTATTGTTATCCTTTCTTAATCGAAAAAATGAAAAGAGTTGGTATATGATGGATTAAGGCATGGATGTTGGCTAACTAAGTATATAGATATTTGAGTTGTGGTGTGTTGTATTATCATTGTTGGCTGTAGCCCATGGTGGCAGAAAGTGTTTGGTAAGGTCAAGCATATGCATGTCGTGTTCTATTCTTGTGGGGGAAATTTTCACGTACCTCCCCTGAGGTATCACCAAATTATAAAAACACCTCTCAGTTTTAGGAAATTTCACATGCCTCCAATTCAGGGAAGATGAGTTGCAGGTTTTTTTTTTTGCAAGGGCATTTTTGTCACTTTACCCCCTGATTTTAACACTGTTAGTCCTATACTAACGGAATGCGGGCATGTGTTAATTTTTAAGAACCTCAGGGGCACACGAAGTTTCCCAAAACTGAGGGGTGTTTTTATAATTAGATGATACCTCAGGGGAGGTACGTGAAAATTTCCTATTCTTGTGGAGCGATTATTTTTTAAAATGGTGAACAAATGACATAGATGGCAAATGGCATGAGTGTAAGTGTAAGTGATTGTGGCATTATAGATAAAAAAAAAATTGTTACATGGCATATGCCACATGGTAGGGGCAGCCACAGTAGCATGCCAATCTGCTCACATGCTAGCCACAATGCCAGTTTTTATGATTTTGTGCTAACATGGTGATATATGCAGAATATGATCACCAATGCCATGAGAACACGTGCAAAAAGGCTGAACCAGGGAACAGTCCAAGGAATAAGGACCCATAACCTAGTCGAACCTGAATCACAGCTTCACGCCTGAAGAGGCGAGAGACTGTGGTAGAGGCAGCCACAGTAGCATGCCACTTTGCTAACATGCTAGCCACAAGGCCGGTTTTTATGATTTTGTGCTAACATGGTGATATATGCAGAATATGATCACCAATGACATGAGAACACATGCAAAAAGGCTGAACCAGGGAACGGTCCAAGGAATAAGGACCCATAACCCGGTTGAACTCGAATCACAGCCTCACGCCTGAAGAGTGCACAAATAACTTTACACGTGGCCAGCCAGAGGCACAATCTCTGACAGATTCGGTTAACGATTCCCACTGGGATCTCTTGCCTAACTTGAAGAATACGCAACCCTAAGGAAGAGGGGAGGAGGAGACAACGTCATATATATACGAGGACAGAAGAAGAGAAGAGGAAGACATCTATAGACCATTCTAGTGGTTAAGGCATATAAGAGCTCCAGGACAGAAATTCCCATCCTTGACCCTGTTAACTGATGTATTGCTTTGAGATCTGACTTAGGTTCCGAGGTACTCACCCACTCTGCCCTTTGGTTCCATTGTGTGCAAGATTGGACCAGACCGAAGGAGGAAGATCTCGGCAGCAACACATGGGCATTTATATGTAATGATATGGCATAAGATGTATGTATGAGCATGTACACGAGCATCACATGGGCCTAGCGCATGCAGCCAAAAGGTGCAAGGACTTGCCGTCAAGCTCGCATGAGAGAGAGCCACGCCCGCACACAACAGCGGCCGAGTGGGTACAAGGTTGCAGGGGCCATCGGCCTCAGTGTCCCAACATACGTACGGCATGGAATCATGCTTTCCTAACGCCACGCGCGCTATAGGGTTGGCTCACTTAGGGGTTTTCCTGGGTGTTGTGGGAAATTGGCTTAAGCACTTTGAATCCACCAAGTGTTCACTGTTATTCCCGAGAGAGGTGCTTGGGATTGATGCTCCCGATACGTTGAAGATCTCAGGAAAACAATATGCATCTATTAAAGGTTTCAGAGTGTATTCATCCATTGGATTTGTATATAAAGCCTAATACTCATCCACCCATTGTGGTAAATGGGCGCATGACCTGATGCAAGAGATTCTCTTGCGGGTGATTTCAATGGCACGGTATAGAGTTCTCCAAGTGTTGCGATACACAGAATCACTTTCTAATGCAAAAACAAACATGCATAAAAGGGAACTTTATGATTCCTTTTTATTGTATCTTGACCGTCGACTCGAGTTCCCATCCTGCAGCTATAATGTGTGATTCCCAGTAGACCCTTATGGTCCTTGATTGGGTGTAAGGCTAGAGCACGGTCCACATGCCTGAGATGCCATTTAGTTGGCATACTATTTTTTCCAAGATTAAAGTTTCCATCAGCCTTCTTGAGTCGATTCAAGGTATCAAGTTTCATCCGCATTTTTTAAATCTGATCCTACGACTATATGGCAACCGCTCGGTAGTGACTGTTCTATCTGTCATGAGATATAATTAAAAAGATAGAAATGCCCCTAAAAGTAGGGCTGTAAATGGATAACCAAAAATCCGAATTTGATTCGCATCCATATCCGTTTAGGGGTATCCGTATTCGATTAGAGATGTCCATAAAAAAATCCGAATACTCCGATAAAAATCTGAATCCGAATACTTAATTATAAAAAATTAAGTAAATAACGATCTTGAGGGTTTTTGAAGATTCAACAGGTTCTAGAATATGAGGAGAAGAGAATCATGATCTAAAACTATGGATTGAGAGTGAATTGTATCCACTAGGGGGAGGAAGGTTCGGGTTACACAAGGCAGAGGTGTAAACGGATGGTCGAAAATCCGAATTCGATCCGCATCCGAATCCGTTTAGAGGTATCCGTATTCCACTAGGAAATATCTGAATCCGATTACATCCGATCCGTATCGGAGCCAAATCCGATCTGTTTACAGGCCTACCTAAAAGGATGCCATTTTTTGAAGGTCCAATTTGAAATGGCCCTTCTAGGTCAAAATTGACACCCTTTCTTTTTTTTTTTCTTTCTATATGCACAGTTTAAGGAGGACTAATCTTTATTTGCAAATCCCTTTTGTTAATTCTAGGTAGTAAATTAAAGCATGCCTATAAGGTGTTTGATGTAACTGGGGTTTGATTCCTTTGACCTGATTACTCTTCTCCAAAGTTTTTCAGTGTTAGTTAATGGTAGCCCGGCTGGTTACTTTGGTGTTTCAGTGGGAATTCGGCAAGGCTGCCCTCCTTCCCCATACTTGTTCACTTTGGCCTTGGAAGTCCTCTCCAGAGAAATCCAAATTTGCACTAATCAGCAGCGTATTGCTCATTTGCCAAAGTGTAAAGCTCTCAAGCTAACTTACTTGGCTTATGCAGATGACCTGATGACTTTCTCTAAGGCTTCGATTACCTCTCTCGAATCTATTAATAGGAACAACAAGGTTTCAATTGTTACCTTGAGTTTCATAGATGCAAAACCTCCAATCGAATATAGCTCTTTCTCAGTCGTTCCACGCACCATGCACAGCTTTGGATTTCCACACAATTAAGCCAACTCCTCCACACTCTAGGGTTCACAAAACCCTAGACTATCTCCAAGATCAAACACCAAGAGAGGGAGAGGAAGAAAGGACGGTTTCTAGGGGAGGGGAGTGTTCCACGATTTTTCCAAGGATGAGAGAGATCTATAATTTTTGGCAATCTCATAACTTCTGTATGATTTTCCCTCTCAACCCTATTTGGTAGAACACAAAGGCAAGCAATATTGAGTTTCCTATTAGGACTTGTTGCGTCAAGAAACCTGCTGGAGCGAGCTCTGCCTACAAGACAAGGTTAGCAGAGAGTATCGGGCGTCGCCGGTGATCTCACTCTGATGCTTAAGTTAGATCTCTGAGCAACAGATGATTCAAAGAGAATTCAGATAGCCAAGACAAGTGTTACCTCCCTTACTTAAGGTGACTGAGGGGTAGAATCGTTCACAAATAGGAAAGCTGGATTCCCGGAATGGAGTGAGAATGTTTAGGAGTGATGTATGGGATAATGTTTATCCATAACTTCCCACACGCCTGATTAGGCGCAATGTGGGAGAGAATCTCGGGCCATGCTGGCCCCTGGTCATCTTTGAGTTATCTACGCGAAGTATGGAGGTCGTTCCTTGCACAGCTGGTTGTGGCCAGATCGTTGTCATCTGGGGGCAGGTGCGATGCCCCTTGGCAGCGGTGCGGGCTGGAGTGCGGCCAGGCACCCCGCTCTGCATGTCGCTCACAGCTTGGCATCCAACTCGGGCCGCAAGAGTTCACAGGCCCGCATTTAGTTAGGAGCGGTCTCAGTTCTCGACTCGCAACCCCTCTAGCTCATTCTCGCGGTGCTAGGTTCTTTGTCCCATCAGGACTCAATCACTTAACCCACAAATCTTTCCAGCCAAGGAAAGATTCCTATTCCTAGAGGAATCCAATATTGAATCCAATATTTAATATTGACTCAAAACTCTTTCCTTTTCTAACAACCACGGGGTGATTCCCACCTACTCAATCATGGATGCCGCAGGGTCTAAACTGGATATCTATCCATAACCGCCATCATAGTATTTTTAAATTTGGGTCCGATTTGTCTGTCGCATGATTTGGTCGATGGGGGATGTGGAATTACTTAACCTGAATCGTTATCATCTATGGTTCCCTGACCTATGCGGTTCCCTAGTTCCTCTCATAAGAGGGGGGTGGGACCCACTCGGGGCACCTGACCGAACACTCTGCCCGGGTGGGATCCACCCTCTTCTTGTGAGAGGCACTGGAGAACCGCATAGGAAAAAAATTGTACTTAACCTTCTATTCTTGCAAAGATCAACTTTCTTGTTTCATCGGATTGAAAATGTTTTAATTTGATTGTATCGCCTTTAGGATGACAATATCAGGCAAATGATCCTTTGCACATTACTATGAAATGCATAAGTGCTTATTTCATATTGGGTATCGCCTACTATTATGTCAAAATAATTCCAATATAATAGTTTGTGAATACTTAAAATAAACTTTGAGTTTGCATGTACTTTACTCTAATATCAGACTATTTTTTAAGTTTGTTCAAACCACTCAAATGGGCATACAATCAAGTTAATTCCTTTTCTTGACCATGTTCCCAGGTGACTTCTTTGCCAAAGAGTGTAGGAGATCGTGATTGGTTATACCACTATGTAAGGTTGCAAAGGAGATTGTTGGGTCAAGCTCTTTGATCTCCAAGGATTCATGGTTGAACTGACTAACAAAGTCCTGAAGCGATTCTCTTGGGAGTTGTTTTATGGTCACTAGAGTGGCCAAATTATTTTTATATTTTCTGCTGCTTTGAAAGTTAATAAGGAAACTCTTGTTGAGCTTGAAAAACTGTTTACTGACTTGGGTTGGAGGTGTGCGAACCACATTCTTGTTGGCCCCTTATGAGTTGCGGGGAATGCTCTACAGACTATAGGGTCTAGTGCTTTGGTAAGTATCATTGTTGACTTGAAGTAGTTTGTTAGCAATTAAAGATCAATCGTAGCGGAAGCAAAAACAAAAGATCATGATATCGATGGGAGAAGTCATTCTCAAACAATGAAACAATGTAGGGATCGATTATTACCTAAGCCTCACAGATGCAAGACCTCCAATCGATGATAACCCTTTCGCGATCATTCCACGCACCACGCAAGCTTTGCGTTCACACCACGGTCAAGCTATCTCCTCCAAAGTTCCAAGAATACAAAAGCTTGGACCACCTCTAGGATCAAACACCAAGAGAGCAAGAGAGGGAGAGGACGGTTTCTAGGAGGGAGAGAGAGCTCTGCGTTTTTTGGGTTCTTGTGTATCCTTCTTGTGATTTTGCAATTCCACAAATAATATATATTTGTCTCACAAAATCCCCTAAAAATGCTAGCTCACATGGGTGTGATATATTGAGTTATTAATTGTGACTCAATTATCTACCCATCCAATCTTTCTCAAATAGGAAAGATATGCATTGCTAGAAGAATCAAATATTGAGTTGAATATTCAATATTCACCCACCAATTTTCCTTTTCTAACAATCTCCTCTATCCTACTGTAAGATCCAACCTTACAAGAGGATCATGAAACGGAAACCATGATCAACCGTTATAGCGTAGATGAATGGAACCAAAAGGAAAGGGGTAGGATCGCAATGGGATACCACTTAGCTTCCAAGAAATATGACATCGAAGATACTAAGCAGATGTAATAACCTACGCCCAAGGTAAGTAGTTAAAACATGCATCAGTCCCCCACAAAACAATATTGCATGGTTCAATATAAGGTATGTGTACGAGACTGTCAATCCTCAATGAACCGATACACCGATCGAGAGATTCAATTACCTTGATTGGACCAAAGAAAAACATTTCAAACAAAATGTTCAAGAATATAGATAACATTTTGTAAGTATATATGTCTAAAAACATTTCGAAATTTTTTTTGAAAATACTACCGGTACCGGATTTGAGTCCAATCCTGTATAGAATACTCTCCTCAACATAATCCCAAGGTATGGCCAGTAGATTCCATGTTGGGCATCTCTTTCTAATACAGTCACACACTGTGAGTCCAGTGCACCGATATATAGTCAAAGGGAGACATCAACTGTTGGTACACCAAAACTTACAACACATGAATGCAACGATAAGGACCCCTCAAGTCAAGGGACCAACCGAGAACTATTTAAGAGAATCTCATTTTCTTTATGAACTGACAGTACACATGTGAAATTCTCAATGATCCAGTACAATTACACACCATATGTACACTCACATTTGTGTCTTGGAAAAGCAACCTCCCTAAGCACACACAATGTGACCACCATGCCGGATGGGAAGTCTAGTCCCATCCCTAGTGGTGAACAGTTTTAGGTATAAATACCTATGGACAATAACTGAGCTCAACAACTAATCATGCTAAACAAATTTATTAATTTAAATAGAAGGAGTTTTGTACATCAGTGCCAATTACCCATGAACTTCACCCCCATATTCCCAACATGTTTCTCAAAAACACTAGGTAGCAACACCTTAGTCATGGGGTCAAATAGGTTATCTATAGTGTCAACCTTAGTGTAAGTACTGTGGTCCTCGGGACGAGGGTTCCCCCAGCCCTTATATATGGTGACATGGGTTTGGTATATATATATGGTGTATATGGATATGGATAATATTGTCAATGTATAATATTGAAAAATAGGGGATTGGGATCATCCATTAGAATATGCTAATATAATGTGAAGTCGCCACCTAGGGTTAGGGCCTAGGACCCATTAAGTGTAGCCCTATCCATTTGTGAACGGGATCGGGCTACGTGACTCCATATGATCTGACTAGAGGTTTAGGTAAGGGGTCAGGTTACGAGTGTGGGAAGGTGTTAGGCACCCACCTCGCCCGGCCGAAGCCGGTCTCTCTGTATTAGATGCTACGACGAATGTTCTCTCTCTTTTATTACGGGGATGGGGGATATTATGAACTACATTCAGATGCTATGAATCGAACTAAAACATAATAAACTACATTATATATATGAAAAATATGGACTAAAACAATGGAATACGAAAGGACTACATCAAATCAACAAGAATGCAGTTATTATACCTGTATGGTTGTATTCCCCTGGCTCAGGGGAGATAGACGAATGGACTGACGCCGATTCTTTTCTGGGCAGAGTAACGGCTCTTTCAAGTGATTTGGAGAGGAGGAAACAGACAGAATAATGTCTGTAATAAAAGGGTTTTGATTGTTAGCCGCACACTGACGGGATATCAATGCCTAGGAGCAAAAGCGCTCTATACTCAAAGGGATAATCGAAGGATCTATCCGCAACCAAGAAAACTTCACTCACTCACACTCTTATGAGAGAAGGAGGAGAAATGAGGGTAAAAAGGGAGAAAAGATGGTAGGAATTACTTGGGGAGGGTCTCTCCACCCAAAAATTCCTTGGGAAATGTGGGAGAGGACCCTCTTATTTATAGGGAGGGACCCCCTCTCTCTCTTGGCTAGATAAGTCCTCCATGGCGCCGTGGACATCTCCACGACGCCGTGGGGGACTTTTCCATGGCGCCGTGGGTGACGTCAGCAAGCTGATGTCACACCCCCTCATGGCGTCGTGGAAATCCGGTACACATCCCCACGGTGCCATGGGAAGGTTCCCACGGTGCCGCGGGAATGAGTCCATGGCGCCATGGGGGCGCAGTGCCATTTTTCCTTATTTTTAGGCCTAAAATGGGTCATTTTGTGCTCAGCATGGTTCTTAGTCTTATGGGTCAGGTATCTTGGGTCTAGAAAGAGGGAGAGTGCGTCGTCCATCGTCCATGTTTCGTTGTCATCATCGCCAATTAGGGGGTGACAAAGATCAGCGTCTACAGTTTGCCCCTCTTTGGCCGAGGCCTGTGCTAACAGCCGAAGGGTAAAGACACAAGACCGACTAATTTTGTCACCGAGAGCATGTACTGTTGACGCTTTGCTCATAGGCGACAGAATTGCTAAAAATAGATGGTTAATCACGATGAATTCTTTCGATAATCCTCAAAAGAAAAACTCAAAAAAACCAAATCTCTATCTTGTGAGCATTGCTCAATCAAATTTTGAGGGTGATAAGGCACCGCTCGACCAAAGATCAAATTTGAGGGTGATAAGGCACCGCTCGACCGCAAATCAAACT
Source organism: Telopea speciosissima (assembly GCF_018873765.1). Classification (NCBI taxonomy): domain Eukaryota; kingdom Viridiplantae; phylum Streptophyta; class Magnoliopsida; order Proteales; family Proteaceae; genus Telopea; species Telopea speciosissima. The sequence goes on from NC_057926.1 coordinate 15,054,536, forward strand.
TTGATTGAAACATCAAGTTTGGAGGGTGATAAGGCACCACTCGATCGGAAGTCAAACTTGGATGGTTATAAGGTGTCACTTGATCGAAACCATCAAGTTTGGAGGGTGATAAGGCACCACTCAAGCGAAAGTCAAACTTGGATGGTTATAAGGTGCCACTCGACCGAAACCATCAAGGTGATAAGGCACCACTCGACCTAGGATTAGTTTTGAGGGATTTCACTGGGGATTTTTTTTTTTTTATATATATATTATTTTTTTTTGTTTTTTTTTGTTTTTCTTTTCTTTCTTTTCTTTTTTTTTTTATCCACGGCGCCGTGTGAGGGTCCACACGGCCCCGTGTATGGGTGGCATCGTGCTTGCACGGCCTCGCATTCACGGCTCCGTGCCAGACTTTACGGCTCCGTGGGGAAACCTCCACGGCGCCGTGGGCGCGATGGAGAATTCTTATAAATAGAGGGTTCCTCTCTCATTTCTTCACTCTCATTTCTGCTGCGAAGCTCTGCTGTTTTTGATTTTTGACTTCACTCTTTTTTATTCACTCTCATCATGTCTTTCCGCCGACAAGGATGCCAGTCTCACAGGGAGCCACTGCTCGGCACTACTGCTCCTGACGCACGAGCTGCATGGTACCCTTCAGGGGCTACTTTAGTTGACACTGCCCGCCATGGTTGCCGCTCCATATGGGGCCAGGTCAGTAGTCTTACTCTTTCCCTTTCAATTTATGCATTTTATTTATATTATTAGCTTCATACCTCACCACATAGATTTGAGGTAACGTCCCTAGATTCTGCCCCAAGCACTTAATGACACCAAAATCAAAGCGAGACCATCAGACACTACCGTAACTGTCTTTTGGCATGCAAATCTAGGTGACGCCTTTAGATACCATCCTGAGCACCTAGTGACATACAAATCAAAGCGAGGCCATCAGACACCACCCTAAGTGTCTTTTGGCACTCAAATCTAGGTAATACCTCTAGATACCATCCTAGGCACCTAGTGACACACAAATCAAAACGAGGCCATCAGACACCATCCTAAGTGTCTTTTGGCATGCAAATCTAGGTAACGCCTCTAGATATCATCCTAGGCATCTAGTGGCACACAAATCAAAGCGAGGCTGTTAGACACCACCGAAAGTGTCTTTTGGCATGCAAATCTAGGTAACACCTCTGATACCATCCTAGGCACCTAGTGGCATGTTTGAGTTAAAATAAAACCGCAAGTGTACGGGTCAATCGTAGCTATGGGTCGAACACGAGGAGATATACGCCACTTTATTTAACTAACTTAAAAGTAGTGCAAAGTGAACCAAATTAATTTAAGCACTAAATTAATGATGATTAAACTAACTGATCCTAACTCACAAGCATCTAACAAATTACGCATCTACGGGATTAAGTTGGTTTCCTAACACATGAACATCTAACCTATCAAACTAACGTAAATTGGGAGTAATTAAAAATAAAATCCTATACTAACGCAAGTTGGAAGTAATAAAAATTGTAGCCACACATCCATATCCACATTAGCAAAATAACCAAATAAGAAAAATAAAAGAAATAGAAGGAGAAGAATGAGATAGAGGAGAGGGAGATTGCAATTGAGAGTTTAGAGAATGCAAACCTAGATGTGCTTGCACCGGATTAATTGAAGAAGCTTGAATGAATACTTGCATGAACTTACCATGGCCTCCTCTTTTAAATCTCCAAGTCTTGTCATCAACGTAGGAGCTTAGACTAGGAAGCTTTAAACTAAAACTATTACAACCATATTGAAGACATTAAAACATAAACTAATCCTATTACAACCATTAACTAATCTTATGAAAGCAAAATTAAGAACATGAAAGAGCTAATCTTATGAAATCAAACTAAGAACTAAAGCCAAAAATAGGAGAAGAAGAGAAAATTTCACTAAATGAATTGAACTAAAAATTACACTAAAAACTGAATTAAAATTGAACTAGAAACTAACTAAAAACTAAACTAAAAAACTAACTTCTTACAAGCCAAAGGGCAAGGGGTATTTATAGAGGGAAGAGAGGAGAAGAGAGAAGAGGGAAGTGTAGGAGAAATATTCCCTAAGAAAAGAGAATATTCTCTTCTCCTTCCTCTTTTACAATGCCTTGAATCCTAAGAAAAAAAGAAAAAAATAGAAAGAAGAAGAAGAGAAGATTGTTTACATAGACTTTCTATTTCTAAAAAAATAAGTTTTTAATTCTAACTTGTGCTTCCTTTTCTTTGTAGATATCTTCTCCAAGCAATAAAATCAAAGCATCTTTGATTTTTCAACCTTCCATAGATGAAAAAATATAAATCTATTCCAAGTAGAATTTCAGAAGTGCCCTTGAGAAGTTGGAGGAGAGAGAGAGTAAGGGTGATGATTAGGATTCCTTCAAGAATAAATAAAATACCCATTCTGTCCTTCAGAAAACGTGGAGCATGGGGTGCTTATATAGGCCTCACCATTGTATTCCTTGCGAAAAATCACCCAAAATAGATCCAAATTTCATCTAATTTGGAGTTAGGGAGCCCAAGATATCTCAAGTTGAAGTTAGACTGTCCAGAGCCCTCCAAATGGAATCTTTCGGGTAGAGGAAATATAACTTCTGGTTATTCGTTAAGGCCCCTGAAATCTGAACTTTCGCTTCACTTTATACCCGGACGACTATCAATAATTACAAATAAACCCCTATAGACCATTTTCGCGCTTCGTTACGGAAACGACCGTAACTTCTTTGTTTCAACTCGGAATCAAGTGCCGTTTGAACCGTTACGAAGCTGACTCGATGGGCTACGCATCCAAGCCATTAACACCTCTAAACAGCTTAAAAACATTTTATTAGCATCATCTCCTCCATTTCACAAGAATTCACCTAAACCCTGAAAAACACAAGAAAGCACCGAGTAACTCTGTCCAATGTGGTAAAATATATGCTTTATGCCCTCAGATTTCACACATAAATGTGCTCATCATGGCATGCAAATCAAAGCAAAGCCGTCAAACATTACCTTAAGTGTCTTTTGGCACGTAAATCTAGGTAACGCCTCTAGATACCATCCTAGGCATAGTGACACACAAATCAAAGCGAGGCCATCAGACACCACCCTGAACGCCTCTAGATACCATCCTAGGCACCTAGTGGCATGCAAATCTAGGTAACGCCTCTAGATACCATCCTAGGCACCTGGTGGTACGCAAATCAAAGCGAGGCCATCAAACACCATCCTAAATGTCTTTTGGTACGCAAATCTAGGTAACGCCTCTAGATACCATCCTAGGCACCTAGTGACACAAATCAAAGCGAGGCCATCAGACACCACCCTAAGTGTCTTTTGGCACCAAATCTAGATAATGCCTCTAGATACCATCCTAGGCACCTAGTGGCACGCAAATCAAAGCGAGACCATCCGACACCACCCTAAGTGTCTTTTGATACGTAAATCTAGGTAACACCTCTAGATACCATCCTAGACACCTAGTGACACATAAATCAAAGCGAGGCCATCAGACACCACCCTAAGTGTCTTTTGACATGCAAATCTAGGTAATGCCTCTAGATACCATCCTAGGCACCTAGTGGTACACAAATCAAAGCGAGGCCACCTTTTTTATAGTCTCTCTCTCTCTCTCTTTAATTGTTATCCTAACTATTTTGGCTAACCATTTGCCTTGTTTTTCTTTGCAGGGCAGCCCCCTTCCTTCGCCCAAGAAGTATTATGGGTTGGAGGTTGTTTCAGAGTGATACCGCACACTCTGCCCAGCGGTACAGTCGCGGGTGGTTCGGACCAGGTTGGGACACATCGCCTCATCCCTAGCCCGTGAGTTGGACAGCCCGACTGCGAGGGCTTTGCTAAAGAGGTGGTGGCCGAGCACCCATACGTTTCACCTTCCTTTTGGTGAGGCGACGGTCACCCCCCTAGATTTCTACATGATCACGAGATTACCCTTTGGTGAGGTACCCGTGACACTGACTCCGGAGGAGAGGATTATACCCTCGATGGAGCCATCAGAGCGCCTGGAGTATTACAGGCAGCAGCTGGGGATTTCTATTACAGGGAGAGAGATCCCCGCGTCAGTCCTGAGGGGTACCTGGGATGAGAGGGTCGTTACAGACCAGTCGCCGTCCGTCCTTCAGGATTAGTAGGCTCGATGCATCCTCCTCTTCTTGCTGGCGGAGGTGATCTTCAGTGATATGACCGGTACGGTGATAGCCGATGCCGCATATGTTCACTTTTTTGAGCACTTTGACGTGGCCGCGGGCTATGATTGGGGGGGTTCGGCATACGCCTACTTCCTAGATATGTTGGACTATTTGGTTGTGGGGTCGTCGAACCTGATCGGATGCTGCTACGTCCTATGGGTAAGTTTTCCCAACTTTGCCTTTCTCTCTCTTTTTTTTTCTATTTCTATCTCATTTTTATTTATTTGAGCTTATTTACGACTATCTATTACAGACGTGGAGCTATGAGATCCTTTGGTTCCAGGTCCCCACCTTCAGACCTGGGGATGATCCCGGGACCACCTTTCCTCGGACTACACGATGGCGTAAGTCCCATTTGCTCAGGACCGGTTGCCATAAGGACCTTGGGTCCATGCGCGACCTCCTGAACGAGCTGCAGCCTACCGAGGTAAATCTAAACTGGTTGTTTATCTTATTTTCTCTTCTTTTTTTTGCATTGATCTTGACACTTACTTGACAGGCTTCTCTCAGCCCTTATTTGGGGGAGGTGATTTTAGAGCCGGACCTATTTAATAGGGCCTCAGCTCTCTCCACTCGCAGGGTCCTCTTCGAGGGCCCATGGGGGTTTGCCTTTTACTTGGGAGAGCGAGTGTCCCTATAGTGGTCTGAGGCTTGCTTGGTGCCCTGCCCTCCTCCTACTCGGATCCATCAACCAGCCTTGATGGATCGGGATGAGATCAAGCACTAGAGGGTTGGTGAGCCCGCGACTGGGCTGGTGCTAGCCGAGATGGACTATACCGACTTCCTTCTCCGAGAGACAGTCTACATCCCCCTCACCCGCTAGGGGCCTCAGGTGAGATTTTCTCCATTTTTCCCTCTTCTCCTCAGATTGTTAAGCTAGCCTTTATCTTGATTTGTTTCTTTTCTTGACAGTTTCCAGGTCGCCCCATGATTGCAGGGTCTATGGTGGTGGGAGCTCTTCTCGCGCCTCCCAAGTAGGGGAGGTGGAGTCAGGTGTTGGGCCTTCTGGAGAGGTTCCAGCCCTGCGGATTGCTGGTCCAGATGACCACATTCCAGGGTATCGTTCGTGGTTTATTTGCCACCACAAGCCTGGGATGGTTGAGGTCATCTTACCACCTCCTCGGGCTGTAGACACGGACCTAGGCCTCCCTCTTTCTTATGATGGGGTAAGCACATCCAACTTTCCTCACTTTATCCGTTATTTTTCAAATTCTTGACATCTTGGATGATTATCATGTTTAGGTGGATGTGAGCCGATATGCCGACATGAGGCGCATGATGGTGAGTATGGACGAGACGATCATCTCGCGTGTGGATGCGGGCCGTAGGATGGTAATGCTTCGTCTCTTTCCCCCCTCCCTTCTCTTTTTCATTATTATTTTTTTATTCATGCTTATCTTTTGATTTTCCTCTCTCTCTCTTTCTTTTTTTTTTTTTTTTAGAAGGTTGAGCTCGACCATTGCAGGAGAGAGATTGAGAGACTCAGGCTTGCAAATGAGCAGCTGCAGCTCAACCTTACGTGGGCTGAGGTCGAGAGGGATGCCCTGATGGCGTCCTAGAGCGGAGAGGGGGAAGGCTTGGATGTTGACGACTACTCCCCTGAGTCGTGACCGCTCCTCTTCTTTTTTGTTTTTGTTCTTTTTTTTTCTTTTCTTTTTTTTGGAAGTATTGTTACAACTATGTACATTTACTCTCCTTCCCCTCTTTTTTTTTTTGTTTATACATTTTGGTATGGATACTGGTGCAATTTTTATGTACACTTTTCTTCTTCTTTTTTGTACACATAAATGAATTGTTTATGAATTCGTTGGATATTTCATTCTTTGAAATGCACATGAGACTCCATCCCTTTCTTTAGAAGCACAAATTCCATTGGTAAATGGTTTCATTATAGGAGAAAGGACAGAGAAATTGAGAAAGGACAAACAAACAAGTAAAGATAGGAACATCAAATTGATATCACTTATTTGTAACATTTTTCGGATAACAGAATCACCACTTCTTGTGTCACATCTTGGGAGTTCTGAAATTCTCCAACTTAGGCTGTTCCTGCCTCGGAGGTACTAAGGAAGGGATATAAAAACTAGTGTGAGTTAAACCCATGAATCTCACATAATTGTACCCTGTTGTTTCTGGTTTTTCTATCTCGGCCTTCATCCAAGGGCAGTTCCATTGGATTTCTTGGACATCTCTCTCCTCCAAATATTTCTTCCAGTCTTGGATCTTGTGGAATTTTGACTTTTCCCTTTTTATTTGATAATGCATAGGTCGGAAGTGAGGACGCGGAATTGGTGTTACCAATTTTAGTTTTTCCAACGACCACATTTAGAACACCACCGGAGATTCATGAAGGAAGTCTGTTTCATATTTCTGAGACTGACTCATGGTATCAAACCCTTTGAACGTTTCTGCTAAAATGGTAGGAGCGATGTTGCATCCTTCTTCAATTTGCTTAACCACTTCTGCAATTATTGGAGACATGCCTTTTCCCAGAGATGCTAACAAGTACCTCCCAATCATACAGAATAAGTACGCCCACTTTCTGCGTCGGATCTGTCTTTCTTCTTCAAATCTATTGTTGTTGAAGATCTTCACAACTTTCAACACATCCACCTGGTTATAATTGAGAACTTGCTTTGACTCCTTCTTATTCATGGCAAAGAAATCTTCCAAATTGTTGAAAAGCTGTTCTTTCTTTATAGTTGGGAGGAACAACTTTCCTCGAGGGGGTGACATCATGCAAACCCGGAATTCTTCAATGGTCGGAGCCAGTCAGACTTTTTCGAAGCAAAATGCATGCAATTGGGGGTTCCAGCACTTCGATACTTCCCTTAGTAAGTCATGATGGAGCTTGAAGCAACTGATTCTTCCCAATACTGTCAGATGGTGATCCTCTAGAAGTGTGGGCTCATCCACATTCATCCGGAGAGTCCACTGGCACAACTGTTCGTCGAGTCCTTCTTTCTTTGGTCCCCTCATACTACCTGCATCAAGGATTAGATTAGCATTTTGCGACATAGAATGAATAAATCCTTTGTTAATAACCAGCTCTAGATGACTCTACTCCTAAGCTAGGTCAAGGAATAGAAGGCTAAATGCCGAGATTTACTTATATGTGCAAGGGATGTGGCTGGCGAAATTTATGGGAGGAAACCAACACAATGCCCTCTCTTTTTTTTTTTATATATATTTTTTTTGAGACCGTACCCGAATACATTGAGTTGCCTACGTATCCCTTCGGAGGAATCAGGTCGAACGTAGTTCAAATTGCTTCACATATCTCAGATAAAATACTTCTTTAGCTGGTCCATATTGACCAAACCCCGAAGTTCTTCTCCGTCAAGATTAGAGAGTTGGACCGCCCGTCCTGGCAATATGGTCTTGACTTTGTAGGGTCCACTCCAATTGGGTCGAAACTTTCCTCTTGGGTCGTGAATTGGAGCTTGCTGTTCTCTAAGGACCAAATCTCCTTCTTTAATGCTTCGAGTGCGGACACCCGTATTGAATGCCCTAGCCATTCTTTGCTGATATTTCTTGAGATTGTCCATGGCCTTCATCCTTTTCTCATCCAGGAGATTGAGCTCTTCGTATCTGGCCCTTACCCATTCCCCTTCTGGCAATTGACTATCGAGTAAGACTTGAAGAGAAGGGACCTGAATTTCTATCGGCAATACGGCTTCTGTCCCATATACCAAAGAATACGGGGTAGCTCCGATAGAGGTTCGGATGGATGTCCGATATGCCCATAAGGCTAGTGGAAGTTTCTCTGCCCAGTCATTGTGTGTGTCTGCCATCTTTTGCAATATGACCTTCATATTTTTGTTGGCTTCTTCTACCGCTCCATTAGTCCGTGGCCGATAAGTAGTAGACTTATGCCTCTTAATGCCACATTGGTTACAGAGTTCTTCCACTTTTCCCCTGAAATGCAAGCCTTGATCTGAAATCAACTGCTGCGGCACACCGTGTCTGCAGATGAGATTCTCTTTTATGAACTTTACCACCTTGGCGGAAGTTAAAACTGCATAAGATTGAGCCTCCACCCATTTTGTGAAATAGTCGATGGCGACTAACACGAATTGGTGTCCATTTGAATCCTTTGGAGTTATTTTACCAACTACATCAATTCCCCAGGCAGAAAATGGCCAAGGGGCATTTAACGAGTGCAACTCTGTCGGAGGAATATGAATGATGTTGGCAAATATCTGGCATTTATGACATCGCCTTACGAAGGCAGCACACTCAGCTTCCATAGTGACCCAATAGTATCACATCTTGAGAATTTTCTTGGCCAGCATCCTTGCATTCATGTGTGGTCCACATATTCCTTGATGGATTTCTTCCATAATGATTTGAGCCTGATCCTCATCTACACATAATAGTTGGATACCATCATAAGATCTCTTATATAACAAGTTTCCTTGGAGGATGAATTGAGTAGCATATTTTCGCAAATGCCTCTTCTCTCTTTCTGAAAACTCTTCAGGGTACTTCCTTTCCTTGATGTAGTCAACCACTGGAGCATACCAAGGCCTTCCATCCTCAGTGAGTGTATTGACTGGTTCTCCATATGTTGGGTGAGTCCTTCTTTCTATTAGGAAGGGCTGGATCTTGTCTCGAGTATCACATTCTACCATGGACGCCAAAGTGGCTAAAGCATCAGCAAACTGATTGCTATCCCTGGGTAGATACTCAAAATAAATTTTCTTGAAGCATTGCGTCAGTTGTTCCAGATAAACTTGGTAGGGCTTCAGCTTCTCATCCTTAGTCTTCCACTTTCCTTGTGTTTGACAGATCACAATGGAGGAATCTCCGTAAACTTTAATTTTGTCAACCCCTACAGACAGAGCCATTTCTAACCCAATAGCACAAGCTTCATACTCTGCTATGTTATTGGTACAACTAAATTCCAATCTAAAGGCCATCGGCAAGTAAAAATCCTCTGGGGTTATCAATAATACCCCTGCGTCAAATCCTTTTTGATTGGCGGCTCCATCAAAGTACAATTGCCACTCTCTAATCGGTTCAGCTTCTATGGAATGTAAATCTTCATATGGGAAGAGGTCCTCTGTTGCTCGGGAATCATCCTCTGAGGGAAATGCTACTAGATGGTCGAAGATTGCCCGCCCTTTCACAGACTTTTGATTGACATAAGTTATGTCGAATTCTGATAATAACAACAACCACCTAGCCATTCTCCCTGTCAATGTTGGTTTCTCGAAGAGATACTTAATTGGATCCATTCGAGAGATCAACCTGACGGGATGTGACACCATGTAGTGCCTCAGACGCTTAGTTACCCAAACCAGAGATGTGCATATCTTCTCTACTGGAGCATATCGAGTTTCATACTCCAGGAATTTCCTGCTTACTTAGTAGATTGCGTGCTCTTCTCCATCCACCTTACCAACTTGGGCCATCATTGATCCGACCGCTATCTCTCCTATTGACAAATATAGGAGGAAAGGTTCACCGAACACTGGAGGGACAAGTAAAGGAGGAGAAAGTAGATACTCTTTGATTTTCATAAAGGCATCTTGGCATTTTTCATTTCATTCTTTCGGCTCTTTCTTCCTTAGGAGGTTGAAGATAGGTTCACAAGTGGATGTCAACCGAGATATGAATCTGCTGATGTACTGGATGCGGCCCAAAAAACCTCTTACCTCTTTTTCTATCCGGGGTGGTAGCATTTCCGTGATGGCTTTTATCTTGTCAGGGTCCACTTCTATCCCTCTTTCGCTGACAAGGAACCCCAGTAATTTTCCTGCTTTGGCCCCAAACACACACTTCTGAGGGTTCAGCCTTAGCTTATATTCTTTGATTCTTTCAAAAAACTTTCTGAGAGCCACAAAATGGCTTTGTCGATCAACAGATTTGACTATCATATCATCGACATATACCTCTACTTCTTTGTGTATCATGTCATGTAGGATAGCCGTGGCCACTCTTTGATATGTTGCCCCAGCATTTTTCAACCCAAAAGGCATTACTTTGTAACAAAACGTGCCCCAGGGTGTGGTGAAGGCAGTTTTCTCCCTGTCCTTCTGGCACATACTAATTTGGTTATATCCTGAGAAACCATCCATGAAGGACAGTAGAGCATGGCCTGCAGTGTTGCCTACCAAGATGTCAATGTGGGGTAATAGAAAATCATCCTTCAGGCTGACCTTGTTTAGATCACAGAAATCCACACACATTCTAACCTTCCCATCTTTCTTAGGGACTGGGACAATATTGGATATCCATTAAGGGTACTGGGTTACTTGGAGAAATCCTGCATTCCATTGTTTGATGACTTCTTCCCTAATCTTCTCACTCCATTTCGGCCGCATCCTTCTTAACTTCTGCTTGACTGGGCGAGCCTCTGGATATGTTGGTAGTTCATGTTGCACAATCTTTGGATCGATGCCGGACATACCTTGTAGGACCAGGCAAAGACTTCGTCAAATTCCTTGAGGAGAGAGATCATTTGGGATGTTTCACCATTGTTGAGAGAAGCACCAATTTTGATTATTCGAGGGCATTGATCGGTCCCTATATTTACGGGGTGGGTGTCCTCTCGGACTGGTTGAGCTCTTCTTTGCTCTAATTGTTCTAACAGATTATGATGTTCTAGGACATTATCATCATCATCAGAATAGGAAGAAGAAGAAGAAACATACTCAGAATTAGCAATTTCATTCATGATAAGGGGAAGAGTACAGACAGACCCGATGGACTGGACATTTCCACAGGACTTAGATACAGACTCAGAGACAGACTTAGACAGGATTATGCTAGAGCTGGTTACAACTTCAAACTCATTAATATGGAAATCTTCCATCATTCTTGCCCAATTCGTTATGGATCCTTGGAGAGGTTGTATTAGCAGATGTGGTGCCAGTCCTTCTTCCTCTTCTTCAATGATCACCGGCACTTCAAACAGCTCGCCGATCCCTTGATCCCCTGTGACTTCCTTCTTGCTAGCTTGATCCAATTCCATGGCTATCCAGTCCACTTCATTCTTAAAGAATATTTCAAGTCCTGGTAGATGTTCGCCCTGCTCTTGATTGAACCATGGTTCTTGATTTCCACAGTAAGGGAAGTCTTCTCCCTCTTTCACGAAGTACCCGTTCAGAGTCTTGAAGTATGGCGTGCCATTTGCTACATTGTCCCTCTGTCCTGCGGTTTTCTTCCTTGGGTCCTTCAAGTTAAACCCTAATTCACAACGGTTGGCATTGGCTGGTATCTCCGGGAATGCCGGTACCCCCTGTTGGTTCTTTCCCTATCCTAATCTAGGGAAATATTTCATCTTTTTCATGATCTTTACAGAGGCCTCGCTCCACATTGTCAGGAATTTCCCTAGATTCTGATCTTCTTCACTTGCAGAGGTAGTACAAATGTGGCCGATTTCAAACCCACCCAGCTGTATCTCCTGCGAGGATGAACCACCTACTTCAATATTGGCCAAAGTGTGCACCATTTCTGGGTCTCCAAAAATGGTAATCACTTTTTGGTCATATATGAATTTCAGCTTTTGGTGAAGACTTGATGCTAAGGCTCCTGTTGAATGCAGCCATGGTCTTCCAAGCAACATATTGAAGGATGCTTGAATGTCGATGACTTGGAAGTCTATGGTAAAGCAGGCTGGTCCAATCTTGATACTGGTGGTAAGAATCCCAATTACCTCTCTCCTAGAATTGTCGTATGCCCTGATGGTCTGACTGGAAGACTTCATCTTGTCTAGAGATAAACCCATGCATCTGGCTGCTTTGAGGGGCATTACATTGAGGGCGGACCCATTGTCTATCAGAACCTGGGGGGCCTGATTCTTGTTACATTCCACCGTAATGTAGAGTGCCCGGTTGTGATTCTTTCCTCCTGGGGGTAAATCCTCTTCTGAGAAAAAGAGTGACTGAATGGCATAAGTGCCCCCACTATGTGACATAATTCCTCAGGCCCCATTTCTATGGGCACTTGAACCTTGGTAAAAGCTTTCAAAATAGCTTCTCGATGGGTTGGTGACGCCATTAATAATCCCCAGATTAAGATATTAGCTTGGGCCTTCTTCAATTGGTCTAGTACTCGATTTTCTGGCTCAACAATCGCCGTTGGTTGGCTAGACCGATATTTTTCCACTGTCAACTCTTTATTCTTGAAGTTTCCGCCACTCCTGGTTTCTGCCACATCTGACTCTCTTTCTTTGATGACCAACTAGACTGGGTAAAAGTCTCCATCTTCTTCGTCAGTATCAGTGATGATAAGAGGACCCTTGGGACAAATTCAGGTTTTACCTCCTTCATCAGACAAGGCCACAATAGACTTCCAGGCCTGATTTAGGATTTTTGATAAGGTTTCTTGCTTTTCAGCAACCTGCTGGACTGTATGAGATTCTTCTGGTATCAATTGGCTAATGGCATGAAAGGCTGCCGAAGCCACTTGGTACATCTTTCTTGCTTCCGCCAATGACTTATAGAAGTTACGATCCTTCTTTTCTCCTTGAGAAACTGAACTTTCGGACCTCTCTTCCGGGCTTGAAATAACTGGGTGGATATTCCCTGTTGGGTCATTTACTGTTCCTCCCTCATTGACATGACACATATAGAAATTGTCATGTGCTCTTGCCCACGCATGGTATTCTCTGTTACCCTGATACGGAGAAGGGGGAGGAGTCCCGCATAGGTCTTGTGCCAAGGCTAAAGTTAGCTTTACAGAGTTTTCCAAATGATGAATTGCTTGAGGGAGCGCCCACTGTTCTTTAACAGGTTCTAGCTGTTGAAGCTCTTCTTGATACTTATCATCCAAGACCACCGTTCTCATGAGCATTTCCTAGATTTTATCCACATCCCGGTGGATCTTGTTCACCTGGAATGATAATTCCCATGGTGCGGGTTAGCAAATGTTCTTATACTTCTCCAAACTCGTCCTTGGTTGCCAAGGTTCCCCATCCTCTGTCTCTTCTTCCCCTTCGGACCCTTCATCATCGGATTCTTCTGTTGTAGATTCTTGCTCACTTTCATCTTCTTTGGATGATTGTTCTTCTTCTAACAGTTCTTCCCCTTCATCATCGATGTCCATGGGAAAGATACCTCTGGTGGGGTCATTTTGAAATTCCCCGAGACTAATATCATTGATCCATGCGTCCCATGTTTCACTTCTTTGGGGTGGATCCGGATAGGAGAATGAATCTGAATACAAGACCAGGTCTTCTGGAGGAGTTCTAAACAGATCACAGGCCACAACATTGACTAACCAAGTCATGTTTTTTAGCTCATGGAGGGGTCGAGCGAGTACATCGCTCTCATTTGGCATCACCAAGTTCTCACAACGTGCTGCGAAGTTACTACACACCAGATCTGGAAATAGAGAAGTAGCCTTGTATAGGATCTCTTGAGTATTGGTGGAAACATCGAGTATATCTGCGACCTGGTAGAAGGCGCTCATGCTCCAATGCTTGAAATCTTCTCTGGACACCGTCCAATCACCTCTGGGGACCTCTGGAGATGATATCTCCTCATCATCTTTGCTTTCATCCTCAGCTGATGATATGGGTTGAATAAGGCTGGTAGGATCATTATTATCATCGCTTCTGATGTTATTTACCCAATCCATTGCTTCTACTCCTTCGTCCTCCATCGTTGGACTTTGTTCGGCATTTTCTATCCATCCTTCATGGATTTCTGTGTCGTCCACCTTATCTGAGCTGTCGTCAGAATTCCCCCTATATGGATAAGAGAGACTTCTTTTGTCAGAGCTTGACCAATAGCTAGTGTTGAGACTGCTTTAAGGAGCTGAGGTGTGACTCTGGTGATTTCATTCCCTTCTTCTTTAGGAACCAGGTGACATATTTCAAATGATGAGAAACCATACTTATACAATGGCATCATTGTCTCGAGACCTTCTAATCCATGCTCCAAGAAATCCAACCTTCGAAGCCGATTGATGGATGCTATACCTCTGCCTTGATCACATGGTTGCCCGCCTGTTCGGATATTCCTGTCACAGTTGGCTCAGGCACAGTAAATGCAAACCTGCATCCTTTCTACCCATGCTTGCCGTGACTGCTCATCTTTTCTTAAATACAAAGGGATGGGCTGGATCAATGTAGTAGGATCTTGGAATGGTGTCTCTTCCTGCAACATGTTTACCTACCCTGTAGATGACTCTGGGGAATAGGTCCCCTTCACCAGTGGTTATGAGATTTTCCATGCAGGTATCTGGTATTCTACCTAGGTGGCACCTTCTATCTTTGGATGATAGAAAGGGGAATCAGGCCGATCCACTTCCTGAGACACCTCTTGTCGAATCTGTGGTTCTTTTTCCTCCTTAAGTTTCTTGGTCAACATTGCTATATAGACATGTGCCTTCATTAGCTTCCTCTTCTCGACTGGATGAATTAAAGTGGTAGGATCTACTTACTTGGCATCCTCTTGAAGCATGTTTACTCCATGGTTAGGCAGAGGATATGTGGTGACATTTGGCGGCTGCTTCTTCCGAAGTTCAATTTTACCCTCGTCAATCAAATCCTGGATCGCATGCTTAAGAGCTAGGCATCTATCCGTATGATGGCCTTGTTGGTCATGGTAATGACAGTATAGATTGGGCTTATACCAGGTAGGTGGATTGTTCAAATCCATAGACATAGGAGGAACTGAATTGATCATTCCCTACTTTTTGAACTTGGTGAATAACAACGAGGGTGTCATTCCTTCAAAGTTGAAATTCCTCCTGGATGCTTCAGATTCAGTTTGGATCACAAGAGGGGTGGATCCTGCGGCTACCACCTGAACTTCTGCCGCCTGGCTGCTTGTCCCTGCAGTATTTCCTCCTTTGGCTGTTGGGTTTTTCCTTGCCGAATAGCTTCCTGATGCTTCACGGGTCATACCCTGATTCTGCTTTTCTTTAAAGATCTTGTCTTCAATCTTCTTCCCAATCATCATAAGAGCATCAAATGTCTTGATATGATGGTAGTATATCTTCTCATGGTACTCCCCGTACAGATTTTCTAACAATATCTCGATCTGCTCCTCCTCAGTAGGGCGGTTCCACATTTTTGCGGCCTTCTCCCTGAACCGCATGATGTAGTTTGAGAACTCTTCACTTGGTTCTTGCCTCAAGGTTTCCAATTCTCTTTGAGTAATATCCATCTTGGTGTTGTACGAATATTGCTTAGTGAAGGCTTTAACCACAGAGGCCTATGACAGGGTTTGAGTGTGATCAAGCTGGGTTAACCACCTCAAAGCAGATCCAGCCAAAGAGTACAAGAATGCCTGTCCCATTTGGTTTTTAGAAAGTCCCCATGGTCTGGCAATGGTGGCAAAAATCTTGAGATGAGCCCTAGGATCTCCCGATCCGTCGAACTTATCCAATTTCCACTTTAAATCTTCGGGGATTTTCCCTTCAGGAAAGAACACCAGGTCTTCTTCATCTTTTTCTTTGACTTTGCCCTTGACAACCACTTCCAACTCGGCTACTTTTTCTCTCATTTTCTTCTCCCTTTCAGTCTCAGGAGGGTCCATAGGGTGGCTATCTTCCCCTTCTTCTACTGGTATGATGATTGGAGTCTTGAGGGTTGCTGGGATAGTTTTCCAGACTTCTTGCTTTGCTGGTCCAGCTATGGATCCACCCTTACATAGTTCATTGATCGACTGAACTAGTTGTGCCTTGAGTTGCCGCATTTCGGCCATGTCTACTTGCAGCCTATCCACTCAATCTTCGACGTGACTTTCAGACAAGTGATCCTCCGGAGGATTCATGTTACTCACAAGTGATATCTCAGAAGATGAACTAGAAGAATGAGAAGGAATCAGTGATCTTGAGGAGAATGGTGGGCTGGCTCGAGTCAGCCTTCCACCGTGTTGGATCCAGATGGGCAAGGACGGAATTGTGCTACTATGAAAGAGAGAAGAATACCTAGTTTAGACCCTAAGAAGGCTAAAAAAAGAATTTTATTTTTTTACTTTATCTATATCTATATATATATATTATTTTTTTTATCATTTTTTCTTTTGAGTTTTTATCATTTTTTTGGTATTTTATAACATTTGTTTAATATTATTTTTTTATTTGGCTCAAGTAATCAGAGTGGTCATCAGAGTTTCAACAGACTCCTTCTGAGACCAAACTTCGAATGCCGTCATTGCCCAAGCATGTTTGAACACAATAAAGAAAACAAACAAAAGAAGGATCCTAGTTACCGGGTTATGGACGATTATGTCTAGAGTCAAAATGAGATGCCCTTATTTTGAGGGACAGGTAAGGTTCCATCATATGGAAATGAACTTCCATTCTCCTTTGAGGGACCATCGCGGGACTATGGAATTCCTTACCTTCGGTGACATCTCATGTCAAAGCCAGGTTAATCGTCAAATGACCCTAAAACTCGGTCTCTCTTTTACATCTAACAAAGGTTAGTTTGTGTCGTACCCTAGTCGTACATGGTCTATTTTCCTACATGATGCATGTAATGGGTAGGCTTTCATAGGACAAAACAAGGTCACCCTTGACAGAACCGATATACCTATCGCTCGTGGTCGCGAATTGCAGGCACGTGGTTCTTTTGATATACCTGGAGAATAGGTCACACAAACTCAGAGTAATCGAGCTAGTGCCTTTTTTGAATGGCAAAACATTCCACAACACACTAGTGAATACCCTCGCTGGTGATTCTAAACTCGTATAGTAAATATCAAGGGCTGTAGCTTTGCGAATTACCCATGACTACTCATGGGGTCCAACGACTAACTACGGGGGTAAGAGGGGTTCCCATGCAGTGTATGTGTGCAAGAAAGTGGTACAGGAAGCGGCTATCATCCGATCTCAGAGTACTTAGTATGACGTGCCTCACCTCCCTCGCCGTTTGATTTCACTTCGAG
Source organism: Telopea speciosissima (assembly GCF_018873765.1). Lineage (NCBI taxonomy): Eukaryota > Viridiplantae > Streptophyta > Magnoliopsida > Proteales > Proteaceae > Telopea > Telopea speciosissima. Next base: position 15,071,597 of record NC_057926.1, read on the forward strand.
CACTATGCATGATGCGGTTATTACACACAGGGGTTAGCCAAACAAACATATTATGGTATTTTCTTTTTGTATTTTGTTTTGTACATTTATATATATATATATATTATTTTTTTATATTTTTTATATATATATATTTTTTATAAAAGTTTAGAGAGAACATTCTATCATTTATTGATAGCATCCATTTAGAAAGTTTGACCTCGGGTGGACGTTTGTCCACCTATCCCCAGTGGAGTCGCCACTGTAAGTACTGTGGTCCTCAGGACGAGGGTTCCCCCAGCCCTTATATATGGTGACATGGGTTTGGTATATATATATGGTGTATATGGATATGGATAATATTGTCAATGTATAATATTGATAAATAGGGGATTGGGATCATCCATTAGAATATGCTAATATAATGTGAAGTCGCCACCTAGGGTTAGGGCCTAGGACCCATTAAGTGTAGCCCTATCTGTTGTGAACAGGATCGGGCTACGTGACTCCATATGATCTGACCAGAGGTTTGGGTAAGGGTTCAGGTTACGAGTGTGGGAAGGTGTTAGGCACCCACCTCGCCCGGTCGAAGCCGGTCTCTTTGTATTAGATGCTACATAAGGACGAATGTTCTCTCTCTTTTATTACGGGGATGGGGGATATTATGAACTACATTCAGATGCTATGAATCGAACTAAAACATAATAAACTACATTACATATATGAAAAATATGGACTAAAACAATGGAATACGAAAGGACTACATCAAATCAACAAGAATGCAGTTATTATACCTGTATGGTTGTATTCCCCTGGCTTAGGGGAGATAGACGAATGGACTGACGTCGATTCCTTTCTGGGAAGAGTAACGACTCTTTCAAGTGATTTGGAGAGGAGTAAACAGACAGAATAATGTCTGTAATAAAAGGGTTTTGATTGTTAGCCACACACTGACGGGATAACGATGCCTAGGAGCAAAAGCGCTCTATACTCAGAGGGATAATCGAAGGATCTATCCGCAACCAAGAAAACTTCACTCACTCACACTCTTATGAGAGAAGGAGGAGAAATGAGGGTGAAAAGGGAGAAAAGAGGGTAGGAATTACTTGGGGAGGGTCTCTCCACCCAAAAATTCCTTGGGAAATGTGGGAGAGGACCCTCCTATTTATAGGGAGGGACCCCCTATCTCTCCTTGCCAGATAAGTCTTCCACGGTGCCTTGGAGATGTCCACGACGCCGTGGGGGACTTTTCCATGGCGCCATGGGTGACGTCAGCAAGTTGATGTCACACCCCCTCATGGCGCCGTGGAAATCTGGTACACATCCCCACGGTGCCGTGGGAAGGTGCCCACGATGCCGTGGGAATGAGTCCACGGCGCTGTGGGGGCGCAATGCCATTTTTCCTTATTTTTTGGCCTAAAATGGGTCATTTTGTGCTCAGCATGGTTCTTGGTCTTATGGGTCAGGTATCTTGGGTCTAGAAAGAGAGAGAGTGCATCGTCCATCGTCCATGTCCCGTTGTCATCATCGTCAATTAGGGGGTGACAAAGATCAGCGTCTACACTTAGCTATGGCTATATCACCACGCTGAATAATCTCACGAATCAAGTGATATTTTTGCTCCACATGCTTGTTCCTCTGATGAGCTCTTGGTTCCTTCGCTTGTGCAATAGTTCCCCTGTTGTCACATAACAATTGTATGGGTCGCTCCACTAACTCAGGAACCACCCCTAGGTTTGTCAAGAATTTCTTGAGCCAGACGCCTTCCTTGGCTACTTCACTAGCTGCCAAGTACTCAGCTTCAGTTGTAGAATCAGCTGTTGACTTCTGTTTGGCACTCCTCCAAATCACTGCACCCCTACCAATCACAAAAACCATCCCAAAGGTAGACTTTCTGTCATCCTTGTCAATTTGGAAATTTGAATCCGTATATCCAACTACTGACAACTGATCACAACCATATACAAGAAAGTAATCTTTGGTCCTCCTTAAGTACTTGAGAATCCCCTTGACAGCTGTCCAATTCTCTTGTCCCGAATTGGATTGATAGCAACTCACAATCCCTACGGCATGACAAATATCTGGCCTGGTACAAACCTTGGCATACATCAAACTTCCTACTGTCAAAGCATAAGGAACTCTCTTCATAGCCTCAATTTCCTCAGGAGTTTGAGGATATTGTGACTTGGATAAACCGATTCCATGTTTAAGAGGCACATTACCTCTCTTCGAATCCTGCATGTTGAACCTCTCAAGCACTTTGTCAATGTAGGTGGATTGTGACAATCCCAACATCCTCTTCTTGCGATCTCTCACAAGCTTAATTCCTAGGATGTAGCTGGCTTCACCCAGATCTTTCATTGAGAATGTTTTGGATAACCACATCTTTACAGATGAAAGAAACTCCACATCATTCCCAATGAGCAATATATCATCCACATATAGTACTAGAAAACAGACGGCACTCCCACAGACTTTCTTATACACACATGGCTCATCAATGTTTTGTTCAAACTCAAAATCCTTGATAGTTTAGTCAAAACGGATGTTCCATGATCTGGAAGCTTGTTTCAGTCCATAAATGGACCTCAACAACCTGTATACCTTATTTTCCTCCCCTGGGGAGACAAAATGTCACCCCCTATCCCGATGTAAGATATTTTTCCACATAGGGGTATGACTGGGACAATCACACATCATCCCAACACCTACCAGGATCACAGATGCAATGTCCCAAGCCACAATCCACTCTGTCATCACCATATGAAGATAAAAAGAGACGTACCGAAAGGAATAAATCGTTCCAATCACAGAGTTAGCGGAAGCAAAATTAATTTAAATCATGTGAAATTATAGAGCATCGGTTCTCTAATGATAACACATATAGCAATTCTAACATAAGTAACCATTCATTACTCTCCCTATAAATAAACATACAGTTTATACATGATTGTGAAATGAAGATAGAAATTAAATAAATAAACAATTGCCCCAAGGGCACAAATTCTTGGGTGCACATCTATATCCAAGCCACGGTCATCAACTCCACTTGATTCGCATCCATCGGTGCTCGTCAAGAGGCTATCTGTATATAAGTAAAAAGTGGTTGTACAACGGAGTTAGCTACACTAGCTAGTGAGGGAGCAAAGGGGAATGCACACACATCACACAATCAATATCAAATTGAATGATGCATGCTAATGTTAGATTCATTTTTCACCTAACACACAATTCTATCGGTCAAGTATATGCTACTGTGATAACTCAAAAAAGACTGAGGGTCACTTATCCTATCACCCCAGTGAGACCTCAATTATCACGAAGGGACCTGCGCCGGTAGAAATCATCATGACCACCCAATGGCAAACCCTGATAACCATCACTACCCCTGTCTTGGCCTCTCCCACCTCCATAGATCGCAGGTGCTCAGACTATCCAACACATAAACCCTTGTTGGCAAGGGTCGTAGCATAAGGGAACAAGCATCATAGCAGCAGATATACTATATACAGGGCCTATCATCTTGAGAGGTATTCCGGTGCATCAATGTCCCATTCCATCTAGTACCCGGGTACCAGCATGGCACGACACATACAGATCAGGATGACATACAACAGTTTTCATAATTAAATAAATTAGAGTTTCGGTACCGGCACACCCGACACCTTAGCCCAATACAATGGTGAGCATGCTATCATAATTATAACAATTCACATTTGAATAATATGCAATGCGTACAATGCTTATATTTATATAATAGCATGCTTAAGATTAATAGTTATATAATATTCAAACCCAACAAAGTCACCCAGAACCCACTCACTGGCATAGGTGTCACCGGGCGTGATTGGCATCAATCTCCCCAGACATCAGGTGCCATCCGGCATGGTTCACATGAATCTCACCGGTACACCAACCTAAACACACACAAGAAAGCATTAAAATAGGTATGGAGGGGTCCCATGCTAGGCCCTCAAGATTAAAATCAAGTTTCAGCTAAGACAGCACGAGCGGACTCGCGGGCAGTCTCAACAGAGGTGAATCTGCCCCTGACTCTGTTCAGGCCGAAGGGTAAAATCAGAGCGAGCGGACCCACGAGCGGATCTTCTTAGTTGAATCCGGTCGTTGATCCGTTCGACACCTTGGATGACCATAAAAGGGAGCAGATCCACGGGCGGATGTGCTTATTGGGTCCGCCCCTGTATCCGTTCGATTTCTTGAGACAGACCCGAGAGCAACAGGCTTCGGGTGAAGGCAATAAGGGTGAATCCGTGCCTTCATCCGCTTAGGCCAACACACAGGGTTTGTGCTGGGCGGACTAACGGGTGGTACCATAATAGATGGATCTAGTCGTTTGTCCGTCGGCAATCTCTTCTGAGATTTCAAGGAATTTCAGCTCCAGCTTGGAGCTTGGAGCTCCTTAGCATCTCAGGAACAAGGGAGGGGTGTTTAAGCATCACTAGGGTCACTAGAACCTAGGCTTAAGCTCATGGATCCAAGATCCTACAAGGTTGGGTCTCAATTTGGTCCCAGGGTTGGGTTTCAAGTTCCAAAACCAAGGCTTCACAGCCATGGCTGCAATTGCAGCACCAAGGGGGTTAAACCAGACCTAGGTCACCTCTATTAGAGCTCCATCTAAGGACCGAGCTCTACCTTGAGTTTCAAATGGAACTCTAGGTCACCCAAGCTCAAGGGAACCATCAAAATAAAAGGGGAAAATGGAGAGAACCAGGTTCAGGGAGCTTATCTTGGTGAGGTCCTCCTATGGAGGGGTGGAGTCCAAGGCTAGGTGAGCCTTCATGCTCTCCTCTCTTCCTTTCCATCTCTTCTCCTTCACCTTCTTCTTCCTTCTTGGTCCGGTCAGCAAGAGGAGGAGATGTGGGGCAGCCAGCCATTTTGGCATAGCTCCCATCTTCTTCCCTTCCCCTCTCATTCCTCTTCCACTCCTACTTCTTCCCTCTTTCTTCCTCCTCCTTCTCTTGTCTCTTCTCCTCCACGATTTTGGGGAGGGGGAGAGATGAGAGAATAAAAGGGGTTCTTTTAGTTTTAAGGGGGTAGAAGGGACCTTAGGGTGTGTTTGGTTAGGGGTCTTTAGGATGTGGTTTAGGTCCTTAGGCTTAAATGGGTTTGGGTTAGGCATTAGGCCATATTTGGTCCAAGTCATGGCCCTTAGGTCCATATAGTTGGTTAGGGTCTGTTTGGGTTGGGTCCAAGCCTCATTTAGGCCTAATAGCCTTTAAGTTTTGTTTCGTTTAGGCTAGATCATTAAAACCTATTATTTACCCAAGTTAAGCCTGGTGGGCCCACTTCATGGTCCAAATAACCAATTCATGGCAAGGGTAGGGGTTCATATGGTCCAAGGGCTTGATTAAGATGTCTGGAACACGGGTATGTGCGTCCCACAGGAAAATAACCCAAAAATGCTGATGACAACACAGGCGGATCCTCGAGCGGATTCAACAAGAGTGAGTTTGTTCGTGACTTCGATACTGCTGTCATGGCCCAAACTTCAAGGAAAATGGCAAGGCTTTGGCCCATACTTCCAAGTCTTCGAGGGGGTCCTTTCTATGCTATTTCCAGTTCAGGGCCATCAGTGTTGACCATAGCCATAAGGCATTACCCATTGGGTAAGGTCTGGATTGCCCCGGGGTACAGGGGGATATTTAGGGTGCGGGTGTAACATCCCCCCAACCTTATTAAGAATTTCGTCCTTGAAATTTAAGGCAACCCGGGTCTCAAGGGCAAAGGCTTGTTGAACAACAATACCTCCAATTACCCCTTACTAGAATTAAGTCAAGGTCGGGTCAAAATAAGGTAGTGCCTATTTGACACAGCAGGTCGGGTTTCAAAATTCTCTTTCCCACATTGTCACATTACCACAAGGGTGGGTTCATAATAACCCAGGCTCCATTTGAACTTCCAGAGCCGGTGGTCACAATACACCAGTAGGTCAAAGAGGTATCTCCTGGTCTGGGAAAGTCTAGGGAACTTTCTGTTCTAGGTGGCTTAGTCTAGGGTATAGAGCACCATTCTGACCTGCACAACTCTGGTCACACTTGAATTACAAAACTCAACCTGTCCAGTCCTCATTATAGGATTCACACCCTGAATGCTTTCACTTCTGGTTATCTCATTACCTCACCCAACTTTAGAATGATTTGGAATATTGATGGAATTTCCTATTGTTCACTCCCAGTACGGAGGGAACGCATTTGGTGACCCATTACTCCCTTCATATCTATCATTGGAGAAGGTCTTGTTACCTCCTTTAGTTTCAGCTTTCAAGGTCTCTGTACCCATCTCACTATGACTACACAGGAAAAGTCCTCTATGGTCCTCTTTCGAGAGCCAAGCAACCTCTTATGGTAGGTCTAAGTCAACTCATGCTAATCATTCTACCCAGTCATTATAAGTTCATCTATTATTAACCCGGGATCAACATGTCCAAGGGTCAAAGCTTAACTAAGTGATCATAGTAAAGCCTAGGTAAGGTCATACTTGTAGTACCAGAGAATCACTCTAGTTCATACAAGTCCAAGGTCCTAAGGGACATACCTATAAATACACATACATATATACATATACCACACCAATCCATAGACGAAAATTTAAGAATTGCATTCGTATCCCTATAGACATATCTGTCATCTAGGTCAATTCACAAGAGCAAAAGTTCTTGAGTATTGTTTACTAAGCCTCTTGGAGGATCAACTCACGGTGTAGGACTTCCTCTATGAGTCTAAACATGGTTTGGAAGAACCAAGTAAAGTACAAATAGAGTCGTCACTAACTTAAGGTGTCACGAATGGCCTCCAAGTACATGTGATTTCTATGGCTCTTTCAAAGGAATCAGTCCAAGTCATCCCATTACCTCCTTACTTAATATCTACCCACAGGGTTAGGTTTCTTATCCATTAGGGTTGAGTCCATAAGTTCACAGGGTATAGAGGTCTTCCTCCTCAAAAGTAACTCTCCTCCCTTTTAGGTAAGAGGGGAGTCACGACAGTCATCAATGCCTGGCATTTCTCATTGGTTGGCATGGCTGGGAATAAGTCCTAATCTTCTTCAGTTCAAGGTATTGGCTAGACTTAGGTGGTTTCCACAAATGGGTCACACAACAAGGGTGTCCAACCTAGGGTGTAAGCATCAAATCATCATATAATGGGTTGGTCAAAAGGTCTTAAAAGTCTGGGATTAAAATCCTAAAAGAACAGTGAGCGGACTCGTGAGCAGAATTTGTGTTGTGGGTCTGTTCATGTTTCCCTCGCAAGACAGGGAGAGAGGACTAACGGGCGGATGCGGAATGTGAATCCGTTCGTTCGTCCGTTCTCAGAAGACCAAAGGTCCGAGAGAATATGAATCGATCGGATCTACGGGCGGACTCATGACGGTGGATCCGTTCGTTGATCCATTCAGTTATAAAGACACGACTTTTCAAATTCTAGGCGGGACGGATTGGCGAGCGGAGTCACAATAACTGATTCCGTTCGTTCGTCCGTTCGAGAAATCTCAGCAAAAACAGAACCGTGAGTTTCAAAACTCACTTTGGCTCCAAAGAAAACACAACCGTAGGGGGAGGGAGAAAGGCTCTAAAGGCTTCTTGGGGAGATTCCTTGCAACTTCAAGTCTCCAAAATCACTTCTCAATCAATCAAGGTAAAATTTCTCTTCTCCACTTCCCTTTCAATTCTCTATTCTTCTCATTGGGAGATTTTGCTTGTGTCTCTTCATCTTCTCCTTTATTTCTCCTTGGATTTGAGATGGTTTACTTCAAGTATGATCATGTCTTGGCTTTGCCTGCATTCTTATGGCCACAAACACCATGTTCATGCCAAAATCGATGTAGGCCAAGGCTTTTGGGTTGGGAATCATGCTCTAACAATCAATGCCACTATAGGAACGGCTTCCTACTTGGTTATTGCATTCCTTTGAGCATTTTAGAGATTGTTTAACTTGTTTAGTTAGTTATCTTGGATTGGTTCTAGGCTTGATTAGATAAACTCTTCAATTCCTTCATGCTTGAGAAACTTTTCAAGTTCATGTCTAATCCATTTACATGTATCTACCTTGCCAAATCATCTCATTGATATGCCATCAAATACATTTTTATACATTGCACAATAGTAGATAAAATTCTCGAAGTCTATCTCCTTCTCTTGATAGTTCATCCTCTTAATGTATCCCCAAATGCATTTTATGTCCTTGAGATTACTTGCATAATTCTTAGTATTCATTTCCTTTCCTCAACAAAGGGTTCTCACCCCAAGTTGGAATATTCCATTCCAAAACTTTTGCTTATTGCTTACTTCAGTCTCATCCTTCACATTCATATAATAGTGACTACCTGTGGAACTTTATTTACATCACATTCTTGTCTCTTCTCTTTTTTCTCCAAACTCATCCCCATTAATTCTCACGTTCCCATTATACATCATTATTCCATTTTGGCTTACACTCTTGCTACTATACTTGGTGTTGTCTCATGTGTGCAGGTGGCCTTATGACTCCTAAAAGAAAGAGGGACACTGTCGTTGTGCCTGCCATTCCTATCACGCACCGGGCATCTCAGTTGACTCATGAAGGGGCCGAGGGACGCTCCCGGGGATGTCTTTTCAGCAGAAGACTACTTGTGGAAAGGGATATAACCATGGAGGAAGTGATGGCGTATCAGGTGGAGACTAGATTCGAGAAGTTGGAGTGGTCCAATTCGTTAGTTCCGCCTGAGTTTTATTACCCTGCTCTGATCAGAGAGTTCTACTCAAAATTGCTACTGTCAGAGGGAGATGATGGTGATCTCAGACTGTCTACAGTAGTAAAGGGGGTCTCCATCAGTTTCACCACTGAAGAATTGGGAATCATTCTTAATGTTTCGGCAGAAGGGAGAAAGGTTTACTATCCTTCGGACAACCACCCAGACCAAAGCCTACGTCCAGAAGATAGCCAAGAGTTGTTCCAAGTGTTAACAAATAACAGGTACAAGAAGAGTAGCACTCATTGCCAACGAGTCCTTACATTCATTGCTAAAACCAATCTGATTCCTTCCAAAGCAAGTAGCACTCACCCTCCTCTGATATCTGCTGTATTGGCTCACTCCCTCTATACTGGCCAATCTGTTTGTCTACCTTACATAATCATGAAGCACATGGCTCGCACTGTTATGGATTCCACCTGAAGGCATGCACTACCCTACAGTCGACTACTCACTTGGGTTTTCCTCTGCTTTGAGGTTGACCTTGATCAGGAACCCAGGAAGTCAAGCACTAGGGAGCCTATCGCTTTCGACACCCTGCGAGAGATGAATTTGTACCCTATTTATGACAGTGCAGAGGGACCGATTCAGCGGGGTAAAGGAATAGGAATCAAAGATGGTGAGGAAGATGACAGTGAAGCAGATTCTGAGCTCAGAAGTCCCAAATCACTTGTAGTAGGCACTTCAAAAGTCACGGTAAAAGGTGATGACTTATCAATGGCCATCAAGCGGCTGGGTGTGCGAGTGGCAGATGGCTTCAACAGGACTGGGAAGCAACTAAATGCCTAGGCTTGGCGTATATCGGATATGGGGCGTGGAATAGACGACATCAATTTCTTCCTTGGCCACAGTAAAGTCAGTGCCAGTGACTAATCCCGTTCTTTCTCCAAAACCTTCAGAATGCATCCTATCAGATCAGCTCTTTCAGTCTTTTGCCCTTGAGGGGTAATTTGTGGAACTATCTCATTTTACTTTCCTTCAGCTTCTTGCATTCCTTTTTTCCTTTCTTTTGATCAGACCTTCTGAACAATCTAGGAAAACTTTGGAAACCTTCAAAATTAATAGATGAATGTAGATCTTGCGTAACTGCCATCAAGTATCTTAGGTTGAACAGGTGAAATCTGGTGTTTTAGGTTGGAAAGGGCACAGGCATTCTCCAACAGGAAATGATACAATCATGGTTGGATTCAAAAATCTGAGTTGAGCAGAATAGAATCACAGATGTCAAATGATGGAGAACAATAATTATATCTAGGAGAATTAAATTCTTTGGAACAATTGCATTTAGCGTTTATATATATACATATATAAGTTATTCCTCTTTTAAATCATTGTAGATTATTATGGTTGGTGAAATTAATATAACACTGAGCATAAATTATAATATATATATAACCGCCCAGTATCTATTTAAGACTCAACCAATCAATTGTACAAATATTGCTTAGCAGCCTATGTTTCAAATCCTAATTCCATGTTGCCTATTATCATCTAAGTTTTGGTTTTCACTCCAGTCAGTCTTTTCCTATGTCTGCACACAATCATTTATGTTCTTGAGATTTTTAATTTAGACCTTAATTGTGGAGAGTAAATCAAGTGGTTACACTGGACTGTGGTCAGTGCAGAGCATCATTGCTCTGATACCACTCTATCACGCCCCTATTCCGATGTAAGATATTTTACCACATAGGGGTATGACTGGGACAATCACACATCATCCCCACACCTACTAGGATCACAGATGTAGTGTCCTGAGCCACAGTCCACTCTGTCATCACCATATGAAGACAGAAAGGGATGTACTGAAAGGAATAAATTGTTCTAATCACAGAGTTAGCGGAAGCGAAATTAATTTAAATCATGTGAAATTACAGAGCATCGGTTTTCTAATGATAACACATATAGCAATTCTAACATAAGTAACCATTCATTACTCTCCCTATAAATAAACATACAGTTTATACATGATTGTGAAATGAAGATAGAAATTAAATAAATAAACAATTGCCCCAAGGGCACAAATTCTTGGGTGTACATCTACATCCAAGCCACAATCATCAACTCCACTTGATTCGCATTTAACGGTGCTCGTCAAGAGGCTATCTGTATATAACTAAAAAGTGGTTGTACAATGGGATTAGCTACACTAGCTAGGGAGGGAGCAAAGGAGAATGCGCACACATCACACAATCAATATCAAACAGAATGATGCATGCTAATGTTAGATTCATTTTTCACCTAACACACAATTCTATCGGTCAAGTATATGCTACTGCGATAACTCGAAAAACACTGAGAGTCACTTATCCTATCATCTCATTGAGACCTCAATTATCACGAAGGGACCTGCGCTGGTAGAAGCCATCATGACCACTCAGTGGCAAACCCCGATAGCAATCACTACCCCTGCCTTGGCCTCTCCCACCTCCACAGACCGCAGGTGCTCAGACTATCCAACACATAAACCCCTATTGGCAAGGGTCGTAGCATAAGGGAACAAGCATCCTAGCCGTAGATATACTATATGCAGGGCCTATCATCCCGAGAGGTATTTCGGGTGCATCAACATCCCATTCCATCTAGCACCCGGGTACCAGCAGAGCACGACACATACAGATCAGGATGACATACAATAGTTTTCATAATTAAATAAATTGGGGTTCCGGTACCGGCACACCCGGCACCGTAGCCCGATATAATGGTGAGCATGCTATCATAATCACAACAATTCACAGTTGAATAATATGCAATTTGCATAATGCTTATATTTATATAATAGCATGCTTAAGATTAATAGTTATATAATATTCACACCCAACAAAGTCACCCAGAACCCACTCACTGGCATAGGTGTCAGCGGGCGTGATTGGCATAAATCTCCCCGGGCATCGGGTGTCATCCGGCGTGGTTCACATGAATCTCACCGGTACACCAACCTAAACACACACAGGAAAGCATTAAAATAGGTATGGAGGGGTCCTATGCTTGGCCCTTAAGATTAAAATTAAGTTTCAGCCAAGACTACACAGGCGGTCTCAACAGAGGTGAATCCGCCCCTGACTCCGTTCAGACCAAAGGGTAAAATCAGAGCGAGAGGACCCATGAGCGGATCTTCTTAGTTGAATCCGGTCGTTGATCCGTTTGACACCTGGGATAACCATAAAAGGGAGCGGATCCACGGGTGGATGTGCTTCTTGGGTCCGCCCCTGTATCCGTTCAATTTCCTGAGATAGACCCGAGAACAATAGGCTTCAGGCGGAGGTAAACAACGTGAATCCGTGCCTTCGTCTGCTCAGGCCAACACACAAGGTTTGTGCTGGGTGGACTGACGGGCGGTACCACGATAGATGGATCTGGTTGTTTGCCCACCGGTAGTCTCTTTCGAGATTTCAAGGAATTTCAGCTCCAACTTGGAGCTTGGAGCTCCTTAGCACCTCAGGAACAAGGGAGGGGTGTCTAAGCATCCCTAGGGTCACTAGAACCTAGGCTTAAGCTCATGGATCTAAGATGCTACAAGGTTGGGTCTCAACTTGGTCTCAGGGTTGGGTTTCAAGTTCCAAAATCAAGGCTTCACAGCCATGGCTGCAATTACAGCACCAAGGGGGTTAAACCAGGCCTAGGTCAACTCTATTAGAGCTCCATCTAAGGACCGAGCTCTACCTTGAGTCCCAAATGGAACTCTAGGTCACCCAAGCTCAAGGGAACCATCAAAATAAAAGGGGAAGATGGAGAGAGCCAGGTTCAGGGAGCTTACCTTGGTGAGGTCCTCCAATGGAGGGGTGGAGTCCAAGGCTAGGTGAGCCTCCATGCTCTCCTCTCTTCCTTTCCATCTCTTCTCCTTCACCTTCTTCTTCCTTCTTGGTCCGGTCAGCAAGAGGAGGAGATGTGGGGCAGCCAGCCATTTTGGCATAGCTCCCATCTTCTTCCCTTCCCCACTCATTCCTCTTCCACTCCTACTTCTTCCCTCTTTCTTCCTCCTTCTCCTTCTCTTGTCTCTTCCCCTCCACAGTTTTGGGGAGGGGGAGAGATGAGAGAATAAAAGGGGTTCTTTTAGTTTTAAGGGGGTAGAAGGGACCTTAGGGTGTGTTTGGTTAGGGGTCTTTAGGATGTGGTTTAGGTCCTTAGGCTTAAATGGGTTTGGGTTAGGCATTAGGCCATGTTTGGTCCAAGTCATGGCCCTTAGGTCCATATAGTTGGTTAGGGTCTGTTTGGGTTGGGTCCAAGCCTCATTTAGGCCTAATAGCCTTTAAGTCTTGTTTGGTTTAGGCTAGATCATTAAAACCCATTATTCATCCAAGTTAAGCCTGGTGGGCCCACTTCATGGTCCAAATAACCAATCCATGGTAAGGGTAGGGGTTCATATGGTCCAAGGGCTTGATTAAGATGTCTGGAACACGGGTATGTGGCTCCCACAGGAAAATAACCCAAAAAATGCTGATGTCAGCATGGGCCGATCCTCGAGCGAATTCAGTAAGAGTGAGTTTGTTCGTGACTCCGGTGTTGCTGTCATGGCCAAAACTTTAAGGAAAATGGCAGGGCTTTGGCCCACACTTCCAAGTATTCGAGGGGGTCCTTTCTATGCTATTTCCAGTTCAAGGTCATCAGTGTTGACCATAGCCATAAGGCATTACCCATTAGGTAAGGTCTGGATTGCCCTGGGGTACAAGGGGATATTTGGGGTGCGGATGTAACACAAAACCCTCTGACTGATTCATGTAAATGACCTCATCAAGATAACCGTTAAGGAAAGCGGTCTGTACATCCATCTGCCAAATTTCATAGTCATGGTATGCAGTAATCGACAATAGAATTCGAATGGATTTAATCATCGCTACAGGTGAGAAGGTTTCATCATAGTCAACACCCTCTTTCTGAGTGTATCCCTTCGCCACCAGTCTTGCCTTGAAACGTTCCACCTTTCCATCCACTCCTCTCTTTCTCTTGTAGATCCATTTACAACCTATGGGTTTTACCCCTTCTGGCAGATCTTCAAGAGTTCAGACATGGTTAGAATCCATGGAATCTATTTCACTGCACATAGCTTCCTGCCATTTCACCGGGTCAACATCCTTAAGAGCCTCGGCATAAGTATAAGGATCTGTGTCTGAACAATCAGACACCATGTGGAATTCTTCCACCTTTTGATCCTCCTCTGTGAGAAGGTTTAAACGAGTTGGTGGTCTGATAGACCTCCCACTCCTCCTAGGCTCTTGAGGCTATTGCTCAACTGTGGGTATATTAACTGAAACCTCTGTCGGCGCAGAGGGTACTTGGTCATCAGTTATTTCTTTATTGACCACTTGATCTGACCTTGGTGAGATCATGTCATCCTCAAGAAATATCGCATGCTTACTAATTATGACTTTCTGATTAACAGGGTCATAGAAGTAGTAGCCAATCGTAGTCTTAGGGTATCCCAAGAAATAGCATCTATCTGTTCGGGATTCCAACTTATCTGTCTGTAGTTTCTTTACATGTGCTATGCAACCCCACACCTTAAGATGTTGAAGACTTGGCTTACGCCGATACCACAACTCAAAAGGTGTTTTGGTCATAGACTTTGTTGGTACCCTATTTAGAATATAGATGGCAGTTTCCAGTGCGAAACCCCAAAAACTCAATGACAATTCCGAATAACTCAACATGGACCGAACCATGTCCAACAATGTTCGGTTCCTCCTTTCTGAAACTCCGTTCTGTTGAGGTGTTCCTGGGGCAGTAAATTGGGTTATGATCCCAACTTCTTTCAAATAGTCCCTAAACTCATCTGATAAGTACTGTCCTCCTCGATCAGATCAAAGGCACTTGATGCGATTACCCAACTATTTTTCAACCTCCGCTCATAATTCCTTGAATTTATCAAAGGTTTCGGACTTACGGTGCATCAAGTAAATATAACCATAACGATAGTAGTCATCAGTGAAGGTCACGAAGTATTCGTAACCATACCTCGCCTGAACGTTAATGGATCCACATACATCTGAGTGTATCAATTCTAACACTGCTTCGGCTCTTCTTCCCTTGCTAGAGAAGGGTTTCTTGGTCATCTTTCCTTATAGACACAACTCACAGGTTAGGTAAGGTTCTACCTTTAATGATTCTAAAGGCCCATCCCTCACCAACCTATTTATTCTTTCTACTGCAATATGACCTAACCTCAAGTGCCAAAGATATGTTGAATTATCTTGGGCTGATTTTCTTTTCAAAGAATTATTGGAGATCTCATTAACCTCTAGTACCGATTTTAAAAGATATAATCCGTTATCCAATAGGCTAGAAGCAATAAAAGAATTATTCAATCGAATAGTTAACTTATTACCAAAGAGGAAAGTATAACCATCCAAAACAAGCCTCCTAACAGAAACAATGTTCCTCCTAAAATGAGGAACATAAAAACAATCTCTCAAAACTAAAGTACTATTATCAAAAACTAAATTAAAATCTCCAACGGCCTCAGCACCCGTACCCGTTCATAAATGAACTTAATCTTTACTCAGTCTTCTTGTCAGCTTGAACCCCTACAACAAGTTACAAATATGGGCGGTAGACCCCGAGTCCACCAACCATGTGTTAGTAGGTTCCTCTGACAAATTAGACTCATAAAGGACCAAGGTTTTAGAAATACCTTCTTCCTGTTTCTCCTGCTTCTTTTTCTGAGCAACCAAAAAAGCACGACATTCCTTCTTCCAATGTCCGTCCTTCTTACAATAGAAACAAGTCCCCTTGCCCTTGTTCTTCTGAATTCCCTTGTTGCCAGCCTTAGGATTTTTTCCCTTGTCAGCCTTCTTCTTCTTCTTCTTGCCCTTGGGCTTGAAGGAAGAAGACTTGTCCTCTGTAGTCAAGACCTCCACTTTCTGCTTCTTGGATGCAACTTCCACTTCTTGCGACATGTTGCCCAGCTCAGGGAGTTCCACGGAGAGTTTATTCATGTTATAATTAACAATAAACGATCCGTAAGTCTCCTGAGACAATGAGTAGAAGATGACATCCGTCTTATAATTCAGCTTAAAAGATGTCCCAAGGTTCTCCAGTTCAAGGAAGAAGTTCTGCATTTTCTTGACATGGTCAATAACTGGAGTGCCTTGAGCCATCTTCGTGCCATGGAGGAGTGTCATCAGTTGATGATGGGCATGTCTTTCTTCTCTCCCATACATCTCCTTCAACTCCTCCATCATGTCCTTGGTCAAGTACAAATCCTTGAGCAAATCAGCGATGGTCTTCTCCAGAGAACTTAACACGAGGAGTTTTGCCTTAGAGTTCTTCTGTCGAAACAACTCATAGGCAGGCTTAGAATCAGGGTTCTCCTCATTAGGAAATTCAAGCTCTTCTTTGTCCAGGACAGACATTAGACCTTCTGCAGATAGGGGTAACTTGATGTTCCTCCTCCAGTCAACATAGTTCATTTGGGTTGATATTTTTAAATCTACATGATGTACAAAAATTACTAATTAGCATGATCAACAACCATTGAAATAACCAGGGTAAGAACAATCAATGGTCGATCACACCCGAAGCTTCCCTCTAGCTTGTAGGGCATGAATTAGAAATGACCAATCCTCATGCTCCTGACTTAGCCTATCGGAGCTCATCATTTGCATCTTGGTTAGGTGGACTATTCTGTTCGTCACTTAGACTTCCAATGTATTTGGCCACCTGAGTGTCATGCCCATTCCTATCGGCTGACACACACTCAAGTCAAGTGTCTACCTTTAATTTTGGAGGGAACTATGATGTTTGTGGGTTAATGCCTATTATCATAGTGCACATACCACTGACCACATTCTCTGCCTATCACATGTGAGATGAGTGCAAACAATTTCACCAATTCACCCAAATAGTATCCTATCGGCATCTACAAGGATGGATCAATGAAATTTTTACACTCACCAACTAAGGGAGGCCATGAGAATCCCACCAACCAGGGTTTCCCATATCACACTTGTATTAAAATGAGGGAAAACAGGAACGCATATAAACCATAAACATACATCCAATGTATAAAAACACATCCATCCAATGAAAATAATAAACACATAAACACCAATGGTTACGGGATAGCATCTTTAACCAACATGAGTTCATAACTAAGACAAACTCACTTTGACTAAAAATAGATGGGAGCAATCATAGCCTCATATGTTACCCCCACACATGGAAAAATTAGTGTGATTATGCATATGCAACTAACTATTATAGGGAAATTTCAAAACTGTAATAAATTTGGACACTTCAAGTGAGCAAGTCCTTCCTTCAATCATCTGTCCAACTACCCCGCAAGATCCTTGATCAACCAACCCGATCTCATCACGATCTCCAAGAGGTTACAATAATTAATTGAAAATACAACTCAAAAATTATTACAACCCTTTCAAATAAAATTACATGACAGGAAACCAGTCCACCTGATTGGACTGCCTGGAGGATAAAGAAGGAAATACATATCAAACCACATCCATGCCATGCCTACCACACACATTCATCTAATGTATGTAATTTTTAAATCCCATAACCATGGTCCTCATTACACATATGATGCTCAAAAAATAATATTCTAATATTTTATGTGAAAAATACCAAAAACACATAAAATCATCATTGCCATGACAATCCAAGTCACTATGATCATGTGCATCCAATGCACCCATCATACAACCATTATCATGACAACTTATGTGATAATGATTATGTGCATCACATGACCATTACCATGACAACTTATGTCATAATGGTTATATCACATGCCCCCATAAAATAATCACATACATGCTTACAATAAAATTATTAAACCATAAAAATATTATAAGCCATTATGCATATTGGGGAAGGTGGGTGAATGAATGAATCTTTCCACCCATCTTCTCCAAGAGATCTTCCCAATAAAGCAAACCAGAAATTTTTTTTTTTATTTTTATTTGAAAAACCTGCTACATAAAATAGCCAAATCAAAAACATAAACAAGAGAAGATCACATACATAAAGTGCACAAAGGCACATATGTATCACCACACACGGCAGGGCTGCCAAACCCCGCATGCGGCAGGCAGCCATGATGCGCGCAAGGGGGGCAGGCTGCAGCAAGAGAGGGAGGGGTTTGGGGTGCATGCGGTGGGGGGGGGGGGCATGCGCGCAGGCAACAAGCCCGCGGCCCCTCCTTCCCATGCATCTCAATCCCCAAATTTTTTTTTTTTTTTAATAAAAGACTAAATAAAAAATTAAAAGCACCACATGCATAATGGAAAAGAGAAAATAGCCCCATCGATAACGAGGCTCTGATACCACTGTTAGCAATCAAAGATCGATCACAGCGGAAGCAAAAACAAAAGATCATGATATCAATGGGAGAAGTCATTCTCAAACAATGAAACAATGCAGGGATCGATTATTACCTTAGCCTCACAGATGTAAGACCTCCAATCGATGATAGCCCTTTCGCGATCGTTCCACGCACCACGCACCACGCAAGCTTTGCGTTCCCACCATGGTCAAGCTATCTCCTCCAAAGTTCCAAGAACACAAAAGCTTGGACCACCTCTAGGATCAAACACCAAGAGAGCAAGAGAGGGAGAGGACGGTTTCTAGGAGGGAGAGCTCTGCATTTTTTGGGTTTTTGTGTATCCTTCTTGTGATTTTGCAATTCCACAAATAATATATATTTGTCTCACAAACTCCCCTAAAAATGCTAGCTCACATGGGTGTAATATATTGAGTTACTAATTGTGACTCAATTATCTACCCATCCAATCTTTCTCTAATAGGAAAGATATGCATTGCTAGAGGAATCAAATATTGGGTTGATTATTCAATATTCACCCACCAAGTTTCCTTTTCTAACATAGTTAAGGTGAACCATTGGATCTTGTTGTTGCTAAAGCCTGATTTGGTCCAGAAAGTGCGGTTGAGACCTTCGGAGGGCTGATTCGGTCTCGAAATGATCTCAAAATGCCGATAACTAGCGGGGCTCCATGCCAAAGGTTGGAGTGGTGTTGGGCTCATCGAGTTCTTCGAAATGAGTACCTTTTGAGCCATGTGTTATGTTTTGGTCCAGCCCAGGTTTTTTGGGCATTTTTGGGCTGGGGGCATTTGTGTACTTTCTGGGTTAGGGTTTTCTTATTTATTGTTCCTATCTCTTGAGATAGAGTACATGAGGGTTTTGTAATATTTTCAGAGAAATAGTGAAATCTGTTCTACTGCTCGGCCGTGGATGTAGCTTCCATACTGGAGGTGAACCACGTAAATCTCTATGTTGTGCGTTGTTGATTCTCTCTGTGTTATCTTTTTTCTTCTGCAAATCGCCATTATGGGCGTTGTTTTCGTAACAGATCTCCCATTCCATTGATATCTCGAAGATCGGCGGTTTGAACCCCATGGGTAACGAAGTGTGCATGATCTCATCTAAAAGTGCATTCTCCTTTGAGAAAGTGAGCTCATCTATTCCCACTAGATTGTAGATCACCTTTTGCATCTTCTCATTGAGTTCCTTGAGTTGCTGATCAAAGTCTTCTCCATCCTCCCGACAGTGTTCATGTCTCATCCTCCTGGGAGGTTCTACTCGATGTGGGTTGCGGCCTCGTCGTTCCCGGCTTCTCCAACCTTGATGGACTTAGCTGGAGCCTCCAGAGGGTGATCAGCTCCCTGTTGGGTGATCTGCTTCTCTGATTCTCGGGCCATGTTGAGTAGCATGGTTTGGTAAATCGCCACAAGGGCTGGTCGAGCTTGATTGGCGTTGTCCTCAATATTATGAGGAGTATGTCTGGAGTGATTCGAGGGCTCAGGGTCCCGCCTGATCTATTGGACAATGTTTCTAAGAAGGTTAGATAGATTAAGAATTTGCCTCTGAAAGGTCATCGAATTGGGCGTCAGTGTCCAGAAATTGCAAATCTGGGTGGTTGGCTCGATTTTTGGCATGATCCATCATAGGATTTCTAGTGGGAGCTGCAAGTGCAAGAATCGGGTTTCCTCCCTGTGGCGGTTGGCTTGAATTGCAAGGAGGAGTTTTCATAGCTCTAGTTCTCACCATGGTGAGAAGGATAGGACTATTGCTCTAGTACAAAAGATTTCACTATTACTTCTACTGTCGTTCTCACAGATGACACCAAACTGTTGTCGTAGAAAACTGGATCTGCTTGATGGGCATGTAGGGTTCAACTGAAGAGACATGGTGAGAGACACAAGAGAGGACCAGAGGGGACTCCAAGAGGGACTTTCTGATGCCTAAGTCAGTTTCTCAACCAACAATTGTACGAACAGGCAGAGCAATAACGCGGAAAGCTTGTCAATAGCGAATTTGATCCATACCTATGTGATTACCTGTGTATATATAGCTTGGAGGGTAATTTTTATGCGTATCACTATTCATGGGTACGGTTTTGAAGAGGACTACCTTCTACAATAACTGATTTTGGAAGACAATAATGCATATGTTATGCTGCTCTTGAAACAGCTATGCCCATGTTGGTAGAGATTTTCTTGTAGAAATCTACCTTAGCTAGCGAGTATATTAAGAGTACGGATTGAGATCTCTGTTTCGGACTTAATTTCGGTCAGGCCCAAAACCGACATGTGCTGGATCTCATTTCGAGTTTTCAACTCCCAGCCTCTCAGGTTGAAACCAAAGGTACTTGGGTTTCGATTCTGGTTTTATCTCGGCAAGACCCGAAACCGAGACAATTCGAAAATTTCGATCAATTTCGACCAAGATTTAGTTCAATGATTCTCTAATATTCAATGTCAAATTTGCAATTATGCAATGTCACATATGCCCTGTGTTGTTAGAGATTTTCTTGTCTAAATTGTTTAGATATCTACTATTCCATAGTTAGTATATTTAGAGTGGGCATACTGATCAGAATCAGATACTGGCCAGAATCATTTAAAATCAATCTCTATCAGATTTTAGCGTGTGCATGCATTTATTAGAAGGCTTAAAATCAGATAAAGTTGTATACTTTTTCTTTCCTTCCAATGTGAATGCAACTCAGATAAAGTTCATAGTACTCAAGCTTTTAAGCCCCAAATAGCTAACTCATAAGTGAGTTTTCCTTCTCTATTTTCATATACTATTTTTTTTCCTTCAATACCATATCATTTATGACATTGGACCTCCGACAATGGAGTATGACCATCTGAGACAGCAGGCTGCACTGATAAGAAAATCTCTCTTGGATCAGGTTCTTCACTATTTTTTCCTGTATATCTTCAATTGATTGCTATCTCAAAATAACTTCTTATTATTGTAGCTGTGTCTACTTAAGGGTTATTAAGTTTTGGATCGAGTTTCCCTCCACCCACGGTGAATGGAATCTCATTCATCGAGGGGTGGGAAAGGGCAGAAATGGATATCAGGAGGGTATTTTGGAATACTAGAACCCTAGGAGGGGTTTGTGAACCTTAGGATGGTGGGTGAACCATCCTCTATGGGTGGAGGAAAACTTCGCCCTCAAGTTTTTATGTGTCTTCTTTTTATTTTTTAATAAAGCTTGTATTTCTTTGTTCTTATAGTATTCTTGCTCCCAACACTGGCAATAAAAAAAAAAATTTGCAATTTTGTAGGGTTACCTTGATGAGCAATTTATTCGGTTGGAACAATTTCAGGTTATGAACCCTAGATTTTTTGTTGAGGATATTATTTCAATGTTTTACAGAGAATCGCCAAAATGGATCAGTAACATAGAGCAGGCATTGTAAGTCACATTATATTGGAAAATATAGTTTTTACCACTGGGTGGTTTTCTTTTTAAATAGTTATAATAATTATGATGATTTTGAAAGAGATAATAGAAATGAGAACTACAATGATTCTATTTTCTTTTCTACAGAGAAAAAAGGACCATCGATTTCATAAAGCTGGATGCGAACATGCACCGGATCAAGGGTAGTAGTTGGAGGTAAAACTACAAAATCTATTTCGAGAATACTCGAATCCAACTGTTCCCCAATACCTTCTGGACACCATCCGAACCCCTTGGTCAAGGAAAACTGCATTCGTTAGGATGTTGTCTACCTTAGCTCTGGGATTTGAATCCTTAATTGGTACAATCCAGTAATAAATGGATTCCAATCCAACTATGTATACTTTGAATAGTTACCCATCTATCACTTTGGATTTCTTTCCGATCTATTGTAAAACTCATATAAAAGGAAAATCTTCAAATAGAATCTCAATTCGAGTATAGATTTTAAGGAAAAGACCGAGTTTCGTGAACCCATGAGGAAGAGGCTTCAAATATAAGGACATCCGATCTTTTGCATTAACATGAGGAAAGGTATTTTCGACCTTGTACTATAGATGGAAGAGCTTAATGATGACATAAGAATCCAATCACATGATCACATCACCAAGAGATTTCTCCACTAGTGTGAAGGAAAACTTAACCCTTAAGGGAAAACTACAAGATTACCTAGTTTTGGATTTCAATTTACAAAAATATCCAAAACAGTATCTTTCCTTCTTTTTGACAGTTTTCTGACATTTTTACCTGTACTTTCACTACCTCCCCACCTCTGCCTGCTACCCTTGCCTCCACCTCCACTTCCACTTCCGCCTTCGCCTTCGCCTCTGCTTGCCTCCACCTGTGGTGGCCTTCTTAGTTGCTTTTTAAATTTGTCAGGGAAGGCTTTTGCAATACTTCTTATAGTAGATTCACTCATGCGAGTGTAATGAAGTAGTAATGTCACTATTAATTAATTTTCTACGGTTATATTTCAACGCTTATATTTCAACGGTTCTATTCTGACGGTTTTATTCTAACGGTTACATTTCAATGGCTCTTTTCCAACAACTAGTTCTTTCTTCTCTTATATATATTTGTATTGTGAAATATAGAGAAAAATAAAAAAAAAAGGATAAGAATTTGAGTCCAATGTGTAGATTATGAACCTTAAACGATTGATCAGGTTGGCCCGATCAAGAGATTGTTTGAACCCTCAACTAAAAGAATGTGTAGATTATGAACCGTCAACCCATTTGCTCATCTTTTCCTAAAGATTTCATTAACTCGCTTTGACCCATTGGTACCAAAAAAAGGGTGTAACCAATGTATGAGGCTCTCGCTACTTTTGGGTCTAGGGAGGGTCATAATGTATGCAGCCTTAGATTTTTATCCCCTCCAGTGCTCTGCCCAGCCCAGTTCCCCAGTGCCCCAAACAATGGAGGGGGGCAATGACCACCCTACCCCTGCCCAGGTGGGGTCTACCCTCCCCCCCCCCCCTTTATTAAGCACTTGGGAACTAGGCCGGACAAGGAACTGGAGGAAATAATTTTCTACGCAGCCTTACCCTGTTTACCGCTTTGACCAATAAGTCTAATCTCCCAAATGGATAGGAATGAAGTCAATTTCTAAGCATTTGTTTCAACAAGGTATTTCTATTTCATGTCATCTTGTTGCTTTCTACTGGATGCGTTATTTATATAGATATAAAAATGAATTCTTACAGCGTTGGAGCTGCAAAGGTGAAGAACAAGTCCATAGAGTTCATCGAATTCTGCAATGCCAAAAATGAAGAAGGGTAAATTTAATTTTTAATCCCCCCCCCCCCCCTCTCCCCCTTTACTCTTTTCTTCATTGGACCATTTGGTTTCAATCAAATGAACACGAAAAAATAGGTCGTTTCAGTTTGAAACCACCAAACACATTTTTTAGGGTAGAAAAAATATTTTTGCATTTACAAGATCAGAACCAATCTGACAAATTCAACCCTAATTACCACATGGCAGTGGCTGCCAAAGAATCTTCTTATTTGAATGAATATGGAATTCTTTATATATATATATATCACATATTAAATTTAGTGGTCAATCTCAATTGTACGATTTTTTTTTTTTCTATTTTAACTCAAAATTCTGTATTTCCAGAAATCCCATACAAGTTTACTTTTTTCAAAGCTTTAAATTGACGGATGAAGATATCAATTTAGTTTGAAAAGTCATTCATGGACAACTCTAGGGTGATGTGGACAACATGATCATTTTAGTTGAACCTTACCAAATTAGCCACTCACTAGTTGTCAAGATTGGCTTATGACATTTTATGTCCCAAATAATTGCTCTCAATTTACTAATCCTTTATATTTTTGTTTTGGTAGAAATTTACTGATCCTTTATTATAACTTAAGGGATGCCATTTGGTAAGATTAATACTTTTTAATGCTTTCCTTTAATTGTTTTATTTTTTTTTTTATATATAATTCCCTTTGTCATTCTTTAAACCCAAAAGAAGTTCTCTCTCTCTCTCTCTCTCTCTCTCTCTTTTATAGGGGTGTAAGTTTGGCCTTGTCGGCCCGAGCTTGCCCTGGCAATAGCTTGGACTGGATTTTTCAACTCTGAGGGTGGGTTAGGGTTGAATTTTTTAGGCCCGAGGTCAAGGTCGGGCTGGGCCAGGGTTGAGGTCTCAGGCTAAGCCCATCCCGGCCCGGCCCTGTGTTAGCTTAGGCATTACAATTTATTGATTATATTTTGCAAATTTTGTTTAGTATCTAACTATCTATTGGTTTACCTAAAAAAATAAAAGAAGGCTAATTATTTAATGAACAAAGTTATTTAAAATTTTAGGATTGGGCTAAGTTTTTTAACCCGAAGAAAAGTCTAATAGTCAATTGAGTATGAAACAAACCGATAACCAATCACATGAGATTGGTCAATCAGGACCAACCAGGCCTTAGCAAAAATCAGGATCAATCAGGGCAGGGCTTGGCTGGGCTGAGCCCAAAAGGGTTGGACCTGGACTGAGATATCTCATCCCGAACTAGGGTCTAAAAAAACCCGATCCAACCCGGCCCTATTTCACCCCTACACTCTCTCTCTCTCTCTCTCTCTTCTTTTCTAAATAAGTAATTGGAATGCTATTATTTGCAGATGCAGGAAAACTTTGGAACAAATGAAAATGGAACATGCAACTTTGAAAGGGAAGCTACAGGCTTATTATCATGTATCTGGTTCTTCTCCATAAAGTTTTATTTTTTTAAACTTCTTCTCCATTTCTACTTCTCGCCTTAGTTTGATTAGTGATCCTCATGGTAATGTGATGATTTGTCTTTTTTAATTTTTCTTGTTTGCAAATTTTAGCTTCTAAGACAAGCTGGACCTGCTGAGACGGCTTGTCGCCCCAAGTGAGAGGAAAATCCACTGGAATTGATGATAAAGAGGAGATGACGATGCAGAAGTGGAAAAAGGCTCCAGTATGAAGTGTTTTAGAGAATAATTATCTCTTAGGTGCTAATTATTTAAGTACATATTGCAAGTACTTTTTGATTGCAGTGATGATAAATTTTATTTAGGTCTTAAAAATGGTTCAGAAATTTGTAATGGCTCTTATTTTGATTAATTATGATAGTTGTTTGTTGTTTGGACTTTGGAAGTTTAAGCTTAGTTTCCTAAATGGCCTTTTACAAGCAGTCATGATTGGTGAATCTTTGTGATAACGCTTCACTATTTGCCACTTGATAGTATATGGGTTGATCCTAACTGTATTGACAACAATGACAACACCGACTGTCATAAGCCCGACATTCTTTCCAATATATGTTGGTTCATAAGATTACCTTTGATAATAGTTATTAGAACCAACAATTTAAGAACATCATCAATTATGAGAAATGTGGTATTTTTTTAGCCGGAATGTCCCCATGGATGAAAGAAGACGTTTATCTTCTGTGTTAGGTATCAAAGAGATATCTAGGGATGTTGTTTACTTAGGAACTAACCTTCTCCATCCTAGATCTAAAGTTTCAGGTCTCCATCACATTGTAAGTCACATGAGGAATCGTCTATCTAGTTGGAAAGCCAACGTGCTATCTTATGCCGGCCATAAGATCCTAACTCAATCTGTTCTTGCTGTCATTCATTTTTATCTCATGTCTTACTTTGCTTTACCTAATAAAATTTGTCGCAGCATAAATTCTATTTGTCTTCATCTCTGGAATGGTGATAAAGAAGGGTCCAAGAAACTCCACTTAAATCTCTTTGGAGAAAATCTGCTCTCCTAAATCTCAGGGAGGCTTAGGCATGAGATGTTTAGCCACCCAAAACAAAGCTCTGCTAATGAAAACGGGATAGAGACTTTTGAATAGGGGAATGAACCCCATTCTCTCTGAGTAAGGACTTTAAAAGCTAAATATTTCCATAATAATCTATTTTTTTACCAGAGTCATTTCCAAAGAAGGATCATGGACGTGAAGCAGCGTATCTTTCATGCTACCAACTCTGGAAAAATTGGTTTATAAAAAAGTGGGAAATGGATTAGATACTTTCTTTTGGACTGACCCCTGGCTCCCTAAACTCATGGAAAACTCTCCACATTTTCCAGTCATGCTCAACCCACCCAACCTCAAAGTCAGTGAGTTTATATCCTCAAATGTTTGTGTGTGAAATTGATGTTCACAGCCCTCTTATTAATAATAGATGGGAGAACATTCAAGAATGAGTATAAGAATAAGGGTAAATTACACGTCACCCCCTGATTTTTGAAAATACTCAAATCACCCTCTGTATTAGACCCCAATATGACAAATCAGTCCCTATCAATAGTTTTAAGTTGTTAAGTGATGATGTCAACTAGTTAAATAAATTTAAATCCCTAAACTACCCTTGACCAGTGTTGATTTATGATTTTACCCTTGTAACTAAACACCCCAAATTCATCCACTGCCTCACAACTGCAACTCAATCTCAAGCAGAAGTTCACCAGAGAGAAGAAAAAGAGAAGCTCTTTAAATTCTGAGATCTGGAAAGGCTTTATGTTTCAGTTGCTTTCCTCGTTCAAGTCTGCTCCTTAGCCTGATTTCATTAGTTTTCCTCTCTTAGTATTGTCAATGGAAGATTATTGTCTGAGATCTAGGGTTTGGGTAGACGATAATGGCGGACCAGAGGAAATGGAGCTGGGAGATACCTAGATTCAAGGCAAGGAAGACAATCAAATGAAACTCAAGGGCAGAGGATGAAAGAGCTTGATTTAAGAAGATGAGAGAGAGAGAGAGAGACCAACAAGTCACAGGTCGGACTCTGTGGAGAGGACATTCGAATCAATCGATACAATACCTTCATTATTCGCTGTTTGAATCTTAATTTGATCTTCGTGAGATTGATTTTCATCGTTGTGGGGGTGAGGCGGTGCGTGAGAACCAGAGACACTGACAGAGATAGTGAGAGAGAGAGAGAGAGAGAGTAGAGAAGCCAGAGGGTGATACAGTAACACATATGGCGAATCAGTTAGGGAACTTGGTAGAATCGATCAAGTCGAAGGTGAGATCTTTGAAGAAATCCAAGATACCTTACGTAAAGATGGACAAGAGCTCCAGCGTTAAGGTTGAGATCCGAAGCAAGCAAGCCAAAAAGCTTATCGACAAAAATTTGAAAGTCACCAATCGTCCCGGAAAGAGAAGCATCTCTTGAATCTTCAGCCTTCGCCACCGATTATCGTGACTCCTCTTCGATCCTCTCTGGGGCATGAGATCAAGAACTAATGTGTCTAGGAGTGTCGTTTGTTTCATTGCCATAACAGAAAAAAGGTCTTCTTCTTCTTCTTCTTATCGTCCCTCGTCTCTATGCCTTCTTAATCTTCTCTCTTATATCAATCTCTTAGTATTTCTTCCTGGCAATTTCTTCTTCTGCATGTTGGATCTCTGCCGAAGTAAGGTTTTTTTTTTTACCAATACAGGCAAAAAGAAAGAATTGTAATTAGGAATTGAAGAATATGTATCGCTAGGGCGAAGCAGAGGCGGTGGCAGTGGTGGCGGTGCTGCCAGCAGAGTTGCAGGAAAGGGGTGGGGTATTTTAGGTTGAAGATGAAGGAAGGGTAGTATTGAAAATTTAATTCTAATGTTTTAGTACAAAGGTAAAATAGTCCTTTCCCACTAATAACTAACAACAAACTGTAGAGGGGGACGAATGAGAATTTTCAAAAACCAGGGGATGATTGGAGTTTCGTTTGAAAACCAAGGGGTGACGTGTAATTTACCCCCTAGGAAAAATAATACCGCTATTACAGAAATACTACCCTTGAAATTACAACACTCCCCCCCCCCCCTCAAGTTGGTGCATAAATATCAAACATGCCCAACTTGCTAACAATAGAACAACAGTTCTTGACAAGAATTCCTATAGTAAAAATATCAGCTAACTGTTCACTAGACTAAACAAAAGGTACACAAATAGTTCTTTGCTTCAGCTTTTCCTTGAAGAAATGACGATCAATCTCAACATGTTTAGTACAATCATGTTGGACTGGGTTGTGTGCTATGCTGATGGCTGACTTATTGTCACAATAGAGGTGCATGGGAAGATCAACCTGAATATGTAAGTCACGGAGGAGACCTTGGAGCCAGAGAAGTTCATCAATCCCATGGGCCATAACCCTAAACTCAGCTTCAACACTGGACCTGGCCACAACTGCCTACTTTTTTCTCCTCTAAGTGACCAAGTTTCCATCAACAAAGGTGTAATAACCTGAAGTGGATCATTTGTCATTTGGACACCCAACCCAATCGGCATCAGTAAAAGCTTCACCCTGAAGATGTTTATGAAGAGTAAAGAGGATACCCTTGCCCAGAGGAGGACTTCAGATATCGCAAAATCCTATAGGCAGCCTCAAGATGGGAAGTATCGGGATCATGCATATACTAACTGACAACGCTTATTGCAAAAGCTATATCTGGCCATGTGTGGGATAAATATATCAAATGTCCCACCAACCTCTAATAACCACCCTTATCAATTGGTTATCCTTCCTTACTTTCATATGGGTATTTGGTTCCAAAGGCGTATCAGCTGGCTTACACCCTAACATTCCAATGTCAGTCAATAAATCAAGAGTGTACTTTTTCTGAGAAAGAGAGATGCCTTGTGCTGAATAGGCAACCTCTATCCCAAGAAAATATCGAAGCTTCCCTAAATCTTTGACGTCAAACTCACTCCCTAGATACTTCTTGAGTTTGTTGATTTCTTCATTATCACTCCATGTAATTACTATGTCATCTAAATAAACTATCAGAACGGTAGTGTGTTGTCCTACCTTCTTGATAAATACAGTATGATCTGCATTAATCTATTTGTACCCAATAGATATCATGGCTCTATGGAAACACCCAAACCATGCTCTAGGTGACTGCTTTAAACCATACAAAGCCTTCTTCAGATGGCATACCTTCCCATGAGTTTCTTGAGTATCAAAACTAGGAGGAATTTCCAGATACACTTCTTCCTCTAAATCTCCATGGAGGAAAGCATTCTTGACATCAAGTTTATGAAGATCCCATCCAAAGTTAACAACACAAGAAATGATCATCCTCAGAGTATTCATCTTTGCAACTGGGCCGAAGGTCTCCTGATAATCAATCCCACAAGTCAGGGTGAAGCCTCTGGCAACCAACCTAGTCTTGTATCTCTCAACAAATCCATTAGCCTTCTGCTTAATAGTAAAGACTCACTAGCAGCCTACAGGTTTCTTCCTAAGTGGAAGAGACACCAATTCCCAAGTCTGATTTTTTCCCAGGGCCTTCATTCCCTCATACATAGCTTCTTTCCACTTCAACTGAGCTAAAGCCTCCTGCCAGGTGTTAAGAATAGAAACTGAGGCTAAAGAAGAGACAAAGGTATAAAAGGAAGGGCAAAGACAATTGCAGGACACAACATTAGAAATGGGATGTTGAGTACACATTCTCTTTGGTTTACGAATTGCAATAAGGAGATCAAGACTAGGATCAAAAGCAAGCTTACCTGGAGGACTCGAAATAGGCTCTTCCGACTTAGGTGGTTCAGTGGTTGTCGTGGTCTTTTTATGCCAAGTTCCTCGAGGTCCCCTAGTGAAGATTTTCAAAGTCTTCCCTTGCTCCCCCTGGATTGCAGTTTGCTCCTGTTCATGCCCTGTTATACCATCCTCAAGTTCAATGGTTGGATCTTCCACTATAGGTGCATACACATCCAGTGGGGCAATCAAGTCCTTTTCACTAATAGATTCCCCCTGAAGAGGACTAGGAGTAGGAAAATTGGCCTCAGATTCTTGAAAAATAACATCCATGGTAACCCATAACCTGCGTGTAGGAGGATGATAACTAGGGGTGTAAATGAATAGCCGAAATCCGTGTCCGTATCCGTTTAGCACTATTCGAATCGGTCCGAAAGCTAAACGGATGCGGATATGGATAAGCTATAGCTATCCAAAAAGCTATATTTACATGTAAACGGATAAAATATCTGATCCGTATCCGTGTCCATATCCGTTTAGCACTATCCGAATCCGTCCAAAAGCTAATCGGATGCGGATGCGGATATAACACTATCCAAGCTGAATCCGATCCGTTTACATCCCTAATGATAACATTTATAGATCTTTTGGGTAGCAGAACAACCCCCAAAAAATACAATGGAGACCCTTAAGATCAAATTTCCCATGAACATGATGATTGCCAGCAAAGACTACACAACCAAAAATCTTGGGAGGAACAATGAAAGAAGAAGAACCCAAAAGAACATCAAGCAGACAGCGGGCATTAAGAACCCCAGAGGGTAACCGATTAATAAGATAGGAAGCAGAAAGAATGGCATCACCCCAAATTTGAGGAGGAATAGCCATAGTAAACATAGGAGATTGTGCAACCTCCAAGAGATGACAGTTTTTTCTTTCAGCCACACCATTTTGGGCAGGAGTATCAACACATGAAGTTTGGTGAATTATCCCATGGGAAGAGAGATAGGTTTGAAAGGAAGATTTCATATACTCTTTTCCATTATTAGTATGCAAAATTTTCACATGGGCATCAAATTGAGTTTTAATCATTTTATGAAATAGTTGGAAACAAGAAAAAACATCACTTTTTTTATGCATAAGATAAATCCATGTGGTGCAAATAAAACAATCAATAAATGTAACAAACCATCGATAATCAAAAGTTCAAACACAACGGGCAGGGCCCTGCACATCATAATTAATTGAACTGAAAGGGTGCAAACTTCTATTATCAAAAATGGGATAAACAACAAGAGTTTGCTTGGCAAAAATGCAAGCATCACAAGAAAGAGTAGGAGAATTACAAATTTTAGCTAAACTGGGAAAGAAAGTAGCTAAAACACGCAAAGGAGGGTGGTCAAGCGGACGATGCCACCGATGAAGTTCGGCTAAAGCAGAATTTAAGGAGCCAGAAGGAGAAACCTGGGAAGTCCAAGTAGATGCTTAAGAGGTACTATCCAGCATATAGATCCCACCAACCACTTTACCACTGCCAATCGTATGATCCATTTTCAAGTCCTGAAAAACACAATGAGTGAGAAAAAAAGTTATTTTGCAGTTGAGATCACCGGTAAGACTACTAATGGACAATAAATTAGAAGTAAATTTAGGTACATGTAAAACTGAAGAAAAATTTAAAGGAGGAGTTCACTTAATGGTGTCCTTCCCAGAAACAGAGGAACAAGAACCATCAACAATTCTGACTTTATTGGAACCAGAAATAGGAGAAAAATGCAAAAATTGAGAAGAGGAACCTATTATGTGATCTGTGGTACCAGAGTCAATAATCCAAGAATCGGACATGACTAAGGTAAAATTGACACTAAAAATACCTGATGTGGAAGAAGATGACAGTGTGGAAGTGGAAGGCCCTGGCAGAGATGTAGCCGATGCAACCAAAGGTGTGGAAATAGAGGAGGTATCCAAACGAGTTATAAGTTGATGCAAGTGCAGATTAAATTCCTCCTGGGAAAGGGGTTGTTCTACAGTGTTTTCTTCAAAAGAAGATTGATGTGCCCTGGAAGTAGAACGCCCATTAAGTTTCCAACATCATTCCCTACTATGTCGTTCCTTGCCACAAAAATCACATTTCAAGGAAAGACGATCAGTAGTGGATCGATCACTGGTAGGGCGAGAAGGAGTCCCACGAGAAGGCTTTTGTGAGCTAATAAACAAGGTTGATTGTTCTTGGGGAGTAGGATGAACCATGACGGTGTGACACCCTTCCTCAGATTGAACTATAACATATGTCTATTTCAGTATAGGGAAAGGCTCTCTATTCAAATCATGCATCCTGATATGGTCATACTCCATATTGAGACCAGCAAGAAAATCAAAGACACGAAGGCCTTCTTCCCACTTCTTGAAAGTAGTAGCATCCACATCACAAATAGCAGTACATGGCCATATAAATCAAGTTGTTGCCACATACCTATCAATATAGACTGTGAAAGAGAGAGTTCTAGTTGCTTAGTGGCATGAATTTTCTAATGAAGCTCATAACATTTGGCAATGTTACCCACTTTAGGATTGGTATCCTTCACGGTTTTCCAAATCTTGGTAGCAGTGTCAAGAAGAAGGTACCCACTAGCAATCTCGGGATCCATAGAGTTAATGAGATAAGACATCACACAGAAATTGGATGTCATCCACTTATCTTGGGCAGTACCAGCCTCAACAGGCATCGTAGTTGTTCCTATGATATAACTAGAAATACCAGGGGAACCAATAACCAGAAAACAAGAACACGACCACATAAGATAATTCATCCCATTTAATTTGATAGGACTAACAGATAATGGGAGAAGTTCATGAGATGTTCCATCAGTTCCCGTGGAAGCAGTAGAAATTTCTAAGTCCATAGTGCTGGTGAAGAATAGGATGCCCACAAAACAACTCAATTTTCACAACTTGGGTCCCACAAGATCATCAACAAAAAAAATCCCAAGCAAGGGATTTAAACCATATCAATCACCGAAAAAAAAGGCCCTTGGTGGAAGTTAACTCACCACCAAAGGAAGAGGAACAAAGCTGGCAAAACAAGCAGGTGGAAGCCGCCAGTGGAAAAAAGGGCTAGCGGCGGCAGGAGGCGCTAGCAGATGATGCCAACGATTGCGTCGAAGTTAGGAGGCAGTGCTGGCGGGTGGGGCTTGCGGCTAGAGGGAAGAAGCCGCGAGGGAGAGAGAAGAGGCGGAGGCCCTGGTGGTGCTGGTTTGAAAATAGAGAAGGAGAAAGGAAGAGAGAAAGAGAGAAAGGAGATGGGGTTCTAGGGTTGCATGTAAGACAATAGGGTTGGAATCCCAATGTGGATCCCAGCTCTGATATTATGTGGGAAATAATGAATGAATGGCTTGTGAAATTGATGTTTACAACCCTCTTATTTATAATAGATGGGTGAACATTCCAAAATGAGTACAAGGACAATAATATCCCTATTACAAAAATACTACCCTAGAACCCAAATTACAATAGTTTGAGATACCAATTTACACTCTACCATTCTTATTCACTCTCGCATATATGATATTCTTAATATTCCTTTATCCTCTAACCCTGACCACTGGTGCTGCCGTAAATCAAACAATAACCAATTCTCTATGAAAGTAGCAACGAGGTTTTTACACTAGCTAAGTTACCACTATCCATCCAATCTCCAATCATCAACCCCTCCTATCTAACCTAAATGGTTTAACATTTTCTAGAAAATTAATATCCATCCCAAAGTTAAAAGTTCATACATGGAGAGTTTTGAATGATGGTATAGTTGTTCATGCAATACTTGGAAGATGGGTTGATATGGATATTACATGCCCCCCTTTGCAACATGCATACTGAAACTTTTTGGCATGTTATATTTTCTTGCAAGTTCAGGAAACGGATTTGGACAACTGGTCCCCTCGTACTTTGTATTGATTACACACAGCACACATTGGTTTGGTCCTTTTTTACTTGAGTTATATATTACTCTCTCTTCATCCCCTAAAAATTGTAAACGAGTTTTCAGTATTATCTCTATCACCTCATACTTTATTTGGAAGCACAGGAATCAGGTCATCAATGCGTCAACCAATCTGCGGATGATTTTGGATAACATCTCTGGATGGATTATCGATATGAACTTATCTCCATGTCTGACAGAAACTTTTTCTTCTATACATCACAACTATGGTTACTGTAATTGTAATAACCATGCCCAAAATACAAAGGTAATTTAGACTTTTCACTGTCGTTGTAGAATCTGAGCTGGTGGCCAATTGAGGATCTTAATTTCGATACGCGATCACTTGATTTTGAGGTAAGTTAATGATCTTATCAGATAGTTGAAGATTTTATGGGTTGGTCGACGTGATGAGTGCATGATTTTAATAAGGAATTATCCAGTGTTTTGGCAGTGTAACTAAACTTGAGTTAAATATTTATTTTGTGTGGACCTAGTAAGCAAGTTAGTGTCTAGTTTAATGGTTGAAACTCATTGATTAAGAGGACTCTACCAAACAATCTATTTTAGTGATTCGGTTCATTGGTCTGATCGTTAAATTTGACTCAATGCAGCTCAATTGAAATTGGTTCAACTATTGGCTCACTGGTTCACTTATGTATGAGGTAGTAGTTAATGTATCGGCCAGCATGCTCTTATGAAGCTACAATTGAAGATTAAATATCAATTTTCATGATGACATCAGCAACCATCTTACTTGATGAGTAAGCAAGCACTATAAGCACATGGGTTGTTAATGGATTCTTTAAATTATATTTGTTGATGGGCATTCAAGGAGATATCTTGGTTATATGTTCCAATATGGATCCTTTAAATAATGATTCAGCGGCTTACTTCTTTTGATATGATCACAAGTGTCTCGAATAGATAGCAAGACAGATTGGATAAAAAAAATAAAAATCTGGGAGTTTGATTATGATTAGATGTCAAAGTGTGACTCTTAAACTCTTCTCATGTGTGTGCGTGTGATAGTTAGGAAGGTAAATCCTATATGGAAATCGATTATAGCTTGGCTTTTGTTGGTGTCGACATGTGATATCAGAATTTAAGATAAGAAGGGAGTCTGTTGCGGTTTTACTGTTACATCTGAATATTTGTGCTAAGTCTCCTAAGTCTTGGATTGGATCAACAAGCAATTGACAAAAAGAAAAGCTTGAGAAGTGTTGGGACTCTATATGCACGTTGGACAGCATAGTGATATTTTTGTTGGATTTGTGTGTCCATCAAACCCGGTTCGGTTTGGTTCAATCCGGTTATGCTTTGTATTGAACTTTTATACATTTTGGTTTAATATTATCGCATGCGATATAAACTTTTTGAGCATTGTGTCTGTAAGTTTTACTTAAAATGGGAGTCACGACTAGGGTTTGGGCTGGACACCCTTATCATATAGTCATCACATTGGGTATGCCTAGACATGTGATGTCAGGGTACAAATATGAGTACTCACATGTTTGATGTGTGTATTGGCGAAGAATCTACTTTGTCGATTCCCTCATGTATTACTGCCAGATGGAGGAAGGGATAAACATGTGTCACCGACACCCTTTGCCTGAGAGAACCCTATCACTGCAAAGTATGATCGCATTCTTTGGTTCATCAATGACTGAGACTCAAACCAGTCAAAGCTGATGTTTTGGGAATGCGTGAACAATTTGTGAATGAAGGAGTTCCTCAACATGGTCACCACTGCCCGATTGAGGAACACCAAGATTGAGATTGTCTGTGTATGGTCGGATCAGAATCTGGATCCATTGCCGTTTTGGAAATGATTTTTGTAAAATTTATTGTACATAAAATAATAGATTATATATGATTATTTGAGCAAAGTGTTTTATCGAGTTTTGCGGGACCCGATCAGATGCACAGACACTCTTATATGGACATGTGCTATGGAATGGGGTTTGGCAGTACAAGTGTACATGCCCTAAATTCCATAATGATGGTGTTGATTAGTGGGGTGTTGTACATGATAATTTGTTATCATGTAAGGAGTTATTTAGTATTTATTAAATTAATTGGTTCTTTATTTAATTAATGGATATGGTGCTAATTGTAATTATCCATAAATTTAAATAAAGTAACTAATTAAATTATTCCCTATTAGATTCTGCTTCTTCACCTTTTAGAAGCACTTTGAGTTTAAACAAAACTGCCAAACAAAGAGAGAGAGAGAGTCAAGACTCTCATAGGGATTAATCTTAATCCATTCAGGGTTTTTAATAACCCTGGCATTATAAAAGGGGACCAGAAAATGCAGAGGGGGCAGTCTCCACATTTTCTGCCTGGCCCCCTCTTGCCTGCGTTTTGGTCTCTCTCTCTCTCCCTCTTGTGATCTCTCTTTTTCTTCTTCTTGTTTCTCTCTACTACAATTGAGAGTTAAGGTTTAAGAAACCCAGATCTGTGCTTGAAGAACTGAAGAGCATCTGGGAATGGCTTGAAGAACTTTGGGAGCACCATTGGAGGTTTAGATCTGTTTACTTGGAGCGCTCATTGGAGGAAGAACCATTGTCTATTGGAGGAGCAACACTTGAGGTTCACCAGGTTAGCAATTCTTCATGAATTCCTTTTGTTTTAATTACTGATTATTCATGGGATGCGAAAGAAACCTGAATCAATTTTTTTCCGCTACGCATTCAGGTATGGGATGGATCCCTCTTTCCATGTGCTGGATTAGAGATGAATTTTCTCTGTCTACTTCGGGTTCCATAATTGCATGGGACACAAAACAGAAGGGCAGGGAATTGGTTTATCAGACCAAACCCTAATTGGGATGCACTAGGGTTCCCATGGGCAACCATGGGAAATCCTAAAATTTAAATAGGACGACCATGGGCTAACCCAGGGCGTGCAATACCCTAATTGGTTTCCCTAGGGAATCATGACTTGATCCCATAGACCGTAGTTTGACCTACAGTGTGGTATCAGAGCCGCCTTTCTCACCCATGGATATCATATAATTAATTAGATGTAATTATTGTATATGGGATACAATCTTTTTATATTAATGGTAGAATATGGATGGATGTTTTTGCACATTGCTTATAATGGCTGTAACAACCTTCCTATATGCACATGGGTGGTTACAATGTAGTTATTCATGTAACAACCTTGCCATGTGCACATGGGTGGTTATGGTTGTTGTAACAACCTTGTCCATGTAAGATGATGGAATTTTTTTTTTTGTAATATTTTTATTTTTATTCCATCATAGGGTTTAAAACCCATTATTCCAGATTTACTTAAAATTTTTTTTTTATCTATACCCTAGATTCCCTACGGTGCCTGATGAGCACATTTATGTATGAAATCTTAGGGCATAAAGCATACATTTTACCACATTGGACAGAGTTACTTCGGTGCTTTCTTGTGCTTTTCAGGTTTTAGGTGAATTCTTGTGAAAATGGAGCAAAAGATGCTAAGAATAGTCGGAAGCGCCCAGGAGTCGAGAAAATTAAGTTTGGATTGAGCACTGAAAGAATCAAGCCAATCAGTCAAATTTGAACATGAGTACAGTCGACCCATTAGCATAATTTTGAGGTGTTAATAGTATGGATGCGTAGCCCGTTGAGTCAGCTTCGCTACGGTTCAAATGACACTTGATTTCGAATTGAAACGAAGAAGTTACGACCTTTTCCGTGATAGGGGTTTATTTATAATTATTGACAGTCGGTCGGGGATAAAGTAAAACAAAAGTTCAGATTCTAGGGGCCTTAGTGCAATTATCAAAAGTTATCTTTCTTGGAGAAGACACCTACAAAGAAAAGGAAGCACAAGTTAGAATTAGAAAGTTACTTTTGTAGAAATAGAAGGTTTATGTATTTAGGATTCTTTTCTCTCCCTCTTTCTATTTTTTTTTTTCTTTTTTCTTGGGATTCAAGGCATTGTAAAGGAGGAAGGAGAAGAGAATATTCTATTTTCTTAGGGAATATTTCTCCTACCACTTCCCTCTTCTCTCTTCTCCCTTCCCCCTATAAATACCCCTTGCCCTTTGGGTTGTAAGAAGTTAGTTCTAGTTCAATTTTTAGTTAGTTTCTAGTTCAATTTTAATTCAGTTTTTTGTGTAATTTTTAGTTCAATTCATTAGTGAAATTTCTTCTTCTCTTCTTCTAGTTTTTGGCTTTCTAAATTCTAGTTTTATTTCATGCTTTCAATTTCATGGTTGTGATGCTTTTGATTCATGCTTTAATTTTATGTCTTCAATATGGTTGTAATAATTCTAGTTTAGTTTCAAGCTTTCTAGTCTAAGTTTCTAAGTTGATGACAAGACTTGGAGATTTAGAAGAGGAAGCAATTTCAGTCCGGTTCAAACACATCCAAGTTTTTACTCTCTAACTCTTAAACTCATTCTCCCTGCCTTCTGTCTCATTCTCTCTTCTTCTTCTTCTCCCTCTCTTTCTTTTATTTTTTTTATGTGGTTGTGAAGTGTGGCTGCAATTTTATTCCTTTCAATTTGTGTTAGTTTGATAGGTTAGATGCTTATGAGTTAGGACGTATTAATTTTTATTACTTTAATTAGTTTAATTTAACACTTTAATTTGATTCACTTTGCATTACTTTAAAGTTAGTTAAATAGAGTGGCGTATATCTCCTCGTGTTCGACTCGTAGCTACGATTGACCCGTACGTTTGCGGTATTATTTTAACTCAAACAAGTTTTTGGCGTCGTTACCGGGGAGATTATTGTCCACTTTATTTTTCCGATCTTTAAGCAATTCGAAGTGCTTTATTTTATTTTACCTTTTCTACTAAAAAAATAAATAAATAAAAAATCAGTTTTTGAAAACCTCATCTTGTTTCTCTTCTGTTTCAAAGACTGTGCGCCCAATTTAAAGTCCTTCTTATGCTCAAACCCAACCTCTTTTGGTGTCCCTCATAGGAAGTTTACTATGACGCTGCATCTTGACTTGGTTGGGTGGAATGGCATATGACTTATCTTTGGAGGTGACCAACTTTGATAATAGGAAAAGCGACATAGTGAGTGCCTTGGAAACAGAAACGTATAGTAGTCCTCCACTCTACATTAGAATCCAATTGGAGTCGCCCGTAGGTGGCTCTTAAAGCCTATACGGGTTCCCTTGTTGTCAACTTATATGGCAACCTTACAGTTTTTGGAACTATTGTTTCAATTTTTTAGGGCAATGCACCAACTGTCTATTTATTCCCTCATGTTTTTAGTGAATTTTTTCTAGTCTTTCATTTTTCTTTACTTTTTCTAAGGGAGACCTCAATTTGGGATAGGTGGTTAGTTTAGAATAATGGGAGATACACTTCCACCTATGACTTTGGGAGAAAGGTGGAAACAGGCTAGGGTGGCTAAAAGTAGTGAGATAGAGAACAATTTTGCACCACCCCAGTATAATTTTGCTCCCCAACCCAACAATGGGCTTTCGAAAAATTTTGATTGGTCACATCCCCAGACAATCCCTGTTATGGAAGGATGCCATAATCTTTATGGGGGTAGCTATGGTGATGAGAATGTGAGTCCTCAATTTCAATATAATTCTTTTGGCACTTACAATCAGGGGTGGGGTGATCATCCCAATTTCTTGTGGGATCAGTGGAGTAATCAAGCTGAACCACCCAATTTCCAATATCATGGTCAGTTTGGTCCTCCAATGCCTAACCCTTTATTGAATCTCAATGGGTCACCTGTCCTTGAACCATATCACCAACCCCTTGAGTTTCAGAAAATGGGTGAGGAGGCCAAACTAAGTGAGCTTGAGAAATGCATAGCCCTTCTCACGACAAGCCAAAATACAATGGAGAAGCAACTCTCTCAACTGATCACCATGTTACAGGAGGAGGAAATGGGTACATTACCTAGTCAATGTGAACCACCCCATCCCCAGTTTAATGATGTTGAAAGTCCACCACCCCAGTTTGAGGCTAATGAGAGTCACTCCAAACACAATGATTTTCAAGCTGATTTCTTTGTTGAGATTGAGCCTTCTGAAGATATTAGTGAAGCGAAGTTTGATAAGCCACCTGGGGAAGTCCAACTTTTTCCTGAAATTTCTGATTTTAGTGAGCCTAGTGTTTGTATTGATTTAGAATCAGATTTTCATGATAGCATAGAAACCCTAAAAATCCGATTTCCCCCTCTCCCTTTGGGAAACCCAGATGATGGTCATTTTGAGGATTCCATTGTCCTGTATGTTGATTTGTCCAAACCTCTTAGGTTAGATGATTTTATTGAGGAGGACAATGTTAGTCATGATGCTTTTCAAGCAAATGATCGTGATCCTTATTTGGCAAACCAAGTTCTGCAAAGAGCGGATAGTTTTATTGCTAGGATTGATTTGAGTAAACCTCTCATTTTTTATGATTATTTTGATGAGGTTATTCATAATCCTTTTTATGCTTATTGTGATCCATTTTTGGTTGGTTTTTCTAAACATGACATGTGTTCTACATTGCAAACGGGAGAGAAAGGAAGGATTCATGGCCTGAGTTTTAATGCTTTCATTTTCCACTGCCCCATGAGGACAGATTTTTCTATTGGATATTTCTCAGTTGTGCTTAACTTCTATATTATTTTTCGCTTTACTAAAATTCATGGTCAAGTGTTTTCTGGTTCTAAAGCCCTTTCTACATTTACCGGCCATGGATTGAGATTTCTTCTGATGCCCCAAGTACTTGTTATAGAGGTCATGACTCTTCATAATCCTCTTCTTGATTATATCTGGTAAGCCCCCTCATCTCCTCCCTTGTCATTATTTTTCTTATGCATGCATTGAGGGCACTGCATGAATTAAGTGGGGGGGGTGTGAGCTTAATTGGTGAATTTTGATTGTGACGGTAGTTTGGTTTTGTGCATACATTTCTTTGATTGCAAAGCGAGAGAAAGAGGGAATTAGGTGCCCTAGCATGCGAAATAATAAAGAAACTTCTTTTCAAGGACGGTAATTGGTATGCATCCGATGAGAGGGACTAAATTGAAAATTATGAGCGTTATTTCATTTGATAGCTAGATTCCTTTATGTGTTTTATGGATCCTTTGATCTTTTGGCTAGTAGTTGAGACCAATTTGTTTGTGGTAAGGCAAGGCATGAAAGTGAATAAAAGAAAAAAAAAAAAGAAAAAGAAAGAAAAGTGGAATTCCTTGGGACTAGACAGGGCACTGTTGCCTCAGGAAGCAGGGTGACTTGATCGAAATTCCTTGAAAGAAAACTCAAAAAACTCTTGCATCAATGTCTCAATGTCTTATGGATATATGCAAAAAGCGAAGCTACCAAGTATTTGAGAGTCTGGTGTATGCTCCACCATGTCATTCAAAGAACAGTAGTGGAGTAGAAATAGAGTTTGTGGTTGAGAAAGAAAAAAAACTTTTGCCTTCATACCTGAAAAAAAAAAAATTATGGTAAAAAATACTCAAAGCCTAAGTCTTTGGTTCCATCGATGCTATGAGTGGTTTATTTGAAGGTGAGTAGTGTTCAGAAAATATGAGAAGATTCCTTGACCTTGATGCATGCTTGTTACTTGAATTGATGTGGGGTGATAAAATTCAAGTGTGGGGGAACCTTTGGCTCCTTGATCTTTAGTTGAGCACTTTTTGGGATTATGTGCACTGTCCTACTTATTTCATGATTAAAATTTGCAGCATTTATTTACAATTGAATTTTGGGTGTACATTCACTGTAAACACCCACGAGACACAACTCGTCCACTAGGGGATAACCTAGGGTTTAAAGGCTTGTTGCACATGCTAAGTGCAACCGTTATTCCTACGAAAATAAGTTCGAGTTTTTGCATTCTAGATTAGTTTTTCTTTTGCTTTACTTGAGGACAAGTAACGATCAAGTGTGGGGGAATCTGATGAACACATTTATGTGTGAAATCATAGGGCATAAAGCATACATTTTACCACATTGGACAGAGTTACTTTGGTGCTTTCTTGTGCTTTTCAGGTTTTAGGTGAATCCTTGTAAAAATGGAGCAAAAGATGCTAAGAATAGCCGGAAGCGCCCAGGAGTCGAGAAAATCAAGTTTGGATTGAGCACTGAAAGAATCAAGCCAATTAGTCAAATTTGAATGTGAGTACAGTCGGCCCCTTAGCATAATTTTGAGGTGTTAATAGTATGGATACGTAGCCCGTCGAGTCAGCTTCGCAACGGTTCAAACGCCACTTGATTCCGAGTTGAAACGAATAAGTTACGGCCGTTTCTGTGGACAGAGGTTTATTTGTAATTATTGACAATCGGCCGGGGACAAAGTAAAGCAGAAGTTCGGGTTCTAGGGGCCTTAGCGCAATTATCAAAAGTTATCTTTCTGTCAGCCGAAAGATTCCATTTGGAAGGCTCTAGAGCAGTCCAACTTCAACTTGAGATATCTTGGGCTCCCAAACTCCAAATTGGACGAAATTTGGGTCTATTTTGGGTGATTTTTCGTAAGGAATACAACAGTGAGGCTTATATAAGCATCCCATGCTCCACGTTTTTTGAAGGACAGATTTGATATTTCATTAATTGTGAGTGGAATCCTAGTCATCACCCTTGCTCTCTCTCTCCTCCAACTTTTCAATGGCACTTTTGGAATTTTACTTGGGATAGATTTCTTTTGAAAGATATTCTCTCATCTATGGAAGGTTGAAAAGTCAAAGATGCCTTGTTCTCATTGCTTGGAGAAGACACCTACAAAGAAAAGAAAGCACAAGTTAGAATTAGAAAGTTATTTTTGTAGAAATAGAAGGTTTATGTATCTAGGATTCTTTTCTCTTCCTCTTTCCATTTTTTTTTTCTTGGGATTCAAGGCATTGTAAAGGAGGAAGGAGAAGAGAATATTCTCTTTTCTTAGGGAATATTTCTCCTACCACTTCCCTCTTCTCTCTTCTCCCCTCCCCCTATAAATACCCCTTGCCCTTTGGGTTGTAAGAAGTTAGTTTTAATTCAGTTTTTAGTTAGTTTCTAGTTCAATTTTAATTCAGTTTTTAGTGTAATTTTTAGTTCAATTAATTAGTGAAATTTCTTCATCTCCTCTTCTAGTTTTTGGCTTTCTAAATTCTAGTTTGATTTCATGCTTTCAATTTCATGGTTGTGATGTTATACCCGCACCCTGGGAGTATAATTAATTATTATTTCTTCTCCGTGACGTGTAGTTATCACTGCCACGTATGCTGGTGAGCTGTTCTCACCGGTGGTCAAATCCAGCTACAAAATTATTGACCACAGTACGAGTTTGCCTGGAGGAAACTATTTGGGGTCATGGGGGACAAACCATGACAAGGAAATAGTAAGTGCTAGCCCTTAATTTTATTTATTTATCCTTTCCCTCGATACCCTCGAAGTGCGGGTCAAGGCTTGGACCTCCCGGGCTATTTTAGTTGAGTTGGGAATAATTCACTTATGGGCCCCACTTGCCTTGGGGAAACATGTGAACAATAATTATACCCATATCATGTGAGCTCATCTTTTAATTAGGTTCTTTCCTAATTATAACTAGTGGGCAGATCCATTAGCTTAAGAGGCCCA
This sequence comes from Telopea speciosissima, assembly GCF_018873765.1. Classification (NCBI taxonomy): domain Eukaryota; kingdom Viridiplantae; phylum Streptophyta; class Magnoliopsida; order Proteales; family Proteaceae; genus Telopea; species Telopea speciosissima. The sequence continues at coordinate 15,114,507 of NC_057926.1, forward strand.
TTAGGCTTAAGTGGCAATTTAACCTAAAGGTCCATCTAACTCTATTTGACCCAAGGTTGGGTATTCCTTTCTCTTACCCAAATAGAACTAATGGGTCAACCCATTAAGCCCTCTTGACCCATTTAACTTAAAATACCCATTTGGCTTAATGAACCATTTAACTTGGATCAACCCATTTAGCTCTTGACCAATTTAACTTAAGGGACCCAAGTCACTTTCTATAAATAAGACAAAAGGGGGGGAGAAACATTCTTTCTCTTTACTTCTCCCATCTAACCTAAATCATGGAGGAGAGAAAGAAGAGAAAAACGAGAAAGAACAAAGAAGAAAGAAGGAAAGAAGAAAGAAGGAAGGAGAAAAGGAGGAAGAAGAATGGAAAAGCTTGGCTGAAGGCTTAGAACCTCACCTTGTGGAGCCCTCTACGTGGAGCTTTTCTATATTGGGGGTAGGTAAGCCATTAAATCCCACCTCTCTTCTTCTATTTTGGGTTTTGGAGTTTGGGAAATGGGAGAGATTCGATCTAGGGTTTGTCTTGGAACCCAAAGATCGATTGGAGCTCATAGCTTTGGTTATTGTGGAGTTATTTCACTCCATGTCTTGCTCTAAAGCTCTTAATCTCATTCTATTTGAGAAAACCTAGGGTTTCTACCCTATTTGAGCTATAGATTAGGTTCTCCTTGGTTTTTCTCTTGAATCCTTTGGGATACATGGACCTAATGAGGTCTTAGGACCCTACTGGACCTAGGAGGAAGCTTTCTTGAAGCCTCCTTACCTTTAAACCCCTTGGAAAAGGAACCCCTAGTGAGAAACCTTTCAATTTTTGATTCTGCACGTATGTGGTTTTACATGCGATTTCAAGACCTACGAGAAACCACCATTTCAACCACCCCCTGAATAAGCCCCTGTTAAAGTCGATTTAAGGTGCGGTTTCATGTTTTGAGATAAACCACCTATAAAACCATCATTGGCAGAGACCTTCCTAAGTCCCTAGTTAGCTAGGATTTACATGTGGTTGTAGGAATTGGGCATGAGACCACCCATAAAACCACCCTGCCTCTGAAACCTTATACTTAAATGATTTATGGGATACCTTTGGGAGATCCGTCCTGTTATACCCGCACCCCGGGAGTATAATTAATTATTAATTCTTCCCCGTGACGTGTAGTTATCACTACCACGTATGCCGGTGAGTTGTTCTCACTGGTGATCAAACCCACTATATTGACCATAGTACGAGGTTGCTCGTGGAAACTAGTCGGGACCATGGAGGTTGCCCCTTGACGTGTCGGGGTAAGTAGTTGACCAAATTTTATTGTGTGCTTACGCCTCTCAAAGCCCTCGAAGTGTGGTCCAAAGGCCCCGACCTCTTATGGTGGGAACCACCTTCCTACTCGCATCGGATGCAAGGTTACTGGCTGCCTCCGACCCCGCATCCAATGTCCGACAAGGACTCTTGTGGGTGAGACCCTATGGCTAAGGTGCTATGGGTGTCCCTGCCATGTTTGACCCTACCCAAATAGACCCTAGGTTACACTTATGAGGCCTTATCCAAATAGGCCAATAAATGTGAAGTCTATATGAGAGAGAGGGGTAAGACTATTCCTTAGTCTTTCTTTTTCTTTCTCTTTCCTAACCTAATCGTGAAAGGAGAGGAGAGCTTTGAAGAGAGGAGGCGGCAAGGAGGAGAAGGAGGAGAAGGAAGGGAAGAAGAAGAAGGAAACGGCTGCTGGGTTTGGAGCTTTAAAGAGGGCACATCGTGTGTACCTCAAACTAGGTAAGCCTAGTGCCCTTTTCCCCCATTTTCTCTCTTCCCCTTGCTCGTTTGAGCTTGGGTGGTTCGTTGGTTGCAGCCCCAAGATGGGGATTTCTTTTTGAAACCTAAAGGGTTAGCTCGAGTCATGTGTAGTTTCCCCTTGTAGGATGCTTTCCCATTTTCATTATAATCCTATAAAGACCTCTATTTGACCTCTTGTTGAATCTATTTGATTCTAAAGCTTCAACCACCAAAGAAAACCCCAAATCTGGATTTTTGAGCTTTTGATCCTTTAAACCCCCTTAAATCTTTGAATGTTGGGTGTTTCTAAGACCCAAATAGACTCCAAGACACCCCTCCCTTGTCCCTTGAGGCTTAGAGAACCAAATGGGACAACCCGGGCTTTAAAGACCTTGAAATCACACTTGGGTTGCATCGGAGGCAAGCTGCGTGAGTCCGATGTTTGCCTCCGATGTGTCCCGAGCCTGCGCGGGGAAGGTCGGAGGCAAGGTCGGAGGCAAGCCTCGCGAGTCCGACGTTGCCTCCGATGCAGTTTTAAGGCTTATAACTTATGTAAACGGTGGGGTTTCTCTATGAGGCCTCCCCTACACTCTCTCACACTCTTATTCACTTCCATAGGCGCCAACATATGTGCAATGGAGTGATTTTGAGCGGAATCGTTGCGCTTATACAAATTCCATTTGAAGTAATTGGTGAGTGGGTTTGGGTATTGTTTGAGCTTGTTTACTATTGCTTATTCATGCATTTATGAATTATATTGTGACATTATCATTCAAGCATGATTGCATATTTGCATTTATTCTTATTCGATGATGATGATTTGGATGATATGGATTTGTGTTGGGTTACGGTTTGCGGAAGACGCACCGGAACCCCATATTACGTGGAATTGTATATTGCATCTCATTCTTGCTCGTATGCGCCGTGTTGTCTGGTACCCGGTGTTAGATGGAATGGGACGTTAACACACCCGGATGTACCTCTCAACACGATAGGATTCATGTAGTATATCCGTGGTTAGGCTTAGTTCCCTATGCTACGACCCTTACCAACAGGGTTTAGGTGTTGGGTAGCGCGCTGCTGTGGAGAGTTAGAGAGGCCAGGCCAGGGGTAGTAATGGTTATCGGGTCGCCTCCGGGTGGTGATGACTACACCGCGCGGGCTCCATAGTAATAATTGAGGTTGCATTGTGGTGAGAATGGAAGGATCCACAATGTCTTCCGAGTTATTGCGTAGCATATACCCATTGACTTAGCATTGTGTGTTAGGTGGTAAATGAATTAATAATAGCATGCACCATGGACTATTTGTGATTGTGTGATTGTGCATCCCCTTTTCTCTCTCACTAGCTCGGTGGAGCTAACCCCGTGTACACATTCTTTTTAGATTTGGATGCGGATGATCTTGTGGAGCCAGGGACCGTGACTAAGGATCATGGCGATGGTTGCCCATGATGATTGTGCCTACGGGCTATCTGCTACTTGGGATCGTTCCCGCTTTATTATTTTTGAGCATTGTGTTTTGTATAAACTTTTATGTTTTACCTTTTTGGTAGCTACTTGATGGTCATAGGAATTTTGTAACTATGTTACTTATTATCATTGGCCAATGAACATCTTATAGTTATTTCTTTTACGCTTCCGCAAACTCTGACCTATCTCGGAATGTAATATTCCTTTGTCTTTCGCACTCTAATATTATTGTATTGTAATATTGGTTTATGACTGTGAGTTGGCCACTGCATCGAGATCCTGGCGGTGAGGTGGGATGACGCGTGTCACCCTAATCATACCCTGATATTGTATTTTATCCCTTGTCGGGATAGGGGTGTGACACGTCCCTTTACTTAATTAACCCTGTTCTCACTCTTTATTTAGGTTTAAAGTTTTCATCTTGTGACGTGTTACTTAATTGCGGCGACAACTCATAACATCAGAACATAACTTATATGTGAGTGGGTGTGATTGTTTGGGATTGATATTATTATTGCATTGTATATTATGTTATCATTATAAATTATTAAGCATGCTTGCGCATATTGCATACTTTTATATATGATTGTTATGATGTTGATTGGAGATGCTTTACTTTAATGGGTCTCGGTGCCGGTGCCAGAACCCCAGATACTATATACATTTATGAAGTAATTATGTTGAATGCAATGTTGAACTGTATGCGTCGTGCCGTGCTGGTAACCGGGTACTAAACCAGATGAAAAGTTTATGCACCCGGATTACCTTTTGGGACGATAGGACTTGCATGTAGTATATCTGCGGCTAGGATTTTACACCCTTATGCTACGACCCTTACCAACAGGGGTTTAGGGGTTGGATAATCAGTACACCGAATTCTGTGGAGGTGGGAGAGGCCAGTCATAGTAGTATTGGTTATCAAGGGTCTGCCACTAAGTGGCCTTGGAGGCTTCGATCGGCGTAGATCCCAGGTGACAATTGAGGTTTCATTATGGCGATAAGTTAAGTGACCCACAGTGTCTCCCGAGTTGTCACAGTAGCATATACCTCTGACTTAGTTGTGATGTTAGGTGGAAAATTTATTTAACATATGCATGCATCATTGGACTATGTGAATTGTGTGTTTGTGCATCCCCATCCCCTCACTGGCTTAGTGGAGCTAACCCCCTCGTGTACACATTTTTTTTAGATTATGATGCAGGTATGGAGGAGCCGAAAGCTGTGTTAGAGGAACATGGCAACCGGTGTCCTTGTAACGATTGTGCCTACGGGCTGTGAGAATTCTAGGGACTTGTTTCCCTTTTGTTTATTTTAGGGCGTAGGCCCATATATAAACATTTACTATTATACCCTTGTTGATAGTTATTAGATGGTAATGAAAAATGGATTAATTACAGTATTTATCGTCTAGGCTTTGATCATCTTGTAACTATTTGATTTTATATGCTTCTGCAAAACTATTGATCTTTTGGAATGTAATATTCCCCTTTTCGCACTCTAATATTATATTATTTTAATATTGATTATGACTGTGCGTTGAGACACTGTGTCAGTGATCCTGGCAGCTTAGTAGGATGACACGCGTCGTCCTAGTCACCCCTTGCATTGTATTTTATTCCTTGTTGGGATGGGGGCGTGACAGAGTGGTATTAGAGCAATGATGCTCTGCACCGACCACAGTCTGGCGGACTCTTAATTTACTCTCCATAATTAGGTTCTAAACTAAAAATCTTTAAGAACATAAATGATTGTGAGCAGACATAAGAGAAGACTGATTGTGGTGAAACAAGAACTTAGAAGATAATAGGCAACATGGAACTTAGGATTTGAACCATAGGTTGTTAAGCTACAACTATGTAATTGCTTGGTTGAGTCTGGAGTAGGTTATGGATGGGCGATTATGTGTTATAATTCATAAATAATAATGAATCAATCATAACCAAGCACAAATATCAACAATGATTTAAACAAGAGAGAATTAAGCAAATACATAGAGATATATATAAGATTAATTACAAATATCCAGTTGTTCCAAATCTTTCTGGAAGGCAACCGTATCCTTCTCATTTCAACATTCATGATTTCATCCATTCCAACAAAAACATATGACTCCATCCTGCTCAATCAAAAGATACCAATCTAAACACCATAATTATTTCAGATTCTCTGCTTCGGCATAAATGTGTCTTTCCCAACTCAAAATGCAAGATCTCATCTGTTCCAACTCAAAACATTTGATTTTGTTCATCTCAGATTAAATATATAAGTCTACCATTTTTAAAAGTTCCCAGTTGTTCATCCTAAGACAAGAATTAGAAGAATTGATCCGAGATAACTTCCATTTGTTGAGAGAAAGCTGGGCTAGTCGTTTGTACCACTGCCACCATCGCGACCAAGAAAGGTGTTGATGCCATCTACCCCTCTCTCGATACCCTCTAGGCGCCGAGTCTGGTCAGAGAGTTGCTTTGTGACCTCATCGAAGCCATCCACCACTCGTAGGTTCAGTCGCCTGATGGCCGTCAGAATGTCAATACCTCCCGCTTGATGAAGGTATATGAGTTCCTTTCTGGTGAACAATAGGTCTTTGCTCTCGCAATAGACACATTAATAATGCCGGCTAGTTGTTCTGCTGTGAAGGCTATAGGGACCCCCTTGACATATGAGACAACCCAATAATTTTGTATGCCTGGGTTCTCGGTGTTCAGATTTATATAGAAATGACGAATGAGTTTCAGGTAGTATGATTTAGGCAGGTTGAGAATGTTGGTCCACCCCAATGCCTCGAATCTCTGCCCCACCATGTAAGCTTTGAGATCATCCAACACTACATCCCACCCTTCCACTATATTTTTGAAGCGGAAGTAATCTTGGTAAAACTCTTGGTCCTCTATCTTTTGAAATCATAGTGGATCTAGGACAGTTGGTGCAACTTATTCAACGCATGCACGTCGTGTTTTTGGGGCCATTGATTGTTTTAATCTGCAGCCAAGAGTCAAATAGATAGCAAATTAGTACCTTGAATGTTAAAGCCTAAGTAGAATGATCAATGTAAATCTATGGGGTTTAAAACCTAGCCTTTGATTCTTTTTCCAAGGCAATTAAGTTACAGCAGGATTCTTAGGCTAAAAGATTCTGATTTTTATCAAATTATGATCTAAGAAGTTGGGAAAAAAGGAAAGGCATGGCCATTATATGAATGACATGATAAATAATGAAGATTCATTGTCATAATATGCCTAGAAAGTAATGCTTTATGCAAAACAGTGAGTTCAAGCAAAATATGGACTTATTTGATCTTGAAACATGCTATAAACTTTAAAGAAATTTTTTCAGATTTTGTGGTTGGGAGATTGAATCATAAGAAACATGTAAATATGATTTGTGACAACTCAGAGAATGTAAGCTAAGCCCTATCTAGTAAGACCGAATCAAATATGGCAAAAGAGAAGAGAAAAATTTGATTAGATTTTGGTTTTTCCAAAATCCAACCCAAATCCTTGGATTAGATGCCATAGTTGTGTGCAAGCCTTTGTATAGGTTGCTTATGGTGAGAAAATGATTAAGATTAGATTACAAACAACCTATTAGGCAAAAAGGAAGCAAAAACCCCAAGTTTTCAAAACCTGAATCGTGTTTTGGGGTTTCTCCAAGAGAAAGAAATCGATGGGAGAGAGAGAGATCTTACCTGAATGCGATTGGATGTTGTTGAGGAGTAATTTGAAGCACTAAAATCCACCAAGGAGTGAGGAGAGAGCAAGTACAATCGCAGTTGGGGTTTCTCCAGAGCTTTAGAGTTGTGTTTTGAAAAAGGGAAAACGAGCCTTTAAATCGCAGGCTTTAAATTTACAGAAAAAAGGCCCAACGGTTTTACATACGGTTTCAGCCCGGGTATAAATCACCTCAAAATCCACGCTTAACCGAGGCTATTTATTATGGTTTCAGTCTCAAGTAGATTTACCTGCAGTTTCATATTTAAGTAAAACCAGACATAAAACCGCCCAAACCAGAAAGGGTTTTCTTGCCCTATCTTGATGAACCAACCTATGTTAGGCTTTTATTTCCTTCATATGTTGTTTTCCTCGCCCCTTGTGACCTATCTTACCCTGGTAATTTAAGCTCTATACTTGGTAAATAAAATTATAGAAGTGAAATGTCTACAAGATATGAAAACTGTGTTGCGACAAGAGCATATAAGGAAAAATGAGACATGATAACCATAGGAAGATGTTTGGAGTGAAGAGAAATGAATAAGATCAATGCACATGTAAAATCCATGTGAGATTCCTAATGCATGGATGTGAATAATGAGATCACTGTGAACAACATATATTTTTGGCTACTTTACATCCCAACCAATATCAAACAAGCAAGTTACTGGAGAAAAATACCTCAACAAGAGACAAGAATTATTTATCTGAGGAAAAGAGGAAAGATTCAAAGGATTTTATCAATAATCATATATACAAGGGAATATGCTTGAAGATAAGACAATGTGATAATTTTCTATGAGATTTTGTGGCATGTAAAAGAATTAGATTTGAACTTGGAGAGTTTTCCCAAAATATTGTGAATTGAGGATTTTACCACAACCAAAACCTGAACATAATCCAAGTAAAATTCAACTAGACATCACAAACATAGCAGTAATCTCTAAAATGCTTGCAAAGACTTGAAATTTATAAAAGATGCAATAATCAAACAAGGATCCAACAACTTAGTGCCATTGATCAAATAGGGCTTGATTTACACCCAAAAACCCTAGTTCCAATCGATTTGGTATGGATTTGGTGTACATGGCCATGGGATTACAAGGAAAATCAAGACATGATCACACCTTGAAATGATTCATCCCAAATCCAAGAAAAGAGAAAGTAGAATGGGAAGAAAGCCATATCTTGAACAACTGAGAGTTGAACCTTGAGGCTTGAGATTACAAGAAAAACCACCCAAGGGAAGCTTGAACGGAAGTCCCTGTAGAGCTTTTTCTCCCTACAGTTATGTCCCTTTCTTTGGAGCCAAAAGTGAGTTTTAAAACTCACGGCTCTGTTTTGTTAAATTTCTGCGAACAGACGAACGAACAGATCCACTTGTCGTGAATCCGCTCCGCACAAAACTTGAAATTATCATTTTAAATCTATGCGGATCAATGAACGGATCCACACTCATGCGTCCGTCCATAGATCCGTTTGACTTAAACCCTCTCGGCCATTGAGACTTTTGAGATCGGACGAACGAACGGATTCACATTCCACATCCGCCCGTTAGTCCGCTCTCCCTATTTTTACGAAGGAGCCATGAACGGACCCAGAGTACTGACACCGCTCGTGAGTCCACCCAATTTTTTTTAAGATTTTGAGATTGTTTTGGAGACCTTTGACCACACTTATATGTAATGATTATGTGCCTATACCCTAGATCGGACACTCCGTTGTGTGACCCATTTGTGGGGACCACTTAAATCTAGTTAATACCTTAAAATTGAAAGGGATTAGGACTTATACCCGACCGGGCCAGCCAATTAGAAATGGCAGGCATTGGTGACCGTTGTGACTCCCCTCTTATATAAAAGGAGAAGAGTTACCTTTAAGGATGAAGACCTTAGACCCTGTGAATTTAAAGACCTAAACCTTATGGATAGGGAATCCTAAACCTATGTGGATAGAGACCCTTAATGGGGTGCATAGAATCTAAACCTGTGGGTAGGTATTAAGAAAGGAAAGAAGGCTGGTTTGGGCTGGTCTATTTGATTGAGCCATAAAGGTCTTGTGTATTTTGAAGTCAGTCATAACACCTCGAGCTAGTGACAACTCTATTTGAACTTTACTTGGTCCATCCAAACCTTATTTAGACTCATAGAGAAAGTCCTACACCGTGATTTGACTTTCCAAAAAAAAAAAAAAAAAGACTTAGCGAACCGTACCTGAGAACTTCTTGTTCTTGTGGATTGACCTAGATAACATATACGTCCATAGGGATTTGAATGTAATTATTGAATCTATGCCTACATATTGGTGTGATAAATATATATAGATATCCCTTAGAACATTGGACTTGTGTGCCTACAGTGATTCTCTGGTACTATAAGTATGACCTTACCTCGACCTTGCTATGTAACTAGTTGGAGCCCTGACTTTGGTTGACCAAACCTTAGAGTAATGAATAATGAATTTAATGACCGGGTAGGTTAAATTATTGAGACATTCTTGAAGAGTTGACTTGGACCAAACTATTAGAAGGTTGTTGGTTCTTGAAAGAGGATTGAAGTGGACTCTTCCCTGTGGAATAACTGTGTTGTAGGTTTAAAGGTTGTCAAAGCTGAAACTGAAGGATGTAACAAGACCTTCTCCAACGATAGATATGAATGGGGTAATGGATCACCAAATGCGTTCCCTCCATACTGGGAGTAAACAATAGGAGATTCCATCAATATTTCAAATCATTCTAAAGTTGGGTTAGATAATGAGACAACCAGATGTGAAAGCCTTCAGAATGTAAACCCTATGTTGGGTCATGCACAGGTTAAATCCTGTAACCCAAGAATGACCAGAGTAGTGAAGGCTAGAGTGGTATCACCTGATCTGGAAGATCTAGGCAACCTCTGTTCCTTGAGACTCAACTTAGTAGTTGGAACCCTGTTTTCCTAGGGTTATTGTGAACCACACCCCTGTGGTAATATGACCCTGTAAGGTAAAGAGAATTGTGGAACCTGACTTGCTGTGCCATGTAGGCACTGCCTCATCTTGACCCGACCTTGGACTTAGTTCAAGATATGGGTGACTTGGGATGTTGTTATCCAATAGCCCTTATCACTTGAGACCCTAGTTGCCTCAAATTTCGGGGACAAAATTTCTTGTAAGGTGGGGAGGATGTTATACCCGCACCCTGGGAGTATAATTAATTATTATTTCTTCCGCGTGACATGTAGTTATCACTGCCACGTATGCTGGTGAACTGTTCTCACTGGTGGTCAAACCCAGCTATAAAATTATTGACCACAGTATGAGTTTGCCTGGAGGAAACTATTCGGGGTCATGGGGGACAAACCATGACAAGAAAATAGTAAGTGTTAGCCCTTAATTTTATTTATTTATCTTTTTCCTCGATGCCCTCGAAGTGCGGGTCAAGGTTTGGACCTCCCAGGCTATTTTAGTTGAGTTGGAAATAATTCACTTATGGGCCCCACTTGCCTTGGGGAAACATGTGAACAACAATTATACCCATATCATGTAAGCTCATCTTTTAATTAGGTTATTTCCTAATTATAACTAGTGGGCAGACCCATTAGCTTAAGAGGCCCATTAGGCTTAAGTGGCAATTTAACCTAAGTGCCCATTTAACTCTATTTGACCCAAGGTTGGGTATTCCTTTCTCTTACCCAAATAGAACTAATGGGTCAACCCATTAAGGCCTCTTGACCCATTTAACTTAAAGTACCCATTTGGCTTAATGACCCATTTAACTTTTATCAACCCATTTAGCTCTTGACCCATTTCACTTAAGGGACCCAAGTCACTTTCTATAAATAAAACAAAAGGGGGAGAGAAGCATTCTTTCTCTTTACTTCTCCCATCTAACCTAAATCGTGGAGGAGAGAAAGAGGAGAGAAAGGAGAAAGAAGAAAGAAGAAAGAAAGAAAGAAGAAAGAAGGAAGGAGAAAAGGAGGAAGAAGAATGGAAAAGCTTGGCTAAAGGCTTGGAACCTCACCTTGTGGAGCCCTCTACGTGGAGCTTTTCTATATTGGGGGTAGGTAAGCCATTAAATTCTACCTCTCTTATTCTATTTTGGGTTTTGGGATTTGGAAAATGGGAGAGATTCGATCTAGGGTTTGTCTTGGAACCCAAAGATCGATTGGAGCTCATAGCTTTGGTTATTGTGGAGTTATTTCACTCCATGTCTTGCTCTAAAGCTCTTAATCTCATTCTATTTGAGAAAACCTAGGGTTTCTACCCTATTTAAGCTATAGATTAGGTTCTCCTTGGTTTTCCTCTTGAATCCTTTAGGATACATGGACCTAATGAGGTCTTAGGACCCTACTGGACCTAGGAGGAAGCTTTCTTGAAGCCTCCTTACCTTTAAACCCCTTGGGAAAGGAACCCCTGGTGAGAAACCTTTCAATTTTTGGTTCTGCAGGTATGTGGTTTTACATGCGGTTTCAAGACCTACGAGAAACCACCCTTACAACCACCCCCTGAATAAGCCCATGTTAAAGTCGATTTTAGGTGCGGTTTCATGTTCTGAGATAAATCACCTGTAAAACCACCCTTGGCAGAGACCTTCCTAAGCCCATGGTTAGTTAGGATTTACATGTGGTTGCAGGAATTGGGCCTAAGACCACCCATAAAACCACCCTACCTCTGAAACCTTATACTTAAATGATTTATGGGATTGGGGATCCGTCCCTTTACTTAACTGACCATGTTCTCACTCTTTATTTAGGTTTAAAGTTTTTATCTTGTGATGTGTTACTTAATTGCGGCGACAACTCATAACATCGAAACATAACTTATATGTGAGTGGATTTGGTTGTTTGGGCTTGATATTATTATTGCATTGTATATTATGTTATCATTATAAATTATTAAGCATACTTGCGCATATTGCATACTTTTATATATGATTGTTATGATGTTGATTAGAGATGCTTTACTTTGATGGCTCTCGGTGCCGATGGGTGTCGGTGCCGGAACCCCAGATACTAAATACATTTATGAAGTAATTATGTTGAATGTCATGTTGAACTATATGCGCCATGCCGTACTGATAACCGAGCACTAAACCAGATGAAAAGTTGATGCACCTGGATTACCTCGGGACGATAGGACTTCATGTAGTATATCTGCTAGTTTTACACCCTTATGCAACAAGGGTTTAGGTGTTGGGTAATCAGTACACCGGATTCTGTGTAGGTGGGAAAGGCCAGTCATGGTAGTATTGATTATCAGGGGTCTGCCACTGAGTGGTCTTGGAGGCTTCGATCGGCGTAGGTCCCAGGTGACAATTGAGGTTTCATTGTGGCGATAAGTTAAGTGACCCATAGTGTCTCCCGAGTTGTCACAGTAGCATATACCTCTGACTTAGTTGTGATGTTAGGTGAAAAATTTATTTAACATATGCATGCATCATTGGACTATGTGAATTGTCTGTTTGTGCATCCCCATCCTCTCACTGGCTCAGTGGAGCTAACCCCCTCGTGTACACATTTTTTTTAGATTATGATGCAGGTACGGAGGAGCCGGAAGCTGTGTTAGAGGAACATGGCAACCAGTGTCCTTGTGACGATTGTGCCTACGGGCCATGAGAATTCTAGGGACTTGTTCCCCTTTTGTTTATTTTAGGGCGTAGGCCCATGTATAAACATTTACTTTTATACCCTTATTGATAGTTATTAGATGGTAATGAAAAATGGATTAATTATAGTATTTATCATCTAGGCTTTAATCATCTTGTAACTATTTGATTTTATACGCTTTCGCAAAACGATTGATCTTTTGGAATGTAATATTTCCCTTTTCGCACTCTGATATTATATTATTTTATTATTGGTTATAACTATGCGTTGGGACACTATGTCAATGATCCTGACAGCTTAGTAGGATGACACGCGTAGTCCTAGTCACCCCTTGTATTGTATTTTATTCCTTGTTGGGATGGGGGCGTGACATACAATGCTTTTGATTCATGCTTTAATTTTATGTCTTCAATATGGTTTTAATAATTCTAGTTTAGTTTCAAGCTTTCTAGTCTAAGTTTCTAAGTTGATGACAAGACTTGGAGATTTAGAAGAGGAAGCAATTTCAGTCCGATTCAAGCACATCCAGGCTTTTACTCTTTAACTCTTAAACTCATTCTCCCTTCCTTCTATCTCATTCTCTCTTCTTCTTCTTCTTCTCCTTCTCTTTCTTTTATTTTTTTTATGTGGTTGTGAAGTGTGGCTACAGTTTTATTCCTTTCAATTTACGTTAGTTTGATAGGTTAGATGCTTATGAGTTAGGACGCATTAATTTTCATTAGTTTAATTAGTTTAATTTAACACTTTAATTTGGTTCACTTTGCATTACTCTAAAGTTAGTTAAATAGAGTGGCGTATATCTTCTCGTGTTCGACCCGTAGCTACGATTGACCCGTATGCTTGCGGTATTATTTTAACTCAAACAGTGCCAGTGGCTGCTGCCCATGGTGCCTTGTGCACCTGCTGCCCAGTATGTTTGGCAGTGTTTTTCCCTCCAAAACATAAAAAAAAAAAAAGGAATTTCTTATTTGGTTTATTGTTTTATGGGATGGAGGAAGATGGGTGAAGAGATTCTTCTCTACACTCACTTGGGAATAAATTGGATTCTATTGTGAATTTGGGTAAATGTTTTCACATAAGATGTGATCTTTTATTTTTAGAATGATCCATGTGATTGTGGCCCCCCATATATAATGTTACATTGTCTATGTGATTATGGGATTGTCTATCTAATAATGTGGATGATAATTTGATGTATGTGATGCATTTGGATTATGGGTGGATGTGATGCTTCTCTCTCTTTCTCTCTCCCCTTATCTTTTTTATAAACAAATGTATTCCACCCCATGGGCAACCCAAATGGTGGGTTGGTTTCTTCATGCGGGATTTCTTTATTATGGAAAGAAAAGTGTATAGAATATTTTTCCTAAGTTTCCATTGTAATTTTAGAGGAACTAGGACTCTCAGGGCATGTTGATGGTGATCCACATGTGACGCTCAAAACTTATGGAGATGTAAGTTACCTACTTTGAAGACGTGATTGGACGGAGGAGATGATCGAGGCGTGGCATCCATGGCATGATTGATGCACCCATAAAGAAAGTTATTAGTTTTTTATTTTTATTGGGAGGATTTTTTAATTGCTTCTGATAAAAATGCCGCTTTCCCATAATCACTTTTAATTAGTGTTGATTAATTATGTTGTTTAATTCCATCCATGATATGTGAGAGTTGATTAATCCCTCTTTGATCATAATACATGTATGATATGGACTAGTCTAAGTCAGTAGACATGTCTATGGGCTCCTATTGAAGATAAATGTAAAAATTGTGTGATATGACCCCACATAAGCCGACAGGACATTGCCAGGACCGCTATCATGTGGTTACTTATATTTACCTTTATCTTGATACGTTAGGGTATGGATAGTGAGAGGGCACTGAGACAGTGGGCCATCTTTCATGATTCCATGATTCTAACTAATGCAATAGGTAAAAATACATGACTTGGGTATATGTCAACCGACAAGATCTGGGCATGACACCCAGGTGGCCAAAAATATTGGAAGCCCATGAGGCAGACAGCTTAGTCCACACTACCATGGTGTATATAATGACTTTCGACAGGGTAAGTTATGCATGCAAGGCTTGTAGGTATCCAATTCATCTTTTAGGTCATGAAGGAGACCCAAATCATGAAAGACCATTGATGTGTGTGTGCTCCATTTTTCCTTCAATGATTATTAATATGCATGTGTTTTTACTTGTACATGTGTAGATCATTATTCAATGGCTGCCGTTAATTCCAACCTATTAACATTCATTAGCAAATACAAATTAAATGATACAAACTATGTTGATTGGTACCGGAGCATTAAATTGCTCCTGACTGCAGAAGGACTATACACAGTTCTAGATGAACAAGTTTCTCCTCAACCCGACCCAAATGATTTTGAGGCAAATGAAGAGATGCAGGATTTCCCCATGAGGGATTCCAATGCATCACTTTATATCCTAGGATCATTGAAAAAGTCAGTTCTGGACTCGGTCAAGGATATACGCACTACTGGGGGTAAAATGGATAAACTTGCTGAATTATTGAACAGGTAGTTGACACATGCCCATTCTGATGTGGTGAGTCAAATCCATAACTCCAAGATGTCCCAAGAGACTCCAGTGATGGATCACGTAATGAAAATGATCAATCTGTTTGAAAAACTGGAATCCATGGGGACTGAATTTTGCCTGCGATACAAGATCGATGTGATCTTGACGTCACTCACTTCTGCCTATGTACCCTTTAAGATGTCCTACAAGATGTCAAATAAGGAGATGGAGCTCACCGAGCTTGCTAATGCATTAGTAGAGGCAGAAGCTTTCTTGAAAAAGGACAAGGCTGAGGTCAATGCAACTGATGTGAAGCCTTCTTCAAATGGGAAGAAGAAGAAAAACGGAAGTAAGGGTAAGCCCCTGAAACCTAAGGGTGGAAAGTCTAGCAATAAAGGTAAAAGCAAGTGCTTCTATTGCAAGGAGGGTCACTGAAAAAGGAACTGTCATGCATACCTGACAACTTTGAAAGACAAGAAGCCGGATGAAACAGAGGCTACTAAAGAAGGTACATGTGATGATCACGTTCTTTATGAGTCTAATTTATCTTTTGAAACGACCAACTCTTGGTTGGTGGATAGTGGTTCTACTGTTCACATTTGTAATGATTTGCAAGGGTTCAAGGAGACAATGAACCTGGAAAGAAATGAGGTGCGTCTTTAGATGGGCACTGGAGCTGAGACCATGGCAATGGCTGTGGGGACTTTTATTTTAAATTTTAGTTCTGCTTGTTTAGTTTTTAAGGATTGCTACTATGTACCCTCTTTTAAGAGCAAGATTATTTCAGTTTCAAAACTTGTTTTGAACAGATATAGTTTTTTCTTTAATTCTAAATTAGTTATTCGTTT
Organism: Telopea speciosissima; assembly: GCF_018873765.1. Lineage (NCBI taxonomy): Eukaryota > Viridiplantae > Streptophyta > Magnoliopsida > Proteales > Proteaceae > Telopea > Telopea speciosissima. The sequence goes on from NC_057926.1 coordinate 15,130,437, forward strand.
TAATAATTCTTTTGTGGCATCTGGATATATGCAAAGTGGTTTGTACTTCCTAGATTGCCCTATTAGAACGAATGTTGTTTCGAATGTTGATTTGAAACGAAAAGCAGCGCTTGTGAACTCAACATATCTATGGCATCTAAGATTAAGTCACATTAATTTGGACCGAATCAGTAGATTGGTGAGGGATGGGCCCTTAGAGTCTGAGGGTGGAACCATTCCTCACCTGTGAGTTATGCCTTCAGGGCAAAATGATCAAGAAACCCTTTAGTAATAAAAGTACTAGAGCCACAGATCTGTTAGAGTTAATACATTGACGTGTGTGGACCCATAAACATACAAGCAAGGTATGGGTATGAGTATTTTATAACATTCACCGATGATTACTCTAGATATGGTTACATATATTTGATGCGTAGAAAATCGAAAGCCTTTGATAAATTCAAAGAATTCTAAGCAGAGGTCGAAAGATAGCTTGATAAACGCGTAAAATCCTTATGACCAGATCGTGGAGGGGTGTATCTATCGGATGAATTTAAAGAATACCTCATATTGTAAGGGATAGTTAGTCAACTAACAAATCCAGGAACACCACAACAAAATGGTGTATCCAAAAGACGCTATCGGACCCTATTGGATATGGTCCGGACGATGCTCACTTATAGTGAGCTGCCTCTGTCTTTCTAGGGGTACGCTTTAGAAATGATAATTTATATCTTAAATTGGGTTCCATCCAAGTCTGTAGCTAAGACACCTTTTGAGTTGTGGAAAGGGCGTAAGACAAGTATTTCAACACCTTAGGGTATGGGGTTGCATAACACATGTGCGAAAGCAACAGGCAGGCAATTGGAATCCAGGACTTCAAGATGCTATTTCTTAGGCTATCGCAAAGGCACAATAGGCTCTTATTTCTATGTCCCGATTGACCAAAAGGTCATTGTAAGTAAACATGTCACATTTCTGGAGGAAGAAATGTTGACCAAGAGGTCCGAACCTGTAGTCATTGGATAGCTCAAAAACTTCACTTCCAGAAGTGATACCAATTGGCATACCTGCTGAAATACCAACACCTGAAGAACCTCGACGCAGTGGGAGGACTATTAGACCACCCACCAGGCTTACTCTTCTAACCGAAGAGGAAACAGTGGAAGAGTTCCACATGATATCGGTTGAATCGGATGATGATCCGATGACATACTTAGAGGCTCTTAAGGATGTTGATGCCACTAGATGGTTGGAGGCAATGTGCTCTAAAATCGATTCGATGCATCTCAACAAGGTCTGGACTCTAATCGATCCACCACTTGGCGTTAAGCCGATTGGATGCAAGTGGATCTTCAAGAGGAAAAAGGACGCGGATGGAAAGGCCGAAAGATTCAAAGCAAGACTGGTGGCAAAGGGCTATACCCAGAAAGATGGTATAGACTATGAGGAACCCTTTTTACCAGTGGCGATGATGAAGTTCATCAGGATTTTATTGGCAATCGCAGCACACTTTGATTATGAGATCTAGCAGATGGATGTGCAAACTACATTTCTGAATGGATTTCTTCAAGAAGAAATCTACATGCAACAGCCAGAGGGGTTCTCTTTCTTGGAGGAAAAAAGAAAAGTGTACAAATTGTAGAGGTCCATTTATGGACTGAAGCAGGCTTCCAGGAGTTGGAACATCAGGTTTGATCAATCAATCAAATCGTTTGGTTTTTATCAAAATATGGATGAACTATGCGTTTACAAGAAGAACAGTAGGAGAGCAGTATGTTTTCTTGTTTTATACGTAGATGACATATTGCTGATGGGTAACGATGTAGGATTTCTTTCATCAGTAAGACAGTGGTTATCCACAACGTTTTCGATGAAAGACCTTAGTGAAGCTAGCTATATCCTTGGGATCAAACTCGGAAGAGATCGCTAGAAAAGGATGTTAGGCTTGTCACAAGCTACCTATATAGACAAAGTCCTGGCCAGATTTAACATGGAGAACTCCAAATGGGGAAGTGTCCCTTTCCGAGATGGAGTCAGTCTTTTCAGATCTCAATGTCCTCAGTCTCAGACAGACATTGAAGAGATGAAGAGGATTCCCTATGTCTCTGCAGTAGGGAGTCTTATGTACGCTATGTTCTGTACGAGGCCGAACATTTACTATACAGTAGGTATCGTAAGTCGTTATCAGTTTAATGAGTGGAGGTGCCATTGTATAGAGGAGTGCAAAATAGAAATCTACAACCGATCCCAATTTTTTAAGAACACCTTGCATCATGTGATGCGGCTAATAAGGTGTTTGGGTTAGGAAGTTCCTAACATTTCTGGAGTAGTCCCTGATCTTATCAAATGCCCTATTCCCCTATTACGTGACAACAGAGGGGCCATTGCACAAGCTAAGGAGCCTAGGGCTCATCAGAGGAACAAACATGTGCAGCGAAAGTATCATCTCATCAGAGAGATTATCCAGCAGAGCGACGTGAGTATCTCAAAAATGAAAACTATTAAAAATGTGCCTGATGCCATGACAAAGGGTTTGTCTCCTGGAGTGTTTGAGAAACACATGGAGGGCATGGGTTTAAAATGTATGGGGAATTGGCTTTGATGTACAAGTGGGAGATTGTTGGACTAGTGTGTCCATCAAACCCGATTCGGTCCGATTCAATCCAGTTATGCTTTGTATTGAACTTTTATATATTTTGGTTTAATATTATCATATGCGATATAAACTTATTGAGCATTATGTGTCTATAAGTTTTACTTAAAATGGGAGTCACAACTAGGGTTTGGGCTAGGCACCCTTATCATATGGTCGTCGCATTGGGTATGCCTAGACATGTGATGTCAGGGTACGAATGCGAGTACTCACATGTTTGATGTGTGTATTGGTGAAGAATCTACTTTGTCGATTCCCTCATGTATTACTGCCAGATGGAGGAAGGGATAGACATGTGTCACCTACACCCTTTGCCTGAGGGAACCCTGTCACTGCAAAGTGTGATCGCATTCTTTGATTCATCAATGACTGAGACTCAAGCGAGTCAAAGTCGATGTTCTGGGAATGTGTGAATACTTTGTGAATGAAGGAGTTACTCAACATGGTCACCACTGCCCGATTGGGGAACACCAAGATTGAGATTGTCTGTGTATGGTCAGATCAGAATCTGGATCCAGTGCCGTTTTGAAAATGATTTTTGCAAAATTTATTTTACATAAAATAATAGATTATATATGATTATTTGAACAAAGTGTTTTATCTAGTTTTGCGGGACCCAATCAAATGCACAGACACTCTTATATGGACATGTACTATGTAATGGGGTTTGGCAGTACAAGTGTACATGCCCTAGATTCCCTAATGATGGTGTTGATTAGTAGGGGGGTTATACATGATAATTTGTTATCATGTAGGGAGTTATTTAGAATTTACTAAATTAATTGATTCTTTATTTAATTAATGGATATGATGCTAATTGTAATTATCCATAAATTTAAATAAAATAACTAATTAAATCATTCCCTATTAGATTCTGCTTCTTCACCTTCTAGAAGCATTTTGAGTTCAAACAGAACTACAAATCAAACAGAGAGAGAGTCAGACTCTCACAAGGATTAATCTTAATCCATTCAGGGTTTTTAATTAAACCCTGGCATTATAAAAGGGGTCCAGAAAACGCAAAGGGGACAATCTCCACGTTTTTTGCCTGGCCCGCTCTTGCTTGCTTTTTGGTCTCTCTCTCTCCCTCTTGTGATCTCTCTTCTTCTTCTTCTTGTTTCTCTCTACTGCAATTGAGAGTTAGGGTTTTAGAAACCCGGATTTGTGCTTGAAGAACTGAAGAGCATCTGGGATTGGCTTGAAGAACCTTGGTAGCACCATTAGAGGTTCAGATCTGTTTACTTGGAGCGCTCATTGGAGGAAGAACCATTGTCTATTGGAGGAGCAACACTTGAGGCTCACCAGGTTAACAATTCTTCATGAATTCCTCTTGTTTTAATTATTGATTATTCATGGGATGCAAAAGAAACCCGAATCGATTTATTTTCGCTGCACATTCGGGTATGGGATGGATCCCTCTTTCCATGTGATGGATTAGAGATGAATTTTCTCTGTCTGCTTTGGGTTCCATAATTGCATGGGTCACAAAACAAAAGGGTAGGGCATTGGTTTGTCAGACCAAACCCTAATTGGGCTGCACTAGGATTCTCATAGGCGACCATGGGAAGTCCTAAAATTTAAATAGGGCACCCATGGGTGACCATGTGCTAACCCAGGGCGTGCAATACCCTAATTGGTTTATAATTTGTTTCCCTAGTGAATCATGACTTGATCCCATGGATCGTAGTTTGACCTACAATTTTAATATGGGATCTCCCGCTTGCATGTTCTTAGTTTCAAAAGGATCGAGACTCTCTACTTTGTGCGTGAACAAGTACTTGCCCTGCTTGAAGAAGGTAAGGTTGGTGCCAACCTGTAGCTATTGAAGTGTAAAAGACCTATCTTGGGTAGGGTCAAGAGTACTTCGTGTGCAGCAAAGAAGAGAGAGAGAGAGAGAGACAGAGAAAGAAGAAGAAGAGGAGGAGGAGGAAGAGGTCAGCAACTTACCTCCATTGTTGGACCTGCAAATCCAGTGCATCCTTCATCCTCCATTAGAGCACCATTAAAGCTTAAGGAAAAATCTTATTTTTCGAGCAAACTTGTGAGTGAAATTACGCAACTCCATATTGTTAATTTATTATAAAACTTTCTTTATTATCCTCTAGAACTTTTGTTTTAGATCATGTATAAAAACCTTTGGGATTGGTTTTTACAAAACTAAGCACAAATTGCATTTAAATCTTGAAAATTGTTGTCTAGGCTTGTTTTGCTGTATTTTTTTTATTTGGGTTTTTGCCCAAAGCTTCAATTGATGATTTATTCTTGTGAATTATATATGTGCATTCATGTTTCCCTTCAGTTCGATGACTTGTATAACGGTGCAGACATCTATTAATTTTGTGACTTGTTTAGAAGGTGCAGGCACCATTGTATTTTCGATGACCTATACAGAAAGTGCAGATATCATTTTTTTTTGTGTGATCTATATAGAAGGTGCAAGCACATTATTTTACTTTTAGTGACCTGTATAACGGTGCAGGCACGTTGCATGCCATTTTTTTTTTCTTTTGCAAGCTTAATGGAGGAAGTTACATTAAATGTTGATATTATTGGACAAATTTATGTTTTTCTTTTGTACATAAAACTTGAGTAGAATTTATATGTTTTTGCTCATTATTATTTAATCATATGAGATATTATATGTATGTCTTTATGTTAAGATTGTTGCATGATTTTCAACTGCTTGTATGAAGTTATTTCGTTTCCTCATTAAGCCTTCCTTAGATTACCCCTCGTTATATTTTAAGATGAATCACCTCTTGAGTACGAGTAGGTTTATGATGAGAATAATGAAGGCGTGATGTTTGACTACTGTGAAGATGTTTATTTCACTTGATTTGTTTTTAAATTCTATTGAGACAAATTCTGATTTATACACTTGATGTTTGATTTACTTTTGGTTTAAGGTTTAAAGGATGTAATTTTGATTTAATTTTGTTTAAGAGACAAAACAGTAGTTAGATAAGGTTTTAGATTAAAGGATATATGGTTTAAGTAAAAGACTTCTGCTATATTTATGTGAATGGTTATGTTTAGTTCCATTGTCGTTATATGTTGAGGATATGATGATTTATAATTTGGTTTACACTCTGATTCCTTTTTGCTAGGACTATTGAATCTTATGGACCGTTAACGACCTAAACTCCATTAACCTAAACTCTTGGGTGGATTTGGGGGCTGTTGCCACCGGAGTCCTGCTCGATGACGTGAAGATCTGCAAAAGGTAGAAGGGCACTGAAGAGACCCGGAGCGGACTCCAAGGGGGGACTCTCCAATGCCAAAGCCAGTCCGACAGAACAGTAAGTAAAGGAAGTACGAAAGAGTCAAAGTCAATAATGATGAGATGCCTTACCTGGGCCCCTTCGCCTACTATTTATAATGAGTGAGTCCTCCAAGGCGGTGTACATCCGTCGTTCACTGTCACTGGGAGTCTTTCGAGGTTGCGTCGGAGTGGGATTGTTTTTCCCCCTTTATAAGCAATCTCCAACAGATAGTGGTTATCCGTCGGTTGCGGAGCTTGGCTAGATAGGGGTCAGGGTCCTCCTATCTTGTATGGCAAGATAGTGATGTCATCGTCGTTATCTACTCCATTGCCGATAGTGCCGGTGTCCACGTGTCCTTGCATCATTGGTCGGGGTCCGGTTGCCCCTATCAAATGCCCCCTACTCCCTTGGTCGCAGAAGGCGAGTAAGAGAATATGGTTCAAGCAGGAATCTGGCGTTTTCCCCCCTTTTTTTTTTCTCTTCTTTTTTTTTCCTTTTTTTTTTTTGCTAGTTGATCCCCTGGCAAGGCAGACCTACTCGGCTTCCCCCTCATTAACTTTTCTCTTGGCCTGGCTAGATGCACTGGTTGGCCTCCCCTTTTTTTTTTTGGTAATGAGCAGCAGCAGGCTGGTTTTGCTCACTGGTCCGCCCGATTGGCACCTTGCCGGCCGCCGAGCCGGTTTGCCGTTAGGCTGCCATTGGCTGGGCTGACCTGTGGCGTGCATGGGCTAGCTTACGTACGTGCGGTACGGGCTGGGCTAGCCTGGTGTGTGCCCTAGGCTAGCCTTCCGTGTGCATTGGGTTGGCCTGGCGTGCTGCTAGGCTGGCCTACCCAATGCTGGGCTAGCTTGCTCGGCTAGCCCTACCCGGTTGCTTCTGGTCGTCCCTTGGGCTTACCCGTTACAGTTGCTCTACACGACTTTCTCTTTCTAACATTGAAGTTTGCTTTGAACATGGTCGGGCAGACCTGCTCGATCCACCCTGTTCGGCTGGGTTGACGAATGCCTGGCTGACTTGCTCGGCTTGCCCTGCCCAGTTGGCCTTGGCCTCGATCGTGGTTGGTCGGGTAGGCATTTGGGGAGCTCTATCTTGTCATTAAGCTTGACCCCGTCATTTAAGCCTAATCCTTCATTTTCCCTAATGATGGGGGTGACACATCATCCCTCCTTGGGAGACCCCCATGAATTAGCTTCCTCTTCCAGCTACCCCTCTTGTCTTGTCAAATCACCTTTTATTGAGAAGTGTGTCAGAGGTGACCTCTAGCTTCCATTACAAGCTTCCCTTTCCTTCCTCCCACTCACTCCTTATTTATAGAGGTGGGGAGTTCACCTTCATTTATCACTTTGGAGAAGTTCTGGGTGCTCTGCTCCTCTTTGCTCATCTCATTTATTTTCTTCCCATCCCATTTCTTTTCTGGTTGGCCAAGCTCTGCTCGACTTGCGTCTGCTTCGCCTCGTTTGGCCTGATAACAAGTAAATGACCTTTCTCTACTTATATTATGGCTTCTAGTAGCTAGTTCCCTCCGGCTTCTTATGACCCTGAGGAAGGTTTGACCGCCAGTTCTGACTCTGATGACTTGTAATTGGATTCATCCGATTATTCGGATTCGTTGTATACGCCATCCCCTGCTCCTCCTGTCACTGAGGAGTATGAGGGGGAAAACTATAATGAGTCATGTGCTACGGCCGCGGCTTTTGCGGACCCTCTACTTGATGTTACAGCTAGAGATATCCCCCCTTGCCTTGACGATACGGATCTGGTTGGGCTTAGGGACTAGTATGGCATTCCGGACTCTTTTATCATCAAGGCGGCAAGCAAAGGGGAGAGGGCCAGCTTCAGGAACCATCATGAGTTATGCCTCTATAGGGACCATTTGGAAGCTGGTCTTCGTTTGCCCTTCCATGGCTTTTCCTCCATGTTTTTTCATTTCTATGAATTAGGGCTCCCAATGTATGGCGCTTCGTGCTTGCTTTCCTCATATTCTTTACTCGACACGAGGGGGGCGAGCATGAACCTGTTCGTCCATTGTTTTACCTTGTATAGCCTTCCCAGGGGTGAAGGTTGGTACTATTTCCGTCAGTGGGAGGGAATAAAAATCCTCCACAAGCTTAAGTCATCCATCCATGGATGGAAAAGAAGGTTCTTCTTCGTGAGATCCGAGAATGGGTTTCCTTTCAGCACCCTGTGGGGCGCTACAACCTGTGCTGAGGTGAACGAGAGGAGGTACCTTGATCCTGAGGACGAATTTTCACTTGCCTTGGCCAAGGCTGGCGGCGCGCGGTGCATTCTTTCATCTCAGATTGAGGATGAGTCCGTTCTAGTCCGATATGGATTGAGCAGCGGTGAGCTCCTAGGTTACATAACTTTGCATGTCATGTCATTATGATGCTACCCTGATCCACTTTTTTTTTTTTTTTTTTTTTAAACTTTCGCAGTGGTGTTTGATAACGATTAGTATCTAGCTGCGTTGAAGGGTAAGAAAGGAAGGAAGCGGGCTCGTACTGCTGAGCTGACCACCGTGGAAGACCCCCTTCCTTCAGCTCATTGCACTCCTCGAGAGGTTGTCCTTTCCCTCTTCGCTCCTAGTTTGACCTCGGAGGGTGGTTCATCACTGCCTGGTGGTTCATCGCTGCCTCCGCAGGCAGAGGCTCCACATGCCATGCGTAGCGAGGTTCTTTTCAGCCCTGGTTGGGTGGTGAAGGATGACGACACCGCCTTGGGTGACCCTCGGGTTGCCAAAGAGATCATTTTGGGGAGCCGTCTCCCTTGGGACATTGAGACCTTGAAGAGCAACACCAAAGGGACTGCTGCCGCAAAGGCATACTCAACGATGGTTGGGTGCGTTATCTCCCTTCTTTTGCTCTTTTTTTTATTTTTTTTTTTCTTTTTCTGACCCTAATTTTTACCTTATTTTGTTTTGTCGTAGGCCATGCTGTACACTGCGGATATCACCACTCAGCTCGAGGAGATGACCATCCTTTATGACCGTGCGGCTGAGGAGAACCTAGCCCTTGCTCAAGAGCGGGACGAACAAAGAAGGAGGATTGGGTCCCTTGAGAAGGATTTGAGAAGGCGGTGTAAGGACTTTGAGCGGCATCTCAGGTAGCTATCCGCGAAAGTGTCGAGGATCAGGAGGTTGCGGTACATGAGGCTTGAGTTGCCGCCATTACAGAGTATAAGGGGTCCGAGGATTTTATCCAGGCGGTCGCCGATGAAGGGGCAGACGCCTTCCTGCAGGGAGGTACGTTGGTGCGAGATTGAACTCTCGCATCCCATCCGAACATCGACTATAGTGGTTGCCCGCTTTTTAGCGTGGTGGATCCTGAGCCAGGTGAAGACTAGCAAGCTGAGGATCACGCCATAGTTGACAACCCCGAGGATCGTGAGCTCCCTCTCACTCCTGGGCGTAGGATGTGACTTGCCTTGTTGTGTGGTAGCCTCGTTTTCTTCTTTTTGTAGGGCCTGTTGCCCAAAGCTTTCTTAGGTTGTTTTACTTTTGTAGGACTTGATGCTCAAAGAATCCTTTAAGGTATGACTTCATTGTTGTAGGGCCGAGTGCCCAGTATTGCTAACTATAAATGATAACTTGCTTTATTTTCCATTACGGATCTTCGCCTTTGAGCTATGGTATGCCTATTTCATTGCAACCGGGGTGACCTGTTCGGCCTACTCTGCCTATTCGAGGGCATGGCTGAGGTAGCCTGTTCGGCTTGTTCTGCCCGTTCAAGGGCATGGCCGAGGTAGCCTATTTGGCTTGTTTTGCCCGTTCGATGGCATGGCCATAGTAGCCTATTCGGCTTGTTCTGCCCATTTGAGGGCATGTCCGAGGTAGCCTACTCGACTTGTTCTGCTCATTCGAGGACATGGCCGAGGTAGCCTGTTTGGCTTATTCTGCCCGTTTGAGGGCATGGCACACATCTTTGTTGAGAAATTGACTTTACTTCTGACGAAACAAAGACAGGCATACAAGTGTATGGGCTACCCCACAGACTAAGTACTTGAAAGAAAAAACGAAACATACGAAATGAGCAAATGAAGGACGGATGCAAAACGAAACATACGAAACGAGCAAATGAAGGACGGATACAAAACGAAACATACGAAACAAGCAAATGAAGGACGGATGCCGCTATTGGTAGTATTTTCTGAGATTCTCTGAGTTCCAAGAGTGTGGTATCTCCTTGCCCCCCTAGAGTTTCCAAGTGGTAAGTGTCGGGCTTGACAACTTTGGTAACTCTATAGGGTCCTTCCCAGTTGGGCGCGAGTTCCCTGGATGCCTTGGGTCAGAGACCTCCGCCTTTCTGAGTACAAGGTCGCCAGGCTGAAAGACCCTCTCTTTGACGCGGGAGTTGTAATACTTGGCAACCCTCTGTTGGTAAGCTGCCGTCCTGAGTCAGGAGCTTTCTCGCACTTCTTCAATCACATCTAGGTTTGCCCGCAGGTCTTCGCTGTTTGTTTCCTCACTACTTCTGTGCCATATGTGAGCCTGAATGGCATTTCTCCTATGGCAGTTCGGCTGGTCATCCTGTAAGCCCATAGGATGCTAAGTAACTCTTATGCCCAAAGCCCCTTGGCATCATCCTACTTCTTGATCCCGTCGAGGATCATCCTATTTGTCACTTCCATTTGACCATTCGATTGCGGGTGTTCGATTGATGTATTTCGGTGCTCAATTCCATAGGTTTTGCAGAAGTTGTTAAATTTATCATTATCGAATTGCTTACCGTCGTCGGTCACCAAGGCCTGGGGTATGCCGAACCTGTATATCATCGACTCTCGAAAAAATTTCTCCATGTTCTCCCTGGTGATTATAGCCAGCGGTTTGGCCTCTACCCATTTTGTGAAATAGTCGATCGTGACCACTACGAACTTTCGCTACCGAGATGCTACGGGAAACGGACCGAGAATGTCCATTCCCTAGATAGCAAAGGACAGCGGGCTGCCGATCGACCTCAGTTGGGTTGCGGGCTGGTGTGACACTAGTGCATATATTTGGCACTTTGTGCACTTCTTCACGAACTCCATTGCGTGTTGCAGTAGGTGTGGCCAGTGGTAACCATGCCTTATGATTTTCTACGCTAAGGCTCTGCCCCTCAGATGTTGTCTGCAGATCCCTTCGTGTACCTCTCGCAAGGCGTATTCAGCTTTGGATGGCCTTAAGCATTTGAGGTAGGGCATTGTGTGGCCCCTCTTGTATAAGGTTCCGTCTCGCAATGTGTAATTAGTTGGTCGGACCCGTATCTTCTTCGCTTCTTCCCTATCTTCTGGTAAGGTACCCGCCTATAGATAGCTGATGATTGGATCCATCCAACATGGTTCTTCCGCGATCGGTAGGACTTTAGGGGCTTCGTCAATGCTCGATTGTGGCAGGACCTCGACATAAACCATCCGCCCCAGTTGTGCAAAGTCGGATGTTGCCAGTTGGGACAAGGAATCGATGCTTGTGTTCTCTCCTCGGCAAATTTGGCGGATTTGGATATCTTCAATATCAACGACTTTTTCTTTGACTATCCTTAAGTAGCTCTCCATTCGAGGTTCTTTGGTTTCATACTCCCCGCTGACCTGTCTCACCCCCAGTTGTGAGTCGCTAAACACCATTAACTTCTTGGCCACTAGTGACCTGGCCAATCTCATCCCCGCAAGCAATGCCTCGTATTCCGCTTCATTGTTAGCCGCCGGGAAGGCGAACCGTGGGGCGTACTCTACTTTAAACCCTTCTGGGCTAGTTGGTATCAGTTCTGCTCCGCCTCCAGAAGAATTAGAGGCCCCGTCGACGAAGAGGGTCCAAACTGCTATTTGGCTATTTGCTCCACCTCCTCTTTATCCTTCTCCGGCAAAGTGCTTTCGACCACGAAGTCTACCAATGCTTGGGCTTTGATGGCGGTCCTTGGCCTGTAGTGGATGTCAAATTCGCTCAGCTCGACCGTCTAGTTCACCAGCCTTTCGGAGAATTCTGGTTTTTGTTGAATTTTCTTGAGTGGTTGATCAGTTTGAACCAGGATGGTGTGCGCTTGGAAGTATGGGCAGAGTTTTCGGGTGGCCGCAATAAGTGCATACGTAACCTTCTCCACCTTTTGGTATCTCGTTTCTGCATCCAGCAATACTCAGCTGACATAGTACAACGGCCTCTGGGCTTTCTTCACTTCTCGGATGAGAATTGCACTCACTGCTACTGGGGAAAGTGCCAGGTACAATTGTAGCTCTTCTCCTGCTTCTGGCTTTGCTAGCATTGGCAGTGACGACAGGTATCTCTTAAGTTGTTGGAAGGCCTCTTCATATTCATCTGTCCACTCGAACCGCTTGGCATGCTTCAGGGTTTTGAAGAAGGGGAGGCACTTATCAGCCGACTTGGACATAAATCGGCCTAGTGCGGCTACGTGCCCTATTAACTCTTGCACTTCCTTGATTGTCCGGGGGAAGGTCATTCCCAGGATCGCCTCGATTTTGGCAGGGTTTGCTTCAATCCCCCGCTTGGACACCATGAACCCCAAGAACTTACTCGAGGTCACCCCAAAGGCGCATTTCGTGGGGTTTAGTTTCATGCAGTACTTCCGCAGGACCTGAAAGGCTTCCTCGAGGTCGAGTATGTGTTTCCCTCGTTCCATCCTCTTTACTAGCATGTCATCTACGTACACCTCCATGTTTCGCCCGATTTGATCCTTGAAGATCTTGTTCACCAGCCATTGATACGTCGTGCCCGCATTTTTTAATCCGAACGACATCACCCTGTAGCAGTACTGGTTGTCACCGGTGCGGAACGCTATTTTTGGGATATCTGCCTCGTGCATCTTGATATGATTGTATCCCGAATAGGCGTCCATAAATGACAGCAGTTCATGGCCCGCAATGGCATCTATCAGCAGGTCTATTCTTGGCAACGAGTAGGTGTCTTTTGGGCAAGCTTTATTGAGATTGGTGTGGTTAATACAAATCCTCCACTTCCTGTTTCCCTTGGGTACCATGACCATGTTGGCCAATCACTCGGGATAAGTGATTTCCTTGATCAACCCGACCTCCAGTAGCTTGTCGACCTCCTTGATTTTGAGTTGCCGCTCAAGGGCGAAGTTCCTTCCCTTCTACCAGGCTTTCTAGCCAGATCAACGCTCAATCGGTGCTCGATCACACTCCGGGGGATCCCGGGCATATCTGCTGAGGACCAAGCGAAGATGTCTGAATTTGCTTGGAGTAAATCTATCATCTCTTCTCGTTGGGTGCCTCGAAGGTGTGCCCCGATCCTGACCTGTCTGGAGTCATCTCCTTCTATAATATCAACGAGATCGAGGTCCTCGGCTACCTGGCTCTGCGTGCTCCCGTCCCTTAGGTCTTCGATGGGGAGTGCTTCTCCAGCCTTCCCTCTTCCTCGTAGCGCAGTTGCATAGCAGTTCCGAGACACCTACTAGTCTCCCTTGCATTCACCGACACCTTGGCTGGTGGGGAGCTTCATATTTAGGTGGGGGCGTTGACACCACTATTTTCAACGCGTTGAGCCCCACTCGCCCAAGAATAGCATTGTAAACAAAGGGCACGTCGACCACTAGGAAAGTGACCATTACTGTAGTTTGGTGGTCTCCAGTTCCCACTATGAGCGGCAGTTCAGTTGATCCCTCTACGTTCATGGTCGCTCCCGTGAAGTCCTGTAAGGGGTAATCCACCTTCTTCAGCCTATCCCTACTCAGCTTCATTCGGTCATAGGCCTCTGTGAATAGAATGTCGGCCAAGCTCCCATTGTCAATAAGAATCCTCTTCGCATCAAAGTTTGCTACCCGCATTGTCACCACCAGGGCATCATCATGCGGGGACTAGATTTCGACTAGGTCATCGTCAGAGAATGAGACGACTTGGGCCAGTTTTCGCCTTCTTGCTCGGTACTTCAGTCGTGTTGACCCTTCGAGCGTAGGCCTTTGCCTTCCTAGTCGACTTCGAACTTTCTTCCGCCCCCGGGCCTCCGCATATGGTAGATTTAACCCGTGCTGGGGCGTTTCGATTCCCCTGGTCGTTCTGCCTAGGGAGCTCAGCCAATGCAAGGCGCCCAGCCGATGCAGGGCGCCTTCGTTCTTCTCCGCGCCTCCTGCCCTGTTCTCTTTTTGCTCGGCGACCGCGCTGGTCGTTCCCGTGGTCCCTTCTGCGGTCGTCGGGCCGTTCATGGTTTCGACGATCATGAATGTAATGCCCTTTGTAGCCTCTATGGATTAGGCTCTCAATCTCCCATTTGAAGTATTTGCAGTCATCAATGTCGTGCCCGGTTCCGTTATGGAAGCGGCAGAACTTGCCACCGTTTTTCTTGTTTAGGTTGTTGCCTATCTTCGCCGGCCACTTGATGAACTTCTCGTTCTGGATCTGCATCAGGATTTCCAAACGGGATTGATTGAGCAAAGTATACCGTTCAAAGTGCTTTGGAGGGGTTCTGCTTCGGCGCCGCCTCCTCTTCCCGTCGTCTTTGCGGTTTCGCTTTTCATCTCGCTCAATTCTCTTTTTCTCGGTTCTACCATCTTGGGCATCCATCTTTGCGTCTAGGGCTTCCATTGCCATCATGTACTCTTCGCATCTGGCCTGGAGCTCCATCAGGTTGCTGGGAGAGTTGTTGCAGAGGTCCTTGTCGCGGATCCCGGCCAGTAGAGCCGGGAATTCTACCTTGGGATCAAGGTCCTCCACTTCTAGCTTGACTTGGTTGAACCGAGTTAAGTAGGATCTCAGAGTTTCGCCACTTTTCTGCTTCACCGTGGTGAGGCTGACTGGTGTCTTCTTATAGCTCCGACTGCTCATGAAGGCGGAGGCGAAGGCTGTGCTGAGCTGCCGAAACTTATGAATGGAGTTTGGTTCTAGGTGGGTGAACCATGTTCTGGCGGCTTTCCTCAATGTTGGGGGGAAGGCGCGGCACATGATCGCGTCGGAAGCCCCACAAAAGGTCATAATTGAGTTGAAGCCTTCCAGATGTTGAACTAGGTCGGTGTTGCCATCATAATATTCGAATGCCGGCATCTTGAACTCCTTGGGAAAAGGGACAACCATGATTTCATCCGAAAGTGTTGTCTTCTCAGAGAAGATAGGTTTCTCGAGCAATGGCTACCTCTCGGCCATCTTCTGGATCTGCTCTCGGAGGTCCTTCGATTGTTGTTCAGATTGTTCTCCGCGGTCCTCCTAGGGCTGATGCTTTGACTGGGCCTCATTCCGATCGACAGCTTTCTTCTTCTGTTTGTCGACTTGCTTATCGCGGTTGCCTTAATCTGCGCGGGTCGAGCCCGAGCTGCTATCTTTGTCACCCCTGCCCAGGCTATGAGTCCGCGATGGGATGACAATATTCCCATGAGTGGCGAGGGCCTTCGAGTTTTGCTCAAGGGCTTGAGCTAGCCTTACGAGCTACTATTGCAGGGCCAGGAACTGGCCTTGCATCACCGACGCCTGTGGATATGACGAGGGTACCTGCCTGCTCATCTGTCCCCACTGTTGGTTAGTCCTTCGAGTTCCGCCTCTGGGGGCTCTTCCACTACGATTGGCGATAGTCAACGCCTAGCGTTGGTGTTCTTGTTCGATGTTAGCTTGACTCGGATATTGTTCACGGCATCATTGTTTGATGCTGATTGATGAGTATTCCTGGTGTACACCATTGTAGACTTTGCTCTTTGTATTCCCACAGACGGCGCCAATCTGTTGCCGCTGAAATCCTGCTCGATGACATGGAGATCTGCAAACGGTAGAAGGGCACTGAAGAGACCTAGAGCGGACTCCAAATGGGGACTCTCCGATGCCAAAGTCAGTCTGACTGAATAGTCAGTCGAGGAAATACGAAAGCGTCAGAGTCAATAATGGTGAGATGCCTTACCTGGGTCCCTTCGCCTACTATTTTTAGTGGGGGAGTCCTCCAAGGTGATTGTACATCCGTTGTTCACTGTCACTAGGAGTCTTCTGAGGTTGCGTCAGAGTGGGATTGTTTTTCCCCCTTTGTGAGCAATCTCCAACAGATAGTGGTTATCCGTCGATTGCCTAGCTTGGCTGGATAGGGGTCAGGGTCCCCCTATCTTGTACGGCAAGATAGTGACATCATCGTCGTTATCTACTCCGTTGTTGATAGTGTTGATGTCCACGTGTCCTTGCGTCATTGGTCGGGGTTTGTCTACCCCTATCAGGGGCGTTACAATAATTATGATTTGATTAAACATCACTACCCTCATTTAACTTATCCTATCATAATTTGTGCAAGACAAACCAATAGATCATTAACCTCTTCAGAATGGGCTGCTGGCCTGCATTTTGAGAATTTTTTTGATTTCATAGAACTGGACAACATTTTGTCTAACATTTGTTTTAGGCCGAAACTAGACGTCCTTCAGAAGGTTTAACAGTAGCTACTAATTTCGACTAAACTAACTTTCAAATTTGGAGTGTCTAACAGAAATTATAGGACATGTTACAGGAGCAACTCAAACACCCGTGGCCTTCAACTTGATTTTATGTTCTCTCATATCTCTAATCTTATCTCAAATGTAACTTTTTTCAAATTCCTACTTTAATGAAGTTTTTATTTCATAAAAATAAAAAAAAATAAAAAAAAGGATAGAAATATCTTGGCGGCCTAGTTATGAGTTGATTCATATACCTATACCAGGGTTGTCAATTGATGTGGAAATAAAACCTGGTTGGCTTGTCTGGACTGATTCAAACCCATCCAGGCCGTCCGAGTCAAAAATGGGAATTCCAGTGGGCTAGAGGTGGCTTCAACCATTCTTTGATTCTAATGTGAATGACTGTCCAAAATTTTCAACCGCCTAAGACAGTATGAGCCTTTTTTAACATAGTTCCAGTAACTAAGTGGCAAGCTACATTCCATAAGAATTACATACAAATCTACAAAGGCAATATTAAAAGAAGCAAAACATACACATCTATGCTTGATCAATATCCTGAGTCTGAGAACTGTTTTCTTTCATGTTTCCACACAGAGACCTCTTTACCCTAGCTTCAATGTCAATCTTTCTGTGCCTTCCTCCCCAATGACCCTTCAAAAGGTAACAGATAAGCCAATTAGCAGCTGCAATGCACACAATGTGTTTCATCATGACCACAAATTAGCTCGGGACCGTACTCTAGAGGCAAGGGCCAAACCCATCATCACAGCCCACTGCATACCCTATTAGTCCAAAACAAATATAATGCCCAGATCTATGAACCAACTACAAGTTCTACTGAATATGAATTTTTACTAATATATATTGAATGTCTATTTAACTATATATTATTTTTCATTTATTACTACTATTGTTTTATGCATGACTGCATATATTTTGTGAATTTTTTAAGTTACCCATTTATATTTGTGCATCTAATTATTTTCTTGGTAAAAATATACCTTACATTTTTCCGTATGCTCCTTACATAGCAATCCATGATGTCTCCTAAAATATACATATCGACAAGGAATTCAATACTGATACTTTAATCCTTGTATGTTAAGGACTGCTTCTACTTTTCTAAAAATTTCAGCTTTGATATTAAAGCACAACTCAAAAGCTTATACACATGATGCTATCCCTAAAATCAATTGAAAATTGGGTTTTCCTGAATGTTCATAAGCTAAGAATTTACCACTGTTAGGGCCACATTACTACAGGGACTACCACTTTGTTTTCCAGTTTTGGATGCATCAAAAAAAATGTCGTCCTAAATGCTACAGTAAACTAAGTTATACTTGAATACTAGTTCAATGAATTACGCAGAAAGAGAGCTCATCGTCAAGTATAAAAAACATGACCTGACAAAAGTATTTGAACTTTTCTATTATTCATATTTTCACTTATACTAAAAGAATTCAGATACAACTTTCCAGCTCCGTAATATCCAAGCCATAAAACAAAACCATGAAGGGAAATGTAGGATGGTAATAAGAGAATTTTTCACAGCCAGAAATTAAATTTAAATGGACACAGTTGGGAGAGAATATTGCAAACAAAATTAATTAGATATCTCTACACACTAGTACTATGCAAAGGAATAAGACTTGAATCCCCTTATATCAACATATTTACAGGTCAAGGAAATAACCTATAGTCTTAGCTTGGAGCAGAATCTGCAAAAGAAAGAGGAAACTCTTCTTAAAGGCTTTCCCTGTATAAAGAAGAAAATAAAAATGTTAAGAGATAATGCCAATGAAGCAATCTCTGACTCCTTCCAAAACAGAAAGTAGCCCCAGAATTAATGAGAAAATTCTGAACCATAAACACCAACATTTTGAGAGTCTGAGACCCAAGCATTTGAACCACTTGAGTCATCACCGCCCTCTAGAATGGTCAGATCAACCCTTGAGCTCAATTTTGTATCAAACCCGTTGAAAAGTCAAAAGAATCGTTCAACACGGCTGATCAAACCAAGATCCACCTACCACCAGTTATTGCCTTTCATCAGACCATTTTTTTGCACCACAGCTAATTTTGTGTGATGTAATCACTTTGTCTAGTATATATCAAATCATTAGCATACTACAGATTTAAAGCTTAGAGTCATCTAAGCTTAAAGATGACCATGGCCCGACAGCCAACCCAGTGATCAGGCCAAGTTCCAGAATATTTATCCACCCCTGCATCTCATCATAACTTTTATTGAAGTTAGAGAAGAACCAGCTGGTCCATTTCTATAGTCAGTCATTGGTAAATAAAGCCAAAAGAGAGACAAAAGTTCTTGATCTTAATTTAATAAAAATAGGGACTAAAATATGTTGTTCCATTGTGAGTGGGCCTTCATGCAACGGTAAAGGTTGCTGCATTGTGACCAAGTGTCATGGGTTCAAGTCTGGAAACAGACTCTCTGCGAAAGCAGGGTTAAGGCGGCGTACATTATGAACCTCCCCAGATCCCGCAGTGGCAGAAGCCTCGTGCACTGGGTACACCCTTCAGGGACTGAAAAATGCGAAAACTGATGACATTTTCAAATCTCAAGAGAAAAAACATGTTTGCTAGATGGTTTTTCTATTCATGGAACCATACTTTGTCCTATATCACACAACACGAAGATAAGGTGTAATCACTACAAATCCACATGGACAGTTTCATTCTATTGAAATTTCAAACTGTATTACAAAAGTAAATACAGAGAATGAGATTTACATGGAAAAACCTTTTGGAAGAAAACTAGGTGTGTTGGAAAGATGAGCATTCTCATCAAGTTTTAACTCTTGCCAAGTCTCTTAGAAATGAATACTCCTAGAAGCAATTGACGCCCTGTCATTACAGTCAAAGGAAAAGAAAGCCAACTTGGCACATTAACTTGCAGAGAAAGATCATTGATTTGAGGCGTACAAAAAAATAGGTAGGAAAATAAAAAATTTTACCAAGCTTGACGACATCGAACGGCTTCTTCGCGAACTATCCTCTTCGGATCATCAAGAGCCTTTAAAATCGCTCGTAACACCTGAGAAAGACAAAATAATATATAACATGGTCTTTGTGAAGTGAAACAGACAAATAAAGAACAGTGATGTCATAGCCCGTGGTAAGTGCCGCCTGTTGTAAAAGAGAAAAGCAACCCTATATACCTTGATTTCAATAATCACATGTTTTAGAGCGGCAAAACCATTGTTATTATGTAATTACTTTTCTAAAATACAGTAATAGCTGTCTAAACTCGGTATAATGAAAAAAGAAAAAAAAAAAAAAAAAAAAAGAACAGTAAAAACTAACCTTTGTTCTCATAGGATAAATCCTCACATAGGGGAGCCCTGATAAAGCAACAAGACATTGAATTGCTGTCTCTCGAACAAGCTGAATCATGCCAAGAATGGTTTACTAAATTTAGGCTGAAATAGTCTGAAACCACAGTTTACCCTACAAACTTCCTCAAGAGTTCAGAGTAAGGATTATAAAAGTTCTATAGAGAACATCTGTGAAAGGAAAACAAGTACATCAAGAAGATAACATATCAAAATGGCAAAATAAGAAAGAAATCGTTGTTAATTTTCCATGTTACACAAGCACGGAAAAAAAAAATTCATTGGTTTGCTCTTAATGCTTCCTACCCCCATACTCGGGGTTTAATTGTTTTTTAAAATTAGCAGATTTAGGATACTTTAGTCCCATAGGTTAGTGAAAGAGATTTTGTTCTTGCAATAAATCAGACGACTACTCTTCTTCTTGTACTTAATCTAAGGGAAAAGGCTGAGCACACCACCCCCTGTGTCTATCTTTCTCTCCCCCTCCCCTTCCTTTGAAATGACCCCTCTGCCCTTCCTATATGATGCCCCATCCATGCCCCCATTGGTGCCGCACGCGGGCAGTGTGCCTATCCCTCTCATGTAATCTAAATAGTACCTTTACTGAAGGAAACTTAACCCTTCAATGTAGGAAACCAATCACGAACTAACAAACTTTTCATTCCACAACAAGCCAAGACTCGGCTAATTTCCCTCTCCAATCCCCCTATCCTACAAGTCTCACTCTCCCTCTCGTCACCTCCCCACTCAGCACTCGAGAATGCAGCTTGAGAAAAACCTCGAATTCCCCCTCCCCCAGAAAGAAAATAAGAGGAACCAATCCTATCCTCTAGTCTTCTTAATTCTCCTCCCACTTCCCATTTCCTTTTATCCTCTCTCCTCTTCTACATGAAAGTTGGTGAGAAGGGAAAAAGGGGGGGGGGGGGGGGGAGGCACCTTATTATTATTATTAGTCATCATCACGATGACCCTGCCAGAAAAGTCAATATTTTCTATATGTGAATTTTTACTTTTAACAACTCTAATTCTTTGTTCCTTCCTCTGCCATTTCATTCATTAATTTAATTCTGAGGTTGAAATAATTCCCTAACATAAATTTGTTAAGTATTTCTCTGAAAGTTGGTATTGTATTTAGCTTCCGTTTTTATTTCATTAATCTATTTGAAAATGAACAATATATTTGTTATTCATTTCTTCCATATTCTGTATTACATTTAATCCTCACAATTTTTGCATTACTATTTGTTTTTGAATCTAAATTCTTACTACTAAGATATAATTTTTTAGTACTATGAAGTTTAACTTCCATTTTTCCTAGGAAATTTCATTCTTAAATTAGCTTGGCAATTTTTTTTCATTGCCTCTGCAAAACAAAAGTTTATTTCACTGGTTCCAATTTCTTTTTTCACTTGAATTTATATCTTAATATAGCCTTTTATTTTTCTATTTCTAAATGTTCTACTCTCACTTTCCCCTTCGCTTTTCCAAAACTTCTCACCGAGTATTGCATGCATTTTTTTCTTATAAAACAAGAGTGATGAGTTCTTCCAAACCGTCGAGAGGGAGGGGAAGGAGTTCAGTAAAATAAGGATATTAATACCAAGATTCTTGGTGGATGTCAAAAATATGACAACAAGATTGAAACCATGAGAAGGTCAACAACAGATCAGGTCAGTTTACTGTTGCAAGTAAAGATGCTTTTCTCCATGGAAACTTCAGAATAGTTCCAGGCCGAAATATCAGTTCAGATAGAAACATCAAAATTAGGGCTGCAACAGGGTCGGGTTGGGCCGGGCTTTATAGAACCCTAGCCCAACCCTAAGTCCCCTTAGTTGGGCCCAGGCCCGACCCGACCCTGACTCAGGGTCAGAAAAATCCAACCCTGACCCGCCCTCGTGGTCGGGCCGGGCTGACCCCGATTGGCCCCGATCATGGGGAAGAGGAAAGAAATGCATGGGCTAGAATGGACCGGGAGAACATTATCAAATTTACATAAAATAACACTATAATAAAAAGTATTATATCACTTATTGTCGTCATATATAATATATTATATAAAAAATGTAGGTGACATTTAAAGTTTATAATGTATATATTATATCAATATATATTTTATAGTATAACTTAAATCAGGGTCGGGTCGGGCCAGGCCAAGCTTAGCCTAAAGCCTCAACCCTAACCCGACCCGGCCCTGACTCAGGGTCAGAAATTTCCAACCCTAACCCGCCCTCAGGGCCAAATATCTCAAACCTGTCGCTCGGCGGGTTTCAGGGCCAAACTTGCACCTAATCAAAATATTAAAACAAGGAAAGCAGAAACTAATAAAAACTTTTATTGAAAGCCAGTTACAAGGTAGTGTAAAAGAAGAAAGTGGAAGATGATGTACATATGAGAGAGAACATGGTACAAAATATCGGTAGAAATGACCTAAATTTCGTGAAAAACTTTTGGTTTCGAGAAAACTCGAAAAG
The DNA here is from genome assembly GCF_018873765.1 of Telopea speciosissima. NCBI lineage: Eukaryota > Viridiplantae > Streptophyta > Magnoliopsida > Proteales > Proteaceae > Telopea > Telopea speciosissima. The sequence continues at coordinate 15,152,502 of NC_057926.1, forward strand.
AAACAGGGGTAAACTCTGTAGACATAACAGATTACATGCGAAATTTCGGCATTTCAGCAAAAGCTCGGTCTAGTTTCGAAATTCCAGAATCGTTTCGCGAAACAATACAAAGCAATGATAAAAATTCAAGATTTCGATCAAATGGGTCAAAATTTCAACCCATTTCGTGAGTTTCGACAATTTCAACAAGAGGGAAAAAATCATATATTTTTTTTTATCAAATCAGCTACATTTCTTGGTGAACTAAGGTGTTGGGGACTACTCCGACGAATATACGTCAATGATTTGCCAAAATTTTAACAAGATTTGTGTAAGATTCCAAATTGGAGATATACACTTTTACCTCGAAATTAATTTTTTATCCATTAGAATAATTTAGGGTTGGACCAATAAAATGAAATTTTCAAGCTCCGTTCAGAAAATACCCAATTGGCAATATATGTACGATTACCATAAATGATTCCTATTTATAGATCCCAAACTGCCAATTAATCAAGTAATATAATGACTGCACCGAATATTTGGAGGAAGACATGAAATGAATTGAAAAAGAAAAATGGAAATCGCAGCAAAAAGAAGTGGTATTGGGATCATTTGTCCTATTTGTAGTTACTGGACATGCCAGTTTGATGTATCCCATTAGATATCTTCGTACCCGAGAATCTACAAACTTGACTTCTGCCAGGTAGTCGAGGAAGAGCGTTTTGAGATCTCACCGTAGGTCAATTTCTTTGGTACTCTTCATGGCAAACACTACCGATCATAAAGGAATCGAACCTTTCTTTCCAAATACCTTCGATCGAAAAAGCACCAGGTGATCCAATCCAAATCACGATGTAAGTTTCTTGTTCCTGAATGGGCCTCTTAAAGTCTTTTAGGTTTACGCTCTACTCCGGGTAGGTCTACCCGAGTATTTGAAACGTCTTCCTAGTTATATCGCGAATCTTTTAGATGAACCTCTTAAAGAATTAGATGATAAATGTGTTGTTCCATGCTTAACTTTAGTTTCTTATTAGGGAAAATATCATCTCCCTCCCCTCTAAGTTCCAATAATATCAATCCAATCCCCAAGTTTTGAAAAATGATAATGCCCTCCCTTAATTTTTAATGATTCTATCATCCATACCCTAACCGTTAAAAAACACCATTAAGTGATGATGTGGCATGTACAAATTTTTAAAAACCCCAAAATACCCTTTCCTCTGTGCGTTCGCCAGCACCACCATCATGGCCACCACTTGCGGAAAAAAATTGGTGGAGCAGCTGATTCCAATTTATGAGCGAGCCAAGACATTCCCTACGACGACTTGGTAGGATCATACTCATCTCTCTCTCTCTCTTTCACAGGATTTGAAACCGTGATCTTCAAGTATGTAGAACTCGATGAAGCAGACCTCAACAAATTGCCTGACATAACCGAGTCCTGCAAGGGGCTCTCGTGGCCGTTTAAATCGCCGTTCTCGTCACCGAATGGACTGAAGATCACATCTGTGTAAGATGGAGGTTCTAAATATGAATTGTCTGAGACGTTAGGGTTTCGATGGTCTCTGGATCACGGCGAAGGCAATAACAATGGATCATCGCCGGGTGCGACTAAGACGGTGGGCGGCGATAAGGGGTGGTAAGTCTGACTTGCACATATCTGAATCATTACTTCTCTTTCTTCAACTTGACTCACCGAAACACTTGGTAATGATCTTCGAACAATCCCATTACTTTGATTAGTGTCGATGCGGGTTCGATCTCCTTGCTTGTGAATAGTTGATAGGATTTCTTGCTTCCTCTGTACCAGCTTCTCAACTTGATTTTGCAACTCAGGTATGTATTTTAGAACACGAGAAATCGTCGCCGGAATGCTTAGTTTCCTCTGTAATTTTACCCAATTGAAAAATATACCATTAGAACTTTGGGAACTAAAGCATAACCAAAGGGAATTAGATTAAGAAAAGTATTTTTTTTTTTAAAGTACCGTTTGATCAGCCCCTGGAAGTGTTGATCTAAGAGAAGCATAAAGAGTGTAATTTCTTCCGGCGATCACGTTCGCTGGCATTATGATTCAGTTTCTTGATTAAGGATGGATCATTGGTAAAGGCACTTGAAGGAAAAGACTCCATATAGGGTTGGGGTTGCAATGAAGGGAATAGTAAAGATGGTGGTGAATCTAAAGCTTCAGTTTCTCAAGAATTGCAATCCGTCCATGAATTCTGCTGGGCTTGGCTCATCTTTTTTTCTTCCGAAGGCCAGTAGCCATAGGTAGTTGGATACAAAGAAGAAGAAGAAGAAGAAGAGAGGGCCAACATTATTGTTTAATATGTTGCAAGGATAATTGATAGGATTGAAACTTTGGTTTCAGGTAATTAAAGAAGTTAGAAGATGCTCTGGAACTCCTCTGGAAGTAAGATGAGCCCATATGGAATCAGCTGCTCCACAAATTGGAATCAATTGGTAAGTCTCAACTTGGCTCGCTCACAAATTGGAAGCAGCTGCTCCACCGATATTTTTCCGGCAGTGGTGGCGATGATGGTGGTGCTGGCGGAGGAAGAAAAAGAAGAAGAAGAAGAAGAAACATATAGAGGAAAGGGTATTTTGGGGTTTTAAAAATTTTGTACATGCCACATCATCACTTAATGGTGCTTTTTAACGGTTAGGGTACGGTTGATAGAATCTTTTAAAAGTAGGGGAGGGCATTATCATTTTTCAAAACTTGGGGATTGGATTGATATTATGGAAACTTAGAGGGGAGGGGGATGATATTTTCCCTTATTATTATTATTATCATTAATAGTTAGAAGGCGGGGCCTTAAAAGGTTGCTCCATTGTGACCAAGTGGTCACGGGTTTGAGTCTAGAAACAGCCTCTCTGTGAAAGCAAGGGTAAGGTTGCGTACATTATGACCCTCCCAGACCCCGCAGTGGCGGGAACCTTGTATACTGGGTACGCCCTTATATATATATATATGAAAAAAATTCGAGTTAGGGAAAATTAGGAAATAGCTTTATCGTTGTTTTAGGAGTCTTACTGATATAAAAACGTTAATAATGTGTGCATTTTTTGTCGCAACAATGTAAGCAGGTTGCATAAAGGCTGTGCTCAGGGAGGAGATCCGAGGGGAGACATAACATGGAGGCATGGTATGCCCATTGGAAATGACAAAACAAAATAACAGTGCAATTACTGTGGAATGAAAATTGTTGAGATGCAGAAGGCCATGACTGCCTTCATGAAGGGAGGAATACAGAGGAGATTGCAAAATAATTAGGCCAAGGAAGAGTTTGAGGAGGCAGTGAAGGAGAGTCAGCCAACAATAGGGGATGACTCTGACAGTGATGAGGAATTGAGGATATGACTGATGATGTGGAGATAGAAACAAAGGCGAGACAGATGTGGCTTGCTAAGATAAAGAGTCGAGTTACACATTTGCAGAAGTAGGATAGAGCCAAATCGTTCAAGGGAGGAGTAGGTCCCTCTAGACCAGTTGATCAAAGGCTAGTGGTAGTGGTTCTACACAGGGTAGAGATGTGGGAAGGAAGAAGCAGAAGCAGACAAAAAATCCCTACCGCCGGCCACGGTGTCGGAGAACCCTCAATGGACGATGATGTCATTGACATCTTTGAGCAGGATCTTGCGATTTTCATGACTCAAGACACAAACAGAGAAAGTTCAAGCACGTGTCTAATACATAATATGTACCATGTCAGTATGTAACCTGCACCATGAAATAGAGAGCAACCCAGTGCCCAAGGCTCCCGCTACTGCAGGGTCTGGGAGGGGCAAATATACACAGCCTTACCCCCTGCTTTGCAGGAGAAGCTGTTTCCAAGTTTCGAACCCACAACGAACAGGTTGCAATAGTGCAACTTAACTGTTGCACCAAGGCTCGCCCACTAACATGCACCATGAAATGTTATTGAAAATTATGAAACATATCCAATATTATGTTTTTCATTTCGAATGCATATTTTAATTGTTTTAATTCACTTTGTGTGTTCTAGTACTTGTGTAGAATAGGTGATATTAGAGAGAGTATACAGCAGGATTGGTATACACTAGCAACCTAAGTTCAAAAGCCAAACTACCATTTTGGGTCTAACAGTCCAAATATGTTTAGAGATTCGTAATTAGGGTTTCCCTGAAGTTCCAGGCCGAAATATGGCCATTCAATCACTGAAATTTGAAATAGGGTCGAAACCGAAATTTTGAACCGACTGAGAGAGAGTAAAACAACAAAAGGAACACAGAGTAAGCCACAACAAATTAAATGATATCACTAAAAAAAATATAATACCATCATGTGGGAGTAGGAGGCCAGTCCAATGAGGCAATCTACGATTATATGAGCATTCTCTGAAACAGTATCTCGTTCTGCATGCATGAAAGTATTAGATAGTAATCACTGTATCTGAGAACTAAAATGCAGTTACTTGGCCAATTTAAAAATATTTATAAACATAAGTCATAAAAGAGAAAAATAATTCATGACTGCTAATGAAAATTATTTACTATACCATATGGTAGTCCTACTTAATGTAAGACCTGATTTAATTTAGAAAAAATTACAATCATAAAAAATTCTTTTGCTATTTTAGCTCCAACTTTTAATTAAAGAAAACATAATAACAAATAAAACACCTACAGCATTTTCGTCATACTATTATCGACTCCTATCAGATTACCAACATCACAGGCTTGACAGAAAGGAAACAAAATAAATTTTCCAATGCTACCATGATCAAGCCAACTAGGAACTTTTGATACTTAGACAATGATTAAAGGAAAATGACAGAAAACAAATAAAACTTTCACTTCCCTGAATCCAACAAGTCCGGTGACGAATCCTAACGAACTCAAAACTTTTCTATAATTAGAATAAAAAGCAAACTACATAAATAACCAACATATAAGTACCAATACAAGAAATTCACCATTATGCAGTGTGATGCAGAATTCCAGCACGAAGAGTGTACTGTTTTGGGTTCGGTGAATTATAGGTTAAACTGAACCTGCAGTTCAAGATTGGTTCAAGTTACACTTAATGATGATAGGGGGGGGGGGGTCGGGATGAAGAGATGGCAATGATCTATCCCCCCAAGAAAGAGAGAGGTTTTCCATCAGTGCTAGCCTTTTATTTTTAGGTTTCTATTGTAATGGCCCAATTCTATAACCCAAATGTGAGAGATTGAAGGCCTATACGAAATTAGGAGTTTATTTCTATTTTCTTAAGAGTTTCTAGAAAGTGGAATTCGTACCTATGAGATCCTACTTTGTTTCTGTTTCTAGATTTTCTATTTCATTAGTTACTATTTTAAAGAGTCCAAGTTGTAACAGGACCTCTCCCTTAGCTGCGTTTGGAGAAGTTCCCTTTTCTTTTTCCTGTTGTTAAGCCACCGCCTTAACAAAGTTATAAATACGACAAGGGGGTCTAAGCCTTCCACACGCTTTGACATACATTCCAGCTTATTCTTGCATAGTTCTGTGAGGTGCAGAACTGTTTGGTACTGTGGGATGCAGTGGTGGGCCTGGAAAGATTCCGGGTTTGGAACTAGGGGAGAATCCTGCTCTACGGTTCAAGTGGAAGTCTTGAACATATCCTTTCCTTCTTTCTTTCTCTACCATCAACTGTGGTTAGTTTTCTCTTCACCATTGCTGCAACTGGTGAGTTTTCCCTTTTCAAGTTCTGTTTATTCATTAAATCATAATTCTGTGGGTACATTCCTCACTGGTATTCCCTTCTATCAATTCAGATCATAGTTGTCAAGGTGCTGCCTAGGCGAACAGGCGGAGTTTTTGGGCTCTAGGCGGTTGTCGCCGTACTGGTATCGAACGCCTTGGCCCTTATTTATGCGAAATACCCCCCTATTTGAATCCAATAAAATAGTTAAAAATCAAATTCCAAAAGGATAAAAAGTCAACCCCCCAGTTCAAGAACAAAAACTGGATTTTTTACGGTAGGTGAAATTTTCAACTTTCTAAAGCTGGGGTATTTCAAAAATCAAAAAATTCAATAAATCTTACTATGGTAACACATTGCTTAAAAACAAAAGAGCAGTAAAATATTCATTTGTTTTGATATAAAAAAAAATACTTTCATTCAGAGCGATTTTGACAGCATTCGCGCACACCAGATTAGGTTTGACGAGAACATAACTCCTCCAATATAAATCAGATTTAAGCAATCTTGGATTTGTTAGAAAGCTGGTTTTGTGCTCTACCTAATACACAAAGTCTCGTGTAAAATAAAATCATTTGACCAGTCAAACTTCTTAGAGAACAAGAACATTTCTCTAAATTGAGAGCAGTTCAATTACTTACAGATAAGATCATATTTTGAGGGCGGGCCTTGGTGCTACAATAACGGTTGCTCCATTGTGACCAAGTGGTCATGGGTTCGAGTCTGGAACAAGCCACTTTGTGAAAGCATGAGTAAGGCTACGTACATTATGACCCTCCCCAAACCCCGCAGTAGCAGGAGCCTCGTGCACTGGGTATTCCCTTTTTTTAAGGATAAGATCATATTTTTTAAGAAAGTATAAACCAAATGTGAGACTAGGTATACCATGACAATGACCAATTCCAAGAACAGTACAAACTAACTCTATGTTTTGATTGTTTAAAACTTCCAATAGCTTGCTTCTTTAGTTCTGCTGTCTATTAGCTCTATGTTAATTTTTTATGACTTGATGTGGCTTAATATTGATTTTTGATAACTAGATGTGACCTAATGTTGATTTTTGATAACTAGATGTGACCTAATGTTGATTTTTTATGACTTGATGTGGCTTAATGTTGATTTTTTATGATATAAGGTATATATTGTAACATACTAAATAATGTTAGAAAAGAGGGCAAATAAAAAATCACACCTGGGTGCCTTGGTCGCCTAGGTGGGCACCTAGTTACCTAAGCGCGCACCCCTCCACCGCCTTGACAACTATGATTCAGATTACGAATCTAACTGGTTTTTTCCGTACATTGATCCAGGTTAAAGATTCAATTTGTTCCTTAACTTCAATTCTCTGAATCCTTTTTATCCTGCGATTACTGGTTAGCTACTGATTGTTTCTTTGTTCATCTCAGTTTCCATTTTATCAGTTTGCTATTTCTGTCCATGCAAGGAGCATATCAGGCTAAAGATAAGCTTCATTAAATCTTGCTAAATCTGTGTACAACTGGGCCCACAAGTACTGTCCTAATATAAGAAAGTATCTCCATATATTATAATTCCCTAAAACAGCTCCCATGATTACGACAGATTCTGAAAGATAGGATCTGTGTAACTTCCATATCATAAGTCATGTTGTTGTAATATGGGTACAAGGGTAGAAATGTCTATAGGGGTATTTTGGTTTTGTACTCATTCTGGAATATTCTATTCATGTTATTGTTAGAGATATAGGCCAGAATACCGTAGGGGTATTCTGGTCCTTTCCTCCTTTTTTGTTTTATTCTTATGTTAGTTATTCTCTTTCCTTTGTTTATACTTATGTCGGCTATATAGGGGCATAAGTGTCTATGTAATTCTGTTTTATTAGTATAAATGAAGGGCTTAGGGAATCATATTGATTCACTTGAGCATTAAACCATTCTATTTCTTAACATGGCATCAGAGCAACGATACCTCTGATTTTTCAAAAACCCCACCCTACCATCGTGTTCTCTTCTCTTTCCCTTCTCTCTCAAATTTTTTCTCTCCCCCTTCTCCTTGCTTCTTCTCCTTCTCTAAGGGCAGCACTGCAAAGGTGATCACATGATCTAGTTGCTGCCCCTTCCCACCTCTTTTATTTTTTTTTTCCATGACCTAAAACTTTTCTCTCGATGGCTGCTGGTTGACTATTGCGATAATTGGAGTTTCCTGTTTTTGAAGTTCAGTCCTTGATTTATTGGGACTGCTTCTCCTTCTATTGGAGACCCTCCTGCGACATTGGCCTGCTACTATCGAGACTACTACAGGTACTGAAGACCCCATCTCCCAATCGAGCCATTCTTTCAGGTTTTTTTTCTTCAAAAAAACACCCTGAATCTTCTCGGTATTTGGGATCGGGCTGCTGATTTTTTTGGATATTTTTATTCTTCATCAAGGACATTCTCTGCAGTATATTGGACAGAGTGGATCAGCCTTCTTCAACAATTTTTTTTGGATTTCCCTGGCCCATCGATCTCTGTTTTTTGGGTTTTCTTCCATGACCCTAACACACTAGATCTTGGGGAGGGCTCCTCTATTGCTGCTGGTTTTTTGGGAGGTGTATTTCCCCTCACCACGGGCCATTCGGATATCCTTTCAGCACTTGGTTTGGTCTCTCCGTTGGGTTTCTCTGCTGGACAGCTCTTCTCTGCACTATGGGTGACTCCACTGATATTTCCACAGCTACATCTGATCAGGTTAGCCATGACAAATCTGATTTTCGTGATCTCCACCCTAACCCTATCAAGTTAGACGGCAGCAACTATCTGCTATGGTCTCGATCAGCCCCTTTTGCTATTGCTGGACGTGGCCTCACTGGTTGTATTGATGGGACTATACCTATGCCGACTGCCCCTGGTACTGCCAAGACTCGATGGCTAGCCAACAATGGTCTTCTTATGTCATATTTTGTTGGTTCTATGAATTCAGATCTTGCATAGGGATTTCTTCTACTTGATACAGCTTCTCAGATTTGGGCAGCATGTAAAGAGACATATGGGCAGCATGGTAATGATGCTCAGGTTTATGAGCTTCGTAAGAAGGTCCTTCATACTACTCAAGGGGAGTTAACTGTGTCTAAATATTATGCCACTCTCCGCAGCCTCTGGCAGCAATTGGATCATTTTTCAGATTATCACCTTGATACAGCTGCCAACATAGCTGCCTATAAGAAGCATGTTGACAAGATTAGGGTTTATGACTTCTTGGCCGGGTTGAATGTTGAATACGACCAGATTTGTGTTCAGGTGTTGGGCCATTCTCCTTTTCCCACACTTGAACAATCCTATGCCCTGGTCTCTTCAGAAGAAAACCGCAGGGCTGCTATGTTAAATCCTCCTGTTTCGGACAGATCGGCTCTCCAGACTGCTGCCCCTATTGGTACTTTATCAATTGGTGGTTCTACTTCAGGTCCTATTACCTGTGACCACTATCACAAGCCTTATCACACCAAGGACAGGTGCTGGAAGCTTCATGGGAAACCGGCTGACTTTGAAGCCAAGCGGGCTGCCAAGAAAAAACCTAAAAGCAAGGCACATCAATCTGAATCTGTTGATACAGCCCCAGCTACAGACATTGGTCTATCCCAGGACGGTTTACAGGCTTTCCTGCGTATACTCAAGTCTTCCGCTGCTGTTGCCTCTAATACTTCCACTGCCACTGCCAATTCCTCAGCTCCTTCAGGTTCATATTTTGCCCGGTCAGGTATCCCATTTGGTGGTCATTGTGCTTCTGTAGCTTCACATCCCTAGATCATTGATTCTGGGGCTACAGATCACATGACTGGTACTTCTAGCTTATTTTATAGATATTCTCCCACTTCTGGGAAAGACATGGTCAAGGTGGCTGATGGTTCCCTTTCTTCCATCTCTGGAAAAGGAATCATCAATTGCACTTCCAGCCTTCCTTTGTCTTCTATTTTACATATACCTAATTTTACTACTAACCTCCTTTCCATTAGTAGTATTACTCGCAATCTTAACTGCAAGGTAACATTTTTTCCTTCCCATTGTGTTTTTCAGGATCTGGCGTCTGGGAAGACAATTGGATTGGGTAAAGTTCATGGTGGGCTATATCTGCTTGATGATGGTCATCTTTCTCCACCGCTACCTTCTCCACTACATCAGAACTCCTTGGTCTCTTCTGAACTTTACCAATGGCACTCTAGATTAGGTCACCCTCCATTAGGAATTTTAGCACATTTATTTCCATCTTTGGTCACCAAATGTAATAAGGATAACTTTTTTTGTGAGGCTTGTGTTTTGGCCAAACAGACACGAGCAACTTTTTCTTTATCTAATAAAAGGAGTTCTTCTTGTTTTCATTTGGTGCATTCGGATGTTTGGGGACCTAGTCGTAAGACCTCTATTTCTGGCCATCGTTGGTTTGTCTCATTTATTAATTGTCATTCTCGAAATACTTGGATTTATTTTCTTCAGTCTAAAAACCAAGTTTTTTCTTGTTTTCAACATTTTCATAAAATGATCCAGACCCAATTCTAGGCCACTCTTAAGGTTTTACGGAGTGATAATGGCACTGAATATAAGTAATCCCAATTTCAAAAGTACCTTGCTGATCATGGGATTATACATCAGACTAGTTGTGGTGATACCCCGACCAAAAGCGGTATGGCTGAAAGAAAGAATCGCCACTTATTGGAAGTGGCAAGAGCATTAATGTTTGCTCGACATGTTCCATCCCAATATTGGGGTGATGCGGTTCTCACTGCAGCTTACCTTATTAATAGGTTACCTTCACGGGTTATGGATTCCCGTAGCCCATCTGACATTTTACTTGGTGATTCCTCCTTTGTGGTACCTCCCAAGGTCTTTGGATGTGTCTGTTATGCTAGGGATACTCATTCCCCTAGCAAACTTGAACCCCGTGGGTTAAGGTGTATTTTTTTGGGTTATTCTCCAACCCAGAAAGGTTACAAGTGTTACCACCCTCCTACCCGCCATACTATGGTCAGTATAGATGTGGTTTTCCATGAAACCCTTTCCTATTATTATTCCCCACCTCTTCAGGGGGAGCGTTCTAGTGACGATGTGGTTCATACTCTTGGGTTTCCCCTCCCCCCATCACCAATAGCCACCAACCAACACTCCCCGGCTACTGTCCTGCCTCCCGAGGTTGTTGTCCCTTCACCTGAGAGGAATCCAATACAGGGGGAGATCATGGAAACAGATGGTGGTAATGTTCCTATTCAGGGGGAGCTGACTCCAGTACAGAGGACCATTCGTAACTTTCAGAAGACCATTGACAATTCCACCACTCTCACTTATAACCGGAGATGTTCTAACAAAGGGCAGAATCAGTCCACTGCAGCACCGATGCCCATCCAGTTGCCGCCTCAGGATCCCGATCCTCCTTCTCCTGGTGAGCCCTCCTCTTCTGATCTACCCATTGCACATCGCAAATGTACCAGGACCTGCACTTTACATCCTATTTCCCGTTTTGTGTCTTATAGTTCTCTTTCTCCCTCTTTTCGTACCTTTGTTTCCTCCCTTTCTTCTGTTTCCATTCCTAAAAATTGGCAGGAAGCATCTATAGATGGGAAGTGGAAGGTAGCAATGTTGGAAGAAATGAGAGCATTGAACAAAAACAATACGTGGGATCTTGTAGCTCTTCCTCCAGGAAAAAAACCAATGGGTTGTAAATGGGTGTTTGTGGTCAAGCAGAAGGCAGATGGTACAGTGGATCGGTACAAGGCACGTCTGGTTGCTAAAGATTTCACTCAGACATATGGCATTGACTACCGGGAGACTTTTGCACCGATAGCAAAACTCAATACTGTACGGGTATTGCTATCCTGTGCAGTAAATCTTGCATGGGATCTTCAGCAGTTGGATGTGAAGAATGCCTTCCTCTATGGTGAACTAAAGGAAGAAGTATATATGGACATTCCTCCAGGTTTTTCAAGTCCTGCTACCAAGGGTAAGGTGTGTCAACTGAAGCGTGCACTCTATGGCTTGAAACAGTCACCTAGAGCTTGGTTCGGTAGATTTCACAAGGCTATGTTGTCCATGGGCTACCAGCAAAGCAATGCTGATCATACCTTGTTCATCAAACGTGTGGGTGCTAAGGTTACTCTCCTCATAGTCTACGTTGATGATATTGTAGTGACCGGTAATGATGGTGATGAGATCAACAGGTTGAAGCTGTTCCTTGGCCGAGAGTTTGAAATTAAGGATCTGGGGACTCTGAAATATTTTCTCGGGATAGAGGTTGCTCGTTCTTCAAAGGGTATATTTCTGTCTCAAAGAAAGTATGACCTGGATCTACCATCTGAAACGGGGCAGCTAGGTTGCATCCTTCGGCCACTCCCATAGAAGCTACGACAAGACTCAAGGAGAAAAAAGGCACACCAATTGACAAAGGTCGTTATCAGTGATTGGTGGGCAAACTTATCTACCTATCTCACACTCGGCCAGACATTTCCATTGCAGTGAGTATGGTCAGCCAATTTATGCATGACCCTTATTCTTCTCATCTGGAGGTAGTCCTTCGCATCTTACGATACTTGAAGTCTGCTCCTGGACAAGGGATACTTTTATCTCCCAATGGTCATTTGAAGGTTGAAGCATACACTGATGCGGATTGGGCTGGTTCAAGTGATAGGAAGTCCATCTCTGGATATTGCTCTTTTGTTGGTGGAAACCTTGTCACTTGGCGTAGTAAAAAACAGAATGTGGTGGCCAGGTCCAGTGCTGAGGCTGAATTCCATGCGATGGCTTATGGTATCTGTGAATTGTTGTGGCTTAAGGGGTTGTTGCAAGATATTGGAGTTACTGTCCAACTTCCAATGATGTTATATTGTGACAATAAGGCTGCCATAAGCATCGCTCATAATCCTGTCCAACATGACTGTACTAAACATGTGGAGGTGGACAGACATTTCATCAAGGAGAAACTTGAAGCTGGACTAATCTGTGTTCCCTATGTGAAGTCTACTGATCAGCTGGCTGATGTGTTCACAAAGGGGCTGACTGGCAAAGTGTTTCATCCTTTTCTAGCCAAGTTGGGCATGTGTGACATTTTTGCACCAAATTGAGGGGGAGTGTTAGAGATATAGGCCAGAATACCATAGGGGTATTCTGGTCCTTTCCTCCTTTTTTGTTTTATTCTTATGTTAGTTATTCTCTTTCCTTTGTTTATACTTATGTCGGCTATATAGGGGCATAAGTGTCTATGTAATTCTGTTTTATTAGGATAAATAAAGGGCTTAGGGAATCATATTGATTCACTTAATCATTAAATCATTCTATTTCTTAACAGTTATAAATAAAGCTGACCTGTGTTTCATTGACACAAATCATTTTCCCAATTCCCAAGATTGATTTCATCATGGTATCCAGAGCCTAGAGAAATCGACCTAGGGTTTCGTGCTATGCTTGAGAGCCAAATCGCAGCCACCGCCATCCCTCACCAAATTGCAATACCACCACCGTAGCACCACCACTTCCGCTCTCTCACCTCTCGGCTTTCTCTCTCTCTCTTCCTGCGAGACTACCACCCCCCCACCCTCCCAAACCTTTGCTCCGCCTTTTTCCCCACTCCACCTTTTTCCGCCGTCCCCTCCTTTCTGCCACCACCACCATCGCCACAGGGGAAGAAGAGGAAGTTCCTGAGGATGGGGTTACTAGTCAGGAACAAGATCAAAGCCAAAGTGAGATTCCTATTCAAGGGGAAACTCATGTGCCTGTTGAAGCCACGGTTCAGCCAGGAAAGGAAAATATGGTTCAGGGAGATAAGCCACTTCAAGTGTTTGCCAGGAAGAGAAAGCAAGAGCAGAACAAGCGTTCTACCATCTCTCCTACTGAATTGTCTAAAACGGTTCCCGGTCCTATTGACTCTGTTCCCTCTGGCAAGCTCCCATCTATTCCTCCTAATGACCCTACTTTAGATCTTCCTATTGCTGTTAGGAAAGGTAAACGTAGTTGTACTCATCAGTCATCACCCTATTCATAGTACTAAAACTCGTTTCGTCTCAGTCAAAATTTCAAGAATTTCGGTCGAGTCAAAATGAAATGCAACATCGAATTGAAAAAATGCAATATTTCGAATATTTCAGAAATTTTGGTCATCTCGTTTCAGAAATTTCGGTAATTTCGGTCATCTTGTTTCTAAAATTTCGGAAATCTTGGTCATTTTTGGCATTTTACACCCACAAAAAAAATACCATATTTCCGAAATTTCGGTATCTCGAAAATTTCGGTCAGACCGAAACACCGAAATGAAACAAGATTTAGTACTATGACCCTATTTCTAATGTGGTCTCTTATGACTCTTTGTCTCCTAGTTTCCAAACCTTTCTTGGTTCTTTGTCCTCTGTTTGCTCCCTAACTCTTGGCAGGAGGCAGTGGCACATTCGGACTGGAAAGAAGCTATGGAGAAAGAGATGGGAGCCCTAGGTAAAAATAACACGTGGGATTTGGTCCAGCTTCCACCTGGAAAGAGAGTTGTAGGGTGTAAATGGGTTTTTGCAGTAAAAGTGTAAAACACAAAGCTGATGGAAGCATTGAGCGATATAAAGCCAGGCTGATTGCTAGAAGCTTTACCCAGACATATGGGATCGATTACTAGTTGACATTTGCTCCAGTGGCCAAAATAAATACTGTGGGAGTGCTCCTATCTTATGCAGTGAATCAGGGATGGGAGTTATTTCAGTTTGATGTAAAACACAAAGACAAAGCTGATGGAAGCATTGAGCGATATAAAGCCAGGCTGGTTGCTAAAATGCATTATTGCATGGTGAATTGGCTGAAGAAGTCTACATGGACATTCCCCCGGGTTTTGATTCACAGAAGACTCAGGGAAAGGTGTGTAAACTCAATCGAGGTCTCTACGGGTTGAAGCAATTTCCTCGTGCATGGTTTGGTAGGTTCCATAAAGCAATGGTTCCCATTGAATTCAAGCAAAGCAATACAGATCACACATTGTTTATTAAGAAGACTACCACACATGTAACTATATTGATTGTATATGTGAATGTTTTTTTTAATACAGGGAGTAGCCAGGAAGAGATTGAGCTGTTGAAGAAATTTTTTGGGCACTGAGTTTGAAATCAAAGATCTGGGTAAACTTAGATATTTCCTGGTATTGAGGTTGCTATTCTAACAAAGGAATCTCTCTATCCCAGAGAAAGTACACCATGGATTTATTATCTGAGATAGGTATGCTGGGATGTAAGCCAACCGAAACCCCTGTTGAACCTAACTGTCACCTCCGGTCAAAAAAAGGGGAATAGTGAATAGGGAGCAATACCAGAGATTGGTGGGAAGACTTATTTATATGTCTCATACTCGCCCTAATATTACCTTCGTAGTGAGTGTGGTAAGCCAGTACATGCATGACCTATATTCTACCCATTTGGATACTGTTTACAGAATTTTGAGGTACTTGAAGGCTGCACCTGGGAATGGTATTTCGGTTTCACCTCATGGTCACATGAAGATTGAAACATATATTGATGCCGATTGGGCTGGGTAACTTGATGACAGGCGTTCTACTTCTGGCTACTATACTTATGTAGGAGGAAATTTTGTTACCTGGAGGAGCAAGAAACAAACAGTTGTGGCTCGTTCTAGTGCAGAGGCTGAATTTCAGGCTATGGCCCAGGGTATCTGTGAGGCTCTTTTGCTCCAAGGATTGTTGCAAGACCTTGGAATTGATGTTGAGATTCCAATGCGATTGTACACAAAACAGTAAGTCTGCAATCAGCATTGCTCACAATCCTATTCATCATGATCGAACAAAGCACATGGAGATAGACTGTCATTTCATCAAGGAGAAGCTTGACAAAGGTCAAATGTGCATAACTTTTGTTCCTTCAGATGATCAGCTTGCTGATGTTCTTACAAAAGGGTTAAGTGCTAAGTTATTTGGTTCTATTATTAGCAAGTTGGGCATGATTAATATCTATGCACCAACTTGAGGGAGAGCGTTGCAATATGGGTACAAGGGTAGAAATGTCTATAGGGGTATTTTGGTCTTGTACTCATTCTGGAATACTTTATTAAGCTGGCCTGCGTCTTATTGACACAATTCATTCTCCCTATTCCCAAGATTGATTTCATCACATATCTTCTCCATATTGAGCCCACAGGGACTGATTTTAAGGAGCTCTAATTCCTCCATATGCAGGATACAAAAGTTGGCAGTTTTAGTTTCCCAAAACTTAGGAAACTAGTAGCTGGAGATAATATTCTTGAAGAAGAAGCCGTAAGATACTAACTGGGTTCCATAAATCCTGACTTTCAGGAATTCCAAAATTCCCACACATGGGTTCTGTTTGAGTCTAAGAACTGGTTCAATAATGAACCAAACCCACCCAAATAAAACCAAGTCATACGAAATCTGCATCACACGGCCTTGTGAAGGCACACACACGTCCAGAAATTCCTCATCTGGAGCTATTAAGCTGGTTTCTGGTGGCCTGTCATTTGGACAGCTCCAGCCCAATTCTCGACCAGAGAGTCTGGTAGGAATGCCTCGTCTCCTGTGTCATAGGCCCGATAAGATGAAAAGCTTGCTAACAAGATGGTTGGGACTTCCAGCACCAATTTGTGAGTTATCTTTTCAGCAGGAGCCATGACCAAATAACAGATGGCCATGAGCTTGTGACTTTGTATCATCTATATGACATCATGACTCCTCATACCTAATATAGTTCCAAGGAAATATATCTATTTACAAGAAAGATAACACTATAGTGAAAAGCATTATGCCCAAACTCAGAATGCACTGCCGGAAATTTGAGAACTAAAAAGAGAGAAGGAAAGATTAAGTTGAACTAAATGATATTAATGAGCTCAACAACATGCATTTCTGTTAGTGATCCCCAAATATAATAATCCTCACCATTTTCATCTGTTAAGATTGCAGATAGGGTCAGTAAGAGGCTATAGACCAGATCTTTATCCAGAACATCCATACTCAACATGGACAAGGCATCCAATATGACAGCAATAAGCTGCAAAGAAAATAATGCTTCACTGACAATGTAACAAGATGAAACTGATTCTTTAACATTAATATCCTTTTCAGAAATACTTACAAAAATGATAGTTGGATAAGGAGCTATAGGTTTAATTGCTCACCTTCTTCGCTTCAGCTACAACAGCAACGACTGGAGTACCAGAAATGAAATGCGCAAAAGCTCGATAGAGCATACGTCTGAATAACATTCCAGTGTCAATAAAGGAACCACATATTCCCATTGGAATGGGTAACAATACATAATTTACCACTTCATCAAATAGTATGTCCATAATGGATCACATTAATTCAGCAATGCCACATTTTTTACTACCATGCAAAATTTAGAAGAAATCAGACCACAACCAAAGCGAGTTTACTACGCAGAATTCAGTGTTGAGGTGAACTTGAAGATTTTCTATAGATCATAGAAAAAAGACAGAAGTGACACCAATTATCTGAAATTTTGATTTTTCAAGGGTGCATAGTTTAACATCAATGGTGGTATATACAAAGGTCTATTGTTTCTAATGTTAAGACTTGCTGGTTACAAATATATCTAAATGGACTATCAGGTCCATAAGATATACTAGGAATTTGCCTGGTAAATGCATTTTAATATCAACTGTATACTAGCTCCTTGACAATACATGTTTATTATATTAATCAGTAATCACCAAAAAAAAGAACCAAGAATGGTACAACTATAAAACAATATATGTAAGCTCACAGAAGTGTTAGAATAAGTACAAGTAAAAGAAGACATAACAATATCTAAAAGCTAATTTTCACTTGCCCTAATATGTTGCTGAGATGATCTAATGTAGTTCAATATTGGTAGGAGGCCAACTAGAAGCCAATAACCAGGATCTGCTATGAACTAGGTAATTCGGCTAGGTCAAAATAGGTGAAAATTGTGAAAATAGGGTTAGGGTTTAATGAGACCTAAGGTTTGATGGTAGTGTTAGGTAAAGTTGATGTAGGGGAGTCTATCAGTGAAGGTTACGTTAAGTTTTGAGGAATGGAAGTAGGTTAGAATGAATCGGCCGCAAGGTCAGAGTTGGGATTCCGGATTTTTGAAAAAGAGGAGAAAAGGGATTTCTAGGGTTTAGGATGGTCAGATGAAGGAGTAGCTTGGATCGTGTTTCCTATTGAGGGAGGGGAGTACTCGATCCAAATATGGGATTTTTTTATGGTTAGTTAGGTCTGGACAGAATTTAGACCTTGGGAAAATTGAACACAAAAGGGGGAAATTAAGGGTTTGGGTGTATGGAAGGTTAGAAGAAGAATGGTAAGGGTTGGGGATGAGTCAAACTTACTATGGTTGCAGAATTTCCTTGGCAGCAGCTTGCTTGATTGTAAAACTTGAATAAAAAACAAAATTTGAACTAAAACTTGAATGAAAACTTCAAAAGAACCATCCGGGCTTCCCACCGCAAGGTGTCAATCGGATCAAACACCGATTCCTTCAAACGATCCACCTGGGCTTCACACCGCAAGCCGCAAGATGTCGATTGGATCAAACACCAATCCCACCAGCCTTGATCAAGCACAAGACAAAAATCTTTAACGGAGAAGAAGAGCAGAAAAAGCTTTTCAATAATATCAAAATTCGTGTACAAAACTTGCCCCCTTACAACCTTATATAAAATAATCAAAAATAGACTCCCACACTAAAAAGGAAAGGCCTAACCCACTCCATAACCTATTAGGTAACAAACTGAATAGGAAACTGAAATAAAATCAAAACAAAGTCTTAATTCAGCCCCACTAAACACTTAAAAGAAAACTCCTAAATCACTTAAATTGAACCATTGGTTGAACCGGTTCAATTTATGTACAAAAACATCAAAATAAAACTAAGGAACTAAAACAAGTACTCCCGTATGCAACCCTATTACCCATACATTAGGTCCATAAAAGTGACCTATTACATAGAAAACCCATGGGATCAAAGGCCCAACATCTATATAACTCAACCCTAAACCTATTCCTAAGCAAAGAAGCCCAGTTTGGTGATAAATCTGCATCATGATCTCTTAATGTCAAGGAAGTCTATTTGATAGCTGAAGGTTCTTCACCATAGCTCTAAGTAGCCACCGCTGGATAACTTTGGTGGAAATAAATACGTGAAATTTTGAGGCCAATCTTCGGCATGACTGGTCATAGTTGTAGGAATAGATTTCCAATGATGCGGAGATGCTGAGTGTGCTCTTCGCGAGTCTTGGAAAAGACAAGAATGTCGTCAATGCAAGCCACACAAAAGGGGAGATTGCCAAAAATGGAATCAATCCATCGTTGGAAAATCTGTGGTGCAGTACAGAGGCCGAAAGGCATAACCTTCCATTGGTAATGGCGGTTAAAGGGTGTGGAAAAAGCTGTCAGAGGTTTAGATTCCTCAGTTAGCTTGATCTGCCAAAATCCTGATATTGGGGCATGAAGGCTTTAAATCAAACAATTAAAATGTATTCATCAACATGACACTAGAGGGATCCATGATGATTTTGGGAATTGTGACTTGTGTCTATGAGACACCAGCCCACCTTTATTTGTAATAATGAGATATGAGGTACAAAGACCAAGGTTTTAAGTATTAGTCTGTATCGTATCGTATCAGCCGATACGTATCTTTATCGGTAGGTATCAATACCATACTGACCGATACGTATCTTTTTTTTTTTTAAATGAAAGTGTATTGAGTGTATCGTATTGTATCGACCGATACATGTTGATACAATACGATATGCTCGATACATATCGATATAGACGATACATACTTCATTTGTGGTTTTTTTTTAATTTAAAACATATCGATACGTATTGCTACGTATCGGCGGATACATTAAACTTCACATTTTTGCCAAAAACACAACCCAGAACCTCCAGAGGCGGAAAAAAGGTATTCCAGCCACTTGGAAAACCTTGAAAATTGGATTTGAACTCAATTTTTTACACAAATCAACTTGGGGCTTCCATTCAACAGTGGAAAACGACTCAATCTGTGGAAAAACACCATCATTTACACCATCCAAAAAGCCAAAATCAATGATTGAAGGGGATTTTCTAAGTAAAGGCATGTTTTTTCAAAAAACTTGATTTCTTTTCTTCAAATCTTGCTTTTTAGTTCTATTTTTTTGCTATAAATCCATGCATTTAGGTTCCACTAAGCTATTATATGCATGCATGATGAACATTTGCAAGGATTTGAACTCAAATCCATGGTTTTTCACCTATAAACGAAAATGTATTCCATAAAGTTTTTTTTTTATTTCTTCCAAAAATCAAGTAGAAATCTCATCTTTTATGACAATTTCAATTCAACGCACTTGTCGGATTATACATTATTCTCCAAAAGTGTATTTTGACAATTTTCATGCATTTCTGCACCATTCGATACGTATCTTTGATACGATACGATACGTCTCTTAAAATCGCCCAACCGATACGATACCCAATACCGATACTTTAAACCTTGACAAAGACAATAGGGCCCCTAGGGCAACACCAAATAAACCCAAAGCTCACTCTTGTGGTGCATCATATAAAGTCAAGTAACACGAGTATGACAATACAAACCATTTATAACTAGAAACAAAAGTACAACGGGCAGGACCCCACACATCCGAATGGATTAACATAAACAGAGAAACATTTCTAATATTTAAATTGGGATAAGAGGAACAAGTTGCTTGGCTAAAATGCAAGCATTACAAAAAGGTCCTTGGAATTATATCTGGAAAATATATTGGGAAAAGCTCTAACTAAAGTACCTTGAAGGGTGACCTAAAGCCTATGCCAAAGAAGCAAGTCGGGAGAAGCAATGGGCTGAACCGGGCTTGATCGAGGTGAGCATGGACGGTCGGATGGAGCAAGCTACGTCGAGCAAATAGAGACCACCATGAGCTCTACAGAGCCAATCGTTTCCCCGTTACGGATCCTAAAAAGACAATGTGACGGAAAAAAGTCACTTTACGTTAAGGTCGAAGTGAGACGACTAATAGAAATAAGATTGGTAGCAAAATTAGGAACATGTAAAACTGAATTTAATGTTAAAGTAGGAGAACATGGGAAGAGATTGACCCCTTGTTGGGGTCGAGTCCAAAAAAAAAATGCAGACTGCCAGATCTCGGCTCGACTCGGTTTCGCTGGCAGAACCGAGACCGAGTTTTCGAACCTTGCCAATAGCATGCGAACCTTGTCTTTACCAAAACAAAGATAATATTTAAAAAAAGGATGGCACTACCGGTAATGTAATCAGAGGCACTGAAGTTAATAATCCCTGGATGGGAGATGGTGGATGCACAATGACCAAAAAAATAAATACTTTGAGATGCAAAATCTTAAGGTACCAAAGTGGAGGAGGTAGAAGCAAGATTGCCAGAGGCAAATGAGTCCAATTTGGTTACCAAATGCCAAAGAAGCTTAGTAAGCTCATCCTGAGAAGTATCAGGGGCAACACCAGATGAAGAATCAACTGCAACAGTCTCAATATGGTTGGAAGATGGTTTCCCACGACCACGACCTTTGTTAGAAGAGATAGTGAGACGACCATGAAGCTTTCAACAAATTCCTTGGTATGCCTCTCCTTCCCACAATAATCACACCTAATGGGTTCTCTGTCAGCAACAAAACAATCATTGGGACGAGAAAACCTATCTTTGGGTTGTAGGGGAGGACAAGAAAGGAGCCGATCAGTCCTGGGAAGGGGAGGGCAACATAGTAGCTCGACGGCTGTCCTCGAGTTGAATCAGAGAGTAAGTCTGCTCCAGAGTAGGTAAGGGATCCCGGCTAAGCACCTGAGCACGGATCTGATCATACTCCACATTAAGTCCAGCAAGAAAATCATACACCTTGGATTTATCTTCACATTTCTGAAATTTAAAAACGTCGGCAGGGGTAGAGGCCTGGAACGTATCATAGAAGTCCAATTCCTACCACAAACTACGTTGCTCAGAATAATACTGGGATAGGCTAAGTTCCTTCTGATTGATCTCATGAAGTTTCTTGCGTGGTTCATAGACCTAGGCATTGTTGGGAAATGCCCTTCTCCATATAATAGTTTTGATGATAACAAACACATGAAAAGTACTAATATCATGTTTTCAAGTGAATAATTATTGAACTAGTCAAGTCCAAGTCTTGGAAGCCACTAAACCACAAGAAGATCTTAAAGAGTCGTGATCATCAAAGTACACATGAAGATTGAAGAACATCATTTAGAGAAAACATGATCAAGTGAAGAAGAAGAAGAACTTGAAGGCATGTATGAAGAACAATGATGCAAAGAAGATTGAAGAATCCAAGAACCAAGTCGACTGAAGAAGACCAATGCACCTAGTCTAGGATAGTACACATTATGCATATTGTAATATTGCATTTCATTCATATGCATATCATTAACCTAAAATGACCTTAAGTGATGCCAAAATAACCCACTAGTATGTCCTAAGAACAGTGTACATGGACTAGTGAACAAGTGACCAGAGTTAGTCAAGAGAAAACAGAGCAAATGATCTGTCGATTGTTGTTACCAGTCGACCGGGAAAACATGTGACATACAACCGTCACCCACAGAAAGTTTTTCGGTCGATAACGATAGAAAGTTGTGTGTGCTACTTTCATGTTAAGGGAGGAAGCCAATAACTGGTGGAAGACCACCAAATAGATTTTAGTAGCTGAGAACCCGATGATTACAAATGAAATGGTGCAGTTTCATAGCACTGGCTCTTTACGATCCAAAATCCAAATAGGTGTTTTATTAAAAATCTTAATCACCCTCTTTAACAAAGGTCGTGGTCGTGGGAAACCATTCAAGTAATCACCGGGTTCTCAGCCACTAAAATCTGTTTGGTGGTCTCCCACCAGTTATTGGCTTCCTCCCTCAACATTAAAGTAGCACACAAAACTTTCTGGGGGTCGCACTTTCGGTCGACTGATGATCAATCAATAGAATCCAACAGATCTCTTAGACTCCAACGGTCATATTGATTAGTCAACCGACAGACCAACTGGTCAAGCGATAAACAGAAAAATATAGCCATTAGACTATTCACTTCACCAGCTTTTTGGCCAAAAGGATGATGTTATAAAAGCTATCTCTCTTATCAATAATGTTAACCAACTACCATCAAAACTAAAGCTTTTATTGTGAGAGATCAAATCATTCTAAAGTGAAAAATTGTCCTTGAGTTCAAGAGAATATTCTTCAAGTCATCTTCAACAAGGACTCAAGCATTCAAGTCTCCACACTCTTCAACTACTACTTCAAAGGAGTATTTAAGGAGCTTTTAAAAGTGCATTCATTCTTTGTATCATCATCTTGCACTCACCATAAGGAATTAGGTGATATTCCTAGTTAAGTAACAATTTGACTTTCAAATTATAATTGTTTATGCTCTTGAGTTTGGTAGAACTCTAGATTGAGCATTATTGCATTGCCTTAGCCTAGACTGTACTTAGACTATTGCAAGGACCCTCTCATCCTCAAGAGTTTGCATTGTATTAGTCTAGACTGTACTTGGACTATTACAAGGATTCTCTTATCCTTAAAAGATTGATTCCTCAAAAGATTGGATTCTCTTCTCCTTAAAAATTTGGATTCTCTTATCCTTGAAAAGATTGTAAAGGGTCTACCTACCCCTGAAAAAGATTTGTAAATGTCATATTTTCCCACCTATTGTATTGAAAGGGAAATACTAGTAGAATTCTCTCAGTGTTGAGAGGAGCGGATGTAGACTTGCTAAGTCGAATCACTATAAATCTTTTTCTCTTCTAATTGTGTAATTGTTTAGTTACTCTTGTAAATTGTTTCAACAATATTCCGCATCATACATTGTAAATCACAAGTAAACGGAAAACAGATAAAATCCATTAGTAATAACCTATTCACTCCCCTCCTCTAGGCTATTTCACAGGCATTGTTCCCAACCTGTGAATAGATTTCCTGAGTAGCTTTCCAAATTTTTGCAGCAGTGTCTATCAAGTGATAACCCCGAGCAAGTTGGGGTTGCATACAACTGAAAAGGTAAGACATAACCAGGGAGTTAGTAGAACTCCACTTCTTCTGTTCAATGCCTTCAGTGGTAGATTTTGCCTTCATACCAATGAGGTAACCCGAAACCCAAATACCCGTGAGAGTCAATGGCAAGGTAACAGAATCGAGACTACATCAAATAATTGCTCTCATCTAAACGAATGGAGCATACGGGGAATGTAGGGAAGCTGTCCTGAGAACCACGAACTTGCCCTTCAGTTTCAGATGTAGCAATAGAAAGATCCGAATTGGTTGTCATTTTTACCCAAAAGAAAACCATATGGGTTAGAGGAGAACTAAATCATCAACCAAACACCAAAAAATCCACAAAAAAGTGGAAATAGTACTTCAAAACATGAGAGAGGACTGGGAGGACAAAAAGAGGAGGGAAAGAAGCCCCTGGTGGCTCAGGAAAACACCATCGAGGGTAGCGGAGGCAGTGCCACTGCCTATCGGTGGTGCTAGAGAGAGAGAGAGAGAGACGCCGAGAAAGACCGAGAGGGAGGTAGAAGGTGGTGGTGGTTGGTAGTGGCAGCACTAGGTGATGGCGAGGTGGTAATGGCGGCGCTGGGAAGAAACTGAGAAAGAGAGAGCCGATTAGGGTTTAGAATCCCTATGTCAATTATGCTCGGATACCATGATGATTTTGGGAATTGTAACTTGTGTCTATGAGACACCAGCCCAACTTTGTTTATAATAATGAGATATGAGGAACAAAGACAATAGAGCCCTTAGAGCAACACCAAATAAACCCCAAGGACAATTCTGCCCTTATACCTCATATTACAAGTTTACAACAATCCAAGACCCAAGGCTACGTGTATCCAACATTTAAACATAATATCATGGAAGAAAGTTAGTCTCCATGGCTGAACATTTGGAACTTGGTCCCACTGGTGTAATTGGGAAAATCCCAGTCCCTCCAAGAATAGGTGGTATATCTTAGGCAAAGCAAGGGGCAAGCCACATGCTTCTGTCAGGTATTAAAGCCACAGTAGAACTCATGGACTACCGCATACCATAGAGATAAGAAACCTGTCCAACAAATACATCATTCCCTTGTATGGAAAATTCCCTCTCTCTTTTTTAGGGGGTGTAAAAGTGAGGGCATACTAACCACAAGCCAAGTTCAGCTAAGGATTTACCAGACATACTAATGAAGGAGATTTAGATGAAGAATATTGAAATTCAAAGAACCCAAATCCTTCCATTTGCTCAATGCCCTGAACTTTCACCTCTTAACATTTTCCTCAATTGGATTAGGTATGATGTTAGCAAAGGAGAGGGGGTAACAATTTGGGAGGATCTTTGGTGCAGAACTGTTGATGCAGGACATTTTTTAACTCACTGCCAAAGAAAGAAGAAAGCAAACAAGCCTTAGTTATAACCTTGGCCTATTTTAAGTATCCAGCCCAACATGGACCTTTAAAGCCCATTAGTGGGACTGTTTGGTTGTTCAAGTCGTGGGCTAGCTTATAGCTAGTTAGTAGTTAGTCAATAAAGGACGCCAACTCAGCCAATTAGTTTTATTTTTTGTTCACTTTTATTTACTGCCTTATAAATATATTGTAATTTGTAAAGCTCACAGGCCCCCAAGATTTTAAATAATGGAAAATAGTTTGTTTTGAGAATTGAGGTTGTTGCCTTTATTCCTCCCCCACCCCCCTCCCCCCACGACTTGGAATTTCCTCTCCTCCCTCTCTCTTCTCTCCTCTCTTTTCTTATGAGATTATTGTTCATGTCACTGTTCACGGGTACTGTTCACAGCCCCGGAACAGCCCCCTATTAATGTAGGACAAATTTGAAAGCTTCAATCAATCCCAGAACAGGATCTTAACCAGGGAATGAAACACACTTATATGATACTCAGGCTGTAGTAAAGCTGATGAGAAAGGGTGTGAAACAGAATAGGAGAAAGTCAGGTTGTCGGCAGCAGTTCAGGGACTGGAATAGGACAAGGATGTAGAGGTTTAGGTCTGAAACAAAGTAGGGATTAATGCCAAAGGTCTCAATGCAATCAGCAGGCTCAGGTCTTCCCACCGATTTCATAAACTGGTCTGAAAACTGCAGAATACTTGACACAGATTAATTATGAGAGAAAATGAATAAGTGCAGATCAGGTGGTCAGTTTGGTCTGAAATTCTGATCGAATCCCCCTCCTGGATAGACTAAAACTCGATCAAAATATTGGCCAGCTCTGATGAGTGGATTGGAGTGGAAGTGGTAGACTTGGAGAATAAGAAATTAGAAGGTGAAGGGGACAGAATTAGAAACTAACAGAGTTGAATGGATGAACTTACTCAACAGTGACTAATTGTTGAAGAAAACCTTCTAATGGCTTCAGAGAGTGTAGGGATGAAGCACAATAGATTCAGCCTCTCGGGCTTCCCACTGCAAGGAGTCCAATCCAATCCACCCACCAGCCCCTTCCACCTTGGATCAAACACCAAGGAAACTCCATGGGGAGCAAGCAAGCATGCAAACAGCAGCAAGATGTTGAAGCAGGAATTGTGGGCTCCTTGTGCCCTCTTGGGTTGCTTTATGTAATAATAGAAGGGAACAATAGAGGTCCAATTTGGTCCCCCTTTGCATGGAGTACAAGGCACAATCAGTTTCTAAACTGATGTGAACTAATTGTAATGTATTTCTAGATTGGAAGGAATCCAACTAGAAGCCAGTAAACCAGGATCTGCAATGAACACCAACTCAGTTAGGCTAAAATAGGTGCTTTTTGGAGAAATTAGGGTTGGGTTTTGATTAGGGTTAGGGTTTGATGTGTGGGTTATCCCAAGTTGAGATAGGGGAGTATCAGTGAAGGTCCTGTTAAGTTCTAATGGGTTTAGAATAGCTAACCAGAAGCGGTAGCAAGTTTAGGGTTAGGTTTCTGGGTTTTTGGGAAGAGGATATTGATGAGGAATCTAGGGTTTAGGATGGGAATTTCAGGTAGAAGTTTGGATCAAGTATTCCTAGGGCTGAGAGAGAAATTCAATCCAAGTTTGAGAGACTTCTGATGGCTGGTTTGGTCTATGGAGATTTTACGGTTTGGGAATGATGTTCAGAGATGGAGGGATGCCAGGGTTTAGGTGGTTTAGTAGATTAGAATTAGCAGGGGTATGCTTCAATTCAAAGTTGTTGCAGAAAATCCTTGGCAGCAGCTTGAATACTTGAAGAACTTGAATAAGAATCAGATCTTGAACTTGAACTTGAAGGAGATCTTCAAAAGAACCACCCGAGTTTCACACCGCAAGAAGTTGATTGGATCAAACACCAATCCCACCAACGAACCACCCGGACTTCCCACCAAGGTGTTAATCAGATCAAACACCGATCCCACCAGCCTTGATCAAACACAAGACAAAAATCTTCAATGAAGAAGAAGAGCAGCAAAAGCTTTTCATTAATATCAAAATCGTGTACAATGTTTGCCCCCCTTACAACCTTATAAAAAAAAACTCAAAAATAGACTCTTACACTAGAAAAAAAATGCCGCCTAACCCAACCCTTAACCTATTAGGTAACCTAAACTGACTAGGAAACTGAAATAGACTCAAAACAATCCTAATCAAGCCCAACTTACAAAACAATTAAATAGTCACATGACCACTTAAGTTGTCACATGACCACTTAAGTTGTCATATGACCACTCAACCAAGACACATGATCACTCAAGTGATCACATGACCACTAAAAAAACAATTTATTAACTAATCCCGGACGTAACCTTTTTACCCATAGTTTAGGGCCATAAAAGTGGCCTATTACATAGGAAACCCATGGGATCAAAGGCCCAACATGTATAGAACCCAACCCTAGACTTAATCAGTTATTCCTAACAAAACAAGCCTATTTTGGGGATGAATCTGCATGAACTTGTTGACAATTTCTAACAATGAAAATAGAAAGTAATTACTAACAATGAAATTAGAAAGTAAAATGTTGGAATATGGGTATATCGTGTGACATGGGTCGATCCATAATATAAGATCGACCCATGGGGTGTTACTTCTATTTTAGTTATTTCTATTTTAGTTATTTCCCATTCCTAGTTCCATTCTAACTCTATCTAATTAGTTGGAGTTAGAGTTATAGAGTTAAGAGTCATATTTGTAATAGGAGTCCTATTTGTAATAGGTTCCAGCTTTACTATTATAAATACATATCGTGGAGGGCTATCATAGTAAGCCATTCACTTATTTCTACATGGTATCAGAGCCTAAATTCGATATCTGAGAAATAATTCTGACCTCCTCCATCGTCTCCCTCCACAATTGATCTCTCCTAGATCAACTAATCCATAGTCCTAAAACCCTAAACCAACCGAGAACCTTCTTCTCTCTTCTCTTCTCTAGTTTCCATTGTTTCACAGGGGCGGTACTTGGAGGTGATCAAACTATGATCTAGTGCCTGCCCTAGAGCCTACCTCCTTTCTTTTATCTCTTTTTTATGATCTCCATGCACAACGAGATCCCTGTCTGAAGTTTAGAAGACCTGCAGATCTGTTTTTCGAAGCACTGCAGAATTCCTCTCGAGAACTGCAACTTCTTCTTGTTCAGAGATCTGCAGACTCCTTTTTTGTTTGAAGACCTGCAGTTTTTTTTTTTGTTGAAGAGATTTCTTATTGAAGACCTGCAGTTTTTGTGAAGACCTGCAGAATTTTTTCCGCAGAAGTGCAGTTGTTTTATACTTGAAGACCTGCAGATTTATTTCTGTAACTCTGCAGTTTATCCTAGTTCGAAACAAATCTGCAGTTGTTTATTTACACAACCTGCAGATTTTTCTGCAACTCTCTGAATCTCTCGGTTATTGAAGATCTCACAGTATGCCCGACTCAGATGCATCTACCACCACCACTGGCCAATCCTCTACACAGGGAACCATCATGACTATCCCTCTTTTCTTGTCAGCCCGATAAAGGTCGATGGCACTAATTACTTACTTTGGTCTACACAAATGTTTCTTTCCATTGATTTAAGGGGCTATAAGGGATATATATATATATGGTACCACTGTCAAACCCAGTGAAGCCGGCCCATTACAAGACAGGTGGAGTTCCAGCAACTCTCTTGTTATGGCTTTTCTTCTTAGTGCAATGACTCCATCCATGGCCCGTGGTTATACAATACTTGATTCAGCCGCAAAAATTTGGAAAGCTGCGAAAGGTACCTATTCCCAGGTAGGGAATGATGCACAAGTTTATGATATTCAACGAAAGATCAATGCAACCAAATAGGGTGAACTTACTTTATCTGAATACTACTGTGAACTCCGTAGCCTGTGGCAAGAGCTTGACTATTATGATAACTTTCAGCTTGATTGTCCTTCTGATATTACCAAATTTCAGCTTAGGGAGGATAAATTTAGAGTATACACTTTTTTGACTGGCCTTAATGTGGAATATGATCAGCTTCGGTCTCAAGTTCTAAGTCGTTCACCTTTTCCCACTTTGGAGCAAGCCTACTCTATGATACAATTGGAAGATGCTTGTCGTTCCACCATGTTACCACCTACACAGCCAGAGAGATCTGCTTTACTGTCTTCTAAGGGTAACTCTTCTAGTACACGTTCCTCGTCTGAGAAGGAACCTCTTAAATGTACTCATTGTGGAAAGGAACGACATCTCGTGGATTTTTCTTTGGAAGTTGCATGGTCGGCCATCGACTCTTCTAATGGTGGTGGTCGTGGTCGCGGTAGAGGCCGTGGTCATGGTCGTGGTGGTTGTGGTGGCACACAGGCCCATCTTTCTGAAGCTACTGAAACAGCCCCTACTACCACACTTTCTGCAAAGGAACTTGCGGTCTTTCGTCGTATGATGACTAACTTCACCATTTTATCTGCACCTGCCTCTACCTCGACTGTGGTTCCTTCTTCTGATTCGAACCTTGTTCTCTCCAAACCAGGTGTTTCTTTTGCTGGTCATTGTGCTTCGGCATTATCTCATCCTTTGATAATCGATTCTGGACCCACTGACCACATGACTGGTTAGTCCAATTTATTTTTACGTTATTCTCCTTGTTCCAGCAAAGATAAAATTAAAATAGCCGATGGTTCTCTTTCCTCTGTCTCCGGGAAGGGAGCCATCCATTGTTCTCCTTCTTTATCTTTGTCCTCTGTTTTACATGTTCCTAAGTTAACTTCTAATTTGCTTTCTATCAGTAGTTTGACATCTGATCTTAATTGCAAAGCTATTTTTTATCCTTCACATTGTGTCTTTCAGGACTTGGGGACAGGGAGAACAATTGGAACTGGTAAAATGCGTGGTGGTCTTTACTTGCTTGACGATGATCTTATCTATAATACTGTCAATAAATCTGGATAGGCTCTTACTGCTACTTCCGTTGAACATCATTTATCTGAATTGCACCGATGGCATCGTCGACTGGGACATCCACCTTTAGGGACCTTAGCTAAAATTTTTCCTGCTTTATTTCAGCATTGTAACCCTCACTCTTTATTATGTGAGGCTTGTGTTTTTGCAAAACGAACTCGTTCTATTTATTCTAGTTCAAATAAAAGATATTCTAAGCCTTTTTCTATGATTCATTCTGATGTCTGGGGTCCCTCACGTACCTCTTCTATTTCTGGTTTTAAGCGATTTGTCACCTTTATTGATTGTCACACACGCACCACTTGGGTTTATTTGATGCGACACAAGAGTGAAGTTTTTTCATGTTTTAAAGTCTTTTATAACATGGTTCAAACTCAATTTCAAGCTACCATTCAAACTCTCAGGAGTGACAATGGTCGTGAATATTTAAATGGAGCCTTTCAATTATTTCTAGCTACTCAGGGTATTATTCATCAAACCAGTTGCATTGATACTCCACCCCAAAATGGAGTGGTTGAACGCAAAAATAGACATCTTCTTGATGTGGCTCGCTCTATTATGTTTGAAATGCATGTTCCTTCTCATTTTTAGGGAGAGGCTGTTTTGATAGTTGCCTATCTTATCAATAGGATGCCCTCTCGGGTACTTGACTATAAGTCTCCTCTTGATCTTTTGAAGGGGTCTTCCACCTATATTATTCCTCCAAAAATTTTCGGATGTGTTTGTTTTGTTCGCAATCACTATGCCCATGGTAAACTTGATCCCCGCGGGCTCCGCTGTATTTTCATTGGCTATTCTCCCACCCAGAAAGGGTATAAATGTTACCATCCTACATCTCGTCGTGTTTTTGTTTCCATGGATGTGGTTTTTCATGAGGCGGTGGCTTTCTTTCCATCTTTGGCACCTCTTCAGGGGGAGTCCATTCCTACTTTAGAAGAAGTGCCAATTCCTATTCCTCCTCTACATGAACCTATTGATGACTATCATGTACCTTTAGATGATGATGTTCAGGGGGAGCAGCAGGTACAGCCAGCAAAAGACTTTAGACAACAGTATTATCGAAAGAACAAAGAAGGGCAACAACAGCCCACCACTGTAGCATTACCACACCAAGAGTTATCCTCTGAACCAGGACCGAATGACACCTCCTCTGGTAATAATTCTAATCCCTTAGATGCTGCTCTTTCTCCAATTCCTTCTGATCCATCACTTGATCTACCCATTGCTCTTAGAAAGGGAAAAAGGTCTTGTACGCAACATCCAATTTCACAGGCTGTTTCATATGAATCTTTATCCCCATCATTTCATGCTTTGTTTCCTCTCTATCTTCTGTTTCCATACCACAGACTTGGCAGGAGGCATTTGCAGATACTAGGTGGAAGGAGGCCATGTTCGAAGAAATGCAAGCTCTAAAGAAGAGTGGTACATGGGACCTTGTCACACTTCCACCATAAAAGAAGACTATTGGCTGCAAATGGGTCTTTGTAATTAAGCAAAAAGCTGATGGAACTGTTGATCGTTTTAAAGCAAGGCTGGTTGCTCGCGGATTTACTCAGACATATGAGATAAGAGTATTTGGAGACTTTTGCACCTGTTGCCAAAATGAATACTATCAGGGTAATACTCTCTTGTGTTGTGAACTTAGGATGGAGTCTACAACAACTTGATGTTAAAAATGCTTTCCTCCATGGTGAATTAGAGGAAGAGGTATATATGGATATTCCTCCTGGTTTTTCATCTGCTGCAACTCAAGGCAAGGTTTGTAAACTTAAGCGTGCTTTGTATGGTCTGAAACAATCACCACGTGCATGGTTTGGTCGCTTTCAGACGGCAATGTTGACATTTGGTTATAAACAGAGCAACGCAGATCATACCTTATTTATCAAGACATCGGGCAGCATTATTACCATCCTCATAGTATATGTTGATGATATCATTGTAACTGGAAATAACTCTGCTGAAATTTCCAAGTTGAAGAATTATTTGGCCAAGGAATTTGAGATTAAGGATCTAGGCATACTTCGCTATTTTCTAGGGATTGAAGTGGCCCATTCTTCTCAAGGGCTGTTCTTATCTCAACGCAAGTATACTCTAGATCTTCTTTCTGAAACTGGCATGTTAGACTGTTCCCCTGTGGATACTCCAATTGAGGCAAATGTTCGTTTCCAAGACACTGATGGTGAACCAGTGGACAAAGGGAGATATCAGAGGCTAGTTGGGCAACTAATTTATTTATCTCACACTAGGCCTGACATTGCCTATGCTGTGAGTCTTATCAGTCAATTCATGCATGATCCTCGGTCTAATCATCTGGAAGCGGTATTCAGGATTTTGAGATACTTGAAGTCAGCTCCTGGAAAAGGAGTGTTATTCTCTCATCATGAGCATTTACAGATTGAGGCCTACACTGACTCAGATTGGGCTGGTTCCCATGATCGAAAATCCACCTCAAGTTACTGTACATTTGTGGGTGGAAATTGTGTTACATGGCGCAGCAAGAAGCAAACAGTGGTGGCCCGTTCCAGTGCAGAGGCTGAATTTAGAGCTATGGCTCTTGGTATTTGTGAACTATTGTGGCTCAAAACCTTGTTACAAGATTTGAGCATTCCTATTACTCTGCCTATGCGACTCTACTGCGACAGTAAATCAGCAATAAGCATTGCCCATAATCCAGTGCAGCATGATAGGACGAAACATATTGAAATTGATCGTCATTTTATCAAGGAGAATCTGGATAATGGGACGGTTTGTGTTCCTTATGTTCAATCTGGAGAACAGCTGGCTGATGTGTTCACCAAAGGTTTAAGTGGAAAAGTTTTTCAACCTCTAGTGTGCAAGTTGGGCATGACTGATATCTACGCACCAACTTGAGGGGGAGTGTTGGAATATGGGTATATCGTGTGACATGGGTCGATCCATAATATAAGATCGATCCATGGGGTGTTACTTCTATTTTAGTTATTTCTATTTTAGTTATTCCTATTCCTAGTTCCATTCTAACTCTATCTAATTAGTTGGAGTTAGAGTTATAGAGTTAAGAGTCATATTTGTAATAGGAGTCCTATTTGTAATAGGTTCCAACTTTACTATTATAAATACATATCGTGGAGGGCTATCATAGTAAGCCATTCACTTATTTCTACATAAAATAACTTAAGCTAGACCACTAGACTGGACCATAACTTAAATTGAACTAACCGGTTCATACAAAGACATAAATAACACAAACAACTTAAAAATAAACTAAGTAAAGAAAAGAAATAAACTAGCTAATCCCGTATGCAACCTTATTGGGCATACTTTAGGCCCATAAAAGTGTCATAATACATTGAAAGCCCATGGGATCAAAGGCCCAACATGTGTACAACCCATTCCTAAGCAAACAAGCCCAGTTTGGTGATGAATCTGCATCACCTTTCTTCCCTTTCTTCCTCTCTTATTCTCTCATTCTCTCATTCTCTATTATGCCCACCATAGCATATCCTTCTTTTGATCTGTATCAGTCTCAAATCGGCCCAGGTGGTGTTCTCATGTAGGGAGGTCATCCTATAACCTTCTACAGTCAGAAACCCTAATTTCACCAAAAATCTAATTTTGACCAAGCCAATTCACCTGCTCGTAACAGATTCCGGTTGATTGGCTCCTAGTTTGACTTTTCAAACCTAGGACTACACTAGTTTCCTTCCAGTATTATCATGTCTTTGCCTAGGTTGTGTTATCCTACTTTGATCTGTGCAAGAACTTCTAACTCAGTCCTAGACAGAGTGGGGTGGACTTATTGCATTCTGTTAGAAGGACACATTGTTTTGGTTGCTGCAGGTTTTTTGGACACGGTTATTTTTTGGAGCCTGAGGTTCTTAGCTTAACATAGGGTCTTGTTCATGCGACAAGGTTAAATTTGGAAATTGGTGAAATCTGGTGCACAAACAAAAAGATGCTCAACTTCCTTCCAGTTCCTACAGCTGCCTGGACGTTGCATTTAGTCCCACAATTTTTTAAGCTCTCGAGCATGATATCTGGAATCCCAATTTCTTTCAATCAGGATCCAAACTTGATGACTCTCTCTAACTTTCTGACTCATTTTGCCTTAACTAATAGGCAACATTTTGTTCTTCAAGGAGACACTGTAAATTCCTTTCATTATTAATCTATTTTCTTTTATTATCAAAAAATAAAAGTAACACTTCTGATAGAAGATATGTAGAAACGAAAAACTTGTACACAATGCAAAGAACACAACAAAACAGAAAGAAGAAACAATCACAACTACGACGCAAGGATATACATGGTTTGGCAAGGTGCCTACGTCCACACAGAGATGAGAGCAGTTTCACTAGCAAAAGAGAGAGGTTTACAACCTCTCTTCCTTATGCTTCTCTGTGTTTACAAAGAATTCCCAGTTGCCCTAATAACCCTCATTGCTACCAATTTATTGGGAAAACAAAGATTCAATTTCCCGAATTGCCCAAAAAACAAAATTTCTCAAGGCTCCCGCCCCCGAACCCCCGCATGACCCCCAGCTCAGCATGGCCAAAGAAACAAAAATAGACAGCAAGGTGGGCCGACTCCTTCAAGCCACAAGCCCTATGGGCTTTTAGCGGCCCTTGAAAGGCAGCCCACAACCCAAAACTACAGAATACAAGACATCAACCTTCAACAAGATAACCCACCGTAATAAATCAAAGGGAAGAAGAACGCTTCCCGGGTGAGTGGCCCCTGCACCAGCATTGGGCCATCGACCAGGGGGATTCTCATTTTGTAGGGGGTCGCGGGGCTGTCATTTCAAGGGGGGGTGTCTAGGCACAGGGGCCACGCGACCAGGAAGTGTTCTTTTCCCCTAAATTAAAATATGTTAGTTGGGGGGGATCTATATCTGATATGTTTAGTGAGACCTATGATATCAAGAAATTATATAGGCAGAACAGATCATGATTTTAGTTCAACAATATAGTACATGAGATTAGTGACAACCATGGTTCAAGAAGTATCCGTGAAACATAAGATTCTAGATAAAATTAATTTAATCATGCTTAATAGTGTGCGAATTCTCTTGAGAGACAAATTTACAAATATAACTTTTTTCTTTTTCAGTATGTGCCAGAAATATTATGAAGATACGCACCTGGAAGTTGAAGAATCAGATTCAGCTATTGAAAAGAGAAGAATGGGCATCATGATAGAAAAAAAATGTTGCCTATAAAGAGGTCGTATGCTTGCATGACACCTTTTATTTAGACAAACTTCAGAATCACCTAGAAGGACATGGAATGCATCAGCTGCTGATCTCATCACGACAGGATCTATATCCTGGCCATTAAAATCTCCCAAAGAATCTTGCTGCAAAGGCAAGATCCCAATTTCACCACTTGACAGCAAGCATCCTAAGAAAAGCATTGTGATCTCTTTCACTTTTTCATGGCCTCGCATAAGTAAACCTTTCCCTATCCATGCCAATCCAACAATAGCTTGGGTTTGAACATTCACATTCTCATGACTGTTGAGAAATAAAGTAGCAATGGCCACCTTATTTCTATCCATAGTACTGCATTTTCTTAAAGGGACATTACCAGACAAACTCCATAAATTTGCCTCGAAGATTATATCCATTGCCTCTTCCAAAGTGCAGGTACTCGAGCCTTCTGTTGAGTTTAATTTTACAGGCAATTTGTTAATCATAGAACCCAATGCCTGAGCTGCTGGAACTTGTCCTCTCAAAAGAGCAAACATGAACAGCTTCAATATAAATCTTACATTTGGAATTTCTGTTTGAGGGCGAACTGCCATAATTACTGATGCAAATAATGAAATAAGCCACTCATCTGTACTTGAAAAACTACAGAAATCTTGGGAACATTGTAACCCTTCTAGTTTTACAGGAGCTGAGAGAGGGACTGACTCATTCAGTGGAAGAAAAGTCGCTAATGAAAGTACATCATATGCCTTTTGAACTATCATGGACTGATTTTCCTCCGAACAAATTCCAACAGCCAGATTCATTGCCATCACTGTTGCATCAAGCAACTCCTGAAATTATTGAAAAAAAAAAAGGAATTATTGCCCATAACAATACAGTTCACTGTTAAATTTGCATTACCAGAATTAACACAGGACATCAGTATGCAAGTTAATTACAGATGCTTTCTGCAGCAATCCAATCATCATCTCGAAATTAAAAGCAAGTGAATACAATAAAGGTAGACTCTACTTACTTTTTCTCGAAAGCAAATGTTGAAAGTCATAATACTTTCTATCTGAATCCAAATATTGATTGCAAAGTTCAACACAACTTTCTCAAACTCCCCAGTTTTATGGAACCTGGAACCAAGCAAACAAAGAATAAGATTACCAGTATATGAAGGTACACAAAATGCATAGATTTTACACTATTCAACTGGCAATGAAAAAATCAAATATTACATAAACAATTAGTAAATTCAGAAATTTTAGGCTACCTAAAACTATTCTGCTTTTTTCAAGCCACCTGAAAGTGAGTAATGGGCAAGCGAAACTGTCTGTTTTGAATTCCACAAGAGTATGGTGTCAGAAAAGCAACCTGCCTGTTATTAGGTGGGCCAATATAAAAACTAAACACTCCATTATCCCATTACAATGGGAACCAGAACTCTGTCTCTACACTGGATGAGGAAGTCCGGATAAATAACAAACAGATTTGCTGCATTTGCACACCTAAGATGTCCCACATAACCACCTGATCCAACAACTTCTACAGATGCTAAAGCAAAGCATGAAATGCTCTAGGCCAAACTCCACACCAAAATGATCTTAAAATAATGCAATCAGATTGAAAAACAACATGTATCAACAAGGAAAAAAGCATTTGAAGATGATCCAGTAGAGGATGATCCATGCTGTCCCTCTTATAGTTATATCCTTTATCCATGTATAGCCACACGTGTGCTGCCACATGTGAGTCAATTTTCAACATGCCCACCTAAGCCTCATTTGGTTACAGTCAAGAAATGTTATTGGGAATATCTCCACAGAACAATTTTGTCACATTGCAGCACATTTGGCACTCAAATTTTGGCATCCTTAATGTCTATCAATCCATATTAATGTGTAAAATTTCACTCCAAATGAATTCATACACATGCCAGGAATCATGGAAATTGTAGTGTGGAGATGTTCTTGGGAATGTTTCAGGAACGCAACCAAGCAAGACCCTAGGAATTCAATGTAAATGATCAATGTAATTGCCTTGTCTCAACATCTGATTAATGGTATTTTGACAGAGTTTAATTGTTAAATTATATAAGTACACTAAAAACCACACATAATATATGAATCTATAAATGTAACTGATACAGCTCAGGCCAGCTCACTGTGCATAAAGAACTAAGCTCAGTCCTGTTTCAAAAAGACAAAAACAAGTGAGTCTTAATTCAGGCCCTGACCAATCGTACAAACCTACAATTCCAGTATAAACCCATTGTTGGTCCAGCCAAAAGCTCGTTGAGCTAGCCCCAGCCCATTGACAGCCCTATTGTTCGAAATATGGCCCAAAAAGAATGAAAATGGAAAGGTTTTAAGGCACTCCTTGGTTGGATTTCTATTTCAATTTCTTAGGCTGCTTGGTATGATTTTTGCACCCAATTTCAGAAAAATATAAATCAAGTAATCAACTTGAATAGAAACCTTAAAATAGCTGGGGAGTTATTTCTGTTGAACAATGGCTGACACTGAGAGGGGGGTGAATCCGTGTTTGAAAACTTTTCCCCTTTTTAGCTTGGCTGACTAGGTGATTCTGCCTAGCACTCACTCAACCACAAACCATGCTGCATTAATCACACATACATACAGTCATGTGACACACCTTGACTCTCAACCACAGGTACACACATCCCTATGGCAAGGTCTAGCCGGTATACACACCCATCCTGCAAAAAAGACTCCATATAACCACACAAGCAATCAGGCCCTTTTCTCCCTAAAACCATAGCTCCGATGTCAGCCTGAACATCCCTAAAATGTCTGACCACCCTGGTGTGGTGCCCCCACCACCCAGGGTCCCCTCTCCCCCCCCCCCAACTCCCTTCCTGCCTCCCCCACCCCTGAGAAAATGCCCTGGACCTCCCTTTTCTCCAACTCTACCCCCTCTCTCCGCAAAGGTTTCCCCCCTCCATTTTGTCCCTCCCACCATCATCAGTGGCTCCAAAGCGGCTGCCCATTATGAAGCTGATCTTCTGGTTCATAAAGCAGCTGAATCAGCTTGACCTCAGTTCCCTTCCCCTTTCGGTTTCCCTTCCTGGTCTACCTTTGCAATTCTGGTGTGAGGAAGGGTTAAGTGTGGTTGTTTCGGTCCTTGGCCAGCCGCTTTACTCTAATGGAAGAACAACGCTCTAGGATCGTCTCGCCTTCGCCAGAATCTGTGTGGAAGTTCCGGCGGACTCTCAGTTACCAACTTCCATCCTAGTGGTCTCATAATACTAAATCTCGCGAAATCTCGATCGAGATTTCGAGAATTTCGATCCCCTCGAAACGAAATGGCCCCTCGAATCAAAAAAATACAAAATTTCGATCGAAATTGCTTTATATAAAATACCATGTTTCGTCAGTCTTCGTCAGTCTTGGTTGAAATTTCGACCGAGACTGAGAAACAAAGAGCATTTTTCCTCCTTTGGTACTTTTGCTTGGTTTTTGAAGGTTTTTGCTCATTTCTTCTTCAATCTTCCACTTCCCACTTGAATCCTTGCCGCATCTACGCCGGAATCACTTGGAGAACAAACTACTTAGCACATCTGTGAAGTCTTTCCACTATTCCAGGTAAAACCATATTCTCAAAATTGATTTCTTTTAAGGAAATGCATGATCAACATGTTTGTTTGTGATGAAATAAATATATGTTAGACACCGAAAGCCGATCTACGACTTCACGGTGTCAAAATTTTTTTTTGGTATATATATTATTTATTTATTTTTCTGCTTCAAAAATTGGATTTATTTACAACAAAAGTCAAAAAATAATAGGGGTTATGTATATTGTATGGTGATGAATTAAATATATGTTAGACACCATTTGCCGATCTATGGCCTCATGGTGTCAAAAATAATTTTCTGCCAATAATTAATTATTTTAATTTTCGAAAATTATAAAAAATATTTAAAAAATTCAAAAAAATAGCAAAAAATAAGAAAAAATATGAGGTTTTTGTTTTAAAATTACTGAAAAATATAAAAATAAATTGTACATACTTCTTATTTGCTGCCCATTTACATATCTTTTCGATTTTGTTGTGCTAGGCCAATATTTATTTGAAAAATATTTTTAAAATTTGTTTTTAAATATGAGAAAAATATGAGGGTTAGAGTAAAAATACTAAATAGTTATATACTTATATACTTGTGTTAGTGCTCTTAAATTTTAATTCTTAAACATTTAAACTAAAAGAATTGATGTGCTTCAGTGATTAATGAATTGTCTTTTATTCATGCAACAGTAAACTAGTCCGATTATGGCGAACCGTGGTAAACGACAGAGCCAGAGGCGAGAGGGGCAGAGGCAGCCGGCCCAGACCCAGGGGGAGGGGAGCACACCCAAGCCCACTAGGGGTGACATTGCATGGTTGCATGGCACTCCAATTGATGGGGATAAAAGAAAATCCCAATGCAACTATTGTCACATGTAGTTTTTGGGAGGTGGTGCCACTAGACTCAAACAACATCTAGCTGGGAATTCTCCTGAAGTCGTCGCATGTCATATGGTCCCTGTGGAGGTATCTAGGGCTGTCATTGATTACATGAAGCGAGGAAGTAAGAGGAAGGCTCAAAGGGAGAAGGCAAAAGTAGATCTTGAGGAAGCAGTGAGGTGTACAGCGGGAGGCCAATCAGGCCATCATGATGATGATGATGATGACAGTGATGATGTCTATGTCCCTAATGATATAGAGACTGAGCGAGAGGGTAGGGATTGGAGACGAGCACAGATGATGAGCAAAGCCAATTATCATGAGGATCAGGAGAGACAAAGAGCAGGTGGTAGTGGAGGAGCTGGTGCTAGTGGTAGTGGAGGAGCAGGTACAAGTGGAGGAGGTGGGTTGCCTAATCCCTTTAGGAGATCACAGAGTACGAGGGCAGCTCCCCCTCCGCCTCCACCACCACAAGATGACCCAGCACTTCACCAAGCACCTAGTGTTTATAAAAAGAAAGGCAACAAACAACCAAAAATCAAGGGAGCATGGAAAAATCTGAAGGGGATGGTGAAGGAATCTATAGCTAAGTGGATGTTATACCATACCATCCCAGCAAACACAGCACAAGGCCCCTTTTATCAGACTATGATAGATTCCATTGCTGAGGCTGGCCCAGGGTATAAGGGGCCCACCCCATATGAGATTATGAATGTGTATTTGCCCCAGCAGAAGAGAGAGCTTGAAGACTACATCAATGAAATGAGGGGGCTGTGGGAGAACTATGGGGTAACCATAATGTGTGATGGTTGGACTGGTCCTACAAGAAAGTCCATCATCAACTTTATGGTGTATTGTGATGGGAGGACAGTCTTTTTGAAGTCTGTTGATGCAACCAAGGAGAAAAAGGATGCAAAGTATATCTACAAATTGCTGAAGGAAGTGGTAGAAGATGTAGGAGTGGGGAACGTTGTCCAAATTGTAACGGACAACGGAAGCAACTACAAGAGTGTCGGTGAGAGGTTGATGCAAAACAGTAAGTACCGGTTGTTTTGGACTCCATGTGTTGCCCATTGTATAGACCTCATGTTAAAGGGCATGGGAAAGATCAAATTGGTACAACATGTTGTGGAAAAGGCAAGGCAAATGACCAACTTTGTCTACAACCATGGGTTTGCACTAAACCTCTTGAGGGAGAAGTGTGGGGGTGACTTAGTGAGGCCAGATTCGCTACCAACTACATTGCACTCAAGAGTACAGAAACCAAGAAGTCTGGACTGAGATCAATGTTTGCTTCTGAAGACTGGTTCAACTGGAATGTGTCCAATACCCATGGTGGTAGGGAAACACAAGCTACAATTTCATCAGATGACTTTTGGTCTAAGTTGCATAAAGTGGCACAACTTCTGGACCCAGTGGTCAAGGTTTTGCATATAGTTGATTCTGCTCTCAAGGGACCAACCATGCCACATCTATATGTTGTCATAGACTTGCTGAATGAAGGTGTTTACAATGCAAATCCACAAGGTAGCAAACATTTTCTCAAAATTATCAAGGAGCGCTGGGAAAATCAACTTATGCACCACTGCATAAGGCTGGTGAGTGTACACTCTTTGTTTTTTATGCAATTACATCTTTTAAAGTTAATTTGATGGATATATTACTAACTAGTCAATATGTAATGCCAATTTTAGCATATTATTTGAACCCCAAGTACCAATACAGTCATAGGCTTGGGTTGAATAATAGTCTTATTGACGCAGTAAAAGAAGTAGTTGCCAAGTTGGAGCCGAATAGTAAATTACAGGCGATATTCAACAATGAGGTGAGTCTTATAAGTTATAATTCATTTAGAATTACTCAATTCAATACTAACTAGTAATGAGTCATTACTAATTTTAAATATTTTCCAAATGATTATAGTTGAAGACTTTTAGGGATGCATTGGGAAGTTTTGGAACCGATCTTTGCAGAGCAAGGCCGGACACGCGGTGATGCCGGTACTCATTATTCATTACTTCATTAGTCATTACTCAATTCAATATCTTATTCTTTTGAAATGAAGGTGACATGTTTCTTTTGTTGTAATGCAGCTGAATGGTGGGTGTTGTATGGGGCTTCGGCAAACAATTTAAGAAAAATAGCAATCAAGGTTCTCTCCCAGACATGTTCAGCATCTGGCTGTGAACGGAATTGGAGTACATTTTCTCTCATCCACTCCAAGAGGAGAAATAGATTGGGTTCTGAACGTCTCTCTGACTTAGTGTATGTGCATTATAATTTGAGGTTGAAGATGCAACACATACGCATGGGACAAGAGGGTATCAAGGAAAATATCGATCTCGCCGACATTTTCCAGGTGGAGTCAAATGATGAAGATCCTATTGTTGATTGGGTGAGGGATAGAGGTGAGCCAGTGTT
The DNA here is from genome assembly GCF_018873765.1 of Telopea speciosissima. Taxonomy (NCBI): domain Eukaryota; kingdom Viridiplantae; phylum Streptophyta; class Magnoliopsida; order Proteales; family Proteaceae; genus Telopea; species Telopea speciosissima. Next base: position 15,194,585 of record NC_057926.1, read on the forward strand.
AGATCAGCCTGGAGGTAGACCTGACCCCATGATAGCTGAACACATAGAAGCTGATGTGGATGACTTCATGGTTGCAGAGGGTGAGGTACATGCACGGGACGCGTCACCCATACCATTCCAGCCTACTGGTGGTGTTGATGAGGAGGATGAAGATTGGTCTATGTCATCTGGTGGAGATGGTGGTGGTGGAGATGGCGGTGGTGGTCCTGGTGGAGATGATGATGATAGAGGTGATGATGAAGGTAATGATGGACGTGATGATGATGGTGATGGTGGTCAAGCACATGAGGGAACTCGAGTCCCGTTTGTGGTACAAGAGCAGCAAGAGGCAATCCGTGCCCCCACACCAGCCACACGGCCCACATCGTCCACCTCGACCTACTCGAGAAAGCAGCATGGCCAGTCCCGTCCTGGTGGTCGTGGTAGTGGTACTAGTAGGCAAGCTGAGCTTATGGACATTGATGCCTTATCTAGCTCTGTTGGTGGACTGAGTATTGGCGATAGAGACAGTAGATCGAGTAGGCATTTCTGTGCCCCATCTTTTCATGTAGACAGCAGTCCATCTCCAGCACAATCAGAGCATGGTTCATCTCATTCACATCCATATGGCAAAGGGCATTCTGGGCAGTACCCTTTGGGGCAACAGCCTATATCTTCTCCATCCATTCCCAATTTTGAGTATAACTCCCACTCACAGGGATATAGTGGATCGTCTTTTGTGGATGACTTCTTTTCCTACCCTGGCTACCTAACCCACCAGCCGCAGCCGTACAACCCATACATGCTCCCAGAGTCGTCATATGACTCATATCATAGTGGATCAGTGGGTAGTACTTCTTCATAGTTTGGTGACCTATATCCTAGGATAGGTTACCTTCAGCATGTTGATGATGCAGTTTACATGGCCACTGTGGATGACTACAACGCTTCTTCTCCCAAACTATGACGTGGCATGCATTTGTCCTACAGTCGGAGAGCAATACACGTCGGCTCCAGCGGACCATGAGTGGGGTTGATCCTAGACGGCGGAGTAGTTATCATTAGCAAATTTGTAAACATTTGAGATGAATGATGAGTTGATGACTAGTTGACTACTTGACTTGTAGCCTTGTAGGGGACAATTGGGGATATTGACATACTGTGATTTGGAATGTTTGATATCATCTTCTTAAATCTTAACTCTTAAGTTGTTATTTGTTAACTTGTTATTGACTTGATGTCTTATGTACTTAATATCATGATTTATGACTTAACTTATGAGTCATTATGTTTCCAACTTAGTTCCAAGTCAATTTACTTGTTTAATGTACAATGTGTATGTGTAAATAAGTAATTAACGAAGTTATACATTCGGGTTCGACCGTACATTGCCAATCAATGGTGCACATCCAAAACACCATTTTGGGTGGCTATTTTTGCAATTTGAACATTTAAATGTGTTTATATAGCCTAAAATAGGGTTTCCATGAAGTTTCAGGCCTTAACTTGGCCTAAAACCCACCGAAATGACCTATCGAAACATACCAGAAAAAATACAATATTTCGACCGAAATATCCGAAATTTCGAATATTTCGGATATTTCGGTCAGCCCGAAATACCGAAACGAAACGAGTTCTCGAACTATGAGTGGTCTATGATGAAGGATTCTCCTTTAAGCAGGCAGTCCACTACGACTGGATCCCCCCTCAGTGCATGTCATGTAAAGTCTTTGGCCACCAAATAGAAAAATGCCCTTCCCACCACCAAACTAAACCCTCGAACCATCCTCTACTTTGTGCCCTCTTGCAACCAACCCTATTGCTGAAAACCCAAGCTCTACTGACATCCCTGTTGATGCCCCCCACTGCTCATGCCTCCAACCTCCCTTACCAATCGCGAGGCCGCCATCAAAGTCGCCTTCGCAAAAAGCTCCGCCGTCGTGCCTCTGCCTCCACCTCTCCCCGCGACCATGTGAAACCCTCCTCCAATGTCACAATGCCCACCATTAAAAATAAGGGAGTAGTCTGGATTGGTCATATGTCAAACTTCAGACTCAGGACTCAATCATGTAGCCTGCTATTTAAAGGTGTGTATACTATTAGTAGTCCTAGATTTTTCAGTGCTTTATTTTGCCACTAACTCCGTTTGGGCTGAAAAATTGGTATATGAGTCGCCTTGGGGTTTAACTCTCCACGAATCTCCTAGCCCATAGTAAATTTAGATCAGTCTCATTGTCTGTTTCACAGATCCTATATTCTGAAGTAGTCCAAGAGTACAGAATTACTAGAACTTCGATATATTTAAAACACATCATTGTTGATTTTATGATAAAGAGGAAACATACAAGTAGATAACAAGTCATATCATAATGAAAAGACAACTAGTGATAGATATATTCAAGGTATACTGCATACCAAGGAAGCACCTTAGTGGAGTAACACTCCAGCACAGGTACTAAAATCTCAACTGACTTCAAATTTCCTTTGACCTGTACAAGCAACACAAATGAGATCCTGAACTATAAGATGAATTGAGAAATTAAGCTGCAAAAGACACAACCACATGCTGCTAAACTAAACATAAAGGACGAACACTATAGTTTCTTAAGGGCAAAGGTTAACAAAGTATCTTATACTATCCATTGCTGTTGTGAATCAAACTTGAGAGACATCCTCAATAAGATATCTCAATAAATAAAAGGAAAGAGTTTTTCTCAAAAGGCATGTCCACAAAAATTAGGCAGACAGGCACAACTAAATACCTAATTGTGCCATGTGGAAAGGTGATTCACCCATTATGACCGTAGGATATGTAGGGAATGGTCAGGATTGGCCCACGTGGAAAATTCAATCAACAATTTAATCATTTGCCCTCCCATGTATGTCCATACATCCCTCGGTCATCCAAGCATTTCTGTACCCCCTTTTGTTGTCCTTAATTTTTCAATAATTTAGTTTGCCACATGTCTAACTCCTTTCGAGCTGAAACCTGACACATGAGCAGGGGACCTGGGGGTCTACCTGTTCACAAAATTTCAGCCTCCTATAACCTGCCATGACGCATAAAATAGATGAACGTCCACCCATTTATGTAGACGCTGCCGTTGAGAGAAAACAAATCCTAAATAAATTACCTATAAGGAAAACTTTACAGATTGGTCTACACCATCATTGGATGGCATGCCTAAAAAGGATTTTTTGGCTTCCAAAAGAAAGGAAAAGGAGAAAAAAAACTTCTGATGTCATTAAATGTATGAGTCATAAGAGACATACACAAGCCTCATAGAAACTGGTAGATATAGCTTCTTCCATCCCCTGAGCTATTCTGAGCATAACATCCTTCCCCGTACTACCAATGTCAGTAGCTGCCTCCAGCTTCAGTTGAAGAGACATAACAGAATCATCATTGTGAATCAACTTAATAAACTTTTCAACGACAATGTTCATGTAGCTCAATGCCTTCTCGGAATCATGATATTTCTCAATAAAGATACCAATCTGCACTAATGCCTTCAAACTCAGCTTCCATAACAATGTAATTTCACAACCAGAAGTTATAATTGACATAAAGATTGCCAAGATATTCTCATATACTGGTTTTAATATTGGCAAGAATCCAGGAAATGTTGCCAGAGACTGCAAACCCTTCACTGCAAATTAGTAGAATGGAAGGAGATTTAATATTCATGAAAAATATAGAGAAATTTTTATGGGTAAAATGCTGATAATTTTGCAAATCCAGAGTGATGATAAACATTATTGCCCGAATAGTTGCATCCAAAGCCGGGAAGTGATGGGGGAGGTCATGATAACCAAAAAAAAAGATGATGTTAAAATGTAACAACTAATAAAAAGAGCACAAACCACAATCACAATATCAAGAAAAATAACTCAATTAAATCACATATTAAGCCCTAAAAAAAAATGCATTAGTGAAAGACACATGAAAATTCAGTAAATTTGACATGGATGTGCTAGATACTCAAAATCAAAACACCCTTAGTCAAAGTGAAGAAATCCCATCAAAATGAATTTCTTGAAGAATGTGCCAATGTGCAGCATTAACAATATATGAAGAAATGTTGAGAACCGTTGGATTAGGATAACTTCTCTTTACACTAGGGTTTTTCTTATTTTATTGTTTTATCCCTAATTGACTAGTTTGCCCTTGGGGTTGCAATTCTCATTATAAATAAAGTGGGCCTCTGTCATTATTGAAAGCCAATTATTCTCCTTACTCTGATTTTGAATTTGATATCAAAGCGCAAAACTCTAAAAATTCTTTTGGTTTTCTCTTCCGCTTCCGTTCCACCGCCGCCACCGCCTCTACCTTGGAGGCTCCGTCTCCTCGTCTAGCATGGTAGACGCATAGTTCACGATCTCGTATTGTCTCACCATTTCGGGCCGGGCAGGTCAAGATTTCCAAAATATCTGAAATTTTGCCAAAATATGGTATTTTTTCTGCCATATTTCGGCAGTCCAACTCGGTGGGTTTTTGGCCATATTAAGGCCTGATACTTCATGTACACCCTTATTTAAGCTAAATAAACACATTTAAACCTTCATATTGCAAAAAAATGAACTCAAAGTGGTGTTTTGGGTTTGCACCCTTGATTGAAAGTATACAGTCGGACCCTGATTTATAAATAGTTAAATACGTATTGTTTCTGTAACATACCGAAATTTCACGAAATTCACGACATATTCCGAATTTTCACAAAATATACCAAAATTTCACGAAACATACCAAAATTTCACGAAATATACCGAAATTTGGACTTTTTTCATTTCATATGGTCATCTCGTCTCAGCAGTGTCGAGATATCCGAAATATACTGAAATATCGGCAATATATCGCGAGATTTTGAACCATGGGTAGACGATCCCCGTACCATGCACACTTAGATATCTCTCTTTTATATGCCTCGATCACCGTGCCCTTCCGCTGTTGCCCTGACCGCCACACCTCCACCACCAACCCTCTTCTTGGTTAGTGCCACCGCCACAACCCTCGTCGTCGTGCCGTCCTCCGCCGCGACCCAAGTCGCCGCACCTCTACCGTTGGTCCCTTCTTGGTTGGTACTGCCGCCGTTGCGCCCTGCTCCGCCGCAACCTCCAGTCGTCACGCCTCGACTGCCGGTCCCTTCTTGGCAGATGCTGCCGCCACTGCACCCTGCTCCGCCGCGAGCACACGTCGCCAAGCCTCTACCGTCGACTCGTTCCTGCCGGTGTTGCCGCAACGACATCAAGTCGCCGCACCATTCTCCGCTGGCTCCCTCCTTGTTCTGACATTGTGTCTTGGTCACGATCCTTGATCGCTACTCCCCCTTGTGTTGGCTTCCCTTCCAACTGTTGCTCCCTTGATTTGGTCTCCCTGCCTTCCTGTTGTTTTTACGATGGGAGATAACGAAACTAGCGTCACATGTACAGGCAACAACTCCACGCCATCTCTTGGGCGCAATGGTTCCTCGACTGGGCACTCCAATTCTCTTCAGTCGATGGCTCGAACTACCTTACTTGGTCATGAGCCTGCCCGCTCACTCTTTGTGGACACAACTATGATGGCCTTGTTATAGCCTTACAGGAACCACTCCAAAGCCTATTGACCCTACTGCTGCTATTACATGGTCCTCCAACTATGCTTTGGTAATGTCGTTCCTGATCAACTCCATGGATTCTTCAGTTAGCCCGAGTTTTGTTTTACTTAATTCGGCCAAAGACCTATGGGATGTTGTTCACCAAACTTTCTCCTAGGTAGGAAACTATGCCCAAATTTATGAGATTCGTCGCCAAGTGCGAAATACTGTTCAGAAGGAACTCACTCTCAATGCTTATTACACTACCTTGACAACTCTATGGCAGCAATTAGATTTTTATCATCATGATCCCATGGTGCACCCTGAGGATGCTGGTACGTTTCAAAAGGAGAGAGAAATGGAGAGGGTTTATGATTTTTTGACAGGTCTCAATCCAGAATATGATCCTGTCCATATGCAGATTTTAGGGTGTGAGCCGTTCCCTACTTTACTCCAGGCCTATAACCATGTTCAGTCAGAGGAACATCGCCGCACTGTTATGATGCCCTCTACTGTCCCTGTTCGGTCTGCCCTGCTCACAACGCCTCCTACACCTCTCCCTGTGGATCCCTCTAAAGCTCTTGCTCGTGCACCTGTTCAGTGTAACTACTATGGTAGACCCCGTCATACACAAGTTATATGTTAGAAACTTTATGAGTGCCCCAAAAATGGGCGCAACCCTAAACCAGCTAGCACTCGCTCCCAGGCAAACCTCACTGATACATCTGACACAAGCTCTGCATCTCCTATCGTGGCCCCTTTCTCTACGGATCAAATGGCAACTCTCCAAAAACTGGTGACTCAAATGACTACTAGTTCCTCCACTCCTATTTCTAATCTTGCACAATCAGGTAATTTTTATGTCTCTTCCACTGGTCCTTTTTGGCTACTTGACTCAAGTGCCATTAACCATATGACAAGTGACCCCACAGTCTTCCGTACCTATTCTCCTTGTTCTGGGTGGGATAAGGTGTGTGTTGATGATGGGTCCATGTCTTCCATCTCTGGTAAAGGTTCTATGTCCTGTGATTCTAGTATTTCTCTTTCTAATGTTTTACATGTTCCCAAGTTATGTGCCAATCTTTTATCTATTTACCGTTTTACTTGTGATCTGAACTGTTCTGTTCATTTTTTCTCAACTCATTGTTTATTTCAGGATCTGGTGATGGGCGCCACGATTGGGTATGGTCGGGTCCGTGAGGGTCTCTATTTCTTGGATTCTCCACCAACGGTTCCGGTGCCTTCTTTTGCTCATACTCTCCGCTCTGCTAGCATTCGGACAAAGCTCGTTTATTGGCATCGCCGATTGGGCCACCCTTCTTTTCATATTTTGTGCTCTATGTTTCTTGATTTAGTTCGGATTTGTGGTTTAGAACAATTAAATTGTGATGTGTGTGAATTTGCTAAACACACAAGGAACTCTTACCCTAATAGTGATAGTAACAGTGATGTCCCTTTTTCTATTATACATTCTGATGTTTAGGATCCCTCTAGGACCGTTGATCATAATGATGTCGATGGTTTATTACTTTCATTGATAACTGTACTCAACTTACTTGGGTTTATCTTCTTCATAAAAAATCTGATGTTTTTACATGCTTTAAAATTTTTCATACTATGATTTGCACTCAATTCAACGCTATTGTCCGGGTACTCCGTAGTGATAATGGTACCGAATATGTGGATAGTGTCTTTCAAGACCGTCTCTCATCCCATGGTATTCTTTCCCAAACCTCATGTATTGGGGAGATGCGGTTCACACTGCTGCCTATCTCATCAATCGAGTGCCCTCCAGTGTTCTAAACTTCAAGACCCCTCTTTCCATTCTTCCTGATCACACCATTGCTTCTTCTCTTCCTCCCACAATATTTGGGTGTGTTTACTTTGCTCACAACTCTTCTCCATCCCGTTCCAAATTGGATCCTCGTGCTCTTCCATGCATCTTTCTTGGTTATTCGGCCTCTCAGAAAGATTACAAATGTTATCACCCTCCTCCTACCCGCCGCCTTTATATCACCATGGATGTTACCTTTCATAAATCTGAACCATATTTCACGGCACCTCTTCAGGAGGAGAGTCTTAAGGAAGAAGAGGTTCCTTTTCCTACTGACCCCATGGTTAATAATAATTTTCCCATTGTTTCTAGGGAAATCTCGGGTCAGGGGGAGTCTATTACTGAAACAGGTACAATTATTCCTGCTGCCCCTCAAGATCTCTAGATCTACACTCGGAAGACATCCAAGAAGCAAGGGACCTTAAACGACCCTCCAGCACCTAATGTGGAGCCTCCACCAAATCCGATTCCTCCATCAGGTAATGATTCTTCCCCTACTAATAATTTACCTGAATCTTCTGTACCTGATTCTCCTTCACATGATGACCGCCCTATTGCTCTTTGAAAAGGTGTTAGATCATGTACTTAACATCCTATTTCTCACTTTGTTTCTTATGAGTCCTTATCTCCCTCCTATAGGGCTTTTGTTTCCTCCTTGTCTTCTATGTCTATTCCACAGGATTGGAGAGATGCCATTATTGATCCAAAGTGGAAAGCAACTATGGAAGAAGAGATAAGGGCATTAGACAAAAATGGTACTTGGGAGCTTGTTCCTCATCCAACAAGGAAGAAATTGGTTGGCTGTAAATGGATGTTCACAATCAAGCAAAAATCGGATGGGACGATTGACAGATACAAGGCTCGTCTGATTGCTAAGGGTTTCACCCAAACTTATGGAATCGATTATCAAGAAACCTTTGCCCCTGTAGCAAACATAAATTCAGTCCGTGCCCTTCTCTCATGTGCAGCTAATTTAGGATGGGATCTTCAACAGTTAGATGTCAAGAATGCCTTCTTGAATGGAGACCTACAAGAAGTCTACATGGATCCACCTCCTGGTTTTTCTTTCCCATCTATTGCCGATTGTGTTTGTAAGTTGAGAAAATCCCTGTATGGTCTCAAGCAATCGCCTAGGGCGTGATTTGGCAGGTTCCTAAAGGCTATGCAAAAATTTGGGTACAAACAAAGTCAAGCTGATCATACTTTGTTTGTCAAAAGAAGTGATTCTCAGATCACTGCCCTCATCATCTATGTTGACGATATTGTTATAATAGGGAATAGTTAAGCTGAAAATTCCCATTTGAAGACCCTACTTGCTAAGGAGTTTGACACTAAGGACCTAGGTCCACTTCGATGTTTTCGAGGCATCGAAGTTGCAAGATCCGATAAGGGAATTTTCATCTCTGAGCGAGCGGAAATATGTTTTGGACCTTCTACAGGAAACTGGTATGTTGGGATGCAAACCTGTTGACTCTCCCATTGAGGTCAATCATTAGCTAAGTGCAGGTATGGGCGACTCAGTTGATAGGGAACAATACCAGAGACTGGTGGGAAAGCTGATTTATTTATCCCATACCAGGCCGGATATAGCCTATGTTGTGGGCATTGTTAGTAGATATCTTCATGATCCCAGGACATCTCATCTTGATGCAGTTCATCGGATTTTAAGGTATTTGAAGTCTGCCCCAGGAGAGGGAATTCTTTTGTCCCTTGATGGTCACTTGAAGTTGGAAATCTTCACTGATGTTGATTGGGCTGGATCCATCGATGATATGAGATCCACCTCTGGTTACTGCTCCTTCCTTGGTGGAAATCTTGTTACATGGCGTAGCAAAAACCAGGCTGTTGTCTCCCGCTCCAGTGCAGAAGCCAAATTTCGTGCCATGACTCAAGGGATCTGCGAACTTATGTATGTGGCTTAAAAGTCTGTTGGGTGATTTGGGAATTTCTAGTAATGACCCTATGCGACTATATTGTGACAACAAGGCCTCCATTAGCATTGCACAGAATCCGGTCCAACATAACAGGACTAAACATGTGGAGATCAATAGACATTTTATCAAAAAAAAAGCTGGAGCAAGGAATCATCTGCATCCCTTATGTCAGTACTAGTGATCAACTGGCTAATGTTTTTACCAAGGGCTTATATTGAAAAATCTTCCATCCGATGGTTTCCAAGTTGGGCATGTTTGATATCTTCGCACCAACTTGAGAGGGAGTGTTGAGAGCCGTTAGATTAGGATAATTTCTCTTTACAATAGGGTTTTTCTTATTTTATTGGTTTATTCCTACAGGACTAGTTTGCCCTTGGGGTTGTAATTCTCATTATAAATAAAGTGGGCCTCTGTCATTATTGACAAGCCAATAATTCTCCTAACTCTGATTCTAAACTAGAAACAACAGCTTATTTCCAAAAAAACAATTAAAAAAACGAATCAATACAAAGACGAAAGAGTAAGTTAAAGAAACGAACCAAAGATGCCAATTTTAGCAAATGTGTAGCAAATATGTATTAAGTCCTAATTTAAATCAGTAACTAAAAATGTCTTCAGGTATTTTAAGAACTAATTTAAATCAAATATGTACTAAGTACTAGTTTAAATCAGTAACTAAAAAAATTTTCAGGCCTATTAGATAATTAAAAGGATTTTTCGGTAGAATAAGTATACCTGGAAGGATAATACAAACATATTTCTATGATATACAATCACAGCAGTAATTAAAATTATTTTTCCAGTATTTTATGGGTTCACGTTATAGTAATTTGCTTTACTTGCCTCGTAGTGTAAAAGCGTAGGTTTTGGCTCTCTATTGTGAAGGACAAAACCATAGATCTAATGGTGGACATAGGAGAAGTGGGCCAATACGAAGAGACAGGTTAAAGCCTAAAGTGGGCCAATTTGCACAAAATTGCCAGGGTTAAGGCCATGTCTAGTCCACCCCTTCCGGCATCCTATGAATGCGGGACATGTACTGGTTTACAGCCTTAGACAGTGTTCAATCTATCAGGGGGTAAATGAGTGAGTTTTTCAATCAGAAGTTATATTTGGGATCGACGACCAATTGATAAGGACCATCATATGGAGATCCAAGAAGGCCTAGGATACACATGGCCAGTGAAATTTATTGTCCATGGCGCAGCAGCAATGACACTTTGCATACAAATTAAACAGACAAAACATAGAAAGAACAAGTAAAAGAGACAGCGTGCATTACCAACAATATGGGGTGTTATTAGGCCAATCTGATAATCACATTGTGACACATTTATCATCGTGTCTACATCCAACAGGGGTTTCAGCTAATGGAGAAGGCAGAGATGGGTCCCAACTGGAAAGCAAGCAACACAAATGACTGAAGAACTAGCACCAAAAGAATGTAATGAAGGTGACAACTTCATTATAAATGACTAGCTAGAGGTAAAGCTTTAATTCATTTGCAAAGGCAAAGTGTGAGGAAAGGGAGAGAGTCTCTCATTAGCTGCAGTGCTTGTGGTAGAATACGATTTGCTTTTTTCTCAGTACATGATCTTTTGCAATGGCTTATATGTGTTCCATTAATTTGTTGGTACATACATATCAGCTTTATACTTCATATCTATGGCCGCTTTTCTCCATGATACAAATAGTTTAAGTGGTGGTATTTGTAGTTTATAGTTGAGATCATACATAAACAATGTTGAAAGTTTTATTTGTGTATGACATATACTTTATAATAATTCATGCACCTATAATTCCTTTCTGGCCTATCCAGGAGCACTCCCAAAGAATCACTGATACTACAAAAAAGTAACAGAAGGACAAGAAACAATGCAACCCTATAAAATAAAGGGAAACATAAAATTTTACCTCCGGTATAAATATCTTCAGAGAAACCTTGTTCCATACTTGATACCAAAATAGAACTGAAAGCATCAGTCAGTGGAGCAGAAAATTTTTGAAGCAAGTTGCACCAAGTGTCTTCCAATGAAAAAGATTCTGGAGCAGGTTCTCCAGAGTCTAAAACCAAATCCTTGCATGCAGCAAGAAGTTCAATGCAAAGGTAAAGAGCCCCAGAATTCAGTTTTTCAGAAAGAAAACCACTTCCATCTGAGGAAACTCCAAGGATGTCCATCAAACGGATAAAGAAACTTTGGAAAATCCTACTACAGGAAGAACTGGAGACTTTTGCTGAAACAGATATAATGCGTCCAAGTGCTTGCAGCTTCTTCCTGTTTTCTACAGTTATACCATTATAACTTCTACAACTTGTGACAGACCTGAAAATCATCTCAACATCTTCATCTTCAACAATCAAATTTGTAAATAACCTTTCATTTTGCAAAATAACATGATATAAACAAACTAGACCCTCTTTTACAACTTCATTCTCCTGGAACCCCATAGCATCAGGCGACTCTGATGCCAATGATAATACATCTTCACTTGACGAAGAAAAAATTGTGTCCTTTAAAGACATCCAAATAGCTCTGCTATGTTTTTCCATTCTATCCACACCATATTTTGATGCAGAAGAACTGAGATACTTCAAAGAATCAACCTGCAATCAAAGAAATCATCTCTGTATTTGATTGCAAAAGCTTTTCAACCCAAAATAAAAGGGCAAAGGTTCAGTAAGTTTATCTGAACGGTTCAAAAATCTGCATGAGGAACCCCAAGGTCCATCTGCCTACATATCTAGTTTTAGCCCAAAGAGAGATTGCCAAGCGGAAAAATAAAGCTTTGAAAATCTAGGGACTACAAGGGGGTGCATGGGCATAGATGGACTGCTGAAAAATACAGGTCTACATGCCAATACACGGGAGGGTAGTTGATTGAATTAAGTTCTGAAATTCATACAAGGCTAGTCCAAACCTAGACCTGACTATCAAAAGGTCAGAATTAATACATCATCCTACCACTTGGCTCAAAACAGTGGACCCGTGTAAATGAAATTTCTCCTATAGGGAAACTATATTTAATGTCACTGACCTTTGCAGATGGCAGAGAAGAAGATAACTTTTCAAGAAGTAACGGGATAGCAAAAGGCTCATAAAAAGGAGTTGAAGAGAATGCAAGCTGTAAACAAAGTTACCAAACCAATTAGATCTTTTGAGGGTAATGTAATGTAAATAATGAAGTATAGACTAGAACAGGAAAAGAAACATGTCTTCCGGAAGCATTCCACAATTTTTGAGAGTTTAATCACAAGTTTTATAACTTATACACATAGAATGTAAGCAATAAACTTAACACGGAAAAATCTAGCCTTTTCAATAGGCATGGATTAGCATCACAATTTAAATGCTGAAAGCATGTTATTTGCTTCTAAAGGTTTAAATTTACATTTTGGTTTTGGATAAATTTAAATTACTCTCTTGCCACCAAGAAAAATACAATCTAAATAGTTGGAATGTACAGATTATTTCTACTAAGTTGGAATAAAACCCTCAAAACAGTCATATAAAGAAATTTAAAAAAAAAATAGACATATAATAATATATCAGTACCCCCAACCAGGGTTTTAAGTATTAGTGTGTATCGTACCATCTTGGATGATACATTTCTGTGGGTATCAATGTAATACGTACTGATACGCTACTTATTTTAAGCAAAAAAAAAATTGTATCTTCCCTGTATCAACCAATATGGTCAGATACAGGAAAGATACGCCTCCTTTAAACCTGCAAAATAGAAACCATGTGCAAGATATGAAACCAAGAGCAACTGAAGGCCTTGGAAACTCTTTTTTTTTTTTTTTCCAATCTGAGTTGAGGGAAATCATCTATCATAAAAAAACAACTTTAATCTTCACCCTTCCAACAAGTTTTGAGGATTTACAATGCTCAAATCATTTAGATCAAAACAGATTTGGGCGAAAAAGAGGTAAAGTTGTAGATCCCCCCCCCCCCCACATCACTTGATTGGATAAAAACGACTCAAATCCTTGCACCAAACTGATATATGCTTACATAGTACATAATAAGGCTTCAAAACTGCAATTTACATGTATCCTATGCACATACATGCGTTTCTTGATCATTTTCATGCGTATCTTTAGCACATCCTGCATCTCCCCGATACAATATGATATCTTTTTGTTAGCAGAACCGTAGGTTAGAAAGAGAGAATTAGAGAATAGAATGTGTTGTATTCATTGATAGGTAAGCCCCTCTATTTATAGTAGAGGGGGAAATTACAAAGGGACTGAAATAGACATAATTACCCCTCACTAGCTGACTCAATAAGAGCAGCAATCTAATCCTAATAACTTAACAACTAAGTACGCCCAAAAAGGACCAGAATAACCCCACGGTATTCTAGATTACATATTCCAACACTCCCCATCAAGCTGGATTATACAAATAAGTAAAGAAAGAAGATCCATCTTGAACTAATAAGAAAAAAACTCCAATATTCTAACACTCCCCCTCAAGCTGGCGCATATAAGGCACTAATGCCCAACTTGAACAAAATGGAAAGAAACTAAGTTGTAGCAAAGTCCAGCTTGACAGATGAATGAAGCTCCCAAATAAACCTTCAAGAACTTGAAATAATTGATCTTCAAAAAACTGGGCAAACTTGATCAGAAAAGCTTTCACCAGTCTTCAATAGTGGTCCAGTGATGAATCTCAGATTGTCATAGTGACATAAAATCTTGAAGTGAAAGACTACGGCAGCAAGCAGCAGAATAAACTGAATCAGGCAACGGAAACAACTGAATCAACCCAACTATAAATCCTCAAATAGGCATCCAAATAAGATCCCAAAATATCTTCAATACTTCAATCTCCCCCTCACGAAAAATTCAACCCAATAACTAAAGATACCCAATGGCAATGGTGGAAAAAACTGATCTTCAATGTTTTGCATAAATGTTCTGCAATGGCTGCAAGGTTCTGCAAGTTTCTGCAATGTCTGCAATGTTTGCAAGTTTCTACAAGTTCTGCAATGTAATTGTACACAATCTCCCCCTCACGTGTAGTAGTACACTTGGACCAATAATGGAGATGATGTAAGGTTTAATGGCAAAAACGTACTTTTCCAGAATTTTCCAAAGGTGCTTTATGGGTAATTAAAAAAGGAAGGAATGGCAAATTATACTTTACCAGAAATTTCCAAAGGTGTTATGGGTAAATACCAATGGCATGAGGGAACAGAGTTGGAAAAAGGATGGCATGGCTGTAATTTGGTTGAAATTCTTTTTTTAAATACAATCCAAGCAAAAGGGCAAACTGGTAATAAAGCAGAATTTTCAAGGGTCAATTAGGTAGTCAAATAGGGGAATGGCAGCATTGCAATTAAATTGAAATCTAATTATAAACCCAACTAGGAAAAAGGGTAAACTGGGAAAGGAATGTAAAAAATGGATAAAAGAGAATAAGAGATAAAGAGAAGGGTATTATTGGAACTCAAATAATAAGGTTTTAAGAAACCAACTTACGAAGGTTGTCTTCAACCTTACAACAGAGAAACCAGGGGTAGTTTCCACGCAATCAACAGAATAGTCTTCTTCACAATAACGTCTTCAACCCTTCGACAGACTACGGTTATAGCAGTAGAACAGCAGCAGCGAAAGAGAATTGGGAAAACTCCTCAACGAGAAAGCGATTCCAACATAACAAATCTCAAACCAGGGCAGGGAGTATCGATAGAAACCACAGGCGGAAACATGGGTCAGTTCCATGGACTCCATCAAAAAAACACGGCTACTGCAACCGAGAACCAGGGAGAGAAGGAGGCAGTAATCTGGAAACCTTTGGATTACACTTTGGAAGGGGAACAGCTTCAATCGAACCCGCTGCAACAAAATACCAGCAAAGAATCGATCCAAATAAATTTTCCCACAGTAAGAATCAACCCTGGAAACCAGAGATCGAAGAACACCTTCTTCTCAGTTCACTTGCTTCTCAAGAGGAGAGGACCTTGTCAAACCAAGAAACCTTTGTCTTCGAACCAATGGTACGGTAAAGTAGGTAAGAGTTGGGGGAAGTAAAACCTAGGCAACTCAAACCTCCAGTCTGAACCAGCCGGAAACCAAATTCCAAAAAAAAGTGAAGGAGAGAACCAGAGGTGGAAATCTCGTCTTCAACCTCATCAAGCAGAAAAATATGAAACTTCAGAAAGGAAAGCATGATTGATTGTAAATCGATCAGCGAAATTTCTTCGATCAAACCACATATCCTAAGTTCTTCAAGCAGCAGGGCAACAACAAATCTTTTCTTGTAAACGAGAAACAAGAAAGAAACCACAACTAACTTGAAGTCTTCTTCCTTTCAGAAACCAGAACCCACAGAGGAAATCAGGGAAGGAAACCCTTAACTGCAGATTCAACATCACTTCGATTCTCAGCAAGCACGCCCAGTAGAACGTAAACCAGAAAATCAGTAAATCAATCCTCCTTGTTCAATATCTCTGTTCAATTCAACACTGTTCGTGTAGCCGCCGATCAAAACGAGACCCTAGTTCAAATATGATCTTCAGCAGTAACAGATAGAAGACCATATAAATCTTCGATCATTTAATCAGCAAAACAATGTTTACATAATCACAAGTATGAAAAAGAGCTAGGTTGGAGGAGGGGCAGCAACTAAATCATTGGTTTAGGTTTTTACCTCATTAGTGCTGCCCTCTTACAAGGATGAGAAGAAGGAAAACCAGTGGACGGTGAAACCGAGAAAGAGAGAAAGGAGGGAGAAGTCGATTGAAGAGAAGAAGAAAAGGAGGGTTTTTTTTTCCTAACACTTTTAAAATCACCAAATCAACAATCTAATGGTGATTGGAATGTGGTGCAGAGAAAAATAATGATTGTAGAATTTTAGTAAAATCTTAGTACACAGAAAAGAAGAAGGATAACAATGGCTTCTCACCAGGCACCAACTGGATCAGAATCCCACTGTCCAAGACTTCACACCAACAAGGTACAGAATCTCACTGCCCTCCAAGGATCTCCCACCCTCTAGTGAATCGCATAGCACTCCATTGCAGAGAAACAAACTTTTATTCATCCAAATCGTCTGTGGAGCCAATGGCTCTTACAAGCTTTATATAGCTAACTTAATTAGAATCATAATCTAACTACGAAGAGCAAATCCTATATCTAAGCAACAAAAATAAGAAGAAAACTAATACAATGAATCCTTCTCATGCAAGGTGAGGGAATTCAAAGCATATTAAACATCTAAAAAAAACTAAGCCTAATCCCGTATGCCTACCTTCTACCCATATTTTAAGCCCATTAAAGTGCACATTACAATAAAAATACATGGGGTCAAAGGCCCAACACATACATAACCCAGCCCAAAGCTTATTTCCAATAAAATAAGCCATTTAGATGACTTATCTGGCATCAACCCCCCCCCCCACCAAATAGTTTTCACACTAGTCACTACATCATTATACATATCTTTAACCATGTCCACATAATTGCTTGAAACAACATTTGCAAAATTAACTCTCTAGGGAGTCTATCATAAGTTTTTCTAAGTCAACGAAGACCAATGGAGATCCTTCTTACATTTTCTAATCTTTCCAAGAATCTCCTAAGAAAATAAATAGCTTCAGTGGCTGATCTTCCTGACATAAAAGCAAATTGGTTATCCGAAATATTAGTTTCCTGTCTCAGACAGGTTTCAATTATTCTCTCCTATTATTTCATAGTATGGCTCATAAGTTATATTCCTCTAGTTATTACAGCTATTTTCATCTTCTTTAAAGCTTTCTTTACTTCATAGTTATAGTTGTCACGGCGTCTAGGCGACCCAAGAAGGGGATCAAAAAACTAAGCGACACCAACAAGGCGACACCTTGACAATTATGCTTCATACACCATATTTTTTTGTATATATTTAAATTTCTGGTTTCTTGCTGGTTATTACAACCTTCTAAAACACTATTACTTGTATTGTTTTCATTTTATAAGTTAGACAATAGTTTTTCCATCTCTCTAATCTCCTCATCACTTCATACACCATATTTTTTCGTATATATTTAAATTTTTGGTTTTTGCGGGTTATTACAACCTTCTAAAACACTATTACTTGTATTGTTTTCATTTTATAAGTTAGACAAATAGTTTTTCATTCTCTCTAATCTCCTCATCACTTATTAATACTTATCTTCGCTTTCAATGCATCTAATATGTAAGACATGTTCTAGAATCAGAAAAGAAACAGAAACGTGTTTGAAATGCACTTTAATAGAAGCATTATGAGACTGTAAACCAACAAACCCCAAATCGGCTCCCCACTGTACCCCCTCCCATGATTACGATAAATATAACTAACTAAAACTACAAATGAGCTTCTTCAAACAAAAATTAAACAAATCCTACCTAAAATATCTTCTTCTTTTTTAAGCATCCTGAACAAAAACTTTAAAAAGTTAACTCAAACTCCAAAAAGAAAAATAATGAAAAACACTACTCATGATGGAAGCGACATTAGAGATCTGGCAGCAGAATAGACTGAGCCTTCAAGACCATTGGCATGGGATTGGAGACGGTTATCTCTTTGGTCTCTAAATCCAGTCGCTATCCCTAGGAGGTGGAAACCCCACAAAGAACAGAAAATATCGGAGAAGAAAAAGGCAATGGAATTTTATCTGTAAAACTGAAACCGAAATGATGAGAAGGTTGGGATCATTGCAACTTGTTCGCAGAGAGAGAAGGAAGAAAGTTTGAACTTTAAAGTGAAGAAGAAGAAATAGGAAAAAGGGAAGAGGAATGGAACTTTGGAGGATTCCAAACCTACTTCCTTGCTACAAAATTATAATTTTGGGACCTAATGATGTATCCATTTCTGTTACGTTAAAAGCTTTCATTTTTTACAAATTTAAGTACTGATATGAGTATGTCTTACGAGAGACAGAAAGGCAGAGAGGGATGAGATGGAGACTTAAAAAGAGAGAAGATAGAGTATCTGTGATGGATCGGGATGGATCCCCCAATAGGTTGATATTTGTTTCATGTGTTTTGTTCCCGGAATAAAGAAGCATTTTTTTCTCTTTTTGGCTTCTCTGTTTCTGTACTTTTGCTTTCCAGATGTCCAGTTCACTTTGGGATAATATAAAAACAAACCGAACTTACCAAACTTGTTTCTGTTCTTTTTGTGTTCCTGCAGAACAAAAGAACACCGGAAATACTTCTGCAGACTGTTACCAAACGTGACCAAGGTGACAAGGTGGTTTTCCATGAAATTGTCTAAGCACCTAGTGTCCCAAAATCTGTCGGAAAAAGGGAAAAGGGGGCAGGAGAGAAAAGAAAGGGAAAATGGAGGAAAAAGAGGGGGAAAATGAAGAAAAAGGAGACGCAATTGCCGCAGCAGCTACAACTAACAGTGATGCAGATTCATCACCAAAATAGGCTTGTTTTATTAAGAACAAGTCTAGGGTTAGGTTATATACATGTTGGGCCTTTGATCCCATGGATTTACACCATAGTTGTCACGGCGTCACGGCGATCCAAGTCGGTGGAGGGGTGTCACGTCGATATATCGACATGTCACCCTCCATGGCGTTGCCATGGCGAGCATGTCGACCATGTTTTATTTTTTATTTTCTCTATTTTTAATGTCATTTAGTATGCTATAATATATGTCCTATAACATCCAAAAATAAAAGTGAAAGTGTACTACTAATATACTATGGTTTAATTCATGCAAGTGTAATAACTATTAAATCAGTGAATAGTGAATAGTGATGGACTACTGGCTGTAATAACTATTAAATCCCTCCCCCCCTTGTCTCTCGACTCTCTCCCTGTCTGTGTGTGTGTAAGTGTAACTGTGTATGTGTGGGCCTGTGGCTGTGTGCCTGTGTGCAAAGTAAGAAGAAGAAAAAATAAAAAACAAACACCTTCTCTGTGACTGTGCAACCCTGCAACTGCAAGGCAAGAAAAAGGAAAAAAAAAAACAAAAAACAGAGATAGTTCGGCTGTAATAAATCCCTCCCCCCTTCTGTCTCTCGACTCTCTCCCTGTCTCTGTGTGTGACACTGTGTGTATGTGTGCACTGTGCAGAGCAAGAAGAAGAAAAAAAAAATGCAAGGCAAGAAGTCCCAAGGTCTGCGACAGTAAGCAAGCTAGTTGCAAGGCAAGAAGAAGAAAAAAGAAAAAAAAAAAAAAACCGAGAGGACTATGGTTACAGCACTGACTGGAATAAATCCCTCCCCCCTCTGTCTCTCGACTATGTCCCTGTCTCTGACTGTACAAGCAAAGAAGAAAAAAGAAAAAAGAAAAAAAAAACCAAGAGTCGAGGACTACTAACTGAAATAAATCCCCCCCCACCTCTGTCTCTCGACTCTCTCCCTGTCTCTGTGTGTGTAAATGCGGCTGTGCAAGGCAAGAGAAAAAATTGAAAAAAAAACGATACTACTGGCTGTAATCACTACCGGAGGCTGGGAGGAGCAGAACTGAAGAAGAAGAAGTTAAGAAGAAGAAGAAGAGGTCTGCCTGGGAGGAGGAAGCAAGGCAAGAGAAAAAATAAAAAAAAAACGATACTACTGGCTGTAATCACTACCGGAGGCTGGGAGGAGAAGAACTGAAGAAGAAGAAGTTAAGAAGAAGAAGACGAGGTCTGCCTAGGAGGAGGAAGAAGATCCAAATTAAAAAAAAAATAAAAATTTACTTACTTGGAGAGTTGGAGTCCTGGAGATTGCCGGAGAACTGGAGAAGTTCAAACTTCGAACTTGTTCGAAGGCTGCCGAGACTTGAGAGTTGCAGGAAGCGAGGAAGTTACCGTTGCAGGAGTCACGATCCCTCTCCTCTCGATTTTCCCTTTTGCGATTTCTATTTCCCCCCATTAGGGTATAAGTTATTATGTTTAATATTTTTAAGTTTTATGATAATGTGTATTGTAGGTGTAACTTTTCAAGTTACACCTCCAATACACATTAACGAAAAAGCATCTAAGTTATTAATCGTTTTTAAAAAATATATATATATAAACCTGACTTTTATACATTAAATGTTCAAATATCGGTCGACATACCCATAGATTGTGGTATGGCGTCCACGGCAACGCCATGGCGACGCCATGGAAGCCATATCGCTCGATATTTATACATATACCATGGCAGACCTCGATATGCCCTTTCCCCCAGCGCCAGGACGCCATGGCGACGCCATGACAACTATGATTTATACTGTAATAGGTCACTTTTACGGACCTAAAGTATGGGTAATAGGGTGATATACGGGATTAGTTGTTTTAGTTCCATACTTAGTTTTATTTTGGTGTTTTTGTTCATAAATTGAACCAGTTCAATCAATGGTTCAATGTAAGTGATTTTAGTAGTTTTCTTTCAAGTGTTTAGTAGGGCTGGATTAGGACTCTGTTTTGAATCTATTTCAGTTCATGGAACTAAATCTCGTGAGATCTCGGTTTTTCCCAAAGTCGAGATGAGATCCCATACGAAACAAAAAAGTGCAATATCTCGTCGAGATCTCGGGTCGACCCAGATCTCGAGTTATCTCGACCTGTTTTGAGCTATCTCGACCGAGAGGCTGTTCTATGAGTTGTTGCCAGCCTGCCACTGGTTTTTCACTAGTTTTTGAGCTGGATTTCGTCGAAGAAGCTGTTGCCGGCATCATTCAGCAGTTGAGTTTGATAATCAAAGCATTGGGTCAGGTTTTGGGCCCATATTCCCAGTCCCAAACCAACCACACCCATACATGCCTCAATATGACAGTAGCAGTGGATCCCACGCCTCATGGCAACCGCCTCTTCTATACCGTAGGATAGGGGACTTGGCATATGCTGATGACAACTCTTATATGAGTGATGTGGCAAACTATGTGCAACATTACAGCAGCACTATGACATGGGAAGACTATGTGGCACAAGTTGGGACTGAATGCGTGATTCAATCACGTTTTATGGGATGATAGATGTAACATTGTTATTTGTTAAACAGATTGATGTATTGTACACTTTAACATTTCTAATGCTTATTTAAGTTGTTTTAAATTAATTGAACGTTTTGATTGTTTTCTATTACTAAATTATGTATAGAGTAGGGTATTTTAGTACGTCGTCACCTACCAATCTAGGGTCCGAAGTGAAACTCCTATTTGGACTTTGTTTTTGCAAAATCTAATAGTATCATTGTGTTTAAATGGCCTAAAATAGGCTGAGTACCAAGTTTCAGACCCAAACTAGGTCTAAAACCCACCGAAACCAGCCTTCGAGTTGAAAAAAGAAAAATACACCAACTCGACCGAGATCTTGCGAGATCTCGAGTCAACTCGGTTTTTCCCAAGGTCGAAACCTTGTCGAGTTCCGAGTTCCTTGTTTCAGTTTCCTAGTCAGTTTTAGTTACCTAATAGGTTAAGGATTGGGTTAGGCCTTTCTTTTTTAGTGTAGGAGTCTATTTTTGAGTCTTTTATATGAGGTTGTAAGGGGAGCAAGTATTGGACACGAATTTTGATAGTAATTAAAAGCTTTTGCTGCTCTTCTTCTCCATTGAAATTTTTGTCCTGTGTTTGATCAATGCTGGTAGGATCGGTGTGGGATCCGATTGACACCTTGCAGAAGGAAGCCCAGGTGGCTTGTTGGTGGGATTAATGTTTGATCCAATCAACACCTTGCAGTGTGAAGCCTGGGTGGTTCTTTGAAGCTTTGTTTCAATTCTTTGAAGATCTCCTTCAAGTTCAAGATCAAGATTCAAGATTTATTCAAGATCCTCTAACCAACTGAGCTGCCCTTGTAACAACAATAAGTTTGAATCATTCCATCAATACCCATTCTTCTCCTAACCCTCCAAACCACCCCAAAACCCTAATTTTCCCACCCATCTCTTGAAACCATCCCATCTCCCAAAATTCTTAACAAACAATTCAGCTAACACCACCTTCACATAATTGGATCGAGTATTCTCCTGTCCAATTGGAATACTCGAACCAAGCTGTTTTCCCATTTCCCCATTCAAACCACAACATCTCACCTATTTCTAGAGATCGTCTCATTACCCAAATTCTTCACAAACCAATCCAACCATCAGAAACATACCATACCTGAATCGAATTTCATTCCCTACACTAGGAATAATCGATCCAAACACTAGCCCCAAATTGCCATTCTAAGCCCTAGATCCCCCCCCTCTTTTCCAAACCCCGAAACCCTAACCCTAAATTGCTGTTAATTCAAATCAGCATACTTCCCTCCATTAAAACATCTCAAGACCTTCACTGTTGGACTCCCCTACCTTAACTTGACATAACCCACACATCAAACCCTAACCCTAAAACACCTATTTAAGCCTAGCCGATTTACCTGTTCATAACAGATCCTGGTTTACTGGCTCCTAGTTGGTCTCCTACCAATCTAGGACAACATTAACCAGAGTTACAGAAGAAGAAGAACCTATCAGTCCCTCTGCAATCGGCACTGCTGATCCCATTGCAACAACCACCGCTGCAACCGCCACCATCACCGTCACCGACTTTGTAGGAAGAAGAAGAAGAAGAAAGAAAAAAGAAAGAGGAATGGTAGAGGACTCTGGTGTTGCTACTTACCTATCTGGTGCAATGACCACAGCTGCCTTCTCTCTTCCAGCGTCAAAGAGGAAGAAGAAACTGTACAGTTGTAAATATAATGAAAATGGGATAAAAAGACATTTTCTAATTTTTATAAGAGAAAAAAGATTTTAATTTTACATATAACCACCTAAAAATTACATCTTAAAAGATTAAAGTCCCATATTTTACATCTAACCCCTCTACGAATATCATAGTCTCATATTTTACATCCAACCCCCCTAAAAGTAAAATCTTTGTTGTAATATGGGTTCAAGGGTAAAATTGTCCTAAGGGTAATAATATCCTTGTACCTACTCCAGAATGTTTCTTATCATATTATAAATAAAGAATGGTTTGTAGTCACGCTGGCATCAGAGCCAAAAAACATCCGGGAATATGGGCAATAATTTTTTCCTCTCTCTCTCTCTCTCTCTCTCTCTCTCTCCCTTCTTCTCTCTCACGGGAGTACTCTTCTCCTTTGTCGCCTTCTTCATTCCACCCTTGGTGGTGAGTTGTCTCCCACCAAGGGTTGTTTATTAACCTCCCTATGCATTAAAAATTGTTAGAGGATTTTTTTCTGGTCTTAAGAAAAAAAAATTTTAAACACCAGCCACCATGCCTGACAACTCGGAGAACACTTCTGCTTCCTCTGGCCCCGATGGAATGTCGAAACGTGATTTTCTTCCATTTTCAGCCAGCCCCATTAAATTAAATGGCAGCAACTATCTATTGTGGTCTCGTTCTTGTTTGTTCACTATTGGTTCCCGTGGCCTGTCTGGCTACATCACTGTAACTGTTGACAAGCCTAGCAATGTTGGTATTGCACCAGATCGATGCATGAATTTTAATTTCTTGGTCATGTCCTGTCTCGTTAATTCCATGGACCAAGAGATTGTCGGGCGCTACCTTCTCCTTGATACGGCTGCCAAGATCTGGAAGACAGCCCAGGACACCTACTCTCAAGTGGGGAATGCTGCCCAATGTTATGAGCTCCGTCAGAAGATCTACTCGACAAAGCAGTTGGAGTTGTCCCTCTCTCAATATTATAATAAAATGTGCACTATGTGGCAGCAATTGGATTTTTTAGGAACCTTCACTACAACCTGTGATGTTGACGCTACGGCTTTCCGGAAGTGGGAAGATGGTTTGAGGGTCTTTGATTTTCTGGCTGGTCTCACTATTCAGTATGATCAGATCAGGGCCAATATTCTGAATCGTGATCCTCTACCTACTCTTAAGCAAGCCTATGCGATTCTTTCGACTAAGGACAGTAGGCGTACAGCCATGGTTACTCCCATTACTCAGGAACGACCAGCCCTCCTTTCTGCCTCTCAATCCTTTCTGCCTCTCAATCTACTTCTTGTGGGAATTCTTCCCACGCTATTGGTGGTGATCAGATGACTAGTGATCGCCCCCTATTAAATGTGATAACTGTGGGAAGGACTAGCACACCAAGGACCATTGTTGGAAGCTTCATGGTCGCCCTGCAGATACCTATGGGCGTGGGAAGGGTGGATCCAATCGTTCCAACAATGCTCGTGCTCATTAGGCATCAACTAAAGAGCAGCCTACTGACCAATCTCTTTCACAAGTTGTAGCTGAACTACAAAATCTCCGGGACATGATGACTTGCTTGGACACGTCTTCTTCATTGGCTGCTTCAGTTGTTTCTCTGCCTTCCAATCATTCTACCAATTCTTCCACAGGTATTCCATTTGGTGGGAACTGCACCTCGGTCATACCTGATTCTTGGGTCATTGACTCTGGGGTAACCGACCATATGATAGGTTCTTCCTCTCTTTTTTTCAAATATTCTCCTTTATCTGGTCATAATAAGGTTTGTGTTGCTGACGGGTCTCTTTCTCCTATCTCGGGGAAGGGATCAGTTCAGTGCACTTCTTCTCTTTGCCTTTACTCTGTGTTACATGTTCCTAAGTTTTCTACTAAGTTGTTGTCCATTAGTAGCTTAACAAGGGATTTAAACTGCAAAGTGACATTTTTTTCCAAACCATTGTTTGTTCCAGGACTTGGTAACGGGTTGTACGATTGCATGTGGTAAGGTGGTTGATGGTCTGTACGTGCTTGATAGTTCACCGGCAACTTTGACATCTCAGCCTTCGTCTTCTGATTCTGCTTCAGCGTTCCTTGAGTTAAATAATTGGCAACGCCGTTTTGGCCATCCACCATTGGGTGTTTTATCAGTTATTTTTCCTAGTTTATTGAAACAATGTGATCCGAATGATTTTTCTTGTGATTCTTGCACTTTGGCCAAACAAACTAGAAATGTTCCTGTTTTCTTGATAGTATAAGTATGTCTCCCTTTAGTTTGATAAATTTTGATGTGTGGGGATCTGCCCGATGTGTTTCTACTTCTGGGTTTCGGTGGTTTGTCACCTTTATTGACTATTACAGTCGCACTACTTGGGTTTACTTGATGCATAGTAAGAGTGATGTATTTATCGATTTCACATTATTTCATAAGATGTTCCAAACCCAATTCGATGCCAAGGTGAAGATTTTATGGTCTGACGACGACAAGGAAAATATGGATGGTACCTTTCACTCCTATTTGGATTCCCATGGCATTATTCATCAGACATCTTGTGTGGACACTCCTGCTCAAAATGGGGTTGTTGAATGAAAGAACCGGCATTTGTTGGAGGTGGCTCACTCTCTCATATTTGCTATGGCTGTTCCTCCTCGTTTCTGTGGAGATGCAGTACTTACAACCACGTATCTTATAAATCGGTTTCCTTCCAAAGTCTTAGGAGACCGCTGCCCTTTGGAAATTTTGTTGGGATCCGCAACGTTTGTTGTGCCTCCCAAAGTATTTGGTTGTGTGGTATTTGCCTGAAATCACTATGTTCACGGGAACGACCCCAAAGGACTTCGATGTGTTTTTCTCGGCTACTCGGCTACCCAGAAGGGGTATAAATGTTATCATCCTCCTACAAGGAAATCGTTTGTAACCATGGATATGGTCTTTCGGGAATTTGAAGCCTACTTTACACCGTCGGTAACTCTCCAAGGGGAGATTCTAGGTGATGAAAGAAGTCCCGCTGATTGCTCCTCTGGATGTTAATGTGCCTACTATAGAGGATGTTTCTGTTGAATTGGAGGATGGGATTACAAGTCAGGAACAAGAACTAGGACAAAATGAGCAGCAAACAGTCTAGGGGGAGTCTGGAGAATTGAAAGAATTGAAGACTTACTCTCGTGGAACGAATTTTCCTCCTCATGGAACTTGGCACAAAGAGACCACCACCACTGCTCCTACACAATAAGTACCTACTCCAAGTCCTACTCCTAGTCATCTCCCTGTAAGTTTCCTCCTGATCCTAGTCTTGATTTAACCATTACTATTCGGAAACCAAAGGGGAGTTGTACACAACATCCAATTTCCAATTTGTGTCATACAATTCTCTAACTCCTTCATTTCATGCCTTTGTGTCTTCATTATCCTCTGTTACTATCCCTAACAATTGGCAGGAAGGAATAGCCGAACAAAGTGGAAAGACGCAATGAATGAAGAAATGCATGCCCTTGAGAAAAATCAAACCTGGGATTTGGTGATTCCTCCACCAGGAAAGAAACCCGCTGGCTGCAAATGGGCCTTTGTTGTAAAGCACAAATCAGATGGTTCAGTAGAGAGATATAAAGCAAGATTAGTTGCAAAAAGGTTCACCCAAACCCAAGGAATCGACTATCAAGAGACCTTTGCTCCTGTGGCAAAGATGAATACGGTGAGAGTCATCAGTTCTTGTGCAGTGAATCAAGGTTGGGATCTCAAACAACTTGATGTGAAGAATGCCTTTTTGCATGGAGAATTGGAAGAGGATGTTTACATGGAAAAACCTCCTGGTTTTGCTACTC
The DNA here is from genome assembly GCF_018873765.1 of Telopea speciosissima. NCBI lineage: Eukaryota > Viridiplantae > Streptophyta > Magnoliopsida > Proteales > Proteaceae > Telopea > Telopea speciosissima. Next base: position 15,221,339 of record NC_057926.1, read on the forward strand.
CAGAGACTCAAGGAAAGGTATGTGTTGTAATATGGGTCTTAGTTTAGTCCCACATTGCTTAGTTGTATTCTTATCATATGATTTCAATATTATAAATAAAGGCTGGGCAGTGATCACTTTGATCAAGCCAGTATTCATGGAATTCCACATGGCATCAGAGCCAAAAATATTCCGGGGATATGGGAATTAAAATTTTTTTCCTTTTTTATTTTTTCTCTCTTCTCCTTCGTGTTTCTGCCCTAAGGCCAGCCACCATGGCCTGCCTCCTCCACCTCTGCCAGCCCTCCGCCACCTCCACCACCTCCGCAGGCCCTTTTTTTCTCCCGCTAGGCCCTCCCACTCCTTTCGCCACTACCGCCAGCCCTCCCAGGGCCACCCCCCTTCTTCCGCCTCCACTGCCAACCCCCCCACCTCTCGCCTTCCTTTCTTTCTCGCGAGAGGGTCTCCCTCACCTTGCCGTTGTTTTTTTTCCCACCCTTGGTGGTGAGTTGACTCTCGCTAAGGGTCCTTTTTTTCCTCCGTATGATTTAATTATTTATGGAGGCCTTGTTTTTTTAGTTCTACAATTTTTTCCAGCCACCATGCCTGACGCTTCGGAGATCACCTCTGCTTCTTCTGGATCTGATGGTTTGTCGCAATGTGATTTTATTCCGTTTCTTGTGAACACCATCAAGTTGAATGGAAGCAATTATCTTATGTGGTATCATTCCTGTTTATTTGTGATTGGGTCCCGTGGCTTGTCTGGCTACATTACGGGCGCCACGGTCAAGCCTACAGAGTGGTTTTGCACAGGATTGCTAGATGAACTTTAATTTCTTGGTCATGTCATATCTGGTTAATTCCATGGACCAAGACATTGCTGGGCGGCACCTTCTTCTCGACTCGGCTGCGAAAATATGGAAGACAGTCAAAGATACTTATTCTCAAGTTGGGAATGCTGCCTAATGCTATGAACTCCGTCAAAAAATTCATTCTACCAAACAGATGGAGTTAACACTTTCTCAGTATTACAATACCATGTGTACGATGTGGCAACAGTTGGATTTTCTGGGCACCTTCACTGCCACCACCGATGTTGATGCCACAGCCAACCGCAAGTGGGAAGATGGTTTACGCGTCTTTGATTTCTTGGCAGGGCTGAATATTGAGTTTGATCATAATCCGGTCAAATATTTTGAATCAGGAACCTCTCCCTACTCTTGAACAGGCCTATGCGATCCTTTCGGCTGAGGACAGTCGACGAACAGCCATGGTTCACCCAATTACTCAGGAGAGATCAGCTCTTATTTCTGGGTCACAGTATGCCCATGGGGCCTCTTCCCGTTCTACTAGCACTGATCGGTCATCTGGTGATCGCCCTCCCATTAAATGCGATTACTGTGGGAAGGAATGGCATATGAAGGACTGCTGTTGGAAACTTCATGGTTGCCCTGCAGACACTCACGGCCGTGGTAGGGGTGATTCCAATCAGTCCAATAATACCCGTGCTCATCAGGCACCTGCTGAGGATCAGCCTGATCATTCTCTGTCACAGGTTATGGAGGATTTGCAAAATTTGTGGGATATGGTGACTCGTTTGGACTCGTCTTCTTCGACATCTGTATCTCCTTCTATGGCTGCCTCAGCTCTATCTCTGCCTACTAATCCCAATACACCTTCTTCCACAGGTAATTCATTTGGTGGGAATTGCACCTCGGTCATGCCCGATTCTTGGGTAATTGACTCAAGAGCAACCGACCATATGACCGGTTCTTCCCCTTTTTATTCCACTTATTTTCCTTTATCTGGTCATAGTAAGGTTCGAGTTGCTGATGGGTCTCTTTCTCCTATCTCAAGAAAGGGATCCGTGCAGTGTTCTTCATCTCTTACCCTTTCATCTGTGTTACATGTTCCGAAGTTTACTACTAATTTGTTTTCCGTTAGTAGCATAACTAAGGATTTAAACTACAAAATAACATTTTTTCCAACCCATTGTTTATTTCAGGACATGGAAACGGGCAGTACGATTGCATGTGGTAAGGTGGTTGGTGGTCTGTACGTGCTTGACGGTTCCCGGGCAGCTTTGACATCTCAGCCTGCATCTTCTGATTTTGATTCTGCACTCTTTGAATTAAATAATTGGCATCGTCGTTTGGGCCATCCACCGTTTAGTGTTTTGTCCGCTTTATTTCCTAGTTTGGTGAAGAGATGTAATAAACATAATTTTTCTTGTGATGCTTGCACTTTGGCAAAGCAAACTCAAAGCATTTTTCCAATTTCTGACAATAGAAGCTAGCATCCTTTTGGTTTGATACATTCTAATGTATGGGGCCCTGCCCGTTGTGTGTCTAGCTCTGGATTTCGATGGTTTGTCACTTTCATTGATTGTTTCAGTCGGAGGATTTAGGTATATTTGATGCATGGTAAGAGTGACGTCTTTACCTATTTCACTTTATTTCATAAGATGGTCGAGACACAGTTCGATGCCAAGGTCAAGATTCTCAGGTCCGATAATGGAAAGGAGTATATGGACGATGCCTTTTGGTCTTATTTGGACAGCCATGGGATTATTCACCAAACCTCTTGTGTTGACACTCCCGCTCAAATTGGGGTGGCTGAACGCAAGAACCACCATCTTCTGCAGGTTGCTCATTCTCTTATGTTCACTATGGCTGTTCCTCCTCGCTTTTGGGGCGATGCCGTTCTTACAGCTACATATCTTATCAATCGACTTTCCTCCCGTGTTTTGGATGGTCGCTGCCCCTTGGATGTGCTCTGTGGGAAATCAACCTTTGTTGTGTCTCCCAAAGTCTTTGGTCGTGTCGTGTTTGCCAGGAATCATCATGTACACGGAAAATTTGATCCCAAGGGACTGCGATGCATATTTCTTGGTTATTCTGCTACCCAGAAATGATATAAATGCTATCATCCTCCTACCCGGAAAGTGTTTGTCACTATGGATGTAGTGTTCCGGGAGTCTGAGGCTTACTTTAAACAGCCGGAACCTCTGCAAGGGGAGATTATAAGTGGTGAAGAGGTCCCGCTGATTGCTCCTCTAGACATTGAAATACCTACTATAGAGGATACCTCTGTTGAATTCAAAGAAGGGATTACTAGTCAAGAACAGGAAGTGGGACAGCTACAACAAGAAAAAATTGTGTAGACTCGGGGAACTGATTTTCCTCTGGACGGCCCTCTATGCAAAGAGACCACCACCACTGATCCTACTCAATCGGCATCTGCTCCTGCTCCAAGTCTTGCTCCTAGTCAGATTTCTGGTAAGCCCCCTATTGATCCCAGTCTTGATTTACCCATTGCTGTTCGGAAATCAAAGAGAAGTTGTACATTGCACCCTATTTCCAACTTTGTGTCATATAACTCACTAACTCCTGCTTTCCATGCCTTCATAGCTTCTTTATCCTCTGTTTCCGTCCCTAACAATTGGCAGGAGGCTATAGCCGAACAGAAATGGAAGGATGCAATGAATGAAGAGAAGCATGCCCTTGAAAAAAATCAGACCTAGGATTTAGTGAGTCCTCCACCTAAAAAAAGACCTGTTGGTTGCAAATGGGTCTTTGTAGCAAAGCACAAGGCTGATGGCTCTGTGGAGAGATACAAGGCGAGGCTTGTTGCCAAAGGGTTTACTCAAACCCAAGGTATTGACTACCAAGAGACCTTTGCTCCTGTAGCAAAGATGAATATTGTACGGGTTATTATCTCTTGTGTTGTGAATCGAGGATGGGAACTCCAGCAACTTGATGTGAAGAATGCCTTCTTGCATGGAGATCTGGAAGAAGATGTGTACATGGAGATACCTCCTGGTTTTACCTCTTCAAAAACTCAGGGAAAGGTATGTAAACTGAAGAAGGCCCTGTATGGTCTGAAACAGTCACCTAGGGCTTGGTTTGGCCAGTTCCATAAGGCTATGATTGCTTATGGGTACAAGCAAAGCAATGCTGATCATACGTTGTTTGTGAAGAAGGTAGGACAGCAAGTGACAATGCTGATTGTCTATGTTGATGATATAGTGATCACAGGCAGTGATGCACAAGAAATACAGAAGTTGAAGGCTTATTTGGGCACCGAGTTTGAAATCAATAAATTGGGTCGATTAAGGTATTTCTTAGGGATTGAGGTTGCCTATTCAGCTAAGGGCATATCTCTCTCTCAAAGGAAATATACCTTAGATTTGTTACAAGAGACAGGGATGCTTGGGTAAACCAGCAGATACCCCCCTTAGCCCAACACACATTTGAAGAGTAAGGACGGTGACCCGGTGGACAAGGGCAGTTATTAGAGGTTAGTTGGCCGATTGATCTACTTCTCACATACTCGGCCAGATATCACATTTGTTGTAAGCCTTGTCAGTCAATACATGCATGATCCTCACTCTTCTCACTTGGAAGCAGTGTATAGAATTCTCCGTTACCTTAAATCATCTCCTGGAAAAGGAATCTTGTTCTCTCCTCATAGCCACCTCTGGATAGAAGCATCCATTGATGCAGATTGGGCTGGCAGTCTTGATGATAGGAAATCCACATCCGGGTATTGCACATTTGTTGGAGGAAACCTAACTACTTAGAGAAGCAAAAAGCTAGCTATTGTAGCTCGATCTAGTGCTGAAGCTGAGTTCAGAGCTATGGCCCAGGGTATTTGTGAACTCCTTTGGCTCAAGGGGCTTCTTCAAGATTTGGGGATGGTTACTGATCTTCTTATGCGACTCTACTATGATAGCAAGTCCGCAATCAGCATTGCACACAATCCGGTTCAACATGATCGTACCAAACATGTTGAGATTGACAGGCATTTTATCAAAGAAAAGTTGGAACAAGGGCTAATCTGTATCCCATTTATTCAGTCTAGTGATCAACTAGCTGATATCCTCACCAAAGGAATCAGTCCTAAGTTATTTTTTCCTATAACTAGCAAGTTGGGCATGTTTGTTATGTATGCGCCAACTTGAGGGGGAGTGTTGTAATATGGGTCTTAGTTTAGTCCCACATTGCTTAGTTGTATTCTTATCATACGATTTCAATATTATAAATAAAGGCTGGGCTGTGATCACTTTGATCAAGCCAGTATTCACGGAATTCCATAATATGCTAGTTGAAGAAAGCCTTATATGGCCTAACGCAGTCACCAAGGGCTTGGTTTGGTCACTTCCATAAAGCCATGGTTGCAAATGGCTATAAACAAAGCAATGTTGATCAAACGTTGTTTGTTAAAAGGGGGGGACAGCATGTCACAATTTTGATCGTTTATGTAGATGACATAGTGATCACGGGTAGTGATGCACAAGAAATTCAAAAGTTGAAGACTTATCTGGGCACCAAATTTGAAGTCAAAGATTTGGGAAGGTTACGGTATTTCTTGGGGATTGAAGTTGCCTATTCAGCCAAGGGCAGATCTCTTTCTTCGAGAAAATATACTCTTGACCTATTGAGTGATATAGGGATGCTTGGTTGTAAACCAGCAGATTCTCCTCTTGAGCCCAATACACACTTGAAGGGCAAGGAAGGTGACTCTGTGGATAAGGGTAGTTATCAGAGATAGTTGGTCGCTTGATATATCTCTCCCATACCCGACCAAATATAGCATTTGCTGTGAGTGTCATGAGACAATTCATGCATGACCTTTACTCCTCTCACTTGGAGGCAGCATATTGAATACTGTGGTACCTAAAGTCATCCCTTGGAAAAGGAGTCTCGTATTCTCTACATAGTCATCTCCGAATAGAGGTCTACACTGATGCAGATTGGGCAAGTAGCCCTAATGATAGAAAGTCAACATCCGGATATTGCACATTTGTTGGAGGAAATTTAAGTACGTGGAGAAGCAAGAAACAAGCAGTGGCGACTCCAACCAGTGCTGAAGCTGAGTTTAGAGCTAGGCACAAGGTATATGTGAACTTCTCTGGCTCAAGGGTCTTCTTCAAGATTTGGGTCTAGGTCCTGATCTTCCTATGCAACTCTACTGTGAGAGTATGTCAGCAATCAGTATTGCCCATAACCCGGTCCAACATGACCGTACCAAACATGTTGAGATTGATCGGCATTTTATCAAGGAAAAATTGGAACAAGGAGTAATTTGTATTCCATTTATCAAGTCTTATGAGCAGCTGGCCGATATTCTCACCAAAGGAATTAGTAGTGAGCTGTTTTGTTCTGTAATTAGCAAGTTGGGCATGTTTGACATGTATGCACCAACTTGAAGGGGAGTGTTGTAATATGGGATCAAGGGTAAAATTGTCCTAGGGGTAATAATGTCCTTGTACCTATTCCAGAATGTTCCCTATCATATTATAAATAAAGAATGGCTGTAGTCACACTGACTAAGCCAGTATTCACAGAATTCAACAATCTTAAAAGATAAAAGTTCCATATTTTACATGTAACCCCCCCCCTTTGTATACACACGGCTAGGTTGCCCAGGCGCCTGGCCACCACCTTAGGTACCCTTCCCATCGTGATAACTGATAACTATGCCTGACAACAAAAGTATTGAAACACCCAACCCTAATCATTAAGGTATGGGTCCAAGGTTTTTAACCTGATCAGAAAATTAATAAGTATAAACAAAATACAGATGTAAGAATCAGCTCCACACTTTCAAATCCATCTAGGATATTACTTGTTAGTCCTATATGGACCTACTATCAAATAAATGACAGAAGCAAGGGTGTATAAGTTTCGGAAATTATTTAAGGATATTGTCAGAGCCTCCCAAGAAGCAAAAGGAAGCCAATTTTGGGTAGCAAACTAGCAATAGGTATATCACAAAGCTCATTCCAACACTTTAAATGTTCCAAATCAAATAGCTAACAGGGCATGAAAACATGTAACCCATATTACGTGGCCTTTATGCAAGCCCACTACCATAAAATCAACAAATGTCAAATGTAAATTCCATCATTAATATCTTTTCCAGCAGTTCTCGTATTAAAATATGACAAGTTGTTCATAACAATTAAGACAAGAAGCATTCAATAGTAAAGACAAAAGGAGAAGCCTAGGATATATACACAGGTAAATAGCAAACACATGCACATGTGCACATGCCACACACACACATATATGCATTATATAGTATATACACACAAACATGTAGCATTTATTTGTCAGACAAGGACATTGAAACCTTGCATTAAATAACTAAATAGGTCATATCGTTCGTCATACATACCATTAACGCCCTTGAAAGGTCATCCCTTTTAACATAGAGATCATCACTTTTCGGCTGCATTAAGTAAACAACAAAATCATACACCAAACAAATGCAGCAGCACAGGAAAGGGACAAGAAAATAGATACATTGAGACCATCAAATGAATATAAAATGTAAGTACCATTACATATTGTCAACATTAAGATATAAAACAAACAAACAAAAAAATTGAAATGTCCATCCTGGTTTTCCATGGTGCTTAATGCTAGAAAAGAAGGCCAAAAAACAACCAACTAGAAATGTCAAAATATATGAAAACTCAAGCAGCCAAATCCATATCAGGCATTAGAAACAACCCCACATTCACATCAATAATGATCCCAAAACTAAATAAGCTTTTTTTGTTGGGTACCAACTATTAAAAATTGTTTTCCCCTACTAGCTTCATCAAAAACTAAATCACAAGCTTCTGAAACCTAGCAATTCCACTGACCCATAAAAGGGTCCAGGTGTTGGACCCCCCACTCGCCAGTTCAACCATGGTTTGCCATCAGAGTCAAACAGTTTCGACTACAAGATTTAATGATGAGATTTTAACTTAAAATCTCTTTGACTTAAATCTCTTTGGATGTTGATAAATTATAAAATAATAATTTCTTTCTGAAAATAAAGTCCAAAACCTTATTTCTTTTACTTTTGAGAATGAGAGAGGCAATATGCATTGACCAATTATAAAGAGAGAAGGGAGGAGGTAACAGTCACTTCGAGCATTCTTATTGCTATGATAGCTTTGGTTGTAAACCATTGCAACAGTCAGCTTTTTGAATTGCTTCTCTTAAGGCAAATGCATGAGTATTTGCTTTAGCAAGTCGGATAGTCAAGATTTTTGGTAAAATATAATCTCCAGGATTGTCAGTCTTATATAGGGGCTATCTACTCACTTGGCATATACACATTCCCATTCTCATTCTCATTCTCATCTTTGCAGTCATATAGATTACAGATTTTTATTATTAATTTCCTATTTCTCTAATGCCTTCATTACTTAAAGAAGTTAAAGTCATGTTACTCTAATGACTTCATTACTTAAAGAAGTTACAGTCATGTTAGCACTAGTCAAGACCTAGTCTAGTCACTAAGATGGGAAATCAATTCTGATTTAAATTTCTATCAGAGGTAGGATTCACTTTCTGTAGATATAACTGCTGCTAGGCATTGTAAATCACATCCTGGCCTATTGTGATAGAAAATTGGTTTCAGAAAGTTGTGGGACGCAGGGGACTTTGTGTGGAAAATCCAAGTGTCACAGCATGCGAAGTGGTACCCTTCTCGTCTTCGTTTTTTTGCTTTTTGATAGATGGTTAATTGGTATCATGTTGCGGCTATTCTGTTACTGCACTTGCTTTCTAGTGTCGCCATGTCACCAATAATGTTCTTCAACTTTATCTGATTGCAGTAGATCTCTTTAGTTGTTCTATGTAGCAGTCAGCAAATCCCATTTAGCTGAGATTCACCCAACTTGCTGGGCTGTGCCTCTTTCCTCTTACTTTCATCTTACATCTTTTATTTTCTTTTTATTTTCCATTTTTCATTTGTCGTTTCCCATTTTTCATTTCTCAGCTCATTTCCTATCCCTCTTTTTTTTTTTTTTTTTGGGGTGAATAAGAATATATTACCAAAACAGGGGAAGAGAAAGGGGAGGGGGAGAATACGCAGGGAAAGGGAGAGGGGGAGAAACTATACAAAGACTCCAGCCCTACAAGCCCTGAAGGGGCGCGCTAGGAGGCTGAAAAGAAACATCAAGGCTCCAAAAAGTAGCAATGTGCCTGTTCCTAGGGGACTCCACAAGAGAACCATGGCAAAGCAAGTGAAGCTTGGAGCTGACATCAAAGAATATGGCTTTTCAAATTTTGTCGAAAGAACGAGAATTGGAGGTCCATCTTCTAAGATTTCTCTCCATCCAAATATGAGAGATAACCGCCCTGAACAGAAGTTTACCTGCTGAATCACAGATGGAATTGCCTGAAAATGTCATATCCAACCAAAGCCACTCTCAGACGAAGGATAAAGGTCTTCTACTACGGGGCCAGATGGAAAGAAGGGCTTTTTCCCAGATGGTGGAGGTAAAAGGGCAACCAAAAAAAAGAGATGGTTGACATCCTCAATACCATTCCAGTAAAGGATACAGGCAAGGGAGACAAGATTAGGTCCGTGAAGGAGGAAGGCCTAGGCGGGGCAGGCAATTGTTCAGGGTTCTCCAAACATTGAGGTTGTGGCGGGGTATGTGACCTTTGAACCAAACAAGTTTATGCCATAGGATGGGGGGGCTAACAAAATCCCAAGCGGAACTGCAGCTAAAGAGTCCAAATGATCTTGTCTGATAAGGAGGAGGAGGGGGGAGAGAGGCACAAGGGAAAGGGGGAAGGGGGAGACCACTAGCCGTTTGAAATAAGAGAAGACAGAGTTTGTTTTGTTTGGATCCATGTAGTCGACCCCATTAAGTTGGGATAAGGCTGAGTTTGTTGTGGTTGTTGTTGTTGTTGTAAAATTTTCCATTAAACCATATCTCTTAGTGTCTTTACATCAAAATCTGCAACTGAACCTATAAATAAATCCAGTTGAGTTGAGTGAACTGTTTTTAGACTCAAATGTCAGTTGTGCAATAACCAGTGACCATAGTACTAAAACTCGCGAAATTTCGGTCAAGATATCGAATATTTTGAGTATCTCGACCTGTCCGAAACAAAACGCAAGTCCGATATGAAAAAATGCAATATTTTGAATATTGCGGAAATTTCGGTCATCTCGTTTCGGAAATTTCGGAAATCTTGGTAATTTCGGTCATCTCGTTTCGAAAATTTCGGAAATCTCGGACATTTTTGGCATTTTACACCCACAGAAAAATACCATATTTCAACCGAGATTTCGACGAAATTTCGGTATCTCAGAAATTTCGGTCAGACCGAAACACTGAAACGAAACGAGATTTAGTACCATGCCAGTGATCACTTGGTCACAAGGGAGCAGCCTTACCATTGCACCAAGGTCCACCCTCCCCAAACACTGCAGTAGAGAGAGCCTCGTGCATTGGGTATGCCCTTTTAATTACACTAGCCTGAATTTGACCAGAATAAATTTCTAATCATTTGCAACACCTAACTGCAGAGAGAAATCTCTCTGTCACTACAAAGTTGGACTGGTCCTCATAGCTATCCGACTTAACATCCCAGGAAAGTCTCGATGATGTGGGTCTTGGAAAGATGGAATGGTCTCTGTAATGGTCAGGTTGCCACCTGATGGTACCAATGTCCTGGAAGCATCCAAACCGTTTCAGGGGGTGGTTGGCAACGGAAAGGATAAAATGTTAATAATTCAAATAAGAGAGATTTTGGTCTCAACGGAGCAACCTTACCATTGCACCAAGGTCCACCCTCCCCAAACCCCGCAGTGGCGGGAGCCTCGTGCATTGGGTGCACCCTTTTAATTACACTAGCCTGAATTTGACCAGAATTAATTTCTAATCAGTTGCAACACCTAACTGCGGAGAGACATCTCTCTGTCACTACAAAGTTGGACAGGTCCTCATATATCTCCGACTAAACTCTCATGCCCTTTGAATCTGATTTGGTCGAGTCACCAAAATCTCTCTTGTTTGAATTATTAACATTTTATCCTTTCCGTTGCTCAACCACCCCCTAAAACGGTTCGGATGCTTCCAGGACATTGGTACTATCAGGTGGCAACCTGACCATTACAGAGACCATTCCATCTTTCCAAGACCCACATCTCCGAGACTTTCCTGGTTCCAATTCTTGATTCTTTCTTTTAGAGATTCCAGTTTTGGTGCCATCTGTTCCCAGGTAAAAACCATGCCAAACAAAGACAGCTAAATCAGTGTTTAAAAAATAAATTTATATAACTTACCTGAAAACTTTCCTCTTGTGTGGCTGTCACTTGGAAACAAACAGGATTTTAGAGAAATCTCTGGTGTGATTGATACTAGTCCACTTGGATTAACTTCCTAAGCTACATCAAAAACTACAAGAATCCTGCTCTACTGTTCCACTCCATTGTCTATATGGACATTTCTTCTATCAAAACATGTGTTCTATTCATTTTTATTCTAGCATTTCAATACATGTCCATTTAGCTTCCCTTTGCTTTTTTAATCTTCAATGTGCACTAAAAACTCTTTGCTTATGCCACCACCAGCAAGGATCAAGGTTCAAAGATTAGACTCAAGGATCAGATAAGTTCAAGGATTTAAGGGAGAAGGAACCGCACGATGCCAGGGTGCAGATTCCTGCGCACACCCTCTCACATCCCACCCGTGGACCCCCACACCCTCTCCCATCATAAATGACCACTGCTATTGGATGATTCGTAACCCCCCCCCCCAAATTGGTGCAAAACTGCACCCTGAGCAAACCCTCCCCAAGGATTTAATTATCTTACTGTATTGTCCGATACTCACCAATACATAACATATTGGTACACAATACTTATAATTAAAAAAAAATTTGCATTTGTACCGTATCGGTCAATACTTACCGATACGGCTTGGTATTTGCCGATACAGTACTTATTATTATAAAAAATGTATTATATTGTATCGGTCAATACTTACCGATACGGCTCGATACTAACCAACACGGTTAGATACTAATCAATATATCGATACTTACCATAAAACCTCCAGAAAAACCTATTTTCGGGATACATTGAATCAAATGGGTCCAATGTTGCTTGCGAATTACATGTAATGCATGAAATATATCATTTTTCTGATTTTATTTTTTTCTATTTTTTTTAGAAAATAAAATTATGAAAAAAATTATGAATATTTTAAAACTTGGTAGCAATACAATCAGTATTTAAATTGAAGGCAGTATTGCACATATGTTTGGTCTGTGCACAACATCATCTTTGTTGCACCTTTACCTGAGATCACTTCCAACTCTGAGTTTGAACCAGCCCACGGCTCTTATGGTATTAGTACATGTATGAAACCCCATCCTTTATACATAATCAATTGAATACAATTATCGCGTCATATTTTGCTCTCTTTTTTTATACATTTTATATTTTAAATATTATAGCTGAGTTGTTGTTGTTGTTGTTGGCATGTGTTTCTTGCGTCTCTCCGATATGATACCATTCTTCGAGAACTCGTTTCGTTTCGATATTTCTGGCTGACCGAAATATCCGAAATATTCGAAATTTCGGATATTTCGGTCGAAATATTGTATTTTTTCTGGTATGTTTCGGTAGGTCATTTCGGTGGGTTTTAGGCCAAGTTAAGGCCTGAAACTTCATGGAAACCCTATTTTAGGTTATATAAACACATTTAAATGTTCAAATTGCAAAAATAATCACCCAAAATGGTGTTTTGGATGTGCACCATTGATTGGCAACGTACGGTTGAACCCTTATGTATAACTTAGTTAATTACACATTTACACATACACATTGTATATTAAATAAGTAAATTGACTTGGAACTAAATTGGAAACATAATGACTCATAAGTTAAGTCATAAATCATAATATTAAGTACATAACACATCAAGTCAATAACAAGTTAACAAATAACAACTTAAGAGTTAAGATTTAAGAAGATGATATCAAAAATTCAAAATCACAATATCCCCAATTGTCCCCTACAAGTCAAGTAGTCATCATTCATCTCAAATGTTTAAAAATTTGCTAATAATAACTACTCCGCCATCCAGGATCAACCCCACTCATGGTCCGCTGGAGTCGACGTGTATTGCTCGCCAACTGTAGGACAAATGCATGCCACATCATAGTCTGGGAGAAGAAGCGAGTGTAGTCATCCACACTGGCCATGTAAACTGCATCATCAACATGCTGAAGGTAACCTATCCTAGGATATAGGTCACCAAACTGTGAAGAAGTACTACCCACTGATCCACTATGATATGAGTCATATGACGGCTCTGGGAGCATGTATGGGTACGGGTTGTTCGGCTGCGGCTGGTGGGTTGGGTAGGAAAAGAAGTCATCCACAAAAACCAAGCAAAAACCAAAAAACCAGAGCTGTTTCTCAGTCTCGGTCGAAATTTTAACCAATACTGACGAAATGTGCTCTTTTATATAAAGGAGTTTGACGAAAATTTGGAAATCTCGCGAGATTTTGAAAATATCTCGAGATATCTCGAAATTTCAAGAAATTTCAAGAATTTCGCTCGAGTTTTTGTATTTTTTCGATTCAAAGTAGCATTTCGTTTCGAGCAACTCGAAATATTCAAGATTTTCGCGAGATTTTGAACAATGTATGATACAATAGATCTGTTAAAATCACCCTTTCGATACGATACCGATACTTAAAATCTTGGATAAGTCCCAACTGATCCCAATCAGAGTGGTCCAGATCTGCCAATCTAAACAGTGTCTTGGTGGATCAGCCTTCCCCTCGCTGGTCTTTACCTCAACTTAGCTTGGATTACCCACTCCTATCGCCAATTCCAGACCAGGCAAGTCTTTCTTGTACACAATCAAAAGGTCAATGATATTAAATGAGAATAAAATGTCCCACGGGTACACAGGATAGTATTAAATGACAAATTATGCTGAATTAGGAAGCAAACATGAAATATTTCAAACCATTCCACCTCAATCCCATGGACCTATTGTTGATGCTCAATTAATTAAAATGGCATACAAGACCCAATCAAGTCCAATAAGGAAACCCAAGTACCACATAAACCCAGTCAAATTTCACATGTCATAACATGTATAGCATACCAGATCCCAAAAGTCTATAAAAAGATTTAAATATGGTTTTCTTTCAGATTAATAAGGAATAAAGTTTTAGGATTTATATCAACAAGTTTCCAAATTTTATAGGATGCTGAAAATCAGCTAATTGAAGCAGATGTTAAAATTTAGGGGAACCAAGAGACTGTCATGACAAAACCATGGTATTATTTGCATAATATACTTACATGTGTGAAGTGGATGGGAAAGTAAGAACTCAAAATCTCGAAAATATCGGAGGCATAACTTGCTAGCGGACCAGAAGGATCTGGAAATAATTGTGCAAGAATTTCCACAAGATGAAAAGTGAGCATTAAACATTTAGGATCCCTTTCTCCATCAATTGCTTCACATATACCATAAACAAGGTCATCACCCTGCGCCATAGTGAACATTGGGGTGGGTGGTGATAAGAGATTAAAATTATGCGACGTGATAGCAAATCATGCAAATGCACATCAGTAACTCACTTGAAATCTTTGAGATATTCTCAACAGGTAATAAAGAAAAATTACACGAAAAGAAGAGATAATGAAAAAAGAGAAAGGTGTGCATAGGAAGTGGTCAAGAAGAGAAAGAAAAACATGCCAGAAATTAATATAAACCATTCTTCTAAAAGTACTAAAGTAGTAGTGAATGGGGATTGACTCTAAATTCAAGTTACTAATTGAAATAGCGAAGATCATCTACTGTAGGTCTCAACTTTCAGTATTTCCTTCTAACTATAAACTTTAAAAAGAAGCAATTTTTATATCAAAATCAAGTTTCCATAATTTCGTGAATAAATAAGTATCACCAACATAAAACCTATGCACACATTACTAGCATCAAAAGTACCAGGATTAACCAGGAGAGATAAAATCTAAGTAAAACAGACAAAATTTGAATCTCTTGATCACAGATGAAAGATGATACCTATAGTTCTTTTTCTTTTGTCTTCTTCATAGATGAAAGATAAATCAGGGAAAAAAGGTGAACAAAACAATAATGATAAGTTTATGTAGTGTGTAAAGGAGTCCCTCATTTTTGGGGTTCTCTTCAAAAACATCAGTGGAATCAACTTAAGACCAACACCCTACCCAGTGTTTGCATAAAACAGTTAAACGACCTCCTCACACGAGGGGTGCCTCACTGAATTCCAACCTTTCCAACAGGAAAAAAGAAGATTCTTTGCCAAAAAGCATGGGAAAGAACAAAGAATGAAAATGTTACCAAGGTTGCAACATCATTAGGATAGCCACTTAAAAGACACTCAAGAAGCTCAAAGCACATCTGCAAGAATGTAAGATGGAAAATGTCAAATTGATGGGTAGCTAATAGTAGGAGTGCAGTTTTATTTATGACAGAAGGTGAACAAAAGTCCCACCTGACGGTCATGCTGTCCTAATGACTGCACTTGTAGATTCTGCAAGTAAGATTCAGCAACTGCTTTTGCATCACTGCCAGTAACCATTCCAGCATTACTTTTCCTTTTCAAGAGTGCCAAGCAACCAAGAAGGGCACCATGTAAAGCTTGCCAATCTGCCTGATAGAAATAAAATCATCACAAAGCTAATGATGAAAACCATGAGAAAAATATGAGCATATATGACAAAAAATTAGCCATCACGAATATTGTTCATACATATTTCTAATACTAGTAAACAAATTAATTTATGAGTATATGACAAAAAAATAATAAGTACAAGGGAAAATTCCATCCCCCTCCCTTGTACTTTTCCCCAATTACAACTTCTTCCCCTCTATTTTCAATTATTACAGCCCCTCCTCGACAGTTTATAATCTTTTACAAGCAGACCAAGGCCATTAGTATCCGTCTGTTAAGTCGTGATGTGGGTGAGGAGTAACACCTTTAATCCCCAAAATACCCCTTGGTGCATGTAACATTACCTGTTTACCCTTGGGATAAAAAACAATGATGCTCACTTACCTTTCTCTTCCTCCTGCAACTCCGCCCCCATCCCTGCTGCTGGTTGATGCAATTGCCTTAGCCTGCCTGGACCGACATGACCCACTTTGGAAGCCCAAACCAAGGACTGGTCCTAAACCGGTTTTCTGGTCTGGCAAGGGCTGGTAGTTCACTTAGGATGCAATATTTAGTTTATTTTATTTTATTTCATGGGTAGATTACGTAGGAGCTTCTTAGGTAGTTTCCTTTCTTTAGCTATGGTCTATTTTGGTAGTTTCCTTTTTGGGTTGTTTCCATTTTAGTTAGGTTTCTATTCCTATGCAAGACTATTTTCTGGGTATTCATTGTAATTGTAGGAGAACACAGATTTGAAGATTTGATTAATGAGATTTATTTATGAACCTCTGCGTGAGTGTATGTGAGTGTGAGTTCCCTCTTCCCTTTCCCCTCCGTTCTTCTCATTCTTCTATTGTTCTCTCTGTGAAGCCCACCATAGCAGATCTTCATCTTGGTCTACATTACTGGTCCTGCCTCCCACCTCCATCCTCTGCAACTCCCCACCCCCGCCACTTGTCCCTGTCCCTCCCTCACCCTGACCCCTGTTGCTGTTCATTTAATGCCACTGCCGTCGCCGTTGAAGCTGTCACCCCAGCAGCAACAGGAACAGCACGGCTACTCAAGCTACCATTGTCTGTTTTCTCACCTGGAATCTCTACTTCACCCACCCGGCTTCACTGGTGCCATGTTGCTCATCCTCCCATGCCTTTTTTTTGCACAAAATGAACAAAAGCAGAAGAATCAACAAAAACAAAGAAAGTGGAAGAACTGTTCACCATTGTATTGTAATCTAAGCTACAGAACTCACAGAGACAAGGAGGATAGCACGAAGAGGGCTGCCTCGGCGAGTCCATAGGAGAAGATCTCGGCTTGTATTTGTGAAACCTTCACGAAGCAGAGGAGCATTGTGAGAGACAGAAGCTTTGGTCCTTTTAAGAAAAGAAGAGGAGCTGTTTCGATCAGCAAAAAAGATCTCCGCTAAGGAAGGAGAATGCCATAAGTCTCTCCTCTCGCAGATTCTCCATCTCAATACTCTCAATCTCTAGAAGCCATCGACTTCCCGAGTTCTTCTCCGCCTTCAAAGGATGCGCCACCTCTCCATTTGACAATTCCTCTCTGTTAGCTTCTGTTATTTCTTCTTCTGATTCTTACTCAATCCTCATGGGCATCTTCAATTTTCCAGGGTTGGTTGTTCAAAGTCATCATCAAATTCATAGTCGTCATCAAAGTGAACGCCTCCCTCTGCAACTAACTCTATCTCTTACTTGGTCATATCAATCGTTGAAGATGTAAATCATTTAAACTGCTACAGGCGGTTACCCCAACGCTCTCTCCGCCGTGACCCCGCAGCACCCCCTGCCTCTCTCCCAGAACCACACCACTATGCATAGTCCACCGCCCGTTGCTAACCTGCTGCAATTCACATCATCGCTGCAAGCACCAGCACCAGCCCCAGCCCCTGGCCACCACTGCAAATACCAAGGTTCTAAAACTCGGATCTCGGTACCAACTCAGTTCTGAGAAAAACCGAGTCGAGATCTCGCCGGGTTGGTGCATTTTTTTTTTCCAACTCGAAGCCTCATCTTGGTGGGTTTTAGACCTAGTTTGGGTCTGAAACTTGGTATTCAGCCTATTTTAGGCCATTTAAACACGATGACACTATCAGATTTTGCAAAAACAAAGTCCAAATATGAGTTCCACTTCGGACCATAGGTTGGTAGGCATCGAGGGCAATTGGGCATAAAATATCCTACTCTACACATAGTTTAAAATGGTAGATGGGCAATTGGGCATTAAAATGGTAGATGGGCCATTAAAAGGGTAGATGGACATTAAAAGAGTAACTTAGGTGGGCATTAAAATGGTAGATGGGCCATTAAAAGGGTAGATGGGCATTAAAAATGGATCAAACCGAGATATCGACCCGAGATCCGAGATCTCGACGAGATATGGACAAGATGGCTAATAAAAATGGTTCAAAACGAGATACCAAACCGAGATCCGAGATCTCGGCGAGATCTCACACTTTTGAAAATCGCCTTAAATCTCGTCTCGTTTTATCAAAAAACCGAGAAACTCGGCGAGATCTCGCAAGTTCTCGAACTATGGCAAATACCGACCATGCCGCGCTGCTACAACCCAGTATATCTGGTCTTTCTCCCAATTGTCCTACCACTTACAAGGTGCAAGGATCCGAGAGTATTGCTGAGTGGACCACATTCTTCTCCAAGACCACGTATTGGTAAACCAAAAACTAGAATCTTCCTCTCTAGGACCACGTTTTGGCAAACTACCTCGGGAAGGAATGCTTTGCAGAGTGGGCGTAGGATAATATGGGGCTCCCTTTATTGGAGGTTGCATTAAGTTATGCAGGGATGGTTGGAGGTTGCAGTGGAGCGCACAGTGAAGGGTGTGATGGGGTGCAACAGTGGTTGAAGAAGAAGTGGTAGGTCCCACCTTTTATATCAAACCAAATTATAACTAACACTAGACAAGGGTAAATAGTCTTGTCCAAACTATAACTAACATCAGGATAACACTGTCAGTCAGAGGGAGTCCAGGTGTAATAATTGAAAATAGAGGGGAGGAAATTGTAATTGGGGCAAAGTATAGGGGTGGGGATGTAAATTTCCCTAATTACAAATATCGTACATACATAATTCTAATTCTAGTAAACAACTAACTAATTGTTAATATATAGGCTCATAGAATCTCAGCAAGTAAAATGGGCATGTACAATATCAAACCCCAAAGCGAGGTGCAATCTAGAAGAAAGTGACTCAAGTGTCTACTAATAATAATTACTGTGCCGTCCAAGATTGATCTCACTCATAGTCCGATGGAGCCGACGTGCATTGTCCTCTGACCGTAGGACATATGAATGCCATGTCATAGTCTGCGAGAATAAAAGAGAATAGTCCTCCACAATTACAATGTTAAGTGCATCATCGACATGCTGATGGTAGCCTATCCTAGGATATGGATCACCAAAGTGTGAAGAACTACCCACTGATACACTATGATATGACGGCTCTGGGAGCATGTACGGGTACGGCTAGTAGGTTGGGTAGGAGAAGATGTGCCAGGAAGCTTCAATGATGTGTTTCCCAAGTGATTCCGACATTGACGCAGCAAAACTTCAAAGAAGAAATCAAAAACAGCAAAAACAAGTGAAAAAAGTCGAAATGGGAGCAAAAACCAGAGTCTAGAAAGCTCTCGGTCGAGATTTCAACTGAGATTGACGAGACTTTGCCTTTTTATAGATGGGTTTTGTAACATATGGCCGAAATTTCAGCGATATGATACAAATAGTCGAAATTTCGACATCTCACCGAAATTTCGACCGAAACTTTGCATTTTTTCAATTCGATGTTGCATTTCGTTTCGAATCGACCGAAACGAAACGAGATTTTGAACTATGAATGGAACCGAGCCACCCCATGTTTTTGGTCTAATAAGGCCTGGTAGTATATTTATTTATTTATTTGGATTTATATTGTAATCTTTTATTTCTTTTACTTTGTCTACCCAAAATATATAGTCAGTCTTTGTTTTGAGTAGGAGGCTTAGTTTTACAACTTTAAATATGGGTATTGCTTGTAACGATAGACAGATTTGAATGAAACAATTTAAGTTTGAGGTTAACTCACAGGTGTGAGTAGCGTCAACCAGGTTGGTCGATCTTCCCCTTTTCGTTCCTTCATCTTCCTCAATTCCAATCTCTTCCCACAACTCAAGTACTTCCCTTTCCCTTCCCCGTCGCTCCTGTCCCCTAGTTCTCTTCTCTACTCTATTTCTTTCTTATTTTCTTGCTTCTGTTGTGATCAGTTACTGTTATTCTCCCTTAAAGTGATTTTGAATCAGTTACAAAAGGTATCGAGCCCTCATCAACCAATCTCCAAGTCTTGGGATAAGAATCGCTCCTAGGGCGAATCTAACCACAGGGTCCGAGCCCTAGTTCTTTCTCCCTGCTATGAGATTGAGTGAGTTCATCCCAAGGGCTCCGCCACTAACATAATAAGGTTTCGATTCTCTTCGTGGGGTGGAATCTAGTGAATGCATACCTGGGTTTCTTAACAAGAATCAAGTCTGCATCTGCCGGCATATTGGAATCCTTGAGTCGAGGATCCTCCCAGTGGAGCCACTACCCCCTCATTGCCGCTGGTATTTCTGCCATCACAAGGTTGAAGATGGTTGTTCCCCACCCACCCCCCCCACCCCCATGATTCTTTTTAATTCTGCTAAGGAGCAATCTAGCCCCCTCTTCTCTTTATCCTCTTTGTCCTTTATTATCTCTCCCATCCAGATTTACCCCTTCCTTTAAATCTAATTATCATACATCCTTTAGTTTCCATAATACCTAGTATGCCCTTGACCTTTATTTCCTTATCCCCATTGTGTCCCTCCCTGATCTTATTGCTAAGATATCCTTTAAGATTCCTTTTATTTACAGCCCCACCATTCCATTATAAATTTTGATTAAGGCCTTTGATTTGAGTGTTCGCTTGCTCGTGTGGGCCCATAGAGATTCTAAACAGGGTTTCCGAATCCTGGGATCACCATGGGACCAACATTAACAACTAATTCTATTCGGACCCGAAACAGCACTTTATATCAGATCATGCAATGATTATGTTCAGCTCCCATAAATATACCCCAATAGATCTCAAAGGATGTTCATATCCTTAAAAATTAAAAAAATAATTTAAAATTAAAAAAAAAAAATAAACAGATGATTCCTCCTCCTCCTTGGGGCACATGCAACATCTTCTAGCAAGTTGAAAAACCTGATATTGACTACATTCATTATACAAACAAATGATAAAGTTAAGAGTTGTCGATTAGAGTTTACAGGGTTTCTGGGGGTGTTTTAGTCTTATTTGTATTTCTAGTATATTCCATTGTCTTAAGGGTATTTTGGGCAGTTTACTTGTAATTCATTAATGCTGAGATTATAACTAAGATTGCCCCCTCACAATTTACTTTACACAGAAATCGTGAGGGAGTTTAACCCTCTCAATTGATCTCTCTCTTCTTCCCTTCTCTTCTCCTTCTCCTTCTTCTTCTTCTTCTTCTTCTTCTTCTTCTTCTTCTTTGTTCTTCACTGCTGGTCAGACTTAGGGTTCTGTTCTGTTACATGGTATCAGAGCACTAATTCTGATCAACAGTTCTTTCTTTTGTTGCTGTTTTGAAGGCTTCTCCTTCCTCTTGCTCCCTTATCGTGGTCTGCAGCAACCAGATGCTGTATATTCTTGTCTGAACCCTAGTCATACCCTAATGAAGGACTAGGGTTCCCTGCTTTGCTGAAGAATGATCGTGTTTTTTGTGCCTGGTGCTGTTCGAGATTTCTGCTGCATGAAGTGATCGATTTCTCAAAACCCTATGAGAATCGAGTTTCTTTTTCTCCTGGGATTTCTTCTCCATATTGGCTGCTGGTTTGGGGACTTTTATTCCTCATTATTTAGTGATTGCCTACACCAACAATTGATTGTATTTTGGGCTGTTCAGCCTCCTTTCTGAAGTTGTCGATTTTTACCCTAATCTGGGTTTGGGCTAAATCGATTTTTGGTTTGTCTTCATTATTGTTGGCTGTCCCTGCTCTCTATCTATCCCAGGTATTTCTGACAATATTATTTGACCTCATGGCTGATTCTAAGCCTCCCACGGACAACTTTAATATTCAGATTACTACAATCAAGCTAAATGGTGCCTCCAACTACCTTCTTTGGTCTCAAGCCTTTGAAGTTTATGTTACTGCTCACCGGAAGATGTCTTATCTCACTATGACACCGCCAGCTTCTACTGATGACAAATATGACGATTGGAAGGCTGAAAATGCAACCCTTCTTTGCTGGTTTTGGAATAGCATGGAATCATCCATAGCCTCTAATGTTATGTTTCATAAAACTGCCAAGGGTATTTGGGAAGAACTCAAGGAAAACTATTCTCAAGATACCAATCTGTCTCGAATTTATGATTTGTATGAGAAATTTTTCTCTTTCAAGCAAAAAGGAAAGTCTCTTGGCAAATACTACAGTTCATTGAAGGGAATGTGGGAAGAACTCAATGTGTACCAGCCTATCTCCACTGATGCCTCTATGAATAAATCCCAACGATCTAAGTTTTTGGTTGCTAAGTTTCTCTCTGGATTGGATCCTGATCTTCAATCCGTCAAAGGCCAATTATTGGCTGGGGAGAAGATTCCATCTATGAATGAAGCATATTGTCGAATCTTGAGAGTTGTTTCTCCTTCGGTGGTGAAGTCTGATCCAGCTCCTGTCTCCAAGGATAATTCTGCCCCCTTTATCTCTACTGGAGGGCATGGTCATGGTGGTGGTACCTCTTCTCGAGGTCGTGGTTCTGGATTTGGTCGAGGTCGTGGGGCTGGTCATGGTAATTGTGGGGCTGTTTCCAATTCTGCTGGTTCCTCTTCTGGTGATGGTGGCTCTCGATGGTGTTCTCATTGTGGTCGTCCTAACCACACAGTAGAAAAATGTTGGCTGAAACATGGCAAACCACAATGGGCACGTGAGCAATTTGCTAATGCTGCAGTCTCTGATGGAGCGGCTGATCCTGTGCATCCTCCTGACACTACTTATGGGTCTTCCACTGATGGTGGTAGTTCCTCTAATGACCTGATTTCTCAACTATTACAACAAGTACAGCAACTTGAGGCATCCTCCTCCACATCTACAGTTGTTCTTGCCCACTCAGGTACATCTACTGCATGTTTCGCCTCCTCATCTTCTTCATGGGTAATCGACTCCGGTGCCTCTTCTCACATGACTAGTAAGCCCAATTCATTTTCATCTTTTACACAGTCCGCTGTCCCATCTCGGATTTCTATTGTCGATGGGTCTTTTATACCTATTACTGGTCATGGGGCCATCCCCTTATCTTCTGACCTTTCCTTGTCTAATGTCCTTCATGTACCTAAGCTTCCTGTTAATCTTCTCTCTGTTAGTCAATTAACTAAAACTTTGAATTGTTCTATAACCTTTCATCCTTCTCATTGTGTCTTTCAAGATCTTGCAACAAACACGATGATTGGTGGCGGACATGAGAAGGGCAGCCTCTATTACTTTGATTTGGCATCTACTTCTACGGTAGCGGTTGCTACTTCTTCTGGCATTTCTCCTTTACATTAGCACTATCGGCTAGGACATCCTTCTTTATCCAAGCTGCGCCATCTTGTTCCTAGTTGCAAATCTATCTCCCACATTGAGTGTGAAGCTTGTGAGCTTGGCAAGCATCATCGTACTGTTTTTCCTTTGAGTCCAGAGTCTAGGAGTACTTCTTTGTTTCAGTTAGTCCATTCTAATATTTGGGGTCCTTGTAGGGTCAAGAGTCGGTTAGGTTTTTATTATTTTGTTAGTTTTATTGATGATCATTCTCGTATGACATGGTTGTACCTCTTAAAGGATAGATCTGAATTTGTTTCTATTTTCAAACAATTTTATAATGAAATTCGTGTTCAATTTGGTGTTCATTTAAAAATTTTGCGTACTGACAATGCCCTAGAGATAATTCAACGTGAGGTTTCCTCTTTTTGTTCTGACAATGGCATCATTCATCAAACTAGTTGCTCTTACACACCTCAACAAAATGGTGTGGCAGAGCACAAAAACCGCCATTTGTTAGACATTACTAGGTCCTTGATGTTTCATATGAATGTCCCTAAACTCTATTGGGCTGATGCACTATTAACCACTTGTTTCTTGATTAATCGTATGCCTTCCTCTGTCCTTAATAATCAAATTCCATTTAATATTGTTTTTCCTGATCGAGCTGTTTTCTCTCTCCCCCCCTCGTGTCTTTGGTTGGCAATGTTTTGTTCATGTGCTTCGCCCTGGTCTTGATAAACTATCTCCTAGGGCTAGCAAGTGTTTATTTCTTGGTTATTCTCGTACCCAGAAGGGTTATAGGTGTTTTGATCCCATCTCTCGCCAACAGTTTGTTTCCGCTGATGTTACCTTCTTCGAAAACTCTTCTTATTTTGTTGATTCTTCCATTGGTGTGGATCTTGTTATTGATACTGGTGGTGTTAATCGTGTTGTGGCTGAACCTGTTCCTCCTCCTATCCCATTGGTTGCAAATCCTGGTCCCACGTAGGTGCAGGTCTACACGCGCCGTACCCAACAGCAGCAGCTGCCACTACCACCACAACCTATTGAGGCTGCCTCTGCCTCTCCACCGCCACCAACTGACTCCATGCCTGTGGATCCAATTTTAGACATTGATGATCTCCCTATCGCAAAGAGGAAAGGTACTCGTACTTGCACTCAGACCCCCCTTTACCCATTGGCCAATTATGTTTCTGTTTCTCATCTCCCACTTCATCATCGTGTTTTTGTTGCTGCTTTACATTCTACGTTTATTCCCAACTCTTATACAATTGCCTTATCCCACCCTGGGTGGAAAAATGCTATGCATGTGGAGATGGATGCCTTGGTCTCTCGTAAGACTTGGTCATTGGTTGACCTACCGCCTGGTAAGGATCTTGTTAAGTGTCGTTGGGTGTACACCGTTAAGTACAATCTATATGGCACTGTGGAGCGGCTCAAGGCCCGTTTAGTTGCCAAGGGGCTTACACAGACCTATGGGATCGACTACTTCGAGACCTTCTCTCCTGTTGCGAGATTGAACTCTGTGCACATTTTGCTTTCCTTGGCTGTCAATCTTGATTGACCTCTCTTTCAGATGGATGTGAAGAATGCCTTCTTGTATGGTGATCTACAGGAGGAGGTGTACATGGAGCAACCTCCTGGTTATGTTGCTCAGGAGGAGGATAGTGTCCGGGTTTGTCGCCTTCATAAGGCCATTTATGGACTGAAACAGTCTCCCCGTGCGTGGTTTGATAAATTCAGCAGTGTTGTGGCTGGTTGTGGGTTTTCTCAGTGTTATTCTGATCACTCTATCTTTGTTAGACGTCAAGGGTCTAACGTGGTCATCTTAGCAGTTTATATCGATGACATTATTGTTACTGGTAAGGATGCTTCTGGGATTGCACAGGTAAAGACGTATTTACATAATAACTTCCAGATCAAGGATTTAGGTAGCCTCAGGTACTTTCTTGGTATTGAGGTTTTCGCAGTTCTCGAGGTCTAGCCTGTCCCAGAGGAAGTATGTTCTTGATTTACTTGATAAGACAGGAATGTTGGGTTGCAAACCTATTGATACTCCTATGGATCCACATGTCAAGTTTGGTACTTCTGATGACAAGGAATTTAGTGACCCACATCAGTATCGACGCCTAGTCGGTAAACTTATCTACGTTACAGTTACTCGTCCCGATATTTCCTTTGTTGTGGGTGTTATTAGTCAATTCATGCAGACACCTAAGCAAGTACATTGGGATGTTGCTCGTCGTATTTTACGCTACCTCAAGGGTGCTCCAGGTAAGGGGTTGGTTTACTATCGCCATGGTCACACCAGCATTATTGGGTTCTCTGATGTTGATTGGGCTGGTTCTGATGGCAATAGAAGATCAACTACAGGTTATTGTACTTTCCTTGGAGGTAATTTGGTTACTTGGAAGAGCAAAAAACAGACCATTGTTGCTCGTTCCAGTGCTGAGGCTGAGTACAGAGCTATGGCTCATACAGCTGCAGAGTTGATGTGGGTTCGTTCTTTTGCTCGTGAGCTTGGTTATTCTAGTGATCAGCCCATGGAGATGTACTGTGATAACCAAGCTGCCATTTATATTGCCAACAACCCCGTTTTTCATGAACGAACCAAGCACATTGAAGTTGACTGTCATTTTGTTCAAGATGTTGTTCAAAAGAAGCTAATTACTACTCCCTTTGTTCGTTCCCAATTTCAGCTTAGAGATAAGTTTACGATCTCCAAAGGCTTTGTTTCGACCTCAGTTCTTGAGTGGTTGTTCCAAGCTGGATCTTGGTGATGTCTACGCTCCAGCTTGATGGGGAGTGTTAAGAGTTGTCGATTAGAGTTTACAGGGTTTCTGGGGGTGTTTTAGTCTTATTTGTATTTCTAGTATATTCCATTGTCTTAAGGGTATTTTGGGCAGTTTACTTGTAATTCATTAATGCTGAGATTAAAAATAAGATTGCCCCCTCACGATTTACTTTACACAGAAATCGTGAGGGAATTTAACCCTCTCAATCGATCTCTCTTCTTCTCTTCTTCTCTTCTTCTCTTCTCCTTCTTCTTCTTCTTCTTCTTCTTCTTCTTCTTCTTCTTTGTTCTTCACTGCTGGTGGTCAGACTTAGGGTTCTGTTCTGTTACAATAAACTAGGAGACCAAATATTGACTATGCCAAACACACAAAAGCCTTCTCCTTGCCTCCTAACTAGGTAGCATTAACATTCAAAATTTTCTCCATTAGTCTATTTAACTGTGTAGCATTAGGACACAAGTCACACAATAAACTAGCTGCAAGATCATTCTTTGACTGGGTCACTGGGGCAAACTGATGTCCCAGGAAATATAGTGTTTGAGAAAATTGGGTTCCTTGGAATGGCTTTAATTGCCTGGTTGCACTTGCACTGACTGCATTGTTTTAAATTTACTAATTAAAGGGGCCCAAATGCTCCCACTCTTTAAAATCTTTCTTCCATAATCCCCCTATTTGTTCATGTTACAGAAAATAAAGCGGTTGCAACTTGCAAATAATTTTGAAACCTTGAAGCAGCAGAGCACAACCTTCATAACAATGCGTCGAAGGTAATTCGCCCAAAAAATAAATTCAATGGCTAATTTAGCTTAAGAATTTTCATTTCTGAGACATTAAAAAGTTAGGAGTCAAATTATGTGGGTTCTTTAATAATCAAACAACAAGTATTAATAGATCACATCATTGAACTCAGTAGATCAAAAAGAAAAGAATATAGGTGAAACAGGCAAGGAGAAATGACAGTGACAAAAAGATTAAATGAATAAAAAATAAAGAATTATTCAAGGAAGAAATACTACTACTATGCACAACATGACAGCCAACTCACCAGCCTTTCCGTGAAGAACCTTATCAAGCTATGTACAGTAGCATTGTTTAGTGGATTTGCTGTAAGACGTGTAAGCACTTCTCCTAGAAGGAGGATACCTGAAATTGCACCCAAAGGCCAAAGATGTTTGTATAGCACAGCTTTTGGATAAAATTGGTGAGATAAGAAACAAACAAAATGAATGGGAAATAAGAACAATAAGTTAACAACAGAAAAAAACTATAGGAAATAAAAGAATGTGTGGATATGATCCCGTAGTTCATAAAAGAAAAAGACACCAGCCCATGGCTTGTTGTCCATTATTATGAACCTTATAATACTTTTCGAATTTTGAATCTAAAAAATACTTCAATTTGAACTTCATTTTATCTTTTAGTTGCTATAGATGTAAAACCATATTAGTAATTCAATGCATACAGGCATAAAATTTAACAGATATCATTTCATTTAGGTCGGCTAGCTGGATACTAGTAATTGCACAGTCAACAGCTTACCTTAGTAGACCAAAACACTTGGTCACTTTGCATAGCCACTCAACACAACGGTTGATACAGGGATAACTTAAATCCGATGGTTAAGCCCCAAAACAAGTTGGAGATTGTGAAGGTTGTCTGCCAGAAAGCAATGAGATCAGCTAGAGAGAGATTCTACTAGGACACCATCACAAACCAGGTAAACCAACTTTGGATTCATGGTTATTTCTCAGAGTCTAAATATCAAGGAATTAGGGTTTCTTCAAGGATCTTTATAAATACGGAATACCTCTTCAAATAATCAGGAAGGAGAGATGAATTGGTGAGGCTTTCCAGCATTTTTTAGAGATCAACAAGAATTGTAACTAAACTGACAAGTAGAGAAATAGGGGTTGTATTTGGAGGGATTATTATCTCCTCTCATCCCTAGATATTAGCAGGTCTGCTAAAACTCTTAAATTCCTGGGTTCTTCTGGCTCTTCTCCGTGACTTATTTGGTTATATTTCTTAATTTGATTCTGTGATAAGTACATTTTCAAGCACAAGGAAGAAAAAAACAGAGATTACCCAAGTCATCATCTAATCGGAAACCCTGAGCAAAACAGCAACAACAATTCTTATCAACTGTATCAAAAACAAAACCTCAAATCATTGTTGTTTAGCCATCGCCTAGGCATCCAGGCGACTTGGTCGCCTAAGCAGTCTCCTAGGCGCCTTGTTGGTACCGCCTTGTGTCCAGGCCCCCTCCAACACCTTGGGTTGCCTAGACATCGTGACAACTACGCCTCAATATACAATAAATAGCGCCCATATAGAAAATTCATTTTATACTTGTTTCAACAATGGCATTAATTTGCCTGGAATGACATAACAAGATATACTGAAAAGCGCTAAGTGTGTAGACATTGAACTTAATTCATCACCCCAACGCGTATGCAAATCCGAATGCATAAATGAAAATAGTACCTCTAGCACGAATGACATTGTCTGTAGTTGTCAAATACATTTCCATTTCCCTGACCTGTATTAAGAATTTGAATAAGTGGCCATGCATAACAAATATAAAAACCTAAATTACACATATAGAAAATCTCACAAAAACTCACTAGTGTTTCTATAGTTACGAGACCATTCTTCAAAAGTGAAGCGACAGCATCTACACTTACAATCTGCAAGAAGCATCCATAGTAAACACAAAGTCCAAGAAATCAAAGGAAAATAAAAAATAAAAAAAAGATGTACCCAGTGCACGAGGCTCCCGCCACTGCATAGTCTGGGGAGGGTCATAATGTATGCAGCCTTACCCCTGCTTCACGGAGAGGCTGTTTCCATAGACTCGAACCCGTGACCACTTGGTCACAATGGAGCAATCTTACCGTTGCACCAAGGTCCACCCTCTAAATTTCATGATCTCTAATTCAACAAAATACCCTACCATGTAATGGTGTGCATTCCATGTATGTCCAATCATGCCAATGGCACCCAAAACTCCAATGGGGCTACACCTAGACCTGCCAACATAATTTAGGCACCATTCGATCTACCATGTGGCAGTTGTTGGCTTTTAAAATGGACATGTAAGAAGGTTTCTACATGAGCTCTACCACTGTAGGAACCAGGCTCTCTAAACAAACAAAACTAAAAATTTAGGCTGAATCCAGGGCCACAGGACCCTGTTTGTTTCATCTCTGTGCACAGTCACACACATGTACTTAGACACTAACCTTTTATCAGGCAACCATCAGTAAAAAAAAATTATGAGAACAAAACACAGAAGAAGGCAAGGACTTGAGAATCATATGGAAGAAGGCAAGGAGAAACCCACAATAAGCCCTAGAATATGGGGGAAAAGAGATTGCTGGGAAGAAACCAGTTGAAATATTATTAAGATTAGATTATGTTCTTGGTTATGAAACCCAATTGGCAAGGTCATCCCTGAAACAGACCAATGAATATTTGGAGAATTAAGTTGCCAGACATATGCATTATGCAGTATTAGAATGAGATGATCCGACCTTAGCTTCATACTAGGAATCATCAAAGAATTAGCAGTAATCTTAAGAAATGCTCTTTTTGAAGCCTACATTAAATAGACGAACAAGCCAATAAAACACCACAGCTAATGAAATATCCAGTATCCAAAAAACAAAATAAACGGCTGAAGGCCTCAGTTCAATCAAAATTTAAGAACATTCTCCTACTTCTAAGAACTACAAATAAGGTGAGATCACTTATCCGATGAGTTAGGTCCTCCCTTCTTCCCTAATCCAACAACGGTGGTGACGAAGCAAAATAAGACCACCAACACCACCACCCCCAAAAAAGAAAACTCATGTATCACCAAAAAAATTGCATATTGAAAGACAACACAGTTCATACGAGTTAATTAGCTTCCTCAGAGACAACCACACCACAATCTTAAGCAAAGTTCATAAAGAATTGGAATTAAACCTGTTGATTCGGAGGACGAGAGACATCAACAAAGGCTTCGACATGCTGAATCCAAGAGCTCGGTTTCGCCATCAATAGTGTAGATTAGAATTTGCAGGGTTTTGAGGGTTTTGGAGGCTTAACTGAAGTACGAGGGTTTTGGATTTCAACCCAAGTTTTACGAAGGATGCCGCGAAAAGCAGCTATTTAAAAGTGTTGATTCTCTAAGCTGTATTGGCACCATATTTATACTGTACTCTTGGTTTATCCATTAAACTATGTTGCTCAACGGGATTGGAAAACTTGTAAAAAAAAATAAAAAAGGGGATTGGAAAACAAATACTGGTTACGAAAACCAGTAAACGCCCAACAATAAAATTTCACGGATATCCCCTGTAACTATTCGAAATAGCAAGTAAATCCTAAATTTTATCGAAATGACAATCTTCCCCCTAACGTTAAGCAAGATTACCTTAAAGATAAAATGACAATTTTACCCTCTTAATAATTTAAATAAAAATTACTTAAGATTCCATCATCTTCCCAAATCGAACTTCCTCATCACCACCATTCTCTCTCCGACCGCCACTGATTTCACACAAAAGCCCATAAACAGAAGAGTACGCCACGGTGAGCAGTAGCACCACCGGCGACGCTCTCTGCGATCGGAGAGAATAAATTCCGATCACAATAAACTCTCATTTCATTTCTTTCCCTCTTCTCAACCGCCATAGCAAATCAACGAGCTTACGCACATTGAACTGCTCCTGAAGCATTCTCGACCGCTCATCACACATGCTCGCAATGGCCTCTTTCCTCCTCTCAGTCACCAGAGAGCTCATGTACCAGAGTAAAGAAGTGAAGTAGAATCTATCCATTCTCTCTCTGTATCTCTGTTATTCTGTCTCTGTTCTGATTTCAATTTCCCTCCTTCAGCTTCAGATTTTCATTTCCAGAGCTTCATGTGATTCTGATCTTTGTTCTGAATTCTAAGGACATGGTTATTCGAATTTGAGACAGATTTTGAGCCCTTTTTGAAATTGTAAAAGATGGGTTTTTCTTTGGAAAGTCTGTGAGTTGAGTGACAGAAAGGACGAAAGAAATGTCTTTCAAGAACAAGTTAGCAGAGCCGCCTTCTAAGAGCGTAGTGTCTAGGAGATGGACCTTATTGTTTTGTGTCGGCAGCTTTTTTGTTGGAATGCTCTTCACTAGCAGGTATTTCGCCATTTGAGGTTTCTTCTTCTTGAGTTCCCACCTGTTTTATATCTTTAATGGGGGGTTTCCTGGGGTTTGCTTGTGGTTTTGATTGATTGGCTCAATTATGCATCTTTTAAACTAAGTTCCGAATACCAAACTTATTGTTCCTCTGAACTACTTAGTCCGGCGAGGAAAAATTCTGGGTCTTTTGTTTAAAATCTCTCTGGTACTGTTTCATATGGGTTTTGATTTTTCATGAGTAATTATAAAGTAATTGTCTACTATATAAATTTTGATTTTCAATAATCTTGATGTGGTGATGCAGTTTTGAGTACTTTGGATTGGGTTATTGTTTCATATTCCTTCTGGGTTTCCTATTTCTCTTATTTCCTTCTTTCTTCTTCCTGTTCTATTGCAATTCTGTCCAGTCGGCCGTAAATGCAGGGATAGATCTGAATTGGGATTCCAAGTCTGACCCAACCCCATAAAGCTCTTCTTCTACAATGATTAGGGAATCTACATGTGGCTATCAGCATGTGCTTCAATTTGAATATTGTAGATACAGATCAAGGTTAATCCAATTGTTCTACATCCCTTTTCTGCATTTCCATCTGTTCGTTACCGCATTTTTTTTTTTTTTTTAAGGGGCCCCTGGTTATCCACCTTATCTGCCGCCGCTGCAAGGAGCGTATCTACAGCCAACGGGATATCCTCAGCCGGTGGAGGGTATGGGTATCCACCCCAAGGGGTGTACCCATACCCTCCACCTCCACCAGGTTATCGGCCATGGTTTTGGACTTGGGACGACGACGCTGCTCTTGTTTCTTACGCCACCCGGTGAAAACGATGAACAGAGAGAATGAGATTTAGGGTTTTACCCTTAAGGGTATAATAGGAAATTCACCCTATGGTAAGGGTAATTTCACCATTATAAAAGAGTTAACTGCACAGACCTAACAGAGTGGACTAAGTTGAAATAAAAATATAAAATAAGGATAGTCTGTGCCATTTTGACAAAATTTAGGGTGTACTTGCCTTTTCGAATAGTTATAGGGGGTGTCCGTGAAATTTGCCCTTATTTTTATTATTTTTATTTTAAATTAGAGAAATCTGGTGCTGCAATGAGGATTTCATCTCTTTTTTACCTTCTCCAAGCTATAAAATCATAGTTAACCGAATTTTTTTCGTGTACGGTTCCCTGACCGGTGCAGTTCCCTAGTTCCTATCACAAGAGGAGGGTGGATCCCACCTAGGCAAACTGTTCGGTCAGGTGCTGCAGGTGGCTCCCACCCCCCCTCTTGTGAGAGGAACTAGGGAACCGCACCGATCAGGGAACCGTAGACGATAACGACTCACAGTTAACCAAGATCCTTTGATTACCATTTTTTCAAACTTTCTAACCCACTTTGCCTCTTAAAACAGACATAATTTTGTGTATAAAAACTCTATGTTGTGTTAAGCCTTCTCTTTAATATATTTTTTTCTATTATAAAAAAATACAGTATAGTTATAAGAAAAACAATAGGTAACGGTCGGAACGATGTTCTTTGCCATTCTTCCGTTCTTTGAGAACAAAAAAAAGGAAATCATGTTTGGTTTGCCGGTTCGTTTTATTGGTCTTTCAGAATGAACCGGAAGAAAATTCCATCAAAAGAACATTCTTTACAGACCGTCTCAGACACGGTCTATAAAGAACGAGAACAAATTGAAGGAGACAAATCGAGGACAACCCGTGATTTTTCGAAGAGAACCCGTGAAGAAGTCTGTGGTTTTGAGTTTGTGAAGAAGTCTCTTGCCTGTGGAGCTGTGGAGACGAAGGAGATCTGCAACGCTCTACAACCCTTGAAGGTGAGATTGCCTTAGTAGACATCTCTCTCATCTCTCTCTCTCTCTCTCGCTATCTCTTTCTCTCTGTCCTCTCTCTCGCTCTGTCCCTCTCTATCTCTCGCAGTCTCTGCATCGTTCTATCTTTGTCTCTGCAACTCTCTCTCGCTCTCTCCATCTTTCTGTCTCTCTCTATCTCTCTCTCTCCCTCTCACTTTCTCTATGTCGCTCTCTTTGTCTCGCTCTCGATCGTCCCTGTTGGATAAAAATTTGACGAGTTTTGCATTTTTTTTTCTCCCATTGTGTCTCAAGAATTGAATCAGCATCCCTCTAATTGGAAGTTTTCAATCAAAAAGGCATAGGGCTTCAGAGATTTTTTGAGAAAATTTGATTTTAGTTATGGATTGTAGGGATTTTAGGGATTTTATTATGTCACTATTTTGGGAACCACTTATATGTTGAATTTAATTGGGATTGTTATTTATTAGATTAATAGCATTGTCAATGCAAATAGTTAGAGAAAATCAATGATTTCCCTGCGATCGATTTTTCATTTGTTAAATGAGTATTATTGACTTAAATGATTTATTGTTTTGCTCTTAAGTGAAAAACATGTAAGAAATCTCACATGATCCCCAAGTAAGGAATGCCTATGTTTTACATGATGTAATAATAATGAAAAAATATTAAAATAAAGAGGTTGATATGATCATGAGAGGAAAAGTATATATAATTAGTTGCTGAAATCAGATGTTAGGCATGTGGGGATAAGAGGGGGAAATGGTGTTTATGCTATTGAAATGAGAGAGTTGTTTAGTATGAAGTATATGGAAGCTCAACATATTACACATGTCTATTTAGAATCTTACCTTATCATTTGAGTTTGAATGTGTTAACTAGAATTGCTGTTTTGATGACTTGCTATGTGCTGAAAATGAGATTAGAAGGCCTTGATGTGGTTTGTGTTATTCATCCTTTTGCTTTTTTTTATCCATCTCATTGATCTAGTTTAAGGCTGCGTTGTTATGCATTTTTGGAATGCATTTTAGTCAATAATGAACTCAATCTTTAAGTCAACCCTTAAACTTGAAGTTCTTATGTCATTTGTTAACACAATTGTATGCCAGGGTTGTACTCAGAGTAAATTTTATTATTTGTTAATTGCAAACAACCAGGTTTAGAGAAAGCATTGTGTGCTTTTCTTGTGGATTTGGTTAACTTGCTTTGAGAAAGAAAGTAATTAGTTACCTGAATGGATCCATCCCTCCCCTGGCACATGCACCAAAAAAGGAAAAATAACTTTTATTTTTTATGAGAAAGAAGTTATAAATTAAAATAAGAGAAAAGTCTATACATCATATAAAAAGGGAGGGGATGGAGTGTTGGTCCTAACAATATGTTGGGTTAGAAAAGGAAAAATAACTTGATCTCATTTTCATCCATTCATAATGTGACAGCAAATTGTATGTATGACTGGGGATTTAATGAGTTATGGTTGTGTTAGTTCTGTCTTTGTGCGTTGGTGTGGATAATAAAAATTTTTGTATGACTAAAAGTTGAACAATGGCTAGTGTTACCTTTGGCATTGGATTTGTAGGATGTATATGGGTGCAATCATATGATGCTTGTGATTTATATAAGAGGGAGTTAGTGCATATTTATTATCTATTTATCTTTTGGTGTAACATATTGTACTCATCAATCATCATTCTACCCAATGCCTTCTGCAACCTACTATATTTTTCTTTGTGGGAGTGAGGTTTGAAATGACTGTCCTGATATTCTATCTAAGTGATCTTTTTTTCCTATCAGTTACTAAAAAGAAGCTTAAGTAGATATTCATTTACCCATTTCTTTAATAATACTTGGTCTTCTATCTACTTCTTTTTCTTACTACACAAAAACCAAAGCAAAAGAGTACATCATGATGTGGCTTTATAGACACTCAATCCTTAGATCTGGGTTATCTTCATTGTTTTCTTCTCTTTCCTATGCTTATGCTCTTCTGAATTTATTAATCTATCATTTAAACTGTTTGTCTGCCACAATTCACCTTTAATGCCATTACTTTTTTATTTCATATTATTTGTATATTTGTTACATATAATGTATATGTTATTCAGATACTATGGTTACTTCATCAAAATCAAAAGGAAAATAAAAAATTGGTCTTGCCTCTTGGTCCAGCAATGAGGTTGCTTTACTAATTAGGTTCATAGTAGATAATATAAGGGCTGACAATAAGAATAGGGCAACCTTCAACAAAAATGGGTGGGATGACATTCATACCCGATTAGAAGCCAAACTTGGTAAGATGTTCAATAGAGAACAGATAAGGAACAAGTTCAACAAGATGAGGATAGAGTATGGAAGTTTTAAATCATTGCTTCAAACTACGGGATCTGGATGGAACTCAATCACCAACACAGTTACTGTTGACGATGACAGTGTTTGAGATAAAGCTATAGGGGTAATTACTATACTAATATCTTCCTTAGTTTGATATATACTATTATATTTGGTCTTATGTTGGTAATTATATAGTAAATGTCTAAAAATTTATTTTATATTGTATACAGGCAAATTTAGGATAGAAAAAGTTTAGGCATCAAGGCTTGTCACGTTGGCCTGATCCCCAAATTATATTTGAAAATTCTTATGCCCGTGGAGATGGTGGAGTAGATAGCATGCAAGACTGGATGACAACTGGGATTGAAGATCTAGAGGTTGATGATGAAATAGCTACACTAACTCACACCAGTCTAACAGGTTTAGATAACATACAAGTCAATGAGGTTGAGGAAGAGATACATATTACAATCCATAAACAAGATAGAACTCCAACAGCGAAACAGAAGCGGAGTATGTCCAATAGTGTCACAACGGCTTTGGGATATGTTGGGAAGTTGTGTCAGATAAAGTAGAGAGAGCAACTGCAAGTACTGAGGCTACTTCTGAAGTTTCAGGCTTTGATACATCATTGACTCATACAGCTTCTATCGACATTAGTGTTTTGGCATGTACACGTGTCCTTGACGAAATACCTGATATAAGTAATGACATGTATCTGAAGACCTTAAAACAAATTAGGGAGTAAGCTGTGTGGATTGAGTCATTCATGGATTGTAGGCCTGACAGGAGGATGTGGCTGTTGGAGGATTAGAATAGTGTGTTGTTATCGTATGAACTTGACTTTAGTTATGTTGTGTGTTTCATTTGGGTAGTATGATGATACAAATTTTTATTTTATTTTATTCTGTTTGATTGTTTGGAACAATTTATTGCTTATGTGGATCTATCTTGAACAATATGTATTTGTGTTTTAAGTTCATTCTGGATTATATTTAAAGTTTATGTATTGTTGTGCATATGTAATAGTCATGGCAACAATACACCAGTTCAGTAATGAATCTTCAAATGATGAGGATGACATGATTATGATTGCTGCAACTTTACTTGCCGCACAATCTCTATACACATGAGAACCTTATAGGAATGGTAGACGTCCAGGATCAATAATGCTCCATGAGGTTTTGAGTGGTCATGCAAACCGTTGCTTTCAGATGTTCTACATGAAAAAACATATCTTCCAAAACCTATGTACACTGATGAAATCTAAAAAGTGGTTGAAAGACACCTGATATTTAAATGTGGATGAGTAATTAGCCTTGTTTATGTTGATGGTGGGAAAGGGTTTCTCTAATCGAGATATTCAAGAGGACTTTCAACATTTTAGGGAGACCATTAACCGTACATTCAAGATGGTGTTAATGGCTATGAAAAAATTGACAAAAGAAAGAATCAGACCACCAAATATCGAGCAAATTAAATTAGACATGCAAGCAAAATCAAAATTCTATCCTTTCTTTAAGGTAATATACAATCAATACAAATATGTAAATTCAATTATTTTAATTTTTCTTTTTTTAGTATGATAAGTTTATTTTATAAAATTTATTTTTAGGATTGTATTGGAGCAATTGATGGTAGTCATATTAGTGCCATAGTGCCTAAGGAAGATGCTACTCGTTACAGAAATCGAAAGAGCATTACCACACAAAACGTGATGTGTATATGTTCTTTTGATATGCGATTCACGTATGTTTATGCGGGTTGGGAGGGCAACGCTAATGATTGTCGTATATTTGAACACGCAAGGAGAGATCCTGCATTACAGTTCCCACACCCACCTGAAGGTAAAACTCATTTAATCCTACTGATATATTAAATCAGTTGGTATGAAGTACTTAATTTGTTAACTTGGGTTTTTCCTTACAATGGTATATATGTGTAGAAAAATATTATATTGTAAACTCTGGGTATGCAAGTCAAGTTGGGTACTTGACCCCATTTCGAGGTTAGAGGTACCATATTCTAGACTACCAGGGAGCTGGGAGAAACCCAAGGACTGGTAAGAGCTGTTCAACTACAGACATTCCTCACTTAGGAATGTAATTGAGCGTACATTTGGGGTTTTAAAAAATAGATTTAAAATATTAAGACATATGTCGAGTTATGATATCAGACTCCAGCCATACAATGTGATTGCCTATTGTGGATTGCATAATTATATTCGTGACGTACAAACGGCTGACAAAGAATTTGCTGAATTAAGTGATGATGATAAAGTAGTCATAGATGAACTAAATCCTATACACGAGCCATACGAAACATCTGTCTACTCTCAATTAGAGAGATAGTGCAAGAATGATGAATGACTTGCGAAAAAAACATTGCAAATGATTTGGCCAAAAGTAGTAGGATGGCAGAAATCTGACTTATATGAGTTTCTTTGTATATGCTTGACCAAACTATTGATAGTTTATGTAACTTATGTTGGATTTATTATGACAAACAACGTTTTAGGTTGATGGATGGTTATTTTAATCCCTTTTTTTCAATAATTTGTTATGCCTGTTAAATCTAACTATCATATAAACTAGGTATATTCATCAAAACATTGCAATTTAAGAACATTCATATTCAATGTGCAGATGTCTACAAATATGAATTTACATTCTATTGCAAAATACGAAAAATGTGGAAGAGAATGCATGATATGGACATCTAGGTCCGAGAAGTCTAGAGGCAGGGATTATTTCAGATGTCCTAGATGATGTTCTTTTTTTCTTTGGGTTAATCAACTGAAGTGATGTGCATGTGCACAAGGACAATGTAGGATAGCGAAAACATAAATAAATTGTGGTCGCTCATTTTGGTGTTGTCCCAAATCAACTGGGGTACGATCAGCCATACAATCATTTTATTTAATTTATTTTACATATTTTCACTATGATTTATATATTATTGTTGATATCCGTAACTTACATGAATTTACAGAGTGACAATCAGGGCAGTGGATTTTTCCAATGGATAGAAGAAGACACGACCTCATCTTCTAGCCAACAGACTAATGTATCAACGGTTTGTCCCTCAGGCTCAACAGTTGTATCCGCTCCGCCTTCATCAGAATTTCTGAAAGGTTATTGCAAGAGTGCAATTATATCCTTAGAGAATCATGCCAAGATGCTCAAAGACATCCTTGAAGGTCTTACCAAGTTAGACTTGAAGAAAGAAGAAGATTAAATCTAGTTTTAGGTTGTTAAAGTTGTAATTTCATGACTTAATTAGTTATAAGCTGACATATTTTAATTTATGTTAAGTTTGATAATTTATTAGATATTTTAATTTATATTAAATATGAAAATTTATGAGATATTTTTAATTTATGTTTGTTATGTAAGAGAGACATGTATTTTTTTTTGTAAGGATAGCATTATTGTAATTAATATCAAATAGGGAAGAACAGATTATACCAAACACTATTTCCGTTCTGAACGGCGTTCTTGAGACCGTTACCAAACGGTCATTTTCGGTCTCAGAACGCCATTCCAGACCAGAAATGCCAAAGAACGTTTCTAGTCAAGAACAGGCGTTCTTTGTTCAAACCATTACCAAACGCAACCTAAGTATGCAAGGAAAAACATTTTACAAGGAGGTACCAGCAAGGTGTTGTTTTGTTATTTGGTTTCTTTGGTGTGTAAAAAATGATATGAGATTTGAAAAGAGGAGTTGGATGGCGAAAGTGTTAGATATTTTCCAACGGCGATGTGTGGGCTTGATTAATTATCGGGTCGATCATTAATGGGAATCAAGAAACACATGGGCTAACATGGCTTGCTACTTATTTTATTAAGATGGACCGAACCAACCTAACCTATTGTGGAAGTGTGTTAGGGTTTGGGGAGTGGTGCGAGAGTTTATATCTCTCATTATTAGTGTTTAACACTAATACCTAGATGAGTGAGGTGAGGAGGGTAGTTTAGGAAGTCTCTTCTATTTTATTAATATGTTAGTTACCTGTTTTACCCTTAAGTAATTATTTAATGAAGGTTAGAGGGAGATCACGATTGAGATGTGACTCCCAAATTCTGCACATCGTCTCTCTTCCTTTCTCTCTCGATTTCTATGTTTTTCTTCTTCCGTTTCTTCCATTAAT
The DNA here is from genome assembly GCF_018873765.1 of Telopea speciosissima. Lineage (NCBI taxonomy): Eukaryota > Viridiplantae > Streptophyta > Magnoliopsida > Proteales > Proteaceae > Telopea > Telopea speciosissima. The sequence goes on from NC_057926.1 coordinate 15,260,614, forward strand.
TAACATGGTATCCTGGTTGGAAGGTTGCTATGAATGAGGAGTTGTTGGCATTGGAAGAAAATCAGACTTGGGATCTTGTTCCCTTACTCTTAGGTAAATCTGCTATTGGATGTCGGTGGGTATATGTGGTTAAAGTGAACCTTGATGGGTCCTTGGCTCGTTTGAAGACCCGTCTTGTGGCAAAGGGCTATACCCAAGTATATGGTGTAGACTACCTGGATACTTTTTCTCCTGTGGTGAAGTTTACTTCTGTTCGTATTTTAATTTTCCTTGCTACTACTTATCATTGGCCTTTGTATCAGCTAGATGTTAAGAATGCATTTTTGCATGGGGATTTGCATGAAGAGGTTTATATGGAGCAATCTCCAGGGTTTGTTGCTCAGGGGGAGTCTGGTCTGGTTTACAAGCACAAGAAGTCATTGTATGTGCTGAAACAGTCCCCCCGGGCTTGATTTGGCTGGTTCACTAAAGTTGTGTTAGAGTTTAGACTGACATAGTGTGATAGTGATCATTCTGTATTTTTCGTCGATCTGGTACGGGAAAAATATTTCTTATTATTTATGTTGACGACAGTTATTACAGGAGATGATATTGCTGGTATTGAGAACTTGAAGGTATAATTGCAGCAGAAATTTCAGACCAAAGATCTAGGAAGGTTGAAGTATTTCTTGGGTGTGGAGGTGGCTCAGTCGAAGAAAGGGATTTCGCTTTCGCAGTGAAAGTATGTTCTTAATCTTCTTTCAGAGATAGGGATGTTGGGTGCTAAACCTTTAGATACTCCCATGGATCCCAATTTAAAACTTATGGCTGATGATGGTGATGTTTTGGGTGATCCTGAGAAGTATCGAAGGTTAGATGGAAAACTGAATTATCTAACAGTGACTCGACCTGACATTGCCTTTCCTGTTAGTGTGGTGAATCAATTCTTATCTGCTCCTCGAACGTCTCACTAGGAGACAGTTGTGCGTATCTTGTGGTATCTAAAAAAGGCTCCTGAACGTGGTCTACTCTATAGTGCTCATAGCCATAGATGGATAGAAGGTTTTTCGGATGTTAATTGGGCTGGGTATCCAATTGACAGGAGGTTGACTACAGGTTATTGTACATTTGTTGAAGGGAATCTAGTGTCCTAGAAGAGCAAGAAACAGACAGTAGTTGCTCGTTCCAGTGTAGAGTCAGAGTATAGGGCTATGGCACATTCTATTTGTGAGCTAATGTGGATGAAACAATTGTTGGCTGAGCTTGGGTTCGTTGATGATTCTCTGATGCAATAGTGGTGTGATAATCAAGCTGCTGTCCATATTGCTTCAAATCTGGTGTTTCATGAAAGAACGAAACACATTGAGGTGGACTGTCATTTTGTTCGAGAAAAGCTACAACAAGGACTAATTTCTCCTCGTTATGTTTGTACAGGAGAGTAACTTGTTGATATATTTATGAAGTCTTTGGGGAGTGTAAGAGTGGATTATATGTATAACAAGCAGACCATGATTAACATCTATGCTCCAGCTTGAGGGGGAGTATTGCGAGAGTTTATGGCTCTCGATATTAGTGTCTCGAACACTAATACCGAGATGAGTGAGGTGAGGAGGGTAGTTTAGGAAGTCTCTTTTATTTTATTAATATGTTAGTTACCTATTTTACCCGTAAGTAATTATTTAATGAAGGTTAGAGGGAGATCACGATTGAGATGAGACTCCCAAATTCTATACATCATCTCTCTTCCTTTTTCTCGATTTCTCTAGTTTTCTTCTTCCTTTTCTTCCATTAATTAATAGGGAGTATATAAAAACTAATGATGAGGGGTCCCTGCAGTTACTATTCTCTTTTTTCCACAAGAAAAAGAGGTGTACGGGAGATTAGGAGATTGGAGAAGATCCCCCTCGTGGTTATTTAAGATTATTCGAGGATTCGCAATTATTTTTCATTGGATTATTATTATTCTTCGGGTTACCCTTATTTGTTCTTCATCAACATACGCGATGAAAGGTACACATTTCCCTTTATGTTTCTTTATTTGCTTCACTGTGTTCTAGTTATTCATACAGAGATCTGGGATTGGGGTTTTGATGAAACCCATGTTTTTTCTAGCAATTAGTATCAGAGCCAGACTATATGGATCTAGAATCAATGTTAATGGAACATAAAACATGATTAAAATTGATTTGAATTGTCATTTTTTGTTTTTGATTAAAAATTTGTAAAGACGGGTAAGGTTTCGTTTGTTCTTGGGTTTCTATTCAAAATTTTGACAGGAAAAATTAAGAGTTTTTTATAGGGATGCGTAGAGCTCGTCGAGACGATCGTGGTGATATATGGATCGTCGTCGCTAGACGCATCGTCACTCGTCGGCGGCAGCGGAGAGTGGATCTTACTCACTGACTATTTGTTTAAAAAAAAGATTTAAAAGGGAAGAGATTCCTTTTTTATTTGGTTACCCAAAAAAAAAAAAAGGGAAGGTTTCCTTTTTTATTTGGATATATTGGAAAATGGTTTCCTTTTTTATTTGAAAGTATTGGAACGTACAGTATCTTACCTTTAAAAAAAATGGGAAGTGTTTGTAGGGTTTGACCAACTCGTTGACCTGACCCCGGTTGAAACTTGAAACCGAACTATTGACACGACCCGCTGATTTGGAAAGTGACTCGATAACCAAAAAAGTAAATTGAATCAAACCGGGTTGGGCAAAACCGAATCGGACCGGGTTGTGAAACGAACCAAATCGAGTTGGCCGTGGGTTGAGCCAAAATGACCTGTTTGCTAATGTGACAGACCTGACCTGGTGTCTACTGATGTGGCAGGCTCGGCCCTACTTGATCGACCTCGGTCCGACCCGATAACTTGGATTTTTTTACTCGATGGGTTGGCCGGAGACCCGTCGGTGGCGGGTTTCTGGCATAGGCCGGCGTTGACCGAGATTCAAAAAAAAAAAAAAAAAGGGAATCTTGGAAACACAATCAACTATTTCTGTTTTGGAACTGTTTTGGGATTGTGTTTTGGTTCCCAAAACTATTCTGGAACACTTTTCTTGTTCCAGAAACTGTTCTAGAGTGTTTTCCTTGTTGTAAAATGCTGGTTTTTGTTCGGATTCTGTTTTAGAATGACTTTTTGATCTGATTCTGTCCTAGGATGTCCCATTTTGCTTGTATTTTCAAAATCTACGTTTTGGGGTACCCTATTTGAATAATTTTGATGACCTTATAGGACCTGTTAATGATGATTATGCCACCTTCGAATGGCGCGTGGGGCGCATGGAGCATCAGATTGGGCTCTAATTGGTCGTGTTTTTTTTCGTATTTTCAAGATCTATCTGCTGGTACCTGGTTTTAGCATGTTTGATACTTTCAAGGACCTGTTTTGGACGATTATATCATTTTGAGCTATATTTGACTATTTTGAGTTACCCACTGCCATTTTTTAATGATAAGAGTGCATGTCACAACACATTATGGTCATTTAATGTGTTCCCTTCCACATATATTGCTGCAAATCAGGTTAAGGAATTATGAGAGGATAGAATAGAACCCACCAAAGTAGCACATTCGATCCTTTTATGATTCTACCATAGCAACGGAATAGGTAACATATACCCAAAAGTAATGTTGCCAAAGTTGACATGCACACAGACTCAAAGGATAGTAGTCTAAGAGTTCCATTAACCCAAAGGTGATGGGATTTCCAAAAACTATTGATTCTTTATGGAAAGGTAGTATGTTCACCTAAAGATAGTATAATCAAAGTATTTGGGATGCGTGGTCTAGGGGTTTTCTTATCACCCAAAGGTGAAAGAAATTTTTTAAAAATCATCGATATCTCGTGGTATTTACAGTGCGATAAAATTATTATTTGAGGTGCATAATTTAAGGGTTTTCTTATCACCCAAAGGTAGAGGAAAATTTTCGAAAGTTGTTGCCTCGCGGTATTTGCAGTATGAAAAATATTTTGGGATGCATAGCCTAGGGTTTTCTTATCACCCAAAGGTGGAGGAAAATTTTTAAAAGTTGTCATCTTGCGGTATTTACAGTGCGATAAAGACGTGTGCAATTGACCCGAAAGGGCAAGAATGTAATATTGTAAAGAAGCATTGTTGATTGATGTTTATCATCTGGAATGCATACATAAATGTATTTGATATGTTGGTGATGATAAAAAATATAGAATCATTGATTTTATGGTCATGTGTTGGTACATGCTTGAAGGATAAATGGATACGCGATGGTGAAAGAACATGTTGATTATGTTGTACGATATAGAGACCTTTAATATTATGATGTTGTGTTTCTATATGATGATGGATAATTATGTTATTGACATATGATAACTTATTATGGTACATGAAATAATAAGTGAATGAATATGATAATTGACGGTTAACTAACATAGATAGTGCCATAACAAACAAATGATTATGATAATTGACGGATTGACTTACATAGATAATGTACCATGAACGGAATGATTCATCAATAAGGACTGAAATTATGAAAGATTATGTTAAAAACCAATACATAAACTTGTGGGGTATAACAGATCTTGGGCCATTTGATGGAAGCCGCTTCGGTGGTATGGACTGAAAGTATATCGATTAAGGAACAATAAAGAGGAATGAATGAGCAAATGAACTCACAAAGATTGTATTAAAGAAAAATCGATACACTTAACAAACTATGAATATACCTTCAAAGGAGTTGATATCTATTTATTCACAAGAAGGAAAAGAAGAACTTTGAGAGTAATGACTTGACTGAGAACAAAGAAGTAACCAGTTCGAGTAGTTTGATGGTTTTGGATTACTTTATGCATAATTTATGGTTTAAATCTTTACTTTCAAACTTGATTAATTTGGTTTGTTTGTTTCTTTTGATCAGTGAGAGTTCTTCTATACTTTGATTGATATGTTTGTTGAGTGGGAGTTCTTCTTTACTTGATTGATATGCTTACTGAGTAGGAGAACTTAGTACCCGTTTGATAATGCTTCTATTCTAGAACAGATGTTTTTTTATCTTTATCATTTTGTCTGTTTCTGGGCTCTAAAATTGTGTTTGGTATACTTGTTTCAGAAACATTTTTAGAACAGAAAAACAACAGATATCTGTTTGGTAAAATCTGTTCTAAAACACCTTTTACCAAATTAATGAATTATTATAGAAATGCCATTATTTGACTAAACTTACTTACAATTAAAATGAAAACATCCACCATGATCATGTATGGGCAATCTAATTGACAATATCCGAAAAACTATTACACACAAAAATTTAAAGCCTAAGGACAGAAAAAAAATCATTTTTAAAACTGTAACCAAATGCTCAAACAAGTATTTTCAATTTATTACAAAATCACATGAATTGCATCAATCTTCTTTCACGTTTAACTTCAACTTCTTTATTGCACTGAAAACGTCTTTCAAGCTCTTCATATGATCCTCTGTCCCTTTAATTTGGCCTTCAAAATATCCTTTCATATAATATGATGCAGGGGAAAGAAGCGTAGATGTTGATGTTTTTGAACATGGTGACGTAGGAGGAGTATGCTGTATGGAAGAGCTAGGCGTTGCCTTATCTAACCATGCGAACATACTACACCCACGGTTGTGGGCTTGTTGGAAAATTAAACATGATTAATATTGTTGAATATCTATGTAAGTAGAATAATAAAGTTTACTTATTAAGAAGGGTAATAAACATTACTCCATTGGATTTAGGGCAACACCAAAACCATCATCCATTATTTGAAATTGTTTTCGCAGTTCAAGCCTTACATTGACCTGCTCCACATTTACAAAATCTTAGTTGGTCAACCCATATGAAAAAATCACAGCACCTTGGACATTTGAAAAAGTTCTTTTCCATATTCTTCCCTTGTTTTGTTTTATAAACAACATTATCATTACAGCATATTTTGTTTTTTGCTAATGCGTGTGATGACACTTTGGAAGTCATCCGTATATATTGTATCATGTTAAAATAAACTACATAGTATTAAAGATAAATACAGCATATTGAACTGATAAAATAATCCCCCCAAGTTAATATTGAAATAAAAAATAAACTCTCATAATTAAGATAAAAAAAAAATGATCATAACCATAGAAAGTATTGTTAAACTTCCTATTACATAAGACAATCATCTATTTACTAACTGTGATATTCCAACTTCCCTTGCCAGTACATTAGCAATTCGAATCCTAGTTTCATTAATCTCTCTAGCCGGTTACACTGACATGTTTGTGATATTGAAGGGACATAGTCTTCATGATCGGGGTTAAGTTCATCAGGATCTACTTCTGCTAGGTCATCGCTTAGTCTCATAAATTCTTCATCTACAGTATACTCATCTCTGATGAAGTTATGAAGTCCACAATATGCTAGCATAATGTGAGCTTGGTCTTGCAATGAGTAACCATTCATTTGTCTTAACAACTTGAATTTGTTCTTCAGTACTCCAATTGTACGTTTAATAACATTCCTAAGAGATGAATGCCTATAATTGAGTAATTCCGTTGCTGTTGTTGGCTTTCTCCTGTTCCCTTTATAGTTTGGTAGATGGTACTTCTCACTTCTAAATGGTGTTAGATATCCGATTTGACTTGCATACCTGGAATCGACAACATAATACTTTCCTACAAGTAGAAGTATTTACATTACTACATAATGTACACAAATGTATTGTGTATGACTGAAATGGTTTCTAAAAAATACCTGGAGGTGGATGAGAAAATCTCAAATTTGGATTGGTCCTTGCTGCTTCAAAGACTCTGTAATCATTTGCATTTCCTTCTCATCCCGTATACACAAATATGAATCGCATGTCAAAAGAACATACACACATCACATTTTGTATAGTGATCCCCTTTCGATTTCTATATTAGATTTGATCTTCCTGTGGGACTATCGCATGAATGTGAGTACCATCTATGGCACCAATGCAATCCTAAGATAGAAGCAAAATGAAAAAGTGAAAAAAAAAATAACATATCAATATAATAGGCAATATCTGGGATTTGAGCATATATATAATATCAAAGTTTACCTTAAAGTACGGATAGTATTTGGAATTATGGGCAATCTCTTTGGGCACTTTCTTGAAATTTGACGATTTGATATTCTCCTTAGCTAACTTCCGCATTGTAACCAATACTTTTTGGAAAATGTGGCTAATTGTTTCTCTAAAGTGTTGGAACCTATTCTGTACATCCCTATTGCTTGCACCTTTACCAACTATGAAAAGGAACATTGTAATTTATTCATCAACATATATATAACGCGTGTCCACCAACGAATCCCTATGAGTCACCAGTGAACATAAGTTTTGAAAAACATGTTTCTCCATCCTAAATTCTTTATAACACATGGTTGGGTGCACATTCAACATCTCATTGATCAACACAGAACCTTGATATATACTAGTTCTACAAGGTTCCCTAATACGAAACAACATACTTAACAGTGGAATTACAAGGAAAAGTACGATATCTGTATCACTGGATGAATCATTTAAATTATCTGAAGAGATTGACATAACTGCAACAAAAAAAATGACTATAAAATTAAGAGATATGAGCAACACAGTCTAACACATAGTAAATATCATATCATAAACAAGGTAAATGTAACACTCAAACATAGAATACATTAAAAACATAATAGTCAGTGTCATATCACAAACAAGATAAATACAGCAAAACTTAACTAATCCAACATTCAAACATAAATCCAAGTACGAAATAAAAAAATTAAAAAGACAAACACACTTATTTAAATAGTATCAAATAAAACATCCTCTGCAAATCTACAGGCACTACTTTAAATCATCAAGTATCTAAATCCTTTTTTCAGGTTTAGCTGTAATAAAGATCTCCCTCCATATTGGATCAACACACATACGATCAGTAGCCTTCAAGTAGTGGTCCTTAGGAAAATCATCAATGCTGTCCAATATAGCTTGACAAGCACTTGCACTATATTCTGATGTAGCACGATCACCTCGAATTGGAGATGTTACAGAAGTACTCGTCGCCTTCTTCATTTTCCAATTCATATATCTACCAAGTTGGTTCAATGAAGTTACTGCATCTCTAGTCAGACTCTTTTTCCTATGGACTGGCGATGTACTATCACGGGCTCTTTTGTTTGAGTTATGGTTTTTCTCAACATCATCTATAGCATCATAGATTCTCTTAATAGGGGTAGAATAAGGGGGTGTACACACTCTATCTATATCATCTTCATTACCCTCTGTCATGTCAATAATAGGATCGGTGTTGCATGAACCTATATTCCCTCTTGCATAAGAGTCTCCAAAGATGATACACAACTCTGGCCTGTAGGATAATCTATTTTTCTTAAATTTAGACCATGTTGGATTTGCCTGAAAAATATGATAACAACATATAAGATTAGTTATATTACAAATTATAATTAATTAATAATGTACATGATTAATTATATCTAAAATTCTTCTAAATAATGTCTATATATGTTTACCTGTATTGCTCTATCCCAGACTGACTCATCATCAACTGTGGCTATCCTTGTTATAGAATTTCAACCAAAACCCGTTGTATCCAGTAGCTTCTTGAAGTTACTGTATTCTGTCCGTAACTTGTAAATCTTGTTACGCAATTGTTCCTTCAAAATGGCACGTCCTAGATAATTCTCCATACGGGTTTTAATGTCATTCCAACCAGTTTTGTTGAATGTACTAGCAGTCTTATTCCCGCGTTTCACATTATCAATCATGAATTCAATAACAATTTTCAATTCAACTTGTGTCCACTTGACATTGTCAATGCTACTATTAGCCATATATCCTGTATATAACAAATGTTCACATTGTATTTGTTGCGTCAAGAAATCGTCGAGCGGTCCTGCGAGTGCTGTCACCTGCAAGTGGACTAAGGGGTCAACAGAGAGAACCGGTGTGGTTCCGGCCTAGGGCTCTCCGATGCCAAAGTTAGATCTCCTAAGCAAATAGATGAATAGTGATGATTCAATATGAGTTTTTCTGTCCCCTCATGGGGTTGTGTACCTTGCCTTTTATACGGGTATAACATCCCCCCCACCTTATAAGAAATTTCGTCCTCGAAATTTGACGTACCTTGTAGATTGGCAAGAAAAGGGTATTTCGCCCGCATCTCTACCTCTGCCTCCCAAGAAGCTTCCTCTTCCGGATGGTTGCACCATTTTATCTTCACATAATGGATGGGCCGACTGCGAAGATGAACAACCTTACTGTCCAAAATCTTTTCAGGCAGCTCTTTATAGGACATGTCGGCCGCAAGTTCTGGCGGTTCATGTGTCAATACATGGCTTGGATCATGGACATACTTCCTCAACATGGACACGTGGAAGACGTCATGCACACCTTCTAAAGATGGAGGGAGTGCTAACCGATATGCCACTGGTCCAATCCGTGCAAAGATCTCAAAAGGTCCTATAAATCTCGGGCTCAGCTTGCCCTTCTTGCTGAAACGCATCACCCCTTTGGAGGGTGATACCTTAAGGAACACTTTATCGCCGATAGTGAACTCAAGGTCTTTCCGCCTCAGGTCTGCATAACCCTTCTGCCTGGACTGAGCCGCCTTGATCCGCTCACGAATCAAATCCACCTTCTCGCATGTCGCCTGAATCAACTCGGGTCCAAGAATACACCGTTCACCTACTTCGTCCCAATATAAAGGTGTCCGACACTTCTTCCCATACTGAGCCTCAAACGGTGCCATGCCTATAGTAGCCTGGTAACTATTATTGTAAGCAAACTCAATAAGTGAGAGATGCTCGTCCCAGCTGCCCTGCATATCAATGGCACAAGTTCGGAGCATATCTTCCAATGTCTGAATAGTCCTCTTCGAGTGTCCGTCGGTCTGAGGGTGGAAGACCGTACTGAAACTCAATAGTGTACCCATTGCCTTCGAAAACCACCCCGAACTTAGATGTGAATCGGGATCCCGATCGGAGATGATGCTAACAGAACTCCATGCGACGAACTACATTATCAATGTACAAGCGAGCCAGCTTGTCCATCGAATAGGTGATCTTCATGGGGATGAAGTGAGCCGTCTTTGTCAATCTGTCAACGACAACCCATATGGTATCGACACCTCTAGGTGTGCGGGGCAACCCGGTGACGAAGTCCATAGTAACATGCTCCCACTTCCACTCTGGAACAGCAATGAATGTAAGAGGCCATGAGGTCATTGTCTGTCGCCTTCACCTGCGACAAGTAAGACATTTTGCCACATACTACCACATCCTCTTCATTCCACTCCACCAGTAATATTCCTTGAGATCTCTATACATCTTCGTACTACGGATGAATAGAATAAGGAGAGTAATGGGCTTCACTAACACTTCCTTCCTCAACCGAGGGTCACTAGGAACACATAGCCTGTCGAACGTGAGAACACCACTGCTGTTAAAGTAAAGTCCAGTTCATTGCGTGTCTCCCTTGATAGCCTCAATAATCTTTTGAAACTCCTCATCGAAGCCGGCCGTGGATTCGCCCTACCAGGTGTTGACTCATCGATAAAGTGACAAAGATAAGGTAACACCATCAACCAAGAATTCCAGTCCATTCTTCTAGCTTCCTCAATGAGTTTCTCATCGATCGCTAGTGATGCGGTGATAAGGGTGAGATTCGGCTCGCGCATCGGCTACTACATTTGCCTTGCGGGGTGGTAATGGATAGTACAATCATAATCTTTCAACAACTCCAACCACCGTCATGCCTCATATTGAGCTCCTTCGTGTAAAGAAGTATTTGAGGCTCTTGTGATCACTTGTATATTTCGCTCTTTTCACCATATAAATAATGTCTCCAGATTTTTAGAGCAAAAACCACAGCGGTAAGCTCCAAATCATAGGTCGGGTAATTCTTCTCCTAGTCCTTCAATTGTCGAGAAGCATAAGCCACTACCTTCCCATCTTGCATTAGAACACAACCCAAGCCCATTTTAGATGCATCACTGTAGACTACCATCCCTCCAGTACCATTAGGAATGGTAAGTACTGGAGCGGAAACCAGCCTCTGCTTGAGCTCCTGGAAGCTCTTTTCACAGCTATCAGACCACTCGAACTTCACTCCCTTTCGGGTCAGTCGTGTCATAGGAGCGGAGAGCCTTGAGAAGTTCTCAATAAATCTCCTATAATAGCCAACTACTCCCAGGAAACTACGAATGTCTGCTACACTCTTGGGTGTCGCCCAGTCAACTACTGACTTCACCTTGCCAGGGTCAACCTCTATACCCTTGCCAGAAACAAGGTGTCCCAAAAATGCCACCTGTTGTAGCCAAAACTCACACTTACTGAATTTGGCGTACAACTACTTCTCCCTCAAGCATTGCAATACTAGGCGAAGATGGTCTGCATGCTCCTCGCTCTTGGAATAGACCAAGATGTCATCAATGAAGACAATGACATACTTGTCTAGAACATCGTGGAACACCCGGTTCATCAACTCCATAAAGGCGGCCGGGGCATTGGTCAGCCCGAAGGACATGACCAAGAACTCATAATGACCATAGCGGGACCTAAATGCTGTCTTGCTGATATCACTATCTCTGATCTTCAACTGATGGTACCCTGACCGGAGATCAATCTTCGAGAACACCTTAGCACCCTGTAGTTGATCGATCCTAGGCAAAGGATACTGGTTCTTGATTGTCAATTTGTTTAACTCACGGTAGTCAATGCACAAACGCATACTACCGTCCTTCTTTTTCACAAACAACACAGCTGCTCCCCAAGGAGATACACTGGGTCTAATAAAACCCTTCTTCAACAGGTCATTCAATTGCTCTTGTAGCTCCTTCAACTCAATTGGGACCATCCTGTAAGGTGCCTTGGATACTGGGGCTGCACCAAGAATAAGATCTATCATGAACTCTGTCTCGCGATCTGGTGGCAACCGCGTTAGATCCTCAGGAAAGACATCTGGAAAGTCTTTCACCACACATAACTCTTCCAAAGGCCTGACTTTGGCTTCAGTATCTATCACAAATGTCAGGTAACACTGACATCCTTCTGCCAACAACTTCTGTACTTGGAGGGCAGAGATGATAACTTTCTTGGGTCTCTCCCGCCTAGTACCCATAAACACAATCTCTTCACCTTCAATTGGTTTGAACAGAACCTTCCTCTCTGAACAGATTAGACTGGCCTTGTGAGTTGATAGCCAATCCATACCCAAAATCACATCAAAGTCCTTCATATCCAGCAGTACTAAACTTGCTTCGAGTCCGTGACCACACACACATACCGGGCAAGGATCATAAACCGAGTTAAGTTCAACCTTGCTACCCGTTGGTGTACTGACTATCAATTTCTGGGCCATTAGCTTTGGTTCAATGGACATCTTCTTAGCAAAACTAGGGGACACAAAAGAATGTGATGCCCCCGAGTCAAACAAAGCATAAGCAGGCTGAGAGCAAACAAGAACCACACCTGACAAGCAACAGACAACCAATCATAGAAACAAAACTATAAATATGCACATCTTAAGAGTAGAGTGCATTACCTGTAATAACACTAGGATCGGCTTGGGCCTCTTCATTTGTCACAGAATACACCCGACCTTGAGATCTGTGGCCTGGAGTAGGAAGAAGAGAACGCACCACTGCCTTGGCTTGGGGTGCCTTTTGTGTAGCTGCACCTGTAGGACCTGTCATCCGAGGATGAGGACAGTCTCGAACCATATGTCCGGACTCCTTGCAATTGTAACATATAAGAGTCTGGGAACCATAGTGAGGAGTTGATGTAGGTTTGGGTGCTTGCACCGCATCTGACCTACGGGACTGGACCGGAAAAGCAGTAATGTAGGATCCTCTCTTTTGGAATTTTGTGGATCCCTTAGGTTCATGAGAGGTCATGGGTCTTTTACCAGCCTGAATGGCCCAGTAGTTCTCTCTCTGCTGGTCCTCAATCACCTTAGCGGCCAAGACCGTCTCAGCATAAGTAGGGTACTTGTGTAGCACCACAGAAGTACTAATGCTAGGTCTAAGCCCCTTCTCAAACTTCCTAGCCTTCACATCCTCGGCCTTTATGTGCACCGGGGTGAAGTAAAATAGCTCCTCAAAAGTTTGCTGGTACTTAAGGACCGATTTGGATCCTTGAAAGAAGTTCATAAACTCAGACTCCTTATCACGGAAGTTCTGAGGGAAGAAATTTTTGAAGAAGACTTCTTTGAATTGAGCCCAAATTGCCTCTGGGTGAGTTGCCCAAAAATGGTCTTTAGAGGAGAGCCACCAAGCATCAGAATCACCCCGAAGTTGGTACGTTGCACACTGGATCTTGTCTGTGTCATTGCACTGTAACACCTCAAAGATCCGCTCCAAGTCCCTTATAAATGTTGCCGGGAACATGGAATCATGAGCCAACCTGTAGAAGGTCAGAGGTCGATGTTTTTGAAACCTTTCCGACAGCTTGGAGGAATCTAACCAAGCCGGAGCCACTGGAGTGCGAGGTAGAGTAGGTGTTGGCACCTCTCGTGTCAAAGGAATTCCGGCAGTAGCTTGAGCCAGAGGAACACTAGGTACGGCAGAACCCACAGGGGCAGGTGGGGGAGGATTGACTTGCACAGGAGGAGGCACTGGCTGCCTTTCCCTAACAAAGTCTTGGAACATAGCAGTCATATCTTGCATAAATTGGCGCTGCTCTTGTTGCGCCTCCCTATGCTCTCGTTCCATGGATTGCAACCTATTGCTCAACAAAGCGGCGACATCTGCATTATTATTAACTGGCGGTGCTACCGGTAAAACCGTATTCGAAGCCTCACCGGCCTCTTCCCTAGCAGGGGAACGGTTGGCATTTGACCGTGTGTTAACCATGGTTCACACCTGGTTACAGTCAACACCCACAGTTATAGGCACAATAGCAATATTAAGCAAACCAACAAAAAAATTGATTTGCAAAGGTAAACACAGGCTACAAGAGGGGTAAGGGAAGCAATTATGAGGGTGACAAGAGTTAGAAACAAGTCGGTTAAGCAAATCAAGGTCAAAAACTCTTTCTGGCCTGGGCGGTTTTAGGTGTGGTTTCACTAAGCTGCAACCACAGGTAAATCCGAGCTTCACAGAACCAAAATTTGGTCTCAGGAAAACCGCAGATTCACAGTCGGTTTCATAATTTTGCAACCGAGTGTAAAACCGCATGGCTCAAAAATTAGAATCTCTAACTCGAAATTTTTTTTTTTTTTTTTAAACCCATTTCCTATTTCTAAAACACACCCTACGCTCTGGAGAAACCCAAAACCGCGATCATTCTTGCTCCATTTCCCTTCTTGGTGGATTTTTGGCACTCCAAATCACTCCTCAACAGATCCGATCGAGTTCAGGTATGGTTTCTTCCCCCTCTATCGCTCTATCTCTTTCTCCCTTCGACTTCTCTTATGGAGAAACCCCAAAAATCGATTTCAGGTTTACAAGGCTTGGGGTTTTTTTTTGTTTTCTCCTTGCTAAATAGATGGGTTATTGTCCATTCTATATTCGTTTCCCACATATGCAATCTAGGTGAGGTATTTCCCCCAATTTTGCACATTCATCATGGATTTGGGTTGGATTTTGGAGAAATCCCAAAACCCTAATCGAAAATTTTATTTTCTTTTTGCCCAAATCAAGTTCGGTTTTGCTAGGTAGGCTTTGTGTATATAAATTTGGGTTGTCTCAAGCCATAACTAATTTACTTCTTGCATTTGGAACTTCAAGAATCACATCTGAAATTTTCTTTTAGAGATTCAAGCATGCCTCATGATCAAATGCACCCCTTGCTTGTTTGTATTTAACATTTCATAAGAGGGTTTAATCCCTACATAACATGGCCATGAATAGTTGTCCCCTATGATTTAAACTCCAAGCACCATATCTGAAATTTCTTTTCTTTGAAGTTCTAAGCATGATTCACTACCAATTAGCTCCATACATTGCTTGAACTAGCTATTTGGTATAAAACCTCATGTTCTAGGTATAATATGGCCATGTATTTATATTGTTTACTATGCCATTCAACTTCCAAACCCAAATCTGAAAATTTCCTCTTTGGATTTCTTAGCATATTTTCTTATCAAATCAGTTCAATTCTTGTTTGAACTAATTGTTTGCATAATATAATGCTCTCCAAGCATAATGTGGCCATGTACATTTATTCTCTATGATTGCATCTACATGGTGGCCATGCATTCCCCTTTTTCCCAACTCCTTAGACCATTCACAACAAAATTTTCTAGTAAAATTCTCTGCTGTAATTTGGTTAATCTGTTGTAGGAATCAAAGTCTAGGTTCTAATTCCTTATCTCTTTTCATTGAATATCTTCTTAGGCCTTAATATCCAAGCATTGACTTAATATGTTTCTATATTCTTGGCCTTTCTTGGTTGCAGGTTAGGGTAATCAATGGCTCCTAGAACAAGGCGTGCACGGGTCGAACAAGCTGCCCCAGCTGTTTTGGATGCACTATGGTTTTAAGACCTAGAGAAACAAGAGATGTACCAAGACTACTTTCGCTTCAAGAGTATTTTGGAGGGAAGGGATGTAGTATTGGAAGACCTCAAAGCCTACAAAGTAGGGCCGAGATTTGAAGCACTGGGGTGGTCTAACCTCCTCAACCTTCCAGAACCATTTTATCCCAAGCTCATCCGTCACTTCTACTCCAACTTGCACACCGAGAACCTAGGCACACGAGACTACCGAATCATCTCATATGTCAGGGGAGTCACTATTTCATTCACAGGGGCACATATGTCAGGGGAGTCACTATTTCATTCACAGGGGCACAGTTGGCAGGCATCCTTAATGTAGCTATTTGGGGAGAGAAGACCTATTGCGCACCATGGAAGAATCCCTACTCTTTTCTCAGGAGAGAAGCATACAGGGAATTATACAGGGAGCTTACACATGGGGCATTTGAGAAGAAGGTGCCTGAGACTTCTTTTGCTAAGTCTCCAAGGATATTGAGCCGAATTGTGCAGCACAACATCGTGCCTATAGTAGGTCATTGCACCATGCCTTCCATCTTTGTAGGTTATGTGGCATATCACCTCTATAAAGGCATTCCAATATGCCTACCCTACATTATCATGCGGACCATGGATCATGCGGGGCGAAATCCCAGGAAGAACTTAGATTTACCCTATGGGAGGCTGCTCACCACTATATTCCAACATTTTGGAGTTGACTTGAGTGAGGACGATCAAGACTTAACTGAAGATCCACCTCTAGATCGTAATGCAGTGGTGAGGATGCGAATTGTGATGGATGCATATAGTGATGGGGAGCCAATGCCCCCAGCAGAGGGTTAGGGGCCTGAGCCTCAGGTACAGGAGCCTCCTCCTCAGTCGACTGTACATGCGGCCTCTTCATCTGGCACTGCTCCTAGTGGGTCTGACATCGACAGGATTCTTGCAGCTTTGGGCCAGATGAGCACCAGCATGGCTCAGGGCTTTGAAGGAGTGAACACTAGGCTTGATGCATCAGATAGACGCATCGAGAGCTTCGAGCAGCAGATGCAGGACTTGCACTCCTACCTCCATGATGAGGGCATAGAGGATGAGCCCAACAGTGATGATGAGATGGAGCAGTAGACCTCATGTCCATTCCCACCATGCTCTCTCTTGGACTCTCGGCTATTTGTCTTACCATTTAGTATTTTTAGCTCTTTCTTGGTTGTAAGAAATTGAAGTCCATAGTTCAGCTGAAATTTTGTAATTCTTCCCTTGGCTTATGGAAAAATGTACTAACAGCTGAAACTAAGGAATATATATATACATATATACATGTCTTTTCCTTCTTCTGTTGTGCCTATTATTTGCTATTGTCTTCGGCTTTCTCCCTAAACTAGTCTTCTCCCTAACATTCACACACATTTCAATTATGCATTGTTGAAAGGTTTTAACTTAACAATCTATTGTGTAGAGTAAATCACAAATCCGCTAGACTGTGGCTGGTGCAGAGCTTCTCACTCTGATACCACGCTGTCACGCCCCTATTCCAGACAAGGAATATAATATAATATAAAGGGTGACTAGGACGACGCGTGTCATCCTACTAAACCGCCCGGATCACTGACACAGTGTCCCAACACACAGTCATAATCAATATTAACACAATATAATATTAGAATGCGAAAAAAGAAATATTATATTCCAAAGATCAGTAGTATTGCGGAAGCGTATAAATCGAATAGTTACAAGATGTTCAAAGGCTAGACGATAAATACAGTAGTTAGTTATATTTCCAATGACCATCTAATAACTATCAAAAGGGTATAACAATAAATATTTCAACATAGGCCTAAGCCCCAAAAGTAAATCAAAAAGGGACCAAGTTCCAAATATCCTCACGGCCCGTACGCACAATCATCGCAAGGACACCCGTTGCCATGTTCCTCAAACACGGCTTCCAGCTCCTCCTCACCAATCTCATCGTATCCCAAGGGCTGAACTCTAAGTCCCGCGAGATATCCGTCACCTGCATCATAATCTAAAAAGTGTGCGCACGAGGGGGTTAGCTCCACTGAGCCAGTGAGGGGATGGGGATGCACAAACACGCAATTCACATAGCCCAATGATGCATGCATATGTTAAGTCCATTTTTCCACCTAACAAACAGCTAAGTCAATGGTATATGCTACTGTGACAACTCGGGAGACACTGTGGGTCACTTAACTTATCGCCACAATGAAACCTCAATTGTCACCTGGGACCTACGCCGATCGAAGCCTCCAAGACCACTCAGTAGCAGACCCCTGATAACCAATACTACCATGACTGGCCTCTCCCACCTCCACAGAATCCGGTGTATTTATTACCCAACACCTAAATCCCTGTTGGTAAGGGTCGTAGCATAAGGGTGTGAAATCCTAGCCGCAGATATACTACATGCAAGTCCTATCATCCCGAGAGGTAATCCGGGCGCATCAACTTTTCATCTGGTTTAGTGTCTGGTTACCAGTACGGCACGACGCATACAGTTCAACATGACATTCAACATAATGACTTCATAAAATATATATAGTATCCGGGGTTCCGGCACCCACCGGCACCGAGACCCTTCAAAGTAAAGCATTTTCAACCAACATCATAACAATCATATATAAAAGTATGCAATATGCGCAAGCATGCTTAATAATTATAATGATTACATAATATATAATGCAATAATAATATCAAGCCTAAACAACCAAACCCACTCACAATGTGTATGCCAAGCACCAAGATTATAAGTTGTCGCCTCGATCAAGTAATAAGCCACAAGATGGATATATTAACCTAAACAAAGAGTAAAACAAGGTTAAACGAGCAAAGGGAAAGGATCCCCAAAAGGTCTCCCATAACCACTTAAGTACAAGGTTTCAGAAATGGAGTGGTTGCAGGAGTGGTTTCATGCCCAAATTCTGCAACCACAGGTAAATCCTAGGAAACCAGGGGCTCAAGACAGTCTCAGTCAAGGACGGTTGCAGGTGTGGTTTCTCAGGAAATGAAACCGCCCATAAATCCGAACTTTCTAGGGGCCTTTTCAGGGAGGTAATTTCAAGGTGGTTTCTTGTAGGTCTGAAACCACATGTAAATCCTCACACCTGCAGGTCCAAAATCCAAAGGATCCCCCTCCAAGGGTTCCATTTTCAAGTGGTTTAAAGCATAGGAACATCAAGGAAACTCCATCCTAAGCTCATTAGGGTTCTAAGACCTCTCTAGGTCCATTCAATCACAATGGGTTCAAGAGAAGGAACCGAGAAGAACCTAACCTAAGCATAATAGGGTCCAAACCTTAAATCTCTCAAATGGAATGAGACTACTAACATTAGAGCTCATAATGGAGTGAAATAACTCCACCATAGTCTAGGCTTTAAGGTTCCATCGATTCTTTAGGTTCCAAGAGAGCTCTAGGTCAAATCTCTTCCATTACCCAACCCCTTTTAAAACTCAAAATAGAAGAAGGAAGAAGCTTCAATGGCTTACCTACCCCCAAGATAAGAGAGCTCCACGATTTATGGCTCCAAGAGATGGGGTCTCAACCTTCCACCAAGCTTCTCCACCTTCCTCCTCCTCTTTCTCTCCTCTTTCTCTCCTCCACGATTTAGGTTAGATGGGGGAAGTAATTGAGAATTGAATGCTTTCTCCCCCTTTGGCTTATTTATAGAAAGTGGATCTTGGGTCTCTTAAGCCAAATGGGTCAACAGCTAAATGGGTTGACCCATTTGTTCTATATGGGTAAGTGAATGGAATAACCCATCCTTGGGTCAATAGGGCTAAATGGGCCTTTAGTGAAATGGGCCATACAAGTTAAATAGCTTCTTAAGTTAAATGGGCATGCCCACAACTTTAATTAGGGAAAAACCCACTTTAAGATGGGTTCATATGAGATGGGTATAAGTTCCCAATGTACTTCCCAAAGGTAAGTGGGACCCAAACTTAAAATGTTCCCTTCTCTCATGAAATAGCTCGAGCAATTCAGGCCTCGACTCGCACTTCGAGGTCACCAAGAAAAGAATAAATAACAAAACTTGAGGGCTAGAACTTACTTTTTCCCCTGTCATGGTTTATCACCCATGACCCCGAATAGCTTCGCCACGACAGTGCCAAGGTCATCACTGAACGAATTATCCAACTGAGGCGACGGTCCAGGATGCTCTCTCCTAAACTCCTCGCTTCCCGGGCTGGTACTTGGAGGATAGTCAACGAAGTCACCGTCAATGAACTTTCCCCACTGGCGGTTGAGGAATCTTTCCTCCACAGGCAAACCCGTACTGTGATCAACGATTTTGTAACTAGGTTTGACCATCATGGAGAACAGGTCACCAGTATACATGGCAGCGGTATCTACACGTCACGAGAAGAAATAATATTTAATTATATCCTGGGGTACGGGTATAACACCGCGCCTGGGTGAGGCCACGCCTGGGTGCGGCTAACACGTGGCAACCGCTGATTGGTCCGATGAATCTTAGATGTATCAGTATTCTTCATATGTACTATCATGACAAATTAAGGCTTACGCTCACATACACCTCTACAACAGATGAGGCAATGAGGCATAAAACATCTATTGATAAGGAAAGAGTGAGGATCCAAAAACTGATATTATATAGAGAAATCTATTTTCATGTAACCAAGTAACATACCAAAGATAGGTCACACATATTTAATTAGAGACACATGAATATGGGAGTTCCATCTTCTCAACAACCCCATGAATAGGTCACACATGAATATCTGATTTTTTTTCTTCTTTTCTTTACTATCCCTTTCTTACCAACAAAACATAGCCTAAGAAAAGGAAAAGGATATGACTACCTTTTGCCTATGTTTTGTCATTGCTTCCTATTTTTAACTCTCTTTTTATTAACCTAAATTACCTATATAGTACTCTAATTGTACATATCTCAGACTTGTTTAAGAAAAGAGTTGAATCATGATCTTTGTCCAAATGAAATTAAATTGAAGCATCTAATCATGGAAAGCATGTTTTCTAATGAAGGATTGACTTAATGCATTAGAAGTTAGAACTACTATAGTATGAGATTGAATTGAGAGAAAGCCCATAAGTCAAAGGTTTGATCATCTCATACCCACATTCACCCATACTCACCCCCATGCAGCCCCAACACACACTCACAAACCCTCACACCCCCACCCCTTGTTGTCCATACCCACATTCACCCACACTCACCCCCATGCTGCCCCAACTACACAACCCACAAAACAGTCCTTGTTATTTTCCTTTTCTTTTCTTTTTATAGCTATGGCTGAGGGAACATGGACCTCAACCAAGCACCTTCACCCCACACAAACACACATAGAACACAGTCACCTACACACACCCAGCCACTCACACATATCCACAAATAAATTGACAACAAATAAACACAAATACAAACACCATCATCATTTACCTCTTCTTCTTTTTTATTTTTTTCTTTTCTTTTCTTTTTCTTTAATCTTCTCTTTTACTTGGTAATGGCTGGGGCCACAAAGCACCCCAACCACCACCGAATCACAACACACATGGAGAGGAAAGAGAGAAGCTGACCTCCAGCCCTGCTGCAACAGGGTAGTAGCTCCCACTCCCCATCTCTTCTTCTATTCTGTCTCTTTCAACTTCTTCTTCCATTTTCTTCTTTACTTTTTCTCTTCCCTTTGATAGCTATGGTTGAGGCCACATGGACCTCAACCAAGCACACTCATAGCCACATGGCCAACAACCCACAGACAACATTAGACAGAAATACACACACCATACCTACTCCCAACACATATAAACATGACTACAAGAAGAATCACCATTTCAGTTCTAAAAGTCAGATTTAAATCTCAGGGTACCTTTGGGCATTTATATCTACAAGAAGAAGAATGTATACAAACAGAGGACTGATCATTCCATTCATCAAAACAACACATTTCTTTCAATCCCAATGGAGATAAAAAGGAATAACCAGTAACAAAGAGATCGAAAACTAGTCAAGCCATGCAAAAACCAAGAAGCATGAAAAGAATAAGGTTCAGTGAGGTAGCAGAGAGGGGTTTTTTAGATGAATATGAGGAATCATAGAAGGGTTTTACCTGTGGAGCTTAGATCGGTGTGTGAGAGGTTGGATTTTCTGATTTGACCTTCGATTGTTGGGGAAAAGCAAATCAAAATCTTGGATGTTTAGGGTTTCTATAAAAATGAGAGCACAGATTAATTCGCAAGTAAAGATTTTTTACCAGAAGAAGAAAAAGAAGAAGATGCACAGAGGAAGAAGGAGAAGAAGATGCGCAGATTCGTTCTACACACTCACAGATTTTCGGCTTTGGTTGGGTTTTGTTGGCATGAAGCAAGAGGAGAGGGATCCTGTTGGAGAAGATGTCGCAAATCAAGGTTTCGTTGGAGCAGACGATGTCACAGATCTCCTCGTAGGAGAAACAATGTCGCAAGCAAGAGCGTCTTGGAGCTTGGTCGCGAGAAATTAACGGGTACAAGTCTCTTTTTTTGCCCTATTTTGTTTCATTTGAAGCGTTTTAAAACTGAAGAAATAAGGTTTATCTTGTTTCGTAAATAGGTGTTTTAAAGGTTTTTTTTTTGGCCAATTTGTTTCACTGGTACATAAAAATAGACCCGTGGACTCAAACACTTTATTTCATTTTTCTGTGCTAGTTGCACAGAAAAACGCCAAAAACAAGAAACAGAAGTGCTACCAAACAGGCTCTTAAAGGATATATGTTTCGTTTTAATCATGACGTTTGATTAAATTTCTGTTTTAATATGATGAATAATATTTGTATGCATGCATATATTGTTTGATGTGTTGAAGGCTATTTTGGCCTAAGGATGTTTGATTGGCAATAAACCAAGTCGTTCGGCTATTTTTAGTCAAGGATCGATTGGTGATGAGCTAAGTCGTTCAGCTATTTCTAGCCAATGATGTTCGATTGGTGATAAGCCAAGTCGTTCGATTACCTGCGAATATGACGATGTTCAAAGGTAATCTATGAGTATGAGGATGCTCGTGGTATGTTCGAGGATCCACTAGGAATGATGACGATATTTATGTGATTACAGACATGTACGACATTCTTTGTATAAAATATTCTCAAGGCAGTTCATGTTAGTAAGTTAAACTTTGTATGTAGTAGGTAGAAAGTGGTATGCCGTATATTGAGGTGTATTTTCTGCTGTTCTTCGACAATGATATATTTGCTAACTGGATCAATGTTTAGTAGCATTATATTTGTATTGAGATTTCATGGCCACATCTGATAATGATGGCTTTATAATTAATTTAGTCCAAGTGGGAGACTGTTAGATATTTTTCAACGGCAATGTGTGGGCTTGATTAATTATTGGGTCAATCATTGATGAGAATCAAGAAATACATGGGCTGACGTGGCTTGCTACTTATTTTATTGAGATGGACCGGACCAGCTTGGCCCATTATGGAAGTGGGTTAGGGTTTGGGGAGTATTATAAATACTAATGATGGGGGGTCCTTGCAGTTACTATTCTGTTTTCTCTTTTCTCCACAAGAAGGAGAGGTGTACGGGAGAGTAGGAGATTGGAGAAGATCCCCATCGCGGTTAACCAAGATTATTCGAGGATTTGCAATCATTCTTTATTGGATTATTATTATTCTTTGGGTTACTATTATTTGTTCTTCATCAACATATGCGGTGAAAGGTACACATCTCCCTTTATGTTTCTTTATTTGCTTTATTGTGTTCTAGTTATTCATAAGAGACCTAGGATTGAGGTTTTAATGAAACCAATGGTTTTTCTAATAGGAAGAGGTAGTTCAGGCGGCATGGGCTTGTCACAAGTTCCTGGAGATAGCAAATAATGGTATGCAGCAACAGACAAGCACGAAGAGTGAACCAGTAAGAGCGGATTGGTTACACCCTCACTAGTTTATTTTAAGCTAAACTGTGATGCTTCTTATGATCCCCGGACTAAGTGTAGTGGCCTTGGTTTCCTGCTATGAGACCACTTGGGTAGAAGCAGTATAGCGTTCAAATCCAGTGCACTTCGACGATGTCCTTGTAGGAGAAGCTTTGGCAATCAGTGAAGGTTTGTTGGAGGTCATCTCAGAAGGAGCCTATTCAGTCATTGTGGACAGAGATAACCTTGAGGTTATCATCAAAGGAGCCGGTTTTAATAGTGCAATCAGTTATTGTTGATATTAGACACCTCTCATCTTATTTGGATGATTGTACATTTTCTTATGTTTCAAGGACTGCAAACTCAGTTGCAGATTGCCTTGTCAGGAGGGCCCTATCCGTTTCGGAAAGGATTATTTGGCCCAATTCTGATCCCTGTTTATCTGAAGGTTATGTTTTAGAATTCAAGAGTGTTTTCCGATCTATGCAATAGAGTTTTCTTCTACCAAACCAAAAAGTACTTAGTAAATATGCAAAGAGGAAGGGTTAGTAAATATGCATATGCATAATATACATATAGATTAGGGATAGACACTGCCACCCGGTGGCACCAATGAAAAAATGGGATAGGGGTAAGATACAAAAGGGGTAGGGTCATTTAAGAGAGTCCGACTCAAGTCCTTATACGAGGACCATCCTTGGGACCGCAAGCCACCCACATGGAATCAAGAGGACCCATAGAGGGAAAGTTGATTCCATGTGGGTGGCGTGGGGTCCCAAGAACGATCCTCATACCAGGACCTGAGCCACACTTGTTTAAGATGGGGGTGGGTCCGGTGAGAAGAGAGAGAGATCGAGACACCGTAGGCGCTGTTTACGATACATCAACGGTGTGCTCAGCCTTTTAAATGGATGATAAGTCACTCCACATACAATGGCATCAAGTAAGGTAAAAACTAAAAGAAAGTAGACTCACCTAGCTCCAACTTTTGTGAAGGAGGCGAGTGGGTTGGAGTAGCCTAGACTCAGGCTTGAAGAGGCCTATCAAAACTGATCCAAAACAACTATTGGAAATAAAACAACAACAAACTTAGCGTTATCCCAATTTAATGGGGTCGGCTACATGGATCCAAACAAAATAAGGTAGGGAAAACTGAGGTCTAAACCAAAAAGGGGAATAAAGAGATGGAAAAAGAAGGATGGGAAATGAGATGAGAAATGAAAAATGGAAAATGACATTTAACGAAAAATGAAAAATAAAGAGTCAAGGAAAGATGAAAGTAAAAGGAAAGAGGCATAGCCTAGCTAGTCTATAGGATCTCAGCTACATGGGGTATGGTACATGGATCCTTGCTCTCCAATGCTCTCCACTGGCCTACCTCTAACTATTTTAGATCTTTCAATCCAAATCATATCACTCCTCCTTATTGGGGTCTCCCTAGGCCTCCTTTGAACATGACCATAATACCTTAAACGACTCTCTCGGAGTTTATCATTGATCGGGGCAACTACCAAGTCAGCTCTAATATGATCTTTCCTTATTTTATCCTTCCTAGTTTTTTCGTACATCCATCTTAAGATCCTCATCTCTGCTACACAAAACTTCTCAATATGACACTTCTTAATTGCTGAATATTCTACCCCATATATCATAGCCAATCATACAATAGTCCTATAGAACTTTCCTGGAAGCTTTAAAGGAATACATCTGTCACACAACACTCTAGATGCACCTCTCTGCTTCATCCATCTCACTTTAATTCTCTGTCCCACATCATCTTCTATGTCACCTTCTTTATTTATAATTGGCCCCAAATATCTAAAATAGTCACTTTGTGGTATATCTCTTTCCTTAATTCGCACCCTATCGATATCCATCATGATATTACTAGAATTACACATCAAATATTCTATCTTCATTCTACTAATCTTAAAGCCTCTTATTTCTAAGATTGATCTCCAAAGCTCTAACTTAGCATTAATCCCTACTTTTATCTCATCCACAAAAATGATGTCATCAGGGAAGAGCATACAACATGAGACCTCATCTTGAATGCTCTTGGTTAGATCAACCATGATAACCCAATCGTAATTGGAATTCATTGCCCTTACCTCCTATAGATCTCACACTAGTCATCACGCCATATACATATTTTTAATTACATCTACATATTTACTTGGCGCCCCTCTCTTCATCAGAACATGCTGAATTAAGTCTTTAGGGACTCGATCATAGGGCCTTTCCATGTCAATAAAGATCATATGGAGGTCCTTCTTGTTATCTCTATATCTTTCCATGAGCCTCCTCAATAGGTAGATAGCATCAGTCATAGATCTACCTAGCATAAAGCCAAATTGGTTCACTGAGTTATGAGTCTCTCGTCTCAAATAGACTTCAATAATCTTCTCCCAAAGTTTCATAGTGTGACTCATTAGCTTTATCTTTCTATAGTTATTGCAGCTTTGGACATCACCTTTATTTCTGGAGATTGGGATTACAATGCTTCTTCTCTACTCACTAGACATCTTTCTTGTGTTCATAATTCTGTTAAACAGGTTAGTTAACCAATCTACCCCATAACTTCATAGGATTTTCCCAATGTTTCATAGTGTGACCCATTCCTTTATAATTCTTGCCTGCTTTCATCTTTCTTAGGGCTTCTATAACTTATGCCACACTAACCTTTCGTACATATCTATGATTTGTGGTGTATTGTTGAACAATGTAATCGTCCATGTCATATCTCCTCGACCTATCTCCATTTAGTAGGTTACAAATATATTTATCTCATCTCTTTACAAATATCTTCATCTCTTACCAATACTCTTCCATTTGATCCCTTGATATACCTCACCTGATCGAAATCTCTACTCTTTCGTTATCTCATCTTAGCTATCTTATATGTCACTTTTTTGTGTTTAGGTTAATGTAAAGATCGTCATATTTTTTTGCCCTAGCCATCCCCACAATCTTCCTAGCTTCATTTTTGGCATTATTATACTTCTTTATATCCTCTATTTCTTTAGTCCCTTGCCATGTCTTAAAACAATCATTCTTGGTTTTAATAGCTGCTTAAACCTTAGTGTTCCACCACCAGCCTGACAACTACCCTTCGCTACCCGAGCACATCTTTGGCAACCCTCTTAATACAACTCATCATCTCGTTCTACATCGCATTGGTGTCTCCCTCAAAGTCCAACTTTCCTTGTTTGGCCATATTATCAATGAATGTCTTTAGGGGCTCTCCTTTAGTCTCCACCACCTTATCTTAGGCTACATAGGCTCCCTCGTCCTACACTTTTGTGCACTGAGGCACATATCTAGGGCCACTAGTCTATGTTGGGTGGTTAGGCTCTCCCCAGGGATAACCTTACAATCCTTACACATCAATCTGTTTGCCCTTCTTGTTAGGAAGAAGTCTATTCGGCTGGTATGACTCCCACTTTTATAGGTAACTAAGTGCTCATCTCTTTTTTCAAAGAAAGTGTTTACAATGGAAAAACCATAAGCTACCGCAAAGTCTAGGATTGAGGTCCTTTCCTTGTTCCTTTCCCCAACTCCGAAACCTATATGGACACTTTCATATCCTCTACGATCACACCCAACATGTCCATTCAGGTCACCTCCAATAATAATCGATTCATCCTGGCCAAAACCCTGTACTAAATTGTCCATGGGCTCCCAAAATTGACGCTGGCTACTTTCATCCAATCCTACTTGAGGTGCATAAGCACAAACAATATTGGCAACCTCTTTCTCCAAAACTAATTTGATCGCAATAATATCTACTCTCAGACTCTTGACCTCTACTACATCATTCTTTAAATCCTTGTCCACAGTTATAATAACTCCACTTCTATTACTATGATCTCCCGAATACCTAAGTTTGGAGTCATCCAACATTTTAGCTTTGTTACCCTTCCATTTAATCTCTTGTATACATGTGATATTTATCCAAACCAAGAAGCTAATCTAATCCTATGCTTTTGGGCTGAAATATTTTCTCTCATTTTCCCTTGTCTACTTATCACCGCATTCGGGCATCTACACAATGCGTTGCTTACCGGGGACACCCTAGTAAAAAGAGGATGGAAATACATGAGATCATGGGAAAAGACATCATAACACAAAAAAAAAAAAAAAAAAAAAATCCATGCAAGAGGTGATTGGAAGCATATTTTATAAAGTGTCGGCTGTCGACCTGATGCACCACCAATTAGAAAATAGATTAATATAATAAAAATTAATACAAAAGTGTACAAAGGAGAGGACACTCCTAATGTATTAAAAGCCACTCTCAGTAGGTAAAATAAGGTTCATATTCGAGCAAACCGATGCACAGATGTGGTAAACTAGTGCTTAAAATCAAACATATAATGATGATAAAGTGAACAAGAACCTCAGATTAGTGTCAATAAGAGAAGCATGTAGATTGTATGACATATATAGAAATGCATTAGTTGCCTCGCCCATCATACAAGATACTAAAAGGCAAAACAAGACCAAGCCACAAATTAAAGATTAATAACAAGAAATAAACAATTCTACCTAAATAGCATCAGACAAATATGTAAGTCAAATCAACCACAAAGAAGCTAAATGTTTAGTTGGATGAACAAATAAGGAAAACACAAACAAAACTTGACGCATTCCAGAGGAAGAAACTATAGGAGGCAGATTGCCAATAAGTAACGAGGCATATGAAATAGCGAACAAGACCTACCAATAAAAAATGAGAGTAAATAGTTCTAACTAACAGCAACAAGATGAACAAATAATGAATAGGTCTATCAAGGTTAACAACTAAGATGATTACCAGGGATTCCCAAACCAAATAGAGTCAGAAAAAGCTTACCATTATAAGGAGGACAAGGGTACCCAGCGAATTTGGCCTACCTATACCGAAAGGAAGTCTAGTATATACTTCGCTCACTAGAGCTCAGGCACTCGCAAAGCCTCAGATTCT
Organism: Telopea speciosissima; assembly: GCF_018873765.1. NCBI lineage: Eukaryota > Viridiplantae > Streptophyta > Magnoliopsida > Proteales > Proteaceae > Telopea > Telopea speciosissima. The sequence goes on from NC_057926.1 coordinate 15,288,920, forward strand.
AATTTCTATCTCAAGTGTCCCAATGATAGGGAATGATGAGCACATTTCTGTGTGAAATTATTCCATTTAATTCTGCATTTTTATCTGCTTAGAATGGAGCTACCTTGGGTATTTTCTGTCTTTTTCAGGGTACAGGGGTATTTTATGCGATTCTGGACTATCATGCATCATATCTTCTAATTTACACGTAAAGTGATCCAGTTTCTTTTCATGGTCACAAAGAGGGCTGAATTCTGAGCAAGATGGACATGTTGCATTAAAAGTACACATTGGTTTCGGAGTTCATTCATACGATTATTCTTTTTTGGCCAGAAAAGAATAATGGGTCGAAAAATGAGTTGAAATGCAAGCCCGAGCTCAGAACCAAGGGAGATTGACTGGCATAATACAAGTGGGCCCCTCCTTCATTGTTGGACGAATTTCCACCCTTAGTTTCTCTCTCCTCTATTTTACTCCAATTTTCTCTCTTCCATATGTTTTATATATTTTATTTATTTTTCTTTTTCTTCTTTCTCCCAATCACTTTCCTTTTTTTTTATTATTATTATTATTTATTTTTCTCTCAAACCCCACACGTTTTCTCCCTACTAATCTCCCATCTTTTCTCAAATTCCCCACATGATTTCCACTTTATTTATTTTTTTATCCTAATCTCTCATCTTATACGTAAGTCTCCCTCTCCCTCTCTCTCTCTTTCTCTCTTTTAGTTTCTTATTTCAAACCCTATCCTATCTCTTTATTTTGTCTTTTTCTAATTTAAAAAAAAAAAGCCAGCCCGTATCCCTTTCTCCTCTCTCACATTTCTAACTTCTTCCATTTCCCTCACAAACACTACCTATGTCCCCATCTCCACTTATATCTCTCTCTTTTACGCTCCCACTCCACTAAAACCCCTTTATCTTTATCTCGATTTAATTTTTAAAATCATCTAATCTATTCACATGGAGGGGGGGGACTGATTTAAAGAAGGACTTATTAAATTAGGGAAAAAATATAGATTGGGACAGATTCTCTATCTCCCTAATTCCTATCCACTCACGGATTTAAACACCAATAGCTATAAAAACCCATGGATAGATTAGAGAGGGATCCCTAGGGAAGCAATCAATCTATGCTCTCTTTCTCCTCTTCTTCTTCTTTCTATTTTCCTCTTTCTTCTTTTGTTTTTGTTTTTGGATTTTGGGTTCGGCAAGGGGAGGGGGATCACCATTCCAGCAACTTCATCACCATAGATCATCGTTACCATTGCTGCCCTTTGCCTCTTAGCACCATGATTGGCTAAGTTCCTTCTGTCTTTAGGTGTAGATGAACTATTGAAAATTCTAGTTTGTATTCTTGATTACTTGATGTTGAGATCCCATCCCTGTTTAGATGATTTTAATAGATATATTTAGTGGAAAAATTATGTTTCTGTGATTCATTATCTTTCATTCAAGCAATGGTATTTTGTTCTTATGTGGTTGTACCGATAATGGATTATAGCTGAACGAACTAAGCGTGCCAAGCCCTATAAGCAAAGGACGATAGTACTCGTCAAGATAGCCCATACCTAGGAGGAACCCTACATTTTGTGGTATTATTAGGCCTGGGGTTATAATAAACCGAAGTATGCAACCGAATTGAATAGCAACCCATTGGAGATTCAAACCCTAAAGATAGTCTTCTCCTGTATTTGCATATCGTTGCTAGCTTAGATTTGTTTCTTTCGTTCGTAGTTTAAAATCAGATTTAATGCATTTTAATTTTCATCACTTTCATCTAATCATCTTAGTAATTTAGCCTTCCAGTTCCCCGTAGATCGACCCCTTACTTGCTACTTGCTAGATTAATTTAGGATTTTATTTTTGACTGGTTAACGACACGATCAGGGAGCTTTTTTGGTTTAACCCCATTTGCTTTTTTTTTTCTTCTTCCCACCTATGGAGGTAGGGTAGAGGGACTGAAGTGACAATCAAAATGGGGATGATGGCGAGGTGATTGGGTTGAGGGAGAGGAGAGAGAATTTAGGGTGGGAGAGAAGATTTAGTAACTACTTCACTCACTAGACTCAGGCACTTGCAAAGCCCCATATTCTAAGTTATATCTCAAGTGTCCCAATGGTAGGGAGCTTTTTCGGTTTAATCCCATCTGTATTTTTTTTTCTTCACACCTACAGAGGCAGAGGAGAGGGAGTGAAGCGCCAATCGAAATGGGGATGATGGCAAGGTGATTGGGTTGAGGGAGAGGAGAGAGTTTTAGGGTGGGAGAGAAGGTCGAGTGAGGGGGAAGCGTATGGAAAAAAGATAGAGAGTTATCGGGAAAGGGGAGAAGGTGAATAATGATCTTACCCATTTGTTTTTTTTACAATATCTGCTGTGGGAGTGAGTGTTAGGGCGATGGGTACTGGGAAGGGGTTCGAATAGGGAGAGAAAGTTTAGGGATTGGGGTTGGGGTTGGGGTTGGGAGGTAGAAGAATATAAGGGAATGGGTCGGGTAATAATTACTAAGCGAGTAAGTCGTGGATGGGGTTGGGAGGTAGAGAGAAAATAGGGATTCAGTTAGCGGTGGGGTTGGGTAACATAAACGACCGACTCACCTTGAAAATCAGAGCACACGACCACTATTTTTTAACTAAGATCACTACTTAAGCCCAAATACCAGTCTATCCTTTTTGAATAATCCATCTAATTGCAAACGTCCTTCAAGTCGTCCTAGTTATCATCGGATAAGATCTGTTGTAGATCAGCATTTTCAGGCTTCTACGAAGGCCCCAATAGAGAATGAAAGGAGCCTGACTTTCGGTATGGATAGTAAGGGAAGTGAGGGAAACTACGCCATCACCTTTAGTTAGTAGCCAGAGAGACACTGACGGGTTGTTAGCAGCGATTGCGCATGAGAGAGCGAGGGTAAGAGAGCCATTGAGAACGAATTATCTAAATTGAATATGATACCACACATAAAAAAGGGGATAAAGTACTTGTCAGATTGTAGGCAAACCAAAATTGGTGTCGGCAAATTCAAGCACCAAATATAGCGTTATGAACCTAAAATTGCAAGGAAAAGCTTAAGGATTCTATGGAGCTGAGTCGTACCAACGAACACTTTCCTTAAGATTATAGAGACCCCCTATGGTGCAAACTGAGTTCTTGTGAATCAACCTCCAAGATAAAATAGCCTTGTAGGTCCCTCCAATAGTCGTTGCACTTGCTTATTGAGCCACATTCAAAAAGTACCGAGTTGTACTCGATTGGATTAGACAAAACCAGAATGTAGAGAAAGCTAAGAGAAAATGAAGTTGGGATTCCCTCTTAATTGTTAGAGAAATTGGCAAAACCTCCTCTTTTTTTGTAGGATAAAAAGAGGCATCACCAATGGATGTCTCCAAAAGACAATCCCAGAAACCATGTTTATTACCAAAAGACTTCTGTGTTGACCATTCAAACACGTCTTCTAATAGTCACACCTATTGGTCATTTAGTTGCCTATTAGGAAACGACAAAACCCTCTAATACACCTTTATAAAATATTTTAAATCTTTAATTTAAAAAGCAAATTAAAATTCCAACAATCCCCTACAAGATTCAAAATTTTCAAAACAACCGACAAACCCAACTGAGCACATTAGAAATAGTAGGGTGCATCATTGCAAATGTTTTTTAGACGTGAATCTATAGTAGGTCTGATATGCCATGTGTGAGGATCCATTCCCGAAACCACGTGTTCCAACGTTTGGTTCAGGGGGGTTTGGGTTATGCTCCTCGGTTGGAGAGAGAAGGAATGCGTCTTCTCAGGGGTGTGTTGATTTACAAGCGGATGGGGGTCATACAATTAAATGAAATGGAGTGGCCACCTAGGATTAGGGCCTAGGACCCATTGGTGTAGCCCCTATGAAGGGCTATGAGACTTCGTTTGGTCTGGTTAGAGATTCAGGGTAAGTGGTTAAGTTACGAGAGTGGGAAGGTATTAGGCACCCACCTCGCCCGGGTAAACCAGTCTTTCTACTAGATGCTTGGTTTTTGAATATTCTCCCTTTATAAATGTCCGATTCCCACATGTATAGCTAAAATGATGCACAATCTGCTTAAAGTTAAACTAATTTAAATTAACTACTGTACACTACACAAGAGTAATTTAAAAGTGTACATTGTAAAGAAATTAAAATGCAATGAAAGAGATGTGTACCTATATGCTTTAAAACAATATAATTATATGGGATGGAGCGCGTCCCCCAGCTCAGGTGGAGGCAAAAGACTGGCTTTGCCCTTCGTCGGACAGAGTAACGGCTTACGGATGTTGGGTACTAGGTCCTCGGACAGAGTAACGGCATCAAAAAATCTTTGGAAAGTAATCACCCGAATATCGGGCAGAGTAACGGCTCACAAGTGTCGGGCACTAGGACCTCGAACAGAATAACAGCATTAGAAAGCTTCAGAAAGTAATCTCCCGGATGTTGAGCAGAGTAACGACTCACAGTGTCGGGCACTAGGACCTCAGACAGAATAACGACATCGAAAAACTTCAAAAAGTAATCTCCTGGATGTCGGGCAGAGTAACGGCTCACAAGTGTCGGGCACTAGGACCTCAGACCGAATAACGGCGTTGGAAAGCTTTGGAAACTAGGCATTAGGACGTTGGACAAGGTGACTTCGGGGGTTAGGGAAAAAATGGGTTAGAGGAGGAGGATCTAGGGGACCCGAACTCTGGATAGAGGGACGAGGCTTGGAGGCTCGAAATTGGACTAGGAAAAGGCCCCGAAATGAGGAAAAAAAGGAAAGAGGAAAACTAGAGCTCTGGGGGTGCCCCCTCTCCTCAACTTGGAACTTGTTGAAATGAGAGGTGAAGGGGGGTATTTATAAGCAAAAATCATGTATGGCGGCGCCGCGGTGAAATCTACGACGCCGCGGGGTAAAAAAATCACAATTTGGATTCCTCGTGGTGTCGCGGGGTAATTTTCCCTATAGGGTGTGGCACTGCCGCGCAGTACCGCAGCCGTGTGCAGCGCTACCATGCAGCACCGTGGCTACCTACGGGGCCGCAGTCTCGTGCAGGGCTACCGTGTATGGCCGCAGTTTTTACGCGGGGCCATACCAAGGATACTAGGGGGCTATGGGTGCCTTAGAGGTGGAACAGGGGTTATCTGGGTTACTTTGAGGAACAATGGGTTTAGAGGGCATTGCCAGTCTTTTACGCCGGTTGTCGTCTTTACTTGGGGGGTGACAAAATTCAGCGTCTACAATTTGCCCCCCTTTGGCCGAGATCTGTGCCAATAGCCGAAGGTCAAAGACAAAAGACCATTTGATTTTGTCACCAGGAACATGTATTGCCACTACTTTTCTCAAAGATGGTGGAGTTGAAAGATAAAACCGCGTCTCGGTAAAACATTCGACAAAATCTTTCAAACAAATCTAAGATTGCTTAAATATGATTTATATTGAAGGAGTTATGTTTTAGTCAAACCTTATTCAATACCATGTCCAAGAACAATATATAGTATCAAACTTGGGTCAAAACCACAAGTATTATTTTTAGTGTTCTTTATGTGAAACTAATGCATGGATTGGGTTAAAAATGTCAAAAATAGGCAGCAAAACAAGAATCAGGGCAAAAAAAACAACTTTTGGGCCTCTAAACCAAGGTTTGAGTTAGCTTAGAGAAAGTCCCAAGATTCGACCGAGATATGGTGGAAACCGAGACGAACTCAGCTTCTAGCTGATTGAAACCTAGTCGAAACCTGAGTTTTAGAACCTTGCTAATTGGTGACGGTGTTCCCTCGGCAAACTTTTCAGTAAGCCTCCTTGGGTTGAGCAACTACTCCATTACTTTACTCAAAGGCAACAGAGATCCCTTAGTAAACCTTTCAGTCAACTTCCTCGGGTCGAGCAACTGCTATTGCCACTTTTCTCATAGGTGACGATGTTTTGAACGATAAAGCCTAATTCGACAAATTGCTCGGTGAATGATAAAACCTATTTCAGTAAACCATTCGGTGAAACATTTTGAATTTGGAACGATAAAACCTATTTTACCAAACCGTCCGACGAAATCTTTTACCTTGAACGATAAAGCCTATCTCGGTAAACCATCCAAAAATTCTTTTGTTTTGAACGATGCAACCTATCTCGGTAAACTGTCTATTGAAAATCTTTTGCTTTGAACAATGAAATCTATATCGACAAATCGTCTGGTAGCAATGGGTGCTTAATCAGTCGATCTAGAGGATCGGGTGTCAACGAGAGATCGAAGATCAAATGGCAACGAGCGATCCAAGGATCGGATGACAACGGGTGATCAATAGATCAAATGGTAATGGGTGGTTTGAAGATCAGATGACAAGGGGGATCAAAGGGCAACGGGCGATCCAAGGATTGGATAACAATTGGGTGATCAATAGATCAAATGGCAACGGGCGATCTAAGGATCGGATAACAATTGGATGATCAACCGATCAAATGGCAACGGACGATCCAAGGATTGGATGACAATGGGTGATCAACTGATCAAATGGCAATGAGTGATCCAAGGATCAGATGACAACGGTGATCAACGGATAAAATGGGGTAATGGTTTTGAGCACCGCTCTACTGGATTCTGATTTTTTAGCGACGCTAGGCAGGAATTTTTATGTTTTGAGCATCGTTCAATGGGTTTTTGTCTTTGACCAACGCTCAGCAAGAGTCTTTGGTTTTGAGCAATGCTCAGCAAAGTTTTGAATTGGAGCAATGCTCAGCAGAGTTTTGGTCTTGAGCAACGCTCGACGAAAATCTATTTTTGAGCATCACTCGATTGGAAAGGCATTGTGACCGGATTTCTCTTGGGAATGTATAATGAGACTACATCGCGACTGAGTTTTGATAATATACGATGAGATGACACCGTGACCGATTTTAAAAAATGTACGATGAGACGGCATTGTGACTGATTTTTGGAAATGTACGATGTGACGGCATCATGACCAATTTTTGAAAATGTATGATGAGACGGCATCGTGACTAAAAAGTTTTGAAATCGTACGATGAGAAGACATCGTGACCGATTTTTTAAAATGTACGATGAGACGGCATCATGACCGATTTTTGAAAATGTACAATGAGATGGCATCGAGACCGATTCTTGGAAATGTACAATGAGACAGCGTCGTGACCGAATTTCGAAAATATACGATGAGACTACATCGTGACCAAATTTTTAAAATGTACGATGAGATGGCATCATTACCAAAAATTTTTGAAATCGTACGATGAGACGGCATCGTGACCGAAAAGTTTTGATATTTTACGATGAGACGACATCGTGATCAAATTTTAGAAATGTACGATGAGATGGCATCATGACCATTTTGTAGAAATGTATGATGAGATGGCATCGTGACCAAAAATTGTACTATCAGATGACATCGTGACCAAGTTGGAGAAATGTAGGATGAGATGGCATCACGACAAATTTTTTTTGGACGGCGCTGCAGTGTGGGGCCGTCGGTTTTGCACAACACTGCCGTATGGGTTTACGCGGTGCCATGCGGGGCCATAACCGAGGCCGTGGTACTACTGTGCGGCACCGCCAAGCGTCCGCTCAAGGGTCCGCGGCACCGCCGGCATGAAATTTCTGTAAAGGGGGGGGGTTCCCTCATCTCTCACTTTCCTTTCCTCTTCTTTTTGGGTTTTCCACTTAGAGCTTTGTCCTCTCTCCCTTTTCTCTCTCTTCTTTGCTTTTTTTTTCATTTTTCTCTTGTTAGCCATTTGCCATGTCTTCATCAAAGTGGGGCAGGCCATTGTCGTCTTCCTTTGAGGTGACTGGCGACTGAAAGTGGAGTGGTATCCTGGCAAATGATTACTTTGTTGAGACTGTGCTCTGGCCAAGGAAATGAGAGTGAAGATCATCAAGAACACGAGGGATTGAGAGCAAAGACAAGTGGGTTTCGCCATTGTTTGTGATGTAATCAAGAAAGCTAGGGCTTTTTGTGGGGGTGTTCTTGGAAAGGAGAATTAACAGAGAGAGATGGAGATGGTTATTCTATTTTGGGTTTTACGAAATGATATTGTACGCATTGGGATTGGGTTAGAGAGAGATAAAGGAAATGAAGGGCTCGGCTTACAGGTTCGAAATCCAAGCTTCTCTCTTTAGCGGGTAGGACTACTCTCATCACTTCTGTGATGGCAGCCATCCCTAACTATTACATTGCAAGCCATAAAACTCCCTTCGAGCATTTGTGAGGAGCTTGATAGAGTCAATAGGAATTTCCTTTGGGGCACCACAGATGAGAAAAGGAAAAGTCATTTGATGAAATGGGACAATGTCACTAAAACCAAAAATTTGGTGGGCTCTCTTTGAAGAAAATGAAGGTTCGATTGAATTGGCGGTTTATTTGTAATCCTAATGCTTTATGGGCCCAAACCCTTGCTAAGAATTATTTGCATCCCGATAGCAAGCCCAAAAAGAAACCTCACTCCTTCACTTGGGCTAGTTTTATCAAAGGTTAGGACACCCTCCTAAATGGAATTAGGTGGACTGTGCATAATGGTAGGTCCATCCACTTTTGGTTATACAATTGGACCGGTATTGGTTCCCTTAGGGGTCTTCTACATGGGCCCATTCACAGTAGAGGTCTTGACCTGAGGGTGGCAGATATCCGCAACACTGATGGCTCTTAGGCCTTTGAAAATCTGTTATACCCAATCCCCACTGAGGTTGTTTCCATCATTCTTGCTACCCTGATCCAATGGTATGGGTCGGCTCAGGATACTTGGGCCTGAGCGCACTCTAACTGCGGGGTTTCGATACCAAATCAGCGTATGAGATCGCGGCTCAAGGGAGTCTTTCTGATCTTAACACCATCCATTGGCAATGGGTTTGGAAAGCCCAATCCACTCTTCGAACAAAATGGATTCTTTGGCTTGCTATTAGAGAGAGGCTCAACACTCAAGATAGACTACTCTTTTATGGTACTACTAGTAGTGCTTGCTATGTGTTCTGTGGACTCCCAATTGAAGATCATGATCACTTGTTTTTCTCTTGTTCTTTCCTGAGAGAATTTGGACCACTGTTAAGGCTAAATTCAATATATTGTGGAACCACACTTCATGGCAGGATTTTATTACGAAAGCAACTCCCAGTTGGAAAGGAAAAAGTCTTCACTCTATAGTTTTTTGTAGAGTGTCTCTTGCAGCATATGTGTCTTCCATTTGGAGAGAAAGGAATGCAAGATCCTTCTCCAATGAATACAGGGTATAACCACACAACCCTCTAAGAACGATCGGGGTATTAACGGATTACCCCTGTCCACTGGAGCAAAGTTTGAAGCTACGACAGGGCTTTGTTCCCCCATTCCATCCTGATCAATAGGATGAGAGGGATCGTTGATCTGTTCAACCTCTTTGGATGGCTCGATCTCAGCGATTTCTAGTTCACCGTTGGGAGAAACCCTAGTACCATTGTTCTCTCCCATCCTTCCAACCTGCTTCACACACTCAAATGAGTAGAGATAAGGCTCCAGGGCCCAGACACCCTTAAAGTTTTATTACAATCAAAGGAAAAATATATATACAACCTAGGGGGGATGTAAAAGCCATACCCCATAAGAAAGGGCAAAAGCCTACAAGGACTGGAACCCTGAAACAAAAGCTAAAACCCTAAAAACATTCAGGCATGAGACTAAACCAAACAAGATAATCAAGGCGGTCTAAAGTTGTAGAAGCCTAATATATCTCCCCCTATAGCTTAATCTTACACAGGTGAGAGAGAGCAGAACTATTCCAAAATGTGGTAGAGTCCTCAATATCATGACCATCTTTGGCAAGTTAATCAGCTAGAGAGTTTCCCTGTCTAAATGTGTGAAGAATGTGCAGATTAGGAGGCATAAGAGAAAGGCAATCCCGGATAATGTAAGAGATGTTCCAAGGAGGGCTTATGATGCCTGTTAATGCATGAACCAGAAGAAGAGAATCGCATTCAAGAATGGAGATGGAGATGTTGTGGTTCTGACAAAGACGCAGACCTTCTTTAACAGCCAAAGCTTCAGCCATTAAGCTTGTACCAGTGCCAAAATTGCAAGAGAAAGCAACATGCAATGAGCCTGAGCAATCCCTAACTACTCCACCACCTGCAGCTATGTTATTTGTGGAGGATCCATCCGTATTAAGCTTGAGAAAAGGACCATCTGGAGGCTGCCATTTAATCCATACTCCTTTCGGACAAGGGACTTTAGAGAGAGGAATAGCCATGGCATTAAGGATGATTGTGTCATGAAAAATTAAGGATCATTTAGGGGTGAACAACACATACAGCTGGACCACCCATTGCCAAACTTGAAAACGAACTTTAGCAGCATTAAGAGTTTCGTTGGAGAAGATAATAGCATTACGATGCAGCCAAATTTCCTAGATTATAGCACATGCCGTAGAGATACAAGTAGCACCCAATTGAGTTTGGAAAGACGAACCAGAGAATCATGTCTGAAGCTTTTGAGAGATGGAGTCTAACTCGGTGTTAATGTTGAGGAGAGGACTGAAATAATCCCACAAGGATGAAGCAAGATAGCTATGACAAAACAGATGAGAGAGAGATTCTTGCTTTGAGTTAATGCAACAAACACACTTAGAAGCTAACTGAATGCCAAGCTTTTGAACATTGGTATCCACAGCTACTCCATTGTGCAAAATTTTCCAAATGAAAGCACCCATCTTGGTTGGAATCCATTTATTCCAAATCAGCTTGTACCATGGAACTTAAGGAGATGTAGTCCAAAGAAGATCCCAAGCACTAGCCGTAGAAAAAACACCCGTAGAGGACGGTTTCCAAATAAGTTTATCTGGGATACAAGGATTAAGAAAATGCCTCGCTTGTAGAATTTGATGAAATACATCAGGACCTAACAAACCTGCAATTGAATCCAGAAACACATTGTTGTTTAAAGCTTCATTAACTGAAATATTGATGCGAGGAGGATTATAAACTTCCATAGGATGGTCTAACCAAGGATCTAACCAGAAACACATATTTCCCTTGCCCACAAGCCATTTGCAATTCTCTAGAACAGTAAACAAATGAGACATGAACGCTTTACAGAAGTGCGAAGCTTGAGAAGGAATGCCTTGTTGATGAACTAGGGTAGGATGGCCAAACTTTTGGTGCATGAAATCAGCCCAAAGAGAGCTATGATTAATCAATTTCCAAGAAAACTTGCTATAAAGGGTATGCATTGTTTGAGTAAGATCTCTCACCCCCCAAACCACCTTTACTAATAGGAAGGGTGATATAGATCCAACCCACCCAATTATGCCTCGAGTCCCCTTGTGAGCTCCATAGGAAATTGGCAAAGGCTCTATGTAAAGCATTAAGCACAGCTTTAGGGGCATTAAGCACTGATAAAATGTGAAGAGGCATGGAAGACAAAACACTTTTGATCAAACAAAATTTCCCACCAAAAGACAGAAGATAGGCAGCCCATCCTTCCAATTTACCTCTGATGGAATTAACTAAGTCTTGGAACATGCTAATAGTGCAGCGGGCCCTTGTAGAGAGGAGCCCCAAGATACTTGAGAGGAAGAGTCTTCTGAGAAAAACCAGTCCAAGAGTTGAGGAGATTCAGTCTGCTAACTGAGGTTTTAGAAGAAGAAACAAAACAGCTTTTCAGCTTGTTCACAGCTTGGCCAGAAGCTTGTTCATAATCTCTTAAAAGATTCATCAATCTAGTCACAGAGACACGCTCACGAAGCAATCTGGGAGCGAAGCGGGTTAGTTCTATCCATCAAGTGAGAGATGAACTGAATCGTATGTCGTCAAGTGAATGAACTTCTTCCTCCTGTAAAAAATATCTTCCAAGAGCAGCCCCTTCCCATAGAATAGATACTCGTGATACTACTTGCTCCATAAGATTAGACACTCGATTGTTGCATTAAAGATCCGACTGATTGTTTGTCATTTCGATTTAGTTTATTTCGTATATTATGAATTTAGGTTCACGCTTTATGGTCAACTATTAAAAAAAAGAGATAAAGCAAGGCCCTGTTTCAGTAATGGAATAGGGTAGGGAGAGTGGGAAGTGGGCCCGTTCACTTTAGGCTTTTTTGACGAAGCTGAGGAAGCTAGCTTGACCATTCATTTCATTTACTGAGCTATTTTTTGAAATTATAATAGTTTCTTGCTATATGAGAATGAACTCAATGATTTTGAATGCTTTCTCGCGACTGGAAATCGTCTTTTAATTATATGCCACTATATATTACATGATCATGAAATGAACAAAGCCTACTGACTTGTGAGTACGCCCACTGACTGTTCACAAACACACTTCAATCACTCCCGAGCGTAACTCCATGATAAGTGCCTAGAATCTGTATGCGAGTGCTTTTCGGGAAGGCAGGTCCGACACTCCGCGGTGATAGACCGAAGGTATGGACTTTCAGTTCACATGCGCTACTTCGGATTTCTGGGGTAGTTACCTAAACCGTCAAAGATGCAGCTTTAAATATGCTGCTCACCTAGATGCCGTGCAAGTGCATATGTTCCCCGTGCTTCTACTGGCCAAACCAACCCTAACTCATTTTGCTCTCTCTGTGCTTGTTTCCCAAGTGACTACTATCCTCCCTGCTCCATCCCTACGCTTTGCTCTCGCTTGCTTTCATGTACACATGTTACCTCTTCCCTACAACCTATGGCATGCCCTGCTTTCTATGCCATGCTTCCTCCAATACTGGAACTGGGCCTTTACGGTCTTAGGCTGACCAGCTTCCATAGCTGTGCTTCCTTTCCTCATTGTTGTACCATGAGACGACATCATGACCAAATTTTAGAAATGTATGATGAGATGGCATCATGACCATTTTGTAGAAATGCACGATGAGATGGCATCGTGACCAAAAATTATACGATGAGACGACATCGTGACCGAGTTGTAGAAATGTATGATGAGATGGCATCGCGACCATTTTTTTGTGCGGTGCTGCCATGTGGGGCCGCCAATTTTACACGACACTGCCGTGCAGGACTACGGGTCTGAGCGATGCCGTGCGGGGCCACAACCGAGGCCATGGCACTGCCGTGCAACATCGCCAGGTGTGCGCCCAAGGCTCCGTGGTACCGCCGGCATGAAATTTATGTAAAGGAGGGGGCTCCCTCATCTCTCACTTCCCTTTCCTCTTCTTCTTTGGTTTTCCACTTAGAGCTTTGTCCTCTCTCCCTTTTCTCTCTCTTCTTTACTTTTTTTCTCATTTTTCTCTTGTTAGCCATTTGCCATGTCTTCATTGAAGTGGGGCAGGCCATTATCGTCTTCCTCTGAGGTGACTGGCGACTGAAAGCGGAGTGGTATCCTGGTAACACCCTAGTGGGTACTGCCCTCCACAAATGCTATACTATCTGGGGCCAGGCCCTAAAAAAGGTGAGTGGTACTTGCCTTCTCTTCCTTTTCATGCAACACATGTTCTATTAGTGCTTGATTTCTACCAATTATTATGTAGGAACTTTATTCTCCCAGTTACAAGAAATATTGCTGTACCAATGATGTCTTATCATGGTACCGATAACTCCATCCCACTGTGAGAGAGAGAGAGTGGACTGGACAGGTCTTGGATGTACTGCTCAGGTAGTCTCCCCAAAGCTTGATACGTCAGTTGTTCACGCTCTCGCGGACCATTGGTGGCCGTCGACTCATACTTTTCATTTGCCTGCTGGGGAGGTAACCATTACTCCCTTAGATTTCTTCATGATCACTGGGATCCCTTTGTCTAGGAGACCTATTTTGTTGACTCCCTCAATCCAGATGAAATCTCTTGGGGAAATTAATGACCTCTTGGGTTTCAAGGTGACTTCTTGCATCATCCTCTTGACCACTCTGAAGAAAGAGTGGGATAGCCGAGTGATTGATGACAACTCCTCTAAGGAGTTACTAGATCAGGCTGCTAGGATTTTTCTCCTTTATCTCATCTCCAATACCCTCTTCTATGATGGACGAGGTCGTACAGATACTTCCTATGTCTGTTTCTTTGAAAATTTTGAGGATGCGGAGACTTTTGACTAGGGCGGGTCTGCTTATGCCCACTTCTTGCAGATGTTGGATCATGTTACTTTCGACACACCTGGCCTTATTAGTTGTGCCTATGTTCTTTGGGTATGCTTCGCTTTCTCGGCTTCCCTTTGGTCCTCAATCTTTCTTTTGTTCTTGATATTGCTTTCTTCTCTTATTGACAGGTATGGTGTTATCGACTCATTAGGGGAAGGCAGGGTGTTCCTTCATTGATGAATTGCAAGTGCGCCTTCAACTTAACGACTTGTTAGTCAACCAGGTAACATAAAAGAAACTTCTTTAGGTATTTCTGTCTTTTCTGTCCCCTTTTGCGTTGGCTTTACTAAGTTGATTCTATTAGCAGATCCCCTGGCAACCCTATGATGAGGAGTAGATTGATGATGTAGCTGACCTAGAGGAATATCGGTATGTCTCCGTGCTTGTTCAAAGGTGGATAGCCTTCGAAGGTCCAATCGGGGTTGAGCTTTATCTTGGGAAGAGGATTACCCTTTAATTGCATTCTGTTCAGATAGTTCCTCGACCTCCTCCTTCCCATATGCATTCTCCTCTCCTATCTCCTGATATCGAGGAATTGAGGGCTGGGATTTCTGTATTGGAGATGACTATGGCTGATCAGAACTATCAAGACTTCCTTTATCAAAAAACAATCTGTGTTCGCTTGACTTGGGAGGGTCCCGTGGTACTTTCTTGAACTTTGTCTCCCTTCATGGCATTCTTTTTATTATTTTCTTGAACTTGATAATCTTGTCCTTTTTCTTCTTTTTTCTTTTCTACAGTATCTAGGTCGTCGCTTGATCCCTGGCGAGTATGGATTGCCCCCTCGCACGGTTACAGCATAAATTCTTGCCCCTCCCATGCTACTGGTGCCGGTTTGCCTATCGTACAAATGGGTGATCTCATTCCAAGATACCGGGGATGGACCATACCTTATAGATTTGATACCAATCTCCAAACTGTCCTCCCTGCTTGTTGGGCTTCTGATCATGATCTGGGACTCTCTTCCTTTTACTGGTATATGTTACCTCTTCCTTTTCTTTTCTTTTTTTTTTTGATTGATTTCCTGGTCTTGGTGCTGACCATGATTTTATGCTTAGTATTATCATAACAGATTAGTGCTGAACAATATGCCGATATGCATCGGATGCAGGCGAGCATGGACGCCAAACTCTTGGAGCGGACATATGATATCCAATGGTTGGTGAGTACTTTCTCTGATGTGTCCTTTGTCGTCTCCTTTCCCTTCGTTGGAATCTTACTCTCTTGAAGTAATCTTGTTCCTTTACTCTTTTAGAGTGGCCAGCTCAATGAGATGAGGGAATCTCGGGACTTCTTTGGGAATCGCTATCAGCAATACTCAGAGGAGAACAGACGCCTTCGGAGGCAGTTAGCATCTGCAGGACTCTTCCCATCGCCATCAATGGCACATGATGATGATGATGAGGTTATTCCAGAGGTTGAGAGCGAGGCTTCATCCTCCGGTGGCGAGAATTAACCTTCTCCCCCTCCCCAAGTTATTACACATACTTTTTCTTTTATCCTTTTTAGAATGTTGTATGGATTTTGGATGTTGGTTGTTTGTTTTCTTTGTTTTATCTTATGAACAAAACATGTTGATTATTTTGAGACATTTACTTTTTCCTTTGTAAGGCACAATCCTAAATGTTTTTCATTTAATCTCTGATTGTTACATGCATGGGAATGGTAAAGCAACGAAAGATGAGAGAGATGGAATTGATACATAGTTCAATAAGATCACCTTACAATTACATGTTTCATCCATAATTCATCCAATAGATTCACGACTTTCAGTGTTAGCTCTTCTGGTGGTCGAACCTTTACTGTCGATGCTTTTGGAGTCAAATGATATTGCATGGATATAAGATGAGGCAAATAGAAAGTGGTATGGGTCAAACCCATCAACTGCACATAATCACAACCCTGGGTCTTGAAGATTGGGGTCTCTGTATTCCATCAATGGCAATTCCACTGAATCTTCTCGTCCATTATTTCTTCCAAATATTGCCTCCAATCCTTGATCGCATGAAACTCTACTGTTTCTCTTCGGATTTGGAAATGCTTTAGTTGTAGCTAGGTGCTGGGTATTGGTTGGACCAATTGTAGCCTTTCCAGTAATCATATTTGCAAAATTATGGGCGATCCTGCACAATAATATGTGCTATATTTTTTGAAGCACTTATGTCATCAAGACCCTTGAAATTCTCAGCTAGCATTGCAGGGGTGATGTCACATCCTTCTAGAAGCTGCTGAAAATTATCGGCCATTACAGGGAGGACACCTTTTCTCCGGGTGTGCAACAAGTATCTCCCAATCATGCAAAATAAATATGCTTTCCTTCTATTCTTTTGTTGAGCTTCTTTGACGCTTTCCTGCTTGGAATAGATTCCTGCTACTTTTATAATGTCAATCCCGCCATAGTCCATGACCTTCTTGACTTCCTTCTTGGTCCATCCGAAGAACTCTTGCAAAAAATTCTTCATAGCTGTTGCGTAGAGGGGGATGAAAAAGTCTTCCTGGTGGTGGTGAGAGCATGCAATCAAAACTCTTCAATTGTGGGGGTTGTCTTCACATCTCCAAATCTGAAAACGTTTAGTTCTGGATCCCAACATTGGTATACTTGCTGAAGCATGACATGATGGATCTCCACATACAAAATCCTCCCAAGGATCAGTAAATGTACATCTTCCAAAGTAGTTCGATCGTCCAAACTCATGTCGATGGTCCATTTACGTAAAGTCTCGTTGAGAGTTGCCCTCTTTGGGGGATGCATCTTGCTTGTACTCAACCGAAGAACTTTTTAGTAAACTGGAAAAGGTCTCTCTTTCTTTCTTTTTTTTGTTTTTTACTTTCTTTTAATTTATTTTTTTTGGACTCAAGGAATAGTCAGCTCCTATTAGTAACACATGAGAAGATGCTGGACGTCAGATTTTTGTTGGGTGGGGAATTTTTTCTGAATGGGTGGTGGAGATTGCCGGATGGCGGATTTAGGAATATGCCCCTGGTGAAGGGTTATTGTGACCGCACTTGAGCATGCCAAGTTGCCTACGTATCCTTTGAAAAGGAATCAGGTCAAACGTAGTTCATGTAGACCTGACGGGTACATGAAATATTTTTTGAGTTGGTCGATGTTGAGAAGGCCCTGGACATCTTCTCCATCAAGATCCACGAATCGAATAGCTTGCCCAGTTAGAAATTCCTTTACTTGATAGGGTCCGCTCCAATTCGACCTGAACTTGCCCCTTGGGTCGTGGATAGGTGCTCTTTACTCTCAAAGAACCAAATCTCCTTCTTCGATGTTTCGTGGGCGAACTCCTTTGTTGAAAGCCCTCGCCATTCTGAGTTGGTACTTTTTGAAGTGATCTATGGCTTTCATCCTTCTCTCATCTAGCAAGTTGAGCTTATCATGCCTTGCCTGCATCCATTCTCCTTCGGGTAATTTGATGTCCATCAATACTCTGAGGGATGGAACTTGGATTTCTATAGGTAATACTACCTCCATTCCATACACTAATGGAAAAGGAGTTGCCCCAGTAGAAGTTTGAATGGACGTCTGATAAGCCCATATCGCATATGGGAGTTTATCTGCCAAATCTCTTTAAGTATTAGCCATTTTTTGCCATATGACTTTGACATTTTTGTTGGCCGCTTCCACTGCTTCGTTAGTCTGTTGTCTGTAAGTCGTAGACCGGTGTCTCTTGATATCAAACTTGGTGCAAAACTTATCTATTTTTCCCCAGAAATATGCTCCCTGATCGGATATAAGGGCGTGTGGTACTCCATATCTGCATACGATATTTTCCTTGATGAACTTTGCTACCTTTGCAGCCGTCAAGACAACGTAAGACTGTGCTTCCACCCATTTGGTGAAATAATCTATGGCAACGAGGATGAATTCATGTTCGTTGGATGCTTTCGGCGTCACCTTCCCTATGATGTCAATGCCCCATTTGGAGAATGGCTAGGGAGCATTCAATGAATGGAGTTCTATGGGAGGAATGTGAATAATGTTGGCAAATATCTTGCACTTATGACATATTTTCACGAATGTGGTACAATCTTCTTCCATGGTTGCCCAATAATACCCTAATCTTAGGATCTTATTGGCGAGCATTCTGGCATTCATATGCGGTCCGCAGATTCTCTGATGGATTTCTTTCATGATTGTTTAAGCTTATTCCTCACTTACACAGAGCAATTATTTGCCATCATAAGATCTTTTGTACAACAAGTCTCCTTGGAGCATGAATTGCGTGGCATACTTTCGTAGCAGCTTCTTTTCTCCCACTGTGAAATGTTCAGGAGCTCTGATGACGTCAATTATAGGTGCGGACCAAAATTTTCCATCAGCTGTCTAGACATTCACTGATTCTTCATACACTGACTCACATCTTTTGTCTACCAAAAATGGTCGGATCCGGGTATCTGAGCTGCATTCAACCATTGAGGCGAGGGTGGCCAAAGTGCCAATCTTGTTGACTCTTGGCAAATATTCGAATGTGATTTCTTCAAAATTCTTGATTATTCCTTCCAAGTGCTTAGGGTTTCATCTTTTCATCTTTGTTTTCCATTTAGATTACGATTGATGAATCCCCATAAACTTTCAACTTCTTGATTTCCAATGCCATGGCGGCCTCCAAGCCAATCACACATGCTTGTACTCTACGATGTTGTTGGTACATGGGAATTCTAATCGGAAAATAGAAGGGAGGTAAAGATCTTCTGAGGTTATCAGCAATATTCTGGCCCCGTATCCCCTTTGATTGGCTACGCCATCGAACTACAACTGCCACCAGTCTTTGCATTCTTCTTCTTCTATGCATGCTAAGTCTTCATCCGGGAAAAGATCTTCCATAGGTCGTGAATCCAATTCCACTGGTTGTGTAGATAGATGGTCCGAGATTGCTCGCCCCTTCATAGACTTTTGGTTGACATATGTTATGTCAAATTTTGATAATAATAATAATCATCATTTGGCCATCCTTCGAGTTAATGCTGGCTTTTCAAACAAGTACTTTATCGGGTCCATCCTTCAGATGAGTCGGATTGGATGTGAAAGCATGTAATGTTTCAATCTTTTAGTTACCCAAATTAAGGTGGTACATGTCTTTTCCAAAGGAGTATAGCGAGTTTCGTACTCTAACAATTTCTTGCTTAAACAGTAGTGCGTGCTCTTCTCCATTCTTCTGATCAAGCTGTGCTACCATTGATCCCATTGCCATTTCTTCAATGGATAAGTATAATAGCAGCGGTTCGCCCAACATTGGCAGGACAAGTACTAGCGGATGAGTCAAGTACTCTTTTATCTTTTTGAATGCCTCTTGACACTTGTCATTCCATTCTTTTGTTTCTTCTTTTCTCAAGAGCTTGAAGATGGGTTCACATGTCGCGGTTAGGCGTGCTATGAACTAGCTTATGTGTCAATTCTGCCCCTGACTGACTGGGATTTTGATTGAAGGACAGGAACCCCTGACCAGGAAACCAAGTACACTGTGGAGTATCACTCTAGTGATTTGGATTGATGAAGAAACCTTATGCATGTCTTCCTACATACCTGTCAGAAGGTGCATAGCTAATCCCTGCAACTGCACAGCTCACAGTATAATGTACTGCCTAGACCCCAGGTAATCTCTCTCCTCTCCATAACTATGGGACCCACCTCTGGAAATGCGTGCAAAAGGCTCTAATTGGCATGTGGGGACAATGCCCTAACCATGGGTCAAACCCCTATGCAAGCCCACTGAGATTCAGCCTTGCTGAAATCTCTGGGCGATGCAGACAAAGCCCAGAGACATCGCCCAGAGTGCAAAATAGCATATTAAAATGATTTTAATTTATGGGGACCACTCATATTGGATATGGGCTCCCTCTATAGGTAGAGGGGAGTCTAAGGGACCACCTCATACCCCTAGACCACTGTGGACCCCACCAGTGTGCCCGGAATCACTGAGAATCAGTCTAAAAACTCATTTTGAAAAGGGCCTTAACCAGCCAAACAGGCCTTAGTCAGGCTGGGCCTATAAATAGATGTACCTCAGCTCATTTTAGAGCTCTTGGTACTGCTCTAATCGTGGGAGAGAAAAAGAAGAGAGAAAAGAGAGGAAGAAGAAGAAGAAAAGGGAAGAAGGAAGGAAGGAGAAGCACCCCTACACCTCTGGGATCAGATTTCGTGGCTCCTTAGCTCTGCTCAAGTATAAACATATATGCACATACCTGCTGCCCTCTTTGATTCATGTATTTTTTAGGAGTTTCTGCTCTCTGGCAGCCCAGAATAGCTAGGAACTGCCAAGGACTGCTCCAGATCTGCCATGCAAGTATGAAGCATGGAAGATTTAGGGATTTCATGTAATTTTACAGGTCTGTTATGCTGGTCTTAGAACCGAAACCTGGCTATGCATAGCTGTACTGCCCAGTTTCACCGTTAATTGGCTGTTTGGAGCCCTGGATGCAACCCCTGGCTGCATGGGACCTAGACCTAGGTGGTAACAGCCCTAGATTACCATTTTATATGTAAATCCAGCCTTGCATGTGGCAAAAATCCAGATCTGCAACTGAAGAGAACCCTGTGACACTATTCACTGGGCTGTCTGGGCAGCCTCGGGCAGCCAAGTGGTGGACCCAGTGGAAAATCCGCATGGACCAAAGTGAAGATCACCCCTGGGGTCACCTAATACCCTAACATGCATAGGGGAAGGATTTGATCACTGCCCATAACCAGCAACCTTGGAAACTCAGCCAAATCTCGTTTTAAAATCTCTGGGCGATGCACCCAACGCCTAGAGACATTGCCCAGTGAATGAATTGCTATTGTTTTGATGTTCTGACTTGGGAGACCTCATCCATTGGCCATGGTACTGTGTGGGAAGGTGAAAAATGACCTAAATGCCCCTCCCCACATCTATCCATATGAGAGAATGCTTGGGAACCTAAGTGGGCCCCGCAGGACTTGGAAACCCTGCCTATGATTGGTCTTGCAGTACTGTCAAGTTGAGGACAGCAGTGTAAGCCTATTGTGACCTAGGGTCAGGTACTAATACTATAAATGACCATTTTACCCTAGGCCACCATCTCTAGATGATGCATCGCGACATAGACCCAAGGCCCAGTGTAAGGACCGGAGAATTCCAAGTGAAGACCAACTGTAAACCGGGTCAACCCAGTGAGCTTAGATCAACCCTAGGACCTCCAAAGATAGATTGGAATATTAAAATGACAATTTCTGATTTATATTTAGGATTTGATCCCGCGCTCAGGGCCTACAACCAGACTACAGTTGGAACTGAATTTGCAACCGAGTTCTTTGAACCAAACCCAGGTGAGTGAAGTATTATCATATATTTATGTGTAACTGTGTTACTATGCCGTCTGTTAAGAATCTTAAATTATAAATGTTGTGTTATCTAATTTTATTCAATTACTCAAATTACTACATATTGACTGTCTGTTGATCAACATTGTGAATCTTATCTGATGATTGTGAATGTTAGACTAGATGCCGTAATCGGCTTGGAAATGAGGTCGGTGGTAGCCCGTAGTATGGGATACGGTTGACACCGCCCGACTCATACGATGCCATATAGACATGGGGCTAGAGTTTCATCACCCGTGCTACGCACCCTTGCCAACAGGGGTTAAGGTGTTGTATGCCTGTGAGAGTGACCATATGTATATATGAGAAAAGAAAAGAAATACGTTGCACCAGAATGGTGAATATGGGCTATAAGCCAGAAAAGAAAAGAGAAAAGGGATGGATTGCCCCACAGGTTAATCACAGAGGGCTGGTCGGGCTGACCTTGGTGAATGGATGCGGGAGCTGACTAGTCCTCCCTGATAACTCAATGGGTGTATCGCGGGAAGGGGTAACCAAGCCCGCACCAGGGATACATGTATTGGGGATTGTAGTAGCACTAACCTGACTTAGTTGTATTACTAGGTGGCTAATAATTAATTTGGACTTGCACATCATGTAGGATCATGTGGATTGTGGTTGCACGTGTATGCATGATGATATGTTCCGCTCATGAGCTCAGTGGGGCTCACGCTCTATTATACATTGTTTTTCTTTAGATGATTTTGCAGATCGATGCCGTTGTGGCATAGAGGCTCATTACGAGGAGGAGAGCCCTAGTTATTATGATGATATTGGTGTGGACCCTGACGATGATGCATGCATTCTCAGTGGTCATTGATGAAGACCAGTGAAGAGTGTACCTGATGCTTTTTGTCTTGGGGACTCCTTTTTGTTTTTGATAGGAGTTTATCCCCGTCTTGCTTGTGGTGCAGTTTTATTTTTCTTTTCTTTTTTGGGGTTGAGTCATCTCACTCTGTATATATATATATGTATGTATTTCTGCCTTTCAGCTTTCGCCAGCTTGTCTCTCTTTGTGGGTTGTATCTGGGTGGGAATGTTTCAGAACACTTGTATACATATGTATATCACCTCATTCCCATATTTCTACGCTTTCTGTTTGAATATTATAATTTTAGTTTATCTGCAGCAGTCTGATCTTACCTATAGTAATGTGATGAATGTGGGTCCGTGAATGTATTAACTGCTTCTAGATCCGTGGGATTTGGCGGATTGTCGTTATATAATTTGGGTCACCTACCTAATCCTCCCAGGGGGTGGTTTGGGGTGTGACAGAGCTTGGTATCAAAGCGTGAGGCTCTTCTTACATTCACGAAGTGCAGATTAGGGTTAATAAGCTACCAAAATTAAAACATATAATAATTAAAAGCTACAGGGGAGGTAGATGCAATTAAATAAAAGATGCACAATTTCCATTAAATTTAAAGTCAACTGTGGCTGAGCCACTACATAAGTTTGATTGAAAGTATTACTTTAAATATTCACATAAGCTGACGAAAAAAAAACTACATACATCTCGAACAAAAAGTACATAAGCTAAAAAAAAGAGATATGTCTGAACCATGTAGCACTGAGTCAGAAGCTGGCTGGAAGAACTACTCCGATGGAGGCAAGTCGCCCAATGGAGGCTGTGACTGGCGCGAGTCAACACAGTAGAACCTATCCCAAAAGTCCAAGTGCTGCTCAACAGATCCCACCCTGCTCTCCAATGATGTGAAGCCCTAATCCATCCTAGTCAACATATCAGTGAGCTGAGTACTGAGGCTCTGGAACTGTGACACCATCTGTGCCCACTCAGAAGGCCCTGGAACCTGAGAACTGGTAGCACCTGTTGCCTCATAAGCGGGCAAGTTTGCGAATTGAGTGTCAACTCCCTCAATGTCATCATGTCCCTCACCCTACTCCTCTCCATGCTCGCCTTGAATGTCTCCCTCAATGTCATCATGCTCCACATCTTGCTTATCTCCTGGCATCACCATCTGCTCCTCCTCCTCCTGTGGATCACCCCCTGGCACCTTCATCGTCAGTATTGAGGTCTTATCAATGGGCCTGGACCTATCCTTCTCCATATACTCACCCGCTAGAGGAACCTCAAAGTGCCGAAAGACTAAGGTAAGGAACTTCCCATATGGAAGGTTCCCATTGGATGGGTTCTGTGCATGGTATAACATAACCTGAAGTAACAAGTATGGGAGGTTTATGACCGGACCTCCTCTGCCAGCTCCTAGTAAATAGTAGGTGATATAAGCCCTCAGCATAGAAATGCTACCCCTATTGCCGCCCTTGGGTAGATGTTGTAGGTAACATACCTACTGATAACACGAGCACTAGGCTTGTAGGAAGCCTCTGACTTGGGTGTGCTCTCAAACCCAATCAATGTCTTGAAGACCCTTCTCCTGGTCTCCAAGGAAAGCATCTCAGAAATATCAACACGGGGCTTGTAATAGCACCTCTCCCCAGTGTTGGGCAGCCCCAGAATCCTTGCTAGTGAGGCAGTGGTCAACCTAATATCCACTCCCTTCACTCTACTCTCCAATCCAAACTCTTATGCCCCAGATGGCACTAAGTTGCAGTAGAAATACCAAACCAAGTTGGGATAACAAGGTTCAGTAGGTGTCAACAAAGAGGCCCAACCTAAGGGCTAAGGTGTTGAACCTAGTGTACAGGCTATATTGATGGAAGTCATCCACCTGGACCACCCGACCATTGACTATCTTGAGGGACTTAAACTTGTCCCACTCCTTAAAATGCTCATACCTAGAGAAGAGGAATCGGTCAAACTCGGGCTCCTCCGAAGATGAATAGTCCCTAGGTGAAGAGGGAGGCACCGTAGATGATGATGATGATGATGAATGATCGCTCTCAACCCATAGCCTCTTCTGGGCTATTGACTTCCTAGCTGTGCGATGACTTGTAGACATTAGGCTGCAAAGAAAAGAAAAAAAAGAGTGGTTAGGGCAAGGAAACTTAGCAAAAAACCCTAGCTAAAGTAAGAAGAAACAAAGAAAAACCTAATCTAGTAAAAATAACCAAGAATCCTTACCTAGGCACGCGTGGATTCGCAAAGGACCCAAGGAAATGTGAGGATTTGGTGTGGAAATAGTCACACTACCCTCCAAAGAGCTTTAGTAGGCGTTTAGAGAAGTTTAGGGAAAGAATGAAATGAAATGGGCCCCTCTCGGACTCATATAACTGAGTCCTGATTCTCTGGGCGATGACACTGGGTGATGCATCTAACGCCCAGAGACAACGCCCATTGATTATATTTTTGTTGATTTTGAGTTTTAACACATGAGAACTTGGATATTACCTAAAATAACCTTAATAAACATGGAAATATGAATTTTTACAAACCAATCATATAGGTATACAAAAAAAATAATTAATAATAATAATTAAATAAATTAATTAATTATAAGAACACAAATGTACCAAATAATTTAATAAGAGAATAAAATTTCTATTTGGAGGTTTAGTGTAAAGCACATAGGAATTAGAACTCTTGGTACTGCTCTAATCATGGGAGAGAAAAAGAAGAGAGAAAAGAGAGGAAGAAGAAGAAGAAAAGGGAAGAAGGAAGGGAGGACAAGCACCCTACACCTCTGAGACCAGATTTCGTGCCTCCTCAGCTCTGCTCAAGTATAAACATATATGCACGTACCTGCTGCCCTCTTTGATTCATGTATTTTTGATGAGTTTTTTCTCTCTGGCAGCCTAGAACAGCTGGGAACTGCCAAGGACTACTCCAGATCTGCCATGTAAGTATGAAGCATGGAAGATCTAGGGCTTTCATGTAATTTTACAGGTCTGTTATGCTGGTCTTGGAACCGAAACCTGGCTGTGCATAGCTGCACTGGCCAGTTTCACTGTTAATTGGCTGTTTGGAGTCCTGGCTGCATGGGACCTAGCCCTAGGTGGTAATAGCCCTAGATTACCATTTCATATGTAAATCCAGCCTTGCATGTGGTAAAAATCCAGATTTGCAACTAAAGAGAACCCTGTGACACTATTCACTGGGCTGTCTGGGCAGCCTCTGGCAGCCAAGTGGTGGGCCCAGTGGAAAATCCACATGGACCAAAGTGAAGATCACCCTTGGGGTCACCTACTACCCTAACATGCATAGGGGAAGGATTTGATCATTGCCCATAACCAGCAACCTTGGAAACTCAGCCAAATCTCATTTTGAAATCTCTGGGCGACGCACCCAACGCCTAGAGACATCGCCCAGTGAATGAATTGCTGCTGTTTTGATGTTCTGACTTGGGGGACCTCATCCATTGGCCATGGTACTATGTGGGAAGGTGGAAAATGACCTAAATGCCCCTCCCCACATCTATCCATATGAGGGAATGCTTGGGAACCCAAGTGGGCCCCGTAGGACTTAGAAACTAAATTGGCCATGGTATTTTTCTTTTCTTTTTTGGGGTTGAGTTATCTCACTCTGTATATATATATATGTATGTATTTCTGTTTTTCAACTTTGGCCAGCTTGTCTCTCTTTGTGGGTTGTATCTGGGTGGAATGTTTTAGAACACTTATATATATATGTATATCACCTCATTCCTGTATTGCTACGCTTTCTCTTTGAATATTATAATTTTAGTTTATTTGCAGCACTCTGATCTTACCTGTAGTAATGTGATGAATGTGGGTCCGTGAATGTATTAACAGCTTCTAGATCCGTGGGATTTGGCGGATTGCTGTTACCCAATTTGGGTCACCTACCTAATCCTCCCAGGGAGTGGTTTGGGGTGTGACATTATGTATTGGATGTGACCTAATAATCCTTGGACCTCTTTTTCTATCTTTGGTGATAGTATTTCTGTTATAGCCTTTATTTTGTCGGGATCCACCTCTATTCCTCTTTCGCTGACGAGAAATCCCAATGCCGTTGCTCCAAATACACATTTCTGAGGGTTCAATATAAGCTTGTACTCTTTGATTCGCTCGAGGAACTTTCTCAGTGCTAGAAAATGCCCCTGTCAGGTGACTGATTTGACGATCATGTCATCCACATACACTTCTACTTCTTTGTGTTTCATGTCATGTAGGATGACCGTGGCTGCTCTTTGATATGTTGCTCCTACGTTCTTCAGACCAAAGGGCATTACCTTGTAACAATAAGTTCCCCATGGTGTGGTAAACACTGTCTTCTATCTATCCTTTGGACACATGCTGATCTGATTATACCCAAAGAAACCGTCCATAAATGACAATAGGTCAAGCTTTGCTGTGTTATCCACCAGTAAGTCAATGTGCGACAATGGGAAATCGTCCTTGGGCTGACTTTGTTGAGGTCTCAGAAATCCACACACATTCGTACTTTCCTATCTTTCTTGGGAACTGGGACAATATTGGACAACCATTGAGGGTACTGTGCCACTTGGAGAAATCCTGCATTCCATTGCTTGATGACTTCCTCCCTGATTTTTTCACTCCATTTAGGCCGCATACTTCTAGGCTTCTATTTGACAGGCCGAGCGTCTGGATAAATGGGCAGTTGATGTTGTACTATCTTTGGATCAATGCCTGGTATATCTTCGTAGGACCATGCAAACACTTCTTGGAATTCTTTCAACAAGGCTGTCATCTGACCAACTTCTTCCTTATAAAGTGAGGAGCCAATTTTAACCATTCAGGGACACTGTTCTGTTCCCTGATTTATGAGACACGTGTCCTCTCAGGCAGGTTGGGCCTCTCTTTGCTTTAGTTGTTTTATTAAGTGATGGTGTTCAAGGATATCCTCATCATCAAAAGATGAATCAGAAGAAGAAGAAGAGGCTAGGAGATGAATCAGAAGAAGAAGAAAAGGCATACTCAAAATGGTTGACTTCATTCATGATGGAAAGAGGAGTACAAGCAGACTCAACAGACTAGAAGGTACTACCTTCCTCGATTTCAACAGACTTACTAATAGATGAGAATAGTTCAGAGCTGAATTACTCCTTGAGACTCTATTTCCTGAAACCTTTCAGAGACACTGATCTAGTTTACAATTGGTTCTTGGAGAGGGTGAATCAAAAGATGAGGTTTTGGCCCTTCTTCGTCCCTTGCAGAAATCATGGCTATCTCGAACAATTCTCTGATGCTCAATTCTTCTTTGGCAGCTTTCAATTCTGCTTGATCCACTTCTAGTGTCACCCAATCGATGTTGTCTTGAAAGAAGACTTCAAATCCCGGCTGGAGGCTTCCCTTGTCATGACCAAACCAAGGCTCAATGTTCCCGCAGTATGGGAAGTTCTCCTCTTCCTTGACAAAATATCCGTTCAGAGTCTTGAAATATAGAGATGGTCCCATGGTAGTGCTCTCCTTACATTTCTGGTTGTTTTCAAGTTTGCCTTTTTCTTGGTGCTTCATATCCTAGTCCGTGACGATTGCTGTAAGTTGGAAACTCAGGGAATTCTGGAATCCCTTGTTGATTCTTTCCCAGTCCAAGCCCCGGGAAATATTACATGTTGTTCAACATCTTCAAAGTTGTCTTAGTCCTCGTGGATGGATATTCGAATGTGATTATCTCCCTTACTTCTGAGGTCGTCACACCGATTGCCCCAATCTCGAATCCATCTAGCTGGGTATCTTCTGGAGTCTCTACTCCTACCTCAATGCTTGCCAAGGTGTGTACTATTTCTAGGTCACTGAAGATAGTGATCATCTTCCCTTCATGGATAAACTTCATTTTCTGATGTAGGCTTGAGGCCATTGCCCCTACGGAATGTGGCCAGGGTCGTCCCAATAGCATGTTGAATGATGCTTGAATGTCAATCACTTGACATTCCACTATGAATTGGGCACGTCTAACTCGGATATCAGTGGTCAAAACTCCCAAAACTTTCCTTCTTGTGTTGTCATATGCTCGGATTGTTTGAGCAAAGGACTTCATACAAGTGAGGTCTAACCCTATGCAACTTGCGGCCTTGAGAGGTATGACGTTGAGAGCTGATCCGTTATCTATCAAGACTTGGGGGACCCGGTTCCCATTGCATTATACTGTAATGTACAACGCCCGATTATGATTCTTCCCTCCAGGTGGCAGATCATCTTCGGAGAACGAGAGAGAATGTGTGGCATAGGTAGCCCCCACGATGTTTGAAAGTTCCTCTGGGCTCATTTCTATTGGTACTTGAACTTTGTTAAGTGCTTTCAGGACTGCTTCTTGATGTGGTGGGGAGGCCATCAATAACCCCCAAATGGATATGTTAGCTTATATCTTCTTCAGTTGATTCAACCCTTGATTTTCTGGCTCGTACTTGCTCTGAGGTAAGGTAGGTGCATATGGTTTCTCTACAATCAGACCTTTATCTTTAAAATTTCTTCCACTCGGGGTCTTTAATACTTCAGGTTCTTTTCCTTTGACAATGAGCTTTACTGGGCGTAGCTCGTCATCCTCCAGGTTACTTTCAGTTATCACAAAGGTTCCTACCATTAGGCTCTTCTTTCTTGTACAAGTGACTTCGCTTCCTGCCTTTAAGGCATCGATCGTCCTTTGGGCATTTTGCAAGATCTTAAATAGGGCTTCTTGCTTTCCACAGAGGTGTCTGATAAGTTGGTCAATATCTGGCTTTCATGGGCCTACTGGCATCATCTGCTAAATCATTTCGAAGATCTCACTGGCTAAGTTTTGGAACCTTATGGTTCAGCTAAGGACCCTAAATGTTCCTCATCTTCTGATGTTTCTTCATCACTAGAGATTACAGGATGAATGTTCTTTGTGGGATCTCTCATTTGTTCATCTGTGTTGATGTTGTAGAGGTAGAACCTATCATGTGCTTGTGGCCATTCATGATACTCCTCACTTCCACGGTAGGGAGATGCTGGAGGACTTCCGCACAAAGGCAAACACGAGGGCAACCGCATCTTCCAGTTCTTTCAGGACTTGAGGTAATGGCCATTTTTCGTTTACTGGCTGTTGTTGTTGTAGTTCTTGATATCTTTTGTCTGAAAGTAATACCTTAAAGAGCGTTTGATGAATCTTATCGACCATTCTGAGGATCACTCTTGCTTCGAATGGAAAGGACCAAGCTCTTGGCCCACAGATTTCCTCATACTAGTTGACAGTAGGTTCTTCCTCCGTTTTAGACGCTTCGTTGGGTAGTCCATTACTGGTATCCTCATCCATTACTTCATCGTTTAGACTTTCACTGGATGTTTCTTCATCTGACAGCTCTTCAAAAGCTTGATGACTTGGGTCACCTTCTTCTCCCCCACTGCTGTCAATGGGGTGAATTCCTTTTGTTGGATCAAAATACGGATCTTCGGTATTGATGTTACTGACCCAATTTTTCCATTCCTCTATCATTCTCGGCTGATCCGTGTAGGGAAAGTCATCTGAGTATAACATAGGATCTTGAGGTGGATTCCCAAAGAAATCCTTTGTTAAGGCAAGATTCAGCCAAGCCATATTTCTCAGCTCATGCAATATTCGCTGAAGTACATCTTCTTTTGCTGGTAATTTTGTCTTTTCAACTTGCTCCGCCAAATGACCGCATACCATATTTGGGAAGCTAGAGGTAGCTTTGTACATGATGTCATCGACTGTGGGTATTAGTTCAAGGATGTCTTGCACTTGATGAAAGACGCTCATACCCCATCTGTTGAAGTCCTCTTCTTTGATGAACCATGCTCTTCTTAGATTTTCTGGAGATCTTTCTTCTTCATTGCTGCTACTTCCCTCACCTTCGGGATGGATAGATTGAATGAAATCAGTTGGGTCCGTTCCGTCATTGTCTGCTCCGATATTGTTTATCACAGTTTCAACGGAGAACTCATCTTCAGATTGTGACTTAAAGTCTTCTTCTTCGCTATCGTCCGTATTTCCTCCCATCTGGACAAGGAAAGTATCTCTGGAGAGAGTCTCACCAATGGCTAGTGCAGATATAGCTTGGATCAAGCTTGGCATGACATCTTCAATGACATTCATGTTACCCTCAGGTGGCTCTTCCCCAATGGGTTGAATGTGAACCGTTAGGTCAGTGAATTCTTTATGTTTTGAGTTTTCCACATGTGTCATGTGGCTGATCTATTAATAGGTGAACCCAAACGTTTTCAATTGCACATAAGATCCAAGGCTATCTAGCCCATTCTCTAGATATTCCAATTTCATCATTCGGTGGTCAGAGGCTAGGCCCTTCCCTCGGTCACATTGCTGCCTGCTGTCTCTGAACTTTCCATTGCAGTTGGTTCTTGCACAATAGGCACACACCATCATCCTTTTCGCTCTCCTCTTCCGAGCGTATCGGCTACGGCCACAAAATGGTGTTGGCTGACTTTCAATCATCTCTTCTTTGTACAGCACATCTCTTAGGAAATTACTGATATTGGTCCTTGGTTCTGCTGGGAGGGCCATCTGCCACATGAGACACACCTTATCCCTCCAAATTCTCTTATACTCCTTCAAGAGACCCCTTATGGGCTGAATCAGTGAGGTTGAGTCCAAGCCCATTGTCCCTTCTTCCAAGGCATTCACTGATTCTATGGACGATCTTGGGGAGTCAAGTTCATCTTCATCAAGCGACCCATTCAGAGTGGCGAATGCTTCTAGTCTCTTACACCGTTGAGGGTAAAGATATTCATGATACACTCCATGCAGATTTTCTAGGATTATCCCTACTTGCTCTTCTTCCGTTAGGTGGGGTTATATTTGTTCAGCTTCTTCACAGAATCTTTTGATGAAGTTGGAGAATCCTTCATTCGGCTTTTGCCTTAGCGCCTCTAATTCTTTTCTTTTCTTCTCACTCTCCTTAGTTTGGGCTGTTAGGATAGCCCTATAGATTCGAGCATCCATTAGCTTCCGTTCTTGCTTCACGAGTTGAATCAGCACCATTGGGTCCTTAAAGGGAACATCATCTTGTAGCATATTCACCTTGTGGTTTCACAAAGGGTTAGTAGTTACATTGGGCTGTTGTTCCACTTTCAACGCTATCTTTCTTGCATCGATTAGATCTTGTATGGCATGCTTGAGGTGTATGCATCTGTCGGTACCTTTCTGATTGTGATAGTAGCAGTGCAATTTTGGCTTGTATCCTGGAGGCGGATTGGCCAAAAACTACATGTCTTGGCGGTACGACACCCAGCATCCCTTCCCTTTTTAGCTTGAAGAAGAGGCGAGTAGGAGTCATATTGCCAAAAGTAAACTATCTAGGAGGAGCTGACTGTTCTGCTTGGATAACCAACGGTGCAGTAGCTATCGGCGAAATCTTCTTCTCAGTGTACTGAATAGTGGTGATTGCGTTCACTTTGAGACCCTTCCCTCTTCTTACTTTGTTGTTCTTATTAGGATAAGATCCAGAGGCCTCCTTAGTTGATGAAGCTTGGGCTTGCTTTCCCTGGAAGAGCTTGTCTTCAATTTGCTTTCCTGTAGCTATGAGTGCTTCAAAGGTTTTGATGTGCTAACAGTAGAGGCAGTCATGGTACTCTCCATGCAAGTTCTCTAGTATCATTTCCACTTGTTCTGCTTCATTTGGACGTTTCCACATCCTAGACGCCTTCTTACGGAACCTCATAATGAAACTAGAAAATCCTTCATCGGCTCCTTACCTTAAGGTTTCCAACTCACGCCGAGTGATGTCTACCTCAATGTTGTAAGAATACTGCTTAGTGAACTCCTTCACCATCGCCGACCAGGTTTGAGTTTGAGTCTGGTCCAATTGAGTGAGCCACCTCAGAGCTGATCCAGCCAATGAGTAAAGGAAGGCCTGGCCCATTTGATTTTTTGTAAGCTCCCATGACTTGGCCACAATAATAAAGATCTTTAGGTGGGCTTTGGGGTCCCCCATCCCGTCAAATTTGTCAAGCTTCCATTTGAAGTCTTCAGGTATTCTCCCCGTCGGGAAGAAGACCAAATCATCTTCTAGCTTTGATACTACTTTCCCTTTCACAACAATCTCCAATTTTTCAACTTTCTCTCTCATCTATTTCTTTCTTTCAGTTTCAGGGGGATTCTGTGGGGTGTTGATGACCACAACTTCTTCCTCCTCTATCACAACTTTGGGTTATGCTCTGGGTATTAGTGTCACCCTAGGTTCTCCAGGGATTTGTGCATTGTAATCACGAGACTGACTTTGCATTTCTTGAACCATCTGTGTAACTAGCTGGTTCATCTCAGTCATCTCTCTTCGCATGCTGATCATTTCTTGACTCAAAACTTCTTCTGAAGAGCCGGTCTTTAGTGGATCCATGGTACTCGTAAGAGGAGGTGACCTTATTGGACTCTGCCTTGTGAGACTAGAAGATGGGCTAGGACTTCTATTGGACGAAGAGGATGGAGACTGGTGGAGGTCAGCCCGAGTTAACTGGCCGGCCTGACGGTCCCAAGCGGTCAACAAAGAGTTCTTTCGTTGCGGAATTGTGCCTTGCAAAGGCGAAAGATTATTTTAGGATCTTAAGTGACAAAAAAATTATCATTTTTTATCTTCTTTTTTTTCAATTTTATTTATATATGTATATGTACATATTTATGTTTTGGTTTACAAAGCAAATATACAAACATATATATACAAGCAATGGTTGGGTAGCGTAATGATCCGTTTCTGACCTCTTAGCTCCATCTTATTCTGGTAATTAGTGGTGAGATCTTCATCAGACTTTGAAAGGACCTAGGAATGACTCCTATGGCCCTGTAAGTCGATTTAATCTCGTCATAAATCCTTTGTTGTTCGATGGCTCCCAAATATTGAATTAGGATCGTTACGAAGAGGCCTTCTCAAGGATCTCCCAACAGTCTATCCTTTGTTAATATAGAATACCTTCCATTTTGGGATAACCAAAGCTCCATTATTGACATAATATCTTGGGCAGTGTATCATTTTTCGAGGGACTATTGAGGCTACATTTTTTTTTGATACACCATCTCGAACGATTGTGTCGCTTTTATCGAGGGATATCCAAGGGACAAATAGAGCTCTTTCCTATGACAGGTAAACTATATTAAGGAGGATCTACTGCCAAGAACCTCGTTTTCAGCCTCGAAGGGTTACTACGTTAGTTTGTGGTGTATCTTAATCATATATGGTCTAATTTCCTATATGATGCATGTAATAGGTAGGCTGATAGGACAGAATAAGGTTACCCTTGATAGAACCGATATACCTATCTCTCGTGGTCGTAAATTACCGGCACATGGTTCTTTTAATATACATGGAGAGCAGGTCACACGATCTCAAAGTAATCAAGCTAGTGCCCTTTTGAGTAGCAAAGTACCCCACGACACACTAGTGAATACCCTCGTCGGTGATTCTAAACTCGTATAGTAAATATCAAGGGTTGTGGTTTAGCCGTGACTTACCCATATCTACATATGGGGTCCAATGACTAATCATGGGGCTGTGTATTTCCATGTCGTGTGTGTGTGCATAATAGTGGTGGTGGAAGCGGGTATCATCCGATCTCAGAGTACTTAGTATAATGTGCTCCACCTCCCCGGGGATAGAGGAACAACAGGGAGTACCCTCGTCGTTTGATTTCACTTCAAACACGATGCATGATGCAATTAGTACATAAAAGGGGTAAGCCAAACATGTTATCAATCAAACAATGCAGAAGGGAGAATATTCTTGCGTTCAACGGTAGCATCTAGTATTGAAAGCTTGACCATCAGTCCCCAGTGAAGTTGCTACTGTGATGATCTGTTCCTAAAACCGTGCGTTCCAACGCTTGGTTCAAGGGGGTTTAGGTTATGCTCCTCTGTTGGAGAGAGAAGGAATGCGTCTTCTTTGGGATATGTTGATTTATCAGGGGATGGGGGTCATACAATTAAATGAAATGGAGTTGCCACCTAGGATTAGTGCCTAGGATCCATTGGTGTAGCCCTGTGAAGGGCTACGAGACTTCATTTGGTCTGGTCAGAGATTCGGGGTAAGTGGGAAGGTGTTAGACACCCACCTCGCCTGGGTAAATCGGTCTTTCTACTAGATGTTGGTTTTTGAATATTCTCCCTTTATAAATGTCCTATTTCCACATGTATAGCTAAAATGATGCACAAACTGCTTAAAGTTAAACTAATCTAAATTAGGTACTATACACTACACAAGAGTAATTTAAAAGTCTACATTGTTACAAAATTAAAATGCAGTGAAAGAGATGTGTACATGTATGCTTTAAAATAATATAATTATACGAGACAGATCGTGTCCCCCAGCTCAGGTGGAGGCAAAAGACTGTCTTTGCCCTTCATCGAACAGAGTAACGGCTTACGGACAGAGTAAAGGCGTTAAAAAATCTTTAGAAAATAATCACCCGGATGTCGGGCAGAGTAACGGTTCACAAGTGTCGGGCACTAGGACCTCAAACAGAATAACGGCGTCGAAAAGCTTCAGAAAATAATCTCCCAGATGTCGGGCAGAGTAACGGCTTACAAGTGTCGGGCACTAGGACCTCGGACAGAATAACGGCATCGAAAAGCTTTGGAAACTAGGCATTTGGACGTTGGACAAAGTGATTAGGCCATGGGAGACTTTGGGGGATTGGGCAAAAACGGGTTAGGGGAGGCGAATCCAGGGGACCTGGACTCCGGATAGAGGGATGAGGCTCGAAGGCTCGAAATCAGACTAGGGAAAGGCCCCGAAACTAGGAAAAAAAGGAAAACTGGAGCTCTAGGGGTGCCCCCTCTCCTCAACTTGGAACTTATTTAAATGAGAGGTGAAGGGGGTATTTATAGGCAAAAATCCTATCTAGCAGTGCCGCAGATTTTGCCAGGCGAAAAAATCACAATTTAGGTACGGTGCTGCCATGCGGCACCGCGGCTGGGTACGGCATTATCGCGTGGCATCGCAGCCAGGCGCAACACTGCCATGCGGCACCGCGGCTGTACACGGCGCCGCCGTGCAGTGCTGCGACTGCGTGCGACACTGTCGTGTAGGGCCGCAATCTCGTGCGAGGCCGTGGTTTTTGCGTGGGGTAGCACCAAGGATACTATGGGGCTATGGGTGCCTTCGAGGTGGAAAATAGGTTGTCTGGGTTACTCTAAAGAACAGTGGGTTTAGATGGCATTGCCAGTCTTTCGTGTCCAGTTGTTGTCATCGCTTGGGGGGTGACAAAATTCAGCGTCTACACCATGCTACAATGTACGAGTTAAGTCAAACTTCTTGAACCTTTCCTCATTAGTGTAGCCGACTGACTTACCATCCACATCCTACCACTGAACTCCTTTAGTGTCCCTTTCAATTAAATGGATATTTCTGGCCTTGTCCCCATCTCAGAATCATGGGTATTTAGAGAGTTGTCCTTAAAACTCTCATTGGTGGGAGGCTTCACCTCCTACATCCACTTAGGTTAGCTCATAGTGTGCACCATGGTTTATACCCCCTACATTTGTGGAATATATGACTAATTAAGAGTTTATACTCATCTTCTATTCATCATGGTGAGTACTACTTTCTCATTTAACCAAAATGAGCCAAAAAATAGTAGTACTAGTCAAGTCATCCAACGACTTTGTTTTGACCCTTAGAACCTAATTCTAGAGATCTCCTATCACATAGTGTAACACCGCACTCCCTGTACCTAGAGTAGTGTGACTAGGATGTACGTCGACACCCTACTCAACCACCAGGATCATAGATACAGTGCATTGCCATAACCATAAATAGTCATAAAATAAATCAGAGTTGTAGAAAAGAGAATATATATATATATCAGAGTGTGAAAACTACAGTGTTGTATCATATAGTTAGTGTCAGATTATCCAGAATCACCACAAGTTTAATTACAAAATATACGTATTAATTACATCACAATTCATACAAAAAAGGAACTGTACCAAAAGGGTATGTATCAAAAACCTAGGGCATCCTGCCCAAGAATCACTGTGCTCCATAAGCACACCTATTGCATACACACGCTGGTCCATGTTCCTCCACTGCAGGAGCCCATAAGTCATCACTACCATCATCAGGAAGAAAGGAAAGCTTTAAGCCCATCGGCTCCGATGCACCTGCATCAACATCTAAAAAGAAGTATCCACAAGGGGTGAGCTTCACTAAGCCCAATGAGCAATTAGACCATGCAAGCATACACAAATCAATACATGAATGCATGAATGAGTTCATTTTATTAATTCCACTTAAGCAACAAAACTAAGTTTGGGGTAAAGTACTACTACAACACCTTAGAAAGTATCCCTGGCCCAAAAACAGCGGAGCCTAACGATGTCAAACCCGAGTTACGATTAGGAGCCTATGGAATCGGACTCCCCCATGAGTTATTTGCAAACCCCAAACAACCCGATTCTGGAGTTCGGTCTTGAAATATGGTCGGAACCCCGAACTCGTTCCGCTTCCGAAAGAACTCTCATCCTACCATGGGTTGGAGTACCTCGACTAATCTCCACGAGCATACTCCATGGGTTGTCCAACACCTAACCCCCTGTCAGCAAGGGGTCGTATTAGTAGGTCAAGTATCATCTTAATCAACATACAGTTATATGAATGGTGGTGCATGTATATGCATATACCAAAGTCCAAGTCCATAGTGCCAAAGTACCAGTCGGCCCCAGTATCCTCTCGTCTCCTTTAGTATACACACGCATATATAAATAGTACGACAAATGTGATACCAAAGTCTTGATCAACCCGTCACAAACCCATTTCCATCCTAATGCATCAGTTATATCTAATGCAACAGTTATATCAAAATAAAGTACAACAGTGAGTACGGCGAATACGCTCATAGAATTCACTTCGGCCATGTCGTATCCCATTTCCAAGGCCTAGTTCTAAATGAGCATGAGCTACTTTATCAACATGGCAATCACGGGCCCGACTTTCCCTTTGGCACCCGGATCCCATCACACACATCCATCGCATATCCATTTTCCATATTCACATCCCATCACATATTCATTTCCCGCATTCACAATCATCCAAGCATATGCAAAGAATCCTAAGTTTCTAGCATTCAACATGAGTACTGTTAAACCTACTAAACATAACCCTAGGCTAGCATTCTTATATGAATTTAAATACCTAGACTAGCATACATAATTAACGTAAGCATGAACATCATTTTAAGCATATCGAACATATCATTATGCATGTAAATGGCATATGCAAAGTACAATGCAAGAAATACTCCGTAAAATAAATCAAGTATCTAACCCACTCACAAAGTCATCGCAACTTAGGTGTTCAAGTACTTTCCTCGGTTCCCGTGTATCTGCACGTCCTCTTCGTAGGTTGTAGGTTCTCTAGAAAGTCACATTTAGGTGTACATTAGCTTAGGTTTCAACCTGTGAATCAAACCACTTGATTTGCCCCAGAACAATTGCTGAACTGCCCTGTGCAACAGATCATGCGATTGATGGCTCCATCTGCCACACAAAAGCGACTAATTCAGGCAGAGGCCATTTTCTTGAGATTTTGCATTCTTGACTAGGATGTGTGGTCGACGGCACATATGCCGCACCCCATCGACCGCTCAGCCGATAATTGCTGTCAAACAGTTAGGGCTTGAGCTGAGGTTGGTCCAAGCTCATTGGAGCTCAAGGGATGGTTTGGGAGGTTTTTCTACACTCCTATGGTCACACAGAACCTTAGGATTCAGCCCCAAACATGCTCATTTACCTACATTGGGTCCTAAACCCAAAAATCCCCATTTTGGGTGATTCCACCAAATATGGCTATTAGGCTGTGAAGGGGGCTTATGAGGGGTGCAATAGGTGTTGCAAGCACTCCATTTGGAGTCCCATATAATGGATTCACAGAGCACTTAGACTAGAACACCAAATCCCAACTAATAACCTAAACCCTAGGTTAAGAATAATGAAAATGAGAGGGGGGCAAGGGTGAGCTTAGCAACAAGGAGGCAAGGTAGTTGAGCAAGCTCCTCCTAACCCTTCTTCTTCCTTTTCTCCCTTTTCTTCAATTCTTTTATTCCTTCTCTTCCTTCCCACAATTTCCTTAGCTTGGCGAGGTCTCCAAGAGGTAGGGTGAGTGGAGAGAGAACTCAAGGATCTGGAGGACAGCAAGGGGGCTTCCTCTTCTTCCTTCCCTCTTCTTTCTTCCCTTCTTCCTCTCTTCCACTGTTTCTATCTCTCTCTTTCTCTATTGATGGCTTTGAAAAATGAGAGGGAGAAGGGCTCAGGTGCTTATATAGACACAACCACTTAGGGCTTGTTTAGTAGCAATATGGGGTTTTCATTTAAAACCCATTTAAGTCATGTTTGACCCATGTGAGCCCATAGTATAGATAACCCTAGGGTAGAAGTAGCCTAGGTAGGCCTTCTTAATCCTAGATCCATAGGTAAGTGGGTCCCACTCAAGGCCAGGTGGGGCCCATGGTCAAATGACTCAATTTTTTTTTATCTTGAGTAGGATGGGCAACTGGTTGACCATCCGCCACATGAACCCTGAGTAGGGTAGTCAAGAATCCTGAGTAGAGTAGTGAAGAATCCTAAGGAGGGTAGTCAAGTACTTATTCCAACTTCGATTAACCCGGGACTTCCTCTAGTATATTCATACATACTATAGGCATAAATGCTAAGATTTCTATGCATCACCTGCCATTAATTAACATGCATGGTTAGGTGAAGTTATTTACCATCATTCATCCGAAAGGGAGTTTCGGGTATTTCCTATGGCTTTCTTCACACCATGGCATGTACATGGAGAGTAGTCTGTACTTTCGTTTGACCGCTTAACTGTTACAATCGACATATCCCAGGTGTCAACAGTCATTGAAGCGATGCCCATTATAAAAGTTCAAATTAGACCCGGTTTTTGGGCACAGTTTTAACACATAGACTCATGAATTACTGGCCTTAAGCTCATTCCTTTAGATGTTATCAATTTAGTGTTCTGAGGTTTTATACAAACATAATCAGTTTATGTTCCTGACCAAATAAAAATAATCAACTAGTTATGAGGAGGGGCAGTCATATGGAGAAGTGCCAAGTAGAAATAATAGCCGATTCCACGACTGAGGTTGAGTATTTGACAATTTGTGAGGCAGCTTTAGAGGGCGTATGGTTAAGAAAGTTCTTAACCGACCTTGAAGTTGCACCTAATCTTGTTAGATGCCCTATGCCCTTGTTATGTGATAACAAAGGAGCCATTGCTCAAGCAAAGAAACCTAGAGCACATAAGAAGAATAAGCACGTGGGGCGCAAATATCTTATCATTTGGGAGATCATATAACGTGACAATATATCTATTCCCAAGGTTGATTCTGTAGATAATTTGTCTAACCCTTTGACGAAGGGACTTACACTGACTATATTTAGTTGGCATGTAGAAAACATGGGTGTAAGAGTAGCTGGAAACTGAATTTGATGTACAAGTGGGAGATTGTTGGATTTATTGTATTTGATGTATGTATCCATCAAACTCAATTTAATTTGATTAAATAAAATAATTGCATAATTTATTTTATGTGCTTGTTATAATTATTATACTTTGTGCAACAACCCAATTGTACCGCTTATTGTTCACAACTATAGACAAACTTGGGCGTTCTGTTCTAGGGTTGCCATCCAATTGTATAATTTATCACTAGAGATTGGATGAAAATATAAATATGGGCACTTTAATTTTTTGAACATTGGTCCATTTGAAATTCCTTATGGTTCACCGCTAGTTGTTTTTGGCAATATGAATTTTTGGTAATTTACTTTTATTCCTATACTTAAGAGGCACTTACTATTATATTTATATTTTGTGTGTTTGTGGTGAGCCAATGGTTGATGTCTATCGATACAACTGACTACACACTAGCCACTCAGTGTACGCAATATGAATGGTAATTGGGGTGACGCTCAATAAGGTTACTATGGCTTGTTAGGGAGAACATCCATGTTAGTGAGCTGTCAAGCTGTGACTAGTTGAAACCCTAGGCTTAGGAAGTTGTTTTTGTAAACAGTTTGCAATAGTGTTTTTATTATATTATATTAAATTAAAATATATTTGAAAGATGTTTTTAATTGTTTCTGGTCCAATCATTGGTCATTACATTCTCTAGTTAATTGCACTAGACTCGTTTGCATGGTGGTGATTTTTATACCATGGTTTCAAGTCCATCGTGGATGTTGATTGTGGTGGGGAGAAGATGTAATAAAATATCTACATTGAGGGTTTTCTAGTTACGTCTTTTATAGAGATGTCCTTTTGTACAATTAAGAATAACTTAAAATGCTACCCTTTAGGATTACACCAGTTGGCACGATCTTGTCCGTTAGATTGTAATATCCTAAATAGGCTTATTCTATTTAAGAGAAGCTTGATACAAACCCTAATTGCAATAAGCATTACTTTGCACATTATTCTCTTATAGAGAGAGAGAGAGAGAGAGAGAGAGAGAGAGAGAGAGAAGAAGAAGAAGAAGAAGGTTCCTCAAACAAGGGTTTTTGCCATTGGAGTGGTGCAATCAAACAAAGTTTGTGAGCTAGTGCTGCATTCCTTTGAAGGAACGTGCCACTTGTGGTTCTAAGTAACTTACTGATTTGTTATTACATGTGTTCATCGGGATTCTACCACCATTAATTTTTTGTTATATATCTGGTATCGTATTGCTTCAGCTACCATTAATTATAAGAATCCTATTACCAAATAATTTATCTATATTTGCCATAATGAGGTTCGTAAATTGTATCTTATTTGACCATGAGAAAGATGGTCCAGTGATTTGCATCTCTATCAAGTGATAGACATGGATATCATTACTGAAGTTCGTGATTAGATTATCGCTTTGGACTTACCTCCCCATTTTAAGTCATAAGAAAGAACCTCATTGAAATCGCCCAAGCAGAACCAAGGGCCCAAGACGGTTTGCCCCCAATTGGATCTCAACTCTCTGGAAGGCGTTTCTTGGGTTATGGCGACGTTCACCATAGATAATGGTGATCCGAAGATGCAGATCAGGCGAGTTGCCAAAGATAATCAAGTCAACAATTTTGTCAATAATAGATAGAAAAGACACATCGACAATATTAGACCAGAATAGAGCACAGTCACCAGCTAAACCCCCAACATAGAATGTATTTGAAACCCGAACATCTATGACTGTTTAGTCTCCACTGGAAAACTAAACACTACTGAATGGTAAAGCAAAAGGTTGCAAAGATATTGAATTGTCAGGAGCACATGGCTACCTTGATGGCTAATGGAGGGCAACCATCCACAACCTATCAGAAACGGTCATAGAAAGCGAAGAGTCATTACTCGATGAAGAAGCCTTGGAGCATTAACTACTGAACGTGGCCTTTGTTACTAACCTTAGAATATATTCCTTGTTAGCAAGTCTTACATATATGCTTATGGCAGACTTGATGTTTACGTTACTGCTTAAGAGAATGCCAACCAAGGATACTCAAAAGGAGAAGGAAAAACCTTACAAATGAAAAAATATAAAGGCAATTGAAATCCCATAGAATATATGTTACAAGACTTCAGGAGAGACCAATCCAAAAGCTAGTTTGAGAGGAGGGAGAGCCCAAAGTCTTATAATTAATCACACATCAAGTCACCAAGGCAACCGATGTGGCACTCAAGAGTGTAATATTCCCCCACGCTTAGACGACGATGTCCTCGTCGGCCCACTCTAAGCAGAGAGATGTCTCTACTTTGTTCTTCTTGTCAGGTAGCCCTTTTACTCCCTCCTAGGTCGCCCCTCCCGAGTAGTCAATCGTAGAAGATGAGGTCAATGAAAGCATCAATGTTACAAAACTTCAAGAGAGCCCAACCCAAAAGCTAGCTTGAGAGGAGGGAGAGCCCAAAGTCATATAATCACACATCAAGTCACCAAGGCAACCGATGTGGGACTCAAGAGTGTAACATTCTCCCATGCTTAGATGACGACGTCCTCATCTGCCCACTCTAGGCGGAGAGACGTCTGTGACCTTCTTGTCAAGTAGCCCTTATACTCCCCCCTAGGTTGCCCTTTCCGAGTAGTCAACCGTAGAAGATGGGTCAATGAAAGCACCAATGTTACAAGATTTCAAGAGAACCCAACCCAAAAGTTAGCTTGAGAGGAGGAAGAGCCCAAAGTCTTATAAGCACATATCAAGTCACCAAGGCAACCGATGTCGGACTCAAGAGTGTAACATTCCCCCATGCTTAGATGACGACGTCCTCATCGGCCCACTCTAGGCTGAGAGACGTCTCTACTCTGACCTTCTTGTCAAGTAGCCCTTTTACTCCCCCCTAGGTTGCCCCTCCCGAGTAGTCAACCGTAGAAGATGGGGTCAATGAAAGCACCAATGTTACAAGACTTCAAGAGAACCCAACCCAAAAGCTAGCTTGAGAGGAGGGAGAGCCCAAAGTATTATAAGGACATATCAAGTCACTAAGGCAACCGATGTGGGACTCAAGAGTGTAACATTATGGCTCGATACTTCCACATATTTCAGTTTTAGTGAGACCGGGTTAGGGAGGGGGGGATTAGCTCAGGTTCGAGCTCTTCAACGATTACTAAAGAGGTCGGCTCGGATTGCCGTAACTCAGGCTCAGGCATGACAATGCAGTTCATTGCATATACAAGTAAGAGAAGAACATACAAAGAATTCTTTTTTTCTTTTTTTTTCTGTAAATAATACAAAGAATTCTTACACCTTATATTTGTGACTACATGTTACATTTGTAATATACAATACAAAGTAGGACCTGTATCATCTTGCAAACTTTTTGATCTTATTATTGAACAGAAATCCTTTATGGATTTTAATAAAATAAATGGAAAAAGAATATACCTTTGGATCAATTTCAAAGTTCCAAGTTAATCCAACATTAATGGAGTATAGTAATCCAATAGGCAGAGAAGCACCTCATCTCATCAAGAAGACACATCAGTCCATATGGGCCGCTCGTTGGATGTTAACAAGGGAGTAGTAAGCACTTGTGGGCCCCTTAGCAAGAAGTGATGAGTGGGTCCCTTTTTCTACCACCTTGCCTTTATCCAACACAGCAATCAAATCACAGTTTTGTATTGTACTCAATCGATGAGCCACAACCACACTAGTCCTTCCCACCATCAACCTTTCCAATGCTTCTTGTACTACTTTCTCTGATTGTGTATCGAGTGCACTTGTTGCTTCATCCAACAACAAAATTGCTGGATTTTTCAGTATAGCACGGGCTATCGCAATGCGCTGCTTCTGCCCTCCTGATAACTGTGTCCCTTTCTCTCCACAAAACGTATCATACCCATCTTTAAGTGCTGTAATGAAATCATGAGCGTTAGCAGCCTTAGCTGCTTCCACAATCTCTGCCTCACCAACCGTCTGATCTGAAATCCCAAAAAGAATATTCTCTCTAATTGTCTTTGCAAATAATGTTGGTTCTTGACTTACCAATGCAATATGTTTCCTCAAAGCCTTTAGATTATATGACCTGATATTCCTCCCATCAATCTCAACCGTCCCTTTAAGTGGATCATAGAATCTATCAATCAAACCAATGATGGTTGATTTCCCGGACCCACTATGACCCACCAGCGCGGTTGATTTCCCGGGTCGGATATTGATAGAAAACCCCCTAAATATAACAACATCGGGTCTAGCCGGGTACGAGAAATCAACATCACGGAGCTCCACATGACCCGTTAATTTCTCGGGTTGGAAACCTTCCGGGTCATCGGTTTCGATTCGGGTTTTTCGATCCAATACAGCAAATACTGAAGCCACAGCTTCAGTTCCTTTAGATAAGTCACTAGTCATGCTACCTGCATCAGCTATAACACGCCCAAGAC
The DNA here is from genome assembly GCF_018873765.1 of Telopea speciosissima. Taxonomy (NCBI): domain Eukaryota; kingdom Viridiplantae; phylum Streptophyta; class Magnoliopsida; order Proteales; family Proteaceae; genus Telopea; species Telopea speciosissima. Next base: position 15,332,968 of record NC_057926.1, read on the forward strand.
TTACTAAGATGAAAAAGGCTTCAAAGAAAGCTGTGGCTGTGACCTCACCCTTCAATAATAATTGCCCACCATACCAAAACTCAAAGGCTCTAGTGAAATATAACATGCTTTGTGAAGCACCAAGGAGAATACCAGCAAACCATGCTTGACGAATGCTTTCTTTTCTTGGACCTTCTTCAGCTTCAGCTAATAAACGAAGGATTCGATCTTGAGAAGAGAATACTGTAATTGTTCGATGGTTAGAGACAGCTTCAGCTGCGAGTTTACTGCTTTCGTCTTGTGTTTTAAGAGCTTTTTTAGTCATTTGTTGAAGTAAGACTCGGCGTATGTAGTGGCTTACAACGAGAAGAGGTTGAATGGCTATTAGGACAACTGCTAGTTTCCATGAGATTATCAAACCTACGGTGCAAGCAACAACGACTGAGGAGAAAGATTGTAAGAGAAGACTCATTCGATCCCCTACCAATGATCTCACCTGCAATTTTTAAAAGAAAGAAACTTGTTAGTCATCAAGAAAGATTCTCTACATTTCTTTAGGAGAGGGTGGTGGTGATGGTGGTAGCCACGATTGGGAAAAGGGTGGTGATGGCAACACAGATCTTCTATGGCGTGTTGCCCTGTCCTGCCTGTGCTGTGTAGACGCAGGGCCACATGCAATGACCGCCTTACCCCCGCTTGGGCAAGGTGCTCAGGTAGGGGTAAGCCGGTCAATGTACGCCACCTTGTGTCTACGCAGCACGACAGGACAAGAAATCCCACGCCGTAGAAGATCTAGATCCTAGTGATGGTGGCGATGTCAATCCCGTGGTGGCAAAATAGAGTGATTGTGCTTTCATTTTTTTTTTTTTATAAGCATGTCAAATGACACATTTAAGCTATATTTGGAAGCTAAGAAAAAAAAAGAAAAATCATATCATAATAAGACAAAAATATGATGATAGAATGATTGATTTATGTTTCTCTCTCTCTCTTTTTAAATTCATAGGCTATATTTGAAAGTTAAAAAAAGAAAAATATAATATGACAAAAAAATACGTTGACACGATTTATGTATCTATCTGTCTTCTCAAATTCAAAATTTTTGGATTATTTCTTTTCTTGACTTCCAAACATAACCTTACCTCTATTACTAACACATGCTCATTAAAGTGCAGAATAAATTTGAAATTGATTTCAATTTTAATATTGAAACAAGTCATGAACTATTTCACTATTTCTCATATGATTGATTTTAATCTCTCCTAAATAAGGTGAAAAAATCATACCAAATATTATAATTTCAATTTATGATTTCATGAAAAAATTGAAATAAAATTATAGAAAAAAATCTCTTATTCGACGACGAATGACGTCATATGATAGTTGTGCCCCGTATCTACCTAATAATAGTTTAAGCTATTATAACTTTTTGTTGGTATAATAAGCTATTTTAATATAAATAATTCAATAACTTGCCCAAAGGAAAGCATGGATCTTTCATATGACGCAAAGAACCCACTTGTACTTTACAAGTTTTTTCACACCAAACAGGTCAAGGAAGCGTCTCAAAAGTGCTAAATGATGACAGCAAAGGGACAAAAAATTAAAATAATGCCATTAAATTCCATTAGGCAATAATGCCATTAAATTCCCTTAGGCTAAATTTGGATTGTTAGGGTCCAAACAACCAGATTTTGTATTGTCATGTGAACTAATTAGATTCCCACATAAATCTTACATCTCAATATTAAAAATTAGATTTCAGTACCATTTAAAATCTTTCCTTTATTACAGTTAAGGGGCGCTGTTCTCTGTGCCGCACCATAGTGCAGACTGCGCCCAGGGACATGGGGGTGGGCACAATGACCACCCTGCCCCCCTGCATAGGCTGCCCATGTGCCTAGGCACAGGCTGCGCTGCGCTGCGGCACAGAGAATATTCTCCCTACAGTTAATTAGGGTCCTTCTAGGTTTCACTATGCCTAGTGAAGTATTACGCTTCACTATTTGCCATTTGACAGTAGTAAGCAAGGAAAGTTGTCCAAACTCTGATTCAATATTCTAATAAAATTACCAAAATGCCATCAGAGATGACGATGAATATAAAATACAAAATGACATTTTTTGTCCTTTTAACTATTTCCTCTACTCATTTTAAGCTGAAATTGTACCAATGAAATCCTTACCTAGTCCTCTATCACATAAAGTAACTCATGTAATATCATTTGATAAATTGTGAAACGTTATACTTCACTAGATATGGTGACATGAAGAAAACCCTCATTTATTTGTAAGGGTCCTAAGCATCACTATGCCTAATGAAGTATAACACTTCACTATTTGCTATTTAACGGTACATGGGGTTTTCACTATTTTCCACTTCGCAGTACATGGGTTAAAATAGAGAGAGAGAGAGAGAGAGAGAGAGAGAGAGAGAGGTGTACCGTATTGGCATCCTTAGCGAGTCTAGAACAAACAGCTCCAGTAGAGTTGGTATCTTGATCAAACCATCCAACTTCAAATGTAAGAATTTGAGATAGCATTCTCTCTCTAATCCTTTTGGTCATGTTCTCACCCATAGCAGCAAAGTTGTAATGTTGGGATACATTCACAAGAATGGAGAAAAAACCCAATCCAGCGAAGGCCAAAGCATATGCGGTAGTCTTTATCTTCATCTCATTATAATCAGTCAAAAAGAACACAGAGATCATACTACCCATCAAAAATGATTGCACTGGTTGTACTGCACCATACAATGCTGCACTTGTGCAACCAATGGCAGCTTGTTTCCACTCTGGAAGATTTAGAAGTAACAATCTTCTAAATGAAGGTATGGGGATCTCTTCTTCTTTGATCACTTCAACTTGAGTCACTTCCATTCCTACTTTGGACTTAGCATTAGAAGTGATTGATTTATTAATTGAAGATCTTCTACGGCTACTACTGTTATTACCATCTTCTCTTGAGAGATGTAAAGATGAACTAGAAACCATTATTTGGGTCTCATCTTTGCTTTTGGTCTCTGTTTGTTGATTCCTAACAAGGGCAGTGTACAATCCATTCTCATCTTGCATCAACTCTTCATGTGTTCCAGTTTCCATAACCTGACCATTCTGGACTACAGCAATCATATCGGCATTTCGAATTGTTGAAAGACGGTGAGCAACGACAATAGTCGTTCGGCCGATCATGACCTTGTCAAGAGCTTCCTGAACAATTCTCTCCGATTCGGAGTCTAATGCACTTGTTGCTTCATCTAAGAGAAGGATTTTCGGGGATTTGATTATAGCTCTTGCGATTGCTAATCTTTGCTTTTGTCCTCCCGAAATCTGAAGTCCTGCCTCACCTACCTGCGTTGAAAGTGATTTATCATTATGTCATTTTCAAAAATTGTCATTGTTGATGTGAAATAACAAGATTACCCTTACATTAAATAACTTTTGGGAGTATTAAAAAAAAACAAAAACAAAATAAAAATATTGGGAATAATACAAGATGAAAAAAAAAAAAAAAAATTTACAACTTCTTAGTTCACCTACTTGGTGACAAAAGACGTACCCAATAAATAATAGCATAAGCTAAGCAGATGACAAGAAAAACAAACCTGGGTTTCATATCCTTGTGGCAATTGAGATACAAAGTTGTGAGCATTTGCAGCTTTGGCAGCTGCAATAATCTCATCCATGGTGGCATCTTCATTCCCAAAGAGTATGTTTTCTTTAACAGAGGTGGCAAATAGAGCAGGTTCTTGGCTCACTAGACCCATCTGAGATCGAAACCATTTGAGTTGAAGCTTGTTAATGGCAACTCCATCAACTAGAATCTCTCCCTCGAGTGGATTATAAAACCTCTCCAATAAAGAGATTACTGTAGACTTCCCTGAACCACTTCCTCCAACTAAGGCTACTGTCCTCCCTGCTGGTATTTTCAGACATAAATCTTTGAAGATTATGCTCTCTGGTCTTGATGGGTATGCGAATTCGATGTTTTTGAATTCAACTTCCCCCAATACATTCTCCAAAATTTGACCTTCCATGTTCTCTGAATCAATTTCAGGTACCCTTTTTATTGTCCCCATTATACGGTCTCCAGCTGACATAGCTTCAGACAAGTACTTTATGTTCATTAGGGCACTGCCTAGAGACCTAATCAACAAAATTTAGAACAAATAAGAATCTAGAGAGAGAAAGAGAAACATGAGAGGGGCATATGATTGAACATAAGGGACTTATAATTCTATAATAAGCCCAACATTTTGTATGGCTCTATAGGGTACAGCCCTAAATGAATTAGGCAAAGTACATAGAAGTTTTTCTAGTCTATTAGGCCTAGAGAGTGTTACTAGACTAGTGCAAATATATGCCATGTGACATATTAGATAGAGCTGAAATTTTTGGATAAGTAGACCCCAAGGTTATTTATTTATAAGTCAAGATTTAGCTAAAAAATAGTTGGCCATGTGATAAAGTAAAGCTTTAAAAAACCAGTGAAAAAAATGAATTTTAAAAAGAAACAATGGGTAAAAATAGAAAACAATTCAACAATACATGGGAGGGTTAAAGGATGAATCTAAGTTTGAAATTCCATACAAGGCCAATCTAGATCATTTTCTAGATATCCATATAGTTCAAATTGTAGAAAAATTTGATAGCAACTTCTGAGAATTTTGTATATATGTAAAAAAAAATTTAAAAACCCAGAGCTTGAGGACAATTGCCTAGTGCAACTGGTAGAGAGTGGTCTCCAGTTCGAGCCTACCATGTGTTTGTGTTTGTGTTTGTATGAGAGAGAGAGAGAGAGAGAGAGAGAGACTTACATGCCACCGAAGAGGACTGAGAGGCCAACAGCAAAAATAGTCCCTCCCTTTGCATTATGATACATAATTAGAGTGCTTCCATACCAAGCCATGAAAGCCCAAATAGAAATCATAATACCATTGCTTCCAATAGCAAAACCCTTGGCCAAACCTTGCTTCAACCCTAACTCCACCGACCCTTGAAGTGCTTCAGAGAACTCAGACATGATCTTGTTCTCTCCAACAAATGAGTAAACAGTCCTTATAGAAGATATGGCCTGCTGAGCAATGCTACCAGCCTTATTATACTCTGTCCTCATCTTTGTTGCCAAACTCATCATAATCCTCCCACATACAAATCCTGGCACTATAAGGAGAACTATAAATGGGAATCCCACTATGGCTAGATTCCACATTAGCACAAAAGCTACCACATAGCATCCTACGAACCCTGCGAAGTTTGCTAATATTCTTGGTACCTAATATAAATCAACATTAATTAATTAATTATAACCATGTACCAATCCAAGTTCCTAACAAGTGGTATCACAGTTCAAAGATAAGAAAAATCCCTTGAGGAAGATCTTAAGCTAGCTTTTAAGGATGAATTCTACCCAAGTCCCAACAAATCTACCCTTTGAAATCACAACGCAATCACGAACCTTCTCGCTGAGGAAGTCTTGAATTACAAGGGTATCGTCGGAGACGCTGCTGACAACATCAGTCATGCTTCCCTCTTTCAGATCAAAGTAAGACACGTCTTGCCTCAAAACTGCCTTCAAATACCTAGCTCTCATCCTTGTTGCTTGTCTCTCTCCTGTTCTTGCCCAACAATATCCCTCTGTAGATCACTCCAAATTAATAAAGCTTTACCCATTATAAATCTTCTATAATAGTGCACTTAAGATAAAAATTAAAACAAAACCTAGAAATTAAAAACTCACCAAAGAAAGCAACAACATAACATGCACATGCCAAGTAAATTAGAATCAACACATTCTGCAGAGACCATCAAAACAAACCCAAATCATTAGAAATACAATCACCATATAAACCCTAAAAATTTTCTTAGTTGAGACTTGAGGGTAGATAAAAGTGAGAAATACCCTATTGATATCATTCACAAAGAATGAAGAATTGCCTGTAGTTGCTGAACCAAAACTATTGAACACAAGACTGTTAACGTAGAACAATGCAGGCAGAGAGACACCATCACCAACAGCACCAATAATCCCCAAAGCCATAAGACATATATCGATAGCATCGGCATGCATGAAGACTGTTCGGAGAGAACCCATTCCTTTCTTGGACTGTTTCTTCTTACCCTTAGCAGCAACAACTACCTTATTATTATTACTGTCTCTCATCTTGTCTCCACTCTCCACCACCTTTTTCAGAGAATGATTAGAAGAAGAAGAAGAAGAAGAAGAAGAAGAAGAGAAGATGAGGAGAAACTGTAACCTAAACTTTCCTTTTGTAGTTTTCAATTAATCCTTTTTATCCTTTACTAGTTCCTTTTTGAGTTGGAGTAACCAACACGAATTAATGAAGGTGATGGAAGGGGAGGTTTGGTGCATGAAATCTTATGAATTTAACTTGAGATCCATATTTGATAATAAGAGAATGGTTATCTCCATGCTAGTATGTGAAAGAGGCAATTAAAATGCAATGGGAAAACTCTTCTCTGACTTTAATATTATTTTATATTTGAGAAATATGTAGTGAGTATCTAACGGAGGCCCTGATTTGATGCCTAGAGATTACGCAGACAGTTACGACATGTCTCTCCTTTATCCGTTAAAAGAAAGCAACATAAACGTAAGCAATGATGATTGCAGAATGCTCGCGGACGGATTTAGTTTTAAATAATAATAATAAGAGGAGGAGGGTGTGAAGTGCATCATCTGTCTTTTTTTGGTAAAATGAAGTGCATAACCTGTCTCATCTATCTTTGTGGTCATGAGCAATGCCAATTATCAACGTAAGACATCACGGGTTTAACGATTATGTATTGAAGACATGGGTAGGTACGTCTTGCTCTCTCCATTCTCGCTAGTGGTTGCTAGAGATCATCTATCCACGTATGATGGAGGCATTATTTATTTTTTATTATTATTATTATTATTATTATTATTAGGGTAAATTACTCGTCACCCCTTGGTTTTCAAACAAAACTCAAATCACCAACTGGTTTTTAAAAATACTCAAATCACCCTTGTATTAGACCCTAATATGACAAATTAGTCCCTACCGTTAGTTTTATGCTGTTAAGTGATGCTGTTAGTCAGTTAATAAATTTAAATCTCTAAACTACCCTTGACCAGTGTTGATTTATGATTTTACCCTTGTAACTAAAAAACCCCAAATTTGATCCTTTTCCTCACACCTACAACTCAATCTCAAGCAGAAGTTTGCCGGAGAGAAGAAAGAGAAGAAATTACCTTCGGCACGCGCCACCTCTTTCCTGCTAATATTGGTGGTGTTGACGCCCCACCTCCATGCCATGCCTGCTTACCGAAATTTCCAAACACAATTACACATATAAACAACAAAAATTGAAACCCTACCATGTTTTCGGGGATTTTTCTCCTCTCAGGTTACCCCATCTATAAGTTCTTGTAAGTACCCTGCGTGACACCTGTCCGTTTATAATCCAATGGCCAAAAGTAAACACGATTTAAAACCCAACCCAACCAACCCTAACTATCAAACCCAACTCTCATCTCTCTCCTCTCTCTCTCTCTCTCTCCGGCAACCATCGCGGCTGCGACTCAACCCTCCCCAACAACCCTCTGCTTCAAAGGGAAGACGAAGGGGACCAAACTCAACCAACCATCTAGTTCTTAGAAAAGCATTGGACCCTTCTCTGCAACAACATCCGAACTGGGACCTTGAACCCCCAAATCGCTGACCCATCTGTAAGAAATGCCGTCTCCAAGATTCTCAAACCCGACCCCAACCTTGTTGACTTCATTGAGGCTGAATGCAATAGGGAGACATGGCAGGGGATCATCACAAGGCTATGGCCCGACACCAAGTACATCAATGTTATCGTCACTGGTACCATGTCTCAATACATCCTCACCCTCGATTACTACCCCAAGCTTGCCGATTTCATTGAGGTTGAATGCAACAGGGAGACATGGCAGGGGATCATCACAAGGCTATGGCCCAACACCAAGTACATCGATGTTATCGTCACTAGGACCATGTCTCAATACATCCCCACCCTCGATTACTACCCCAAGCTTGCCAATTTCATTGAGGCTGAATGCAGCAGGGTGACATGGCAGGGGATCATCACAAGGCTATGGCCCAACACCAAGTACATCGATGTTATCGTCACTGGGACAGTGTCTCAATACATCCCCACCCTCAATTACTACCCCAAGCTTGTCGATTTCATTGAGGCTGAATGCAGCAGGGTGACATGGCAGGGGATCATCACAAGGCTATGGCCCAACACAAAGTACATCGATGTTATCGTCACTGGAACCATGTCTCAATACATCCCCACCCTTGATTACTACCCCAAGCTTGCCGATTTCATTGAGGCTGAATGCAGCAGGGTGACATGGTAGGGGATCACCACAAGGATATGGCCCAACACCAAGTACATCGATGTTATCGTCATTGGGACCATGTCTCAGTACAACCTCACCTTCGATCTCCCTCTCGTGTGTACCATGTATGCGTCTTCTGAGTGTTACTTTGGCCTCAATCTTAGGCCTCTCTGCAAACCCAGCGAAGTCTCATACACTCTTCTTCCCACCATGGCCTACTTCGAGTTCCTCCCTGTCCACAAGAACAATGGGGTCCCCAATTCCATCTCCCTACCCACGTCCCTCAATGACAAAGAGCAGCAAGAGTTGGTGGATCTCGTTGACGTCAAGCTTGGCCAAAAATACGAGCTCATTGTCACCACTTACGCCGGTAAGATTATGAATCATTTTCAGTTTAATTCCACAATCCTTTCTTCTTTTCCATTTTGTGTTCATCCAATGCTTAATTTTGATTTCTGGGTTGTGAAAAACAGGGTTGTTCAAGTACAGAGTTGGGGATGTGCTTCAAGTGGTAGGATTCAAGAACAAGACACCCCAATTCAATTTCGTGTGCCGCAAGAACGTCATTCTAAGCATAGATTTCGACAAGACCGACAAGAACAATGGGGTCCCCAATTCCATCTCCCTACCCACGTCCCTCAATGACAAAGAGCAGCAAGAGTTGGTGGATCTCATTGACGTCAAGCTTGGCCAAGAATACGAGCTCATTGTCACCACTTATGCCGGTAAGATTATGAATCATTTTCAGTTTAATTCCACAATCCTTTCTCCTTTTCCATTTTGTGTTCATCCAATGCTTAATTTTGATTTCTGGGTTGTAAAAAACAGGGTTGTACAGGTACAGAGTTGGGGATGTGCTTCGAGTGGTCGGATTCAAGAACAAGACACCCCAATTCAATTTCGTGTGCTGCAAGAACGTCGTTCTGAGCATAGATTCCGACAAGACCGACAAGGTAGAGTTGCAGAATGCAATCAACAATGCCATCAACCATCTGGGACCATGTCTCAGTACATCCCCACCCTTGATTCAAGAACAAGGCTCTCCTGCCCTCGCTTTCTCAATCTTCCGACCATCTTTTTTTCCCTTCTTCTTGCCCTTCCTTGAATCTAACACCCAACAACACAAAATCAAAGAAGAAACTAGAAAGTTTCACAGAGAGAGTGAGAACTCTCTCAATTTGATAAAAAAATGCAGGCTATGCATAATCAGAGTCCACTTCACAAGAGAGTAGTTTGGAGTGGAAGAAAGGTAAGCATTAGATAGGAGAGGAGAGTATGACGATATGGCTCTCCATGTACAGCCCAATCTCTTATTTCTGGCAACTATTATCACATGCAATATGCAATCTCTTATTTCTGGCAACTGTTATCACATGCGATATGCAATCTGGAAAATCGTGATCACATGCGATATGGATTTCTCTCCAAATGGAAACTTCATCAACAATCTCTGTCAATATGTAAATCATATATTCTGTATAATCTTTGTTATTTGTCCCGGTACTATAGGACAACAATACAATAGGTTTTATTGCACTTATTGTGGCCTCACCAACCACTCCGTTGAGCATTGCTTTCTTTGCCTCAAACAAGGTTATCCATAGAGTTCTCCACAGTATCCTCCACCACGCACTAGTTTCCAGTATACCTATCCCTCGGCTGCCCCTTGCTATGTCCATTCCCAACTGTCTATCCTCCCTAACCCGCCCTCACCCAGACCTCTTCCATGGTACCCTGACACCGGCGCCTCTCACCTTGTAACCCCTGACCTACAGGCCTTGTCCCAATATGATGAATACACTGGTGGTGATCAGTTACAGGTTGGCAATTGTAAGGGCTTACCTATTTCCCATCTTGGTTCTACGTCTCTTCCTTCTCAATCTTCTAAATTTTTTACTTGAATAATGTTATGCATGTTCCTTCTATTACGAAGCAATTACTTTCTGTTCAATAGTTTGCTCGTGATAACAATGTCTTTTTTGAATTTCATCCTTCTCATTTTCTTGTGAAGGATCAGATCACCAAGTCCACTTTGCTGCTCTTTGAATCTCTATGGATCTTTGGCATCGTCGATTGGGGCACCCCCATGAGCATCTTCTTTGGCATATGGTTAATATTAATAATTTACTGCATTCTTCATCTCGCATTAGTACTTTGTGTTTTGCCTGTCAGTTGGGCAAGTCTAGTAGATTGACTTTGCATGAAGCTTTTAATAAGAGTATTTTTCCACTGGATTTAATTTTTAGCGATGTTTGGGGGCCTTCACCTACCCCATCTTTGGAAGGTCATAAATAATATGTAATTTTTATTGACGATAATACCAAGTTTATATGATTTTATCCCCTTGTGCGCAAATCTGAGGTGTTTTCTATTTTCTCTAATTTTAAGGCTCTTGTGGAAAGGCAATTTAGTCGTCAAATTAAGTGTGTGCAAACCGATTGGGGGGGTGAATTTCGAACCTGCCCCACGTTTTTTCAAAAACTTGGCATCCACCATCGCTTATCTATGCCTCATACCCATGAACAACAAGGGACAGTTGAACGACGTCACCGTCACATCGTTGAAACTGGATTGTCCCTTCTTACTCATGGGTATGTTCCCCGTCATTTTGGCCATTTGCTTTTGACACTAGAGTGTACTTAATAAATAGAATGCCCTCCTCTGTTTCTCTTGGAATTTCACCGTTTCAGTTGATTTTTCATAAACACCCTAATTACACCTTTCTCAAAGTTTTTGGGTGCCTCTGTTTTCCTTATCTTCGACTATAAAAATAAAATGGAATTTCAGTCTTCACCCTGCGTTTTCTTGGGATATAGTCCCTCTCATATGGGTTACCGATGCCTCAATCTACGTATCAATCGTCTCATTATTGCGCGTCATGTTTGGTTTGATGAGGGGACCTTTCCCTTCTCCAAATCCATCTTAGGAGCACCACCTTCTCCACCTCCATCTCCTCCATCTCCTCCTTGGGTGTCAGCCCCAATACAGGTTCCATCTTCCTCTCGCTTACCCCCGACGCCCTTACCGACCTTCCCCGACGTCTCACTGGTGCCCTCATTACTCCCTTCCCTTGTATCTGGCTACAACACGGCCTCCCCATCCCCCATACTTGCCCACGCCCAAGAACCCATCTCCCCTACCTCGCCCTCCCCTCCCTTATGAACCAGGCCCCTTTGTGACCTCTACTCGGATCCCAACCAACCTACCCTGGCCCAACTGAGCCCCCCATCCACTCAACCTCTACCCTAACTGCCCGCAACCTCTACCCATCCCATGCAACTTCACCAACGCACCAAGCCTCCCCATGCCCTCTCCACTAATGCTGTCTTTGTGGAACCCATTTGTTTTACGCAGACGTCGAAGGCTCCTGAATGGTGCCACACAATGGCGGAGGAATTCAATGCCTTGGTTCATAATGCCACTTGGTCCCTTGTACCCTGGACCTCTGACATGAACCTGTAGGTTGTAAATGGGTGTACCGGATAAAGCGCAAGGCAGAAGGTTCTCTTGAGCGCTACAAAGCACGCTTGGTTGCAAAGAGCTTCCATCAGCATTATGGTATTGATTACAGTGGAGACCTTTAGTCCCATTGTGAAGCCCACTACAATCCGTTGTGTCCTATCTATTGCGATCTCTCATGGCTGGCAAATAAGGCAATTGTATGTTCACAACGCTTTTCTGCATGGTTTACTATGGGAGGAGGTATACATGACCTAGCCATAGGGTTTTGTTGATTCTAATTATCCATCTCATGTTTGCAGGCTTCATCGCTCTTTATACGGCCTCAAACAGGCCCCCCGGGCTTGGTTTCATCGTTTGCCGTTGTTTCTTCTTCAACTTGGTTTAACAAGTTCCAAGACAGACACCTCGCTGTTCATTCGGCGCACTGGTCTTCATGTATGTTACATTTTTGTTTATACGGACGATATATTAATCACAAGCAGTGATACTTTGTTGTTCCTACCCGTCTTGCAAAGCTATCAGGAGAATTCTCTATCAAGGATTTGGGACCACTACATTTTTTCTTAGGGATTGAGGCTACATCTCATTCCCGTGGGCTGCTTCTTTCATAGTCTCGATATATTTCCGATTTACTCAAGCGCACTGGAATGGTTGATTGCAAACCAATTAAGACGCCTATGTCTACTCTAAAGGATTCAGACTCAGGAGGTGCTTCCCACGATAACCCTAATGAGTATCCCTTTGTTGTTGGGGCCCTGCAATATGTGACACTCACTCTCCCAGACGTGGCATTTGTGGTCAATCGTGTCTGCCAATATATGCATGCCCTAACAAAGAATCATTGGCAGCTTGTTAAACGGATTTTACGTTATCTTAAGAGCACCTCCACCCACGGTCTTCTACTAGAACGATCGCCCTCTCCCCAGTTACAGGCCTTCTCTGATGCGGATTGGGCTGGTGATGGGGCAGATCGCAAATCCACGGCCAAGTTTACTATTTTTCTTGGGCCAAACTTGATCTCCTGGACATCACAGAAGCAGCGCACTATAGCCCGTTCTTCGACAAAGGCCGAATATAAGGCATTGGCAGATGCCTCTACTGAACTGATTTGGTTGGAATCTCTATTTTTGGAACTCAGTTTCTCCCTTCATGGCTCCCCCGTGTTGTGGTGTGACAATATTGGTGCTGCTTACCTCTCCACCAACCCTATTTTTCATGCCCGCACCAAACACATGGAGGTTGATTTTCACTTTGTTCGTGATCGTGTGGCCAAGAAACAACTCCAAGTTCAATTCATCTCCATTCATGATCAACTGGCTGACACGTTCACTAAAGCCCTTGCTACTGGTCGTTTTGAATTCTTGAGGGACAAGTTGAAGATTCGGTTTCCCGAATCTCCACCTTGAGGGGGTGTATTGATGATATAGCTGTCTCTTGTCCAATCTCTTATTTCTGGCAACTATTATCACATGCGATATGTAATCTCATATTTTTGGCAACTATTATCACATGCGATATGCAATCTGGAAAATCGTGATCACATGCGATATGGATTTCTCTCCAAATGGAAACTTCATCAACAATTTCTATCAATATGTAAATCATATATTCTGTGTAATTTTTGTTATTTGTTTCCTTGCAAGTCTCAAGCTCTTGTAATCTTGTATATATTCCTCCATTGAGGAATCATAATTTTACGGAATAATATCAACTTAATAGAGAGGAAGAAAGAAATGGCGAGTTCCACAGCAAACTTGGAGGATGAACCCTCTGTAGATCTAATAACAAAAATCCTCGTCCCTTCGTCTTCCCCTTGAAGCAGAAGGTTGTTGGGGAGGGTTGAGTCGCCACCGCAATGGTTGTCGTAGAGAGAGAGAGGAGAGATAGGAGAGAGATGAGTTTTGGGTTTGATAGTTAGGGTTGGTTGGGTTTGGTTGGGTTGGAAATCCATGGGTTGGGTTGGATTTTAAATTGTGTTTACTTTTGGCCGTTGGATTAGAAATGGACAGGTGTCACACAGGCAAAGAAATACTTACAAGAACTTACAGATGGGAAAACCTGAGAGGAGAAACATCCATGTTTCCGGACGATTTCTTCTTCCATCATCCGGCAATGGAAACTACCAAAATAGAAAGTGAAAAGGGATTACTTGCTTACTTCTACTGATTTATGATTACCTGCCCATTGCGCAAAATCCCCACAATGAGTAAACTGGTGTGAAGTCCGGCTGAAAGAGGCCGAAGTTCCTCTCTGCGGTTGGACCTGGTTTGAGATTCTCGTTGAACAAGGAGAAGATGTATGTTGGCCCCTCCCCACATCGTAACCTGATAATCTTTCATAATATGTTAAGTAATATCATTATCATCTGAGATGGAGGTCGGTTGCAATCAAATCCAGACTCAGCTCATTAGTCCCTCTTGGCCCCTTCCCTGCAATTCTCTGTTTTAAGATTTGCTGAAGCGGAACATGTTTCTTTCTTTCCTTTCGTCCTCCTGGTTCCTGGTGTTTCCTTTCTCATATGAAGAGAAATGGGGAAGAATAAAATATGAAAACCCACTTTAGTACGAGAAATCGTTCTAATTGATGTCATCACAGTTTCTGCTTTTGCAAGTCTCCAAAGCAAAGACTCAAGCCTTACAACCCTGCCATGGCCAAATCCCTTATAGACATGTCAATTTAGGTAGCTCATTTCAATCCTATCACCCACCGTGTATGGGGTTTTTCCCCATATTTTTTCAATGGTCCCTCTTATGCAAATAGTTCCAAACATCATGATTTGTTCAAACATATCTTAAAGCGTTACAACAGAATGTGCAGAAGTGAGATTACACACTATTAGACGATAACATGGACAATAAGCCATTTAATTTGGGCACCAATTAAGCTCCCATGTGGCAGTTACTGGCACCCTGTTGGAATGAGTTCCCATACAGAATTTCTTTCATCTGTAGTGAAAATACAATGCTCAGTTACAACGATAAGCATTGTGGACTGGGCAGCATACTTTCTGTTTGCTTTGTTCCTCTGTTAACTATTTAAAAGCCCTTTCCCAGGGTTTGGATTTGGATCCTCTCCAGCTGACACCTGTGAACTGGAGAGGATCCAAGGGCTGCAATGAAAAAGGGGCAGGGAAGGAAAATAACACCGCCATTGAAGGACATGGCGCTTTCGATGTTGACGCTTAGCTGGTTTGGATCACCAGCAGAAGGCCACCCAGTCTCCGCCACCACAATATCGACATCGCCGTAGCCCAATCTGTTCATCGCCGCAGCTGGTTTGCATCACCAGCAGACTGGCGGAGATTATTGAGTTGCAGGTCATGTGAGGAAGATGATAGATTTTGGAATTTTTATATTCAAGGGTAAAATAGTAACTCTACACTGGTCAAGGGTAGTTTAGGTATTTAAATTTATTTAACTTGCTGACATAGAGGCTAAAGGTAAATATGTCATTTCACTTTTTGGTTAGTTTTTAGTTAACACCATAACTGTAGAGAGAGACGGATGAGTATTTTCAAAACCAGGGGATAATTTGAGTTTCATTGGAAAACCAAGGGGTGACGTGTAATTTACCCTTATTATTATTATTATTATTATTAAGGTAAAGGTTCTCTAGCCAGTGGGGCAACGGATCATTATCGCCTCCAATTTTGATACCCTCCAATTCCCCTCTAATCCCTCACATGGGAGTTGAAATGACCACTTACCTATTGCTTGGACACACTTCCCAAGGCAGTGGGTAAGTGGTCATTTCACTCCCCTGTGAGGGATTGGAGGGAATTGGAGGGTGTCAGAATTGGAGGAGATAAAAATTCATGGGGCAACATACCCTAGCATCCTGTGTCTATCTCTCTCCAAATGTGAAAAACCCTCTCATGCGCAATATCCTATTGAGTAATGACCCTCCTCTTATTATTATTATTATTATTAGAAAAAATTACTTGGACACCCCCTATACTATGGCCATTTTGCTTACGATTACCAACGTTTGAAACAATTACTTGACACCCCCCAAAACCTGGCAGTGTTAGTTTGTTGTTAGTGTTTAATTGGAAATATCCATTTTACCCTTATAACCATTTCTATTGAAACTTATTAAGTTTAAATTACACATTTGCCCTTTACATGTTTTAACCTTTAAAAACCCCAAATCGAGGATGTTGCAATCGCCGGAGAAGAAGCAACCATAGGTCATCGTGTATCAATTTGCAGCCTCAAAGCTTGGAAAATTGGTGAAGCCATGTGCAGACATTTGAGCTCACCACATGGCACTTGCGCTCAAACATCCATGAAAATAACTACTAGAATGAAAAACAAAAAACAATTAAAAATTATCCAATCTTCTGCAAATCACGAACTACCCACCTTCAAAAAATTATCTAATTTTCTGCAAATCCAAGGAACCCATCCTTCAAATCCATTGAATTTCATGCAAATTTTTTTTATAGACTCCTGTTCTTGATGTTGCGGTCTTGTTATTATAGACATGAAATTGGGTTTTCTGCAATTTGAGTTGCTAATTCATTCCACTTGTAATCCGAATCTGTAAAAGCTCTGAAATCTATTGTCTAGAATTGGAAAAAACTCGAAATAACTTCTCTTTTTATTCAACCCTTTCCTTCGATTTGTAGAACTTTCATTACTCTCGATAGAGCATCTTTGTTTTTTTATTTTTTTTTTGATAAATCTGTTGATGGTGGACGAGGAGCCTTAAATTTGGTTGGTTCTCATTGAATCTTGAAGATTCTCTGTTTAATTTTTCTTAAGCTCTTGCTTTAGGACTGGGATTCATAGCGGATAAGATGTTGGGGCTTTGTTTTTTCACCCGGCAGCGACATGACCTTTAAAACAGATCTGTTAGGTGTTGTTGTATCTTTGATGAAAGTCCTTTGCCACACTGTCATAGGCCTAATTCTCGGACACCCCAAAAGCCCTCTGTAGGGATAGGGCGTTGGGGTTACAGGAGGAGGAAGAAAGAAGAAGAAGAAGGGGGTAAATATGTCACTTCACTACACCTTAAGGGTAGTTTAGGTATTTATAAAATATTTAACCCATGGTAACGGTGACTGACTAACGGACAAGGCTACTTGAAAGAAATGATAAATTACAAGGGATGTTTAAGTAATTGTTTCAAACATTAGGGAGACTGTAATTAGGCCATAGTATAAGGGGTGTTCAAGTAATTTTCTCTTATTATTATTATTATTATTATTATTCCTTCCTTTATAGATTGAAGTTCCGGAACTCTTGAACTAAAGGAAGGTTTGGAACCCTAGCTAGGGGTTATTATTATTATTATTGGCCTTTACGCACGTGGGACTAATGGAAGCGAACGAGTCGCACGACAGCATCAACAGGATAGTCATTACCGTCTTTCATGAAGGATGAGGCGGTCATTGTGCCCCACCATATGACTTGGACACAAGAGTTACACTTCCTCACAGAAAACATTTCTCCTTATTATTATTATTTTTTGCCATCTTTCTTGACTATAGATCTATACAACTGGCGTTATAGAGGCTTTTATATATTTTGTTTTTTGGAAATAGCGGTTATAGAGTTATTTAAATATAGATCTAAAAATGGAAAGTCTGGTTTGACTCATGGAAGGAACCTGTCCATTTTTCTTAAATAAAAATCTTTTACACAACCAAATGTGCCATACCCATGCAATGCTCTCACGTATTTGGAATCGTCTGCCTCTACTAGTGTAGGTTGGGCAAAACGAAACACTCCAAAATTATGGAGGTACCAACTATCAAGACAGATCCCTTCCCCACCTCCCTCTAAAGGTGTGAGATCTAGTAAGAGAACCAAAGAGGGTATGACCAGGTTCAAGGAATTTGATATAGAATTGACATCTACCTATTCCTATTTGATTTGATTCAGAATCAGTTGAAATAGGTTAGAACCTTAGAAATTGAAATCAAGAAGTAAAGATTTTCTTAAAATTTAAAATTTCTTTAAAAGTAGACGGTTTCCTACAAGGCAGTGTAAGAAAAAATATACACACTATAACCAATGAGGGATTGGAAAATGATAACATCCATATTGTCGGGGCTAAAAGATTTTTAAGGGAAGTGTTTCTTGAGGAGCGTGTTCCCTATGCGTATAGGGACCAATGGGAGCATAATTAGCAAAAATGGGAACGGCTAAAAAACAGTCTTACGGGACAGATTTTAAAGGGTAAAAAATTGCAAATAGACAGTCTATTTTTTTTTGGTAAGTCGGGATTGTGCGTATGAAAGGTTAATAGGGAAGGTAGGTTTAATTTGATATATAAGGGTAAAAATGGAAATAAAAAAACTTAATTTAGGTCAGGGTTATCTTGATTTAGGTATCCCAAATATAATATTTGAAACATTGAGAATCTTAACTGTAATTTCTTGAAATATCAGGGACCTTAGAATCTTAGATGTCATTTACCCAAATAAAATATATTTCTGGTATATATTGAGAAAGTAATCGGAATGTTTCCCTTTCCATGTGGTTTCCAAATGCTTCCTAAAGGGGTTGACGATATTATCAACACTATCAGAAACTTGAATTGTACTGTTAGAAGCAGCATTCGTGTGTCAATACTTCTTGAAGGATATATGTAGACCAATCATTTTTTAAGATATTATCAAATTGTCGCTTGCTCTTTTAGGTTAGAGATTTTCTTATTGAAATCTTGGTCTCCTAGTATAACACACTTCTTTTAGCGAGGGTAAAATTTTGTCATTTCACATGTGTACTAGAAACGAGTGCGAGAAATGACAACTCTTTAAAATGAGAGTTCGTGCAGGAGCATCAACATAGATGGGTTTTTTGATTTCATAACAGGTAGGACGGTAAATTCACGTGCTCCTGCATGTGACGTAGGAACCATGCGACCAAGTAGCATTCTTTTTTTCCCTATTTTTTATATGGGCAAGTGTGTCTTCCAGAGTTAGGTAGGTGTTTGGGGTTGTTAATTAGGCCAACCCATTGGATTTTGAACTAAATTTGGACTACTTTGGGCCTAGATTTGGGCTTGGCTCTATTTGATATTTCATCAAAGTGCCCCACCTAGCCAATTTGAGATAGCATCTATCCGTCCTAGACTATGTTTTGCATCAAACAATCAAACATGCCAATGGAATTTGCTTAAATGACTTTCATTTGGTTCACTTGCAGCAAGTCATATTCAAAATTTCTTAAGCCTATATAGAGAACTTTCAAAGACATTTTACAATGTTCATCCATTGGCATGCATGGGAAAGCCAGAAGTCATGAACTTGGACACCAAACCCACCTGATCAATAAATGGGCTTTTCAAAGGAATGTCCCACTAACTTGAATATAACATATCTTTATTACAATAAAATCATACTGTGTATATAAAAGTATGAACTCATTTTTTTTTTGTGACAAACTTTTCACTTAACAAAAATACTCTCTCTCTCTCACTCTTACTTAGCAAAATTTTCTTCCAATGTTTACTAATTTTAGTAGAAATTTTCTCAATTTTTTTTAATGGAAACTTCCTTGTTAGGATTTATCATCTTCCTCCAATGAGTCTTTTACTGTAACTCTCTCTTCCTGGAGCAAACTCCATTTCCCTTACCGGTTTCAGCAATTTCATCATCAACGTTATCAAAGAAGAATGGATCCTTCTCCCGCCAATCGAAATTTGAAGCCATCTGAGATCCCCAATTTCCCCTGCCGTTTAAATATATTGCGGATGTATAGATTTTCCCACAAAGGCTCGCAAAGAGAAGTTTTCATTCTCATAAATGATAAATACTCAGATAATACTTTCGTATCTTAATTCTTATTTAGAGAGAGAGAGAGAGAGAATTCTGGCTATCACACTTAAGAAGTAATCAAGGGGGGGGGGGGGGGGGGAGAAGAGAGACACATATGGAGCACAATTAAGCAGGTTCGAGAGGAGGAGCTGCTTCGATCTCGTGGCATTAACGTGTTGGAAGTGTGTATTGTGCACACAGTGCATTTGGGGCATTGTGGTGTTGTCATTGTTGTCAACACATTCCATCATAGAGTACAGATGACAACTGCGAGTACAGAGGTGTACAGACAGTGTACTAGTATGGTAAGGCACCAGATGTGATGTGATAGGGAGCACATGGTGAGTTGGCAGTACACATGGAAGCATGTTGACAGTCTGGCATAATGGAAGTGTCCACACCACACTAGTGACATGATTTGACATGTGCATGTATGGTACAATGCATGCAATGATGTGGCAGTATTTACAAGTGTCAAGTAGTGAATGGAGAGGTCAGACAACAAGTTGGGAAACCTGGAATGGTCAAGTAGTGATTTGGCAGTGATGTGGTAATTTGGCTGTGATACAGAGGTATCTAGGCCTATGTGGCAGCATAGGGTACTTCATTGTATGGTTATATAGTATGCGGAGTCATTTGATGATATGGTATGCCTGACCATGATATCAACATGAACCTGAGGTGGCCTATGTAAGGAGGGTTCACAGGTTGATCAACATGGTCATGATGATGATGTGGCACGCACATGTATGCA
The DNA here is from genome assembly GCF_018873765.1 of Telopea speciosissima. Taxonomy (NCBI): domain Eukaryota; kingdom Viridiplantae; phylum Streptophyta; class Magnoliopsida; order Proteales; family Proteaceae; genus Telopea; species Telopea speciosissima. The sequence goes on from NC_057926.1 coordinate 15,353,288, forward strand.
TGCAAGGTACATGGATGCTTTAGATGTCCATGTTGGATGACATGGCACAGGTGGATTACTGGTGGCAGAGGTACCACAAGGCACATGATGACATGGGTTCTACCATATGGCAGGTTTATGTGGCTTCTTGAGTGTATGAGATGGCAGCTAGGGAGTTTTAACTAGGAACAATAACTTTGCGGATTTTGAGAGAATTTGGAGGATCTAAAAACACAAGTAATGAAGTTATGTCAGTTAGATTTCCAAGAAAATTTCAATGAGGTCAATTCGATATTGGAGTGGAGATTATAGCATAATCTTCAATCATAGCGCATAGGCTGAAGATAGCATGCAGTTTCTGCATATTAGTCAGGTTCATGACCATTTTTGAAAACCTTGCACTCCACCTGAGATGTTGGTGTCTTCATGAAAAATGCACCCCTTTGTGTCTTCTTACCAGATAGAAAAAAGAAACGGGTCAATCGAAGTTCAGATGAGGAAGATATGACTATTTTAGTGGACAGACATTGTATTAAACTCAGAAATCGTTCCTTGATTAATTGTGGTCTCTTAGAGACAATATATACATGGAGATCACATAGAGGATAGAGAGCCGTAGTCCAATACAGTTTCTATACAAGGTTGTGATTGTGTGGGATTCTTATATTTTATGTGATTACAAGAGATAGAGTTGCCGTGGTTAAGAGATTGTGTTAGAATAGGAAACTACAATCTCAAAACCGTGAAGAGAGGAGAATATATCTCAATACACCCCCTCAAGATGGAGGTTCAGCCTGATGGACCTTCAGCTTGTCACGTAGAAACTGGAATCGAACGGTGGAGAGTCCTTTGGTAAGCACATCGGCTATCTGATCTGTGGTGGAAATAAACTGGACCGAAAGCTGCTTATTCGCAACACGTTCCCGCACAAAGTGCAAGTCGATCTCAATATGCTTGGTGCGAGCGTGGAAGACGGGGTTGGCAGACAAGTATGTCGCCCCAATGTTGTCGCACCAGAGAACGGGTGGGCCGTGGAACGGGAAACCAATTTCTTTGAAGAGAGCCTCTAGCCATATCAACTCCACAGATGCATCAGCCAGGGCTTTATATTCGGACTCAGTAGAGCTACGGGCCACAGTTTCCTGCTTGCGGGAATTCCAGGAAATCAAGTTCGGGCCCAAGAAGATCCCATAAGCACTCGTGGACCATCTGTCAGACCCACTGTCGGCCCAATCAGCATCAGAGAAGACCTGTAGAGAATGTGTAGAGGACCGCTGAAGGAGGAGCCCATGATGCATTGTGCCTTTCAAGTAGCGTAGGATATGCTTCACCATAGCCCAATGGGCCTCTGTTGGAGCATGCATGAACTAACAGACCCGATTAACTGAGAAGGCGGCATCGGGTCGGGTCAAGGTGACATATTGCAGCGCACCAACAATAGAACGATAACGGGTGGGATTGCCCATGAGAGCACCCCCTGCATCAGACGGTGGGGAGGTGCCCATAGGTGTAGAAATGGGCCGGCAATCCTGCATACCCGCACGTTCAAGGAGATCTTTGATGTACCTGCTTTGACAAAGAATAACCCCCTTTGGTTGCGAAATGGCCTCAATGCCTAAGAAGAAGTGAAGGGGCCCCAAATCTTTAATAGAGAATTTCCCAGCCAGCTCGGAGAACAAGGACATAACCTGACTGGTGGTATTGCTGGTCACAATAATATCATCAACATAAATGAGCACATATATGAGCAAGGACCCCTTGTAGAAAATAAATAACGAGGGATCGGTGCGTGATGCAGTAAAGCCCAACTGAATTAAGAAGCAAGTTAGCCGGTGAAACCAAGCCCGTGGGGCCTCTTTAAGCCCATATAAAGAGCGATGCAATCGATACACATGATCAGGCTGAGAAGTGTCCTCAAAACCAGGGGGCTGGATCATATACACCTCCTCAGAAAGAACGCCATGGAGGAAGGCGTTGTGAACATCTAGCTGCCGAATGGCCCAACCCTTTGAGATAGCAATGGCTAAGATGAACCAAACAGTGGTGGACTTCACGATAGGGCTGAATGTATCTGTATAGTCAAGGCCTTCAAGTTGATGGAAACCTTTGGCAACCAGGCGAGCTTTGTAGCACTCAAGAGATCCATCAGCTTTGCGCTTGATTCTGTACACCCATTTGCACCAGACCAAATTCATGCTGGGATGGCAAGGAACCAAAAACCATGTCCCATTTTTAACCAGCGCAGCATTCCTCCACTCAGGAATTTTATGAGCCTGAGAATAACAAGTAGGCTCAACAGGGGGAGGATCAGTTGTGGTAACCATGGCACGTGGTGGTACAGGATGGGTGGAGTTGTAGAGGTCCACCAATGTACGGATTCGGCCAAGGGGGGAGGGTGATGGAGAAGGTGTGGTATGGGGAGAGGAGGGTGTAGGGGAAGCAGCAGCAATGGGCTGAGGCGTGGCTGGAGTGGATGGGGCAGGGGAAGGTGGAGGGGAAGGTGCAGAAGGGGTGTGCACAGGGACGGTGATGGGTACTCTGGTAGGTAGGATACCCCAAAGGGAGGGAGTGGGCGGTGAAGGTGGTGAAGAGGGTACCTGCGAAAAAGATACAAATGGAAAAACCGTCTCGTCAAACCGAACGTGGCGAGCTATATACAACCGATGAGTGGAGAGATCAAGACACCTGTAGCCCATATGAGAGGGGCTGTAACCGAGAAAAACACATGGTTTGGAACGAAAGTCCATTTTATGAGCATTATATGGACGGAGGAGAGGAAAGCACAGACATCCAAAAATACGCAAGAAAGTAAAGTCAGGACGCCTATGATGGATGAGTTGAAAGGGAGAGACCCGATGGGAGGTACGAGAAGGCATGCGATTAATGAGATAAACCGCAGTATCGAATGCAAAATGCCAATAAGAAAGAGGGACAGAACCATGAGCAAGAAGGGTGAGGCCAGTTTCCACATTATGACGATGGCGGCACTCCACAGCACCTTGTTGCTCATGGGTATGAGGACAAGAAAGGCGGCGGGAAATGCCAAGTTTTGCAAAGAAGTGGGGGAGAGTGCGAAATTCACCACCCTAGTCTGTCTGAACAGCCTTAATTTTTCTAGAAAGTTGTCGTTCCACAAGAGCTTGAAATGTTAAAAAGGTACTAAAAACATCAGATTTCTTAGCCAAAGGATAGAACCAGATATAATTGGTATTATCATCCACAAAAATGATAAAATATTTATGACCATTAATAGACAAATTCGGGGTTGGACCCCATACATCACTGTGGACAAGATCTAAGGGAAAAAGACTGCGATGATGAGTTTCTCGTAGAGACAAACGACTAGCCTTGTCGGACTGGCAGGATGGACAAACGGACTGTAACCGTGTGGACTGACACGGCATGTTATATTCACGAAGCATAAACCGAAGAAGATTTTCATGGGGATGGCCAAGGCGGTGGTGCCATCCATCAATGGTAGTACGCTCAACAACAGAAACAGAAGGCGAAGAGGAGTGAGATGAAGGAGTCAGTGTATATAGCCCGTCTTTACTCAGTCCGGTGAGCAGAATTTCCTTGGACACCTGATCCTTGACGAAAAAATGAGAGGGGTGAAACTCGAAATAAACATGATTATCAACACAAATTTTTTGCACAGATAATAAATACTTAGTGATAGAAGGCACATGCAAAACATCGTGAAGTGATAAAGAACGTGAAGAGGAATTAGAGGGTAAGGAAGAGTAACCAATATGAAGAATAGGCAGCCCCTTACCATTACCCACATGTAATTGATCATGACCACCATAACCATCATAGGATGAAAAAGCCTGAAGATCAGGTGCAACATGGTGGGTGGCACCCGTATCAGGATACCAGGTCAAGGCTATGGATGGGGGATAAGAGGGGGTAGAGAGAAGAGGCGGATTTGAATGTGGAGAGGGGGAGTTGGGGTATGGGAGGGTAGGACGATATTGAGAAGGGGAAGGGTAGGGGCTGTACGGTTGAGGGGGATATGGGTTGGGGGGTAAATGGCGATAAAAACACCTATCAATGGTATGGTTCGTTCGTTTGCAATGGTGACAAAATAGTTTACCCCCACAGCCTCGGCCGCGACCACCACGGGTTCAGCTACCATGTCCTGTAGAAGAGGTGGCATCAAATGTGATATTATTAGCTTGGGCAGCATGGCAGAGGGTGGAGCAGTGGCAATAGTAGTCTCGGTCAGCTTCAATTTCTGGAATTCGGTCATGCTTTCATGACTCAATAAAATACCACATAATTCACTGTAAGGAGTATCCCACTGCGTGAGAAGAGAAGGCACAATAGCCTGCAGATCTGAGCGAAGGACGCGCAAGACATAAATGTTAAAGTCGCCAGATGAAAGAGGTTTACCGGCTGCAGCCAATTCATCGGCCAGCAATTTGGCACGTTGAAGATATGCAGAAATCAACTCATCAGGTAGTTGCTGTAAATTTTGTAAATGCATGTTGAGGGACATCAATCGAGTAGAAGAGGTGGAGCCAAAAGCCTCATGTAATGTGGTCCAGATGGCGTGGCTGGTGTCTGTGTCAAGAACCAGCAATAAAACACTCTCAGAGAGAGAGGAAAGCAGTAAACTAACAATGGCGGAATCCTGTTGCTGTCACGAAGATGAATCCGCAGGAGGAGAAGGGCACACCTTGGTGCCATCAACATATGAATAGAGGTTCTGACCCTTCAAATACGCAGTAAGTTGCTTGCGCCATAATAAATAATTGGTAGAGGTGAGTTTCAGAGAGACGAAGTGATGAGCACCCGAAGGGAAGGTCGTGACAGAGGATGGAGTATCACCCATGGCAGTGGACTAGGGCGAAGAGAAGAAACCAGGATCGTTGGAGAAGACAAAGAGGGGTTAGCCAATAGCGGCTGATACCATATTAAACTCAAAAATTGTTCCTTGATTAATTGTGGTCTCTTAGAGACAATATATACATGAAGATTACATAGAGGATAGAGAGCCCTAGTCCAATACAGTTTCTATACAAGGTTGTGATTGTGTGGGATTCTTATATTTTATGTGATTACAAGAGATAGAGTTGTCGTGGTTAAGAGATTGTGCTAGAATAGGAAACTACAATCTCAAAACCGTGAAGAGAGGAGAATATATCTCAATACGTTGCAAATGGTAAAGATGAGTGTTCTAAGGCTCTGACAAAAACAAAGAGAGATGCTCTCTAAACGACTCTCAATGTGTGTTGTCCAAGGCTCAAACAGCATCGTATTGGGTTTAGACTGTTTCATTTGGTCTTCATTATATGCCGTTTGGCTCTCATTCGTTGTTGTTCGGCACGGGTTTGACTAATCTAACTTTGGATCGATTTTTTAGTATGTTTTGAGAAGAATTTGAAGAAGGCTACTTCTCAAAATTTTTTAAATATGAAAGTCTTCTTTCAATGAAACTAGAATAAGATTAATCAAAGTTATACAGAAGAGGTTATGTCCTTAAGACTGAGCAAAGGTCATTCTATCAGACTAGTTCTCTATGTTCCTTTTCTTTATTTTTTTATATACTCAATCCCTTATCGAATCGCTTCCGCCACCTCCTTCAAAAACAAGAGCAAGAAAATAACAATTAAAATCTCGAAGACGAGCATAAACAAGAAAACTCAATACAAGAAAATAATATAGAATATATACATAATATTACAGCTAACAAGACTATTATTTTGTCAATGTGTTTTTTTGCAACATCACATTGTTTGTCAAATCAAAATTGTATGGAAAAAAAATATCTTAGATAAGACCTGGAAGACTTTAGAAAGAAAAAAAAATTAAAGCCTCTATGATTCTTGTAGCACAGGTAGCCTTTTATGTTTCATTCAAGTAATTTGGGGGGACATGGGGAGGTTTGGACTTTGGAGGAAAGCATCCAAAGGTTGTTTTGGAAGATAATTTTCTTACAAACTTTTTGGGAGAAGGTTCTTTGAGCAGGTGGCATAGGGGAACTCATCAATAATGTGCAACAAAATGGTTTCATACATTGGAAGACAACATCATTTCATGTAAGGAGGAGAGAGATAGACGTAGAGGTGCTATCGTGCCCTACCCCGACGGCTAAAAAACATTTCCTAGGGAAAAATAATGCTGCTAGACTATGTAGCGTAGGTTGGCATCTCCTTTTGTCAATCTCTCTCTCCTTCCCTCCTATGAAATGACATATTTGCTCCTATTGTGGGAGGAGAGAGATAGACATAGGGATATAGTAGTGTACGCTATGCAACCGGACAAGAAACTTTATATTATTTTTATTCTACAGTAATCAGACAAAAAAAATTTGTAGTACAAACAAAACATAGTGTCCCTATAAAATATCCTTCAAACCTTTTCCTTTTCTAGACTTCAAATTATAGGTACGCATACAATTGGATGGGTATAAGCAAAGAACTGAAACTCTTAGGAAGTGTTTGGTTCGGTTGTTTTGAAGAATTAGATTTTGATTCTGGATCAGGTTCTGTGGATTCGTAATTTTGAAATTTAACTGTTTGGTTACCCTGATTCTGTGTCTTGATTCTTTCTGAAAGACTGTTTGGTTACCCTGAGTCTGTCAGGTGGATTCTTCTGAATCTATATGAATAACCATTTGGTTACCCTGAGTCTGTGACTTGGCTTTATCCTGAATCTATCTAAATAACTGTTTGGTTATCTTATGTCTTGTAGTTAGATTCATCCTAAATCTACCATGTGTATAGTTGATCATGTGAAAAGGATATTGGCCACATTATTAATTCTAAAGTAATAAAATAAAAAAAAAAAAGACAAATCTCCATCTCCTGGTGGTGTCAGTCACTGATGGTCAGATGCTAAAATTCAAATCTCTCTATTACTCACTTTCTAACTAATAGAGCTTCAAAGTTAAAACATAAAAAAATATGATCCTATAAATCACTATAAACGCCCCAAATGCCCTATTTAACTAATTGGTTTCAATGTCTCAGTCAGTAACATTCACATGACAATTACATTCAATTACATAATAAAATCCATTGCATGAAATTTTGTTTAACAGTTCCAAGGCAATGCATTCAAGGATAGACATATTGATACCCTTATCATCTTCTTTTCCCACTTCCCACACTTCTTTACTTGTTCAGGTCAAGTTTTTTTACAGTTTCAAGGACGTGTTCTAACGTTTTTGTATGATGCTCAGAACTTCTAATTGTTGAACCAATGAATCCCCGCAGATAGTCCATTGTTGGAATTGGTGGTTGTATGGTGGAGTTTAGACCCGTGGATGTATTCACTACTTGTTCGTTTGAAGAAGAAGATTCTCCCTCATCTATAAATCAAAACATTCCACAACCAGCAGATTTGTTTCCTATAAGAAATATGAAAAAACATAATTTTGTTAAATATTCAATCCAAATATGATTCTTTTCAAGAATTTGACTTGACAAATGAAATAACTAACAAACAAATAAACAATATTTACCGGGGTGGATTGCGGGCAACACAAAAAATCTCGTCCTATATTTACTCCTTGAGTACACCCTCGAACCTTGCACTGCCCTTTTTCACAGTCACACATTTTAAAGTGGTCCACTCACATAAAAAAAAGAAGTGTATTGTCGGCACTTGTAGAATCTCTTACCCGGATTAGTCTTAGTATTTGATTTCATTATTATACATTCACGATCACATATATCACAAGTTGCTACATTATCCATCTGGACAAAAGAAATATCAGTAGAGATCGGATAATAGAAGTAACATAAAAGTAATTCGACCAACATAGCCACCCCTATCCAAATACAGGGAAAAAACATCTGATCCATATTGATACAGGAGTGTGTGAAACTACCTCACCTCTTGTGAAATAAAAAATCTAATCTATATTGCGGTTTAGGTGCTTAGGGCTCGAACTGGCAGGCCTGGCGATTTGGGTAGAGGTCAGCCAGCCGAATCTTTAATTTTCAAACATAGGCTACCAACTAACAACAACAATAACTCTATGATACAGCACCATCTATATTGAAAGAAAAGAAATGTTATAAAGGTTTTAAACTCTACCGTCCATGGGTATCTTCAAAACCCAAGTTCCAAAAAATCCCTCACAATGCCCACTTCCACCAACCTAGCATGAAATCCTGGTTCCTCAACCATGCAGTAAGCTTACAAAAGGAGCACCGATGTATCATAATTTAATGCAAAGTTCAGATTACTAAATCTTTTATCATTCGGAACCAAGGGATGGCATCCACAACTTTGTGAGATTACCCTTAGAACAAGGTCTCTGGGAACCAAGGGATGGCATCCACAACTTCCCTCAGAACACCTGCTATCAACCTAGCATGAAAAGGTCCTTCACCCTTTGCAAAAGTGAACGCAAAGGGCGCACCTATCCTTCAGAATTTCATGTTTTTATGCAGCACCTGAGGCTCATCTTGACCAATGGAAAACCTGCAATATTAGCAACATGCTTGGCTCTCTACTTGGTATTCAAAAGCTTTACATGGGACGCTATTATATACAGGTAATAGAACCTTGTGATTGTCATATATACTCAGTAAATTCCATTTGCTCCCTTTGGTTTACTATATAAAGAGAAGTCGTGAAGACACTTCTTTTGCTTTTAAGATGAGAAAAAAGAGAAAATATTCTATTTAAGCAACCCATAAAGAAAAATAAAAGTTAGGACCCGGGAGGGTATTTGAGGGAGACACATGACCAATCCAAACCACTCCTTTGATATTCAACTGTTACAATTGGTAAATCAGATCTCCAAAGGGCAGAAATAGTTGGCCTACTAAGAAAACCTCTTGAAGCAGTCCGGTTACCATGAAGGAAACCTGCTATTAATCAGCTAATATACTTGAAGCCCAACAGAAACATGGTAATTATAAATCAGATCCAAAAGTATGTGAAATTTTTCAATCCAACCAAGCAAAGCAGAATAATAGGTGTTGATCCAACTAAATATCCATTGACCCCGAATTCAGAACAGAACATAGGATACCCCTACTTCAAATCTTCTGCAATGTCACTAAGTACAATGAATCATGTTTGCTGAGGATTAAAAGAAGCAAATAGAAAAGCAAAATTCATATGCAGAAAAGGAACAAAAGATAGATCATAAGTTCTTATGCACAAAAAAAGAAGTCACCTAGACTTCCCATATTGATAGATCATAAGTTCTGATGCACAAAGTAACAAAGATATACCAAGGTAGCCAAAATTCAGATGTAAAAAAGCAAAAAAAGATAGTTATAACATACCATAAATTATCTGTCATGGTAATAAAAGTATCTTACTGTCAGATTTCATCATCCACAATAAAAAGATCAAATCATCCTACTAGTCGATCTATGTCATGCTTGGAATACCAAAAACACTAACTAGAGTTAAGTTAGTCTCTCTGTCATGCTAATAAAAGTATCGTAGTGTTAGTTCCTCAACAAAATGAACCACCATTAAGTCATATAACCAAACGAAAAAAAAAAAAACCAACCACATTGGCTACCACCACTGCATCAGACTTCATTGCCACCATCCTCCTCTTCGAGATACTTGTCCAGTATCTTTCTCTTGTCCACATCTCTTGTTTTCAGAAAAACAATGGCCTTCTTCTTCTCTGCCATAAAGAAATTCATTGCACGAAACCTCATGTTGAAGTCAAAGTTTGGAAGGGTATCCATTGCATCATTGAGTCTATCGGCAAGATCATCTAACGAGTCATTCTTTACCAGAGCATCCATGGCAGCAGCTATTGATTTTAAGGGACTTGAAATCTTTTCAGCTCCCCCCTTCTTTCTCTTTTGTCTACCACTTGTGGCAGATGATCTTCCCCTACGACTGCCACCTTCAGCTTGACTAATAGGGACACTATCCCCACCCTCAGTAAATTGATCATCAATACCATGAAAGCCACTTAAATCCACATCTGGAATTGTACTGTCATGCATATAGTCATTCAATGCATCAGTTGGGTTTTCAGCTCCATACCCGGTTGCAACTTCATTTCCCAACCATATTGCAACATCCAAGTGTATGGGAAGAACTCTATGTTCTTTCCAATACTTTTGATCCTTCTTCTGCCAAACACAGTCATAAGACATTCAGAAATTTCATATAAAATAACTAAGAACACAAATGTTGTAAATATTTGATATGCTATCAAGTTCACCTTGAATTCGGACCACACATGACCTGCTGCAACAAACCTCATTTCCATTGCATTCCATCCTAACCCACTTTGCTTTTGTAGGTCACACATGCTCTAAGCCTGGCTTTCCATATTCTGTAGTGATTTCTACATTTTTCCCAATCATATGCATATCCATACTTGTTATTACTGGCAACTGAGATTGACTGCCAATGGTCTTCATTAGACCATTATCCCCAGTTTTTTCATTTCTATAACAATTTGTAAGTTGTTCAACCATGAAGTGTGAAACTTCACTGGGCCATAAAGCATTCCCCACTCGTGACCTCGTCTAGGAAGCCTCCCCTGTATCCATGCTTTCGATAGACAAATAACTCAGATTCAATTAACCAATAGAGATACTATAATACCATCATTACATATAATACAACATTGTCATATAATCAAATAACTCAAATTCAATAATAAGTTAAAAAGTATTCAAACTAAATTATGCAGATTACTTCTCAAATTACCAAACAGACAAAGTTTAAAAGAGTATTCAAACTAAACCATGCAGATTAAATCTCAAATTACCAAACAGACAAAGTTTAAGTACGCAGCTTAATATTACATCAACAAGCAATCCAATGCAAGTAGATAATGTCCAACAATACTTAGAAATCTTAATCTTCATCACTACTATCTTCATCATCATAATCATCTTCATCAACAACTCCTCCAATATAATCAGCCCATATTTTGTCAGCAATATCATCTCGAAATTGTTCCCAATCTTTAGTGATATCATTACCTTCCTCGTCAGAATCATCACCTGCATCTTCATCATTTGTTTGTATTCCTATTTGCTGACCAGGCATAACAGCTCCTGCATTCTTTTGGTCTAAAAACCTCCTCTTCCTCAATAGTATTTTGATTCAAAATATGATCATGGAGAAGAACACATGCTTGAACAATCCTGGTTTGCGTGTTATAAGGGTATTCAGACTGGCTTTTCAATATCTTCTATTTTGATTTCAACGGATTAAACGCACGTTCAATTACATTTCGCAACTTGGAATGACGCAAGTTAAATAATTCCTTCTTATCAGTAGATGCTTGATTGCTGTTCTCCCACTCTTTCAAATGATAACAAACATTCCGATATGGTCTCAAGAAGTCCCTTTGGTTGGCAAACCCAGCATCAACAAGATAGTATTTACCTAGAGGTACCACTATCTTTCCTGCTCCTTGCCTATGAATTGCATCATCTCATATTCGTGAATCAGATGCCGATCCTTCCCAACCAGCATGTAAGTAAATTTTGAGTCGAAGTTGCATGTAGCTAAGATATTTTGCAATATATTTCCCTTCCTATCGCGAAATCTCTTATGTTCGTTAACCGGTACCCACGCATGGATATGTGAACCATCTATAGCTCCAATGCAATCCTTGAAGTAAGGATAGAAACTTCTACCTGCTATTCGCTAGTTCGTTGTTGTACTTGGAGGCTTCAATAATACTGGGTACAATTGCAATATTGCACCCAATACAAGATTAAAATACCTGCTTACAGTCTCACCGGAATGTCCAAAATCATGCAAACTTTTTCGATTTTTCAAATGGTGGCCGATTGTTTGTAAAAACATGACTAACTGTTCCTCCACTTGCATTGATCTGGTATCATGAAGAAGGCCCCTATCTTGCACCAATTTACATAAACTAAAAAAGGCCCTCCGACTCATTCTTATGATGCTTCGAGATGTCTTGTCGGACACCAATAATGCTCTCAGTCTCTTTCATTCCACATAGAGAGTCACGAGGGTAGGGCTCTCTAGTGAGAAACATTTTACTATAGTGCTCCGCTCCAATAGCAGCAGCAACAGCCCCTAGTATAATTGCTTTCCTACGCTTCTCATAACCCTCATCGTGTTCGTCATCGAAATCCATTTATACGTTGATCAACAATTCAAAACACAACTTTTAGATCGAGATATAACCTAAATTCCTCACATGAAAACCTCATCTAATAACTCAACTCGTATCCTTACTTTATAACTTAAGCTCCATTAATATGTGTCTAGCACTATATAATTCAATATATAAAAGTCAGGATGCCCCTACACACACTTACACACTCACATTCACCCACCCCTTGCTGCCCCTACACTCACTTACACACTCACACTCACCCACCCCTTGCTGCCCCTACACACACTCACACACTCATGCTCACCCCCACCCCATGTTGCCCCTATACACACTCACCCACTCCTTGCTGCCCCTACACACACTCACATTTAGCCCCACCCCATGCTGCCTCTATACACACTCACACTCAGCCCCACTCCATGCTGCCTCTATACACACTCACACACTCACACTCAGCCCCACCCCATGCTGCCCCTATACACACTCACACACTCACCCTCACCCCCACCCCTTGCTGCCCCTACACACACTCACACTCACACTCACACTCACACTCACCCACCCCTTGCTGCCCCTACACACACTCACACTCACCCCCACCCCATGCTGACCCTATACACACTCACATACTCACACTCACCCACCCCTTGCTGCCCCTACACACTCACACACTCACACTCACCCCCACCCCATGCTGCCCCTATACACACCCAAACACTCACACTCACCCACCCCTTGCTGCCCCTACACACACTCACACTCACCCCCACCCCATGCTGCTCCTACACACACTCACCCCCACCCCATGCTGCCCCTATACACACTTACACACTCACACGCACCCACCCCTTGCTGCCCTACACACACTCACACACTCCCCCACCCCATGCTGCCTCTATACACTCACACAGTCACAGTCAGCCCCACCCCATGCTGCCCCTATACACACTCACACTCAACCACCCCTTGCTGCTCCTACACACACTCACACTCATCCCACCTCATGCTGCCCCTATACACACTCACACACTCACACTCACCCACCCCTTGCTGCCTCTACACACGCTCACACAGTCACACTCACCCCCACCCCCATCCCCACGCTGCCTCTACACACACTCACCCACCCTTTGCTGAATCAAACATGTCACATACTCTGCAAATTAGAGAGCTACGCACACTCACCCACTCTTAAGTAATGACAATAGTATATGGACAATCATGGTGCTCAGAGAGGGAGTTTTCTCAAGACATCATAGATGCATAGATCTGAGCTTGTATGCCAGCAAGAAGAATGATGAAACAAATAGATTTGATTTTATATAAAATAGATCTACCCTAAAATACACCAATCTGGGAATCAAAACATGATGAAATTTGAACATATTTGTTTTCATTTTCCTCCATCAACAAATCTCTAAACGACCATAGTTTTTCTTCTCGCAAGTTCCAGTTTATAAATCTAAGACATCAAACTATCCTTTTTGCTACTATGTTTACTCTCAATTGGCACTTGTAACTTGAGGCCATCATTTTGGGATTGGAGGTAGCAAGATCTAGTAGAGAAGGGAATGATCTAGTTACTAAAGGTAAATCGCAGCCTAAAGATAAAGAGATATTGCCTATAAGATCATAAGTACCACAATTTGGTACATATTCTCTCATCTATACCTATCAGTCCAAGAAACCCTTTTGCAAAAAAAAATTTGGTTGAAATAGCCAGCCTTTTATCTCTTGTTTGATTAATCTCTCAATAGGGATTTATAAATAGATGCATTTGCCTTTTAATCTTTGTTACAAAAAACTTCCTTTGAGTAAAATAGTCTACAACACTGCAACAGCATCCATCAATCTGCAGAAGCCATCAATAGAATGACTTACCATTCAGCTTCATGATTCACACTTCTTCACTTCAATAGTTCAATGTAATCATGAAGTGGATCATACTGTTTCATGCGGACTCAACTCAAGAAGTATTTTATTTCAATACAACATAGCAAGTCAGAGTATCCAGATTCTAGAGAACTAGTAACCATTTTACCATTCTCTTGAGCTCTCTAAAAAACAAAAACATTTATCAGAAGACATAGGATCTACCAGTAGAGTTCTATGAAGCTACCAATATAGAAACCAGAAGATTCTAATGAAAATTAAAGTGGGAAAAGTACAAACACCTGGAGAATTGAAAAAATCTCTATCATTTTGTTCATGCAGCTCTCAGGTTGTGTTCTAGTTTGTTGCTTAAAGAATCGACATGTACTACAATCTATCCTTTCATCATGATTTCTCACTCATCCCAACACCCTGAAAGCCCATTTCTTATCCCTTCCTGAGCCATGCCTTCAACTATCTTAGAGAAATCCATTTATCAAAACAGTAATAGTTAAAAGAGTTCCATTAATTTTTTTTGTAAGCCTCAACTGCTATGGATCTGATAAATATATTTTTTTTAATCATCTTTCATTGATTGGATGAGAGAGAGGGAGAGAGATAAGTATACATTTCAACAACAAAAATGTTGTAATATCAAGAACCCTAATTAGTTGTGACTCTACCACAAAAAAAACCCCTCAGTGGGAGTATCAACAACAAAAAAGTAGAATTTAGAAGGAAGTAAATTCATATTACCCAATTTATGAGAGCATAGAGTTAATACCAATTTGTATAATTGAATAAATATTACCCAATTCATATTGCATACATTAGAATTTAGAAGGGAGTAATCTAACACAGACAAGCAACCATAACTATTGCTCATGTCCACACACACCCTTTCTGATCACCCCTTGCTTACCACCAACCCTCATGACCTTGTACCCTTTGTTGAATATAATTTTTTTATGGTCACTAACCAGAAACCTTATCTATCAGACCTTCCTTCTCCAAGGCTGTTCTCCACTCATATTTCATACACATCACTCCATGAATCAATCAAAAACTATGGCTGTCGAATAGTCTATTAAAGCCGGAATTGTAGAGATAACTTCATCATCATGATAATCAGTAATTCTCAACATCTATTTATCAACATGAAAGAAGAATTCAAACAGGAACCTTGCCCTCCCCCTAATTTCTCCCAAAACCCAGAAAAAAATCAAATAAAAAAACTACAGAATGAAGGAAGAAGTTTAGATCCTCAAGAGCATCATCAAAGAAGACATTTTAACACATAAAACTAAAACCAATGCCAACCACAAACCCAAAGCAAGAGCAAAAGAGAGACAGACAGAGAGAGAGAGAGAGAGAGCAGATAGCAGAGAGAACCATACCTCGGCCACTCGGGAGACTTGGATCGAGCTTCTCGTGCTTCAATCCGTGAACGGAAAACTTTGTCTCTATCTCTGCAAATGCAAACAATAATTAACAGTAAGAACAACTCACAACAACAACAAAAACGTTAGGGCAATGCAACCCTTTCTCGTCCCTCCGTATCTCCCTCAAACTGAAGATTAGGGCTGGGCTCTTGGACCCACTGCTTCCACCACAGAAGGACACAGTGAGAGAAGAGCGAGAGCGATGAAGAGTCAGAGAGAGCAAAGAGGGACAGAGCAAAAAAGAGAGAGAGAGAGAGAGAGTGAGTAAGAAATAGCAGAGAGCACGAGAGAGAGAGATACCAGAGAGCAGTGAGAAGTGGGTACCTCCTTCAGCCGTAGGGTTCCTCTTCGTTCGACTTGCATACTGGAGGTTGAAGGCGATGGGGTGCTGGAGGTAGAAAGCGATCGAGTTCCTCTTCGTTCGACTTTCAGTCTCGATTTTTTGGAAATAGGGTTTTGCGATTTGGAAATAGAGCTCCTCTTCTTCTTTTTGGAGGTTGAAGGCGACGGCGTGCTGGAAGTTGAAGGCGCTGGCGATCGAGTGTTGGAGTATCGCGATTTTGGAATTAGGGTAGATTTAGGGTGAGAATCACCCAAATTTCTAATTTATATACCAGGGACCTCAAAAGTAAGTTTCTCTTTGAAATTCACCTAGTGAATTCTTGTCCGAGTCAATTTTACTTTGAAATGAAGAATCACGTGTTTTCGTAGAATCCATCTCACATTCAACCAAACGGTCTTTTTTTTAAGAATCATGAGTCCGTAGACTCCAATTCTTAAGAATGACCGACCAAACACTTCCTTAGAATCCTGACCAGACGATCCTGCTCCTCTTTTTCGATACTATGAGGAACATGATTTGTAGTGAGGGGTTCTCGAGAACTTGTTGTACTTGAGATCTGAGAATGGCATGGTTATTTTTCCAGTATCCCTTTGTCCAACAAAGTTCTCCCTCTGTTTGTCTTCAATTCCCTTGGCTGTTTAGACCACCTCTGAATAGCTTTGAGCCCTATGGGCTACCATAACATGGCCGATGGAAAGCCTTAACCCATCTTTAAACTTTCTCACCTTAGCCTCGTCAGTTTTCAGATGCTCAGGAGCAAAGAAGAAAAGTTCCTCGAACATCTGCTGATACTCTAGGACTGACTTCGATCCCTGCCTTAATTCTGTGAATTCAACTTCTTTCCTCCTTACAGAACTAGGGAAGTAATTTTTGAAGAACTCTTTCTTAAATATCTAGCTCCCAGGTCAACTCAGGGTGAGCAGCGGCCAGTATAGGCTTGGTTATCTACCACCAAGCGCCCGCTTCATGCTGGAGTTTATACCTAGTACACTGTAACTTCTGTGCCTCGGTACAACCCAAGAACTCAAACGTTTTTTCTATTTCCTTCACCCACCTCATTGGTTGAAGGGCGTCCTTAGTAACACCACCAAAGGTGAGAGGTTGAATTTTTAGGAACCTCTCCATCATACGAGATGTAGCATCATTCATGATCTCTGGAGGAGTCGGTGTCGCCCCCTGTGGCACGTTTGCAGTGGGATTAACAGGTGGAGGTGGCGTGTTCTACGCATTCTCTCACATTTGGGCTGTGACGGTGGCCATAAATTGTTGTTGTTGTCGCTGCATTTCTTGCAGAATACCTCCCATCTGTAGTTGTTGCTGCCCCATCATACCAGCCACAATGTTAACAACATCTTGATCGGTGAGAGAAGTTGGTGCATTGGATGTTCCTGCCGCCGATTGATTTCCTCCACTAGGCCCAGATGAGGAGGGCATATTAAAAGGTATCCGAGCTCCCATTGGAAGTTGAAGATCGGTTGGAGGTAGCACCATGATTTTTAAAGAAAAGAGATGGAACAATAATGATAGGGTTGATTGTAGTAGATCTTGTTCTAAACCCGATCCTCCCTGATGGATTTAGACACAATATTACTACATAGCACAGAAGATTTCAAATGTGATATAACATTTGGAGGATGGAGGGCACATGGATTTGCAGAACAATAATCACAGTTGAGTATCATAAGAATACAAATAAGCATCCAAAGAGATAGAAATAATGATACATGCTTGAATTTAAACACATTTATATAAGTGCATGTACCTGACTACTTTAAATTGTGAGAAGTTGCAGGTCAAGTTCCAGGTTAAACTTTCCCCACTGGTGTGCTATTATGATTTGTCAGTGCTCCTCAGCCACTCGGATATAGTGTGCTTGCTCCCTCACTTCACAAGTACTATATGATTCTTCAACCTCCCTAAGTACTCTTCTTGTATTTGCTACGATTCTATTTATTTGACAAATTCTCCTCCTAAACTGACTTATATATAACATGGTACTCAATAGGCTAATTCTCGGAGGATTCTTCTATTTAGGTAAAGCCTATAGTTTATCTCAAATATCTCCTCTCTAACCCCCTCTGTTAGGTTAAGAAAATACCAACACTCTTCAAACTCAAAGGCGTCAGCAAATGATATGTGTTGTCTCAATTGTTTCCTTGCTTCAACTCTTACTCTCTCAAGATGGTTTATCCTTCTCCTAAGCCTCCTTAGGTGTTTCATAAATGCTGGGGTAAGTTGAGCTCATGTGTGCAACCATTTATTGTTGCAGGTTTGAGGCCATTAGTTTACCTAACCATATTAGGAAAAAAAAATTTCCCCAAGAGCACTAATAACCTTAAAGGACAGATATCAGCAAATCTGAAATTTAAATTGGCACCACTAGTTGTAACTCAGGTAATGCATACTGTTAGGGTTAGGGTTTTAAGCACAAGGTTGCTTAAAGCATTACACCCAGTATCTAGTTTGGAATACCTGCATGCTGCCTCCGGCTAGTATATATAGGAAAACTAGGGTTTAGGTCGGATGGGCTAATTACTAGATTACCCCTCACACTGGGCATTAATACAAGTAGGATTATATGAGAACATATAAAGGGATATTACATAAATACCCTTACAATCTCCTCCTATGTTCTACATATATCCATTACACATGTATAGGAACCATTGTTCAATCATTAATTGAATCAATATAAATTGAATATCAATAATCCAATAAATCAAATAAGAAATAAGTAGACTTCAAGAAATAAAACTAGGGTTTTAGATCAAAACTAAACCCAACAATAAATCAAGTTCCACATGCAAGTGGCTAAACCAAAAGAAATAATCAAAAGAAAGAGTCCTTGCAATCCATGTGACTTTACTCATCAAGTAAGTCATCCTCATCGAGATCCGATTCAACCGTTCTCCTCCATCTTCGCCATTCTCTGTAATTTGTCAAATATGAATTTCATAAGATATTATGAATTCAATCATTTGCACAATAGTATCTAGTTCAACAATAAGAACTTAGTACATTTCATATATGGTGAAGGTAAATCAAAAAACAATAAGCATCATCATCAAGTTTCTTTACAAGAACTCGATCCTATATAGTCTCTATCATAAGGACCATACCATGTTTCCATTTGGAATATCGTATTCGTCATATTCATAGATTTATGTTGTATCATCAAATTTGGAATGGGACACCATACTATGAAAGACATGTCATCAAATTTGGAATGACGTAAAGACTAGCACAATATCATTGAAACATATCGACATTTTTCATATTCCTTTGTGGAATAACAAAGTAAGGAGACTTCACATGAAAATTTGCTACACCATCAAGTTTGGAATGGTTTCACAAACCCCCATACTTAGTAACCTAACTAAGTTATCGAAACATGTAAACTGTCCCGAATGCTTACAAGGCTAGATGAGATTCGAATAATTCAAAATAATATTGGGTTAGGTTAAGACCGACTAAATGGTCTTTAACCCCATCTCCCCGTAGTTTTGAATGTTCGATCTTTGTTCAATCCCTTTGTAAGGGCATCCGCCGTATTATCCTTCGATCTCACATCAATCAAAGTGATAATCCCTTGTTCGTTCTATAATTCAGCATAGCCTGTTTCACTTTGATGTGTCTCCTCTTACCATTAAAGAGTGAGTTATTCACAATCGTCTTGGTTGCTTGATTATCACAGAATATAGATATAGAGTTTAACTTAAAACTCCTCAATGGAATATCCATGATCGATCCTTTATCCACTCTGCTTCATCTCCATGAAGGCTAGAGCATAAAGTTCCAATTCCATAGATGACAGAGCAATACTAGTCTGTCTTTTGATTTCCATGCTCTGTTGCTCCTCCTAGTGTAAATACATAACCACTGGTGGATCTGCTGTCTCCCAAATCTCGAGCACCAAGATGCATCGAATATCCTTCCAAAGTTGGAGGATGTCCATTATAACATAAAGCATAACCTTGAGTACCCTTAAGGTATCTCATCAGCCTCGATAGGGCATCCCAATGCTCTTTTTCGGGATTACTAGTGAAACGACTCAAGCATGCCTACCGTAAAGGCTATGTCCGGCCTAGTACAACTCATTGCATACATGAGACTACCAATCAGTTTAGAATAATCTAAGCGATTCACGATGTCACCTGTGTTAGGTTTCAACCGTTTGTTATAGTCATAGGGTGTCTCAATCGGTTTACAATCACCGTATCCCCAACTAGAAAGTAGCTTCTCAATGTAATGAGTCGACTAAGGGTGATCCCTTGCTCACTGAAGCTTACTCTCATCCCAAGAATGGTGTCTACCACACCAAGATCTTTCATGTCGAATTCTTTGGACAAGATTTCTTTAATGTCACTCACTACAGATTACACCCTGAGTATCTAGTTTGGAATACCCAGACTGCTGCCTCCAGCTAGTATATATAGGAAAACTAGGGTTTAGGTCAGATGGGCTAATTACTAGATTGCCCCTCACAGCCTGGGCATTAATACAAGTAGGATTATATGAGAACATATAAAGGGATATTACATAAATACCCTTACACATACTCCAAGCAATTAAATGAAAGAAACTAATAAAAAAAATCCCCTAATGGAAACTCAATATGAAAACCTATGTATTTATACGAAGGTTGAATAACCTATCAAACTAGTTTTTTTTTTTTTTTTTTATATATATAGATATTATGAAAGAGGATTTTTTTTTGTTCAAGTTATTTCAATACCTATTCATTTGTTTACATGCATGTGTACATGTAGGTACTTTATTAGTATGATTCTTCTTATTGCCAATTGTTTTTTAAACATGGATACAGACTTACTAGGGGTGGGCAAAAATGTGGGGTCCAAAAGGTGTAGGCCACTAGGCCCCCCCCTTCTCCCTTTTTTTTTTGTGTTTTGGGCTGGCCAGCCCTTGTAGGCCAAATGGGCCGGTCAGCCAGCTAGCCCTGGTTGAGTTTTTTAAAAAAATGAAATAAGGCTGCTGCCTTTATTTCCCTCTTCTTCTTTTCTCTCGCAAGTGCTCACGGTTAATCTTCTAACTTGGGGATTTCACCCCTAGGGTTTCGACAACTTGATTCCACACTTCTATCTCCATTTTCAAGGATCCAACTCCTTGTAGGTTTGTCTTTAACCGATCTCCATGCTTCTCTTCCTCTCTATTTCAAGTTTCTTCTTCTTTTTCTTTGGAGCACAATGGGTAATGGCATACCGTAACCTTAGAATTTTTCTTGAATCGACAGGGGTTTAACACCGTCAAGGCTCTTCTACCACCAATTTCAAAGATTCTAAACCTATTGGTAAGTCTTACCACTACATTTCCTAAAAAAAAACAGGTTTTTTTTTTTTTTTTGTAACATCTTCACTTGTCTTTGCAACCTCCTTTCAATTGTTTCTTTGACTTGGGTGTTTGTCTTCAACATTTGCCCCATGTATTTTGTTTGTTCTACCTATTGTGCTACATTGTATTGCATTCTATAGGTTTGAAAAATACCCATTTTTAACTTTTAGAAACTAGCTTGTTACTTTTATGCACACAAGTTGTTTGATGAATTGCTTGAACTAACTCTTGTATTCCATTGTGTGCTATTTTTTTTTTTTTTATATATAGGTTGTGGTGTTTGGATATATATATATATATTTCTTTTTTTCTTTGCCTTCCTATGTGATTACATTTTTCTTTGCTTAGCAAGTTCCCAAAACAATGAATTTTGGCTTGTTTTAAGGTCCATTAATGCCAAACACTGATTTTCCTAGGCTGACCACCCAACTCCTTACAATCGACCTTTGATAAGGTAATTGTGCTTGTTTCCACACTGAACCTATGTTGTCCACTTTTATTAATAAAGCACATAAGACTCAAATCACCAATTATATGACCCCAATATGTCTTTCTTAAATACCTATAATCAATAGCATTGTTTTCTTTATGTTCTTGACTGGAAAGTTTCATTCTTCTTTAATTTAATTGTTGGTTCTTTTTTTTTTAAAAGCATTCCTCCTTGTTTTGCTTATTATATATTTTTTTTCTTTCAAGCTTCATTCTTGATAATGGTAGGCTAATCTTGAGTATTTTACTTAGTATTCGAAACAAGTTGTGGTTGTATTTAGCATTCTTTAACCTAAAAATTATGTTTTGGCTAATGTACTCTTCTCTTTATACATCATTTCTTACAAGTTATATCTTCCTTTATTTCTTATTATAGGTTGGAGACAATGAATCCGAATGAAAATAACGATGAGAAAGATGTTGGTTGGGATGGATATTGGTATCCCGCTATAGCAGAAGAAGTAAGGTACCAACACTACTGTGGTGGCAAACCCATTGATGTGGAGCGAAAAGTTGTGACCAAGGACTTCGAAAGGTTCAAGGTCCGGGAAAGGTTCGAGAAGTTGGGATGGGGTCCCATGCTAGATCTTGATGATCCATGCTACCCCAAACTAGTGAGAACTTTCTACAACAATCTCAACCACACCTATGAGAACGGCGAATTCGTGATTAGCAGCTAGCTACTTGCAAACATCGTGCTTCTCATTTAACACCAGTCAACTTGCAACCATTCTAGGGGTCTCCAATGATGGAACGTGGACATATTGTCCCCCCATGACTGAGCCGGAAGAATTCTTTGAGGGAAATGATTACGAGTGGACCTTTTCCACCCTTACTGAGGGGAGGTCCCTGACCAGAGTGAAGGCAGAATTGGAGTACACACCCTCAACCAGGATCATCTCTAGGATTTCCAGTTACAACATCCTCCCCAGAGCAGGTCACTTTACTGAGGTCTCTCCTCTTAATGCCTTCATTACCTACTGCATTTATTGTAATTATCAAATCAATATTCCTTACCTACAAAAGAGGACCATGGCATTGCATGGGGATGACCCAGGTGTCAGTAACTTACCCTATGGGAGGTTACTTACTAGGGTCTTCAAGCACTTTAATGTATGTTTCTTGGAACAAGAAGCACTGAGAAAGAAATCAGTGAACTTCACCAAGTCCACACTCTAAAAAATGAACATGGATATGACCTACATATCCCTAGTGGCAACCCCAGAAGGTGTAGAGGAAGGAAGGGAAGAGGGAGGTGAGGGACAAGCTGAGACCAATCAGAGGGTTAGTTCTCATACAGGCGGATCTTCATCATCAACACTTCCTACTGATGAGAATCAGAGATGGAGTTGGCTTGCCGGTCGCTTAGACACCATCGAGGGGATGGCGAAGCAGTATTTGGAGGAGAACCGAGGTCTCAACACCTGTGTGACAGCCATGGAGAGGTAGATGGCGAAGTGGAGATCTTACTTTCCGTCGTAACCACCACCACAGTAGAGGCAGCCCAGCTTGCCATTATATTCTTTTTTTTTTTTTTTTTTCACTTTTGGGAATGATTTGTAATCAGCAGTATGTACTGCTGAATTTTTATGTTTTGTACTAGACTTTAACACCACATCCAACAACTTTAAGCTGAATTTTTGTATTGGAAACACTTATCGGTTAAGCACCAACATAGTTAATTACTCTTATTAAAAGTTATTTCTTTCTAAAATTTATTCTTGTCATAGCAGTTCTTATATGCATCAAACAAGTAACTACCCTGTCTCTATTACCTATGATAGTTTTTAGTTTAGATTTTTATTTAATTATAAATTTAGGTTCGCAATCGTCCTTATGAACCAAAATACCATTTCATTGATATAAGGTATGCCGATAAAAGTGGAGCACGTGCGCTCTGATACCAAGTTGTCACACCCCGCCTTGGGCAGCCCAGGCGTAACATGAATCGATGCGGTCCCGCACCCAACCTAGCCAGGAAGCTCTGTGCAGCACAGTTACCAAGCATAAAAATAAAGAGTTCCAACAGCAGAAAGAAAACTATAAACATAAGTATTTACATTAAGTCCATTGAGAGATCATGTGGTATATCTGTAAAGTATGAACGAGTGTATACCCCCAAAAGAAAAACTCATAACTACAAACTTTCAAAAAGACTATATACATAAGTATAAGTGTTATACACACATAAAAAAGAATATGAACAAGTACGGCCTATCCCATCAGGCCCTCCTAAGAGAAAGCACATAGATCACAGACACAAGACCTGTCATGCTCCTTGGGCTCTTGGTCTGTGAAGTCCTCAAAGGCATCATCTACGAACTCGCTATCAGGTAGTCGATCACCTGCACAGTCATCTAAAAATAGGATTTCCACGAGTGTGAGCTCACATTGAGCCCAATGAGGGGGAACACAGACATACAATGATGCATGCGATATTTAGAATATAATTACAATCATCAATCTCATGATGCATGTTCAAGTTCCATTTTTTTATTAATCCACCTAACAAACAGAATAAATCATTGGAATGAACTACGGTATCGACTCGAGGGGTACTTTGGGTCACTTCTTTTATCGTCGCCACACCCCCTCAGCCAATACAAATAGGGAGCCCACCTCCACGCTTGGCACCTTGGCTCAAACCTTCGGGCAGACCCCGATAGTCAAGTACCCATGACCCTGGGTTAATCCCTTTCTCCAAGCGTCAGTAACCCGACTACCCAGCACCTGAACCCCTACTGGTAAGGGTTGTAGTCTGGGGTTCCCATCCTAACCATGATTACTAGATGATGATATGCTGTGTTCAAGAGTGCACCGTGTTCCATATATACGTCTACTCAGGAACACAGGGTCACACAAATCATGTTATGCATATCAAATACACCACAATAGTTCATAACCAGCCATCATTAAAGGAATCACATCATAAGAAGTACAGCAGTATCATCACAGTAAATGAAACAATAATAACTCATACATCATGTTAGCTAAATTTAATATTAGGCATAAGACATAAGCACTATTAATGGAAAGTTCATACATATTAGAGAGATCAGATCTGAAATCCAAATACACGCACATAGGAAATTAGATAAAAATCATCCAAACAACAAACACCCCACTCACCTTGGGTGTCTTGATCAAGCTACTCAACCAAGATGTCCAAAACCAAAGTGAAGAAGTTCAAAGCAGGCTTCATGTCTTAAATACAGAGTTACAGAAAAGTTAGGGCACTTCCTAAGAGGCCAGAGCACCACCCCAACCCATCCAGGACCCCAAAAATCCACCCAGGGGAGGCCGGAGCTTCTAGCTCCAGAAGGGCCGGTCAGCCTCCTCTGAAGAGCCGGCCCAGTAAACAGAGTCAAAATCAGCAACCTGTTTGACTGGATTTTGTCCACTAGGCTATGTTCAGCCATTCAAGGGCTTAGGGGGGAGGGAAGAACACCCATTAAGGGTCATTGTTCATAGATTGCATGTATGATCAAGGAATCATATATGCATTACACAATCTCAACCAAAATGGGAAGAATTTGAAGATGGATTTGATGAGTTAAGTTGAAGCAACCCATGGCAGTAGCATTTAGGTTAAAGTGAGGTAAACTAAAGATGGATTGAACTAATTACATATTAGAAACTTACCTATTGATGGATTAGAAGGGATTTGGAAGAGAAAATCAAGCATGCAAGCTCTCCAAGAAGTTCTTCAAGTCAAAGATCTTTGTTTTTTGGTCAGAATCCAAATTTTATTAAACAAGAACGGATAAACTCCTATCGTCTACCACAGGTGAGGTAGCTAGATAGGGGTCGAAAATGGGCCAAACAATCCTCTCCGTAACGGATTGTGCCCTTTACACTATATGCAGCTCCAAACGTTTTCAGCATTCTAAGCTTTGAGAAATCATTTCTCAAAGATTAGTGCCATAATTTATATGGGGTCCCCAAGGGCATGTTTGTTAAAGGGCTGAAATAGAATGAGTTTTTCCTTGATTCTAGAATGTGATTCCAAGCCTTAATGGAAGCCGATTCCGAGATAAAATTATTAATACATAAGTTATTGATAATGTTGGGGTCGTACCGATACGACACAGGGTTTTACAAGATTTGATCACGTGGGACCTGCGAGGTATGGCTAGGCATCGAGCTGGCACGGCCAATCATGGTGGTAACCAATTCGAAGCCGGCAGAAACAAGCATAAAATAATAAACTTATTTTAATTCGAAAACATGTGTTAATATCTAATGTTCGGCATCCGACACAGATAATTGTTGCAAGTGGTCCGCCAAACACTTCGCACATGCAAACCTTATATGCGACGGGCCACTGAATTCCTCGGATTCCATCAGGACCGTGTTCGATGGTTCCTCGGCACAAGGTGCTATAGGGTGCGGGTTCGTTTCAACGACAGACAATGCCCACAATGCCCACAATGTGGAGACAATCATGGCACTTAAAACCGCACCCACATGACCTAATATTTCAAAAAAAATTAAATTGGGCCTGATTTTATGAGGTGGGTCTCACACACTCACTCATCTCTCAAAAAGATAACTACAATATATAAGAAAACTCTAGCCTAGAAAGTACAAAACTACCCCTAGAGATCCACCTGCTCTGGTTCAGACCTTAACCAACATGGGCGAAATACATCAAATTGGAGATCTCAATGAGTTCTACAGGAGACAGATATATGCACTTTTAAGCCATTTACGCGTGTTTTGAAGACAAAACAAACCGCCGAAGAATCACCACAACACTTTCTGGACTGAATTTAGGCTTCACCAATGTCAACAAGTGAGCAAATCAAAGTGAAGATATAATGATCCACGAAGACAACTAAAATGGAAGAAAAAAACAAAATTTATTGATTGATTGTACTTCTAATAATGCTCTAACTTTATAGTTAGCCCTTCCCATGGTCAACAAAACTATCAGTTTTTTGTTAGTTGGCTACAGTGTTTTAAAGCAAGGAATCAGGATCTGAATCGGGTTTAGCTGATTCCGTTATGAATATCGAATTGATCGACAATCGGTTAAGATCGGCTAGATTTCACCTGAATCCTAGAAACTCAGATTGAAGCACCCACTTCATAACGATTTCCCGGATGATTTGCCTAATCCGATTTGATTTTGAAATCCATGATTGGCCAACGGATTTTTAGGGTATTCCATTGTGCCAAGCACAAAGTTCATTCTAGGGATGTCAAAACCCTAAACCAAACAGGTCAAAATGACAAAAAAAATCCAAAATCAAATCGAACCAATTTCTTATTGGGTGGACTTTGTTTTGGGGTATTATAAATCTAGCTAAATATTGGACCGGATCAGACTCATAAAAACATGACCCCAAACATGGAAAACTATATCAAAATCGAACCAAACTGATAAGAAACCGAGATATCAATTTGAAAACCACTAAAAAAAAACATGTTTTTTTCCCCCATAATTATGTATGGGGTGGGGATCACTACGAGGCAAACATGCACAAGGGCATCCAACAAGGGTGGAGTTTTTCATTACACAAGATGAGAATAGGTGGGGTGGTCATTTCACCCTTTCTATTTATAGGTGTAGGTGCCACACAGTTTGACAACCTTGTTTTTTCCTTATATATATATGGGAGAAAGTTCTCTGTCCGGGAGTGTGGCCTGTGCCAGTGCTCCCATGAGTCTATCTCTCTCCTCCCTATTTAAAAAGACAGCTCTACCCCCTTGTTTTAAGGAGTAGAGAGATACACATGAGAGTGCTGGCGTAGGCCACACTCCCGGACAGAAAACTGCTTCCCTATATATATATATATATATAAATGGTAAATCGAACCTAAATCGGACCAAACCTGATATCAAATTGATAAGTGATAACAACCCGATAAGAGAAAACCGAAGTACACTGAATTCAAACCAGACAGAAACAGACCGAAACCGAACCTTCTTTTATTGGTTTGGTTTTGGATTCACCCATTCCCACCTACAAATCAATTCAGCCCGTCCAAAATCGGACCGATTGACACCCCTGAGAACTAGACAAATCCTTAACTGATATGGAAAATGACATAAAAAGATTCAAATCCCACGATAAAGTGACTGTGACCTACTGACGTAGCTGCAGGCTTCATCTACCCTATCATGAATCAACAGAAGAATAACGGCAACCACGGAATCCGGAGGCTTCGTTTCCCAGTTCGCAACCACATATTCCCACCGTTGGCGTGGCAGAAATCGCGAACCTCCGATCAAATCTCAAGCCAAATCAATCTTTTCATATAATCCCTATTCTTCCTCTTCTCTTCTCAACTCGATTTCCCTAACATGTGATCCCTTCAAAGCCAACACAGAAGCTAAGCTAAGCTAAGCAACAAACAAACATGTCTTCATGCACCTGTAAAGAGCTAGGGCATCAAAATTGGGAGATGTTAGGGCATAGAAGCTCAAAATTCTTCTCTAGGGGTCCGTTTGATCATTACCCATATGGGTTTCCTCGAAGCTCAGTGAAGATCCGCTGTGTATTGGATCATATCATTCCGAAATTTGCCGTTTCTTCGTCGTTGAATTCGGTGTTTAGCTTGGGGAATGTGATTGCAGCGGCCGCGGCAGCAGCTACTGGGTCTGGTTCGTCTCATGCAGCAGTTACTTCGGCGCTGGCTCATGTTGCTGTCACTGCGGTGGCGATTGCCTCTGGGGCTTGCCTTTCTACCAAGGTTGACTTCCTGTGGCCAAGAGTAGAGGAACAACCTGGTCGGTAGTGGCTGAGAGCTTTTCGTTGGAAATTTTTTATTTTTGAATCTTCAAATTGCCCTGATTGATTCTTAAAATTGAATGTTTTGCTTCATGGAGTTTGTTAAAGTAAGTACAGTAGAGAGCCTATTAGATTAGATGGATTATGGCTATAAACGTCTATGCTGCAACTTAAGTTTGTGGCTGAAGAGAGAAGGAAAGAAGTAAATCAAGAAAAGAAAGAAGACGAAATTTGAGAGCTTGAAATTATAAGACTCACAGTGAACATCTTTATTTGAGTAACCAGAACTGACCAACTATCTCAAATGCCTGACCCAGTGATGGCAAACTCTGATAGAATAGCATAGTTGTGTACGAAACTAGAAGGATTTATTACCAACATACCGAGCTAAAATTTATTGAATTTGGAGTACTCCTGGTAGATTAAGCCCAACAACCAATTGGAATAAATCATTGATTTCAGTGTAAGAAAAGAACCAGTATCTTGAATGGAAGACTTATAAACAAATGATATCCCAAAGCTCAACTCAATTGGACCACCCAAAGTGTGTCAACTACTCCAGTCAACCTGACTGATCTGTACCTAGAAGCAACAACAACAACAACAACAACAATAACAAGATATCCTTATCCCCAACTAAATGGGGTCGGTCGATTTGTGCCATAAGCAGGAGAAAAAAAAAACTTTGAGAAGAATTCAGCCACAGCTCTGAAATTCAGTGGTTTATATTTGGAGATTGTTATATACTTTTTCCCTTAAAATTGTGTCCTACAGGAATTCTAGCTAGGGTCTCTATGGTATTCAGCAGAATGGGAAATCATGATCCATGGAGGCCTTTCTAGGCCTTTTCTTGATAATTAATATATATTATACATAATAAAGGAAGACGGAGAATATCTGCAAGATTCCTATTTAGTCAGGCATCCACATTCAATTTCAGAATCAAATTTGTTTCATAGTTCATTCCTTGGAACATCAAGTCAGGTAGTGGCATCCACAAACTCACACAGTTAAATGCTTCTATCATTTAAAACTATTACAATGAACTTATAGTTAGTAAGCTGTTACTGGAAATTGGACCTAAGAAGCCACTATAGGTGCCTCTCGAAATCTTATATCGAACCCTGGTTCTACCCTAGATCTAAATTTACCTAATCTCTCAAATGACTTATTTTGGGTGCAAATACGTAGGCAAAAGATCGAGGTATTGTACATGTGTTATCTGATTTGTCTCCACAAGCAGTTGCACAAAAGTTGGAAATGATAAAATATTGCTGCATAAGTGCTGTCCTTTGGTTGCCATTAGGGTTATTGTCCTTATTTGTAATCATGCAAAGTTTATATTATAAATAAACATGCTGCCCTAATGGTTAGACTAATTCAGTCTGGCCATATAGATGGCTTCTTCTTCTAGCCAAGAGGTTGGGTGTTGATGTAGCTGAGTGGAAAAATAGCCACTTGTTGGAAGTCACTAGGAGTCTACTATTTGGCATACATGTTCCTAAGACCTTTTGGTCCGATGGCCTTCTTGTTGCTGCCTTCCTCGTTAATTGCATGCCCACTAAGCTCCTTAGATCCTAATCCCCTTTGGAGATCTTGTCTCCTTAGGTTTCTGCCTTCTCTCTTCCCCCCATAGTGTTTGGCTGTGTCTGTTATGTCCATGTTGACAAGTTTGCTCGGACTAAACTAGATTCCAAAGCTCTCAAATGCATTTTTCTTGGGTACTCCTCTACCAAAGGATATAAGTGCTATCAACCTTCTTCTCGCCGGCGGCTTCTCTCAAAAGATGTCACCTTCTATGAATCTATCCCTTTCTTTGCTTCCCATCAGCTTCCTCTTTAAGGGGAGAATAGAGGGAGTGAAGAGGTTACTGATGTTGCCCTTGTTATTCCTCCCTTACCCATTTGTCCATTTATGCTTGATATTGGGAAACACAATGAGCTAGCTGTTGTTGACTCAGGTGTTGGTTCTGGTAAAGAAAAGGAGTTAGTTGTGTACCAAAGAAAGGAAAAGAAGACTTGCCAAGAGTCCTCTTTGGATCCACATCTTGAGATCCACCTTCCTTAGTCAGGTAACACTCATTCTCTTAATTCTTACTTGGACCTTTCCATTTCTATTCGAAAGGGAAAAAGAGCTTGCACTAATCTCATAGCCTAGTTTATTTCCTATGATTTTATTTGTAACACCCGTGCCCAAAAACCCAGGCTAATTTGAGCTTTGGTTGTAAGTCCTGAACCAGAGGTTGTAGTTGTCAGTGCCTTGTGGTGCATTGACCAAGTGTTTGTTAGAGAAGAAGGTACCCCGAGGGTGAGAGCATATACACTAGTAAGGAGACAAGTACTTTCTTCGTGTAACTTTACAGATCACCACCAGATGTACAACCTAAGGGAGAGTTGACACGCGAAGGCATTGACCCTCGAAGTGATTCGACACTAAAACAACAAGGTAACACACTCTGGTCTATCCACCCTGGTTGATGTCCTATCAACCACTCCCATCGATCAGAGCTACTGTACTGGGTGAATCTCTGCCCCATGAGTACAAGACCCGGTGCCGCGCATTGGACATCTTCTCCCCTTGTCCCAAATACCTAGTAGAGGTGTATCCCCTGACAATTTGGTTGAGTGGGACCCGCGTATCGGCCCGTACACACAAGAATCAGATAAATAATGTAATTGGGCAAGAAAGATCCTTAGCCAAACGGACCCTAAGTCACCTTCTATTTAAACCCATTTCATTTCTAAAACCCATTCTTGCTCAGCTGAAATCGTTGGAGAAGAAAAGAGAAAAGAAGGAGAAGGGAGAGGAGAGGAAAAGAAGTAGAAGGAAAAGAGGAAGAAGTAGAAGAGAAGGAAGGGGAGGCTTGCTCGTGCTGCCCAATTCTGATTTGAGGTAAGGATCCTCATCACCCTCACTCTCTTTTCCAATAGGATTAAGTTGTTCTCACTAAACCCTTGCTGAATCAAACCTTTCTTCCATTGTTCAGCCCATATGAGTGGACTCAAGTTGTGAAACTCACTAATTGCTCACAATTTCAAGGTCAACCTTTAAACCTACTCAAATTCATTCTTCTATTTCCTTCTTAGATCTAGAGCCAAGTAGAAGTTCTGAATTGAAACCAAGAATGGACCATCTAGCTTGCATGCATGTGAATTTGATATGGATTGGTTAATTAGAAACTAAATTCCTCGCATGCATGCCTTGTCCTAGCTTAAGAACCTAACCCTAGTTCTGATTTAGGCAAAGTTTGACCTTCATCATCTTGTATCCTTAGATTATAGCATTTTAAACCAAGTTCCAATTTTGCTTGTTCGATTTGGTGAAATCGAAACCCAAAACCCCATGCATGATCAATCCCATCTTCAATTAATCAAATCCCCATCCCATGGACCAAATTAGGTTACCAATTTCATAGCTTGGGTTGTTAAATCATCATCCTTGAAGTTATTTGGAAGAATCCAAGCAATATTCCCAAGATTTCTTTAAAAAACACCGCCATTACTGAGTTTGGTTGATTCACTCTGGGCAATGTCCTATCAACCACTCCCATCAGCCAGAGAATGCATTCTCAGGAAAAATAACAAGTTTAGCTACTGACTCTCTTTGAGTCTTTGGTCGATAGCCTATGGTTGATGTAGATCCACCACTCCTATCAACCAGAGCTGCTGTCAGCCTTGTTTTGGTTCTGATCTCTGTTTAAACCTAAACCTAAGTGTACCTTAGGACCCCTCCTTCACTCAAACACAATTTAACATACATAAATGATTTGACCAATGTAGGATAGAACCGCTTATACGGCGAAGCTTATCGAAGAGAGTTTTGGAAACCGATTTGATCAAACAACTGCGTACTTGACAAGGTGAGTGGAATAGACATTGATTTCTTTTATAGAGTGTTTACTTCTTTGCTTGTATGGCACTCATGCATAATGAGTATATATTAAATCCTTGTATTTAAATTTTTTTCATTCCTTTACTTATTTAGAATGTATAATTTTCATATGAATACATGCTGTACTTTCTTTCTTTACTGGTTTATGGAATATTGAAGATGTGCTGCTGAATTAAAATTACATGTTTGAATATCATGAATGGAAGTGAGATAGAATAGAAGCTGTAGTTGGCTTGGAAATGAAGGGTATGGTGCGCTGTAGTATGGGATGCAGAGCACTGTACATTTCATACTATGCTCATATAGAATGGCATGTGGCTAGGGATTATAACATCACCCGTACTACGAGCCCTTGCCAATAGGGGCTAAGGTGTTGGATACCATAATTGTGTGAGGTCAATGTCCTGAAAGGGCATTGGTCAGTTGGTAGGCCCATCATAGTCGCTAGGACGTGGTGGTAGCACAGAAATGTGTGAGGTCAGTGTCTTAGAATTGGCACTGGTCGCTTGGATGAGCCATCAGTCAATAGGGTTGGTGGTAGCACAGTGGTAACCTAGAGGGCTGGTCGGGCTGACCTTGGGAAGGGATGCTGGAGCCGACTGGTCTTCTCCAACAACTCAATATGATTGTAACCAGGTATGGGCTATTCCTATACCCAGAATACAGGTACTGGGGATTGTAGTAGTACCTATGAACCTATTGACTTAGACATTGTTGTTAGGTGGATTAAATAATTAAAATTGAATCTCATGCATATAGGATTCATATTTGTTGCACTTGCTTGCATGGTTTATTTCACTCATTGGGCTCAGTGGAGCTCATCCCTCGAGGAAACCCCCTTTTTAGATGATTTTGCAGGTAATGGTTTACCAATGGGTGATGAAGCTGTTGATGGAACTTTAGATCTTCCTTATCTTGCTGTTCTGTGACGATATTGTGGTTATTTTAATTTCTTTTCTTTCAGAAGTTTAATTATCCAGTTATTATACTTTTTAAGCATAAATGGATATGTATATACTATAACACAAGTATTTGGAATTTTACTGTAAATGATGTAATCCATCTTTTGGGTAGTTCAAGTCTTCCGTTGTACTCTGATATTCATTTATTATTATCTATTTGCCCCTTTTTGTGTGGTTTGTGACGTGTAACTACTGCTTCTGGATCCTGGAGGATTGTTGGATATCGTAGGATATCCGGTGCCCCTTTTTGTGTGGTTTGTGACGTGTAAGTACTGCTTCTGGATCCTGGAGGATTGTTGGATATCGTAGGATATCCGGGTCACTAACCGGATCCTTCTAGGGAGTGGGTTCGGGGTGTGACATTTTTTCTCCTACAAGTATTGCCTTCACTATTGCCCTTTCCTTTATTTCCATCCCTAAGAATGTCACTAAGGCTATGTCTGACCCAATGTGGAAGCAAGCAATGTATGCGGAAATGATGGCACTGGAGATGAACTATACTTGGAAACAAGTTAACCTTCCTAGGGGGGAGAGTTCCAGTTGGATGCAGATGGGTTTATACAATCAAGTATAGATTAGATGGTATTATTGAGAGATATAAGGCCAGGTTGGTGGTCAAAGGATATAGTCAGGTGTATGGCATTGACTACCAGGAAACTTTTGCTCTCGTGGTTGAACATAACTCGATACGAGTTCTCCTATCTTTGGTGACGAATAGGGATTGGCCATTGTACCAGTTGGATGTGAAGAATGCTTTCCTCCATAGTGACTTAGAAGAGGAAGTATACATGCAAACTCCTCCCGGCTTCAACTTTCCTTCTGCTGAAGGGTAAGTGTGCCTCTTAGAAAAAACACTTAATGGTCTCAAACAGTCTCCCAGGGCTTGGTTTGAGAGGTTTAGATAGGCCATTTTGAAGAATGGGTATTCTTAGAGTCAAGCTGACCATACATTGTTTACCGGACGAGGTAATGACACTATCATAACCCTCATTGTTTATGTGGATGACATTGTGGTGACTGGGAATGATAAGGCTGAGATAATGAGACTAAAGTCCTATTTGACCTAACAAATTTGAGATTAAAGATCTTGGACCTTTAAAGTATTTCTTGGGAATTGAGGTGTCAAGATCTAAGAAGGGAATAAACATCTGTCAGAGGAAGTTTGTGTTAGACTTACTGAAAGAGACAAGAATGTTGAGTTGCAAGCCAACAAACTCTTCTATTGATCAGAATCATAAATTAGGAGAAGATTGTGGACCTTTCCTTGTTGATGTAGGGAATACCAGAGGCTTGTAGGGAAGTTGATTTATCTCTCTTTGACTCGCCTAGATATTACCTATGCAGTTGAGGTAGTGAGTCAATTTATGCATGCCCCCAAGAGTGGGGACTTAGATGTTGTATACCGGATTCTTAGGTACTTGAAGTCCTCCACAGGAAAAAGTCTTCTATATGCTAAGCACAACCATTTGAGAATTGAAGGCTATAGTGATGCTGATTGGGCTGGTTCAGTTTCAGACATATGATCTACATCAGACCATTGTACCTTTGTGGGTGGCAACTTGGTCACATGGAGGAGCAAAAAGCAACTTGTTGTGGCTAGATCTTGTGTAAAAGCAGAGTTTAGAGCGATAGCCCAAGGAGTTTGTGAACTCTTATGGTTGAAGAGGCTGGTTCAAGAGTTGGGCTTTGATATTAAAGCATCTGTGAGACTTTATTGTGACAACAACGCTGCTATAAGTATAGCCCACAACCCTGTGCAATATGACAGAACAAAGCATATTGAGGTGGACAGGCACTTCATCAAAGAGAAGATTGACTTCGGCCACATATGTACTCCTTTTGTAAGAACTGGTGATCAGTTAGCCGACATCTTCACCAAAGGTCTTATCCCTCATCTGTTCAGCACTCTCGTATGCAAGCTGGGAATGTATGACATTTATTTTCCAGCTTGAGGGGGAGTGTTAGATTTAGTAAGGGTATTTTAGGCACATGCCCATTATATTGTAACTTGATGTAATGTGTTTTTACTTTTTACCTTTTACCTCACTTAATTATCTTATATTAGCATGGGGGCTAGGATGTAATTTACCTTTCTAAGTTTAGTGATCAATATATGTGAGAGTTGAGAATCCTCTCCTAACATATTCCATTGAACTCTCTCCCTCTCCATTTCCTTGTCTTCTTCTTCTTCTCCCATCTTCTTCCTTACCTCCATCACCTAATTTCCAGCTGAAGTATCAGCTAAAGTGGGCATGCAGGTCATTGTCTAGCAAGTATGGGTATCGCCACATAATGAAATATAAGAATGTCCTTGATACACAAAAAGGGGATGGGTATGAGAGAGATCACAGAGGAAAGGCTTCCAATCTTGGTCTGATAAAGTCAGGGCTTCGTGTGGCCATTGGGTAGGGTAGAGATGTTGGGTATGGTGGTCAGAGCTTCATGTGGCCCCGGGGGGGGGGGGGGGTAGAGGTGTTGGGTTACATGGGTATGGTGGCTCTTTGTCCCTGGGAATGGTTCTGATGTGGGGTTTTGTGGGTGGTTTTTGGTCCTTTCCCTTCTTTTCTTTGGGGTGGTGGAGTCGCGGTGTCATGATGGTGGTCATGAAGGCCCTTATCCGACTTTTGCCATTTGCTTCCTCCCAATCCCTTCCCTAAAGATTTTTTCTTCTGTCTTCTTTCTTCCTTTGTCTTGAACATAATCGTTAATTTCAAATTTGGGTTTATACTACTGGTAATAGTTTCAATTGCATGTCTTTTCATTCACATTATTACATGAACTAACTGTCCTCTAAAGTAGCTGAAGAATTCTGATGATTTGTGATGATTGTTGCTTCCATATTTGTCCAAGCTATATTTATCATACTCTTTGAACTGACCATAATATTGACCCATTTTTGTTGATTGATTTCTTTATCACCAACATTAGATATTATCTAATCAGACGATGATCTATGTGGTGCAGATTCTCTTATATTGGATGGAGTAGATGTTACTGGGTATCTGATCTTTCACGATGCAAAGGTTCACTATTCTGTCCTGCAGCATGGTTTGAATATCATCATTTTCTGCCACTAAGACATTAAGCTTTGTGAAGGCAGGTGCAAAAGGCTATTGCATTTGCAAGGAATGCTCACCAGGGTCAGTTAAGGAAAACAGGAGACCCTTATTTAAGTCACTGTATCCATACTGGAAGAATCTTAGCAGCTTTGGTTCCAGCAAGTGAAAAACGAGTAATTTTTTTTCAGTCACTTGAATTTGAACTTGTTGCAGTTACTTAAAGAATATTTAGATGCTTTTGCTGCTTTTAAAGTTACGTGTCCCGTTCTTCCTTCTAATGGCTAAGGTGTGATGCATCTGTGAAGGAATCTATACCATATTTTTTATGAATGGATCTAGACCACCCATTTTAGCCACCTATTGGATGTGTTTACATAGAGATGCTGGATATTTAACATCACTCAATTCAACTGAACTCAACTAATCCTTATCCCATCTATAGGGGTTTGCCATATGGATCCTGCTTTGCCATTCATCTCTATTAAAAAGCCATACTTGTTAACCCATCCATGAATGACCAATTATGGTTGCTCTCGACTGAATGATTATGATGGCCAATTATTATTATTTATTATAAAGGACCACTAAACTTGGAAACAGCCTCTCCTGCGAAGCAGGGGGTAATGCTGCATATATTTGCCCATCCCAGACCCTGCAGTAGCGTGAGCCTCGTGCACTGGGATGCTCTTTTTATTATAAAGGACCACTGAAAGGGTAGCCCTCTGATGGTTTGAGGTGCTATTTTGGCAAATAGCAGAAGCCTAGGTCCTTAAATTCTTTTTTTTTATTTTTATTTATTATTATTTCATGTTCTGCTGCAGGCTATAGATACTGTTGTGGCAGGGATTCTTCACGACGTGATTGATGACACACGTGAAACTCTGCACAGTATAGAAGAGGAATTTGATGCTGACGTAGCGAAGTTGGTAGCTGGTGTTTCTAGGCTGAGCTACATAAATCAGGTAGTTTTAAAATTGGTATTCAGTATTTTCAGAGTTTTTCTTCCCCCCCCCCCCTTTTCTTTATGTACCTTTTTTGCTAAATGACAGATGAAATTGCAATGTCAATTTTTTTTTTTTTTTTTAATCTAGATAAGGTGTATTGTTTACCACTTTGAGTTTGGGTTCCATTACATATTTTCATTTTCCTTTTTTTTTTTTATTCAAATAATGTCTAGGAGAAATGGATAATGGATATTTTGCTCATTGATCTTCAGAAGTAGGGTGCTTTTGGAAAACATGTGGAACGAGATCATGTAAATTTTGGTTTTGCATAAAATTTCAGTGCAGTTCATCATCCATAGTAGAGTGATTGCTAAATGTTAGTACAGCATACGTATTATTTCACTTATTGGAATCTGAAATTACCACATTTCTAAAATATTTATTGACATTTAAGTGATGATCACAGGTGGTTCCATCTTATATATTTCAAATGCTATGTTTAACTAACTGTAAAACTACCCAGGTTTCTGAACACAACAAAAACTAATACTTTTTATTTACCAGAAAAAATAGAACAGAAAACTTAGATTGCATTCCAGTCTTCCACTTCTTCTTCTGTGAAAGGGGAAAGAAGCAGAAGTAGTGGAAATCTTTCATTGCATTTAATTCTTCATATTGTTTGCCTTTCACCCAAATATCCATATTTTGGATTGATATTTGTATCACTGGTCAATTTATGGTTCACCAACTTACGTTAGCATTGACTGTTATATTGCTGAAAAATCTTAAAAATCAAATTGTTTTCCTTTTATGCAGCTGCTTCGGAGACATCGGCGAACAAATTTGAGCCAGGGTACACTTGGTCCTGGTGAGGTAATCCACTTGAATCATGTATCTGTTAATTAAGGGCAACAACAATGTTTATCAACACTCCCCGCATGTACAGGCCCGTACATACTCAGCCCTGCACATGCAGGGCCGTACACACACTGCCCTGCACGTGAAATGCACTGACACAGAAACACTATCACATGGCACGGAGGGGAGAATGTGTTGGCGAACCCTGTAACACATCCCAGGGATTGAATACTCAACTTCTCTACTCTAATACCATGTTAGCACTGCTTAACCCCAAAGTTCTAGCTGTTAAGTGAGGGCAACAACAATGTAAATCAACAAATCATTGTAAGTTCAGGCATGCTATGAATTTTCGAACTCAAGTAGCTGTGGGGGGTAAGATGCAATGATG
Organism: Telopea speciosissima; assembly: GCF_018873765.1. Classification (NCBI taxonomy): domain Eukaryota; kingdom Viridiplantae; phylum Streptophyta; class Magnoliopsida; order Proteales; family Proteaceae; genus Telopea; species Telopea speciosissima. The sequence goes on from NC_057926.1 coordinate 15,391,655, forward strand.
AATGTGGTCCATCAAACTTCAATTTTTCTGTTGTTCTGTTTCATTTGGTTGCTTTTATTTTATAATGGTCTATGGTGAGGGATTGGAGCTTTTTTATTGGAATGAGATCTCGTTCTCTGTTTTTGTTCATTATGAAAATTGTTGGCTCTTTTATTTCTCTTTTTGTGTGTGAGTGTGTGTGTGTGGGGGGGGGGAGGGCTGGGTCATGTGATAATTCTTTTGAAATCTGGTGGGACCTATGGCTTTGATGATTGGTGGACTTCTTTTTTAGGAGATGTGATTATGATTTAAAAAAATTTTCCATTGTAATTCATACCTTACCCATAGATTTGATAACATTGGGTAACCGCTAAATTTTTAACTTATGATGATTTTACATTGCTCATGACCATTCAACATGAGAAATAAAATTTGATGATGAAGATTCCCACAAGCCTTATTTGTGTAACCATTATAATGGTAGAAAAATTGAAAAATCGAGTTAGTCATGTTAGCAATAACATTTTTGGGATAAGATTTTTTTTTCCACCCTCACATTACGAACTTTCGATACCAAAATATTTCAGTGAAACAAAAAACCATAGAGTTTTTATTTTTATTGTATTATTTGATGTGGCATGAAGCATAAACTTTATTTCCTCATAAGTTAATTTTTCAAATAAAAATGAACTGTAATATGTAGCTCTAATTTATTTATACATCTCATGGATATTTTATGTTGTCTTTAGGCAAATAATTTACGAGTGATGCTCTTGGGTATGGTTGATGATCCCCGTGTGGTTCTCATCAAGCTTGCAGACCGCCTACATAACATGAGAACCATGTATGCAATCTAGAGGTTCTGGTATTTTATTTGTTATTGGTTGAACTGGTGAGACATGCTTTTACTGTTAACTGACTCACTTCTCAGAATGAGCAATATTCTTTTTGATGAATTACTTAAGGATGATATTATCCATTGCTTGGTTACAATTGTTCGAGTCTGGAAACAGCCTCTCTGTGAAAGCAGGGGTAAGGCTGCGTACATTATGATCCTCACCAGACCCTGCAGTGGCGGGGGCCTCGAGCACTGAGTACTCCCTTACTTAAGGATGATATTATCCTTATTTGACAATCAAACTTCCTATGTATATATATATATTTTTCTCTTGGACTGATGTCATGGTTTTTCTGACAAATGTTTTGGCTTATAATATTATCATATTCACACTCTTAGATCACCTCTTCTTACAGTTATGCACTTTCATCACCCAAGGCCCAAGCTGTTGCACAGGAGACATTAGCTGTGTGGTGCTCACTTGCTTCAAGATTGGGTGTTTGGGCTTTAAAAGCTGAATTGGAAGATCTTTGCTTTGCTGTTCTTCAGGTTGGTCAATTCTTCTTTTTTTTTTTTTTGATAGGCAGAGAAAAGATTTATTAAGAAAGAGAGAAGAATGTGGAGATTACGAGTTATCTCAGTGTAACCAAGAAATGGACTCTACAATTTTTTTTGCATATCAACAAAAAGGAATTATCTCTATGCAAATCATGCTTGAATGAAGTATAACCATTGAAAGCTTCCACATCTCAAAATATAGTCATAGCTTTAGCCCATCTCATGATGATTCTTTAATAATAGACATCATATGAGGCCAGTTTTGAACTTCATCCTCAAAGATACCACAAATTGAGAACACGAGTAGGCATCCTGTTGATCAAATATGCAGCGGTCAGAACAGCCTCACTCCAATATTTTGGTGGTACATTCATTTGAAACATCAAGGCGGGAGCTACTTCTAGTAAATGGCGGTTCTTGCGTTCAGCCACCCCATTCTGAGCCAGTGTGTCAATAGTTCAGCACATCTGGTTTGATGGAGAATGCCCTGAGATGCAAGATAGCTTGAAATGCCCATCTGTATACTCCTTCCCATTATCACTACAGAGAATTTTAATTTGGGCATTGAACTGGGTATGAGCAAAATTATGAAACGATTGGAAACAGTTGAAAACATCACTTTTATGGTGCATCAAATAAAGCCAAGTGCAATGGGTATGACAATCAATAAAAGAAACAAACCATTTATAACCAAAAATGTAAGAACACTGGGCAAGGCCCCACACATCCGAATGGATTAACATAAAAGGAGAATTACTTCGAGCATTCAAACTAGAATAAGAAGAACGTGTTTGGTTGGTTAAACTGCAAGCATCACAAAAACATCTTTGTGATTACATTTGGAAAATAACTTAGGAAAGGCTTAAACTAAAGTAACCCCAAGAGGGTGTTCTAAATGTTTATGCCAAAGTAACAAGTCAGGAAGAACAACGGGATCAGCAACAGTCGGATGAGCATGACTTAGAGGAGAAGCAATTGCATCGAGCAAATAGAGACTACCATAAGCTTTACCAAAGACAATCGTTTCCCCGTTACCAGATCCTGGAAAAGACAATGAGAAGGAAAAAGGTCACTTTACAATTAAGATCGGAAGTGAGGCGACTAATAGAAAGGAGATTTGTAGTAAATTTAGGACCATGTAAAACAGAATTTAATGTCAAGGTGGGAGAACATGTGATAGATCCCTTCCCAGCAATAGAGGAAAGAGAGCCATCAGCAATGCACACTTTGTCCTTAATAGAACATGGAGAATATTTGGAGAAAAAATTGGCCTTACCGGTCATGTGGTCTGAGGCACCAGAGTCGAGAATCCAGGATTGGGAAATAGTGGGTGCACAAAGACCAGCAAAAGAAATACCTAGGGTTGGAGAATCTGAAGGTATTAAGGTATAAGAAGAAGCGCAAACAGAATTGGCAGAGCCGGAGAAGTCCAACTTGGTTACCAAATGGCGGAGAAGCTTGGTAAGCTCAACCGGAGAAGTAGAAGGGGCAGCACCAGGTGGAGGATTAACTGCAGTGGTCTTAGTATGATTTACTGAAGGTTTCCCATGATCACGACCTTTGTTGGAAGAGGCAGTGGGGAGCCCATGAAGCTTCTAAGAAAATTCCTTGGTGTGTCTCTCTTTCCCACAATAATCACATTGATAGGATCGCGTTCAGAATGATCACTGTGGCGAGAAGAACCACCTTTGGATTGCACAGGAGAACTAGACAGAAGAGCCAATCGGTCTTGGGAAGAAGGGGGCAACATAGCAGCGCGACGGCTGTCTTCGAGTTGAATTAGGGAGTGAGTCTGTTCCAAAGTGGGGAATGGATCCCTGCTAAGAACCTGGGCACGGAGTTGATCATACTCCACATTAAGTCCAGCAAGAAAATTATACACCTTGAATTTATCTTCTCATTTCTTGAACTTGATCATATCTTCAGGGTTAGAGGCCTGGAATGTATCATAAAAATCCAGTTCTTGCCACAAGCTGCTCAACTTAGAGTAGTATTGGGATAGGCTGAGTTCCTTCTGCTTGGTCTCATGAAGTTTCTTACACAGTTCATGAGAACCGCGGACTTGCCCTTCTATACCAGATGTATCAGAAGAAAGATTCGACATCATTACAAAAAACGGGATGATCAACCACAGAGTTGAAGGTAAAAAAACTAGATCATCAACAGATCTGCAAAAACTTAGCAGTACAAAAACCACTGCCTTCGTAGATCATGATTAAAGGCTGATAGAACAAACAAAGAGGGAAAAAGCCCTCGGCGGTGGAGAAAAACACCATCGAGGGGTGGCAGATGAAGGGAGTTGGAACTCCCTCCCTGCCTCTCGGTGACACTAGAAGGGAGACCAAGAGAGAGGAAAGCGCAAGATGTGGCGGTGCTAAGGGAAAAACAAGAAAGAGAAATAGAGAGGAGAGAGGCAGTAACGGCTTTGGGAATCCCTAGGTTGATTTTGCCTAGAGCTCTCATACCATGATGGTTTTGGGAATTATGACTTGTGACAATGAGACACCAGTCCACCGATATTTATAATAATAAGATGTGAGGTACAAAGACAATAAAGCCCCTAAGCAACATTACATAACTCCTAAGGACATTTTTACCCTTATATCCCATATTACAATAGAGACAAAAGAAGGGATTAACGCTAAGTTAGAGCTATGTAGATCAACCTTGGAAACAAGAAGCTTTAAGATTAGTAGAACGAAGATGGAGTATATGATGTGTAATTTTGGTCACACTATGATGGATACCATATTTCGAGAACTCGTTTCGTTTCGGTATTTCGAGCTGACCGAAATATCCGAAATATTCGAAATTTCGGATATTTCGGTCGAAATATTGTATTTTTTCTGGTATGTTTCGATAGGTCATTTCGGTGGGTTTTAGGTCAAGTTAAGGCCTGAAACTTCATGGAAACCCTATTTTAGGCTATATAAACACGTTTAAATGTTCAAATTGCAAAAATAGTCACCCAAAATGGTGTTTTGGATGTGCATCATTGATTGGCAATGTACGGTCGAATCCTAATGTATAAGTGTATAACTTAGTTAATTACACATTTACACATACACATTGTACATTAAACAAGTAAATTGACTTGGAACTAAGTTGGAAACATAATGACTCATAAGTTAAGTCATAAATCATAATATTAAGTACATAAGACATCAAGTCAATAACAAGTTAACAAATAACAACTTAAGAGTTAAGATTTAAGAAGATGATATCAAACATTCCAAATCACAATATGTCAATATCCCCAATTGTCCCCTACAAGGCTACAAGTCAAGTAGTCAACTAGTCATCATTCATCTCAAATGTTTACAAATTTGCTAATAATAACTACTCCGCCGTCCAGGATCAACCCCACTCATGGTCATTGGAGCCGACGTGTATTACTCTCCGATGTAGGACAAATGCATGCCACGTCATAGTCCGGGAGAAGAAGCGAGTGTAGTCATCCACAGTGGCCATGTAAATCGCATCATCAACATCTTGAAGGTAACCTATCCTAGGATATAGGTCACCAAAGCGTGAAGAAGTACCACCCATTGATCCACTATGATATGAGTCATATGACGACTCGGGAGCATGTACGGGTTGTACGGCTGCGGCTGGTGGGTTGGGTAGCCGATATAGGAAAAGAAGTCATGCACAAAAGACGATCCACTATATCCTTGTGAGTGGGAGTCATACTCAAAGCGGGAATGGATGGAGAAGATATAGGTCGCGCCCCCTGAGTGCTGCCAGAATGCCCTTCGCCACATGGATGTGAATGAGATGAACCATGCTACGATTGTCTTGGAGATGGACTGCTGTCTACATGAGCAGATGGGGCACGGAAATGCCCACTCGATCCTCTGTCTTTATCGCCAATACTCAGTTCACCAACAGAGCAGATAGGGCATCAATGTCCATAAGCTCGGCTTGCCTACTAGTACCACTACCACGACCACCAGACGGGACTGGCCTTTGCTTTCTCGAGTAGGTCGAGGTGGACGATGTGGGCCGTGTGGCCGGTGTGGGGCCGGTGGGGGGCACGGCTGCCTCTCTGCCCCTCTTGCCTCGCTCTGTCGTTTACCACGGTTCGTCATAATCGAGACTAGTTTCTTGTTACATGAATAAAAGACAATTCATTAATCATCAAGCACATCAATTCTTTTAGTTTAAAATTTTAAATGTTTAAGAATTAAGATTTAAGAGCACTAACACAAGTATATAAGTATATAACTATTTAGTATTTTTCCCCTAACCCTCATATTTTTCTCATATTTAAAAACAATTTTTAAAAATATTTTTCAAATAAATATTGGCCTAGCACAACAAAATCGAAAAGATATGTAAATGGGCAGCAAATAAGAAGTATGTACAATTTACTTTTATATTTTTCAGTAATTTTAAAACAAAAACCTCATATTATTTCTTATTTTTTGCTATTTTTTTGAATTTTTTAAATATTTTTTATAATTTTCAAAAATTAAAATAATTAATTATTGGCAGAAAAATATTTTTGACACCATGAGGCCATAGATCGCCAATGGTGTCTAACATATATTTAATTCATCACCATACAATATACATAACCCTATTATTTTTGATTTTTGTTGTAAATATATCCAATTTTTGAAGTAGAAAAATAAATAAATAATATATATACAAAAAAATTTCGACACCGTGAAGTCGTAGATCGGCTTCCGGTGTCTAACATATATTTATTTCATCACAAACAAACATGTTGATCAAGCATTTCCCTAAAAAATCAATTTTGAGAATATGGTTTTACCGAAATAGTGGAAAGGCTTCACGGATGTGCTAAGAAGTTTGTTCTCCAAGTGATTCCGGCGTAGATGTGGCAAGGATTCAAGTGGGAAGTGGAAGATTGAAGAAGAAATAAGCAAAACCTTCAAAAACCAAGCAAAAGAGGAAAAATGCTCTGTTTTCTGGTCTCGGTGAAATTTAATGAGACTATCAAACATGGTATTTTATATAAAGCATTTTCTCGAGATTTTTGAAATCTCGCGAGATTTTGAAAATGTCTTGAAATATCTCGAAATCTCGAGAATTTCGATCGAAATTTAGTAATTTATTGATTCGAGGGGTCATTTCATTTCGAGGGGGTCGAAATTCTCGAAATTCTCGAAATCTCGATCGAGATTTCGCGAGATTTTGAACTATGATGGATACTGACATGGTGCGAATTGAGGAAAGAGAGATACCACAAAGAGACTATTTTAGATATCTGGAGTCAATCATAAATAAAGAATGTGACATAGAGGATGAAGTTTCACAGGGAATTAAAGTGGGATGGATGAAGTGGAGAGGTGCGTCCGGAGTACTATGTGATGGACGAATTTCCTTAAAGCTTAAAGGAAAATTCTATAGGATTGTTGTACGACCGACAATGATGTATGGGGCATAATATTGGGCATTTATGAACTGTCATATTGAGAAGCTATGTGTAGTAGAGATGAGGATGTTAAGATGGATGTGCGAAAAAACTAAGAAGGATAAAGTCCGGAATGATCGTATTAGAGCTGACTTAGGAGTTGCCCGAGTCAATGACAAGCTCCAAGAGAGTCGTTTGAGCTGGTACGGTCATGTTCAACGGAGGCCTAGGGACGCCCCAGTAAGGAGGGGTGATATGATTCCGATTGAAGGAGCTAAAAGAGCTAGGGGTAGACCTAAAATGACCATAGAAGAAGTTGTGAGGAAGGACATGGATTGTATGGGTCTTGTACCAAATATGACCTCGGATAGAGCCTGTTGGAGGGCAAGGATCCATTTTGCAAACCCCATTTAGCAATCAGAAAAGTGAACCAAAAACAGGGTTTCCGCCTCGTGTAGTATCAGGAGGTATAAGAAGCAACGAAGAAGAAGAATGGAAGCAAGGAAGAGGAGAGATCACATCTAATAAGAGAACCAAGGTTACCCAGAGGAAGAGAGAGAAAACCAGATCTCACAATTAGTAACACAGCAGCACATAAAACTCAAAATTCGAATTCACTATTAAACAACCAATCTTTCTATTGGGGGAGAGGGGGGGGGGGAAGGTGCTTATATATATATATTAGTAAACTCACACGTGCATATGCACGTGTGCCAATATGTTAGAGAGAGAGAGAGAGAGAGAGAGAGAGAGAGAGAGAGAGAGAAAGCAAAATAAAAATTGACGTATGATTATCATACACATAATGTCCTATTAAATGGGAAGATTCAGATCTTATTAGCTAAATTGAAGATAATTAAAATTTCATAATTAAGGTACAAAAACAAAAAAAAAATAAAAATAAAAATTTTGACGTATGATCATCATACATATACCCATGTTGTCCTACACAAAAGAATTCCAAGACTCTGGGATACTTTGATGCCATTCTGCTCCTGGTTTCATGTTGAAATCAAGGTACATTGTCATTGTGCGGATATATACTGGAGAACGGACACCCATTGCTTCCCAAGCAATAACTCTGACTTCAAATCCATCTTCTTCTGTTGTCTTAATGTCGTCCTTTGGGATTGAACTTTGTATGTGAGTTTGGGATTGAACTTTGTATCCAGGGACTAATATTTTTGAATGTACATCAAATAAGTAACTTTATGTTAAACAGCATATATACCTGTAAGTCAGCAGTTCTTGTTGTGCCTTTGTTTCCAGCAAAATCTTGATGAGTGAAAGCTCCCTAAAATTCATTAATCACCAGTTCAGCTTCTCATAATCTGAACATCTACAAAAAATTATTTCTGAAAAAGGAAATGTGAATTTATATGAACACAAACCTCCAACGTGTATGTAAGTGTCTCAAAACCTGAAAGGAGAGAACTTAAATTAGTTATAGAAAGTGACAAAGAGACATAATTGTCTGAAAAGGAGCCATAAAAAAACTAAAATTTAAAGTACAAAAAAGTGCATTTGTACCAATTGATAAGACTCTCGGACCTCTATGAGTATGGTCTGGGAATCCCGCAAGAGCAGTAACTTCAAAAGCAAGCAAGGGAAGAACTGAGTTAAAATTCTTTATTTTAAAAGTAAGAGCAATAAAAAGGAGGAGAAGAAGAAACCTACCAAATAACTCATCCAACGTGAGTAAAGGATCAAATGACCATCTTCAACATCTGATAATTTCAAAATAGAGAGAACTTAGAGTAAGTTAAAAGAAAGGGTGCACTTTCTTTGTCTGGTAGAGCATCTGGGTGCTGGCTGGGCCTAGACACATTGGGCGTGACAGAAACAGTTAGATTACATACATGTGTGTATTAGGGAGTACTACATCGAAGGACCATATAAAATGAGCATTAATTAACTATTAATTAAATAATTAAAGGAGTATAATTAGTGTGATAGATAGTATTTTTAACCAAGTAAAGGAATTGGTTCAAGCACAGGACAAAAAACTATATTTCTTATTTTGTAAGATTGTAGGAGTATCAATGTAACCACAAGACCCCTACCTATGTATTATAAAAAGCTAATCCTGTCCATAAGTGCATAAGAAATTAATGAGAACGAATCGAAAGAGAGAACACCATGTCCTTCGGCTGAACACACTGTCCTCTGGCTCAAGATGATGTGTCAGCAAACATTAAAATATAGTGGAAGATCTGGATTTAAATAGGGTGTATTGGCAGAACAAGATTTGTTCAACTGACCATACTTACCAGATTGGACCTTAGATTTTTGGTTGGAAAATTGAACTTATTTTCCATCTTCATAAGAAAAGGTGGGATTCGAGGTTGGGTATATTGAGTGTATGTTCAGAAGTTCTTGTTTCAGGTTGAGTTTGATTGAAGTCAGATTTATTATGAGTTTTGTTTAGTGATCTTAGTCAAAGGTGTGCCCTAAAACAAGAAGTACATAGACTACGGAGATAAATGAAGAAATCAGTACATTTAAGTTTTGTGGCAAGAGTAAATCAATAAAAGGGATTTAACAGAATTTCCTAATTTATAGATCTAGAAAGTGAGTAACGCAGAAATTTTAATTCCATTAATAATAATAGATTTTACAGCAATTCGAATCCAAAGGCAACTAAACTGGAAGACATAGATCTAATAATCTAAACTCAGTACTACAAGGTCTACATTCAGAAATAAGTCTTCAATTCTTCTGATGAGGCTGATAGTGAATCATCATCGAGAGGCAAAAGAAAGCCTTTATCAACAGGAGGCTTGAAATCAGATGAAACTGACTCCAAGGTCCCCAAATTGTCTAGGCTATCTCCAAACTCATACCATTCTCGAATCTCCTGTTCAACCATTTCACACTCCTCATCATCAGAGATATCCTTGCATTGGTCATGTATAAGATCCTCCAAAAATGTATCTATGTGTTTTATCACTTTAACTTCAGGTTGTGGCTTTTTAATCATCTCTATCTTTGTAAGCGAGCTGAGGGGAGTTCTACATGCACAGGATGTCACTCTCTTCTTAGGGACAGAGATCAACTTCTTCCTATGCAGGAGTGAGCTACAGTGTATTTTATACTCACGGGCTGTCAGCCTTCTCTTAGGGGCAGAGACTGATTGGGAAGTTTCTTGTGTAGCAATAGGAAATCTAAGGAATATATTACAGATCATGTAAAATGTGACAACACAATTTAAAGGTGTCTATAAATTATAAAATATAGAATATAAGTTATAAATAAACACACAAAAGAACACATTCTCATTTTGTTAATGTTTATGCAAATCTTAATTAAAAATTTAAGTTCAACTACATGATCCCAAACATCAGAGTACTGGAAACTGAATCAGTAGATTCTAGAAGTGGGTGAAAAATGGAATCAAATGAAAACTGTGATGATGAAGTTGATATCAGTAAAACTTCCAAATTCAACAAAACAAACTCAACTGTAGAAAAATCTGTGGAGAATTAATTATTAGGAAATGGCTGAAGATTTTCCCCTGAACTATGTAAATTATTTCCAAACAATGCAAAAGAAGCAACTTGGGCATAAGGAATGGTTGCAATTATGCTGCTTGTATGGAGCATGTAAAATTAGGAAGAGAACAAACATGTTTGGAAGAAGCTTCTATGAAGTAAAATTACAACGCCTCTAAATTTTATGGTAATTCAATTGGGGGAAGAAATGAAAGAGAAACCAAGAACTACCATAAAAAAAATCCAAATATATTTTAAGTCATAAGCATCCCATGGCCGCCATAAAAACAAACGAGCAGCAGCTTGTGGCCGCCATAAGCATCCCATGGCTGTGGGACAGCAGCCAAGGCCAAGGTTGCTGCAGATACAGGGTGCAAAAAGAAAAAAATTAGTTTGAAATGCATGCCAGGCTGCTGCATGAGCAGCGCTTGTGGATGCCATACGCAGTCCATGGCCAGGGTACAGCAGCCAAGGCTGAGGTTGCTGCAGCTACAGGGTGCAAAAAGAAAAAATTGGTTTGAAATGCATGCCAGGCTGCTGCCTTCTGCGGACAGCCATGGTGTCCATGTGTGCAAGGCACAATGGTCAAGAGGCCTAAGGGAGTATGAGAGTGCAGGCCACATGAGCCTAGGTGGCCTGGGGTGCAAGGTATCTGGCAGCAAGGGCCAGAAGGGGCTGTGGTTGTGGGGACTGGTGTTTGAAAACACCCAATGCCGAGGATGTGCGATATACTTGCAGCAAAGGCTGCCTGGGTTTGGCGTGTAATGCACATGCTGGTTTGTATGCAAAGTGTTGTCGGCAGTGCATCAGAGAAACCAAGAACTATCATAGAAAAAATCCAAATATATTTGAAGTTCAGCTAACCAAATCAAAACAAACGACAATAACAAACAGACAAAAGGGGGGGGGGGAAATTAAAATAAAACTCATGGCAAATGAGATATCACAAAGAAACAAACATAGGAGGAAACAGGGATAAAAAAGGAAGAGACAAACTTGAACCAAACCAAAAAATTTTGATTGTAGCAAGGCCAATGAAAAGCCCAAAAAAAAAAGGAGCACAAATACAGATGAACATGTGCAATTTCTTAAAAAAGCAACTGTAACAGGGTTTGACAAGAGACATTGAACCCCATAAGCAAAATCCAATACTGTAAAATGGCCAAAAAATTTATGACACCTATGTTCTGCCCAGCTTTTTGAAGTGCTAAAACCTCTTTCCTGTATTGTTTATCAAACAGGGAAGGGAGAGACATTTATTTTTTTCCACTTTATCTCTCTATTATTACTATATCTTGTGACAAAATGGAATCCAGCATGTGACCTTATGGCTGTGATGCAACAGGTAAGCCAACTATCAGTGGTTAGAATACAAACCCTTGTATTTACATATTTCCTTTTTATACTTTTTGATAAATTATGATTTTATGAAAAGTGAAACAAAATTACATCAAGATGAAATACACTACTACCAACCACAATGAACAGCTGGAAACAGAACCAACAACAAACACGACCAAACAAAGATTAGTTAATAGGAAAAGAACCCAAATAGTACAACTCTATGTTCAGCCCAGGTTTGGGAAGCTTGTCAGCCAGGCAGGTCACCAACAAAAGGACTCAATCACTCATGATTGAGGCTGTGTCACCCTCCACAATCAAATCTAACCACCCATGGGAAAGAAAGAGGCCTACCTCAAAATTCTTTTATTATAATTTTATTTACCAGTCAAGTCTTATTAAAGAAAGGTTTGATAACAGAAGAGAACTACTACTAAAGGAAGGGGGAAAAAAGGAAATAACTTTCCTTTTCAAAGTAATTTTCCATGTTACAGCCTTACAAGTGTATTTTCTGATTGCAAGTATCACCACATAAAGCACAAACTTCAAACCAATGGTGGAAGGAATGAAAAACATGTATTAAACATAATCTCATAGATGCCTTATGCATGAATCACAGGTCATCACTGCCCAAGTGCATGCATAATTTTCTGTTGTAATATGGGTTCAAGGGTAAATTGTCATAGGGGTAATATTGTCCTTGTACCTATTCCAGAACATTCTTTCTCTTTTTATAAATAAAGGACGACTGTAGTCACTCTGACTCAAGCCATTATTCAAGGATTTCAACATGGTATCAGAGCCAAAAATCCTAGAATATGGGACCTAAAATTCCTTTCCTTTTTTTCTTTTTTGCTCTCCTCTCCATTGTGATTTCATCCTAGCAGCACCACCGTCAGCAGCCACCTCCGCCAGCAGACACCACCTCATCCAGCCTTCCGCCAGCACCCCACACCACCGCCAGCCTTCCGCCAGCATCTAACCCCACCGCCAGCCCTCCGCCAGCCTTCCGCCAGTCCCCCACCACCTTCTCCCACCACCGCTACACTCCCGCGACCCTTCCTCTTTTTTTCTCTCGCGGGGGGGTGGGGTGGCTTCCGAAAACTTGTGATTATTTTTTTAACCCTCCTTTGGTGGTGAGTTGACTCCCATCAAGGGTCCTTTTCTCTGCAAATTTTTTCCCTATGCAGTGAACAATTCTGCATTTTTTTCTTTCTCTATTATTGAGATTTTCCCTGTGACTAGCCACTATGCTTGACAACTCTAAGATAACGTCTGCTTCCTTTGGTCCTGACGGCCCATCGCAGCGTGATTTTGTGCCTTTTCCAACCAGTCCTATAAAATTAAATGGGGACAATTACCTACTGTGGTCTCGTTCTTGCTTGTTTGCTATTGGTTGCCATGGTCTCTGTGGCTACTTCATAGGAACTTCTGTCAGGCCTATTGATGCTGGTCATGCCCAAGAACGGTGGATGAATTCTAACTTCTTGGTTATGTCATATTTGGTGAATTCCATGAAGCAAGAGATTGCCGGTCGTTATCTCCTTCTTGATTCGGTGGTCAAGATATGGAAGACGACCAAGGACATGTATTCTCAGGTTGGGAAATGCCGCCCAATGCTATGAGCTCCGTCACAAGATCCACTCTACCAAGCAGTTGGAGTTGTCGCTTTCTTAATATTATAACACCATGTGCACCATGTGGCAGCAGTTGGGTTTTCTGGGTACCTTTACTGCAACCTGTGATGTTGATGCAATGGCCTTCCAGAAGAGGGAAGATGGTCAACGTGTTTTTGATTTCTTGGCCGGCCTCAATATTGAGTTTGATCAAATCTGGGCAAATATTGTGACTCGTGATCCTCTGCCCACTCTTGAGCAGGCATATGCGATTCTTTCTGTTGAGGATAGTCGCCGTACAGTCATGGTTCAATCTGTTACTCAGGAAAGATCGGTTCTTATCTCTAGGGCTCCATCTTCTTCCCATGGCAATTCTTTGTGTTCTGTTACTGGTGATCGACCATCTAGGGATCGCCCTCCAATTAAATGTGATTATTGTGGGAAGGAGTGGCACACAAAGGACCGCTGTTGGAAGTTACATGGTTGCCCTGCAAATACTCGGGGGCATGGGAGAGGTGGTTCTAATCAGTCTCATAGCACCCGTTTTAATCAGGCCTCCACTGAAGAGCAGCCCGAGCAATCTCTTTCTTAGGTTGTGGCTGAACTGCAAAATCTCAAGGATATGATGACTTGTTTGGACACGTCTTCTTCAGCATCTGCACCTTCTTCATTGGCTACTCGGCTACTCAGAAGGGGTACAAATGCTATCATCCTCCAACCAGAAAATTATCTGTTACCATGGATGTTGTGTTTTGAGAATCCGAGGCCTACTTTCAATCACCGGTACCTCTACAGGGGGAGATTCTAAGTGATTCAGAGGCCCCACTGATTGTTCCTCTGGATTTTCATATACCTACTATAGAGGATTCTTCTGTGGAACTGGAATGGGATTACAAGTCAGGAACAAGAAATGGGACAGATTGAGCAGCAACAGTCCAGGGGAGAAAAATTTGAAAAGTTATTCTCAGGGAACGTCGTTTCCTTCTTATGAACTTTTGTACAAAGAGACCACCACCACTGATCCTACTTAATCTGCACCTGCTCCGAGTCGTACTCATTCTCCTGGTAAGCTTCCTTTTGATCCCAGTCTGGATTTACCTATTGCTATTCGGAAACCAAAGCGGAGTTGTACACAACACCCAATTTCTAATTTTGTGTCCTACAACTCTCTAACTCCTTCTTTCCATGCCTTTACACCTTCATTATCCTCTGTTACTATTCCTAACAATTGGCAGGAAGCAGTACCAGAACCAAAATGGAAGGATGCGATGAATGAAAAAATGCATGCCCTGGAAAAAAATCAGTCCTGGGATTCGGTGATTCCTCCACCAGGAAGGAAACCTGTTGGCTGCAAATGGGTCTTTGTTGTGCAGCACAAGTTTGACGGCTCAGTAGAAAGGTATAAAGCAAGGTTGGTTGCCAAAGGGTTCACTCAAACCTAAGGAATTGACTATCAAGAGACCTTTGCTCCTGTGTCAAAGATGAATACAGTGAGAGTCATAATTTCTTGTGTTGTGAATCAAGGTTGGGATCTTCAACAACTTGATGTGAAGAATGCCTTTTTTACATGGAGAGTTGGAAGAGGATGTCTATATGGAGGTACCTCCTGGATTTGCCTCACCAGACACTTAGGGAAATGTGTGCAAGTTGAAGAAGGCATTATACGGCTTAAAGCAGTCACCTCGGGCCTGGTTTGATCGTTTCCATAAAGCTATGGTTGCGAATGGATATAAATAGAGCAATGCTGACCACATGCTGTTTGTTAAAAGAGTGGGACAACATATCGCTATTTTGATTGTCTATGTAGATGATATAGTGATCACCGGAAGTGATACACAAAAAATTCAGAAGTTCAAGACCTACTTGGGTACTGAGTTCGAGGTCAAAGACTTGGGCAGATTGTGGTATTTCTTGGGAATAGAGGTTGCCTATTCAGCCAAAGGTATATCTCTTTCCTAGAGAAAGTATACTCTTGATTTGTTGAATGACACTGGGATGCTTGGGTGTAAACCTGCCGATACACCTCTGGAACCTAACATACACTTGAAGAGTAACGAAGGTGACCCTGTGGATAAGGGAAGTTATCAGAGATTGGTTGGGGGATTGATATATTTATCCCATATCCGATCAGATATTGCATTTGCGGTAAGCATAGTCAGCCAGTTTATGCATGATCCTCACTCTTCTCACTTGGAAGCAGCATACCGGATCCTAAGGTACCTGAAGTCCTCTCCTGGTAAAGGAGTCCTATATACCTCACACAGTCATTTCCGGGTGGAAGCTTATACTGATGCAGATTGGGCAGGCTGCCCTGATGATAGAAGGTCCACTTCTGGATATTGCACCTATGTTGGAGGTAACTTAACTACTTGGAGAAGCAAGAAGCAGGCAGTGGTAGCTCGGTCAAGTGCTGAAGCTGAGTTTAGAGCCATGGCACAAGGCATCTGCGGACTTCTCTGGCTCAAGGGGCTTCTTCAAGATCTTGAAATGTCAGTTGATCTTCCCATGCGACTCTATTGCGATAGCAAATCTGCAATCAGCATTGCCCATAACCCACTCCAACATGACCGCACCAAACATGTTGAGATTGATCGGCACTTTATCAAGGAGAAGCTAGAGCAAGGAGTCATTTGTATTCCATTTGTTCAGTCTAGTGATCAAATGGCTGATATTCTTACTAAGGGAATTAGTAGTAAATTATTTTGTTCTGTTGTTAGCAAGTTGGGCATGTTTGACAGGTATGCACCAACTTGAGGGGGAGTGTTGTAATATGGGTTCAAGGGTAAAATTGTCATATGGGTAATATTGTCCTTGTACCTATTCCAGAACATTCTTTCTCTTGTTATAAATAAAGGACAGCTGTAGTCACTCTGACTCAAGCCATTATTCAAGGATTTCAACATTTTCTAATGTGTTCTGTGGCACATGAGAGATCAGAAGTCACGAACATAGCAGGAAACAGGGATAAGAAACGAAGAGGAGAAGAAAAGAGAGAGATACAGAGACTCATTACTCATAGTGATCTCTTCAGTAGTCTCAATCCTGTTGAATAAATTTTGCAATCTTTCCCTGTTTCCTAGAGCCTGAAGAAAATACAATATGAATCTGAGGAAGAGTACAGGTTCAAATGATGTGTTTATTGTACATAAATCTCTCTCTACGAACATAGCAAACAGAAAAAAAGGAGGGCAATAAAAATCCAACTCGACCATACCTGTGAATCCCTACAAATCAGTAGTCTCTGAATCACTTCTGCAACGGATGAGAAGGTGAAGAAAACACAATACGTTGGGTGAGAAGGTGGGAAACGGATTTTATACAGCCATGGGCAGAGCCGACGGGAGGTGTCCATTTCTATTTTCTCAGATGTTGCGTCGTTTGACTCCTATTTTCTCAGAGAGGATGCATATGAGAGGGATAGTGGGAAGATTCGGAGTGCAAGGATGAATATGGAAACAGGACTCAGGAGTTCCTCGTTGGATTCCTATTTTCTATCAGAGATTGCTTTGATTCATTCCTATTTTCTCTCAAGAGAGGTTGCTTATGAGTGGGATAGTGGAAAGAAATGAAGCAACAATTATTCGGGAAAGGGGACTCAGGGGTATTTTGGGCGTTGTAAAAATTTGACAAATAGAGCTTGCGTATGAGTGGGATAGTGGAAAGAAACGAACTGCAAGAATGCATCTGATCGGGAAAGGGGAACCAGGGTTATTTTGGGCATTGGAAAGGGGACTCAGGGTCATTTTTGTCAGCTGAAAAAATTGACAAAAAAAGTAGAGTACATACTTTTATAGGATACATATATATATAGTTGCTAACAGAACTAATATCTGACTATCTCATGGATTCCTAGTCACAAACTGAGACTGAGTAATAGATTAAAAACCAAAAAAAATCAGTTACTCTACCACCAGCCTACTCTAATTCAAAGACCCACTTAAAGACTGAAACTAGACTACTATCTCAGTAACTGACGAAAGATTTTAAAAACACCACAAAAAATTAATTTTAATTACAATATTAACCCCAAACTTTAATACCAAATCTACACTTATTGGAACCAATGGCTCAATTTTGGCCTGGTTTTCCATGGCATGGGCTTCCAAACTGTGTAATGCATATCCAGCCAGGCTTCTGCATCTGTATCACTCATTTTTATTTCTCTCTCTCTCTCTCTCTCTCTCTCTCTCTTTCTCATTCTTCTTCTTCTTTCAACCTTGAAAGACACAATTAAACTAATTTAGTGTTTAATGGATTGTTTCTGCTACAGCCTCATACTTTTCAGAGAATGCGAGCTGAACTTGCTTCTATGTGGAACCCTAGCGTCAAGGCCAGAAATCTGAAGAGAATATCTCCTAAATCCAGCTCTCTGGTACCCTTGCATGAAAATCATATGATTTCTGACTCTCCTAAATCAAGGCAAGGATCTATGATGGCAGCTGATGACGATTTTGCAACTATGAAGGTGTGATGTTTTTCTTTTCTTTTTCAATCTTCTGTATGTTTTAAACTTTCATTATGAAATTTGAGAATGAAGTTTGAGCATTGCTAATGGAAATGAAGATCAATTATCTTCACATGGTTAGAGCTCAAATAAATTAGTTACATAATTTTTTCTGTGGAATTTCTGAACAGGGAATAATATATCCGATGAAGACTGAAGCCTTTCATTATTGTTGATATTAGTTTACTGAACATAAGACATTACCTTTTCTGAAATCTTTGTGTCAGACATGATACTGTATCCATGAGTTCCACTCATACATCTTCTGGAGCTTATTCACATACATACTTATTTGTCATACATAAAGTTATCACACACAATAATATTAGCAAGACAGAAATTAAGAGAATGGCTTGAGTGAAATGATATTCACACTCAGCCCCTTCATTTGTAACATTCACTTATAAAGCAGAATTACAATACTGTCCCTGTATAGCCAACTATGCTTATAACAGGGAATAAATAAAGAAAAAAACCCAAAATACCCTTATCAGGTTACATAACTCAACACTCCCCCTCAAGTTGGTGCATAGATATCACACATGCCCAACCTGACTAGACTAGGATGAAATAACTTTCCACTTAACCCTCTAGTGAATACATCTGCAAGTTGATCATCAGATTTCAAAAAAGGTATACAAATCTGCCCACTTTCTAACTTCTCCTTGATGAAGTATCTGTCGATCTCCACATGCTTGGTACGATCATGTTGCACTGGATTGTGAGCAATGCTAATCGCTGCTTTGTTGTCACAGGACAACATCATTGGACGATGAACAGAACCACCAATCTCTTGGAGTAAGCTCTAAAGCCACAATAGCTCACATATGCCCTGGGCCATGGCACAGAATTCTGCTTCAGCGCTGGACCTAGCCACCACATTTTGCTTTTTACTTCGCCATGTGACAAGGTTACCTCCTACAAAGGTTCAATAGCTTGAAGTGGATTTCTATTCAGGGTTACTACCCCAGTCAGCATCTGTGTAAGCCTCAATGTGAAGATGATCATGTGGAGATAGGAGAATCCCTTTCCCTGGAGCTGAATTCAAGTAGTGGAGAATACGAAAAACAACAACCATATGGGTAGAGTAGGGATCATGCATGAACTGACTGACCAAGCTAACTGCAAATGCAATGTCTGGTCTAGTGTGGGAGAGATAGATTAGTTTTCTCACCAACCATTGATAGCGCCCCTTATCAACAGGATCACCATCCTTCTCTTGTAGACGAGTAGTAGCCTCCAAAGGGGTGTCACATGGGTGACATACTAACAAACCAGTCTCTGAGAGTAAGTCCAGAACATATTTCCTTTGGGATAGAAAGATGCCTTTGGGAGAACGGGCAACTTCAATCCCAAGGAAGTACCTGAGTTGTCCTAGATCTTTTATTTTAAATTCTCGTCCCAAGAAAGTCTTCAGGTGAGAAACTTCATCTGCATCATTGCCAATCACCACTATGTCATCGACATAGACGATAAGAAGAGTGACCTTATCTCCATTTCGCTTGATGAACAAGGTGTGATCAGCATTGCTCTGTTTGTATCCTACAAAGATCATTGCTTTATGGAACCTGCCAAACCAAGCCCGAGGAGATTGTTTCAGCCCATATAATGCCTTCTTCAGTCTGCAAACCTTCCCATGAGTCTTGTCACAAGAGAAACCTGGAGGAACCTCCATATAAACTTCCTCCTCCAACTCTCCATGAAGGAATGCATTTTCCATATCCAATTGCTACAAATCCCAGCCAAGATTGATAGCATATGACAGCAAAACGCGAACAATGTTCAATTTTGCCACTGGGGCAAATGTCTTCTGATAATCAATCCCATAGGTCCGAGTAAAGCCCTTGGCCACCAGCCTAACCTTATATCTGTCCACTGTTCCATCCGGCTTCTGCTTAACAACAAACACCCATTTGAAATCTACTGGTTTCTTGCCTGAAGGAAGAACCACCAGCTCCCACGTCTCATTTTTGGATAAGGTTGTCATCTCTTCGATCATGGCTGCTTTCCATTTTGGATCTGCAATTGCCTCCGGCCATATTTGAGGAATAGAAACAGAGGAAAGAGAGGACACAATGCACGATAGGAATGAGACAAAGCATCATAGGAAACAGAATTGGAGATGGGATGTTGGGTGTAGGACCTAATGCCTTTGCGGGCAGCAATAGGTAAATCAAGAGAGGGATCCTTACCAGGTAATGTACCAGAGTCTGGATCTGGATCAAGTTCTGACGAGTATAGACTTTATCAATAGGAATCTGACTCACAGGTCTACGCTCCCCTGAATAGAAATGGGGGCTGACATTGGAGGTTCTGGAGATGTAGGCTCCCCCTGAATAGGAGCCGGTAGAAGAGCAGACACATCTTCAAGCACTGGATTATGCTCCCCTTGAAGAGATGGCTGAGAATAATATGTCAGGGACTCATGGAAGGCAATGTCCATGATAACAAATGTACGCCGAGAGGGTGGGTGATAACACTTGTATCCTTTTTGGGTGGTGGAGTAGCCCAAAAAGATACACCGAACACTTCGAGGATCGAGCTTGCCATGAAGATGATGGTTGCAAGCATTCCAAATACAACCAATTATTTTTGGGGGGACCACAAAAGAAGAACCTTAGAGAAGGTCAACAGGGGCACGACCCTCAAGGACAAGGGTAGGCATACGGTTGATGAGGTAGTCAGCAGTGAGGATAGCATCACTCCAATATGGAGAAGGAACTTGCCGTGCAAACATAATTGCCCAAGCCACTTCCAGACATAGTTATCAAGGTAGGAAGGCGGCCATGGCATTTTAGAGGGTCAGAAGTCAAGGCGACACCGCCATGGCGGCAAGGCATCCGACATGGCGCCCAAGGCGTCCAAGGCAACCAAGGACCCTAGATGCCATGACGTTGCCATGGCGACGCCTTGATAACTATGCTTCCAGAAGGTGCCGATTTTTTCTTTCAGCCACGCCATTCTGAGCCGGGGTGTCTACACAGCTGGTCTGATGAAGGATGCCATTTTCAACCAAGTAATTTTGGAATTGGCCTTCTATGTACTCCCTACCATTATCACTCCACAGAATTTTTAAGATGGCATTGAATTGGGTCTGAACAATACAATGAAATATTTGAAAACATCGAAAAACCTCACTCTTGTGCTGCATCATATACACCCAAGTGGTCCTAGTAAAGCAGTCAATAAAGGAAACAAACCATCTATGGCCAGAAATAGAAACACAATGGGCAGGGCCCCACACATTAGTACGAACTAAAGTAAAGGGAGAAGAACTTCTTTTATTTAATGGAGAGTAAGTGGAACGAGTCTGTTTAGCCAGAACACAGGCTTCACATAAAAACCCATCCTTTTTGCAATCTTTAGTCAACTGAGGAAACAAAACAGCTAAAGTTCGAAGAGGAGGGTGACCAAGCCGACAATGCCATAGATGGAGATCCCAAGAAGTGGCTGAATGTAACTGATGAGGCTGAGATAAAGCTGTTGGTGAACAAGTTTGATCCGTGTCAAGTATGTAGAGACTGTTAGATTAAATCGATCCAAATAGGGACAAAATCCTAAAAGCCAGGATCTCTATAGATGCAGTTACAGCCATGATTCGGTGTCTAAAACTCTATGGGACCTGATTGATTTTCTAATACGATCTCTAGACCAATTTGTTTTTAAAAATGTGCACATAAAGTTTTCTTAAAGGGAAAGAAGGTTATTTTGCAGTTCAAATCTTTTGTTAGACTACTAATGGAAAGAAGATTGGTAGAAAATGAAGGAATATGCAAAACAAAATTTAATGTAAGGGTAGGAGAGCAGCGAATGGAGCCCTTTCCATTAATAGGGGAAAGAGAACCATTAGCTACTCGGACACTATCTTTGCCAGAGCAGGGAAAATACTGGTGAAACACATGGGAAGAACTAGTCATGTGGTCAGTGGCATCGGAGTCTATAATCCAAGGAATTGAGACAGCCGATGCACAATGACTACTGACTGGAGTACCTGAGGCAAAGCGAGAACCAGAAGAGGCAGCAGGTGCAAAAGCCGTGGTAGGTGCAGCGGAAGAGGCCTGTAGCGTGCGACGGAAAGCCAGGAGTTCATCCTGAGTAAACCGAAGGTCAGTAGATGGGGCAGCAGCAGTAGTAGTAGAAGACTCCGTAAGATTTGCGTTGGGTTTGGATTTCACACGACCCCTTTTGGCCTCAAAATCAGCAGGCTTTCCATGTAACTTCCAGCATTGAGCCTTGGTGTGATAAGCTTGTTGCAGTGTTCACACTTGATAGGCTCCTTGGAGGCAGCATTACCACCATCAACGTGTTTACGGTAGGCAGCAATATCAGTAGGTGTAGAAGGTTGATAGTCAGAGTAATGATCCAATTGCTGGATTTGCTGCCACAAGCTTTTGAGGGCAACATAGTGCACAAAGACAGACAACTCCTTCTGAGTGAGGTCATGGGCCTTCTTGCGGATCTCATACATCTGAGCAGCATTCCCAGCACGTCCATAAGTCTCCTTGGCAGCACTCCAGATCTAATGAGCTATCTCCAGAAATAAGAAATTGTCGGACAGATCTGATTGCATAGAGTGGAGAAAATAAGACATCACCATTGTATCATGTGACATCCACTTCTCTTGCGGAGAACAGTGTCAGCCGGCATGGTGTTAGTGCCAAGGATATGGGCAGTAAGGCCACGACCAGCGATGGTCAAGTAGATAGTCCGAGACCACTTGAGGTTATGTGTCCCATCGAGCTTGATAGGAGCAGCAAGGGGAAGGAACTCTGTCCGGGACTGTCCATCAAGCTCAGAAGTTGCAGAAGAGGAGGCTGAACCTATCATGATGATTCAAAGAAATGCCCCAACAAAATGCACCAACCCAAGAAAGTAATTGCTGAAAAAGGTAACAGCAATAACCCCAAGAAATCTCCAATAAAAGAGGCTGAAAACTTGATCGAGTACTCTTCAATGATGATGGAAGAAGTCGTCAAAATTTTCCACCAATTGGAGAAGGAGAACTATAAGAGGCAATTCATCAAACACCTGTTGAGCACCCTTGTATGCTAAAATCGATAGCTGAGATGAGAGATATCGTGAAAGAGTGAACAACCAATAGCTGAAACTGAGGTCGAGGGAAGCTTGTGAGGGTAGTAAATAGCTCCAAAAAAAGTGGCACCAATAGGCAGCCCGGCAGTCCAAACCCAGAAATCGATTGGAGGTAGTTTTTGAACATAAAAACTGAAAAAAGGTCGATTAGAGGTTAGGATCTGCAAAGAGGGGATGGGAAAGGTTGATAGTTGCTGGTTAGGGTTGCAAAGGAAGCTCCAATCAAGAGAAGATCATCCTACAGCAGGTATCGAGGCTGAATCTTCAAAACTTGGAAAACTGCAAAACCGCAAAGAGAAGGGCAGCAACTATTGGGCATAAATGTGGTTTATGTCATGAAGAAGATGAGGTGGTTTGAAGGGCAGCAACTAGATCGTAAAAGCACCTCATTAGTGCTGCCCTAAGGTGAAGGGAAAGAACCAAGAAGAAGAGGAGAAAGAAGATCGAAGAAAGGAGGGAAGAAGGGGAAAACGACGGAGGGAAGGAGGTGGGTTTTTGGCCTTAGATCAGAATAGGGTTTTAGAGTCCTGCTCTGATACCATGTTAGCAAGACAGAAATTAAGAGAATGGCTTGAATGAAATGATCTCCACATTCAGCCCCTTCATTTATAACAGTCACTTATAAGGAAGAATTACAATACTGTCCCTCTATAGCCAACTATGCTTATAACAGGGAATAAATAAAGAAAAAAACCCAAGATACCCTTATCGGGTTACATAACTCACAAATAGCTTATTTTGAGTGCAATCTTGTGCCTTTGTTGGAGCAAGCGACTGATTTTTCTTTTTTTTCCCCCCCTCATCTGCAGGATCTTTTGCAAGCTGTACTGCCATTTGATGTTTTGCTGGATCGAAGAAAGCGCAGTAACTTTCTCCATAATTTTATGAAATGCTCAGAAGCTGCTAAAGCAAAGCCTAAGGTTGTGAAGGATGCTGGGATAGCTTTAGCTTCTTTAGCAGTTTGTGAGGAAGCACTTGAGAAGGAGTTATTTATATCAACTTCGTGCGTTACTCATTTACAATCTTATTCTCTTTTAATCATGCATATAATAAGTAAAAAATGCCCAATATTATGCATATATTTTTATCTAATGTTATTCATTTATGAGCCACTATTGGTACTCTAGCATCATATAATATACATTGACTTGTTTTTCTTTCCTGCTTTCAGTTATGTTCCAGGGATGGAAGTAACTATGTCTAGTCGCCTAAAGAGCCTTTATAGTATCTACTGCAAGGTATTTCTTTTGATGTTTTTGGTTCGTTTTTGGTGATCAATGTATGTTCATGTGTTAACCTCCACATTGTTGCTGCACTTTTTATTTTTTTGGGTGAATAAAATAATTCATTACCAGAAAGGAAAGAAAGAAAGAAAAAAAAAACTACCCTCAAATAGGATGGAGAAGAACAGAAAAACAAACAGCCAAAGACTCAAACAGGGGGAGTCCGAGGCTCAAAGAGAGAGAGAAGAAAGACCCCAGGATACAACAATAAGTCTGTTCCTTGGGGAGTCAAAACAAATAGAGGGAACAACCGAACTAAGCTTGGCTTTAATTTCGAAAGAAATGGAATCCCAAATCTGTTGATGAGATTGAGATTTGGTGGTCCATTTCCGGATATTTCGTTCCATCCAAATATGATTGATGACAGCACAAAAAGCCAACTTTTGTTCCATTTCTGGGTATATCTGAAATGAGTGTGAGTTTCTTCTTAGCATTGCCATGATTTAGCATGTTAAGCACAAAAGGTGTTTCCCTTTTGGGTGATACTTCTGTCACAAAGTTATGTTCCCTTGACACATGGCAGACATGATGAGATGAATGTGGATCCACGCTATCAAGTCTCGATACATATCGAGATTGGCCATGTTGATACGATATAGAGCTTGTTAAATTTTAAAATCTAGGGGCAGATAGGTCTTTTTACTTTGTTTTATTTCAGTCCTTTGCTATGTCGGTTTGTGTAAGGGCATTACTGTCCTTTTCCTTGCCTTTGTTTTATTATTAATACAATCGTGGATGACCTGCGGTAATTCATTGGAAGTTCTACCGCAGGTCCTCCTCTCTTTGGACTTGCGTGGTCTTCTTCTTCTCCTTTACCTCTCTTCTTCTTCTTCTGATGATCTG
This sequence comes from Telopea speciosissima, assembly GCF_018873765.1. Lineage (NCBI taxonomy): Eukaryota > Viridiplantae > Streptophyta > Magnoliopsida > Proteales > Proteaceae > Telopea > Telopea speciosissima. Next base: position 15,416,582 of record NC_057926.1, read on the forward strand.
GTTAAGTGTTCTTGATATTATAACATGGTATCAGAGCATCTTTAATCAGATTGGAGTATTCCCACAATCCTCTTCTGATCTCTGTTTTTTGTTTTTTTTGTTTTGCTTGTGGTGTGCAGCCACCCATAGCTGCCTTTACCTTGGTTTAAATCCACTCCTATCTACAAGTAATGGAGTGTTTTTATTATTATTTATCTACTGCTGATTAATGATTGGATGTCTACATCAACCACCATCAAGGCTGCTAGTATCAATCTCAGGAGAATACCCTGACTGCTATCAATCTTCTCTGGACAGTTTGTTTTAGGAGCCTGTGATTATGGCCTGCGATTATATGGTCTTCTTATTGCTTTTGGTGATCGATTGCAACAGCAGTGTGTTAGTTATGCTGCACTTTTGAAGCCCTTGAAATTCTTCCCAGAAATTCTGATCTCGAAAATTTTTTTTGGCTGAGTCCTTCGACTGTGGATCTGCTACTGGTTAGTACTTCTTATTTTTTTCTGTTGCTGGTTGTGGATTTGCTGCTGGAATTTTCCCTCCTTATTTTTATCCATTGAAGAAAGTACTATTGCTGCTACCTTCGACTGTGAATTTGCTGCTGGTTGGTTCTTCTTATTTTTTTTCTGCTGCTGGTTGTGGATTTGCTGCTGGAATCTTTCCCTTCTTATTTTTTTATCCATTGGAGACAGTACTATTGCTGCTCCCATCATTCCACCTTCAGAATCGATTTCTGCCTTGGTTTTTTTGCTTGTTCTCCTTATCAATTCTTGGAGTATTTCTAATATGGCTGATTCGAAGACTCCCAGAGTCCCAATGATAATGTGAATGTCCAAATTACATCTATAAAATTGAAGGGGAATTCCAATTATTTACTTTGGGCACAAGCTGTCCGTGTCTACATTATGGCTAAGGATAAACTTAGCTATATTACCTCTGCTCCTCCTCCATTTGATTCCAAGGACTACAATACCTGGGTGAGGGAGAATGCCATCATTTTTATTTAGTTATGGAACAGCATGGAGCCGGATATTGCCGTCAATGTCATGTTTCACACCACTGCAAAGGGAGTGTGGGATGACTTAAAGGAGACCTACTCTCAAGAGAAGAGTATGACATGTATTTATGAACTCTATGGGAAGCTATTCCAATTCCAGCAATCTGACAAATCACTCCAAGAGTATTATAGTGCCTTTAAGGGCATGGTTGAAGAATTAAATGTGTTTCAACCACTTACTACTGATATTGAGAAGCTGAAGGCTCAGAGAAACGAGTTTTTTGTCTCCAAATTCTTGGCTGGTTTGAGTCCAAGTATGAAGACTGTAAAAGGGCATCTTCTTGCTGGTGAAACTGTTCCTACTTTGAATGATAGCTACTCTAGGCTGCAGCGACTGTTTCCCCTAGTTCCAAGCCTGACACCAACCCCAAGGAGAATTCAGCATTTACTACTACCAGGGGCCATGGTTCAGGGGGAGGACGTGGTTTTGGTGGTCATGGTTCAGGTGGATAGCATATTGATAAGGCTGCTTGACTGTGTTCTTATTGTGGGAAGATAAATCACACCGTTGAGACATGCTGGTCCAAGCATGGCAAACCAGAATGGGCTCAAAACTTGGCCAATCATGCAGCTCCTGAAGATGGTTCTGATTTTGTTGCTCCTACTGATACGAAACCTAGTCCAGCCGTGGGAGACTCGTCTACCAATCTTCGTGATGAGGTTCATCAACAGATGCGTTGTATAAAGAGTCTTGAGTCATCCATTTCCACTATTGGGGCATCTACTTCCGCTGCCACATTAGCTCATGCAGGTACACCTGCTTTCTTTTCCACCACTTCCACTCCCTGGATCATCGATTTGGGGGCTTCCGCTCATATGACTGGTAATTCATCTGTTTTCAGTTCTATTTCATCTAGTTCTCACACTCCTCCTATCATTGTGGCCAATGGTTCCTCCACCCCTGTTACTGGGCATGGCACTTTTTGTCTAAATTCTAATATTTCTCTTGCTTCTGTATTACATGTTCCTCAATTTCCCTTAAGTCTCCTCTCTGTTAGCCAACTTACTAAAAATTTGAACTGCTCCATGACATTCTTCCCGTCCCACTATATTTTTCAGGATCTTCACACGAGGAAGACGATTGGTGGAGTGTGTGAGAAAGATAGGCTGTATTATCTGAATGGTGCTGCTCCGTCTGCTTCGGCTGTAGCTACTGCTGTTGGTGGAGAATCCCCTTTCCAATGGCATTATAGGCTAGGTCATTTATCTTTGTTTAGATTAAAGGTTTTGTTTCTGCAATTTAAATCTTTAGATAGGTTAGAGTGTGAGGGTTGCGAGTTGGGTAAGCATCATTGTGCTACTTATCCATCTCGTACTATGCCCCATAGTCCTTCCTTATTTTCTTTAGTACATTCAGATGTGTGGGGTCCTTGTCGTGCAAGTAATATACATGGTTTTCGGTATTTTGTCACTTTTGTGGATGACCATTCTAGAACTACATGGTTGTATCTTTCAAAGGATCAGTCTGAATTTTTACATGTATTTCAAAGTTTTTGCAATGAAACAAAGACCCAGTTTAATGCTTCTATTAAAATTTTTCAGCCTGATAATGCTTTGGAATTTGTTCAAAATGAGATTTCTTCTTTTTGTGTTGCTAACGGAATGATTCATCAAACTAGTTGTTCCTATACTCCTCAACAAAATGGGGTAGTGGAATGGAAGAATAAGCGTTTACTTGAGGTTGCCCGGTCTCTCATGCTGCATATGCAGGTGCCCAAACATTTTTGGTGTGGTGCAGTTCTTACTGCGTGTTTCTTGACTAACCAAATGCCGTCATCTGTCCTTGCAGATAAATCCCCTTTTTCTATTTTATTTCCTGGCATATCAATTTTCAGCATACCTCCTAAGGTGTTTGGGTGTGTCTGTTTTGTTCATAACCATCATCTCCCTAGTGATAAATTAGACCCTCGGTCAACCAAATGCATCTTCCTGGGTTACTCTCGGACCCAGAAGGGATATAGGTGTTATGATCCTCTGACTCGGAGGCAATTTATTAGTGCGGATGTTACCTTCATTGAAGGAACATCTTATTTTTCTGGTCAGCCCACGGTGTCTAGTGATCCGCTAGCTGTATTTGACCCTCCTCCCATTCCGGCTGTTGTTCCTATTGCTACCTCTCCACCACAGGTGTATTGGCGCAAGAGGCATACTGGGCAGCTCGATACAGATAATGTTGGTCCATCTACATCGCTTCCTGCACTTTCCTCAACCTCTGGTAGAGATCCCTATTTACTTGCTCTTCCTAATTTACCAGCTGATCCGGATCTTGATGACTTACCTTTTTTTTTTTTTTTTTAAACCCGAATATTACCTGGGACCCGGGTTGGCCCCTAAACCTTTATTAAAATCAATGAGCAAATAATAAAGAATACGGGGGGGGGGGGACATTCCGCCTAACCCCTTCCCAAGACAAAATCACACCTCTCAATGAACAGCCACCCCATACAAGAGTAAAACCAACCAAACCATTAGCTTCGTAGGACAGGAAGGCCAGCTTTGTCCTCACGGAGAATGGCTTGAAAGGGACCACCCGGCAAGCTCTCCGGTTGATAAACAATAGAAGTCATCGCAAGACAAGAGTGCTTGGCCAACCAATCAGCCGCTCTGTTGCTCTCCCGGTAGGCAAAAGTGATGTTGGCCCGAGTACAAGCTCTTAATTCATGAATCTCCTTGTAGTGATACCACCCTTCCCATAAGTTACCCTTCCTCTGATTGACTGCTCTAACCGTTGCCTCTGAGTCATCGTTAATCACAACATCCGTGAACCCCAAATCCTTACATAACCTTAGGCCATCCTCGCGCCTTGAGTTCCGGCCAATGGTGGTTCGGCCCATAAAAATTAGAGAAGGCTGCCCGCTTTCCCATTCCGGTCTCTAATAATCCCACCTCCTCCACCTGTGCCAGGGTTACGAACAAGCTCTGTCAACGTTCAACTTTACCGAGTAGAAGGGGGGGCACCAGTATACTAGGATGGGCCGTTTGCACTTTACGATGGGTGCTGCAAGACCCAGACACTGTAAGATCAAGGTTTCCCTAGCAGATCCGTGGGTGCCTACCTTGGTCGGGTAGGGCAACTCCCTCACCCAGGCTTTGATGCAAGCAATAATGGAGTTGGCTATCCGCCTCCTGTCATCATGTCTTCTGAAGTTTCTTTCCCTCCATAGCTCCCAAATGATCGTGGATGGCGTAATCCCGCAATAACAAAGACTAAGACCATGTCCACCGCTAAACTCGCTGCAGTAAGACCCTGCTCCTCGCATCCTGAGTGGGAAGAAGGGTGATGTCAAACAAACTGGAGAAGTGGTCCCACACTCTAGTCGCCGTGCCTCCGGAAATAAGACAGTGGTCCGTGGTCTCCCTCTGAGGCCTACCACAGCAACAACATTTCGAGGCAAGTGGAATACCTATTGCCATCAAAGAGTCATCTGTAGGTATCCTTCCATTCAGCAGCTGCCACGAAAAGAAGCCCATCTTCACCGAGAGTGTGCTATTCCATATCCACTTCGCATAGGAGACTGCAATGGGCGACCGACCCCGCACCACATCCCACACCGCCTTGGTAGAGAACAAGCCATTACTAGAGAGAGCCCAAACCAGCACATCTTCACCTCCCGACAAGAAAAAAGAACCTGACGAAATATACTCTCTTATGGCCTCTGAATCAATGCTGTCCAACACTTCTTGCTTCCAAGTGCCATCCTCGCAAAAGGCATCCTTCACCCTCAGCCCCATATCAACCCCAAGACCATTGTCTACAGTGTCCATTAGGGGACCAAAACCCGTTTAGTTGTCCAGCCAGAAGAGAATATTACCTGCCCCCAGCAGCCACCTGGAATTCGATAACAGGACCTCCTTGTGCTCCAAAGTGTGCCTCCAAGACTTTGAGCCTGTTCTATTTGCCTCTGATAGAACAACATGCTGATTTTTAAAGAACTTAGCTTTGAAAAAATCACTCCAAATGGAGCGCTCCCCTAGCGCCCTCCGTAGGCCTTTGAGCCTAAACGAGAGTCCAACATCGTCCAGCAGTCTGATCCCTAGCCCTCCCTCCCCAACTGGCCTACAAACTTTATGCCATCCAACCCAATGTTTTCTCTTCCCCCACTCTGAGCAGCCCCATAGAAAGTCAGCAAACATCCCATAGACCCGCCTAGACACCGCCTTGGGTGGTGCCAGTGTCGCAAGAACATGAATTGGAATTGAGGAAAGGATATGCTTTATAAGAGTAATCCTGCCTCCTGCAGTAAGCAGCCTTCCTTGCCAACCTGCTACCTTGCATCTAATCTTCTCAATCAACCCATCAAACAAGCAAATCTTCATCCTCCCTGAATGGAGGGGTGCTCCTAGGTAAGTAATAGGGAGAGATTTCCTAGGAAAACCAGTTATCTCACCAACCAAGCGGCCTCTAGCCGGTGTGGCCAAACTACTCAACACAAAGCAGCTTTTCTGTCTATTAACCAGCTGACCCGAGAAGCACGCAGTAAGAACTGCACCACACAAAAAATCTTTGGTTGCCTATCCCATTGAAAAATTTGTTTCTTTGTCTCACCTTCTATCCTGTCCTCATAGTCTTGCTACTTCCCTTTCTACTTATATCGTTCCTCGCATCCATGCTGAAGCTCTTGCTATTCCTGCCTGGAAGCAAGCCATGGATGCCTTACTGACTCGACATACATGGGAGCTGGTGGATTTACCTCCTGGTAAAGACCTGGTCAAGTGTCGTTGGGTGTATACTATTAAGTATCATTCTGATGGGTTTGTTGAGCAGCTAAAAGCCCGCCTTGTTGCTAAGGGATACACCCAGACCTATGGTATTGATTATTTTGAGACCTCTCCTGTGGCTAGACTGAACTCAGTTCGTCTCATTATTTCAATGGCTGTGAATTTTGATTGGCCCCTATACCAGTTGGACATAAAAATGCTTTTCTTTATGGTGCATTACTCGAAGAGGTATATATGGAGCAACCTCCCGGGTATGTTGCTTAGGGGGAGGATGGTGAACGTGTGTGTAGGCTGCTCAAGGCCATTTATAGGCTGAAACAGTCTCCTTGGGCATGGTTCGAGAAGTTTAGTTCCATAGTGACTAATTATGATTTTTCTCAGTGTTTCTCAGACCATTCTGTGTTTGTTTGCCGTCAAGGAGAGAAATTGGTTGTTCTTGTTGTCTATGTAGATGACATTATTATGTCAGGGAATGATGAGAATGGGATCAAGGAGGTGAAGAATTATTTACAACAGCATTTTTCAGACTAAAGATTTGGGCCAGCTTCACTACTTTCTTGGGATTGAGGTCATTAGAAGCAAAAAGGGGATCAGCCTGTCTCAAAGAAAGTATGTGTTAGATCTCTTGACTGAAACTGGTATGTTGGCTGCAAAACCAGTAGATATTCCTATGGATCCTAATAAAAAATTTGGCACTGATGATGGTGAGTGTCTTGAGGATGTTCATTCCTACAGAAGCTTAGTTGGAAAGCTATTATACTTGACCGTCACTAGACCAGATATATCTTATGCTGTTGGGGTTCTTAACTAGTTCATGCAATCCCCTTGTAACTCTCATTGGGATGCCGCTATTAGGATTCTTCGGTATTTGAAGGGTGCTCCTGGGAAGGGGCTTATTTATCGTCCCAATAGACATATGGAGCTTATTGTCTACTCTGATGCAGATTGGGCAGGTTCGGCTACTGATCGTCGGTCTACCACAGGGTATTGTACATTTGTTGGAGGAAATCTAGTTACATGGCGAAGCAAGAAACAGATCACTGTTGCCAGATCCAGTGCTGAAGCAAAGTACAGAGCTATGGCTCATATGGCTGCAGAATTGATGTGGGTTCGATCTCTACTTCTTGAGATGGGGTTTCCAGTTTAAGTCCCTATAAAGATGGTTTGTGACAACCAAGCACCCATCTATATCGCTAGTAATCCGGTCTTTCATGAGAGGACCAAGCATATAGAGGTGGATTGTCACTTTGTTCACAGTGCCGTCTTGGAGAAACTGATTGAGACACCATTTGTTACTTCGTCTGATCAGCTAGCTGATGTGTTTATCAAGTCTTTATTTGCCCCTAGTTTTCGATATTGTTGTAACAAGCTGAGCATGAGTGATATATATGCTCCAGCTTGAGGGGGAGTGTTAAACTTGAAAGTCTAGGGGCAGATAGGTCTTTTTACTTTGTTTTATTTGAGTCCTTTGCTATGTCGGTTTGTGTAAGGGGATTACTGTCCTTTTCCTTGTCTTTGTTTTATTATTAATACAATTGTGGATGACCTGTGGTAATTCATTGGAAGTTCTACTGCAGGTCCTCCTCTCTTTGAACTTGCGTGGTCTTCTTCTTCTCCTCCTCTCTTCTTCTTCTGATCTGGTTAAGTGTTCTTGATATTATAACAGAGTTGATACATAAAAATATCTATGTACAGACGCAAACCGATATGTATCAATACACAGCCTGCCAAAACCAAAAAATCTCAGCTTTTGAAAGAAAATGTTTTCCTACTCTTAGTTTTTTGGCCAAAACCTAAGTGGATCCCATCTACACTCGAAACAACCTAGGAGGAGTGATTAAAGGAGAAAAATATGAACTTGCTGTTGAAGATTTGGATCACATAGTTTTTTCTTTTTCAAATCTTCTTGCTTTGTTGCTTCTTATTACTTATTTGTAGGTTTGATATATAAATGTACCAATGAATATTTGAATCACATGGCAAAGACATATAACTTGAAATTTGTTGGATATCATTATTTATTGCTTATTTATGGTGTAAAATGCTTATACACTCTAGTTTTTCATGTATCATGAGCATATAAATTGGTATCAAAGCGTATCTAGCATCTCTTACGTTTCTCCGATATGTCTCTTAAAATTAGCTTTCCGATATGCTGTCCGACACTGATACTTGACACCTTGTGTGGGTCCAATGTGATAGAGGATCCCACTCCCGTCTTACTGATCTAATTTCAGTCTACAAAAAGCACAGGAAGTACTTGAGAATGAGGTTAAAGTTTCATAAAATTACTAGGTTTCCATTTCATATCAATGGAATCATTATTAGTCTTGTGATTTTTTCACTTTGGACTCGCTTTGTAGAAACATCCCCTACTTATTTTGGCCTGAACTTACCACTGAGATAGGTATTTTTCAATCACTTGGACACGCACATGTCTGCCACATAGGAGGGGGAGTGTGAGTCTGTGACCTTGTAAAGATAAAGTCAACAGAGACCCGTGACGAGACAAGTGCATTCAGTTGATTATATATGAAGGATGAGGTTTCTTACATGTACTAATACCAAATTATTTTTAGGCATCATATCGGTACGTTAAAGATACAAAGCATATGAAACATATGGGTTAGTATTGGCAGATTGGAAGGATACTTAAAAGTTAAAACCTTGAGTGTGACCTTGTAAAGACAAAGTCAACAAAGGCTTGTGAAGTTTAACACCTGCTTCTAATAGTAATCTTCCTGAGGTTATTGTTGTGCTTTATATGAAAAAATTAGAAGAAAGAAAACAAACTAAGCAACAAATTTAATGATACTTGAATCATCTACGATTGTAAGTTGGCATGACATTGATTTACTGAGATAAAATATATTTGATGATTTTGAAGCCCAGTGTGGGGAGATTCAATAATATTTTGCTGTTGCCAATAAAAAAATTCCGCTTTCATTTCATTTTGGTATTTTTTTTTGGCTAGGCCTCAATGGGGAACCAGCAAGATTGTTTAGATTTGTGCAGGAAACAAAACCTTGGTTGAAAGTTGAAACCTATGGGAATTTAGGGAAAGAAACCTCAACATACAAATCTTACACTTCTTTAAAAAATGGGACTGCCTAAGTGACACTTCTATGGTTGTATGTACAATTTGGCACCTTCTTTAATTGCCCCTTGCCTTATTCCTAAAAGTTCTATAAGTTAAGGGTATAAAGGGGTTTTCAAATATAATTCGAAAGTGACTTATCATTATGTTATTATCAAAAGTTGTCATTATCTTGCACATTTTTTGAGTACATATGTGAAATGACAATTGCCCTCAGTGGAAAAAAAGTATGTTATACTAAAAGGCAAAGAGGTTACAAATTATGACACCTCAAAGCGGTGTCAATATGAAAATCTTTAACAAAAAAAAAAAACAAAAAGATCCAAAATTGGAAGTACTTAAGATTTATTTCTGTAGTACTCCTATTGTTTGAGCAATTCATATAATTTTTTGTTCTGAATTGTGAGATGTGTATTTTATTAATTTTTATTTCTGGATATTGTTCTTTAACCATTTGAAATACTTGATCGAAAATGTGACATGCTATCTGTGCAATATTTTCACAATGAATAATTTTGGGATAACCTTTCCAGCATATGGAATTTTGTGGTGCTTTTTCCCTTCAACTAATTTATCTCTTTGATCATTCTCAATAAATAGATGAAACGTAAAGATGTTGGCATCAGGCAAATTTATGATGCACGTGCACTAAGGGTGATTGTTGGGGATAAAAAAGGGACGTTACAAGGAGCTGCAGTTGAGGGTTGCTACAGTCTTCTTAACATTATACACAGGTGAATGAAGATGTCACATTATTCTTTTTGTAAAAAAAAATTCTAAGCCAAAGTAGGTGTTCATACATGCATGCTTGCCGTATCTTTTTCAGTTATTCAATTTTGGTTGATAAACTCTGCCTGCATAATTTTTTTTGTATGATCTAATGATTGAGTTATTTACTACCAAGTCAGGCTATTTATTTTTTTCCAGCTCCTAAAATTGAGTAGAAAATAGTGAGGTAGTGACCTTATTACTTTAGTTACAACTTTGAAAATGCATTATTTTCAACTGAAACTAAATGTTGGCATTCTTCCTCTTCTGCCATGCAGGCTTTGGACCCCAATTGATGGTGAGTTTGATGACTACATTGTTAATCCCAAAGACAGTGGATATCAGGTCAAAATCTTCCTATCTATGAGTCAATACCATGTTCTGATTGTATGACTGATTGAATCGTACATAAATTAAAAAAATAGAGGTTCCAAAATATCCAAACAATACCTAACTAAACATTTATAACCTATTTGGTGGCCTGAAAATGATTCTGCTGATTCGATTTTTTCTCTCCTTTTTTTTTTTTTCCCCCTTTTCTGGCCTGAACAGAAGATTATATATATACAAGGTTTAAAGTATCATATCGGTCAGGCGATTTTGAGAGCGACTAGGATGATGTTGTGTACTAATCGAACATAAGCACAATACTGACCCCAGTCGAAATACTGATGGTAATGTGTCTCCCACTCATAGTAGAATCGTGTGTACTGCTCTGGAGTGGCTAATGTCGGTAAAACACTAAGTTGTGGTTGTGCCTCACTGTATCCATAACTTCCGTACACTAAAGAAGCCCCATGTCCATAGCCCGAAGAAGCACCTGACGCATACTACTCATGGCCTCATGAAGCACCAGCATGATCTGAACTCATGCTAAGTGACTCCATGTCACTCACAAGCACACATGATCACAAAGGATGAGGATCCTTGCAACACTTCAACAGGTGCACGAGCATCTAAAAGTCGAGTGGGCATATAGTTTATGAGGTAGGTAGTGGTAAGGACAACATCACTCCAATATTGAGCAGGAACATGACGAGCAAACATGAGTACACTGGCGACTTCCAATAGATGGCAGTTCTTCCTTTCAAACACCCCATTCTGAGCAGGAGTGTCTACACAACTTGTTTGATGAATGATTCCATGATTAGCAAGATAATTCTGGAACTGATCCTCTGTGTATTCTTTGTCATTATAACTCCAAAGAATTTTAACGTAGCATTATACTGGGTCTGAACCATTTTGTGAAACAGCTGAAAGCATCAAAACACTTTACTCTTACGTTACATCATGTAGACCCATGTAGTATGTTTCGCCTATAAAGGTTACAAACCACCTATGACCAGAAATAGATGCTTGGCGAGAAGGACCCCACACATCAGTATGCACCAAATGGAAAATAGAAAATACTTCTTTTATTAACGGGAAAATAAGTAGATCGAGTCTGTTTGGTCAAAACACATGCCTCACAAAAAACCTCATCTTTATTACAATCTTTGACTAACTTAGGAAAAAGATGGGACAAAGTTCTTGAAGGTTGATGACCTAATCGGCAGTGCCAGTGATGAACATAGTTGTCAAAGCATTGCCAAGGCGTCGCCTAAGCGTCCTGGCGGATTTCTGGGTGCCTAGGCGGCTGCCGTTTTATTGTAGGGCGCCTTGCATTGGTTTAACTGGTATTGAACCAGGTTCTGGGACTTATTTATGCCAAATATCATTTAAGTAAATGTTTTATTATTTAAGATATTAATCATAAATAAGCAAAGACCCACTATTTGAATCCAATAAAAATAATTAAAAAATCAAATTCCAAAAGGATAAAAAGTCACCCCCCCAGTTCAAGAACAAAAACTGGATTTTTGCGGTAGGTGAAATTTTCAACTTTCTAATGTTGGGGCTTTTTTCAAATCTAAAAATACCATAACTTTCTAATGTTGGGGCTTTTTTCAAATCTAAAAATTCCATAAATCTTAATATGGTAAAACATTGTTAAAAATCAAAAGTGCGGTAAAATATTCATTTCTTTTAATATCTAAAAAAATATTTTCATTCAGAGCGATTTTGACAGCATTCATGCACATCAAATAAGGTTTGACCAGAACATAACTCCTTCAATATAAATCAGATTTAAGTAATCTTGGATTTGTTGGAAAGCTGGTTTTTTGTGCTCTATCTAATTAAAAAAAGTCTCATTTAAAAATAAAATCATTTGATCAATCAAATTCTTAGAGAACAAGAACATTTCTCTATATCGAGAGTTGATCAATTACTTATTGATAACATCATATTTTCTAAGAACAGTGTAAACTAAATGTGAGACTAGGTATACTTGATAATGACCAATTCCAAGAACATATAAACCAAATGTGTGTTTTGATTGTTTCACACATATAACTGATATATTAAAAAAAAGTATTGGAATGCGATTTAGGCCGCCTAGGCGCCACCTAAGCGCCTAAGCTCTTAGGGAGGACCTCGAATGCCTTGGATCACCTAGCGCCTTGACAACTATGGTTATGAAGATTTGAAGATGCCGAATGGAGCTGATGTAACTGAGATGGGAATGCAGTAGTAGTAGGAGAACCATTTTCAAGCAATTAAAGACCACCATGCACCTTACCACATTCAATCGTCTTCCCTGTCACTAGATCCTGAAAAATACAATGGAACGGAAAGAAGGTTACTTTGCAATTTAAATCTCTAGTTAAGCTAAGACAACCGATGCACAATGACCACCGAAAGGGATACTTGAGTGAGAAAAATTTGAACCTGAAGGAGTAGGGGCTGATGTAGAGGTAGTGGATGATGTAGTGGCAGCAGATGATGCCTTCAACATTCGATGGAAGACAATGACCACCAAAAGGGATACCAGAGTGAGAAAAATTTGAACCTGAAGGAGTAGGGGCTGATGTAGAGGTAGTGGATGATGTAGTGGCAGCAGATGATGCCTTCAACATTGATGGAAGACAATGACCACCGAAAGGGATACAGTGAGGAGAAAATTTTGAACCTGAAGGAGTAGGGGCTGATGTAGAGGTAGTGGATGATGCAATGGCAGCGGATGATGCCTTCAACATTCGATGGAAGGCTTGTAGTTCTTTCCTAGGAGAGACCAATATCGGTTGTGGGTGTTGTGGTAACTGTCTCAGTGTGATTAGCTTTGTTCTTGGACTTACCATGAGCAGCACCTTTGGCCTCAAAGTCATCAAGTTTTCCATGGAGCTTTCAGCAGGTAGCTTTGGTGTGATATGGTTTGTGGCAATGTTCACATTTAACTGGCTCCTTAGATGAATCACCAGTGCGAGAGGACCCATTAACTGTGGAAGTGGGGCTGGAACCAATCTCTAATGCAAATCGATCAGTAGTAGGAGTTTGTAGCATGGCAGCCCTACAACTCTCCTCAGTATGGACCAAGGCATAAGATTGCTCCAACGTGGTAAAAGGTGATCTGCTAAGGATTTGAACATGAATATGATCGTAATTTACATTTAAACCAGCCAAGAATTCATAACTCTGATCTTTCCACATGCTTGTGATAAGCAGCAATGTCGGCTACACTAGTAGGCTGGTAGTCAGTATAGTGATCCAGTTGTTGCCATAAACTACGAAGGGCAGCATAGTACTGGAAGATGGATAGTTCTTTCTGTGTGGTGTCATGAACTTTCTTACGGAGTTCATACACCTGAGCATCATTCCCCACCCAGCAATGTTGGCTACACTAGTAGGCTGGTAGTCTGTGTAGTGATCCAGTTGTTGCCATAAACTACGAAGGGCAACATAGTACTGGGAGATGGATAGTTCTTTTTGTGTGGTGTCATGAACTTTCTTATAGAGTTAATACACCTGAGCATCATTCCCCACTTGACCGTAGGTCTCCTTCGTAGCAGTCCATATCTGAGTAGCAGTATCCAACAACAAGTATCCACTAGCAAGATCTGGTTGCATGGAATTAAGCAAAAAAGACATTACCAGAGAGTCATTGGCGATCCGTCAATCCTGAGAGGGACCTGCTGCAGATGGCTTCTCAGTAGTCCCAGTGATGTGTCCTATAAGACCTCGACCAGCAATAGTCAAGGTTCAAGTAGTTGGTACCATCAAGTTTGATCGAAGTAGCAGCGAAGGGAAGGTACTCATTCCGCGTCTGTTCGTCAGATCCAGAGGTAGAAGTAGTAATGTCAGACATAATGACACATCGACTCACCAGAACCAGCAAGGAGTACAGATCGATGCAGGCAAGAAGACCCAAAAAAACCAGATCGATTTTGGGAAAATCGACTCTGAGATGGAGAATTCCAATATCTTCGAGAATAGCCAATAGAAAGGGCTGAAAACAGGGTCGAGTGCTCCTTTAGGGTGAACCAGACTTTCCCCCAAAAATCAGCAATTTCTGAGCAGGGTATGCCCCAAATCAATTAATGTCAGGGTTTTGAAAAAAACTCTGAATGTTGAAATCGATAGAAGGGAGAGAGCTTCAACTGCTGAGGAAGATGGTGATAGATGCTGTCCAAGGTCGCTGATATTGATCTTCAATAAAGGAAGACTCGATCTTCAACCAGGAGAAGAACCCGATCTTCAAGGGGATGAAGAATCCAAAATCGCAGAAGGGGGTCAGCAGCTATCGATCCAAAAAAAAAATGCTATTTCATTGTTTTTTTTTTCTTTTTTTTAAGGTAATGTGGAGGACAGCAACTAGATCTATCGTTCACCTCATTAGTGCTGCCCTTTGATAAGAGTGAGAACCGAGAAGAGAAGAAGAAGAAGCATAGTTCGAAAACTCATTTCGTTTCGGTGTTTCGGGCTGACTGAAATATCCGAAATATCCGAAATTTTGGATATTTCGGTCGAAATTTTGCATTTTTCTGTTATGTTTCGGTAGGTCATTTCGGTGGGTTTTAGGCCAAGTTAAGGCCTAAAACTTCATGGAAACCCTATTTTACGCTATATAAACACATTTAAATGTTCGAATTGCAAAAATAGTCACCCAAAGTGGTGTTTTGGATTTGCACCATTGATTGGCAATGTACGATCGAATCCTAATGTATAACTTAGTTAATTATACGTACACATTGTTTAAGACTTTTAAGTACTAGAGGACATAATAAATTAATGATTAATAAGCAATTTAAACAAGTAAATTGACTTGGAAGTTGGAAACAGAAAGTGAATAACTCATAAGTCATAACTTAAGTCATAATATTAAGTACAATAAGTAAATAACAAGTTAAGAAGATGATATCAATATAACAATATCCCCAATAGTCCAATACAAGTCAAGTAGTCATCTAGTGACTCAAATGTTTATAAATATTCTAATAATAATTACTCCGATGTCCAGGATCGACCCCACTCATAGTCCGATGGAGCTGACATGCATTGTTCTCCGACTATAGGACAAATGAATGCCACGTCATAGTATGGGAGAAGAAACGACCGAGACTAACTATGAGAAAAAAACCCAAAAAAACCAGAGCTTGTTAAGTTTCGACCGAGGCTAACGAGTTTTGGTATTTATAAAGCTACTTTTGAAAAACTAATCTCGATATCTCGCGAGATTTTGATTTTGTCTCGAGATATCGTGAGATGGTCGAAATTTCGACAGAGTTTTTGCTTTTTTTTTTTATTCAAGCTTGTGTTTCTTTTCGGTCAGGTCGAGATACTCAAAATATTCGAGATCTCGACCGAGATTTCACAAGATTTAGTACTATGAGAAGAAGGAGAGGCGATGGAAGGAGGGGTGTTCTGTAACCTAGGTCAGATTTTATAGCTCTGATACCATTTTAGCAGAACAATTAGGGCTGTAATGCTTGGATGATCAAGGACACCAGCCAAGCTCTCTATTTATAATAAAATAAAGGAAGGAAAAATTACATATAAGCCCCCCCTAACCGACTCAACTAGTTAGAGTTGGTGGAGGGAAAAAACCCAATATGCCCCCGTGGCATATCTTACACATAATTTAACACAGGGAACAGAGGCCACTGATGCACTATGACCAGCAAAGGAAATACCTGAATGGACAAACTTAGAGGCAGATGAAGCAGGAGCAGAACAGAGCTGGCATCAGTAGATGGCATGGCTGGTGTAGGCTCTAACTTGGTCATCAGATGCCAGAGAACTAGCAGCTCATCCTGTGATAGAGAGTTACCCACTAGTGCAGTATGGGTGATCTCAGTATGATGTACATGGGCAGAATCAAAGGAACCACGACCACTACCATTAGCAGGTCGGCCATGTAATTTCCAGCAATAGTCCTTTGTGTGGCGTTTTTTCCCACAATACTCGCACATAACGATTTCTTTGTCAGATATGGGACGATCACTAGAATGTGTGAAACCACCCCTAGGCTGAGAACCAACCCCAGTAAATAATGTTGATCTTTCCTAAGTAATGGGCTGCAACATGGAGGCAGGGCTATACAAATGTGCTACCAAGGAAGTTAGTTTCAGTTTGGAACAGGTCAGCGAGAGAAAAATGCAGCGACGCTGCTGAGGAGCAGCCCGGCCTCATGGCCAGGCTGCTCCTCCCCACTCTTCCTCCCTTCTCCTTCTCTCTTTCTCCCCACCTCTCGCCCTACCTTTCTTCGTCCTCCTTTTCTTTTTTTCCTCTTCTTCTGCTGGTTTGGAGTCTGGCTGTGAGGTCGAGCTCCTGCTGTTTCTCTCCATTCCTTTTTTCCTCCTCTTCTTCTTCGGGATTTGGAGCTTGGTCTCCTCGTTTGGACCTGAGAAGAGCTTGTGGTCATCATCCTTGCTTGTCTGCAGTCATGCTTGCCGTCAGCCCTCTTGGTTTGTTCGTTTTCGTGGACATTTGTCTTGCCTGGTTTGCTGCCTCGCAATTCGCCCTCCCGCTAGGGCTGTTTCCAGGCTTGTTGGTGTTAGAGTTGTTAGTAGATATGTAACAGGGGTAGTTTGGGATCTAGACTTTAGACTAGTTGCCTTATTATGTATTTTATCTTATTTGTCTCTTTTTACCTTGTACCTCCCTAGGGAGGTGGATGCAATAATTCCATTAGTTCTATTCAAGCAATATAGAGTGTGGAGAAGTCTCTCCAGCACAAAAGATTCACAACCGAAATATCTCTCTCCATTCGCTTCTTCCTCTCCTTCTCATCTCCTTCTCCTTCTACTTCTCCTCCTTCTCTTACTTACATCTCTAACCTAAAATCCAACTTGGTATCGGAGCTTTAGGTTTGAGAGTCATATCGGCCCTCTTTCCCTATTCTTTTCCTCTCCTTGGAATCCTAAGACACAAGGGACTTCAAGGAAGAGGCCTCTATGTGAACAACTTGCTGTAGATAGATGAAATAGGTTCTATGCAACCTATTTAAGTGTTTGAAGATGATCCTTGAGCTGTATTGAAGCCTCATTGAAGTGTTTGAAGCCAACCAAACTCCACCTAGGGTTTCTGCCAGCTCAAAGTTGCAGCTCCTGTCTTTTCTCCTCTCGGCATGGGTTTGGAGCTCGGAACAGCTCATTAGGATCGTACAAGGATACTCTTTATGCCCCATGTGTACCTCCTTGATGAAGGGTTCTCTTGGTTGAGCATAGCTCATTTTCATGGGGTCCCTTTTTCTGCCCAGGTATAAACCGTGACTGCTGCTTCCTCTTTTTTCTTGCATTTGGAGTACCATGGACCCCTCCCTTGGTTGAGAAGTGTTTATGGATACCTTGTTTAAGGTCTTAGAACTTGTTTGAGTGGGAGTTGCTCCTTGGAAGGTGCTGGGTGAAGTTCTGTCCAGATTTTACCTGTGTTTTTTTTTTTTTCTGCTAGAATTTATTTCTTGTGATTGGAATCCTTATTTGGGTTAAGTGTGTACTCCCCACTTTGTTTGGAGATTCTTGTGTATGGTTAATGGTTAAGTGCCTTTTTTATCCCTATAATATGGCTGAATCTGATGCCTTTGGGCTTGGCACGGCTGAATCACAACCTACTCCGGCAGCCCCACAGTTTGTCTTTGAGAACTCACACCCATGGTTCGAAATCTCGCGATATATCGCCGATATTTCGGCATATTTCGTATATCTCGACACTGCCGAGACGAGATGACCATACGAAATGAAAAAGTCCAAATTTCGGTGTATTTGGTGAAATTTCGGTATATTTTGTGAAATTTTGGTATATTTCGTGATATTTCGTCGAAATTTCATGAAATTTTGGTATATTTCGTAAATAAAGTGTATTTAACAAATTATACATCAGGGTCCGACCGTATACTGTCAATCAAGGGTGCAAACCCAAAACACCACTTTGAGTTCATTTTTTTGCAATATGAAGCTTTAAATGTGTTTATTTAACTTAAATAAGGGTGTACATGAAGTATTAGGCCTTAATATGACCAAAAATCCACCGAGATGGAGTGCCAAAATATGGTAGAAAAAAATACCATATTTCGGCGAAATCTCAGTATATTTCGAATATCTTGACCAGCCCGAGATACTAAGATATCACGAGATTTCAAACTATGCTCACACCCACAGATCTCCATTGTGAAATTAGACAACACCAATTATTTGGATTGGACCCACTCAGTGAAGCTTTCCCTTAGGAGCAATGGGAAACTTAGGTATATTATAGGTACCGTTACTGCTCCAGCTTTTGGTTCCCCTACCTATGAGAAATGGGAGACCGAAAATTCTAGAATCATGACATGGCTCATCTTCTCCATGAAGCCCGAGATTGGAACAATATTTATGAGAAAGGAAACTGCAAGGCTATTTGGTTTGTGTCTCCCAGACATTTGACAGGGTGGGTGATTCCGCCAAGGTTTATCAACTTCACCAAAAAATTAATGTAATGAAGCAGGGTGACAAGACTATTTCTGAGTACTACAATGCCTATATTAGTCTTTTGGAGGAGTATGATCACTATAGCAATCTCCAATTGACCAACCCAGCGGATGAAGCAAAGGTGTATCGTGCTCTTGAAAAGGTGCATGTCTTCACTCTTCTTGGTGGCTTGAACCCTGATTATAAACCCATCAGGCTCCAGATTTTGGGCCGGTCTCCTCTTCCATCTCTTGATGAGGTTTGCAGCTATTTAAGAGTAAGGAGACTCGGCGTGTTGCTATGGCACCAGCTCCAGCATCATCTCTTGAGGGATCAGCTCTCAATTCTTCCTCTTTCTGGGACACTTATGGTGGTGGTAGAGACCAAGGGCCTAATTATAGGGGTGACAAAGCAGTGGAGACAGGTGGTGCTAATGGAGGTGGCAGAGACAGGTTTAAATGTGATCATTGTGGGAGATCTGGGCACACCAAGGATAGATGTTGGACTCTTCGTCACCAATTCCATTATTATGATTCCTATACCATTTGTTCTGGTAAGGATAAGGTTCGGGTGGCCGATGGCTTCCTTTCCTCCATCTCTGGTAAAGTTAGTATCCTTGTTACCTCATCTATTTCTCTTACATCTGTCCTTCATGTCCCTAACCTTACCTTTAATCTTCTCTCTGTGAGTCATTTGACAAAATCTTTAAACTGTTGTGTCACTTTTTTTTCCTTCTCATTGTCTTTTTCAGGATTTGGTGACGAAGAGGATTATTGGTAGTGGACGTGAGGAGCAAGGCCTTTACCTTTTTTAGCCTTTTTTGCCCACAGCTCAGTCCTATGTGTGTGGACGTAATGATAGTAGTTCTGTGGAGTCTGTTATGTTATGGCATCGTCGTCTTTGCCATCCATCTTTTGTTGTAATGAGAAAACAATTGCCTCACTTATTTTCTTTTGTTGCTTCTTATCATGTTTTTCAATGTGAACCATGTATGTTTGTCAAACATTGTCGTTCCTCTTATCCATATCATGGTAATAGAATTGCTGCTCGTTTTCATATTGTGCATACTGATGTTTGGGGACCTTCCCCTATTACCTCTTTATTTGGCTATCGTTACTTTGTGTCCTTTGTTGATGATTTTTCTCGTGCTACTTGGAAATGTTCTTATGAAACATAAAAGTGATGTTTGTGGTGCATTTAAAACCTTTTATCAGATGATTCTTACTCAATTTGACATTCAGATCAAAATTGTTCGATCTGATAAGGGGGGGGGAATACATGTTTGGTGGCCTCCAAACCTTCTTTACTGACAATGGCATTCTCCATCAGGTAGTGTGTGTTGACACACCCCAACAAAATGGGGTTGCTGAGAGGAAGAATCGCCATTTATTGGAGGTCACCCGTAGTCTCTTGTTTGGTATGCATGTCCCCAAGACCTTTTGGTCTGTTGCTCTCCTTACTGCCTCTTTTCTTATCAATCGCATCCCTACCAAACTTCTTGATTTCAAAGCTCCCTTGGACATCTTATCTCCCAAGGTTTCTGCTTTCTCTCTTCCTCCTAAAGTCTTTGGTTGTGTTTGTTATGTGCATGTAAACAAATCTGCAAGTACTAAACTTGATCCTAAAGCCCTCAAGTGTCTCTTCCTTGGGTACTCTTCTACTACCAAGGGTTACAAGTGTTATCACCCTTCTTCTCGTCGGTATCTTATCTCCAAGGATGTCACCTTCCTTAAATCTGTTCCTTTCTTTGCCCCTTCTCAGCATCCTCTTCAGGGGGAGAATTGTGGAAGTGAACAGGCTACTAATTTCCTTCAGTATCCTCTACCTATCTCTCCCTTTACACTTGACATTGGAAAGCACAGGGCTGTGGATGTGAATATGAATACAGATTTGGTTGTTCACAATGTGAATGTGAATACAGATTTGGTTGTTGACAATGGTTCTGGTAAGGAGACGGATTGCCACATTACATACAAAAGAGGTGAAAGCTTGCATAAGAAAGGAAAGAAGACCTACTAAGAGTCCTCTTTGGATCCAAATCCACATCCTGAGATTCATCCTTCTCAGTCAGGTGACATCCCTTCTCCTACATGTGATTTAGACCTTCCTATTGCTGTTAGGAAAGGGAAAAGAGCTTGTACTAATCCTATAGCCCAGTTTGTTTCCTATGATGCTCTTTCTCCTACAAGTATTGCCTTTATTATTGCTCTTTCTACAGCTTCTATTCCCAGGAATGTTAATGATGCTATGTCTGACCCAAAGTGGAGATAAGCTATGTCTGAGGAGGTGATGGCTCTTGAGAAGAACGATACTTGGCAATTGGTGGATCTTCTCAAGGGACGTGTCCCACTTGGATGCAGATGGGTCTATACAATCAAGTATAAATCTGATGGTACCGTGGAGAGATACAAGCCAAGGTTGGTTGCCAAGGGGTACAGTCAAGTCTATGGGATTGACTATCAGGAGACATTCGCTCCTGTGGCTAAGCATAACTCTATAAGAGTTCTTTTATCACTGGCTGCCAATAAAGATTGGCCATTATATCAGTTAGATGTGAAGAATGCCTTTCTCCATGGTGACTTGGAAGAGGAAGTGTACATGCAACCCCCACTAGGCGTCAAAATGCCTTCAGCTGAAGGGAAAGTGTGCCTCCTCAAGAAGGCACTATATGGTCTCAAACAGTCACCAAAGGCATGGTTTGAACGCTTCCGGCAGGCTATTCTGAAGAATGGATATTCCTAAAGCCAAGCTGATCGCACACTCTTTACCAAGCGGGGCAATGGTACCATCACTGCTCTCATTGTCTATGTGGATGATATTGTGGTCACAGGAGATGATATAACTGAGATAGGTACACTGAAAAGCTACTTGGCACAGCAGTTTGAGATCAAAGATCTGGGCCCGTTGAAGTACTTCTTAGGAATTGAAGTATCAAGGACCAAGAAAGGAATCAACATATGTCAACGGAAGTTTGTTCTTGATTTGTTGATAGAAACAGAATGTTGGGTTGCAAACCAGCAAATTCTCCTATTGAGCAAAATCACAAACTAGGAGAAGATTGTGGTTCTTCTCTTGTTGATGCGGAAAAGTACCAAAGGCTTGTTGGGAAGCTTATCTATCTCGCTATGACATGCCCAGATATCTCCTATGCAGTGGGAGTGGTGAGCCAATTCATGCATGCTCCCAAGAGTGGCCACTTGGATGCCGTGTATTGCATTCTTAGGTATTTAAAGTCTTCCCCAGGGAAAAGACTGTTGTATGCTAGACACAATCATTTGAGAGTGGAAGGTTTCACTGATGCAGATTGGGCTGGCTCTATTACAGACAGGAGATCTACCTCCGGCTATTGTACCTTTGTGGGAGGTAATTTGGTTACATGGAGGAGCAAAAAACAGCATGTTGTAGCCAGATCTAGTGCAGAGGCAGAATTTAGAGCTATGGCTCATGGAGTGTGTGAACTCATATGGTTGAAAAGACTTGTTCAGGAACTGGGATTTGACACTGAAGACCCTATGAGACTCTATTGTGACAACAAGGCTACCATCAGTATTGCCCACAACCCTGTTCAGCATGACCGAACTAAGCATATTGAGGTTGATAGACACTTCATCAAAGAGAAGATTGACTTTGGCTGCATTTGTGCTCCATTTGTGAAGACTAGTGATCAGCTGGCAGACATCCTCACCAAGGCCCTTGCCTCTCCTCAGTTTAGTTCTCTTCTAAGCAAGCTGGGAATGCATGATATATATTCTCCAGCTTGAGGGGGAGTGTTAGAGTTGTTAGTAGATATGTAACAGGGGTAGTTTGGGAACTAGACTTTGGACTAGTTGCCTTATTATGTATTTTATCTTGTTTGTCTCTTTTTACCTTGTACCTCCCTAGGGAGGTGGATTTAATAATTCCATTAGTTCTATTTAAGTAATATAGAGTGTGGAGAAGTCTCTCCAACACGTAAGATTCACAACTGAAATATCTCTCTCCATTCTCTTCTTCCTCTCCTTCTCTCTCCTTCTCCTTCAACTTCTCCTCCTTCTCTTACTTACATCTCTAACCTATAATCCAACTGTTGGGGTCTCTCCTATCTGGTCGCAATGCTTCGTTGGCTTTGTCTCCGACAGCTGCTCACCTTGCTGGGTTGCCTCCCTCGTTGGCTGCCTTCTTCGCTTGGCCTGCTAGCCCATCTCTTCGCCTTCAGCCCCGCTCACCTTCTCTCTCACCAGACTACTTGCATCGCCGGCACTCTCAGCTGTCGCTTGGTCGCTAGCCTTCTCGATCAGTCTTCTGCTTGATCCGCCTTGCTCACTCGGCTAACACCGTGTTACTGCCAGCTGCATAGTCTGCCTTTTGCAAGCTATGCTCGGCCAGCAGCCGCTTCGCTGTTGCCCTCTGCAAGGCCGGTGCCTCTCTGACGTGGCTGTCACCTTCACTTGGCCTGCTACCAGCTTGGCCGTGGTCCTCTGCAAGGCCAGCGCCTCTCTGCCGCAGCTGTTCGTTTTTCGGTGAGGCTCCATTTTCGTCTTGGCAGCTGGTCCAAATTATGCTGAGATAGTTGGTTTAGGGTTTGTGGTTCCCTACCTGGAAATGACTTGGCTGCCCTTCTCCTTTTGTTGGGCTTCTTAGCTCTTGTGGGCTTTTGTATTCCTTGGGCTTTCTTATCTGGTTTTATGCCCTCATGGGCTTTGGATTTTACAGGCTTTGCCTCCTCCCAGGTTGACCTTGTAATTTGTTTATGGCTTTGTGCCCTTGTGCGCTCTCTCCCCCCCCCCCCCTCATTTCTTTTTCATTGGTAGTGAATTAAATTATTTATTCATGAAAAAAAAAGGGCTGCAACATGGCTATACGCCTGCTTTCTTCTAACTGAACAAGAGAGTAAGATTGTTCCAGAGTAGGAAAGGAATCACAATAGTTCGAGATCTCGGTGAGTTTCTCGGTTTTTTGAGAAACCGAGATGAGTTGGCATACGAGTTGCAAAAGTGCAACAACTCGACCGAGATCTCGAGAATCTCGACCCAAACTCCTTTATATGAGTGTCAGATCTCGAGATCTTGGTGGAAAATCTTGTTATTCAGACACCTATCTATGCAAACCTTGGTATACAGACACTTATTTAGGCCAGGAACTAAGACAGACACTTATTTATGCCTAATATCATTTAATATTTCATTTACTTAAGATATTATTCATAAATAAGCAAATACCCCCTATTTGAATCCAATAAAAATAGTTAAAAAATCAAATTCCAAAAGGAAAAAAAGTCAACCCCCCAGTTCAAGAACAAAAACTGGATTTTCGGCGATAGGTGCAATTTTCAACTTTCTAATGCTGGGGTTTTTCTCAAATCTAAAAATTCCATAAATCTTAATATGGTAAAACATTGCTAAAAGCCAAAAGTGTAGTAAAATATTCATTTGTTTTGATGTCCAAAAAAATATTTTCATTCAGAGCGATTTTGACAGCATTCATGCACACCAAATTAAGTTTGACCGGTACATAACTCCTATTTGGACTTTGTTTTTGCAAAATCTGATAGTGTCATTGTGTTTAAATGGCCTAAAATAGGCTGAATACCAAGTTGCAGACCCAAACTAGGTCTAAAACCCACCAAGTTGAGGCTTCGAGTCAAAAAAAAAAAAAAGCACCAACTCGGCAAGATCTCGCTCGCCGAGATCTCGACTCGACTCGACTCGGTTTTTCAAGGGACCGAGTTGGTATCGGGTTCCGAGTTTAGTACCTTGATCACAAGTGAGCACCTGGGCACAAATTTGGTTATGTTCAATGTTGAGACCAGCCAAAAAATCATATACCCACAGCATATCTTTGCATTTCTTGAAATTAGTGGCATGAGTAGTACATGTGGTTTGAAAAGTTTCATAAAAATCAAGCTCTTGACAGAGGCTGTGCAGTTCCGAATAATACTGAGAAAGGGAGAGCTCCTTCTGTTTAATGTCATGAACCCTTTTATATAACTCATAAACTTGAGCAGCATTCCCAACTTGAGAATACGTTTCCTTGGCTGCCTTCCAAATCTTCTCAGCAGAATCCAACAGGAGGTAACCACAGGCAATATTGGGTTGCATGGAGTTTATCAAAAATGACATAACTAGGGAGTTATCTGAACTCCACTTCTTCAAAGAGGGACCAGCAGTAGTAGGTTTCTTAGCTTCGCCTGTGAGATATGCAATGTACCCACGGGAATCAATCGATAAGAAACACGAGCGCAACCATACGAGATAATTGCTCCCATCAAGCTTGATGGGGTTAATAGGGAAGGAGGGAAATGCATTCTGGATACTCTGACCCATTCCCTCAGTTCCAGTCAACGTAGTACCGCTGTCCATCCGACATAGCTAGAACGCAAGGAAGCAACTTCAAACAAATGGAATAACAAATCTACAAACCGCTGCACATCATAAATAATGAGCGGCACCACAACATCCAATCGTGCTCACAAAAAATCCAGCAAACATTCTGATAAGGCTGATTTAAGACATAGAGAAGCCAGCAACAAATAAAGAGGCCCTCGGTGGAAGGAACAAACCACCGAGGGCTGTTCTAGGGTCGGCCTTCAATGGAAGGCGAGAAGGGGAGAGACTAGAGGAGGCGAGAGGGCATAAGAGGCGAGAGAGGGTGGTGCTAGGGTTCTGTCGGTGGTGGCTGGGTTAGGGTTCTGGCGGTAACATAGGCTGGGGTGTGGATCCCGAGAGATTTCCCCGCTCTGATACCATGACGAAATCTCTAAGAGAAATAATGACTTGTGTCTTATGGGACACATGCCAGCTTTATTTATTATAGAAAGGAGAAGATTCTAGAATAGGTACAATGACAAATCCCTAGGACAATTCTACCCTTGTACCCATATTACAACATTATTTAAACTTTCGTAAATAGATTATACTAAAACGATTTGATCCAAGCGGGTTCAAGTGATTGAAGAGCTATCTGACAAAATAAATACCAGGTAATGTAGGAGACATCTCTATTTTTCCACCCCGGGAGATTCCTACGTGTACTATGCGGACGAATATACATATGGTTCGATCTTCTTCCCCCCCCCCCCCTTTTTCGCATAGTAAAATTAAAGGAATTGTAGAAAAAATAAGCGAGCTCAAACTAATAATCCCACCATAAATCTGCACCTTCCACTACTATAACTCAGTCAAATCCTGTCCAAATCACTTGATTTTCACGTTGTAAAAAAAAAAAAAACATTCTGTAATCCATAGTTATAACATCAGTGCTCTATTGACATAGAAATAGTACACCCAACACATAGTGGCATAGAGTTAGGACAGTGGGTCAATATTTCATGGGTTCAGTAGCATGACTAAACAGTGCATCATGCTTCACATGTTTTCTCATGTACCTCTGAACATAATCAAATAAATCATTAGTGCACATTGAAATGGAAATATTGGACCAACATTGGGGCATAGTGATGGGAATGGGAGCCAATGTCTCATTAATGCAATCAGTGGATCAACATATCCTAAAGCAAGCCCGCAGATATGGGTCGTTATACTAAATTACCATGGAGATAATAGATAAAAGAAGCGAGCTGGGAAGGAAGAAAACTGGAAAACCAAAACTCTGCAACAAACAACAACTACAACAACAACTCAGCCTTATCCCAACTAAATGTGGTAGGCTACATGGATCCTTGCCCTACAATCAACTCTGTTCGAGGTCATACTTGATACAAGGCCTAAGCTATGCATGTCTTTCCTTACCACTTCTTCAAGGGTCATTTTAGGTCTGTCCCTGGCTCTTTTAGTTCCTTCAATCTGAATCAAATCACTCCTCCAAGGAGAAATTATACAACCCAGAAAATTTAACCCAGGATTAAAAAATCTCTATGGTCCGTTATTTACTGCTTTGTTCTGATTTTATTGTATTCCTCCATATTCAGCATTCGCCGGTATCACAAAAAGCAAAAGCGTATCAATTCATTGAGGCAACTAGTCTTGGTAAGGTCTACCACTGAATGAGAAAGGCCCCTAGGTAGATAGAACGTATGACCATTTCCGGGTGTTTTAAGGCATGTTTGCCGGCATCCAGTGTCCCCATGTATGATACGCGTACGAGGGACAACAAGACAGTGGGGAGTCTTTGTGACGGGGAAGAGCCGTGCATTAATTTGGAATATTTAAGAGCTTCTCCCTGACATCCACCCAAAGGAGTACTGTCAGCCCCCCAAAGGGGTACCATAACAGCCACCGCTGCTGGCTCACTGATTGCAGGGAGCGCAGGGTTCCAAACCATGTTCGGTTCTGGAAAAAAGGGCGGTGGGTAGGTTTGGAAGGAAAGTCAGAGTGGGGGCTTCTATAACCCACCACGGTTAGGGCTGGAGTTGTCACCCCCAGGCAAGAATAGGAGGTCCTACACTCGCTCACAACCGCTTATTTAGTTGATATTGTAGGGCCCTCGGACCTCGATCAAAAGTGGAAAGACAATGCCCATCATACCATTCGGGGATGTCAGTTAGACCATTCCAGGAGACAGCAAGCGGGCTGGGACCGAAGCTCGCTGTGCTGCTGCAAAGGATTAAGCTTAAAGCAAAGGGCGTGGTTGGGTCTTCTAGTAGTCAGATAAGAGATCACACGCCTCTTAGTCTTTTTTGTTAGGCCCGTTTTGAACCCAAACGCGCTAGTTCTTCCCATCTGACAGATAAGAAAGAAACTGGCACAACAAGCCCAGCTGGACTGGCCACAGTTACTACATCTTCTATCGAGGG
Source organism: Telopea speciosissima (assembly GCF_018873765.1). Taxonomy (NCBI): domain Eukaryota; kingdom Viridiplantae; phylum Streptophyta; class Magnoliopsida; order Proteales; family Proteaceae; genus Telopea; species Telopea speciosissima. The sequence continues at coordinate 15,443,713 of NC_057926.1, forward strand.
AAGTTACTCACCGGTTCTCCCTTCCCCAGCCGGGTCGGGATTTGAATGAAGTGAAACCAGCGATAGGTGAATCAATTCTTTCCAGAAATTAGGATTTTGGCTATTAGGCTTTAAGAGATCAGGATATTTCACAAGAAATTTCAAATAATTGATAGAATCGGCTTCAGGAACAAAAAGAGAGATTAGAACAAGAAGTTCATAAGCAACTGAATAACAGGATTAACAAATTAGATCAGACATAAAGGGTCATAATGTAAGCAGGGGTAAGGCTGTGTACATTATGATCCTCCCCAGACCCCGCAGTGGTGGGAGCCTCGTGCACTGGGTACGCCCTTTTTTTATAAAGGAAGTTTTTGAGAAACAGCACAAAAAATAGAATATTAAGTTAACTGACCTATTTGGCTGCACCTAACAGTTAATTATATGTTTCATATTTAAAGGAACAAAGGAAAACGAACAGAAATACAGAAGAGAAGAGAAAACTGATGGGAAGATTAATATAATATAATATATATATATATATATATATATATAACAGAAGAGAATAGGGAAAAGAGAAACCTGAATGGGAAAGAGAAAATCCATCTCTTGCTGTCCCAATGTAGGTACCAGTCACATGTAAATTTTAGATCTATTTCATTCCAATCACTAAAAACTCATACTTTGTATTTATGTGGATGGGTATATAAGACCAATATTTGATGCAACCAGCCTCTTTGTAACCTCAATGGTTTGTTGATCATGTATTTAACCTTGAGTCCAAAGGTTCAAAGCTTGGTGGAAGTAGAGAAGAGAATATTTGATGTAATTCGGGACTCTTAACAATTATGTTAATAGCCTGAGCCAATTAGATATCATCTAAACGGCCTAAACACATTGACTGACTTTCTTGACAAGGAATGACTCATTGTAAAGCCTATAACTCTAAACACAACCTGACATTCTGATTAAAAAGAAAATTACAGAATTACCCCCAATGACATCTAGATTCATGTCCCCCTTTGGAACCCACATCTGGGCCTTATAACTAGGCCCATTACAATTAAAACGAACAGCCCACACTAATTAGGCTTAATAAGGTCTATTGTTTTTTCGCATGGCTTCTCAATCGGGTTGGTTTTCTCCAACAACCAGATAGCTTTTGCATCAATCATGGGTTTCAATGCCATTATACCACAATTTGTCATGTTTCACATGTTTTCTCAAGTACCTCTGTTTTAGATCCCACATCGGCTATGAGTGGGATCCCCATTCTGTCCATATACCTGGTAGTGCCACCACTTAACAGACCGGTCTTTTGAGACAGAAATCCAACATGGTATCAGAGCAGGTTCCAATCCTGCTGTGGGTCCCAATCCCACCTCCGTGCATACCCTTCCTTCGTCCATGTTTATGGTGGTTTTGACCCACCTACATGTGAGGGGGAGTGTCAGATCCCACATCGGCTGTGAGTTGGATCCCCATTCCGGTCATATATCTGGTATTACCTCCACTTAACAGACCGGTCTTTTGAGATGGGAAACTAACACTCTAAACACCTGAGAATGTCATCTACATCACATGGTAGGCCATTCTTATAAAGAGTTTGACTGAAGAACTCTCGCACAGGATACAGTTCAATTTCGTGGTTTCATTTCTCTTGCCAGTATGGTTAATAATTGTTACTCCTACATTGTTGATAAAAAGCATAGTGGGCAGGGGCTTCCTGATCTTCATTCAGCCTTCCCCATCTGAGAATCTTTCCGGCTGGCGTCTGGATTCCTTCTTCTTACATGTGTGCTGAATTCTTTCTTCCATAAGAACAATTCATTCCCTTATGTATTCAGATAACTCCTAGTTATGTCACAGCCTCTCTGTGAAAGTAGGGGTAAGTCTGCGTACATTATGACCCTCTCCAGACCTCGCAGTGGCGGGAGCCTTGTGCACTGGGTACGCGCTTTATGTATTCAGAAACATCCCAAAATCTTGACCTCTACCTAGCATTAATTAAATGTTGAAATGGACCGGCCTTTTTCAGTCACCATTTCCTGCTTTGCATGAGCCTCTTCATCCTATATCTTTAACACCTCAGTTGTTTCAGTTCTTCATGAATCTCCATTTAGAAAATTCTTATTTTTAGCCTTCTCATTTAAGGTTTTTTCTTTAGTAGTTTTTTGATTATTTTAGAAAGGTAGGCTGGTCGAACTTTGATTTAAACATAGTCCATATAAGGCATCAAACACTCTGGTGATGTTTCTGTATACAAGAACAATCTCTCTCTCTCTCTCTCTCTCTCTAACCTTCTCTTTGTAATTGCAGTCTCTCCATACGGCAGTGCAAGGTCCTGACAGTGCACCTTTGGAAGTCCAAATTAGAACACAGGTGCCAGACTTTGTTCTGTTTTTAACTATGGAAAACAAAATTATTGGACTAATGCTTTTGTTTTCCAGTTCATATGAGAATCATACCATCTCCATTATAATAGTTAAACTTTAATTGTGTAGAGGATGCATGAGAATGCAGAATATGGACTTGCTGCACACTGGCTTTATAAAGAAGCTGAAAACAAGGTGCCTTCCTCAAATTCATTGCATGATCTAAGAATGAATGCATCCTACCAATCCAAAGGATTGGAGGATGATACCTCCGTTGAAGCTGATGAATTTCGGAAGTATAGTTCCCTAAAGGTGGGACATCCAGCTCTAAGAGTTGAAGGAAGTCACTTACTTGCAGCTGTTATTATTAGGTTTGGTAACTCTACCCCTCTTGATTATTTGGATAGTGCATGATAAATATTCTTTTACAAACTCATGCCTGAAACTTCCAATTTTACAGAGTAGATAAAGGTGGAAGAGAGTTACTTGTGGCTGTCAGCTTTGGACTTGCAGCTTCCGAAGCTGTAGCTGATAGGAAATATTCTTTCCAGCTAAAGAGATGGGAAGCTTATGCAAGGCTGTTCAAAAAGGTTGGTGTCTGCATTTTGATCTGTGTGTGAAACTCCTATCGAGCTGAAAATTTTTTTTATAACATGAATGAGGTGATAGAGGGCAGCAACTGGATCTGTAGATCACCTCATCAGTGCTGCCCTAGTGGGAGGATGAAGAACAAAGGGAAAGAGAGGGGAAGAAGAGCTCGAGAATGAAAGGAAGAGATGGGAAATCGAGAATGGAAGGAGAGGGGACTGCCCTAATTCGAAACCTGCTCTGATACCATGTTAGCAAATCTGAATTAGAGAATAATTGCTTGAGTGATCAATATGATCAACCAAGCCTTGTATTCATAATAAAAGGGATTACATGCTAATGATCAAAATACCCCTAGTACGGCCGACTTAACTAGGTGGTACAGATAAAGTAAAAATAAAACTCTAAAATGACCAGAATACCCCCGCGGTATTCTGGTATACATAATTCAACACTTTCTATTTTCGCGACTCTTCATTAGCTAAGGAGAGTCACTATTATTGTAAGGGACCCCCTACCATAATCGAGGTTTATTATTCCTTTAAGATTATAAATTAAAAAAAGTGCGGTTGTACTTTTTTTTTTTTTTAACCCGAACTTGTCTGGGACCCGAGTCAGCCCCTAGTATTTTATTAAAACCAATAAAAGAACAAGAGCATACACAGGGGGGACATTCCACCTTACCCCAAACCCAAGGAGCTGCCCATACTGGGCCTCTCAAAACAACCGACAAGAGATAGTGAAGCAACCCTATTTCCTTAGAACCGGAAGACCCGCCTTGTCCTCACAAAGAATAACCTGAAACACACCTGTAGGCAAGTTATCCTGCTGAAAGGTGACAGAAGCCCCAGAATCGCAGGCCAAGTTAGCTAACCAATCCGCCGCTCTATTGCTTTCCCGACAGGCAAACAAGACACAGGCTCGGGTTGACGAAACCAGTGTCAAGATCTCATGGAACCAGTACCAGCCTTTCCATAGGCTGTATCTCCTTTGACAAACCATCCTGGCCATGGATGCCGAGTCCACATTAACTATTACTTCCAGGAACCCAAGTTCACGGCACAGTATTAGGCCATCCCTCAAGGCTCGTAGCTCGGCAATCGAGTTGGTGCAAGCCCCATAGATTTGAGAATGCAGCCAGGACCACACCATTTGGATCCCTTATGACCCCTCCACCTCCTCCCAAGCCCGGGTTGCCCCTGCAAGCACCATCCACATTGAGTTTTACCGAAGCAAAGGGTGGGCACCAATAAACTGCCATGGGGCGTTTCAACATGGGGGCCGCAGGCGCAAGCCCAAAACACTGCAGTATAAGACCATCTCTCAGAGACCCCGACCGGCCAATTTTGGGGGGGATGTGCATGTCTTTCACCCAGGCTTTAACTGCTACTATGATGGAGCTCGCTGTGCGCCTACTCTCTCCATGCCTTCTATTATTTTGCTCTTTCCATAGCTCCCAAACCACCAAGGACGGTAGAACACCCGTGATGTAAGCGCTAAGGGTACTGCAATGTGCCAAATTCTGCCACTGTCCTATGCGACCTCTGACATCCTGAGAAGGAGCAGAAGGGATGTCAAAGATACGCTCAAAGTAACTCCACACCTTGGCAGCCGTGCCCCCATAAAGCAGGCAGTGGTCAGTCGTTTCGCTTCGAGGGCTCCCATAACAATTCATTTTGAGACCAAGGGTATTCCAACCGACATTAGCGCCTCGCCTGTAGGGACCCTGCCGTTAAGAAGCTGCCACGAGAAGAAAGCTATTTTCACCGGAACAGAAGAGTTCCACACCCACTTCGTATAAGAATCCATAGGCAAGACACTTCGAATCTCATTCCACGCAGACTTGGTGGTAAAGCGCCCATTACTCGAAGGAGACCATACTAGGACATCATCCCTATCAGTAAGCGCAAATCCTCCCATAATAATGCTTTCCTCGATGGCAGGTGAGTCAATGAGATCAATGATTTCCTGTCTCCAGCTGCCGTCCGCCCCCAGGGCATCTCTCACACACAAATCCATGTCTACCAGTAGGCCATTATCCACATAATCAATCAGTGGCCCAGCTCCCGTCCAGTTATCGAGCCAGAATAAAACCCTGCCAGTACCAATCAGCCACCATGCTCTCTCCAACAGGAACCCCTTATAGGCCAATGTACTCCGCCAAGACTTTGAGCCTGTCCCTTGTGAGCCAGCCAAAGAAACATGGAGGTTCTTAAAGAACTTGGCCCTGAAGAATTCACTCCACAGTGATTAGTCTGCAAGCACCCTCTAAAGACCCTTGAGCCTGAGTGAGATCAGAAGTCTGATTCCAAGCCCCCCTTCCTTGAGCGGCCTACAGACTTTTTTCCAACATACCCAATGCCTGCTCTTTCCCCACTCCTAGCTTCCCCACAGAAAATCTACAAAGATGCCATACTGTTAGGTATATGGCCAGAATACCGTGGGGGTATTCTGGACCTCTTTTCTTTGTTATTTTATTAAGTGGTTTAGTCCCACATTGCTCATGTACATAATTTTATTCTTTTATTACTCTTATAAATAAAGATGTGCTTGGGGTGAATAAATCATCCAAGCCTTTCCCTAATTTTAAATCTCTCTACATGGTATCGAGCTGATTTCGAATTAGGGACCAACCCATCAATTTTTTTCCCCTTCTCTCTCCTCCATCGTTTTTCCTCCTTCTCCCTCCTTGTTTCTCCTTTGTTCTCCTTTTTTTCCTAAGGGCAGCACTACAAGAGGTGGTCGTATGACTTAGGTGCTGCCCCTCCAACCTCTTTTATGTTTTTTCCATGATCAATCCACCTGTTCGATAGCTGCTGGACTCTACTGCGGTTTTGAAGTCTTGAGTTTTTAGAAGATCAGCCCCTACCATTATTGCAGGCTGTTCTTCCCTTATTGGAGCTTCTTCAGCACCCTTTCAACATCTATTCAGCATATATATTCTCCTTCATTGAAGACCTCCACTCCCGATCAATCTCCATCTTGAGGTTTTCCAAAACCACGACAATTGTCGACTTTGGGTGTGGGGCTGCTTGTTGCTGCTACACTTTGGCTCTACTCGCAGGGCTGGTTCTACGCTTTCGAGGACACACTCGGCGCAATTTGGGCCTTCACAGTTCAGTTTTGAAGACCTCTCTAAGATCGATATATCATCATAGGTGTTTGTTCCAAAACCACGACATCCATCGATCTTGGGGCTGCTGCTGCCTATTGGACCTATATTTCTGCGAGGTTATTTTCTCCATTATACAGGGTCAATCGACTTGATTGCTGCTATTTACTGCAGTTTTATCCTCTCTTGTCCCTTTATCGATCTCCACAATTCAGGTTTTTTTCCAAAACCCTGTCAATTTCGATATAGGGTTCTTGCTCTTCTTTGTCTCGATTTTTGGGGTTAGTTCAGCCTTCACTGAAGACATTATTGGACTTCTTTCTTTTGGCAGTATGGGTGACTCTCACGATTCTTGCTACTTGAGATCAGCCATCTACCGATGGTCACCACAAGCCCGACTACCACGACTTCACACCAAATCCTATTAAACTTGATGGCTCGAATTACCTTTTATGGTCCAGTGCGCCTCTTTTGCCATTCTTTGGCCGTGGTCTCACCAGCCATATTAATGGCACTAGTGTTCAACCCATCGCCCCAGGCCTGCTCGGCCAGACGGTGGCTTGCTAATAATGGTGTTCTCATGTCCTACTTAATTGGTTCAATGACTACAGTTTGCAAAGATAACTTTCTTCTTGCAGCAGTATTTGCTGATTTGGGCTGCTTGCAAGGAAACCTACGGGCAGCTTGGCAATGATGCCCAGGTATATGAACTTAGCGAAGGTCCTCCATACCACTCAAGGTGAACTTTCAGCCAAGTACTATGCTACTTCACGCAACAGTGGCAGCAATTAGACCACTTTTCCGACTTCCACCCGTCTACGATTCTTGATATTGCTTCCTATAAGAAGCATGTGGACAAGATCAGGTCTATGATTTTTCGGCTGCAACCAATGTGCAGAAGATGATCAATTCGTGTTCAAGTGTTGGGCCATAAGCCTTTTCCCACACTCGAACAATCTTATGCATTGGTTTCATCCGAGGAGCACCGTAGGGCTGCCATGTTGCACCCGCCTATTACCTGATAGATCGGCTCTCAAGGCTGCTTCCCCGACTCCCTTTCGCACCTAGTGCACCGCTTCTCTTGGTGATTCTACTACAGGACTGTTGTTTTGTGAGCACCGCCACAAACCCTATCACACCAAAGAGAAGCGCCTGGAAACTTCATGGAAACCGGCTGATTTTGAAGCTAAACGGGCTGCCAAGACAAAGATAAAGACAAAGACCAAGGCCCATGGTGACCGAGATCACATTACACCCTACTACATCGACATGGTCTATCCCAGGATGATCTACAGGCCCTCCCTACGTATGCTCAGGACTTCATGCCGTGCGCTCTACTACATCGCCCTCTGCTAATTCCTCGCCTCCTTCGAGTTCACACTTTGCTTGGTCAGGTATTCCATTTGTAGGTCATTGTGCTTCGTGGCTTCCCATCCTTGGATCATGGATTCTCGGGGCCACGAGATCATATGACCGTTCCTCTAGTCTGCTTCACGATATTCTCCCACTTCGGGAAAGATAAGGTCAAAGTGGTGATGGGTCCCTTTCTTCAATATCCGAAAAGGACTCATCAAGCTCGCACTTCCTCTCTTCCCTTATCTTCTGCTTTTACATATTCTAATTTTACTACTAACCTTCTTTCCATTAGTAGTATTACTCGTGATCTTAAGCTGCAAAGTCATTTTTTTCCATCTCATGTGTGTTTCAGGATCGGACTGGGAAGACGATTGGATTGGGTAGAGTGCGTGGTGGCTTGTACCTTCTTGATGACGGCCGCTTCTCTCCACCACCATCGCCTTCTCGTGCATCGACCTCCTTGGTCTCTTCGAACTTTACCGGTGGCGCTCTCGGTTAGGTCACCCCCTTTAGGAATTTTAGCTCATTTATTTCCTAGTTTGGTCACCCTACATACTAAGGATGACTTTTTGTGAGGCTTGTGTTGCGCCAAACAGACACGTTCAACATATCCTATTTCAAATAAAAGGAGTTCTTCTTGTTTTAATTTGGTACATTCGATGTTTGGGGCCCTATCGAAGCCCTCTATTTCTGGTCATTTGGTTTGTCTCTTTTATTGATTGTCATTCTCGAAACACTTGGGTATATCTTTGCACACTAAAAATCAGGTTTTCTCATGTTTTCAGCATTTTCATAAGATGATTCAAACTCGAGTTCCAGGCTACTCTCAAATATTGAGAAGTGATAATGGAACCGAATTTCATGAATCCCGATTTCAAAAATATTTGGTCGATCATGGCATTATTCACCAAACTAGTTGTGTTGATACCCCCTTGCAGAATGGTGTGGCAGAGAAAAATCGCCATTTGTTGGAAATGGCCCAGGGCTTTGATGTTTGCGAGGAATGTTCCTTCTCAATATTGGGGGGATGCGGTTCTCACCGCGCCTATCTCATTAATAGGCTCCCTTCTCGGGTTCTTAATTCCCGTACCCCTCCGATATTTTCTTGGGCCATTCCTCCTTTATTGTCCCTCCCAAAGTATTTGGGTGTGTGTGTTATGCTAGGGATACCGAGATCTCCAGCAAGCTTGAGCCTCGTGGGCTCCGTTGTATTTTCTTGGGTTATTCTCCAACCCAGAAAGGTTATAAGTGTTACCATCCTCCTTCCGTCGTACCTTGGTGAGTATGGATGTTGTTTTCCATGAGACCCTTTCTTATTATTCTTCACCACCTCTTGAGGGGAGAGTTCTAGTGAAGATGTGCCCTTTGAGATTCCTCCACTAGAGGTTCCTCGGTTGCTGTCCACCTCCTTTGATGGCACCCACGACGCTCGCCCGAGGCTCCTTTGGCGATGCCCAACCTCCTTTGGATGATGTCCAACCTCCTCCGGCTGTTCCTCCCTCACCTAATGGGAATCCTTTAGGGGAGACCATAGAAAATAGTGTTGTTAATGTTCCTATTCAGGGGAGCGACAGGTCGACAGAGAACTATTGGTGAATTTGGAAGAGAATTGACAATTCCAACATACTCACCTACACAAGGGGAGAACCAACAGAGCGGTTGCAGAATCCACTTTAGCACCAATACCCATCCAATTGCGGCCCAGATCCGAGATCCTCCATCTCCTGGTAATCCTCTTCTCCGACCTACCTATTGCTCACCGCAAAGGTACTAGGACTTGTACTTTACATCCCATATCTCGTGTTGTTTCTTATAGTTCTCTTTCTCCATCTTTTTCGTGCTTTTGTATCTTCTCTTTCTTCCTTTCGATTCCTAAAACTTGGCGGAAGCATCTGAGATAGAAAGTGGAAGGCAGCAATGTTGGAAGAAATGAGAGCACTACATAAAAATAATACATAGGAGCTTGTGACTCTTCCTCGGAAAGAAACCGATTGGATGTAGATGGGTCTTCGTGGTCAAGCGAGAAGGGCGATGGTTACGTGGATCGATATAAGGCACGCTCCGGTTGCAAAGGGGTTCAGCTCAAACTTATGGAGTTGACTATCAGGAGACCTTTGCACCGATGGGGAAGCTCAACACTTGTCCGGTGCTATTATCTGTCGTTGTAAATCTTGGGTGGGATCTTTGATTAGATGTAAAGAATGCCTTCCTCCGTGGGGAGCTTGAGGAGGAGGTATATATGGACATTCCACCAGGCTTCTCGATGACGGAGGACCGAGGCGAAGTGCTGCAGACCAAGCGTGCGCTTTATGGGCTGAAACAGTCACCTAGGGCATGGTTTGGCAGATTTCACAAGGCTATGATTTCAGCAGGTTATAGGCAGAGTAATGCTGATCACACTTTGTTTATCGAGACGAGTTGGTGACAAGGTAACTCTTCTCATAGTCTATGTGGATGATATTGTGGTCACCGATAATGATGGTGATGCTATCGGGATTTGAAGCTCCTCCTTGGCCGTGAGTTTGAGGTCAAAGATCTTGGTCCTCGAAATATTTTCTAGGGATAGAAGTTGCTCGCTCTTCAAAGGGCATCTTTCTTTCTCAAAGGAAATATGTTCTTGATCTATTAGTTGAAACAAGGGCTGCTAAATTTGTCATCCTTGAGATACTCCTATGGAAGCTACTACAAAACTTAGGGAGAAAGAGGGTGAGCTGTTGACAAGGGTGTTTATCGCCCGGTTAGTGGGCAAGCTAATCTACCTTTCTCACACACGACCTGACATTGCGATTCTTTGTGAGTTTGGTGAGCCGGTTCATGCATGATCCCTATTCCTCTCATATGGATGCGGTCAGAGTCGTATTTTGAGGTATTTGAAGTACGCTCCAGAAAGGGAATCCTTCTATCTCCCACGGGTCACCTTAAGATTGAAGCCTATCGATGCCGATTGGGCTGGTTCTCTGACAGGAAATCTATCTCGTTCTTGTTCCTTTGTTGGTGGGAACCTTGTATGCACTGGCGTGAAGAAGCGAATGTTGTGGCCAGGTCCAGTCTTGAAGCCGAGTTTCGTGCGATGGCCCGAGGAATTTGTGAACTTCGTGGCTTAAAGGATTATTACAGGATATCGGTGTTGCTGTCCATCTTCCCATGATGCTTTATTGTGACAATAAAGCAGACCATTAGCGTATTGCTCATAACCCATCGCCAGCATGATCGTACTAAACACGTGGAGGTTGACCGACATTTCATCAAGGAGAAACTTGAGGCCGGCCTCATTTGTGTTCCTTTTGTGAAGTCTCTTGATCAATCGGCTGATGTGTTCACTAAGGATTTGAGTAGCAAGCTGTTTCATCCTATCTTAGTCAAGTTGGGCATGCATGATATATATGCTCCAACCTGAGGGGGAGTGTTAGGTATATGGCCAGAATACCGTGGGGGTATTCTGGACCTCTTTTCTTTGTTATTTTATTAAGTGGTTTAGTCCCACATTGCTCATGTACATAATTTTATTCTTTTATTACTCTTATAAATAAAGATGTGCTTGGGGTGAATAAATCATCCAAGCCTTTCCCTAATTTTAAATCTCTCTACACATACAACCTCCGTAGAACTGCCTTGGGCAGGTCCAGTGTAGTGAGGACATGGATGGGGATAGAAGCGAGGACGTGCTTTAGGAGCATAACCTGTCCCCCAGAGGACAAGAGCCTTCCCATCCAACCTGGCACTCTGTTCCTTATCTTTTCCACCAAGTTGTCAAAGAGGCAAATTTTGAGCCTTCCAGAATGGAGAGGGGCCCCCAAGTAGGTGATTGGCAGAGACACCCTGTCACTGCCCCAACCATGTGAGCCCTAGCCATAAAGACCTTGTCCCCCAACACGAAACAGCTTTTCTGCCTGTTAACTAGCTGCCCTGAAAACCCTTCATATTTGCTAAGAAATCCCATGACCTGTTTAAGTGAGCTCTTCAAGCCCTTGGTGAAGATTATGGTGTCATCAGCAAACAAATAGTACGAGATCCCAGGGCACCCTCTCGGGAGCCTGTAGTAGGATGCATGTCCCTCCTCAAATAAGTTTCTGATGCCCCTGCTCAGCACCTCCTCTGCCAAAATAAATAGGGTTAGGGATAAAGGATCCCCTTGCCTGACCCCCCTGGAAGACTTGAAAAACCCTGACATGCTGCCACCCAGAACAATTGAGAACTAACAATTCTCCATGGTCTTTCTAATCAAAGCAATCCATGTTTCACAAAACCAAAATCTGGAGAGAACACGCCAGAGGAACTCCCATTCCAGGCGGTCATAGGCCTTTGCCATATCAAGCTTGAGGATGACATTGCCCCCTCGAGTCTTTCTGTTCAAGTCATGAGCCATTTCCTGCACAATGGAGAAGTTGTCGTGGATACACCTACCCTGCACAAAAGCACCCTACTCCTCCGCCACTAAGGATGGAAGAAGCCCTGCCAGCCTGGAAACAAATATTTTGGTAATAATCTTGTAGGAAAAGTTGCAAAGACTAATGGGGCGAAAATCAGCCATTACCTCAGGGTTGTCCTTCTTGGGAATAAGAACTAGATTGGCAGAGGTGAAGCTCCTAAGGAGGGCTCCCCCCATGAAAAAATCCACAACCGCCGCCCAGACATCTTGGCACACCACCTCCCAACATGCTATGAAGAAGTACCTTGAGAAACCGTCTGGGCCTGGTGCACTATCGCTCAATAAGGAGAAGACAGCCCCCTTTACCTCCTCTTGAGATGGGGGTAACATAAGTGCATTGTTCTTCGCCTCTGACACGTAGTCATGGAAATCATAGCAAATAAATCATCATCAACATGGCATCCCTGGGAAGAGAAGACCTCGGAAAAGTGCCTCACCGCCTCCGCCTGCACCCCCTCACAATCAGTAATCCACACACCATTCCCCCCTTTAATTTTATTCACACATGCCTGCTTTCTCCTGATATTGACCATGGAGTGAAAAAACTTCGTGTTGCGATCCCTTCTTTCAGCCAGGTTACCCTGGATTTCTGTCTCCAGTAAATTTCCTCCTGAAGAAGCACACCCTGCAACGCCTCCCTTGCCTCCCCAAGGGCTGCCCTGACCTCATTACCGGCACCCATATCAACCACAGCCTCCGCCCTGCTCACCGAGTCCTCTGCATCCCTACCCTTCTGGTGCACATTGCCAAACACCTCCTTGTTCCATTTGCGGAGGGCACTGCGAAGCCCCTTGAGTTTTAAGTACAAAACAAACAGGGGCGAGCCTACTACCGGTTTAGCCCACTCCCCTTTTACAAAAGCCTGAAAATCCAGATGCAGCAACCACATTTCCCACTCGGCTGGCCACAGCTGAGAAGGATAGCCAAATGGGAGCGTGGTCAGAGCACGTCTTGCTAAGGTGGGCGACCTCCCACCTAGGAAAAGCCCCAACCCATTCAGCATTGACAAAGAAGCGGTCTAGCCTGGCTAGCACCCTTCCTGCACCTGCCTGGTTATTCGACCAAGTAAAGACATTTCCAGCATAACCTGCATCCATAAGCCCCGAGCTGCTCATAAATGTCCCAAACTCCTCTAGCAACGCCGAGTACGCTGGCCTTCCACCTCCTTTCTTGGACGGGGAAACAACAGCATTAAAGTCCGCACCCACAGCCCAAGGGAAGGAATTTAACCTTGAGAAAAGCTCTAACCTCTCCCATATCTCCCTCCGATCCATCACCGTGCATAACCCATGGACAAAGGTGAGGATGAAAGTTACTGCACTGGCATCCACACATTCCAGTGAAACAAACTGGGGGTGCTCCTCAACCACACGAACCTAAACCGAGGCCTTCCAGAAAACCCAAATTCTATCGGATGTGTGCAACGATTCCATCCCAATCCGGCGCATAACCCGCCTCGCCTTAGCTGTCTGTGCCTTGGGCTCCGCAATGGCAACAATATCAACTCTATGCAGACATGTTAAAGCTTTCAGACGCCTAGAAGTAGGCTTATTCCCTATGCCCCGTGCATTCCAGAATAGACAACTCATCTGGCATCCTGGGGGTAAGAATTCAGCGATCTCATCGATCTCGTAACACATCGGGAAGGGGCCTCATTGGATGGCCGTCCTCGTCTGGCCTTCATGATTTTCTTCCTCTTATACACATGGGCAGCGCTGAGGCACACAGCCCGAGGGGGCAGCCGTCTCCCAGTGTGGACACCTATGGCTACTGTCCCCATGTTGTCTTCACCACCCCTTTCAAAGGACCTGTGGATCCGATCTGCAATGGTTGTGTGAAAACGCCTAAAGCTCTCCATTACTGCCTCCCGACTTGGCGCAGCCGGGGCAACCTGGTCTGACACATGGGCATCGTCCCTCGCCCTCATGGGCCCCTCAAAGTCTTCAAAAAAAGGCACTGAAATGGCTCCTGCTGGTTGCGCACCGTCATTCTCCGTAATAAGGCCAGCAGCGTCAACAGCGCCATCGTCCCCACAAGAATCTGCCACCAACCAGCCCTGCAACACCAGCTCCAGACCACTGCCAGTTGCAGTCTCGCCCACCACCGTGGGAATGGTCTCGACACCCGCCGGAGGAATTTCACCCTCTTCCAACGTGTGAGGTGTCCCCTCGGTAGCAATCACCACCGGCAAAACAACACCCTCAGCTCGTGCAACGATTCCACACTGGCCATTCGCAACCAGCGCCTCACCACCATTTGCAATGCAAATGCCCTGCGCATCCTCCTGAATCAGCGGAGGGCCCAAGCCCTGATGCTCTACAGTCCTCCATCAACCCACTCATCTCCTCATCCTCCTTGGAATGGCCGGAGTACTCTGCCCAGGCGCACTGCCATCCACCCTGTGACCACCGTTGGAGGGTCCCTCTCCCCTGGGAATGAAGACACCCTCTCTGTGTCCGGCACCAGCCTCAACCTGTACCGCCGAGGCAGCGATGTTAACCTGAGGTAGCTTGAACTCCGGCTGCTATAGATCCCTCAACTTCTTTCCCCTGTTTTGCCTTTCTACAAGCCTCTACCGAATGGCCTACCTTCGAGTAGGATACACAGTATGGGGGGAGTCTATCGTAGACCACCTTCTGGTAGAACCCCTGTGATCCATAACCAATCCAAACCTTCGATGGAAGCGCTGCTCGCAGGTCGACTTCAACGCAGAACCTTGCCTCGACTGTGCGAGTGCAATTTGCCGTGGCGCCATTGACTTTTAAGAATTGCCCTATAGTTCTAGCGATGGATACCAGAAAATTGCCCTGATAGAAATTGACTGGCAGTCTAGGCAAGGAGACCCAGACCGGAGCAAAAGGAGATTCCCAACCAGAAACGAACTCCGAAGTCCACTTCATAAACCTCAGAAGGTAGCCCTGGATGTGAGTTTGTGCTTTCAGCCAGACTTTAACATAATCTGCCGTGTTCGAGAACCGTAGAAGGACATGTCGCGGATCCAGGGAGGAGACGACAACATCCCCTTTCAAAAAAAGGACTTTCTGCAGGTATTCCTTGATTGCAAATAGAGATGGCCTACTGTGGCTGCACTTTGCGATTAACGCTGCCGAGAAGGCCTCTCCGATAGCGCAACCTCCTCCTTGGAGAAGAAAACAGCCGGAGCTCCAAAATACGAAGTAGGCTTCTTCACCTCGATCGCGACAGGGGGGGTAGCCAATGACCTGGACATTGCAGCAGCGAAGGAGTAAGCCTGGGCTCCACCAGCGACAACCCCTGTAGAAGGATCAGGGGGGCACTTCTCCCGAGGAGGGGGAGAAGCCATGACCTAGCCCACGTGAACGAGAATTCTTATCGTGCGCCACCAGAGCTTAGTGTGCACCACCAGAGAAAATGTGAAAAGAAATCGACCCTTCAAAGAGGGGTTGTACTTTAGCAAATGATTTTAGATAAAAGAAAAGATGATTACTCTATGCTGTTTCTCCTTGTGAGATGCAAGATGGACTTTGAGATGTTGTTGCAAGGTGAGAGGCTTTGCATAGTCAGTGGGATGCTGATTGAAGCTTAGGTGTGATGCCCAATTCATATCCTTTTTTATTTTAATAAATTCTGTTATTGATTATTTTTTGGGTGAATAAAGAATTCAATACCAAGAAGAAAGGGGACTACAAAAGTCCCTAGAAAGGGGGAAAGAAAACAAATACACACATAAACAAACAGCCCGGACCTCAAATAGAGGTGGTAGGAGGCTGGAGAGAGGAAATGGGAAGGCCCCAGGACACAACAATATGCATGTTCCTTGGGGTATCAGAACAAAAAAATTGGACAGCAGAGAGCTTTGCTTTAATATCGAAAGAAATGGCGTCCCAAATCTTGCGAAGAGACCAAGAGTTGGAGGTCCATTTCCTGATATTATGTCCCATCCAAATATGATTAATGCAGCGCAAAAGGCATGTTTTCCCACAGTGTCAGATTGAAGAACCAACAAAAGTCATATCAACCCAAATCCACTCTCTTTCAAAAGGAAGAATTGTTGTCTTACAGGTCAGCATTTGTTGAGGATATCTTGCCATATGGAAAGAGAGAGGGGGCAGCCAAAGAAAAGGTGGTCCATGTCTTCAACAGCATTCCAGCAAAGGCAGCATTGGGGAGAGACCTGAATCTACCTATGGCGAAGAAATGACTGTGTTGGAAGGCCATTAGAGAAGACTCTCCAGGCTGTAAAGCAGTATTTGGGGATGTGATGCTTGAACCGGAGAAGCTTCCTCCAAGGAGCTAGAAGACCTCTGATACAAACAAGATTACAAGTAGCTTTGGAACTGAATAGGCCGGAGGTTGCAGGGGCCCACAAGACACAGTCATCCCTCCTAGAGGGACTTCTAGGAATGGAAGGCAGGGCATCCCACACAGAATTAAGAACTGGATGAAAGTGGGTCAGGGTTCCAATCATTGTTAGAAATGATATCAGCTACCAAGTATTGCTTGTTCAAGCCGCAATTGTAAATAGCTCTAGAAGAGACAATATGAAGAAGAATTCCTATAGGGTGTCAATGGTCCAACTAGAGAGATGTAGAGTTTCCATTACCGATTTGATTGTGGATGGCATCAAGAGTAATCGGTATAAGAGCAAGGATTTTGTGCCAGGCCCAAGATGCATCAAAGGGAATAGATACGGTCCAAATTGAGTCATTGCGGGGAGGTCCTGAGTAAAGCCAATCGACCCAAATGCTTCGCGGCTTAGAGACAATCTTCCAGATGAGCTTGATGATACCAGCGGAGTTAACATCTTTGATTCGACGAAGACCGAGACCGCCCTCTTCTTTGGGAAGGAAAATAAAAGCCCAACTGGTGGGATGGAGAAATCTTGTAGAAACTTTACCTTTCCAAAGAAAAAGGTTATAAGGGATTCCAAGGACTTAATAGTTGATGATGGCAGCCCAAAGATACTTGACAAGTAAATATAAAAAGCTTGCAATACTGATTTGATTAGAACTAGCCGGCTTGCATAAGAGAGAAGCTTTCCTTTCCAAAGTTATAGCCTTTTTTTTTTATAAGATCCAACATAGGAGAGCAGTGATGAGCGGTAAGCCTGGCACGAATCAAAGGCAGCCCCAAGTGTTTAATTGGGAATTGGCCAAGAGAAAAACCAGATTTGTCAATTAGAGAGGCTTTTTCAATCTGAGTGACCCCAGCAAGGAAAAACAATGACATAGTAGGGTTGATCCAAAGCCCCGAAAGAGCTTCAAAATGATGCAGGCAAGACATAATATTCTCCATAGAGCTAATAGAGGCCTTCGCGAAGATCATGAGGTTGTCAGGGAATGCAAGATGAGAAGCTCGAGGGCTTTGCACTTGGGGAGCGAAGAAATTCGCTGCTGGTCAGTACTAGTCTGAATGTACTTGGAGAGAACTTCCATAACCAAAGTAAATATGTAAGAGGAGAGAGGGAAACCTTTGCGAATTCCCAATGATGAGGAAAAGTAACCCACTGGACTGCTATTGACAAGCACTGAGAAGCTAGGGGTGGAGATTCATTGGTGGATCCAATAGGCAAACACAGGATAAAATCTCATCTTCTCCAAAACCTTTGAAATGAAATCCCATCTCAAAGAGTCAAAGGCTTTATGAGTGTCTATCTTCATAAGACCTGCAGGGGGGTGAGATTTTCTGTTGAAATGAAAGCAGACTGATTCTCACTGACAAGAATATCCACAACAGCCTTGAGCCTGATAGCAAGAATCTTGGCGATGAATTTGTACAGCAGGTTGCAAAGGGCTATGGGTCTAAAATCAGTCACACTTGAAGCACCTACCTTCTTGGGGATGAGACAGAGTAAAGTGGGATTTACACCTTTAATCTGGCTGGGGTTGAAGAAGAAACCCTTGATAGCCTTAATGAGGTCCTCCTTGATGATATCCCAAGAGGCAAGAAAGAATCCCAAACTAAATCCATCAAGACCAGGAGCTCTGTTAGCTTTAAGAGAGCGGATAGAAGAAACAATTTCATCTTCAGAAGAGATTGAGCTGAGAGAGGCTTGGAGCTCACTGGGGATGAATTTATTAAGCAGATTTTCAGGGATAGGGCTCGAGTCCCTTGAAGAACCACTAAATAGATCCTTAAAGTACCCAACAGCCAAGTCCTTAATATCTTTGACCCGATGAAAAATAGATCCTGCTGAATCTTTAAGGTGCAATATGTAGTTGGTGTTATTCCTAGATTTAAAGATCGATGGAAATAGGCCGATTTTGAATCCCCTATTTCCGACCATTTGATCCGAGACTTTTGCCTTCGAAAATTTTCCTCCTGAGATAGCAAAGATTGGAACTGAAGAGATACCACGGTATCGATTTTGTTCGTCCCTATATCACCATTCCTATTGCATTGATCTCCCACTGGTTCTTTCCCTGGTTTGAGGTCATTTTGCATTATTTGGTATCAGATCCATTGGGGGAGGGCCGACAAAGTAGACGGTAGTTGAGTTCCACTTCCGACTGAAGGTTGATCATGCGGATCTGATTCCTCGACTTTTAAAACTCAAGGACAAGTTTTTCCAAGCTGGGGAGAATTGATTTAGATCATAGTGAAGAGAAAGGAGGTTTATGATTCTGGTACAAAACCTGTAGATCTTGTCTTAAGATCTCGTAGAAGATTTGATTTGAAGATCATCTAGAAGATTATGTGAAGATTGCATGAAGATATTCTAGAAGATTACATGGAGATTGTGTGGAGACTATTCTGCTAGATATTCCAGCAGCCTTTTTGCCAACTATGGGATCTTATTTAGTAGTTTCTTTTATTGTAAATCCTAGCTACTAGGTAGATTAGCAATTAAGTACTTTAGTTACTATTTTTACAGTTATAGTTACTTTCTAGTTTGGTGACTCTTCCTTAGCTATGGAGAGTTACTATTATTGTCAGGGACCCTCCTACCATAATAGAGGTTTCCCAGTTTGCTTTTTATTATTATAAATAAAAAGAGAGGGGTCTTACTCTAGCCAACGATTTTAGACAGAAGAAAAGATGATAGCTTTATGATGTTTTTCCTTGTGAAAAGCAAGATGGGCTGTGAGATGTAGTTGCAAGGTGAGAGGCTTTGCATGGTCGGTGTGATGTTGATCGAGGCTGAGGTGGGATGCCCAAGTCATATTATTTTTATTTTTTCTTTCACCTGTTAAAAAAAATTAAATAAATAAATAAATAAAAGAAAGAGAAAAAATTCTGTTATTGATTTTGTTCGTCCCTATATCACTGGTCCTTTTGCAATTAATCCTCCACTGATTCTTTCCCTGGTTCATGATTGATTCCCATTAGTTATGCTACAATACTTGCTTAGATTTTGCAAAGACAGCTAAAATATTTGTATGTACTATCTGTTTCTCTCTTTAGGAGTGGCATACCCTCATTTTAGATAGAATCTGTAAGGTACCAAATAAATACACTTACTTGAAAGGGTCATGTGCATGTAGTACAAGGTGAGGATGTCGAGTGTTATGAATCCCAGAAGATGGCATTCCAAAATCATGGTAAATATGGACTATGATTGCAGGTGTGGAAAAAATTAGAGATAATGTGACACAGAAATATGTTGTGGTCCTGACTCTTTTCCACTCTTTCTTTTATTGATGCAAATCTTCTTGCCATTTTCTTAGAGTTGTATCAATAAACATTGGATTGAAAAAGATAAGCATGTTTATGTCAGTGGAAGCTGGAACTCAACAAGTTTCTAGACTGTATGATCTTATTTTGTCTTTCATAAGGAATATTTCATAGTTCCTTTCTAATGGTATGCCAGAGATTTACTAGATTATTCTAAGATTTTCTAGCTCCCATATGACTCGGATTTCTCTGAAAATCTACTAAATCATTCTGAGATTTACTTTACCCTGTAGAACTCAGTTGTTATCATATTTTATACATTGAGATGATTTGAAATTCACTAGTAAATCCTTAATTCATTACAATAGCTTATAATTTTTGTACTAGTTTAAGAGTTCTAATTATTGGTAAAGTTGGCATTCTCCTTTAGCATGGTTGAATTAGGTGGTCATCATGACATGAATAGATTTTTAGAAGTATCCCAGTGGAGTTTTTCCCAACATTCAAATACCTGAATCATAAAATGGTTCACTCTTTGTTTTGTCTATAGAAATAATGAATTATATATAAATAAATTTAAGAACTATGCTGAAACTAGTTGACGTCACCTGATCAAATTCAAGTAATCCACAGTACTCTTAATAGTAGTTTTAAACACTGAATTGGTCTTTCTTCCCTGTATAAAATAATTTAATCATATTTCTTTGGTAAAAGAACAACACTTAATTATCATAAGTTTTCCTGGTGTGAAATAACAAATATCTTTTGTATGTTCATAAGAATTTTTTTATAAGACTGAGAAACATGTCAAAGGAAAATTTTCAAGTTAAATCCTATTTTTTATGCTAACTTCACCTGATAATTTCTTTTTGCATAGTTTTTACCTGGAAGGCTGGAAACAAATGAAGTCTAAACATAATCAATTAATCACCGGTAACACCATGCATTATTAATCCTCAAAGGGAAGTTCCTTCAAACCCTTTATTTTTTCCTATATACTCTATGAAATTTCACTTGTTCCATTTGAGGACAATGAAAACAAATGGCATTGCTGGCCAATTAGCCAAACAAAGAGTTAGAAAAGTAGATGATATTCTCGCCATTCCTTACTATTGGCAGATTAGCCAGATTTTGCATACATTGTGTATGTATCTCTATGCTCTCTCCTACTTTTCCACTTATCTTTAGTGTAGTATCGGGTATGTAAGATTCTCTGTTCGTGCTATGTCTTTTCAATCAATAAAAATTGTTTTGTATCAGAAAAAAAAAATCTCCATATTATTAAAAAATGTTCTTGGGCTAATCTATTGAATTGCATTTACATGTTTCAAAAGGAATGGCATTTATATATATTGCAATTTGACAATATACTTAGAAGAAGTTTATTTCGCAAAAACTTCATACATTTCCCATCCATACCGAATTTGGTTTTTCAGGTTTCAGATCAATGGTGGTGTGAGCCAGGACATGGAGATTGGTGCACCTGCCTAGAAAAGTATACACTTTGTCGAGATGGTATGTACCATAAGGTATGCACTTCATAACGTCGAGTCATTACAAGTACTCATGCGAACATGATAACAACAACAGCAACAAACTCAGCCTTGTCCCAACCGGACCATGACCTGTCTATCCAATGGTCAGAATTGCTAGCATCGTCCTGGAAGTAGAGGCATTTGCTGTCAGGTGCAATTTCAAAAGATCACCCACCTAGATGATCCATTACTTTTCCTAAGTTGGATAATTAAGAGTACGGTTTTTGGAACTCTCTCTCTCTCCATTAATATAAAGGAGCACTATTGGTTTTTTCCCCCTAATGATTCAACTCTGTTAATCCTGTGCTCCTGATGCACCGAATGCATGAGAAATTAGATTTTGAAATTGGTTAATATAGCATATAACTGAGGGAGGGTGGGCTTTGATGCAACGGTAAAGGTTGCTCCATTGTGACCAAGTGGTCACTGGTTCGAGTTTGGAAACAGCCTCTATGAAACAAGGGTAAGGCTGCATACATTATGACCCCCCCAAGACCCTGCAGTGGTGGGAGCCTCGTGCACTGGTTACACCCTTTATAGCATATAACTGAGGCTTCATGGAATTTCAATTATATCATAATCTAAAAGTAGAAAAAGAAGAAAGAAGAGCTTGCTTTAGGATTTGATTTTCCCCAATTGAAATATGAGCGGAAAAAAATGAATCTGGGGAAATGCAGAAATAGAAACAAAATAAACAATTAGTGCGTAGATTAATGGATGATTTACAAGATGGGAATCAACTGATTTTTACAGACCTAGATTGGAAACTAATGTAACAACATCAATTTACTAGATCTCAGTTCAAAACCCATCCTTGCCCACTTAACATTTGATCGCTGACCCACTTTCCCTACCCATGCCAAAAATTTTAAATATATATATAAAAAAGGAAAAGTTTTTCTGTTTTAACAATGCACACTTCAATACCGGCTGTTGAGATGTGTTACCCGATATTATGAGGGTATTTTTGGTTTTTTATTTATGCTTTATTTATGTACTCTTGAACAGGGGTAGGATTGTAATTTGGGCTGTCACACTGTTCACATGAACAGTGTCTTGAACAGTGTTTCCCTTTGTAATCTCTTTTATTATTATTATTATAAATAGAGAGCTTGACTAATCTCATTGATCATTCAAGCCATTCACGAAATTCCTGTTTTGTTAACATGGCATCAGAGCCAAATACACTCTGATCTAGGTTTTCAAAATCCACCTCCCTCCCTTCGATTTTTTTCTCCTTCCCTCCATCGAGGTTCTTCCCTCCTTTCTTCCTTTCTTTTGGTTCTTCTTCTCCCATTAGGGCAGCACTACTGAGGTGATCGTAATGATCTAGCTGCTGCCCCAATATACCTCCTTTTTTATGCCTCTTTTTTGGATTGAGTGGAGCTGAAGCACTGTCTGCGATTTGAAGATTTCCTATTTTTTTTGGAGATCAGGCTCTACAGCTGTTTCGGCTGCATCTTCTATTGTGGGATCTTTATTTGATATTGTTCTCAGCCCCTATTCACTTCATCAGATTGGTTGAAGACCCCAGCCCCTTATCGATCTCTCTTCTCAGGGTTTTGAAAAAAACCCTGACATTAATCGATCTTGGGGTTAGGCTGCTGGTTCTTGCTACATCTGATTGGCACCCTTGCTGCCTTCATTCAACATCATTCCCAACCTATATATCTGAGATTTTTTGCTCCAATACAACCCTTTTCTATTGGGGGTCGATTCCAGAATTTTTTTGGATATTTTTTTGCTGTTTGCTGCTTCATTGAAGATTGGTTACCTGCTGCAATGACTGGTTCAGATTCTTCTTCGGCCTCTTCTGGCATTGATGGCCAGCCCCGGACTGATTTTCTTCCCCTTGCTGCCCCAATCAAACTTGATGACTCTAACTACCTGAAGTGGTCTCGGTCTACCCATTTGATAGTAGCTGGCCGTGGCCTCACTGGCCATCTTCTTGGGACAACAACTAAACCAATGGAAGAGGGTTCTCAACTCAACAAGTGGTTATCGAATGATGCGATGGTGATGTCCTACTTGATCCATTCTATGCAAGGGGATATCTCAGACAATTTTCTTCTACTGGACATTGCCCATACTATCTGGAATGGTACCAAAGAGACTTATGGTCACATGGGGAATGATGCACAGGTCTATGAGATTATAAAGAAAGCTAATGCCACTACCCATTAGGAGCTCTCTGTCTCCAAATACTATGCTGCCCTCAAGAACATGTGGCAGCAATTGGATCATTACTCCGACTATCAGCCCTCTACTGCTACTGATCTGGCTGCCTATCGCAAACACGTTAACAAAATACGTGTCTATGATTTTTTGGCTGGACTAAATATGGAGTTTGATCCTATTCGGGTGCAAGTACTTAGGCAGTCCCCTTTTCCATCCCTAGAGCAAGCCTTTGCCTTGGTTCATAATGAGGAATCTCGTCGGGCTGCTATGCTGCATTCCTCTACTGTTGATCGCTCCACCTTGCAAGTTGCTTCCAGTACTCCTTCTCTTACCACTACTGATGTTGGTACTGCTGTCCCTAAAGGTCCTGTCAAATGAGAACACTGCAACAGGCTCTGTCATATTAAGGCTCAATGCTGGAAGCTCCATGGGAAGCTTGCTGATTTTGAGGAAAAGAAAGCCCATGGGAAGTTTAAGCCCAAGGCTCATATGGCTGATTCTCCTAGTACTGCTGCTGCTGCCCCTTCATTTGACATTGGGCTTACTCAAGATGAGCTCCTAGCTTTCCGTCGCATGCTACAGGCCTCTTCTACTGCCTCCACTACGGCATCTACACCTGCTACACCTCCTGGTTCTAATTTTGCCTCAGGTACTCCAGTCAGTATTCTGTGTGCATCGGCTATATCCAGTCCTTGGATTATAGATTCCGATGCCACTGACCACATAACTGGCTCCTCCCATGTATTTCATTTTTATTCTCCATCTCCTGGCAAAGGCAGTGTTCGAGTAGCTAATGGTTCCCTTTCTCCTATTAATGGGAAGGGTTCCATACGCTGCTCACCTACCCTTTCATTAAAATCTGTTTTGCATGTTCCGTCCTTTTCTACCAACCTTCTCTCTATTAGTAGTCTAACTAGAGATCTCGGCGCAAACCGACTTTTTTCCCTTCTCATTGTGTCATACAGGATCGGAGACGGGCGCACGATTGGGGGTGGTAAGATGCAGGGTGGTCTCTACTTACTTGACCGGGTCAGCCTTCTACTTTGCATTCGGCTTCCTCTACACTCATCATTTACTGATCCACCTCGTCCCCGACCTTCATCTCTCGGCATGCCGACTTGGTCATCCATCCCTTAGTACTTTGTCTCTTTTGTTTCCGAGCTTGATTAAGCATTGTAATAGGAATGAGTTTTTATGTGAGGCTTGTGTTTTGGCCAAACAGACTAATTCCAGTTATTCTTCATTAAATAAAAGAAGTGAGTTTCCTTCTGCTTTGGTTCATTCTGATGTGTGGGGCCCTGCCCGTTGTACTTCCCTTTCTGGTCATCGATGGTTTGTCTCGTTTATTGATTGTTATACTCGTGCCACTTGGGTGTACATGATGAGCCATATAAGTGAGGTCTTCCGCTGTTTTCAGTTATTTCATCGTATGGTTCAGACCCAATTCAATGCCACCTTACGCATTTTACACAGTGATAATGGCAGAGAGTACATGGAGGGTCAGTTCCAACTTTATTTGGCTGCACATGGTATTATCCATCAGACCAGCTGTGTTGACACACCTGCCCAGAATGGGGTTGCTGAAAGGAAAAATAGACATCTCCTTAAGGTAGCCCGGGCCATTATGTTTACACGGCAGGTTCCTTCTCACTACTGGGGTGATGCCATTCTTACCGCTGCTTATCTCATCAACCGTGTGCCTACCTGTGTCTTTGATGGTCGTTCCCCTGTTGATCTCCTCCAGGGTTCCTCCTCCTTTGTGGTTCCCCCCAAAGTTTTTGGTTGTGTTTGCTATGTCCGTAATCATCATCCTCATGGGAAATTTGATCCACGGAGCATTTGGTGTATTTTTCTGGGCTATTCTGCGACCCAGAAAGGATACAAGTGTTACCATCCACCTTCTCGTCGTACTTTTGTCTCCATGGATATTGTCTTCCATGAGTCCTTGTCATATTATTCCCAGACACCTCTTCAGGGGGAGCAGGATCAGGGTTTTGAAGATGTGTCTGCTATTCTTCCGGCTTCTATTCAGGGGGAGCCCTCTGTAACTTCAGCTCCTATAGTGGCTCCTATTCAGGGGGAGCGTAGACCAGTCAGTCAAATCCTTGTTGATAAGGTATATACCAGGGAGCGCACAGGACAAGTTGAGACTACCACCACCACCATACCACCTCCACAATCGTCTACACTTGATCCAGATCCAGACCCTACTACATCATTTGGTAAGGATCCTTCCCTTGACTTACCTATCGCTGTTCGTAAAGGCGTTAGGTCATGCACCCAACACCCCATCTCCAATGTTGTTTCCTATGATGCTTTATCTCCTTCCTATCGTGCATTTGTTTCTTCTCTTTCCTCTGTTTCTATTCCTCAGAAATGGCAGGAGGCGATTGCAGATCCAAAGTGGAAAGCAGCCATGATGGAAGAAATGACGGCCTTACTTAAAAATGAGACATGGGAGCTAGTTGTTCTTCCTTCGGGTAAGAAACCAGTCGGGTGCAAATGGGTATTTGTTGTCAAGCAGAAGCCAGATGGAACAGTGGATAGATATAAAGCCAGGCTTGTGGCCAAAGGCTTCACTCAGACTTATGGGATCGACTACCAAGAGACATTTGCCCCTGTTGCGAAGTTGAACACTGTCCGGGTCTTACTGTCTTGTGCTGTCAACTTTGGCTGGGACCTACAGCAATTGGATGTAAAAAATGCATTTCTTCATGGGGAGTTGGAAGAGGAGGTTTATATAGATGTTCCTCCGGATGTTTCCTCTGACAAGACCCATGGGAAAGTTTGTAGGCTCAAAAGGGCACTCTATGGGTTGAAGCAATCTCCACGGGCATGGTTTGGGAGGTTTCATAAAGCCATGGCCTCCTGTGGATACAAACAGAGTCATGCTGATCACACTCTGTTCATCAAGCGAAAGGGAGAAAAGGTCACTCTTCTCATAGTTTATGTTGATGACATAGTTGTGACTGGTAATGATACAGATGAAGTTTCTCACCTGAAGGCTTTCTTGGGACAGGAATTTGACATAAAAGATCTAGGACAACAAAGATATTTTCTTGGGATTGAAGTTGCCCGTTCTCCAAAAGGCATCTTTCTCTCCCAGAGAAAGTATGTTCTAGATTTACTATCAGAGACTGGTTTGCTTGGTTGTCATCCTTGTGACACTTCCTTGAAAGATACTTCCCTTCTGCAAGAGAAGGATGGTGAACCTGTTGATAAGGGCAGATATCAACGATTGGTGGGCAAGCTGATTTATCTCTCCCACACCAGACCAGATATTGCCATTGTTGTGAGTCTTGTGAGCCAGTTCATGCATGATCCTTATTCCACTCACATGGTTGCTTTCTTCGTATTCTCCATTACTTGAAGTCATTTCCAGGAAAGGGGATCCTTTTGTCTCCTCATGACCATCTTCGCATTGAGGCTTACACAGATGTTGACTGGGGTGGTAACCCTAACAGGAAATCTACCTCCGGATATTGTACTTTTGTTGGAGTAAATCTAGTCACATGGCGGAGTAAAAAGCAAAATGTTGTGGCAAGATCTAGTGCTGAAGCTGAATTCCGTGCTATGGCCCAGGGCATATGTGAGTTACTGTGGCTTCAGAGTTTACTCCTTGATATCCGTGGTTCTGTTCATCTTCCAATGATGTTATACTGTGTCAACAAAGCAGCAATTAGCATTACCCACAATCCAGTGCAGCATGACCGTACCAAACATGTGGAGATTGACAGACACTTCATCAAGGAGAAGTTAGAGAGTGGGCAGATTTGTATTCCTTTTGTGAAGTCTAGAGATCAACTGGCTGATGTCTTCACCAAAGGGTTGAGTGGGAAGTTGTTTTATCCTAGTCTAGTCAAGTTGGGCATGTGTGATATCTATGCCCCAACTTGAGGGGGAGTGTTGAGATGTGTTACCCGATATTATAAGGGTATTTTTGGTTTTTTATTTATGCTTTATTTATGTACTTTTGAACAAGGGTAGGATCGTAATTTGGGCTGTGACACTGTTCACGTGAACAGTATCGTAAACAGTATCATGAATAGTATCGTGAACAGTGTTTCCCTTTGTAATCTCTTTTATTATTATTATTATTATAAATAGAGAGCTTGACTGATCTCATTGATCATTCAAGCCATTCACGAAATTCCTATTTTGTTAACACCGGCTTTTTTGTTGTCACATTGAAGCTGATGTTGCGGATCTAAACTCTCCAAATTATGGGGTCAGTCTTGAATAGCAACAGCCAACATGTACCAACATATCAATGCCAGACAATCCTTGAA
Organism: Telopea speciosissima; assembly: GCF_018873765.1. Lineage (NCBI taxonomy): Eukaryota > Viridiplantae > Streptophyta > Magnoliopsida > Proteales > Proteaceae > Telopea > Telopea speciosissima. The sequence continues at coordinate 15,471,147 of NC_057926.1, forward strand.
CTGCATTTTGGCTTTACAAATAAGAGGTCTTGAATGTTCTTCAATTTCCTCGAGTAAACGAGGCTTGCAAAAGTGCTATTAGTCCTTGTGGTGAAGTGCTCTAAGTCCAAAAACTACAATATGTAAAGTTGACTAAAACACATGTATACTTTTTTGGCAGCCAGCTCAGGTTCCACATGTCATAATCGAAACAGTAATCATTTTCTGTTCTATCCAAACAGCAAAACTCAACTCTCAGAGAAAAAGAGGGGGTAGTTAATGGGTAGATCTCAATGTTTGAGAGATGTAACACACTCAAGAAAAAATCAGAATAATATTCCATTCTATCAAAATCAAGGAGTAAAAAGAATATGTTAGGGTATGTAATAGGTAGCTTTTTGAAGTAAAACTCTCAGGTCCTAACTGGACCCAAAGTACAAATCAATAATCTCTCGTTTACCCTTCTTGAAATACAAGAATTTCTCTAAATCTTTTATGAAGATATTTGAATCATTGATTTTATCATTAGAAGGTGAAGGCTCAAAACTTTCAAACTTAAAATACAAGTGATCTCTTCAATTGATTCACTGCATGGAACCCATATCCATTCCTGATTTGGTAAAACTTGCAGGGCATACCCAGTGCACAAAGCTCCCACCATTGTGGGGTCTGGGGAGGGTCATAATATACGCAGCCTTACCCCTTCTTTCACAGAGAGGCTGTTTCCAGACTCGAACCTGTGACCACTTGGTAAAACTTGCAGATTGATATAAAATTGTATGCTATTCAGCTCACCAAAACCATGCTTAGACTGGTATAGAAAGAATGAACTGTTAAAACCAATGTTGCTGGAATTTGTATATCACACTCAAATTCCATTGCCACAATTGCCTAGAATGTCATGGCATGTTCATAAAACTACCTCTAGAGTCTTAAAAATTCCACATTCATCAAACAATTGTTGTTGGTTGTTTGATGTATGCTGTTTTTATGCAGCAAGATCAGTTTCAGCGTCTTCGGCCAACCTTCATTCAGATAATTGATCTCACACCACAAGAGGAAGCCATGTACTGGATGGTTGTGTCTGCTATTTTTGAGGGTACACAGGTTACTTCTGTTCTATCCAACACAAGCTACTATGAAGGGTCAAGCAGCCAGGCTTCTGGTTCCACTCCCATGGAAGCCAGCATAAATAACAAGGTCAGTATACAATCACTGATGACTTGTTTACCTGTACAATTCACCGAAGATTTGAGTTATTGAGGGCTTTATATTTGTCCCGAAGAAAAAATATTTTTTTCTCCCTCTAGTTGCCTCCATACTGATATTTAAACTACATGAACAGCTTAAGTCGGGATATTCAAATGCAGAGGTATGGGATTTTACCCTTTGATGGATCTCGTTTGCCAGAACAAATATCCATTAGGATGATCCTACCCTCCATTTCAATGCAATCTTGCAGACAGAAAGATTCTGTATCTGTTGGTTATTATTTATTTTATCCAAATTGCATTATAACCCATACTGGAATGCATTGGACCATTTCTCCATTAGGATTATTCAACCATATTGGTTCTTGGCATAGATAATCATGCTGGTAAGACCATTCAATTAGTGGCTCCCAATTCCTCTGCATTTACATCATGCACAGCTTAAAGATTGATATCAAATGAGAACAAACATATTTGAGACACATCCAGTACAGTTCATTCATGAATTTCCCTCAATAAGGAATCTTTCCAATTTGATTTTCACTGTTAATGATAGGTCCGTCTTCTGAGGGAAATGCTGCAGTGGGAGGAGCACATGCGATCTGAAGTGGGTCTTAGAGATACGACGCATGTAACAAAACCAGAACATGGTCCTGATTCTGTTGTTGGAGAAGTGGTGATTGTATGCTGGCCCAATGGTGAGATAATGAGAATGAGAACTGGTAGCACAGCTGCTGATGCTGCCAGAAGAATAGGTTTGGAAGGAAAATTGGTTCTAGTGAATGGTCAGCTCACGTTACCGCATACAGAGCTCAAAGATGGGGACATAGTAGAAGTTAGAGTGTAAATTTTAACAATTTGTAGACAAATAGGTGGGGAAATTCTTAGGGTTGATGTCTTTGTATATGTTGTGGATGGTGTTTAGCATTTGGAGTGATTGGAGCCTTTGGGGAAAAAGTCCTCAGGGTGGGGGCAGCGGAGTCGGGCTTAGCGGCCCAAAATGACTCCTTGGCTAATTCACTGTACAGATTGACTTCACAACAATAATGAGAAAGGAATTGATTTCTTCTTCTTCTCTTCTTATATGTGCATCTGTATTTTTTTTTTTTTTTTCTCCTTGGGTAGGGGGTGGGAGTGAGAGTTGTGAGTTGGAAATTATATTGATGTTTGTCTTATAGTTTTTTTTCTTTCTTTTTTTCTTTTTAGGGGGGTGGTGTTGGTGGGGGTTGAAAATCTTACTTTTAGGCTGTATCAGGATATCCAGTATTGTTGGATGTCAATTAGGCATCCATAATCATCTGTGACAAGCACTGAGACCCATCTACGTGCATGATCTTTATGTGTGCCTTTGGTGTAGAGCTGCAATGTTTATAAATGAATGTATTTAAGTATTTTATGATAAGCTGTCCTTACTGAAACTATTCAAGTAGAACTATTGATATTGTACTTGTTATTACTATGATGGGCACAAGCAGAGTGAAATCTCTACTGAGGCACCCTTTAAACATCTTTTGTCCACCACATAGTAAATCAATTGGCATCATATCCTCTAAAAATAACATCTAATACCTGTTTAATTGGATGATTGAAGGGTGGAATTCTAATTCAATAACCCATTGTTTAATTGGATGATTGAGTTTCTCCCATATTGATTCTTGGGAGAGGGTTTCCTACATGAGCAGTGTAAGGAGTCTACACATTACAACCAATGAGGGGTTGGAAAATGGCATCATCTATATGGTACCTACATGGTCAAAAGTCAAAACAAGAGAGAAATGTCAGTCTTGGTTCCATTATTTATTATGTGAAGAGGGTATAAAGGAATCTGTACAAGAGTAGTGTAGCAATCTTTTTCTCTTGTATCTTTATTAATAGGTTCTTAAGATATACTTTCCCCCCAAAAAAAAAATATTTCTGGTTATATTGGGAAAGTAAACGGAATGTTTCCCTTTCCATTTTGTTTCCAAATGCTCCCTAAAGGGGTTGACGATATTATCAACACTATCAGAAACTTGAATGGTACTGTCAGAAGCAGCATTCCTGTGTCAATACTTCTTGAAGGATATATGCAGACCAATCACTTTTGAAGATATTATCAAGTTGTTGCTTGCTCTTTTTGTGTAGAATTTTCTTATTGACATCTTGCCCTTCTAGTATAACACACTTCTTTTAGTGAGGGTTAAATATCATCATTTTACATGTGTACTTGAAACGAGTGTAAGATAATGACAACTCTTGAAAATGAGAGCACGTGCAGGAGCATCAACATAGATGGGTTTCTTTTTATTTCATAGTGGGTAAGATGGTAAATTCATGTGCTCCTATGTCTGGTGCAGGAACCAAGACCAAGAGTAGCATTCTTTTTTCCCCTATTTTTTATATGAGCAAGTTTGTCTTCCAGAGATGGGTATGCGTTTAGGGTTGTTAATTAGGCCAACCCATTGGATTTGGAACTAAATTTGGACTACTTTGGGCCTAGATTTGGGCTTGGCTCTATTTGGCATTCATCAAGTGCCCAACCTGGCCAGTCTGAGTTAGCATCTTTCCCTCCTATTCTGTTAAAGCCCTTATATGACAGTTAAAGAGATAAAGAAGAGATTTTTTTTACTCCGATGCAACCAGATATCCTATAATCCAAGGCCCAAATTGATTGCAATAACATTCATTGCATTATTTCCCTTGAGTAGAGGTTTTGGATTTTTTTTTTTTTTTTTTTTTTTTTGGGGGGGGGGGGGGTGGAAGACCAGGGAACCCCTGACCTGGACTACCAAATTCGTCACATATTTTTTAAAAAATAAAATCATATTGTACATAAAAGTATGAACTCATTTTTTGTGACAAACTTTTCACTTAACAAAAATACTTTTATCTCTCGAAAATTTTCTTCCAAATGTCTACTAATATTAGTAGAAATTTTCTCAAATATTTTTTTAAGGCTTCGTTTGTTTTGACGTAAAATAGCAGTAAAATCATATTTTTCGCCGTTTGTTTCGTAAATTGGAAAATTTTCATTGTTGTAAAAGTTTACCAAAGCCTACCCTTTTCCAGAAAATAGGGTGGAAAATTTTACCCTAAAATTTGCAAGTAAAATTTTCAAAACAAAAGAATCGGGTTTTCGTGAGAGCACCGCGAGGTCCCAAGTCTCCATCTTCTTCCCCGATGTCGGTCTCCCAACTGTTCCTTCCTCTGGTCATCTGAGAGCAGAGCTGTTACATTTGTGCCCAAATACCCCGGCTAATTTGAATTTTTAGTTGTGGGTCCGGAACCCAAAATCATATCAACGGATACCTCCCTCATGCAACTACAAAATTCACCACCAAATGTACGAATTGTAGTAAGAACCACTAGCTAACAAACCCTAGCCATAGATTTGATGCTTTAAACTTGAGAGTTATGATGGAGGTATGTTAGTATGCGTAGGCACCGACGCTCGGGGTATCCTGACACAAAAATAGCAAGGATAGCACACACTGGTTGATGGCCTGGTCGACTACTTCATCGACCAGTGCTGCTGTCATAACAAATCTTTGTCTTGAGAGTGCGGGGCCGAGTGTCTTGAGCAGGGATCTCGCCGTCGCGTCCCAGTTACCTTGTAAGATCGTTCCTCAACAATTTCTGGTACGTGGGACTCATTTATCGACCCGTATACGTGAATTCGGATAAATAACCTGATTCTGGGTATTTGGTCTCTAGCCAAATGGACCTTAAACAAAACTCTATATATAAACTAAACCTAAGCTAAGACCCATTTCACTATTCTATCCATTGGAGAAGAAAGAGGAAAGAAGAAGAAGGGTTAGAGTAATGATTTGGTAAGAAGCCTTACCTTTCTCTCTTTCATCTCTGGTGTATACCATGAATCCTTGTAGAAAACACATCTGTCCTTCCCTATCCAACTTTTTATTGTGATCCAAGGTGAGGAGAAGTCACCCAATTGTCTTCAATTCCAAGGTAATCATCAAACCCTAGCCAACTCTCTTCATCTTATCCATTCCTAGACCTAGGGTTAACTATGCTACTGAGATTGAACCATGAATTTATCATCTATCTTACCTATTTGTATTTATATCCCAAATTGGGGCAAATTATAACCCAATCCTTTCATGCATGCTTAACCCCATGTTACCTCATATCATCTCTAATGGGCTTAGAATTATGTATAGATTCTACCTTAATTTGAGAATGGATCATCCAAACCTGTGCCTGCATGAATTGACATGATGAGATTTGATTTCTATGCATGGATGGTTGTACCCGTCTTCAAATCATCACTTCCCCATTTCAATTGACCTAATTTAAGGTTCCAACCCTTGGATTAGGTCAAGTAAACATCAATCCATGATCCAATTGAAGAAATCCAAACAAAATCCACCCAAAACTCCTGTTTTCATTCTTAAGATTCTTGCTGCAAAATCTCTGGTTGATGTCCCGGTCGACTACTTCATGGGCCAGAGAATGCGGTCTCAGTCAAAAGTTATAATATTCTTATGGAATCACTCTGGATGATGACTTGGTCGACTACTTCATTGACCTGAGTTGCTATCAAACTCATATTGACTCTTAGATCTAATCCAAACTAACCCTAAGGTAATCCTAGGACCCATCTACATTTGGACACCTTCTAACTCATGTGTATGATTTCATAATAATAGGGCATATCTAATTGATCGTCAAAACCCATCGGCAACCGGCTTGAGAACCAATCCAACTTCGCAAACACAAGCATAACAAGGTAAATGGAGATAGATTTGATTTATTTTGAGAATGTTTGTTAGGAATCATGCATATGAATGAATGTTGTCTTTATTCGAAAATGATCTTTTGGCTGATAGTTATAGTTTATAGATATGGAAATGTAGAGTGATGTGATGGTTTGAAATGTGAATCTTAGTATTAGAATAGATATTGTAGTCGGCTTGAAAATGAGTGGTATGGTGAGTTGTAGTATGGGATGTGGGAACATTGTCCACCTCATACTATGTCATTTAGTCTGCATATGATTAGGAATGTCATTCCCTGGTGCTACAACTCTTACCAGTAGGAGTTCAGGTGTTGGATGATCATAGCTCCCTGTCATTGAGGAGTGTGATGGTAAGCCGAGATAGAGTCAAGGCTATGATTATCGGGGTCTACCCACGAGGAGGTAAATAAATAAATAAATAAAATACTACAACCGGTGTAGGTTCCATGCAACAAGTGAAGTTATAACTTGGAGTCAGGTAAATGGACCTAAGGATGTTTCCGGAGTTGTTATCGTAGCACAAACTTAGAGACTTAAGCATTGTTTGTTAGGTGGAATTAAGATTAAAATTAAATCCATGCATATCGGATTTTTCTTTGTGTGTGAATGTGCTTGTGTATGGTCTATCATTTACTTACTGGGCTTGGTGGAGTTCACCCCTGTGGAATATTTTCTTTTAGATGATCTTGCAGGTGGATGTGATGGTAGCGGAGAGGATTACTTGAAGGCGGAGGCTGATGACTATCATGAACATGCTGGTGTGGATCCAGAGGGGTGTGACCCCTATCACGCGAATGATGAGGGTATCCTTGGAGAACAGGGACTGATGACGTGGTGTTATCTTTTTGTTTTCTTTTGTTAAAACATTATTCTTTTTGATGGAGGAGTTTCCACTGTAAATATTTGGAATAGTTGCACTTTGGCCAATGGTTGTGAACCTTGGGCTATCGACTGTTTGGGACTTTAATGTAAATAATGTACATAAACTTGTAGGTATTTACTTTCTATGCACTCTAAACATGAAACACTTGTTATCTCGATATTGTGTTGTACTTGTGACGTGTAAATATTGTATTTAGATCCTGGAGCTCTTCGAATACTTTGGGAACGGGTTAACCATCGAATCCTCCCAGAGAGTGGTTTGTGGGTGTGACAAGAGCAGCCATCCATTCGAGCACTTCATCTTCTTCTCGATCGTTCTCGCAATTCTTCCTTCCTTTGGTCATCTCAGAGCAAAGCAGCAACCTTCTTCTCGATCGTTCCCACAGTTCTTCCTTCCTCTGGTCATCTGAGAGCAGAGCAGCGACCTTCTTCTCGATCGTTCTCGCAACTCTTCCTTCCTCTGGTCAGCTGAGAGCAAAGCCGCAAGATTGCCATTCGAGTTTCGATTTTCTCCATTGGTATGTCATTGAAAACCTTCTCTCTAGTTATTTTCTAAATCGCCATTTGATTTTTATTTATTTATTTATTTATTTTTGTTCTCCTTATGGCTTCAAAGCCCTAGCCAAGCTCTCTAGAGACTGAGCTGCTCTTCCAGGTTTTTTTGTTTCTAGCTTTCAGCAAGTTTCAGGTTGAAACTTTTCCCATAAAATTCTATTAACTGTCAAAACTATCTCCTTATGATTATCTCCATATAGATAATACTCTCTTTGCTTTACAAATTAGATAGTTCCTGGTCTCATCCATAAATACATTTATAAGACTAAAACATTATTACATTGTTTCTCCCTCTTCTTTCTATCTTCTGTAACTCTAAGGGAAAACTTTGATTAATGGGCATAAAAGGAAATTGATGAACATCAAAAACTTGATTATTTTGCTCCCAAATTTTCAATTCACACAGGGTATAATGAATGAAACCATTTGTGTTATATTAGAACAAAGTACTAGGAAATCTTGGTTTACAAATTTAAATAATTAATGGGTACATACCATTATAGTACTAGATAAAATTAAATTACAGAACTAATACAAAAGAAATATCTCAGAGAAATTAAATGGGAATAATAGATATATTGGTTCCACAGGTGGTAGTCGTAACCAACGTATGTTGAAATTAGAGAGAGAACGTGATGTTTTATTAAGTTTGAGCTCTAGTTCTTTTTATAGTTTGAAATATCTGTTTTGGCAGCAGGGGAATGCTGCACTGGAATTTAGACAAGTGCTTAACAAGTCTTTATTAGACTGCTGGCTTCCAATCGACGGTTGAAGACTTGAAAGGAATTTTCTATTGAGATACTCCTGCATTCATATCCACTGAGAATGCGTAAGAAAAGAAAAGAAAAGAAACCTCATCTCTTCTCACTGTCAAGTTCCTTTCAACTATATATATCCTCTGCTTTTGCATGTGATCAGGTGGTGGTGGTGGATCCATCAATGGCTTTGCCTCCCTCTGGTTTTTACCTTTTTCACTCACAGCAACAAAATTCTCATCCCTAACCCATCAATCACTATGTTATTGGGAACTGTTTTGAGGCCCCTTTGTTTTAGCCTCTATATGGGCTTGTTTTAAAATCTGAAATTCTCATCCCTAACCCATCAATCACTATGTTATTGGGAACTGTTTTGAGGCCCCTTTGTTTTAGCCTCTATATGGGCTTGTTTTAAAATCTGGTTTTGGGACATGTTTTATAAATTGTTTATAAATGGACTTTTTCCCTCCCATGATTAGACCATGTGAACCCTAGGTGGTGGGACTTGCCAGTGGGGCCATCCCACATTATTATTTTTTAACATTAAAGTGCTTAATGTTAGAGGAAAGAATGTTGCATTAGCTACAGTAGTCCCCCCCCCCCCACCTAAGATTGTAATCTTTGTTTGTATAAGGTTTATGCATAGCCCCACCTCTCCAAAAGAAAAAAAAAAAAAAAAAAAAAAAAAAAAAGAAGAGAACTTACAGGTAATGTAAAAGCCAAACCATAATGTAGAAGAGGCTGAAGAGACAGAGGCTGCTAAGATAGCAAACATATCTTGGTTAAAGCAGAGTGAGAGGGTACCATGGCTCTAGGTTTTCTTTCTTTTTTTCTTCTTCTTTTTGGGGTTTCTAGTGTAGCAAGTATCTAGCTTTACTTTGCTTGATTAGTGTAAGAAGGAATCTAGTACTGAATTTGAATGATGAAAACAGTAGCTAAACAAGATCTTTTAACCAAAGCAAAGATTCAAAAATAGGGTGATTTAAGATAACACAAAATCAAACGGATGAATGGGATTGAAAGTAGGATCGAGTGTAAAGGGTATGGAGGGGAATGATTGCTGAAAGGTTTAGTCCAATCAGGTAGTTAACAATTTCTTCCAAATGTCTACTAAATTTAGTAGAAAGTTTCTCAAATATTTTTTTAATGGGAATTCCATTTTAGGATTTATCAATCTTGTTCCAATGAGTTTTTTACCATAAGGACTTGTTGCACAAAGAAAACGGCTTGGTTTCCCTCTCTGTAGCACTCCAACTAAGAATGGAAATAGTATTGGACAACGAAAGATATTCTTAAAACTCTCTCGATTGCTTTATTTCTCATTTTTTATCCAATGAGTATAGGAATGGCTTGATTATAAATGGATTTGAGCCTATCCTTTTACATGGGGCACAAGGGCCTCTATTTATAGAATTTCTCCCCCCAATCTTGTTACAATAGAACTGCCAGATGGCTTTTCCCCTCCCTCTCCTGAGATTGGGTCATTCTCAGTATATGATCTTCGCATAGGGGGGATCTTCTCCTCTCTTCCAGGGGTCTAGAATCTTCTTTTTACACATGGGTAGTGGTTAGCAGTCACCATCTATCAGGGTTCTCTAAAACTGATCTTGCTAACGTGTCTAAACCAGTATAACTGCCACACATGTGGTCTGATCAATCTTGGACAAAGACTGGTTTCTTGGAATTCAAGCCACTCCATGTGTCATCCTCGGATTGGGTAGATATAATATGGTATATCATTTGCCCCCTACTCCCTTTGTCTTGAATAAGGCATAGGGAGGACTCTTCACTTCTTCCGAGCAGTAGTGTTTCGGTCTTTATGCTCGGCTATCAGTGATCTTCACTCGCTACAGACCTTCAGCGATGGTCGGTTTTCATTTAGGTTCATTGATGTTCAGTAGCACTGATCATTGGTCATGCGTGGAAATTGCTTCGTTTCTGAATTTCATTTCTTTCATTGATGATTTTACCCTTGGGTATGAAGCAGGAGTTTCCAAAATTGCGCCGCCATTTGTCGTTGTTTACATGTGGGTCCGAAATATCTTCTGGATTTCATGCCTTTTAAGGGAACTCGAAAAGACATGACAAAGTTCTAATTTGAACTTCTTGTCCTCTAGGTGCTTCCTTGTCAAGGAAGCCTCCTTTATGAACTAAACACGTGTTTTTCACATTCTTTTTTGCATCTTGATCGTTCAATTAAACACAAGAATAATTACTAGCGAGTTGTGAAACTGACAAGAGATTCTTGCAAATAGAAGGTATAATAAGATATCCTTCAATGGCAATGTAGTGTTACCTTGCACAATTTCTCCATCACCAACATGCGTAATCGATAAGTATGTTCTACTACCAATTATAACAGTGTGTACCATTATAAGCAGTAAGATTACTAAGTTTACTTGCATTATCAGCCATACAAGCAGTAGCCCCCGTATCTGGAAACCAAGCTAAATCTTGTGAGTCAAAGATGCACATAGCTACTAACACTTAAGGGACATCTTGAGCCTGAATGCTATTATCGAATCTACTCCAGCACTTGAGAGCCCCATACCCATTTTGTGACAAATCTGACATTTAATTGAGAACCAGTGGGTTTATTCTGAGAACCAGTAGATTGACCAGTGTTTTGTTGTTGTTGAAACATTGGCGTAGCTGAAAGAAAAAACCGCCACCTGCTTGAGGTAACAAGGGCTCTCTTATTTCATGCCAATGCCCCTAAATCTTACTGGACTGATGCTATACTCACTAGTTGCTACCTAATCAACAGGTTGCCTAGTAAGGTCCTTGATTTTAAGTCTCCAATGGAAATTCTTTTTGGTCGTCTAGTAAATATTTCACATCTTCGTATTTTTGGTAGTATATGTTATGTTCATTCTCAAAATGGTGGAAAACTGGACCCTCGTGCCCGTAAATGTATGTTTGTGGGATATTCTTCCCGTAAAAAGGGTTATAAATGCTATGATCCTATAAATCGAAAGATGACCATTTCTCGTGATGTTCAATTTGATGAAAGCCATATGTTTTTTTCTGGCAGGAGTCAAATTCAGGGGGAGAATGGTGGTGACTATGACTACAGTCAATTCAATATGGAATTTGTCCTGCCTATTGTTAATGATAACATAGGTAGTACAAGTAATGATCAGCACACTGATGATGTCACTGAGCTCACCACCGAGCCTAATGCTGAGCCTAATGTTGAGGCTAATGTTCAGCCCAACACTGAAACTGAGGAAGCTGAGGCTATCTTACCTACAACAAATCCGGTTTCGGTTCCTATTGAACCTCTTCGAAGATCATCTCGGGTGACTAGGCCTTCTATTAAATTACGGGATTTTTCTTACCATACTGTCAATTACCCAATACAAGCTCATATCTGCTATGACAATATAGCATCCGAGCTTAGAGTTTTTTTTAGCATGATTGATGCTACTAAGGAGCCCAGTAGCTATAATGAAGCTAAGACCTTCCCTATATGGGTCAAAGCTATGGAAGAAGAGCTCATAGCTCTAAACAAAAACCACACTTGGGACATTGTTTCTTTGCCCGACGGGAAAAGACCTGTAGGATGTCGGTGGATATATAAAATTAAACACAAAAGTGATGGGTCAATAGAAAGACACAAGGCTAGGCTGGTTGCAAAGGGTTATACTCAAACCTACGGGGTTGACTATAAGGAAACATTTGCTCCCGTAGTCAAGATGAACACTGTGCGTGTTATTCAATCTGTGGCTATTAATTATGGGTGGTCTTTATTTCAAATGGACGTAAAAAATGCTTTTTTGCAGGGTGACCTAGAGGAGGAAGTATATATGGAAATTCCTCCAGGTCATAACTTGGAAAACAAAAAGGGTATGGCATGTAAACTCAACAAAGCTATCTACGGTCTTAAACAATCACCACGTGCGCGGTATGGAAAGTTAAGTTCTGCCCTTATAACTGGAGGTTTTAAAAGGGGAGAATCGGATTCCTCCCTCTTCATTAAGAGGAATGACAAAGGCATTGTGGTCATTCTTGTTTATGTGGATGATATTGTCATCATTGGCAGCGATCTTCAAGAAATAGCTAAGCTCAAGCGGTACTTAAGTGACAAATTTGATATTAAGGATTTGGGGAGACTTCGATATTTTCTCGGTATTGAAATTGCCCGATCTAGTAAAGGGTTGTTCATGTGTCAGAGAAAGTATGCCTTAGATCTATTAAAAGAAACCGGGAAGCTTGGAGCTAAGCCAGTGGAATCTCCTATGGACTATAGTAGTAAATTTGCCAACAAAGATGTTCCCTTGCCTGATAGTAGTCGTTTTCAAAGGTTAGTTGGTCACTTAATCTACTTGACTATTACCAGACCTGACATCACCTATGCTGTTAGCTATGTCAGCCAATTTATGCATTCCCCCACTGAGGGACACATGGACCTTGTTAATCGTATCCTACGATACCTGAAGTCATGTCCTGGAAGGGAAATTTGGATGAAACAAAATGGTCACACTAAAATTATTGGCTATGCTGATGCTGATTGGGCAGGAAGTCCTACCGACAGAAGGTCTACCACAGGTTTTTGTACCTTTATCGGAGGAAATCTGGTTACTTGGAAAAGTAAAAAAACAAAGTGTTGTTGCTCGTTCAAGCGCTGAAGCAGAATATCGCGCAATGGCTTCTACTACCAGTGGGCTGATTTGGTTGAAATTATTGATGCATGAACTTGGTCTTTATGTCTCACATGTTCCTATGAAGTTATTTTGTGATAACCAAGCAGCCATACATATTGCATCCAACCCCGTCTTTCATGAAAGAACGAAGCACATCGAAGTTGACTGTCACTTCGTTCCCGAAAAAGTTCAAGACAAGACCATCGAGACTCCGTACATTCCAAGCAAGAGTCAGCTTGCTGATATGTTCACTAAAGCTTTATCTGGAGGAATCTTTCGAGACATGCTATCCAAGTTGACCTCAGAAAACATCTTCGCCCCAACTTGGAGGGGGAGTGTTGGCGAAACTAAAGGAATTGAATATCCCTATTTGGTAGGAAATCTGGGTCTTACCCAAGATAAGAAAAATGACAGTTGCATGACAGCTTGTTCCCATTGTACATCCCCATCCCCATCTCAACACATGTGTAATTCTTTATTTAAGGATAATCAACCCTCCTCAATAAGCCAAGATTGAGAGAGGAATTTCACCGTGGAGTAGGATTCCATCTACAGGAAGTCTGAACCACGTTACATGCCGTTCTTCTTCTTCTTTGTGCTGTGTTTGCATAACCCTTGTGCTCTAGCAAGGTATCTCTTATTACTTCTGATCTAGCATTGGTTTGCCAATTGCATTAAGTTGATCACAAATGTTCTTAAATTCCACAAGATACTCAGCCAGAGGTGTTGTATCCTTTTCTTCAAAAAATGAAATTTAGAGAGGAGCTCAAATTAATAGCTTCTGAAGCCTGAGAGAATGCATTTGACAATGCATTTCATAGCTCGGCAAAGGTCTTGATGTCGACGGCCAAACCAAGAACCTCTTCAGACAAGATTCTAGTTATCCATGCTTTGACAAGCCTATTAGTTCAAATCCAAGACATGAATTCTGGATTCAGAGTTTGCTTCCAGTGGAGTCTACTATCTCCTGATCTAGCATAGGAGAGATCGCCATTGACAAAACCGAGGAGAACCTGAGTTTCTATCAGAGACATTATTTGAGTCTCCCAAAGGACAAAATTGCTCTAAGTTGCAGTGAAAAAAAGTTTGCAAGTGCTTAAGCTATTTGAATTGGTAGACATGATTACTGAGCTATTTGAATGACAATCAAGGAAATGCTAGAAAGAAATCTGAAATTCAAAAGAAGAATGAAAGCAGATCTAAGATCAATGAAGATTTAAAAGGGATTCAGAATAGAATGCAATTTTCCTAAGAACAAAGTAGATATGTGAATCGAAGTGAATTTATTCCTCAATTTGTAGATCTGAGATCTGTAGAGATAGAGGTCTTCTTCTACAAGCCAAGACAATACATTGAAGAAGACACAGTCACCATTGATGTGCATGAGAAGCTCTCTCTTGGTAGTTCTGATACCATAAAGAGATTTGCTAAAGCCAATATCGTGGAATTATTTCTCACATAATGTGAGAAAACTAAAGAAAACTTTATAGGTTATATTACACGTCGCCCCCTGGTTTTCAAACGAAACTCAAATCACCTCCTGGTTTTTGAAAATACTCAAATCACCCCTTATATTAGATCCCAGTATGACAAATTAGTCCCTACCATTAGTTTTATGCTGTAAAGTGATGATGTTAGCCAGTTAAATAAATTTAAATCCCTAAACTACCCTTGACCAGTCTTGATTTATGATTTTACCCTTGTAACTAAAAACCCCAAAATCAGTCATCTTCCTCATATGACCTACAACTCACTGCCACTGGTTCTTACATCTCTTCCCCCTCTTCTTGCATCAACCATGGATTCAACCTGCAAAAAGCAATCTAAATCCACCATTAAGTTTCTTTTAAGTTCCTTTTAATGGTGGGTTCATTCCTCGTTATTTAATTTGATCTCTGGGTTTTCTAGGGTTTCGTTGCTAAGCCGAAGACGTTACCAGATGGGTCTTGTGAAGTCGTCGTATCGAGTGAGTCAAACAAAGCACCATAGTAGGCGCATGCCTCGTCCACCCGAGCTCCGAACAGCGTTGTATTGGTATTCATCTCCTACTCTACCAGCGTCACCACCAGAGGGGATAACCCTTTCACCAATCTCAACAATTGGTCTAGAGGGTTCTCCGTCGATACACTCTCATCTGCCATTTTGTACAGCTTGAATGCAAAATTCACTGCCACTGCCTCATCAGTATCGCAACTCAGTGCCTCCCTGTCCAGATCGGTGATTATACGACTCACGACATTGAATTCGAGGTTGACACCCACTCGATCGGCTAGCTTTTTTAGCCGATCACCAATGGCTCGTAACTCCTCTTCGTATGGGTTACTGCAAGGTTCAATGATGGTGCTGATTTTTGCGGTGGTGGGCTTGCCCAATTGTCACTCTGCAAGAGCATGGATGAGGGTCCTGTACTAGCTGCCCTGTCTGATATCAAAGTCCACGACATGGATTTTATTGGGTTGTTCTCTTGTGGCTTCTTGGATTTCTAGATTGGCTGCCATGAACGCAAGTTTGAAACAAGGGGAGGCTTCATACAACATTTGTGTCGCAAACATGTGCTTGGTGCTTCCGAGCTCTGCCACCGGTGGAGGATTCTCAGCTGGGTTGACTCTGGATTAGAGGGCCGACATCATGTAAGCCGTCAATCTCTACTCCGGATCGCCTCTAGCATTCGAGACCTGTTTTACTTTCCCTAATTCTCCCCTTCCCTAGGGCTATCGATGCTCATACTGCAATTTCTTCATTAGGATCAATCTAGGCAACAAACTTGAAAAACCTAATTTCCACTAAAAATAGGTCAAGAACCAAATCAGCCATAAAACTCTCATTGTTCCAAGATTTAAACCCAAGACTTCTTCTCCGATGTTTGGCTCGGACATCTCCATCTCCGACGGCTTCTCTGGTTTCTCCTTGCGCTCACAGCACAGATGCAATAACTCCATCTCCGGTGGCTTCTTTGAGAGTGGGAGAGAGAGACGGAAGAGATTATCGTGAAAGAGGAGAGAGATGAAAAGTGAAAATGAAAAGTCAGATTTGAAAAGTTTAAATTTGAGGTTAAATTTATCATTTCACTTTTTGGTTTGATTTAAGTTAACATCGTTACTGCAGAGGGGGACAGATGAGTATTTTCAAAAACCAGGGGGTGATTTGAGTTTCATTTGAAAACCAGGGGTGACATGTAATTTATCCAACTTTATATATTGGAGAATTTAAGTGCAGTTACAAAGAAAATTAACTATCTAACTAACAGGGGTGTCTAATATACTAACTGAGTAATTCCAACCAAAAAAAAAAACTGAGTAATATCTAACAAACTAATAGAATATATGGGGATGTTTAGAGGTATTAAAATCTCTATATATGCTCCGGACTTTTTTTTTTTTTTTTTTTGCGGGTGATACATTTATCTTCTGCAGAGCAAATGAGAACGACTTGCTTACCATCAAAGCTGTCCATGACCTTTTTTCGGACCTATCAGGTTAAGAAATCAATTTTGGAAAGAGTGGGCTATGCTTCAGTAAGAATGTCCAATCTTCTGCCAGAATCAGATTTGGCTCTATTCTAGGCATCCAAAATGACAACTCTAGTACTACCTACTTGGGCACTAACCTTGTTCCACTAAGATCTAAAGTCAAAGAATTGGGAGGCCTAGTGAATAGAATTAAATCTAGATAATTTATTTGGAAAGCTAACCATCTCTCTTTTGCAGGTCACGAGATCCTCATCCAATTTGTTCTAAGTTCCATCCCCGCATATTTATTGTCTTCTTTCTTGTTTCCCTTAAAGATTTCTAATATACTAACTGAGTAATATCTAACAAACTAATAGAATATATGGGGATGTTTAGAGGTATTAAAGTCTCTAGATCTGCTCCGGAACTTTTTTTTTTTTTTGCGGATGATACATTTATCTTCTGCAGAGCAAATGAGAACGACCTGCTTACCATTAAATCTGTCCATGACCCTTTTTCGGACCTGTCAGGTTAAGAAATCAATTTTGGAAAGAGTGGGCTATGCTTCAGTAAGAATGTCCAATCTTCTGACAGAATCAGATTTGGCTCTATTCTAGGCATCCAAAATGACAACCCTAGTACTACCTACTTGGGCACTAACCTTCTTCCACTAAGATCTAAAGTCAAAGAATTGGAAGGCCTAATGAATAGAATTAAATCTAGATTATTTATTTGGAAAGCTAACCATCTCTCTTTTGCAGGTCACGAGATCCTCATCCAATTTGTTCTAAGTTCCATCCCTGCATATTTATCGTCTTCTTTCTTGTTTCCCTTATAGATTTGCAAAAGTATTGATTCAATCTGCCTTAAATTTTAGAATGGTGGAGCGAAATCCCATTTGATCTCATGGGATAAAATCTGCTCCCCTCAATTTGCGGGAGGGATTGGGCTACGAAAGGTTGATATCCACAATAAATCTCTGATCCTGAAATTAGGCTGGAGACTTCTCAACAAACCAGAGGACATGTGGGCCAGGTTGTTAAAATCCAAGTATTTTAACATCTCTTCTCTCTTTAACCCTAAGATAATGAAGAAAAAAAAATCCTGGTCCTGGAATAGCATTGCTCAAATGCTACCAACACTGAAAGGTATGGTCTTTTGACAAATAGGTAATGGTGAACACTCTTTTTTCTAGTCTGACCCATGGATATCTTCAATTCCTGACCAAAGTCTATCTAATTTAGCACAAGATAATGTTCATGATGAGCTTGTTTATAACGCATTAGATAATTCTGGATCTGTACACACATCTTTTTCACATGTATTACCAACTTGTTTTGCTTCAGCTTGTGCTACGATATCACTTGTCAATAAAACAGATTCATGGATATGCACTCTCTCTAAATCAGCAATATTTTCTACTAAGAAAGCAGCCCATTCTCTTATGCTTTCTAAATTTACTCATTCACCTTGGTGGTGGTTCTTATGGAAAATTCCAATACATCCCAAGTTCAAAATATTTTTTTGGCATGTGTTAAACAAAGGTTTACCTGTCAAAGCAATCATTTCACATTGGGTCCAGTTTGATCCCAATTGTGCTTTTTGTGGTTCAAATGTGGAATCAGTTTGGCACATATTCTTTTCCTGTGAATGGACAAAACATATATGGGCAGCAGGACCTTTGGGGTTGAGAACCGAACATATTTCATACCCCTCTTTCTTTCACTTTTGTGAATCCTTTCTACAAAAGAACATTAAAGATAAAGTCATGGGTAGTTGGTTTTTCTCAGTTTTCATCATAACATGCTATTTTATATGGTTTCATAGAAACAAAATCCTTTTTCAAAAGGTTAAACCTGATCCGTCATGGGTCATCACTATGTCTAACAAATGGCTGTGTGAGCTCGCAGTTTACTCCCTACTATCAAGAGATTTAATTCTTTCTCATGTTCCTCTAATAGACTCCACTTATTTTCCTCCTTGAATAACTTGCCGATGCTTCATTACCTAATTTTGTTATGCGCAGGAACTGCTGCCTCCAAACTAAACAGATCTGATTGGGTTTTTACAATTTTGTTACAGGGAGAGATTAGACTAATCGCTGCAAGGTTTTTGGGTACTAATGATATTCTGGAAATAGAACTCTTTGGCATTATTCAAGGTTTGGAATATGCTACAAGGGAAGGATACAACATCAAGGAGGTGTGGTGCAACAACAAGAGTATTGTGGAGATGATCAATAATCCTCAGAACATTGTCTGACATCATTTGCCTTTGCTTTATCTTCTACTCAAAGCTCACACGGTCTCCGCATCAAGTCACTTTGTTTTCAAATCTGATGTTTTAATCTTTCCAATTCTCTATGCACTGGCTAAATATGTGTATATTAACAAAGAGCACATAATACTCTTAGACAATATTGTATAGTTGTTATCTTTTCTAGCTTTATATATATATTCTCTTCCCAAAAAAAAAAAAAACCTAACTAACTAACCACAGAATTAATTACACAGGACCAGGGGGAGATGTAGAGGGCAGAGATGAGGGTGAAGGTGGGGCGGGGTTGGAGGTGGGCTGCCAGAGAGGAGAGGAGGGGAGGAGACTAGGTAATTTAGGATTTTGAATTACCATGGGAGAAAGAGAGGTGGATTTTATTTTTTATTTTTTGCAAGGAATTTGAATAAATATAGGGCAAATATAAGGAGGTGATATAAAATTTTCCTTATTTATTTTATAAAAGCTGGTAGAGTGGTTTGTCCAAATGACATTAAGTAGTCGGTCCTAATATTCACCATGTGATAGATTAGGTAGGACCTATCAACTTGTACTCAATAAGAGTTAGTTAGGTAGCCGTACAAACCTTTTGAAAGATTCATTATATTTTAAAGGGATTGAGTTTCCTATCTGGTTGCATAGCGTATGTTAGCGTCTCCTTGTCTCTCTCCTCTAACAATAGAGGGTTAAATATGTCATTTTATAGGACAGAGGAGAAAGATAGACACATGCTACGCAGCTTCGCATCGTAATTTTCCCCTATTTTTAATAAACAAAATGGGTGGCTAAAAACATCTAATATGTGGGGACATGATTTTTTTTTAGTGAAAACAATTGACATATGATCACTCCATGCCTTTCCTATTCTTATACAATAATTGGATTTGCAAAATCATCATTCTATGTGACACATTAAGTGGTCATTGCCTTAAAACTTCCATGTGTGGTCACCCACAACAAACTTTCCTTTTTAATCATTTTAATTATATTAACTAGCATTAACTTGATGCAGTTTCTCAACCAAACAGTTTTTAGTAATCTTGTGAACATCGAAGAGCTGCTTCTCTTTGAACTTTGAAGAGCCACAAAGTCCTTTTTGCATCCATGTGGTCTAAAGGAGGCTTCGAAGTTAGGGACTTGGGGCTTATAAATGTCATGGGCTTTTAAGAAAACTAGATAATTATTCTATGCTCTCAGCTAAATTTTATCTTTATTTTTTTAATAAAATAGAAAGAAAAAAAAATTTCCTTGTGTTGTATCAAAAAACGATCCTCCAATAAATAAGGGACACGTGAAAGAGATTACTTGAGCCTCACGGTTCTGAGCGATTCCACTCACACCAAAACTAACTCTAGTAACTGACACACCCCCTTTGCAAGAAACGTTCCCAGAATCAAAGGGACACGATCCCCTCGCTAACTGCCAACACAGACACATGCCAAAACGGGCAACAACCACCGCCTTGATAACCGACACACTATATAAATAAGAGAGGAGGGCCTAGAAAGGGATCGACTCTTAACTCAAGCTCTGACTCTTTCCTCACTCTCTTCATTAACTATTCTGCTAGGCTGACTTAAGTATTGGAGAGTATCCTCTTGAAGTCCGCTTCGAGTCTCTTCAGTGCCCTTCATCTTTTGTAGATCTCCACTTCACTTGGTTAGATTCCGGCGACAACACCTTATTAAGAGAAAAAGATATCAAAACCTAATAATATAGAAAAAATCGTTCAATGAGAGTAGGGAAAACCCATAAAAATTTGTGGAAATTCTGATTGGATTTGAATTTTGGATATTAGTACATCTGCTCCAATTTGGACCTCTTAAAATTATGAATACTTAAAGGCAAGTAATTCATTATTCTTAGAAATTATTGAATTACTAAATTAAACCAAGTTTACTCAACATCTAGGTTACATTTCGAAAAATTATCATCTTCAATTCCTAAAAGTGTGCAGTGCGGCAGTGCTAGGTGGAGATGTCGCCACCTAACAGTTCCAATATCCAACGGTGGATGTCAATAAATTCGAACTGTTGAATGTCCAAGTTGTCAAGTGTCGACATCTCCACCTAACACTGCCGCAATGCATACTTTTAGAAATTGGAGAGGATTAAAATCCTTAGATTTCCCATTATAGTGAAAACAGTTGAGTTAAATCAGTAAAACCAAAATTGGACTCATCTATTTCTGGGTCAACATTGGTTTTATACTCTTAAAACCATATAACTTTTAATGGAGAGGTGTAATGGGTCACGTTGGATCAATTCAAATTAGTCTGACAACATGGGAGAACAAATAATTAGTTTAAACCCCGACTTTCTAACTGTTTTGATAGGAAAATTTCTAACTTTAACTCGAAATATAAAAAAAAAAAAAAAAGACAAAAGATCGTAGCCTGGTCGCAGAGCCTCTGCACAACATGGGGGCCAATGAGAATATGCATAAAGACATCAATATGGATGGAATTTTTTATTTCATAAAGGATAAGATAATAATTTTGTATGCTCCTATATTTGCGCATAGAGACCATGCAATCAAGTAATGTTCTTTTTAAAATAAAAATAAAAATAAAAATAAAAACAATTCCATCCGAATTAATTGATTATTTTAACTTTTAGCAAAATCAACTTTCCCGAGGTACAAGTAGGTTTAATTAAGAAAAAAAGTATCATATTAGTCACTTGTAAGTCCTTTCAGGGTGGTGTCCCAGTTATTTTGGACATATCAACCCTATGCAATACTTTTTCAATCTCTATGGTTCCTTTAATCCTCCAACAACTAACATGACATGATGCCACCATTCAAACTGTTCACTGGTTAGGATCATAAAACCTAACACCCACTTGGGTTAGATGGCAAATCCACATCCAATTTGGTGGGTCATTTAACAAAATAAATAATTCATATGGAAAAATATAGGAGACCCTGTTATAACTAATAATCATAGTGGAAATAAATTTTATAGGGGAGGGATTTATATGCTATGTGAAGAAGTAACTCACGATTCGTATACAGGAGACCCATATGGTTAAGGAGAAGAGAGACTCTGTGAGAGGACGTATATTATCAGTAATGCATACATCAATTTCTCATTGTGGTTACACTGAGGTTAAGCCCTATTATAAAAGATTTTTTGGGGAAAAGGTTGGGTATGCTAGCAGTATACTCTATGCTAGCATCATTCGTGTTTATCTCTCTCTTCCCCTCCCCCCGCCCCCTTTTAAAGGGTAAGGGAGTTATTTTAAAAGGGGAAGATAGAGATAGACACATAGGGCGCTAGCATACGGTATACCACTAACATACCCATCCCTCTCCCTTATTTTTTATGGGAAAAAGATCTCTGTCCGGGAGTGTGGCCTACACCAACACTTCCATGAGTCTCTCTCTTCCCCGTATGAAAAGACACTTCTATCCCTTTGTTTTGAGAATAAGAGAAATAGACACATGGGAGTACTGGCGTAGGCCACACTCTCGAACAGAAATCTGCTTCCCATTTTTCATAAACAAAAAGATAGAGGTAATTGTTCTTTCAAGCACAAAATTATTAAAATGAATATCATTAGAATCTCCAAAGTACCCAAGGGAATAAAATTGTTCCTCAACTCAACTAGCACCCTCATGCATCGGATTATGCACAACATCATCATCATCATCTCCTCCATTGGATCTTCCTACCTAGGCATAGACAAAGCATTTCTGATGTGTCTCCCCAATAAATGAAAGAGTATTCCCTATGTCCAGATGTATCAGATCGGGTGGTTACAACCCATAACCCATACTCAAGGAGAGAGGTGAGGTTAGTGGATAAAACTATATATATGTGTATCTCTATAAGAATAAAAATTCATAATTTAGTATCTCCGTTTCCCCGTGGATATAGATATATTATTAAACCACGTAAATTATTGTGTCTTCTTCTTTTTTTGATCCTCTGTCTCCCGTTGATATAGATATATTTCTCTGTAGATGCATTCTCACTGAAAATTAATGTTAGATATATTGATGTGAAACCAACTTGGTCCTACACAATATTAATTCAATATATTGTTATATGTTATAAAATCAATTTTGTTTTGCAACATATTTTTAGATATAAAAGACTACTAACGTGTGAATTAATATTTATTATAAGAGAATTTACTAGAGCCAATTCAATAGAAATTCTTATATCAGATAATTCAAATTTATCCCAAACAAAAAAAAAGTAGGTAACAATGTCTATCCCAAGGTCGGACTGGACCGGATCAGGAGTTAACCATTAAATCCATTTTCACTATGTATTCCCTTTTAGGTGGAAACACCAACCAAAAAACTAACAACCCATAACCCTACCCTTCACTAGAGAATGTTGCATAGTCGTGTAGTCTCGACCTGCACCAATGCAAGGATCAACGAGAGCACATGCAGAGGCATCAACATGGATGAGATTTTTTATTTCACGAGATGAGAAGGTAATTTCATACGTTCTTGTGTCTAGATCCCTGAGCCATTCCCTGAGCCATTCGACTAGGCAGCATTCTTCTTCTTCTTCTTTTTGTTTTTATTTTTTTTGTTAGGTCATCATCACATAGGGTTCTATTTTGGCTTAGAAATCTTCTTGATATATGGGCCTAGGTTGGTCGGGTTTGGGTCAAGAACTTGGACAGTGTCTGACCCATTTGAAACCATTTATATTGTGTAGTACCGTATGGGACTGAATCCGACATCACTTTCTCCATGTGGTTCTTATTAGGGTAAAAGTTGTAGTCTTTATCATATCAATGAGATAACACAAGAAAGAACCAACATAAAACGTACATTTAATCGACAATTGGATTGTGGTCCAACCATCCATACACAAGAAAGGAGGAGGAGAAAAGGTGAAAGAATAACTCAACACCACATAAGAGAAAATTCCATGACACAAGAACACTTTATTTACTTAATTTTTATTAAAGATCAGTAAAAAAAGATATTAAAGAAAATAAATGGAGGTACAAGATTATAGTTAGGGCTGTAAATGGGTAACTAAAAATTCGAATTCGATCCGCATCCATATCCGTTTAGGGGCATCTGTATTCGTTTAGAGATATCCGGAAAAAAATCCAAATACTCCGATTTAAATCCGAATCCAAATACTTAATTATAAAAAATTAAGTAAATAATGATCGTTGGGGTTTTTGAAGATTCAACAGGTTCTAGAATATGAGGAAAAGAGAATCATGATCTAAAACTATAGATTGAGAGTGAATTGTATCTACTAGGGGGAGGAAGGTTCGGGTTATACAAGGCAGAGGTGTAAACGGATGGCTGAAAATCCGAATTCAATCCGCATCCGAATCCATCCGAATCCGTTTAGAGGTATCCGTATTCGACCAGGAAATATCCGAATCCGATTACATCCGATCCGTATCCAAGCCAAATCCGATCCGTTTACAGGCCTAATTATAGTCTAGGCATACCTAGATTCAAAGTCAAAGACAAATCTGTACTTCGATCACCTTCGGCATTTCCATCAGCAAAGCACAAGCCCACAAAAGATTGATATGAGGGTTCACCTCTGGCATGACCTTCAGCAAAAACCTTAATCCTAAAATATAAGAAACTCGATAACTATCTCCATCAAATATGAAACTGATATCTTGGTTTGTATTGGGAATCCTAGTTGTTGCGGCAGAAAATTGTCTCTCCACAAGCACGAGTTGCGCTGGATGGTATACATATGGAACACAAAGAACAAGACACCATGAGAGGGCCGAATGAGGGTATGACAAAGACTCTTTGATGCCTAAGTCAACTTTTTGGCAACTAAAGGGAATGACAGAACAATATCACAAGAGTGTAGAATAGTTGAGATTGTCCATACCTTGCCCTGTGAGGGAGGTTCTATTTATATTGAATGTCTAGTAACTTGAGTCAAGAGAGATAGTCCTCATCTGATACGTAGTCTCCCTAAAGTAGTAGTTTCTTTTTAAGAGTGGAGATATAATTCCCGGAGAGTCTGATGAGGGAAAGCCTCTATATCCCATAGATGCATTGGGATTACTTCCCTTAGTCGGGAGCTGGAAGTGCGGGGCTCCTTGATTTCATATTTGGAGTGCACTTCCTATGTTTGATATTTGATTCTTGGAAACTTTCCCTATTCAGAAAGTTGGGTTGGAGATTCACTGGATCATGTTTCCAATTTAATATATTCACATATCTTGTTATGAGTGATGGACATATTTTATCCGTAACACCAGTTAACGTCTTGTATAATAAAAGGTGGATGCTGAGGCAAAAAAAAAACTGAGAAACATGAAGCTTAGCTCCTTTCAGTGCTAACTGGTTTACTCTGAGTTTGTCTCCCTCTAACAATGAGATATCTTTCAAGAGAGATACTCTATACAATAGATCCATTGTTGTAAAAATATTCAAGGTATAGAGTTGTTAAGAACACATAACACCACAGCATTAGAATCTGATTCTATCCAAAGGTCGGTCTAAAAGTTTTTAAAATAAAAAGATCAATCTTAAAGTTTTAAAAATAAAAACAAAAGACCAATTAATGTACATCAGAGAATTTAGAGGACTCCCTATCAAGGCTGCTTTATCTAAATGGCCATCGATCGATCCGTCCTGTGCTCTTTGTGGAAATTGTGCAGAATCATACTAGCACTTATTCATATCTTGTGATTGGATCAAGCATCTTTGGGTGGCGGGACCTCTTGGCTTGAGAACTGAATTCTTAACCTCTCCAAATCTGTTAGAATTATGCATCTCTATGTTTCTTAAAACAAATCTCGAAAAACAGTCTCTTGTCTAATTTTTTAATGTCTTTATTATAACATGCTACTTTATTTGGGCGGCTCGAAATAAGGCTTTGTTTGGCGCAGAGAGACCTAATCCCACTCGGATTATAACGCAAATTTCAAGTTATTTATCTGAGATGAAACTCCCCCCCCCCCCTCCCCCCATCCCCATATTACATCCTCGAATGTGAATAATGAGCAGGATATTTGTTTGTCTGTTTCACAATTCCATGGCTTACCAAACCTAGATTTTCATGTTTTAATTTGCGCAGAATACTACATACCAGGTTTGAGAACTGCAGGATGGTCTTATTGTTTTTTGACAGGAGGAAGATTTATCTTTTTTGCTGCTGGATTTCAGGTTGCTTCGACGCAACTGGAGCCGGTTTTGTATAGTATTCGGACTGGGTTGGATCAAGCATCAGTTTTGGGGTTGCAGATCCAAGAAGTATGGTGTTCTTATCATATGATCGCCAATGTTCTTCCATCTCCAACCAAATCAGCCTGGCCTTGGCAGCATCTTAAAGATCTGCTATATATTTCTGACTCATATAGTAACATTAAGTTTGTAGCTCATGGAGATCCTTTTTGTATAACTATAGTGTTGAACATGGCTCGCCATGCACTGATCAACAAAACTGTATATACCTCCTTATCTTAATATATCTTCTTTTTCTATCACCAAAAAAAAGATTTAATGTAGTCAAACAGATATGTCGATGTGGTTGGACCTTGAACCAAATTTTTTTTTTTTTTTTGGACCAGCCCTGATCAAATCTCATTTGATTGCCAGGTCCGGTTCAATTTCAATTACTATAATTCGTTGAATTCCAATGTAATGCCCTGGACGTTTAAACTTCAGGTCCTTTTGTAACAAGTAACATGCACGGAAGCAGCATTGGAATGTCTTAATTATTACTGAAAAGGATTTCACCCTCACGCATTGGCTTATTGTATTAAAAAAGTCTAGAAAAAAAAAAAAAAAAAAAGGGTTCTTCTAGGCTTCACAATGCCTAATGGGTTAGTCCATGTGATAGAAGATCCCATATACATCTCAATGACTAAATTTTAGTCCAAAATAAGCGAGGAAGGTTGCTCAAACTTTGATTCAAATTTTTAGTAAAATTATCAAAATGCCATCAACTCGAGATAAATATAAAATAAAAAATGTCATCTTCTGTAATTTTAGCTGCAACTGAAATTGTATTGATGAAATGCAATGTTTAAAGTATCGGTATCATGTATCAGAAGGGTGATTTTAAGAGACGTATCGTAACGTATTGAAGAGACACAAGATACACATGGAAATGTTTAGGATACATGAAAAATATAATTTTGATGCATGATAAACTATAAATAAGTAATATGTAAAATATAATTTATAAGAGATGCATCAACTATATCGATTAGTATCGACTGTATTGGGTCACGCATTGATCCTATACAGTTGATACATTTTTTAGGTATCGTATCAGTACCCTAAAAATAAGTACGTATCGATTAGTATCGGCAAATACGTTAAGAGACTTAAAACCTTGATGAAATGCTTCTCTGGTCCTCTATCATATGGACTAACCCATGTATTGTCTATATGGCAAATAGTGAATTGTTATATTTCACTAGGCATAGTGACAGCTAGGAAGAAAACCCTTAAGCGAAAAATCCACTTTTTAGATCTCTTACATCAAACTGATCAAAGTGACTTGAATTTGTAGCCAAATACAACCATTCATGCATCTTTCTTATTTCATTTTACAGCTAATTAGGTTAAATATTAAAAAAAAAGTTAAATTAAAATTTTAATATAAAATTTTTTTTTTTTCTAAAAAATTTTTTTATAAAAAAAAAAAAAAAACAAAAAAATTTCAAACTATGCAACCATATAGTTATAGAAAAGCACAGTCAATGAAGAGAAAATTCTAAATTGGATGTATTAATGGTTAGAGTAGACTCTAAATAGGGTACTTATTAATACTTAATAGAGATTACAATAAAATAGGGAAAGAAAAACAAAACCATTTTCTTATATATACTAAAATTTATTTATTTTCGTCATTATAAATGCCCAAACTTTGCTAATCCGCTCTAAGATAAGACCATATTTACTTGACTTAGGTCAGACACAAGTTGCAGATCATGTATTATATGAAAATAAAAACCTAGCATTGTTCATGAATTGTTCTCAGGAAGTTAATTTCCCCAAATTAGAGATATGGGTTTCTTGAACCATTTAATGCATAATGCAACTTATGTACATCATTGTAAGAATTCTAAAAAATAAAAAAGTTGGCTCAGTTCATTATTCCAATTTTGGTGCTAGGCCCACATTGGAGGCCGAGAGGGACCCACAAGGTGCCAGAGCAAGGGGCACATGGCCACACTTATTAATTTATTATACCTCCTTCAACTATCCCATTCTCATTGGGTGGAGGTCAGCCATTGAGCTAAAAACATGGTTCAAAATCTTGAGGTTGAGAAGAGATGCTACGTGGAAATGAAAAAACATATATATATTTTGAAAATTTCATCTTATTTTGGAGTTTTTGGTCTAAAAAATACTCTGTTTCATTGAATTTTTGGTTATTTCAGTCATTTTGTATCGATATTTCAATTATTTTGGTATTTTACACTCGAAATGGTCAAACAAAACTCATAAAAAATATAATATTTCAACAAAATTTTGATATCTCAACCGTAATGACGTACCAAAACAAGATTTAATATCATGATTAGAGAATCATCCCCAAAGGCATAATCTCGAATGCACACATATGGTCCATAGTCAAAGTTTTGGACCTGACTTGAAGTACCACTTGGAATCTTTTATTACTGGTTGTTGATTAAAAGTAAAGTGACTCTATGATTTGATAGTAATAAATGCCATAAATAGTTAAAGATAATAATGAATCATTATTATACCTAAAAGGTACCATCAATGGCATCAATAAAAATGTATTTCACCATTCTACGTACTGATTTATCAAAAAAAAAAAAAAAAACCGTTCTACGTATTGACAAATCAATTAATAGCATTGAAAAACATTAGCTTCAACGTAACAAACACGTTTCTTCTGTTTTTATTTTTTTCCTTTTGAATTGGAGAGCTTTAATAGGGGGGGATAAGGGATAGGGATAGGGATAGGCCCCAAGGTGGTTTGGTACGTTTCATTTTCTTCATGCATGAAAATGACTTTAATTTTTTTTAAATGATAATAAAATTAGCATAACAAACACGTTTAATTTTATTTTTTTTTCAATATATTGACACAATGATTGATTTATGTTTCTATCTCGCTCTTCAAATTCAAAAGAAACAGAGTCTAATATCAAACATTGGAAAATTTTGCCCTCAAACACCTGTCTTGTTTTAGAATACGTACGGCACTGGAAGTTTTATAAGTAGTAATATCAAGCAATAGAGAAAACAGTTCGCATGAACGTTCGGAATGGGAGCTTCTTAGGCAGCATAATTCATTATGGGGAAGATTGATGAAACAGAAGTATTTCCCTACAACTAGCATTCTTCATGCTAAGGGTCCAAGGCGCTCTTCTTGGGGTTGGAAGTCTATTATGAGCTCAATACCTCTTCTTCGTAAAGGGATATTTTCTCAGTTGGGTGATGGATGCAATATCAATTCATGGATTGATTATTGGATCCCTAACTTTCCTCTTCCTCAAGCTCCATTTCTTTTACCTTATAATGCTCCAATCCGAGTCTCTCAACTCATCGATCCAGTGTGGCATCAGTGGTAAGTCCAAGAATTAGTAAAATGGTGGCCCCTGTTAGAAATCAGTGTGCGATCCAACGGAAGCATAACAGGATCAATAGCTATCAATGGGAGATGTCATTCAATGAACAAGAACAACAGGGGAATCAATCGTTATCTAGAGTTTCACTGATGCAAAACCTCCAACCGATGATAGATCTTTCGTAATCGTTTCACGCACCATGCACAGCTTTACGTTCCCACACGATCAAACCAACTCCTCCATACTCTAGGATTCTCAAAACCCTAGACTATCTCCAAGATCAAACACCAAGAGAGGGGAGGTGCTCCACGTTTTGGGTTGTGAGAGGGTGATCTTTTTATTTTGGCAATCTCATATTATTATATATTATTGCCCATTCTCAACCCTAATTAGATAGATCACAAGGCTAAGCAACATTGAGTTTCCTAATGGGACTCAATCACTAAGCCTACAAATCTTTCCAGCCAAGGAAAGATTCCCATTGCTAAAGGAATCCAATATTGAGTCCAATATCCAATATTGACTCAATATCTTTCCTTTTCTAACAATCTCCTCCATCCTACTGTAAGATCCAGTCTTACATGAGGATCACGAAAAGGAAATCATGATCAACCGTACAATGTAAATAAATGGAACTGAAGGAAAAGGGGTAGGATCGCAATGGGATTCTACTCATCTTCTAAGGTGATCAACATAAAAGATGCCAAGTAGAGTGTGACAACCAATATCCAAGGTAAGTAGTTAAGACACGCATAAGTGCCCCACAATCACAATGTTGCATGGTTCAATATAAGGCATGTGTTCGGGACTGTCAATCCTCAATGAACCGATACACTGTATGAGAGATTCTATAACCTTGATTGGACGGAGGAAAAACATTTCAAACCATATGTTCAAGAAAATAGACAATGGTTTTATAAATATATATCTAAAATCATTTCAAAAGCATTTAGAAAATGCTACCGGAACCGGATTTGTGTCCAATCCTGTATAGAATGCTCTCCTCAACATACACCCAACGTATGGGCTATGGGTTCCATGTTGGGCATCTCTTTCGAATATAGTCAGACACTATAAATCCCGTGTACCGATATATAGTCAGGGAGACATCAACCGTTGGTGCACCAAAACTCACAGCATATGAATGCAATGATAAGGACTCCTCAGGTCAAGGGACCAATCGTGAACTGCTTAAGAGAATCTCATTTTCTTTATAAGCTAACAATACACTACATGTGAAATTCTCAAGTGATCCAGTCCAATGTACACACCGTATGTATACTCACACTTGTGTCTTGGAAAAATAACCTTCCTAAGCACACACAATGTGATCACCATGCCGGACAGGATGTCCAGTCCCGTCCCTAGTAGTGAACAGTTTTAGGTATGAATACCTATGGACAACAACTGAGCTCAATAAATGATCATGCTAATCAAAAATTAAATTCATTAATTCAAAAGAGTTTGTACATCAATGTCAATTACCCATGAACTTTATGCCCATATTCCCAACATGTTTCTCAAAAACACTAGGAGATAAGCCTTTAGTCATAGGGTCAGATAAATTATTTGCAGTGTCAAACTTACCAATGGCTATGTTGCCACGCTGAATAATCTCACGAATCAAGTGATACTCCCGCTCCACATGTTTATTTCTCTGATGAGCTCTAGGTTCCTTCGCTTGTGCTACAGCTCCTCTGTTGTCACATAACAATGGAATGGGTTGTTCCACTAGCTTAGGGACCACCCCTAAGTCGGTCAAGAACTTCTTGAGCCAGACACCTTCCTTGGCTGCTTCACTAGCTGCCAAGTACTCAGCTTCGGTTGTGGAATCGATCGTTGACTTCTGTTTGGCATTCCTCCAAATCACTGCCCCACCACCAATCATAAAGACCATCCCAAAGGTGGACTTTCTGTCATCCTTGTCAGTTTGGAAATCCGAATCGGTATATCCAACCACTGACAACTGATCACAATCATACACAAGGAAGTAATCCTTGGTCCTCCTTAAATACTTGAGGATCCCCTTGACAGTTGTCCAATGTTCTTGTCCTAGATTGAATTGATATTGGCTCACAATTCCTACAGCATGACAAATATCTAGTTTGATACACAACATGACATACATCAGACTTCCTACTGCTGAAGCATAAGGAACTCTCTTCATAGCCTCAACATCCTCAGAACCTGGAAAGACTGACTCCATGTCTGAGAAGCACATTACCTCTCTTCGAATCTTGCATATTGAACCTGTTAGGCACTTTGTCAATGTAGGTGGATTGTGATAAACCGAACATCCTATTATTGCAATCTCTCACAAGCTTAATTCCTAGGATGTAACTGGCCTCTCCCAGATCTTTCATTGAGAATGATTTGGATAACCACATCTTTACAAATTAAAGTAGCTTCACATCATTCTTAATGAGCAATATATCATCAACATATAGAACAAGAAAACAAATGGCATCCCCACTGACTTTCTTATACACGCATGGTTCATTAATATTTTGCTCAAAT
Organism: Telopea speciosissima; assembly: GCF_018873765.1. Lineage (NCBI taxonomy): Eukaryota > Viridiplantae > Streptophyta > Magnoliopsida > Proteales > Proteaceae > Telopea > Telopea speciosissima. Next base: position 15,502,675 of record NC_057926.1, read on the forward strand.
TCAAAATCCTTGATAGTTTGATCAAAATGGATGTTCTAGCTTCTGGAAGCCTGTTTTAGCCTATAAATGGACCTCAACAACCTACATACCTTGTTTTCTCCCCTGGGGAAGCATAACCTTCTGGCTGATCCATGTATATGACCTCATCAAGATATTGTTAAAGAAAGCGGTCTGTACATCCATTTTCCAGATCTCATAATCATGGTATGCAGTAATCGATAATAGAATCCTAATGGATTTAATCATCGCTACCGGTGCAAAGGTTTCATCATAGTTGATACCCTCCTTCTTAGTGTATCCTTTCGCCACCAGTCTTGCCTTGAAACGTTCTACCTGTTCATCCACATCTCTCTTCCTCTTGTAGTTCCATTTACATCCAATGGGTTTTACCCCATTTGGCCGATCTTCAAGAGTCCAGACGTGGTTAGAATCCATGAAATCTATCTCTCTGTGCATAGCTTTCTGCCATTTCACAAAGTCAACATCCTTAAGAGCCTCAACATAAGTATAAGGATCTATGTCAAAACAATCAGAAACCATATGGAATTCTTCCACCTTTTGATCTTCCTCTAAAAGAAAATTTAAACGAGTTGGTGGTCAGATAGACCTCCCACTTTTTTTAGGCTCTTGAGGTTGTTGCTTCTCAGCGGGTTTGTCAACTAGAATTTTTGTGGGTGCAGAGGGTGGCTTGTCATTAGATATTTCTTCTACGACCACTGGATCTGATCTTGGTGAGATCATGTCATTCTCAAGAAAAGTCATGCTTACTAAGTATGACCTTCTGATTTACAGGTCATAGAAATAGTAGCCTATAGTAGTCTTAGGGTATAATAGGAAATAGCATCTATCTGTAAGAGATTCCAACTTATCCATCTGTTGCTTCCGCACATGTGCTATGCAACCCCACACCCTAATATGTTGGAGACCCCATGCCACAATTCAAAATGTGTTTTGGGTACAGATTTTGTTGGTACCCTATTCAGTATATAGATCGCAGTTTCTAGTGCAAAACCCCAAAAACTCAATGGTAATTCTGAATAACTCAATATGGATCGAACCATGTCCAACAAGGTTCGATTCTGCCTCTATGAGACTCTGTTCTATTGAGGTGTCCCTGGGGCCGTCAACTGAGATACGATCCCAGCTTCTTTCAGATAGTCCCTGAACTCATCTAATAAATACTCTCATTCTCAATCAAATCAAAGGCACTCGATGCAATTACCCAACTGTTTTTCAACTTTTGCTCGAAACTCCTTGAATTTATCAAAAGTTTTCAATTTGTGGTGCATCAAGTAAATGTAATCATAACGAGAGTGGTCATCAGTGAAGGTTATAAAGTATTCGCAACCATACCTCGTTTGAACATTAATGGGTCCACTCAATCAGATCAAAGGCACTCGATGCAATTACCCAACTATTTTTCAACTTTTGCTCGAAACTCCTTGAATTTATCAAAAGTTTTCGATTTGTGGTGCATCAAGTAAATGTAACCATAACGAGAGTGGTCATCAGTGAAGGTTATAAAGTATTCGCAACCATACCTCGTTTGAACATTAATGGGTCCACTCAATCAGATTAAAGGCACTCGATGCAATTACTCAACTGTTTTTCAACTTTCGCTCGAAACTCCTTGAATTTATCAAAAATTTTCGATTTGTGGTGCATCAAGTAAATGTAACCATAACGAGAGTAGTCATCAGTGAAGGTTATGAAGTATTCGCAACCATACCTCGCTTGAACATTAATGGGTCCACACACATCAGAGTATATCAATTCTAGCATAGCTTTGGCTCTTCTTCCCTTATTTGAGAAGGGTTTCTTGGTCATCTTTCCTCGTATATATGACTCACAGGTTAGATAAGGTTTCACCCTCAGATAATTTAAAGGTCCATCATTTACCAAACTATTTATCCTTTCTACTTCAATATGACCCAACCATAACTGCCAAAGATATGTTGAATTATCTTGGGCAGATTTTCTTTTTATAGATGTGTTGGATATTTCATTCATATCAAACACCAGCTTTAAGAGATATAATCCATTATCTAGTAAGTCAGTAGTACCAAAAGAATTATTAAACCGAATAGTTAACTTATTGATGAGCACATTTATGTGTGAAATTTTAGGTTATAAATTATACATTTTACCACATTGGACAGAGTTACTCGGTGCTTTCTTGTGCTTTTCAGGGTTTAGGTGAATTCTTGTGAAAATGAAGGAGATGATGCTAAGGAGATGTTTTTAAGCTTTTTAGAAGTGTAAATGGATGCATAGCCCATCGAGTCAGCTTCGTAATGGTTCAAACGACACTTAATTCGAGTTGAAACGAAGAAGTTATGGTTGTTTCCATAACGACCGCGTGAAAATGGTCTGCAGGGGTTTATTTATAATTATTGACAGTCGGATGGGGACAAAGTGAAACGGAAGTTCGGATTTTAGGGGCCTTAATGAAATTATCAGAAGTTACTTTACTGTACCCGAAAGATTCCATTTGGAAGGCTCTGGATAGTCCAACTTCAACTTGAGATATCTTGGGCTCCCAACTCCGAATTGGATGAAATTTGGGTCTATTTTGTGTGATTTTTCTAAGGAACACAATGGTGAGACCTATATAAGCACCCCATGCTCCACGTTTTCTGAAGGACAGAATGGGTATTTTATTTATTCTTGAAGGAATCCTAGTCATCACCCTTACTCTGTCTCTCCTCCAACTTCTCAAGGGCACTTCGAAATTCTACTTGGGATAGATTTATATTTTCTCATCTATGGAAGGTTGAAAAATCAAAGATGCTTTGATTTTATTGCTTGAGAAGATATCTACAAAGAAAAGGAAGCACTTGTTAAAATTGAAAGTTTATTTTTCTAGAAATGAAGGTCATGTAAACAATCTTTCTTCTTCTTCTTTCTATTTTTTTCTTTTTCTTAGGATTCAAGGCATTGTAAAGAGGAAAGAGAAGAGAATATTCTTTTTCTTAGGGAATATTTCTCCTACACTTCCATCTTCTCTCTTCTCCTCTCTTCCACCTATAAATACCCCCTACCTCTCTTGTAAAAATTGGCTCATTCACTTAGTGAAATTTCTTCTCTTCTTCTCCTTCTAATTTGTGATTTTTGGCTTTTCTTAAGTTCTAGTTTGCTTTTATAATTTTTAGTTAATGCTTATAATAGGTTTAGTTTATGCTTTAATTTCAATTTAAGTCTTCAATTGGGTTGTAATTTCTTAATTCTAGTTTAGGTTTTAAGCCTTCTAGTCTAAGTTCTTAAGTTGATGACAAAACTTGAAGATTTAGAAGAGGAGGCCATAGTAAGTTTATGCAAGTATTCAAGCTTTTCATTTACATTCATGCAAGCACATCCAGGTTTTACTATCTAAACTCTCAATCTCATTCTCCATCTCCTCTATCTCTCTCTATCTTCTTCTTCTTCTTCTCCCTCTATTTCTTTTATTTTAATTTTATATGGTTGTGATTTATGGATGCATTTTTATTCCTTTATTTCTTTTTATGTGGTTAGTATGTGTGGCTGTATTTTTATTCCTTTCAATTCGCTTTAGTTTGATAGGTTAGATGCTCATGTGTTAGGACGCCGATTTAATCCCTTAATTTTGTTAGATGCTTATGAGTTAGGATGCATTGATTTTCGTTAGTTTAATTAGTTTAATTTAACACTTTAATTTGGTTCATTTTGCATTACTTTTAAGTTAGTTAAATAGAGTGGCATATATCTCCTCGTGTTCGACCCGTAGCTACGATTGACCCATACGCTTGCGGTTTTATTTTAACTCAAACAAGTTTTTGGCGCCGTTGCGGGAGATTATTGTCCATTTTATTTATCTGATTTTTAGTAGTTCGAAGTGTTTTAGTTTATTATTTTCTCTTCTTTTTTTTTGAAAAAAAAAAAAAAAAAATCAGTTTTGAAAACCTCTTCTTGTTTCTCTTCGTTTCAAATAGTGTGCGCCCAATCTAAAGTCCTTCATATGCTTCAACCCTCCATCTTTTGGTGTCCCTCATAGGATTAAGTTACCTATGACGCTACATCTTGACTTGGTTGGGTGGATTGACATGTGACTTATCTTTGGAGGTGACCACTCTTGATAACAGGAAAGCGACATAGTGAGAGTGTTGGAAACATAAACGTATAGTAGACCTCCATTCTACATCAGAATCCATATTGGAGTCGCACGTAGGTGGCTATAGAAGACTATATGGGTTCCCTTTGTCAACCTATATGGCATCCTTGCACTTTTGAACCATTGTTTCGATTTTTGAGGGATAGAGATGCACTATCTACCTTGGGGTCCCTCTTGTTTCTAGTTTTTTTTTTAAGTGTTTTATTTTTCTTTAATTTTTCTAAAGGAGACCTCATATCTATTTAGGTGGCTAAGGTGTGGACTCGTGATTCAAGTAATCGTCTTATTAGAAGACCACCTTCTCTACCACCTTTGACCATGGGTGACCAACAACCCAAGACTCTTAAGGATAGGTTTTACCCCACCGGGGCTGCACAACCCTCATGCATTAGTCTGCATTTGTTACAGGAATAACAATGAACTCAAGACCAACTTCATCCATGCTACCCCATTTCCATGGGATGGCTAATGAGGATGCATATCTCTTCCTTAGGGAATTTGAGGAGGTCTCGTGTTCTAATTAAGGTCCGAATTTGACCGATGATGCGTTAGGCTTAGGTTTATACCCTTTGCCCTGAAAGACCAGGCCAAGAAGTGGCTCTATGGACTGCCAACAAACTCCATTAATACATGGGATGAGTTCACCATTGTCTTTTGAGAAAATTCTTCCCTCTTCACAAGACCAATAAGCTTAAAAGTGACATCCTCCAGTTCAGAAACCACATGAGTCCTTTTCTAAATTCATGGAAAGATTCAAGGACCTCCTCTTAGAATGCCCTCACCATGGTTTTGACTTGTGGCACTATGCCAAATTATTTATGAGGGTATTGATTATCGACCAAGCAACTTGTAGAGTCTATGTGTCAAGGAGCTTTACTTCTTTTTCGAGGAGAATGATGCATGGACATTCTTAACCAACTTGGCGATAAGACTAGGGAATGGGAATCTTCCCAAGAGGCGAAAGGACCACTAAGGGGTATCTCATTGAGGGTATGCCAGCCAAGGAGGCCAAACTTGATAGCCTCATAAAACGGTTGGAGTCCATAGTTCTTAAAGAGTCTATACGTTAATCCGGTCAACCAAGTCAACCATGTATCGGTATGTAGTTGGTGCCAACCCCTGGACACCTTTCGAGGAATGCCCCAACACCTTGGTGGGCAATTCCAACGAGAATGTAAGTGCTCTCTACCAAAATAACCCATATAGCAATACTTACAATCCAGGATGGAGAAATCACCCCAATTTCTCATGGAATCAAGGGAACCAAGCAGCCCATCCAACTTTAACCATCAAGGCCAGGTTGGTGCCCAAAGGACCAACTATGCACCACAAAGCCAAGGAATGTCTCCTAACCCCTTTCCCCTCGTCCTCATCCAGGACCTTCTATTAATTCCGCTTAGGCCTCCTCTCCTTGCACCTTATCAAGCAACCCCAGGGTTTACCAATATAGGAGAGGCAACAAGACTGAATGAGATGGACAACAAGATAGCTCTTCTCATGACAAGCCACAATAACATGGAAAAACAACTCACCCTGACTTGTCACAATCCTGCATGAGAGTGAAACAGGGAAGTTACCTAGCCACTGAGCCAAATCCTAGGCATCGGGTTCATATTCAGAAGGTACCCAAGCTCCTCCAACCAATGTTGCACAAGGCCAACAGCACCAAGGGCCCTCTAGACGTAAATGTTGTTTATGCTTTAAGGAGTGGCCATGAGTATCAACGAGCTAGTGCACCTCGGCCTTTATCATCTCATACTACTCGTTGACTCCCCCCTTCGAAGAGGCCATTGAAGTGCCTACGTTTCAGGTTCGTCTCGATGAACCTAAAGATATACCGGATGATTTGGTTGAGGAAACCAAAGAGGATTCTGTTGAGGAAGTCAAAAAGACCAACCCCGAAAGAATTTATACCCCACCGCCCCTTTCCCAAATAGGTTGGTTAGCAAGAAGTCTCCTTCTATGGAGAAGATATTGGATGTGTTCAAACAGTTCGTGAATATCCCCTTGTTGGATGCTATTGCCCGGATCCCCGCTTATGCTAAAGTCCTCAAAGACTTATGCACCCAAAAGCGGACCACCAATGTGCCCAAAAGGCATTCTTGGCTGCTAACATTAGTTCTCTAATCTCACACCAAGGTGCCAAGCATAAGGATCCGGGAAGCCCCACCATCTCTTGCACTATAGGCCATACTACTATTGATCATGCCTTATTGGACCTTGGTGCAAGTGTGAACCTCTTACCCTTTCATGTCTACCAACAACGGGATTGGGAGAACTGAAACCGACCAAAATTACTCTTCAACTTGCAGATCGATCGGTTAAAGTTCCTAAGGGAATGATTGAGGATGTCCTGTTGAAGGTTGGGGAATTTATTTTTCCTGTAGATTTTATTGTTTTTAGATACCCAACCCACTGCCAACTTCAAGGACCAAATCCCAATCATATTGGGTAGACCATTCCTAGCTACCAGAATGCTTTAATCAATTGCAGGAATGGTCTCATGAAATTATCTTTTGGCAATACTTCGTTGACTTCAATGTGTTTAGGTTGGGCAAGCGCGACATGGATGAAGAGGTGCATATGCTTCAAGGATTTCCCGATGATATTGATACGTTCTTTGAGATTGATTTTGATTCGGATTTCAAGAATGTATGCAAGAATTGAGGGTGTTGATGATACTCCCTTATCCGAGGTCCGGAGCATCCAACCACCTTTGGAGCCCCTTGGACCCCTATCCACTTCCATTCCCAAATCCTCTATTATTGAGCCCCCACATTAGAGTTGAAGGCATTGCCCTCCAACCTCAAGTATGTCTTCTTAGGACATGATCATACTCTTCGTTATTATTGCTTCGATTTGACTTCTATTCGGAAGAAGAGTTGATTAAGCTTCTAAAGGATAATAAGGAAGCCATAGGTTGGACCATGTCGACATCAAAGGTATTAGCCCCTCCATTGTTCAACATCATATACATCGATGGAGAGTTCCACACCTTCTAGGGAACCCCAAAGGAGGGCTAATCCGTGATGAAAGAGGCAATCAAGAAAGAGATCCTAAAATGCTTGGATCATGGCATCATTTATCCTATTTCTCGATAGCCAATGGGTGAGTCCTGTGCAGGTTGTGCCTAAGAAAGGAGGAGTCACCGTAGTTGAGAATGCTAATAATGAGTTGATTCCAACCCGTATCCAAACAGGATGGAGAGTGTGCATTGACTATAGGAAATTGAATGCGGCAACTTGGAAGGACCACTTCCCCTTACCTTTTATTGATCGGATGTTAGAGAGACTAGCTGGCCATGAATATTATTGTTTTCTTGATGGTTATGCAGGCTATAACCAAATTCCTATTGCTCTAGAGGACCAACACAAGACCACTTTCACATGCCCTTATGGAACCTTTGCTTACCGGCGTATGCCTTTTGGGCTTTGCAATGCCCCCCGCTACATTCCAAAGGTGCATGATGAGTATCTTTTCCGATATGGTAGAGCACTTCCTAGAGGTATTTATGGATGATTTTTCTATTCACGGCTCTACTTTTTTCTAATTGCTTGCATCATCTCTCTTTGGTTCTTAAAAGATGCATAGAAAAGAACTTGGTCCTGAATTGGGAGAAGTGTCACTTCATGGTAAAGCAAGGTATAGTTCTTGGTCACATTGTGTCCAAAGAAGGGATCAAGGTTGATAGATCTAAGGTAGACCTTATAGCCAATTTACCACCACCCAAGAGTGTGAAGGACATTCGATCTTTTCTTGGCCATGCAGGTTTTTAAAGAAGATTCATCAAGGACTTTAGCCGATAGCTAGACCTCTCACCTCTCTTTTGGCAAAGGACTGCCCATTTGATTTCTCTTCGAGTGTCATGATAGTTTTGAGCAATTGAAAAGAGCGTTGACTTCAGCCCCATTATTCAAGCTCCAATTTGGACGGTTTCATTTGAACTTATGTGTGATGCCTCCGATTTTGCTATAGGGGCTGTTCTTGGGCAAAGAATCAATAAATTGCCCCATGTGATTTATTATGCAAGTAGGCCTCTTAATAATGCACAGCTTAATTATACCACCACCGAGAAAGAATTTTTAGTCGTTGTGTTTGCTTTAGAGAAGTTTAGGCCCTACTTGGTTGGATCACATGTGATTGTTTATATCGACCATGCAGCTATCAAATATCTTGTGCGTAAGAAAGATGCCAAGGCTTGCCTCATTAGGTGGGTCCTTTTGTTACAAGAATTTGATCTTGAAATTAGGGATAAGAAAGGGTGTGAAAATTTGCTGCGAGACCATCTATCCCATTGCCTAATTCCTTGATCGTGATTCTCCAAACGAGAATTTTTCCGATGAGTATCCGATGGCGTGTCTAGTGAACCTTGGTTTCTTGACATTGTTAATTATCCGGTTACGGGTGTGACACCGCACATTGGTCCACCCAAGATAAGAATCGTTTCTTTTCACAAGTTAAGTATTTCTTTTGGGATGATCCTTATCTTTTTAAGACCGCCGGATCAAGTAATCCGGAGATGTGTCCCCGATCATGAGTAACAATCTGTCTTATCTTTTTGCCATAATCAGGCTTGTGGAGGCCATTTTGGGCCTAATAAGATGCGCCAAAGTTTTACAAGTGTGGATTTTATTGGCCTAGTCTGTTTAAAGACGCTTTTACTTATTGCGGGGCATGTTCTTCATGCCAATCCTTAGGCGCGTCTTACTAAGAGAAATATGATGCCCTCAACCCATCGGTGGTTGAGGTGTTTGATGTATGGGGTATTGATTTCATGGGGCCTTTCCTAACTCTTTTGATAACCTGTACATATTACTTCTTGTGGACTATGTGTCCAAATGGATTGCGGCATTGCTTGTAAGACCAATGACCACAAGGTGGTTGTGAAATTTCGAAGGAGAACATCTTCTCCCGTTTTGGTACTCGGCTCTCATTAGTGATCGGGGCAAGCATTTTTGTAATCGGCCTTTTGAGGCCCTCATGAAAAAGTATGGTGTCGTCCATAAGTTGGCCACACCCTACCATCCCAGCATGGCCAGGTTGAGGTTTCAAATAGGCAGATCAAGCAAATTCTTGAGAAAACCATCAATCCGAACCGCAAGGATTGGTCTAACCGATTGGTAGATGCGTTGTGGGCCCATAGGACAGCCTTCAAGACCGATCTTGGTCAATCTCTGCACTGCCGGTGTATGGAAAGGCATGTCACTTACTCGTAGAGATTGAGCACAAGGCCTTTTGGGCTATCAAGAAGCTTAACTTTGACCTACGCCCGCAGTGCCCATAGGAAACTCCAACTATCCGAGTTGGAAGAGCTTAGGAATGAGGCATATGAGAATGCTCAATTTACAAGGAAAAAACCAAGGCTTTCCATGATAGGCACATTTTGAGAAAATCTTTTGAGGTAGGCGAATGTTTTGTTGTACAATTCTCGTTTGCATATCTTTCCAGGTAAGTGCGTTCTAGATGGGATGGGCCCTATATTGTTCAAAAAGTTTATCCTCATGGGGCTATTGAAGTCCTCAATCCAAGTACAGGAGCTACTTTCAAGGTCAATGGCCAAAGATTGAAGCCGTACATAGAGATGCCTACTCCGCTTGATGAAGAGGTCATGAATCTCCATGAGCCTCTTTACCTTAACCCCTGATATCCTGGTATGTATCCCTCCCTTGTCCTTATTCTTTCTTTTCTACATGCATTGAGGACACTTGCATGAATTAAGTGTGGGGGTGTGTTGGACTTTAATTGTGAATTTTGAATTTTGTGAATTTTGATTGTGGCGATAGTTTTTGGGTATGTGCATAAGTCTCTTCGATTTGCAAAGCGAGAGTGAGAGGGAATTAGGTGCCCTCCTAGCATGCGAAATAATAAAAATCCCTTTTCAAGGATGGTAGTTGGTTTGTATTCGGTGATAGGGATTGAGTTTGAAAATATGAGTGCTACTTCATGTGATGGTTAGATTCCTCTATGTGTTTATGGACCCCTTTGATCTTTTGGCTAGTAGTTGAGATCAATTTGTTTGTGGCAAGGCAAGGCATGAAAGTGGAAGTGAATGAAAAAAAAAAAAAAAAAAGAAAAAAATAAGGAACAGAAAAGAAAGTGGAATTCCTTAGGACTAGACAGAATCGTGCCTCATGAAGCGGTGGTGACTTGATCGAAATTCCTTGGAAGGAAACTCAAAAAAAAAAAAAAAAAAACTCTTGCATCAATGTCTCAATGTCTTATGGATATATGCAAAAGCGAAGCTACTAAGTATTTGGGTGTAACGTGTATGCTCCACCATGTCATTCGAGAACAAGAGTGGAGTAGAAATAGAGTTTGTGGTAGAGAAAGAAAAAACTTTTGCCTTAATGCCAAAAAAAAGTATGGTCAACATTACTCAATGCCTAAGTCTTTGGTTCCATCGATGCTATGGGGGTTTACTTGAAGGTAAGTAGTGCTCAGAAAATATGAGGAGATCCCTTGAACTTAATGCATGCTTGTTACTTGAATTGATGTGGGGTGATAAAATTCAAGTGTGGGGGAACCTTTGGCTCCTTGATCTTTAGTTGAACACTTTTTGGGATTATTTGCACCGTCCTATTTATGCCATGATTAAAATTTGCAGCATTCATTTACAATTGAATTTTGGGTGTATATTCACCGCAAACACCCATGAGACAAAACTCATCCACTAGGGGTAACCTAGGGGTTTAAAGGCTTGTTGCACATGCTAAGTGCAACCGTGATTCCTACGAAAGTGAGTTAGGATTTTCTCGCATTCTAGGTTAGTTTTTGTTTTTGCTTTACTTGAGGACAAGTAACGTTCAAGTGTGGGGGAATCTGATGAGCACATTTATGTGTGAAATTTTAGGGCATAAATTATACATTTTACCACATTGGACAGAGTTACTCGGTGCTTTCTTGTGCTTTTCGGGTTTAGGTGAATTCTTGTGAAAATGAAGGAGATGATGCTAAGGAGATGTTTTTAAGCTTTTTAGAAGTGTAAATGGATGTATAGCCCATCGAGTCAGCTTCGTAATGGTTCAAACGACACTTAATTCCGAGTTGAAACGAAGAAGTTATGGCTGTTTCCATAACGACGCGTGAAAATGGTCTGTAGGGGTTTATTTATAATTATTGACAGTCGGATGGGGACAAAGTGAAACGGAAGTTCAGATTTTAGGGGCCTTAATGAAATTATCAGAAGTTACTTTATTGTACCGAAAGATTCCATTTGGAAGGCTCTGACAGTCCAACTTCAACTTGAGATATCTTGGGCTCCCCAACTCGAATTGGATGAAATTTGGGTCTATTTTGTGTGATTTTTCGCAAGGAACACAATGGTGAGACCTGTATAAGCACCCCATGCTCCACGTTTTCTGAAGGACAGAATGGGTATTTTATTTATTCTTGAAGGAATCCTAGTCATCACCCTTACTGTCTCTCCTCCAACTTCTCAAGGGCACTTCAAATTCTACTTGGGATAGATTTATATTTTCTCATCTATGGAAGGTTGAAAAATCAAAGATGCTTTGATTTTATTGCTTGAGAAGATATCTACAAAGAAAAGGAAGCACTTGTTAAAATTGAAAGTTTATTTTTCTAGAAATGAAGGTCTATGTAAACAATCTTCTTCTTCTTCTTCTTTCTATTTTTTTTCTTTTTCTTAGGATTCAAGGCATTGTAAAAGAGGAAAGAGAAGAGAATATTCTTTTTCTTAGGGAATATTTCTCCTACACTTCCATCTTCTCTCTTCTCCTCTCTTCCACCTATAAATACCCCTACCTCTCTTGTAAAATTGGCTCATTCACTTAGTGAAATTTCTTCTCTTCTTCTCCTTCTAATTTGTGATTTTTGGCTTTTCTAAGTTCTAGTTTGCTTTTATAATTTTTAGTTAATGCTTATAATAGGTTTAGTTTATGCTTTAATTTCAATTTAAGTCTTCAATTGGGTTGTAATTTCTTAATTCTAGTTTAGGTTTTAAGCCTTCTAGTCTAAGTTCTTAAGTTGATGACAAAACTTGAAGATTTAGAAGAGGAGGCCATAGTAAGTTTATGCAAGTATTCAAGCTTTTCATTTACATTCATGCAAGCACATCCAGGTTTTACTATCTAAACTCTCAATCTCATTCTCCATCTCCTCTATCTCTCTCTATCTTCTTCTTCTTCTTCCCCCTCTATTTCTTTTATTTTAATTTTATATGGTTGTGATTTATGGATGCATTTTTATTCCTTTATTTCTTTTTATGTGGTTAGTATGTGTGGCTGTATTTTTATTCCTTTCAATTCGCTTTAGTTTGATAGGTTAGATGCTCATGTGTTAGGACGCCGATTTAATCCCTTAATTTTGTTAGATGCTTATGAGTTAGGATGCATTGATTTTCGTTAGTTTAATTAGTTTAATTTAACACTTTAATTTGGTTCATTTTGCATTACTTTTAAGTTAGTTAAATAGAGTGGCATATATCTCCTCGTGTTCGACCCGTAGCTACGATTGACCCGTACGCTTGCGGTTTTATTTTAACTCAAACACTTATCACCAAATAAAAAAGTGTAACCATCCAGTACCAGCTTACTAACAGAAACAATGTTCCTCCTAAACAAGGGGACATAAAAACAACCTCTCAAAATCATAAAAACCATGTTGTTAAAAAGTAAAGTAAAATCTTCAGGTGGCCTCAGCTCCTGTACCCATTCTCAGATGAACATCCTTACTCAATCTTCTTGTCAGCTTGAACCCCTGCAACATGTTGTAAATATGGGTGGTAGACCCCGAATCCACCAACCATGTATTAGTAGGTTCCTCCGACAAATTAGACTCATAAAGGACTAAGGTTTCAGAAACACCTTCTTCCGGCTTCTTTTTAGAGCAGCCAAGAAAGCTCGACATTCCTTTTTCCAATGCCCATCGTTCTTGCAATAGAAACAAGTTCCTTTTTCTTGTTCTTCTGAGTTCCCTTTGACTCAACCTTAGGGGCTTTCCCCTTGTCAGTCTTCTTCTTCTTCTTCTTACCCTTAGGCCTAGAAGAAGAAGGCTTCTCCACTGTGGTCAAAACCTCTACTTTCTGCTTCTTGGATGTAGCCTCTACCTCTTGCAACGTGTTGCCCATTCAGGAAGTTCGACGGAGAGTTTATTCATGCTATAATTAACAATAAATGATCTATAGATATCCTAAGACAAGGAGCAGAAAATAACACCCGTCTTATAATTCAGCTTAAAAGACGTCCCAAGGTTCTCCAGATCTTGGAACAAGTTTTGCATTTTCATCACATGATCTAAAACTGGAGTTTTTTCGGCCATCTTCGTGCCATAGAGAAGTATCACTAGTTGATGATGGGCATGTTTTTCTTCTCTCCCATACATCTCCTTCAACTCCTCCATCATGTCCTTTGTCAAGTACAAATCCTTGACAAAATCAGTGATGGTCTTTTTCAAAGAACTTAACACGAGGAGTTTGGCCTTAGAATTTTTCTGATGAAATCCTCGGTTCAGTTACGTAGGGGTGTCAAACGAACGGTTCGGCCCGATTTTGATTGGGTTGAATTAGTTTCGGAATCGGAATCAGTGAGACCAAAACCAAACAGTTAAGAAACTTCGTTTTTGGTCGGTTTCAGTTTTGGTTCAGTGTGGTTTCGATTTATTTCGATTTTTCAATTTTGGGTTAAAACCGGTTTAGATCGCTTTGTTTTTTGGTTTGAACCACAATGAAATCTTACATTCATAACTTATAATGAGGAAAGATTTGATGAAGACACTTTAATTCACCTTCCCCAAGTGAAAATAAGTAAACAACCATGAATAGGAAAATTGATTTGATGTGTTCATGTTATAATCCAAACAAAGAATAATAAAGGGGAAGAATAGAAGATAACTAATTTTGAAATCAAATGATAAATAGAGTTTGTAGTGAAATCATTGTTACAAATCATATAATTATTTATCATTAATTGTAAGGGGAAGATAACTAATATTGAAAGAACAAAAAACCCTACTATCACATCATTTATTTGACTTTAAACTAATTTTGTATAATGAACAACTATATCAGTAGAAGCATTGTTGCAAATCAATTTCGCTATTCATAACCTCATACTCATTGATTTGTAACAATTTCCCTTATAACCAAAAATTTGCTCACTAACATTAAAATAAAAATGAATAATCTCATCTATTCATAACTTTATACTCAATATTTTTTATCGGTTTCATTCGGTTTGGCTTTTGGTTTGATATCGGTCAGTTCAGTACGGTCTGATTTTCAGTCGATCTCGCCATACCCCAATTCAAAACCAATCCGATAAGGATCGGTTTGGTTTGGTCTTGGTTTTCTCAGTCGGTTTCAATCAGTCTTAACAGTTCGGGCTAGGTTTTGACACCCTTACGGTTACGGTTCTAATTCAGTTTTCCAATATGGTTCCATTCTGCTAGGCTGTCAGTTGTTACTGCCTTGTTGTGTTCTCAAGAAACTCCATTTGTATAAATAAAATGCTCACAAAACCTTGGAGGAACTATAAATATTTATAGTTCCAAAAGGAAAGGCAACACCATTAATATATATATATATATATATATATCATACTATTAGATAAGTGCACGAACTCATGCTTCATGGGTACTTTTTCATTTGTCATCTTTACCCTTCTAATTTATTTAAATACCATTTCTCCATTACTATACTTTTTTCTCTTTTTTTTAATTTTTTCACAAATTCATGGTACCCTTACCATCAACTTTTTATAATAACTAATAAATAAATAAAAAATAAAAAATTATTTTTCAAGTTTAGGAAACTCTACATATGTCACGTCTCTCTCCTAGAGATTGGTCTTCTTTTCCCATATCTCTATCTCTTTTCTCAGTCTTCTCTACCTTAATTAGTTAGAAATCTGCCAAATTTACGGTAAAAAGATTTCATAGGAGTATATTTCTTCCCATTTTTATCTCCTCCCTAAAGCCTCTTTCCTTATTTTTCTTAGCATTCCTTCTTCTTCTTAGTTCACTCTCCCTCCCCTCGCTTTGCCCTTGCGAGCATGGTCTGTCATAGAAGACCCTAGCATTCAGTCCATCCGCCTCAAAACTGAAACTGAAACTAATATTGACTTCTGATGAACCCAGATCCCTCATTCGGGTTCATTGGGACCGGAGCTTTGGTGTGTACAGAAATTGTCAGACACTTACGACTGTCGCCCGAGCTGAACTTAAACAGATCGATGAAGGAGAAGCCAAAGGATTATCTCCGGTGAGCTTCTTATGTTGTATTTTGAACTTTTTCATTTTTCGTTTGTTTCCATGTTAAGTGTTGGATTCAACACGTAATGATTCTTTTTTACTCTCTCTTAAACTGATCATGAATGGAAACACTGAGATGGGTTATGGTGTAGGAAGTCAACAAAGGCCCTTGTTGCCGCCGGACTCCTTCTCGATGACAGGGAAACCTGCAAAAGGTAGAGGAGCACTGAAGAGACCCGGAGTAGACTCCGAGGGGGGACTCTCCAATGGCAAAGTCAGTTCGACAGAACAGTAAGTAGAGGAAGTACAGAAGAGCTAGAGTCGATAGTGGTCAGATGCCTTACCTGGATCCCTTCGCTTACTATTTATAGGAGGGGAGTCCTCCAAGGCGGTTGTACTTCCGTAGTTCAGTGTCCTTGGGAGTCTCTGAAGGTTGCGTCGAAGTGGGACTGTTCCTCCACCTTTGTGAGCAATCTTCAACAGATAGGAGCTATCTGTCGATTACTTGGATAGGGGTTAGAGTCTCTTTACCTTATACGGCAAGATAGTGATGTCATCGTCATTATCTGCTCTGTCATTAGTGGCGTCGTTGTCCACGTGTCCTTACGTCATTGGTCGGGATCCGTTTGCCCCTATTAGATGCCCCCTACTCCCTCAGACACGGAAGACGTGTGAGGAAGTATAGGTTAGGCGGAGACCGACCCTTTCCTCTTCTTCTTCTCTTTCTCCCTTTTTTTTGGCTGGCCGGGCAGGTCTGCTCGGCCGCACCTACTCGGCTGGCCCTTAATTGTTGCCTTTGAATGTGATTGGAAAGTCACATCAACACCTTTGCTTTTGTTTTTTTCTTTTCTTTTCTTTTTTAAAACTGAATATAATGTCACTCCTCATATGTCCCATCAAGATAAAAACCTCAAAGCACCTTTTTCCTTTGCTTTTTCTTTTTTTTTTTTTTTTCTTTCTTTTTTGGTTGGCTCTGCTCGGTTGAGTCTGCTCAGCTGGCTGGGCAGGTCTACTCAGCCGGACTTGCCCGGCCTACCCCACTTTCTACATTTTCTCTTCCTTTTTTTTTTTTGCTTGGCTGTCCGAGTAGAGTTGCTCAGCTGGCCGGGCAGGTCTACTCGGCCGGACTTGCTCAGCCTACCCCACTTCCTACATTTTCTTTTCTTTTTTTTTTTTTTTACCTGGAATGGGCATGGCATGCGTGGGGCTGGCCTTACGTGTGCGCGGGCTGGCTTCATATGCTCGCACGACATGTGCCTACGAGACTAGCCTTACGTGTTCGCGGGCTTGCTTGGTGTGTGCGCGGCCCGGCGTGTGCATGGGGCTGGCCTTGCATGTGCGAGCGTTGGTTTTGTGTATGTGCGCGGCAAGGCAGATGCGTGGGGCTGGGCAGGTCTTGTGCAGCGAACTACCTTCGTGGGCACGCATGCGGGGTTGCCGTTGAGCGTGCGCGGTCTGTCCTTGCGTGGGAGAGGGGCTAGCCTGCGCTCTTCCCAACTTTTTCTTTCTTCTTTCTCTTTTTTTTGTTTTTGTTTTTGTTTTTTGTGGTCCACCCTCTAAAGCCCATGGTCACATCTTCATGTGTCACATCACCTAAGTTTATGTCTCACATGTCCCTCACCAAAGCTTGTGCCATGCACTTCCCCTTTTTTGGCAGTGGGCCGGGCTGACCCGTTCGGTCCACCTTGCTCGGCTAGGTGCTGGTCGGGCTGGTCAGCCAAGGTGAGTTGCAACGGGCTTTAGGCATGCTACAGCTGGTCTCATGTGCGCCCATGACTTTCTTTTTGTGGATTATCCAGGCGTGCGCGTGCGGGCCGCTTGTGATTGTCTCTTGGACCTATCCGTTGCAGACGTGGCTTTCTTTATTGAATTTTGCCTTGATCAAGGCCGAACAAACTTGCTCGGTCCACCCTGTTCGGCTTGACCGACGATCCTCGAGCTAGCCTTCTTGGCTAACTCTGCTCGCTTGGCCTAGGGCTCGATCGTGGTTGATCAGTAGAGTGTTTAGGGAGCTTTACTTTGTCATTAAGCTTACCCTCGTCATTTGAGCCTAACCTTTCATTTGCTCTAATGATAGAGGTGACACATCATCCCTCATCTATCTTGTCAGACCACCTTTATTGGGAAGCATGCCTGAGGTGACCTTTGGCTTCCTCTACAAGCTTCCTCCCACTCCCTCCTTATTTATAGAGGTGAGGGGCTCACTTTCATTTGTCAACTTGAGAAGGTTTGAATGCTCTGCTCCCCTCTGCTCATCTCATTTCCTTTCTACTCATCTCATTGCCTTCTGCTCATCTCATAGTCTTCTACTCATCCAAGCTCTGTTCGACCTGAGTCTGCCTTGCCTTATATGAGCCGGTAACAAGTAAGTCACTTTCTTCTTCTTTTATTATGGCCTCTAGTAGCTCGCTCTCTCTAGCTCCTTACGACCCCAAGGAAAGCTCGACCACCAGCTCCGACTCTGATGACTCATTGGATTCATCTGATTCCTCAGGATCGGTGTATACTTCATCCCCTGCCCCTCCCATCGTTGAAGAGTATAAGGGGGAAAATTATAATGAGTCATGTCCTACTGTCGCGGCCTTTGCGGACCCTTTATTTGATGTTGTAGCTAAGGATATCCCTCCTTGTCTTGATGTTGCGGATTTGGCTGGGCTGAGGGACCGGTATGGCATTCCGGACTCCTTTATCATCAGGGCTGCAAGGAAAGGGGAGAGGGACAGCTTTAGGAATCGTCATGAGCTATGCCTCTATAGGGACCATTTTGAAGCTAGTCTTCGTTTGCCTTTCCATGGGTTCTATCCCATGTTGTTCAATCACTATAGGTTGGCTCCTGCACAATTTACTCTTAATGTATGGTGCCTCGTGGTTGCCTTCCTCATATTCTTTACTCGGCACAAGAGGGCGGTGAGCATGAACCTATTTTTCCATTGTTTTACCTTGTATAGCCTTCCCGAGGATGAGGGTTGGTATTATTTCCGCCAGCGGGAGGGAATAAAAATCCTCGACAAGCTTAAGTCATCCATTCATGGAAGGAAGAGAAGGTTCTTCTTCGTGAGATCTGAGCATGGGTTTCCTTTTAACACCTTGTAGGGCGCTGCGGCCTATGTCGAGGTGAACGAGAGGAAGTACCTTGATCCTGAGGATGAACTTTTGCTTGCTTTAGCAAAGGCTAGGGGCGCGCGGTGCGTTCTCTCAACTCAAATTGAGGATGAGTCTATTCTAGTTCGACATGGATTGAGCAGCGGTGAGCTTTTAGGTTGCATACCTTTGCACGTCTCGTCATCAAGATGTCATCCTAACACTTTTTTTGTCTTTGAACTTCTGTAGTGAATCTCGACGATGAGAGGTTTGTGGCTACTTTGAAGGCCATAAAAGGGGGGAAGCGACCATGCGTTGTGGAGCTGACCGCCACAGGGGGCTCTCTCCCCCCAGCCCCTGCTCCTAGAGAGGCTGTCCTCTCGCTCTCTACCCCTGGCTTGTCCTCAGGGGGCGCCTCTTCTTGGCCGGATGGTTTCCCGCTGCCCCTGTAGGGAGAGGCTTTGTAGAGGATGCGTAGTGAAGTTCTATTCAGCCCTGGCTGGGTGGTGAAGGACGACGATACCGCCCTGGGTGACCCTAGGGTTGCCAAGGAGATCATGAGGGGTAGTCTCTTACCCAGGGACAGTGAGGCTTTGAGGGTCAACATGAACGGAGTTGCTGCTGTGAAGACTTACTCTGCGCTAGCTGGGGTGCGTGGCCTTTCTTCCTTTGCTCCTTTTAGTTACTTAACTCCTATCTCCTCACTTTTTGTTGTTTTGCCATAGGCCATGATATATGCTATTGATATCACTTCTCGGTTGGAGGAGATGACCATCCTCTATGATCGACTGGCTGAGGAGAAGGCAGCCCTTACGAAGGAGCATGACGAATGCGGGCGGAAGATGGGGTCTCTTGAAAAGGACCCGAGGAGGCGGCGAAAGGAGTGTGAGCGGCTCGAGCGGTAGCTCAAGGAGCAGTCCAAGAAGATGATAGGGATCAGGAGGCCACGGTACAAGCAGGCCGAGTCGCCACCATTACTGAGTACAAGGGGTCAGAGGAGTTCACCCAGGCGGTAGTCGATGCAGGGGCTGGCGTCTTCTTGCAGGGTGGTACGATTGTTCGAAACTGGACTCTCCGATCCCACCCAACATCGACTATAGCAAGTGTCCTCTTTTTAACTTGGACAAACCTAAGTCCGACGAGGGCCAAGAAGCCGACAACCCTACTGCAGCTGACAACACTGAGGGTCGCGAGCTCCCTCCTACTCCTGGACGTGATATGTAGCTTGTCTTGTGGTGCCCTCTTTCTTTTTGTAGGGCTTAGTGCCCAAAGCTTTCCTTAAGTTGTTTTTTTGGTGGACTTCTTTGTTGTAAGCTCTATTTTGTAGGGTCGAGTGCCCTATAGTGCTGACTTCTAATGATAACTTGTCTTATTTTCCCATTGTGAATTATCGCCTGTGAGCTATGTGGTATGCCTTATTTGTTTGCAACCGTCGTGGCTTGGTTGGCCTATTCCCTGCCCGTTCGAGGGCATAGTCGAGGTCGTCTATTCTGCTCGTTCTACCCGTTCAAGGGCATGGCCGACGTAGTCTATCCGGCTCATTTTGCCCGTTCGAGGGCATGGCCGAGGGAGTCTACTCGATTCGTTCTGCCCGTTCGAGGGCATGGCCGAGGGAGTCTACTCGGTTCGTTCTGCCCGTTCGAGGGCATGGCCAAGGGAGTCTGTTCAGTTTGTTCTGCCCATTCGAGGGCATGGCCGAGGGAGTCTATTCGGTTCATTCTACCCATTCAAGGGCATGGCCGAGGGAGTCTGTTCGGCTTGCTCTGCCCGTTCGAGGGCATGGCCGAGGGAGTCTGTTCGGTTCATCCTGCCCGTTCGAGGGTATGGTTCTCCTTCAATTGATTTGTACAAGTCTTTTTTGAGAAATGAAATTTACTTAAAAATAAGACAGGCACACAAGTGCGACCCACAAAATAAGTACTTGAGAGAAAAAGTGAAACAAAACGAAAGAGATAAGCAAGTGAAAAACGGAAGCACGGACGCCGCTACTGGTAGTATTTCCTTAGGTTCTTTGAGTTCCAAGAGCGTGGTATCTCCTTGCCCCCTAGAGTTTCCAAGTGGTAAGTGTTGGGCTTGACAACTTTGGTAACTCTATAGGGCCCTTCCCAGTTGAGCATGAGTTTTCCTTGATGCCTTGGGTCAGAAATCTCCGTCTTTCTGAGTACGAGGTCTCCAGGTAGAAAGATTCTTTCTTTGACATGGGAGTTGTAGTACTTGGCCACCCTTTGTTGGTAAGCTGCAGCCCTGAGCCGGGAGTTTTCATGAACTTCTTCAATTACGTCTAGGTTTGCCCGCAGGTCTTCGCTATTTGTCTCCTTTGAGTAGTGTGCCACCTGGGGCAAAGGGAGCCCCACTTCCACGGGGATTACTGCCTCTGTGCCGTACGTGAGCATGGATGGTGTTTCTCCTGTGGCAGCGCGGCTGGTCATCCTGTAAGCCCACAGGATGCTAAGTAACTCTTCTGCCCAGAGGCCCTTGGCATCATCAAGCTTCTTCGTGATCCCATCGAGGATTGTCATGTTTGTCACTTCGATTTGACCATTCGACTGTGGGTATCCAACCGATGTATTCTGATGCTCAATTCCATAGGTTTTGCAAAAGTTGTTGAATTTATCATTATCAAATTGCTTACCATTATCGGTCACCAATGCTTGAGGTATGCCGAACCTGTATATTACCGAATCCCGAAAAAATTTCTCCATGTTCTCCCTGGTGATGACAGCCAGTAGTTCGACCTCCACCCATTTTGTAAAGCAGTCAATCGCGACAACTACAAACTTTCACTGTCGAGATGCTACGGGGAACAGCCCGACTACGTCCATTCCCCAGATAGCAAAGGGCAACGGGCTGGCGATGGACCTCAGTTGGGTTGCGGGCCGGTGTGACACTGGTGTGTATACTTGGCAAGATGCTACGGGGAACGGCCCGACTACGTCCATTCCCCAGATAGCAAAGGGCAACGGGCTGGCGATGGACCTCAGCTGGGTTGCGGGCTGGTGTGACACTGGTGTGTATACTTGGCACCTCTCGTATTTTCTGACAAACTCCACAGCGTGTTGCAGAAGGTGCGGCCAATGGTAACCATGCCTCGTAATTTTCTGCGCTAAGGCTCTGCCCCCTAGATGTTGTCCGCAGATCCCTTCGTGTACCTCTCGCAAGGCATACTCAGCTTCGGAAGGCCTTAAGCATCTGAGGTAGGGCATTGTGTAGCCCCTCTTGTACAAGGTTTCGTCTCGCACCGTGTAACGGGCTGCTCGAACCCGTATCTTCTTCGCTTCTTCCTTGTCTTCTGGTAAGGTGCCCCCTTGCAGATAGCGAAGGATTGGGTCCATCCAACATGGTTCTTCCGCGATCGAAAGGATTTCATGGGCTTCATCAATGCTCGGCTGTGGCAGGACCTCGACATAAAACATTCGCCTCAGCTGCGTAAAGTCAGATGTTGCTAGTTAGGACAAGGCATCAGTGCTTGCATTTTCTTCTCTGCAAATTTGGCAGATTCAAAATTCTTCAAAATCAACGACTTTTTCTTTGACCATCCTCAAGTAGCTCTCCATTCGTGGTCCTTTGGCTTCATACTCCCCGCTGACCTGTGTCACCACCAGTTGTGAGTCGCTAAAGACTATTAATTTCTTGACCACTAGCGACTTGGCCAATCTCATCCCTGCAAGCAATGCCTCGTACTCTGCTTCGTTATTAGTTGCTGGGAAGTCAAACCGCAGGGCGTACTCCACTTTAAGCCCTTCTAGGCTAGTTAGTATGGGCCCCGCTCCGCTTTCAGAAGAATTAGAGGCCCCATCAACAAAGAGGGTCTAAGCTGCCGTTTGCTCCACCTCCTCTTCCTCCTTTTCTGGCAGGGTGCTTTCGACCACAAAGTCTGCTAATGCTTGGGCTTTGATGGTGGTTCTTGGCCTATAGTGGATGTCAAATTCGCTCAGCTCGAATGTCCAGCTTACCAGCCTTCCAGAGAATTCTGGTTTTTGTAGGATCTTCTTGAGCGGCTGATCAGTTTGCACCAGGATGGTGTGCGCCTGGAATTATGGGCAGAGCTTTCGGGTGGCCACAATAAGCGCATATGCTACCTTTTTTACTTTTTGGTATCTCATCTCCGTATCCAACAGCACTCGGTTGATATAGTACACCGGCCTTTGGGTTTTCTCTTCTTCATGGATGAGAACTGCGCTTATCGCTACCAGGGACACGGCCAGGTACAATTATAGCTCCTCTCCTGCTTCTAGCTTTGCTAACATTGGCGGTGATGATAGGTATTTCTTAAGCTGTTGGAAGGCTTCTTCGCATTCATCTGTCCACTCGAACCGCTTGGCATGCTTCAAGGTTTTGAAAAAGGGGAGGCATTTGTCAGCTAACTTTTACATGAATTAGCCAAGTGCCACCACGCACCCTATTAACTCTTGCACTTCTTTGGTTGTCTGAGGTGAGGTCATCCCCAGGATCGCCTCGATTTTGGCAGGGTTTGCTTTAATCCCTCATTTTGACACCATGAACCCCAAGAACTTGCCCGAGGTCACCCCAAAGGTGTATTTTGTGGGGTTGAGTTTCATGTAGTACTTCCGTAGGACTTGAAAGGCTTCCTCGAGGTCTAGTACATGCTTCCATTGCTCCATGCTTTTTACTAGCATGTCATCTACGTACACCTCCATATTCTGCCCGACCTGATCCTTGAAGATCTTGTTCACTAGCCTTTGATATGTCGCACCCGCATTTTTCAATCCGAACGGCATCACCTTGTAGCAGTATTGGTTGTCACCGGTGCGGAATGCTATTTTTGGGATATCTACCTCGTACATCTTGATCTGATTATATCCCGAATAGGCATCCATAAATGACAACAGTCCATGGCCCGCGGTGGCACCTATCAACTGGTCTATTCTTAGCAGCGGGTAGGTATCTTTTGGGTAGGCTTTATTGAGATCGGTGTAGTCGATGCAAATCCTCCACTTCCCGTTTGCCTTGGGCACCATGACTACATTGGCCAACCACTCGGGGTAAGTAATTTCCTTGATAAATTTGGCCTCCAGTAGCTTGTCGACCTCCTCCTTGATTTTGAGTTGCCGCTCGGGGGCGAAGTTTCTTCCTTTCTGCCGCATGGGCTTTCTAGCCAGATCAACGCTTAATCTGTGCTCGATCACACTCTGGGGGATCCCGGGCATGTCTTCCGTGGACCATGCGAAGATGTCTAAGTTTTCTCAGAGAAAATCTATTATCTCTTCTCGCTGGGTGCCTCGAAGGTGCAATCCGATCCTCACCTGTGTGGAGTCATCTCCTTCTGTAACATCGATGAGGTCGAGATCCTCAGCTGCTTGGCTCTGCGTGCTCTCATCCCTGAGGTCTTCGATGGGCAGCGTTTCTCCAGCCTTCCCTCTTCCTCGTAGTGCCGTCGCATAGCAGTTTCGAGACACCTGCTGGTCTCCCTTGCATTCACCGATACCTTGGCTGGTGGGAAATTTCATCTTTAGGTGGGGCGTTGACACCACTGCCTTCAGCGCATTGAGCCCCCCTCATTTGAGAATAGCATTGTAAACGGAGGGCACGTCGACCACTAGGAAAGTAACCATAACTGTTGTCTGGTGGTCTCCAGTACCTGCTGTGAGTGGCAATTCGATTGATCCTTTTACGTTCACGGTCGCCCCCGTGAAGCCCTGCAAGGGGTAATCCACCTTCTTCAGCCTATCCCTGCTTAACTTCATGCGGTCATAGGCCTCTATGAACAGAATGTCGGCCGAACTCCCATTGTCGATGAGAATCCTCTTCACATCAAAGTTTGCAACCCGCATTGTCACCACTAGGGCATCATCGTGCGGGGATTGGATTCCGACCAAGTCGTCGTCTGAGAACGAGATGACTTGGCCAGTTTTTAGCTTCTTGCTTGGTACTTCGGTCGTGCGGACCCTTCAAGCGTAGGCCTTTGCTTTCCTAGCCGACTTCGAACTTTCTTCTGTCGCGGAACCTCTGTATATGATAGATATAACCCCTGCTGGGGCGTTGCGATTCCCTTGGTCATTCTGCCTAGGGCGCTCAGCTTAATCAGGACGCCTTCGTTCTTCTCCGCATCTCCTACCTTGGTCTCTCTCTGTTCGACGGCCGTGCTGGTCGTTCCCGCGGTCTCTTCTGTAATTGTCGGGGCGTTCATGGTTTCGACGATCATGAATGTAGCGCCCTAGGTAGCCTCTCTGGATTAGGCTCTCAATCTCCCCTTTAAGGTACTGGCAATCATCAGTGTCATGCCCGGTTCCATTGTGGAAGCGATAGAACTTGTCGCCATTTTTCTTGTTTGGGTTGTTGCCTATCTTCGTCAGCCACTTGATGAACTTCTCGTTCTGGATCTGCATCAGGATTTCCGAACGGGGTTGATTGAGCGGAGTATACCATTCAAAGTACTTCGGGGGTGTTCTGCTTTGGCGCTGCCTCCTTTTCCTGTCATCTTCACGGCCTTGCCCTCCCTCTTGCTCAGTTCTCTTTTTCTCTGTTCTACCATCCTGGGTATCCATCTTTGCGTCTAGGGTTTCCATCGCCGTCATGTACTCCTCGTATCTAGCCTGGAGTTCCACCAGATTGCTAGGATTACTCTTACAAAGTTCCCAGTTGAGGTCCTTGTCACGGATCCCAGCCAGTAGGGCAATGTATTCTACCTTGGGATCAAGGCCTTCCACTTTTAGCTTAACCTGGTTGAACCGAGTTAAGTAGGATCTCAGAGTTTCACCGCTTTTCTGCTTCAGCGTGGTGAGGCTTACCGTTGTCTTCTTGTAGCTCTGGCTGCTCGTGAAGGCGGAGGCAAAGGCTGTGTCGGGCTGCCGAAACTCATGAATGGAGTTTGGTTCTAGGTGGATGAACCAAATTCTGGCGGCCTTCCTCAATGTTGGGGGAAAGCACGGCACATGATCGCGTTGGAGGCCCCTCAAAAAGCCATAATCGAGTTGAAGCCTTCCAGATGCTGAATAGGGTCGATGCTGCCATCATAATACTCGAACGTCGGCATCTTGAACTCCTTTGGGAAGGGGACAGCCATGATTTCATCCGAGAGTGTTGTCTTCCCAGAAAAGACAGGTTTCTCGGGTAATGGCTACTTCTCGGCCATCTTCTGGATCTGCTCCCAGAGGTCCTTTAATTATTTGTCTAGATTGTTCTCCGCTGGAGCCTTCCTACGGCCCTCCCTGGGCTGATGCTTGGACTAGGCCTCGTCCCGATCAGTGGCTTTCTTCTTGTCTTTATCGGCTTGCTTGTCGCGTTTACCTTGATCCGCGCAGGCCGAGCCTGAGCTGCTATCCTTGTCATCCTTGCCCAGGCTGTGAGTCCAAGCTGGGATGATAGTATTCCCATGATTGGTGAGGGCCTTCGAGTTTTGCTCAAGGGCCTGAGCTAGCCTCTCGAGCTGCTGTTGCAGGGCCATGAATTGGCCCTGGGTTACCGGCGCCAGCGGATCTAGCGGGGGTATCTGCCTGCTTGTCTGTCCCTGTTGTTGGCTGGTTCTCAGGGTCCTGCCTCTTGGGGCTTTCCCCCCGCGATTGGCGGTCGTTAATGCCTGGCATTGTTCTCCTTGTTCGTTGTTGGCTTGACTCGGGTTACTATTTTCCCCGGCTTCATTATTTGATGCTGATCGAAGAGTATTCCTGGTGTTCACCATCATAGACTCTGCTCTTCTTATTCCCACAGATGGCGCCAATCTATTGCCGCCGGACTCCTTCTCGATGACGGGGAAACCTACAAAAGGTAGAGGAGCACTGAAGAGACCCGGAGCGACTCTCCGATGGCAAAGTCAATACGACAGAACAGTAAGTAGAGGAAGTACGGAAGAGCTAGAGTCGATAGTGGTCAGATGCCTTACCTGGATCCCTTCGCTTACTATTTATAGGAGGGGAGTCCTCCAAGGCGGTTGTACTTCCGTAGTTCGGTGTCCTTGGGAGTCTCTCGAGGTTGCGTCAGAGTGGGATTATTCCTCCACCTTTGTGAGCAATCTTCAACAGATAGGAGCTATCTGTCGGTTACTTGGATAGGGGTTAGAGTCCCTTTACCTTGTATGGCAAGATAGTGACATCATCGTCGTTATCTGCTCTGTCATTAGTGGCGTCATTGTCCACGTGTCCTTACGTCATTGGTCGGGATCCGTTTGCCCCTATCAGCCCTAATTTGGAACAAATTGAAGTCGACGTTAGGATGGATCATAATCATAATTTAGCTTCTGAGTGTCACCGGAAACCGAGTCAGTTGAAGAAAAGGATTGTTTCTAGGATTGGGATTGGAATTTGTGTTGTTGGGATTGCATTAGCAGGGGGATGGATTTTCACGGTTACTCTGGTTGCTACTATTTTTGTGTGTGAACGTGAGTATTTTGAACTGGTCAGAAGTCACAGAATTTTCGAGGGGATGATGCCTCCTCCTTGATATGTATCTCGGGTTTGCTCTATTATCTGTGCTTTCATGCCTATGTTGACACTGTAAGTTGTCTTCTCACGCTTGTAGCCTCCATTTCTACTTTCCTTGCTGCTTATTACCACAATGGCACAATGAAAAAGTTTGAAATACCATTTGTCTCTTTTCTTTATGTTGACACCGTTAGCTATTTTATCAGGGTTGCTCCATGTAGTTATATTTTCCTTGTTGCGACTACAATGACTTAAAGAAGAAGAAGTCACAATAACTCTCTCTCTCTCTCTCTCTCTCTCTCTCTCCCCTAACTTTGCTTGCTTGTTGAACCAGTTGATATTGTACTAATCCCATTCCTTATGGTTTGAAGACTTGATGAGGATTGAGGATTCAGATCCTCTACTACTAAGAAACTATTTCATATCACCCTGTTGCAGGTGAAAACCTTCGATGCTCGGTTCGCTCACGAATGAGCCTGCAAAAACCAAGCGATGAGCACAAGAGAGCCGGTGTGGCTCCGGCCAAGGACTCTCCGTCGCTCAAGTCAGGTTTCCAATGCAACCGCGTAACTGCGTAGTGAAAGCAAGATGAGGAATGGTGCTCCATACCTGGGTATTTATAGAGTGAGGATGAGATCAGGCGGTTGGGAGAGTCCTAGTATGGTAGGAGTCCTTCTTTTGGAAGGCTCTCTCGCGTAGGGCGGAGTGGAGAGCTATTTTCGGGGTCGGGCTCTTATTAAGGTAAGAGTCAATGTAAAGTGTGATTTCGTATTGCGCTGGGATCGTGGCTTGATCCTTATCCCGTGATTCTCGGGATGTGCTGACGTGGCCCCACGATCCCCAATGGGGTGCTATGGTAGCTTCTGTGGAGGAGGGCTCGGCCTCGAAGGTCGACATAGGAGGTCGGCCTGGTAGGTCGGGCTTGGCAGTTACCTCGGCCTGGGAGGTCGGCCTGAGAGGTCGGCCTGTTAGGCCGGTCTCGGCGGTCAGCTCGGCCTAGGCTGTCCTATGTAGGCTCGGTCAGGAATTTATGGCTGACTCCTGTGAGCTCGGCCTCAGCCCTAGCTGACTTGTGTGAGCTCGGCTCTATTAGGTGACCTATCGGAGATCGGGTCGGCCCGGTTTCCTGCTCAGCTCAGTTCAGTTCTTTGGACTGACCTCAGGTCGACCACGTGGCAGCCTCTGATTGGTGGGGTGTTTTATGCCTCATCACAGGCCCCCCCACTCATCAGGGGTCGGCTCGGCACTGATGAGTAAAGTTTTACAGGTCTGCTAGTCTGAAAGATTTTTATGGCCAAGGGTTGGGCCGGCGGATGTACCCACCGTCCTGTATTTGCATCAAAATTTCCTTGTGCGAGATATTCAGCGGGGTGTAATCGGGGCTCCGAGCTCGATCCGATCTCTCAGCTCGGCGATCCATCCTGGGCCACTTGTCTTCCTTGCGGTCATCGATTGTCGATCTTTTCTTATTGGCTCAGCCTTCATTTTCCTTCCTAGCCTGGAGAACCTCGGCCATATTTGCAAATTCATTACACCTCTCCAAGAGCTCGACAAGGTTTCTGGTCGGCTTTCTGGCCAAGTCCTTGATGAGGTCCATGTCGGCGA
Source organism: Telopea speciosissima (assembly GCF_018873765.1). Taxonomy (NCBI): domain Eukaryota; kingdom Viridiplantae; phylum Streptophyta; class Magnoliopsida; order Proteales; family Proteaceae; genus Telopea; species Telopea speciosissima. The sequence goes on from NC_057926.1 coordinate 15,531,076, forward strand.
GCCCGTTGCTCATAGCCGTATGGGCCGTGGCCTCATCCAAATCCTTGATGTCTAAGGATTCCTTATTAAAGCGGGAGACGAATGCTCGGATCGACTCGTCGAACCTTTGCTTCACGCTAAGGAGGTTGATCGTTGTCTTCTTGTGCTTCATACTACTCTGGAAGCGCATGACGAAGGCTCGACAGAGTTGAGCGAAGCTTGTTATGGAGTTCGGCGGCAACTAGGAGAACCATGAGGTCACTGCGCCTTTGAGGGATGTAGGGAAAGCCCGACAAGAAACAATCTCGGTTCCCCCATACATGGTCATCATCGCATTAAAGTAGTTGATGTGATCCGTAGGGTCGGTCGTCCCATCATAGCGATCGAAGGGGGGAGGCTTGAATCCGGTTGACAGTGGCACAGTCATGATCTCAGGAGGATAAGGGTGACGCCCGACCAGCGAATAGGCGTCCGGGGTCGCCTATTTTTTCAATCCCTCCACTTGCTCCGCCAAGTCTCATAGTAGCCTCTCCAGCTCGATTTCAGGTGCTCGGCCGCTCGGCTCATCCACCCGGTACAGATTATTTTGCTCGCTCGGCCTAGGTCGACCATTTGGCTCCTCAGCCCGAGGTCGGTAGGCTCGGTCGTCCCATTGTAGTCAGCCGTTCTGGTCAGCTCGGTCAGTACCATCCCTCCTTGTTCTTCTCTCCACCAGGAAGTTGGACCCACGGGGGCTCCCCTGTTGTTCTTCTTGGGGAGGCGAGCTTTGACGCCGGGGGTTATGATGAGATCCCTCTCCTTGTCTCGCAACACGTCTCCCATTTGGCTCGTTCCACTATTCTCGGACTCCCCTCCGCTGCCCGTCCTCTCCGAGCCGTCCGAAAAATACCGATCTCCTCGCTATCGAGCCCGTTGGTTCGATTTCCTTCCCTGTTCCCGGCCTTCAGTGATGCTCTTGCTCATCCCGTCGAGCGCCTCTGCTAAGGCGCGGAGGAGGAGTCTTCTGACGAGATGGGTGTGAGGACGCGGCTCGGCTAGGCTGGGCCCTACTCCGGCCACCATTTTACTGCAAGTTTCTCTCTACGCGGACCGGGGCTGGAGGGGGCGCGACCAGTGGTTGGCCCATCAGCCTGCCCTGGGCCATCTGGTTCATGAAGGTACGCAGCATCTCGTTGGTGTGGAGCATCTGCAGCTGCAAGTCCATAACTTGCCGATTATTTGCAGGGGCTTCGGGGTCCAAACTCTCCGGTAAGGGCGACGGTGCTGGTAGGCCCAGCTCGCTGAAGTTTTGCTTGGCCCATACCCGATCAGCCGCGGCTGTGGCTAGCACACCTCCCCCATTCCCACCCTCTGGTGGGGGAATGGGATTGATCGTGGTGCCCATGATGGGCTGCGCACCCCCTGCCCGAGGGGGTCTTCCCTTCACACCCTGCCGCGAGGCTTCAAGGGGTGGTGATCGCCTCGCCTGCACAATGGGCTGTGGCTCATCCGCACGGGAAGTCGAGCCATGCTGCCCTGATCTCATGTGCACCATTATTGTTACTCTTGAAGTTGGTAGAAACGACGATGACCTCCTGATGTCGTTCCCACAGACGGTGCCAAATCTATTGCGGGTGAAAACCTCCGATGCTCGGTTCGCCCACGGATGAGCCTACAAAAATCAAGCGATGAGCACAAGAGAGCCGGTGTGGCTCCGGCCAAGGACTCTCCGACGCTCAAGTCAGGTCTCCAATGCAACAGTGTAACTGCGTAGTGAAAGCAAGATGAGGAATGGTGCTCCATACCTGGGTATTTATAGAGTGAGGATGAGATCAGGTGGTTGGGAGAGTCCTAGTATGGTAGGAGTCCTTCTTTTGGAAGGCTCTCTCGCGTAGGGCAGAGTGGAGAGCTATTTTCGGGGTCGGGCTCTTATTAAGGTAAGAGGCCATGTAAAGTGTGATTTCGTATTGGGCTGGGATCGTGGCTCGATCCTTATCCCGTGATTCTCGGGATGTGCTGACGTGGCCCTGCGATCCCCGGTGGGGCGCTATGGTAGCTTCTGTGGAGGAGGGCTCGGCCTCGAAGGTCAGCATAGGAGGTCGGCCTGGTAGGTCGGGCTTGGCAGTTACCTCGGCCTGGGAGGTGGGCCTGTTAGGGCGGTCTCGGAGGTCAGCTCGGCCTAGGCTGTCCTGTGTAGGCTCGGTCAGGAATTTATGGCTGACTCCTGTGAGCTCGGCTCTGTTAGGTGACCTATCGGAGACCGGGTCGGCCCGATTTCCTACTCAGCTCAGTTCGGTTCTTTGGACTGACCTCAGGTCGGCCACGTGGCAGCCTCTGATTGGTGGAGTGTTTTATGCCTCATCACACCCTTAGAATATTTCAAATCTCTAAACAATATTTGGATTATTTATCTAACACCCAAGAGGAGTTCAAAGCAAAACAAAACCCTGCAACTTTTCGCCGATCCTCATCTTAATTTTACCCCGCCCCACTCCTCTTTCCTCCTTCTCCAACACCCCCTGCAATTGTGTGTATTCACATTACATAGGTAATCTGTGTGTGTGCATACACACATTCACCTCTTATAAGTACATAGGTAATGTGTTTGCGTATTTCCTTCACCTCACCCATACATTCACCTCTTATCTGATTGCGGTGGTTTATTTGGATATAAATACATGCATATGGTAGATAACTCACAATTGAGCCTCTCTTTTTTTCAAGTTTTTTCTCTTGTGGAACAAGTAACGATGGTGATTCTTACTAGGTTGGTATTGTTTTAATTTGATTTTTATGATCCTCTTGTAAAGGACCTCTCGATCATTGGCCTATAGGTAGGTGATTACAACATTCATGCCCCCTCCACCAACATCAACCTTCTTAGAATTGGTGATTCTATGCTAAGGTACTTAATTGCCCTGACTTCATTAAATGGGTTTTTGTCTATATCCTACTTGACGTGAAGTTTGGATAGTCATGTTTATAATACGAAAATCTCGACACTATTGTAAGCCCATCGTCCTTCAAATTCTGCTATAACTGTTGCTACACTCTCATTGGATCCATCATTTCAAATGATTACTTTGCTTCACCTTTATTTTCACACTTATCTTCCTACTGATTTGGTATTATACTATAGTACTTCTTTACTTCAGGAGTCACTCCGTCAAGGACCCAAGAGATCAGTGATCCAGGCATTGGATTGGTTAGTGATTGAATTCTTTATGTTTCATGCCCATAGTAATTGGTTAGTGATTGAATTTTCCCATTGAATTGGTGTCATTGTTGGCTTTGATATGTTCAGTGGTTTTGGATTGCTTTATTTGATGTATTCTTTTAAACTTCTCACCCTCCCTAGGGAATTTAATCACCAATAAAATAGTTAGCATTGACAAGAACTTGAGGTCGAGCAGGTAAGAGACCTCTTTTTTAAACTCTCTGAATTATAAATATATTATTTAATTTAACAAACTCTCTTTCAAACTCTTTCCCTTTATCCCCACCCTCTCTCTCTCTCTCCCTCTCTCTCACTGAGACACACACACAACTTTAGACTCCTCTTCCTCCCTCCATGATCTCCCCTCCCCTAATCCTCATGCTATTTTACTCTCCACCATGTTCCTTCTCTTTCTCAAATTCTCTTGTTCTCTCATGATCTCCCCTCGCCTGTTTCTCTATGGCCACACGTGCAGTTACACCTGCACTTTTGCTAATATATATATGCCAAATGTTTTTTGTGCCGGAGGCGCAGGTTGTGCTGCAGCACAGAGAACATCAACCCATCTATCTATCTCTGTATCTTATAAAAATACGTACTCAATTTTTTTTGTCAAATTTTTCAGATTTCCAAAATACCCCTCCCACAAGCTCTTTTTTCCCACGTACGCGAACAGACGCATCCCCATTCCCTACACAAAAGAGACACCACCTCACTCTCTTTCTCTCAAATTCTTCCGACTTTCCCTCATAAGCAACCTCTTAGAGAAGGTATGTCGCTCCGTCACTCTCTCTTTCTCTCTCTCTCTCTCCCCCTGATCCCCTCTTCCATCCCGTATTTTCTCTCTTATTTGTTTCATACTCTCTCTTTACATTCCTTCTCCCCGGCAGATCAGTGTCGAAGTGGAGCTCTCTCTCTCTCTCTCTCTCATATCCCTATACCAGTCTATCTCTCTCTCTCTCTCCACCCCCACATATCTATGCGAATTACCTTGGCTTGAAGAGGCTACCTGTCGATGCTCATAAGGCTCTCATCCTCCCAGTTAAGAATCAGGTTCCTTTCTTTTTTCTACAACTCTCTCTCTCTCTCTCTAAAAGCAATGGGACATGAATAACCGGGAAGATGGAATTAATCGTCTGTAGACGTTCTACCTTTTCAGTTCAGTCCATTGGTTTTTCTTCATAAGGGTGTTTCTTCTTTTTTTTGTTTTTCTTCTGTCTGCCTCTGCTTACCTATTTTTTCTGCAAATGTACAGTACTTGCTTTCTTTCAAGGGTTAAGGATAAGTATAGTCTAGTTATCTGAAGAGATTGTTGTTCATTTTCTTTCTTTGTTTTGGTTTGGAATTCCACTGTGATTTGTTGAGAAATGAGGATTTTATTTTTTTTTTATTAGTTGGAGTGAGCACTTGCTGATGACACCAGTGAAGGGTTCTTCGTCAATGGTTTTCAGACAATTTTCAAACTTACACTGGCCTATCATCATGTATGTTGATTCATGAAGGAATAAGAATATAAAAGGAAGCAGTTGGATTGCTTATTCTCTTTCTGTGGAGTCGACTTGAAAACAGGTAACTATGTTTTTATTTAGTTATTTGTTTGTTAATTTTTCTGATTAAAATTTGACCTTTTTTCTTCTTCCTTGTTTTATTCGAATGGGCTGTAAGTTCCTCATTCTTGTAAGAAATGGATATGGAATTTGAGCCCAAAAAAATTCAGTATTAGTGGATTATAGTGTACATGCTTCCAAGTTTGCAAAGGTAATGGAGGTTGAATTCAATTAAGTTGTTGCTGAGAACTTTGAGGGTGAGAAAAGAGTTTTGTCATAGCTTAATTAAGACGAGTGGGAATGAGCACATCTAAACCAAAATTGAGTTTGAGAAACAATGTTGTCTGACAATTCTGTCAAAAAAAGGATGAGAGCTTATGGATTATTTTCTTTTCAGGTTTTCCCTCAGAAAATACAAATTATATAATAGAATGTAGTTCCCTATGAAGACCCTCCAATGCTGCATATTCGATGATTCTTCTTTTGGTCTGAAATAGTGCTTGCCTAAATCTCTATCGACCGTGGCTTTATACTCTTGTATGTTATGGGTGACAATGGTGGTGTTGCAGTGATTACACAAAGAATTTCATGGTGGAATGATCTAATGAGTATATGTCAGTTGGTTATATTGGTCCATTTATTATCTTGGAAACTCTTCTTTGCAAGCGTCGTAAAGACATTAACAATTTCTGAGGTGTCTTCTCCTGACCCCCCGCCCCCCAAAAAAAAAAGATCCATTGTTTCAATGGCCTAAACAGTTTTAAATGGGTCTAATAACACCCAGAATCTTGGAAGTTCATTGGCCCTTCTTTTGGATTTTTTTTTTAAAGAAAAATCTTGTTTTAGAATATATAATTATATCTTACTATAATATCCACAAATTAGAGTATTTTCTTTTCAATTTCGGACCTTGAAGAATAAGAATGTCAATGGACAATTTAAGAATGTCAAGTTTATGTGTGTTATGACCTGATCTGGACGTGCTGATTTGGGGTCGAACCGTCCTGCAAAACAGCAAACTCTAGCTGAGGAGTACTGGTCTAAGCCGGCGGAGTGAGCTCCGATACCAAAGTTAGATCGTGCACACAGATAATCTCTAGGTTGGAAAAAAACCCAAGCTAAGGCAGTCCCCTTTTACCTGAGTTATGCCTGGCTATTTATACGTTCTATGTCTTAGACCATCATAGGCTTTTCGTCGATGCTAGACCGTTATTTCGATCTAGCTGATGCATGGGTGGAGCTCTGCTTGTGTTGACACTTGTCTAGGAGGGTCATGCATCCAACTCACGCGATCTACATGACATGGGTGAAGCAATCTTATCCCCATCGTGTGGGTTGGTTGATGGATGTCTGAAGCTCGACTCGATCATGATTATACCGATCTGATCTTTGCTCTCATTTTCGTATGGGGTGCCTCGTCATGTCGATCTATTTCGGTCCAGATACTCATAAATTCAGGTCGGCTCGGCTCATCTGACCTGAATGGATGCCACATGTCAATACGTCAATGATTAGGTAAGAATGGTTATATCAAATACCCCCCACTCGCTTAGTTCAATAATGATCTGAGCGAGTTTCGATGTAGCAAGTTTTCATGCATACGTTTCTTTCCTCCTCCACTTCGTATGTTTTTTTTTTTTTTCAATCGGATCGAACCAAGCAGCGCTCCTACTGGGGTTTCCCATGTGACCTACTCTCGGGCAGAGTGCCGTCGCCAAGCCATGTGTCGAGGCAACATGATTATGCTTCGGGTAACTAAAATGCCCCTCAATCGTGTCCGTCCATTGTGTCGACTGTTACACCCGCACCTGAAATATACCCTAATGCCCCGGGTTAAATTAGACTTTTACCAAAGGGTAATGCCACGGTGGCACTGGCCAACACATGTGACCTTAAACTTAAAATATTATTATAAGTGTTCCCTCGAAGTCCTGGAAGTACGGGTCAAAGCCCCGCAACTTTCCTCGAAGTTTGGGCCCTGACAGCAGCAACGGAGTCACGAACGAACTCACTTGACTGATTCCACTCGCGAATCCGCCCATGCTGTTAATTGCCCTTTTGATTTATTTTCCTGTGGGACCCACATCCCCGTATCCTGGATACCATAATTAGACCCTCGGACCATATGAACCCTTACCCTTACAATTTATTGGTTAATTAGGCCATGAAAGTGGGCCCACAAGACTTAACTTAAAGAATTAATGGGTTTTACACCTTAACTTAACCCAAACATGACCTAACTAACTAAGTTGACCTAATGGGTTATTACATGGACCAAACAAGACCTAAGACCCAAATTAAAACCCATTTAAACCAAGAGACCACTAAGTGTTTTAGGGGCACCTAAACAAACAAGGCCTAAGGCCCCTATGGTCCTTAAAAGAAGGGATAAGTCTCCTATTCCCTTATCTCTCCCCCTCCCAAGCAAACCGTGGAGGAGAAGAGACAAGGAAGAAGAAGAAGTGGGAGTAGGAGAGGAATGAGAGGGGAAGGGAAGAAGATGGAGGCCATGCCAAGATGGCTGGCTGCCCCACATCTCCTCTTCTTGCTGTCCGGACAAGGCTTGAAGAAGAGAAGAAGAAGAAGAGATGGAAAGGAAGGGAGGAAGGAAAAGGAGGTGGATCTTCAAGGCTGGCTAAGGCTGAAATTGGAGCTCCTCTCACCAAGGTATGACCTAAACCCTTGGTACATCTCTCTTTCCATTTACATTTTGATTTTGTAGATTTCCTTAAGCTTGAGCTAACCTAGGGTTCCATTTGGGACTCAAGGTAAAGCTCAGCCCTTAGTTGGAGCTCTAATGGTAATGACTATTGAGGCTTGTATGTGCTGCCTTGCAGCCATTATTTCTTAATCCTTGGTTCTAAACCATCAAACCCTACCCTTTGACCAAATGGAGCTAAACCCTTATGTGATCTTAGATCCATGAGGTAAGCCTAGGTTCTAGTGACCCTAGGGAGACTTAGACACCCCCCTCCATGATCCTGAGTGCAAGGTGTGCTCCAAGCTTAAGCTGGAGGAAAAGCCCTTTGAAATCTCAAAAAAGATTTTCGACGGACGCTTGATCGAATCTACCAATCTTGGTACCGTCCGTCAGTCCGTCCAGTATAATCCCAGTGACTGGACCTAAATGGATGAAGGAACGGATTCATTCTGTTGCCTCCGCCCGTGGGTCTGTTCCCTCTCGGGTATGTCTCAGGGATCAAACGGATGCAAGGGCGGATTAAGATGGCGCATCCGTCCGTGGATCCGCTCGCTCTCGGGTGTGTCTCAAAAATCGAACGGATGCACGAACGGATCCAAGTAAGAAGTTCCGTCCGTGGATCCGTTCCTCGTGTTTTTACCTTTTTGCCTAAACGAAGTCAGGGACGGACTCACCCTGTTGCTTTCGTCCGTGAGTTCGCTCGTACTATCTAGGTTGAAACTTGATTTTAACCTTGGGGGCCTATCATGGGACCCCTCTATACATCTTTTAATGATTGCTTTTGTATTTTTAGGCTACCCAACTCGATGGATGGCTGGTGCACCGGTGAGATTCATGTCAACCATGCTGGGTGACACCCGATTTCGGTGAATAGGTTTTGGGTGACCTTGTTGGGTTTGAATATATATATATATATATATATTGCAATCATTAACATGCTATTATATAAAATATAAGCATAGTGTGCATTGCATTATTTATCTCAAATGTGAACTATTATGAATGTGATGCGATATTATTCTCACTATTGTATCGGGTTACGGTGCCAGGTGTGCTGATATCGGAGCCCCATTTTTAAATTATGAAATTTGATACATGTCATCCTGATCTGTATGCGTTGTGCCGTGCTGGTAATCGGGTACTAGATGGAATGGGACGTTGATGCACCCGAAATACCTCTCGGGACGATAGGACTTGCATATAATATATCTGTGACTAGGATTCTTGTTCCCTCATGCTACAACCCTTGCCAACAGGGGTTTATGTGTTGGATAGTCTAAGCACCAGTTGCCTGTGGAGGTAGGAGAGGCCAAGTCAGGGATAGTGATGGCTATCAGGGTCTGTCACTGGGTGACCAGATGGTTTCTACTAGCGTAGGCTCCTGTGTGATAATTGAGGTTTCCCTAGGGTGTAAGTTAAGTGACCCTCAGTGTTTCCCGAGTTATCACAGTAGCATACACTTGACTTATAGAATTGTGTGTTAGGTGTAAAATGAATCTAATATTAGCATGCATCATTCTGCTTGAAATTGCTTGTGTATGTATGTACATTCCCCTTTGCTCCCTCACTAGCTAGTGTAGCTAACCCCGTTGCGCAACCCCTTTCTAGTTGATATGCAGGTTGTCTCTTGATAAGCACTTATGGATGCGAATCAAGTGGAGCCGACGGCTGTGACTTAAATGTAGATGTACACCCAAGAATGGTGCCCTAGTGGCGTAATTTATTATTTAATTTCTGTATTCATCCACAATCATGTATAAACTGTATGTTTAATTATAAGGAGAGAAATGAATGGTTACATATATTGAATTTGTACTCCATGTTATCATTAGAGAACCAATGCTCTATACTAACATGATTTAATTTAATTTTGCTTCCGCTAACTCTGTAATTGGAACGATTTATTCCATTTGGTACGTCCCTTGCGGTTATCATGATTTGACGATGGGGTTAACTGTGGCTCGAGACACTGTATCTGTGATCCTGGTAGGTATTGGGATGACACTGGTTGTCCCAGTCACCCCCTACTTAATGTGAAATATCTTCATCGGGATGGGGGCGTGACATCGACTGCTGTCCGTTGGATCTCCGCTTCTTCAGGCTATAAATAGGAGAGCATTGGACTTCATTTCCTGATTCGTTACTCGCTTTCAAAAGTCGCGCTACTGTCTTGGTTAGTTGCGTTCTTTAAGCTCGGATCGCTTACTAGGTTGGCGCTTTTTCCTCTTGCTTTGAGAAGTATCTTTGATCGGGTCGGCCACAAGTAAGTTCTTCTTTTACTCATGGGTTATAGTGGTAGTGAGTATAAGTTGCCTGAGGTGAGTGGTTCCGTAAAGGGCTATAGTCAGGGTTCTGACCTTGCTTCACCTAGTAGTTTGAATGTTGAAGACCTCCTCAGTTTGACTTCCAATGACCTCGACAATGTTCGTCCTAACCGGGATGTGGCGGTGGGGCCCGATCATGAGATCCATAAACCACTAGTCGCTCATCTCGACTTAGGGGGATGAGTTCAGACTACCGATCATGCTAGCGAGGTGGATGAGGCCGTAGAAATAGAAACTTTGGCCGCAGAGAGCCAGGAGTCAGTTGATTATAGGGTCCAAGCTTAGGTCGTCCAAGGCGATCAGGTCAGCTCTGACGAAGAGGACGATAATGAAGATGATGATAACAACAGTGATGAGTTTGGATCAGATGAGCAGGAGCAAAGCGTTTATAACATGTCCAGTATTCTGGGTAAATCCAACCTAGTTCGGATAAGGAAAAGGTATGGAATTCCCGATGAGGCCGTCTTGAGAGTTCCTTCCGAGGAAGAGATGGCATGCCACTCCTAGAGTCCTTGGGTCAGTCTATACGAGATGTCCTTTTTCAATGGGTTGAGGATCCCTGTCTTGGGCCTCGTCAAGGAGATATTTGACCGCTGGCTTTTGACCCCCTTCCAGCTTGTTCCGAACTCTTGGAGAATCATCCTTGGCTTTTATGTATTCTTTAAGAGGATCGGTTTTGAGCCGACCTTGCCTTTGTTTTCTTTTTATTTTATGTGGAAGAAGTGCAATTTGGAAAGGTGGTACTATTTCACCTGTTGTAATTTGGGCATGAACAAAAAGGGGGTCCTGCTCTTCGTAGTTATGCCCACTTCGATTAAGAAGTGGAAAGATGGGTTCTTCTATGCCGACATCCCTGGGGCACCCTTCAGGTCAGAGTGGCTCGAGATCAAATTGAAAATTGTCAATCGACCCATTCCCCTAAATGGCAAGGAGGATAAAGCTGTTGCCGGAGCCGCAAAGGCCAAGAAGTTTGATGTCAGAAAGCTGAACTCCGACGATTTCCTAAGGGAAATGAACTTGGGTGAGTTAAGTTAGCTCGGCTCAGCCCTTGGTTTTTAGGTCCGGTTCTAACCTTCAATTTCTTTTGCTCTTCTTGCAGTGACATTCAAATTGGATAAGGAAAGTCTTGCTCGAGCCGCGCTTGAGAAGAAAAAGAAATCGATAGAGGAGAAGGATTCTCAAAAGAAGGGAGTCGAGCCGAGGTGTCACCCAACCAACAAGGACAAGGGGAAAGCTAGCGCCTCGGTTCCCCCAAAATCGTCAAAGGGCGGTTAGAAGGCGCCTCCCCCCACCGGGGTTATAATTATTGACAGAGATGATGGGGTCAGCAGCGACGAACCAGAGAAGAAAGACATGAAGAGGAGGGAGGAGATTCCCTCGCCACCCATAAACGGGTCGAGCGGGAGAAGACGAAGCTATCTGCCGAAGAGAAAGGGAAGACGGTGGACACGAGGCTCAAGGAGAAGGACCCCGAGCCAAATTATTTTATCAGATGGAATTTGAAAGCTAGTGATTCAGCGATGGATGACGGTGATGTCGCCAGGGAGTGGGTCTCCAAGTGCCAACTTCCTTGGGATCGGAATGACATGAGGGAGCCTTCCAACGGGGCCTTCTCTGCAGAATTTTACAAGTACTTGAGCATGGTGCGTTCTAGCTTATTTTCTCATTTTGCCTTTTTCCTCGGTACTAGAAAGTCCTAACGTTTGTTGTTTTTTCTTCCTCTTTTCTACTTTTTAGGGTTTTGCTTAGGTGGCTAAGGCTGGTTTTCACGTGGAGAATCTTGCTCAGAAGCAGTGGGAGACGAGCTTGAAGCTCAGCTCGGCTCTAGGCAAGAGGAAGGCCCTTGAGAAAGAGAAGGAGACGGCCAAGGCCACCATTGCCAATCTCCAGAGGAAGCTCATCTCACTGTCCATGCAAACTACCAGGCTCAAAGAGGAGCGCGATCGGTATCACAACCAAAACATGGATCTGGTTAAGTTTTTGGAGGATGCCAAGAATGAAGCTTGGGGAACCATGGCCATGGTGGAGGAAGATCGGGTATCCACCAATATGTCTGTGATCGATGACTTCAAGGCTTCGGCTGAGTTTGGTCGGATTGTCATGTCGTATAATGCCGAAGCTTTCAACATGGGTGCCAACCACACCTGCCGACATGTGCTGGGGAAGCTCCCGACCTTTGATTTCTCTGACTATGACTACTACACCCCGACCGGTGAGACCACCATTGTTGATGTCATGGATGGTCAGGTGGAAGAAGGGTTAGAGGTTGATCAGAATGTTAACTCTGGAGATCGGGTTGCCGAGGACGAGCCAAACAAGAAAGAGGATGGAAAGATATGAGCTTTTTTTTTAGAGAAGGTCCTTTGGGAAAACATTCGTTTTCGATATTCGGATATTTTTAATGTTGATGTTGGGATATTTGGATATTTTATATTTGGATATATATTATTTATGTCTTTGAATATTTTCGTTCATACATTTATGTTTTGTGGATATTTCTGTGCATTTTTTGTTTAGGTCAGCTCCTATTTAAGCATGGCCGATTCTATCAATCTTTGAATGCCTGTGTATATCTATTTACGATCCCGAAGGTCGGCCTCGTCTATTCATGGATGAGGGCGATCTTCGCTATTGCCTCAGAATTGAGGGCTTTATCCACCCGGAGGTCAGCCTAGTCTACTCATAGATGAGGATGATCTTCGTTGTTGCCTCAGAATTGAGGGCTTTACCAACCCGGAGGTCGCCCTTGTCTACTCACAGATGAGGACGATCTTCGTTGTTGCCTTAGAATTGAGGGCTTTACCAACCCGGAGGTCGGCCTCGTCTACTCATGGATGAGGATGATCTTCGCTGGTTGTAATGTATGTAGCATAGCATAAAAAGAGGAGGCATATCATGGGTAAACTGGCTTGGGTGTCTCATTTGTTGGAAAATTACTTCTTACACGTGCTATGGTAAAGTTAAACAAAGTTTGGAGAAAATAAAACATTATAAAACAATAAGCTATTTACTGGTAATATTTCTTCAAGTTGTTGGAGTTCCAAGGCCAAGGTATTTTTTCTCCCCTCAAAGTTTTGAGGCAGTACGTTCCAGGTCGGATCACCCTGGAAACTATATATGGACCTTCCCAGTTAGCTGATAGTTTGCTAACATTTCTCGGGTCAAAAGCGCTAGCCTTCCATAAAATCATATCTCCTGGTTGGAAACCCACGATCGTACCCTGCTGTTGTAGTACCGAGCTATTTTCTATTGGTATGCGGAATTCTTTGCTAGCACATCTTCCTAAATTTCCTCCAAAAAGTCTAAGTTGGCGCGAAGTCCCTCTTCATTGGAGTGCTCGTCGAAGGACACGACCCGATGTGAAGTAGCCACCACCTTGACCGGGGCTAAAGCCTCAATGCCATAAGCCAATCTGAAGGGGGTCTCTCCCGTAGGTGTCCGAACCGTGGTTCTGTAGGACCATAATATGCTGGGGAGCTCATCAACCCATTTCGCCTTAGCCTCCAATAATTTCTTTTTTATGCCATCTTTAATAGTTTGGTTCGTCACTTCCGCTTGGCCATTGCATTGCGGATAGGCTACCAATGTGTTGTGAAACTCAATCTAATATATGTCGCAGAAGGTACAGAATGCCCGGTTGTCAAACTGCTTTCCTTTATCGGTGAGCTGGACCCAAGGAAGTCCAAACCGGTAGATAACTTTGCCCCTAAAGAATTTTTCCATGCTTTTCTCTATGATCGTCATCAGGGGCTCAGCTTTGACCCATTTTGTGAAGTAATCAATAGCAACAACAACAAAAATTCTATTCCTTGAGGTCGGAGTGAAGTTGGCGAGCAAATCCATTCCCATATGGCAAAGGGGATGGGGCTGAGCATTGAGGATAACGGCGTTGAGGGTTGGTGCTGCACCGAGCCGTGCAAATAGCATCGTTCACATTTCTTGACATAATCCCTGGCGTCTTGTTGCATCCTAGGCCAGTAAAATCCTTGCCAGAGTACTTTGTATGCTAGGGCCTGACCTGCCATGTGGCTACCGCAGATACCTTCATGTACCTCCTCTAGAACGTACCGAGCTCCATTTGGTTCGAGGAAGCGCAGAAAAGGGTTGGAGATTGACCTCTTGTACAATACGTTGTCAATGTACGTATAGTTCGCTGCCCTTCACCTGATGGTCCTGGCTTCCGCCCGATTTGCTGGTAAAACATCATCTTTCAGGTATCCGACGATTAGGTCCATCCAACTTGGCCCTTCCTCGACAACATTAACTTCATCTTTCTTGTAGGACGGTTGGCTCAGCACTTCGACATACACCGTTTTGTCTAGAGTATAATTTTTTGTGGTGGCCAGTCTTGATAAGGCGTCAGCCGAACTGTTCTCTTTCCTTGGAATTTGCTGGATCTCGAAATAGTCGAATTGTTTGATCATTTCCTTAGCTCTTGCCAAATATTTCATCATCCGCTCTTCTTGGGCCTCGTAATCACCTCGTACCTGATTCACGATTAACTAGGAGTCACTATGGACCAGAATTTGAGATGCTAGGATGACTCGGGAGATCCTCAACCCGACTAAACTGCTTCATATTTTGCCTCGTTGTTCGACGTGGGAAATAGGAATCGTAACACATATTGGATTTTAAAGCCTTCTGGGCTAATCAGGATTGGGTCGGCCCCACTTCCACTCGAGCTACTTGATCCATCGAGGAACAAGGTCCAGATACCCTCACTTGGTCGGCTCGGCCCTGGCATCAAGTCTTCCTCGGTGAGTGTACACTCTACTACAAAATCTGCAAGTGTTTGAGCCTTTATATCAGATCAGGGTTGGAATTCTATTTGATGCTCGCTCAACTCTACTGCCCATCTGACGAGCCATCTTAAGAGGTCCGGTTGTTTACAAGAAATAATTAACCGCAAGCGTACGGGTCAATCGTAGCTACGGGTCGAACACGAGGAGGTCAACCTTGAATAAATTTCCACTTTTAATTAACGCGAAGTGTACAATTTAACAAATATAGAAACAACCTAGATATGGAAACTACCAATTATGGAAATTACCAAATATAGAAGCAACTAAATTACCAAAGATAACAAATTAAAAATAGAAACTAGGGCAACCGCAAAGGGAATTGATGAATTAAAAGCAAGAAAGTCACTTGGGAATGGGTTCCACCATGAGAATTAGGGCAGATCAACGACTAGCATATTAGGACAAAGCATGCATACGGCCTCGGTCGATAAGATATGCGGCACGGCTCATATACGGCTAACATATCCTATGAAAATAGTGCTCATACAACATACAATGTAAACAAAAAAAAATACATGAACATAATGGTGTCACAATGGATACGGCTAACGAACATGTATATAGTTCCCCTTGAAATGACATACAAGTTGTGGACGGTCATCCATTGTAAGTCTAATATTGATCATGTCCATTAATCACATAAACAATGCTAGCCATCAATTCTTCCTTCTCTCATGTTTTCACCCACTCCCAAGAGGAGAGGTTTAGCTAGCCATGAAAGCAATGACGAGGGAACGAAGGATTGATAGAGAAAAAGACATAGAAATTACTAAAACTAAAGTTTATAAGAAGAAGAACTTAGCTGATTCGAATAACTCCAATGAAGATGATTCCGTCACTTGAATCCCATCACTTGAAGGCGCATCCAATATTAAAGAACAAATTACCAAAGTATATAATGAAAATTACACATATGATCTTAGGGATGGGGAAATAAAAATTATCCTAACAATGATTCTAAAAATTACATATGATAACCTAAATACATAAGATAAAAAAAAAAAAACTCAAAAGAAAAGGAAGATGAGAGAATCGGGAATGGGAAGAGAGAGTTATCTAAAACTTCAATTAAAACCAAAAAGTTGAAGAGAAAAACGAATTGGAAGCTTGCTGTTCATTACATGAAAGAGAAATAAGAACGAAGACCAATAGAAGAAACATAAAAATCCCAAATAAAGCCCTCTCGAGAAGAGGGCGCTTGCTGTTCTTATATGCCCATCGTGCTCTGTGTGATGTCCTCTCTACCGTTCTTTCTTTACAAAGGAAGTGAACTCCCAATTGGAAACTACTAAAACCGTGGTTGATTACCTTCCAATTCCAACTCCCTAAAATCCATGTGAGAATGAGAGAGAGAGATTTTTAATTCTCAATCTACAACGTGTTATCATATGAGAGAGAGTGAGAGATTTCTTTCTTTTTATTTTTATTTTTTTATTTTCTATTCCTTCATCATAAATAACTTCACTAAAATTCATTATTGGGCTATATCTTTGTATCCTGAGCCCAGATGGAACCAGCCCGAGAATTAAAGTTGCACCGTTTTGAATTCCAGACGATATGAGCCCAATATCCATTATTTTCTGAAAGATTCTCAATTTATCAAAATTACCCTTATGCCCCTATGCTTGATTTTACTCTCTTCTTCTTCTTCTTCTCTTAACTCGGATCGACTTGCTCTGGTCTTCAGCTCCTGTCTTCATTGAATCTTCTTCTTTTCAGCTCCTTTAGCTTTATTACTCCACTTCTATTAAAATTATCCTAAAACCTGAAAACACAGAAAATACCTCGAGTAGCTCCGTAAAATGTGAGTAAAATGCATGCTTATGACCCTAAGATTTCACACATTACTGTGCTCATCAGATTCCCCCACACTTAGACTTTGCTCGTCCTCGAGTAAAGCAAAAAGACAAACTAACCTAGAATACAAAAAGAATCTAACTCACTTTCGTAGGAATCACGGTTGCACTTAGCACGTGCAACAAGCCTTTAAACCCCTAGGTTACCCCTAGTGAACGAGTTGTGTCTCGTGAGTGTTTGCAGTGAATATACACACAAAATTCAATTTGTAAATCCATACTATGGCCAAGATAAAGAATGCAGCCCCAAGATACTTTACTTTGAGATTTTCTAGATGTTCCCCCACACTTGAACTTTATTATCCCACTCTGAGTTGGAGAACTGTCATACATCTAACTTAGAGAGGTTTGGGGTAGGGTGAGTCACACTGTTTTTCCTTGAGATTAGATCGAGTAGGTCATCTAGGCTACAAAAGATTTCAACTCGGAACCTTGGTAGAACCTTTAAACACATACACAATTTCAATTTCACTTTGATTTTACTTGCCATATTTTTCTAAGTATTGAACTCAAATGTCCTTCCACTACAATTGGCTTGAATGACATACAAGGCTTGCACCAGACACCCAAGTTACTAAGTAGTGTTGGAATCGATTCTCAGTGCATATATCATTTGATTGTCACATTGTGGCTTTAGACATTGATGCAGTATGAGTTCAAACTTCTTTTTTTTTTTTTTTTCCAGCACACATTACTCCAATCCGTGCAATGTCTTGACTTCTTAAGCTTTCTAGGTGGCTCTTGTAGCGAGTTTTAGGCCAATCACTCTCAAACCAGACGACTTTAAGGAATTAGGTGTAAAACACCCCTCGGGCTTACTTACTCAAACCAAATAGGCTACAAGCCAAGACTGGATCAAAGAGTAAATAATTTTTTTTTCTTGGCAATCAGCTATATCATGGTTCAACCTTAGCACCTAGCCAAAACTCGTGTAAACAGGATGACTAACAAAATCGGCTCTCTTAGTAGACAGCGTACTTTCAAAGAATTTAAAATCCCTTTGATTGGTATATTTCAATTCCCTTCTCAGTGCGGAATTTTTTATTACTTCAAAGTGTAGGGTATTTTGGATGCTCTCAAAGTCTTTCAGAAAAGTAAACTAAAGAGGCTACACACTCGCTCTCAAACCAAAGTAAAGACTACAATTCAATGAAATCCCCCCATACCTAAATGATGCAGTGTCCCCAATGCATGAAAAAAAATAATAAAAAAATAAGGACAAAGAAGAGGGGGCGTACCGGATATGATCATGGTGGCTCAAAATAAGGAGGTGCATGAAAATCCATGACCTCGTAAGAATGTGGTGAAGAAAGTGGCATGAGAGAGGAATTAAAAGATGTGCTAGAGATTGTAGAGTGTGTACCCTTACCTGGATCAAATATTACAGAGCCTCCATTGTGTTGTTGGGACAACACCTCTTGTTCCTTTTCAGGCGGTTCCACTGGTGGTGACTTGGGAAGAGAAGTAGACAGATTACCATCTGGCTCAACAGGTGGTGGCTTGGTCCACAATTTAGAAGGCTCTCCCCCATACTTGGATTGAGGCAAGTCCTTTAGACATTGATTAATACCTGTGTTAAGAGCAGTTGCAACCAAATCAGGTGGTTCAAAAATTAGATGCACGTCTTCATCTAAGCATGGTTGCTTTCCCAATCGAAAGACATTAAAATCACGAGATGCATTCCCAAAAGACAGCCTCATCAGACCATTCCTACAATTGATCGAGCATTGCTAGTAGCTAAGAAAGGTCTACCAAGGATAATTGGGATTTGACCTTTGATATTGGTCACAGGTTGGGTATCTAGGACTATGAAATCCACGGGAAAAAGAAATTCCCCAACCTTTAATAACACATCCTCAATTACTCCCTTGGGAGTCTTGGTGATCTATCGCCAATTGTAATGTGACGGATGTAGGCTTAAGGTCTCCTAAACCTAATTGTTGATACACCGAATATGGCAATAAATTGACACTAGCTCCTAGATCAAGAAGGGCATGGTGAATTCTAGTGTTACCAATCATACATGAGATAGTTGGGCAACCAGGATCCTTATACTTAGCCACTATCTCTGTTGTGTGAACCGAGCTCACATTGGCGATCAGGAAGGCTTTCTTAGGTACATTGATTTTCCTTTTCTGAGTACACAAGTCCTTGAGGACCTTTGCATAGGTAGGTACCTGGGAAATAGCATCTAAAAGAGGGATGTTAACTTGCACACTTTTTAGGACATTTAAAAATTTTTCAGTAATTGCATCCGTCTTGTTGCTTTTAAGCCTATTGGGAAATGGAGCCTTAGAGACATAAGTCTTCTCAGGTGGCTCTTCATGTTTCTCTTCACTAACCACTATAGGTTCATCAGAAGAACCTTGGACAGGGGGCTGATCATTCACAACTATGGGAGGGTCATGTGGGGCACTTACAATGGGTGGTGGATGAGGAAGATTCACAATATCAACAGGAGGCTCAGAAGTTATAGGAGTTGGTTGAATTGGAACCTCTTGTTGGTACTCACGTCCACTTCTCAGAGCATATATGGCATTACATTGAGTAGAGGGTTCTGAGTGGTATGGACTCTGATGGATAGAGTTCAGCTGAGTGTGAGGTGGATGGGGTACAGAGTTCCTAGGGTTCGGATCTGGCTGACTCTGCATCTTATCCTTTTCCCTTTCATGGAGAGTATTGGTCAGTTGAGAGATTTGCCTTTCTATGTTATGTTGGCTGGTCATGAATGTGCTCATGAGAAGCTCCATACTCTTCTCAAGGGAATTTATCCTGGTAGACTCATCACTATTTTTCAGAAATTCAGGTGGTTGCTGATTTATCATTAGGGTTGGTGGTACGGGTCGAAGATGATTGGGAGGGGGACAAATACGGGGTTAGTCTGCTGGGGAGCAAACTGGCCTTGGATTGGAGGCTGGAATGTAGATGGACCAACTTGATTGGGGCCTTGGTTCCATGAGAAGTTAGGGTGATTTCTCCACCCAGGATCATAGGTTCCACTATAAAGATTGTTCATTACATGCACACTCTCATAGATTCCATGCCCACTAGACCGATTAGGGCACTCATCCATCACATGTGATGAGGATTGGTATCCAGTACACAAAGGGGCGGTCTGATAAACCTGATTTATCGGGGAAGGTCCCTTGGTCATTATGGCTTCTAGTCTTGTAATAAGACTGTCCAACTGAGCCTCTTTGGCTATAGTTCCCTTTACCAAAAATCCCTCACTGGAGTTTTCATTTTCATGAGTGGATTCCCATTCTCTGGTCTTGTCCGCTAAGTCAACCAAAAACTCCCAAGCTTGATTTTCATCGGTGAATGATGTGAATCCAGTTGGGCACATGGATTCCACCAACTGCTTGGTTTGATAATCTATACCCTCATAGATGATTTGACACAGATGCCAAGTATCTAGGCCATGATGAGGACACTCTTGAAGAAGGTTGTTGAATCTCTCCATGAATTTGGAGAAGGATTCATTTGGCTTGTGTCTGAACTGCAGAATGTCATTCCTAATCCTATTGGTCTTATGCAAGGGAAAGAACTTCTTTAGGAAGACAACTGTAAATTGATCCCACGTAGTTATTGAGTCTCTAGGCAAACCATAGAGCCACTTTTTAGCTTGATCCTTAAGTGCAAAGGGGATGAATCTCAACTTAACCGCATCATCAGTCAATTGTTGCATCTTAATGAGCACACATACCTCCTCAAACTCCCTAAGAAACAAATATGCATCTTCGTTAGCTACCCCATGAAAGTGGGGCAACATACTAATGAAATTAGATTTAAGCTCGTAATTGTTTCCCTGGGCGGCGGGTAAGCGAATGCATGAGGGTTGTGCAGCCCTTGCGGGATAAAAGCGGTCCCTAAGGGTCATAGGTTGCCTCTCTCCTTCCTCAACCATGGTTGGAATCTCAATTCGTTCTATCCGGTTCTTAGAATTCCTCACCCAAACAAGCATACAAAAGCCACAATCCGAAATTAAAGCACTCCTCAAAGCTCTTTTTTTTTTTTTTTTTTGGATTTTTTTTTTTTTTTTTAAAACACTACGAATCAATTAAAATAGGAAACTAAACAAGCGTCACCTCCCCGGCAACGGCGCCAAAAACTTGTTTACAAGAAATAATTAACCGCAAGCGTACGGGTCAATCGTAGCTACGGGTCGAACACGAGGAGGTCAACCTTGAATAAATTTCCACTTTTAATTAACGCGAAGTGTACAATTTAACAAATATAGAAACAACCTAGATATGGAAACTACCAATTATGGAAATTACCAAATATAGAAGCAACTAAATTACCAAAGATAACAAATTAAAAATAGAAACTAGGGCAACCGCAAAGGGAATTGATGAATTAAAAGCAAGAAAGTCACTTGGGAATGGGTTCCACCATGAGAATTAGGGCAGATCAACGACTAGCATATTAGGACAAAGCATGCATACGGCCTCGGTCGATAAGATATGCGGCACGGCTCATATACGGCTAACATATCCTATGAAAATAGTGCTCATACAACATACAATGTAAACAAAAAAAAAATACATGAACATAATGGTGTCACAATGGATACGGCTAACGAACATGTATATAGTTCCCCTTGAAATGACATACAAGTTGTGGACGGTCATCCATTGTAAGTCTAATATTGATCATGTCCATTAATCACATAAACAATGCTAGCCATCAATTCTTCCTTCTCTCATGTTTTCACCCACTCCCAAGAGGAGAGGTTTAGCTAGCCATGAAAGCAATGACGAGGGAACGAAGGATTGATAGAGAAAAAGACATAGAAATTACTAAAACTAAAGTTTATAAGAAGAAGAACTTAGCTGATTCGAATAACTCCAATGAAGATGATTCCGTCACTTGAATCCCATCACTTGAAGGCGCATCCAATATTAAAGAACAAATTACCAAAGTATATAATGAAAATTACACATATGATCTTAGGGATGGGGAAATAAAAATTATCCTAACAATGATTCTAAAAATTACATATGATAACCTAAATACATAAGATAAAAAAAAAAAAACTCAAAAGAAAAGGAAGATGAGAGAATCGGGAATGGGAAGAGAGAGTTATCTAAAACTTCAATTAAAACCAAAAAGTTGAAGAGAAAAACGAATTGGAAGCTTGCTGTTCATTACATGAAAGAGAAATAAGAACGAAGACCAATAGAAGAAACATAAAAATCCCAAATAAAGCCCTCTCGAGAAGAGGGCGCTTGCTGTTCTTATATGCCCATCGTGCTCTGTGTGATGTCCTCTCTACCGTTCTTTCTTTACAAAGGAAGTGAACTCCCAATTGGAAACTACTAAAACCGTGGTTGATTACCTTCCAATTCCAACTCCCTAAAATCCATGTGAGAATGAGAGAGAGAGATTTTTAATTCTCAATCTACAACGTGTTATCATATGAGAGAGAGTGAGAGATTTCTTTCTTTTTATTTTTATTTTTTTATTTTCTATTCCTTCATCATAAATAACTTCACTAAAATTCATTATTGGGCTATATCTTTGTATCCTGAGCCCAGATGGAACCAGCCCGAGAATTAAAGTTGCACCGTTTTGAATTCCAGACGATATGAGCCCAATATCCATTATTTTCTGAAAGATTCTCAATTTATCAAAATTACCCTTATGCCCCTATGCTTGATTTTACTCTCTTCTTCTTCTTCTTCTCTTAACTCGGATCGACTTGCTCGGTCTTGACTCCTGTCTTCATTGAATCTTCTTCTTTTCAGCTCCTTTAGCTTTATTACTCCACTTCTATTAAAATTATCCTAAAACCTGAAAACACAGAAAATACCTCGAGTAGCTCCGTAAAATGTGAGTAAAATGCATGCTTATGACCCTAAGATTTCACACATTACTGTGCTCATCACCGGTCTATGCAGGATTTTCTTTAGGGGATGATTTGTTAGAACCACGATGGTATGAGCCTGAAAGTATGGTCATAGCCTTCTTGCAGCGGTGACCAGAGCGAATGCTAGCTTCTCAATCTGGGAGTATCTGGTCTCCGTGTTTACTAACACATGGCTAATGTAGTAAATTGGTTTCTAGAGCCGAGTTATATGTTCCTCCTTCACAAGCACTACACTTACCACAATTTCCAACGAAGCTAGGTACATCTGCAAGTCTTCTCCATGATTAGGTCGGACTAGCAATGGTGGGCTCTCCAAATATCTTCTCAATGCCTCAAAGGCCTTCTGGCATTCGTCGGTCCAGCTAAAGTCTCGTGGGTTCCTCAAGCCCTTTAAGGCTTTGAAGAATGGATGACACTTGTCCCCAGCCCGGGACATGAACCTGTTCAGCGCGGCTATTCTCCCTGTCAACTGTTGTACGCTCTTTACTGTTCAGGAGGCTACATTTCCTTGATTGCTTTAATCTTCGAAGGGTTGGCTTCAATACCCTGCTTTGACACCATGTAGCCAAGGAATTTTCCCAAACCGACCTCAAATGCGCATTTCACGGGGTTGAGCTTCATCTATTTTTCCTGAGTACCTAGAAGACTTCGTCAAGGTCGGCTATGTGATGCTCAGATCTCCTGCTCTTAACCAGCATGTCATCGATGTAGAACCACATATTTCTACCTATCTGATCATTGAATACTGTATTAACCATCCTCTGATAGGTCGCTCCTGCTTTCTTTAATCCAAAAGGCATGGCTTTATAGAAAAAATTTCCCTGCTTAGTTCGGAACGCAGTGAATGGCTCATCGGCCTCGCTCATCCGTATCTAATGGTAACCAGAGTATGCATCCATGAAGGATAACATTTTGTATCCTGCCATTGCATCGATAAGTTGGTCGATCCAAGGCAAAGGGTAGTTGTCTTTCTGGCAGGCCTTGTTCAGGTCAGTGTAGTCCACGCACATCCTCCATTTTCCGTTGGCCTTCGGGACCATGACCACATTCGCCAGCCAAGTTGGGAATTCTGTGGGTCAAATGAAACCTGACCTTTTTAGCTTCTCCACTTCCTCCTCAATCGCCACAAGTCTCTCGGGGTGAAATTTTTATCACTTTTGCTGTACAGGTTTTCTACTCGGGTCTACCCATAACTTATGCTCGGCGACGTAACGAGGTATTCCAGGCATATCAACGGCTGACCATGCAAAAATATCTGCATTCGCCCTAAGGAAGTCCACTAACTTCATGTTTTGTTGTGGGTCCAGTGGGTTGCCGATTTGTATTTTTCTGTCAAATCCTTCCTCCAGCTGCACCGAGGCAAGTTGCTCCATCGGCTCTCCTCGTTGTTCATTCATCTCATCTCTTTAGTTGGGGACTTCAATATTGTAAGCCATCGCCCGACAATTGCCTTTAGTCAGCTTTACAAAAGCCGCATATCATTCCCTAGACTTCTTCTGGTCGGCTCGGCATTCTCTGACGCCGTTATCAGTTGGGAACCTCATCATCAGGTGTTTCGTGGATCCGAACGCTCCAAGGGCATTCAGCGATGGTCGGCCTAATATGACATTGAAGGTCGACACGACCTTCACCACCATAAAATTTACCCTAATGGCCTTCATGTTCAGGTATACTCCTGCTGTTAAGGTCATCTCAATGGTTCCTTCTATTGTTGCCGACACCCTCGAGAATCCATACAAGTTTGTTCCGTCCAGCTTTAAACTATCGTCCTTGACTCTGAACTGTCAGAAGGCTTCATAATGTTGGATTTATGTGTCCATCAAACCCAATTTGGTCCAGTTCAATCCGGTTTTACTTTGTATTGAATCTTTATACATTTTGGTTTAATATTATCACATGCGAGATAAATTTTTTGAGCATTATGTGTCCGTAAGTATTACTTAAAATGGTAGTCACGACTAGGGTTTGGGCTGGGCACCCTTATCATATGGTCGTCGTATTGGGTATGCCTAGACATGTGATGTCAGGATACGAATGCGAGTACTCACATGATCGATGTGTGTATTGGCGAAGAATCTATTTTATCGATTCCCTTATGTATTACTTCCAGATGTAGGAAGGGATAGACATGTGTTACCAAGACCCTATAACTGAGGGAACCATGTCACCGCAAAGTGTGACCGCATTCTTTGGTTCATCAATGACTGAGACTCAAGTGAATCAAAGCCAGTGTTCTGGGAATGTACGAACACTTTATGAGTGAAGGAGTTACTCAACATGGTCACCACTGCCCGATTGGGAAACACCGAGATTGAGGTTGTCTATGTATGGTCAGATCGGAATCTATATCTAGTGCCGTTTTAGAAATGGTTTTTGCAAAATCTATTTTACATAACATAATAGATTATATATAGTTATTTAATTAAAATGTTTTATCGAGTTTTGCGGGACCCGATCAATTACACAGTGTCACACCCCTATCCCAGACAAGGGATAAAATACATTATAAGGGGTGACTAGGACAACGCTTGTCATCCTACTAAGCTGCCAGGATCACTGACACAGTGTCCCAACGCACAGTCATAACTAATATTAAAACAATATAATATCAGAGTGCGGAAAGGGGAAATATTACATTCCAAATGATCGTAGTTTTTGCGGAAGCGTATAAAATCAATAGTTACAAGATGATCAAAGCCTAGATGATAAATACCGTAGTTAATCCATTTTTCATTACCATCTAATAATGATTAACAAGGGTATAACAAAGAATGTTTTTACATGGGCCTACGCCTAAAATAAACAAAAGGGGAACAAGTCCCTAGAATTCTCACGGCCCGTAGGCACAATTGTCACAAAGACACCCGTTGCCATGTTCCTCTAACACGCTTAGCTCCTCCGTACCTGCATCATAATCTAAAAATTGTGTACACGAGGGGGTTAGCTCTCCACTGAGCCAGTGAGGGGATGGAGATGCACAAACACACAATTCACATAGTCCAATGATGCATGCATATGTTAAGTAATTTTTCCACCTAACATCACAACTAAGTCAATGGCATATGCTACTGTGACAACTCGGGAGACACTGTGGGTCACTTAACTTATCGCCACAATGAAACCTCAATTGTCACCTGGGACCTACGCCGATCGAAGCCTCCAAGACCACTCAGTGGCAGACCCCTGATAACCAATACTACCATGACTGGCCTCTCCCACCTCCACAGAATCCGGTATACTGATTACCCAACACCTAAACCCCTGTTGGTAAGGGTCGTAGCATAAGGGTGTAAAATCCTAGCCACAGCTACATGCAAGTCCTATCGTCCCGAGAGGTAATCCGGGCGCATCAACTTTTCATCTGGTTTAGTGCCCGGTTACCAGCACGGCACGGCGCATACAGTTCAACATGACATTCAACATAATTTTTTCATAAATATATATATTATCCGGGGTTTCGACACCGGCACCGAGACCCATCAAAGTAAAACATCTCCAATTAACATCATAACATTCATATATAAAAGTATACAATATGCGCAAGCATGCTTAATAATTTATAATGATGACATAATATACAATGCAATAATAATATCAAGCCCAAACAACCAAACCCACTCACAATGTATATGCCAAGCACCAAGATTATAAGTTGTCGCCTCGATCAAGCAATAAGCCACAAGATGAATATATTAACCTAAACAAAGAGTGAAATAAGGTTAAACGAGCGAAGGGAAAGGATCCCCAAAAGGTCTCCCATAATCACTTAGTATAAGGTTTCAGAAACAAAGTGGTTGCAGGAGTGGTTTCATGCCCAAATTCTGCAACCACATGTAAATCCTAAGAAATCGGGGGTTCGGGACAGTTTTAGTCAAGGTCGGATGCAGATGTGGTTTCAGAAAACTGAAACCGAGTGTAAATCCAAGCTTCACAGGGGCTCAGGACAATTTTAGTCAAGGTCGGATGCAGATGTGGTTTCAGAAAACTGAAACCGAGTGTAAATCCGAGCTTCACAGGGGCTCAGGACAATTTTAGTCAAGGTCGGATGCAGATGTGGTTTCAGAAAACTGAAACCGAGTGTAAATCCGAGATTCACAGGGGCTCAGGATAATTTTAGTCAAGGTCAGATGCAGATGTGGTTTCAGAAAATTGAAACCGAGTGTAAATCCGAGCTTCACAGGGGCTCAGGACAATTTTAGTCAAGGTCGGATGCAGATGTGGTTTCAGAAAACTGAAACCGAGTGTAAATCCGAGCTTCACAGGGGCCTTCTCGGGAAGGTAATTTCAGGGTGGTTTCTTGCTAGGGATTCATTTTCCAAGGGGTTTAAAGGTAGGGAGGCTTCAAGAAAGCTTCCTCCTAGGTCCATTAGGGTTCTAAGACTTCATTAGGTCCATGTAATCCCATGGATTTAAGAGGGAAAACAAAGAGAACCTAAATTAGGACATAATAGGGTAGAAACCTTAAATTTCTTAAATGGAAAGAGATTACTTAGGCTTAGGGCTTGTAATGGAGTGAAATAACTCCACTATAGTGTAGGTTTAGAGGTTCCATCGATTCCTTGGGTTCCAAGAGAACCCTAGGTCGAATTTCTCCCATTTCCCAAACCTCAAAACTCAAAATAGATGAAGAGATGTTGGTTTCAATGGCTTACCTTCCCCAATGTAGAAAAGCTCCACGTAGAGGGCTTCACAAGGTGAGGTTCCAAGCCTTCAACCAAGCTTTTCCATTCCTCCTTCTCCTTTTCTCCTTCCTTCTTTCTCTTTTTCTCCTTCCTTCTTTCTTCTTTCCTTCTTTCTTCTTTCTTCTTTCTCCTTTCTCTCCTCTTTCTCTCCTCCACGATTTAGGTTAGATGGGAGAAGAAATGAAAATGAATGCTTCTCCCCCCCCCTTTTGTCTTATTTATAGAAAATGGGCTTGGGTCCTTTAAGTTAAATGGGTCAAAAATTAAATGGGTGGATCCAAGATAAATGGGTCATTAGGCCAAATGGATAGTTTAAGTTAAATGGGTCAAGAGGGCTTAATGGGTTGACCCATGGTCTTATTTAGGGTAAAGGAATGGGTTAACCCATCTTTGGGTCAAATAGAGTTAAATGGGCCTGCCCACAACCTTAATTAGGGAAAAGCCCATTCTTAGCTGGGTTCATAAGAGATGGGTATAAGTCCCCAATGTACTTCCTAAAGGTACGTGGGACCCGAACTTAAATTATTCCCTTCTCTCAAGAAATAGCTCGAGCGGTTCAAGCCCGGACCCGCACTTCGAGGTTACCAAGGGAAGAATAATTAATAAGACTTGAGGCTAGAACTTACTTTTCCATTGCCATGGTGTGTCAATGGTAAGCCCGTATCATGGTCAATAATTTGTAACTGGGTTTGACCACCAGTGAGAACAGCTCACCCGCATACGTGGCAGTGATAACCACACGTCACGGGAAAAAAATAAAAATTAATTATGATCCGGGGTGCGGGTATAACATCCTCCCCACCTTACAAGAAATTTTGTCCCAGAAATTTGAGGCAGCTAGGGTCTCAAGTGAGAAGGGCTGTTGGATAACAACATCCCAAGTCACCCACATCTTGAACTAAGTCAAAGGTCAGGTCAAGATGAGGCAGTGCCTACGTGGCACAGCAAGTCAGGTTCCACAATTCTCTTTTCCTTACAGGGTCACATTACCACAGGGGTGTGGTTCACAATAACCCTAGAAAACAGGGTTCCAACTACTAAGTTAAGTCTCAAGGAACAGAGTTCCCTAAATCTTCCGGATCGGTGATACCATTCTAGCCTTCACTACTCACGGTCAGTCTTGGGTTACAGGATTTAACCTGTCCATGTCCCAACATAGGGTTCACATTCTAAGGCTTTCACATCCGGTTGTCTCATTACCTAACCCAACTTTAGAATGTTTTGGAATATTGATGGAATCTCCTATTGTTCACTCCCAGTACGGAGGGAACGCATTTGGTGATCCATTACCCCATTCATATCTGTCGTTGGAGAAGGTTTTGTTACATCCTTCAGTTTTAGCTTTCACAACCTTTAAACCTATAACACGCTTATCCCACAGAAAGAGTCCACATCAGTCCTCTTTCGAGAACCAACAACCATTACTAGCTTTTGTCCAAGTCAACTCTTCAAGCAGTCTCCATAATTTAACCTATCCGGTCATTAAATTCGTTCTTCATTACCCTAAGGTTTGGTCAACCAAGGTCAGGGCTCCAGCTAGTTTCACAGTAAGGTCGAGGTAAGTCATACTTGTAGTACCAGAGAATCACTCTAGTCACACAAGTCCAGGGTTCTAAGGGATATCTATATATATTTATCACACCAATATGTAGGCATAGATTCAATAATTACATTCAAATCCCTATGGACATATCTGTCATCTAGGTCAATCCACCAGAACAAGAAGTTCTCAGGTACGGCTCACTAAGTCTTTTTTTTTTTTTTTTTTGGAAAGTCAAATCACGGTGTAGGACTTTCTCTATGAGTCTAAACAAGGTTTGGATGGACCAAGTAAAGTTCAAATAGAGTCGTCACTAGCTTGAGGTGTTATGAATGACTTCCAAATACACGTGACCTTCATGGTTTACTCAAATAAACCAGTCTATTACTTTCCTTTCCTACGCACCCCATTGAGGGTCTCTACCCGTATAGGTTTAGGTTTCTCTATCCATAAGGTTCGGGTCTTTAAATTCATAGGATCGAAGGTCTTTATCCTCAAAGGTAACTCTTCTTCCTTTATGTAAGAGAGGAGTCACAGCGGTTACCAATGCCTGCTATTTTTTATTAGCTGGCCCAATCGGGTACAAGTCCTAACCTCTTTCAATTCAAGGTATTGACTAGACTTAGGTGGTTCCCACAAATGGGTCACACAACGGGGTGTCCGATCTAGGGTATAGGCACATAATCATCACATATAAGTGTAGTCAAAGGTCTCCAAAACAAGCTAAAAATCCTAAAAGAAATCGGGTGGACTCACGAGCGGTGTCAGTACTCTGGGTCCGTTCGTGGCTCCTCTGCGAAAATAGGGAGAGCAGACTAACAGGCGGATGTGGAATGCGAATCCGTTCGTTTGTCCAATCTCAAAAGTCTCAATGGCCGAGAGGGTTTAAGTCAAACGGATTTACGGACGGATGCATGAGTGTGGATCCGTTCGTTGATCCGCACAGATTTATAATGATAATTTCAAGTTTTAGTTGTAGTAAAGTCCTCAATTCACAGTATTTTGGAAAAACTCTCCAAGTTCAAATCTAATTCTTTTACATGCCATAAATTCTCATAGAAAATTATCACATTGTCTTATCTTCAAGCATATTCTCTTGTACACATAATTGTTGATAAAATCCTTAAAATCTTTCCTCTTTTCCTCAAATAAATAATTCTTGTCTCTTGTTGAGGTATTTTCATCCAGCAATTTGCTTGGTTGGCATTGGTTGGAATGTAAAGTAGCCAAAAGTACATGTTGTTCACATTGATCTCATTATTCACATCCACACATTAGGAATGTCACATGAATTTTACATGTGCATTGATCTTATTCATTTCTCTTCACTCCAAACATCTTCCTATGGTTATCATGTCTCATTTCCCTTATATGCTCTTGTCACAATACCATTTTCACATCTTGTATACATTTCACTTCTATACTTTTATTTGTCAAGCATAAAGTTTAAGTTACCGGGGTAAGATATGCCACAAGAGGGGCGAGGGAAACATCAAATAGAGGTAATAAAAGCCTAACATAGGTTGGTTCATCAAGACAGGGCAAGAAAATCCTTTCTGGCTTGGGCGGTTTTAGGTGTGGTTTCAGTAAGTTGCAACCACAGGTAAATCCGAGCTTTTACAAAACCAATTTTGTTCTCAGAAATTCGTGGATTCTCAATGGATTTCACAAAATTGAATCCGCGGGTGAAACCGCATGGCCCAAAAATTAAAATTTTAAAACCCGCAACTTAGGGGTTTATTTCCCTCCTTCGAAACACAATCCTAATACATTTGAAGAACCAAAAGCCGTGATCGTTCTTGCTCTCTCTTCCCTCGGTGGATTTTAGTGCTCCCAATTACTCCTCAACAACATCCAATCGCATTCGGGTAAGATCTCTCTCTCTCCCATTGATTTCTCTCAAGGAGAAACCCCAAAATCGATTTCAGGTTTATAAAACTTGGGGTTTTTGTTTCCTTTTGCTTGGTAGGTTACTCACAACCTAATCTTAACCATTTTCTCATCATAAGCAACCTATACAAGGGCTTGCATACAATCTTGGCATCTAACTCAAGGATTTAGGTTGGATTTTGGAAAAACCAAAATCTACTCGAATTTTCCTCTTCTCTTTTGCCATGTATGAATCGGTCTTACTAGATAGGGCTTAGTTTACATCCTTTGAGTGGTCACAAGCCAACTTTACTTGTTTCTCAAGATTCAAACTTCCAATCACAAAATCTGAAATTTCTTTTTGAAGCCCAAGGCATACTCCATGATCGAACAACTCTACTTCTTGTTTGAACTTACTACTTTGTATAAAATATCATGTCCTAGGCATAATATGACCATGAATCTTCATTATTTATCATGTCCTTCACATAATAGCCATGCCTTTCCTTTTTTTCCCCAACTTCTTAGATCACAATTGGATAAAATCAAAATTTTTTTAGCCTAAGAATCCTGCTGAAATTTAATTTGCTTTGGAAGGAAAATCAAGGGCTAGGTTTTGAACTTCACAACCTTACATTGATCATCTACTTAGGCCTTAGCATTCAAGGTACAAATTTGCTATCAATCTTGGCTTTTAGCTGCAGGTTAAAACAATCAATGGCTCCAAGCACGTGGCGTGCATGCGTGGAACAAGTTGCACCAACTGTCCTAGATCCACTATGGTTTCAAAAGATAGAGGACCAAGAGCTTTACCAAGACTACTTCCGCTTCAAAAATATAGTGGAAGGGCGGGATGTAGTGTTGGATGATCTCAAAGCTTACATGGTGGGGCAGAGATTCAAGGCATTGGGGTGGACCAACATTCTCAACCTTCCTGAACCATACTACCCGAAACTCATTCGCCATTTCTATGCAAATCTGGATACCGAGAACCTGAGCACACAAAACTATCGGGTTGTTTCATGTGTCAAGGGGGTTCCTATAGCCTTCATTGCAAGACACGTTGGCCGGGCGTTATCAACGTGTCCATTGGAGGAGCAAGGACCTATTGTTCACTTAGAAGGAATCCCTATACCTTAATCAAGTGGGAGGTATTGACATTCTGACGACCATCAGGCGGCTGAACCTGTGAGTGGTGGATGGCTTCGATGAGGTCACGAAGCAACTCTCCAATCAGACTTGGCGCCTAGAGGGTATTGAGAGAGGGGTAGATGACATCGACACCTTTCTTGGTCGTGGTGGTGTCGGTGGTGCAAATGTCTAGCTCAGCTTTCTCTCAACAATTAAAGTTATCCCGGATCAGTTCTTCTAGTTCTTGTCTTAGGATGAACAACTGGGGACTTTTAGAATTGGTAGGCTTATATATTTAATCTGAGATGAACAGAATCAAATGTTTTGAGTTGGAACAGATGAGATCTTGCATTTTGAGTTGAGAAAGACACAGTTACGCCGAAGCAGAGAATCTGGAACAATCATGGTGTTTAGATAAGTATCTTTTGATTGAGCAGGATAGAATCATATGTCTTTGTTGGAATAGATGAAATCATGAATGTTGAAATGGGAAGGATATGATTGCCTCCCAAGAAGATTTGGAATAATTGAATATTTGTAATTAATCTTATATGTATCTCTATGTATTTGCTTAATTCTCTCTTACTTAAATCATTGTTGATAATTGTGCTTGGTTATGATTGATTCATTATTGTTTATGAATTATAACATATAGTTACCCATTTATGACCTACTTAAGGCTCAACCAAGCAATTATATAGTTATAGCTTTACAGCCTATGGTTCAAGTCCTAAGTGCCATGTTGCCTATTATCTTCTAAGTTTTTGTTTCACCACAACTAGTCTTCTCCTATGTCTGCACACAATCATTTATGTTCTTGAAGATTTTTAGTTTAGAACCTAATTGTGGAGAGTAAATCAAGAGTCCGCGAGATCGTGGTCTGGTGCAGAGCATCATTGCTCGATACCACTCTGTCACCCCCCTATCCCAGACAAGGGATAAAATACATTATAAGGGGTGACTAGGACAACGCTTGTCATCCTACTAAGCTGCCAGGATCACTGACACAGTGTCCCAACGCACAGTCATAACTAATATTAAAACAATATAATATCAGAGTGCGGAAAGGGGAAATATTACATTCCAAATGATTAGTAGTTTTGCGGAAGCGTATAAAATCAATAGTTACAAGATGATCAAAGCCTAGATGATAAATACTGTAGTTAATCCATTTTTCATTACCATCTAATAATGATTAACAAGGGTATAACAGTAAATAATTTTACATGGGCCTACGCCCTAAAATAAACAAAAGGGGAACAAGTCCCTAGAATTCTCACGGCCCGTAGGCACAATTGTCACAAAGACACCCGTTGCCATGTTCCTCTAACACGACTTAGGCTCCTCCGCACTGCATCATAATCTAAAAATTGTGTACACGAGGGGGTTAGCTCTCCACCGAGCCAGTGAGGGGATGGAGATGCACAAACACACAATTCACATAGTCCAATGATGCATGCATATGTTAAGTAATTTTTCCACCTAACATCACAACTAAGTCAATGGCATATGCTCTTGTGACAACTCGGGAGACACTGTGGGTCACTTAACTTATCGCCACAATGAAACCTCAATTGTCACTGGGACCTACGCCGATCGAAGCCTCCAAGACCACTCGGTGGCAAGGACCCTGATAACCAATACTACCATGATCTGGCCTCTCCCACCTCCACGAGAATCCAGGTATACGATTACCCAACACCTAAACCCCCTGTTGGTAAGGGTCGTAGCATAAGGGTGTAAAATCCTAGCCACGACTACATGCAAGTCCTATCGTCCCCGAGAGGTAATCCGGGCGCATCAACTTTTCATCCGGTTTAGTGCCCGGTTAAGCACAAGACGGCACGGCGCATACAGTTCAACATGACATTCAACATAATTTTTTCATAAATATATATATTATCCGGGGTTTCGACACCGGCACCCACCGGCACCGAGACCCATCAAAGTAAAACATCTCCAATTAACATCATAACATTCATATATAAAAGTATACAATATGCGCAAGCATGCTTAATAATTTATAATGATGACATAATATACAATGCAATAATAATATCAAGCCCAAACAACCAAACCCACTCACAATGTATATGCCAAGCACCAAGATTATAAGTTGTCGCCTCGATCAAGCAATAAGCCACAAGATGAATATATTAATCTAAACAAAGAGTGAAATAAGGTTAAACGAGCGAAGGGAAAGGATCCCCAAAAGGTCTCCCATAATCACTTAGTATAAGGTTTCAGAAACAAAGTGGTTGCGGGGAGTGGTTTCATGCCCAAATTCTGCAACCACATGTAAATCCTAAGAAATCGGGGTTCGGGACGTTTTAGTCAAGGTCGGATGCGAGATGTGGTTTAAAAGCGGCAGAGTGTAAATCCAAGCTTCACAGGGGCTCAGGACAATTTTAGTCAAGGTCGGATGCGGATGTGGTTTGAAAAGCGAGCAGTGTAAATCCGAGATTCACAGGGGCTCGGGACAATTTTAGTCAAGGTCGGATGCGAGATGTGGTTTCGAAAGCCAAACCGAAGTGTAAATCCGAGCTTCACAGGGGCTCAGGACAATTTTAGTCAAGGTCGGATGCGGATGTGGTTTTGAAAAGCTGAAACCGAGTGTAAATCCGAGCTTCACGAGGGCTCAGGACAATTTTAGTCAAGGTCGGATGCGGATGTGGTTTGAGTAAAAGCAAACCGAGTGTAAATCCGAAGCTTCACGAGGCCTTCTCGGGAAGGTAATTTCAGGGTGGTTTCTTGCTAGGGATTCATTTTCCAAGGGGTTTAAAGGTAGGGAGGCTTCAAGAAAGCTTCCTCCTAGGTCCATTAGGGTTCTAAGACTTCATTAGGTCCATGTAATCCCATGGATTTAAGAGGGAAAACAAAGAGAACCTAAATTAGGACATAATAGGGTAGAAACCTTAAATTTCTTAAATGGAAAGAGATTACTTGGGCTTAGGGCTTGTAATGGAGTGAAATAACTCCACTATAGTGTAGGTTTAGAGGTTCCATCGATTCCTTGGGTTCCAAGAGAACCCTAGGTCGAATTTCTCCCATTTCCCAAACCTCAAAACTCAAAATAGATGAAGAGATGTTGGTTTTAATGGCTTACCTTCCCCAATGTAGAAAAGCTCTACGTAGAGGGCTTCACAAGGTGAGGTTCCAAGCCTTCAACCAAGCTTTTCCATTCCTCCTTCTCCTTTTCTCCTTCCTTCTTTCTCTTTTTCTCCTTCCTTCTTTCTTCTTTCCTTCTTTCTTCTTTCTTCTTTCTCCTTTCTCTCCTCTTTCTCTCCTCCACGATTTAGGTTAGATGGGAGAAGAAATGAAAATGAATGCTTCTCCCCCTTTTGTCTTATTTATAGAAAATGGGCTTGGGTCCTTTAAGTTAAATGGGTCAAAAATTAAATGGGTGGATCCAAGATAAATGGGTCATTAGGCCAAATGGATAGTTTAAGTTAAATGGGTCAAGAGGGCTTAATGGGTTGACCCATGGTCTTATTTAGGGTAAAGGAATGGGTTAACCCATCTTTGGGTCAAATAGAGTTAAATGGGCCTGCTCACAACCTTAATTAGGGAAAAGCCCATTCTTAGCCGGGTTCATAAGAGATGGGTATAAGTCCCCAATGTACTTCCTAAAGGTACGTGGGACCCGAACTTAAATTATTCCCTTCTCTCAAGAAATAGCTCGAGCGGTTCAAGCCCGGACCCGCACTTCGAGGTTACCAAGGGAAGAATAATTAATAAGACTTGAGGCTAGAACTTACTTTTCCATTGCCATGGTGTGTCAATGGTAAGCCCGTATCATGGTCAATAATTTGTAACTGGGTTTGACCACCAATGAGAACAGCTCACCCGCATACGTGGCAGTGATAACCACACGTCACGGGAAAAAAAATAAAAATTAATTATGATCCGGGGTGCGGGTATAACACACAGACACTCTTGTATGGACATGTACTATAGAATGGGGTTTGGCAGTACAAGTGTACATGCCCTAGATTCCATAATGACGGTGTTGATTAGTGGGGGGGTTGTACATGATAATAAAATAATTTATTATCATGTAGGGAGTTATTTGGAATTTACTAAAATAATTAGTTATTTATTTAATTAATGAATATGGTGCTAATTATAATTATCCATAAATTAAAATAATTAATTAATTATATCATTCCCTATTAGATTCTGTTTCTTCGCCAATTAGAAGCACTTTGAGTTTAAACAGGAAAGTCAACAAGGAGAGAGAGAGAGAGAGAGTCAGACTCTCACTGGGATTTTTCCCATCTAGGGTTTTAGAAACCCTAGCATTATAAAACACCTAAAAATGTAGAAGGGGGGTAGAGCTCCACGTTTTTGGCTACCCCCCCTTCTGGATGATTTTTGGGTCTCCTCCTCTTTCTCTTGTGATCTTTTCTTCTCCTTCTTCTTGCTCTCTATTATTTGAGAGTTAGGATTTTGAAAACTCAGATCTATGCTTGAAGAACTGAAGAGCATCTAGGATTGGCTTGAAGAACCTTCGCTGCACCATTGAAGGTTCAGATCTGTTTACTTGGAGTGCTCATTGGAGGAAGAACCATTATCTATTGGAGGAGCAACACTTGCCCGAACACTCTTCCCCGGGTGGGGTCTATCACCGGATTATTATCCTCTCCAATTCCTAAAGCTCGACAGTGCGGCAGTGCTAGGTGGAGATGTCAATGCATGGTTGCTCAGACATCTAAGCATTACCATGTGTTCGAGCTACCATGTATCGGCATCTCCACCTAGCACTGCCGCACTACCGGGCTTTAAGGAATTGGAGAGGATAATTTTCCTCCACCACCCCTCTATTGGAGGAACTAGGGATCTGGGCCGGGTAGAGAATTGGAAGAAATAATTTTCCACCATACACGTATATAGAAATACAAGGGCAGTTGTGGTAATTATGGGAAAAATGACATGATACAACTGTCATTTCGAAACCACAAAAAGAAAGCCGAAGCTTCCCGAAGTCCTAAAAAGAGTAAGATATGAAACAGAGAAAAGGCCATCCCCTTCTGCTTTATATATAATTTAACAGCGACGTGGCGTGGCGGTGCTAAAACGCGCGCTTAAGTTGTTAAAACCTCACACGTGTGAACTGTTACTTCACATGATAAAGTTCATTTACACGTGTCGATCACTAACTGGTTTTCGTACCGGCAAGTGGTGGGGACTTTCTGTCTTCGCCGTACGCTTTTATTCCTCTTGGAATAGAAAACTAATAAAAGAAAGAAAAATTAAATTAAAAAACACAACGTTGTCAGATAAGTTATGTTACTTATCGATCTATGATAAGTGAATGTACTTATCTCTCTGTGACTCGACAGCTACTCCGCACTACCCCCTTGAAAATGACATCTTGATTGGTCTATATTAAGATATTAGACAAGCAAAAATTAAAAAAAAAAATTTAATGTGTGTACGAGGATACATGACGTGGCACCTTGGAATCAATCTTTTGAAAGTACGATATTACCCTAGTCTCCTCATCTCGGAAAGCGATGCTATTTTTAACAAAAAGACAATAATGCCATTTGGGTGTTCAACGAACCGACATAAACAATATCTGTCCACGTCTTCGAGTTGAACCTAATAATTTGTTAGTGGTTTATTTACTATTAAAAAAGGGCTGAAGATCTCTGTGTGGTAGTACAGCCTGCGCCTAGACTTATGGATCTGCCATTTAGGGGGGTAGGGTGGTCATTTTGTTCATCCCCATGTGTTTGGATGCAGCCTACATCCAGCATTGATAACGTTTGACCAATAAAAAAATAAGATAATTATAATTCCTATTAGATTTTTTCTTTTTGTTTTTTTAGTAATTCTTTTTAGATTGACTTATCACTTGATTTTGAAGAAATTGTAGATGTTATCAATATTTAAAATATCAACTCAATTATTGGTTAATACCATTTTTGAGATTGAGAAACATGTGAAAAAATCCTCCCTGTCGCGCCAGTGAGTGAAGCATGCATCGGACGGCTGGAATTGTCCTTGGGGTGCATGCTGGATAGCTCCAACCATCTGATGTGTGCTGCACTCATTGGCGTATTGGAGAGGATTCAGACTCGAGAAACATTGTGCTCTCACTTAGTAAGGGTGTCAGTCGGTACTGTATTGGTAATTGATTACTTTAGTACGGTACAAAAAAAATAGAAATTAAATGTTGAA
Organism: Telopea speciosissima; assembly: GCF_018873765.1. Lineage (NCBI taxonomy): Eukaryota > Viridiplantae > Streptophyta > Magnoliopsida > Proteales > Proteaceae > Telopea > Telopea speciosissima. The sequence goes on from NC_057926.1 coordinate 15,568,761, forward strand.
ACTGTATCATATCAAATACAATATGTATTTTTCAACACTAATGTATCAAAAATAGTATGAATTCGTTATTGAAAACAGTTTTTATTTGTTATTACCTTCATCAACCGAGTATGGCTTGTTTATGCGGAGATTTGTTCATGATCCTCGCAACTTGTAGAATGTTGCACTCTATTGTATGAGGAATTACGAATTTCAATCTTGAAAGCAGCTGCTATGCCACTGTTGCCTACAACTACCAATGCTAAGAACGATGGTGACCAACACGTGCTTCTTCAGTTTTCATTATTTCCATGTGACTCATCCCATCAACCAGTTACGACACTAAATGCATGCAACCAGCAGTTTTTTCAATCAAACCATGCATGCAACCAGTGGGTTTTTCTTCGAAGAATCCTCAACTCCTCACACTCGTGGTAACATCATAATTTCAACGGTTATGATACTGAATAAAGTTTAAAGAGTAAAATGGGAAGGTATGATAGTACCCTTATGAAAACAAATCCGTAAATTTTAAAATATTATAATGAAACTAAATGTACAAAATAGATACAATTATATGTTCTGTATACACTAGGTATAGTATAGATATATACCGAACGATTTTGTCTTAGAACCTGATACTGTACCGAATCGAGAGAGTTATCATTTTTTCCATACTGAAACTATACTGAATTTTTATCGATACAGTTAGTATGATCTTATATGGTTGGTTTCAGTTTTGGTTCCAAATTGACACCCTTATCACTTACCACTTCTAGGGGTTATTGCTTTACTAATGTGAGAGTACATTGCTATTATACAAAAGAAGCGGCCAAGCTATATGGCTCTTATATAAGCGCAAGTGCTATTGAGAGCGCACAAGGGCATCAACTGAGGTGAGATTTTTCATTTCATGAGGACATGAGATGGTCATTTTATTTTTTTAAAAATGAGGCACTCTTAAGTTTTTTTTTTTAAACTTGGTCAACAAGCACTATTGAGTTGGGTGGCATGAGAATTATGGATAAAGTCTGGTATGGGTCTTTTAAAAAACCGAATTTGTTTGTTGATGTTATTTATTGATTTATGGTAAAAAGTACAATTATTTGCCTTAAATATTGTCACCTCTAATACCATGGTGACATGACCATAGAAAATGACCTTTTTCATAATTTTTAAAAACAATTAGATTATTGTCAAATAAAATTGGGTGCTTCCTAGAGCGACACGATATACTTTGACCCGGGTGTAATGTATAGTAAGCAATGTTAGCTATGGCGTCCCATGTAAGCAACCTGTCGTGTCAACACCTGAATGAGGGTTCTTGCATCCTAGATGAGTGCAAGTAAAGAAACTAGTTCAAAACATAAGATTAGATTATTCGAACATTGGATCTTTAACGAGTAAGAGTACAGAGTTAATAGATGTTATTAAAGAATATAAAACTAATAGATATTACGAGGAAAAGAAGTATTAACATAGTCTGTATTTGGTGCATTTTTCCTTTATTGAAAAAGGTCACTATTGTCTATTGAGCAACAATAAATCGTTAGAAGAATAAAAAAGCTAGAGAGAATGGTTTAGTACAACACTAATGTGGAAGTTCAAGAGACTAGATAGAAGGATAAAAAAGCTAAAGAGTTGGATGACTTTAAACTTTGATAAATGAGAATAAAAGTAATAAAAGTGGAGTATACATAGTAATGGATAAAAAGTTTAAAAATGATGCGGTGGATAGTTAAAAAATTTAGTGATAAGATTATGCATGTCAAGCTTGTATTGGAAAAAGATGTTGTCAATATAAATAGTGTTTATATATGCCAAGTAGGTTTTGATGAAAATAATAAATTACAATTTTAGGAACATAGAGATGTATTAGTGCAATGTTTTATTTAAGGGAAAAAAATTATTATAAAGAGTGATTTGAATGGACATGTTGGAAGAGACAATAGAGACTATTATATGCTTTTGGAGAAAAAATTGGGGATGAGATTTTCAATTTTAGATTTTGCTCAGACTTATAATTTATCCATTGTTATTGACATTTATTGAAAATTTAAAAAAACATTTATTTTCAAAATAAGCATCATAGTAACTAAATAGATTTTTTTTTAATTAAAAAATCCAATAAATTGTTATGTATAGAGATTTACACACCGTCAATGTATAATGAAATCTCATGCTAGACCAGTAAAAGTATAAAGGAAAGTGCTGCACAATTCGTTAATAAAATATTATGAAAGAAAAGTGTCAAAAAGAGAGATAATGTGAGAGACCCGCATACATTGACCGTGTGTTCAATCTTTTTCCAACAAAAAAATCCATTGCCTTTTATATAACACCACCTCACTAGTTATGGAGTTTTAACATTTCAAGCCATAAATACGCCAAATTTGACGATGCTTAGATTGTCAATTTTTTAATTTGGTAGGTCAGAATAAAGAAAAAATAAATTTAATGGAATAGTGTGAGATGAGACACTGGAGACTTTGAAAAGGAAAGAAGTTACAGTGACAACTGACAACAAGAACATAAAAATGAGGAAAAGGTTAAAATGGGAATAAAAAAAGAAAGGGTATTTTAGGAAAGAAAAAAAATCAATGACTGAACTATGAAGCGACCTAATCACGGTTTTTTCTTTTGCTATAAAAGCTAACTGACACAGAAGAGAGAGAAAGAAAAGAAAGAGAGAGAGAGAGAAAAAAGGTTTTGATTGATAGGGTTATTAAAAGCAGCTTAATTTTAGAAATAAAAGAAAACCATACGGACAAGGCGGCCCAACAGAGACTGAGAAAGAAAGATACAGTACAGAAACAGTGTGTGAGAGAGAGCTCTGCAGAAGTGCAGAAAGAGGAGAAGAGGTCCTGGAACCCTAACCCTAGACCTAAAGAAGTGCTTCTCTCCTGCTTATATCTGCCCAACTTGGGCTTTCTCTAATTAAGATTATCTGTAAGGGTCTGCATTTGTTTTACTATTTATTTGAAATCTTTCTCAGTAAACCAGTTACTGTTTTTCTAGTTCAATTTAATCAGAAGAGACTGAAGAAAGGACACATTTCTCTGCTAAATATAGATCGTGGAAATCAAGTTTTGTATTCTCTCTTCTGGGCTTTTGTGTCTTCGTGGTTCACCGTACTTGAGTTGGAAATTAGGGTTTTTTTTTTATGCTGAGGAGGAGAAAGGGAAGAGTTTTTTTAGTGACGGGGGCAAAGTCGCAAAGAGGGTTTTCTGGGTTTGGTTCTTTTGTGTGTATTTGTTGTGTAAGTTCAGATCTTCTTTTTTGTTGGTTTTAGAAGATACAGAAAAAGATGAGAGTTTGTATGGTTGAGGTTGAGTGATGGGGTTATTGTTCTGTTGTTATATTGTTTACCTGCGCCTGTGGGTTTATTAGGGTTTTGTTATCTATATCATCTGTATCTGTTGAAACTTTCGTTGCAGTAGAGGTAGCATTACTCTATGTTTGCGTGAGAGAGAACGAAGAAAATAACTGACTTCTTTGTTAGTAGATATCAGGGTGTGGATAGAGGAAGAGAGAAGGGTTGAAAAAGGTGTTTTGTCTTGACGTTGTGAAAAAGTTGGAGTGAGATTGCTGTGGAAGTGTTTAGTTAGTTTGGTTTGTTCTCCCCTGTTTTTCTCTGTCAGTTTGATATCAGATCTTTGCACTGGAGCGGTTAGGGATACCGGGAACCATGTCTTCCTTGAGTAGGGAACTGGTATTCTTAATTTTACAGTTCTTGGATGAGGAGAAGTTCAAAGAAACTGTTCACAAGTAAGTTCGTTTCTTCTTAAGGTATTTTGAGTTAAAAAAAAAAAAAAAGAGCTTAGCTGCTTCAGTTGATTTTGTAATTGCTCTGTATTCTTACTTGGTGTTGTATTTGGGTTTTTTTATTTTTGATTTTTTTTATTTAACTGTTATTGTTTAGGTTGGAACAAGAATCTGGTTTTTTCTTCAATATGAAACACTTTGAGGATCAAGTCCAGGCTGGAGAATGGGATGAAGTTGAAAAATATTTATGCGGATTCACCAAGGTTGAGGACAATAGGTACTCGATGAAAATTTTCTTTGAAATAAGGAAGCAGAAGTATTTGGAAGCCCTTGATAGGTGAGTCTTTTCCTCTTGTTTTTCATATCCTTTTGTAGGATTTTCCTGCTGTCAAATGCTGATCCCCACTCTCTGTTTTCTAGGCATGACCGGGCGAAGGCAGTTGAGATTCTTGTGAAGGATCTTAAGGTTTTTGCTTCTTTCAATGAAGAACTTTTCAAGGAGATCACCCAGTTGCTAACACTTGAAAACTTCAGGTACTCATTACTGGTCCATTGTGAATTATGGGGTCGGCATTTTGTGATCCTGTTATATTTTCATCTTTATCTTGTTGTATTGGATGTGCAGGCAGAATGAACAGCTTTCCAAGTACGGTGACACGAAATCAGCCCGGAATATTATGCTCATGGAACTAAAAAAGCTTATTGAAGCAAATCCATTGTTTCGTGATAAGCTGACTTTCCCTCCCTTCAAAAATTCAAGATTGCGGACTTTGATAAACCAGAGGTTACATTTTCTTCTTATACTTCAGCGTTTGTTGTACCAGTGTGAATCACTGGTTATGATGCTTAAGCCACACAGTTTTTTTTAACATTAGTTTGCTTCAAACTTAACATGTTATTACTGGCTGTTAGCTCGATCAATGCCATTGCATTTACAAAGGTTCCTGAAAATCCTTTATGATGGCAACTTGTTTCATTTCCTCTAATTTAAGTTATTTCTGCTAATAATTATTTACATCTGTGGCATTTTCAGTCTTAACTGGCAGCATCAGCTGTGCAAGAATCCACGCCCAAACCCTGATATTAAAACACTTTTCACGGACCATACTTGTGCTCCTAACAATGGTGCTCGCGCTCCACCTCCAACTAACAGCCCCATTGTGGGACCGATTCCCAAGCCAGCTGGGGGTTTCCCTCCTATTGGTGCCCATAGTGTAAGTAATCTGCATCTAATGTGCATAAACATAGTTTTTCAATACCTTACAGCATGCACTTATACCTGCCTTTCTTACTATGCAGCCATTCCAGCCAGTTGTTTCCCCATCTAGTGCCATTGCAGGTTGGATGTCAGGCACTAACCCTTCTTTACCTCATGCTGCTGTGGCTGCAGCCCCCCCTAATCTTGTACAGCCTCCCGCAGGTCAGGGTTTCTACTTAATGCTCCATCTTTGGCTTTGACCGATACCGCTAGTAGATATTCATTGAATTGGAGCATTCTGAGTGGGAATTTAAATTGTATAATAGTTGCAGCTCAATATTTGAAGCACCCAAGGACTCCTACAAGTGCTCCAGGGATGGATTATCAGTCAGCTGATACAGAGCACTTGATGAAACGCATTCGTACTGGCCAATCTGACGAGGTATGTTGCCTTTGTTTACTTAGCAAGATTCACCATTTAAAAGATAAAATGAAAAGAAGTATGTTTGCTCCCTGTTCAGAATCGTTCTTTGGCTTTCATATTTGATGGTTGTAAGGATTATTTTCTTCACCATTTACTTGTGTCTAAATAACTAGTATGGTCATTCATTATTACAGGTGTCGTTTTCTGGTGCAACACACCCTCCCAATATCTATTCACAAGATGACCTTCCTAGGGCTGTTGTACGGAGTCTGAGCCAAGGATCTAATGTCATGAGCATGGACTTCCATCCACAGCAGCAGACCATTCTTCTAGGTTACTTGTTGGCTGAATTTTTCCCCTTCAATCCCAACTAACATGTGTTAGTCTGGCAATTGTTGATTTCTTAAGAGTAACATAGTTTTTGGTCTGAATTCCTAATCTTTGCTATTCTTTTCAATCATTTCTTATAGTTGGGACGAATGTTGGTGAGATTGGTATTTGGGAAGTTGGATCTCGAGAAAGGCTAGCACATAAACCCTTCAAGGTTTGGGACGTTTCTGCCTGCTCAATGCCATTGCAGGTATTGTTTACTTGGTAATTTTATTGTCTTGATTTCATAGAAGTTCCAGATATGTTTCTGATCCAGAAATTTGGAATACTGATGCTTTTTGACAATTTATGGCCATAAAATTTCCAGACAGCGTTGATGAAAGATGCGACAATATCTGTTAATCGATGCATTTGGGGTCCAGATGGATCTATTCTTGGTACAGCAAGGACTTCTTGTCCCCACTTTCAGCAATGACTTTTTTTTATATACAAAACTTGCTCCATTCTCCAGGACGTAGTGGTTAAATTATTTTGGGAAACTTGTGTGTTTTAGGTGTTGCATTTTCAAAGCATATTGTACAGATATACATGTACAGTCCTACTGGAGAATTGCGACAGCATTTGGAGGTAAACTGTGTGGAAGGAATTTTATATTACTCTGGTAGAGGCAACATATAATTTATTCATTATAGTTCTGTTTTGTAGATTGATGCTCATATTGGTGGTGTTAATGATATTGCTTTTGCTCATCCTAACAAACAACTATGTGTTGTCACCTGTGGTGATGACAAGACAATCAAGGTATCATTCTTAAATGCCTTGTTGATTTATGGCAAGGGAGAAAAGAGCTATCCTCACGTGGCACATTTTGTTACAGGTGTGGGATGCTGTAGCAGGACGTAGGCAATATATATTTGAGGGCCATGAAGCTCCTGTTTATTCTGTTTGCCCACACTATAAGGAGAATATCCAGGTATCTCATTTGGGTTTGGTGTGTTGGAGGCTTTCTTACTTGTTCTTCTGTTGAGCTCTCATTGATAGGTTAAGTGGGGTTGTCTTTGATTAGTGGATGGTGGGTTGACTCACAGAGCTCATTCTCCATTAGTGAATTCTTAAACTTGACTCACTATGTATTTGCATGCAGTTCATTTTCTCTACTGCTATTGATGGGAAAATTAAAGCATGGCTCTATGATTGTTTGGGATCTAGAGTGGACTATGATGCTCCTGGCCTTTGGTGCACCACAATGTCATATAGTGCAGATGGAACCAGGTGAAACTTTTGCTTGCCCAAACATGTATTAGTGGATTCTACTTTGTCATTTTCTACATTTATGGCAAGTTTCAAGAGTTACTCAATTGGAATTAAGTATCATCTTTTATCAACCTCCTTCATGTAGTTACTGCTATGCCTGCCTGGTCCCTGTCAGCTGCTTTGTTGTCCATTGTTATGTACTTTTCTACCATCTGTTTATTGTAGGCTCTTCTCATGTGGAACAAGTAAAGAAGGTGATTCCCACTTGGTTGAGTGGAATGAAAGTGAAGGAGCTATCAAAAGGACATATTCTGGTTTCAGGAAGCGCTCATTAGGTGTTGTCCAGTTTGACACAACAAGGAATCGTTTCTTGGCTGCTGGTGATGAATTTATGATTAAGTTTTGGGATATGGACAATACCAACTTGTTAACAACTGCTGATGCGGATGGAGGATTGCCTGTTAGTATTCACACACTAAATTTCATATAAGCACATAAAGCTGGATTCTAGATAAACTATTTGTTTGTTTATTCATGTTATTTGTACTCACTACAGGCGAGTCCTAGACTGAGATTCAATAAGGAAGGGTCTTTGCTGGCTGTTACAACAAGTGACAATGGAATCAAGATTTTGGCAAACTCTGATGGACAGCGCCTAGTAAGGATGCTGGAAAGTAGGACTTTTGAAGGGTCTCGAGGTCCTTCTGAGCCAATCAACCCGAAGGTAGCATCTCTTCTTTTCTCCTATTGTTGGTAGCATCTCTTCGTCCTTTTCTCCCATTGTTCTTCAAGTACGTATTACTCTTATGAAATGTACTATTGCTTTTAATAATGTGTTTCTGTAGCTTGAATGTTAGATTGCCTAATCTTTCTTTCTTTATTATGTTTCTTCTTAAATTATCTCCAATCACACAGAAGTGTAATTTCTTGACTAATGGATTTGTGCATCTTCAATGTGAGATTACTATGTATTATTTTATTTGTTTCTTAACAATTTTGCCCGTCTTTTTTGCAGCCCCCAATTGTAAATGCACTGGGTCCTGTGGGTAATGTTTCTACAGCTTTGGCTTCCCCATTGGATCGTCCTGATAGAATCTCACCTCAAGTATCTCTTGGTAGTCTTGTAAGTATGTGCCTTTTTTTGGTTACATGTAAATGTTTATTCAATCTGGAGTCTTTGGGTTTTGATTTTGGTGGTAATTGCAGGGTCCCATGGACAGCAGCCGGACAGCAGATGTGAAACCAAGAGTTACGGAAGATGTTGACAAGGTTAAGAGCTGGAGATTGTCTGATATTGTCGATTCAGCTCAACTAAAAGCTTTACGGCTGCCTGATCCCATCACTACAGGCAAGGTATGCTATAGCAATGAACTGTTGATGTTCGACTTTGGGATGGTGATGATGAACTGTGTTGTAGTGGTTGTAATGGCTAATGGATTTCTAGCCTTGGAAAGTCCATGCATGATGTGTACTTTCCATATCCCATTGTTGAAAAAGATAACTTTTGCATTAAATCTATTGCTTACTAATCAATTAGAAACTTGGTTTACTACTTGTTAAATCAAATTGAAACATGGTTTGTGTGTGCCTAATGTGATCTTAATTGCCTAAGGGAGTAGGTTAGGAATCCCTGACTTCTTCAGAACTGTAGGATTAAGATAAATACCAGTTTCAGGAGAATTTTGATAACTCAAATCAAATAAATGACATGCTATTCTGGTCAAATGGCCTTCTCAGCAAGAGTAACAATTCCACAAAGTTCGATTAAAAATTGATGGTTGGATTCAGTATTATTAAAGAATTCTACTTGAGTAAGGAAGCTGATAATTCAGTTCAAACACTGATTGGTAGCAGGTTTTGGAGTTTCAATAATCTTATTTAATTAGTTGAACTACATATACTGGAATCATAAGAGGCAGAAACAGAAAACAAGCTTTAAGTTTTTAGATTTGAATAAGTTGAGTAGAAACAGGATCCCAGAAATAGAAAAATCAGAGCAACAAATTGATGGCAGTATTCTCAAGAAGCAAACCAGAGTCAAATGAGTATCAACAGTAATAAGAATCCTCAATAGTAATCTGAACTCATATTTTGAAAATCAATTCAGAAAATAGTGAATTAGAGGAAGCATGCTTGAAGTAGGATAGTATCTGATTGAAAAGATATGTTTTTGAAAGTAGAATTTGTTCCAGGATTGAGAACTGAAGAATAACAATGGCATAACTGAAGCAAGAGATTAGATATCATTAACAGAATCAAAAGAAGAGATAGAACCAACATGCGGAGGTGAAAAGTGAATAAGAACCAACTCGTAGTCGATTGGAGGTAAAGAATAGATAAAAGATAGACAGGTTGACCACAAATCCATAACCCCACCACTGAATCCACAGCATTGCACTCTTGAATCTCACAAGGGTAGTCTGAAATCCACATACTCAAAAACAAACATAAGATTCTTCTTCCATTAATAAAATTATGGGCTATGCTTTCAGCCTTTACGTATTTAAAGATAACTTAAAACAAGAAAGAAACAAATTAACCAGGCCTCCGCAGCCACAGGCTGCCTGGAGTATCATTAATGACTTAAACTCTTGAAAAAGTAAAACCCAAACTCTGAAGAAAACTTCCTTGCGCATTGGTGTCCTAAACTAACTATGAAACTGAAGTAAATAAGCTATGGCTAGATTTATAGAGTCCCTAATCCAGCCAACTACTACTATCACAAAATAAAGCAAAATATTGAAGATAGAGCCCCACGATTGGAAATTCTTTAGGAACCAGGACTGTAGAATCGTAGGACATGGTTGACCCTGAAACTGGTTCACAAGGACTTGATGCAGGAGCATTTCCTTGTAGAGGAATTGGGTCCAAATTTAGTTTAGGTCCAGTAGGATATGCAGGGATTTATCTATTTACTTGGGTTATTATTGTAATTTGCACTTTAATTTTAGATGGTTATTATTGTAATTTGCAATCAAGAGTGTATCATGTTGGAACTCTTGACCTGAAGTTTTCCCTCAATCCGAGACCAGGAGGTAGAGTTCTCTCCATTGAAACCCTGTTTCTTTCGTCCTTGCTGGTTGTTGGGGGGTTGAAGACTACCTCATCGACATGACACAAACCCTCTCCCTTTTATTCCTTCTTTCCATTCTTACCCTCCCCTTCTATCTTTTATTTTCTGTTATCCTTATTTTTGATTTTATTTCCAATTGTGCCCCTGCTTAAGAAATCTTAATCCCCATCTTATCCTAGTTAACCACCAGGCTGTCCTTTTGTATTCTGATTATTTACATCTCTGCCACTCCGCTTTACAAACTGAAATATTTACGAGATTGCAATTATCTTCCTACTACTGGCTATTCTGCATTTGGTGGGCCCAAAGCGAACACAAACAGGGTTGTTTGAACCCAGGATCACATCAGAACCAAACGACCACTGAAATTCTGCATCAGTGCTGCTCCTTAGAGTCCGATTGTTTCATGCTGAAAAAACATGTTATTTTGCCAAAGCTCGAACCTAGTTCATCTGATTGGAAAGATTTCTTCTTTATCGTGATGCTTTCTGAATGTTGCAAATATTTACAAGAAAGCCATGTACTTGACTTCTTATAGTTTTATTGCTGAAGATGTATTCTTCTTATTTTTCTGGGTTTTTTTTTTTTTTTTTTTTTAACAAGCTTATTCTCATTCTTAGAAAGTTAGATTTGAACTTTATTGCTATGTTTAATTGATTTTTGAACTTGGGAACATAATCCATGCATGGCAGGTTGTAAGGCTGATATACACCAACTCTGGGCTGGCTGTGTTGGCTCTTGCATCCAATGCTGTCCATAAACTTTGGAAATGGCAACGTACTGAAAGGAATCCATCTGGAAAGGTTGGTAACTTTTGTAAAATGGTCATTCTGAGATTATTTCTTACAGATGCCATATATTTTTTTTCTTCTAACACCTCGTACTTTTCAGTCCACTGCATCTGTTGTGCCCCAGTTGTGGCAGCCTACAAATGGAACTCTGATGACTAATGATGTCAGTGATGCCAACCCTGTTGAAGAGTCAGCTGCATGCATCGCTTTATCCAAGAATGACTCCTATGTCATGTCTGCATCTGGTGGGAAGGTTTCTTTGTTCAATATGATGACATTTAAGGTCAGCCTTTGTTTTTCCCCCTTTGTCTCTTATTTTTTGAGTTTGAATCTTTGGGAGTTTTTCTTTATTCTGCAGATTTTCATTCACTTTGTTTTGCTTTGATTCTGTAAATAAAGCAAAGTAACTGAATAAAACCTGTGTCTCAGGTCATGACAACGTTCATGAACCCACCTCCTGCAGCCACCTTCCTTGCGTTCCACCCACAGGACAATAACATCATAGCCATAGGAATGGAAGATAATACCATTCAGATATATAATGTTCGGATTGATGAGGTGATGTTTCTACCCTGTTCATGTCATTAATGCAGTAGAATTTAGTTTATGTTGGGGAGATCATATTCTGATTTTCTGATATACTATTGGTGGCTAGGTATATTCATAATCTTCTATTTGATGCCTTGCATAATTTTGTTATTTCGAGTCCTCGAATATTTGGATCAACCAATGTTGTTGCTAGCTAAGCAAAGGTTAATATCGTACTTTGGCCTTCAGTGGGTCAAGGACTCGGAGAATAAAATAGAACAGAAATAAGAAGAATTTGGTCATTGTTTTATTTTTTGGTACAAAATCAGCTAATATGATTTTCTTAGAGCTTTAGTTTGTATCATATAAAATATAGTAGGCCTGGTTTTATATATTCAATATTATTGTCCGACTTATTCTTCTATTGTTTGTAATCTCATAGTGTTAATCATTTTGGACCTGTTAATTTCTGATTATGAAATCAACACCCTGGTTCCTTCTGCACATTTTATCTTGATATGGAAGGTTATTAACTTTTAATTATAACCTGGCAGGTTAAAACCAAGCTCAAGGGTCACCAAAAACGAATCACTGGTCTTGCGTTCTCCCAGACTCTGAATATACTTGTGTCTTCCGCGGCTGATGCACAGGTAATTCATTAATAACATACATGCCTTATCTTTTAAAGCCACCTGCCTTTAGAAGGTGAAATAAAGTCTTGCATGGGGGTTTACGAGAACAAAAAAATATATCATGATTTATTGTCAGCAGTACTTTATGTGCTCTATATTCAGTGGTAGTTAATTTCTGGATATTCTTAACTAGTCAGTTAATAACTTGTGATGGAATAAACTGCAGCTATGTGTTTGGAGCACCGATGGATGGGAAAAGAGGAAATCAAGGTTTATACAAGCACCAGCTGGTCGCCCAGGCCCACTTGCTGGAGAGACTAAAGTCCAGTTCCATAATGATCAAATTCATCTATTGGTTGTTCATGAGAGCCAAATTGGCGTCTTTGACAGCAAGCTTGACTGCCTGCGTTCGGTAAGTATATGGTTCACTTTGAATCTAGTTTTTGAATTCGAGTGTAATCTTTTAGCTATATGCTCCCTCTTCTAGCGAATGATCCCATCATTCCACTTGGTTGCGTGAGGATTTTGAAGTTTGAGCTAGTATTCAGATGCCAGACCTAATACCTAATTGTGGCAGGGTTGGGTTGCCTCTTTAACTGCTTTTATTTATTTTTTATTCTAAATAGAAATCATGGGTTTTTGACCTCAGTCTAGGGATTACAATCCTTTACAGCTTTACCAGTGTTCTTGAAACCATCGTCTAGGCAACAACTTATCTATTGACTTCATATAAAAAAATGTTTCATTGACTCGACTGGCTATTATGACTTTGTTGATTGAATAGTTGCCATTGGAGAAAAAATGTTATAATTGGCACCCTCAAATCAAAGCCATCAAATTCTATTGCACATGAGAAAAATCTAAGTGAATTGATTACTAAACTGGGATCAAAGCAGAGAGTTGTAGTCGCACTGCTCAACAGCCGGTGTGATTGAATAGGGGTTACATGGGTGGGCTATATAGGCCAGCGGGAAAGGAAAACTAGAAAAAAGAAAGTGGAAGCAACATGATACAGTATAAAACACATTGAAATAATTGAATGATCAATACATATGCACAGGTGAAATAAGGCGTTTAAACAAAGTATCATTTACTTGGCAGTCGCCTGGACAAAATTCATTCATATGCAGTGAACTAATTCAACTAACAGCTCAACTAAGATTATCAACTGCCTTGCATTGGAGAATCTTTACAACACTATTACACACTACATATGGAGACGAAACACCCTTAAAGGATGAATATTCCGACCTTTCTACTATGTTCAGTCTGGTTTCAAAACACAAGTTGCTAACAAGGTATACCCTGGGAGAGAAAAGATATACCTGAACATGGTCTTTTATTTTTTAAATAAATAATCCTGGAATATTGTCCATGTGTTGGTCATTACTCTTTTGTTTATGCCTGAATATTTTCTTGCAGTGGTCTCCGAGAGATGCACTCTCTGCACCCATCTCAAGTGCAATATATTCCTGTGATGGTCTGCTGGTATACACTGGGTTTTGTGATGGTGCTGTTGGAGTGTTTGATGCAGATAGTCTAAGGCTCCGCTGTCGGATTGCTCCATCTGCCTACATACCTCCATCCCCTGCTAGGTATGCTGAATGGAAAGGTTTTCTGATGCATTTACAAGAAATGACTAGTGAAAGAGTTAATATTTTTTCTACATCATTTACCTTGGTGCAACGGTAAGGTTGCTCCATTGTGACCTAGTGGTCGAGGTTTGGAGTACGGAAACAAGCCTCTGCGAAGTGGGGGTTAAGGGTGCGTACAATGTGACCCTCCCCAGACCCCCCAGTGGCGGGAGCCTCGTGCACTGGGAATGCATGCCCTTATATTGAAATTTCTTGTCATGCTGGATTGATTGATCAAAGATCCTTATTTGTATGTTGGTAAACCTACCCATCTGGTTGGATGTTGGTATGAATATTGTGACTGATTCTGAGTCATAAGGTCTTAAATATGGAAGCTCAGCAAATTAACCCACCCAAAAAATGCTCGATGTTTCTAAAGTAGTTTTGTTTTTGGTTTTTCTATTTGTTTGATTCCACATTTTTTGAAATGAATTGATTGTATTATTGAGCTGTGATTTTGCAGCAGCAGCAGTGTCTGTCCTTTGGTGATAGCAGCCCACCCATCTGAACCTAATCAAATTGCCTTGGGTATGAGTGATGGTACAGTTCACGTCGTTGAGCCATCTGATGCAGAGCCAAAATGGGGTGGCCCACCGCCCCAAGAGAATGGAAACCTCCCTTCTATTCCCTCAAATTCAGCTTTGAATAGTCAGTCATCAGAACAGCCTCCTAGGTGAGAGATCTTGATGAACCTGCGAAACTCAAGAAAACAGATGACTGGAAGGAGCATGAGATAGGGTGCTATGGGGCATATGCAAAGGCGAATCGTTTTTTTTCCTAGTTATCCGCCGGCATGCTGATATGGTCTCTCAACTGCCCATTGTAAAGTTTAGGTGTTTTTTTTTTATTTATTTTTTTAATTTTGTAGGGAAACAATTTTAAGAAAAAGGTGTACATCAATGCATAGATAGCAAATGCAGTGTGGGGGTTGGTGGGGCCATTTTACCTTTCGTATTCGTCTAAAGGTGTTGATGTTAAAATTTATTTTTATTCTTGCTTCTAATTATCAGATATTTGTTCTGTATGAGATGCCAGTGTAATCTTTTGAAAATATGAGACCGACCCATTTTGCACCTCACTTTACCCTCTTCCTCTGATTTGCTTTTCAATTTTAAAGAAGATTCTTTGAAAGTTTAGTTGACATGGTCTCTTTTGGTTTTTGATCCTTGGCTGAATTGATTGTGGATGTTTTTGATTGGGAAAAATCTAGAGGGATTTGGTTGTTGCACTGTCAAAAGGATCTTGCTACTGATTGATACAAGATCAAAGATGCCTTCTTACATTTTTTAGGGGGGGGGTGTTTATTTTATTTTTGAACTTTCTGGAAATGTCTTATTATTGCTATCTGCTCTTTCATGTCCCTTGTATAACTGTACCCTTGTCAGGTTTGCTTGACATTTATTTTGCCTGACAAGTTTCCTGTGGCCATGGTATATTTGTTGTCCGTGCTGGAGTCGAAAAAAAAAAAAGGGGTTTTTGTAGATTGAGTTACGTTCATGGTTCGACAAAACGGAATCGGCAATGGGAGATTGGCTGGAATCAATTTGAATCAGAAAAAATTGAATACGGAAGATGAAGCAAAAAATTTTTTTTTTTTGAAAAATATGATTTTTCTAGAGTTGATTTGATTCAGTAAACTTCAGTTCTTGCTAGAAGACACAAGTTTCATTGAATTATTTGATATTTTACTGACTAAAAAAAATGATTTATTGGCTAAGTTGAAGATCAAACATCAAAGCGATCGGTCTTGGCTCGGCGAATTTGGATTGAATATGGATTCCTGTGGCTTGTTTGGTTGCAAGGGGAATTGATCGGTCTTGGCTCGGCGAATTTGGATTGAATATGGATTCCTGTGGCTTGTTTGGTTGCAAGGGGAATTGATGTGAAGGGAAGGAAAGTTAAAATTTCAAACTTAAATAAAAATTTTTGTAATCATTATCCCATGCAATTTCAAATTACTTTACAAGAGTTTCCCTCTAGGTTAAAAAATAAAACAAAAATTATACATTCTAGGTTAAAAAATAAAACAAAAATTATACATTTTCTATGGTGGAAGGATTTTTGGAAACTTAACATTCATCTTTGTTTTAAAATCTATTTTTGGAGTGTTTTAAATGCAGGAATCCTTGCCAAAGTTTCTCTTTCGAAATGAATGCCCATCGAGCCTTCTTGTGTTTTTTGTGGTTCTAACAATGAATCGATTTGGCATCTTTTCTTATCGTGTGATTAGACTAAGCGTGTTACATCCGTAACCAAACCTTTACTAATTTAAACTTGTATATATGGGCGGAGCTCTATTATGTTGGGGACCTCTAGAACCTCACTATGAAACCAACCTATAAGATCTTTAATATATCGGATGGTGAGCCTGTTGAGGAGAGATTTCTTGATAGGGATCAAGGGAGGTTCATCAACGACTCTGCACATGTCAACCTTCCCCCGAAACTACCCTCCTTGGAGGAATGAAGGTACGTACAATTCACATTGTTTTAATTCCAATTATACCTTTGGGAGAATTGGTGTACAAACCTCCTCCATTGATGCCCATTAATACCCCCCTCATTGGTTGGGAACCACTCATAGAGATCTTAGCACTTTGGGACCCTTGAACTGCCATTTGGGACTGGCGGATCATCCAACAAAAAAATTGGTGGATCATGCATGAACCGCCAACCCATGATCCGTTAGATGTCAGATTTGTCTCTATGAGGCTAAAGACAACTTGGTTCGAACTTGCCTTGACTCAGGACTTAGCCTGTCACGCCCCTATTCCAGACAAGGAATATAATATAATATAAATGGTGACTAGGACGACGCGTGTCATCCTACTAAACCGCCCGGATCACTGATACAGTGTCCCAACGCACATTCATAACCAATATTAACACAGTATAATATCAGAATGCGGGAAAAAAGAATATTACATTCCAAAGATCAGTAGTATTGTGGAAGAGTATAAATCAAATAGTTACAAGATGTTCAAAGGCTAGATGATAAATACAGTAGTTAGTTACATTTCCAATGACCATCTAATAACTATCAAAAGGGTATAACAGTAAATATTTATACACGGGCCTAAGCCCCAAAAGTAAATCAAAAAGGGACCAAGACTCGAATATCCTCACGGCCCGTAGGCACAATCATCGCAAGGACACCCGTCGCCATGTTCCTCGAACACGGCTTCTGGCTCCTCCTCACCAATCTCATTGTATCCCGAGGGCTGAACTCCAAGTCCAGCGAGATATCCATCACCTGCATCATAATCTAAAAAGTGTGCGCACGAGGGGGTTAGCTCCACTGAGCCAGTGAGGGGATGGGGAATGCACAAACACGCAATTCATATAGTCCAATGATGCATGCACATGTTAATTCTATTTTTCCACCTAACAAACAACTAAGTCAAAGGTATATGCTACTGTGACAACTCCGGAGACACTGTGGGTCACTTAACTTATCGCCACAATGAAACCTCAATTGTCACCTGGGACCTACGCCGATCGAAGCCTCCAAGACCACTCAGTGGTAGACCCCTGATAACCAATACTACCATGACTGGCCTCTCCCACCTCCACAGAATCCGGTGTACTGATTACCCAACACCTAAACCCCTGTTGGTAAGGGTCGTAGCATAAGGGTGTAAAATCCTAGCCGCAGATATACTACATGCAAGTCCTATCGTCCCGAGAGGTAATCCGGGCGCATCAACTTTTCATCTGGTTTAGTGCCTGATTACCAGCACGGCACGACGCATACAGTTCAACATGACATTCGATATAATTATTTCATAAATGTATATAGTATCCTGGGTTTCGGCATAGGCACCCACCGGCATCGAGACCCATCAAAGTAAAACATCTCCAATCAACATTATAACAATCATATATAAAAGTATGCAATATGCGCAAGCATGCTTAATAATTTATAATGATGATATAATATACAATGCAATAATAATATCAAGCCCAAACAACCAAACCCACTCACAATGTATATGTCAAGCACCAAGATTATAAGTTGTCGCCTCGATCAAGCAATAAGCCACAAGATGGATATATTAACCTAAACAAAGAGTAAAAATAAGGTTAAACGAGCAAAGGGAAAGGATCCCTAAAAGGTCTCCCATAACCACTTAAGTACAAGGTTTCAGAAGTAGAGTGGTTGCAGGAGTGGTTTCATGCCCAATTTCTGCAACCATAGGTAAATCCTAGGAAACCAGGGGCTCAGGACAGTCTCAGTCAAGTGCGGTTGTAGGAGTGGTTTCTCAGGAAATGAAACCGCACATAAATCCTAGCTTTTCAGGGGCCTTCTCAGGGAGGTAATCTCAAGGTGATTTCTTGCAGGCTTGAAACCACATGTAAAACCTCACACCTGCAGGTCCAAAATCTAAAGGATCCCCCTCCAAGGGTTCCATTTTCAAGTGATTTAAAGCATAGGAACATCAAGGAAGCTCCATCCTAAGCTCATTAGGGTTCTAAGACCTCTCTAGGTCCATTCAATCACAATAGATTCAAGAGAAGGAACCGAGAAGAATCTATCCTAAATCATAATAGGGTCCAAACCTTAAATCTCTCAAATGGAAATGAGAACCCTTACATTAGAGCTCATAATGGAGTGAAATAACTCCACCATAGCTTAGGCTTTAAGGCTCCATTGACTTCTTAGGTTCCAAGAGAGCTCTAGGTCAATCTCTCCCATTACCCAACCCCTTTTAAAATCCGAAATAGAAGAAGGAAGAAGCTTCAATAGCTTACCTACCCCCAAGATGAGAGAGCTCCACGATTTATGGCTCCAAGAGATGGGGTCTCCACCTCCCACCAAG
Organism: Telopea speciosissima; assembly: GCF_018873765.1. Classification (NCBI taxonomy): domain Eukaryota; kingdom Viridiplantae; phylum Streptophyta; class Magnoliopsida; order Proteales; family Proteaceae; genus Telopea; species Telopea speciosissima. Next base: position 15,587,188 of record NC_057926.1, read on the forward strand.
CTTCTCCACCTTCCTCCTCCTCTTTCTCTCCTCCACGATTTAGGGTAGATGAGAATGATGAAGGAGAAATAAATGTTCTCTCTCTCCCTCTTGGACTTATTTATAATAAATGGGTATTTGGGTACCTCTAGTCAAATGGGTCATGAGGCTTAATGGGTCGACCCATTAGTTCTATGTGGGTAAGTGAATGGAATAACCCATCATTGGGTCAATAGGTTAAATGGGCCCTTAGTGAAATGGGCCATACAAGTTAAATGGCTTCTTAAGTTAAATGGGCCTGCCCACAACTTTAATTTGGGAAAAAGCCCATTTTAAGATGGGTTCATATGAGATGGGCATGAATCCCCAATGTACTTCCCAAAGGTAAGTGGGACCCTAACTTAAATTATTCCCTTCTCTCATGAAATAGCTCGAGCGGTTCAGGCCTTGACCCGCACTTCGAAGTCACCAAGAAAAGAATAAATAATAAATCTTGAGGGCTAGAACTTACTTTTCCCCTGTCATGGTTTATCACCCATGACCCCGAATAGCTTCGCCACGGCAATGCCAAGATCATCACTGAACGAATTATCCAACTGAGGTGACGGTCCAGGATGCTCTCTCCTAAACTCCTCGCTTCCCGGGCTGGTACTTGGAGGATAGTCAACAAAGTCGCCGTCAACAAACTTTCCCCACTGACGGTTGAGGAGTCTTTCCTCCACAGGCAAACCCGTACTGTGGTCAACAATTTTGTAGCTAGGTTTGACCATCATGGAGAACAGGTCACCAGCATACATGGCAGCGGTATCTACACGTCACGAGAAGAAATAATATTTAATTATATCCCGGGGTACGGGTATAACAGCAGGGGCCTGTGGGTATGGGGGTGGGTGTGGGTGTGTGTGTGTGTGTTACAGCAGGGCAGGGACCTGTGGGTGTGGGGGGGTGTGTGTTATATAGTAGGGCAGGGGAGTGTGGGTATGGGTGTGAGTGTGGGTGTGGGGGTGTGTTACAGCAGGGCAGGGGAGTGTGGTGTGGGGGTGCGTGTGGGTCTGTGTGTCTGTTACAGTAGGGCAGGGGCTTGTGGGTGTGGGGGTGTGTGTGTGTTACAGCATGGGTAGGGGAGTGTGGGTATGGGTGTGAGTGTGGGTGTGGGTGTGTGTTACAGCAGGGTAGGGGAGTGTGGGTCTGTGGTGTGGGGTGTGTGTGTGTTACAGTAGGGAAGGGGACTATGGTGGAGTGTTGTGTGTGTGGGTGTGGTCTGCTGTGGTGTGGTGTGGGGTGTGGGGTGTGTGTGTGTGTGTGCTGTCGTGTGGGGTGTGTGTCTGTGCTATGGTGTGCTGTGGTGTGGTGTGGGGTGTGTGTTTCTTTAGGTGTGCCTGTGTGTCGTGGGGTGTGTAGGAGTGAGTGTGGGTGGGTGTTCTCAAGTACATCAAGGGGCTTCAGCAGGGGTGGGTGTCCTCAGGTACAGGGTACAACAAATAGCTTCAGTAAGGGGGGGTGTTCTCAGGTACAACAAGGGCTTCAGCAGGGGGTGGATGTTCTTCGATTGAGCAAGGGGCTAAGCAAGGGGGGTGGATGTTCTCCGATATAGCAAGGGGCTGAGCAGGTGAGTGTTCTCTAATGCAGCAAGGGGAAAGAAGAGAAGATGGCAGGAGAAAGAGAAGCAGATAGCAGGAGCAAGAGAGGGAGATGTAATGGAGAGGAGGTGGAAAGAAGATGAAGAACCTGTGTTTGTCACCTCTCTGGTGTGCTGGTCGCAGATATGGAGGCAAGGAGAGCTCGGCTGCCCTAGGTCTTTCACAATTTTGAACTCCCAACGGTAAGATTAGGTTGGGGATGGGTTTTTTTATGTTTGGGAATAAAGGGTAGTTTAGACATTTTACTTTTGCACAGTTAACTCCCTTTATATCCGTTAGTTTTTGGGCCATTACTGATATATTGGTGCTTAGGGGTATTGGTCCATTTGAGGGGGTGGCGAAGAAAATTTCCCTAATTTGATTTGGTCCCATATAATAATATTAGTCCAATCAAATTTGAAGTCCTAGACCATGGTCATCCTTTATTTAATTTACATGGACACAAATAATTGGTCCTATACCTTAATTGAATAAAATGGGTAAATACTTTAATTGCAATACTATGATTCTCACTAAAATCATTAGATAGATCTTAGATTCTCGTGATAAATTCTATGCAACTATGTGCTATTTTTAGTGACTAGTACCAACGCTAATGCTTCTATCATTAAACACACCCTTAAACGCAATGGTTAAATCTAAACCGTTGATTTTAATTAAATGAAATCTTAACCGTTGAGACATTTGTAATGTTTATTTAATGGTTACCGGTATGACCTCCGACTACCGGTTATGACCTCCCATTTTTTACATGTAAAGAACTCCCTTTGTTGAACAGGACTTTCCTTCTTCCCAAAAAACAAAAAAAAAACCGACTTTCCTTCTCCTTTTGTTAGAAGCTTTCTTCGTGTAGCGAGAAGACCCAAAGCACTAGTACAGAGGTGCTGGTTGCAGATTATTTAATTTTTTTTTTTTTGAGGGGGGGGAGTATCTAATAGACAATATCCCCCATTTGGTCGATTCTCACCAGCGTCGGAAAGATGCATTGAACGACCAGGTTAGGCCCAGATTATTCATAAAGGTGGAGGTGAAAGACTATGAAGAAGAATTCTTCCGGAGCTACTCAAAAGGAAAGAGAACAATTGACTGGGCCAAAGCTTGATTCAGAAACCTCATCCCTGCTCTTCTATATTTTTTTTTCAGAGCTCATTTTTAATTTTATTTGATCCTATATTAAGTTTAGAGTATCAAGTGCCCACTATTATGTGAAACTAATGGATAATAAAGAATAGAATGATTCACATGAAAGCATGAATAACCATATGCGAGGGCACCGCACCATATATATTCATATGGATATGTTGACAATTTATTTTCATTGAAAAAGAGGGGAACACGACATAAATCTTGAGCAAAACAAGGTATATAATAGAAACAATATAATTCTAAGTAAGATCACATAAGAAGTAAATGTAAGGAGTTAAAACCTGTGTAAGAACACATAAGCCGAAAATACATTGAGTTAAAACCTGAAATAAATTTACATCTTGTTCAGTGGCACACAACAAACAAATGACCTGAACAATCAAAAGCAAAGATGCAAACAACGTCGATGGCAAATGCAAATCTAGGGCTTCGGCAAAATGCTCAGTCCAAAATCGTTGAGAAATGCTGATAAATCCCTTTGTCGGCAACTCTTCCCTCTACCATCAAGAAAAAATTGTAAAATCCAGCACCACCTAAACAGATTGAACTATTCAACAAGAGATTCATATTGCATAAAGTGTGTGTGTGTGAGAGAGAGAGAGAGAGAAATAGAGAAACAAATAGAAAACCAGTTTGAAGAGATATCGGTAAAGGGATAGAAATCTAACTTTGATATACTGAGATTGAAACGTTCGGAGGAGGAAGAGGAATCGCCGAAAAAAGCGTATTCCCAACCACCAGCAGAGATGTAGGACCTTTGATGTTCGATGATGATAAGTATTTTTTTTTTTTTTTTTTAAATTCATAATGTTGCTCAACTAACCGGTTAAGGGAAAACACATAGCTGGTTATGGGTTAAATTTTTTAACGGTTAGGATTTTAAAGCATAAGTCAAGGGTTGATAATGAGGTGTTGCATTTTAAGTTGCGTTTAGAGGTCGCGTTGCTGTAAGAACCATGGATTCCGAAAATTCAAATCTCCTGACTGGGGGTTTCTCCGTTCTCGGGTGCAAATCGGATCTCACCGGTAAACCCTAAAGCAATGACCATGCTGCCCTCCTAAGAGGGCGAATGGGTAATATTGAAGCTGCCACCTAAAAACGGTCTAGGACCCATAAATGTTTCCACTAGGGGAAAGACTAATGACTCAATGTATAAAGGCTGAGGTCCACCCAGGTCATTGGGTAAGTGTCAAGTTACCGACTGGGAATGTGTTAGACACCCAGTCCGCCCGGCCGCAGCCGATCATCCTTTCCTTTGACCATTGTTGCTTAAGCTTGCTTGTAAACCCTAAAGCTAGTTGTTCTAGATCTAAGCCATCCTAAAACTGGGCACCTAAGACTAGGTATCTATGTACAAAAATTTGCAACCTAAACCAAATTTCTAAGTTGCCCTAAGCTAAGGTATAACCTGAAACATCAATGAATGGCATAGGGGTAATCATTGGCTTTAGCCACATGAACCTAAAAGGATCTGAAATGGGCTTGAGGCCCAGTCTAATTGAACTAACCAAATAGAACTAGAAGTGGATTAGAACTGGGCCTTAATCTATTGATGGATTATGGGCTCAAACAAATGTTACTAAAAATGAAAATAAAGGACCTTCCAATTAGTGTAGATTTGATCCAAAACTGACCTAGATTATAGAATCAAAAGAGGATTGCAATACTCATCTGATCTTGGAATGGGCTAGATTTTATAACTAGGTTCATTAATGGGTCTGGCTGGGATTTCCATAGTTGAGTAATGGGCTTTCTCATTGGGCCTGCACAGATTTTACAGATGTTCTTTAACAAAAAGGATCTAAAAAGAATGAATTTATGAATGGACTGTTATGAACATCAGATTTGGGCCTTAGAACATATCCGTGATTATCCATTCTGGTCCCAAAGTAAAATGTATACAGTGCCTAATAAATTAATCCAATTTGTTGGGATCTATTTGAGAATCAAACTTCAAGAATGATTTCTTTTTGGAACCATGAACTTGAAAACATCATGACAAAATTAACCATGGCATTCAGAGTAGAAAATATGCACATTCATGGCTAAATGTAATCAAAGATCCCCAGATCCGATATGATATAATCATTAATGATAGAAGATGAACAGATATTCATGTCACCAGTCCATGAAATCAAAGTGATTCAATATAGAATGATATCAGAAAATCACTCGCATATAGAGTCAAAAGAAGACATTCGTCTACATGATATCATTCAAGCAATCAAACAAGAACCAATTCAAAAGGATATCTTATAAAGACATGATTTCAGATCTAAAAATAGGATCAATATGTAATGGAACTGAAGTTCAGGTCAAAACCAAAGTCACAGGGAAGAGGGTATCAAGCCCAACTCAAATAACTTAGGCCATTGTAAACCATGAACCAAAACTCTCCCGGATTCAAGAGTAAACAAAATAGGGAAACAAAACAGGGAGGTAGCACATGAATAACACCAAGAAGAAATAGCAGGGATAGGAATCATTATTGCAACAGGTCCATCACAATATGTAGATTAAAAAAATAAACAAGACAGAGAAAAAAAAAAAAAAGGAGCATATCACATATCAGCAAGAAATAAACTCATATGAAATGAACAGAAGTTGCATAAGCTTACCTGATGATGGTCGGCAGCTTATATCCACTGGCTGGATTCCACGATATCTGAAAGACCAAGTCAAACACAGGTGAACGTTGGCTCTCCTAATCTCCAGCAGTCTCTCACAGTTGGAGATAAGAATCCATCTCCTACAATCTCTCAACTAGAGATAAGATAACAATCCCCTTCCCGTTGTTGTAACAACAATTCAAAATACAAATTGTAACTATCTCTACGGAGATATTTCTTGTACAAATTCTATAAATACAGAACTCAACCTCATTGGTTGAGCAAGCTTTACAAACCACTTCCGCATATCACTTTCATGGTATCAGTCGCCTTCTATTAAGATCCGTTCCTTTTTTTTTTTTTTTTTTTTTTTTCTCTTTCAAAAACCCAATGGCCAATACCAACAACACTTCTAATCCTTTCCCAATTACAAATCTGTCCAATCTAGTGTCTGTCAAACTAGATGGCACGAACTACCTTCTTTGGAAATAACAACTTGAATCAATCTTCATCTGATCTTATGGGCCATATAGATGACTCTGTCACAGCACCAACAACTCAAGTTCAACCAACAGATCCTGAATCTACCACACTAATACCCAATCCTGCATATCACTTATGGAGGAAAACCGATCATTTTGTACGTGTTTGCATTAACGCTACACTTGATCAATCACTCTCATCTCACATCCTTGGTCTCACCTCTGCAAAACAAGTGTGGGATGCTCTTGAAGAATTATTTTTGCAACAGTCAACTGCACAAAAATCCTATCTGCGCAGTGAGCTTCTAACAATCAACAAAGGAGGCTCCACCATCACTGAATATCTGCAAAAGGTAAAGTCTCTTGCTGATTCACTTGCCGCCGTCAATGATCGAGTGAAGGATTCTGAACTAGTTGGCTATACTCTAAATGGCCTTGGACCGGATTACACTACATTTGTCATAACTATGGAGAACATCAATCCTCCAGTTAAGTTCAATGAACTGCGAGCAAAGTTACTCACTCATGAGCAACGTTTACACAAAGGCTATGGTAATCTCTCAACTTCATCTGTTGATTCCCACATTGCACTTTACAATACTGATACGGCTCGTAAGTTCAAACCTCGTGGCAATGGTAATCCAAGGTACCAACAAACCCACACTCCCACCAACCCATCACCACGACCTAATCAAACCACAACCCAATCTATTCCATTTCAGCAATCACCCACCCACCCTACCCACCAAAACCAACGTCCATCATCACCAGCCACATCACAAATCAAATGTCAAATATGTGCCAAATTTGGACATAGTGCAAGTAAGTGTTTCTTCGTGCTCACCAGTAGGAGCAGTGCACTAGCACCTTAAACCAATCCTTATGTTGGTCTTCATTCAGCATCATCATCAAAGGCACCAAACTCTACGTACAATAATGATGCTCAATGGATACCAGATTCGGGTACTACATCTCATATGACATTTGATCCAGCCCAACTACAGCAGTCCAATCCTTACAACGGTGAAGACCAAGTGTTTGTTGGTAATGGTAAGCGTATCTCAATCTCTCACCCTGGTACTGCCATTTTACCAACAAAATTGACACCTTTGAAACTCCAAAATGTGTTGGTTGTTCCACAACTTGCAAGGAATTTACTTTCAATTTCTCAGTTAACCAAGGATAATAATTGCTTCGTTGAATTCTTTCCATGGGGTTTTTCTGTCAAGGACCTGCAGTCAGGTACAACTCTAATGACGGGACCAATCAGGGATAATCTCTACACATGGCCGAACCTTTCAGGAGGAGATATGGCACTCTATAGCTCCACCGTACCAGCAACAACTTGGTATCATTGGCTAGGCCATTCATCATCAAAAATTCTTCATCAAATAAGAGCTTCGGATCCTTCTTTAGCAATTCCGCTAGTCAAGAATAATACCGTGTGTGCCTCTTGTCAAATGGGTAGAAGTTGCAAATTGCCATTCAGTTAGTCTGGTCGAGCATCACAGCCTTTGGAACTTGTCCATTGTGATTTATGGGGACCCACTAGACACTATTCCAATAGTGGTTTTAATTCTTACATAATTTTTATTGATGATTTCAGTAGATTTACATGGTTTTATCCATTGCGATTCAAATCTGAAGCTCTATAGTGTTTTCAACATTTCAAGAAAATGGCTGAAAATATACACAAGTCAACAATCAAATATTTCCAAAGTGATGGAGCCTTAGAGCTCACCCAAGGGGTGTCTCAAGCCCATCTTGATGACTGTGGCATTCTTCCAAGAATCTCTTGCCACACACACCTGAGCAAAATGGTGTCTCTGAAAGGAAGCATAGACACATTATGGAAATGGGGTTGTCACTGCTATATCAAGCCCATATGCCGAAACAATACTGGCTCGAAGCCTTCACAACAGCAATTTATATTATTAACCGGCTACCCACACCGGTATTACAAGGCCAATCTCCATATGAAGCATTGTTTGGCAGTAAACCAGATTATCAGGCATTACGGGCTTTTGGATGTGAGTGTTTTCCTAACCTCCGTCCATATAGAAGTGACAAACTTTGTCCCAAATCCAAGTCTTGTGTATTTCTCGGCTATAGGCTATAACACAAAGGCTACAAATGTCTAGATCCTACCACAAGCCGTGTCTATCTTTCACGCCATGTAAAATTCAATGAGGCCATTTTCCCATTTGCCACAAAAACTAATGACTTAGACACCCCCAGCCGTCCCTCACCCACCACAACCTTAACAATCCCAACCACCTTGGCTACACCACCAAACCCAATACCACTTGTTTCCCCCACAACATCTTCCACACCAAATTCCCCACCATCTCCTCTAGCATCCAATACACCTTCTCCAACACAACTTACTCCATCATTTACCAATCAGCCTCAAACCAATAACCCACAACCCACCCAAACACAACCACCTCAGCCCATTACCAATCCAGCCTCAACAACCACACAACAACCTTCACCATTACCCGCACCCCCTCCTCTGCCTACAACCACTCATTATCCCATGGTTACCCGAAGCCAAACTGGCTCCAGGCGTCCCAAAATCCAGATGAGTTTGTTGACCACATGCCATCCTTTACCTATGGCTCTCACAGTTCACCTTACAAAAATACCCCCTGAACCAACATCATACAAAGTGGCTTCAAAGAACCCCTCATGGGTTGCGGCAATGGATGCTGAGTATAAAGCCTTGATGCAAAATCAGACATGGACTTTAGTTCCACCAACTAAAGAAATGAATATAGTGGGCTGTAAATGGGTTTACAGAATTAAGACCAAGAGTGATGGGTCCATTGAACGGTACAAAGCCCTTTTAGTTGCAAAAGGGTTTCATCAACAACCAAGGATTGACTTCACTGAAACATTCACTCTTGTTGTTAAACCAGCCACTATTCGCACTGTTCTCTCTATTGTAGTATCACGTGGGTGGCATGTCAAGCAACTTGACGTAAAAAATGCCTTCTTACATGGCAACTTGAATGAGGCAGTTTATATGCATCAACCTCAAGGCTATGTCAACCCTATGGTTCCAGAATATGTATGCCATCTTAACAAGGCTCTTTATGATCTTCGTCAAGCACCACGAGCTTGGTTTCACAAGTTCAACAATTATCTGATTCAAGAGGGTTTTCGACAAAGCCTAGCTGATTCCTCCATGTTCATCTATAAAGGTGAAAGGGGCATGATTGTCCTACTTCTTTATGTAGATGACATCATTCTCACAGGTGATAGTGTTGATCTTATAAAAATGGTAGTTACCAGTTTAAGTCACAACTTTGCTATGACAGATCTTGGTGACCTCCATTACTTCTTGGGCATTGAAGCAAATCGAAGTTCCAAGGGCATCACTCTCACACAGACCAAGTATGCTCTACAGTTACTAGAACGAACAGGCATGACACAATGTAAGCCTAGCAATACACCAATGCCCAGTGGACACAAATTATCAACACAAAATGGTGAACCACTACCTGAAGCACATGAGTATCGGCAAATAGTTGGGGCACTTCAGTACCTCACAATGACCCGTCCAGACTTAACTTATGCTGTGAATCAGGTCTGTCAATGCATGCACAAGCCAACAACTGATCACTTAGTTGCTGTGAAACGTATCCTAAGGTATGTTAAAGGAACAGTCGGAGCTGGAACAACTATTAAACCGAGTTCTCTCAACCTACTAGGTGCATACACTGATGCAGACTGGGCAAGCTACCCAGAAACTCGACGGTCAACGTCCGGATTCTCGCACCTTTTGGGGAGTAATCTTTTGTCATGGGGTTCCAAAAGGCAACCAACTGTCTCCCACTCCGATCTGAGGCGAGTATAAAGCATTAGCGATCACCGCTCTCGAATTACTTTGGTTGTCTTATGTTTTCGAGAGATCGCACTTGGACATTACTTTACCTCTAATTGTATGTTGTGACAATATATCAACAACACAAATGTCAGCCAACCCAGTTCTACATGCTCCTACAGATCATATAGAGGTTGTCTATCATTTTGTGCGAGATCTTGTCATCAACAAACAAGTACAAGTTCGCTTTGTTCGCTCCACTGAACAAGTGGCAGATATCTTCACAAAGGGTTTACCAGCACCTCTCTTTCAGCAACATGAAACCAAACTCCTTTGGCTACCGCCCAAGGGTTTGTGAGGGGATGAAAGACCAAGTCAAACATAGGTGAACGTTGGCTCTCCTAATCTCCAGCAGTCTCTCACAGTTGGAGATAAGAATCCATCTCCTACAATCTCTCAACTAGAGATAAGATAACAATCCCCTTCCCGTTGTTGTAACAACAATTCAAAATAAAAATTGTAACTATCTCTACGGAGATATTTCTTGTACAAATTCTATAAATACAGAACTCAACCTCATTGGTTGAGCAAGCTTTACAAACCACTTCCGCATATCACTTTCAATATCAATCGGCAGGGAGTTCAAAACCAGGGGATGGGGGAATTATTACAGACCCAATAAAAATAAGATTATTACAGTCCCATTACAACAAGCTAAATGAGATTAAAAAAAGCAATAAGAAAAATAAACATCAGAGATGAGAATCGCCATTGTTGTAGCAGCAACGACAGCAGATGATGGAGTAGCAGTTGGGATCAAACGACTGTCACCATTATTGCAACAGCACGGGCAGAAAATGATGGAGCAATAGCTGGGTCTTGGCTATTGGGGTTCAATTAAGACAAATGGAAAGAGGAAATGGAGATGGTGAGAGGGATGGAATAGAATAAAGGGAGAGGTGGATTTAGAAGGGCTTAATGGAGGGTTTTAGTAATAGGTTAATGGAGAATGGGTCAAGGGCTGTAATTCTAGTGAAGGAAATAAATTAAAGAAAATAAAAATAAAGAAGACGAAGAAGAGGAAGAAGATGAATTGATTCTGGTCTCCTTGGCTCAGGGAAGCTTCCCATGGCTTCGTCTCAGACTTCCCATTTTCCTTCTCTCCTTCTCTCCTTCTCTCATATTTTCACACAGTTTTTTTTTCTCACTCTTTGTTTTTTTTCGTTCTTTGTTTTCTTTCTTCTTTTTTTTTTCCTTTCCTGACTCTCCACCCCCCTCATATGACGGCCACCCCCTTTTAAAAATCTCCTCCTTTCTTTTTTAAAACACCCCCCAATCTTTAGGGTTTTAGGTGTTCTTCTTTTTACCCCTTTCCTACTTTAGGTCTAGGTTTTATTATTTTGTTTCTTTCTCATTTTAACCCTAGGTGAAATCCCATCTTAGGTTCTTCTTTTTTAAAAGATTTTTCCTGTTTTACCCTTCCTCTTTTAGGTTTAGGTTTTGCTTTCTTTTCTTTCCCTTTTTACCCTTTCCTTTTGGGTTTTCTTTGGATGTCATGTGGCCTCCTCATGGGCTTGGCAGCAATGGACTTTTCCATGGGCCAAGTCAATATATATATATATATATATATTGGGCTTTTTCATGGGCCAGGCTTATGCACTTTTTCTTTTTTTTATTATTTTGGTGTATCTGAGACAGAAGTCGCCGGTCCTCCGTGTGTCATCATCGTCAGAGAGGGTGACAAAAATGAGGTGTCTACAGTTGCGACATTTTTCTATGTTATTTTATTAATTTAAATTTTTCTTACTTTATCTTGAGTATTATTTCTCGACTTTGGTTCTTGACAAGACCCTACTTCGATCTACCTGATGACACTACAAAGTTATATTACTAATTTCGTAGTGGGGTATCAAAATAAATTAGCATCAACCTAATGAAAATGAAACTTTTGGTTAGACTTTGTGTAAGAACCATGGATTCTGAAAATCCAAATCCACCCGACAGGGAGTTGTCTTTTTATCATGCGAACTGGATCTCGCCGGTTAACCCTATAGCAAGGACCCTTATCCCTCTTAAGAGGAGAAATGGGTAATATTGAAGCCGCCACCTAGAAGGGGTCTAGGACCCATAAATGTTCCCACAAGGGGAAAGACTAATGACTCAATGGATAAAGGCTATGGTCCACCAAGATCATTGGGTAAGTGCCAGGTTACGGACTGGGAATGTGTTAGGCACCCAGACTGCCTGGCCCAGAGCCGATCATCCTTCTTTTGACCATTTGCTTGAATAAATCTTGGTTGCAACTCTAAAACTAATTATTCTAGATCTAAGTCATCCTAAAACTGAGCACCTAGGACTAGGTATCTATGTACAGACTGAGCAACCCTACACCGAGTTCCTATATTATTCTATCCTAGGGTATTTAAACTAATCAAATTGACATAACAAACAGTTAAACTAATTAAATGAATATATGTACACAATCTAATCACAACAACATATGGCTGAATTATTCTATCATGCTTGGAGTTCAAACAATTAAAACAAATTTATTTATTCTACTCATGTAAAGTAAGAAATTTAAAGCAACTATGGGCTAGATGACGGGCTAGCCCAAATCCCGTCCTACGTACCTACATCCCATGGGATTCCAAAATGTAACGTGTTTCATCTCGAGCCGCTAGATGGGCACTCTCCTTCTCACACGCTCTAAATCCATGATTGGTCATTGGGCCAGTGTTTGAACGCCCATGACCCAAAAGATTTCTAAACAGGGTCTCAAGTGATCCGAATTGGGGTGGGGGACCAACATGAGAACTATGCCAAAAGACCGAGATTTAAAATCCCAATACAAGTCATAGGCTCATTGGTTTTTAAGGCATGATGTCGAGATCCCGAGAAAACCCTTCATTCTACCCAAAATATTTTTGAAAATCATTTGGAAACCCATAACCTTGATTTGAAATTGAATGAATTGGGGAAGTATAAATTTAGATCCTAAATCGCGAACTAAATGCACTCATAGGCCCAAAACAATGGGCCCTAACTCTCCACTCAAACCAATCCTGGTCAAGGGGTCAATGCCCAATCCGAAACAAAAGTCAAGTGGGCCCAAGATCATATGGGCCAAACGCCAAATAAAATCCGCATCCCAACAATCGAACCAAATAAAATCGAATGGGTTAAGGGAGCCCAAACTCCGACCATGGCCCAAATACCTAAAGAGCCGAAACCCATTTAGAAAATTCTCCAATCCATAGACCCGGGAGTTGCAATGACCCAAACTCAGCTCAAAAGAAATCGGAAAGGACATTGGATGGGCAAAGGTCTGAGCCATTGCAGCCCCTAAACCCATACCTCGAAGTGGACCAAGTCCAAAATGTATATCCTCAGATTTAATCCTGTTTTTAATTAAGTGATTTAGCAATCATTGAAAGCCCAAAATCAAACATGGTAGATCCAAAATTTCTTGCTTCAGCCCATCACCTAACTAGATTCAAACTTATCCATTTCAGAAAATCCAACCCATATTTGAAATCCCATCAACACAAAAAAATGATAAACCAAACAGAATACACATATCAGCCTAGGCTCAAATGCCAAGAAAGGCCCATAATCGGATCCAAATTGTTCCAACCATATCAACTCCAATAAAACCCGAAAATAAACCACAGGATCAAATTACAAGGGATTAGATAAGAAGAAAAGACACTGATTCCCCACACATCGGCCTAGACAACGAACTACTCCTAAGCACAAGCAAAATAATTGACAAACACAAGCAAAATAAACAGATGCAACAGCTGCTGGAAACACAGATAACAAAAGGGGATTGGGGTCATGTGAGCAAGACACAAATAAAAAAACAATCTAATGGGATTAAGATCATGATTTTATTCATCTAAATGCATTTAAAACAGGTTAACAGAAAGGGTCAAAATCAGGGGGATTGGGGCATGGTAATTCACAACAAATAGTAGTGTTTCACAGATTCAAGAATGCAGTATTAAAAACGAAGAAGAAAGAGATGAAACAATGAAATGGGGACAGATTTGTTCATAGGAATCAGAAAAGAGATAAGGGAAATAAAATAAGAACGATGGATATACCTGAGGGTCTTCGTGAAGCTCCACGATGCAATCGGCAGTGAGCTCAAAGGGGGTACGGAAGTTATTACAGACTATGAAATAAGATGGGGAAGGGGCTTTGATTATAGACCAAATGAATAAAATAAAAGCAAGAGAAAACCAAAATAGGGTAGGGGATTATTACAGATCAATAACAGAGAAATAAAGCCAAGAAATGATAATAATAATAAAAGACATCTCCATTGTTGCAGCAGTAGTGTCAAGCTTCTATTCTGGAGCATCCAATCGATCAAAATGAGAGGTAGCAGGTGATGCGCAGATGGGGATATCGACTAGACTAGGATTCCAACAATAAAACCCCTACAACCAAATTGCATGCACTATTCTGCAGGTCCTCTGATCAGCAATCCAAGCAATACTTTCTCAACATCTAGGGGTGGGGCGTGCAAGGAAGAAGAAGAAGAAGAAGAAGATGATGTGGAAGGGAGTCCTCTTCCCCGGCTCAGTGAAGCCTCAAGCTTCTTGTCTCAGTGCTTTTTTTCTTTTTTCTTTCAATCCCTCCCTCTACTGCTTCTTGTCTTCCATATCCGTTTTTCTCTCTCTCCCTTTCTCACTCTGTTTTTCTCTCTCCTATTTTCTCTCTTTCTTTTTTCTCTCTGTTTTTTTCTCAGAATGACGATCCACCCTCTGTGTGTTTCCAATTCTTTTGGCCTTCCTTTTTCCTCTTTGCGTCTTTCACTATTTCTCTGGTCTTTTCTTTCCTTAATCCTCTCTTCTCTCTCCTCCCTTTTCTCTCTGTTTTTTCTATTTTATTCCCTCTGCCTCACTGACTCTCCTCTCTTTCTGGGTTTTTATCTTTTTGGAAATTCCCCCCTTGAATGACGGCTTCCCCCTCTTTACTCTGCTCTCTTTTCTTTCTTTTTTTATTTCTCTCTCCCCTCCTCAATGACGGCTGCCCTATTTTTAGAATTCTCTTCTCTTTTTAAACCCCCCACATCCACTTTAGGGTTTAGGCATTTTACCCTTTTGCCCTCTCACATAATATCTCATCCTTTTTTAGGGTTTTAGGTATTTTACCCTTTTGCCCTCTTTTTTTCCATTTTAGGTCTAAGTGTCTTTTACTTTTATCAATTTTAGCCTTAAATGGAATCCCATCTTAGGTCCCTCCTTTTTAAAATGTTCTTTCCTATTTTACCCTCCCCCTTTTGATTCTAGAAATTGCTTTCTCTTTTTTGTTTTTCATTTTGCCCCTACCAGATTAAACCCTCAATGAGCTTGATCCAGTAGGCTTTCATGGGCCGGGACCTAGGCAGTCTAGTTTGTTATTATTATTATTATGATAAAAATTAGGTGTCTACACTTTGATTGACTTGGGTTCCTACAATTTTTTATTAAGGAAAGAGGTCGTTGTTTCCTCCGTAAAGCCTTGAGGTTTGTCTCTCTCCGTAAAGTCAAACTTATTAAATTATCTTATTTTATTTCTCTCTTTCCTATTTTCTCTCATTTTTTTTCTTCTACATGCGTATCAATTGATATCAGAGCTGGTATTGAATATTTCTGCATATACCATATCCTCCATGTGTCCACGTATCAATTGGTATCAGAGCCAGTCTTGAATACTTCTGCATCCATCCTATCCTCTTTTATGTGTTCCTTATATCCATTGTAATCTTCGGTCTGTTCATTAATTTACCTCTGATAATCCTATTTACTTTGAATTTTTTTATGGCAATTTTCTTCTTAAAGATTTGCAGACGAAGGGGATACTATACCATGGTCTGAGTAAAAATGGTTTGTACTCCATGTCCTTATCCGTTATTGCCTCTACTTCTCCTTTACATTCTTCTACGGTATCGGATTTTCTCTCCTCTCTTGCTCTCGGTGGGGGAATGATAATGAATCTATATTCTGTCCATCGTTTTCAAATCAGTCCCTTTCTCTCCGTGAAAAAATGTGAGATGGATTTTTAAAATTAGAAAAAGATAAAGATAAAGGAGAATCGAGTTGGAATAGGAGAGTAAAAGAGAGAGAGAGAGAGAGAGAGAGAGAGGTTTACGTATGAGATGGGGAAGAGAGATGGAGAGATGATGGGGTGGTTTTTAAAATAAGAATAAGAAAGAGATAATAGAGTTGGAAAAGGAAACTAAAAGAGAGAGGTAGGCTACGTATGAGATGGAGATGAGAGAGAGATGGGGGAGATGATGAGATGGATTTTAAAATTAAAAAAAAAGAAAGAGATAATGGAGAATAATTATGAAGTGATGATTAGAAAGAGAGATAAAAAGGACTTTTAAATCTTTCAGCTTTCTAAATTATAATCAAGCCCCTCTTCTATAATGTATTCCCAAGCTGCCCCCTTTAGCATCAAAGTGTTTGTGCTTCCCAATCTGATTGACACTGTAGGCTGGGACATCCATCCCTTCCAGTTTTCAAGACTATAACTACTAATTTTTATATTCCTTTATCCAATAACATCAGTACTACCTATGAGACTTGTAATATTTTTAAAAGTCATAGACTATCATTTCAACTTTCTTCTTCGATTACTCATTCTCCTTTGGAGCTTATACATTGTGATTTGTGGGGTGTTTCCCCTGTGATTTTGCATAATGGGTTTCATTATTATGTTTTGTTTGTGGATGATTTCTGTAGATATAAGTGGTTATATCCTATTAAGTTTAAATCTGACATGTTTTCTGTTGCCGTCGGAATCCTGCTCGATGATGTGGAGATTTGCAAAAGGTAGAAGAGCACTGAAGAGATCTGGAGCAGACTCCGAGGGGGGACTCTCCGATGCCAAAGTCAGTCTGGCAGAACAGTAAATAGAGGAAGTACGAAAGAGTCAGAATCAATAATGGTGAGATGCCTTACCTGGTTCCCTTCACTTACTATTTATAGTAGGGGAGTCCTCCAAGGCGGTTGTACTTCCGTAGTTCACTGTCACTGGGAGTCTCCCGAGGTTGCATCGGAGTGGGACTGTTCCTCCCCCTTTGTGAGCAATCTTCAATAGATAGGAGTTATCCGTCGGTTAGTTGCATAGGGGTTAGTGTCCCCTTACCTTGTACGACAAGATAGTGACATCATCGCGGTTATCTGCTCTGTCATTGATGGTGTCGTTGTCCACGTGTCCTTGCGTCATTGGTCGGGGTCTGTTTGCCCCTATCAGATGCCCCCTACTTCCTTAAACGCAGAAGGCGTGTGAGGGAGTACAGGTTTGGCAGACACCAACCCTTTCCTTTTCTTCTTCTCTCTCTCTTCTCTTTTTCTCCCATTTTTTTTTTTTTTTTGGTGCTCACCTGGCCTTCCATTGCTACTTTTGAATGTGATTGAAAAGTCACATCAAAACCTTTGCTTTTTGTTTTTTTTGTTTTTTTTGAAATCCACATTGAAATATTGAATGTAATGCCAATCTCACATGTCACATCAAGGTAAATGTGATTCAATATGTCACATCTTTTGCTCTTTTTTTTTTTCTTGGCCTGGCCGAGCAGACTTGCTCGGCTGAGCCTGCTCAGCTGGCCGGGCAGGTCTACTCGGCCGACCTTGCTCGGCCTACCCCCCCCTTTTTTTTTTTCGTACTTGGAATGGGCATGGGGTGCACACGGGGCTAGCCTTGCATGTGCGCAGGGCTGGCCTTGCGTGTGCGCGGGCTAGCTTTGTGTGTACGCATGGCACGGCGTGCGTGCAGGGCTGGCCTTGCGTGTGGGGTTGGCCTTGCATGCGGGACTGGCTACGTGGGCGCACGTGCGGGGCTGGACTTGCATGTGCATAGGTTGACTTCGCGTGCGTGCTGGGCTGGCCTGCCTCCTTCTCCACCCTTTCTTCTCTTTTTTTTTTTTTCTTTTTTTTGTGTTGTTTGCTGGGCAGATCTGCTCGGTTGATTCTGCTCATCTGGCGTTTGCTTTGTTCAATGATTGGTGATGAGCTTAAATGTAGAGTGCTTGGTGGATTGTAGGCATTACTTTAAGAGTTGGTCAACTCTCTTTTAATGGATGTGACTTTTTTTAAGGGATGTGACCTTTTGATGTGATGTGACCTTTTGATTAACTCAAATCAAGGATTTTAAAATCACAATACTTTAAGAGGGTTTAGAGTAACACCTAGAATCCGTTTTTTGAACTTGGCCGAGCTAACCTACTCATTTAATCTTGCTCGGTTGAAGTAGATCGTGGCATGCTTTGGGAGCGCTGTGGATGGCCTTATGTACGCGGACGGCTAGCCTTGTATGCGCGCGAGGTTGGCTTGCATGTGTGTGCAGATTGGCCTGGCGTGCTTGTGTGGGCTGCTTGTGATCGTCTCTTGGACTTACCCGTTGTAGTTGCTCTGCATGACTTTCACTATTGAAGTTTGCCTTGATCATGGCCAGGCAAACCTGCTCGGTCCACTCTGTTCGGCTTGGTCGATGAACGTCGGGCTAGCTTTCTCAGCTGGCCTTGCCCGATTGGTCTTGGCCTCGATCGTGGTTGGTCAGTCGAGTATTTAGGGAGCTTTACTTTGTCATTAAGCTTAACCTCATCGTTTAAGCCTAGTCCTTCATTTACTCTAATGATGGAGGTGACACATCATCCTTCATCTATATAGTCAGACCACCTTTATTGGGAAGCGTGCCTGAGGTGCTTCCTCCCACTCCCTCCTTATTTATAGGGGTGAGGGGTTCACTTTCATTTATCAGTTTGAGAAGTTTTGAGTGCTCTGCTCCTTTCTGCTCATCTCATTTCTTTTTTGCTCATCTCATTTCTTTTCTGCTCATCGCATTAATTTTTGCTCATCCAAGCTTTGTTCGACTCGCGTCTGCTTTACCTTGTTTGATCCAGTAACAAGTAAGTCACCTTTCTCTTCTTTTATTATGGCTTCTAGTAGCTCGTTCCCTCTAGCTCTTTACGACCCCGAGGAAAGTTTGGCCACTAGCTCTGACTCTGATGACTCGCGATTGGATTCATCCGATTACTCGGGATCGTTGTATACGTCATCCCCTACCCCTCCCATCCTTGAGGAGTATGAGGGGGAAAATTATAATGAGTCATGTGCTACAGCCGCGGCTTTTGCGGACCCTATACTTGATGTTGTAGCTAAGGATATCCCTCCTTGTCTTGATGTTACGGATTTGGCAGGGCTTAGGGACCAGTATGGCATTCCGGACTCCTTTATCATCAGGGCCGCGAGGAATGGGGAGAGGGCCAGCTTTAGGAATCGTCATGAGCTATGCCTCTATAGGGACCATTTTGAAGTTGGTCTTCGTTTTCCCTTCCATGGTTTCTACCCCATGTTTTTCAATCATTATAAGTTGGCTCCTGCGTAATTCGCTCCCAATGTATGGCGCCTCGTGGTTGCCTTTCTCATATTCTTTACTCGACACAAGAGGGCGGTGAGCATGAACCTATTCATCAATTGATCGAGGCCTACTTAAACCCTAAGGCGACATTAAGCTTGCTTCGACAGGCAGCCCAAAGTGGATAATATCATGAGTCAAATTCCCACAGACGACGCCAATCTATTGCCGCTGGAATCTTGCTCGATGATGTGGAGATTTGAAAAAAGGTAGAAGGGCACTGAAGAGACCCGGAGCAGACTCCGAGGGGGGACTCTCCGATGCCAAAGTCAGTTCGGCAGAACAGTAAGTAGAGGAAGTACGAAAGAGCCAGAATCAGTAATGGTGAGATGCCTTACCTGGATGCCTTCGCTTACTATTTCTAGTAGGGGAGTCCTCCAAGGCGGTTGTACTTCCATAGTTCACTATCACTGGGAGTCTCCTGAGGTTGCGTCGGAGTGGGACTGTTCCTCCCCCTTTGTGAGCAATCTTCAACAGATAGGGGTTATCCGTCGGTTAGTTGCATAGGGGTTAGGGTCCCTTTACCTTGTACGGTAAGATAGTGATGTCATCATCGTTATCTGCTTTGTCATTGATGGTGCCATTGTCCACGTGTCCTTGCGTCATTGGTTGAGGTCCGTTTGCCCCTATCACTTCCCATTTTTAAATCCTTTAAATTGCATATTTAAACTTTCTTTGGCTATAAAATCCGGGCTTTGCAATCTGATGGTGCAGGTGAATATCTTAAGTTGAAGCCTTTTCTTGCTTCTCATGTCATCTCTCATTGAATGCCTTGCCACATATACAATCACAAAATGGCTTGGCTGAGCATAAGCACATGCATATAGTGGAAACTGGCTTGGCTCTTCTATATCATGCCAAACTACCACCCAGTTTTTGGACTTATGCTTTCCTTACTGCTGTGTATCTCATCAATCAGTAACCCAGTTCTACTAGTGGGAATGTGAGTCATTTGTTTCGTTTATTTGGTGTAGCGCCTAATTATTTGTTTCTACGCACATTCGATTGTTTGTGTTTTCCTTGGTTCCGGCTTTATTCTCTACACAAGTTATCACCTCGTTTGACACCTTGTATATTTTTGGGATACTCGTTAACACACAAAAGTTACAAAATGCTATGATAATCTCAACAATAGGCTATATATCTCCAGACATGTTATCTTTGATGAATCCCACTTTCCTTCTTTATCTACTATGTCTCCTACATCTCCCCATATTCCTTCTGATGCTTGGTTTTATCATTCTCCACCAGTGTTATTGCCCTATTCCACTAGCTCTCCACCATCTGTTTTAACTGTTTGAAACTCTATAAATTAGCAGCTGATAGTCATAAACCACCTTAGGGACCACATTGAAACTGCCTATGTAACCATGTGTATAGTTGGTTAGGTTATTACCAACTGGCTCTCTTATATATACACATGTACAGTGTATTTGAGTTAATGAGAAAGATATTTCATATCATATCAGTAGGAACCTAATGGAAAATAGACTTTTGAATAAAACTTGTTTGATTTGGGTTCCTAAAATTTTTTTGTTGAGAAAAGAGGTCATGGCCTCCTCTGTAAAGTCAAGAGGTTCGGCTTACTCCATAAAGTCAAACATATCAAATTATCATATTTCTCCCACCCTATTTTATCTCTTCTCTATTTTCTATCATTTTTTTTTAGTACGTATCAATTGGTATCAGAGTTGATCTTGAATATTCTCACATCCACTTTATTCTCTATGTGTTCCTATTTAAGCAAAACATAGACGATAATTAGCAAGTTCAAAGGGATGGCCAACGGTGCAAGACAAGGATGCGACACTCTATATATCCACATGTATAGGCTATTTTAGATCAATAGATTTATAAATGAAGACACAGATTCTGATTCATTGTCAGGATTTATCACTAGTTGAGCAACTTGGGAAGACCTTGCAGCTATGCGACAATAATTTGTTACATTCAACTGTAGACACCAAATTATGTCATCCCCTGGCAATGATGACAAAAGGAGCTTTGGCATCTATTGTTTCACACTTTTATAAAATTCGATTTTTGGGTTTTGGAATTGACCAAATTACTTTTATAAAAATTAAAGATAATATTTTCAAAAATGAATTTCGACGTTGCAGATTAGTGTTGTTCATCTCTCGGATCGGACACTACGCTTTGGTGCGAGAGCAGCACGAATTGGCTCTCAATTCTCATTTGCGTTATATGACCAGTGCACTTACTTGCGACATTTTTGTAGAAAAACTTCTACCTACGGTTACGTTTATGTCTCACATCATTGAAAAGTGCTCAGAATGAGCTTTCCAATGGTCCATTGCACGTCGATTTCCAATCGGTAGTTTGAAAATTACAATTTTTTGAATCCACCCTAGATTATGTGGAATTTTGATTCTATTTCAAGTGGTATTAGGGTGCCATGTCACTTAACCTAAAAAATAATATCCATTAAGATGGTCGGTTGGCATGATAGTCGCCTCCCAACAAAAATCAAGAAAAATCTAAAAAGACAAGCAAATCTAACCTAATAAAAAGGAAACTGTGCCTTCAAGTGAGGAAGAGGAGAAAAAAAAAAAAGGAAAAAAGATCAGTTTTTCTTAAAAAAGGTCTGAAGCAGAAAAACGGAAGCTCCCTGAGCCAGAGGTTGAAGAAACAAAGGCACGCACTGTCCATCTTCCATCTTCCATCTTCTTCCTTCTTCTCATTTTTCTTCCCATCTCCTATCCAAACCCTCTCCATTTCCCATCTTCCCAAAACCGAAACCATCTACCCATTAAACCTAAAAATTCATTCTCTTATCAATCCCTATAACATCCCACCATCTCCATTTCCTCTTTCCATCACCATCCATGACCGAACTTCACTAACCAAAATCTTAATCCCTTTTATCCCCACTCACCTATTCCATCTCTTTGATTCCAATACCATAAACCCATGAAACGCTCCTTATTTCTTCTATTACCTTCTTTTGTTTTGTTTGCTTGAACGATCAAACCTACAACTCAATTTTCCTTTCTTTCTCTTTCTCAACTCTAAAGAATGGTTGTCGATCTTTTATATGATCATCACAACCTGTAACTGAGATTTTGCTGTTCTTCATCGAGAAGACTCTGACAAGAAAAATTAAAGCTAGTTTGTGTTCATTCAGTCAGCTGCTTCCCACTGTCGGTACTGCTGCAACAATGAAGACCTCTATCGTTTCTATTATTTTTTAACTTTATTTTACTGTTGTTGGTTTGTAATTAAATCTCCTGTTCTGATTTCATTTTGCTTTAGATTTATTCTACGGTCTGTAATAAATCCCCATCCCTTGTATGTGACCGATCGTGGATGCAAGCATAGGCCTCCATCATCTCAAGTAAATGATTCTTCTCTTCCCCTCATTTCATTTGATTTTCATTTGCAAATATTTCTGCTATCATGACCCTACCCCTCTGTTGTTGCTATGCTTGATTTGCTCTTTATTTGGTATATTTCATCTTATGTTTTCATCATTTGCTCTCTGCAAATTCTGTATATTTCATTTGAGTTTATTTCTGTTTGAATGTTGTTGTTCTGGTTTATTTCTTCTTATTTTGTTTTTGTTTTTGTTGGTATGCTACGCCCGTACCCCTATTACGCTCTTGCCATATTTACTTTCAGTTTCAGCCATGACCATAACCTTATTTTTCTGGTTCTCTCTTTCGTATGTCCTTGATTGGTTTTCAATTCTGGTTATGATTTGTGAATAGTAGCTTGTTGGTTTAAGGCCTTGGATTTCATGAGTTAATTCTTGAATCGGAATGTGTCTTATGGACTGGGTTCCTATTGAATTAGATTCCGATTTACAATATTCAAGTTTTGTTTAGTCTTTTAAATTTGGTTTAAAGCTTATTTGTCATTTGGGCCTTGGGTATGGGCCATAGGCCAATGGGTTTGTATTTTTAAGGTATTATTATTGATTTTGGCCTTTGTGGTTCATTTTGGTTTTTTGACACAAGGACGGTTTAGAATCGGGCCATTTGTTTAGACTCGGAGTTTGAGTCTATTTTTGGCTGGGTCCATGTTTGATAATATCTAAACGGGGCGGATTACTTGGAATCAATGGAATCACCTTGATTTTAAAATTTCAATTCGATCAATTAGAGTCAATTCTTTGATTTTTATTTGGGCCATGATTGGGGGGTTTTGGGTCAAATCAGATTTGTCTTTTAGTCCTTGGCCCATATCGGACTGGATCATGTGAACCCCATGGGTACGGGATATGGAACGTGTGAGAGGGAGATTGCCCACCAGTGACCTGAGTTGAAATGCACAATACATTGAGACCATTGTAGGACGTAGATGCATGATGTTTAGGACGGGATTTGGGCTAGCCCATCATCTAGTCCGTGGATGTTTAGAATAATTTCTTTAATGTTTGCTTAGCATGAGTAGGATAAATAGGTTTGCATATTTAATCATGTGGATTTCATATATGCCATGTCTAGCCAATTTAGAATAATTTAGCCTATATATTGCATGTGCTAACATATTTAGATTTTATATGTTTACCATGTTTAATTAGCTCAATTGTTTGTTATATCGAATTAATCACTCCGTTATCCTAGGGTGAAATAATGTAATAACTTAGTGTAGGGTTACATGTATCATACCTAGATACCTAGTTTAGGATCAGTAACCTAAAGTAGTAAAGTAGGATTCACTTTTTTAGGATTAGTAAGCATCAATGATCTAGATAGAAGGAGACCGGTTTCGACCCGGTGAATTGGGTGCCTAACACCTTCCCAGTCTATAACTTGACACTTACCCAGTGATCTTGGCAGATCACAATCTTGTCCATTATGATTCTTCTCCCCTGATTGGGGGAGACATTTACGGGTCCTAGACCCTATCTAGTTGGCGACTCCCTTTCATACCATATTCCCTCCTGTGACGTGAGAGGGTACCATAGTCCAGAGTGAACCCTATGAAATTCGGTTCGTTTTCGAATCCCTTTTATCAGGTGCGATGGATTATCATCCCTTGTACTTACATCAGCCTTAAGGACAATGCCATTTTTTAGGGGGAAAGGAATGTTACGTGCTTGGCTGAGATGTATGGGGGTCATGCATGCAAGTACATCTGTACGTGGGAGTCCTAAAAAGATAGGATGTGTGGGGAATTGATGATTCGATTAATAGGATTTTAGTTATAACTGGTTAGAAGTTGTGAAGTTATGCTACATGTATTCAAGCTACATAGGAGTTGTGCTATGTGGGAATAATGGGTAGGTAGTTATTTTATGGGGAAGTGTGACCCTTGGGCAAACCATAGGGTAATGGGAGTAATCATAGAAGCATTAACAAGGCAGTCATTTAGCATTTCATGAGGGGTAGGGCGATCATTTCACCCCTTCTCGTGTATTGGCATAAGCACCATGCTCCTCCACAAAAATCATTTCCTTTATTTTATTATTTGAAAGAGTAGTTGTTTTAACTATTTGTAACATTATAAATTAGTAGCAACCTAATGGAAAAGGGACTTTTGGATAGACTTTGATTCACTTGGGTTTCTGCAATTCCTCTATTGATACCATGGAGAAGGTAATGTATGCTTCCGCTATGTTGCTCAAACTACTCTTTCCAGTCGAAGACTGAAACCGAATTTAAAACTAGATACCCAAATCTAATAAAACTTGATAACAGAAACCAAAATGAGAACCAAATATAATTCGGTTCATGAACCAAACCGAAACCAAATCATTTAGTCAAAACGAAACTGGTTGACACCTTTATGTGAAGCCGATCCATTTGGGATTTTCGTATCGGACCGCCAGGCCATTTACCTATCAATAACTACCAAGCTAGCAAAACCAAAATTAATTATTAATAGGGCAAAACCTTCCAACTCAAATATCTAGCTTGTTATAGATTGGATGGGCCCTTTATTTTATGGACAATTAGGCCCCAATATTTTCTATTCACATGTTAAATTTTAGTTAAAATAGAATTTACCAAGTGACAAAATAAAATTTCAAAAAAATCAAGACCATTGAAAGTGCATAGTAGTGATCAGAGCATCATAAGTGTGTACGAACATATACAAGCGTATATTTGATTGAATTTAAGTCTTAAATTTGTCTGTCTATCCAATTGTTGCAATAGGCACATCATATGTCCATCAGGCACAAGGAGAGAGATCCAATTACAAGAGAATGAGTTTTCTCCTTTAAAGTAGCTTCCAATTTACAATACTTATATTACTATGTATACTAGGCAAAATATTTTCAACATTTTTTTTATGAGAATAAAACATCATTAATTAAACCATATAAAGTACAATGTCCGTTAAAGTTTTTGAAAAGAAATTCAAATTTCTAGCCTGATTTGCTAAGTTATGAGCCGGTAGGATGTAATGTCTTGGCTGGTTCATTATAGATACATTAATAAATAAGTTAAGATTAGCTTTGATGTCAAAAAGTAATTGAAAAAAAGTTTTGGGCCATGCTCATGCTCACCAGGAGGTCTCGAGCTTGAGTCTCCTGGCTGGTACCTTCCCCCTCCCTATTTCCCCCCTAAAAAAAATAAAACTATAAGGGTAAATTACACGTTACCCCCTAATTTTCAAACGAAACTCAGATCACCCCCTAGCTTTTGAAAAAAACTCAAATCATCCCCTCTACAGTAAATAGGGACTAATTTGTCATATTGGAGTCTAAACCAGAGGGTAATTTGAGTTTTTTCAAAAACTAAGGGGTAATCTGAGTTTCGTTTGAAAACTAGGGGGTGACGTATAATTTACCAGAAAATAAAAAAACGTCTAGGGCCAAGAATATGTATCCGCATGAATTAACCAATTCTTCAATAAAGGAATCTGTTCAAATAATCAGTTTCCTGCATCCCAATAGAAGTGCCTCTTCGATCCCTTGTTTGAATCCCCCCTGAGTTCTATTTCCTGTGCATTTCCTACAATTCCAAATTTCATTGAGCCCGCAATAAGTTACTGATTTTTGATAATAATTTATCCCCACCCTCCTTACATAGTTGTAGAGTCAAAGCTACCATATGAGTAGATGGGAGTCCTTTGTGTCCAACTGTGAAAAGGAGGAGAGTGGTAGAGGGTCCATCTGGGAAGGGGAGTGATTAGTAGGTGAGTGTTGTTGAATTCCTTGGACGATTTGTATTAAGCTGAAGGTCTCTTTCCCATCTTTGGATTTGTTTCATAATGGAGATGGGGTTAGTAATTGCTTTTTGAAAGAGTGCTTTGTTCCTGTTGAGCCGTAGAAAATACATTGTAATGGCCATAATGCAGAGTAGCCTGTTCCCACCTGATTACGGTAGGTCCGAAATCAGCTTCGATAGTGTGTCAAGAATACTCTCCTTGGAGAGATTCTGTGCGGATTCCCAGGGTACCAGCTTCCCATATTCTTGGCAGAGTGAAACAAAGGATTGGGTGAGAAGTCTTCCTTCTTGTTTCCTCTCCAGAAGGCTGCACTAATGCCATCAAGAGAGTTGCAAAGAGATTTGGGGAAAAGAAAGCAAGATATCTGGTAAGTTTGTATGGAGTTAAGGATTGATTTAATGAGGATTGTTCTACCTGCTTGAGATAAGAGTTTACTTCTCCAATCATTGAGTATTAGTTGAACTAGATTAAGCAGAGTTGAGAGAGTTTTTTTTTTGGATCGACAAGGAAAGAGGAAGGTGCCTAGGTTATTTAGAGGAGAGTTTTCCATGAATGGAACACCAAGGATTTTCTTAATTGACTGCTGGAGGGAAGGATGGGTGTTGAGACTGAAGAAAATGTTACATTTGGAGAGGTTTAATTGTTGACCAGACAAGTCTTCAAAGAGGTTCAAGATTGCCTTTATAGTTTGAATATCTTCAATGGTAGCACGACAGAAAAGAAGGGTGTCGTCCGCCAAAAGACCTGGCCAATCTATCTATTGGATAACCCAACTTATCAAATTTCGTGGACTACCCATTTGTTGAATATTTCCCCTTAAATTTTGTTGAAGCTATTTGGGTGCTGAAATGGTGAGTGCAATCTTTAAGATGAAGGGGTGATCTTGTGGATTTGACCTTCACAAATGAACAAACCTAGCTAGTATGTGCATCGTTTTCTTACTACTCTCAACTATTCAAATATCCAGCAAAATTGACTCTTAGGTTATGCTAGCTAGACTTAAGGCTGCGGCTCCTCTCCAGTCACTTAAAAGTACTGGTGAAACAACAAAACATAGGGGGAAGCTACACCTTCTCAAACTTCACTTCTCTAAACTTCAGTACTTTCAAGTAAGTAATTGGAAAGGATCCGTAGCCAAACTTACATAGTACTGGTGAAACAGAAACAACAAAACATAGGGGGAACCTACACCTTCTCAAACTTTACTTCACCAGTACTTTCAAGTGATTGGAGAGGATCTGTAGCCAAACTTACCACGAGCAAAAAGGGTGATGTCGATAAAGAAGTTTCAAGTCCAAGTTGAATTTCAATGTGAAATGTACATAGATGCCTTTGTAGACTACGGAGACGACTCCTATACCCTACCCTACACCACTTACAAGGTAAAAAAAAAAAAAAAGGGTACAATTGGAGCTTTTCTATATGAACCTAATTTTCTTGCATGGACCATTTGAATTGGTCATTCGAGTGGTTAGATAGCTGGGCCACATCAATTTGGAGCAACCCATGGGGCCTTTCCTCTACAATTTCGGTATCACTAATATCTTTCTATATAAACTATAACCACCACCACCCCACCCCACCCCTAACACACACAACAATGTGTACAGTACATAACTTTCCTCAAGAACAGATAAAATCCTGCTCCTGTAAACACATAAAGGTATACGATAATGTAATCAAATGCACACCAAATCCTCATTCCAGAAGCACCTAATAATCAGAAAAAACCCGTTTACAGATGCGATAAGAGCTTCATTAAACTCACAGAAAACAGAGGCAAGATAAGAATTCAAACACCTCACTAAATTAAGCAACCAGACAAATCAAGTTGTTTGCACGAGGAAATGGTGAGAGCAGGAATAGTGTGGTTTGGAATAAAATAACAGAAATTACCAACAAGAAAAACTGTGAAATCCATGTTCACCTACTTATTCGAGGTATTACAGACCCCTTCCATGTATTGTGTCTAGTTATTAGAGAGAGCATTGGATTAAAGATGCAAACCTGATCAAGGGGAAAGGTACGTAGTGATATTAATGACAATGCTATAATGCTCCACTGGTGCCCTATATATATATATATAAGAACAAAAACATATATTAATATAATAAAATATCACTCCCAAAACTCAGAATCAAAATTTTGAAACCAAAAGACAACCAGGGCTGAACAAAGACCCTGGCAGAAACAAAATTGGTGACAATTCCTATTACACAAAAAACATTAATTTAAGCAGCGTTCTGTAAATTAATAATCCTAGCTAGATAAATACGGGAACTTCAAATTTAACTCTTCCCATGTTCCTCATCAGATGCAATCTTGTCTGCACCCTCCTTTGCATGATTACATCTATTGCAAATCAATCACCGCTTTCTCCAGTCCTGAACTGCAGAAGCAAAAAGTTTCTAAATGTTATCAATTCCTCTCCCCAGTTGTGCCCCAGGACCTCCTCTGCCATGGGAGAATCTGTTTCTTCTATCAGAAAAAATACCTCCACTGCCACCTCTTCCACCAGAGAACCTACCACCACCACCACGACCCCCATGGCTGAATCTTCCTCCTGACCGTTCTCTTCCTTGCAACTGGGGCAATATCTTCAACACTGTAACGCTAACATTAGCCGCATTTTCCTGACCTGCAAGGAATGCATCCAAATCTACAGTTGGCACATCAAACACTGCACCGTTTCCATCAGCAGTAAGTGCAAGACTGTTCACTGCCTCAACCTTCTCCTCAGGCAAGAATCTCCTCAGTACACCAAAAGCAAACAAGGGAGTGTAGATGGGTCTTCCAGCCTCAAGGAGTACAGTGACATAGTTCTCCATGGATGTAAGAAGAGACCTACTCTTTACCTCTTTGTAACCAGAAGCCTTTGCAAGTGCTTTAGCAAGTAACTCCATGGCTGAGAGACCAGATGTACTCAAAAGCTCCTCAGCGGCTGACTTGAATGCAGGAATTACACTATCAGAAATTTGACTAATTGTTTCAGCTGCTTCCAGACCAGCTGCTTTGGCAACCTCAGCTTGTTGAAGAGCAGAGACGTGCTCAAATTTCACCCCTGATTCTCTTTCTATTCTAGAAATATTTGACCTTCTAGGATCATAAAGCATCACAGCAACCCCAGTATTACCAGCTCTCCCTGCATGACCAGATCAATGAATATAGGCTTCAACATCACAGGGAGGTTCACACTGAATGATCAATTGTACATCATTGATATCCAATCCCCGTGCTGCCACATTCGTGGCTACCAATGTCAGGAATTTGCTTGATCTGAACCCTTTTTGAGTGTAACCTCACGCTGGGCTTGCTGTATGTCCCCATGCAAAGCCCGTGCCCCAGGCAATAATCCAGCAAGTTCAGAAGCAGAATCCTTCGTCTCAGTGAAAATAATTGTACGCCCACCACTGCCATAACAGCGAATAACATCTGGAATAACCTGGGCTCTGGCTGAACTGGAACACGGAAGAACAATGTGTCTAACATTGGTACTAGCCTTCATTTTCTCATTATCAACGAGATCTACTGTTTTCTTATCAGCTTTAAGAAACCTAGACGCAATTTGCTTCACCCAGACAGGCAGAGTAGCACTGAAGAGTAGTGTCTGGACTTTGCTTACGTCTGCAACGTTCCCTAGAATGAGTTCAACATCTTCAACAAAACCCATCCTCAGCATTTCATCGGCCTCATCGAGAACACAAAACTTCAATGAGCTGAAGTCAATATTTCCCCTCTATGTGATCCTTTATACGCCCAGGGGTTCCAACAACAATATCAACCCCTCTTTTCAGTTTTACCTCTTGAGGAGAATATTGAGCTCCTCCATATAAAGAGCATGAAGCTAATCCTAGAGCACGACCATAAACTTCAAAATCGGCATGTACCTGAGTGGCCCTGGTAGGCATATGAACCAGGACACTAGGTGCTCGTCCATACCTGTCTTCCATGTGGTTTTAGCAGGGCCATTTATCAAAGATTCCAAGATGGGTAGCACAAAAGCCAATGTCTTACCCTGACCCGTGCAGGCGCGGCCAACCAAATCAGAACCATCGAGAACTGTATCAAATGTCATGGCTTGGATAGGGAAGAGCGATTCAATTCCCTAAGACTTCAACTGCTCTCTTAAGGGCTGAGAGATCCTGAAATTAGAAATAGAGTTAGGGTTGACACCTGCATCGGCAACTACCTCTCCTTCCTCCTCGTCGGTGTCCATCAATTTAGACTTCTTCTTCAAAAAGCCAACGACGGCCCTTGGCTTCAAACCCACCGGAGTCCCCAATTCAGAGCTGGTCTCGCTCTTCCCCTCTTCATCATCCCCTTCTTCTTCAACCACAGAAGCTTTCCTCTTCTTACTCTTATTCTTCTGCTCGCTACTACTACTCTTCTTCTTCTTATTCTTCTCCAAAAAACTCGGTTCTGAATCCTCGCTGTTCAAGTCCTCTTCCGATTCAGATGATTTTGAAGCAATTGTCTTCTTATAATTCTTCTCCTTCTTGTTTTTCTTCTTCTCAATTGAATTAGCTTCTTCGGTTTTGGGAAGAGCGGTGTTTTTCGTCGTCGTCTTGTCCATCTTCTTCTTCTTGTGTTTAGGCTCTTCGAAGGGAAGAGGTTCAGAGACTGCAAGTGAAGGCATGAGGGATGTATAGAAAGGCTAAAAGAGTGGCGGGATCTTCTGCTAAACAGAGAATATGCAATGTTGCTGCAGACTGCAGCAAAACGAAGAGACTCCAGACTCCAAAAGCTTTTCAAATTTTGTACTCCAGCAGTTTTATTTTGCTCTTGCTCCACTCAATGTTATTGGTCAGTAAGGTTAGATCCTTTGCACAATAAAGACCTGTGACTCCTTGCCTCGCCAACTTGTTGGCCAAAACTTCAAAAGATTAGTCATTCTTGGCATCCATTTAAGAGATAGATTCATAGAGGTGTTAAAACATGTAAGTCCCCAAGTGGAATAATCGCTATGATCCATTCCTCCCATTGGCCATCCAATTAGTAACCACTCAGGACTGACCACAAACAAGAATCTACAAAAAAGCTAAACTTTCGGCCTTATGGAATCATGAATTAATAACCGAAGTATAATAGCACAGAAGAACGAACCTAAACCGAATATAATCCACAGTGGTTCTTGTTTCCCAACAGAGAACCAACAAAGTTTGACCCAAGGTTATTCACTAGGAATATGAACCATATCCTGGAAGTCGATAACAATCAGGGGACAATGGGTACATATTGGAGTCTAATGAGAATCTCTGAAAAGTGGATTGTTGGAGGACCAATACGAAAAGGTGACAGAAAGTAGCACTACACTTCTATTCAAATTTACAGGGGATGAATTTGTATTTGGTGGTTTGCAGATTTACATTGTGTCAGTCTCTGCATCATATTATGAAATAAATGATGTCAACAAAGTGGCAAACATATACCAAATGAAATCAAATTCCACATGTACTCGTTGAAAACAGAAAGCATCCACCATACTCTAGTCCCATCATTCTTCCATTAGTTAAGCAGCATTTTTAGAAGGAATTTTAGTAATTCTAGTTTATACCACAAGGAATAGCTTTCTTCAGGTTGCATTGAACAGTGGGCGAAAAGGGGGGTATGACCGTTTTCCTTTACACTGTACAATTTTTCCTTCCAAGTTAAATTTTACTTGTTTCTCAATGTCATTTTTCATATTTTACATCACAATAAAAGGTGCAAAATTCTATTGTACAGGAAAATTTTCCTTGTCCATCTCTTTTACATGGAAACAACCACAGATTAGCTGATTTCTCAAGTGCAGTCCACATGGCATCAGTGTGTGTGTATTGGACCCTACCATTGTGAAGGTCATGCACAACTATGGGATGGTAGATTGTTAGCCAATTGTAGACATTCTCCTTTAGCTGATTGTCAACTTTCAAGATTCCATCAAGAACTAGAGTCCAGATGGTGTAGCACTCATAGGCTATTTGATGTAGCCTAGGAAGGCTATCATGCCAGGACCAATTCTAGTAGAGAATAGTAACCAGATCTAAAATAAAATACCTGCGATGATGAAAATGAATGATGGGGATGATGAGAATGATAGTGAAGTGATGCTGATAGTTGGATAGGTGCAGCCCAGAGTCTCACTGGTTGCCAACCATTGGAGTCCA
This sequence comes from Telopea speciosissima, assembly GCF_018873765.1. NCBI lineage: Eukaryota > Viridiplantae > Streptophyta > Magnoliopsida > Proteales > Proteaceae > Telopea > Telopea speciosissima. The sequence continues at coordinate 15,619,577 of NC_057926.1, forward strand.
ACCGAAGTCACGATCGAAGGAGTCCCATCTTGATCCCGTTTGAGTCTCACAAACCTTCTTGCATCTCACAAGGAAAAAACTCTCACAAAAGGAGTAGTCATATTTCAGATTTTCTTGGTTTCTTGGATGATTGAGAGCTCACCCATTATTTGAATTTATAGATAAAGGAGGCTGAGCCTCAATTAATTATTACATCTTAGTCAGCATTTGCAATTCCTAAACAAAGGGAAGAATTCCAAAGGCTGGATACATGAACAACTACTAGTTTTTTTTGTGTCATTTTTCATTTTGTTTTTCTGACACATAAACGTTTTTACAAGTGTTTGGTACAATTTATGGACCCTATTTCTATTTACAAAACATCAAAATAATAGAAAAACCATAACAGAGTTGAGACCTTATTATTTTGGCCAAAAATCTTTTTGTCATTTTTTCGGTACTTTAATGAGCATGAGCTTATAAAGTCCCAAAGACGAAGGTAAAGGAGTCATTTCCTCCTTTAACTAGAAAGGCATGCCCCACTCTCCCCTCCTCCTCTTTCTTCTTCTTCCCCGACCAAGGAATTTAGGGGAAAAACACAGAGGCAACTCGCGGGGAACCATCCGGCCTCGAAACCCTCCGGCGAACACTCACGAGGCTCTAACGACCAAAACGCTGGCCTCAATAAGTGTTTTTGGGTCAACGCTGTTGTTTGCAGTTCCGTCAAGGTCTCCTTCGTGCATTACCTCCCTGGTTTGTTCCTTTCTCCTTCTCTTCTTCGCCGCCTCCTTTTTTCTTTACTTTAATCGTTATCAATTTCGTTTTGAACCCTCTCAGGGATTTTCGCGTCATTGGCCGCTCTGATGTTCAATTGCGTTAGAAGAGAAGACATTGATTACTCCCCCTATGAGGAAGGAGAGTGGAGGTGAGTCTTTTATCCAAAAATTGAATTATTTTTTATATCTAATTTCATTTTTTTAGTGTTGTTCATCTGCTGATTCTATTTCTTTTCTGTTGGATTTTTATTTAAAATTCTCAATGTCATACACTTGATTCAAATTATCTTGGGGAATGCAGAGGAGACAATTACTTTTAATTACATAAATAGGCTTACTTATGGGATACTTTTAGGTGAGATCCAAGCTTTGAAGCGTGTGAATTGTTGCTTATCACAGCTGCTTGTTTAGCAGTGTCTCAAGGCTTTGGCTCTCCTCTTGTTTCTTCTTCTGGAGCAGGAGTTGCTGCTGCCAATGAATCGAATGCCGCAGAAGAATACTGGCAGCTTTTGGGGTTTTGGTCGCAGCACATTCAAGCTTGGATGAGCATTTGGCCGACTGGTTTGGATCGAATCATTCGACGTATCAGTGGGCGTTTAATGATTATTATGAAAGTAGGGGAATGTTGAGTTTGATTCACTGAAAATTTTGTCATTAGTAATGCTTTTGAATGATTGGTTAGTTTTGGATCTGATTTCCCTGTTACCAGGTTGAATTGCATGGTTGTTTTTTTATTTCTTTTAAATTTGCATGAAGGATTTGGTTGTAAGCAGGGGAATGGTGAGTTTGATTCACTGAATTTTTTTTTCTGGTTTTGATTCTGAAGTCGCAGAAGAGAGTATCTTTTCCATAAAAATCATTTTGCACCATAGGTAAACCAAACCTATTTCTTAGTAGACAATCTATTATGTCTATTGGTTACCAAACGATTTTTATGTTTTGATAAAAAAATGGTTTCCAGTAATGATTTTTTTTTAAACAGACCTAAAACAAAATGAAAAATGATACCAAAAAGACCAGACCCTAAAAGATTAAATGGTCTTTTGGAATTCCCAAGACATGGGGGGAGGCTTCCAAAGACAATAACCTGGGAATGAAAAGACTAATATACTACCTAGGAAAGTAAAACCCACTACATTAATTAACCTCGGAATGAAAACAAACTATTACTAAGCCTAATCCTGTATGCCTTCCTTGTACCCACATTTTAGGCCCATTAAAGTGGCCCAATGCATACATGACCCCACCCAAGGCTTATTTCCAATCAAATATGCCCATTATGGGACTTATCTACATTACCATGTAAACTATTCAACTCGTGGAGGGTCTGGCTAGCAAAATCATCACTGAGGGTGGAACATAACTTGTCTGTTAGGGACTAGCAGAAATATTTTATTAAGAGAACAACAATATACCACTGGAAGATGATAGAGTTTAGTTTGGGAACGGTGAAAACTGCTACTCACATGTTGTTTCCCCCTCATCACTACAAAATTCGAAAACGAATTTTTTCAAACTGGGGAGAGTTGATGCAGATTCATCACTAATCTGGGCTTTTTTTCATAGGAATAACTCTAGGATTGGGTTGTATACATGTTGGGCCTTTGATCCCATGGGTTCCAATGTAATAGGTCACTTTTATGGACCTAAAGTATATGGGATTAGTTGCATACGGGATTAGTTGTTTTAGTTTCATACTTAGTTTTATTTTGGTATTTTTGGTCATAAATTGAACTGGTTCAACCCATTGTTCAATTTAACTGATTTTAGTAGTTTTCTTTTAAGTGTTTAGTGGGGCTGGATTAGGACTCTACTTTGAGTCTATTTCAGTTTCCTAGTCAGTTTAAGTTACCTAATAGGTTAAGAATTAGATTAGGCCTTTCTTTTTTAGTGTAGGAGTCTATTTTGAGTCTATTATATAAGGTTGTAAGAGGGGCAAGCATTGAAGACGAATTTTGATATTAATGAAAAGCTTTTTGCTGCTCTTCTTCTCCACTGAAAATTTTCGTCTTGAGTTTGATCAAGGCTAGTGGGATTGGTGTTTGATCCAATCGACACCCCTTGCGATGTGAAGCCCAGGTGGATCGTTTGAAGGAATCGGTGTGAAGCCCGGGTGGTTCTTTGAAGATCTCCTTCAAGTTCTAGTTCAAGATTCAATTTTTATTCAAGTTTTCAACTTCCAACAAGCTGCTGCCAGGATTTTTCTGCAACAACAGTGAGTTAGAAGTATTCCCCATCCCCACTATTCTTCGCCTAACCTTCTATAGCCCCAACCCTAACTTTCCCCCTTTTTGTTTTGAGTTTTCTAAGACCTAGAACCTCCACAGACCTACCCAGCCATTAGAACCACATCATAACCAGCTCGAGTTGTCCATTCCTGACAAGGAACACTCGATACAAACCCCTGCCCTAATTTCCCATTCTAAACCCTAGATTCTACCATCTTCTTCTTTTCAAAAACGCCAAACCCTAAACCTAACTTTGCTGCCAATTCATTCCAGCACACTTCCTACCATTAAAACTTAATGTAACCTTCACTGGAAGACTCCCTTACATCAACCTAGCATAACCCTACCATCAAACCCTAGGTCCCATTAAACCATAACCCTAATTTTACCAAAAACCTATTTTTGACCTACCCAAATTAATGTTCAGATCAAATCCTGGTTGTCTGGCTTCTAGTTGGTTTCCTACCAATCTAGAACTACATTACTCATTCATCTGCCTTTCATTCAAGCCTCTTTTAATCTGAGACTCATGTGAGCTCAAGCGACTCTTCTGTCCCCCATTCAAAGTAGTATTAATGTACCAGATCCTTCACTGAAACCAATGATAGATAAATCAAGGTTTGAGTTGAAGTACAAATAGGATAAGAGACAAAATGTCATGAACTACGAATAAAGGCTCGAAATTGTTTTTCTCTGATGTTAATGAAGCTTCCCATTTGGTTTTGGAGCTGTATCCAAAATTCCAAATCTCTCATAATTGAAGCTTTAAAGCTACAATTTTTGAGTTAGAATCAATGAATCTAATATCTTCTTCCTTCCCGTTGTGACAAATACTCTTGAATGCATCCATGAAATCAACCACCCTTGCTAAGCCACCCTAGTATAAATCAACCATCTTAGATTGACTTCTCCCTCAATTCTCCATAACCTTTCTAGATCAGCTCTTGCTACATTATAGATTGCTAGACTTAAACCAAACCTAGTTCCCACCTTTCAAACTCTAAACAAATCCTATTTCTATCCTCGAGAATTTCAAAACTCAACCCTGGAATAGTCCTAGAGAGCTTCTACAGTACGAAGCTGATAATTTTCAAGTATTAACAAGAGAAGAAATGGAAGACAATATACATTACAACTTTTCCAAGAAATAGAGGACATCATGCATAATTAAAGTAGACCAAATATTTAAGTAGATTTAAGTCCTTGAAAAGTGATGAGTTGATATTTTCCTCATTCTCCAAATGGCAAAACACATAACATCACAGAACAAGAAAAGCAATTCCGAAGTCATCAATATAAATTAATAAACAAGGAAACATGAACTGAGAAAAGAAAAAAATTTCAGTAGGAGTAACGATATAACATGGTAAGCTAAATAATAAAATAAAGTGCACTAGGAACTATCTAGGATCCAAGAAAATCCAAACCAAATCCCCACTTGTTCATTTATAGGAATTGAAACATGTACTACAGAAAATGGTAGTCAAAATATTCACATTTCCAACTTTCCTACAAGACATTTTTCACAGCAATGTCATGAAATATGCTACACAATCAAGCACAACCCCCCCCCCCCCCTTTCCCAACAAATTAGAAATCAAAATTTCTACTATATTAACCCACTTCACTGAGTTATCTCCTGATTTAGTAAGGGATCACTCCCTCCACCCTGAGACAATTCTTGCTGACCCATAGAACTTGTTTGCATTATCAGTTGCCTTTGGGCCCAACTGTCTCTGTCACTCTATGCACTGGTTCTCTTCTTTCAACCTGCATTGTCTCCCTGCGCCTATCGTACCTTGGTCGCGGTCTGTTTCTAGTTTGCTGCCTCTCATTGAACCTGAACTGTGGTCTATGGATGACTTTCCCATCGATGAACAAATCGCCTAATCGAATATAAGACAAGGATAAGAAATCTGAAAACCTTCTATATCTTACCAGAAAACTTCAACAGTAATGAACAAAAATTTTGGTCATTAAATTTGTTACTCGTTCGTTTAGTACCCACCTCCATAGTCTTTGTTGGGCACATCAAGATATGAATCAGGCAACACCCAAAGAACACCAGGTTGTCCTATTCATAAAAATAAATCAAGGAACTGATTTGCTATATCATCCAGAATCCAAATTAAAATGGAACATGACCATCACCTTAAACCCTAAACCCTAAACCCTAAACCCTAGGACTTAATACCTTTAATCTTGTAGGAGAGCTCTTCGGAGACCAAAGCACCAAAGCCCGTATATGTAGTAGTGCAAACCGAGTAAATCTTCTTCTTCGCCTCCTCTTCGCTGATAAACGCAACAACCAGAGACGATGAGATGGCTAAAAAGAGTCAAAGATTGGAAGAAACTTACGGAAAAATTAAGGGGAAATTAAAATTATGTAGCACCTTCCGACGACAGCGGCTAGTGTCTTGACGTATGAAGCTATCATCTCATCCTCAGAGGGTTTAGGATCTTCAGGGAATTCCATGACGATGAGCCAATGCTCATAGTCACAACCATCGAGAAGAATCGTCTCCTTGGGGGGCCTATTGCTCCAGTTGGGAGAAGAATCGTTCAAGGGCGAATACCCTGACCCAGATGTTTTTGGTCGAATCGGGATTCTCCTCGACTCCGGAGAAAATTGCTGATGCTGCTTCCCGAGAACAGCCAATGTCAATCGTGAATGAATAGGAGACGACAATGATGAAGAAGAGAGAGCTCGAGAGAGGAAAGAACCCAGAGTGCGTCTGGTCAAGAGCGCCATAGTTGTGCTTCACTTCGTCTTGTCTCCTCTAATAACTTTCCTGTTCTGAATCTTCTGATATGCTTTTTCTGCGGTTTTGCCTTTATATGTTGGTCACAGCCTCACAGGTCAACAGTTTCACAAATGCGTAAACCCATTTTGGAATCGATTCTAATCTATTTCTTCTTGGTTCAGGATTAGTTCTATATCCAAAATCGATTCCGAGAATACATACCAAACATAATTTTAGGTCAAATTTCACGGTCACCCCCTATAAGTTAGTTAAATGGCACAGACATACCAAACCTGGTCAAAATATCAACATTCCCCCTGACATTAAGCATAGTTAGCATCCACAGTTGAAATGTCCATTTTAACCTCTTAGTTATTTAAATAAAAACGATTTCTTCCCTCTTCAGTCTTCACAACTACGAATTTTTCTCCTAGGATAATAACAGTCGCCTCGCCTCCCCTATTAAAGTAGTTCATTAAGTCTTACCAGAGAACCTTTTGAGCATTGATCAAGTCGATCAAAATTTTTAGAAAAAAAATGAAGGGATTTGAAAGAAAACCCAAGTCTTGATCGAGTTGGATACTGTTTTCATAGCTTAATACTATTTTTTCTTTTAATAAGTATAAGGGAGATTTTATGAATTTCTCAGTGGTCACCATGCACAAATTTTGCAAACAGAAGAGAGAGAAGATCAAATCAAGCTTGTGTAAGATTTCCATAAGGTGGGCAGGCATAGTCCCACATTATTTTCACAAAATCGGTTTAATTGTGTTGATGGGAGCTGCCTTAATGGTATGAGTCTAGCTACTATGTGTGGACCTAAAGTATTGTTTCCTTAATGGGAAGGAGACCCTAGTTTCTATGCAGGGTTGGTCCCTACCCTCACCACTATAAATAGTTGTCACTGGTCCATTAAGTGACTAACCTAAGAAAACCTAAAGTTGAGTGGAAGAGGGTAGACCAGACCAACGCAGTTCATGTGCGACAAAGATCGTCAAGAATTTGGCTTCCACAAACATAGATCTAGGTACGCCAAGAACACCTCTGTAATTTTATTGTATGTTCATTGATCTCCATGAATGTTCTGCATGAGTTATTCTATCAATGATATTAGAGCTTGATCATGGTTAATCAATGGCGCTATAATTTTAATTGATTTGTTATTATGCGTGAATCGATCCAGCTAATGAATTTAAAAAAATAAAATAAAATAAAATAAATTTGGGATCGGCCATGGCCGAAACCATTGCTGAACCATGGCCGACTCTGTCTCTATTTTCCCAATCGGTTTCGGCAACCAGAAACATAATTAAAAAAAAAAGGGGGTTGAGGCGGTGGTGTTTTGAAACCCTAAAAGGGTTTTGGGCGTTGGGTTTTTCCGGAAAAATTTTTTGGCCGTTGGATTTTACCGGCCATTGAGACCGGGGTTTAGGTCACCGGTGGTTGGCGAACCTTCGCCGATGTTTTTGCTGGTCGTCAACCCATGATCCGCCCACTGCAAGAGGCGAAAGAAGTTTTTTTTCCATTAAAACCCTTTTTTTTTTTTTATTCTCAATAAATCTCTCCCGCCGGTAGGTTTTACCAGCCACTATGGCTTGGATTACATTTGCCGGAGCACGATGATCCTTTGCCGGCATTTTTGAGGCTGCCGACCCATTGTTCGGTCACCACTGGAGGCGGCGGTGGTGGGTGTTTCTTGTTTTTTTTTTTTAAAAAAAACCCTGAAATTTTCGTTTCTGGTTTTGTTTTGGGGAAGAAGATGGGGGAATATTCCCCATCTGATTCCCCCATTTAAAAAGTTTATAAAAAAAAAAAAGTCAAAATGTAAAAAGGTAAAAGTTAAAGCAAATGGGTTATGCTATCGTGCGCACAATAGGGGCTGCTAACGTGCGCCTGGGTCAGGTCGACCCGATGACCCGACCCGGCAACCCGGTTGAGTGACCTGAAGTTTGACCCGACCCCACTCGGTTGACCGGTCAACATGTTGACCGTTGATCACAGTCTGATCGGGTTGGATTCGGTCCATTTGGTTCGGTTCTGGCCCATGTCTTGGGTGGTTCGGTTCTGGTTCATAAAACATAATCTAAAAAAAGAGAGGAGGAAAACAGAAACAGTTACAGAAATTAGTTTGGTTTTGTTTTTGTTTTATAAACAGAAATAGAAATGGATTTGGTTTGGTTTTTACTTTTTCTATTTTATAAACAGAATCTATAAACAAACGAAAAAAAAAAAACCAAAAATAGAAATAAAAAGGCTTTTGGTTTATTTTATGTTTTTGGTTAATTCTGTTTATACTTTGTGCTGTTCTGATTAGTCATGATAGGGAACACATAACTTCTAACACTAAGAAAAAAAAAATTTATGTGTTTTCAATTTTTCACATTGTTGCATCAGGAAATTGTCGGGCAGTCCTGCGAGTGCCGTCACCTGCAAGAGGACCAAGAAGTCACCAAAGAGAACCGGTGTGGTACCGGCCTAGGGCTCTCCGATGCCAAAGTTAGATCTCCTGAGCAAATAGATGAATAGTGATTATTCAAGATGGGTTGAGGGTGTGAGATACCTCTTCTTTTATAGTGGTCTGTGGCGGAGTGGAGAGTCCCTAGTTAATGTGGAGTCTTCTTCGTGGGTGGAGGAGTCCTGAGTAGCAGGGCTCCTCCCTGGTTGGTTGTCTTCCCGTGAGAGTTAGTATCCCAGTAGGGTTGTCCTTCTTGGTGGATAGATCTTTCTACGTGGTAGATAAGGTCCCTGGTGCTTGAGTCCATTTGGGTTACGTAAGTGGTAGGTGATGGCCCGGAGTCCTCGCAGTGGTGTATATCTTTTTAGCGACGTGGTGGTGGTGTAGTCCAGCTTGTACCTGTACCCTGTCGAGGTCTCAACACCTCAGTGGATGAGGCCTGAGAGGGAAAGATGTCCAGGTGGTCCTTGGCCCAAGGTAGGTGGTGCCCAGGGAGGCTGGCGCCCTGGTGGATGGCACCCAAGTGCGGGTGATGGAGCCCAGGGTGTAGTTGGTGTCCGGGTGGATCTCCTGTTGTTCAGGGACACGTGGCATCTTCTGATAGGTTGGAATGATTTGTGGTTCATCATTTGCCCCCCCCCATTCTCTTGGAACAATGTGCTCAAGAGAGTTCTCTATACACTTGTATGCTACCTAGGGGGTTGGCGGCAAATAATCTCTCTCAGGGGGTGAGTCTGCAAATTGTTGGGTGAGGGAGAGGTTGTGGGTTCAAACCCCTCCTCTCACATCTTTTTACCTTTTTCTTTTTTGTAGAGATATATATTCTTCTTTTTCTCATTCATTTTCTATTTCCTCTCATTTCCTCTCCTTCTCTTGTCTTTTTCCTTCCACTTCTTTGTTTTTTGGCTCTTCTCCCCTACCTTGTTTTTTGTCCCTCTCTTGGTGTGCCCCCCAAGTGTTTGTCACATGTCCTCTCTCATGTCCTCCCTTGCCTGTTAGCCTTGGGACTTGGTGTCTTGTGGCTTGCCTTTGTGGTGTCTTCTCTGCTGGAGGTGTGCCTACGGTCTTGTCCCTAGGCTCGTGCTCTGACCACCACCCGTGCTTGGGCCTTGGCTTTGACCTGTTCCGTTTACTCTTGGCCACGGCCACGCTTGCGCTGTCGCGCTCGCCTGCCGTCGTCTTGCCACGTCTGCTTGTCGTCGTCGTGCCTGCCTTGGTGCATCACGCCCGCCCAGGTCGTCACGCCCGCCTTGGTGCCTGTCGTGCCCGCCTATTCGTCACGCCCGACCTGTAGCGCTCGCCTATTCGTCAAGCATGACCCGTCGTGCCTGCCTTGGTGCCTGTCGTGCCCCCCTATTCGTCACGCCCGACCCATCGCGCCCGCTTGTCGTCATGCCCGTCTTCTCTCGATCGCGATCACCGTCGCGTTGCGCCCGACCACCTTCTCTTAGTCGCACCTACCTTGGTCGTGTCCCTGTCTTGGCGTTTGGTGCCTGTGGTCTGCGGTCCGCGTCTATGTAGTGGTCAGTGCTTTGCCTTGTTTCGACCAGTGCCTTTACGGAGGTTAGCACCTGGTAAGAGCCTATAAAATATATATATATATATATATATATATTTTTTAGATGACTTTCCCTGATCAGTTCACATGTTGGTGGTTGCAAGTTGACATCCCTCTTCAGGTGTTGGAGACTGTCGCTCCGAGTAAGTAGCTTGATCCTTCCTTCTTTATTCATGTCATCTCCCGACGACTGCAATCCGGCCATGGCCCCGGTTGAGTATCTTGGGGAGTCTTTGTCTGGGTCGTCCTCCCCGGCAGGCACCACCTCGTCATTACCCTCTCCCCCTGCTAGTGATGGGGAGGAGGAGCTTCCTAGAGGCTCCGCCTCTGGTGTCAGTAGGGGTCGCAAGGTTCCCCGGGCCTCGATTGGGGATCCTCGCAGTACGTTGGCCCAAACGGCTAGTGTCCTGACCACCTCGGACTTAGTTTCTATCCGTCGCGAGTTTCATATCCCTCTTGAGATCGTTCTTCATGTCCCCGGTCCTAACGAACGTGCCTACTCCCATCGAGCGGACGAGGTCTGCCTCTACCGCATTTTCTTCACCTATGGTCTTCGTCTTCCCGTCTCCCACTTTGTGGAGTTGGTATTGGAGCATTGGTGCCTTACCCCTAGGCAGGTGGCACCCAACTCTTGGTGGATTATTTTAGGAGTATATGTGTTTTTTGCCCGGGCGGGGCGTGCAACCACTGTTCCCCTGTTTTCGTACTTCTACGTTCTGAGGAAGGGGGACGACGGGTGCCACCACTTCGCCCGTCGTGCTCCCAAGGGGGCTCTTGCTGCATTTGATCCTATTGTGGGGATTACCGACTCGGTGAAGCGGTGGAGGGATCACATCTTCTTTGCCAGGGTCCCCCGATGTGCATTGCGGTCTACCTAGGAGGCCATTGATCTCAAGTGGGTGAACTGCCCTCTTGCGCTGAGTGACTCTGAGCTCGACACCCTTTGGCAGTGTCAAGGACACGATCCGTTCGACATTCATCAGTTGGATTTCGAGGAGTTCTTGTGCCTCTGGAAGTTGAGTCCTGATAAGATATTTCCTTTTTTGCTTGCATCCATGTTTATCTTCTACTTTACTAGCTGCTTGACTTGTACTGTGGTCTTGATTTGATGTTGTTATGCAGTGAGTATACGGTCGGACCTTAACGTTTACCGGTCCAGTATGCGGAGGAAGGGCCCTTCAGTCGCTCCTCCTGCGAGTGGTTCTGGTTTTGGAGCTGCTGGTGTCGACGTTCCCCAGGTCCCTACCCCTTCTTCTCTTATGGTCGCGGGGACCAAGCGAAAGGGTGGTCCGGATTCTTCCAGTGTGACAAGGTCCGGCGTGCGTGTCATCCTCCCACGTTCTTCTCCCCCCGTCGTTGCTACTTCAAGGTCTCCTGCTTTGCCTCCCACTGTTGCCCCCCTGGGGCCTTCTACTTTGCCCCCCTCTATGGGGAAGGGGGTGAGTTCTTCTTCAGTCGGCATGGCTGTCGACCCGGCAGTCCCTTCGTCGCTAGTGCTTTCCTTGGATCTTGAGGAGGGTGCGACACTGTCTGGGCATGGCATGCCACGGGAGTGGTTGGATAAGGGGAGGCTCCCTACTAAGAGTTTAGCCCTGCAAGGGCTTAGTGATGCATTCTTGGCACAGACCCTTTATCATGACATGGCCTCTGTAAGTCCTACCTCTTCTTTCCCTTGATCTTTCGTGCTTGTAGCTTTCCCTGTATACTCAATGGTTGTGTTGCTTGCAGGTTCAGCACCACACTACGAAGGTGGTACTCCATCTTGAGAGACGTGCTTTTCGGGAGGTTCAGTTGTCCCGCCGGCTGCAGGGTCTGGAGAGGGAGCTCCAAGGGCAGAAGGCGGCTCAGGAGGAGGATGTGGCTTGTGAGAGGAGCATGGCTGAGGAGCTCAGGGTGGCGTCCGAGGGACTCAGGGTGGTGTCCGAGGAGCTCCGAGTGCCGTCTGCTACAGCAGCTGAGAGTTCGACCAGAGTCCGCGCCTTGGAGGAGGAGGTTCGTGCGATGAGGGAGAGTCCTGAGGTTGAGCTGTCCGCGGCTGGGGAGAGAGTTGTGGCTGAGTTCCAGGAATCTCGAGCGATATTAGACTTGTTCCACGAGAGTGCCCAGGAGGTATATGAGGGGGGTATCCGAGATTTGGCGGATCGCGTTGATACAGCATAAAATCACCTCACCAATCAGAAGCCGCCACGTGGCCGAGCCGGGGTCACCCCAAGAATCGAATCGAGCTGAATTAGAAACCGGGCCGACCTGGTCTCCGTCAGGTCACATAGCTGGGCCGAGCACTCTGTTGAGCCCGCGACACATCACCCATGTCGACCTCCTCGGCCGAGCATGCACAGGACGACCTAGGCCGAGGTGACTGACGAGGTCGACCTCCCTGGCCGAGCATACACAGGACGGTCAAGGCCGAGGTGACTGCCGAGATCGACCTCCCATGGCCGACCTCCTAGGTCGAGCCCTCCACCAAGGTCATCACAACGGCCTGCCAGGAATCGTGGAGCCACGTCAGCACCGCTCGAGTATCCCAGGATAAGGATCGAGCCACGACCCCTACACGGTATTAAATCACACTCCCATTAGGACTCTTACCTTAACAGGAGTCCGACCCCAAAAATGTCTCTCCACTCCGCTCTACATGGAAGAGCCTTCCACGAGAAGAACTCCTACCATATCAGGACTCCTCCAACCGCCTCATCTCCCTCTATAAATACCCAGGTATGGAGCACAATTCCACAAGTTACTTTTACTAGCTGTTACGCTGTCGCATTGGAGACCTAACTTGAGCGTCGGAGATTCCTAGGCCGGAGCCACACTGGCTCTCTTGCGCTCACTTGGTTTTTTACAGGCTCATCCGTGGGTGAACCGTGCACCAGAGGTTTCCACAAGCAACAGATTTGGCGTCGTCTGTGGGAATGACGTCAGCAAGTCATCGTCGTTTCTACTAACTTCACGAGCAGCAACAATGGTGCACACAAGATCAGGTCAACATGGCTCAACTTCTCGTGGGGATGAGCTGTAGCCTGATAGGCAGGCGAGACACTCGCCACCTCCTGAGACATCGCGGCAAGGCGCGACTGAAAGACCTCTGCGAGGGGAAACTGCACAATGGAGTGCAGGAACCGCGGCTGATCCAATCCCACCACCAGTGGGCGAGAATAGAGGGAGGGTGGCGGATGCGACGGCCGGGGAAGGGCACCCTCAGGCTGAGCCTAACCCGGATGGGCTGACCTTGCCGCTGTCGCCGCCTTTGCCTGACAACTTGGACCCCGAAGCATCGGCGAACAATCGACAAGTTATGGACTTGCAGCTGCAACCGCTCCACACCAACAAGATGTTGTGCACCTTCATGACCCAGATGGCTTAGGGTGGGCTAATGGGTTAGCCACTAGTCGCGCCTCCGCGGGCACCTGCGCGTGTCATAGAAGATCCACGGCAGCACGGTGATCGATAGAGGGCCAAGCTTAGCCGAGCCGCATCATCCCATCCCCGAGGCTGAAGAACTCCCCCTCCACGACTAAGTGGGGCAATCGACGAGATGAGCAAAGACATCGTTGAAGCCCGAGGGCCATAGAGGACATCGAGCCAGCAGGGTCAGCTGTGCGGAGATCAATCTTTTTTAAATGGCTCAATGATGACGAAGGATCGAGGAGACACCAAGACCGGCATGTAGAGCCCCGAGGGCGGCGCGCTACAAGAGAAGAAGAAGATTCTCACCGTAGCCCCCGGTGACAAAGTCCACTTCGCTGAAGAGATGGACGAAGGAACCCACATGAGTCTGACTATAGAAATGGCAGGCGGGTGGGGAGGAGTGATGTGGGCCGAGGTGAACATAATGGCCGGCCTCATCAACGCGAGCGAGAGGATCAGGATGGCCGACCTCATCAGGATGAGCTGGCCGACCAGAACGACCGACTTCGGTAAGAAAAAGTGTAAGATCCCATCCAAGCTTAGGAGCAAAATGGCTGAGCTCCAGAGTTTGAAATGGAGAAAAGGCTAAGGGAGCTGACCGAGCAAGTTGAAGGCTTAAGAAACAAGCCACCCCGGATGCTTACACACTGGTCGGGTGTCACCCCTATCCGCCTGAGATCATGATAGCACCGCTTCCGGTAGGGTTCAAGCCACCTCCCTTTGATCGGTATGATGGGACTACTGACCCGACCGACCACATCAACTACTTCAACGTAATGATGACCATGTACAACAGGACAGAGATTGTTTCTTACCGAGCTTTCCCCTTGTCCCTAAAGGGTACGATAACTTCTTGGTTCTCTTGGCTACCGCCAAACTCTATTACAAGCTTTGCCCAACTTTGTCGAGCCTTCGTCACGCGGTTCTAAAGTAGCATAAAGCATAAGAAGACGATAGTGAACCTCCTCAGTGTGAAGCAGAGGTCGGACGAGTCGATCCAGTCGTACATCTCCTGGTTCAACAAAGAATCCCTAGATGTTAGGGACCTGGATGAAGCCACAACTCACACCGCGATGAGCAATGGACTTGCGCATGAGGACCTGATCAAGGACCTGACTCAAAAATCGACCAAAAGTATGGCCGAACTCCTTGACAGGTGTAACGAGTTCTCAAACATGGAAGACATCCTCTAAGCACGCAAGGGGAATGAAAGCAAAAGTGAGAAGAAGAGGTCATCCACTGGAGACCAAAAAGATGAGAAGAGGACCCAGACTGATCGTCGAGCTGAAAGGGCTGACCGAGCTCGAAGTCTCGACTACGCTCCCTTAAATGCATCACGGAAGGAGATCTTGATGCAAATTCAAGACGGTGGATACATCCACCGACCTCGCCCAATGCAAGCCGGCTCATCCTGAAACCCGAACAAGTATTGCCTATTCCATAAGGACAACGGCCACGACACTGAAGACTGCTATCAGCTGAAATGAGAAATTGAAGAGCTGATCAAAGTAGGGCATTTGAAGAAGTACATTAAAGGCAACCGGGAAGAAAGGAGTAGTTGCCGAAACGACGACCGTGACTAGAGGAAAACCGAGCCTAGGTCAGATGGTCGTCGAGCTGATCGAGACGAGAGTAAAGCCCAAGCTGACAAAAAAGATGAGGAGGCCGGGCCAGGTACTGACAATGGAGCACCCATTTACACCATCCTCAGAGGACCTGGACAAGAGTCTACTCGAAAGGCCAAGGCAAACGCGTGGTTCGTCGGAGTCACCGAGATGCCCACCAAGAAGCTTAAGCCAACGGCGACGATCTCCTTCACCGAGGCCGATCTCGAAGGTATAAGTTTACCTCATGATGATGCTTTAGATGTGTAGGTAGAAATTGTGAAGAGACCCATCCATCGGGTATTGGTCAATACCGGCGCATTCGTGGACCTTATGTCACTAGACGTGTACCGACAATTTGGCTTCGGCGATGAAGCGCTTAAATCGGAGGGCACCTCACTTCACGGGTTCTCGGGAGCCACCACCACCATTAAAGGCTCAATCAACCTACTGGTCACGATCGAACAAGCTCCATGTCAAGCAACGATCCAGGTCAAATTCATGGTAGTACGGTCGGTGGTGGCTTTCAACGCCATACTCGGCCGCCCATCATTGACCGCTCTCCAAGCCATCATCTCGCCGACGCACTTGAAGATGAAGTTCCCTACCCAAAACGGTATCGGCAAGGTCCGAGGTGACCAGAAGAAAGCACGGGAGTGCTATGCTACTTTTATCAATCAAAATAAAGGCAATGTTCGAGGAATGGCAATGTGCGTCGAGCACCTCCCTGAGGATCAGCGGGATGAGCTCACCGAAAGGAGAGGACGACCTGTGGAAGACCTGAGCCTGTTCCCCCTCAGCGAGGAAGAACCAACAAAGGTGGTCCAGCTCGGATCATTGCTGAGCGAGGATTAAAGGAATCAGCTCAGAAACTTCTTAAGGGCAAATGCCGATGTCTTCGCCTGGTCGGCTGCCGACATGCCAGGTATACCAAGGCACATAGCCGAGCACCCACTCCACGTGGATCCAAGCCGAAAGCCGATCCAGCAGAAGAGAAGAAACTACGCCCTTGATCGACAAGCCACGATCAAAGAAGAGGTAGAGAAGCTTCGTTGATCAGGGTTCATCTGAGAAGAAAAATTCCAGACTTGGTTGGCTAACGTCGTCATGGTCCCTAAGCTGAACGGGAAGTGGAGAATGTGTGTCGACTACACCGACCTCAATAAGGCTTGTCCGAAAGACGAGTACCCGCTACCTCGGATTGACCTCTTGATCGACACCATGGCAGGGCACGAAATGCTAAGCTTCATGGACACATACTCCGGCTACAACCAAAATCATGATGCATGTGGAGGATAAGTCATACACAGCATTCCGAACTGACCAAGAAAATTTTTGCTACAAGGTCATGTCGTTCGGATTGAAGAATGCTGGAGCAACATACTAGCGGCTTGTAAACTATATATTTTGTGAGCAGATCGGAAGAAACATGAAAGTCTACGTGGATGACATGTTAGTAAAGAGCTTGAAGGCCGAGCACCACTTGGCCGACCTAGAAGTGGCCTTTAGCGTATTGAGGAAGAACCAAATGAAACTGAACCCCGCCAAGTATGCATTCGGCATGACTTTGGGAAAGTTCCTCGGCTTCATGGTATCTATCAGAGGCATCGAAGCCGATCCGGTAAAAATCAAGGCCATTCGAGAGATGAGCCCTCCAAGGACGATCCGAGAAGTATAAAGGCTAAAAGGAAGAGTGGCGGCATTGGCACGATTCATGTCGAGGTCGGGCGATAAGTGCCTGCCATTCTTCAAGGCCCTCAAGAACATCAGGAAGCCAAAGGACTTCGTCCGGTCGGATGAGTACCAACAAGCTTTTGAAGAGATGAAGAAATACTTGGAGAACCCGCCTCTTCTCAGTCGACCCAAGCCAAAAGAGGAGCTTCAAGTTTACTTAGCTGCCACCCTGGTGGCGGTTAGTGTGGTATTGGTTAGGGAAGAAGGTCGAGCTCAGAAGCCTATATACTACATCAGCCATGTTCTTGTCGACGTCAAGACAAGATACTCCAAGTTCGAGAAGATAGCGTTCGCCCTTGTCACAGCCACGAGAAAGCTAAGGCCATACTTTCAAGCTCATCCGATATCAGTGCTGACTGACCAGCGTCTCAAGAAGTTATTGCACAAACCCGACGTGTTAGGTCGGCTGATCACCTGGGCGATCGAGCAGAGTGAGTATGATATAAGCTATAGCCCGAGGATCGCGATCAAAGGATAAGCCCTTGCCGACTTCGTCGTCGAGTGTACAGTGCCCGACTTCGGGGTCGAGGAAGAGAAGACAGCAGAAGAAGTCAATGCAGAAGCTAAGGTCTACCCGACCTGGACCATGAACGTTGACGGCTCGAGCAACCCCAGGGGAAGCGGGGCAGGGCTGATCTTGGTGATCCTCGAGGGATTTCACGTCCAATATGCCCTAAGGTTCAAGTTCTCAGCCTCAAACAATGAGGCCGAGTATGAGGCCCTCCTGGCCAGACTCTGAGTCAGCAGAGCCATAGGCATAAAGCGATTGAAGGTGCGAGGAGACTCCCAACTCGTGGTCAACCAGGTCAACGGAGACTGTGAGGCGAAAGATGAAAGGATGATAGCTTACCTGAACCGAGCATGAGATCTGATCTCTGAGCTTGAGCACTTTGAGGTAACCCGAGTACCGAGAAAGGAGAACGCGGTGGCAGACTCCTTGTTAAAGTTGGCCGAGGCCAACCTCCAACATCTGAGCCAATCAGTGTACATAGAAATCCTAGAGAGGCCCTCATTTCAGGAGAAAAGCGTCAAACACATTGTGGAGGACGGGCCGACCTGGATGGACCCCATTGTCAACTACTTGGAGAATGACCAACCCCCGGAGAATCGAGGTGAAGCAAGGAAAGTCAAAATCTAAGCTGCCAAGTACACTATGATTGATGGGGTGCTGTATAAGAAAGCCATCTTAGCGCCCCTTCTCTGATGTCTCGGTCCGAAGGGAGCCGAGTATGCCTTAACCGAGGTATATGAAGGAATATGCAGAAGCCAAATGGGTGGTCGAGCTCTGGCATACAAGATACTACGACAGGGATTTTATTGGCCGAGAATGCAAGAAGAGGCCATGAAGTATGTGAAGACATGCGAGAAGTGTCAGCTCTTTGCACTAGTACCGAGCCGACCTGCAACAAAGCTGACCCCAATGCTGAGCCCGATCCCTTTTGCTATGTGGGGGATGGATATTCTCAGGGATTTCACCCCGGCATCAGGGAATCGAAAGTATGTGGTCGTGGCAATCGACTACTTCATCAAGTGGGTCGAGGCTGAGCCCCTAGCAATCATCACCGAGAAGAGCATGAAAAAGTTCTTCCGAGATAAGGTCATCTACCGGTTCGGACTACCAAAAGTGCTCATCACGGACAATGGTGTGCAATTCAACAACCCGGCCTTCTGAGAGTTCTGCGAGCACTTCTATATTGACTTTCGACCAGTCTCGGTAGCTCATCCACAAGCAAATGGACAAGTAGAAGTGTCCAACTGAACATTACTCGCCGACATCAAGAGAAGGTTGGATGAGGCCAAAGGAAGATGGGTGGACGAGCTCCCAAGTATCCTATGGGCATATAGGACGACTGTAAGAATGCCAACTGGGGAGAGCCCTTTCGGCTAGCATATGGGACCAAGGTCCTCACCCCAGTCAAGGTCATGGCATCGTCATATTGAGTGCTCAATTTCGATGAGAAGACCTATGAAGATGGGCTGAGAGCCAACCTTGATTTCCTCGACGAAGTTTGAGAAAACGCCCTACTCCAGAACACAACATACCAACAAAGGACGACAAAGTACTATGACTTAAGGGTAAAAGAGCGGCACTTCCATCAAGGGGACCTCGGCCTCAGAAAGCTCAGCGCGTCCCAGCCAAGGTAGTAAGGAAAGTTAGCACCAAACTGGGAAGGCCCGTACATAGTCTCCAAGTAAATTTGCCCAGGGAAGTATCGCTTGCAGACTCCGGGGGGGGCAAGAAGGTACCGAGACCTTGGAACTCGGAAAATTTGAAGAAATTTTTTCAGTAATTTCCTTAAGTATTCTGCTCGGCACGGTTTATGATGAGCATATTTGTATTCGGCTTTGGCCCCGACGTTTGATTTGATAAAACAAAGTCTTTCTCCACCACTTAGTGTATTTTCAAGCTCAAATTAAGTCATAAGACCAGTCCTCATAGACCTGGCCGACCTTTAAGACCGACCCTCATAGGTCGGCAACCAAGTTGTAAGACCGGTCCTCATAGACCTGACCAACCTCTAAGACCGACCCTCATAGGTCGACAACCAAGTCGTAAGACCGATCCTCATAGACCTGGCCGACCTCTAAGACCGACCCTCATTGGTCGGCAACCAAGTCGTAAGACCGGTCCTCAAAGACCTAGCCGACCTCGAAGACCGACCCTTATAGGTCGACAACCAAGTCGTAAGACCGGTCCTCAAAGATCTGGCCAGCCTTGAAGATTGACCCTCATAGGTCGGCAACCAAGTCGTGAGACCAGTCCTCATAGACTGGCCGACGTCTAAACCAACAACTACAAAAGCGCGTTACGGCCAAGCTAAATGAAAACTAAAGATCAAGTAAAATATCTAAGGCATTGGGCTTAGCCATAGCGTCAGCTCGGCAGTATAGCCACTCAAATGGTATCCGACCCGAGCTAACGTATGGTGTCCATGCTATTAGGCCGGCCGTCCTTGAGCTATGCTACAAGATCGGGTAGGCAGCTAAATCTCAACATTCAAAAGTATAAGGAAAAGGAAAGAAAGCAATTACCGAGCTAAAACACTAAGACAATTTGGAGAAAAAAAAATTTACATTCATTGCAAGCCTACTGCTCGGCATGGTTACAAAAATGGGCAGCTCGCCCAGCACAAAAAAAAAAAAAAAAAAAAAAGAAGAAAGAAAAAAAAAGAAAAAGAAAAAAGAAAACTTTACATTTCACTCTCCTCGGCAGCATTCTTGGAAGCGACCTCGGCGACCTCCATGGTAGTGTGCTCGACAAGGAGGTCTCAGGGCTCAGTGCCAAGGGCGAGGGGATTGGCCTGCGTAGGGTCCTCGATTAGCAGAGCCTGCGTGACCTCGATGCCATCCTCATCTCCCAACTCCTTAGCCACAGTGGTCGCATCATCGCCAAAGCGTGAGAGATTGAGATTGGGATAGGCGGCCTTGATCTCGGCCAAGAGATCAGCCCGGCCTGCCTGGAAACCATTAGCATAAGGAGGCTTCCTGATCTCATGGCATATGTCAGCGTACTCCTTCTATAGGAAGTAGTCGTTGATCGCCTCGTCCCGAGCCAGAGCCAGGACCTCCTTGGCCTTCTCCAGCTGAGCTTGCAGAGCCTTGACTTTCTCCTTCTGCCTGGTCACCTCGACCTTAAAGCCCTTCACCTCAGCCTCGGCGGCAGTGAGCTTCTTTTGAGTCTCCCGATGCCTCTGAATGGCCTCCTGAGCATCCTGGTAAGGCTTTTTACACTGGACGCCCAAGGAGTGGTTCTCGGTCAAGAGCCGCTCAAAATGGAGCATGGTCTCCACTGCCTTGGCGAAGCCCTACAAGAAAGCATCCGAACAAAGGTCAGGTCGGACTCCATAGGTCGGATCGAGTCACAAGAGTCGAACAGAAAACTTACCATGTTTAAATCCTAGAACAGAGTAGAGAGGAGCTCAGGGTCGGACAACGCCTCGAGCTTCTCCCTGTCGGCTGGGAGCCGACCCTGGTCCAGCCATTCCTTGGCATGCACGGCCGACGTTAAAGCTGAGTCCCCTGGGAAGAGGAGCCAGGTCAGCCTCAGCGGAACATTCTTGGTCGAGGCCCTCCCCAGGATGTATCAGGAGATGTCGGGGGGTGAGGCCACAGGCAGAGGACCACCACCCGATAGATTGACCGAGAGCTTCTGGCTTTTGATGTCCCTCGGCGGGCTCAGCTCGCCCTTTCGACCCTTCCCTCTTCGGGAGGGCCTCAGCGGGGCTCTATCCTTCTAGGCCTCGAGGCCGACCACTGTGTCAGCTGGGCTCGATAGCATTGCCTTGCCCTTCTGTGCCTTGGAAGACTCGCCTCGACGTTTCTTCGCGACGTTCTTCCTCCTTCTGTCCGCAATGGTCTTGGTCCTGAGTTGAGCTGAATCCATTGGAGGAATATGGCCGACCACTGCAAGAAAGATAGAACGTTAGAAGCATGCCAAAAAAGAAAGAAGACTAAGTAAATGGGTTAGCTCGGGCTCCTACCAGGGGTCATATGCCACCTTTGAAGGAACCTCTAGTCCTGAAGTTGGAGGACGTCGAAGGGCTGATGCTAGAGGATCAGGTCGAGCAAAGTCAGCTCATTCTCGATCAGGGGCAACACCCTGTTAACGTAGTTCAAGTGGATCTCCTTCCACTTGGCTCGGAGAGGGCTGTTTGGAATGGAAGCAAAGAAAAAATGAGGCTTCCAATACTTATTAAAGCTTGACGTACCGACCAAAATCTTGTGGCCACCCAGGGCCACACTCTTTCCAGATTGGCGGGTGAAATAGTACCACCCCTTCTCTAGTGACTTCTTCAAGAAAAAGAGCCGAGAGAAAAGCGCTACGCTTGCACCTCGGCCCATCTCGCAAAATAGGGCGTAGAAGCCATACACGGCCAGCCAAGAGTTTGGCACCAACTGACCTGGAGATAGGTGGAAGTGGTCCAAGATCTGGTCCACCAGGTCGAGCACGGGGAGCCTGAACACATACTTGAAGGGCAGCTCGTACAAAGCCACCTCACTGGGCATGATATAGCAGGCCATCTCCCCTGGGTTGGGAGCTCAGAGCTGGATGTTCTCAGGGATGGCATAGGTTGTCTTGAGGCGGTTAAGGTCGGCATCCGTGATCGTACTCGGGATGGTGCCGACACTCCCTTCTTCGGGTTTGGGGGCGTCAGCGGACGAGCTGACCGAACCAACCCCTACTTTTGAAGAACTGTCCTCACTTGACTCCTCATCATCCGATGAGGACGATCCAGAGCTCTCGGCTTGATCTTCGAGAATTGGTTAGGCCTCGAGGCGGGACTCCAGAGGCAACGAAAGCTCGGCAACGTCGGCCTGATGAGGCTCCCCTACATCGGGCTCGTCCAAAGTCGAGCCCAATAAGTTTATTGTGGGAGAACGGGCTAGGAGCTCTTGGCTCGGACTCGCGCCCTCTACCGCCCCAGCTAGTAACTCGCCTATATGACTACTACCAACTGACATACTGGGCAGAGAGGACTTAGTGGTTGAAGAAGAGTTGAAGATGAGCTGAACATGAACGAAGCAAAAGCCGAGTTGAGCACGAACTGGAAAGCACCGACCACTGTAGAGCTGAGAAATTTGAGCTAGCCGAGTAGTCAATAACTTGAAATAGTGAAGAATGAACAGGGAGGAGCCGCCTATTTATAACTCTTGGGCTGAACTGATCCAACGGCCAAGGAGAGCTCAGCACGATTCAACGGTTCGGATCAAAAGATAATTCAAATTCTAGAGCTCATTTATGGCGATGGATGATGTGGTGCTGGCAGCTCAACTGTCAGACCGTATAATGTCATGTCACTGACAAAGTAAGGACGGCTTGACCATAAGAAGAACCAGCCAAGCTGACCAAAAAACTTCACTCATCAGCGCTGGACCGACCCCTGATGAGTGGGGGGGCCTGTGATACAGCATAAAATCACCTCACCAGTCAGAAGCAGCCACTTGGCTGAGCTGGGGTCACCCCAAGAACTGAATCGAGCTGAATCAGAAATCGGGCCGACCTGGTCTCCATCAGGTCACATGGCTGGGCCGAGCACTCTGCTGAGCCCGCGACACATCACCCATGCCGACCTCCTCGGGCGAGCATGCATAGGACGGCCTAGGCTGAGGTGACTGACGAGGTCGACCTCCTTGGTCGAGCATACACAGGACGGTCAAGGCCGAGGTGACTGCCGAGATCGACCTCCCAGGGCCGACCTCCCATGGTCGACCTCCTAGGCCGAGCCTTCCACCAAGGTCATCACAATGGCCTGTCAGGAATCGAGGAGCCATGTCAGTACCTCCCGAGTATCCCGGGATAAGGATCGAGCCACGATCCCTACACGATATTGAATCACACTCCCATTAGGACTCTTACCTTAATAGGAGTTCGACCCCAAAAATGTCTCTCCACTCCGCTCTACATGGAAGAGCCTTCCACGAGAAGAACTCCTACCATATCAGGACTCCTCCAACCGCCTCATCTCCCTCTATAAATACTCAGGTATGGAGCACAATTCCACAAGTTACTTTCACTAACTGGTATGCTGTCACATTAGAGACCTAACTTGAGCATCAGAGATTCCTAGGGCAGAGCCACACCAGCTCTCTTGCGCTCACTCAGTTTTTTACAGGCTCATCAGTGGGTGAACCGTGCACCGAAGGTTTCCACACGTAACACGCATCTTGGAGGAGAGCCCGGGTTATGAATTTCTTGAGATTCTTTGAGTTTGCCTCGGTGCTGTCTGCGTTGGTTCGAGTTCCTACTGGGGATGGTTTTGTGGCATCCGGGGTGAGTGCGGTCTTGCCTGAGGAGAGCGCGGTCTTGCCCGTGGGGAGCACAGCCTTACCTGTGGAGAGCGTGGTCCTATTTAAGGAGAGTGTGGCTCATCCCCCTGAGGGTGACATGATTTCTCCTACAGGGTCCGACGTGACTCCTCCCGTCGACGCCCCATGATTTTATATGTATTCTGAACAGTGAACCTTAGGATGCTGAACTTGGTTGTAGTTGTGACCTCGATCGTTTGCAGTTAATGTGTTTTGCCTTCTATTTTTCTCCTTGCTACTTAGGACCTTGATGATCTTCGATCCCTGGCGGTCTGGGGACCCGGGTGGCCTTGTGCCTTATTGGTCATTGGGCCTTGGTGGTCATTAGACCTGGGTGGACTTGCGCCTTATTGGTCATTGGACCTTGGTGGCCTACGGGCCTTGGTGGTCATTAGACCTGGGTGGCCTTGCGCCTTATTGGTCATCGGACCTTGGTGGCCTATAGGCCTTAGTGGTCATCGGACCTGGGTGGCCTTAAGCCTTGGTGGCCTGCGAGCCTTAGTGGTCATTGGACTTGGGTGGCCTTGCGCCTTGGTGGTCATCGGACCTTGGTGGCCTACGGGCCTTAGTAGTCATCGGACCTGGGTGGCCTACGGGCCTTGATGGTCATCGGACCTGGGTGGCCTTGCACCTTGGTGGTCATCAGACCTTGGTGGCCTACGGGCCTTCGTGGTCATCGGACCTAGGTGGCCTACGGGCCTTGATGGTCATCAGACCTGGGTGGCCTTGCCCCTTGGTGGTCATCGAACCTGGGTGGCCTACGGGCCTTGGTGGTCATCGGACCTTGGTGGCCTACGGGCCTTGGTGGTCATCGGACCTGGGTGGCCTTGTGCCTTGGTGGTCATTGGACTTTGGTGGTAGTCGGCCAACAGGCAGGAGTAGACAAGCGTATCCCAATTTCCAAATATAAATTTCAAATTAAATTTTCAAATAACTCTTGAAAATCCAAATCTACTGTGTATCATCGCTGACTGCCGACTCTGCTACTGCTACTTGGCTGACTAGCGACTCTGCTAATCCTACTTGGTTGACTGGCGACTCTGCTACTGCTGCTAGTGTTTCTCTCACTGATAGTACTTCTTCAGGTGTTCTGAGTTCCAAGTGCTCTCTATCTTCTTGCCCCCCTTAGTCTTCAAGCGGTAGGTCCCTGGACGTATCTATTTGGAGACTATGTAAGGTCCTTCCCAGTTGGTTGATAGCTTGCCTTCTTTCCTTGGCTGGGAAGCACTGGCCCTTCTCCGGACCAGGTCTCCTTGGTGGAACAGCCTCTCTCGAACCCTGGTGTTGTAGTATTTGGCGGTTCGTTGCTGGTAGGCTACATTCCTTAGGAGTGCTTTCTCCCAGACTTCATCGATGAAGTCCAGGTTCGCCTGTAATCCGTCGACATAGGTGCGCTCGTTGAAGTGTAGGACTCGATGGGACATAGCAAGGACCTCGACTGGTGCCAGTGCCTCCATGCCATATGCCAGGCAGAATGGGCTCTCCCCTGTGGGTGTCCTGACTGTGGACCAGTACGCCCACAGTACACTTGGTAGTTCCTCGACCCACTTCCCCTTAGCTCCCTTTAGCCTCTTCGTGACCCCTTCTAGTAATGTTCTGTTGGTCACCTCCACCTGACCATTGGCTTGTGGGTAAGCTACTGGGATAGGCTGATAGTCGATGTTGTAGCTCTGACAAAATGCCCTGAACTTGGGGTTATCAAACTGTTTGCCATTGTCTGAGACTAGGATCTTTGGTACCTCGAACCTGTAGATGACTTTGTCGTGGATGAACTTCTTCATTTTTGCCTCTGTGATTTTAGCCAATGGCTTAGCCTCGACCCACTTGGTGAAGTAGTCGATAGCGATGACCAAGTACTTTTTGTTCCCCGATGCTGCCTTGAAGTCGCCCAGGATGTCCATCCCCCACATGGCAAAGTGTATGGGGTTGAGGATCGATGCCAGTTTGGTGGCGGGTAGATGGAGTACTGGGGCGAACAACTGACACTGCTCGCACTTCCTGACATACTGTATGGCCTCCTCTTGCATTCGTGGCCAGTAGAGTCCCTGGCGGAGGACCTTGTAGGCTAGGGCTCATCCTCCCATATGGCTTCCGCTTATCCCCTCGTGGACTTCAGCCAGGGCGTACTCGGCTCCCTTGGGTCCCAGGCACTGGAGTAGTGGTGCTGTGACCCCCCTCTTGTATAGTACTCCATCCAGGATGGTGTACTTTTCCGCTCTCATCCTGACCTTCTTCGCCTCAACCTTGTCCTCTGGTAAGATGTCATTCTATATGTAGTCAAGTATAGGGTCCATCTAGCTGGGCCCTTCCTCGATGACATTAACCTGCTTCTCTTGGTATGTTGGTTCATGTAGTATTTCAATGTACACCGCCCCTACTAGGTTTCGAAATTCATCATTGGCTAGTCTAGATAGAGCATCAGCGGTGGTGTTCTCGATCCTGGGAACGCGAACCATCTCGAACTTCATGAACCCCTCGATCAATGACCAGGCACGTGCTAGGTATACTGCCATTCGCTCGTCCTTTGCCTCATATTCTCCATTCACCTAGTTCATCACAAGCTGGGAGTCACTCCGGGTGGATAGGTGTGTGATTTGGATGGCCTTGGCCACCCGGAGTCCGACTAGTAGTGCTTCATACTCGGCTTCATTGTTGGATGCTTGGAAGGTGAACCGGAGGGCATACTGGATCCAGAATCCCTCGGGGCAGGTGAGTATGAAGCCAGCCCCACTTCTTGTTGCATTACTCGAACCATCCACGAACATCGTCCATGATCCGTGGTCATGTTCCTTTGGTTCTTCTTCCTCTGGCTCGATCTCAGATAGGGTGCATTCGACGAAGAAGTCCTCCAGAGCTTGACCTTTGATGGCAGTCCGGGGTTGGAACCTGATGTCATGCTCACTTAGTTCCACTGCCCAGGCTATGAGCCGTCCGGATACGTCTGGCTTGTGGAGTAACTTCTTTAGGGGTAGGTCAGTGAGGACTTTGATGGTGTGGGCTTGGAAGTATGGTCGTAGCTTCCTAGCTGCGATTACTAGTGCATAGGCAACCTTCTCGATCCTTGTGTACCTGGTCTCTGCATCGATCAAAATGTGGCTGACATAGTAGATGGGCCTTTGGACTCTGCCTTCTTCTTTCAGGAGTATTACGCTTACAGCGACCGGGGTGGCCGCCAGGTAGACCTGTAGGTCTTCATTGGGTTCTGGTCGTCCCAGTAGTGGTGGGCTTTCCAGGTACTCCTTTAGTTCTTCGAATGCCTTCTGGCACTCCTCTATCCATGTGAAGTCCTTTGGGCTTATGAGGTTCTTCAATGTTTTGAAGAATGGCAGTCACTTGTCGCCCGACCGTGACACGAACCTCGAAAGGGTTACAACCCTTCCATTCAACCTCGCACCTCTCTGATCGTCTGGGGGGCTACCATCTCCTGGATGGATTTTATCTTAGACGGGTTGGCTTCTATTCCCCGTACTGAGACCATGAACCCCAGGAATTTTCCTGACGTTACCCCGAAGGCGCACTTTGCAGGGTTTAACTTCATCTGGTTCCTTCTCAGTACTGTGAAGGCTTCCTCCAGGTCGGTGAGGTGCTGTTGGGCTTGGACGCTTTTCATGAGCATGTAGTCCACGTGCACCTCCATGTTGCGCCCAATTTATTCTTCGAACATTTTATTGACCATTCTCTGGTAGGTAGCCCCTGTGTTCTTTAACCCGAACGGCATGACACGATAGCAGTAGTTCTCCTGGTCCGTCCGGAATGCCATGTAGGACTCGTCGCCCTCATGCATTAGGATCTGGTTGTACCCCAAGTAGGCGTCCATGAAGCTCAACATCTCATCGCCTGCTGTGGTATCGATCAACAGGTCGATCCTGGGCAGTGGGTACTCATCTTTCGGGCAAGCCTTGTTTAGGTCGGTGTAATCAACACACATCCTCCACTTCCCATTAGGCTTCGGCACCATGACTATGTTTACCAGCCAGGTGGGGAATTTCTCCTTCTTGATGAACCCCGACTGGCTCAGTTTCTCAACCTCTTCCTTGATTGCTGCCTGTTAGTCGAGGGCAAAGTTATGCCTCTTCTGCTGGACGGGCTTCTTGGTCGGATCGATGTGCAACCAGTGCTCTGCTATGGAGCGTGGTATACCTGGCATGTCAGAGGTCGACCATGCAAAGACATCCATGTTGGCTTGGAGGAGGTACCCGAGCTTATTCCTCTGGTCGCTGCTTAGCAGTGAGCCTATCTGTACAACCTTGGAGGGGTCGTCCTTACTGAGTGGCCATGGGATGAGGTCCTCCACCGGTCTACCTCTCCTTTCTGTCAGTTCATCTCTCTGGTCACTGACCGGGGTCTCTAGGCAGAGTGCCATTCCTCGGGTGTTGCCATTGTTCTTCTTTATGAAGGTCGCATAGCACTCCCTTGCTTTCTTCTGATCTCCCCAGACCTCACCTACCCCATTATCGGTGGGGAACTTCATCTTCAGGTGGAGTGGCGATATGACTCCTCTAAGGGCTATCAGGGATGGTCGCCCTAGGAGGCCATTGAATGACACCATGGACTTGACAACCATGTAGTTCACCATGATTGTCACTTGTTGAGGGTGTACTCTGAAGGTGACTGGTGACTCTATAGTGCCTCTGATGGAGGCGGTCGGGCCCGAGAATCCATGGAGGTAGGTAGGTTCTGGCTTGAGCTGATCGTCCCCAAACCTGAACTATCGATAGGCGTCCAAGGAGAGCATGTCTACAGACGCTCCTGTGTCTATCAGTACCCTGTGTACAGGTCGGTTGGCTACCTCCACCTGTACCACCTGAGCATCCTCATGTGGGAAGCTTAGTCCTTCCAGGTCTTCATCCGAGAAGGAGATCACCGTCTCGGTCTTGGCTATCTTGCTTGGCTTCTCTGTAACTCCCACGAACCGGGCATGGGCTTTGGCCTTCCTGGTGGACTCCTGCCCCGGTCCTCCTAGTATGGTGAGGATGGGGGCTCCCTTGGTGCCACTAGGCTCTGCTGCATCTCTCCGCTCTTCTGGGCGATCTCTCTCTCGATCCGTCCTCCTCTCTTCTCTTCTTAATTCCTCTCTCTCTCGGTCACGACCTCTATCTGATTGACCTGAATGACCATCACGTCTTCCTTTCACGTATTTTTTCAAGCTCCCGGCCCTTACAAGGTTTTCTATCTCCCTCTTTAGCTGGTAACAGTCCTCTGTATCATGCCCATTCTCCTTGTGGAAGAGACAATACTTGTTAGGGTTCCGCTTCTCGGGTCCTGCCAGCATGGGTCGTGGCCAATGGATTAGGTCACGTTCCTGGATCTACATAAGGATTTATGACCTGGTTGTGTTCAACGGCATGAACTCAGGGCTGCTGGCTCTTTCACTTCTCTCAGGACGACGATCAATTCTTCTTGATGGGCGGTCGCTCTTCTCCTATCGACGTTCGGTCCTTGACCGCTTGCCTTCCTTACGATCGTCTGGCGCTGACCTCTTATTGTCTTGCGGCTTGGCCTCGATCACCTTCTTCCTGGCTTGCAGTACCTCTGCCATATTGGCAAACTCATTGCACCACTCCAAGAGCTCCTTCATAGTCCTGGTCTCGTGACGCGCCAGGTCCTTGATCAGGTCCAGGTCCGCCAAGGCTGCATGTTGGGTCTGGTCGTCCAAGTCTCGAACTTCCAAGGACTCCTTGGTGAACCTACTAACATATTCCCTGAGAGATTCCCCAGGGTTCTGTACCACGTTCAGTAGATTGACGATGGTCTTCTTTTACTTGATGCTGCTCTGGAAGTGGGTGACGAATTGTTCGCACAGCTCCATGAATGAACCTATCGACCTCGGTTGTTGCCTGGAGAACCATGAAGTAGCTGCACCCTTGAGGGATGCAGGGAATGCTCGACAAAAGACCACGTCCGATCCGCCATACAGGGTCATCATCCCATTGAAATAGTTAATGTGGTCATTAGGATCCATGGTACCATTGTAGAGCTCAAAGGTAGGCAACCTGAACCTAGAGGGGAGTGTGGCGGACATGATCTTGGTGGAGAATGGATGCTGACCTGGTATGGAATGTGTCTCGCCCTTGGTCTGCTTCTTCAACCCTTCCAGCTTCTCGTCCAGGTCGCGCAGTCTTCGATCTAGCTCCTCATCTCGTGTATGTCCTTCATGCCTGGCAGGACGTTCACTGAGACCTCGTTCCCATCCTCTCCTTGAAGTTCCCTCCCGCCTTAAGTACTGACAGGATGGTGAGTGGTCACTCCGTGATGAACCCTGGCGCGAAGGTGAGGGGCTCTCCTCCCTGTAGGTCTGGCTACGTGGTGGTATGGGACTTCCTCCCAGTCAACCTTCAAACATGGACCTCCGAATGGATCTCTCCGGGCTTGGTACCCTTGTCCTAGGTGTTGGTGTCCTCCCACGCTCTGACCTTACAGGGAGGTCTGCCGTCCTTCTGGGATGCTGGGAAGGATCCCCTGCTGGTGTACAAGATTGCTCGCCCTGCAGCTCTCCCCGATCTATCACCTCTGGGAGAAGACCTCCTAGGGTTTGATTCTTGTCGTGGTACAGGCTCTGCTCTTAGTGATGACGATGTTCTGCGGTGGTGGGACATGGCCCGCTGCCTCAGGTAGTCTCGAAAGAGTCGTTGTTCATCGAGGATTTGTCTCTACAGGTCGTTAATCTGACCCATGGTGGCTAGTGCATTGGGGTCAGGTACCACCAACACCACTACGTCATTTGCAGGGTCATTGTTGGGCTCGTCAACCGAGATTTGGTCATCATAAGGGATCTCTTCCTCCATAGGGACATGGTCCTGGCCATTGGCTCTGCGATGAGAGTACTCTAGAGGGGGTGATCTGTTCTTTGCAACATTGTTGGTGGAGGTAGTCTTCCTTCGTGGCGGCATTGTATGAGTATGGAAGCGAGCTAGTAGGTATGATGGCTAGCATCGTTCCCATAGACGGCGCCAATCTGTTGTGTTAGGAAATCATCGGGCGGTCTTGAGAGTACCGTCACCTACAAGGGGACCAAGAAGTCACTAGAGAGAACCGATGTGGTTCTGGCCTAGGGCTCTCCGATGCCAAAGTCAGATCTCCTGAGCAAATAGATGAATAGTGATTATTCAAGATGGGTTGAGGGTGTGAGATACCTCTTCTTTTATAGTGGTCTATGGCGGAGTGGAGAGTCCCTAGCTGATGTGGAGTCTTCTTCGTGGGTGGAGGAGTCCTGAGTAGCAGGGCTCCTCCCTGGTTGGTTGTCTTCCCGTGAGACTTAGTATCCCAGTAGGGTTGTCCTTCTTGGTGGATAGATCCTTCTACGTGGTAGATAAGGTCCCTAGTGCTTGAGTCCATCTGGGTTACGTAAGTGGTAGGTGATGGCCCGGAGTCCTCGCGGTGGTGTATATCTTGTTGGTGACATGGTGGTGATGTCGTCCAGCTTGTACCTTCACCCTGTCGAGGTCTCAACACCTCAGTGGATGAGGCCTGAGAGGGAAAGATGTGCAGGTGGTCCTTGGCCCAAGGTGGGTGGTGCCCAGGGCGGCTGGCACCCTGGTGGATGGCGTCCAAGTGCGGGTGATGGCGCTCAGGGTGTAGCTGGTGTCCGGGTGGATCTCCTGCTGTTAGTGTTCGGGTGGATCTCCTGTTATTCAGGGACACGTGGCATCTTCTGATAGGTTGGGATGATTTTTAGTTCATCACACATAATGAGATTTTGTGATTGCCATTATAGTAGTAAATTATTTACTTGTTGGATCTAGTAATAGTATGATTGAACACCTTGTATAGATATTAATTGTTTCATACTCTTGTGTTCCATATTACAGTACGAATCTTTGATGGTATACATTGTAACAATAGGAGAATATGTGATGTATATCTCGTGACTGTTTGTTATTGTCACCATAAGGCAATGCCTTTACATTGTGGTGTTTCCAACAGGAATGTTTGATTTGTACATCGTTATATTTCAAATTGGCATGATAGGGAACTTTTATGCATGGTAACACTTAGTTTTATTTCAATTGTATTTGTTACATGCCTAAAGAGGACTTTTGAATGAAAATAAAATGAGCCTATTCAGTTTTTTGGTGGCTTATTATTATTATAAAGTCCATTAAATTTTGAAAATATGTAATATGGATATAAGCTTGTTTTAATTTTCTTTGTTAAAGGCTTATCATCGTTTCATGCCATGTTTATCATTTTATCATTTTGACTGGTCGAACCGGTAGGAAGATGGAATTATGTACTCCAAGTCGGTTATATGATTCGACCAGTAGGACAATGTAATTATGAACTTTGTTCAGATTTTGGCTCAATTTTGTCTGTTTTGGTTCAATTCAGGCTATGGATTATTTGTAGAAAATGATTTGGTTCATTCCATTTCCAGAAGTATTTTTTGGTCTATATAATTCATGGAAACGTTTCAAAGAAATGTTTTTGCTTCAGAATACTATTTTTGTTTCATAGAAGCACTTCTATTTTAGGGAATTATTTCTATTGTGAAAATAATTTTAACAAAATTGATTTCTACATTAATTGAAGGTTATAAGAGTATCTTAAATCGGTGGAAGTATAAAATTTGAGTCAAGGGTAATTTAATGTTTCATACAGTGTCAGGAACGTGTTAAAGTATATTCTCAATTTAAGAGACATTAAATTAAACTCCTACATAAGGGTCTGTTTGGCTTCATTAAGTATCTCTTTGGCCTTTTAAGGTGTTTTATGGATACATAAAGTAAATTTTGGTGCATATTGGTTATTTAATTGGTTAATCATTTATGCTTTGTTTTTCCTTATATTATGTCACATACATGTACGATTTGCAACATCACATTTTGGACTATTCTATATGTAGATTCAGTGCCATTAAGGTTATGACAAGTCACAGGACGGTAAGTAAAACCACATGTATATTATAATACATAAAGTACTCATGACATTTTGTATTGTCATGAGGTATTATAATCAGTGATGTGCATCTTTTGGTTATTTGTGATATTTACGGAAACACAATCGTTAATGTCTGGTATTTATAAGTTTGCCATTGAGGGGATATTGTTGCCACATGTTCCATCATTTTATATCCCATAAAGTTATTTTAGACAATCCTATAAATATGTGAAGACATTGAAATTTTAATTTGTTGAAACTTGTGTACAAGATGGACATGATGATGTCCACATATAATTGATGTTTTGGATCATTAAAATAGTAAGCTTGGGCTTATAAAGTTATAGATTAAATACTTCCATCATAGTTTTAATGAAACCTACTTGAAAAGTCTTATAAATGGATTGACCATAAATTATTTATGGAAGTGAATAAAAAATCATATGGTTTAAGTTTGATCTGTTGAAATAATTTCTGAATTCCAGATATGACCTTATGATCATTGTGTTTGGCTTCTTTTTTAGAAATCACTTCTGTTGATTGGTTCTATATATCATTTCTGGTTTTGAAAAATTATTTATCAATAAATATTTATGGATTACTTTCTGTGCTTACAGTCATTATTTTGGAAACTCTACGATGTCGTAATTATGAATCTATTGACTTGTTAGTCCTACTATTGTGCACTATTTTTTTGTCATCATATTCCATTAGGTTGGGTCGACTCAATAATTCGGCCTGTCAACTTATTATTATTTTTTTTGAGCCAGTAGACCCGTTACCAATATGGTCTTTTGATTTATGGTCTTTTGATTTATGACAATTTTGAACAAGGTTGATTAGTTCAATGGTGAACAAGATCTAGATCTTATATGAAGTTTTATTATGGTGTCACCATAGGAAGATAGAATTCTATCCTACTATGTCCTACTATGGGTGATGTATGCATTACACTGGTCGTTCATGAATTTTTAGCCAATTTGATGAATTTTTACTTGCTCATTGGTGTTATACAGTTTGTGACATTCGGTTTCGTCACAAGGAATTGCATGTAGCCTATTCTTGATATTGACATTCTGTGGTAATTCTAAATGTCACGAAAAGATTAATTTAGGTGATATTTCTATAAATATATTGACTATGTATGTTTTATGATAAAAGCGATATTGATGAAAATTATTGAAACAAAATGGGCATTCAGTAGCAATCCAAGTCTATGGGGTTCATGAATTAAGTGATTATGCTTCCACTTAGTGAGCTAGTTAATTGGATTGTGAGATCATCATTGACTATTTGGATGGATTGCAGTCAAAGAAACCATATGGCAAATGATGTGCTCTTGCCACCACAGGTGAGTCATCATTTGGTCGGTTTCGCTTGGTGGTGTTAGGGTGACATTTTGGGCTTCGCAGCTCTAGAGGTTCTTGTCTTGCCACCACAGGTGACGGAATCTTTAGAGTGGTGTTGTTTCAAGTGTCTCGCCTTGTATATGAGAGATTTCACTGCGTGTTGGGCGATCTTGCCACCACAGGTGTGACCTCGATGACCCCGAGTCTTTCCTCAGTTTATGTTTTCCTACAATTACTGAAAATAAAACTAGGATAAATCTGATTAATAAGCCCAAATTAATCAGTTTTAGTCATATTATTGAGATATTGATATGATTTTAGTTTTTTTTGCATATTGTATATTTTGATAAATTTTGTGTGATCATGTTTACCAGCTTTAACTTTCCAATTATCTTTCATCAAAATCTTGAATGGTTCCAATTTAGGGAATGAAATGGATTCTTTAATGTTTTCTATGGCTATAATGAGTATGAATTTTGCTATTTTAGAATTGGCAAACCTCCCAAGCCATTGGCTAACAGCTCAATTGAAGATAAATGTCTTTATGAAAAGTGTGAGGAGTCAAATCGGTTATGTCTGATAGTCATGATATACATTATGAACATGACCATCAAGAAAAGTATCACTTTGATTGAAAGTGCTAAGGAAGAGAAACTCATTATACCTGTAAGCAGAAGATTCATTGTTCATGATGAGCTTCAAAGAACACTTACATGGATTTTGTGTTGGTTACACCCAGTTCTTATAATAGTGTGAGTGTGTTTGTAAATAGATATTATAAATTATGTCATACAAGTCAAGTTAAAAGGAAATACGATACTTGATAGGTTTTCTTGTATGATATATTATTCAGTTATTCTTGTCTTAATTTGACAACATTTATCTAAAGATCAGCGAGAGTTAGATAATATTTTCTTGTATTTTATAGTGATGATAATCTTGTTGTAAGTAATAATGTTACCCTTTTACTTGAGATAAAACTGTAGTAACCATTTTGATAAGAAAATCTTGGTGAAGCCTCTTATGTTTGAGTATTAAGATTCACCGTAATAGAACTATATGTATTTTTAGTTTGTCTCAAAAGACCTCTTATGAAAGAAAACAGATTTACCAATACTCAGTGAACTTAGGTGAATAATACTCTGTATGCATCTAATGTTGGTACTTTAATGTAACATCAAGAATACATATGGATTGATATTTGAATAATCTTAGAGTAGCACATTAGGTAACTGTCAAGATGACCTAAAAGACCATATGATATCTGTTTGTGATGACAGATGGTGCTATATGTTAGAAAAGTGTCTAATGGACACTGATTGCTTTTCCACATACAAACAAGGGATTTGTGGCTCATTGTGATGTCACTGTTTAGACTCTATGGTTGAGAAATTTTTAACTCAGGGCCTTTGATATTTATGCTTCCTTGTTAGAGAGAAAGTATGTGAGTCACAAAACTCAGTAGGGTACATTACTACAGATAGTATGATTGTTGACCCTGTCACTAAGGACTTGACTCCAAAAGGTTTTCAGGAGTATGTCAGTAATATGAAACTTGTCAGTTCTTTTATGTATTTTATTAGTGGGAGTTCTGCTCATGTATACAGTTGCAATTGATTTCACATTCTTGTCATTTTGTGACATTTTATTCTCGAGAATATACATGCATATTTATTATAGCCATTGTTTATGTGTATACACTTGATTAATTGTCCCATAGAAAATCAATTGAGGTCATATATGGCGTATTTACCTCATTCGGTATACGAGGTTCCAGTCAATACACGCACATCCAATTGTTAAGTAAATACATGCAGATTCTATTGTGTACACTTGATTATTTGCCTCCTTCAGATATTTGAGGCTATGTGGTGTATTTATCTCCTATGGTATTTGAGGCCTTCTGTAAATACACGCACATTTTGTACACTAGAAGAGCCTCATTCGATTTCGAGGACGTGTACTAGTATGTTGGGACATTCGGACCTAGTCTCAACAAGGTTCCTTATGTGAAGTGTTTGTGTTTGGGTGACGCTTATGATAAATGAGACCTCTAGTATTTGTCTCATGGGGCTCATTTGGTTTTCGAGCCTGGACCAATTTTAAAAATTGGCATGTTGATCATTATATCATGCATTTTTCATACCACACTCTCATACTATACAGCCCAAGTCGGTGAGGCCATAAACACTTTGTCGTGTTAGATCCTATGTCTCTTTAGATGTGATGATCTGCACTGTTATGTGTTTGTAGTTTCATTCGGACTAAGGCATCAGGTTTAAGGTGTACTCCATTCAACACTATCTTTTGTGGCCATAATCAGTTTGTCTAAATCAGAGAGTCATTTTAAAAGGTTTTCAAAATCAAAACTTGTGACATATGCAGCCCAAGTGGGAGATTGTAAGATTTCCATAAGGTGAGCTGGCATAGTCCCACTTTATTTTCACAAAATCGGTTTAGTTGTGTTGATGGGAACTGCTTTAATGGTATGAGTCCAGTTACTATGTGTGGACCTAAAGTATTATTTCCTTAATGGGAAGGAGACCCTAGTTTCTATGCAGGGTTGGTCCCTACCCTCACCACTATAAATAGTTGTCACTGGCCCATTAGTGACTAACCTAAGAAAACCTAAAGTTGAGTGAAAGAGGGTAGACCAGACCAACGCAGTTCGTGTGCGACAAAGATCGTCAAGAATTCGGCTTCCACAAACATGGATCCAGGTACGCCAAGAGCACCTCTGTAATTTTATTGTATGCTCATTGATCTCCATGAATGTTCCTCATGAGTTATTCTATTAGCTTGAAAATATGAGAATCACCTTCATTTTCCTTTAATTAATTAGGAGATGTTGTTCGACGGAGGAACATGGTGTTGAAGAAAGGTGATTTCAAGAATAAATTTTTTCTTTCTTCTTCTTCTCCAAAGAACACCACTGTCAAAGGAAAACGAAGGTGATAGTGGGCTTTTGGCCAAATACAAGAATCGAACCCCACAATCTGAAACTAAAAGTAAAACAAAATCAGCTCAATCGAAGAACAGATGGGTAGAACCAGGGAAGTTCTTTGGTGAATCGATGTTGAAACAGGGGATTGTAATGCCGATGCCCGACATCAAAGGCAAGATGCCAAAGAGATCGTTCTTGCCTGGTTCCATCGCATCGAAACTGCCATTCTCGACTTCCCAAAATTTGGAGCTAAAACAGATCTTCCACACTGCGGAGAACTCGAGCATGGAGAAGATCCTTCAGAACACTGTTCAGGAGTGTGAGAGGGCACCAAGCAGCGGCATGACCAAGAGCTGCGTCAGCTCTGTCGAGGACATGATCGACTTTGCCGTTTTGGTGTTGGGTTGGTGGTGTTCTCCGGAAAAGAAGAAAGACAGAGAAACCAAGTAAAACAATAAATTTAACTGTAATTTCCACTAATCACGAACATCCAATTAAGAAGATCAAAGAAAGAGAAAAGGAAATGGTTTTCTCTTTTCTCTTGTAACTTTAATTAATCAGTTTGTTTTCCCTATTTATTTATGGAGAAGAGAACGATGGGTGAGAGGAAGAGCTTTGGAATGTAAGGGTATTATGGGGAGTTCACCCTGTGGTAAGGGTAATTTTGCCATTTAAAAAGAGTTAATAGTGACTTAACTGCACAGGCCTAACGGAGTGGATTAAGTTGCAATAAAATCATAAAATAGGGGGTGTTTGTGATATTTTTCCAAAGTTTGGTATGACCGTGATATTTCATATACTTACAAGGGGTGTCTGTGAAATTTGCCCTAATTTTTAGTGTAAATTACATAGACTACAAGTTGAATGGCAAAGACACCCCAAAAACTATCGAAATATCAACCTTTCCATTGACGTTAAGCACCGTTAGCTTAAAAGTTGAAGTATCCATTTTAACCTTCTTAGTTATTGAAATAAAAACTCCTCATTCCATCTTTTTCCCTCTTCATAACGTTGGAGAACTACGGCATTGCGATCGTGGGCGACCATCACCTGCGGCAACTCATCATCGCCCCCTTTAACTTTTCTTTTTCTCTTAGTCACCTGTGTATCCATCAAACTGACCCAAGTCAAAGTTCTAAAGAAAGCCCTACTTCCATAAAACACTCTGGAGCCAGTGCCCTTCGAAGCTGGTGATTTCAGATCGGAGTTTGACTTGGGAGTTGTAGTTCCCAATTTGGTAGGCTTGTTGTCAATGTCCAGTGGGAGTTTCATCTTTGCTAAAGACTAAGTAAATAGTTGCATGCTTTTCATGTACATGTCCATAATATCCTATTGCACCATTGTTGGCTCTGGTTCAATGTTTACACTGACGAGAGGTTTCAAAATTTGTTGCTTGGCACTCCACCAGAAGCTTCACTATCGGCCTCTCCAATGTTGACTCCTTTCTCTTTCACTAGAGGTTGATGCTCCTCAACTGGAGAATTTATCTCCTAGAGTATCAGGGATAGATTAAAAACTTGTAGGAATTGAAGCAAGGGGATACCCATTAGTCAAAACACTGCTCGGGGGAGTATCACTCTTCTTAACTTCAAGGGAATCCAGGCCACCCGTTGAGAAGCTTTCCACTGCATGAGCACCATCACCAATGTTGGAACTAATGTGATTATCGGTCTCTAAGTGGCCAAGCTCTCGGAGCTCTACGGGTCCAAGGGGCTGTTGGACAAGTGTGTGTCCATCAAACCCGGTTCGGTCCGGTTCAACCCGGTTCACCTTTGTATTGAACATTTATACATTTTAGTTTAATATTGTCACATGCGATATAAACTTTTTGAGCATTATGTGTCCGTAAGTTATACTTAAAATGGTAGTCATGACTAGGGTTTGGGTTGGGCACCCTTATCATATGGTCGTCGCATTGGGTATGCCTAGACATGTGATGTCAGGGTACGAATGCGAGTGCTCACATGTTTGATGTGTGCATTGGCGAAGAATCTACTTTGTCGATTCCCTCATGTATTACTGCCAGATGTAGGAAGGGATAGACATGTGTCACCGACACCCTGTACCTGAGGGAACCCTGTCACTGCAAAGTGTGATCGCATTCTTTGGTTCATCAATGATTGAGACTCAAGCGAGTCAAAGTCGGTGTTCTGGGAATGCGTGAACACTTTGTGAGTGAAGGAGTTATCCAACACGGTCACCACTGCCCGATTGGGGAACACCAAGATAGAGACTGTCTATGCATGGTCGGATCGAATCGGATCGATCGCATTTTGGAAATGGTTTTGCAAAATTTATTTTACATATAATGATACATTATTTATAGTTATTTCAAATAAAGTGTTTTATCGAGTTTTGCGGGACCCGATCGGATGCACAGACGCTCTTATATGGACATGTACTATGGATTGGGGTTTGGCAGTACATGTGTACATGCCCTAGATTCCATAATGATGGTGTTGATTAGTGGGGGGGGTTATATATGATAAATTGTTATCATATAGGGAGTTATTTGGAATTTACTAATTTAATTGGCTCTTTATTTAATTAATGGATTTGGTGCTAATTATAATTATCCATTAATAATTAAATAAAGAATCTAATTAATACTTTCCCTATTAGATTCTGCTTCTTCACCTGTGTAGCACTTTGAGTTTAAACAAAACTGCCAGACTGAGAGAGAGAGAGTCAGACTCTCACTAGGGCTCTATTAAATCTATCTAGGATTTAATTAAATCCTATTATTATAAATAGGGAACCAAAAATACGCAGAAGAGGGGCTCTCCACGTTTTTGGAGCAGACACTCTCTCTCCTACGTTTTTGGTTTCTCTCTCTCCCTCTTGTGATCTCTTTTCTTCTTCTTGCTTCTCTCACTTGTGTTTGAGAGTTAGGGTTTGTGAAACCCTAGATCTGTGTTGAGGAGTTTGAGGGCATCTGGGATTGGCGTGTAGAACCTTGGTAGCACCATTGGAGGTTCAGATCTGTTTGCTTGGAGCGCTCATTGGAGGAAGAACCACTATCTATTGGAGGAGCAACACTTGAGGCTCACCAGGTTAGCAATTCTTTATTAATTCCTTCTGTTCATTGATTATTAATATTTATGGGATGCGAAAGAAACTCGAATCGATTATTTTTCGCTGCGCATTCGAGTATGGGATGGATCCCTCTTGCCATGTGATGGACTAGAGACGAGTTTCTCCATCCCTATTGTGATAATTAATTTTATGGCATGCAATAGGGAAGGAAAAACCCTAATAAGGATGCACCAGGGTTCCCATGGGGGACCATGGGAAACCCTAAAATTAAAATGCGGCACCCATGGGACACCATGGGCAAACCCAGGGCGTGCAAAACCCTAAAGATAAATATCTTGGTCTCCCTAGGGAACCATGGTTTGATCCCTGGATCGTTGTTTAGCCAACAGTGTGGTATCAGAGCCACCTTTCCCACCCATGAATATTAGATAATTAATGGTTAATATGATTATCATGAGTGGGATGCAAGTTGGAACATGGGTGGTTAGGATATGGTTGTTGTAACAACCTTCCCATGTGCACATGGGTAGTTACAAGGTTGTTAGTGTAACAACCTACCCATGTGATGATGGATTTGGTTTGTTTTTTTTATTCCAATTATTGAAGCATGTATCCAATTAGGTTGTGATTACTAATTTTTATTTTAAAATTTTTTAATCATGTTCTATATGTTGGGGGGGAGCGCACGCTGCCAAGCCTTTGTGCACGCCCTTCCCCATGAACCTACCCTTGTACGCATCCCCTTGTGGGCTGCTGCTGCGGGCAGCAAGCTTGCGGCTGCGGGCCTGCAGTCTGTTGTCCGTGGGCCTGTGCCTATGGGCTGCGCAGGAGTGCTGCAGCTGCGCGCAAGTGGGCTGCATGCACCCCCTTGTTTTCCCTCCGTTTAACCAAAAAAAAAAAAAAGCAGATTTTTCAAAACAGAATTTTATTATTTTGTTTTGTTTTTGGAGGATGATGATGGGTGAAGAGATTTCCTCTTTACCCACTTGTAATTAAAATGCGATTTTAATTTTATGGGCTTGGATACATGATATCACATGCGATGTGGTGGTTCAATAATTGAAGGAATCCATGTTTTAATTTTTGGTTCACTTGCTTTAATGCCCATGCATGAAATTATATTATGATGTGATTATGGGAATGACATTCTAATAAATGGATGGATTGTTTATGTATGTGATACATGGGGTTATGGGTGGATGTGATGCTTCTCTCTCTTTCTCTCTCTCCCCCTTTCTTTTTTATAAACAAATGTACTCCACCCCATGGGCAACCCAAATGGTGGGTTGGTTTCTCCATGCGGGGTTTCTTTATTATTATGGAAAGGAAAGTGTATAGAATTTTTCTAGGTTTCCATTGTAATTTTAGAGGAGTTAGGACTCCTAGGGCATGTAGATGGTGATCCACATGTGGTGCTCAAAGCTTATGGAGATGCAAGTCACCTACTTTGAAGACGTGATCGGGCGGAGGAGATGATCGAGGTGTGGCATCCATGGCATGATAAATGCACCCAAAGTTATTAGTTTTATTTTTATTGGGAGGGTTCTTTAATTGCTTCTGATAAAAATGCCGCCATCCCATAATCACTTTTAATTAATGTTGATTAATTATGTTGTTTAAATCTATCCATGTATGTGAGAGTTAATTAATCCCTCTTTATTCACAATACATGTTTGATATGGACTAGTCTTAATCGGTAGACATGTCCATGGCCTCCTATTGAAGATAAATGTAGAAAATGTGTGACATGACCCCGCATAAGCTGACAGGACATTGCCAGGACCTCTATCACGCATTTATCTATATTTACCTCCATCTAGATACGTTAGGGTATGGATAGTGAGAGGGCACTGCTACAGTGGGCCATCTTTCATGATTCCATGATTCTAACTAATGCGATAGGTAAGTACATGACTTGGGTGTATGTCAGCCGACAGGATCTGGACATGACACCCAGGTGGCCGAAAATATTGGAAGCCCATGAGGCGGACAGCTTAGTCCACACTACCATGGTGTGTATAATGACTCCTGACAGGGTAAGTTATGCATGCAAGGGTTGTAGGTATCCAATTCATCTTTTGGGTTATGAGGGAAACCCAAATCATGAAAGACCATTGATGTGTGTGTGCTCAATTTATTATTTTCAATGGTCATAATTAGCATGTGGTTATTTACTTGTGCATGTGTAGATTAATATACGATGGCTGCCGTTAATTCCAACCTGTTAATACTCATTAGCGAATACAAACTTAATGGTACAAACTATGTCGATTGGTACCGGAGCATTAAGTTGCTCTTCTTTGAAGGATGCACGATTCTAGATGAACAAGTTCCTCCTCAACCCGACCTGAATGATTTTGAGGCAAATGAAGAGATGCAAGGGTTCCTCATGAGGGATTCCAAGGCATCACTCTATATCCTAGGATCGTTGGAAAAATCAGTTGTAGACTCAATCAAGGATATACGCACTGTTGGGGGTAAAATGGATAAGCTTGCTGAATTGTTCCACAGGCAGTTGACACACGCACATTCTGATGCGGTGAGTCAAATCCATAACTCCAAGATGTCTCAGGGGACTCCAGTGATGGATCATGTAATGAAAATGATCAATCTGTTTGAAAAACTGGAATCCATGGGGACTGATTTCAGCCTGTGATACAAGACTGATGTGATCTTAGCGTCACTAACTTCTTCCTACGCACCTTTTAGGATGTCCTACAAGATGTCTGAGAAGGAGATGGAGCTCACCGAGCTTGCTAATGCACTGGTAGAGGCTGAAGCGTCCTTGAAAAAGGACAAGGCTGAGGTCAATGCAACTGAGGTAAAGCCTTCTTCAAATGGGAAGAAGAAGAAAAAGGGAAGTAAGGGCAAGACCCTGAAAG
The DNA here is from genome assembly GCF_018873765.1 of Telopea speciosissima. Classification (NCBI taxonomy): domain Eukaryota; kingdom Viridiplantae; phylum Streptophyta; class Magnoliopsida; order Proteales; family Proteaceae; genus Telopea; species Telopea speciosissima. The sequence continues at coordinate 15,661,958 of NC_057926.1, forward strand.
CCAAGGGTGGGAAGTCTGGCAATAAAGGCAAAGGCAAGTGCTTCTATTGCAAGAAGGAGGGTCACTGGAAAAGAAACTGTCGTGCTTACCTGGCAACTTTGAAAGACAAGAAGCCGGATGAAACAGAGGCTGCTAAAGAAGGTACATGTGATGTTCACATTCTTTATGAGTCTAATTTGTCTTTTGAACCGACCAATTCTTGGTTGGTGGATAGTGGATCCACTGTTCACATTTGCAATGATTTGCAGGGGTTCAAGGAGACAAGGAACCTGGAAAGAAATGAAGTGCGTCTTCGGATGGGCACTGGAGCTGAGACCATGGTGTTGGCTGTGGGAACTTTTATTTTAAATATTAGTTCTGCTAGTTTAGTTTTAAAGGATTGCTATTATGTACCCTCTTTCAAGAGGAAGATAATTTCAGTTTCAAAACTTATTTTGGACGGATATAGTGTTTCCTTTAATTCTAAATTGATTATTCGTTTTAATAATTCCTTTGTGGCATCTAGATATATGCAAAGTGGTTTGTATTTTCTAGATTGCCCTATTAGAACGAATGTTATTTCAAATGTTGATTTGAAACGGAAAGCAGCTCCAGTGAACTCAACATATCTGTGGCATCTAAGATTGGGTCACATTAATGTGGACCGAATCAGTAGATTGGTGAGGGATGGGTCCTTAGAGAGTCTGAGGGTGGAACCATTCCCCACCTGTGAGTCATGCCTTCAGGGCAAAATGACCAAGAAATCCTTTAGCAATCAAGGTGCTAGAGCCACAGATCTGTTGGAGTTGATACACACTGACGTGTGTGGACTCATAAACATACAAGCAAGATATGGGTATGAGTACTTTATCACGTTCACCGATGATTACTCTAGATATGGTTACATATACTTGATGCGTAAGAAATCGGAAGTCTTTGATAAATTCAAAGAATTCCAAGCCGAGGTCGAAAGATAGCTCGATAAACGCGTCAAGTCCTTACGATTAGATCGTGGAGGGGAGTATCTATCGGATGAGTTTAAAGAACATCTCATATCCCAAGGGATAGTTAGTCAACTAACTAATCCAGGCACACCACAACAAAATGGTGTATCCGAACGACGCAATCGGACCCTATTGGATATGGTCAGGACGATGCTCACTTATAGTGAGCTGCCTCTTTCTTTATGGGGGTACGCTTTAGAGACGGCGATATATATCTTGAATAGGGTTCCATCTAAGTCTATAGCCAAGACACCCTTTAAGTTGTGGAAAGGGCGAAAGCCCAGTATTCAACACCTTAGGGTATGGGGTTGCATAGTACATGTGCGAAAGCAACAGACAGACAAGTTAGAATTCAGGACTTCGAGATGCTATTTCTTAGGCTACCCCAAAGGCACGATAGGATATTATTTCTATGACCCAGTTGACCAAAAGGTCATTGTAAGTAAACATGTCACATTTTTGGAGGAAGAAATGATGACCCAGAGGTCCAAACCAGTAGTCATAAAAGAGCTATCAGATGGCTCAGAAACGTCACTTCCAGAAGTGAGACCAACTGACATACCCGCTGAAATACCAACACCTGAGGAACCTCGACGCAGTGGGAGGACTGTTAGACCACCCACCAGGCTAACTCTTCTAACCGAAGAGGAAATAGTGGAAGAGTTCCACATGGAATTGGTTGAATCGGATGATGATCCTATGACATACTCTGAGGCTCTAAAGGATGTTGATGCCACTAGGTGGCTGGAAGCAATGCGCTCTAAAATCGATTCGATGCATTCCAACAAGGTCTGGACTCTAGTCGATCCACCACTTGGCGTCAAGCCAATTGGATGTAAATGGATCTTCAAGAGGAAGAAGGGCGCAGATGGAAAGGTCGAGAGATTCAAAGCGAGACTGGTGGCAAAGGGTTATACCCAGAAAGAGGGTATAGACTATGAGGAAACCTTTTCACCAATAGCGATGATGAAATCCATCAGGATTTTATTGGCTATCAAAGACACTTTGATTATGAGATCTAGCAGATGGATGTGCAGACTGCATTTCTAAATGGGTTCCTTCAAGAGGAAATCTACATGGCACAGCCAGAGGGGTTCTCTTCCTTGGAGGAAGAAAGAAAGGTGTGTAAATTGCAGAGGTCCATTTATGGGCTGAAGCAGGCTTCCAGGAGCTGGAACATCAGGTTTGATCAATCAATCAAATCATTTGGTTTTGATCAAAACATGGATGAACCATGCATTTACAAGAAGATCAGTGGGAGGGCAGTATGTTTTCTTGTTTTATACGTAGATGACATATTGCTGATTGGTAACGATGTAGGATTCCTTTCATCAGTAAAATAGTGGTTATCCACAACGTTTACGATGAAAGACCTTGGTGAAGCTAGCTATATCCTTGGGATCAAACTCGTAAGAGATCGCCAGAAAAGGATGCTAGGCTTGTCACAGGCTACCTATATAGACAAAGTCCTGGCCAGATTTAGTATGGAGAACTCCAAGAGGGGAAGTGTTCCCTTCAGACATGGAGTCAGTCTTTCCAGATCTCAATGTCCTCAGTCTCAGACAGACATTGAAGAGATGAAGAGGATTCCCTATGCCTCAGCAGTAGGGAGTCTTATATACGCCATGTTGCGCACGAGGCCAGACGTCTGCTATGCAGTAGGTATTGTGAGTCATTACGAGTTTAATGAGTGGAGGTGCCATTGTATAGAGGAGTACAAAATAGAAATCTACAGCCGATCCCTATTTTTATGAACACCTTGCATCATGTGATGCGTTTAATAAGGTGTTTGGGTTAGGAAGTTCCTAACATTTCTGGAGTAGTCCCTGATCTTGTCAAGGGCCCTATTCCCCTGTTATGTGACAACAGAGGGGCCATTGCACAAGCTAAGGAGCCTAAGGCTCATCGGAGGAACACGCACGCGAAGTGGAAGTATCACCTCATCGAGAGAGACATGTGTCACCAGCACACAATGAGGAACACGTCCGCACACTGAGGGAACCCCACCGCAAAGTGTGATCGCATTCTTTGGTTCATCAATGATTGAGACTCAAGCGAGTCAAAGTCGGTGTTCTGGGAATGCGTGAACACTTTGTGAGTGAAGGAGTTATCCAACACGGTCACCACTGCCCGATTGGGGAACACCAAGATAGAGACTGTCTATGCATGGTCGGATCGAAACTGGATCCAAGATCGTTTTGGAAATGGTTTTGCAAAATTTATTTTACATATAATGATACATTATTTATAGTTATTTCAAATAAAGTGTTTTATCGAGTTTTGCGGGACCCGATCGGATGCACAGACGCTCTTATATGGACATGTACTATGGATTGGGGTTTGGCAGTACATGTGTACATGCCCTAGATTCCATAATGATGGTGTTGATTAGTGGGGGGGGTTATATATGATAAATTGTTATCATATAGGGAGTTATTTGGAATTTGTTAATTTAATTGGCTCTTTATTTAATTAATGGATTTGGTGCTAATTGTAATTATCCATTAATAATTAAATAAAGAATCTAATTAATACTTTCCCTATTAGATTCTGCTTCTTCACCTGTGTAGCACTTTGAGTTTAAACAGAACTGCCAGACTGAGAGAGAGAGAGAGAGTCAGACTCTCACTAGGGCTCTATTAAATCTATCTAGGATTTAATTAAACCCTATTATTATAAATAGGGGACCAAAAATACACAGAAGAGGGGCTCTCCACGTTTTTGGAGCAGACACTCTCTCTCCTACATTTTTGATTTCTCTCTCTCCCTCTTGTGATCTCTCTTCTTCTTCTTGCTTCTCTCACTGTGTTTGAGAGTTAGGGTTTGTGAAACCCTAGATCTGTTTGAGGAGTTTGAGGGCATCCGGGATTGGCGTGTAGAACCTTGGTAGCACCATTGGAGGTTGAGATCTGTTTGCTTGGAGTGCTCATTGGAGGAAGAACCACTATCTATTGGAGGAGCAACACTTGAGGCTCACCAGGTTAGCAGTTCTTTATTAATTCCTTCTGTTAATTGATTATTAATATTTATGGGATGCGAAAGAAACTCGAATCGATTATTTTTCGCTGCGCATTCGAGTATGGGATGGATCCCTCTTGCCATGTGATGGACTAGAGACGAGTTTCTCCGTCCCTATTGTGATAATTAATTTTATGGAATGCAATAGGGAAGGAGAAACCCTAATAGGGATGCACCAGGGTTCCCATGGGCGACCATGGGAAACCCTAAAATTAAAATGGGGCACCCATGAGACACCATGGGCTAACCCAGGGCGTGCAAAACCCTAAAGATAAATATCTTGGTCTCCCTAGGGAACCATGGTTTGATCCCTGGACCGTTGTTTAGCCAACAGGGGCTACATGGGATACCATAATTAATACTCAGAAACCATCAGTTGGTTTTCATTGACGATCTTAGGACCTGGGAACTTGATCTTATCGAATGCAGAGGAGATGATTGAATCTAGTATTTCAGAATCTGGCACAGTGGCAGCTTTCGCATTCACAGAGGCCACCGGAGAGGGAATCGCCATGACATCTGGTGAAGCTCCACTGTAGGAGAGCGCCAATTAGACAAACCAGCTAGAGAATGGAAGAGATCTGTGGAAGAGAGGGAGAACTCTTGTGCCAACTTCCCATTCCCCACGAGGACATTGAACAGAGGCACCAATGCGAAGCCCAGCAATGGGTCTTCAAGATAGTTCTTCACCTTGCTTAGCATCCATACCTCATATTTGAGGGGTGACTCCAGAGTCCAAACTTTGAGCTGTAGATTATCATTGAAGATTGGGTTCCTTCCTTCACCGATTCTCAAGCTTGAATGTCTAGGATTTCATACTTATTCAAAACCCTAGAGATTACAATTTTTTGATGTAGATGAAAAGAATAGGATAGATTGAAGGGGGATAAACATACCGGTCTTACTGTTCTTGCTTCTTCCATCTTCAGAGCATGGAAATCGAAGAAAAAATGGCATCGATTGCAGAAGCCCCCATCCCTGCTCTTGCTTCTTCCGCCTTCAAACCATCAAAGATGATGATGAGAATGGTGTTTGTATTTGGGGTTTTAACCTTAAGGTATTATGGGAAGTTCACCTTGTGGTAAGGGTACTTTTGCCATTAAAAAAGAGTTAACATTCACTTAACTGCACAGACCTAACAAAGTGGACTAAGTAGAAATAAAGTCATATGAGGGGTGTCTATGATATTTTGATAGTTTTTGGGGTATTTGTGCCATTCGACTAACCTACAAGGGGTGTCCATGAAATTTATCTTAATTTTTATATTATTATGGAATCCTCACAGCCCCCATCTAGAATCCTCTCCAACTACTTGGGCGTCCAACGTCTCTCCAACCACCCATCCAACTGTTGGGAGGACTTGGAGATGCATCCCAACAAAAGTTTTCGTGCACGACCTGCATTAAATGTAGTCAAATTCGTATAAATGACAATTTAAAATGACATAAAAACCATCACACCCCTCATTTGATGGAGTTGATGGGAGAATCTCCCGTGTATGAATACCTTCCCAATTTAGAACTATGAAAAGAAGGATGAATATACCTAAGGTATAAATATGTCATTACATAGGTGGGTATATATAATTAAATTTATGTCTAAAAATTGACATATGACCAATCCACATCATTTCCTAGCTATCTAATTGATTAAATTTGCCACATGGGCCTTGAAATGTACTGTCAAGAGATACCTTTCCATGAAAAGCCACCTGGAAAAACTTTTGCCTTGAAATATAGTAAGGGAAAATGTACATATTGTAATGCCCCGCATTTTTATTTTTTATTATTTTAACAATATCTGGAATATTTGAGAATAATTTAATATGATTTTGTGAATGATAATATGATATTAGTAAATGGTGTTATGATATTACATTTTTATTTTATGTAGAATGCCATGATTGTAATTAAATGCTTTTGTCATTTGATTTGCTTAGTAATATTTTATTCCTTGGATTATTTTAAGATGATTTATTGGGCATAACATTCTTTAATATATTATATTCATGTTGCAGTATTTTAATATAATTTAATGTGATATGGTTTTATTTTATATTATATTAATATAATTTTATATTGATTTAAATATGGATTTTTATAATTTATTTGATTATAAAATAGCAAAGTAGGAGGTGGCATATTTAGAAGTAATTATGAGTTAGACTAAAGTAATTAGAATTACTTGTATTAAGAACTTATTAGAGATAGTGGAATTAGTGGTGTTAGACCTCATTGGACCACATGGTTAGCCTTAGAGACAGCCACCAAGTACAAGGAAAAGTAGTGGTGCCAATTGATGAGGCAGCACCTAGCAAGAAAGCATGAGGTGACGTGCGAGTTGAATGTTAATTAACCATGATTTGAGCATGGTAATGTAGCTAGTAATCCAATTAGTAAGTAGTTAGTGTGGTTAATGAAAATTAAATAAACTCGATTAAGTTTTTAAATGGTAATAGTAAATTGGACCATAACATTTCCTATTGAACTGAAGAGAAGGAAGAAGAAATGGTGTTGGGACTGTGCTTTGAGTAAGGAATTGAAGGGAATAATTGAAGTATAGCTGAGGATTGAAGATTAAATCTGGAGTTCATATAGGATTAAGGTAAGAATTTGGGTTTTTATTTGTAGTATTGTAGGTTGATAAAATTAAAGTTGGGATTAGAGATTTAAAGTTGCTAGAAAACTAAATTGAATTGGAATTATAGGAAGAATTAGAGAAAAAGGAGTAATCTGAGTATACAGGTAATTTTCATGAATGTCGATTTCTTATTTTGGGTTTGGAAATTTGGATTAAGTTCTATGGTAAGTAGTGTTTGGGGTCAACTCAGTTGGCAAAAGACCAACTCCTCAAATAAGAGGTCATGAGTTCAAACCACCTAGGGGCCTATCCCCATCCCCTAATTCCCCCCCCCCCCTATTATAATTCCCCCCCCCCCCTCTATTATAGAAGTTCTTAATCCAAAAAAAAAAACAAAAGAGCCTATTTGAAACCCCATTCAAAGCACCACAACAACAAGGGAGGAACAACTTTTTTGTGCAGTGGCTTTCTGTGAACCGGGGAGCTGGTTACTCTTTCATGCAGTGGCTTTCTATTTGATGTATTTATAATTATATGATTAAATGTCATGCCATGAGATGTTTAATTACTTAATGATCTTGAGTGCAATGCATTGATGAGTTAGATCGCAATGTTATGTAATGTTGTATATGTTAGTCAAATAGCAGTCCATGGGATCATATCCTTGGTTCATCTGGGAAATCAATATCAATAAACATCTTGGGTTCACAACAATTGGAAAGTTAGGGTTGCCCTACGGCACCCTATTTTAATTTTAGGATTGCCCATGGTCGCCCATGGGTGCCCTACTGTGACCCTATTAGGGTTTGGCATGCAAAACCAATACACAATCCTTCTCTTTCATGTCCCATAAAATTATGGGATCCATAAGAGAGAGAAAACTCATCTCTTTTCCATCTCATGGAAAAAGGGATCCATCCCATACCCGAATGCACAGTGAAAAAAGATCGATTTGGGTTTCTTTCACATCCTATGGATAATCATATAATTAAATAAGAGGAACTAACAGAAACTTGCTAACCTGATGAGCCTCAAGTGTTGCTCCTCTAATAGACAATGGTTCTTCCTCCAACGAGCACACCAGGTAAATAGATCTGAACCTCCAATGGTGCAGCCAAGGTTCTCCAAGTCAAAACCAGATCTTCTTCTTTAGATCTTCAAGCACAGATCTGGGTTTCCAAAACCCTAACTCTTAAAAGCTAGAGAAAGCAAGAAGAAGGAGAGAGAAGAGATGAAGAGAGAGAGAGAGAGAGAGAGAGAGAGAGAGAGAGAGAGAGAGAGAGAGCCAAAAACGTGGGAGAGAGGGGGAGCACCCAAAACCGTCCAAGGCTTAAAACTAAGCCCCCCCCCCCATGTTTTAGGTTGTTTTTCTAATAAAGTTTTTTTTTTAATTATTTATTTAAAACCCTATTTTGAATAAACCTAATGAGAGTCTGTTTCTTTCTCTCCTCTTTGATTTGAACTTGTTTAAACCTGATGGGCTTCTAATTGGTGAAGAAGCACAATCTAATAGAGAATAGTAAATTAATTATTTATTTTATATTTAATGGATAAATAATAAGTTGCACCATATCCAATAAATTAAATAAACAATTAATTAATTAAAAAATTTCTTTTATACCCTCACATAATAATCAATTATTATGTACCAACTCACCACTAATCAACATCATCATTATGGAATCTAGGGCATGTACACATGTACTTAGGGGTGCGGGTCTCACCAATTGTGCAGGTTGCACCGTGTCCAACAGTTTAAGTATTAGGTCCGGGCTTAGAGGGCTCGATCGGGGCTCCATCAATGTCGGTCTTTAACCGGGTACTAAAATCGGGCCTTAACCGGGTTGTGGGCCTGTTTAACTCTTCATCGGGCCTTACCCGGGTCTTAATCGGGTCTTAACAGAATTAAATTCCCGCTTGAAAAAATAAAAAGAAAGGAAATGGGTTTCCACCAAAACACATTCAAGACCCAAATCTAAGCCCAATTTTTCAAACCATAATCTTTTCCTGAACTTATGTTTTTTAATTTTTATTTACTGATTTGTTTCTTTTTATAATTATAATTAACTCAAATTTATGAGGTGCTTATGCTTATCAGCTCAATCATCATTGACGATACTGGGGTCGTCCTGCTATTTGTTTTCTCTTTAAAATCTTTGATTCTGTTGGACTAGTGCTTGCTTTGATTCATTTAACTAGCAGGTTCTTCCATCTAATATTTAACGGACACCAATTTAAAGCAAGAACCCCCCCCTCCGCCCTTTTTGTATATGTTTAGTTTTGATTCTATGAAATGAGAAGCTTAATGGAGAAGAATATAAACATTTTTTTGAGTTAAGGAAACCTATCAATTGAATTGTCCATTAATTTGGGCTTAATGGGCTAATCATTTTAAGGAGTTAAATAGGAAAAGAGAGAGAGGGTTATCAGGTGGGCTAAATGGATTAATGGAGGGTGGTTTGCTTAAAGGGTCGGGCTAGGTCAGGCCTGAAAACGGTTGGTCTAGTCGGGTGCCCGACGGGCTAGGACCCCACATCGGGACCGCCCTATTATTAAACGTGTCGGGCTTAAAGAATCGGTCCGGTCCGGGTCGGGCTTTAACCGGGCAGGCTCGGTCGGGCTTGCCGGGTAGGGCCTGGAATTGACACTCCTATATGTATTGCCAAACCCCATTCCATAAAACATGTCCATCCGAGAACGTCTGTGTATGTGATCGGATCCCGCAAAACACAATAAAATATTTTCAATTAAAACTACATATAATATATCATTTTATATAAAATAGGTTTTGCAAAAATCATTTCTAAAACGGCACTGGATCCAGATTCTGATTCGACCATTTACAGACAATCTCTATCTTGATGTTCCCCAATCGGGCAGTGGTGACCGTGTTGAGCAACTCTCTCACTCACAAAATGTTTGCGCATTCCCAGAACACCGGTTTTGACTCTCTTGAATCTCAGTCATTGATGATCCAAAGAATGAGTTCACATTTCGCAGTGATGAGGTCCTCTCAAGTACAAGGTCTTGGTGACACATATCTATCACATCCTACATTTGGCAGTAATACATGAGGGAATCAAAAAATAAGATTCTTCACCAATGCACATTATGATGTGCACTCGCATTTGTACCCTAACATCAACATGTCTAGGCATACCCAATGCGACGACCATATGATAAGGGTGTGCAGCCCAAACCCTAGTCGTGACTGCCATTTTAAGTAAAACTTATAGACACATAATGCTCAAAAATTTTATATCGCATGCGATAATGTTAAACCAAAATGTATAAAATGTTCAATACAAAGTAAACTGGACCGAACCGGGTTTGATGGACATATAAATCGAATAATCTCCCACTTGTACATCAAAGCCAATTTTCCATACATTTTAAACCTATGCCGTTCATGTATTTTTCAAACACTCCAAGAGATAAACCCTTTGTCATGGCATCAGACACATTTTCAGTTGTGTCCATTTTGGAGATATTCACGTTGCCCTGCTGGATAATCTCTCTGATGAGGTGATACTTCCGCTGCACTTGCTTGTTCCTCTGATAAGCCCTAGGCTCCTTAGCTTGTGCAATAGCCCCTCTGTTGTCACATAATAGGGGAATGGGACCATTGACAAGGTTAAAGATTACCTCCAAATCTGATAGATACTTTCTCAGCCAAACACCTTCTTTTTCTACATCACAAGCCGCAAGGTATTCTGCTTCGGTAGTAGAATCGGCTATAAATTTCTATTTTACACTCTGTCACACAATGGCACCTCCACCCATTAGATATACCATATCGGACGTGAATTTTCTATCATCCTTGTCAGTTTGGAAATCTGAGTCTGTGAAACCCAGAACTGACAACTGATCAGATAAAAAAACTAAGAAATAATCCTTAGTCCTTCTTAGGTACTTGAGGATATTCTTGACAGTAGTCCAATGCTCTCGTCCAGGATTAGACTAGTAACGACTCACAATACCTACTACATAGCAAATGTCTAGCCTCGTACACAACATAACATACATAAGACTCCTATTGCTGAAGCATAGGGAATCTTCCTCATCTCTTCAATGTCTGTCTGAAATTGAGGACATTGAGATTTGGAAAGACTGACTCCATGTTGGAAATGAACACTTCCCCGTTTGGAGTTTTTCATATTATATGGCCAGGACTTTGTCTATATAGGTAGCCTGTGACAAGCCTAATATCCTTTTCTGACGATCTCTTACGAGTTTGACCTCAAGGATATAGCTGGCTTCACCAAGGTCTTTCATTGAAAAAATAGTGGACAGCCACTGCTTAACGAATGAAAGAAACCCTACATCGTTACAAATGAGTAATATGTCATCTACGTATAAAACACAAAAATATATTGCACTCCCACTAATCTTCTTGTAAATGCATGGCTCATTCATATTTTGATAAAAACCAAATGACTTGATTGATTAATCAAATTTGATGTTCCAGCTTTTGGAAGCCTATTTTAGCCCATAGATGGACCTTTGCAATTTACATACTTTTCTTTCTTCCTCCAAGGAAGAAAACCCCTCTGGCTGTTGCATGTAAATTTCTTCTTGAAGAAATCCATTCAGGAATGCAGTTTGCACATCTATTTGCCAGATCTCATAATCATATTATGCTACGATTGTCAATAAAATCCTGATGGATTTCATCATCGCTACTGGGGAAAAGGTTTCCTCATAATCTATACCCTCTTGCTGGGTATACCCTTTTGCCACCAGTCTCGCTTTGAATCGTTCAACCTTTCCATTGGTGCCCTTCTTCCTCTTGAAGATCCACTTACATCTAATGGATTTGACGCCAAGTGGTGGATAAACTAGAGTCCAAACCTTATTGGAATGCATCGAATCAATTTCAGAGCGCATTGCCTCCAGCCACCTAGTGGCATCAATATCCTTAAGAGCCTCTGAGTATGTTACTGGATCATCATCCAATTCAACTGATACCATGTGGAACTCTTCCACTATTTTCTCTTCTTCGGTGAGAAGAGTAAACCTGGTGCGGTGGTCTAATAGTACTCCCATTGCGTTGAGGTTTTTAAAGTGTTAGATTTTCAATGGGTATGTCGATTGGTCTCACTTCTGGAAGTGAAGTTTCTGAGTTATCCAATAACTCCTCAATAACTATAGGTTCAGTTTTCTTGGTCAACATCTCTTTCTCCAAAAATATAACATGTTTGCTAACAATGATCTTTTGGTCAACAGGGTCATAGAAATAGTAATCTATCGTGCCTTTAGGATAGCCTAAGAAATAGCACCTTGAAGTCCGAGATTCTAATTTTTCTATCTGTTGCTTTCACACATGTGCTATGCAACCCCATATCCTATGCTAAGCTTACGCTCTTTCCACAACTCAAAGGGTGTCTTAGCTACAAACTTAGTTGGAACCCTATTCAAGATATAGATCGTTGTTTCTAAGGCCAACCCCCAGAAAGAAAGAGGCAGTTCACTGTAAGTGAGCATCCTTCGGACCATATCCAATAAAGCCTGATTGCGTCGTTCGGATACACCATTTTGTTGTGGTGTTCCTGGATTAGTTAATTCATGAACTATCTTTTCTGAAGTGAGATATTCCCTAAATTCATCCGAGAGATACTCTCCTCCACGATCTGATCATAAGGACTTGATGCGTTTATCCAACTGTCTTTCGACCTCGGCTTGGAATTCTTTGAATTTATCAAAGGCCTCCGATTTTCTACGCATCAAGTAGATATAACCATATATAGAGTAAACATCAATGAATGTTATGAAATACTCAAATCCATACCTTGCTTGTATATTTATGGGTCCATACACATCAGTATGTATCAACTCTAACAGATTTGTGGCTCTAGTACCTTTATTGTTAAAGGGTTTCTTGGTCATTTTGCCTTGAAGGCATGACTCACATGTAGGGAATGGTTCAATCTTTAGACTCTCTAAAGGACCATCCCTTACTAATCTACTGATTTGATCCATGTTAATGTGACCTAATCTTAGATGCCATAGATATGTTGGGTTCACTGGAACTGCTTTATGTTTCAAATCAATATTTGAAATAACATTTATTCTAATAGGGCAATGTAGGAAATATAATCCACTTTACAAATATTTAGATGCCACAAAAACATTATTTAAACGAATGACTAATTTAGAATTAAAGGAAAAACTATAAAAATCCATAACTAATTTAGAAACAGAGAGTATCTTCCTTTAAAGAGGGATAACAATTCTTAAAACTAAATTAACGGAATCAAATTGTAAATAAAATGTTCCAACAACCAATGCCATGGCTTCAGCTTCAATGCCCACCCGAAGACACACCTCATTTCTTTCCAGTTTCCTTGTCTCCTTAAACCCCTGTAATACATTACAAATATGAACACTGGAACCACTATCCATCAAGCAAGAATTGGTCGGTTCAAAGGACAAATTAGACTCTTAAAGAATGTTTACATCACATGTACCTTCTTTATTAGCCTCTGAATCATCTGGCTTCTTGTCTTTCACTGTGACTAGGAATGCATGACAGTTTCTTTTCCAATGACCCTCCTTCTTGTAATAGAAGTACTTGCTTTAATCCTTCTTATTACCAAACTTCCCACCCTTGGGTTTCAGGGTCTTACCCTTATTTTCCTTTTTCTTCTTCTTCCCATTTGAAAAAGGCTTCACAACAGTTACATTGACCTTAGCCTTATCCTTTTTCAAGGTAAGTTCCGCTTCTACCAGTACATTAGCAAGCTCGGTGAACTCCAATTTCTTATCTGACATCTTATAGGGTGCATAGGTAGAAGTCAGTGATGATAAGATCACATTAGTCTTATACCTCAGGTCAAACTTGGTCCCCATGGATTCTAGTTTTTAAAGCAGATTAATTAACTTCATGACATGATCCATTACTCGAGTCCCCCGGGATATTTTGGAGTTATGGATTTGACTCATCACATCGTAATGGGCATGTGTCAGCTGCTTGTTGAACAATTCAACAAGCTTATCCATTTTTCCTCTTGAGGTACGTATATCCTTGACTGAGTCCAATACTGACTTTTTCAATGATCCTAGGATGTAAAGTGATGCTTTGAAATCCTTCTGAAGGAAATGCTGCATCACCTCATGTGCCTCAAAATCATCATGGTGGGGTTGAGGAGAAACTAGTTTATCAAAAACCATAAAAAGACCTTCTGCAGTCAGGAGCAACTTAATGCTTTGATACCAATCAATATTGTTCATTCCATTTAATTTGTAATCGTTAATGAGTGCTAATAGGTTGGAATTAATGATAGTCATTAAATTTAGAATCTACACATGTACAAGTAAACCACACGCATATTAATAACCATCGATAAAAATTTGAGCATACATATCAATGGTCTCTCATAATTTAGGTCTCCCTCATGACTCAAAAAATGAATTGAATACCTACAACCCTTGCATGCATAACTTACCTTGTCAGGAGTCATTATACACACTGTAGTAGTATGGACCAATCTGTCCGCCTCATGGGCTTCCAATATTTTCGGCCACTTGGGTGTCATGTCCAGATCCTGACGGTTGACATACACCCAAGTCATGTATACATCTATTGCATTAGTTAGAATAATAGAATCATGAAAGATGGCTCATTGTCACAGTGCCCTCTCACTATCCATACCCTAACATATCTAAATAGAGATAAATATAGATGATCATGTGATAATGAGCCTGACAATGTCCTGTCGGCGTATGTGGGATCATATCACACAACCTCTACACTTACCTTCAATAGGAGACCATGGATATGTCTACTAACCTAGACTAATCCATATCATACATGTATTGTAATCAAAGAAGGATAATGATAAACTCTCACACAATATCATGGATGGCAACACATATAACAATTACTCAACATTAATTATGGGATGGCAGCATTTTAATAGAAGTGATAAAAAGTTTAAATCTAATAATCTTCATGGGCGCATCATCATGCCAAAGATCTCATATGCTTCAACTAAATCATCTCCTCCATCTGATCTTCCTTCAAAGTTGGTGATCATCATCTCCATGAACTTTGAACATATGCGGATCATCATCAACATGCACTGGGAAATCTCATCTCCTCTAAAATTACGATGGAAATCTAGGAAAAATTCTATACACTTTCCTTTCCATAATAAAGAAATTCCTCATGGAGAAACCAACCCACCATTTGGGCTGCCCATGGGGTGGAATACATTTGTTTATAAAAAAGATAGGGAGAGCAAGAGAGAGAGAGAGACAGAGAGAGAGAAGCATCACATCCACCCATTAACCCCATGAAATTAATTCATGTAAAAAATAACCATCCACATTATTAGATAACCAATCCCATAATCACATAGCCAATGCAAATCATGTATGGGCATAACCATGCAAGTAAAGAAACACATGGATTTCATCAAATATTGAAACCACCACATCACATGTGATAACATGTACCCAAGCCCATAAAAATTAAAATCCAATTTTAATTTCAAGTGGGTGGAGAGAAGTATCTCTTCACACATCTTCTTCCTCCAACCACAACATTAATGTTTAAAAACAAAATTTTGTTTAAATATTGAAGGGAAAAATACTGCAGGAAAAAAAAATTCTGTCGACCGCACACTAGCACAGGCCATGGTCATGGGTTATGGGCAGGGTCCAAGGGAGGAACGTGCAGGGGCGCTTGGCTGCATGCGCTCTACCCTCACATCTAAAAATTTACCTTCCTAATTGGGTACAATTTTTAATAATTGAAATTTAATATGATTTTTACAAAAACCTAAGATTAACCATAACTAACACACATGAGCAAGTTGTTAAAGAATAATAACCTTGTAACTACCCGTGTGCACATGGGATGGTTGTTACAATAACCAAATAACTACCATGTGCATCCATAACAAACTCAACAAAACTTTAACAACTTGCATCACATACATAATATTTGCATCAAAATTTAATTATGTGATATCCATGGGTAAGAAAGGTGGTTTTGATACCACACTGTTAGCCAAATAGTAGTCCATGGGATCATATCCTTGGTTTCCCTGGGAAACCAATATCAATAAACATCTTGGGTTCACAAGAATTGGAAAGTCAGGGTTGCCCTAGGGCGCCCTATTTTTTTTTTTTTTTTTTGGGTTGTCCATGGTCGCCCATAGGTGCCCTACTATGACCCTATTAGGGTTTGGTTTGTAAAACCAATACCCAATCCTTTTCTTTCATGTCCCATAAAATTATGGGATCCATAAGAGAGAGAAAACTCATATCTTTTCCATCCCATAGAAAGAGGGATCCATCCCATACCCAAATGCGCAACGGAAAGAGATCGATTCGGGTTTCTTTCACATCTCATGAATAATCATATAATTAAAACAAGAGGAACTAATAGAAACTTGCTAACCTGATGAGCCTCAAGTGTTGCTCTTCCAATAGACAGTGGTTCTTCCTCCAACGAACACACCAGGTAAACAGATCTGAACCTCCAATGGTGCAGCCAAGGTTCTCCAAGTCAAAACTAGATCTTCTTCTTCAAATCTTCAAGCATAGATCTGGGTTTCCAAAACCCTAACTCTCAAAAGCTAGAGAGAGCAAGAAGAAGGAGAGAGAAGAGATCAAGAGAGAGAGAGAGAGAGAGAGAGGGAGCCAAAACGTGGGAGAGAGGTGGAGCACCCAAAACCGTGCAAGGCTTAAAAACTAAGCCCCCCTCCACGTTTTAGGTTGCTTTTCTAATAAGATTTTTATTATTATTTATTTAAAACCCTATTTTGAATAAATCCAGTCTGAGTCTGTTTCTCTCTCTCCTTTTTGACTTGAAACTATTTAAACCTGATGAGCTTCTAATTGGTGAAGAAGCAAAATCTAATAGGGAATAGTAAATTAATTATTTATTTTATATTTAATGGATAAATAAGAAATTGCATCATATCCAATAAATTAAATGAACAATTAATTAATTAACAAATTCCTTTTATACCCTCACATAATAATCAATTATTATGTACCAACCCACCACTAATCAACATCATCATTATGGAATCTAGGGCATGTACACATGTACTACCAAACCTCATTCCGTAGAACATGTCCGTATGAGAGCGTCTGTGTACGTGATTGGATCCCGCAAAACATGATAAAATATTTTCAATTAAAACTATATATAATATCATTTTATATAAGATAGGTTTTGCAAAAGCCATTTCTAATACGACACTGGATACAAATTCTGATCCGACCATCTACAGACAATCTCTATCTTGATGTTCTCCAATTGGGCAGTGGTGACCGTGTTGAGCAACTCTCTCACTCACGAAGTGTTTGCACATTCCCAGAACATTGGCTTTGACTCTCTTGAATCTCAGTCATTGATGATCCAAAGAATGCGTTCACATTTTACAGTGACGAGGTCCTCTCAGGTACAGGGTCTTGGTGACACATGTCTATCTCATTCTACATTTGGCAGTAATACATGAGGGAATCGACAAATAAGATTCTTTGCCAATGTACATTATGATGTGCACTAGCATTCGTACCCTGACATCAACATGTCTAGGCATACCCAATGCGACGACCATATGATAAGGGTGCCCAGCCCAAACCCTAATCGTGACTACCATTTTTAGTAAAACTTATGGACACATAATGCTCAAAAAGTTTATATCGTATGTGATAATATTAAACCAAAATGTATTAAAGGTTCAATACAAAGTAAATCGGACCAAACTGGGTTTGATGGACACATAAATCCAACAATATATCTATTGATGGATGTACTTATTATTATATAATTGAGTGTCATGTTCTCTAGTTATATGTTCTCTGATGATTTAATGAATGACATTTGTTATGATGGTGAATGCTTAAGGAATGTATGATGAAAATGTGTTATGAAGCATGAGATGTTTTAATTATTAAATGATATTGAGTATTATGTAATGATGAGCTAAATGTTCATGCTATAGAATGTTGTATGATAATGATGGTGTTTAAGTATGATGATGATGGAGATTTAACAAGTCATGAAAAAAAAATAATAGACAATGTGCATGGATTGAGAATGATAGGAAGATGAATTGCAAATGAAAAAGAAGTAAATGAGAAAACCATGTGGTTGTCGCTCCTTTTCAGTAGGGGGTTATATATTGGATGAGGTTTATGTGAAAGGGATGTGTCCATCCTAGTTCTCATGGTGACTGGAACAAGGTGTAGACATGAGCCTAAAAAGAATGATTAAATACTAGAGCATGTCCTCCTTAGTGCTCATGGTGATCGGATACATGGAATAGACATGTAGTCTAGTAAAATGTTTAATGATAAAGCATGTCATCCCTAGCTAGTGCTCATGGTGACTTGATACACAGAGTAAACATGTGGTCTATCCATGCTAGATGGTGTTCTTCCTTAGTGCTCTTGGTGACCGCATACATGGAGTAGATCATGTATCTAGATGATGATGCCACATCGCTTCTCCCTAGGCTGCAATGTCTGGGATACATGAGTAGAATAAGTGATGCGAGGCCGATTAACTAAAATGGTCAGACTTAACTTAAATAAGAAATTGAGTTTATTTTTTGTTATTTATGCACATGTACAGTTGAATGTGTAATAGCAGATTCACCTCACTAGGCTTTTCAGCTCACCTCTTTATTTGTCGATGTTTTCAGATGATGAGACTGGAGAGGAGACTTGTAAAGCTCCAAATACAATGGGTTGAGCACCCCCCCCCCCCAGAGAGGGATTAAGAGCCTTAGTCTATATTCTGATGTCTTTTGTTGTTATGAGAGCTTAATCATTTTGTGATGTGTATGACTTTCTAACTTTTCAATCTTAGTTTATGGTGTGCATAATATAAATACTTGCCGCTAGTGTGAAAATGTTACTTGAAATGTTGCCCTAACCTTTATGCTTCCGTTGTGTCTAATGTGTGTATGAGAGAGTCGCAGCCATTTGTATGGTTATGATGACCTTTTGGATTGCGCTTGCGAGAGCAGTACCCTTTACCATGTCCGGGTTTTGAGTCATTACACATATTGTCAGTAGTACACGCCCTCTGACACTTTCACTCCTCCTTGACGATATGGGTTTGGCATAGAATATGCTAATATATGTGGGTGACGAATAGATCCCTCCATCATTAAATAAAAAACCCATATACCCCAATGCTTGGAAATGAAAATGGTTGGGACATATAGTGGCTAATAGAGTTACATTAAGATGTCTTTTGAAGAGAATTAATCATATAACTCTTACTTCCTCAAGTGGGTACGGTTTGATGTGGATAACGGGAAAGAGTGAAGTTTTGGAAGGATATTGTTGAACTGAAATAGCCACTAGGACAAGGATGAATCAATGGTCTAAAAACCAAACCCAACTCATTCCTTTCCTCAACTCACTAGTTGGCATCACAACCACTCAAGCACAATCGCATATATCACAGCCGCATGCAATTACAACCATGTGGCCAGGTCTACCAGATGTTCACAGACATTCATTTTACCCTGCAGAGCACTTCATAAATGTCGACATCCACAAGAGCAATAAAAGTCCACCTGGAAGTTGATTAGATAAAAATCTCAAAAACTTTGGAGGGAGTGGTAATTTAGTTTTATGGCTAGGAAATTCTTCAAAGAAGTTCGCTTATGCTTCTACTTGGAAACTGATAAGATGAAAATCTTAGAAAGCCCATTGGCATAGGTTTGTATGGTTCAATTTCAATATTTCCAGAAATAATTTCATTGCTTCACGTGCTTTGACATTATCTCTCTCTACACAAGAGTACCTTCACAAGAGAAACATTTGTATACCTAATTGTTGTCTATGTTGGATCTCTCATGAAAATGTGGATTGCATAGTATTTTTATATTCATTATCTAGATTTGTTTGGAATGGAATCCTTACTAAGTGTTGGCCACAACATCGTAATATTCTTCCTTTCAAAGAGAATGGAGGTGGATTTAAAAAAAAGTAGTGGTAAGTCAATCTTTGACGCTATTGGTAAACTTGTTTTTGTGTTTATGATTTATAATATTTGGTGGGTGTTTGTTTCGTTTCACCTAAAAGCTCGAATTGTAAGGGAAGGGCAATATCAATGTATACATCAACATTCCTCCGCATGTGCAGGCCAAGATCCCATGGTCTTTGCATGTGGAGCTCACACCACATTTCTTCGCGCGACACCAGAAGAGAAAAAATATCAGGAAAACTCTTCCAATTCCCTTCTCAGGAGCCTAACACTCGACCCCCCTATTCTGTTACCATGTTCGCTACTATTTCACCTAAAAGTTTAAACTGTTAGAGAAGGGTAGCGTCAATGTATACATCAATAGTAGGAAAGAAATAATAGAAGATGGACCACCTCCTTGCATATTATAGAAGACATATGGGAAGCCATCTCTTTTGAGATTCGAAATAAACTCATTCACATTCATTCAAAGAGTCAACACACATTAAGAAACATGCATCATGCCTCTTGTTGGGACCTTCCACCTATTTCTCCCCCATCCCCAACTTTTTTGAAGTATCATCATTTTATTGGTGCTTCTGCCCATCCTGACTTTTGGTGTATCATCTTTTTATTGATGTTTTGTCTTTCTCTAGATTATGATGTATCACCATTTGAGTGATGCTTTCTCCCCATCCCTGCTTTTTTATGTATCATCCTTTATGGTTGTTTTGGATGGTTAGATAAGGGTCCTATATGTATCTTGCCTTTTTGCTCTATCTTTGTACTCTGCCTTTTCCTTTAATTATTTTTTCATTCACCCAAATTTTTTTTAAACTTCCTTCCAATTTTTTTTTACTATTATAACTTTCAGGTGGAATATATTACATGAACTCTTTCATGTTGATCAACATCAATGTCTCATGACATGACTCATACCACAAAAACACCTTTTTCACCCAAATAAACCTCCAAACTTGATTTATGCTCATGGAACACCTCAATACTTCATTCAGCATTATGATATTATGAGAGATGTTTGACGATAATAATTGGAAAACTAGGTTTTTTTTACTCGACTTGCCTTTTCAAAACCTAATGAATTGGGCAAGTCAAACCAGGTTAAGGAGAGTCATGCTTTTGTCTTATTTTTTTAATATCTGCATTTTTCTCCATCTCTGAGTGAAGAAGAACTGAGACTATGACTGCTTCACAGGTGAGATGAAAGAAGGGGTTAGTATTGAAGTGCCCAAAAATAAAAAAATAAAAAAAAATCTAGGTGTTTGTTTAGTTTTAGGCCAAACATAGGGTCCGTAAATAGTGTATGGTGTATGGCCCAATTAAAAAGAGCAATTTACATGTACCTCCCTGTGTTATTGGTGAAGGTCTGATTTCGGTCTAGAGAGTGGTTGAGGATATTTGGAGGGCCATTTCGCCTCGAAACGATCTCGGATGGCCTAAAATGCGGATACATCACCGTTGATGGTTGTGAGTTGTGTAGAGCTCGTCGAGACCTTGAATCGACATGTTTTGAGAAATATGCTATGTTTTTGTCCGAGTATGACTAGTTGGTTAGTTTTGGGCTCTAGGGGCAATTTTGTACTTTGGTTAGGGCTTCTCTATATAATGTTCTTTCTCTAGGAGGGCTAAAAAAAGGTTTTGTAATATTTTCCAAAATATAGTAAAACAATCCCTCACGTTTCTCTCTCAATCTATCACGATCCCTCAAATCTCTCTCAATCTCTTGCATTCTCCTCAAATCTCTCTCAATCTCTCACCGTCCCTCTTCTCTCACCGTCCCACTTCTACTTTTCTTGTGCTTTTTGGTTACCCTCTGTTCTTTGGTTTCCTTCTTCTTAATCGGGTCTCTTTTTGCCCCAACCTGATCAATTGATTTCTTCTTAATCCGGGTTTCCTTCTTCTTCTTAGTCTCATGCCATCGGCCTAATCGAGAGTTGGGTTTTTAACCATGCTCTGATTGCGTTTTTCTCATGTTTATGCCTCTCTCCTTTCTAGATTTCTAGATTTTTGTCTTGTCTTCTCGCTTGAGGTTACTTTTCTCCTGGTGGTCGGAAGACAAAGGTGCCTCTTTCCCTACAATATTTTTTTGCTCTCTTCTTCTTCTCTCTTCTTCTTCTCTCTTCTTCCTCCTCCTACAACTCAGCCCCCACCCTTGCTACCGGTCCCACCTCCCAGTGAGAGACAGAGAGCCCAAGGAAGAAAAGAAGGTAGTTTTTGGAAAAGCGGAATGTAGAGGAAGAAGATCGATCTAATAATCTTGTTCTAAGATGGCTTCTCTTTCTTCTTATGAAAGATGGCTAGCTCTCAAAGATGGGCACATATTTGGTTTGTTATAAACATCTCCCTCTCTGTCTAAGTTATTGATTATATAATTAGGTTTCATTGTTAGTGATGAATTTCGGGTGATAGGCATGAAATTCTCGGGATTGAATTGGATGGTTTGCTCAACTATTCCATTGATTTCGTTTGAATCATTGTCGTTGGAAACATACCGTACGATGCGACTAAAGAATAGCTAATACAAATTTGTATATAGGTTGGACCTATCTTATGGTACAGACAGTATCTCTCTCCCCTCCCCCTACTACCTTTTCCTTTTCTCGTATTTGTTTTGGTAAAAAAGAGGGAATATTTCGTATATCCATATTGGAAGTAAACTTAAGATTTGCTACATTTAACTTGAGGTGGTGGCGTAGTAAAAAAACAGAAGAACTGGGTCAATCGATTAACAACCGTCAAATTTAGAAAATGTCAGGTGTCGTGTCTCTAGTTCCGCACTGCACCGCACTTGGAGATTAAAGAATTGAAGAGGATTTTTATCCTTGCTAATGTGCCTAAGTATCCCACCTTGAGAGTAGATCCTATAACTTCTGGCTACAAAACCAATAATTTTCCTTAGTTCTCATGGGGATCTGAATTCATTCCACTGAGCACACTTCCAAATTAGAATCTGTCAATCTAGAATGGTGTAGGAAAACTCTTATTTGTCATAAGATCCTATTTGCAGCAACAACGATGCAAGCCCAAAAATATAGAAGTGTAAAACTAGGATTTTGCTACATGGCATGAGCCGCATGACTATGGGCAAATCTAAACCATTAGATTGAAAAACCCAATGCCGAGGACCCTTTTTATGGGAGCACATTTCAAGAGCTTGAACTGAAATGGGTTCGATGATGTAGGGAAAGAGCTGAAACCCACCTTCGGCAACTGTAATTGATGCTTCAGAGAACCCGTCCATGCGCTCCATTATCAAACCCATTTCAGTTAGTGAACAGTGTTATCGCCGGATTGGTGAGTGAAGCTCCTCACAGATCGCCAGATTACTGGAGAAGAAAGAGGTGAAATGGAAGATGAGGTTGGAACGATAGAAGGTTGAGGAGATACGTTTGGGTTTTGTAATGTAAGGGTAAAAGGGTAAAAAGTATATTGGACAGTATTGAATAGTTGAGAATCTTTTCTCCCATTGGCCAACAGAGTATCACTCACCTTTGATCACATGTCAATATCCCAAGATTGATTGCGATCCTCCAGAATTGGTAACTCCAATCCTGGACAGCCATGGCACCTACCTCACCTACCTCACCAACTTTCCTAAAGAGTGCATGGCTCATTTATCACATGTGGTATATCTCTAGAACTATTATTGGCAGTCAATTGATATCAATCCTAGCCTTGCATGGCAACCCTATCCCTTTGATTCATCACCTTCTATTTATTGTCATCTATTATATATATCTCATTGTACAGAGAATCCCTAAGGCAATGAAATATACTTTGCATTATTATGGTATCATGAGCCACATGCTCCATTGAGCACTCAAAATTTCGATCCCTCCACCACCCCATTTTCGTCCCTCCTTTGCTATCTCTTCTCACTATGGGTGACACCACCACGGCCTTGGCTACCACTCCTCTCTCTATCTCATCTAATCCTCATCATGTGCTTTCTCTCAAACTCACATCTAAAAATTATGTGTATTGGAAAACTCAAGTAGTACCATTTTTGAAAGGCCATAGTTATTACAGCTATGTCACTAGCACCAAGCCATGTCCCACCGACCCTACTCTTGCTGAAACTTGGATGGAGCACGATGCAGCAATTATGAGCATCCTTATTTCCTCTCTCTCTGAAGAAGCCTTCCCTCTTGCGGTTGGCTGTGACACAAGCAAAGACCTATGGGATGCCCTCCATAATGCATACAGTTTTGCCTCAACTACACGTCTCTTATCTCTCAATGTGACATTGCAGAATTTATTTCAAAAACCTGATGAAAACATAACCCAGTTTCTTCAACGTGCCAAAGCACTATCTGATGAGCTTGCTGTGGCAGGCAAACCTTTACCATCGGCGGACTTCAACATCCATATTTTCAGAGCCCTACGCTCGGATTTTCAAGCTATGGTGCCCACTCTTATGGGACGTTCTGATCCCATTCCCTTCTCCGAATTGATGAGTCTCCTGTTGAGCCATGAACATCTTCAAACATCTCGCCAGGCTATTATTGACCCGGCAACCACTGCATCAGCCAATATTGCCCAGCAAAACCGTGGCCAGCACACTTCACCTGCTGGCCGTGGTTCCTCTAGGGGACGCGGACATGGTCACTTTGGTGGTCGTGGTCCTCCAACCAAGCCAAGTGGATTCAGCCGATCCAATGCATTTGCTCACAGTCCATGCACCATTTGCGGCCGTACAAATCACCAAGCAGACACATGTTACCACAAAAATCAAACTCAAGGACAAAATTCCAAACCAATCCTACCCACCCCAAGCCACTACCCGTTCTATTCCCGGCCAAATAATACCCCCATCACCTATTACCCCTCTCCATCCACTCAACCACCCACTCCTCACGCCCACTACACCACTCCTTCATATCCGCCACCCCAAAACCCATCCCTTCATTCTCAATGGATAGCCGACACAGGGGCTAGTCATCATGCTACGCCAGATCTTCAAGCATTCTCATCTTATGAACCTTACAAAGGTAACAATGAACTCATGGTTGGCAATGGTAAATCTCTTCCCATCTTAAATATTGGACAATCTGTTCTCCCATCTTCTTCTCGGTCTCTTTCTCTATCCAATGTGTTACATGTTCCCAATCTAACAAAATCTTTACTTTTGGTTCAGAAATTCGCACTTGAAAATGATGTATTCTTTGAATTTCATGCATCTTATTTTTGTGTGAAGGATTGGAAGTCCAGGCGCACGCTTCTTTTGGGGCCGAGTAAAGATGGGCTTTACTCCCTTCAGCCATCTCAGCTGCTGTCTCCCTCTATTCATTTTGTTGTTCAGTCATCCTACGCTCTTTGGCATCACCGGTTGGGTCACCCACATGACCGAGTTCTCCAACTTATTATGCGTGACACAAAAATACCTAAATCACCATATTTATGCCCTACTTGTCAATTGGGAAAATCATGTCGCCTTACTTTAAGGGAAACTCAATCAAGAAGTACTACTCCTCTTCAATTAATCTTTAGTGATGTATGGGGACCATCCCCCACTCTATCATCTTTGGGACACCGTTATTTTATGTTATTTGTGGACGATTTTAGCAAATTTATTTGGTTTTTTCCTCTAAAGACCAAATCTGAAGTTTTCTCCACTTTTAAACAATTTCAATTACTTGTGGAACGACAATTCTCTTGCAAAATCAAATCGGTTCAAACCGACTGGGGGGGAGAGTATCGTCCTCTGGCTAAGTTCTTTGCCTCTCTTGGCATTCAACACAGGCTGTCCTGCCCTCATACCCATGAGCAACAAGGCACGGTAGAACGTCGCAACCGTCACATTGCTGAAACCGGCCTAACCTTGTTGGCTCATGGCTCTGTTCCTCACATTTTTTGGGACTATGCTTTTGAGAACGTTGTGTACCTCATTAACAGGATGCCCTCCACAGTGACCTATAGCAAATCCCCTCTGGAAATCTTGTTTCACAATCCACCAGACTACTCCTTTCTTAAGACATTTGGCTGTCTATGTTTCCCTTTCTTGTGCCCCTACAATAATCATAAGATGGAATTTCGATATGCTCCATGTGTTTTCTTGGGCTATAGCCCAGCTCACTCTGGCTATAGGTGCTTGCACATTGAGACCAATAGGATTTACATTGCTCGTCACTTGCGCTTTGATGAGAATGTATTTCCCTTCAAAACACACCAATCCCACTGCACTACACCTCAATCACCACCACTCATCACCCTGTGGGTATCCCTACCTCTTAACCCAACTTCTTTACTACCATTGGATGTACCACCTCCACCTCAACCCGCAAACCCGAACCCACTTGACCCCCCATCCACCACCTCTACCACTCCATCAACACCCTCCACGGCTCCCACCATTACTTACCCCACATCTTCACCGCCACCAAGTCCTCCACTTCACATAAGACTTTTAGGCGACATTTATGCTCTCACCGAGCCTCAACCCTCCTCTCTTCATACCAATCTCTCATCATCCATACAAGCTGAACCAACAACCTACACCCAAGCCAGCCGTGACCCTAATTGGCGCTCTGCCATGTCCGAGGAATTTAATGCCTTATTGCATAATAACACGTGATCTCTCGTTGCCCGTACTCCTAACATGAATTTAATTGGCTGTAAGTGGATATACAGGATCAAAAGGAAAGCGGATGGTTCTCTTGAACGTTACAAGGCGAGGTTGGTGGCTAAGGGTTTGCATCAGCAGCACGGGGTTGATTATGATGAGACCTTTAGTCCAGTCATCAAACCCACAACCATTCGGACAGTTCTTTCTTTTGCCATCTCCAATGGCTGGTCTGTTCGCCAACTGGACATTAAAAATGCTTTCTTACATGGCATCCTTGATGAAGAAGTGTATATGACTCAACCACAGGGGTTTGAAGACCAAACAAGGCCCAATCATGTTTGTCGACTTCATAAGTCACTCTATGGGCTTAAGCAGGCCCCGCGGACCTAGTTTCAACGGTTGTCACAGTTCTTGGTCTCATCAGGGTGCGCCCCATCTCAGACAGACACATCCTTGTTCATCTATAAACAGGGGGTGAAGCTCACTTATGTCCTGGTTTATGTGGACGACATCTTGGTCACAGGAAATGTCCCACATCACATCACCAAGTTACTGGCAGATCTTGCGTCTGAATTTGCCATCACTGATCTGGGCCGCTTAAACTTCTTGTTGGGTGTTGAGGCAATCTATACTTCTCTGGGTGATTCTATCCCAAGCTCGATCATCAAAGACCTAATTGAAAGGGAATGAGTGATTGCAAACCGGTTCTCACCCCCATAGCCACCTCCGTTAAAGCATCGTCCACAGGCGGTGCCATGTTCACTAATCCAACCAAATACCGGTCCATAGTTGGAGCGTTACAATACGCTACATTGACCCGTCCGAACATCACTTACTCTGTCAATCGAGCCTACCAGTACATGCACGCTCCAAGTGTTGATCATTGGTCTATGGTCAAGCGTATCCTCCGATATCTGCAGCACACGAAACATTATGGGCTATCCATTACCCGCTCCAGCTCCCAAAATCTACAGGCATTCACTGATGCCGACTAGGCGGGTGATGATACCGATCGTAAGTCCACAGGTGGATATGCCATTTATATGGGTCCGAACCTCATCTCATGGAACTCTAGGAAGCAAAAGACTGTGGAATGGTCCTCTACTGAATCAGAATACAAGGCATTGGCTGATGCATGTGCAAAGCTCACATGGTTACAATCTCTGTTTGGGGAACTGAGCATTCCTCTCACTCAGGCACCCGTGCTATGGTGTGATAATATTGGAGCTACATATCTGTCCGCTAATCCGGTATTTCATGCCCGTACAAAGCATGTTGAAATTGACTTCCATTTTGTCCGCGACAAGGTCGCCAAAAAGGAACTCAATGTTCACTTCATCATCACCGCTGATCAGATCGCCGATATTATGACAAAGGGTCTATCTTTAAATCGGTTTGCTTTTCTTCGTGACAAGCTGAAGATCCGAGCCATCGAATCTCCACCTTGAGGGGGTGTATTGGACAGTATTGGATAGTTGAGAATCTTTTCTCCCATTGGCCAACAGAGTATCACTCACCTTTGATCACATGTCAATATCCCAAGATTGATTGTGATCCTCCAGAATTGGTAACTCCAATCCTGGACAGCCATGGCACCTACCTCACTTACTCACCACTTTCCTAAAGAGTGCATGGCTCATTTATCACATGTGATATATCTCTAGAACTATTATTGGCAGTCAATTGATATCAATCCTAGCCTTGCATGGTACCCTATCCCTTTGATTCATCACCTTCTATTTATTGTCATCTATTATATATATCTCATTGTACAGAGAATCCCCAAGGCAATGAAATATACTTTGCATTATTAAAGTAATACAACCATTTATGAATTTTTGGCTTCAACTGACTGTTTTAATTTAACGGACTAAGGTTATTTGTTAGTCCCACCATATTTCAGGCCAGGCATATGTAATTGCTTAAAGGGAAATTATCAGTGCCACCCCCTGGTGTTTGCCTATATTTTAAAGCACACCCACTAACTACCATAACCCATTTTTAACGGTGTTAATCTCTGAAATTCTTTTGACCAAAATACCCTTTACCTTAAAACATAAAAAACTTAGATTGATCCACTGACTGAGAGAGAAATATTACTCAATCAGATTGTTCCAATGAACAAAATTCTCCCAATTTTTAAATTAAAATTGATTAAAAAAAATGCAACATCCACAAGTTACCCAGGGCCCATGTTAGTGGACGTACACCACCATAAACATAAACATTGCAGCAAAGCTCATCAAACCATTTCTCACAAAGAAAACAGAAGAGTTTGTTTAAGATCGATATCGAAAATTAGAATAAGAGAAGGAAAAAATCTGCGTTTGGGAAGGGTTGCAATACTGCAATGGGTGATTGCTGAGATGGGCTATGGAACCTGGGGAGATTCTAACCGTTATCCAAAATCTGATCCTTCTCTCTCTCTCACAGCCCTCTTCGACCACGCAAAGCAGACCTTCCACACCCAACCCCATACCTCATCAACGCCGTTGGCGTGCTCAACCCCAAATCACCCATCGTAGCCAATGCCGCCATGGCCCATTGAAGACTACGGAACCTACAAAAGAACAAAAGGGAAATTATCTCTGCCAGTAGAATAGATAGTATGTCTCGAATTCTTTATGGATTCTTAGATTTTGGTAGTTTGAGACTTCAACTTTCAACCACTACTTTCTCTTAATTTAATGAATAATTGCAGTGAATATGAATAATTTTAAATTTGATTTTGGGCGGTGGGGGCAATTTAATTTTTCTCCCGTTTCATCATTGACTGGAGGAAATAGAAATGAGACGATGATCATGGGTGACGTACGACCTATCTATCACCTCTGTTATTGCAAAAGGAGGAGAAAGAAGAGACGGATGGTGTTGCAGAAAGAAGAAGAAGTAGAGACAGAAGGGTTTCGGTTCCTTTACTAACCTAAAACACAGACCATCGTTAGAAAAGAAAAACAGAAGACCCATTTCAGTGGTGAAACAAACAATAAGCAACGAAGGGTAGATTTGGTCACCGGAGTAGGTCTCTTTTCAGAAGATGGTAGGCTGTAGTGGATGTTCTCCATGGTTGTCGGCTGAGTGTGAGGAAGAAGAAGGGTTTGTGGGTGTTCTAATTGAAAGGGTAGATTAGGTATTTTGCCAGTAACAAGGGTAGAATTATCTTTTAAACTGTTGATATCACCACTTAACAACTCTTAACTAACGGTAGGGGGTCTGTGTGGAATTAGTTTGGTAAAACAAGGAGGTGACATTGATAGTATAGTAGTTAGTGGGTATGCTTTAAAATATAGGCAAATGTCAGGAAGTGGCATTGATAATTTCCCTTGTTTAAACAACGAAGGGTTGCTTGTAATTAGACCAAACTACAGAAGAGGTACATGTAAATTGTTCAAAAAACAAATGCTCAATGAATGTCACATGACGTGACTACATGACCCGGACGAAAATACCGAACCTGATAATTTCTTAGAGCTGGATGAATCTTCGAGTCGGTGACTGTGGAGTCAAAGCCTGATTTTCCAATTATCGTGCCGTTAATAAGGTTCCACCGCCGAAATTTGAAAGTTAGCCCCAAAGTAGGATTCCACATGAGAGCTCCACATTCTGCTTTGTTCTTGGATTCAAATGCTTCGACTTCTTCTCTCTTCCTTGTCTCGTCTCTCCTCTTCTTCAGCTCGCAGGAAATCCCAATCCATTCTCAGCTGGATCAAATCATTCTCTGTTATTCCTCTCCAGAAACCAAAATGGATCTCCAACACTACTCTGATTATTACAAACCCACTTCTCTTAACCCTTGAATCTTGCAATTCAATGTCAGAATTGAAGCAAATCCAGGCCCAGATGACTCGAACTGGCCTCATAACCCATATTTTCCCAGTTAGCCGGGTTTTATCCTTCTGCGCTCTCTCCGATTCCAGCGACATCAACCATGCCCATATCATCTTTACCCAAATTGCAGAACCTAATATTTATATGTGGAATACCATGATCAGGGGTTACTGTAAAGCTAAAAGTCCTAACTTGGGTTTCTTTCTGTTTCGCCGTATGGTCCGAAATCAAGTTGACATGGACAGTCGGACCTTTGTCTTTGTACTGAAGGCTTGTGAGCAGTTCCAGGGAGTTATGGAGGGTGAAGAACTCCATTGCTTGATCTACAAGTTGGGTTGTGACGCCGATTTGTTGGTCAGAAATGGGCTTATGCATTTGTATGCTAAACATGGGTATCTGGGATCTGCCCGTCTTTTGTTCGACGCAAGTCTTGTGAGGGATGTTGTTTCTTGGACTACCATGATTAATGGGTACGCCCAGAATAACCTTCCAGATGAGGCCTTGAAGCTATTTAATTTGATGTTACCGAGTGCTGATACTCCCAATGAGGTTACTATGACTGTTGTGCTCTCCGCTTGCTCACAGTCAGGGGATTTGAGCCTGGGTAAATCAATTCATCATTATATAGAGAAGACAAATGTGGATCATAGCCTGAATTTGATGAATGCATTGATGGATATGTATGTTAAATGTGGTTGCTTGATATCTGCGAAAGAAATCTTTGACCGGATGGAAGTTCGTGATGTTTTCTCTTGGACCACTATGATCAATGGCTATGCCAAAGATGGTAGTTTAGAATTTGCAAGGAAGTTTTTTTATGAGATGCCCGAGAGGAATGTTGTATCTTGGAATGCAATGATTTCTGGTTATTCACAGAGAAATCAACCAGAGAAAGCATTGAAACTGTTCCATGAGATGGAGAAGGCGCATGTGGTACCCATAGAGAGTACTCTGGTTTGTGTGCTTTCTGCCTGTGGTCAATCTGGTTGCTTGGATCTTGGTCAATGGATTCATTACTACTATGTTGATCAGAAAAGAGTTAAACTTAGCGGCATTCTGGCTAATGCATTTATAGACATGTATGCTAAATGTGGGAATATTGATGCAGCTGCACAAATTTTCAACATGATGCCAGAAAAGGATTTGGTATCATGGAATTCGATGATTGTTGGGTATGCAGTTCATGGATATGCTGAGCAGGCCCTTAGACTTTTTGGTCAAATGAGTAAGGAAATTGTGCCTGATGATATCACATTTGTTGGTGTCTTATCAGCTTGTAGTCATGGTGGGCTGGTCATCCAAGGGAAGGAGTACTTTGGGAACATGAGAAGGGTATTTGGTATAGAGCCAAAGGCAGAACATTATGCATGCATGATTGATCTACTTGGCCGAGTTGGGCTTCTGGAAGAGGCGAATAAGTTGATAAAGAGAATGCCCATGGAGCCAGATGAAGCTGCTTGGGGTGCTCTTCTGAATGCATGCAGAATGCATGGGAACGTGGAATTGGGTAAACTTGCAGCAGATAAACTTCTGCAATTGGACCCCAAAGATAGTGGGATCTATGCACTACTAGCAAATATGTATGCTAGTAGAAGAAGATGGGATGATGTGAGGATGGTCAGAAGTATGATGAGAGACCGGGGTATAAAGAAGACTCCTGGGAATAGCTTGATAGAAGTGGATGGCAAAATTCATGAATTTTTGGTTGCTGACAAGTCACATCCTCAATCTGAGGAGATATATAATATATTGGATGAAATACTATTGCTATTAAACTCAGAAGGCTATGTACCAAACACATCACAATTAATGGGCCTACCTGAGGTTAGTGATGCTGTCTTTTCAACAGCTTGACCAAGCTGCTGTCCACTGTTGTGATTTGGATCTCTATGTCCACTTGATCAACCATTCCTGCTGAGGATGGACTATTGCAGAGAATTTTTAGGCAAAGAAATGAAGGTCATTCACACTTTAATCCTTTCATAGACTGGTTCAAATGGGCCAAAATGGTGCAGCAAAAGAAAATCATGGCAGAGCAAGTTCCTGAAACATATAAAGGGAGGATGTAAAACTGTTTTCCTGAACATCTAGATTGCAAACTGATCAATAGTCCACATTAGATTACAATTCTCCGAAGGTCTGATTGGTAATCTGCCTGAAAGTCCTGAAAAATCATATTGGAAAAGACATGACGATTGATACTAAGTTTTGTCCTCCGTGGAATATTGGCCCCCTGCTGAGGTGGAAAAACCCACATGTAGCTGACAATCCAAACGTGTTTATTAATGGTTGATCTTTACCTATAAAAGACAAAGATTTACACTTGTGATATTAGAGTCCATGAAGGAGGAAATAAATTGAAGCTACTTTGAAGGTCTTATTGGTTCAATATTCTGTTCACTTGGTTGATTATCACTGTCTAATGGAGACTTTCTTCAAGACTGCTTCCTATATCTTCAAGACCATCCTAAAGAAAGAGATAGAGCATATGTTTCTGGTCATCTGAAGCAATGAAAAAGAAGAAAAATGAGCTTACATTTGATCAGGTTGATTTTCTACCTAAGAGATCTTGGTGATACTCATATTCTGCATCATTGTTCATGGAGCAGGTAAAGAAGACAGAATTGGCCCTCTTCATGTACTACCACTAGGATTTCTAACATGTGTCCATCCTTACAAAGAATTTATAAATAAAGCAAATTTCTGGAGAACGCATAACTATAGAAACTTTTGAGAAAGGAATTGATGTTATCTGTGTATGCCATTTCTGGTCCAGGAGTTTCCTTGATCGTTATTTAGGTACATGCTTTGTAAATGGATATTACTTATTAGTCATGTTTTGCTGCATGGATTCTCACTTATTTTATGAGAACGGGAATCTGACTTTCTGAAACATTATCAGTACTTGGAAGTATTTTTCCTTAATTTACAATCAACATTTCAGCTTTATTTGGGATGACATAGTGGAGTCTGTTTTTGTTTTCAAATAGGATTTGACCTGCTGATTGTTCAACGTTGTTGCAGCAGAGTGAAGGGAATGGTGGAGGGAGAGGTAGGAGATTGCACTTATGTCCTGTTGAAGTTTGAAGGTTTTTACCAAAAGCATCCGAAAAATGGGCTTTCATCAGGTTAGTGATTCTTTCTTTCTAATTGGCTGACCTAGCTTCCATCCAAAAAATGGGCTTTCAGCAGGTTATTGATACTTACTAAAGGACCAAATGCATGCTAAGAATGGGCTATTATGAAAGATTTTGAGCAAGCAACAATTCATCCAAGACTGCTACAATAAAAATCCCAAGAGAAAAGGAAAAAGAAAAATTGGATGGGCAGGAGACAGTCCTGGAAGTTTAGCCTATGCTTGCAGGATGTGGAAGCTCTCAGTACATGGAGGTTTGTACCTCTGACATGTATTTCATTCCTGTGATACTGTTAAGAATCAAGAAGCTTTCAGAAAATGAAATTGAATGTCATTTAAATCAGAAAAATCCAGTACAAACTTGTTTGTTACTTCTCATTGCTCACACTGCCACTTATAGCTTTCTCATACTATCACTCGTGATGCAAGCATTGGAATTTACCTTTATTTGTAAGTCTTTTAACCATGCTTAAGCATACATATGTATGGCAATATCAAAGTATAAAACCAGCAATAGAGAGGAGGATGGAGAAGACATTGGAGAAGAAGAATTGCTAGAAAGATTAACAATCGGTGAGTCTGGGCTCCCCTCACCAATGCTATTTAAAGAGATACAAAGTCACAATAGAGGTTTCCTACTCTAACTAGGAAACCAACTAAGCAACAAAGAAAAAAACTAGGAAAAGAGGAGACCTATATAGAATAGGAAAAAGAACAACCCAAAAGATAACGCACGATAGGGGACTACCCCTATAGTGTAATAATCGGAAATATCCCCACGGTTTAACACTCTCCCTCAAGCTGGAGCATACAAATCATGCCCAGCTTGGAACAGCCCTTCCGGAACTTAGGGCCAAACAAGGGCTTAGTAAACAAGTCCCCAAGCTGATCAATAGAGGAGACGAACGGAGTAGTAACTAGTATCTTCATGACTGCATCCCTCAACAAGTGACAATCAACCTCAATGTGCTTGATTCTCTCATGGAACGCCGGATTACTAGCAATGTAGGTAGCAGCTTGATTATCACAGAACATCTACATGGGAGAAGTGATTGGAAATCCCAACTCTTGGAGCAACAAATTCAACCACATAAGTTTGGCTATAGTGTGGGCCATAGCTCGATACTCAGCTTTAGCATTGAATCTAGTCGCAGTTGTTTGCTTCTTGTTATGCCAAGTGACTAGATTACTACCAATAAAAGTAGAATGTCCTATGATAGATCTTCTATCACTAGAAGCACTAGCCCAGTCAACATCAGAGAACCCTATCAAATATACTCTCTGACAAGGTTTGTAAATAAGCTCCTTTCTTGGAGCCCCCTTTCAGATTGCTTAGAATTTGACAAGTTGCCTCTCAATGTGTCTTCTTGGGGGACTACATGAACTGACCGATGACACCAACTGCAAATGATATATCTGGCCTAGTAACAGTCAAATAAATGAGCTTTCCTACCTATCTCGTCTATTGATGCTTGTCCTCACGATCTTCGCTATCATCTGTCTTAAGTTTATGGTGAGGATCCATAGGAGCATCAACCAATTTGGAGGCAAGCATACCTGTCTCAGTTAAGAGATCTAACACATACTTTCCTTGGGACAGACTACTGCCTTTCTTACTACGTAGGACCTCAATTCCAAGGAAGTACCTGAGAGGACCTATATCCTTCATCTGAAAATGTTGATGTAGATATGCCTTTACTGCTGCAATTCTAGATACATCATCTCTAGAGATAATTATATCATCCACATAGACAACTAATACCACAACCTTGGAGTCCTTACACCAGACAAAGACAAAGTGGTCAGAATAGCACTGGGAAAAACCACAACGAGTAATAATAGTGCTAAACTTGTCAAAGCAAGCTCTCGGGGATTGCTTCAACCCATAGATCACATTATGTAGCTTGCATACTCTGGTGGAATTCTCCTCCTGAGCAACATACCCGGGAGGGTGCTCCATGTAAACTTCCTCCTAGAGATCACCATAGAGGAAGGATTTTTTTTTATGTCCATCTGATAAAGAGGCTAGTCTAAATTGACTGTCAGAGATATGAGAACACGAATAGATTTTAGACGTGCAATAGGAGAAAATGTCTCAAAATAATCATCTCTGTATGTCTAAGTATTATCCTTTTGCAACAAGCCTGGCCTTGAGATGTTCAACAGTGCCATCAGGTTTGTACTTGATGGTATACACTCAGTGATATTTCACAAGATCCTTACCAGGAGGTAGATCCATGAGAGTCCATGTTCCTCGAGATAGTAAGGCCTCAATTTCTATGTCTACAGCTACCTTCCAACAAGGATGAGAAAAAGCCTCACGATGATTGTGAGAAACAAAATTAGTGGACAGGGAAAAAGCAAAATTATGGAACGAGAAGGAAGATGAGAAATGGACATACAGTTTTTAATAGGATAAGCATTTAAAGATTTGCGAGTACAAGCACGTTTACCTTTGCGAATAGCAATAGGAAGATCAGTAGTGTCTTCAGAACTAGGAGCAGAGAGCATGGCAGGTGGAGGAAGGACCACAAAGTTAGGAGTCAATTGCAGGGCAGGTGGAACAGGAACTGAACTAGTAGGAGGCATAGTCTTTTCACGCTGCTTATACACCTATAATGGTTTAATAGTGAATGCATCTGAGGGAAAAATCGCAGGAATTGTAGTAGTAGAACTTGCAGGAAAAGATAGAATAGAAACATAGTGGAATAGTAGGATGTGTTCTCAAAAAAATGTGACATCAACACTAATGTATTGTTTATGAGAAACCGGATCATAGCACGTATAGCCCTTCTGGGTTCTAGAAAAAAAGACACATTTAACAGCACAAGGAGACAATTTATCAACATGAGGAGATAAAATTTGGACACAATATATACAAAAAAAGACAGAAAAAAGGAGAATCACTAGGATAAAGCACAGAAAATGGGGATTGGTTATCTAGAACAGAAGAGGGCATCCTATTTATGAGAAAAACAAGCAACAAGAACAACATCACACCAAAAATGTTTGGGAACATGCATGTGGCTCATAAGTGATCGAGCAACTTCTAATAACTGCCAATTCTTGTGTTTAGCTATCCCATTTTGTTGAGGGGTATAGGAATAACTAGTCTGTTGAATCATACCCTTATCTAAACAGAATTGAGAAATCTCAGTTTGAACATATTCAAGAGCATTATCAGATCTAAAAATTTTGATAGAAATATCAAACTGATTCTTTATTTCATAGTAAAAATTCTTAAAAGTAGTAATAAATTTAGACCGAACTTTCAATAAATAAACCCAAGGTGATTGGGAGTAATCTTCCACAAAAGTAACAAAGTACCAAATTTGTTCCGGACATGACATGGTCCCCAAATATCTGAATGAACTAAATGAAATAAAGATGGACTCCTAGATACAATCTTAGATGGAAAAGATGATCGGTGATGTTTTCCTAGTTCACAAGCTTCACACTCAAGATTGGTAATGGACTTGCAACTGGGAACCATGAGCTGTAGCTTGGATAAGGATAGATGACCTAAATGATGATGCCACTAAAGAGGAGATGAATCACCAATAACTAGAATAGCTGTAGTAGAAGGTCTCGTGCCATCCAGATAGTATAGATCAGCCTACTCAACCCCACCACCAATCGTCCTCCTTGTCTAAAGGTCCTGAAAAACATAGTAGGAAGGATTAAAAGTTAAAAAACAGTTAAGAGCTTTACCATAAAGGACAAGAAACATAAAGGACAGAGGACAACTTCATGGAGGCAGTGGGGGAAATGGTACCATGACCTATCACCTTTATAGAGGAGCCATCAGCAAAAATGACCGGAGAAAACTATTTAATTTTAGGAATAGAAGAGAACAAACTGTTGGGAAATGCCCCTCTCCACATAAGTGTTTTGATGATAACAAACACATGGATATTATTAACATTGTATTTAAGTGTTGGCATCCACATTGGTTATACTCAAGCTTGAAAGAAGTCCAAAACTTGGAAGCTCAAGAAGGAACTCACATAACTTGAAGGTAGAAAAACTTCAAGAAAGGCTCAAAAGACATCTCACCATTCTTACAAAAAAATAATTGAAGATCAAGATTTGAATATTGAAGAACATCAATTGAAGAAATCAAGTTGGAAGCTCTTCAAACAAGAAGATTGATCTTGTACACTTTGAAATAGAACTAGGACACAATTGTAATTTTGTAATGTTTTGGCATACAATATCATACCATGCATATACATAGCCTAGATAGACTCTAAGAGGTACCCAAGATGTTCCCAATATGACCCAAGAAGAGTAGAAGGTCATATAATCGAAGAACGATGCAAAACAAGCCAAAACAGATAGTCCGGATATGGGCTTGTCCAAAACGGCGGGGACCAGATGACAAATGGCCTAAAAAGCCTTTAAGTTACAAAAGCTAAATGGAGGCCACCGGATATTATCTGGCATGCCGTTTTGTGAAACGATGGGCACCGGTTAAATCCGGAGGTCACCCGTTTGCTTGTATTTCTCAAACGGTTATATTTTGGGAAAAGACATGCCGTTTCATAAAAAATATGGCCGTTTTATATCCGTTGGAGCTCAAATTTACTCTAATTTTTTGCTATAAATAGAGCACTAAAAGTAACCTTTTGACATACAATATACACATCTTTCTTTTTTTTTTTTTGGTAAAAACAATATACACATCTAATTCCTAGTTAATTGAGATCATTTGGAGAGAGTTCTAAATCATTGTTGAGAGCATTTTTAGTGTTGAGCTCAACGCTCCAATTTCAAGTTCTTTTTTAAGAACTCAAGCTCTCTATTCTCCACACTTCCTCCAAGTTATATTATCAAGAGGAGTGCATTAGGAGATCAAAGGTGGACTATCATCATCATCATCATCATCATCATTTATATCATTGATGCACCATCACTCAAAGGGTAAAGTATCACAATCCTTTGATATGTATTTATAGTACAACTTCTTATTGCTTTTGATTTGAGAAAGCATTGTTGTATTAATCTAGATTGTACTTAGATTAGTACAAGGACCCTCTCATCCATAAGAGATTAAAGGATACTCTTGTCCTGTGACTAAGTTTGTAAAAGATTCTCTTATCCTCATAAAGATTTGTAAATGTGTAATTTCCCCACCTACTGTATTGAAAGGGAAATACTAGTGGAATAATGGAATACTCTCAAGGGTGGAGAGGAGTAGATGTAGACTCTTAAAGTCGAACCACTATAAAATCTCTGTGTTTCTTACTCATTATTTTTGCATTTTTTTTATATAATTGTTAATTAATAAAAAAAAGAGGCAATATCCATTAGTTACAACCTATTCACCCCCTTCTAGGTTGTTTTCACACAAACTAGCCTTACCAATCATGTGAGAAGAGGCACTAGAATCAATGATTCATGGAGTAGTAGTAGAAAATAGAGCGAAGTTACCTGTGTGAGCTAGGGTAGCTATGGAAGTAGTAGTAGTGGACTCAAGTTGTTTCAGGCGGTTGAGAATTTGATTATAATCATCTCGAGGAATGGAGACAGTGGAAGAAACTCCAGATGCAGACAAGGTGTTGCTATTAGGTATGCACTCAGTGGAGTTATCAGTCATAGCAGTGTTGACCAATTCATTGGCCCATTCAGGATGGCCATGCTTAGCTCAATAAGTATCAACAATACGATTTTGCTTGCCACAATAAGAACAATGTTGAGAAGATTTGTCAAGTGGCTGGCCACCTGTGCCACGACCTCCAATCCCACGGCCAATTGGCCATGGCCTCGGCCTCTCCCTTGGCTATGGCCTCATCCAGAGAAGGATGAACCACAACCTTTACACAGTAAAGTCTAAACCTTCCTTCAGTGATGGTGAAGATTCGATTTTGGAAGCAGTGGATGTGCATTGGATACAAGAAAATGTTTCATTCAGAGAAGGTACTTGCTCATAGACCAGGGGTTGGCTTTTGACAGATTGATAGTTAGGATGCATACTAGCAAGAAATTTGGCAACACATAATTCAGCATGTTGAAGTTTGAGCTACTCCAAATCGGTAGTGAATGGTTGATGCACCTGAAGTTCTTCAATAATCCCTTTGTAGCTACCGAAATACTCATTTAAAATATGTGTAATTGTTTCCCTTATTTTCCAAGAAATTGATTTTACCTATGAAATAAAAAAACGAAGAAGAAGCCCATCTTGTAAGAGCCAGAGAGCATCTGTTATCATCTTAAGAAGATATGATGAGAAAACAAAAGCCTTTGGGCTCTGTTTCTTTTTCACCTTTTCACCTAAAATGGGAAAAAAATAAAAATTGTTCTATAAGATAGGATTTCCGGTTCAAGATCTTGAGTTTGGTGTTTCTGGGTTTTTCTAATTTGTTTGTACTCATCCTTTTTATTTTTTAATAGACATTACCTTTTAGCGAAAAAAGTCTTTGCAAGGATCAATGAGCCGATCCCATTTAGTTGGGATAAATTAAGGCTGAGTTGTTGTTGAAATGTTTGATATTTTATCCAAATAAGACTAAGTATCGGGAGGGTATTTTGGAACATACAAAAACCCTAGGAGGGGTTTGTGAACCCTAGGATGATGGGTGAACGGTCCTCTATGGGTGGAGGAAAACTTTGTCTAAATATTATTATATGGAATTCTTTATATCATGAGCTGATATTTGGTTCTTTACAAGATGGGATTCTTCATATCCTGTTATACTATCATGAACATAAATTTGCTAGATTTTCTTTTGTTCTTAAACTATTGTCTTTAATTGCTTCTGTAGCTTTTTTGTTTTTGCTAAAAAAAGATCCTTCGTATTAAGAGAAAGACATAAAAGAATACACAACTTGGGAAAAATCAAACTTTAACAAAACAAAGAAACCGAGACTCCCTCCTACAGTAAAGCCATCAGCTAGAAAAATAGCCTGCCAAGCAAAAAATTAAAAGGAGATTCTATATTGAGCTCTTCCCAGAGCATCCATCTCCAACTCTCTGACAATAGAGGGAGGGAAAAGGCTGCATTACAAATGGAGCTCTACACTTTGCAACTGATTTTGATAAAAAAATCCGCAATTGGATTAGCCTCTCTATAACAGTGGGTAATATTCTACTCAATGGACACCAAAAAATTCTAAAGAAAGAGCCAATCTTGGCGCACATACCATGAAATAGAATTAGACCAAACCGAAGTCACTACTACCACCGAATCACATTCTACCCACAAGTTGTGAATGCTGAAATCCTTGGCGAACTTCAGACCACAAATGATGGTCAAGAATTTTGCTTCATAGTTCGTACATTGCCCAACAAAAGCTCCAAATGAATGAATAGCTCTAGCATTTTCATCGTGAAAGACACCACCAATATTGCTTTTGTAGCTTTTGTTTCATTTCTTGGTTTTCTAAATGATGTGTATAATTGAATCTTTCTGCATCTCAGGGCTTTCTATTATTGCAATTCACCATGTATAAAGTGCCTCAACCATGCATTGGGTGTTCCAATGCCTTGTGTTACTACTGCACTAGCTACCCTGGCATGTTGAAGTTAAAACCAAGGTCATTAATTGATGTTCTTCCATAACAATAAGTGAGAAGGGTTTCTTCCTTCCATACAACATACACTATTGAAAACCTTCCAGATGAGGGAATCACTTGTTCATGTGGATGGGCATAGCTCATATATTATTGATTTTGAGCAAATGGCTATGGTTAATACAAAAACAGGAGATCAAAAACCCCTTGCTTGGCGTGAGCCATTGAATTCAAGAGAAGATGTTACTAACACAGCTTAAAATGGTGGTAGTCAAGAGAAGATGGAGGACGACCCTGATGAGGTAGAAAGCTGTGGTAGCAACCAAGATATTCTGGAGGGCAAATTCTTTTCCAATGGGGATCTTGATATGTATTAACTCTCCTTCCCTCACCGGATCAGGAAGGGAATCCACAAGCGCTAATGTAACACACTTGGTAAATCATTGATCCGATTGTACAACTTTACCCCCTTTTTTTTTCGTGTTTCTTAACTCATTGGAAACAGTAATACTCCACCTCTTCTCTAGAATTGCATTTGCCATGTTTTTGGCACATTTTTACCCTTAGAAAAAGTTCCTCAACAAAAATATATTGAATGAGAATGAGAAAGGTTCTTTATCAAGGTAGTAGGAAAAATGAAAGACCATCATATACTACTTGTACGCTAGAATGGATGATAAATAAATGTTGCACATAAGATGAATAACACAAAATAGTCCATTTCAAATTAATAACACATATTTTACATCGTAAAGTATATGGGAAAGCCCAAGCCCATCGTTAGACCTGTTATGTCTTAATAAGTCCATTCTTGGACAGAGTCGGAAAAAAATAGGGACAAAATTTTGTTACTACTAGGGTAGCAGGAATTTTCCTGCTACCTTGCTGGCAGCCAGGGAAATGAGATCTTAAAGGGTATTGTTGAAAATATTAAAACCTAGGAGGGTATTTATTATCCCAAAGGGGAAGTGAATTATTCCATTTCCTTGGTTGCCAGCAGGGGTTGAAGGAACATTCTTGCTACGCAGGTGGCAGCAAATTTTTTTTCAAAAACTAGGAGCTATGATGGGTTATAGTAGCTAGTGTCATGCCAAGCCTTTAATGTCACATTTTACATACTAAAGTGAATCCTAGCTCGAGAGTATGTAACTGCGTGTTTGTATATCGTTTTTGCAATGGGCTACACCCACAAAGTTGTCTAGCAATATTGAACCCAGCTGCTTGGTAGGCCGCTCTTGAGCATTCATTATTAAGGTTAAGATAATGTAATGCATCTCTAAATAACTACATGATTAAAAACTTGTTATGATTTACCAATATGTTAAATCTGATTTTAAACATAAATATCTCTAGCAAATGAGTAGTGTTTGTCTAAAATCTTACCAGATATTCAATCATTTAGAAAATAATTATTTACAATATAAAGATTGAGACGAAAAATGATAGGAGATGTGAGAAATAAAAATGTAAATCAATCTTAAAAACATTGGGAAGAGAAATCTCTTTGGAAATCTCAAAAAAGAGCAAAACTCCCCTTAATTATAAGGTGAGAAAGAGTTTACTTAAGAATTCCTTAATTGTCTATTGCAAAATGAAATATATGTGTACCTTATTTTCTATTATAATTTATTTTATTTACGTATTCCTCTTTGCTTTGTTCAAGATATGGACAATTTAATAGGAAATTCTAAAAGGACAAAGAAGAGGATAATGCCAATGTTCAACTCATCAGTTGGAGACAAATTTGCAACCGATTGTTAAGAGTTGATTGGGAATTATGGAGGTTTTTGATGCAGGCCACTCCCACACCCATGTGGCCGACTGTAATAACCTATCTCCTCTCTTGGCATGATATTGTTCGCTTTGGCCCAATGAGCCTCACGACTTTAAAATAGCTCAAGACCAAGTAGAGGAGGCAATTCTTTTTTAATAGCTCAGGATCTCCCTCCCTAGCCAATGTAGAACTAAGTTTGCACCCTCTCACCGATCTCCTAAACCACTTGGTATTAAGCTGTCTCGTGGTGGGAACACCTCAGCGATCTTCCAGGCGAGCCGGTACTAAGCCGTTTTCTTAGGGTGTTACACCAACCCTAGCCAACTCTCATATTCTTGGAAGATTAGCCTGGATCCAAGTTCAAATGGCCTCAAGCCTGACCCAAGTCCAAAGCGGTCCAAAATATAATCCAAAATCCTTACTTTACACATATTTCAACTTCAATTTATTTTTGAATTACCTACATTGGGATTTTGTGAAAACCCAAAATCCCTAGAGAGCCTACATTTGAACCTAACCGTTGACTGAGCACCCCCTCCTAGTTGGCCACTTTTTATTGGGTGATTTTTTATCTCCTTATAAGTGGCTCTTCCATTCTTGAACTCTCTCTTTCTGTTTGTATCCTTTGCGGATTTCCCGGCTAGCGTGATTCAGCCGTAGGGATATGTAGTTGATTTTTTGTAGAGGTTTCTCCAACTTTTCCCTTTACTCCCTCTACATTCTTTATTATTATTTCCTCTTTTTTTTTGGGCGGGGGGGGAGAATCTTCGGGTATCATTTAATAAATTAATTACTCACCCAAAAAATAAGTTTATCAGATAAAATCTGGATAAGATTTTAGTTATTTCCTATATTAATTAGTAACTCCATAATCGAAAATAATTAGAATTTTTACAATCAACGTTTAAATAACTTACCATTAGGGACATAGAGAGCCAAAGCTATCATTTGAGACACATTGTCGGGATTCCACTATATCGGCTTTTGTTCACTCAAAAGGGCCCAGCCATGGGCTCGGTCTCTTCGGGCATGCTCAATCCCACATGTTAGATTTAGCATCGCACCCCACAAGTTAGAACCATGCCCTCAGATTTAGGGCACCAAAACTGAAATGCATTACAGCCCGTAGATTGAGGGCTTCATCGTTATGGAAGAATGGTTTAGGGTTTCAGGGGGAGTCCGTAACCTCCATAGGGTAGAAGAAACCCACAAAGGAGTCCTTAGAGAAGGTAATTGGGATTCATCCATCTGTACCCATATCACCGGCAAACATAGATGAAATGAGGGGTACACGATAAAAATAATAGAAATACTAATGGGGGCGGGGATAGTTAATACCAACAAACAATAGATGAAAAAAATACACAAAATAGACAGAATCGCAATGGCTTACCTATGGATTTGGAGCGCAGCGATCCTTTGACATCCTCCACGGTTGCAATTGAACTCCGATATGGGAGAAGACCTTGGGTTGGGATGCAACCATCCTGGATCTTCTCTGGGTAAGAAACCTGAAGCCCTTATCTGATTCAATTGCAAGGTTCACCCATAGGGGTGGTTCTTAGGTATATCCCCCGCCATACTTGATTGAATAGTGGAAATACTGTCATCGATCAGAAATGATAGAGAACAGAGAGAGGAGGGTGTGTCGATTATGAAGAAAAGTTGAAATGGAGATGAGAGTAGAAGGTTCGACTGGGATTTTTTGTAATTGCAGGAAGGTTGGGGCTATTGGGAAGAGAGAGGAAAGAAGGAGTTGGTGGTTGCTAGGGCTCACAAGGAGATAGAAAAATTGAGAAGGGGAGGATATATGTACAGTGTGGCAATAGCTGTGATTCGGTTCTGATAGGGACGAAGATGGAATAGAGATGAGGGAGATGAAAGAAAGTAGCGTGTCAACAACTTCTCCTTTTGGGAGCCCCCTTATTAGGTTAGGTTTTTTTTTTTTTGTTTTATAGACGTTTGCTTTGCTCTTTGTTTTTTCAACTTTTTTTTGCCCAAGTGCAGTTTCACACGAATAAGGGAAACCCCCCTTGAAATCTGACAAAACCAGTTGAGGCATTTATGACATATCACCGCCTCAAATGAATAGTGATATGCATCAACATAAAATATCAACCAGCCTAATTGTGCGCCTTGTGCGAGATCGCCACAACTACACTTTCAATATTTCTTACAATCAAACCTTCCATATTTCACACAGCCACACATTCCATATTTCTCACATTCCATACGATGCGTTTTCCTATCCTAGAGCTACCATTGTTGATGAGATTACCTATCCTTTACTATGCAAAATATATATATATATATATTGTATTTTTATATTATCTCTGGACCCAAGAAAAGCAAAAAAGAATAAATAACACTAATGAAACACAACCAGATCACTTGTGAATTTATTAGAATCATGAAAACACCATCCCATTTCATGCAAAGATCGTAAAATCCATCTGAAAGTAACCTCTAAAGACCGCACTACAC
The DNA here is from genome assembly GCF_018873765.1 of Telopea speciosissima. Classification (NCBI taxonomy): domain Eukaryota; kingdom Viridiplantae; phylum Streptophyta; class Magnoliopsida; order Proteales; family Proteaceae; genus Telopea; species Telopea speciosissima. Next base: position 15,706,802 of record NC_057926.1, read on the forward strand.
CCTCATACCATCTAGCATTACGTTCCCACCAGATGTAGTAAGGGATTAGAACCAATCCCGCAAGTCAGGATCCCTTAAGAGACATAATTCGTCCTCTCCCCTTCCACCATTCCAACAATTTTAATTGTAGTGAGATGCCTTCCTTTCTTTGCAGTGTTCATAAATCCACACAGAGTTCATTGCCGGTGATATTTTTTTTTTTCAATTTTGATAAAATATTTTTTGATCAATATGATGTCAATCAAATCTTCTCAAGGATGCATTGTTGAAATGTTTTTTGCTAATTTAAAAAAAAAAAAAAAAGATGAATAACGGTAAGATATCAATCTGATCAAAGTGAATTCATTTGGCAGCGCTTTAGCTTTTGATTTGAATGTGTATACTAATTAACTGATCTAATCATCCTTTGAGTTAACCAAAAGGGTACGTGATCCATTGTTTCAGGAACCGGATCCTCTCCAACGCGCAGACACTTAGACGCCAATGCGTCCAATGCACATCCAACGTCTGGCTCACCAGCACGCATCCCAACATGCTGTCCAGCCGGTATATTAACTTGGAGCCATTGCCAAATCCATCCTTCCTAAAATCAGTTGGATTAGAATCACTTACCCACCATAGGATGTAAGATTCCAAATTAATTATTCTGATAAAACATTAATCGTAAATAAATCATGCTTGCCCATGAAGAGAGAACGCTCACGGAGAATACCCAAAGCAATTAATGTGAATATCTTGGAAATATCATCCAATATAAAGGAATAAATTATAAAAGGAATACAATTAATTCAACGTTAAACTCCCTTCTAGCATATTTCCATTTGTCAATAAGTACAGAAAAAGGTCCATAAAAGTACAAGTTGTCTTTCCTTTGCAGCTATGGATTTGGATTCTTGCGGCCTGGGGTTGAATGGCCATCGTGCTGTGCTCAACTCACAGGCCGCCATATGGAATTTTTTCCATTCCAATGGTGGGTAGATGAGCTCAATTCAAAATTCAAAATTACCGTTTAAAATTCAAAAATTCTAGACCACCGTCTACCAACCATTTGATTGGAATAAAATCCACGTGGTGGTTTGTGAGTTGACAACAGCACGATGGACGCTCAACCCAACATCACAGAGGATCCAAATCATCTAGCTATCTCTCTCTCTCTCCTTCTCTTGTATATGGTTGTGATATCTTCTGTGACTGTGTCTAGATTTATTTACAAACTTATCTCACTTCTTTTTTTTGTTTTTTCCCTTTGGGATTCTAACCTTGAAATCTTTGTCTCTACATGTTATTGTAGGAGCAATAGAAATGAGCACCCAAAACCATCCAGCTGCACTTGAAACAGGATATGAAGCAGCCAGGCGAACTGGTGATTGGTCTCGGGTGACAGTACCACCAAGCATTTATCCACTTAGATCTGCCAAGCGAAGTGCTCAAGGAAGTACTTCTTTTCCTGTTTCATCTGGTGATAGAACTTCTCCATATTTCAACTATGACCAGCAAGAGCAACACATGAAATGAAACCCTCCAGGGAGACTCTTTCGTCCCCCAGGAGTTTTGAGTTTGCATGCTCTCCCCACCTCCAGGGTGACTCTTTCATCCCCTTTTGCGAAGAAATTATGAGGAAACACTGCAAGAATTCTTCGGTTGGACCAAGCAAGAAGTCTAAAGAGCCATGAAGTATGACAAGGCAAACATCTTGAAGGTGGAAAAAATCTTTTCTGAATGAAAAGGAGTCGAGGGAATCCAGCATAAAAGCAGAAGGAATGCTTACTTCTTCTGCATGATCGGAAGGTATTTGTTGCGGACTCCGAAGAGAGGTACATGTTCTCCCTATAGTTGCAAACCTCGTCCAACAACTCCAAGTAGGATGTGACTCGTCCCTACTGTGTTAGCAAAAACTTTCAAAGGTTTCGATATGATGAGTATCTCCCGGATATATGGAACAGATTATTGCATGGGATCGCCTGCAATCTTCCAAATGTGGTTGATGGAAAGGTTACAATTTGTCCCTTGCTCTGAGGGGTAGTAGGATTAGGCAACTTCTTTTGGGCAATAATGGAATTTTGATGAAATTGGGAGCCCTGAGTGTACTTAGAATGGAAAATGGAGCTGTGAGCATTCGTTTCATCTCTAATGCGCTTGGGCCTCGACCACCTGAGCTTAGGTGTGATGAGGCATAAACACCCCACCTGCCACGAGACTCCTTTATACGCTAGTTGGGCCGAGCAGGAAATTGGGCCGACCCCATATCCGATAAGTCACCTGACAAAGCCGGGTTTGATCTAGCTGGCCGGTGACTGAGGCCGAGATTATACGGGTCAGCCAGGGACTCCTAGCCGACCTCATGGCCGAGACCAACCTCCTCTCGGGCCGACCTCCATTGCCGACCCCACGGGCCGACCTCGTAGGCCGAGCCCTCCTCCATTGAGGCTCCCATAGCACCCCACCGGGGATCTCCGGGCCACGTCAGCACATCCCGAGAATCACGGGATAAGGACCGAGCCACGATCCCAGCGCAACACAGAATCACACTCTACATGGACTCTTACCTTAATAAGAGTCCGACCCCGAAAATAACTCTCCACTCCGCTCTACGCGAGAGAACCTTCCGAAAGAAGTACTCCTACCATACTAGGACTCTCCCAACCGTCTCATCTCCTCCTTACTCTATAAATACCCAGGTATGGAGCTCTATTCCGGATCTTGCTTTTGAATACGCAGTTACGCTGTCGCGTTGAAGACCTGACTTGAGCATCGGAGAGTCCTAGGCCGGAGCCACACCGGCCCTCTTGCGCTCATTGCTTGGTTTTTGCAGGTTCATCCACGGGCGAACCACTACCGCAGGTTTTCACACGCAACAGATTTGGCGCCGTCTGTGGGAACGACATCAGCAAGCATCGTCGTTTCTGCCAATTCCTAGAACAATACTAATGGTGCATACGAGGTCAGGGCAGCACGGCTCTACTTCCCGTACGGAGGAGCCGCAACCCGTTGTGCCGACGAGATGATCACCGCCCCCCGAAGCCTCTCGGCAGGGGATAAACAGAAGACCCCCTAGGGCAGGTGGTGCGCAGCCCATCACGGGCACCATTCCACCTCCGAGAGCGGGAATGGGGGAGGTGCACTAACCACGGCCGCGGCTAGCGGGTACAGGCCGAGCCAAGTTTGGACGGGAATGTCCTACCGCACCACCACCCTTGCCGGAGAGTTTGGACCCGAAGCCCGGCAAATAATCGACAGGTTATGGATTTGCAGCTGCAGATGCTCCACACCAACGAGATGCTGCGCGCCTTCATGAACCAGATGGCCCGAGGTGGGCTGATGGGTCAGCCGCTGGCCGCGCTCCCTCTAGCTCCGGCCCGCGCTGAAAGAAACTTGCAGCAAAATGAGGGCCGGCGTAGGGCCGAGCCGAGTCGGGCTGCGTCCTCGCATCCGTCTCGTCAGAAGACTCCACCTCCGCATCCCAGTAGAGGCGCTCGACGGGGTGAACAAGAACATCGCCAAAGCCCGCGAACAGGGCATGAAATTGAACCAGCCGGCTCTGTAGCAAGGAGGTCGGTATTTTCTGGACGGATCGGAGAGGACGAACCGCCGAGGATATTCCGAGAACAAAGGAAAGACCCGGTTGAAAGGCGCGCACCGAGACACGGAGAAGGATCGCGTCATACTCCCCGGCGTTCGAGCTCACCTCCCCGAGAAGAACAACAGGGGAGTCCCCGAGGGTCCAACTTCCAAGAAGAAAAAAGAACAAGGAAGGACGGTGAGGACCGAGCTGACCAGAATGGCCGACTACAGTGGGATGACCGATCCTATCAACCCCGGGCCAAGGAGCCGGTTGGCCAAGCACCTGAAACCGAGCTGGAGAAGCGGCTACGAGACTTGGCCGAGCAGGTGGAGGGGTTGAAGAAACAGGCGACCCCGGACGCCTACTCTTTGGTTGGGCGTCACCCTTATCCTCCCGAGATCATGACCGCGCCGCTACCACACGGTTTCAAACCTCCCCCGTTCGACAGGTATGACGGGACGACCGACCCGACAGATCACATCAACTACTTTAATGCGATGATGACCATGTACGGGGGAACCGAGATCGTTTCTTGCCGAGCCTTCCCTGCATCCCTCAAGGGCGCGGCGACCTCATGGTTTTCCTGGTTGCCGCCGAATTCCATAAAAAGCTTCGCTCAACTCTGTCGAGCCTTTGTCACGCGCTTCCAGAGTAGTATGAAACATAAGAAGACCACGGTCAACCTCCTTAGCGTGAAGCAAAGGCCCGACGAGTCGATCCGAGCATTCGTCTCCCGCTTCAACAAGGAATCCTTAGATATCAAGGATTTGGATGAGGCCACGGCCCATACGGCTATGAGCAACGGATTGGCCGACATGGACCTTATCAAGGACTTGGCCCGGAAGCCGACAAGAAACCTGGCCGAGCTCTTGGAGAGGTGCAACGAGTTTGCAAATATGGCCGAGGTCCTCCAAGCCCGGAAGGGCAACGAAGGTCGTACCGACAAGAAAAGGCCGACAACAGACGACCGAAGAGAAGACAAAAGGCCAAGGACGGATCGCCGAGCTGACAGGTCGGATCGAGCTCGGAGCCCCGACTACACGCCATTGAATACATCTCGCAAGGAGATCCTGATGCAAATACAAGATGGGGGGTACATCCGCCGACCCCAACCGATGCAAGCGGGGTCATCTCGGAATCCCAACAAATATTGCCAATTCCATAAGGATATCGGCCACGACACCGAAGATTGTTATCAGCTGAAAAGAGAAATCGAAGAGCTGATAAAAGCGGGCCACTTGAAGAGATATGTCAAAGGAGGCCGAGAAGATCATGGAGGTCGGCGGCCGGATGACCGAGAACGAGATCAGAGAAGAGCCGAGACTAAGGCCGAAACCAGGCGAGTTGAAAGAGACAATGACAAGGTCCGAGCCGAGAAGAAGGAGGATGGATCCGGGCCGAGCAATGACAAGGGAGCCCCCATATACACTATCCTCGGGGGCCCGGGCAAGAGAGTACTCGAAAGGCTAAGGCAAACGCTCGCTTCGTCGGAGTAGCCGAGATGCCCGCCAAGAAACTCAAGCCGGCGGTGACGATTTCCTTCACGGAAGCCGACCTCGAAGGTATAAGTTTACCTCATGACGATGCTTTAGTGGTGCAGGTAGAAATTGCGAACAGACCCGTACACCGTGTATTGGTCGATACCGACGCATCCGTGGACCTTATGTCATTGGAAGCGTACCGACAATTTGGCTTCGGCGATGAAGCGCTTAAGCCCGAAGGAACCTCGCTTCACGGGTTCTCGGGAGCGGCCGCGACTATCAAGGGCTCGATCGATCTACTAGTCACAATGGGGCAAGCTCCCTGCCAGGCGACGATCCAAGTCAAATTCATGGTGGTACGGTCGGTAGTGGCTTTCAACGCCATACTCGGCCGTTCGTCATTGACCGCCCTCCAAGCCATCATCTCCCCGACTCACTTGAAGATGAAGTTCCCCACCGAGAACGGTGTCGGCGAGGTCCGAGGCGACCAAAAGAAGGCACGAGAGTGCTACGCTACCTTCGTCAAGCAAAACAAGGGTAATGTTCGAGGAATGGCCATGTGCGTCGAACATCTCCCCGAGGATCAGCGGGATGAGCTTATCGAGAGAAGAGGGCGACCCGTGGAAGACCTGACCCCACTTCATCTCAGCGAAGATGACCCAGCCAAGGTGGTCCAGCTCGGATCACTACTAAATAAAGATCAAAGAAGGCGGCTCGGAGTTTTCTTAAAAGCGAACGCCGATGTCTTCGCCTGGTCGGCCGCTGACATGTCAGGCATACCCAGACATATAGCTGAGCACCGACTCCATGTGGATCCGGGTCGGAAACCAATCCGGCAGAAGAGAAGGAACTACGCACTTGATCGACAAACTGCAATCAAAGAAGAGGTGGAGAAGCTTCGCCGATCAGGGTTCATCCGAGAAGAGAAATTCCCGACCTGGTTGGCTAACGTCGTCATGGTCCCTAAACCGAACGGGAAGTGGAGAATGTGTGTCGACTACACCGACCTCAACAAGGCCTGCCCAAAAGATGAGTACCCATTACCTCGAATCGACCTCTTGATCGACGCCACGGCAGGTCACGAGATGCTGAGTTTCATGGATGCGTACTCCGGCTACAACCAAATCATGATGCATGAGGAGGACGAGTCGTACACGGCCTTCCGAACTGACCAAGAGAATTTCTGCTACAAGGTCATGCCGTTCGGATTGAAGAATGCCGGAGCGACATACCAGCGCCTCGTGAACTATATATTCCGCGAGCAGATCGGAAAGAACATGGAAGTCTACGTGGACGACATGTTGGTGAAAAGTTTGAAGGCCGAGCACCACTTGGCCGACCTGGAAGAAGCCTTCGGCGTATTGAGGAAGAACCAGATGAAGCTGAATCCCGCCAAGTGTGCATTCGGCGTAACCTCGGGAAAGTTCCTCGGCTTCATGGTCTCTGTCAGAGGCATCGAAGCCAATCCGGCAAAAATCAGAGCCATCCAAGAGATGAGTCCTCCAAGGACGATCCGAGAAGTACAAAGGCTAAACGGACGTGTGGCGGCGTTGGCGCGATTCATGTCGAGATCGGGCGACAAGTGCCTACCGTTCTTTAAGGCCCTAAAGAATATCCGGAACCCAAAAGATTTTATCTGGTCATCCGAATGCCAAGAAGCTTTTGAAGAGCTGAAGAAATATTTGGAGAACCCGCCTCTTCTCAGCCGACCTGAACCAAAAGAGGAACTTCAAGTCTACTTAGCCGCCACTCCCGTAGCGGTCAGTGCGGTGTTGATTAGGGAAGAGAGTCGAACTCAAAGGCCGATATACTATATCAGCCACGTTCTTGTTGACGCCGAGACAAGGTATTCCGGGTTCGAGAAAGTAGCATTCGCCCTAATCACGGCTGCAAGGAAACTAAGGCCGTACTTCCAAGCCCATCCGATCGTGGTACTGACCGACCAGCCACTCAAAAAGATATTACACAAACCCGACGTTTCGGGACGGCTGATTTCCTGGGCAGTTGAGCTGAGTGAATACGATATAAGCTATCGACCGAGGACGGCGATAAAAGGACAAGCCCTGGCCTACTTCATCGCCGAATGCACGGGGCCCGAGCATGAGGTTGTAGAAGAAAAGACAGTCGAGGAGGTCGGGACTACGGCCGACCCGACTTGGACCATGAATGTTGACGGCTCAAGCAATTCCGGAGGAAGCGGGGCCGGCCTAATACTTGTAAGCCCCGAAGGCTTTCTGGTCCAATATGCCCTAAGGTTCAAGTTTTCCGCCTCAAACAATGAGGCTGAGTATGAAGCCCTTCTAGCTGGACTTCGAGTCAGCAAAGCTATGGGCATAAAGCGGTTGAAGGTGCGAGGAGACTCCCAACTCGTAGTCAACCAGGTCAACAGAGACTACGAGGCAAAAGACGAAAGGATGATAGCATACCTGGGTCGAGCCCGAGATCTGATCTCCGAGCTCGAACACTTCGAGATGACTCGAATACCAAGACAAGAGAATGCCGCGGCGGACTCCTTATCTAGGTTGGCCGAGGCTGACCTCCAATATCTGAGCCGGTCAGTATACATAGAAATATTGGAAAAACCATCCTTACAAGAAGAAAGCGTAAAGCACATTGAAGAGGATGGGCCGACCTGGTTGGACCCCATTGTCAACTACTTGGAGAATGACCTGCTCCCGGGGAACCGAGACGAAGCAAGGAAGGTCAAGATCCGATCTTCCAAGTACTCGATGATCAACGGAGTACTCTACAAAAGGGCAATCTCGGCCCCTCTTCTCCGATGTCTGGGACCGAAGGGGGCCGAATATGCATTAGCCGAGGTGCATGAGGGAATATGCGGGAGTCACATGGGCGACCGAGCTCTTGCATACAAGATACTTTGTCAAGGATTCTATTGGCCACGAATGCAAGAAGAGGCCATGAAATACGTGAAAACATGTGAGAAGTGCCAACTGTTCGCGCCAATCCCAAGCCGACCCGCAACAAAATTAACCTCAATGCTGAGCCCAATCCCATTCGCTATGTGGGGAATGGACATTCTCGGAGATTTCACCCCGGCGTCGGGAAACAGAAAATACGTAGTAGTGGCGATCGATTACTTCACCAAGTGGGTCGAGGCCGAGCCCCTTGCCACCATCACTGAGAAGAACATGGAAAAATTTTTCCGAGATAAGGTCATCTACCGGTTCGGGCTACCGAAAGTTCTCATCACTGATAATGGCGCGCAATTCAACAACCCGGCCTTCCAAGAATTCTGCGAGCACTTCCACATTGACTTCCGACCCATCTCGGTAGCTCACCCACAAGCAAACGGACAAGTAGAAGTGTCCAACCGAACATTACTTGCCGGCATTAAAAGGAGGTTGGATGAGGCCAAGGGGAGATGGGTGGAAGAACTCCCAAGCGTCCTATGGGCATATCGGACAACTGTAAGAACTCCAACCGGGGAGAGTCCATTTCGCCTCGCTTATGGGATCGAAGCCCTCGCACCGGTTGAAGTTATGGCTTCATCATACCGAGTGCTCAACTTCGATGAGAAGACCTATGAAGATGGGCTGCGAGCCAATTTGGACTTCCTCGATGAAGTCCGAGAAAATACCCTACTCCGAAACGCGGCTTACCAACAGAAGACGGCAAGCTACTATGATTCAAGAGTCAAAGAGCGGCATTTTCGTCAAGGGGACCTTGTTCTCAGAAAACTCAGCGCATCCCAGCCGAGGCAACAAGGAAAATTAGCACCAAACTGGGAAGGCCCGTACATAGTCTCCAAGCAAATTCGCCCTGGCACATATCGCTTGCAGACTCCGGGGGGCAAGAAGGTACCGAGACCTTGGAACTCGAAAAATTTGAAAAAGTTTTTTCAATAATTGAACATGCTTGTATTCGGTTTCAGTTCCGACATTTGATTCAATAAAGTCTTTTCTCCAACACTCAACGTATTGGCAAGCTCCCAAGTCGAAGTCGTAAGACCGGTCCTCATAGACCAGGCCGACATCAAAGACCGACCCTCATAGGTCGGCAGCCAAGTCATAAGACCGGTCCTCATAGACCAGGCCGACATCAAAGACCGACCCTCATAGGTCGGCAGCCAAGTCATAAGACCGGTCCTCATAGACCAGGCCGACATCAAAGACCGACCCTCATAGGTCGGCAGCCAAGTCGTAAGACCGGTCCTCATAGACCAGGCCGACATCAAAGACCGACCCTCATAGGTCGGCAGCCAAGTCATAAGACCGGTCCTCATAGACCAGGCCGACATCAAAAACCGACCCTCATAGGTCGGCAACCGAGTCGTAAGACATGTCCACATAGACATGGCCGACCTCTCAGGGGCCAACGTCCCTATTTGGCCGAGCCTAATGAAGTACAAAACCACGCTAAGGCATTAGGCTCGGCCAAGAAGGATATTCGGCCACGCGTCCGCTTATATGATAGCCTCTCCAATCTGACTGAAGGGAAAGGCGAATTAACCAACCAATGCGAAGATCGCATTGACCTCGGGCGGGCATAGCCGAAACCACCGAAAACGTTTGGTATGGATAAAAAAGAGACGAGTTCCTAAGCTCGGTTAGTGAAACGACTCAGCAGCTTGGCCATAAACGAAACAGAATACGCAAGGAAAAGAACACTGAGGGCGCCGAGTTCAAATACTTAGACAAATTTTGACAAAAATAAGTTGTTTTATTCATTGTAAGCCGACTGATCGGCACGGTTACAAAAGAGGCAGCTCGGCCCCACACATACAAAAAAAAAAAAAAAAAAAAAAAAATTTTTACATCTCCGCCTCCTCGGCGTGGGACTTGGAGGCACCCTCGGAGGCGTCCACGGTGTTGGGCTCGGCAGCAGGGTCTTGAGGTCCAGCTCCCAGAGGGACGACGTCGGCTGAAGCAGGTGCCTCCAGGGGCTGAGCTTGGGTGACCTCGGCTCCCTCCTCATCTCCCATCTCCCCTGCAAAAGTAGTCGCATCATCGTCAAAGCGGGAGAGATTGAGATCAGGATACGCTGCCTTGATCTCGGCCAAAAGCTCAGCTCGGCCTGCTTCAAAACCTTCGGCGAAGGGAGGCTTCCTGATCTCGTGGTAGATATCGGCGTACTCCTTCGATTGGAGATAGTCGCTAATCGCCGCGCTCCGAGCCGCGGCCAGATCTTCCTTGGCCTTCTCCTTCACCTCGGCGAGCCGAGCTGCAGAGCCGAACCTTCTCTCTCTGCCTGGCCACCTCGGCCTGAGAGCTCTCCACTTCGGCCTCGGCGCGATGAGCTTCTCTTGGGTCTCCCGAAGCCTCGAACGGCATCTGGGCGTCTGATAAGCCTTCTTGCCTTTGGACGTCCAAGGAATAGTTCTCGGTCGGAGCCGCTCGAGCGGAGCATGGTCTCCACGCTTTGGCGAACCCCTACAAAAAAGCATGAGAACAAAAAATCGGGATAAACTACACATATCAGATCATAGGCAAGAGCCGACAAGGAAACTTACCATGTTGAAGTCTTGAAATAGGGTGGAGAGGAGCTCGGGTCGGACGAGCGCCTCCAGCTTCTCCTTGTCGGTGGGAGCCGACTGCATCCAGCCATTCCTTGCGGCGTGAGCGGCCGACGTCAAGGCCGAGTCCCCCGGGAAGAGGCGCCAGGTCGGCCTCACAGGGACATTGTTGGCCGAAGCCCTCCCCAGGACGTATCGGGAGATGTTGGTGGGAGAGGCCACGGGCGGAAGGCCGCCACTCGTCAGGTTAACCGAGAGCTTTTGGCGTTTGAGGTCTCTCGGCGGGCTCCTCTCGCCTTTTCGGCCTTTCCCCTTCCTCGGAGACCCGGCTGGACCCGTGTTCTTCTCGGCCTCCAGACCGACCACCGCGTCCGATGGTCCCGGCATCACCCCCTTTCCCTTGGAGGCCTTGGAGGACTCTCCCCGGGGTCTCTTCTCGGCATTCTTCTTCTTCCTGTCCGCGAGAATCTTGGCTCTCAGCCGAGCTGTGTCCATTGGAGGAATGTGGCCGACCACTGCAAGAGAAACCGAAAACATAGGGAACAAGTCAGAAAAGGAAAAGAAAACTAAGTTAAGGGGTCGGCTCGGATAACTGAGATAAGCTCGGCAAGGGTTCCTACCAGGGGTCATATGCCAACTCTGAAGAAACCCCTCGTCACTGAAGCCGGAGAACATCGAAGGGGCGGGCCGGGGATCGAGTCGAGCGAGGTGATCTCGTTCTCGGTCGGGGTAGTACCCTATTTACATAGTTCAGGTTCATCTCCTTCCACTCGGTTCGGAGAGGGCTGTTGGGAATGGAAGCGAAGAAAAAACGGGGCTTCCAATACTTGTTGAAGGTCGGCGTGCCGACCAGAAACTTGTGACCGCCTAGAGCCGCACTCTTCCCTGATCGGCGGCAGAAATAATACCACCCCTTCTCGGGAGACTTCTTCAGGAAGAAGAGCCGAGAGAAAAGCGCCACGCTCGCACCTCGGCCCATCTCGCAAAACAGGGCGTAGAAGCCATAGACGGCCAGCCAGGAGTTCGGCACCAGCTGACCAGGAGACAGGTGGAAGTGATCCAAGATCTGGTCCACCAGGCTGAGAACGGGGAGCCGAAACGCATACTTGAAGGGCGTCTCGTACAGAGCCACCTCGCCGGGCCTGATGAAGCAGGCCATCTCCCCGGGATTAGGAACTCGGAGCTGAATGTCCTCGGGGATGGCGTAGGTCGTCCTCAGATAGTCGAGGTCGGCCTCCGTGATTGTGCTCGGAACGGTGCCGACACTGCCTTCCTCGGGCTCAGGGGCGTCGGTGGACGAGCTTACCGAGCCAACCCCCATCTCGGACGAATCTCCCTCGCTTGATTCCTCATCTGATGAGGACGACCCGGAGTTCTCGGCCCGATCTGCGGCTGTGGATTGGGCCGCGTGGTCAAACTCCATGGGTAACGGGGGCTCGGCCACCTCGGCCTGACGAAGCTCCACTACATCGGGCTCGTCTGAGGTCGAGCCCAACAGGTCTATGGTGGGAGAGCGGACGGGGAGTTCTCGGCTCGGACTCGCGCCCTCTGCCGCCCTGGCGAGCAGTTCGCCCATAGGACTACTACCAATTGACATACTGGGCGGAGAAGACTTACTGGTTGAAGAAGAGTTGAGCGGGAACGACACGACGGCCGAGTCGATCACGAACGAAGCTTCAGCCGAGTCGATCACGAGCAGGCAAAGGATGAGATCTGCCGAGTTGACGGTTCCAAACTTGCCGAGAAGTCAATAACTTAGAGCAGTGAAGAATGAATAGTTAGGAGTCACCTATTTATAATCCTTGGGTTTCACTGATCCAACGGCCGACCAGAGCTCAGCATGATCCAACGGCCCAGATCGAAGGACGTTTCGAATTCCCGAGCCCGCCATAATGACTCTGCTGATGTGGCACGGACACCCAACCGTCAGATTGTGCAACGTCAAATCCGCAGTAATAAATAATCTAGGCCCAACCGCAAGAATCTTCCCGACAAGCGCCCAGGAAATTTCACTCATCAGCGCCGAGCCGACACCTGATGAGTGGGGGGGCCTGTGATGAGGCATAAAACACCCCACCTATCAGAGGCTGCCACGTGGCCGACCAGACCTCAGTTCGAGAACCGAGTTGGGCCGAGCAGGAAATTGGGCCGACCCCATATCCGATAAGTCACCTGACAAAGCCGGGTTTGATTGAGCTGGCCGGTGACTGAGGCCGAGATTATACGGGTCAGCCAGGGACTCCTAGCCGACCTCATGGCCGAGACCAACCTCCTCTCGAGCCGACCTCCATTGCCGACCCCACGGGCCGACCTCGTAGGCCGAGCCCTCCTCCATTGAGGCTCCCATAGCACCCCACCGGGGATCTCCGGGCCACGTCAGCACATCCCGAGAATCACGGGATAAGGACCGAGCCACGATCCCGAGCAACACGTAATCATACTCTACATGGACTCTTACCTTAATAAGAGTCCGACCAAAATAACTCTCCACTCCGCTCTACGCGAGAGAACCTTCCGAAAGAAGTACTCCTACCATACTAGGACTCTCCCAACCGTCTCATCTCCTCCTTACTCTATAAATACCCAGGTATGGAGCTCTATTCCAGATCTTGCTTTTGAATACGCAGTTACGCTGTCGCGTTGAAGACCTGACTTGAGCATCGGAGAGTCCTAGGCCGGAGCCACACCGGCTCTCTTGCGCTCATTGCTTGGTTTTTGTAGGTTCATCCACGGGCGAACCACTACCGGAGGTTTTCACACGCAACAGGCTGCTCCCTCTCTAGTGGGAAGTGTTTTGCTCTCGACAATGGTTGTAATATCGTATTGGTTTATGTCGAAGTTTGTTACTGCATTCAATCCTTTGAACTTTATAGTAGCAATACCATATGCCTCTGCTGCTTCTACTTCTGTGTCTGTGTACATATATTTGTACATATATACTCAAGATTATTAATAAACCATGTTATCCCTGTTTTGCTTCCCTTTTTGAAAAATATTTTATTCTGATAATGGCTAGGACTTACTGAACGTACCCAAGTGCTGTGTCTCGAAGGGTTAGTTGCAATGTCTCTCAAGAAACACATGAAGAAGATGCAGAATCATCACAATCAAGGCCTCAAGTTACTATTATTCATAGATGGAACACACTTGGTAAATCATTGATCCGATTGCATAGCTTTCCTTCTTTCTTTCTTTCTTTCTTTCTTTCTTTCTTTTTTTTTTTTTTTTTTTTTTTTTTTGTTTCTTAACTTGTTGGAAAAAATAATACTCCACCTTTTCTCTAATAATGCATTTGCCATGTTTTCGACGCATTTTTACCCTTAAAAAAAGTTCCTGAAAAGACCATCATATATTCCCTGGTTGCCATCAGGGTTGTAGGAACATTCCTGCAACCCAGGTAGTAGCAAAAGATTTTTCAAAAACTAGGGGCTATGATGGGTTATAGTTGCTAGTGTCATGCTAAACTGAATCAGAGCTCGAGAGTATGTAACTGTGTATTTGTGTATCATTTTTGCAATGGGCTACACCCACAAAGCAGTCTAGCAATATTGACCCTGGCTGCTTGGTAGGCCACTCTTGAGCATTCATTATTAAGGTCAAGATAATGTAATACATCTCTATGTAACAACATTATTTAACAACTTGTTATGATTTACCAATATGTTAAATTTGATATTACGCATAAATATCTCTAGCAAATGAGTAGTTTTTGTCTAAAATCTTACTAGATATTAGATCATGTAGAAAATAATTATTTACAATATAAAGATTGAAAGGAAAAATGAAAGGAGATGTGTGAAATAAAAATCTAAATCAATCTTAAAAACATTGGGAAGAGAAATCTCGTTGAGAATCTAAAAAAAGAGCAAAACTCCCCTTAATTATAAGGCCTGAAAGAGTTTATTTAAGAATTCCTTAATTGTCTATAGCAAAATGAAATATATGTCTACCTTATTTCCTATTATAATTTATTTTATTTACGTATTCCTCTTTGCGTTGCTCAAGATAAGAGTTGATTGGGAATTAAGGAGGTTTTTTATGACAATTTTTTCATGCAGGCCACTCCCACACCCATGTGGCCGACTGTAATAACCTAGCTTCTCTCTTGGCGTGATATTGTCCGCTTTGTCTCAATGGGCCTCACAACTTTAAAATAACTCAGGACCAAGTAGAGGAGGCTACTCTTTATTAATAGCTCAGGATCTCCCTCCCTAGCTGATGTGGGACTAAATTTGCACCCCCTCAACTATCTCCTAAACCACTTGGTATTAAGCTGTCTCTTGATGGGGATACCTTGCCAATCTCCCAGGTGAGCCGGTACTAAGACGTTTTCTTGGGGCGTTACACCGATCCTAGCCAATTGTCATATTCTTGGAAGATCAGCCTTGATCCAAGCTCAAAAGGACTAAAGCCTGGCCCAAGTCCAAAGCTATCAAATATATAACCCAAAATCCTTCCTTTACACATATTTCAACTTCAATTTCATTTTCGAATTACCTACATTGGGATTTTGTGAAAACCCAAAATCCCTAGAGAGCCTACATGTGAACCTAACCGTTGATTGAGCACCCCCTCCTAGTTGGCTCTTTTTTATTGAGTGATTTTTATTTCCTTATAGGTGGCTCTTCAATCTTGAGCTCTCTCTATCTGTTTGTATCCTTTGCGGATTTCCTAGCTAGCGTGATTCAGCCGTAGGGATATGTCGTTGATTTTTTGTAGAGGTTTCTCTAGCTTTTCTCTTTACTCCCTCTATGTTCTTTATTATTATTTCCTCTTTTATGGGGTGGGGGGAGAATCTTCGCATATCGTTGAATATATTAATTACTCACCAATAAAAAAGTTTATCAAATAAAATATGAATAGGATTTTATTTATTTCCTGCCCTATTAATTAATAACTCCATAATCGAAAATAATTTGAATTTTACAATCAATGTCTAAATAAAATCCCATTAGGGCCATAGAGAGCCAAATTGGCATTTGCAACACATTGTCAGGATTCCGCTTTATCGGCTTTTGTTCACTCAAAAGGCCTAGCCATGGGCTCAGTCTCTTCGGGCATGCTCAATCCCACATGTTAGATTTAGCATCGCACCCCACAAGTTAGAACCATGGCCCTCAGATTTAGGGCCCCTAAACTGAAACGCATTACATCCCTTAGATTGAGGGCTTCATCATTATGGAAGAATGGTTTATGGTTTCAGGGGGAGGCCGCAACCACCATAGGGAAGAAGAAACCCACAAAGGAGTCCTCAGAGAAGGTAATTGGGATTCATCCATTAGTGCCCATATCACCGGTGAACATAGACTGAGACGAGGGGTACACGATAAAAATAATAGAAATACATATGGGGGCGGGGGTATTTAATACCAACAAAATAAAAGATAAAAGGAAATACGCAAAATAGACAGAATCGCAATGGATTACCTATGGAGTTGCAGTGCAACGACCCTTTGACATCCTCCACGGTTGCAATTGAACTCCGATATGGGAGAAGACCTTGGGTTGGGATGCAACCATCCTGGATCTTCTCTGGGTAAGAAACTTGAAGCTCTCTGTTGATTCAGTTGCAAGGTTCAACCATAGGGGTTGTTCTTAGGTATATCCACCGTCAGACTTGATTGTATCCACTGTCAGACTTGATTGAATAACGAATATACTGTCATTGATCAGAAATTATAGAGAATAGTGAGAGGAGGGTTTGATGATTAGAGAGAAAAGATGAAATGGAGACGAGAGGAGAAGGTTCGACAGGGGTTTTTGGTAATTGTAGGAAGGTTGGGGTTATTGGGAAGAGAGAGGAGGGAAAGAGTTGGTGGTTACTAGGGCTCACAAGGAGATAAAAAAAAATGACTAGGGGAGGATGCACAGTGTGGCCAAGACTGTGATTCGGCTCTGATAGGAATGAGGATGGAATAGAGATGAGGGAGATGAAAGAATGTAGAGAGTGTCAACAACTTCTCCTTTTGGGAGCCCCCTTATTAGGTTAGGTTTTATTTTGTTTTATAGACGTTTGCTTTGCTCTCTGTTTTTTCAACTTTTTTTTTTGGCCAAGTGCAGTTTCACATGAATAAGGGAAACCCCCCCTTGAAATCTGACAAAAGCAGATTAGGCATTTATGACTTATCACCCCCTCAAATGAACAGTGATATGCATCAACACAAAATATCGACCAGCCTGATTGTGCGCCTTATGCGAGATCTCCACAACTATACTTTCAATATTTCTTACAATCACACCTTCCATATTTCACATAGCCACACCTTCAATATTTCACACATTCCATACCATGTGTTTTCCTATGTTGGAGTATATATATATATATATATATATATATATATATATATATATATATATATATATATATTATATTTTTATATTATCTCTGGACCTTCTTAAACCAAAGAGATTCTTTGTAATCTTTTAGCAGTCTATAAATACAATAAGCGCTTAGTTGAGAGTGTGGATTGATTCCTAAATAAATATGATATCAAGAGCTACAAACTCCAAAGAGATTTTTAATTTTTTTTCCCTTCTCTAGCTCAATCGAGCTCTCTCCATGGAGGCCGGCGACCATAGTTTCGTGGGCAGCCCTACTCCACCCTAGGTAGCTTCTCAGGCTTATTGTGTCCCTTTTTGAGGATGCATTACCTCTTGCTATTGGTAAGAACACAAGCAAAGAATTATGGGAGGCCCTCCAACTCGCATATGGTTTTACCTCTAAAACACATGTATTATCTCTTCACATGGCTCTCAGGACTTGACACACAAAGCCGATGAGTCCATAAACCCAGTTTTTGCAATGTGCAAAGACCATCTCAGATGAACTTGTTGCAGCAGATAAGCCCATGGCAACAGCTGACTTCAATATACATGTATCCAGGGTGTTTCGCTCTAATTTCAAAGGCCTCATTCCTTACTTACTTGCTCATGTGAATCCTATTTCCTATGATGAACTCCAAAGTCTTCTCTTGAGCCATGAGTTTTTGAATGGCACCTCACTACATATGCAACCACCTTCCGCAAATGTTGCTCAGACCACCCCACCTTGCCCCTCTGCTAGTTCCTACCCTTCCTAAATGGTGGGGGATGGGGGTGTAGTAACCATGGCCATGGAGGCTGTGGCCATGGTGGTCAACGTTCATTCCTAGGCCGACATTTTTGCACCATATGCCATCGTACCAATCATGTTGCCTTTACTTTCTTTTACCGCAACCTCACCAAATAACAATGCACTCAACCACCACCACCATACCCTCCACCAGCTGCCTACCTCTCTAACCCCATACAACCCGTCCTCCTACCCTCCGGTTCACCCTCCACCTTATCCCTGCTTCACCCAACTGCAGACATGGTACCTGGTGTAGCGCCCCCAAAACCGAGTATGATATGTGATGAGCACATTAATGTGTGAAATCTTAGGGTCATAAGCATGCATTTTACTCACATTTTATAGAGCTACTCGGGTATTTTTCTGTGTTTTTCAGGTTTTAGGTCCTTTTTGGTCATTTTATGTTATCAGGAGCCGAATCTTCAAATTTACACGTAAAGCTGCCCAATGTTTTTGCATGGCTATGTTCAGAGCTAAAATTTAGGCCAGATGGACGTGACGGAATTCAAGTACGCATTCGTTTAGGCCATCATGCAAGCGATTATTGTTTTTGGGCCGTAAAAAAATAATGGGCCAAATAGAAGCTAAAGGAAGCCCAAGCCGTGATTTTACTCAATGCAATCACTTACATGGGCTGGTCTAATGGGCCTTGAAGACAAAGCCTCCAGTGATCCGCGAAATTCAAGGGCAGGATGGGAAGAAGTTTCATTAAAACAAACAAGGACAAAGGAGGAATTTCACTCTAAATTAGAAGTTTGGCCCTAAATTGGAAAGTAAGCAAAGAATCGGCCAAGGGAAGGCTTGCGCAAGTTTGAGAGGAGAAATAATAGGAGAGATAGGAAAGGAAAAGAAATTAAAAAAAAAAACCTATCTCTCCCACACGTTTTTCCCTCCCACTCTCTCTCTCTCTCATCCCTCTTTCCTATTTTCTCTTTTCCTATCCACGATTTTTCTCTCTAATATTTTTTTTCTCTATGCCACCTCACTTTTCCACCTCCCTTACCCCCTTTTACATCTCTAATCTCTTTTGTCTTTCACGTGGTCTCCTATTATCTCTCTCTCCCATATCTTTATTCTATCTTATTTTATTTCTTTTTTTTCCTATTTTATCTCCTTCTCTTTTTCTTCCCTCTCTCCTAAAATCTCTCTTTCTCTATTCTACTTCCTTCCACCAAATATCCCCCTCTCAATCTCCCACGTTTTTTTATTCTATTATCTTTCTCTCTCCTATCCTTTTTCTCTCCACATCTCTCCTTCTTATTTTCTCTCCTTTCTTGGCTCCTACTTTCTCTCTACACACCCCTCCACGGTTTCTTAGGCTTTTTATTTTATTTCAGCCAAGAAGATTTGGTGGAGGGGTTGTGAGGTGGATTGTTTTGCAACTCTATATACGAGGGGAGAAGAGAAATCGATAGGCACTCTCTTTTTTTTTCACTCCCTATCCCCTTGCTGATGTGTTGAGCTCCTCTTTTATTTTCCTTCATTGTAATAGTCTTTCAATATTAATGCAAGCTTTTATTTCATCTTCTCTACTTGTCTTCTTAGATTAGAATTCTTATGCTCTTCTTAGATTAGTTTTCTTTTATGGTGATGTAATTAATTAAGATAGTTTATATGATAATGTAAGCAATTCACTTAGCATCTTCTCCATGCAAGCTTCTCAAAATTATGAATTTGTGTGGGGAGTGCAACCTCTACCCCAAGGTGAGTGTCTTCTTTTCTTTAATTTATTTTATTTCACTTTAATGGATCCACTATCTCACCCTTCTTCTTTATCTCTTGCTATGGCCAACTAAACCCCTCTCTCTTAGAGTAGGGTGAAACCATGTTAGGAGGGGGAGTGGGATTGACATGCGAGTGGTAATGGACGTAGGGTATAAGGTAGATTACTATGGGTTGCCGCCAACACGAGGTATGTCATCCATGGAGGGCTATATACCTATTTGTTAGCCGTACCCATAGTGATATACTACATACTCTATGATTTTTGGTTGTTAATTGTTAGGTTGCCTAGAACTACCCATGGATTATGTAACTTCTTTGCGTGGAATATAGTCCATTGGCCAAAGGCTTGGTGACCTAGCTATCCTTATTTTGACATGTTAGTTGACCTCCCCTAATTTTCATGGGGAATCCCTTTCTCTAAGAGACCTTCATATACCTAGAATTTAATTTCCATTAAACTTGATTATTTTAGTGCTTTCCTTTATTTGTCAAAATTGTTTTTCAAAAATTTAATCATGTGGTTTTATCCTAGGCAAAATTGGGTCCTTAGTCTGTAGGTTTTTCTTTTTGATAATTCGATGCTTCCTTTGATTAGATGAATGGTTAGGACATCAATTTGGTAGCTGCATGTGTTTGGACTGTAGTTTAGCTTAATCCATCACTTGTTACACTTTCACTTTACTTGAAAGAAGTAAAATAGACATCTCCCTTTGTTCGACCCGTACACTTGCGGTTAATTTTTAAATCTTAAACAAGTTTTTGGCACCATGGCCGGGGAGATGGTATATCCATTCGATTGTTGGATTCTTGAGTATTTGGAGTGATTTTTCCTTTTTGCTTTCTTTCTTTCCAAAAAAAAAAAAATTCATCTTGTTCTATTTTTGTTCTAGAGATTGAAAACCCAATCTAAAGTTCTTCATATGCGCAAACCCAGCTAGTCTTGTGGGTACCTTGCAGGATTGCACCACCTGTGACGCTGGCTCTTGGATAGTTAGGGTGGTTTGGATTGGCATGTGATTTATCTTTGGAGGCTTTCAACTTTCATAACAGGAAGTGGACATTTTGAGAGCTTTTTGCTTTTGTCTTTCAAAAATTTCTTAAAAAAAAAAAATCATTCTTGTGGGGGACCTCAATTTGCATTAGGTGGCTAGAGTGTGGACCCATGACTCTACAAACCGACTCATGAGAGTTTCTTTAGTAGCCATGGTGGATGAGGAAGCACAACAAAAAACCCTACGTGAGAGGTTCTATCCCTCAAAGTCGGCCCAACCATCATGTATCACATTTCCAGCCACCACGGGTAACAATTTTGAGCTTAAGCCGAATTACATTAGCATGCTACCACACTTCCATGGCATGTCTAATGAGGACGCTACATATTCCTTAGGGAATTTGAAGAGGTGTGCGTGCTTTTTAAGGTCCAACAACTTATTGAAGATGCAGTAAAGCTTAGGTTCATCACCTTTGCTTTAAAGGACCAAGCCAAAAGCTGGTTGTATAGTCTTCCTAGGGTACTCAATTACTACTTGGAGTCAATTTATAGTCGTTTTCTGAAGAAATTCTTCCCGTTCCACAAGACCAATAAGATGAGGATGGAAATTCTTCAGTTTAAACAAAAACCAAATGAAACTTTCTCCAAGGACCTTCTGCAAGAATGCCCTCACCACGGCTTAGATACTTGGCATTTATGCCAAACTATTTATGAGGGCATAGATTACTCTACCAAGCAACTATTGGAGTCCATGTGCCCTACGGGATTCATGAACAACACCAATGAGGATGAAGCTTGGCAATTCTTGCAAGACTTAGCCGAGCGTACTAGGGAATGGGAGTCTTGTTAAATTTTTAAGTTGATCATTTACCATGATTTCACTCATTCACAATGGCTAGAACACAATCATTTAGAAACAATGTAAATAATTAAATCACATACCTTTTGGTCGTTTGATGAAGACTTAATTCCCTTTGCATAGTAGCAATCAACGATCTCTTGATGTCCCTGAATGTTGATCTTCCACAGCCTTCCACTTGGAGGGATCCTTTTCTATCTTGTGAGTAGAATAGAAAACTCCTACGTATGTGTGTTAGTGGTGGCTGTAGGGATCAACATAAATATATATAACCCCATACCTAATCCATCCCCACAATGGACGGTCTGGATTAAATCTCCTTTAAGTGAATCAATATGGGCCCAATAAATCAAATCATAATAATTGGGCAAAAAAACCCAACAATCTCCCACTTGGGCCAAATTATTATAACGTCTCTTTATTGGTATAGGCCATAATAAATCCCCATATTTTTCCATCACTTATAACATCTTTGATTTGATTAATATGCTGTCACATCGAATATCAGCAGAAAATATGCCTCAATAAACGACATATTAATATCTGACTATCACGAATGCAACCAACTCATTACTACAAATCACCTTGGGATATAAGGCAAGGTAATGAACACAATTTGTAATCACATGCAGTGTTCTTTCCTTGCAAGTCCATTCTTGATTGGTGATCAGGCTGTCTTAAAAAACCTCATAGATAGTGAACTTTGATATTAACCATGACTTTGGCAAACCGCCCATTACTTTGACAAAACCACCCATGACTTTGGTTAATATCAGACTTTGGCATACCGCCCATGGCTAACCGCCATAAACTTTGGCATAAATATTACCCATAAACTTTGGATAAATACCGCCATAAACCAAGATAAGTCAAATAGATAATCAACTCATAATCATCAATAATAAATGAAATAATACATAATGATTATGAAAATTGGTTGACATAACAGACTCACATAAATCGCCAAGCAAAAATAAACAATAGTACAATAAAGCAAATAAATCGTTCCCACTGAGCAAGAGTAATATCCATAAGGTACTCCCACTAAAAGGATATATAGGTACAAAACTCCCACTAAACAACCACATCAAAAGAGTCCAGAACACTCATACAGGACACATGTCCCCTGGACTCCCACAGTAAGAGCATTGGTGAGTGGATTAGCCCCAAAATTTTTCGTCGAGATATTCTCAATCTCAACCTCCTTGCTACTAACCTTCTCCCTGACAAAAAGATACTTGATTTCTTGTTGTTCTTTGGAGAAGAAAACCGCTGAGATGTTATTAGACCACAATCTTAAAAGGCCTGGAGATCGAATCAATGATCTTCAACTCAAAAATAAAATTCCTTAACCACACAACTTGCTTTGTTGCTTCAAAGATCGCCACAAACTCGGCCTGCATGGTGGATGGAGCAATTATAGACTACTTGGCATTTCCTAGAAATAGCTCCACCACCCAACAAAATATACCTAGAAGTGGATTTCTTGTCATCAGTACAACCACTGAAGTCAGAATCAGAATAGCCAACCACCTTAAGCTTCTCACTCCTACTAAATACCAGCTTGAAGTCCTTGGTCCTCTGTAAGTAACGCATGACCTTCTTGGCAGTAGTCCAGCGTGTCAATCCAGCATTCACCTGTAACCTCCCAAGTATACTGACTGCGAAAGCAATATCCGGCTAGACCAAAAGACCTTTGCCATCTATTATGGCCAATCTCGATATTAGACCCGCTCCCGAGATCATCTTTTAATATTAATTTTTTGTGCCACGTAGATGGAGCTGGCGTCTATGCCTGTGAGTTGTTCACAATGGTGGTCAAACCAAGTTATAAGATCTTTGACCGGTTCACTGGGTTGGCGATTGAGGAAAGGTTTCTCAATCGGGATTGGGGGAAATTCATAGATGAAGACTTCATGGACTACCCTCCAAGCACTAGTCCCAAGTGCGAGGAGTACCGAAGAGAGCACCCAGTGTCTTGTCACATCGACACAAGGAGCCCTGGTGAAGTGAACGTCAAAGTAAGAAAACTCTTCGGGATCCCGAAAGTCAATCCTTGATGGGGCAAAGGAACTATTTTGGGTACGTTCTAAACTTGTTTAGGAAGTAGTTTGATTCCCTTGGTAACCCTCGAAAGGTGGGCCAAACCCGGGGTTTATTGCCTTAGGTTTACCTATTTTAGGTGAGCTGGACCTTGAGCTAGACCCGGTGGTGAGTCCACACCTGTCATATGGTATATTGTGGGAAAGGTGTCATGGACCCCACTCACCTCTTTTATAACTTAGTGATTTGGGTCTTAAAATATCTTAAAAACCCACTAGTGATTAATTGGGGATTTTGGAGGTTGTGGATTAATTAAATGATCCACTAACTAAGCCATGTGTTAATCCATTGATCCACTCACCTATTCACTAAGCACCCACTAACTTGCTACAATCTCTTTTAACCTAGCAAAACCGTGGAGGTGAGGAGAGAAAGGAAAAGAGAGGAAAAGAGAAGGAAAGGAGAAGAAGAAGGAAATAGGAAGAAGGCATTGAATATCCTAGGGTTTGTGCAATTACTCTACCTAGGAATTATTGTTGGACAAGGTAGGTCCTTGAATTTATACATATCTTTCTCTCTCTTTCTCTCTTCTTTAATTTCTTTTAGGGTTTGGAGTTGAATCCTTTTAGGTTGGGGGTTTTGGACCTAGGGTTCCATTTGGAACTCAAGGATGCTTTTGGATTGGTATTTCCCCTATTTGGAGGCTTGAAGCTGGCCTTGAGTTTTTCCTCTTCCTTTTTTTGAATTTTGATTCTTGGATTTAGGGTTCTTGGTGGAGAAACCCTAGATTTGGGATTTTGATGAAATTACCCTTTGAACCCAACAACCCTATGATAAAGGTAGGGTATTATGATCCTAGGTAGCTTATACACCTTTTCCCCGAGTCCTTGTGGGTCGAAACCCTAGAGAAATCGAGTTTGGGAGCTTGCTTGTGGTGAATTTTGGATTCTATAGGGTGTTGGACCCTGTGGTGGACTCAGACCAGAAACCACAACCAGAGTCCACCCCTTCTCTACCTGCAGTTGGACTCTATGGTGGACTCAGGCCAGGATCCACCCAAGAGTCCAGTCTTAGGTTTTAGAGTAATTTTACCCAGGGTGGACCCAGGCACTGTGCCTCCACTCAAGAGTCCACCTAAACTCTATTGTGTTACCTTTAAGCCTAGATTTTGAGACCCTTCTTATCTCACCTAACTCACCTTGATACGCTTCTCTAGGCAATATTACTCATACGATGGGACTTACGCTACGTGGAACGACAACAAACCTTAGTAACGGATCATGAATGAATAGGTGAGTGGGATTGGGATTTGACTTGATTTTGGGAGTGTTTATTATATTGTGTGATTTGAATGCCAATTATCATGCATCTTTCATAAATTGCATATTTATAACTATGATTGTGGATATGTTGGTGATGTGGTTTATGTAGATCTATTTCAAATGCTTAGTTGGGATACGGTGTCGGGTATGCCGGCATCGGATCCCCTTGAATTATTAATCCTTGCTTGTCATGTGCCGTGTCGTGCTGGTACCCGGGTACTAGATGGTATGGGACATCAATGTGCCTGGAATACCTCTCGATACGATAGCTTCATATAGTATTATTGCGGTTAGGGTATTCAATCCCCTTGCTACGACCCATACCAACAGGGGTTTAGGTGTTGGGTAATCAAGGCTCCCTGTGTGCCTGAGGAGTGATTTGAGGCTAGGTCAGGGATGACCATTGGTTATCGGGGTTTGCCTCCGGGTGGCGAGTGGCTTCTACCGGTGCGAGTCGCTTCTACCAGCGTGAGCTCCCTAGTAACAATTGAGGTCTCATCTCGGTGATAAGATAAGTGATCCACGATGTTGCCCAAGTTGTTGCAGTAGCAAGTACCTAGTGACTTAGATGTGCTTGTTAGGTGGATAATTGGATAATAATTCATGCATCATGGACTATATGTTATTGCTTGCATGCTCCCCATCCCCTCACTGGGCTCAGTGGAGCTTACCCCCTTTGTGTACACCTTTTTAGATATGGCTGCAGATGATGGATTTGTAACAAACTTGGATGTTCACTCGTCTGGGTATGATTCTGTGGGTGTGAAGGACCCAAAGCCGTTGACAGAGGAACACGGCGATGGGTGTCCATGTAATGATTGTGCCTACGGGGCATTCTGATTTTGAGACTTATTTCTGTTTCTTTTTTAGCTTTACACTATGCTTGTACCGACCATATTTTGATAGTTATGTAATGGTCATTTGAAGTATCATTGGATTACTGTATAACCTAACACATAGGCAGATGAGCATTTTGTAACTATTACTTAGACGCTTCCGCAGTTCTGTTTCACTTTGGGAATGTAATATTTCTCTATTTCCGTTTATTAGCATATTTGTGATAATTATATTAGTCCTGACTGTGATTCAATACACTGTAATCGAGATCTTGGCAGTGTGGGGTGACACGTGTCATCCTAGTCATACCCCTCTTATTGTATTTTATTCCCTTTCGGAATGGGGGCGTGACACTCGATGCCAATGACACAAACACTTTCACCCATGTCCTTCATCTCAAAGTTTTCTAAGAGAAAGCTCTTGGTCTTCAGGAGTAATGCCATGTCAGTACTGCCCAACAGGGTGATACCAACATATAACACTAGGAAGATAAACCTGCTCCCACTGATCTTCAAAAAGATGCTATTGTCTATGACATTCTCTGCAAAATCGAAGGATGAAAGTACCTGATCAAACTTCAAACTCTATTACCTAGAAGCTTGTTTCAACCCATAAAGAGATTTCTTCAGTTTACACACCATGTGTTCCTTCCCCTCTTCGTTAAAACCTTCTAGCCGTCTCATAAAGACTTCCTCTGCCAGATCCCCATTCAGGAAAGCTGCCTTTACTTCCATCTAATGTAACTTAAGGTCGAAGTGGGTTACAATGGTCATGATGATCCTAAATAAATCCTTCGAAGAAACTGAAGAAAAAAAATTTTCTTGTTGTCAATACCTTCTCTCTGAGTGAAACCCTTCACTACTAGTCTTGCCTTGTAGCGTTCTACCTTCCCCTGAGAGTTTGTCTTGCTCTTAAAGATCCATTTTGATGCAACAACCTTGCATCCCTGAGGAGTTTCAACCAATTCCTAAACACCATTGCTCTGTATGGACAATAATTCTTCCTTCATTGCTTCCAGCCATTTATTAGACTACCTATGGTTTGTTGCCTGAAGAAAAGTGACTGGGTCTTCCTGTTGTCCAATATCAAGCTCGTACTCATTCAGATAACTGTCATAATCAGAATGCAGAGTGGATTTTGTGAGCTCTGATAGATCTCCTCAAAGGCTCAGTATCAGCAGCGGAATCAATAGGAACGGGTGCCTCAACCTCTGAATCTACAACAGTTTTCCCAATGGGCAAAATATGTTCTGTATAGACGATGTCATCTACAATCACCTCAGGTGGTGTACCAATAGGCAAGATATAAAAATATAGTCAATGGCTCTAAGAATAGAAGTCCCAACCTCTATAGATGTTCTTACAGAACTCCCAGCATACTTCTCATCAAAGTGCAGATTGCGAGATATAAACATCTCTATCACCTCCGAAGTCAGCATCAGAGTATCCAATGACCTCAAGCTTTTTCACTTGGAAACACAATTTCAAGTGTTTAGTTCCTTTGGTGTACTTCATAATCCTCTTTACCGCTTCCTAATGAGTAGAGCCAGGGTTACACTGGTATGTACTTGCTAAATCGACCTGATAGGCCAGAGAACCCAATCAATCATAGCTGTTTGCTCAGTTGGTCGGTAGTTTGCCAATAGAATGCATGCCCCCCAAGAGGTTATAGGATTGACTCTTCGGTTTCACATTTGTGCCATAAGGGTTTTTCTAACTGATTTGTTTCACACTCTATAGAGAATATGAGCAGCGGTTCTAAGTACCTCACCCCATAGAAACTCTGGTAGACTGATGTTGTTGATCATTGTTCTCACTATGTCTTTTAGAGTTCAATTTCTTCTTTCAGCAATTCCATTATGTTGCGGTGTCCTAGATATAGGATCCTTTGGAGATATCCCATGTTCCTGTAAGAATCTAGCAAAGGCCCAAGTTGTTGACTAGCATCACTACTTTCATCTTCCCCTTGATGCAGTCACACACGTGCCCATATCCTCAAAATCAATGTTATCTAATACACATTCTGCTACTAGTCAATCCATTCTCTTTTTAGAAATGTGACCTAGCTGCATGTGCCACAGCACAGGAGACTTCTCACTAAACTGTTGGCGTTTCACACCAACATTCATAACCCATGAAGAATTGAGATTGAGTCTACGAACAAATAGTAACAGACTCACAAACTAAGGTGAAGCCACTCTCATTGAAACTATCTAATGGTTCTTATGACTTCCACATCCACACGCTTACCTCACCCTTGCTTGGCACCCTCATGTTTAGAGACCCCAGTGCCCTTCGTTGAGAACCTCTTGTCAGTCTAATGAGATCCCTTAGAGGAAGATTCCTTACTTTGGGTTAAATTAGCAATTTCAATCTTAGTGATGTTCATCCTTCTATTTATCTTAAGTTACTATTGTTATCAGCTCATCTAGGTTCTACTTCTCTTAAGCTTTTAATGCAATATAGGTGACCTAGAGTAACTTGTAGACTTCTAGGAGTGGGTTTAATGCTAGAGTAACAAGGAAGTCATTATCAGATTTAATATCTAGCTCTCAAAACTTGTTTCCCAGTGATATCATGCTAGGAATGTGCTTCCTAACACTACCATTCCCATCAAACTTTGAGGAGTGCTCATGAGCTCCCCTGATTGTGCTTTCTTAGAAGAATCTAACTTAGCTCTAAAAGCCTCTAGATACTCTTTGGCAGTAGGTGGTATTTTTATACCGCCTTTAATTGTTTCTGGCAGTGCATTCTCAATAATTGCCAGTGCCTTGCTATTAGATGTTGTCCAGGAAGTATACTCTGACTTCTAGTCAGAGGTACTTAAAAGGGTCAAGTCTACAGTTTTAGATTCCCTAAGACAGAGATCTAAGTTCCTGAGACATAAGAATAATTCCATGCCTTCTGACCACTTCTTGAAAATCTCACCAAAAAGTTTAAGGAAATCTAAAATACTGGTACTAGAAGAGATCTTGTCTGATGCATTATTTAAATAACCACTAATTCTTATAAAACCATAAAATCATAACTGAGACATTTAACTAATGTCAAAATCCATGCTAGTTACAACAAAATAAACTAGCTAACAAACAAGAGTTACAACCATGTCCACCTCCCCAACCTATTGGTCGTGTAATGTTATGCTCTTCTCAAAACTTTGATAACATCACCTTTGGGTGATCAGTCATCTACTTTGCAAAATACTGCGGGAACACTCTAACCATCAAAGAGACCACCACCTTTGGGTGACTAGTCAATTCAAGATTAAGGTTTTCCCTATTTTGTACCCATTCAATTTACTTTGATGACATCACCTTTGGGTGATCAGCCATCCATAGTGCTGGTACTGCGGAACAACTCTAACCTTCAAAGAGACCACCACCTTTGGGTGACTAGTCACTTCAAGATTAGGGTTTTCCCTACTATGTATACATTCCATTTGAACTTTGATGATATCTCCTTTGGGTGATCACTCATCCACTGTGCTGCCCATGTTCTAATCCTTGGGTTATATGTGTTATAGCCAAATTAGACCTTACCACTTTGGTGGGTTCAATCCCATTCTACCATAATACAGTATAACCTTACAAATTTCAGCAAAATTGGGGAACTTACATTAATTATAAGTAGGGTTTATAATCAATCATGCATACATTCAATTATGTACTCTACACTACATGTCATATCAACCTAGCTACTTGTTCCATGCTCATTAATATTCAAAACAACCTAAATAAGCAATTAAAGTAACAGAAATGACACAAAATCATCAAAATTGAGGCCTATTTTAAACCAAAGTAAGCCAAATCATATATCAGAATGTAGAGCACGAAAAAAAATCCCATCCCAAAATACCCCTCCACACGCCCTTGGAAGATGGCGCGTGGTATTACTCTCGGTCAGATTTGGGTATGTGTGAACCGGCCGGTTTAGACCAAACCATACGGGCTTAGACCGGACCAAACCGAGATGGTTAGGCGTGTCACCTTTTCGGGTTTCTGGGTCGGGCCAATCGAGTCCTAGTCAACGTCCAAGTGGGTCGGCCAATGAGTTTCTGGGTTTGTTGGCAGGACCGAATCAAAATTGGACCGATTCATTTTGTTCGGTTTGATTCGTGTGAACTGAGTTGGACCGAATCAATTTGGGTTCACCCTTCAAACCAGGATGTGTTTGGAAAGTTTTGAGAAAAACTAGGCAAAACTGTAATTTCAGGACAATAGAGGACCCTCCTTGAAGGTTAAACAAATTCTAAGATGAAAAGGTAATTAAAACTGGATAGGGTGTCTTTTGTAATTAGGGATTAAATATGGTAAATAGACACTTTGGGACAAATGTTGAATTAGTAAAACTCTAACGGTTTCTAATCCCTTCCCCCCATTTTTTTTATTATTTGATATTCCATCATCCCTATCTTAACCCATTGCCACGTTTTCACCTTTTGGTTACTTGAACCGCAAGCTGTGGCAGTAACTGAAGACGGTTAACTGGCAACCAATGAAGAAAAAAATAAAATAAAATAAAATAAAAAATACCTCTGTTTTTCCTTTTCCATTATTATGTTTTTTTATTTCACTTTTGTTTTGCTTAAACCTACAACAAAACAAGAAGGGGGACAAAAACCATAAGCCAGCAAATCGCCGACGAACAGACAATCCGCGAATATGTATGGTAAATCAGGCCTTCATCGGCCAGGTCATCGCCCAGAATGTTATCCTCTACCCTCGACGACGGTTTGATGGCCACCTTATGGCTGGAAAAACTATTCCATCCTCGGTTGAGGGCCTCGATTTTGCCCGTCCCTTTTTTTTTATATTTTTTTATTGTTCCAAACCGGGGCATAGCGGCCCAAGGTTCAGGTCATTGGCTGGGAAAAATTTCTCCATCCGGCCAAAATCAAAACAATCCCTACAACGGTGACCTCCCCAATTGTCCGTTAATGGCAACCTTGACTGTCCAATAATGGCGGCTTTGGTTGCCCAAGAAAATTTACACTATTATTAACAATTGATCCTAGTGTTGCGTGTGAAAACCTCCGTCGTTCGATTCGTCCACGGATGAGCCTGCAAAAAATCGAGTGAGCGCAAGAAAGTTGGTGTGGCTCCGGCCTAGGAATCTTCGACGCTCAAGTTAGGTCTCCAAGGCAACAGCGTAACAACTTAGTAAAAAATGAGATGAGCGTTTGAGCTCCATACCTGAGTATTTATATAGTGAGGTGAGGCGATTGGGAGAGTCTTAGTATGGTAGGAGTTCTTCTCTTGGAAGGCTCTTTCGTGTAGAGCAAATTGGAGAGTTATTTTCAGAGTCGGACTCTTGTTAAGGTAAGAGTCCATATCTAAGTGTGATTCCGTATCGCGGTAGGATTGTGCTGACGTGGCTCCGCGATTCTCGGCGAGCCGTTACAAAGGCTTTGGTGGAGGGCTCGGCCTCAGAGCTCAGCCACAGTGGTCGGCCTCAGAGCTCAACCTCATAATTTGGCCTCAGAGCTCGGCCTCGGCGTCGGCTGACTCCCGTGAGGTCGGCTCGAGGTCGATGGCTGATTTGGGGGTGCTTTGTGGGATGAGCCGTGGTGCTCAGCTCGGCCATGTGATCTCTCGGGACCGGGTCTGCCCGACTTTCCTCGGTTCAGGTCGGTCCTCGAATTGATCTCGACTCGGCCAGGTGGCAGCATCTGATTGGTGAGGTGATTCTATGCTTTATCACAAGCCCCCCCACTCATCTGGGGTTGGCTCGGCCCTGATGAGTGAAATTCTCTGGCTTACTCGGCTACCTCTCCTTGCGATCGAGCCGAGCTTGTCCTGTCGGCGATATGACGTTGTTCGGCCTGACAGTTGGGGGGCAGTGCCACATCATCAGCCCCCATAATTGCGCTCGGGAAGTCGAACCGTCTATTGATCTGGGCCGTTAGATCTTGTTGAGTTCTTATTGTCCGTTGGATCTTCTCTGCTCAGTGGCTATAAGTAGGCGACCGACCCTTCTTCATTCATTCTTCACTGTTTCAAATTTTTGACTGCTTGGCTAGCTCGGGTTCTTCAGCTCATTCGGTGTCGGCGTTCTCAACTTTCTGGTTCGTGCTCAGCTCGTCTCCGAAACTTCTTCAACCAGTAAGTCCCCTCTGCCCATTATGTCAGTTGGTAGTAGTCATGTGGGTGAGGTGTTCGCTGGGGCGGCTGAGGGTGCGAGTCAGAGCCGAGAGCTCCCTACTCGCTCCCCCACAATAGACTTGTTGGGCTCGACCTCGGACGAGCTTGCCGTAGCGGAGCCGCATCAGGCCGACATCGCCGAGCTTCCCCTGACCATGGAGTCCGGCCTTGAGGCCCAGCCAATTCCTGAAGACCAAGCCGAGGGCTCGGGATCATCTTCGACCGATGACAAGGAATCGGGTGAGGAAGGTTCTTTCAGAGATGGGGTCAGCTCGGTCATCTCGTCTACTGACGTTCCCGAGCTTGAAGAAGGAAGTGTCGGCACCGTCCAGAGCATAGTTACTGATGCCGACCTCCAACGCCTCAGAGCGACTTACGCCATCTCCGAGGACATCGAGCTCCGAGCTCCTAACCCTGGGGAGATGGCCTGCTTCAATCGTCCTGGCGATGTGACCTTGTACGAGATGCCCTTCAGCTATGCCTTTAGGCTTCCCATGCTTGACTTGGTGGACCAAATCTTGGACCATTTCCACCTGTCTCCAGGTCAGCTGGTGCCGAACTCATGGCTGTTCGTGTACGGCTTCCACATCCTCTTCGGTGAGATGGGCCGAGCTGCGAGCGTGGCTCTTTTTTCTCGACTCTTTTTCCTGAAGAAGTCGCTAGAGAAGGGGTGGTATTATTTCACCCGCCACACTGGGAAGAACGTAGCGCTGAGCCGCCACAAGTTTCTGGTCAGAACGCCGTCTTCAAATAAAAACTGGAAGCCTCGGTTCTTCTTTGCTTCCATCTCGAACTGCCCCTTCCGGGCCGAGTGGAAGGTGATCCACTTAGGTTATGTCAACAGGACCTTGCCCCTAACCGAGAACTAGCTGACCTCGCTCGACCTGATCCGCCAGCATCAGCCTTTCGATGTCCTCCAGCTCCTGGATGAGGGGTTCCTTCAAAGGTGGCATATGACCCCTGGTAGGAGTCCGAGCTGAGTTGTCTTCAGTCTGCCGTGGTCGGCTGGGGCATCCGAGCCGTCCTGTTTACTTGGTTTTTTCTTTCTTTTGGCATATTTCTAACATGTTGTTTCTCTTGCAGTGGTTGGTCACATTCCCCCAATGGACACGGCTCAGCTCAGGGCCTAGACCGTCTCAGAGAGGAGGAGAAAAAACACCGAGAAGAAGTCTCAAGGTGAGTCTTCCAAGCTGTTGAAGGGCAAGGCTGTGCTGTCGAGCCCAACTGACACGGTGGTCGACCTCGAGGCCGAGAAGAGCAGAGCCCCGCCGAGCCCCTCTCTAAGAGGGAAGGGTCAAAAGGACGAGCTGAGCCCGCCGAGGGACATCAAACGTCAAAAGCTCTCGGTCAATCTGACGGGTGGTG
Organism: Telopea speciosissima; assembly: GCF_018873765.1. NCBI lineage: Eukaryota > Viridiplantae > Streptophyta > Magnoliopsida > Proteales > Proteaceae > Telopea > Telopea speciosissima. The sequence continues at coordinate 15,739,710 of NC_057926.1, forward strand.
GTCCTCCGCCCGTGGCCTCGCCGACCGACGTCTCCCCATACATCCTGGGGAGGGCCTCGACCAATAATGTCCCACTGAGGCTGAACTGGGGCCTCTTTCCAGGGGACTAGGCCCTGACGTCGGCATCGCATGCAAAGGAATGGCTCGATGCAAGTCGGCTTCCTCGGGACAGGGAAATGCTAGAGAAGTTGACCGACCCCGAGCTCCTCTCCTCTTTGTTCCAAGACTTTAATATGGTAAGCTTTCTGTTCGGCTTTTATTGATTGGTCCGACCTGTTGTGCCCTGCCAATGTTTGGTTATCTTTCTCAGGGGTTTTCCAAGGCCGTGGAGAGCCTCCTCCGATTCGAACAGCTTCTGACCACGAACTCCTCTCTTGAGGCTTAGGTCGAGTTGGCTAACAAGGACCCTCGTGAGGCCATCCTGAGGCATCGGGAGACCGCAGCAAAGCTCGAGGAAGCCAAGGCCAAGGTCAAGAGCTTGGAGGAGGCGGCGATGAAGCGGGGGGAAGGAGGTTGAGGCCTTAAAGGCTCAGCTGGACCAAGCCAAGAAGAAGGCCAAGGATGACCTGGCATGGGCCCGAGCCGAGGCTGTTACCGAGTACCTCATGTCGGAGGAATACGCCAAGGTGTGCCATGAAATAAGGAATCCGCCGTACGATGAGGGTTATGAGGCTGGTCGGGCTGACCTCTTGAAGGAGATAAAGGCCATCTACCCCACCCTCAAACTTTCCCAATTTGACAATGACGTGACCACCGTGGTCGAGGAGTTGGGAGACGATGCTGGGGTGGAGGTTGATCAGGTCGACCTGACCGTGACCGTTCCCTAGGATGAGGTTACCGAGGATGCCGCCGTTAGGGAGGTCATCGTCGAGGACCCTATTGCTAAGGACCCCCTCCATACCGCCGAGCTCTAGGCTCCCTTTTCTTCTTTTGATGTACACATCCCCCCTTGCGCGGGGTTTTGGATAAATTCTCTATTTTTTTTTTTTTTTTTTTGTATGTACGGGGCTGAGCTGCCCACTTTTTGTAACCATACCGGGCTGTCAACCTTTAATGAATAGAAATCTTTCTTTTTACAAATTGTCTAACTGTTTGAGCTCGGCACTCATTTGCCTTTCTTTCCTTGCATGTGTTGTTCTTGATTGTCTGTGTGCCGTGGCCGATCTGTCGACCTGACCTCTTAGCCGAGTTCCAGGACTTGGTTGTTTTTTAGCTATGCTATGTTGGGTCGGTCAGGTCGGCCTGACCACTTGGTCATGAAACTTCTGCGATGGGCCGAGGTCATGTTGTCGTCCATCTTTATTAACTTGTCGTTTTCACCGGTTAGCTCGGTCCAGCTACCACTTGATTGGTTGTGCGGATAGTTTGACTTTATGGCCGAGCACAATGCCTTGGATATTTTTGTTTGCTTTTGGCTTTCGTTGCTTGGCTATGGCGAGAATTTATGCTTGTTGGTTTAGTTACCGAACTATGTGGGTCGGTCTTCGACTTAGCCGACCAATGAGGGTCGGTCTTTGAGGTCAGCCAGGTCTATGAGGACCGGTCTTACGACTTGGTTGTCGACATATGAGGGTTGGTCTTTGACGTCGGCCAAGTCTATGAGGACCGATCTTATGACTTGGTTGTCGACCTATGAGGGTTGGTCTTTTTGAGGTCGGCCAGGTCTATGAGGACCGGTCTTATGACTTGGTTGCCGACCTATGAGGGTGAGGACCGGTCTTATGACTTGGTTGCCAACCTATGAGGGTTGGTCTTTTTGAGGTCGGCCAGGTCTGTGAGGACCGGTTTTATGGCTTGGTTGCTGACCTATAAGGGTCGGTCTTATGACTTGGTTGCCGACTTATGAAGGTCGGTCTTTGACGTCGGCCAGGCTATGAGAGTCTATGATTGACCGTCTATGCGGTCTTTGCGTCGGCCAGGTCTATGAGGCGGTCTTTGACTTGGTTGCCGACCTATAAGGGTCGGTCTTTGGCGTCGGCCAGTCTATGAGGACCGGTCTTATGACTTGGTTGCCGACCTATGAGGGTTGGTCTTTTTGAGGTCGGCCAGGTCTATGAGGACCGGTCTTATGACTTGGTTGCCGACTTATGAGGGTCGGTCTTTGACGTTGGCTAGGTCTATGAGGACTGGTCTTATGACTTGGCATGCTTGAAGTTTGAAAGTACACTAAGTAGTGGAGAAAGACTTTGTTTTATTGAATCATCAACGTTGAGGCTGAAGCCGAGTACAAAATATGCTCGTTATAGACCGTGCTGAGCAGGATATCTAAGAAGACTACTGAAAAAATTTCTTCAAATTTTTTGAGTTCCACGGCCTCTGTACCTTCTTGGCCCCCGGAGTCTGCAAGCGATACAATCCAGGGCGAATTTGCTTAGAGACTATGTACGGGCCTTCCCAATTTGGTGCCAACTTTCCTTGCTGCCTTAGCTGGGACGCGCTGAGCTTTCTGAGGATGAGGTCTCCTTGGAAAAAATGTCGCTCCTTCACCCTCGAGTCATGGTATTTTGTCGTCTTCTGTTTGTAAGCTGTGTTCCGAAGCAAGGCGTTGTCTCGGACTTCATCGAGAAAGTCGAGGTTGGCTCTAAGCCCATCCTCGTAGGTCTTCTCATCAAAGTTGAGCACTCGGTATGATGACACTTTGACCTCGACGGGAGTGAGGGCTTCCGTTTCATATGCTAGCCGAAAAGGACTCTCCCCGGTCAGTGTTCTCATGGTTGTCCGATATGCCCATAGGACGTTCGGTAGCTTTTCCACCCATCTACCTTTGGCTTCATCCAACCTTCTTTTGATCCCCGCAAGTAGTGTTCGGTTTGACACCTCTACTTGCCCATTGGCTTGTGGATTAGCTACTGAGAACTCTCAAAAGTCAATATAGAAGTGCTTGCAGAACTCTCAAAAAGCTGGATTGTTAAATTACGCGCCATTATCGGTGATGAGCACTTTTGGTAGTCCGAACCGGTGGATGACCTTATCCCGAAAGAACTTCTCCATGCTCTTCTCGGTGATGGTTGCCAAGGGCTCAGCCTCGACCCACTTGGTGAAGTGGTCAATCGCCACGACCACATACTTTCGTTTCCCTGATGCCGGAGTGTAATCTTTGAGAATGTCCGTCCCCCACATAGCAAAAGGGATTGGGCTAAGCATAGAGGTTAGCTTTGTTGCAGGTCGGCTCGGCACTGGTGCAAAGAGCTGACACTTCTCGCATGTCTTCACATACTTCATGGCCTCTTCTTGCATTCTCGGCCAATAGAACCCTTATCGAAGTATCTTATATGCTAGGGCTCGGCCGCCCATGTGGCTTCCGCATATTCCTTCGTGCACCTTGGCCAGGGCATACTCGGCTCCCTTCGGTCCGAGGCATCAAAGAAGGGGCATTGAGATGGCTTTCTTATAAAGCACTCCGTCAATCATGGTGTACTTGGCAGCTCGGATTTTGACTTTTCTTGCTTCTTCCAAACTCTCCGGGAGCTGGTCATTCTCCAAGTAGTTTACAATGGGGTCCATCCAGGTCGGCCCATCCTCCTCGATGTGTTTAATGCTTTCTTCTTACAAGGAAGGCTTCCCCAGAATCTCAATGTATACTGATCGGCTCAGATTTGGGAGGTTGGCCAAGTGTTGACCATGACATTCTCTTTCTTTGGTACTTGGGTCATTTCAAAGTGCTCGAACTCAAAAATCATCTCCTGTGCTCGGCTCAGGTAGGCTATCATTCTGTCATCTTTTGCCTCATAGTCTCCGTTGACCTGGTTGACCACAAGTTGTGAGTCTCCTCATACCCTCAATTGTTTGACGCCTACAACCTTGCTCACTCGGAGCCCGGCTAGGAGGGCTTCGTACCCGGCCTCATTGTTCGAGGTTGGGAACTTGAATCTTAAGGCGTATTGTATGCGAAAGCCCTCGGGGCTGACTAAGATCAGCTCGGCCCTGCTCCCTCCGGGGTTGCTCGAGCCGTCAACGTTCATGGTCCAGGTCAGGTCGGTCTTAGCTCCCGTATTGGCTTCTTCCGTTGTCTTCTCTTCCTCGACCACGAGGTCGGGCATTATGCACTCGGTGACTAAGTCGGCTAGTGCTTGCCCTTTTATCGCGGTCCTCAGGCGATAGCTTATATCGTACTCACTTAGCTCACCGCCCAGGTGATCAGCCAACCTGACACGTCGGGCTTGTGCAATATTTTCTTGAGAGGCTAGTCGGTCAGCACCGCGATCGGATGAGCTTGAAAGTATGGCCTTAGCTTTCTCGCGGCCGTGACGAGATCGAATGCTACCTTCTCAAACTTAGAGTATCTCATCTCAGCGTCGACAAGAACATGGCTGATGTAGTATATGGGCTTTTGAGCTCGGCCTTCTTCCCTTACCAACACCGCGCTGACCGCCATCAGGGTAGCGGCTAAGTAAACTTGAAGCTCTTCTTTTGGCTTGGGTCTGCTGAGAAGAGGCGGGTTCTCCAAGTATTTCTTCAGCTCTTCAAAAGCTTGTTGACATTCGTCCAACCAAATGATGTCCTTCAGGTTTTGGATGTTCTTGAGGGCCTTGAAGAATCGTGCCAACGCTGCCACTCGCTCGTTTAGCCTTTGTACTTCTCAGATCGTCCTTGGAGGGCTCATCTCTTGGATGGCCTTGAATTTTGCTGGATTGGCCTCGATGCCTCTGACGGAGACCATGAAGTCGAGGAACTTTCCCGAGGTCACGCCAAATGCACACTTGGCGGGGTTCAGTTTCATTTGGTTCTTCCTTAGCACGCCGAAGGCTTCTTCCAGGTCGGCCAAGTGGTGCTCAGCCTTTAAGCTCTTCACTAACATGTCGTCCACGTAGACTTCCATGTTTCTTTCGATCTTCCCGAGGAATATATAGTTCACCAGCCGTTGATATGTTGCTCCGGCGTTCTTCAACCCGAACGGCATGACCTTGTAACAGAAATTTTCTTGGTCAGTTTGGAATGCCTTGTACGGCTCATCCTCCTCATGCATCATGATTTGGTTGTAGCCAGAGTACGCGTCCATGAAGCTCAGCATTTCGTGCCCCGCCGTGGCGTCAGTCAAAAGATCAATCCGAGGTAGCGGGTACTCGTCCTTTGGGCAGGCCTTGTTAAGGTTGGTGTAGTCGATGCACATCCTCCATTTCCTGTTCGGCTTAGGAATCATAATGATGTGCGCCAGCCAAGTCGGGAATTTTTCTTCTCGGATGAATCCTGATTGGCATAGCTTCTCTACTTCTTCCTTGATGTTGGCTTGGCGATCAAGGGCATAGTTTCGTCTCTTCTGTTGAACTGGCTTTCGACTTAGATCTATATGTAGTCAATGCTCGACTATATGCCAAGGTATACCGGGCATGTCGACGGCTGACCAGGCGAAGACGTCGGCATTTGCCTTTAAGAAATTTTCGAATCGATTCCTTTGTTCCTCGCTCAATAATAACCCAAGTTGTACTGTCTTCGTCGGATCTTCATCGCTAAGAGAGAATGGGGTGAGGTCTTCTACAGGTCTTCTGCGCCTTTCTGTGAGCTCATCCTGCTGGTCTTCTCGGAGGTATTTGATGCACATCGCCATTCCTCGGACGTTGCCTTTATTTTGCTTGACGAATGTGCCGTAATACTCCCGAGCTTTCTTTTGATCACCTCAGATTTCTCCAATGCCGTTCTTTGTAGGGAACTTCATCTTCAAGTGTGTTGGAGAGATGATGGCTTGGAGAGAGGTCAATGATGGGCGGCCGAGTATGGCGTTGAAGGCCACCATTGACCGCACTACCATGAATTTGATTTGGATCGTTGCTTGACATGGAGCTTGTTCGAACGTGACCAGTAGGTCGATTGAGCCCTTAATGGTAGCGGCGGCTCCCAAGAACCCATGAAGTGAGGTGCCCCCCTGCTTGAGTGCTTCATCGCCGAAGACAAATTGTCGGTACGCGTCTAGCGACATAAGGTCCACGGATGCGCCCATGTTGACCAATACGCGATGAATGGGTCTCTTTGTAATTTCCACCTGCACCACCAAAGCATCATCGTGAGGTAAACTTATACCTTCCAGGTCGGCCTCGGTGAAGGAGATCGTCGCCCCAGACTTCGGCCTTTTTCCTGGCATCTCGGTGACTCCGACGAACCGCGCATTTGCCTTGGCCTTCTGAGTGGACTCTTGTCCAGGCCCTCCAAGGATAGTGTATATGGGAGCTCCCTTGTCACTGCTCGGCCCGGATCCATCATCTTTCTTCTCAGCTCGGGCTTTATCTTCGTCACGCTTGACCAGCCTATTTTTGGGCCTCGGCTTGGCTCTCCTTTGATCGCGATATTCAGGCCTCCGACCCCCACGTTCTTCTCGGCCTCCTTTGACATATCGCTTCAGGTGCCCCGCTTTTATCAGCTCTTCAATTTCTCTTTTCAACTGATAACAATCCTCGGTGTCGTGATCGGTGTCCTTGTGGAATTGACAATACTTGTTGGGATTCCGAGATGACCTGACTTGCATTAGTCGGGGTCGACGGATGTACCCGCCATCTTGTATTTGCATCAAAATCTCCTTGCGCAAGGTATTCAGTGGGGTGTAATCGGGACTCTGAGCTCGGTTTGATCTCTCGGCTCGGCGATCCATCCTGGGCCGCTTTTCCTCCTTACGGTCATTGGTCGTCGGCCTTTTCTTCTCTGTTCGGCCTTCGTTTCCCTTCCAGGCTTGGAGGACCTCAGCCATATTTGCAACCTCATTACACCTCTCTAAGAGCTCGGCCAGGTTTCTGTTCGGCTTCCGGGCCAAGTACTTGATGAGGTCTATGTCAGCGAGCCCGTTGCCCATCCTAGTATGGGTTAAGCCTCATCTAAATCCTTGATGTCTAAGGATTCTTTGTTGAAATGTGAGACGAACGCTCGGATCGACTCATCAGATCGTTGCTTCACGCTCAGGAGGTTGACCATTGTCTTCTTGTGTTTCGTGCTACTCTGGAAGCGTGTGACGAAGGCTCAGCAGAGCTGAGCAAAGCTCGTTATGGAGTTCGGTGGCAACCAGGAGAACCATGAGGTTGCCGCACCTTTGAACGATGAGGGGAAAGCACGACAAGAGACAATCTCGGTTTCCCCGTACATGGTCATCATCGCGTTGAAGTAGTTGATATGATCCGTCAAGTAGGTCATCCCGCCACACCCGTCGAAGGGAGGTGGCTTTAACCCGATCGGTAGTGGCGCGATCATGATCTTGGGAGGATAAGGGTGTCGTCCGACCAGGGAATAGGCGTCCGGGGTCGCCTGTTTCTTTAATCCCTCCACCTGCTTGGCCAAGTCTCGTAACCGCTTTTCCAGCTCGATTTCAGGTGCTCAGCCGTTTGGCTCGTCTACCTGATGCAAATTGTCCCGTTCATTTGGTTGAGGTCCGCCATTTTGTCCTTTAGCTCGGGATTGGTTCACTTGGTTATCCCGTTGAGGTCGTCCATTCTGGTCAGCTCGGTCAGCATCACCCCTCCTTATTCTTCTTTCCATCTGGAAATTGGACCCACGGGGGCTTCTCGGCTGTTCTTCTCTGAGAGGTGGCGGACTTCGGCGCAGGGGGCTACGTCCTGCTGTTCTCGGTGTGCCCTCGACTGTCCATCCTCTTCGAGCTAACTCAAAAATACCGATCTCCTCGCTACCGATGCCGCTGGTTCAATCTCTTGCCCGGTCTTCGGGCTCCGACGATGCTCCTACTCACCTCGTCGAGCGCTCCTGTTGGGACGCGGAGGAAGTGTTTTCTGACGAGGCAGATGTGACGATGCGGCTCGGGTCAGCTTGGCCCAATGTCGGCCACCATTCTGCTGTAAGTTTCCCTCTACGCGGATCAGGGTTGGAGGGGGCGCGATCAGTGGTTGACCCATCAGCCCACCCTGGGCCATCTGGGTCATGAAAGTACGTAGCATGTCGTTGGTGTGGAGCATCTGCAGCTGTAAATCCATAACTTGTCGGTTATTCGCTAGGGCTTCAGGATCCAAATTCTCCGGTAAGGGTGGCGGCAGTAGTAGGCTCAGCCCATTCAAGTTTGGCTCGACCTATGTTCGGTCAGCTACTGCTGTGTCCAGCACACTTCCACCATTCCCACCCTCCGATAGGGAGTTAGATTGGCCGTGCGCGCGCGTGCGAGCCGTGCTGTCGATCTTGTTTGCATCATTGTTCCTGCTCTTGAAGTTGGTAGAAGCGACGATGGCTTGCTGACGTCGTTCCCACAGACGGCGCCAAATCTGTTGCATGTGAAAACCTCCATCACCCTGTTCACCCACGGATGAGCCTGCAAAAAACCGAGTGAGCGCAGAGAGCCGATGTGGCTCCGGCCTAGGAATCTCTGACTCTCAAGTCAGGTCTCCAGTGCAATAGCGTAACAGCTTAGTAAAAAGTGAGATGAGCGTTTGAGCTCCATACCTGAGTATTTATAGAGTGAGGTGAGGCGGTCGGGAGAGTCCTAGTTTGGTAGGAGTTCTTCTCTTGGAAGGCTCTCTCGCGTAGAGCGAAGTGGAGAGTTATTTTTGGGGTCGGATTCTTGTTAAGGTAAGAGTCCATATCTAAGTGTGATTTCGTATCGTGGTAGGATTATGCTAACGTGGCTCTGCGATTCTCGGTGAGTCATTACAAAGGCTTTGGTGGAGGGCTCGGCCTCAGAGGTTGGCCTCATAATTCGGCCTCAGAGCTTGGCCTCGGCGTTGACTGACTCTCGTGAGGTCGGCTCGGGGTCGATGGCTGATTTAGGGGTGCTTTGTGGGCTGAGCCGTGGTGCTCAGCTCGGCCATGTGATCTCTCGGGACAGGGTCGACTCGACTTTCCTCAGTTTAGGTTAGTCCTCAGATTGATCTCGGCTCGGCCAGGTGGCAACATCTAATTGGTGAGGTGATTCTATGCCTTATCACCTAGCATGTGAAAGTCTGGCTCTGATGCCACTTGTTAAATTTTCAAGTTGATCATTTACCATGATTTCACTCATTCACAATGGCTAGAACACAATCATCTAGAAACAATGTAAATAATTAAATCACATACGTTTTGGTCGTTTGATGAAGACTTAATTCCCTTTGCATAGTAGCAATCAACGATCTCTTGATGTCCCTGAATGTTGATCTTCCACAGCCTTCCACTTGGAGGGATCCTTTTCTATCTTATGAGCAGAATAGAAAACTCCTACGTATGTGTGTTAGTGGTGGCTGCAGGGACCAACATAAATATATATAACCCCAGACCTAATCCATCCCTACAATGGACGGTCTGGATTAAATCCCCTTTAAGTGAATCAATATGGGCCCAATAAATCAAGTCATAATAATTGGGCCCAAAAACCCAACAATCACTCAAGAGAATGAGAGGATTTCCAAGGGATACTTTGTAGGGGAAACCGTGGCCAAAGAAGCCCACCTTGACAGTCATATTAGAAGGGTTGAGACTTTGATTTCCAAAACTCCGTCACCAATCAATTAAATAAACCATTCTGTACCCATGTGTAGTTGGTGCAATTCTTCTAACCATGTGGTGGAGGAATGCCCCGACTTGTTTAATATGAATGGTTCGCAAGGCAAAAATGAGATGGTGAACGCCATGTATTCCAACAATCCTTATAACCAAACCTACAATCCTGGATGGAGAAATCATCCCAATTTCTCTTATCAAGGTAATGCACCGGCGGGTCCATCAAATTTTGTTTCTATAAATCAGAACCGATTCATACCTCAACAACCCAATCCGATGTATCAACCCCCAGTCCAATCCAGTCAAGCTAGACCACCCCTACCACAACATCTTGTGGTTCCCCAACATTTCCATCCACCACCTCCAAGTTTCAATAGAGATGGTAATGAGGCAACTAGGATTAGTTCCTTGGAAAAGAGCATGGAACTAATGATAAGTACTTTCATGACTAGCTAACATGATTTGGCCAAACAAGTATCCCAACTGGCTACGGCTCTTTATGAAAGGGAAAAGGGCAAAATGCCAAGCCAAGTTGAAATTAATCCTAGGAATGTGCATACGGGTCCGCACACCACAATGCCATTACCTACACAGCTAAACTCGGTTCATCAGAACCCTCCCCATCCAGAGCATCAAGGGCAATCAGCAGATCACATCAATGTTGTCTATGCTTTGAGAAGTGGAAGGGAATACCAACATGATAGTCCCTCTCTACCACCATCTTCAAATCTCAAGAACAATCCTATTAAGATCAGTCCTTCTTCTACCTCCCCTCAAGGCTCATCTGATGAGCCTATTCCTGTGAGAGATGAGGAATCTCAAGACGAAAGGGTTGAAAAAGAAAGATATGTCCCCAAAGCCCATTTCCCTAAGAGGCTTGTCAATAATAATAAGAAGGCGGCATATGTAGACAAAATCTTAGATGTGTTCAAGCAAACCCAAGTAAATATCCCCTTGCTGGATGCCATAGCCCAAGTACCTACCTATGCCAAGGTATTAAAAGACTTATGCACACACAAGAGAACTACAAATGTGCCAAAGAGAGCCTTCTTGACGGCCAATGTTAGTTCTATCCTTTCTGAGCAAGTCACCAAGTACAAAGACCCGGGCTGCCCCACCATTGCAATTGTAATAGGTAACACTAGGATTGAGCATGCACTCCTAGATCTTGGAGCTAGTGTTAACCTTCTACCTTATTTAGTATATAAGCAACTGGGTCTGGGAGATCTCAAGCCTACTACCATCACACTCCAGTTGGCGGATAGGTCAGTGAAGACCCCCAAAGGCAAGGTTGACGACGTCCTCATTAAAGTGGGAGAATTTATCTTCCCCGTCTACTTCATAATCTTGGACACCCAACCTATGGCGAATCCCATGGATCAAATTCCTGTGATCTTGGGAAGATTGTTCCTTGCTACTAGCAATGCCCTGATTAATTGCAGGAACGGTCTGACGAAGCTATCATTTGGCAACACATCTATCGATTTTAATGTCTTTAGGTTAGGTAAGCAGCCAAACCTAGCAGAGCATGCCAACATGTTGGAGTACTTTCTTGAGTCCGTAGACACACATCATGACATCGATTTTGATTCGGACTTTATGGATTGTATGCATGAATTAGGTGACATAGAGGGCTTAGATTTTTTCTCTAATATGATGCATCTTCAAGCATCTGAGCCTATCGATTTTGATTCAGACTTTATGGATTGTATGAATGAACTAGGAGACATAGAGGGCTCAGTTTTTTTCTCTGATATGATGCATCTTCAAGCATCTGAGCCTATTGGCGAGTTGGCCAAAACTCTCCCCAAACCGTCCATATAAGAACCTTCTTGATTTGAAGTCCCTGCCTTCGAATCTCAAGTATGCTTTCCTTGGATCAAATCAAACTCTTCCAGTGATAATTGTCTCTGATCTGACTCCCGGCCAAGAGGAAGAGATGATCCAGCTGTTGAGAGAAAATAAGGAAGCACTTGGATGGACGATGGCAGACATTAAAGGAATTAGCCCTTCAATCGTACAACATCACATAAATCTCATCGATGGTGCCAAACCGTTAAGAGACCCACAAAGAAGGGTTAATCTGATAATGAATGAAGCCATCCATAAAGAAATTCTGAAATGTTTTGACAATGGGATCATATATCCCATCTCTGATAGTCAGTGGGTTAGTCTGGTACAGGTTGTGCCAAAGAAATCCGGAGTAACAGTGATACAATCCGCCACCAATGAGCTTATCCCGACTTGTATTCAAACTAGGTGGTGTGTGTGCATTGACTACCGAAAATTGAATGCAGCCACCTGGAAAGACCACTTTTCTCTCCCATTCATTGATCAAATGTTAGAAAGATTAGCCGGCCATGACTATTATTGTTTCTTAGATGGATATTTTGGCTATAACCAAATCCCTATCGCCCCTGAGGACCAAGATAAGATTACCTTCACATGCTTGTTTGGAACATTTGCTTATCGACACATGCCCTTTGGGTTGTGCAATGCCCCTGCAACATTCCAACGGTGCATGATGAGCATATTCTCAGACATGGTTGAGCAATTCCTTGAAGTATTCGTGGATGATTTCTCCATACATGGCTTTGTAGGATTTATTTAAAAGTTTATGTCCCAAATGACCGTTGACTTGGTTCCATTATGGAAACCCAATATTTGATTTTGGATTATTGTCATTCATGGATTCAATTAGAGATTCCCTCCATATGTGTCTGGCTGTAAATAAGGAAACCCATCTAATCTAATTAGACATTACCTTAATGGGAGGTAGTGATTAAGGTTATAAAATTGGAGATTTGGTCCTTCCCTAATCCATCGAGCATTCTCATTACCATTGAGTGAGAATCATTGTGAAAGGAACAAAGGGAAGAAATCAAATCTTCTTCAAGAACGTGGGCATTGTGTCTCCAAGAAAGGATTGCAAGACATGGCAGATGCTCAAGCTATCAGTTCATTTTCGTCGGTGAACGATATGTCGTTGAACACCTTTATTTGTAGTGATTCATTGCATAGAGCAAAGATCAGATTGACGGAAGGTTGTTTATGAAAAACTCCCTTCAGATGGTATCAGAGCAAGGGTTGTAGCTCTCATGCTCTAGATCGCTTTGTTTCTTTAAAGAAACTAGCCATTAAAGTGAGGTTTTGGTTAGATTGTTTTTTTGAATCACTTTGTGTGGTTTGTTTTTGGATGATTGGACACCGAATTTGTGTTCACCGAAGTACTACCATCGTTTGCCCAAAATATGAGAGCCAACGGTCACCTGTAGAGGCCTCATCGGCTGACTGGTTGTTCATGGACAGAACTTATACGAGTTCTGGTTTGTGCGTTCTTGATTTAGGTTGAAGAAAGGGATAATGGTGTCATTATTTGATTTGTTTATGGACTTTTAGGTCCATTAAATGACTTATTTTGTTGTGTTTTAATGTTATGGGTTGTAGTTCATTAATGGGTTTAGTCCTTTCATGAAAAATAACAATAATAAGTAATAGTTAAGGGCCCATAGTGCTTGGCCCATTAAGACTAGACCATCATGTGAACCAATTTGGTTCGGTCCTATTTAAACCAGACCAAACCAGTTCCAGACCGAACCAACCAGTTCAAAATGGACCCGACCCGGATCCATTTTTTTGCCCTGAAATTTGACCCGACGGGTCAACTGGTGACCCGTCCGGATTTTGGTCGCCGACGGTTGGAACTCCGATAGGGATTGGAATATTTTGGCCACTCTTTAGAAACATGTTTGTTTAAATTTATTAAACTGATTTCTATTTATGAACAGAAACTGAAACAGAAATCAATTTGTTTATATGAGAAACTATTTATGTTATAAACAGAATCTGTTTGTTTAAATTTATAAATTAATTTCTGTTCATGTTTCTGTTTCTGTTCATAAATAGAAACTGGTTTGTTTGAATATATTTATTTAGAATTTGCGTTTCTGTTTCTACTCTATTTATGTTATAAATGGAATTAAGTTTGTTTCTGTTTATGATTTCCATTTCTGTTCATGTATGTTTTCTATTTCTATTTATGAAAACAAATATGTTTTCTATAAATCAGTTTCTATTTATTTATGATTATTAGCAATAGAAACTTATTATTACAGACATAAACAGAACCTTTAGCGATAGAAATTTATATACATAATCCTTTCCACTGTGATTCTGTCTTCATTTTTAATCCGATTTTGATTCCGTCTTCTCCTATGTTTGTTATTTTAGGAGAACTTCAAGATAAAACATATTGATGACATTAGTTGCACTAAATTTTGGGATAATAAAATTACTAATTTATTGATGTCATATGTGACAAGATGTTGGAATTTTAGGAATAAAACTAAGAAACTAGTGATTTGTTTGCCGCCAAAGCGGACCAGTCATGAAATTCAAAGAGATTGAACCTAAAATTATTAATCCTAACATCATTAATAAAATGACATCATAAAACTTGAACTTTTAAGGCATTAAAGACAATCACATAGTTGAGATGAGTGGGAGTATCCAAAGGTACACATTTTTCTCAACTATGTCGAATCTAACCGTTAGCCTTAAATATAAATGAAAAATTTATCCCAAATATATTACAACTAGTTTAGGGTATTAAGTTATGCAATTAGGATTAAACGGGAGTATCCAAAGGTGCACGTTTCATCATGATTGCGATGGTCATAACCGCTAACCCCAAACATTACTGTGATAACATCAAATTAAAGACAAATTATAGGGCATTATGATAAATCATTAGTTTAGCAGTTAGATTGGGATGGGAGTGTCCAAAGGCACACATCACTGTCTAGTTGTGTAAATAGATTTTTGGTCATGTGGGTGACTTTCAACACCTTTTGAGTGAACCACTAGCGTGTTACTTTCTTGATCTCGAAGGATAGATTGTAATGATGCAATAGGTTGCTCTTTCTAGTACTGTTAAAACTCAAAGCATTACAGATAGTAAGCATGTATTCTGTTCCATTTCAGAGGGTACATCGTCTATGACAGTGCCTAATACCGTCCCTATCCTCAATGGCTCCAACTACTCGGATTGGCACGAGGAGTTGATTTACTACCTAGCTGCCGTTAATCATGACTATTGCTTCCGCATTGTGAAACCTGTTGATCTCACTGATGATAGTACAACAGTAGAGAAAGCTCTTCCTGAGAAATGGACCCGATTGAACCATCTATGCCTTTTGTTCATCAAGAAGACCATTGGTAAGACCACTAAAGGATCGATCCCTGAGCTGACGATGCAAAGACCTATCTGGCAAATGTTGGAAAGCGGTTTGCTTCAGCAGACAAGTCACTTGTAGGCACTCTTATGGGAAAATTAGTGTCCATGAAATACAATGGCAACAGTGGCATAGGCCAGCATGTCTGTGAAATGGCAAATTTAGCTGCAGAACTTGAAAAGCTGAACCAGAAGATGAATGAACCATTCCTTATTGTGATGATTCTGCGACCCTGTGGCATAGGCGCTTAGGTCATATCTCTTGACCTAGAATGGAAAGGTTAGTGAAGGAAGGTGTGCTACCTACACTAGACTTCACTAACTTTGGAACTTGTATAGATTGCATTAAAGGCAAGCAATCTAGAAAGAATAAAGTGGTCGCCACAAGGAGTGATGTACTTCTGGGATTAATTCACACCGATATTTGTGGACCTTTTGACCCCTACATTAATGGTGAAACGACGTATTTCATCACCTTTATCGATGATTACTCACGGTATTGTTACGTCTATTTGTTGAAGAAAAAGTCTGAAAGCATAAATGTCTTTGAGACATTTTGTGCTGAAGTCGAGAACAAGTTGGATAGAAAGATCAAGACCGTGAGGTCAAATAGAGGAGGTGAGTATTACGGTAAACATACAGACCTAGGGCAAGTTGAAGGACCGTTTGCCCGTTTCCTCAAATCGAAGGGTATTACTCCCCAATATACACTTCCTGGTACACTTGAACAGAACGGAGTTGCGGAAAGACATAATCGTACTTTTAAGGATATGATTCGTAGTATGATAAGCAACTCATCGCTGTCTTAGTTTATGTGGGGCGAAGCTTTGAAGATAGCCGTGTATATCTCGAATCGGGTTCCCAGTAAGTCAGTTCCTAAAACTCCTTTTGAGTTATGGACGAAAAAGAAACTTAGTTTGAGACACTTACACGTATGGGACTGTCCAGCTGAAGCCATATTGTATAACCCACATGAAAGAAAACTCGATCCTAGGACCATTAGTTGTTATTTATGCACCTAATCATAGTACTAGAATTGTGGAAACTTCAACTGCTAGATTCCTAGAGGATGGCAACATTAGTATACCTTGTTAAGTTGTAAACAGTGATAAAGAGATAGAGAGATAGATAGAGATATATATAGATAGATATAGTTTTAGATATACTTTTCTCCCATTTTTTTTCAATTTTGAAACCATGAATTTTAATTAAAAACAAACATAAAAACGAACCTTTTTAAATTTAAATAATAAATATTATTAACTAAAAATAATTATTAATACTAAGGATACCCAAGATTAAGAAATTATAAAAAGGAATGAGTGAATGACCTATAGATTAAGAATAGAAAATAGAAAATTTAGATAAGAATGAAGGATAAAAGTGGTAATTGAAAGATTTGCTTTAAATAATAATAAATATTATTGATAGTAATATTAATTAAAAATAGTAATTAATACTAAGGGTACCTAAGATTATGAAATTATAAGAAAGAATGACATAAAGATTAAGATTTGAAGAATGGAACTTTAGATAAGAATGAAGGGTAGAATAGGTAACTGAAAGATTTGCCACTAATTAAAAATAATAATTAATACTAAGGGTATCTAAGATTATGAAATTATAAAAAGGAATGACCTATAGATTAAAAATAGAAAATTATAATTTTAGACAAGAATGAAGGATAAAAGAGATAATTGAACGATTTGCTTTAAATAATAATAAATATTATTAATACTAATATTAATTAAAAACAGTAATTAATACTAAGGGTACCTAAGATTATGAAATTATAAAAAAGAATGACATAAAGATTAAGATTTGAAGAATGGAATTTTAGATACGAATGAAAGGTAGAATGGGTAACTGAAAGATTTGCCACAACATGCTTTTATATAATAGTATGCTATATATATATATATATATATATATATATATATATATATATATTATATTTTTATATTATATCTGGACCCAAGAAGAGCAAAAAAGAACAAATAACCACACCATTATGATTACAAAACACACCACCTGCGCCAGCACGACCTGTATTCCCATGAGAGGATCCATTAATATTAAGCTTTATCCAATCCTACTCAAGTTTATACCAAAACAACTCTAAAATGGAAGGGGGAGGAGGCGGTTTGATTGTTAATCCAATCCGCTTATCAGTAACCAAATCACTTGTAAATTTAATAGAATCATGAAAACACCATCCCAATTCACGCAAAGATCGTAAAATCCATCTGAAAGTAACCTCTGAAGACCGCACTACACCCTCATACCTTCTAGCATTACGTTCCCACCAGATGTAGTAAGGGATTAGAACCAATCCCGCAAGTCAGGATCCCTTAATCGGATCCGGATCCTCTACAGCTTGGTTATAGCAGCCATCTGTCTTGCCCAGTAACAGGAGCATGACATGTGTAAAGTGCAAAATCCAACGGTAGATTTTAAATTTTTTGAAATCCAAGAGTTAAGTGGTTTAATTGTATAAAAACAAACCCATCTAGACCAAAACCGTTTTTACCAAACCGAACCGATCTAAACTAAACAAAATTAAAATGAAACACTATTCATTCAACTTCCCATTTTCAAAATCAAAACCGTAACCCTGTCTGTTCCCTCTCCCGTTTCGAACGAGATCCCCAAAATCAAAACTACTGACGAAGAAAAGGACAACAACATCATCGACGGCGAAGACCTCGAAGTAGCAGCCGAAGACGATCTCAAGCCTCCTCCCTTCAAATTCCATAGCATATGGCCCGAATCCGACGAAATTCGATTCCTCCAAGACCTCCTCGAATGCTCCGCAGATGGATTTGTCTTTCCTCAAGACCTCCCTCTCTTCTATGATCGCTTCCCACAATTTATGCCTCAACCCTACACCAGATCCCAGCTTTCTGAGAAGCTCCGTTGTCTTCGTAAGAAATTTCGCATTATCTCTACTCGAATTTCAGGTGGGTTTGATCCTTCGCTTCTTGCTCCGCATGATCGTGCGCTCTTTGATCTTTCCATTCAGTTATGGCATCCTTCATATGCCTCTTCATCTCCCTTTCAGTCTAATAAGCGGAAGCCCTCTAAGGTTAGTGTTAGGGTGAGTTTCTCTCCTACCCTTCTTCTTGTCTTCCTCCCCTCCTCCTCCACCACCAGTTCAACCTAGCATCAACGACGTTGATATTACTGAGGAAGATACTGAATTGAATTTAGAGAACAATCTCGACAGTGGACATGAAGAGGAGCCGTATTTGCCAGTTGGTGAAGATGGTGGTGGGCTTGGATGGTTCGCGGCGAAAACCATTATGGATGGCTTTGATAGATCCCTCAAGGTGGTGAGAATGATATGAGCTTCTTTATCCGGACCAGACGTCTACGTCTTTGTCTACTCCAGCGGAATCGTCGAAATAGGGGAGGGCAATAGATTTTGAGAAGAGGTGGCGAGAGCAAAGAGCGGCGGAACTAGATGTAATGGCTCCCCGCTTGAGGCTGGTTCTTGAGAATGCTATCAATCAACGATGAGAGCACTCGATCGATGTATAAATCGAATGTATAAACATTATTTTTCTCTCCTATTTATTTATTATCTTATTTTATATAACCTTCAATCCTTTGGCTTTCTTTTTGTTTGATTTTTTCTTGTGTGTTTGATCTTCTAGGTGATTTTTGTTTATTCAATCATAAAAGGATTCATTTTTGTGCATTCAATGTCCAATTACAGTATAAGCTTTGCTTGTTTTGCAAGTCGTATTTGAAAACTGTCCAGATCAAATCAAGATCAAATCAAGATCAATTGCAAAACCAGACGTTTAGATCTTGGGCTGAGGTTTTTGACCAAAAGGATTGGAGATGATTAATCAATAAATTTGCCTTATGCCGGATTTCAGATAAATGCCTTTGGAAAGCATCCACAAACTCTATTGGACTCATCAATGGCCATGTCTTTCTAACCCCCAAATAATTCCAAGTTCAGAGGATCAGTCTTTGAAATGGGATCACAATTAACAATTGTTTTTCATCGTCTACAAGAATGACAGAGCATTTATGGGTGCCCCAGAGCATCTCCAGAAAGATGAAACTGATAAAGAGCTATCTTGATTAGGAGCTGTGATTTCACATATGACAAGTTTTCCAGGCTTGATGAGCATGACCTCTATCCCTAGTTTGAGAACTAGCAACCAAGCCTAATAGTCATGCAATCACCATGATGAAACAGTAGCCATGGCTGATGAAGCCACCATAAGGCTTATTGAACTGATCATTGTAGGATTAAATTTTTTTTTTTATCATTAATACTAATAAGAAAATTTTAGGAACTAGAACAGATCATTTCCATTAGTAATTGGTATTGGTTCCAAAATTTGAAACCAACAAGTTAATTGGGACAGTTTGGCCATGGACCAATTGTGGAATTGATTTAAGACCCACCCCGATTAACTGGAACCATTCCAATTAGCACCACTACTTGATCAAATATAAGTTTGGATCAGCCAATCTGAGTAATTGAAGTCATCATTTACATTAAGCTACTCATAAGAGTAAGAAGCTTTTCACTAGTTAGAACACAAGGAAAGTAGACTCGGTTAATTTTCATAACCACCTGGTACTTCCTTTTCAGTTTATCATCGAAAAGGGAGTGGTTATATACACACAATATACAGCCAAAAGGTTACATTTTTACATACAGAAGTGTAACCTGGGTGCAACATCATAATCCATTTCAAAATATAAGATTGAACTACTGATATCCACTCAGTTTAGTACTATCCTAGTGCCGAATATTCTGAAGTGCCTACTTCCCCATATGTCTCTTTTATCAAGGTAATAAGATTATATGCAGCACTACACCCATGGAGGATTTCTAAGAGCCATCTCGACTTCCTTCCCATCGTCTCTCTCAGTTATTAATTCCAAGCAATCTAGCTATTTCGCTTCCTCTTCAGTACGTCAAAAGAGGGGAAGCCATCAAAAAATGTCTCCTATCATGGATCAAGACAGAATTATAAGGTAATGCAGTCAGGGAATTAGTAGTTTATTAACCAACATAATCCAAAGCTGAAACTGAAATTTGAATGAATTTTTGCAAAATAAAATGAAATTTATAACAAAGCTGTGAGGACAAGCTTAGAGATCCCCCGACAAGTCTCCAATAACAATAATGAATAACCAAAGACCGGACTCGGTTCATAATTTATGTTCTCCCATCACCAAATAATGGGTATGTACCTAATCTGCAAAAACTCGTATCACAAGCTGGGATCTAGCGTAGGGTTGAGGCATGGACTGTGAGAAGCGATCGTAGAAGAGAGGGAGGTCTCGAGGAAAGACAAATCCATCTGCGGAGCATTCGAGGAGGCCTTGGAGGAATCGAATTTTGTCGGATTCGGGCCATATGCGATGGAATTTGAAGGGAGGAGGCTTGAGATCGTCTTCGGCTACTGCTTCGAGGTCTTTGCCGTCGATGATGTTGTTGTCGTTTTCTTCGTCAGCGGTTTCGATTTTGGGGATCTGGTTCGGAGCGGCAGAGGGAACAGACAAGGTTAAGGTTTTGATTTTGAAAAATGGGAAGATGAATGAATAGTGTTTCGTTTTAGTTTTGTTTAGTTTAGATCGGTTCGGTTTGTTAAAAACGGTTTTGGTCTAGATGGATTTGGTTTTATACAATTAAACCACTTAACTCTTGGATTTCAAAAAGATTTAAAATCTGCCGTTGGATTTTGCACTTTACACATGTCATGCTCCTGTTACTGGGCAGGACAGATGGCTGCTATAGCCAAGCCGTAGAAGGTCCGGATCCGGATCCCCCTTAAGAGATATAATTCGTCCTCTCCCCTTCCACCATTCCAACAATTTTAATTGTAGTGAGATGCCTTCCTTTCTTTGTCAGTTTTCATAAATCCAATCAGAGTTCATTGGCTGTGATATTTAAATATTTTTTGATCAATATGATGTCAATCAAATCTTCTCAAGGATGCATTGTTGAAACGTTTTTTGGTAATTTAAAAAAAAAAAAGAGTAAATTACTCCCCCCTCCCCTCGATTATGCTCTAATGACAAACCTCTCCCCTGGGTATTGAGTAATAACTCTCCCCTCTCCTGCATTGACAAGATTTTATCAACCGTACCAATTCCGTTAAAAATGGCTATTAAGTGATGACATCATGCTAAATATATTTATTTAAACCCCAAACTATCTTTATATTTGTGATATTACAATAATACCCCTGAGCGAGAGGTCAGGCTCATAGCACCATCATCTTCTTCTCCATTTCTCGATTCTTCTTCCATCGTCTTCGTTCAATTTTCTTCCAAAACACAGAGAGAGGGAGGGAGAGAAAGAAAGAGAGATGGATACAAAGGGGTTTGAGATCGGTTTCTTTGGTTTTCAAAAGCAAGAAAGGTTTTCAGACTTGGACCAAAAGACAAAAAGGGTTTTCAGATAGCAGGTTTCCTCTTCGTTTGAAGAAGAAAGAGAACGAAAGTGAGAGCATAAGAGATTCAAAACTCAGAGGCTTTGGGATTTGCGATTCAGGATTTCTCACATATCCTCATTGAACCCTTCTCAGAACCACAATCACTGCTCATTCCTCCTATTTTTTGGTAATTTCTTTCCTTCTTAGGGTTTCAAACCCAATTTGGTGAAGAGGAATTTGGATTCAGTAACCTCCTGCATGTTTTGATTTGGGATTCCTACGTTGATAGAGGTTAAAGCCATGATTCCCTCCTTTTGAATCTCAAAAAATTGCAAATTTGTTTGTCATTTCTCCCTCTGGTTCCTTCATCTCCGCTGGGATCTGAGTTGGTGTTGTGCAATCGGACAGATGGGATTTTGAGTCTAATTGAGATTGTCTCAGAACCCATTTGTCTAGTGGACTGCCAGGTTTGGGTGCTCTTCTTCATGTTTTCAACAGCCAGACTGGGTCAGTACTCTGTTTATGAATGTGGTTTCATTTTTTGGTTAAATGTCTCTGCTTCCCTTACAAGAGTTTTTCCTTTACACTCTGGACACTTTGCCTCTATCTGATGAAAACCTTCTTGGGTTTTCAGCTGTTGTGGACGATTTCAACAATTGGGTTTGATTCGTTTGAAGCGGCTTATGGTGCGCAAATGCTTGAAGTTGAGTGGGATGATTCTTCTTTGAATCCATCAAAGAACATGGAAATAGCCTCACGACACAAGTTCTCTAAGAGGTAGCTGATTCCATCAAAATTTGTTCACTTTATCTCTTCTTTTTTTATTTAATTTTGGAAGTATTTCGTTTTGGGTTTGCAAGTTTTGGGGAAACGATTTGGGGAAGGTGAGGTCTAGCTCTGTTGGTTGCTTCGGTTGTGATCTTGATTGGGGTTGGTGGGTTTATGATATTTAAAATTTGGAGGAGGAAGGAGGAAGGGCATGGAATATTCAAGAAGAAGGAACAGGGGCTGTTCAGCTCCTCATCTTCACTCTCTCTTGTCTGAAGCTTGGAGACAATAGAGCAAGGAGAGAGAAGTTAGAATGGTTTAAGACAAACTGTGAAAGGGTAATATAGTCTTTTCCCATCACTTAACAGCCATTTTTAACGGCATGGGTACGGTTGATAGAATCTTATTAATGCAGGGGAGGGGAGAGTTATTACTCAATATCCAGAGGAGGGGTTTGTCATTAGAGCATAATCGAGGGGAGGGGGGAGTAATTTACTCAAAAAAAAAAGATGAACAACGGTAAGATATCAATCTAATCAAAGTTGAATTCATTTTGGCAGCGCTTTAGCTTTTGATTTGAATGTGTATACTAATTAACTGATCTAATCATCTTTGAGTTAACCAAAAAGGTACGTGATCCATTGTTTCAGGGACCGGATCCTCTCCAGCGCGTAGACACTAGACGCCAGTGCGTCCAATGCACATCCAACGGCTGGCACACCAGCCCGCATCCCAACACGCTGTCCAGCCGGATGTTTGCTGGACAGGGTGGAGAAGATCTGATTCCTTGTATTTGTTGATAGTGAACAACTAGATTTCCTGTTTGACTCTTCATGCCATTTGTGAAAAAGTGATAAGTATTAATTTGTTGGGGATTACTAAGGTATATTAACTTGGAGCCATTGACAAATCCATCCTTCCCAAAATCAGTTGGATTAGAATCACTTACACACCACAGACCCTCTTTCTAGGTCTTATTGATCCAATTGATGTAAGATTCCAAATTAATTATTCTGATAAAACATTAATCGTAAATAAATCATGCTTGCCCATGAAGAGAGACCGATCACGGGGAATACCCAAAGCAATGAATGTGAATATCTTGGAAATATCGTCCAATATAAAGGAATACAATTAATTCAACGTTAAACTCCCTTCTAGTATATTTCCATTTGTCAATAAGTACAGCAAAAGGTTCATAAAAGTACAATTTGTCTTTCACATGCAGCTATGGACTTGGGTCCTTGCGGCCTGGGGTTGAGTGGCTATCGTGCTGTGCTCAACTCACAGGCCGCCATGTGGATTTTTTTTTTCAATCAAATGGTTGGTAGATGAGCTCAATTCAAAATTCAAAATTACCGTTTAAAATTCAAAAAATGTCAAGCCACCATCTACCAAGCATTTGATTGGAATAAAATTCACGTGGCGGCTTGTGAGTTGACAGCAGCACGATGGATGCTCAACCCAACACCGCAGAGGATCCAAATCATCCAGGTATCTCTCTCTCTCTCTCTCTCCGGCCCTCTCTTGTGTATGTTTGTGATATCTTCTGTGACTGTGTCTAGATTTATTTACAAACTTATCTCACTTTTCTTTTTTTTCCCCTTTGGGTTTTAACGTTGAAATCTTTGTCTCTGCATGTTATTGTAGGAGCAATAGAAATGAGGACCCAAAACCATCCAGCAACACTTGAAACAGAACATGAAGAAGCCAGGTGCACTGGTGATTGGTCTCGGGTGACAGTACCACCAAGCATTTATCCACATAGATATGCCAAGCGAAGTGCTCAAGGAAGTACTCCTTTTACTGTTTCATCTGGTGATAGAACTTCTCCATATTTCAACTATGACCAGCAAGAGCAACACATGAAATGAAATCCTCCAGGTAGACTCTTTCGTCCCCCAGGAGTTTTGAGTTTGCATGCTCTCACCACCTCCAGGGAGACTCTTTCGTCCCTCTTTGCGAAGAAATTATAAGGAAACACTACAAGAATTTTTCGGTTGGACCAAACAAGAAGTCAAAAGAATCATGAAGTATGACAAGGTAAACATCTTGAAGGTGGCAAAAATCTTTTTTGAACAAAAAAGAGTCAAGGGAATCCAACATAAAATAGAAGGAATGCTTACTTCTTCTGCATAATCGGAAGGTATTTGTTACGGACTCCGAAGAGAGGTGTTCTCCCTGTTGTTGCAGACCTCGTCCAACAACTCCAAGCAAGATGTGACATCATCCCTACTATGTTAGCAAAAACTTTCAAAGGTTTCGATATGATAAGTACCTCCCGGAAATATGGAACAGATTATTGCATGGGATCGACTGCAATCTTCCAAATGTGGTTGATAGAAAGGTTACGATTTATCCCTTGTTCTGAGGGTTAGTAGGATGAGGCAACTGGTTTTGGGCATTAATGGAATTTTGATGAAATTGGGAGCCCTGAGTGTACTTAGAATGGAAAATGGAGCTGTGAGCATTCATTTCATCTCTAATGCGCTTGGCTGCCTCGACCACCCTGAGACTCCTTTATACGCTTGGCTGCTCCCTCTCTAGTGGGAAGTGTTTTGCTCTCGACAATGGTTGTAATATCGTATTGGTTTATGTCGAAGTTTGTTACTGCATTCAATCCTTTGAACTTTATAGTAGCAATACCATATGCCTCTGCTGCTTCTACTTCTGTGCCTGTGTACATATATATACTCAAGATTATTAATAAACCATGTTATCCCTGTTTTGCTTCTCTTTTTGAAAAATATTTTATTCTGATAATGGCTAGGACTTACTGGACGTACCCAAGTACTGTGTCTTGAAAGGTTGGTTGCAATGTCTCTCAAGAAACACATGAAGAAGATGCAGAATCATCACCATCAAGGCCTCAAGTTACTACTATTCGTAGGTAGAACACACTTGGTAAATCATTGATCCGATTGTATAGCTTTCCCTTTTTTTTTCTGTGTTTCTTAACTGGTTGGAAACAATAATACTCCACCTCTTCTCTAGTAATGCATTTGTCATGTTTTCGACACATTTTTACCCTTAGAAAAAGTTCCTGAAAAGACCATCATATATTACTTGTACGCTAGACTTGGATAATAATTAACTGTTGCAAATAAGATTAATAGCACGAAATAGACCATTCAAATTAAAACACATATTTACATCATAAGGTTTATGGGCAAGCCCAAGCCCATCGTTAGACCTGTCGTGTCCTAAAAAGTCCATTCTTGGACAAAGCTGAAAAAAATTGGGGACAAAATTTTGCTGCTACTAAGGTAGCAGGAATGTTCCTGCAACCCTCATGGCAACCAGGGAAATGAGATCTTAAAGGGTATGTGTGGGTTTGATTAATTATCGGATCGATCATTAATAAGAATCAAGAAATACGAGGGCCGACGTGGCTTGCTACTTATTTTATTGAGATGGAGTGCATCAGCCTGGCCCATTGTGAAAGTATGTTAGGGTTGAGGAGTATTATAAATACTAATGATGAGGGGTCTCTATAGTTACTATTCTCTTTTCTCTTTTCTCCACAAGAAAGAGAGGTGGATGGGAGTCTAGAAGACTATAGAAGATCCCCATCATGGTTGTCCAAGTTTCTATGCGTACTCGCATTTTTCTTCATGTTCCTCATCGACCGGTTTTCTTATTTGTTCTTCATCAACATACATGGTGAAAAGTACACATCTCCTTCATGTTTATTTATTTGCATCACTGTGTTTTAGTTATTTATACAGAGACCTGGGATTGGGGTTTGATGAAACCCATGGTATTTTCTAACAGTCACCGTCAAATCAATACGATGCTTTTACCCTTCTTTTATTCGACTTCCAAACAATTGGGGAGACAAGAGTATTTTAAATAATCGATATGTCAAGCATCACCATCATAATGATGAAGAATGAGATTTTGAGAACCGTAGAGAGAGAGAGAGAGAGAGAGAGAGAGAGAGAGAGAGAGAGAGAAGATGAATGTAGGTTTGGCTAGGGTTTTCAAAGTCGAGCAAGCGCCTGGGGAGGATGATGATTGTGATGATGGCAAGCAACTCCAGAATGCTTGACCCAATGTGCCATAGAAGCAGGTGAGAGGGAGAACATTTGCAGTAGTAGTGGGGAAACCAATCATCCCCGATGTGACGGTTCTCCCTGAGCCGATTCATGAAGGAGGGATCACTCATGTTAAATCCCTCAGAGCACCTATGAATCTCAGGTGTAAAGGTTTCATTTTGCACTGATTGGGAGGTTGAACATTCGTCAAGTGACTCTGGCTGATCTGGGGAAAGCAATCAGGGTTCAATGGAGGTTGAAGGATTTCATCGAAACCATTCCTATCGGGAAAGGATTTATCATCTTTTGATTCGCACTGGAATTAGACATGGCCATGATTTGGCGTCATAGTCCCATCAGGGTCGGTGGACAAACTCATAGATTTCAATGTGCAATATATGTAACGTAGCAAGAAGCCCCAAATCCTTGATGCAATGATAATCAGAGGGAACAGTGAGGTTGTTCAGGTCGGTGGTGATGTGATTAGTAGTGCCGGAGTTGGGAAACCAGGCATCACTTGGGGAGTTGGTACCGGTGGCAACCATGGCGGCTGGAGGGGGTGATAGAGCTTAAAAGGCATTATTAAATCGACTATAGCATTGCAGGGCGGTGTGACCATGGCATCCACAGATCTGACATTGAGGCCGAGATGATGAGTGAGGCTGCTGTTCAGAAGGAGAACCGTAAGAGGAGCGACCACGACCTCTCCCCCTGCCACGGTAATTGGTAGAAGATCCGGGCAGAGGAGTGGTGGCAGTAGCATTGCCACGGTTGGAGGTTTGAGAAGAGGAGCGACGACGACTGGATGCAGTGGCGGTGTTAACCTCAGGGGTGAATGCTGGAAGTGTTTGCTGTTCAAGGCGTAGCTCGTGACTTGAGAGCATACCGTAGAGATCATTTAGAGACCTCATTAGATTGAGTGGAAATTGCTGTTACGAAGGCATCCCATTCGGATCCCAATCCAGCAAGAATATGGAGGATTAAATCCAGTTCAGGTACCGGATGAGCAACGGCAGCAAGGCTGTCCGCAATGCGTTTCATTTTCTGAATGTAAGTGGTGATATTCATGGCCTTTTTCTTCTCTGTTTGCAACGGAAGACGGAGTTGCATAATCTGAGCGCGTGAATTGAATGTGATGCAAAAGATCGATCAAGAGTGGACCAGAGGGATCTTGATGTTGAACAATCGATCAAGAAGAGAGAATCCTGCCAAGCAGCAGTTGATCTTGGCGCTGGCATAGAAGTAAGGCAGGGTTGTCGTCGGTGGAAGAAGTGGCTGTCGCCATGGTTTCATCCTCGGAAGAGCTGGCTGGTAGAGTCCGTGAAGGACAGGTGTTCGTTCCATCTAGGAAGCCCATTAGATTATGTCTATGTACAATGGGGACGAGTTGAGATCTCCAAACCAGGAAGTTGGAGTGATCAAGCTTAACCAATATGAGGTGATTGAAGGTAGGGGACGGTAGAGCAGAATTTGCAACAGGGTTGAGCGTGAATCACTGATGGCTCATCCTTTTCCTTTTTAGTTCTTTGAGTGGCAGTGGCAATTCATTAAAGCTTAAACAAAGATCATAAGCAATGGGTAATACAACGGTGGTCTTTTCACCTTTCGTTAAAGACATTTTCTAGTAGGCGCTTACTACTACTTGGTTCTGCAGATGTTTTAGTTTTTAGTGGGTGATGTTTGTGCCTTGATATTGGCTGAGGTTAATTGTGTAGTTTCCTCCTTTTCTCTTTATAAAATGCTGGTTATTCATCATAAAAGAAAAACAATATATATGATTGATATATTGATTGAAAATGCAATATAAAGTAACCTGAGGTGCATTGGCATTACTGCTACCTCTCCATGGAATAAGCTCGAGCTCAAGTAACTAGGGTTGTATGCAATTCTGTGTGGGACATATGCTATGATCCACATGTACAGCTTTTGAGATTGTCCATCCCCAAAGCAAGAAATACAACAGAAACATCATGAAGCTAGATGAAATTACTGCTTATAACATTCCTTCACACACTGACATATGATAATTTCTAGATTCATTTTTAGATTCTAAAATAATATGGTCTGCATATTCAAGGTGAACAACTGAGTTTATCAAATGCTATATTAGTCAATGGATGGATTTGAAAGTGTTTCAGTTTTCCTTCCCTGCCTCACCTTTTATTTTGGTATCAGGGTGGGGGGTGGGTGGTGGGGTTCTACATTTCATTTTTCAATTGTTTGAAGAACTTGATCCTCCCACAGTACCCCCCCCCCCCCCAATAAAGAGAAAAAAAAGAAAAAAAAAAGAGAGTGCTTAAAGAAAAGGAAAAAGTGATATAGATTTGGGTAACGGAGTTGGGTTTTTCTTTCCTTTCTTTTTCAGAAGAGAGAGTAAAATTCTTGAACTCTATTTGATAAGTGTAGCAGCATGGATACTAGCAAAATAAGCAAGTAGAGGTTTTGTTGGCAAATTAATCTTGCTGGTTAATAACATTCTTCTTTTCTTGATTTCAAAAACATTAAATATGGGTCTTTAGCTCAATTGACAGAGTACTTGGGGTGTGGAAATGACTTTATACTTCAAGAGGATGGTGGTTCGAATCCACCAAGTCCATTATCTATATTTTCATTTTAACCTCAATTGTAGTGTCATGGGAATTGGTATTTCATGATGTAGATAACCCACTAGCTTATATAATTGTGTCTCTAGCTAACTTGTCTAACTTGTTTAGTTTTGAATATAGGTTTTTTTGTTTTATAGTTCTTAGTGCATATTTTTCTTTAGGATGACTTTGTTATATTCTGCTTGTGCTATCCCCATAAACTCTTTTTAATGATCTTTATAAATTATTAATCCTTGTCGTACCCTTAGAGCTTGATTCTCTCTCTCTCTCTCTCTCTCTCTCTCTCTCTCTCTCTCATTATTCATGCTAATTTGAAGTATAGAAGACTTGGTACCTAATTGGGTCAAATATTATTGGACCTTATTTGGTTCAAATGTTGTGAAATTATGGATTGTTAAAATATCTAGAAATAATTAGAGATCATGTCATAGTATTAGAACAATAAATATCCTAATCCATAAACAGTTCAAAAAAGAAATGGAGAAGGTTTTGATTTTATATTATTACAGAACATTTATGAAAGTCTTAAAATATAAATCTTTTTCTTTCAACCTTTAGTTTCCATTTAAAAAAAAAATTAATTTAGCTAATTTCTCTTCATGGTTGAATTATCTTGACCCATTTTAAGAAAGGAGTTTTCAATGGATACAAAATCTTGATGATCTTTTAAATGCTTTAGTCTCGTGTCAATTCAATTGTCATTTCTGTCTCCGCAAAATCACTTGCTACAAACTACGAAGCTATTTACCACTGCAACTTCAGTGTGTATTTATTAATAGGGTAAATTACAAGGCGACCCCCTGAGATTTGCACTAAATATAGTACAATCCCCTATGTTTCTAAAATATTCACTGTGACCCCTTGAGATTAGGTTACTTGTTACACTCAACCCCAGTCCGTTAGATCATTCCCATTAGTTGCTGACGTGTTGGTCATTGATGCCTTAAAATGACAAATATACCCCTAATGGGGTGTGAGCTTACCATTTTGCGTATAGGGCAGCCTGTACTTCCCACGATCGTCTCTGCTTCTTTTTCTTCTTATCTTCTTCTTCTTCATCTTCTTCCTCCTCCTGCAAACTCACCTGCCCCTACCCTTTGCAACCCCATCTTCTTGCTTTGCTTCACTTCCTTTACCTGGATTGTTACTAGATGAAGAGCGGGCGCATGAGGAGGAGGAAGAAAAACTGGTGGACAAAAAGGAGTTGCAGCGACAAAGAAGGGCTTTGGCACTTTCAACATCAAGAGCTTCGGCACTAAAGGTGATGGACGAAATGACGATAGCAAAGTAATTATGCTTAATTCCCATTCTTTTTTCCTCTCTAAATAGTTTATTCTTCTTCTTCTTTTTTATCTTGATAAGTTTTAGAGATCTTTAACCCTAAATTTTGTTCTAACTTAAGTAGGCCTTCATGGCGGCATGGAAAGCAGCATGTGGATCTTCAGGTTCTGTGAAGCTTTTCATACCAAAAGGGACTTTCTTACTCGATCCTGTTAAATTCGTTGGTCCCTGCAAGACCATTGATTCCATTACCGTTCAGATGCAGGTTATCATCTCATTTCTTTATTTCTTTACTTTCTTTTCTTCTCATACAGATTGAATTTGTCCATTAATGTGTCTATTAATTCTCTCTGCAGGGTTTCTTGAAGGCAACCATAGATCTGAACAGGTATGGTTCTTCGGATGATTGGATCGAGTTTGGATGGGTGGAAGGATTGACATTGATTGGATGGGTTGAAAAACCTAGTTGCAAGCTCAAAGGGCCAATCACAATTATATAATTATTCTCATGGGAATGAAGAATCTCCATTCATCTATGAATCATTGGGGAAATTGATTAAGGAACTATAAGGAAGAAAGCCTAAATCTTTCAGCTCTAAGTGAGAAATAAGAGAGAAATCAGAGGAGACCCATTACCTGGTGGCTGGTTGAATCCAAGAACATCATATTGACACCGGCTCCAATAGCCTTTATTGCATTTGATATCGACAGAAACATCTTTAAGGACTCCAAATCCTGGAATAGTGAGGTCTCTCTTCTCTTCTTCATTGATCAAAACTAACCTTTCTTTTCCTTTACAGAAATTCAATCTGAAATCAGAGATTATATCAAACCCCTTCCCTAAGTTGCTCAGTGCTTTCTCCACAATCCCAACAGGACCTTCACTCATCTCTGAATGTCTAAGTCTCCTCACTCTTATGAATCTGATGAGAAGAATAAAGGTGCAGAGAAATGTTGCATATAGGTTGTCATTGTTGGCAACCAAGTGCAGCGCAGTGTTGAGGTGGCCAGTCTTGAGGCTATGGCAGTGTCCAGTGGCTCAAGAAATGTTGTTGGTAGCAGTTTAGAGCATTACAAGCATGGGCAGCAGTAATACAAAGTGTTTGGAGGCTTATGGATTCATACTTGTGTCCTAATTCACATGTCACTGCGGCTATGGTACTTTCAGTGATTTTTTCAGTGGGTCTTGCAGCAGAATTTGGAAGAGCTTTGAACTGGAAAAAGTTAGTTTGTCGAGTTCTCTTTCCATCAGTTTAAACAGTTTGTTAATTCGATGTCAGACGAGGGAGTTATGAATTTTTTCGTATGGGTGCGCAGAAAAAAAGCAAATCTGAAACATTTTGGAACTCAATCCATGCTCTCGGCCAGCTAAGTAGATTCAGTTTTTATCTCAGGGGTTTATTTTGCAAATATATATTAGTTATGTCTACAGTGGCATAAAAAAGGTGAAACAAGGGGGTTTTTATGAAATTATCAAGAAGTTGGAGAGATTTCAAAAAGGAGGGTCACATGAAGCTCATGAGTGGCTGTTTTAAAAAGCTTTTTTAAAGTCTTAGATTCCTTTTTGGAACTTTTAATTGGTTCTCCAAAAAGGTTTCTCGTAAACCGTGCAAGTCACTTTCCATCTTTTAAGAAGTTCTTTAATCAATGCTAGATTGAAGATTCTTTTTATGGAAATTCCATTGGCCCATCTAAAAAGGGCTATTTAGTTCTTTACATGATCTTTTGTTAAAAGAAAGAGAAGTGGTTTTCTTCTTCAGATGGGTAGAGCTACAGAACCGTGAGAAGAGAAGAAAAGAAAGAAAAGGGAAAAAGGGTTTTCCATTTTTAGAAGAAACAAGCAACCAAAAATGGAATGAATCTCTCTCTCTCTCTCAAGCTTTGATTTGGAAGAATAGAAGGCTGTTTTCATATGCATAAAAGCTTATTCCAAATGGGTTGTTGAAGATTGAGGATAGTTATTGAAGCTCTATTTATGGAGAAATTGGGGTGTTGATTGTGTTTTTGAGAAAATACAAGAAGAGGAAGAAGACAAGAAGAAAGGAGCTATTGTGGTTCCCTCATGGCAGTGCTTACTTGAAAGCTCAAATCTCTCCGCAAAGGACAGAATTGATACTTTCAGTGGGCTCCAGTTGATCTTTGTAAAGCTCAAACCTCTTGTGTGAGGGTTGTAAGCATTCTCATCACTCTTTATTTATTTATGCTTCATCCCAGTTAGTGATGTATGCTAGAAATAGGTGAACATTGTTGATAGACCTATTCTAGTTTGTGCTTATTTGTAGGGCATTGCTATAAGCCCAAAACCCTATTGATTTTTGCTTTGTATTTAGTAGGTGCTAAATACTGGGAGTGGGTGCTCTCAAGCAGTGGGTACTTTTTGTACTGGCATTAATTACCCTCTTAGTTCTATGCTGAGAAAATTAGGTGTGGGTGCTTCCAACTGTAGGTGCAGTAAAAGTTGAGTGTTGAGCAAATACGAAGCCCATAGTGGCATTGCTGTGTGGATGTAGGCAACTTGCTAAACCACGTATATCTTGTGTTGTGCAAGTAGATTTGTGTGTTTGTTTATTCTTGCATTTGAAGTGTGTGGGCTGCAGGATGGATGTACACACTTGGTAGAGCTTTTGAGTCTGGCTGGGGTGTGTACACGACTTTGTGAGTTGTATTCAGATCCTCTCAGTTACTATCAGTGCCAGTGGGAAAGAAATTGAAAGAATTGGATCACTGATTCACCCCCCTCTCAGTGATAGCCATCGAACAACAATTGGAACCAGAGCTTGGGACTCAGTGACAGCTTCAGAGGCAGCTGAGTGATGCAGGGTCAGTATGGCTTTTGGAGAAGGATCTCTAGGAAAGACACCACACTTTGATGGAACAAATTATGCTTTTTGGAAGAACAGAATGGAGACCTATCTGGGGTCTCTTGGATATGATGTTTGGGCTTCAGTGTTGAATGAATACTCCATGACTGGAGTTGCACCTACAGACAACCAAGAGAAGAAGAAGTATGAAAACAACAGTAGAGCCATGCATGCAATCAAAGATGCTCTTATTGACAGTGAGTTTGTCAAAGTGATGGAATGCAAGTCTGCCAAACAACTCTGGGACAAGCTAAAAAGCATCCACGAAGGAGATGCAAAAATCAAAGAAGCTAAGCTCCAAGTTTATAGAGCTCAGTTTGAAGGATTGAAGATGTTGAATGAAGAAAACGTTGAAGATTATATGCTTAGAGTCAATGGGGTTGTAAACTCTATCAGAGGACTGCGAGAGAGTCTAACAGACTCTGTTGTTGTGAAGAAAATTCTTAGATCTCTACCAGACAGACTTGACTCCAAGGTTTCAGCTGTTGAGGAAGCTAAGGATCTGGAAGTACTTAGCTTAGATGAGCTACATGGGATCTTTACAGCTTATGAGATGAGAAAAGGCAAAGGAAAGTCAGTTGACAAAGAGGCAGCATTTAAGGCAATGAATAAATTGAAAATAACAGAGCAACCTGAAAGTGAAGAAGAAGACAGTGATGATGATGATGAGGTCATAGCCTGCTTCACCAGAAAGCTAAAAAAGGGGATAGGGAAGTATAAAAATAAACTTCCAATTAAGGTGTTTCAACTATGGTAAAGTTGGACACTTTGCAGCTAAATGTCCCCACAAGGGACAAATGGAGAGTGATAATGAAGAAAAAAAGAAAATCAGTTTCAAGGGAAAGAAGAAGAAGTTTTTCTCCAAGTCATCCAAGAAAAATCAATTCAAGAAAAAAAGCTTCATTTCTAAGAAGAGCAATAACACATCTGAGGAAGAAGCTGAAGATGAATCAGATGATGATGTAGATGATCATGCCATTTTTATGATGTTTGAAGAAAAAGAGGATGAATCACCAAGAACATGCACAACTTCTGAAGATGAAGAAGAAGGAGAAGTGAACTTTGAAGAAGAGTTTAGAGCTGCTCTCAAAGAGCTCAAGAAAGAAAGAAAGAAGGTTAAACAAGTTTCACAAAATCTTAAGGAACAAGAACAATCAGTTCTTCAGTTGAAAAAGCAAGCAGATGAATCAAAAAAAATTCTAGAAGATCTTGAAGAGAAGTTATCACAGAAAACTATAGAATGCACAAAGCTTGAGTCAAAAAATCTATCTCTGAAGGCTAAATTGGAAGAAGAGTCCAATATCCTAGCTAAATATTCTGATTTCCAGAAGGAGATTGATGCTCTCAAGGCAAAGGTAGCAGAGTTTGAGAAGGACTCAGGTATGCAAGACATAGAAACATCTTCACAGGTGCATCTTAATAGCAAGAAGCTTGATGAGATCCTTAGTTCTCAAAGATCAACTCACAACAAATTCGGTCTTGGATTTGTAGGAGAATCATCAAAGAGTGCCAAGGGAAAGGAAAAGGCACAACACAGAATCCTATTACTGTGAAGGATAAGAGAGTTGAGAAAAACCAAACTCCACCCCATAAGACTAACCATGCTAGACAACAATAAATGGGATGGCTAGGCAGGGGAGTAGAGAACTTCGGTTATTACTATCCTTCTCAATAGAAAGCTAGAAATGTTATTGATCACAGCGCTCAGTATAAATGGCAAAGAGAGCCAATGAAACAAAGACAGTTCTTTCAAGGTCATTGTTTCAAATGTAATACTTTTGGATACACAATTTCAGATTGCAAATTCAATCTTGGTCCACCAAACTTTGTTGATAGGAATCCTTTTGCACCCTTGATGGATGCGATGGTTGAGTGCTACACATGTAGCAATTATGGACATATTGCCAGGGACTGCAGAACTATATTTCCTCCACAGAGATCATACAGCAGAGATAGACAGAGCATTGTTAGAAGTGTTAAAGCCACCAAGCCTAAGAAACAGATTCCTAGAGAGAAGCAACTACAGAAACCTCAATCAAGAAACAAAGTTTGGGTTTAGATGAGCAGTACAGAAAAGGGCAACAGTTCTATGGTTGTACAAACAGCTTTCAGAGCTTAAGGGGACTCAACACCATGGATTCTTGATAGTGGCTGCTCAAGTCAAATGACTAGAGATAAGAAGAGGTCTGAGAAGTTTGAGACCTATGCAGGTGGGTCAGTGAAGTTTGGGAACAATGATGGTGCCAAAATAGTTGGAAAGGGTACCATTAGTCTCAACAATGGGAAGGTGCAATCCCAAGATGTGTTGTATGTGGAAGGGCTTAAACACAACTTACTCAGTATCAGTCAAATCTGTGACAAGGGACATGAAAGAGTGTTTAATAGTCAAGGTTGTGAAATTAGAAGAACAAGCACAGGGAAGTTGATGGCCACAGGATAGAGAACTTCAGGAAATCTCTGCACGTTGACAGAGACAGTTAAAGACACTTGTATGGTAAGCATGGAGGATGAGACATGGTTATGGCATAGGAGGCTTGGACATATTGGGTTCAACAGTCTTGCAAAAATTTCTTCAGAGAAGGCTGTTAGAGATGTACCTATTTTGAAAAAGCCATCGAACCATATCTGTGGTTCTTGTCAGAAAGGGAAACAGACTAGATTATCTTTCAAGTCAAAAGAGTATCACACTAGTCAACCATTGGAGTTGGTGCACACTGATATAAGTGGTCCTATAAGGACACAGAGCATCACAGGAGAGAGATATTTTATCTTATTTATTGATGACCACTCCAGGATGATATGGGCATATTTCTTGAAGCACAAATCAGAAGCACTAGAAGTATTCAAAGTCTTCAGAAAGCAAGTTGAGGAACAGACAAGAAAAGTGATTAAATGCCTGAGATTTGATAGAGGACGTGAGTACACCTGAACAAACTTCAAAGATTATTGTTATGAAAATGGTATCAGAAGACAGACCTTAGCTGCAAGAACACCTCAACAGAATGGTGTTGTAGAAAGGCAGAACAGAACTATTCAAGAGATGACAAGGACCATGTTGATTGAAAATGGCATGGGTAACAAATTTTGGAGAGAAGCAGAACACACTGCAGTATATATTCACAACAGATGTATGTTGAGAGCTCATGAGAACAAAACTCCCTATGGGATTTGGTTTGGCAAGAAAGCTACAGTAAGACATTTCAAAGTCTTTGGTAGCAAGTGCTACATCAAAAATACCAATCAAGATTTGGGGAAGTTTGATGATAGAGTTGATGAGGGCATCTTTCTAGGCTACTCCACCACAAGCAAAGCCTACCTATTCTACAACAAAAGACTTGGCAAAATTATGGAAAGTGCAGATGTCAAGCTTGATGAGAAAAGAGATTCCTCTACTAGCTCGGGAATTGATTCTATTGAAATTGAAGACCTCATTGAGGTGAGTGAAGCAGGTGAGGATAGGCAAGAAGGAAGAGATGAACATGGGCATGAACATGACAAGCCTGACACTGAGGAAGATGAGCAGGAAAGGCAAAGTAGGACTATTAAGAATCATCCAGAAAACCAAATTATAGGTGATCCTAGTGCAGGGATGAGAACTAGGAGTGCAGGTAAGCAAACTAGAAGAGTGTACTCCAACACCTACTCTCTTCTCTCACAAGTTGAGCCAAAAACTGTTGAGGAGGCAAGTAGAGATGAGAGCTGGATGAAAGCCATGAATGAAGAGCTTGACCAGATTGAAAGAAAGCACACATGGGATTTGGTTCCTAGGCCAGTTGACAAAAATGTAATTGGCACAAAATGGGTCTTCAGAAACAAACTCAATGAAGATGGTCAAGTTTTAAGAAACAAGGCTAGACTTGTATGCAAGGCATATGCTCAAGTAGAAGGTATTGATTTTGAGGAGACTTTTGCTCCAGTGGCAAGACTTGAGGCAATCAGATTGTTTCTAGCACTAGCAGTTCACAAAGGCTTCAAGGTTTATCAAATGGATGTTAAGTCTTCTTTCTTGAATGGCACATTGGATGAAGAAGTTTACATAGAGCAACCAAATGGATTCCAACTCAGTGAAGATTCTACACTTGTCTGCAGATTGAGGAAGGCTTTATATGGGCTGAAACAAGCTCCCAGAGCTTGGTATGCTAGATTGGACACCTATTTATGTCATTTGGGTTTCAGACAGGGCATGGTGGACAGTAATTTGTATGTGAAATCAACTGTAGATAGTCAGATTGTGGCAGTTGTGTATGTAGATGACATCATTTTTGGTGGCCACAAGGATGAGATGTGTAGTGACTTCGAAGAGAAGATGCAGGCAGAATTTGAAATGTCTATGTTGGGTGAACTCTCATTCTTTTTGTGGTTGCAGTTCAGTCAGCTAAAAGAAGAAATTTTTATCTGTCAATCTAAGTATGTGAGAGAAATGTTAAAAAGATTCACCATGGAAGACTGCAAACCTGTCAGTACACCCATGATGACTGGATGCAAGTAAACTAAAGATGATGCATCCCCATCAGTTGATCACACCACTTATAGGTCAATGATTGGAAGTCTCTTATACTTGACAGCTAGTAGACCTGATATTTTGTAGGCTGTGTGTATGGTTGCAAGATTTCAAGCTGGGCCCAAAGAAACTCATGTAGCAGCTATGAAGAGAATCTTTAGGTACTTGAAAGGTACCAGTGACTATGGCCTGTGGTATCCCAAAACCAAAAACTTCGCACAGTCAGCTTTTTCAAATGCAGACTGGGCAGGTGATGTGGATGATAGAAAAAGCACCAGTGGTGGTGCATTTTATTTGGGTGGCAGTTTAGTGGCTTGGCATAGCAAGAATCAAGATTCGGTCTCCCTTTCTACTGCAGAGGCTGAGTATATAGCAGCCACATCATGTTGTACACAAGTGTTATGGATGAAACAGATGATCAAGGATCTGAGTGTTGTGGTTGATAGGCCTGTGGTGATTTATTGTGATAATACAAGTGCTATCAACATCTCAAAGAATCCAGTCATGCACTTCAGGACAAAGCACATTGCAATCAGATATCACTTCTTGAGAGAGAAGGTCACAGAAGGAGTAATGAGATTGGAGTTTATCCCCACAGCAGAACAGGCAGCAGATTTCTTCACAAAACCATTACCCAAGGAGCAGTTTGAGTTCCTCAGACAGAAGTTGGGAGTGGTTCTTATTCCAAGGCACTGAGGTGTAGAGGGGCAGGGGGAGCATGGTTATTATAGATGATTTTCTCCCATTATGGGCTCAGGGGGAGTCCTTGTACATCCCTTTGTACTTGTTGTCAAAGGGGGAGAGAGAGTCCTCATCACTGTATGGGGAGAATTCCTGTCCTTAGTAGGGGGAGAAAATGTAGGTTTTGCCAGTAGGGGGAGTTTGAGTATATGTTGTGTATGATTGTAGATGTAGGCACAAAGTTGATGAGAAGGTTGCCAACAACTCCAAACGGGGAGATTGTTGCATATAGGTTGTCATTGTTGGCAACCAAGTGCAGAGCAGTATTGAGGTGGCCAGTCTTGAGGCTATGGCAGTGTCCAATGGCTCAGGAAATGTTGTTAGTAGCAGTTCAGAGCATTACAAGCATGGGCAGCAGTAATACAAAGTGTTTGGAGGCTTATGGATTCATACTTGTGTCCTAATTCACAGGTCACTACGGCTGTGGTATTTTCAATGATTTTTTTAGTGGGTCCTATAGCAGAATTTGGAAGAGCTTTGAACTAAAAAAAGTTAGTTCATCGAGTCCTCTTTCCATCGGTTCAAACAGTTCGTTAATCCGATCTCAGATGAGGGAGTTATGGATTTTTTTGTATGGGTGCGCAAAAAAAAAGCAGATCTGAAACATTTTGGAACTCAATTCATGCTCTCGGCCAGCAAAGTAGATTCAATTTTTATCTCAGGGGTTTATTTTACAAATATATATTAGTTATGCCTATAGTGACATAAAAAAGGTGAAACAAGGGGGGTTTTTATGAAATTATCAAGAAGTTGGAGAGATTTCAAAAAGGTGGGTCATGTGAAGTTCATGAGTGGCTGTTTTAAAAAGCTTTTTTAAAGTCTTATATTTCTTTTTGGAACTTTTGATTGGCTTTCCAAAAAGGTTTCTCGTAAACCGTGCAAGTCACTTTTCATCTTTTGAGAAGTTCTTTAATCAATGCTAGATTGAAGATTCCTTTTATGAAAATTCCATTGGCCCATCTAAAAAGGGCTATTTAGTCCTTTACATGATCTTTTGTTAAAAGAAAGAGAAGTGGTTTTCTTTTTCAGATGGATAGAGCTACAGAACCGTGAGAAGAGAAGAAAAGAAAGAAAAGGGAAAAAAGGTTTTCCATTTTTAGAAGAAACAAGCAACCAAAAATGGATTGAATCTCTCTCTCTCTCTCAAGCTTTGATTTTGAAGAATAGAAGGCTATTTTCATATGCATAAAAGCTTATTCCAAATGGGTTGTTGAAGACTGAGGATAGTTATTGAAGCTCTGTTTATGGAGAAATTGGGGTGTTGATTGTGTTTTTGAGAAAATACACGAAGAGGAAGAAGACAAGAAGAAAGGAACTATTGTGGTTCCCTCATGGCAGTGCTTACTTG
Organism: Telopea speciosissima; assembly: GCF_018873765.1. Taxonomy (NCBI): domain Eukaryota; kingdom Viridiplantae; phylum Streptophyta; class Magnoliopsida; order Proteales; family Proteaceae; genus Telopea; species Telopea speciosissima. Next base: position 15,778,892 of record NC_057926.1, read on the forward strand.
AAAGCTTAAATCTCTCCAGAAAGGATAGAATTGATATAGTTCCAATGGGCTCCAGTTGAGCTTTGTAAAGCTCAAACCTCTTGTGTGAGGGTTGTAAGCATTCTCATCACTCTTTATTTATTTATGCTTCATCCCAGTTAGTGATGTATGCTAGAAATAGGTGAACATTGTTGATAGACCTATTCTAGTTTGTGCTTATTTGTAGGGCATTGCTATAAGTCCAAAACCCTATTGATTTTTGCTTTGTATTTAGTGGGTGCTAAATATTGGGAGTGGGTGCTCTCAAGCAGTGGGTATTTTTTGTACTAGCATTAATTGCCCTCTTAGTTCTATGCTGAGAAAATTGGGTGCGGGTGCTCCCAGCTGTAGGTACAACAAAAGTTGAGTGTTGAGCAAATACGAAGCCCATAGTGGCATTGCTCTGTGGATGTAAGCAACTTGCCGAACCACGTATATCTTGTGTTGTGCATGTGGATTTGTATGTTTGTTTATTCTTGCATTTGAAGTGTGTGGGCTGCAGGATGGGTGTACACACTTGGTAGAGCCTTTGAGTCCAGCTAGGGTGTGTACACGACTTTATGAGTTGTATTTAGATCCTCTCAGTTACTACCAGTGCCAGTGGAAAAGAAATTGAAAGAATTGGATCACTGATTCACCCCCCCTCTCAGTGATAGCCATCGAACAACAAGAAAGAGATAAGAGAAGAGGAACAAATGTGAAGGGAAATTGTCAAAGGCGAGTATATGGGCTCAGGTATTTTAAAATGATGAGATTGAGGTAGTTATAACTTAAAAGGAAGTTAGAAGAGAGGAGAGAAGAAAAGGGAAGGTGGGTATCTGTAAATTGTAGGAAGGAAAGTTCCGTTTCATTGTTTTTGTTCTTGATGAGCCACAATTGTAGGAAGGAAAGGCGCTGCGTCTTGGCCTTTCTCTTTTTCGGTCTATGGGATCCTCATTAGACGGTTGCCGGAATTTGCAAAGCACTCACTGGTGCTGGTATAGGACGGCGTCAGACCTTGAGGTCTCCATTGCGGATCCCATAACCTCCCTATGGTTGTTAAGGTCTCCAAGAGGGGGAGTTGGAGCTCATTTAATTGAAAGGCAAAATTGGCATTTAAAGTTTATTCTTAACACCATCCACTAAAGGTGTTGAGTGTATATTTTAAAAACATAGAGGGTCGTACTGTATTTAGGGCAAACCTCAGGGGGTCGTCGCTTAATTTACCCTTATTAATATTTATTTCTACTTTATTTTTTTTTGCTAAAGGTCAGCAGATGTTTGTATTAAAGAAATAAAATAAAGTTACAGATACAGAGTTCAACCAACATGTTGGAGTACATTCCCCACCTTCGGCATGGCCATCAATAGGGAAGCTCCACTCTAAACATACAAGGATCACCCCCAATCACATAGAGAATCTATATCTCGGCCTTAAAGTTGTATCCCACCTCATCTCATTAACAATGAAATCTGGAGCAGCGTCCCAGGTACTAGATATCCTTGTTAAAGCAGCCCTCTACGCTAACATATCTGCTACCCCATGAATCTCTCTGTAACAATGGTTTATATTCCACCCCAAATTTGCAAGGTAGCCACTGTAACACCTCCATCTTTGCTAGAATTCCCAAGGAAGTGAATTATTGTTCACACAACTCACCAACGCAGCCGAATCGCTTTCAATCCACAAATACTCCACCTGTAGGCGAATCGCATGTTGTATGCCATAGAGCAGACCCTCAATTTCCGCCCTGAAGTTTGATCCCACACCTATGTAACAAGCGAAGCAGCATCTAGATCGCCCATTGTGATCTCTTAGAATTCCTCCAGCACCTGATCGGCTTGGATTCCCAATAGAGCATCCATCTATGTTAAGTTTGACCCATCCCTGAGCTGGAGGCTACCAAAAAAGCTCAGTAATCAGCTTGCGAGGTTGCCGACTAACCTTGAGAGAAAGCTTCCTTGATAGTAGAAGGTCAGCCACCATAGAAATATGCACCGGTTCCAATGCCGACACATCAATTAAGTCCTTCCTAATACCTTTTAATACTGCTACTTGATTGCGTTGCACGTTCTCGAACCTCCGCCTATTTCGTTCCATCCAAATGTGGTATGGCACTAGTATGACCAACGCTGGCCATATTTTTGAGAGCACCACTCCAGCCTTTTTCCTCCTCCACCATGAGAAAAGCTCTTCAAAAGAAGGAAAACCCGTCCATCTTAGATCAAACATAGACAACACTGCTCCCCAAACCCTGGTTGCAAAATCACATTCAATAAAGATATGATGGCTAGACTCCATGCTCCTATAACACATATCACACCTTGATGCCCCATAAACAGCATGCTTTGCCACGTTCTCATCAGTTGGAAGGCATCGGTGCATTAACCTCCAGCCAAAAATCGAAGCTCTTGGCGCTAATCCTCCTTGCCAGACCAGCCTCGACCATCTGCACTGAGATTCATGAGCTCGCATCCTCTCCCATGCAGACTTAACCAAAAATACACCAGAATCCGTCATGGCCCACACCCTTTTATCATCATGCACAGTAGTTGGAAGCTTTATCTGTAAAATCTGATTGCATACTTCCTGCAGCTTCGGAGCTCTAAGGACCGGTAATTGCCACTCCCCATCACCAATATAATCAGCAACTTTGTCTTGCAACAGCCTTGGATTTGTGACATAAGGAGCTATGGTATCATATATTCGCTGCCCATTCACCCATCTATCGAACCAGAAACTTATCTTCTTTCCATTTCCAATTATCCATCTTTCATTCTCCCCTACCATCTCCCACACCTTTCTAACACCAGGGACAATAGAAGACTTCACCCCATGCTTTAAAGACCCGTCCGCCTTAAGCAGCCTCCCCCTCAAGAACACCGCAAAACTGGAATTATCACACTTAATAAACCATAATGTTTTATGATATCTTACACAAAAAAATGTGATATGCATCAATATGTATTGAAAAGAGTAAGTACTTGATACTCTTTTGCACATTGAGAAAGTCTCATTACCTTATAAAACCAAAAAAAATAGCCTTCCACCACTTAACACATGCTTACACGTGCATTTGCACGTGCGTATTTACTAATATATATTAGAGAAAGTTTCACAGACACCCCTGTAAGTCTATCAAACATCACGGACACCCCAAACATTGTCAAAACATCAACCTTCCCCTTAACCTTAAGCACAGTTAGCACCCAATGTTGAAATGTCCATTTTAACCCCATATTAGTTAACCGCTCATTCCATCTTCTTCCCTCTTCTTCCTTATTCTTCCCCCTAACATTAAGCACAGTAGGAACATTTGGCTGGTAAATCATTCTCTAACCATGATTTTTAGGTTCTCTCCCAACCCCCCTTCCCTTGTGTGTTACGGTTTGAGTAGTGATTTTCGAATCCACAACTCCAGCCCCCATCTCCCACCTCTCACCTCTCATCCCTTGTTCATGCTGGATCTCCCACCTCTCATCTTCCTTCAAGGCCATTAGAGAGAAGGCTTACATAGTTGTGACTGCTATCTACAGGATATGGGAAGAAGTCTGGCATGGTAATTTTGGGTGGGGCTTGGAGATTGGAGGTGCAGATTGGTTCTTTATGGTCAAGAATGCAGCCCTACTTGTCCTTACTTTCCCCAGCCACATCTTATTCAACCATTTTGTATGAAGCTTCACTAAGCAGACTGATTCAATACCATTGCTTACAATGCCCCTTAACCTACCATTGGTGATAATGACAGATGTGCTCAAGGTTATGATATTTGGGATAATAGGGATGCTATATTCCTTCGTACAGTATCTAATCTCAAGACAACACCATATTACGAGATTTAAGTATATTTAGTTGACTTATATACTCTGTAAAATATTTACAGAGCAAAATTTCAAGTTAAGAGATGTGAGAGTTCAAACTAAAAAAAAAAAAAAACACACACCAATAGAAAGAAGAAATCAGATTTGAAGAATTGGTTTCACTATCAGTTTAGTCTCATCCAAACCGATATACTGGGGACAGATAATATTCATCATACTTGATAGACCGAGAGAATCGTTTCATGAGTTGTATTAGTATTCTATATCATTACAAGAGGTTACATGTGTATTTATACATGGGTGGTTGAGAGATTCTCAACCCTTAGCTTGCTATATAAAATCTACTATACAAGGTTATAGAATAATAGAGAATTGTGAGAAGATTGTGACTGAAGATTGAGTGGATTGAGTTGCCACATCTGTGCGCACATTATCAAAGGAAAGGCTTCATAAGGAAGATACACCAAGATCACCAAGATGGACCAAATATAGCCTGCCATATGTGGCTTATGCTATATTCGGCTGATACAGCCCCTCAAGCTGATGATTCGATGGGTCGGATCTTTAGCTTGTCGCTGAGAAACTTGAACCGGGCCGAGGACAAACCTTTGGTGAATATGTCTACGACTTGGTCGGCCGTTGAAATGAACCGGACCGAGATTTCTCAACGGGCGACCTTTTCTCGGACAAAGTGATAGTCAATTTCAATGTGTTTTGTCCTGGCATAGAACACCAGATTGGCTGATAGGTATGTGGCCCCAATGTTATCGCACCAGAGAACTAGAGGGGTAGGTAACACAATGCCAAGCTCTTTAAATAAGGACACAAGCCATGTCAACTCGGCTGTAGCGTTGGCCACGGATTTGTATTTGGCCTCTGTAGAAGACCGTGCTACTGTGTGCTGCTTGCGAGATGACCATGATAATAAATTGTTGCCAAGAAAAATCACAAAACCCCCGGTGGACCATCTATCAGTACTGTCACCAGCCCAATCAGCATCAGAATAGGCTTGAATATGCAGGGGGGATTTCTTGTCAATGAGGAGCCCATGTGATTTGGTGCTTTTGAGATACCGTAGTATACGCTTCACAAGGGACCAGTGCTCCTCTATTGGAGCGTGCATATGTTGACAGGCCCGATTAGCCGCATAAGCAACATCTGGTCTCGTAAGTGTTACATATTGTAGGGCGCCCACAGTGGAGCGATACAGTGTAGCATCAGTGAACAGTGCACCCTCTGACTTAGTGGGTTTGCACAAGATTGGAACTGGTGTAAAAACCGGTTTGCAATCTATCATGCCGGTTTTGTGTAGCAAATCTATAATATATCGCTGTTGAGAGAGAAGGAGCCCTTTGCTATGTGCTACAACCTCAATGCCCAAAAAATAGTGCAAGGGTCCAAGGTCTTTGATAGAAAATGCCCTGGAGAGCTGGTCAAGTAGGGCTGATATATGAGTAGACTTGCTGCTTGTGACCAATATGTCATCAACATACACCAAGACATAGGTCGTAACCCCATTCGCTAGATAAATAAAAAGGGAAGGATCCGTCTGGGACGCCATAAAGCCAGTCTCTAGTAGAAACTAGGACAGTCGGTGCAACCAGGCACGTGGTGCCTGCTTGAGACCATAAAGAGAACGATGTAGGTGGCAGACATGGCTGGGTCTAGTTGGATCCTCAAACCTGGTGGTTGAACCATGTGTACTTCTTCTGTTAGGTTACTATGTAGGAAGGCATTGCTAACATCTAGCTGGCGTATGGGCCACCCACTGGATACAGCCAAGGAGATAATAGTTCTTATAGTCGTTGGCTTCACCACTGGGCTGAATGTTTCATTATAATCAATGCCTGGCTGTTGGTGGAACCCTTTTGCAACAAGGCGAGCCTTGTAACGCTCTACCGACCCGTCCGCTTTCCTCTTAATCCTGTACACCCACTTACAACCAACAACATTAAATCTGGGGTTGGGGGGAACAAGAGACCATGTTCCATTTCGAATTAATGCATTAAACTCCTCGGCCATGGCAGCCCACCAAGCTGGACTGCGTTTAGCCTTGCTATAGCAGGTTGGCTCAACATCTTCTGACATACTGGTGGTGGTAGAGAGTGTCTGTGTCCCTGATGCAGGGGCCATCTGTGGTGGGTAGGGGACGGGTTGGGTGGCTGCGTACAGGTCTGAAATTGCTCTCATTTTTGGTTGACCACGTGGAGCCCTAAAGTTGGGCGGTGGACTGGTTGGTGGAGTGACAACAGGGCTGGCCGGTGGAGTGGGTGTGTGTGTGACAGGGCTGTTTGGTGTGGTGTTACCTTGTGTAACAGGTGATGGTGGAGATGTCAAAGGAGGCAGAACTAGAGGTGCAGCCATGCGATGCGTAATTGGTACTAACGCCCATGGAGTAGAGGGCATAGTCGATGGTACGGGTCCAAGGAGAGATGGCTGAGACGTAGAGAATGAAAAGACCGATTCATTAAAGCGGACATGCCGGGCTATGTAAATTCTTTGAGTGGCAATGTCCATGCATCGGTAGCCAGAATGTGAAGGGCTGTAGCTCAAAAAAACACAAGGAGTGGAGTGAAACACCATTTTGTAAGAATTGTAAGGTCTAAGGTTAGGAAAACATAAACAACCAAATATATGCAGAAAACTATAATCAGGAGCATCATTATAAATGAGCTCAAAAGGTGATTTACCTCCAGTAGCACGAGACGGCATTTGGTTGATAAGATATACTGTCGTCTCAAACGCAAAGTGCCAATAGTGATGAGGCACCATTCCCTGGGCAAGCAAGGTTAGTCCCGTTTCTACAATATGGCGGTGACGTCTTTCGACGGTACCCTGCTGTTCATGGGTGTGGGGGCAAGCAATACGATGTTGAACTCCTAGGGTTTCAAAGTACTTGGAAAGATTGCGGAATTCCCCACCCCAATCAGACTGAACTGCCTTGATTTTGGTTGAAAATTGACGCTCTACAAGCGCTTGAAATTTTTTGAAAACTTCATAGGCATCCGATTTGCGAACCAATGGATAATACCAGATATACCGGGTATGACCATCAACAAAAATAATAAAATATCGAAAACCATTAACAAAAACAAAGTGTGATGGTCCCCAAATGTCCGTAAATATAACATCCAAAGGAAATAAGCTGCGAGAATTAGAGGTTCGCAAAGTTTGTCTACTGGCTTTGCCAAGCTGGCAAGCCGTACAAAGAGAGCTTAATGAAGAAGGAGAAACTGCTAATTTATGGCTACGAATAATATGGTGATAAACTTGGGCATGGGGATGGCCAAGACGACGATGCCACCCATCAGAAGAAGTGCGCTTAGCAATATTGGCATTTGGCGTTGTTTGTGCTGCTGGAAACGTGTACAGATCATCATTACTCGGGCTAGTAAGAAGAGTGCGTTTGGTTTTCCGATCTTCACAAAGAAAGAACATGGGTGAAATTCAAAATACACACCATTATCACGAGGAAATCGTTGAACGGAAATAAGAGATTTTTTCATATCAGGAACACTAAGGACATTAGAAACATTAAGAGAACCACTAGCAAAAGGAAAGGAAGTGGAACCAGTGTGGGTTATGGAAAGACCCTTACCATTTCCTATGTGAAGCTGATCAGTACCTGAGTACGCATCGTAGGATGATAGTGCCTGTAAGTCTGGTGTGACATGATGTGTCGCACCGGTGTCAGGGTACCATGTAGTGTGAGATGGTGGAATCATGGATGGGTATGATTGGTAAGGCGGTTGGGCTGAGCTATGGGTATTCGGCCAAGGCTTAGGTTGATAAGAGGTAAAGGGTGGGTAATATGTATGATAGGCCGATGGGTGTTGGCTATGGTTTCTTAGTTTAGAAAAATAATCGGCTGTGTTATGGGTGTTTCGGTTGCAAAAGGTGCACCACAAACGGCCCTGCTGGTTAGGGCGGTAACCACGACCACCACGTCTTCCACAGTTGCCACGCCCACCGCAACCTCCCCTCGAAGGGGCACGATCCGATTGCACACGGTTGGACTGATTAGTTGATGACTAGTCCCGTGTCGCAACATTTGCAGCAGGTGTAGAAGGATTACTGCTTGCATCAATAAGATAGAGCTTTTTCAATGACGAGTTGTGAGTGCAACTCATCATAAGAGACTGGGGTTACACTACCAACAAGAGTAGGAATAATGTCTCGAAGGTCTGCACGTAGAGCTCTGAAGATATGAATGTTAAAATCAGTATTTGATATTGGTGTTCCAGCGGCAGCGAGGTCATCTGCAATGGCCTTAGCCCGTTACAAGAATGCGGCAACAGGCTCGTCAGGCTGATGAACGAGATCTTGGAGTGCTAAATGTAAAGATAGCACACGGGTAACAGAAGCAGATGCATATGTTGTAGTTAACGTTTCCCAGATTTCCCTGCTGGTTGTCTTGCCAATGATGACAGAAAAAACTTCTTCGGTTAGAGAAGAGAGAAGAAGGCTGCGAAGGACTGCATCTTGTTGACGCCATGTCGCAGCAGGAACCGGATCTGTTGGGCAGGGATGTGAACCATCGAGGAACCCAAATAAATTCTGGCCAAGAAGAAAGGCTTCCACCTGTGTGCGCCAGTACAAAAAATTCTTTGGTGAGAGCTTGATCGATATATAGTGATGGGCGTTTGGAACAGATGGAGATAAAGAGGAGGGTGTCAAGCTCGGTTGCAGGCTGATTATGGGATCTGTGAAGGTGGAATGGGTAGAGATCACCGGTAGAGGTGAGGTGATAGATGAACTGATGGCAGCAGTTGTGTGAGCAGCCTCAAGAGGGGCTGAAAACGAAGGTGTTGATGCATTTGGGTCCCCCATGATCGTGTGTTGAATAGAAAAAAAAAAAGAAAAATAAGGTTCGATGGAGCTTAAGGTGGCTGTGATACCATGATAGACTGAGAGAATCGTTTCATGAGTTGTATTAATATTCCATATCATTACAAGAGGTTACATGTGTATTTATACATGGGTGGTTGAGAGATTCTCAACCCATAGCTTGCTATATAAAATCTGCTATACAAGGTTACAGAATAATAGAGAATTGTGAGAAGATTGTGACTGAAGATTGAGTGGATTGAGTTGCCGTATCTGTGTGCACATTATCAAAGGAAAGGCTTCATAACGAAGATACACCAAGATCACCAAGATGGACCCAATATAGCCTGCCATATGTGGCTTGTGCTATATTCGGCTGATAATACTTCATTATTATGATTGACAAGTCTGCAACTTTATTCCATGTTTGATCAATGTTTGAAAATCCGACATTACAGATCAGAGGAAGCACTTCCATTCTTGTACATTGGAGATGGATGCGGGACAGGGGACTACTGGAGATGAGAGGTGGAAGATGGAGTGTGAACAAGGGATAAGAGGTGCGAGGTGGGAGAGTAGGGCGGGAACAGAGGATGAGAGAGGCGGTAGATGGGGGCAAGAGTTGTGGATTCGAGGAAGATGAGAGGTGGGACATGGATTGGGTAAGTGGGAATTGTGTGAGAGGTTAATAGGCAAGGTAGGTTAATAGAATGGTGTTTGTATTTGGGATTTTACCTTAAGGGTATTATGGGGAGTTTACACTGTGGTAAGGGTAATTTTGCCATTTATATCATGAGCTGATATTTGGTTCTTTACCAGATGGGATTTTTCATATCCTGTTTTACTGTCATGAACATAAATTTGCTAGATTTTCTTTTGTTCTTAAACTATTGTTTTTAATTGCTTCTGTAGCTTTTTTGTTTTTGCTTAAAAGATCCTTTGTATTAAGAGAAAGAAATATAAGAATATACAACTTGGAAAAAAACAAACTTTAACAAAACAGAGAAACCGAAATTGGCTACCAATTTGCACTTTGCAGCTGATTTTGATAATCCTCAAATGGATTAGCTTCTCTATAACAGTGGGTAATTTTCCACTCAATGGAAGCCAAAAAATCCTAAAGAAAGAGCCAATCTTGGCACACATACACACCATGGAATAGAATTAGACCAAACCGAGTCACCACTGCCGTCGAATCACATTTGACCCACACCTTGTGAATGTTGAAATCCTTTGCGAAAGAGCACGTATGATGGCTAAGGATTCTGCTTCATAGTTCATACACTGCCCAACCAAAGCTCCAAAAGAATGAATAACTCTAGCATTTTCATCATGAAAGACACCACCAATATTGCTTTTGTAGCTTTTGTTTCATTTCTTGGTTTTCTAAATGATGTGTATAATTGAATCTTTCTGCATCTCAGGGCATTCTATTATTGTAGTTCACCATGTATAAAGTGCCTCAACCATGCATTGGATGTTCTAATGCCTTGTGTTACTACTGCACTAGCTACCCTGGCATGTTGAAGCTAAAACCAAGGTCATTGACGTTCTTTCATAACAATAAGTGGGAAGGGTTTCCTACTTCCATACAACATACACTGTTGAAAACCTTCCTAATGAGGGAATCAGTCATTCATGTGGATGGGCATAGCTCATATATCATTGATTTTAAGCAAATGGCTATGGTTAATACTAAAATAGGAGATCAAAAACCCTTGCTTGGCGTCAGCAATTGAATTCAAGAGAAGATGTTACTAACACAGCTGAAAATGGTGGTACTCAAGAGAAGATGGAGGACGACCCTGATGAGGTAGAAAGCTGTGGCAGCAACCAAGATATTCTGGAGGGCGAACTCTTTTCCGATGGGGATCTTGATATGTATAAACTCTCCTTCCCTCACCGGATCAGGAAGGGAATCCTCATGCACTAATTTAACACACTTGGTAAATCATTGATCCGATTGTACAACTTTCCCCTTTTTTTTTTCGTGTTTCGTAACTGGTTGAAAACAGTAATACTCCACCTCTTCTCTAGTAATGCATTTGTCATGTTTTTGGCACATTTTTACCCTTAGAAAAAGTTCCTGAACAAAAATATATTGAATGAGAATAAAGAAAGGTTCATTATCAAGGTAGTTGGAAAAATGAAAGACCATCATATACTACTTGTACGCTAGACTTGGATGATAATTAAATGCTGCACATAAGAAGAATAGCACGAAAGAGTCCATTTCAAATTAATAACACATATATTACATCATCAGGTCTATGGGCAAGCCCAAGCCCATCGTTAGACCTGTTATGTCCTAATAAGTCCATTCTTGGACAGAGCCGGAAAAAACTAGCGACAAAATTTTGTTGCTACTAGGGTAGCAGGAACGTTCCTGCTACCCTGCTGGCTGCCAGGGAAATGAGATCTTAAAGGGTATTTTTTAAATTACTAAAACCTAGGAGGGTATTTATGAACCCAAAGGGGAAGTGAATTATTCCATTTCCTTGGCTGCCAGCAAGGGTCGGAGGAATATTCCTACTACGTAGGTAGCAGCAACAGTTTTTTCAAAAACTAGGGGCTATGATGGGTTATAGTAGCTAGTGTCATGCCTAGCCTTTAATGTCACATTTTACATACTAAAGTGAATCCTAGCTCGAGAGTATGTAACTGTGTGTTTGTATATCATTTTTGCAATGGGCTACACCCACAAAGCTGTCTAGCAATATTGAACCCGGCTGCTTGGTAGGCCACTCTTGAGCATTCATTATTAAGGTCAAGATAATGTAATGCTTCTCTAAATAACTACATGATTTAAAAACTTGTTATGATTTACCAATATGTTAAATCTGATTTTATACATAAATATCTCTAGCAAATGAGTAGTTTTTGTCTAAAATCTTGCTAGATATTCAATCATGTAGAAAATAATTATTCACAATATAAAGATTGAGAGGAAAAATGAAAGGATATGTGAGAAATAAAAATATAAATCAATCTTAAAAACATTGGGAAGAGAAATCTCTTTGGGAATCTCAGAAAAGAGCAAAACTCCCCTTAATTATAAGGTGAGAAAGAGTTTACCTAAGAATTCTTTAATTGTCTATTGCAAAATTAAATATATGTCTACCTTATTTCCTATTATAATTATTTATTTACGTATTCCTCTTTGCTTTGTTCAAGATGTGGACAACTTAATAGGAAATTCTAAAAGGACAAAGAAGAGAATAATACTAATATTCAACTCATCAGTTGGTGATAAATTTGCAACCGATTGATAAGAGTTGATTGGGAATTATGGAGGTTTATTGTGAAATTTTTTTTATGCAGGCCACTCCCACACCCATGTGGCTGACTGTAATAACCCAGCTCGTCTCTTGCCATGATATTGTCCGGTTTGGCCCAATGGGCCTCATGACTTTAAAATAGCTCAGGACCAAGTAGAGGAGGCTACACTTTATTAATAGCTCAGGATCTCCCTCCCTAGCCGATGTGGGACTAAGTTTGCATCTCCTCACCGATCTCCTAAACCACTTGGTACTAAGCTATCTCTTGGTGGGGACACCTCATTGATCTTCTAGGCAAGCCGGTACTAAGCCGTTTTCTTAGGGTGTTACACCGACCCTAGCCAACTCTCATATTCTTGGAAGATCAGCCCAGATCCATGCTCAAAAGGACTCAAGCCTAGCCCAAGTTCAAAGCTGTCTAAAATATAATCCAAAATCCTTGCTTTAGACATATTTTAACTTCAATTTCATTTTCACATTACCTACATTGGGATTTTGTGAAAACCCAAAATCCCTAGAGAGCCTACAAGTGAACCTAACCGTTGATTAAACACCCCCTCCTAGTTGGCCTCTTTTTATTGGGTGATTTTTTATCTCCTCATAAGTGGCTCTTCCATTCTTGAGCTCTCTCTTTCTGATTGTATCCTTTGCGGATTTCCCGGCTAGCGTGATTCAACCATAGGGATATGTCGTTGATTTTTTGTAGAGGTTTCTCCAACTTTTGTCTTAGTCCCTCTAAATTCTTTATTATTATTTCCTCTTTTATGGGAGGAGGGGGGGAGAATCTTCGGGTATCGTTGAATGTGTTAATTACTCACCCAAAAAGAAGTTTATCAAATAAAATCTGGATAGGATTTTAGTTATAACCTGTATTAATTAATAACTCCATAATAAAAAATAATTAGAATTTTTACAATCGACATTTAAATAACTTACCAATAGGGGCATAGAGAGCCAAAGTTGGCAATTGAAACACATTATCGTGATTCTGCTTTATTGGCTTTTGTTCACTCAAAAGGCCTAGCCATGGGCTCGGTCTCTTCGGGCATGCTCAATCCCACATGTTAGATTTAGCATCGCACTCCACAAGTTAGAACCATGACCCTTAGATTTAGGGCCCCTAAACTGAAACGCATTACAACCCTTAGATTGGGGGCTTCATCGTTATGGAATAATGGTTTAGGGTTTCAGAGGGAGGCCGCAACCTCCATAGGGAAGAAGAAACCCACAAAGGAGTCCTCAGAGAAGTTAATTGGGATTCATCCATCAGTGCCCATATCACCAGCGAACATAGATTGAGATGAGGGGTACACGATAACAATAATAAAAATACAAATGGGGGAGGGGATATTTAATACCAACAAAACAAAAGATAAAAAAAAAATACACAAAATAGACATAATCGCAATGGCTTACCTATGGAGTTGCAGGGCAGCGATTATTTGACATCCTCCACGGTTGCAATTGAACTCCGATATAGGAGAAGACCTTGGGTTGGGATGCAACCATCTTGGATCTTCTCTAGATAAGAAACCTGAAGCCCTCAACTGATCCAGTTGCAAGGTTCGCCCATAGGGGTGGTTCTTAGGTATAGCCACCGTCAGACATGATTGAATTGCGGAAATACTGTCATCGATCAGAAATGATAGAGAACAACGAGAGGAGGAGGGTGCATCGAATATAGAGAAAAGTTGAAATGGAGATGAGAAGAGAAGGTTCAATTGGGATTTTTGGTAGTTGCAGGAAGGTTGGGGCTATTGGGAAGAGAGAGGAAGGAAAGAGTTGGTGGTTGCTAGGGCTCACAAGGAGATAGTAAAAATGAGAAGGGCAGGACGTACAGTGCGGCCATCGCTGTGATTCAACTCTAATAGGGATGAGGATGGAATAAAGATGAGGGAGATGAAAGAAAGTAGAGTGTCAACAACTTCTCCTTTTGGGAGCCCCACTATTAGGTTAGGTCTTATTTGTTTCATAGATGTTTCCTTTGCTCTTTGTTTTTTCAACTTTTTTTTTTGCCCAAGTGCAATTTCACGCGAATAAGGGAAAACCCCCTTGAAATCTGACAAAAGCAGTTGGGGCATTTATGACATATCACCCCCTCAAATGAACAGTGATATGAATCAACATAAAATATCGACTAGCCTGATTGTGCGCCTTGTGCGAGATCTCCACAGCTACACTTTCAATATTTCTTACAATCACACTTTCTATATTTCACACAGCCACACCTTCCATATTTCACACATTCCATACCATGCATTTTCCTATCCTGGAGTATATATATATATATATATTTTGTATTTTCTCTGGACCCAAGAAGAGCAAAAAAGAACAAATAACCACATCAGTATGATTACGAAACACACCACTTGCACTAGCACAACCTGGATTCCCATGAGAGTATCCTTCAATATTAAGCTTTATCCAATCCGACTCAAGTTTACACCAAAACACTCTAAAATGGAAGGGGGAGGAGGCGGTTTGATTGTTAACCCAAGCCGTTTCACAGTAACCGGATCACTTGTGAATTTAATAGAATCATGAAAACACCATCCCATTTCACGCAAAGATCATAAAATCCATCTGAAAGTAACCTCTGAAAACCGCACTACACCAGTACACCCTAGCTCTTACCTTCTAGCATTACGTTCCCACCAGATGTAGTAAGGGATTAGAACCAATCCCGCAAGTCAGGATCCCTTAAGTGACATAATTTGTCCTCTCCCCTTCCACCATTCCAACAATTTTAATTGTAGTGAGATGCCTTCCTTTCTTTGTTAGTTTTCATAAACCCAATCAGAGTTCATTGGTGGTGATATTTTTTTTTTCAATTTTGATAAAATATTTTTTGATCAATATGAAGTCAATAAAATCTTCTCAAGGATGCATCGTTGAAATGATTTTTGGTAATTTAAAAAAAAAAAAGATTAACAACGGTAAGATATCAATCTGACCAAAGTTGAATTCATTTGGCAGCGCTTTAGCTTTTGATTTGAATGTGTGTACTAATTAACTGATTTAATCATCCTTTGAGTTAACCAAAAGGGTACGTGATCCATTGTTTCAGGGACCGGATCCTTTCCAGAGCATAGACATTAGACGCCAGTGCGTCTAGTGCACATCCAACGGCTGGCGCACCAGCACACATCCCAACACGTTGCCCAGCCGGATGTTTGCTGGACATGTTGGAGAGGATCTGATTCCTTGTATTTGTAGATAGAGAACAACTAGATTTCCCGTTTGACACTTCATTCCATTTTTTGAAAAATTGATAAGTATTAATTTGCTGGGGATTACTAAGATATATTAACTTGGAGCCATTGCCAAATCCATCCTTCCCAAAATCAGTTGGATTAGAATCACTTACACATCAATACCAGACAATGTTACCCACCATAGACCCTCTTTCTAGGTCTTATTGATCCAATTGATGTAAGATTCCAAATTAATTATTCTGATAAGACATTAATCGTAATAAAACATGCTTGCCCATGAAGAGAGAACGCTCACGGAGAATACCCAAAGCAATTAATGTGAATATCTTGGAAATATCATCCAATATAAAGGAATAAACTATAAAAGGAATACAATTAATTCAACGATAAACTCCCTTCTAGTATATTTCCATTTGTCAATCAGTACAGAAAAGGTCAATAAAAGTACAATTTGTCTTTCCCATGCAGCTATGGATTTGGGTCCTTGCGGCCTGGGGTTGAGTGGTCATCGTGCTGCGCTCAAGTCACAGGCCGCCATGTGGATTTCTTTTTCAATCTAATGGTTGGCAAATGAGCTCAATTCAAAATTCAAAATTACCGCTTAAAATTCAAAAAATATCAAGCCATCATCTACCAACCATTTGATTAGAATAAAATCCACGTGGCGGTTTGTGAGTTAACAGCAACACGATAGATGCTCAACCCAACACTGTAGAGGATCCAAATCATCCAGCTATCTCTATCTCTCTCTCTCTTTCCCTCTCTTGTGTATGTTTGTGATATCTTCTGTGACTGTGTCTAGATTTATTTACAAACTTATCTCACTTCTTTTCTTTTTTTTTCCCCTTTGGGTTTTAACGTTGAAATCTTTGTCTCTGCATGTTATTGTAGGAGCAATAGAAATGAGGACCCAAAACCATCCAGCAACACTTGAAACAGAACATGAAGAAGCCAGGTGAACTGGTGATTGGTCTCGGGTGACAGTACCACCAAGCATTTATCCACATAGATATGCCAAGCGAAGTGCTCAAGGAAGTACTCCTTTTCCTGTTTCATCTGGTGATAGAACTTCTCCATATTTCAACTATGACCAGCAAGAGCAACACATGAAATGAAATCCTCCAGGTAGACTCTTTCGTCCCCCAGGAGTTTTGAGTTTGCATGCTCTCACCACCTCCAGGGAGACTCTTTCGTCCCCCTTTGCGAAGAAACTATGAGGAAACACTGCAAGAATTTTTCGGTTGGACCAAGCAAGAAGTCAAAAGAGTCATGAAGTATGACAAGGTAAACATCTTGAAGGTGGCAAAAATCTTCTCTGAACAAAAAAGAGTCGAGGGAATCCAACATAAAAGTAGAAGGAATGCTTACTTCTTCTGCATGATCGGAAGGTATTTGTTGCCGACTCGTAAGAGAGGTGTTCTCCTTATAGTTGCAGACCTCGTCCAACAACTCCAAGCAAGATGTGACATCGTCCTACTGTGTTAGCAGAAACTTTCAAAGGTTTCGATATGATAAGTACCTCCCTCCCGAAAATATGGAATAGATTATTGCATGGGATCGACTGCAATCTTCCAAATGTGGTTGATAGAAAGGTTACGATTTGTTCTGAGGGTTAGTAGGATGAGGCAACTGGTTTTGGGCATTAATGGAATTTTGATGAAATTGGGAGCCCTGAGTGTACTTAGAATGGAAAATGGAGCTGTGAGCATTCATTTCATCTCTAATGCGCTTGGCTGCCTCGACCACCCTGAGACTCCTTTATACGCTTGGCTGCTTCCTCTCTAGTGGGAAGTTTTTTGCTCTCCAGAATGGTTGTAGTTTCGTATTGGTTTATGTCGAAGTTTGTTACTGCATTCAATCCTTTGAACTTTATAGTAGCAATATCATATGCCTCTGCTGCTTCTACTTCTGTGCCTGTGTACATATATTTGTACATATATACTCAAGATTATTAATAAACCATGTTATCCCTGTTTTGCTTCTCTTTTTGAAAAATATTTTATTCTGATAATGGCTAGGACTTACTGAACGTACCCAAGTACTGTGTCTTGAAAGGTTGGTTGCAATGTCTCTCAAGAAACACATGAAGAAGATGCAGAATCATCACAATCAAGGCCTCAAGTTACTACTATTCGTAGGTAGAACACACTTGGTAAATCATTGATCCGATTGTATAGCTTTCCTTTTTTTTTTTTCCGTGTTTCTCAACTGGTTGGAAACAATAATACTCCACCTCTTCTCTAGTAATGCATTTACCATGTTTTCGACACATTTTTACCCTTAGAAAAAGTTCCTGAAAAGACCATCATATATTACTTGTACGCTAGACTTGGATAATAATTAACTGTTGCAAATAAGATTAATAGCACGAAATAGACCATTCAAATTAAAACACATATTTACATCATAAGGTTTATGGGCAAGCCCAAGCCCATCGTTAGACCAGTCATGTCCTAAAAAGTCCATTCCTGGACAAAGCCGAAAAAAATTGGGGACAGAAATGTTCCTGCAACCCTGATGGCAACCAGGGAAATGAGATCTTAAAGGGTATTTTTGAAAATACTAAAACCTAGGAGGGTATTTATGAACCCAAAGGCGAAGTGAATTATTCCATTTCCTTGGCTGCCAGCAGGAGTAGGAGGAACATTCCTGCTACCCAGGTAGCAGCAAAAGATTTTTCAAAAACTAGGGGCTATGATGGTTATAGTAGCTAGTGTCATGCTAAACTGAATCATAGCTCGAGAGTATGTAACTGTGTATTTGTGTATCATTTTTGCAATGGGCTACACCCACAAAGTAGTCTAGCAATATTGATCCTGGCTGCTTGGTAGGCCACTCTTGAGCATTCGTTATTAAGGTCTAGATAATGTAATGCATCTCTCTATAACTACATAATTTAAAAACTTGTTATGATTTACCAATATGTTAAATCTGATATTATACATAAATGTCTCTAGCAAATGAGTAGTTTTTGTCTAAAATCTTACTAGATATTAGATCATGTAGAAAATAATTATTTACAATAAAAAGATTGAAAGGAAAAATGAAAGGAGATGTGAGAAATAAAAATCTAAATCAATCTTAAAAACATTGGGAAGAGAAATCTCGTTGAGAATCTAAAAAAAAAGCAAAACTCCCCTTTATTATAATTATAAGGTGTGAAAGAGTTTATTTAAGAATTCCTTTATTGTCTATAGCAAAATGAAATATATGTCCACCTTATTTCCTATTATGATTTATTTTATTTACGTATTCCTCTTTGTGTTGCTCAAGGTAAGAGTTGATTGGGAATTAAGGAGGTTTTTTATGACAAATTTTTTATGCAGGCCACTCCCACACCCATGTGGCCGACTGTAATAACCTAGCTCCTCTCTTGGCATGATATTATCCGTTTTGGCCCAATGGGCCTCACGACTTTAAAATAGCTCAGGACTAAGCAGAGGAGGCTACTCTTTATTAATAGCTCAGGATCTCCCTTCCTAGCTGATGTGGGACTAAGTTTGCACCCCCTCAACTATCTCCTAAACCACTTGGTACTAAGCTGTCTCTTGGTGGGGACACCTCACAGATCTCCCAGGTGAGCTGGTATTGAGCCGTTTTCTTGGGGCGTTACACCGACCCTGGCCAACTCTCATATTCTTGGAAGATCGGCCTGGATCCAAGCTCAAAAGGACTCAAGCCTAGCCCAAGTCCAAAGCTATCAAAAATATAACCCAAAATCCTTCCTTTACCCATATTTCAACTGCAATTTCATTTTCGAATTACCTACATTGGGATTTTGTGAAAACCCAAAATCCCTAGAGAGCCTACATGTGAACCTAACCGTTGACTGAGCACCCCCTCCTAATTGCCTTCTTTCTATTGGGTGATTTTTTTATCTCCTTATAAGTGGCTCTTCAATTCTTGAGCTCTCTCTTTCTGTTTGTATCCTTTGCGGATTTCCCGGCTAGCGTGACGTTTCTCTAACTTTTCTCTTTACACCCTCTATATTCTTTATTAATATTTCCTCTTTTATGGGGGGGATAATCTTCGCGTACCGTTGAATATATTAATTACTCACCCAAAAAAAAAGTTTATCAAATAAAATATGGATAGGATTTTATTTATTTCTTGTATTTATTATTAACTCCATAATTGAAAATAATTTGAATTTTTACAATCAACGTCTAAATAACATCCCATTAGGGCCATAGAGAGCAAAAGTTGGCATTTGCAACACATTATCGGGATTCTGCTTTATCGGCTTTTGTTCAAAAGGCTTCGCCATGGGCTCGGTCTCTTTGGGCATGCTCAATCCCAAATGTTAGATTTAGCATCGCACCCCACAAACTAGAACCATGGCCCTTAGATTTAGGGCCACTAAATTGAAATGCATTACAGCCCTTAGATTGAGGGCTTCATCGTTATGGAAGAATGGTTTAGGGTTTCAGGGGGAGGCTGCAACCTCCACAGGGAAGAAGAAACCCACAAAGGAGTCCTCAAAGAAGGTAATTGGGATTCATCCATTAGTGCCCATATCACCGATGAAGATAGATTGAGACGAGGGGTACACGATAAAAATAATAGAAATACAAATGGGAGCGGGAGTATTTAATACCAACAAAACAAAAGATAAAAAGAAATACACAAAATAGACAGAATCGCAATGGCTTACCTTTGGAGTGGCAGCGTAGCGACCCTTAGACATCCTCCACGGTTGCAATTGAACTCCAATACTGGAGAAGACCTTGGGTTGGGATGCAGCCTTCCTGGATCTTCTCTGGGTAAGAAACCTGAAGCTCTCTGCTGATTCAGTTGCAAGGTTCAACCATAGGAGTGGTTCTTAGGTATATCCACCGTCAGACTTGATTGAATAGCAGATATATTGTCATTGATCAGAATTATAGAGAATAGTGAGAGGACGGTTTGACAATTAGAGAGAAAAGATGAAATGGAAACGAGAAGAGAAGGTTTGACTGGGGTTTTTGGTAATTGCAGGAAGGTTGGGGATATTGGGAAGAGAGAGGAAGGAAAGAGTTGGTGGTTGCTAGGGCTCACAAGGAGATAGAAAAAATGACAAGGGGAGGATGTACAGTGCGGCCATGACTGTGATTCGGGTCTAATAGGGATGAGGATGGAAAGAGATGAGGGAGATGAAAGAAAGTAAAGAGTGTTAACAACTTCTCCTTTTGGGAGCCCCCTTATTAGGTTAGGTTTTCTTTTGTTTTATAAACGTTTGCTTTGCTCTTTGCTTTTTTCAACATTTCTTTTTTGCCCAAGTGCAGTTTCACGCGAATAAGGGAAACCCCCCTTTGAAATCAGACAAAAGCAGATTGGGTATTTATGACATATCACCCCCTTAAATGAACAGTGATATACATCAACACAAAATATTAACCAGCCTAATTGTGCGCCTTGTGCAAAATCTCCACAACTACACTTTCAATATTTCTTACAATCACACCTTGCATATTTCAGTCACACCTTCCATATTTCACACATTCCATACGATGCATTTTCCTATCCTGGAGCTACCATTGTTGAGGAGATTATCTATCCTTTACTATGCTTATATTATAATATATATATATATATATATAATTGGTGGTGGCTTCTAGATTTGTTAGTCGTATATGGTCTGATGTATGTGAAGAATTGGGAGTTTTTCCAAATCTTTTATAAATTTGTTGTATATCGTAAGAGTTGGCTTTAGCTTGAGGTTTAGCTGTTGATAATTGCTGTATGAGTTCTTGAGCATGTTGAAGATATAATTTTTTGGTATTCCTATCTTTGATTTGATCAACAAAATTAAAAAATTCTTCTAGTTTCTCAAAATTCTTCATTCCTAGACTTGTGTTTATCACTTTAATGGATTTGGATCCTTAGGAATCGTCACAATTATCACAGAAAATTCCTTGACTACAAGCACAAGGGGATATCTGTTCTTCAGCGTTTGATTCTATTTGATTAATTTCATTGTCGTCAGACTCAATGTTTGAGTCGGTTTTGATTTCTTCTAAATCGGCTAAGAGTTGGATTTTGGTATCATCAGGCATAATAAGGGAATTTATCTTTTTGGCAAGTCTACAGTATTTGGCAATGTGTCCTGGCTTACCACAATTGTAACATCCAGGCTTTTGGGCGGTGTTTGGTTTTTGGAAGGATTTTTTGTAAGAAGTCTATCCTGTTATTCGTTTATTATCTGGTTCTTTCCCTGGTATTTGTTTTCTATTATAAAATCTATTCCTAGTGTTTTTATTATGTCTATGGGTGTTATGCTTTTTATGCGAAGTTTCTTTGGATTCAAATCCAAATTGTTCGTAAAATCCTCCTAGTTCTTTTTTGTAAGATTTAGATTCTTTTCTAATTTATTTTCTGAGTTTGATGTCGGTGTACAAGGCTAGTCCTTCCTTGTGAACCAAACTGATAATGTCGCCATATGTTAGGTTCTGATAAGGGATATCTCCATTATTTTCTTCTCTCAATCATTGTTTTAACTTTTCAGAAAATAGACTAGGAAGTCCTGTAATAAATTTTTCTTTCCAACATGGAAGATTGGCATCTTCTCGTGTTAGGATTTTTGTCATAAATGTGTCTTTATACCATTTAAAGTCATGTAGTTTTTTACATTTGAGGTTTGATAATTGTTCGGAGGATCTATCCTTGAGTTTGGATGGATCTCCTAGAAGATCCATAGGCCAAATGGGCCAAACATCTAGAAAGACCATTGATAAGCCCAAGGGCTAGTTTCCAAGCCCTTATGTTGGAAAATCGTCAGCCATGATGACATCAAAAGAATGGCTAAGCAATTGACACGCGGTTGATTTAAAAGACGTGTCTCAGCCACTATCCCTGATTATGGATAGTCAAGCCACCACTGGGCCCATACTAATACAGTGAAACCTCTAAATGAAACCAATGAGGAAAATAGTGTTTTTACACGTGGAATGCCTCGGTGCAATTTTTAAAGATTTCTCCAAGATCCACCGCTCAAGAGATCACCGACGACAGGTCAAAAGGTGAATAGTAAAAAAAGTCAAATTCCCTATTCCACCTCAGTCCAAAAATACTTTCGGTGCCTTTTGCCTCGAAAGTCAAAAGTTTCCGACATTTCACTGCAGCCCATGTGACCCCTAGATTCCTTCTGGATAAGGCTCACTTTCGGTGGAATGTTGCAAGTCTCCTATAAAAGGACCACTTCATCTTCCTTTGAAGTGGAGGAGAATTCGAGAGACACCAATAGTGCAGATCCTCTGCAAGTTATCTCTTTTGAAGACTTCATCAACAATAGGAACTAAGTAGTTCTTCAAGATTCTTCATTTTTTTTGTAATCTTCCGAAGGAGAGTCTCCGACGGTTGATCATCAAGTAGCCCTCTAAGCTTGTCTCTTAAGCTTACCCAGTGTTCACCCAATAGTACTTGTAAGTTAAACCTTTTCCAAGTTCTTAGTTTGTATCAAGCTTCCGTTTCAAGTTTCCCAAACTTTGTATATAACAAGTTCTTATTATATCATGTTTGTAGTTCAAGATCTCCTTTAATAAAATTTATATCAAGTTTTACTTGCATATTTTCGTTTCTACTTGGCTGGCACAGCCGCCTAATTGTGTTAAGAATAGGAGTTTAAGGGTATTCTTGTATATAACCACATTTTTCCCCCCCAGACCCCCCCCCCCCCCCCCCCCCCCCCCCCCCCCCCCCCCCCCCCCCCCCCCCCCCCCCCCCCCCCCCCCCCCCCCCCCCCCCCCCCCCCCGAAGACCCCTGCCCCCCCCCCCCCCCCCCCCCCCCCCCCCCCCCCCCCCAAAATGGGATCCCGAGGGTTACCCTCCGTGTGATAAAAGGTCCCCCCCCCCCCCCCCCCCCCCCCCCCCCCCCCCCCCCCCCCCCCCCCCCCCCCCCCCCCCCCCCCCCCCCCCCCCCCCCCCCCCCCCCCCCCCCCCCCCCCCCCCCCCCCCCCCCCCCCCCCCCCCCCATCCCCCCCCCCCCCCCCCCCCCCCCCCCCCCCCCCCCCCCCCCCCCCCCCCCCCCCCCCCCCCCCCCCCCCCCTCCCCCCCCCGCCCCCAGCAAAAAACACAAAAAACCCAAAAAAAAAAAACCCCCCCCCCCCCCCCCCACCCAAACAAACCCCCCCCCCCCCACCCCCCCCCCCCCCCCCCACCTCCCCCCCCCCCCCCCCCCCCCCCCCCCCCCCCCCCCCCCGGATCATTAGCACCTGCTTGCATGCACACAAGACACACTTGCATAATTTCATTTTTGCATATTTCTGCATAATTTTATTGAGCATCCTGGTATTTCTACTGGTTTTGTAGATCGCTGAGGGTTACCCCCTCTGAGTATGATAAATCCTTTTGGAAATTTTATAATAGTCAGTTCTCTTGTGAATGATATTTGGAAAATATATATATTGTATTTTTATATTATCTCTGGACCTTCTTAAACCAAAGAGATTCTTTGTAATCTTTTAGCAGTCTATAAATACAATAAGCTCTTAGTTGATAGTGTGGATTGATTCCTAAATAAATATGATATCAAGAGCTACAAACTCCAAAGAGATTTTTAAAATTTTTTTTCCCTTCTCTAGCTCAATCGAGCTCTCTCCATGGAGGTTGACGACCATAGTGCCGTGGGCAGCCCTACACCACCCAAGGTAGCTTCTCAGGCTTATTATTGTGTCCCTTTTTGAGGATGCATTACCTCTTGCAATGGGTAAGAACATAAGCAAAGAATTATGGGAGGCCCTCCAACTTGCGTATGGTTTTACCTCTAACACACATTTATTATCTCTTCACATGGCTCTCAGGACTTGACTCACAAAGCCGAGGAGTCCATAAATCCAGTTTTTGCAACGTGCAAAGACGATCTTAGATGAACTTGTTGCAGCAGATAAGCCCATGGCAACACCTGACTTCAACATACATGTATCCAGGGTGTTTCACTCTGATTTCAAAGGCCTCATTCCCTTCTTACTTGGTCATGTGAATCCTATTTCCTATGATGAACTCCAAAGTCTTCTCTTGAGACACGAGTTTTTGAATGGCACCTCACTACATAAAATAACGCTCCACGATTTATTATCTATGCAACTGCCTTCCACGAACATTGGTCAAACCACCCCACCTTCCCCACTACTGGTTCCTACCCTTCCTCAAACAGTGGGGGATGGGATCTAGTAACCGTGGCCATGGTGGTCGTGGTTCATTCCTAGGCCGATATTTTTGTTCCATATGCCATCATACCAATCATGTTGCCTTTACTTGCTTTTACCGCAACCTCACCAAATAACAACGCACTCAACCACCACCACCATACCCTCTACCAGCTGCCTACCTCTCTAACCCATACGACCCGCCCTCCTACCCTCCGGTTCCCTCCATCTTATCCCTACTTCACCCAACCGTAGACATGGTACCTGGTGTAGCGCCCCCAAAACCGGGTATGATATGGGTGCAAGCCCTCATTGGCCACCATTAAATAACGCTGTAAATTTTTTATTTCTTTTACCTTTTACCGGTAAATGCAGAAGCTATAAATCTATTTCAAATAATAACAGAGGCATCAATATTGTTGTAACAGATTTACACTAAATAATTCTATTAACATTTGTAAACTTGTTGACATTAGTCATCCCATAACAACATCCATCTATCACCTTTAATTATATATTCACATAAACAACCATCAATCATTTGCATCTTAAAATATGTAATCCATGAAAATGTATCAACATGGATGTCCAAAATAATTGTCCATCAACATCTATCAATTGTCTAAAATTATCGATTGACCGGTAATGGTAGACCAATCCAGTCAAGTTGTAGAAAAGATCGACCAGCAAGGCAGATTTCCCACGAGGAAAGTTAGTGGGACCAAAAGACCCCATGCTAACACTACCATTGAAGTGGGAACTAATCAAGGGATACATGGGATCAAGCAGTTTTGCATCCGCCAAAGAGGGTGTGGTTAAAGAATTCTTAGCGGAGACTCCATCCTCACAAGTATAAAAGACAAAAATTAAGAAGTGAGAGGGATCTCTCGATCAATCAAAAACCAGTTATTTTACTTATCTTTCCTTTTATTTACTGCATTTTTATTTTCCTTAATGTAATCTTATCCCTGACCATCGCGGTCATTATCTTTGTCAAGTTCTTCTTTGATTTCTCTTTCAGTGCTAAGTCCTTTGTATGTACCGGTATTGAGATCAATAGAAATTCTTGGTTTCTCTTCTCAATTCTATCATTTGGTTTTGTGATTATCCTTTTCTTCATGTATTGAAATTTGGTCTTTAATTTAAAGTCCTTGGAGCAATCAAGGTGATGAGCACATTTATGTGTGAAATCTTAGGGCATAAAGCATACATTTTACCACATTGGACAGAGTTACTCGGTGCTTTCTTGTGCTTTTTAGGGTTTAGGTGAATTCTTGTGAAAATGAAGGAGATGATGCTAAGGAAACGTTTTTAAGCTGTTTAGAGGTGTTAATGGCTTGGATGCATAGCCCATCGAGTCAGCTCCGCAACGGTTCAAACGGCACTTGATTTCGAGTTGAAACGAAGAAGTTATGGCCGTTTGCGTAATGAAGCACGAAAATGGTCTATAAGGGTTTATTTGTAATTATTGACAGTTGGGTGGGGACAAAGTGAAGCGGAAGTTCGGATTCCAGGAGCCTTAACAATAACCAGAAGTTATATTTCCTGTACCCGAATTCCATTTGGAGGGCTCTGAACAGTCCAACTTCAACTTGAGATATCTTAGGCTCACCAACTCCAAATTGGACGAAATTTGGGTCTATTTTGGGTGATTTTTCGCAAGAAACACAATGGTGAGGCCTATATAAGCACCCCATGCTCCACGTTTTCTAAAGGACAGAATGGGTATTTTATTTATTCTTAAAAGAATCCTAGTCATCACCCTTACTCTCTCTCTCCTCCAACTTCTCAAGGGCACTTCTAGAATTCTACTTAGGATAGATTTATTTTGAAAGATATTTTCTCACCTATGGAAAGTTGAAAAGTCAAAGATGCTTTGATTTTATTGCTTGGAGAAGATATCTACAAAGAAAAGGAAGCACTTGTTAGAATTGGAAGTTTACTTTTCTAGAAATAGAAGGTCTATGTAAACAATCTTCTCTTCTTCTTCTTTCTATTTTTTTCCTTTTTTCTTAGGATTCAAGGCATTGTAAAAGAGGAAGGAGAAGAGAATATTCTCTTTTCTTAGGGAATATTTCTCCTACACTTCCCTTTCTCTCTTCTCCTCTCTTCCCCTTATAAATACCCCTTGCACTCTGGGTTGTAAGAAGTTAGTTTTTTTAGTTCAGTTTTTAGTTAGTTTCTAGTTCAATTTTAATTCAGTTTTTAGTGTAATTTTTAGTTCATTCACTTAGTAAAATTTCTTTTCTTCTTCTCCTTCTAAGTTGTGATTTTTGGCCTTTCTAAGTTCTAGTTTGCTTATTGATTTTCATTTAATGGTTGTAATAGGTTTAGTTTATGTTTTAATTTCAATTTAAGTCTTCAATTGGGTTATAATTTCTTAATTCTAGTTTAGGTTTTAAGCCTTCTAGTCTAAGTTCTTAAGTTGATGACAACACTTGAAGATTTAGAAGAGGAGGCCAAGGTAAATTTATGAAGTATTCAAGGTTTTCAATTACATTCATGCAAGCACATCCAGGTTTTAGTATCTAAACTCTCAATCTCATTCTCCCTCTCCTCTATCTCTCTCTATCTTCTTCTTCTTCTCCCTCTATTTCTTTTATTTTTTTTATATGGTTGTGGAATGTGGATGCACTTTTATTCCCTTATTTATTTTTATGTGATTATGAAGTATGGCTGCGTTTTTGTTAATCCTTCCAATTTACGTTAGTTTGATAGGTTAGATGCTCATGTGTTAGGACACCAACTTAATCCCTTAATTTTGTTAGATGCTTATGAGTTAGGATGCATTAATTTTCATTAGTTTCATTAGTTTAATTTAACACTTTAATTTGGTTCACTTTGCATTACTTTTAAGTTAGTTAAATAGAGTGGCGTATATCTCTTCATGTTCGACCCATAGCTACGATTGACCCGTAGGCTTGCGGTATAATTTTTAAACTCAAACAAGTTTTTGGCGCCGTTGCCGGAGAGATTATTGACCACTTTATTTTTTTGATTTTGAAGTAATTCGAAGTGCTTTAGTTTCTTCTCTTTCTCCTCTTTCTTTAAAAAATAAAAAAAAAATTTTTGAAAACCTCTTCTTGTTTCTCTTCTGCTTCAAATAGTGTGCGCCCAATTTAAAGTCCTTCATATGCCCAAACCCAGCCAATCTTGGTGCCCCTTGATTCGTTGGGTGGTTTGGATTGGCATGTGACTTATCTTTGGAGGTGACCACTCTTGATAACAGAAAAGCGACATAGTGAGAGCGTTGGAAACATAAACGTATAGTAGTCCTCCACCCTACATCAGAATCCATTTGGAGTCGCCCGTAGGTGGCTCATGAAGACTATACGGGTTCCTTTGCTGTCAACCTATATGGCAACCTTACAGTTTTGGAACCATTGTTTCGATTTCTGAGGGATAGATGCACTATCTACCTTGGGATCCCTCTTGTTTTTAGTATTTTTTTTTTCTAGTCTTTTATTTTTCTTTAAATTTTTTTTTATGGGAGACCTCAATTTGGGATAGGTGGTTAATTTAGAATAATGGGAGATACACTTCCATACAAGACGTTGGGGGAAAGATGGACCTATGCTAAGGCAACCATGATTTTGGAGAAAATGTTTAAACAGGTTAGGGAAGCCAAAAGTAGTAAGAGAGAGAACAATTTTGCACCACCCCAGTACAATTTTTCTCCCCAACCCAACTATGGGCTTTCGGAAAATTTTGATTGGTCACTTCCCCAGACAATCCATGTTATGGAAGGATGCCCTAATATTTATGGGGGTAGCTATGGTGATAAGAATGTGAGTCCTCAATTTCAATACAATTCTTTTGGCACTTACAATAAGGGGTGGAGTGATCATCCCAATTTTTTGTGGGATTAATGGAATAACCAAGCTGGACCACCCAATTTCCAATATCATGGTCAATTTGGTCCTCCAATGCCCAATCCTCCATTAAATCTCAATGGGCCACCTCTCCTTAAACCATAACACCAACCCCTTGAGTTTCAAAACATGGGTGAGGAGGCCAGACTGAATGAGCTTGAGAAATACATAGACCTTCTCACAACAAGCCAAAATACCATGGAGAAGCAGCTCTCTCAACTGATAACCATGGTGCAAGAGGAGGAAACGGGTACATTACCTAGTCAGCCTAAACCGTCCCATCCCCAGTTTAATGATATTGAAAGTCCACCACCCCAGTTTGAGGTTAATGAGAGTCATTCCCAACCAGCTGCTTTTCATGATGATTTATTTGTTGAGATTAAGTCTCCTCAGGATATTAGTGAAGTGATATTTGATGAGCTACCTGGGGAAGTCCAATTTTTTCCTGAAATTTCTGATTTTAGTGAGCCTAGTGTTTTTATTGATTTAGAATCTGATTTTCATGATAACATAAAAACCCAGAAAATTCGATCTCCCCCTCTCTCTTTGGAAAACTTAGATAATTGTCATTTTGAGGATTCCATTGTCTCACATGTTGATTTGTCCAAACCTCCTAGGTTTGACGATTTTATTGAGGAGGACAATGTTAGTCATAATACCTTTCAAGCATATTTCCATGATCCTTATTTGGCAAACCAAGTTATGCAAAGTATGGATAGTTGTATTGCTAGGATTGATTTGAGTAAACCTCTAATTTTTTATGATTATTTAGATGAGGTTATTCATAATCCTTTTTATGCTTATTGTGATCCATTTTTGGTTGATTTTTCAAAGAATGATAGGTGTTCTACATTGCAAATGGAAGAGAATGGAAGGATTTATGGCTTGAGTTTATTGCCTTCATTTTTCACTGTCCCATGAGGACAGATTTTTTTATTGGATATTTCTCAGTTGTGCTTAACTTCCATATTATTTCTCGCTTTACTAAAATTCATGGTCAAATGTTTTCTGGTTCTGAAGCTATTTCTCCATTTACTGGCCATGGATTGAGATTTCTATTACTGCTCCTAGCACTTTTTGTAGAGCTCATGACTCTTCATGATCCTCTTTGTTGATTATATCTGGTAAGCCCCTTCATCTCCTCCCTTGTCCTTATTTTTTTTCTTTTATGCATGCATTGAGGACACTGCATGAATTAAGTGTGGGGGGATGTTGGGCTTAATTGGTGAATTTTGATTGTGGCAATAGTTTGGTTTTGTGCATATGTCTCTTTGATTGCAAAATGAGAGAGAGGGGGAATTAGGTGTCCTAGCATTCGAAATAATAAAAAAAATTCATTTTCAAGGACGGTGGTTGGTTTGTATCCGGTGAGAGTGATTGAATTGAAAAATATGAGCATTATTTCATTTGATGGTTAGATTTCTTTATGTATTTTATGGACCCTTTGATTTTTTGGCTAGTAGTTGAGACCAATTTGTTTGTGGCAAGGCAAGGCATGAAAGTGGAAGTGAATGAAAAAAAAGAAAAAAAAAAAGAAAAACAAAAAAGAAACAGAAAAGAAAGTGGAATTCCTTGGGACTAGACAGGGCATTGTGCCTCATGAAGCAGGGTGACTTGATCGAAATTCCTTGGAAGGAAACTCAAAAAAAAAACTCTTGCATCAATGTCTCAATGTCTTATGGATATATGCAAAAAGCGAAGCTACCAAGTATTTGGGTGTCTGGTGTATGCTCCACCATGTCATTCAGGGAACAGTAGTGGAGTAGAAAAAGAGTTTGTTGTTGAGAAAAAAAAAAAAGCTTTTGCCTTAATGCCTGAAAAAGAAAGTATGGTAAAAAAAATACTCAAAGCCTAAGTCTTTGATTCCATTGATATTATGAGTGGTTTACTTGAAGGTGAGTAGTGTTCAGAAAATATGAGGAGATCCCTTAATCTTGATGCATGCTTATTACTTGAATTGATGTGGGGTGGTAAAATTCAAGTGTGGGGGAACCTTTGGCTCCTTGATCTTTAGTTGAACACTTTTTGGGATTATGTGCACTGTCCTACTTATGCCATGATTAAAATTTGCAGCATTCATTTACAATTGAATTTTGGGTGTATATTCACTGCAAACACCCACGAGACACAACTCGTCCATTAGGGGTAACCTAGGGGTGTAAAGGCTTGTTGCACATGCTAAGTGCAACCGTGATTCCTACGAAAGTGAGTTAGGATTTTCTGCATTCTAGGTTAGTTTTTGTTTTTGCTTTACTTGAGGACAAGTAACGTTCAAGTGTGGGGGAATTTGATGAGCACATTTATGTGTGAAATCTTAGGGCATAAAGCATACATTTTACCACATTGGACAGAGTTACTCGGTGCTTTCTTGTGCTTTTTAGGGTTTAGGTGAATTTTTGTGAAAATGAAGGAGATGATGCTAAGGAAATATTTTTAAGCTGTTTAGAGGTGTTAATGGCTTGGATGCGTAGCCCATCGAGTCAGCTTCGTAACGGTTCAAACGACACTTGATTCCGAGTTGAAACGAAGAAGTTACGGCCGTTTCCGTAATGAAGCACGAAAATGGTCTATAAGGGTTTATTTGTAATTATTGATAGTCGGGCGGGGACAAAGTGAAGCGGAAGTTCGGATTCCAGGAGCCTTAACGCAATAACCAGAAGTTATATTTCCTGTACCCGAAAGATTCTATTTGGAGGGCTCTGAACAGTCCAACTTCAACTTGAGTTATCTTAGGCTCCCCAACTCCAAATTGGACGAAATTTGGGTCTATTTTGGATAATTTTTCGCAAGAAACACAATGGTGAGGCCTATATAAGCACCCCATGCTCCACGTTTTCTGAAGGATAGAATGGGTATTTTATTTATTCTTAAAGGAATCCTAGTCATCACCCTTACTCTCTCTCTCCTCCAACTTCTCAAGGGCACTTCTGAAATTCTACTTGGGATAGATTTATTTTGAAAGATATTCTCTCACCTATGGAAAGTTAAAAAATCAAAGATGCTTTGATTTTATTGCTTGGAGAAGATATCTACAAAGAAAAGGAAGCACTTGTTAGAATTAGAAGTTTACTTTTCTAAAAATAGAAGGTCTATGTAAACAATCTTCTCTTCTTCTTCTTTCTATTTTTTTCCTTTTTTATTAGGATTCAAGGCATTGTAAAAGAGGAAGGAGAAGAGAATATTCTCTTTTCTTAGGGAATATTTCTCCTACACTTCCCTCTTCTCTCTTCTCCTCTCTTCCCCTTATAAATACCCCTTGCCCTCTAGGTTGTAAGAAGTTAGTTTTTTTAGTTCAGTTTTTAGTTAGTTTCTAGTTCAATTTTAATTCAGTTTTTAGGGAAATTTTTAGTTCATTCACTTAGTAAAATTTCTTTTCTTCTTCTCCTTCTAAGTTGTGATTTTTGGCCTTTCTAAGTTCTAGTTTGCTTTTTGATTTTCATTTAATAGTTGTAATAGGTTTAGTTTATGCTTTAATTTCAATTTAAGTCTTCAATTGGGTTATAATTTCTTAATTCTAGTTTAGGTTTTAAGCTTTCTAGTCTAAGTTCTTAAGTTGATGACAAGACTTGAAGATTTAGAAGAGGAGGCCAAGGTAAATTTATGAAGTATTCAAGGTTTTCAGTTACATTCATGTAAGCACATCTAGGTTTTAGTATCTAAACTCTCAATCTCATTCTCCCTCTCCTCTATCTCTCTCTATCTTCTTCTTCTTCTCCCTCTATTTCTTTTATTGTTTTTTATATGGTTGTGGTATGTGGATGCACTTTTATTCCCTTATTTATTTTTATGTGATTATGAAGTGTGGCTGCGTTTTTGTTATTCCTTCCAATTTACGTTAGTTTGATAGGTTAGATGCTCATGTGTTAGGACACCAACTTAATCCCTTAATTTTGTTAGATGCTTATGAGTTAGGATGCATTAATTTTCATTAGTTTCATTAGTTTAATTTAACACTTTAATTTGGTTCACTTTGCATTACTTTTAAGTTAGTTAAATAGAGTGGCGTATATCTCCTCGTGTTCGACCCGTAGCTATGATTGACCCGTACGCTTGCGGTATAATTTTTAAACTCAAACACGAGGCAAGAGGGGAATCTACATCTCCTGATAGAAGTCAAAAGTGTAGTCTTCGTCAAACTTTGACTCTTGCAGCCTTTGGCATGCCCGCGCTCTCTATTAGGCGTTGTCTAGTTACAGTTGACCAATCAGATGGAAGACCGATTGTTTGAGCAATCGAAAAAGAGCCAAATAGTCCCCCTCCATGATCTATGTCAAAGCGAGGAACAATTCTTGTGAAAGAATGTATCTATCAGTACTGGACCTGTATTCAAGGATTAAGGTAATCGGTATCAGATCAGATCGGTACTAGTCGAGGCAGACATTGATACCTAGCTGATCCTGGATCAAGTATTAATATCTCAATATTGGATCAATGGTAAAATCATCAAAACAATTCAATCTTTAATAAACAATAAAGGAAAAATTGACCGATCCTGGGACCGATACCGATCTTGATATCTCAATCCTTGTTTGTATTAGGTTGAATAAAAAATAGATATATATTGAAAAATTGATATGTGAAAATTAATTAAATGATTAAGGTTTAACATCCAGATAAATGGGGCAAATCTATAACATATTTGCACGTTCTCGCAATATATTGATATGTGAAAATTAATTAAATGATTAAGGTCTAAAATCCATAAATAAATGGGGCAAATCTCCGATGACATACTTGCACATTCCCACAATATTGTCTTCCACCAAATCAACCTTAGAGTTTGACAAGAATGGGAATTCCTTCTGATGCAATTCTTGATTGTGCTTGGCCACAAATCTTCTCTTTTCATTTAGGGTCATTCTCATTATAACCATGTACCGACTGATTACATGTAGTTGTCACTATTATATATTTTCCAACTGCGATTTGTGGGCTTGATTAATTATCGGGTCGATCATTAATGGGAATTAAGAAATACAAGGGCTGACGTGGCTTGGTACTTATTTTATTGAGATGGACCGGATCGGCTTGGCCCATTGTGGAAGTGGATTAGGGTTTGGAGAGTATTATAAATACTAATGATGAGGGGTCCCTGTAGTTACTATCTCTTTTTTCTTTTTTCCACAAGAAAGAGAGGTGGACGGGAGTCTCGGAGACTGTAGAAGATCCCCATTGCGATTGTCCAAGTTTCTACGCAAACTAGCATTATTCTTCATGTTCCTCAGGGGTTTGATAAAACCCATGGTATTTTCTAACAAGTGGCATCAGCACTAGACTGTATGGATCTAGAATCGATGTTAATGGAACGTAAACATGATTAAAATTGATTTGAATTGTCTTTTTTGGTTTTTCATTGAAAACTTTTTGGAGACAGGTAGGGTTTTGGTCGGAAATTTTGACTGACAAAATTCGAAGATTTTTATATGGGTGTGTAGGGTTCGTCGAGATGATATGTGGACTACCGCCGCCGACAGTCGAATGGGTTGTTACTCGTCGGTAACAACGGCAAGTGGATCTCACTAGCTAGTTTGTTTTTCAGAAAAAAAAATTCAAAAGGATTGATATGTTTACCTTTTTAGTAAAACGTGTAATGTACGGTTTGTTTTAAAAAAAAAAAAGAAACTGAATTTGGGATATTCCTTGTGGGTCAAGATTGACCTATTTGACCGAACCTATTGGTTGAACCTGTGACCGACCCGTTGACCTGGTAAACAACCCAAAATGAACCAAAGCGAACTGGGTTGGACCAATCCGAGTTGGGTAAAAAGTAAACCAACTCGGATCGAATTGAATCATGGGTTGGACTGAACCAAAATGAGTGCTAACATGACAGACAAGACCCGATCCAGTACATGTCGATGTGACAGACCCGACCCTGATTGGATCTGACCCAAAACTCAGTTATACCATTTTTAGACCCGATGGGTTGGCCAAAAAACCCGTCGGAATTTGGCTGCTGGTGGTGGTTTTCCGATGTTGATCGAGAATAAAAAAAGGGGGAAAGGGAATCTTGGGAATAGAAATCCAAAACTATTCTGAGATTGTGTTCTTCTTCCCAAAATAGTTTTGGAACACTTTTCTTGTTCCAGAAGTTGTTCCAACTTGTTTTCCTTGTTCTGAAATGCTGGTTTTTGTTCAGAATCTGTTTTGAAATATTTTTTTGATTAGATTCTATCCTGGGATGGCCCATTTTGTTTGTATTTTCAAAACCTACGTTTTGGAGTACCCTATTTGAAGATCTTATTGGACCTATTAATGACGATTATGCCACCTTTGGGCGACGCGTGGGACACATGGAGCATCAGATTGGGTTTTGATTAGTCTTGTTTGGTTCGTATTTTTAAGACCTACCTTCTGGTACCTGGTTTTAGCACGTTTAATACTTCCAAGGATGTGTTTTGGATGAATATGCAACTTTGAGCATATTTGGACTATTTTGGATTGACCATTGCCACATTTGACGATGAATGTGCATGTCACGACACATTATGGACGTTTAATGTGTTTATTTCCACTTATATTGCTGCAAATCAGGTTGAGGAATTATAAGAGGATAAAATGGTGATCCACCAAAGTGGCCCATTGAATCCTTTTATGGTTCTGTTAAAGCAGCGAAATAGGTCATTATCTCAAAGGCAGTGTTGTCAAAGATTGACGAGGTGTTATACACATAGATTAGAAAGGATAGTAGAGTAAGGGATCCAGATGCCCAATGGTGATGGGATTTCTGAAAACTACTGATCTTTTCACGGAAAGGCAGTATGGTCATCCAAAGATAGTATAATCAAAGTTTTTGGGATGCGTGGCCTAGAGGTTTTCTTATCATCCAAGGTGAAGGAAAATTTTTGAAAGTCATCAACATCTCGCGGTATTTGCAGTGCGATAAAATTATTATTTGAAGAGCATAACCTAGGGATTTTCTTATCACCCAAAGGTGGAGGAAAATTTCTGATAGCTGTTGTTACCTCGCGGTATTTGCAGTATAAAAATATTTTGGGATGCATAGCCTAGGGGTTTTCTTATCACCTAGAGGTGGAGGAAAATTTTTGAAAATTGTTGTCATCTCGCGGTACTTGTAGTATGATAAAGATGTGTGCATTTGACCCAAAATGGTAAAAATATAATATTATAAAGAAGCATTGTTGATTGAATTGTTGATTGATGTTTGTCATCTAGAATCCATATACATATGTATTTGGTATGTTGATGATGACAAAGGTATAGAACCACTGATTTTATGATAATGTGTTGATACATGCTTGAATGATAAATGGATAGGCGATGGTGAAAGAGCATGTTGATTATATTGTACGATATAGAAACCTTTAATATTATGATGTTGTGTTTCTATATGTTGATGAAAAATTATGATAATTGAGTGTTAACTAACATAGAAAATGAACCATGATCGGAATGATCCATCAATGAGGATTGAAATGATGAAAGATTATGTTAAAAATCAATTTGTAAACCTATGGGGTATAATAGACCTTGAGCCATTTGACGGAAGACACTTCAGTGGTATGGACTGAAAGTATACCAATGTATGGAATGATAAGATTAAACACTGAAATAAAATAAAGAATAATAAAGAGGAATGAATGAACGAATAAAATCACAAAAAAAGGTATTAAAGAAGGAAAAGAAGAACATTGAGACTGATGACTTGAGTGAGAACAAAGAAGTAATCAATTCGATAAGTCTGATAGTTTTTTATTACTTTATGTAGAATTTATTGTTTGAATCTTTACTTTCAAACTTAGTAGACTTGGTTCATTCGTTTCTCTTGATCAGTGGGAGTTCTTTTATACTTTATTCAATATGTTTGTTGAGTGGGAGTTCTTCTTACTTGATTGATATGCTTGCTGAGTGGGAGAACTCATAGAATATATATGTTTCATTTCGAGCATGACGCTTGATTAAATCTTTGCTTAATATGATGAATAGCATTTGCATGTGTGTATATGTTGTT
Source organism: Telopea speciosissima (assembly GCF_018873765.1). Taxonomy (NCBI): domain Eukaryota; kingdom Viridiplantae; phylum Streptophyta; class Magnoliopsida; order Proteales; family Proteaceae; genus Telopea; species Telopea speciosissima. The sequence goes on from NC_057926.1 coordinate 15,814,997, forward strand.
TGATGTGTTGAAGGCTATTTCTAGCCAAGAATGTTCGATTGAGTCGTTCGGCTATTTTTAGCTATGGATGTTTGATTGGTGATAAGCTAAATCATTTGATTACCTGTATATATAACGATGTTTAAAGGTAGTCTATGAGTATGATGATGCTCATAGTATGTTCGAGGACCCACAAGGAATGATGACGATATTTTTGTGATCACAAATGTGTACGACATTCTTTGTACAAAATTTGTCTCAAGGCAGTTCATGTTAGAAAGTGGGATGCCCTTATATTGAGGTGTATTTTCAACTGTTGCTTGACATTGATATATTTGCTAATTGGATCAAGGTTTAGTAGAATTGTAGTTGTATTGAGATTCCATGGCCACATCTGATAATGATGACTTTATAATTAATCTTGCCCAAGTGGGAGATTGTTAGATATTTTTCAATGACGATGTGTGGGTTTGATTAATTATCGGGTTAATCATTGATAGGAATCAAGAAATACAAGGACCAACGTGGCTTGCTACTTATTTTATTGAGATGGACTGGACCAGCCTGGCCCATTGTGGAAGTGTGTTACGGTTTGAGGAGTATAGAAATACTAATGTCTGGATAGCAATCTGCTAAATCCCACGGATCTAGAAGCAGTTAATTCATTCACAGACACACATCCACCATAATACATTATGTAAAACTCAGAGTGTTGTGAAAAAACTATAATTACATTAAAGCATTTGAAAAGTGTAGTAGTACAGAAAATGATAATATATACAATATTGTGATTGATCATTCCCTCTCTCACTCCCACAGATAGAACAGTAGTAACTACCATGTACAACTTTTAAACAAAATAAAATATATATAGTGAAAGGTAACCCGAGCCCCAAAAAAAAAAGAAGAAGAAAGCTAAAAGTAGAAACGAGGAGAAACTCCTATCAAAAACAAAAAGGAGTCCCCAAGACAAAAAGGCATCAACAACACTCTTCATGGGTCATCTTCAGTAATCACCAAGAACACACGCACCAACGGTATGACCTCCGTCGGGTATATACCAATATAGTCATAACCACCATGGCTCTCCTCCGGGTAATAAGTTTCCCCGCCACAGTGACATCCACCTGTAGGATCATCTAATAGAAAAGCATATATAATAGAGTGTGAGCTCCATCGAGCCTGCGAATGAAAACACATCATCATGCATGCACATGCAATCACAACCATATGAGTCCTATATGAGGCGCAGTTCATTTATTTATTAGCCACCTAACATCACAACTAAGGCAGGTTAGTGCTACTACAATCCCCAATACATGTATCCCTGGAGCGGGCTTTTAACCCCTTCTCGCGATATACCTATTGAGTTATCAGAGAGGACCAGTCAGCTCTCATAGCTTTCACCAAGGTCAGCCTGACCAATCCTCTGTGATTAACCTGTGAGGCATCCATCATTTTTCATCTCTTTTCTTTTCTTTGGCTTATAGCCCATAATCACCCTTTCGGTGCAATAACATTTCTTTTTTTTCTTTTCTCATTCATATGGTCACTCTCACAGGCATCCAACACCTTAACCCCTGTTGGTAAGGGTGCGCAGCACGGGTGATGAAACTCTAGCCCAATATGTCTATATAGCATCATATGAGTCGGGCGGTGTCAATCGTATCCCATTCTATGGGCTACCACAGGCCTCATTTCTAAGCCGGCTATGGCATCTAGTCTAACAATCACATACATGATTCAATGTCCATTTATAGAATCCAGCAGTCAATCATATCTTTGTTTCAGATTTCAATGTTTATGAAATAAGTAAACAACATAATTTCATTATGTTATAATATAATTCATTTCAGCATATTAATTATGTTACATTTACATACACGATGACATTCCACTCACCTTGGTTTGGTCCTACAGGTTCAGATGCTGGTTCAGTTTCGGCTAGTGTTTGGCTGTGCACCTCGAGTGCAGGATCAAATCCTAAAGTAATAAATCCGAAATGTGTTATTTTAATTATTCAAAACTGTTTTGGCTGGTCTGACTCGGTGTTCAGCCTGGTGTAACTTCGAATTCTCTGGGTCTTGCACTGGGCCTTCGGGTCCATATCTCGGTGCATCATCTAGAGATGTAGATCAAGGTCAGATCTGGTATTTATCAATGTAATTAGTTATACATGGTCCTGATAGTCTTACACATCAGTCCTTAGGTTAGCAATTCAGCTGGACCATCTCTAGCAGGGTTGCCAGGCCTTGTAGGGCCCACTTGGGTACCCAAGGTATGAATATCAATGAAAAGATGTGAAGAGGGGTATTTTGGTCATTTACCACCTCCTCACATCATATATGGCCCACTGGTGAAGGCCCACAGAGACAGGACAGCTGTACAGTCCAAATTAAATCTCTGGGCGAGTCACTAGGGATAGGGCAATCACCCAATGCATCACCCAGAGTCTGTTTGAGGCGTGAACAGGCACATATTCTTGGATTTTTCTGCATGGGCAGTGCCTAGGTTGATCCTTCTTGCATGTGGGGTTGTTGTGGGCCCCATTTGGAGTGGAATTTAATGGTCCATATGGATCATGGCCTGGATCCTCCATTTGGAAGCTAGGAGCTGTCCATTCAGCTCAGAGAATAGTAGCCCAGCTGTGTTCCAGCTTCACAACCATGGTTTGGGCTGAATGCAAGAGTGATTCCACGTACAATATCATAGTGAGAAGCTATCCCAACACAGGGCTAGGCAAGGAACAGCCTGTGTGCAAAAATTCATGTCCAGACTGCCTGTTATGGGTGCAACTAGGCAATGCAGTCTGGCACAAAGATTGATCTCAGTCTCAGATGCAAAATAGCAACTATAATACATATATAATGCTCTGATCTTTCATGCAACAGGTTTGCTTGTTAGATTAGAGGCAGCACAAGGCAGCTCCCAGGTGTTCTGGGCTGTCCTTGGCCAAGTTTACCTCCACAGAGCAGAGATCCGTAATAGAATATAGGGAACAGTAGCAGCAGCATATGGGGGTAGGAGTGTTTACCTGTGATGGCTAGGCTGCTGGAACTGGGGCTGGATGTAGCAGTCCAGTGTCTTCCTTCCCCTCCTCTTCTTCCCTTTCTCTTCTTCTTCCTTTCCTTCTTCTCTCCTTCTCTTTTTTCTCTCTTTTCTCTATTCCACGATTTGAATAGTGTAGAGGTTTTAATTTGGGCTAGGACTGTCTATTTATCGGCCAGCCCTCTTTAAGGCCTGTTTGGCAGCCAACCCCCTCCTCCGGAATGCATTTTCCAAACTGATTCTGGGCCATTCTGGCAACTCTGGTGGGGTCCACAGGGGTCCAAGGGTAGGTAATGGTTCCTAAAATTCCCATCTACCCCTAGAGGGTGTCCATGGTCTGTATGGGTGGTCCCCACATGTCTGGAGTCCAAAATAATCAAAATAGCCACTCTAGGCAATTGACTGGGTGATAGGTCCAATCGCCGAGTGCATCGCCCAAAGAAAACAACAAAGGTGTAATTCCACTGTGCTTGCACAAGGGCTTGCGCCTTGCACCAACATCTCACCCAAGGCCCAATACACATCTTTCCAGGTGTGGGCCCCACATTTATAGATAGGAGAGAGAATACCTAGGATTCATGCAGTACATTATGCTGTGGGCAGTGCAACTGCATGGGGCTGCAATCCACCTTCTGGCAGGTATGTAGGAGGTCATTCTCAGTGGTTCAGCTACTGGAGTGATGCTCCACAGGGTGTTTGGATGATTGGCCAGAGGTTTCTGTCCTTCATTCAAAATTTCCAGCCAGTTAGGGGTAGGCTTGACATTTCTCCCCACCTTATAAAAATTTCATCCTCGAAATTGGCTTACCTTGTAGTTCAAATAGTTGGGGATACTTTTCCTGCATTTCCTCTTCGCGTTCCCACGATGCTTCCTCCATGGGACAGTTTCCCCATCGAACCTTGATGAATGCGACCGTGCGCTTACGGAGGTTATGTTCTTTTTTGTCCAATATCTCCGTAGGCTGTTATTTATAGGTCATATCCACATCCAATTGTTCAGGTTCAGCAGAGAGCACATGTGCCGGGTTATTGATGTACTTTCTTAGCATTGACACATGGAAAACATCATGGATGTCTTGTAAGGATGGCGGTAATGCCAGTTGATATGCTACGGGTCCAACTCTGTTGAGGACTTCATAGGGACCAATAAATCTTGGGCTTAGTTTGCCCTTCTTGTTGAAGTGTAGCAATCCCTTCGTTGGAGATACTTGGAGGAATACCTTCTCTTCGACTCTAAATTTAATATTCTTCCTCCGGTTATCGACATAACTTTTCTGTCTCGATTGGGCCGCTTTAATCTTTTCTCTAATGATATCCACCTTCTCATAGGTTGCTTGTATCATTTCGGGCCCAAGATACTTCCGTTCTCCGACTTCGTTCCAATACAATGGGGTTCGACACTTTCGACCATATAGAGCTTCATATGGTGCCATGCCAATGGTGGAGTGGTAGCTGTTGTTGTATGCAAATTCCACCAAGGGTATGTGGGTGATGAGCACATTTATGTGTGAAATCTTAGGGCATAAAGCATATATTTTACCCCATTGGACAGAGTTACTTTGGTGCTTTCTTGTGCTTTTCAGGTTTTAAGTGAATTCTGGTGAAAATGGAGGAAAATATGCTAAGAATAGCCAGAAGCGCCCAGGAGTCGAGAAAATCACGTTTGGATTGAGCACTGAAAGAATCACGCCAATCAGTCAAATTTGAATGTGAGTACAGTGGGGCCCTTAGCATAATAATAGTATGGATGCGTAGCCTGTCGAGTTAGCTTCGCAATGGTTCAAACGGTAGTTGATTCCGAGTTGAAACGAAGAAGTTACGGCCGTTTCCGTGGATAGGGGTTTATTTTTAATTATTGATAGTTGGCCGGGGACAAAGTAAAGCAGAAGTTCAGATTCTAGGGGCCTTAGTGAAATTATCAGAAGTTATCTTTCTGTCAGCCGAAAGATTCCATTTGGAAGGCTCTGGAGCAGTCCAACTTCAACCTGAGATATCTTGGGCTCCAGAACTCCAAATTGGATGATATTTGGGTCTATTTTGGGTAATTTTTCATAAGGAATACAACAGTGAGGCCCATATAAGTATCCCATGCTCCATGTTTTTTGAATGACAGATTTGACATTTCATTAATTGTGAGTGGAATCCTAGTCATCACCCTTGCTCTCTCTCTCTCCTCCAACTTTTCAAGGGCACTTATGAAATTCTACTTGGGATAGTTTTCTTTTAAAAGATATTCTCTCATCTATGGAAAATTAAAAAGTCAAAGATGCCTTGATCTCATTGCTTGGAGAAGACACCTACAAAGAAAAGGAAGCACAAGTTAGAATTAGAAAGTTACATTTTAATAAATAGAAGGTTTATGTATCTAGGATTCTTTTCTCTCCCTCTTTCTATTTTTTTTCTTTTTTCTTGGGATTCAAGGCATTGTAAAGGAGGAAGGAGAAGAGAATATTCTCTTTTCTTAGGGAATATTTCTCTTACTACTACCCTCTTCTCTCTTCTCCCTTCCCCCTATAATACCCCTTGCCCTTTGGGTGATAACAAGTTAGTTCTAGTTCAGTTTTTAAGTTAGTTTTAGTTTAGTTTTAATTCAGTTTTTAGTTCAATTAATTAGTGAAATTTCTTCTTCACTTCTTCTAGTTTTTGGCTTTCTAAGTTCTAGTTTGATTTCATTCTTTCAATTCCATGGTTGTAATGCTTTTGATTCATGCTTTAATTTTATGTCTTCAATATGGTTGTAATAATTCTAGTTTAGTTTCAAGCTTTTTAGTCTAAGTTCCTAAGTTGATGACAAGACTTGGAGATTTAGAAGAGGAAGCCATGCAAGGTTTGTTCAAGTATCCGGGTTTTTACTCTCTAAACTCTTAAACTCATTCTCCCTCTCTTCTATCTCATTCTCTCTTCTTCCATCTCATTCTTCTTCTTCTTCTCCCTCTATTTCTTTTAATTTTTTTTTTATGTGGTTGTGGTTAGATGGATATGTGTTAGGATGTGTTAATTTATTAGTTTAATTAATTTAATTAATTTAATTTAACACTTTAATATGGTTCACTTTGCATTACTTTAAAGTGAGTAAAATAGGGTGGCCCTCCTCGTGTTCGACCCGTAGCTACGATTGACCCGTACGCTTGCGGTATTATTTTAAGTCAAACAAATTTTTGGCGCCGTTGCCGGGGAGATTGTCCACTTTATTTTTTTGATTTTTAAGTAATTCGAAGTGCTTTATTTTATTTTACCTTTTCTTTTAAAAAAAAAAAATTAGTTTTTGAAAACCTCATCTTGTTTCTCTTCTGTTTCAAAGACTGTGCGCCCAATCTAAAGTCCTTCTTATGCTCAAACCCAACCTCTTTTGGTGTCCCTCATAGGATTAAGTTACCTATGACGCTGCATCTTGACTTGGTTGGGTGGAATGGCATATGACTTATCTTTGGAGGTGACCAACTTTGGTAATAGGAAAGTGACATAGTGAGTGCCTTGGAAACAGAAATGTATAGTAGTCCTCCACTCTACATTAGAATCCAATTGGAGTCGCCCGTAGGTGGCTCTTGAAGACTATACGGGTTCCCTTGCTGTCAACCTATATGGCAACCTTACAGCTTTGGAATCATTGTTTCGATTTTTGAGGGCAATGCACCAACTGTCTATTTATTCCCTCATGTTCTTAGTGAATTTTTTCTAGTCTTTATTTTTCTTTAATTTTTCTAAGGGAGACCTCAATTTGAGATAGGTGGTTAGTTTAGAATAATGGGAGATACACTTCCACATATGACTTTGGGGGAAAGATAGAACTATGCCAAGGCAACCATGACTTTGGGGGAAATGTTTAAACAGGCTAGGGAGGCCAAAAGTAGAGAGTTAGAGAACAATTTTGCACCACCCTAGTACAATTTTGCTCCCCAACCCAACTATGGGCTTTCAGGAAATTTTGATTGGTCACATCCCCAGACTATCCATGTTGTGGAAGGATGCCCTAATCTTTATGGGGATAGCATTGGTGATGAGAATATGAATCCTCTATTTCAGTACAATTCTTTTGGCACTTACAATTAGGGGTGGAGTGATCACCCCGATTTCTCGTGGGATCAATGGAATAACCAAGCTGGACCACCCAATTTCCAATGTCATGGTCAGTTTGGTCCTCCAATGCCCAACCCTCCAATGCATTCAACAAGAACGAATGAGCTAGAAAGGACTATGGATAGAATGGAGAAGCAACTCTCTCAACTGATCACCATGTTACAGGAGGAGGAAATGGGTATATTACCTAGTCAGCCTGAACCTAGTCTATGTTACCAGATTCCTGTTCAGAATGAACCACCCCACCCCCAGTTTAATGATGTTGAAAGTCCACCACCCCAGTTTGAGATTAATAAGAGTCACTCCCAACATGATGATTTTCATGATGATTTATTTGTTGAGATTGAGTCTCCTAAATATGTTAGTGAAGCGGAGTTTGATGAGCTACCTAGGGACGCCCAACTTTTGCCTGAAATTTCTAATCTTAGTGAGCCTAGTGTTTCCACTGATTTAGAATCAGATTTTTATGATAGCATAGAAACCCTGAAAATTCGATCTCCCCCTCTCTCTTTGGAAAACCTAGATAATTGTCATTTTGAGGATTTCATTGTCTCACATGTTAATTTGTCCAAACCTCCTAGGATTGATGATTTTATTAAGGAGGACAATATTAGTCATGATGCTTTTGAAGTAAATTATCGTGATCCTTATTTGGCAAACCAATTTCTGCAAAGAGAGGATAGTTTTATTACTAGGATTGATTTGAGTAAACCTCCCATTTTTTATGATTATCTTGATGAGGTTACTGATATTTATGATCCTTTTCATGCTTACTGCGATCCATTTTTGGTTAGTTTTTCTAAACATGACATGTGTTCTATATTGCAAATGGGAGAGAAGGGGAGCATTTATGGCATGAGTTTTAATGCCTTCATTTTCCACTATCCCATGATGACAGATTTTTCTATTGGATATTTCTCAGTTGTGCTTAACTTCTATATTATTTCTCGCTTTACTAAAATTCATGGTCTAGTGTTTTTTGGTTCTGAAGCTCTTTCTACATTTGCCGGCCATAGATTGAGATTTCTTTTGATGCCCCAAGTACTTGTTGTAGAGCTCATGACTCTTCATGATCCTCTTTGTCGATTATATCCGGTAAGTCCCCTCATCTCCTCCCTTGTCCTTATTCTTTCTTTTATGCATGCATTGAGGACATTGCATGAATTGTGGGGGGGGGGTGTGAGCTTGCTTATTTGGTAAATTTTGATTATGGTGGTAGTTTTGGTGTTGTGCATACGTTTCTTTGATTGCGAAGCGAGAGAGAGAGAGGGAATTAGGTGCCCTGGCATGCAAAATAATAAAAAAAATCCATTTTCAAGGACGGCAATTGGTATGTATCCGGTGATGGGGATTGAGTTAGAAAATATGAGTACTATTTCATTTGATGGTTAGATTCCTCTATGTGTTTTATGGACCCTTTGATCTTTTGGTTAGTAGTTGAGACCAATTTGTTTGTGGCAAGGCAGGCATGAAAGTGAATGAAAAAGAAAAGAAAAAAGAAAAAGAAAAAAAAGAAAGAAACAGAAAAGAAAGTGGAATTTCCTGGGACTAGACAGGGCACTGTGCCTCAGGAAGCAGGGTGACTTGTTCGAAATTCCTTGGAAGGAAACTCAAAAAAAAAATAAAAAACTCTTGCATCAATATCTTAAAGTCTTTATGGATATATGCAAAAAGCGAAGCTACCAAGTATTTGGGTGTCTGGTGTATGCTCTACCATGTCATTCAGAGAATAGTAGTGGAGTAGAAATAGAGTTTGTTGTTGAGAAAGAAAAAAACTTTTGCCTTAATGCCTGGAAAGAAAGTATGGTAAAAAATACTCAAAGCCTAAGTCTTTGGTTCCATTGATGCTATGAGTGGTTTACCCGAAGGTGAGTAATGTTCAGAAGATATGAGAAGATTCCTTAATCTTGATACATGCTTATTGTTTCAATTGACGTGGGGTGACAAAATTCAAGTGTGGGGGAACCTTTGGCTCCTTGATCTTTAATTGAGCACTTTTTGGGATTGTGTGCACTGTCCTACTTATGCCATGATTAAAATTTACAGCATTCATTTACAATTGAATTTTGGGTGTATATTCATTGCAAACACCCACGAGACACAACTCATCCACTAGGGGTAACCAAGGGGTTTAAAGGCTTGCTGCATATGCTAAGTGCAACCGTGATTCCTACGAAAGTGAGTTAGGATTTTTTTGCATTCTAGGTTAGTTTTTCTTTTTATTTACTTGAGGACAAGTAACGTTCAAGTGTGGGGGAATCTGATGAGCACATTTATGTGTGAAATCTTAGGGCATAAAGCATACATTTTATCACATTAGACAGAGTTACTTTGGCGCTTTCTTGTGCTTTTCAGGTTTTAGGTGAATTCTTATGAAAATAGAGCAAAAGATGCTAAGAATAGCCAGAAGCGCTCAGGAGTCGAGAAAAGCAAGTTTGGATTGAGCACTGAAAGAATCATGCCAATCAGTCAAATTTGAACGTAGTACAGTGGGCCCCTTAGCATAATTTTGAGGTGTGAATAGTATGGATGCGTAGCCTATCGAGTCAGCTTCGTAACGGTTCAAACAGCACTTGATTCCGAGTTGAAACGAAAAAGTTACGACCGTTTCCGTGGACAAGAGTTTATTTGTAATTATTGATAGTCAGTTGGGGACAAAGTAAAGCGAAAGTTTAGATTCTAGGGGCCTTAGCATAATTATCAGAAGTTATCTTTTTGTTAGCCGAAAGATTCCATTTGGAAGGCTCTGGAACAGTCCAACTTCAACTTGAGATATCTTGGGCTCCAGAACTCCAAATTGAACGAAATTTGGGTCTATTTTGGGTGATTTTTCGTAAGGAATACAACAGTGAGGCCCATATAAGCATCCCATGCTCCACGTTTTTTGAATGACAGATTTGACATTTCATTAATTGTGAGTGAAATCCTAGTCATCACCCTTGCTCTCTCTCTCCTCCAACTTTTCAAGGGCACTTTTGGAATTCTACTTGGGATAGATTTCTTTTGAAAGATATTCACTCATCTATGGAAGGTTGAAAAGTCAAAGATGCCTTGATCTCATTGCTTGGAGAAGACACCTACAAAGAAAAGGAAGCACAAGTTAGAATTAAAAACCTTTGGATTGAATCCGATTCGGCGTCTATTGTTTCGGCCGTTCACTCTTCCAACATTCCTTGGTTCGTGCTTCAAAGATGGCAGGTGATCAACCCTTATCTTGTATCTTGCAATTGGAAGATTTCTCACTGCTTCAGAGAGGCGAATCCGATTGTGGATTATTTAGCTAAACAGGCGGTGAAAACTGGATTCTCTTGTTCCAATCTAGTCTTCCCTAGTGCCATTTGCCATTTCTAACCAACTGGCTCATGATGCTTTGGGGAGGCCGAGATACAGATTCCAGTAGCAGTTGGTTTAGTCTTCAGTCTTGCATTTGCCTCTGCCTTTGGTGGAGTGTAGTTTGTGGCTTTTTGGTTGGGTTGTAATCTTTTTTCCTTTCCTTTCTTCCCTTTAATGCAATGATCCGTTAGCAAAAAAAAGAATGTTACTTTTTAATAAATTGAAGGTTTATGTATCTAAGATTCTTTTCTCTCCCTCTTTCTATTTTTTTTTTTTTTCTTGGGATTCAAGGCATTGTAAAGGAGGAAGGAGAAGAAAATATTCTCTTTTCTTAGGGAATATTTCTCTTACCACTTCCCTCTTCTCTCTTCTCCCTTCCCCCTATAAATACCCCTTGCCCTTTGGGTTGTAACAAGTTAGTTCTAGTTTAGTTTTTAAGTTAGTTTTAGTTTAGTTTTAATTCAGTTTTTAGTTCAATTAATTAGTGAAATTTCTTCTTCTCTTCTTCTAGTTTTTGGCTTTCTAAGTTCTAGTTTGATTTCATGCTTTCAATTCCATGGTTGTAATGCTTTTGATTCATGCTTTAATTTTATGTCTTCAATATGGTTGTAATAATTCTAGTTTAGTTTCAAGCTTTCTAGTCTAAGTTCCTAAGTTGATGACAAGACTTGGAGATTTAGAAGAGGAAGCCATGCAAGGTTTGTTCAAGTATCCAGGTTCTTACTCTCTAAACTCTTAAACTCTTAAACTCATTCTCCCTCTCTTCTATCTCATTCTCTCTTCTTCCATCCCATTCTTCTTCTTCTTCTCCCTCTATTTCTTTTATTTTTTTTTATGTGGTTGTGGTTAGATGGATATGTGTTAGGACGCTAATTTAATTCATACCAATTTAATTTGTTAGATGCTTGTGAGTTAGGATGTGTTAATTTGTTAGTTTAATTAGTTTAATTTGGTTCACTTTGCATTACTTTAAAGTGAGTAAAATAGGGTGGCGTATATCTCCTCATGTTCGACCCGTAGCTACGATTAACCCGTAAGCTTGCGGTATTATTTTAACTCAAACAGTGGGCATCCCAACTGTCGTTCATTTGCAATATACAGGCTCTGAGTATATCCTCCAGAGTCTAGATTGTTCTTTCGGAATGTCCGTTCATCTGAGGATGGAAAGCTGTGCTGAGATTTAGTTGAGATCCCAGTGCCTTCTGCAAACTTCTCCAAAATCTTGAGGTGAATCGGGGATACCTATCAGATACAATACTGATAGGCATGCCATGTAGGCGGACTATATTCTCGATGTATAGTTGGGCGAGCTTTTCTATCAGATAGTTTATTCTGATGGGAATGAAGTGAGCCACTTTTGTCAGTCCATCCACAATTACCCAAATTGCATTCATCCCTTTCCTGATGTTGAGTAAATTGGTCACAAAATCCATGGTAATTCTTTCCCATTTTCACTCGGGAATAGGAAGTGGCTACAACATTCCACATGGTCGATGTTTCTCCGCCTTTATTTGCTGGCAGGTGAGGCATTCGGACACGTATATAGCTATGATTTGCTTCATCCCAATCCACCAATAATACTTCTTCAGATCCTTGTACATCTTTGTGCTTCCAGGGTGAATTATGTGCCTCCTTAAGGATTCGATCATGTACCTCATAATTGTCAAGCACGCACAATCTGTCTCTGAACTTTAATGCCCCATCATGGGCCAGTGAGAAGTCTGGGTCCTTGTGGACACCATGCTGCACTTCCCAGATTATCGTGGCCAGTTCGGGGTCATAAGGCTGCTTTTCAATTATCTCTTCCCAGATCGACGGTTGTATATTCATGGCTACTAACGGCATAGTTGTTCCTTCGATCATCAGTTCCAGATCAAACCTTCGAGCTTCTTCTATCAATTGCTCGCTTATAACCAAGGAACCGAGTGATGCGGTTTGGGATTTCCTGCTTAACGCATTCGCCATTACGTTGGCCTTGCCAGGGTGGTATTGGATCTCACAGCCGTAGTCCTTTACCAATTCTAACCACCATGTTTGTCTCATGTTCAACTCCTTCTGGGTGAAGAAATACTTCAGACTCTTGTGATCACTGAAGATCTCACTCTTTTCACCATAGAGATAACGTTGCCATATTTTCAACGCGAAGACTACCGCGGCCAACTCTAGGTTATGAGTGGGGTAGTTCTTTTCGTGCTCCTTCAGTTGCCTTGAGGCATAGGTGCCCACTTTAACTCTCTGCATTAACACGCCACCCAATCCCGTTCGGGATGCGTCAGTGTAGACCACCATTCCTCTGGTGGCATCTGGAATGGTCAAAACAGGTGCCGTCACCAATCGGTTCCTTAACTCTTGGAAGCTTTTCTCGCAAGCATTGTTCCATTCAAACTTTGTGCCTTTCTTTGTCAGCTTTATCATGGGCGCCGAGATGCGCGAGAAGTTCTTAATAAATCGACGATAATATCTGGCTAAACCCAAGAAGCTTCGGGTCTTAGTGGCATTATTCAGAGTCTCCCACTCAAGAACTGCCTTCACCTTGTCTGGGTCTACCTTGATGCTGTCTTTGGTGACAATGTGCCCCAAGAATCCAATCTGGTGGAGCAAAAATTCACACTTGTTGAACTTGGTGAACTGCTGGTGCTCCTTTAATCACTGCAACACAAAGGTAAGGTGTCGGGCATGCCCCTCTTCACTCTTAGAATACACCAAGATGTTGTCGATAAACATGATGATGAACTTGTCCAACACATCATGGAATACTCTATTCATCATATCCATGAACGCTATCGGGGCGTTAGTTAACCCGAACGATAGTACAAGAAACTCATAATGTCCATACCGAGTTCTAAACGCCGTCTTGTGGATATCACCGCTCTTGATCTTCAGTTGGTGGTATCCAGATCTAAGATCTATCTTGGAGAAAATTCTTACTCCCTGTAGTTGATCAAATAGGTCATCGATGCATGGCAACGGGTATTGATTCTTGATCATCAGTTTATTCAATTCTCGATTGTTGATGCATAGATGCATACTACCATCCTTTCTTTCAACTCAATAGGTGCCATCCGATATGGTGCCTTGAAAATCAGTGCAGCACCAAGAGTCAGATTAATTATGAATTTCGTCTCGCGATCAGGCGGTAGCTGGGTTAGATCTTTCGAAAAGATATCAGGAAATTCTCTAACGACATCAAGCTCCTCCAAAGGCTATATCTTTGCCTTGGTATCCATTACCATGGCCAAATAGCCTTGACACCCATCATCCAGCAACTTCCGCGCCTGGAGAGCAGATAAGGTTATTCTCTCAGACTTCCTCATTGGTTCACTTTGGTAGGTGAAAATCTAGCCATCATCTAACTTGAATGTGATCTTCTTCTCTGCACACATGATGTTCTCTCCATAGGTGGATTGCCAATCCATGCCTAGTATCACGTCCAAGTCCTTCATATCGAACTTAATCAGGCATGCTGCCAGGTTCTTCCCACAAATCTCTATCAGACAAGGGTCATAGACTTCTTTCAGGCTCGCGACACTACCAGTCGGTGTGCTGACTACTAAATCATGCTCGATGTCTCTTGGTTGTGCAGTCATCCTACTCGCAAAGATGGTGGAAACAAAAGGGTGGAATGCGCCTGAGTCGAATAGTACTTGTGCGGGAATGGTTGAGACAATCAGGGTACCTAGGGTTTGTATAAAATTTAGGGTGCTTGCATCCACAGGTTGTTCCTTATAATTTAGTAGTGTTCAGAAGACTTACCTATCATTACTTCGGGGTTTGCCTTCGCTTCTTCATTAGTTAGCGTGAATACCTTTCCTCGAGTCCGATTGTCCTGTGGCTGAAAAGGTCGAACATGGGACTGGTTTGGTGAGTTAGCATTGTATTCGCGGTGCATGCATTCCCTGGCCATATATCCTACCTTGTGGCACATGTAGCATCTGTTGGACAGCATGGCCGATGATGAGGCTTGGCTCACTTGGCTCGTAGCAAGTCAAGCTGGCGAAGCTACTGTTGTCGCTTGACTCTCAGTTGGTTGGGCAGGCCGATTATAAGTGGGGCGGAAAGGATTCTAACCCACATTTGACCTACGATACGGAGTTGAATTGGGGCTCGAACTAGCTCCTCGGAAAACCTTGTTCAACCAATCGAAATTTAGGTAGTTACTTGGCCTCTTGCCCAATCCGGGCGATGTTGTAGCTTTCTCTTTCTCTTTCTCCTTCAACCTGTCTTCCATAGTCTTTGCCTTGTCAACCATTTGGACATAATCCCAAACATCCATAATTGATAAGACGGACCCAATCTGGTTTGAGTCCCTTCTCAAATTTCTTCGTCTTACTGACTTCCCCTTTCAGGTGTTCCAGAGCAAAATGGAACAGATCTTCGAACTGCTACTGGTAATCCAGCACTGACTTGGTTCCTTGCACAAGTGTAGAGAACTCAGCTTCCTTCCTGTCTCTAAAGCTCTCTGGGAAGTAGTTCTTAAATAAAACATCTTTGAATTGTTCCCAGGTAGGATTTAGATGAGCGGCTTCGAGATTATGCTTGGTGGCATTCCACCATTCTTCAGCCTCATTTTGTAGCTAATACCCAGCACATATCAGCTTTTGTGCATCCGTACATTGAAGCACGTCGAATGCCTTCTCCAAGGCACTAACCCACCATTCCGACTGCATTGCCTCAGAATTCAACTTGGAAAACGTGGGCGACTGGAGTTTCTTGAATCTCTCCATCACCTTGGCTGTAGAGTTTTCTGCTAGTTGTTGAGGCATAGGTGGTGAAGTTGCATGGAATGAGTGGATTGGGTTGACCGTGGGTTGGGTTGGGTAGGTTGTGTAGGTTGGGCTGGTTGGGTTGTGGATGGGGCTGGGTGGGCCGTGATTGTGATTGGGTCAGGTAGAGGTCTTGGACGGATTTTGTTTTTAAGGGAGGGGTAATGGAGGATGAAGGCAACGGAGAGGTTTAGGGAGATACTGTTGGACAAGTGTGTGTCCATCAAACCCGGTTCGGTCCGGTTCAACCCGGTTCACCTTTGTATTGAATATTTATACATTTTAGTTTAATATTGTCACATGCGATATAAACTTTTTGAGCATTATGTGTCCGTAAGTTATACTTAAAATGGTAGTCACGACTAGGGTTTGGGCTGGGCACCCTTATCATATGGTCGTCGCATTGGGTATGCCTAGACATGTGATGTCGAGATCGAATGCGAGTGCTCACATGTTTGATGTGTGCATTGGCGAAGAATCCACTTTGTCGATTCCCTCATGTATTCGCAGGATATAGGAAGGGATAGACATGTGTCACCGACACCACTGCACTGAGGGAACCCTGTCACTACAAAGTGTGATCGCATTCTTTGGTTCATCAATGACTGAGACTCAAGCGAGTCAAAGTCGGTGTTCTGGGAATGCGTGAACACTTTGTGAGTGAAGGAGTTATCCAACACGGTCACCTTGCCCGATTGGGGAACACCAAGATAGAGATCGTATGTGCATGGTCGGATCGAATGCGGATCCGATCGTTTTGGAAATGGTTTTGCAAAATTTATTTTACATAAAATGATACATTATTTATAGTTATTTCAAATAAAGTGTTTTATCGAGTTTTGCGGGACCCGATCGGATGCACAGACGCTCTTATATGGACATGTACTATGGATTGGGGTTTGGCAGTACATGTGTACATGCCCTAGATTCCATAATGATGGTGTTGATTAGTGGGGGGGTTGTATATGATAAATTGTTATCATATAGGGAGTTATTTGGAATTTACTAATTTAATCGGATCTTTATTTAATTAATGGATTTGGTGCTAATTATAATTATCCATTAATAATTAAATAAAGAATTTAATTAATACTTTCCCTATTAGATTCTGCTTCTTCACCTATGTAGCACTTTGAGTTTAAACAGAACTGCCAGACTGAGAGAGAGAGTCAGATTCTCACTAGGGCTCTATTAAATCTATCTAGGATTTAATTAAACCCTATTATTATAAATAGGGGACCAAAAATACACAGAAGAAGAGCTCTCCACGTTTTTGGAGCAGACACTCTCTCTCCTACTTTTTTGGTTTCTCTCTCTCCCTCTTGTGATCTCTCTTCTTCTTCTTGCTTCTCTCACCTGTGTTTGAGAGTTAGGGTTTGTGAAACCCTAGACCTATGCTGAGGAGTTTGAGGGCATCTGGGATTGGCGTGTAGAACCTTGGTAGCACCATTGGAGGTTCGGATCCGTTTGCTTGGAGCGCTCATTGGAGGAAGAACCCCTGTCTATTGGAGGAGCAACACTTGAGGCTCACTAGGTTAGCGTTCTTTATTAATTCCTTGTTCATTGATTATTAATATTTATGGGATGCGAAAGAAACCTCGAATCGATTATTTTCCACTGCGCATTCGAGTATGGGATGGATCCCTCTTGCCATGTGATGGACTAGAGACGAGTTTCTCCGTCCCTATTGTGATAATTAATTTTATGGAATGCAATAGGGAAGGAGAAACCCTAATAGGGATGCACCAGGGTTCCCATGGGCGACCATGGGAAACCCTAAAATTAAAATGGGGCACCCATGGGACACCATGGGCTAACCCAGGGCATACAAAACCCTAAAGATAAATATCTTGGTCTCCCTAGGGAACCATGGTTTGATCCCTGGACCGTTGTTTAGCCAACAGTGTGGTATCAGAGCCACCTTTCCCACCCATGAATATTAGATAATTAATGGTTAATATGATTATCATGAGTGGGATGCAAGTTGGCACATGGGTGGTTAGGATATGGTTGTTGTAACAACCTTCCCATGTGCACATGGGTAGTTACAAGGTTGTTAGTGTAACAACCTACCCATGTGATGATGGATTTGGTTTGTTTTGTTTATTCCAATTATTGAAGCATGTATCCAATTAGGTTGTGATTACTAATTTTTATGTTAAAATTTTTTAATCATGTTCTATATGTGGGGGGGGGGGGGAGCGCACGCTGCCAAGCCTCTGTGCACGCCCTTCCCCATGAACCTACCCTTGTGCGCATCCCCTTGTGGGCTGCTGCCTGCGGGCAGCAAGCTTGTGGGCTGCGGGCCTGCAGGCTGCTGTCCGTGGGCTTTAGCCTATGGGCAGCAGGCCTGTGGCCTACAGCCCAAGCCTGCTGTCCGTGGGCCCTGTGCCTATGGGTTGCGCAGGGAGTGCCTGCAGCCTACGCAAGTGGGCTACATGCACCCCTCTTGTTTTCCCTCCAATTTAACAAAAAAAAAAAAAAAAAAAAAACAGTTTTTTTTCAAAACAGAATTTTATTATTTTGTTTTGTTTTTGGAGGATGATGATGGGTGAAGAGATTCCCTCTTTACCCACTTGCAATTAAAATGCGATTTTAATTTTATGGGCTTGGATACATGATATCACATGCGATGTGGTGGTTCAATAATTGAAGGAATCCATGTTTTAATTTTTGGTTCACTTGCTTTAATGCCCATGCATGAAATTATATTATGATGTGATTATGGGAATGGCATTCTAATAAATGGATGGATTGTTTATGTATGTGATACATGGGGTTATGGGTGGATGTGATGCTTCTCTCTCTTTCTCTCTCTCCCCCTTTCTTTTTTATAAACAAATGTACTCCACCCCATGGGCAACCCAAATGGTGGGTTGGTTTCTCCATGGGGGGTTTCTTTATTATTATGGAAAGGAAAGTGTATAGCATTTTTCTAGGTTTCCATTGTAATTTTAGAGGAGTTAGGACTCCCAGGGCATGTAGATGGTGATCCACATGTGGTGCTCAAAGCTTATGGAGATGCAAGTCACCTACTTTGAAGACGTGATCGGGCGGAGGAGATGATCGAGGCGTGGGATCCAAGGCATGATAAATGCACCCAAAGTTATTAGTTTTATTTTTATTGGGAGGGTTCTTTAATTGCTTCTGATAAAAATGCCGCCATCCCATAATCACTTTTAATTAATGTTGATTAATTATGTTGTTTAAATCTATCCATGTATGTGAGAGTTAATTAATCCCTCTTTATTCACAATACATGTATGATATGGACTAGTCTTAATCGGTAGACATGTCCATGGTCTCCTATTGAAGATAAATGTAGAAAATATGTGACATGACCCCGCACAAGCCGACAGGACATTGCCAGGACCTCTGTCACGCATTTATCTATATTTACCTCCATCTAGATACGTTAGGGTATGGATAGTGAGAGGACACTGCGACAGTGGGCCATCTTTCATGATTCCATGATTCTAACTAATGCGATAGGTAAGTACATGACTTGGGTGTATGTCAGCCGACAGGATTTGGACATGACACCCAGGTGGCCAAAAATATTGGAAGCCCATGAGGCGGACAGCTTAGTCCACACTACCATGGTGTGTATAATGACTCCCGACAGGATAAGTTATGCATGCAAGGGTTGTAGGTATCTAATTCATCTTTTGGGTTATGAGGGAAACCCAAATCATGAAAGACCTTTGATGTATGTGTGCTCAATTTATTATTTTCAATGGTCATTAATTAGCATGTGGTTATTTACTTGTGCATGTGTAGATTAAAATACGATGGCTGCCGTTAATTCCAACCTGTTAACACTCATTAGCGAATACAAACTTAATGGTACAAACTATGTCGATTGGTACCGGAGCATTAAGTTGCTCCTGACTGCTGAAGGACTGTACACAGTTCTAGATGAACAAGTTCCTCCTCAATCCGACCCGAACAATTTTGAGGCAAATGAAGAGATGCAAGGGTTCCTCATGAGGGATTCCAAGGCATCACTCTATATCCTAGGATCGTTGGAAAAATCAGCTGTAGACTCAGTCAAAGATATACGCACTGCTGGGGGTAAAATGGATAAGCTTGTTGAATTGTTCAACAGGCAGTTGACACACGCACATTATGATGCGGTGAGTCAAATCCATAACTCCAAGATGTCTCAGGGGACTCTAGTGATGGATCATGTAATGAAAATGATCAATCTGTTTGAAAAACTGAAATCCATGGGGACTGATTTCAGCCTACGATACAAGACTGATGTGATCTTAGCGTCACTAACTCCTGCCTACGCACCTTTTAGGATGTCCTACAAGATGTCCGAGAAGGAGATGGAGCTCACCGAGCTTGCTAATGCACTGGTAGAGGCTGAAGCATCCTTGAAAAAGGACAAGGCTGAGGTCAATGCAACTAAGGTAAAGCCTTCTTCAAATGGAAAGAAGAAGAAAAAGGGAAGTAAGGGCAAGACCCTGAAAGCCAAGGGTGGGAAGTCTGGCAATAAAGGCAAAGGCAAGTGCTTCTATTGCAAGAAGGAGGGTCACTGGAAAAGAAACTGTCGTGCTTACCTGGCAACTTTGAAAGACAAGAAGCCGGATGAAACAGAGGTTGCTAAAGAAGGTACATGTGATGTTCACGTTCTTTATGAGTCTAATTTATCTTTTGAACTGACCAATTCTTGGTTGGTGGATAGTGGATCCACTGTTCACATTTGCAATGATTTGCAGGGGTTCAAGGAGACAAGGAACCTGGAAAGAAATGAAGTGTGTCTTCGGATGGGCACTGGAGCTGAGACCATGGCGTTGGCTGTGGAAACTTTTATTTTAAATTTTAGTTCTGCTAGTTTAGTTTTAAAGGATTGCTATTATGTACCCTCTTTCAAGAGGAAGATAATTTCAGTTTCAAAACTTGTTTTGGATGGATATAGTTTTTCCTTTAATTCTAAATTGATTATTCGTTTTAATAATTCCTGTGGCATCTGGATATATGCAAAGTGGTTTGTATTTTCTAGATTGCCCTATTAGAACGAATATTGTTTCAAATGTTGATTTGAAATGGAAAGCAGCTCCAGTGAACTCAACATATCTATGGCATCTAAGATTGGGTCACATTAATGTGGACCGAATCAGTAGATTGGTGAGGGATGGGTCCTTAGAGAGTCTGAGGGTGGAACCATTTCCCACCTGTGAGTCATGCCTTCAGGGCAAAATGACCAAGAAATCCTTTAGCAATAAAGGTGCTAGAGCCACAGATCTGTTGGAGTTGATACACACTGACGTGTGTGGACCCATAAACATGCAAGAAAGATATGGGTATGAGTACTTTATCACGTTCATCGATGATTACTCTAGATATGGTTACATATACTTGATGCGTAGAAAATCGGAAGCCTTTGATAAATTCAAAGAATTCCAAGCCGAGGTCGAAAGACAGCTCGATAAATGCGTCAAGCCCTTACGATCAGATCGTGGAGGGGAGTATCTATCGGATGAGTTTAAAGAACATCTCATATCCCAAGGGATAGTTAGTCAACTAACTAATCCAGGCACACCACAACAAAATGATGTATCCGAACGACGCAATCGGACCATATTGGATATGGTCAGGACGATGCTCACTTATAGTGAGCTGCCTCTTTCTTTCTGGGGGTACGCTTTAGAGATGACGATATATATCTTGAATAGGATTCCATCTAAGTCTGTAGCCAAGACACCCTTTGAGTTGTGGAAAGGGCGAAAGCCCAGTATTCAACACCTTAGGGTATGGGGTTGCATAGCACATGTGCGAAAGCAACAGACAGACAAGTTAGAATCCAGGACTTCGAGATGCTATTTCTTAGGCTACCCCAAAGGCACGATAAGCTATTATTTCTATGACCCAGTTGACCAAAAGGTCATTGTAAGTAAACATGTCACATTTTTGGAGGAAGAAATGATGACCCAGAGGTCCGAACCAAGTAGTCATAAAAGAGCTATCGGATGGCTCGAAACGTCACTTCCAGAGTGAGACCAACTCGACATACCCGCTGAAATACCAACACCTGAGGAACCTCGACGCAGTGGGAGGACTATTAGACCACCCACCAGGCTAACTCTTCTAACCGAAGAGGAAATAGTGGAAGAGTTCCACATGGTATCGGTTGAATCGGATGATGATCCGATGACATACTCTGAGGCTCTAAAGGATGTTGATGCCACTAGGTGGATGGAAGTAATGCGCTCTGAAATCGATTCGATGCATTCCAACAAGGTCTGGACTCTAGTCGATCCACCACTTGGCGTTAAGCCGATTGGATGTAAATGGATCTTCAAGAGGAAGAAGGGCGCAGATGGAAAGGTCGAGAGATTCAAAGCGAGACTGGTGGCAAAGGGTTATACCCAGAAAGAGGGTATAGACTATGAGGAAACCTTTTCACTAGTAGCGATGATGAAATCCATCAGGATTTTATTGGCTATCGCAGCACACTTTGATTATGAGATCTGGCAGATGGATGTGCAGACTGCATTTCTAAATGGGTTCCTTCAAGAGGAAATCTACATGGAACAGCCAGAGGGGTTCTCTTCCTTGGAGGAAGAAAGAAAGGTGTGCAAATTGCAGAGGTCCATTTATGGGCTGAAGCAGTCTTCCAGGAGCTGGAACATCAGGTTTGATCAATCAATCAAATCATTTGGTTTTGATCAAAACATGGATGAACCATGCGTTTACAAGAAGATCAATGGGAGGGCAGTATGTTTTCTTGTTTTATACGTAGATGACATATTGCTGATTGGTAACGATGTAGGATTCCTTTCATCGAAAACAGTGGTTATCCACAACGTTTTCGATGAAAGGCCTTGGTGAAGCTAGCTATATCCTTGGGATCAAACTTGTAAGAGATCGCCAGAAAAGGATGCTAGGCTTATCACAGGCTACCTATATAGACAAAGTCCTGACCGGATTTAGTATGGAGAACTCCAAGAGGGGAAGTGTTCCCTTCAGACATGGAGTCAGTCTTTTCAGATCTCAATGTCCTCGGTCTCGTGAGACATTGAAGAGATGAAGAGGATTCCCTATGCCTCAGCAGTAGGGAGTCTTATGTACGCCATGTTGCGCACGAGGCCAGACGTCTGCTATGCAGTAGGTATTGTGAGTCATTACGAGTTTAATGAGTGGAGGTGCCATTGTATAGAGGAGTACAAAATAGAAATCTATAGCCGATCCCTATTTTTATGAACACCTTGCATCATGTGATGCGTTTAATAAGGTGTTTGGGTTAGGAAGTTCCTAACATTTCTGGAGTAGTCCCTGATCTTGTCAAGGGCCCTATTCCCCTGTTATGTGACAACAGAGGGGCCATTGCACAAGCTAAGGAGCCTAGGGCTCATCAGAGGAACAAGCACGTGCAGCGGAAGTATCACCTCATCAGAGAGATTATCCAGTAGAGTGACATGAGTATCTCCAAAGTGGACACAACTGAAAATGTGTCTGATGCCATAACAAAGGGTTTGTCACCAGGAGTGTTTGAGAAACACATGGAGGGCATGGGTTTAAAATGTATGGGGAATTGGCTTTGATGTACAAGTGGGAGATTGTTGGACAAGTGTGTGTCCATCAAACCCGGTTTGGTCCGGTTCAACCTGGTTCACCTTTGTATTGAATATTTATACATTTTAGTTTAATATTGTCACATGCGATATAAAATTTTGAGCATTATGTGTCCGTAAGTTATACTTAAAATGGTAGTCACGACTAGGGTTTGGGCTGGGCACCCTTATCATATGGTCGTCGCATTGGGTATGCCTAGACATGTGATGTCAGGGTACGAATACGAGTGCTCACATGTTTGATGTGTGCATTGGCGAAGAATCCACTTTGTCGATTCCCTCATGTATTACTGGTAGATGTAGGAAGGGATAGACATGTGTCACCGACACCCTGTACCTGAGGGAACCCTGTCACTGCAAAGTGTGATCGCATTCTTTGGTTCATCAATGACTGAGACTCAAGCGAGTCAAAGCCGGTGTTCTGGGAATGCGTGAACACTTTGTGAGTGAAGGAGTTATCCAACATGGTCACCACTGCCCGATTGGGGAACACCAAGATAGAGACTGTCTGTGCATGGTCGGATCAGAATCTGGATCCAGTACCATTTTGGAAATGGTTTTGCAAAATTTATTTTACATAAAATGATACATTATTTATAGTTATTTCAAATAAAGTGTTTTATCGAGTTTTGCGGGACCCGATCGGATGCACAGACACTCTTATATGGACATGTACTATGGATTGGGGTTTGGCAGTACATGTGTACATGCCCTAGATTCCATAATGATGGTGTTGATTAGTGGGGGGGTTGTATATGATAAATTGTTATCATATAGGGAGTTATTTGGAATTTACTAATTTAATTGGCTCTTTATTTAATTAATGGATTTGGTGCTAATTGTAATTATCCATTAATAATTAAATAAAGAATCTAATTAATACTTT
Source organism: Telopea speciosissima (assembly GCF_018873765.1). Lineage (NCBI taxonomy): Eukaryota > Viridiplantae > Streptophyta > Magnoliopsida > Proteales > Proteaceae > Telopea > Telopea speciosissima. The sequence goes on from NC_057926.1 coordinate 15,838,666, forward strand.
CCCTATTAGATTCTGCTTCTTCACCTGTGTAGCACTTTGAGTTTAAACAGAACTGCCAGACTGAGAGAGAGAGAGTCAGACTCTCACTAGGGCTCTATTAAATCTATCTAGGATTTAATTAAACCCTATTATTATAAATAGGGGACCAAAAATACACAGAAGAAGAGCTCTCCACGTTTTTGGAGCAGACACTCTCTCTCCTACTTTTTTGGTTTCTCTCTCTCCCTCTTGTGATCTCTCTTCTTCTTCTTGCTTCTCTCACCTGTGTTGGAGAGTTAGGGTTTGTGAAACCCTAGATCTATTGAGGAGTTTGAGGGCATCCGGGATTGGCGTGTAGAACCTTGGTAGCACCATTGGAGGTTCGAGATCTGTTTGCTTGGAGCGCTCATTGGAGGAAGAACCACTTGTCTATTGGAGGAGCAACACTTGAGGCTCACCAGGTTAGCGCTTCTTTATTAATTCCTTCTGTTCATTGATTATTAATATTTATGGGATGCGAAAGAAACTCGAATCGATTATTTTCCGCTGCGCATTCGAGTATGGGATGGATGCCTCTTGCCATGTGATGGATTAGAGATGAGTTTCTCCGTCCCTATTGTGATAATTAATTTTATAGAATGCAATAGGGAAGGAGAAACCCTAATAGGGATGCACCAGGGTTCCCATGGGCGACCATGGGAAACCCTAAAATTAAAATGGGGCACCCATGGGACACCATGGGCTAACCCAGGGCGTGCAAAACCCTAAAGATAAATATCTTGATCTCCCTAGGGAACCATGGTTTGATCCCTGGACCGTTGTTTAGCCAACAGATACAACCCCAACTGGGAAAATAAGTGATGGGAAGCCTGGTATAGGTGACGGTGGAGCTGGACTAGGTACGACAGGGGTGGGATGCCCCGAGGTAATAACCGGTAAGGGGACCTCGGTGGGAGATCAAATAGGTGCAGAGGTCCATGGAGGCGATGAAACACCGGTGGAAGGAGTGGGAACCAGAGTGATCTTAGAGAAAGGAAAAACATCCTCATCAAATCGCACATGGTGGGCAAGGACAAATCGATTGGAGTGAAGGTTTAGACAATGGTAAGCAGCTTGGGATGGACTATAACCAAGAAAAACACAGGGTGAAGAGCGGTAGTCCAATTTATGTTTGTTATATGGACGTAAGTAAGGAAAACACAAACACTCAAAAATTTTTAGAAAAGAATAGTCAGGCGGTTTGTGAAAAACAAGTTGAAAAGCAGATATGCCAAGAGGCACAGATGAAGGCATTCTGTTAATGAGAAAAACAACAATTTCAAAGGCAAAGTGCCAAAGATGTTGAGGTACAGATCCATGAGCAAGAAGGGACAATCCTGTCTGAACAATATGACGATGGCGGCACTCAACCGCCCCTTGTTGCTCATGAGTATGTGGAGAAGAAATATGGTGAGTAATTTCAAGTTTAGAAAAATAAGCCGGCAGAGTGCGATACTCACCCTCCAATCTGTTTGGACTGATTTAATTTTACTCCCAAAGGGGCACTCAACATGAGTTTAAAAATGAGTAAACGTAGTGAAAACATCAGATTTGTGAATAAGAGGATAAAACCACACATACTTAGTGTTATCATCAATAAAAATAACATGGAAACGATGATTATTAATAGAAGGGTGAGGAGAAGGCTCCCAAACATCACGATGAATAAGATCAAGCGTAAATAAACTTTTACTAAATGTCTCATGCAAAGTTAAATGAATGGCTTTGCCCAACTGACAAGTCGTACAAAGATGACTAAGATGAAAAGAATGACATGGTAAATTATTAACGCAAAGCATATGAAGAAGGAGATGCTCATGAGGGTGGCCCAGATGGCGATGCCACAAATCAGGAGAAGAACGAACAACAATGTTGACAGTAGGAGATGGAGGTAGACAAAGCTCATAAAGCTGCTTTTTACTCGGTCCTGACGGCAGAGTTGACTTGGTGACCTGATCCTTCACAAAAAAATGAGAGGGATGAAATTCGAAAAGGACATTGTTATCCTGGACAAACTACTATACATAAAGAAGTTGCTAAGTAATAGAAGGAACATGAAGAACATTTGGTAAATGAAAAATTCTAGATGAATGAGAAGGAATTGATGTAGAACCAAGATGGAAGATAGGCAAACCCTTATCGTTACCAGCCTGGAGCTGATCCGAACTAGTGTACTCATCATATTGGGAAAGGGCTTGAAGGTCAGTGGTTACATGGTGAGAGGCACCTGTGTCAGGGTACTAGGGTAGGACAGTGGAAGGATGATGTGTTGGTAGTAATTGCAGATTGGGGTACCCATAAGAAGATGGCAAGTGGGATAGGAATAATCTTCTTTATAATGGCACTAGGAAGCCTGGTGCGCTTCAGCCAAATAAACATATGAAATTTGCATGATTGATCTAATGAGATCCAACCTGCCCACATAGGACAATTGTCTGCTTTTCCAAAGTTGCAGCTTCTTGCAAAGCCTGTCAAGAATAGATATACAATGATGAATGAACAACTTAGAGAAGATCCAGGTAGGTAACTGGGAGCTTTCCCAAAGAAAAGGCAAAGATATCACTGAGCCTAGCCTTCTCATCATCAGCTACACCAGCTATGAAGATGAGAGATTTATGGGGATTGATGACAAGACCAGACATTCCAGAAAAAAACATTTAAAGTTTCAACAATTTGCAGGCACAGAATCGACAAAGGCTTTGGAGTAAATCATAACAAATCTGCAAAAATTAGATGGGTAAGCTTAAGCAACAGACACTTACCCAATGGCTTCAAGAAATTTTGATAAGCTCTATACTGAAGGCTTCTAGAGAGAGACCCTCCATGGGAAGTATAAACATTATGGGCAAGAGTTCTCTGTAGGGGAGTGTGGCAACTGCACGTGGGAGTGTGTGCAGCAGCATCAACAGGACTGTCATTACCACCTATCATGGGGGTTGGGGCAGTCATTTCGGCCCCCCATGCGTCTGGGAGCAGGAGGTATACTCCCCCACAGAGAACATTTCCAAGCATTATATTACTCTCTTTGAAGACATCCAGTAAAAATAATTAAAAAAAATACAAAAGTTTGAGGTACAAAAAGCTGTGTAAACATATCTCCCACACATAAGCTGTTATCTTTAGGGTTTTGGTAAAACCCTTATTGGATTTTGGTTTGGTTAATTTAATTTGTATTTAAGCTACTCCCAGGGAATATATTGCCTTGTAAAATTGTCGAATCTAATGAATGCTTCAGAAAAGATAGCAAAAAAAATAAGGTCAATCACCTGAAATAAGTGAATGAAAGTAAGTACTCATAGTTATCCTTAAATGTATTAAATTAACAAAATCCTGTAAAATGAGTTTCTCGAAGGATAAAAGTCAAACAAACCTATGTATTAAGGTTGGTCATATTGATCCCTTTTCTCCCAGCGCCTTGCCCATATGTGTTTTCCATTGAAGTAGAATTTTGCCTTCCCCATTCCATCAAGAATTAATGCAACTGTTGAAGCCAGCTTAAAGATCACATTTGCAAATACTGCAGGTTTCTCATTGGGGCTAGTTATATCTTGCAGGGCAATAGATTCTATACAGTCCCCAAACATTCCAGTAAGAAAATCTCTTATTTCCTCCTCTGAAAGTGGGTGTCCTCTTGAAAATGTCAAAAACATTGTTCTATCACTTGCTGGTACATTCTCATTCCATGGTCTTGCATTAACATTCAGCCTTAATTGAGGGATAGAAACCTGGGCTTGGTGGTTCATCTGTGTCTCTCTACCATCAACCACTGTACTATTACTACTTCCTTCACCATAGGGCCTGATCATGGGTATGGTTGATGCTGCGCTGCCAAAATAGGTTGTATTGTTCATGGGTCTTGTCAATGACTGCTCTATATCCTCAAATACTGCTTTGTAAATATCCTGTATAATCCTCATCAACCCCTCGGTAATGTCCTTCTTGTGATCATGAAAGAATTTAAGAGAAATATCCTTCTCCAAAAGGTTCATTGTCAATGGGATATCACAATAAGGTGGGGGAGGAATGTTACCCGTCCGAACACAATTCAAGCAAACGACTGCCTCATCAATCACGTAATGTAGTACTGTATCTGATAATGCTAACTGCTTGGCAATATTGATGGGAAATCCCATCTCTTTAAGCCAGAGCCATAAAGCAATTACTTCCCTTGCTTGTGGAATACCCCAGTTGAGTTTGGTAACAATACGAGAATATAGCTCCCGATCCAATGAGTAGAATAATTTCTTTTGTTCAAGTGTAACTGGTGGGAAGGTAGAGTAGATTGGTAATGCCTGAGGATTAAAACAGGAATGAGTTCAAGCATATCTCTCACTAGAGAGTTGAATTAATAAAAGATGATCCTTTAAAAGAATGTGTTGCTGACACATTATAATATGGAAAAGGAAACAATTTAAGAATTGGTAGAGAAATTAAATAAACTGAATACAATAACAGAAGGTAGACAATAGCTCAATCATACACTTCCCCCCCCCCCCCCTCCCCCTTCCCTTCCCTTCCCTTCCTCTTTTTCTTCTTGTTTGCAATAAATTGATATTACCTATGGCAGATATTATCTCAATCTAGTGAATACAATAACAGAAGGTAGATACAAGAACCTGGATATTATGGACAGCAAAAAAAGGCTGTCCAGGTTGCTGCTGAAGGGAATGAGATCTAAATTATGTAAACAGTACGACTGAGAAATCTGTTAGCAACTAAATGTATAGTATATACTCATTGTCATCACCACAGTATATATTCTTAATATTTTACACAGAGACAACTTGGGCCATTGAGAATTATCTAAAGGAAAAGAAAAGAAAAGGGAATTAGCAAGATGTCAAAAAGCTGCAAAAAATTCTTTGGCATAAAACATGTAAAACCCTATTTAGTTAGAAACTAATCAATATTTAATCTTATTAATCCTCAATTAGCCTGGTTTTTTTTTAATAGACAATACCAATTTGCTGAGAGCAAAGGGGAAAAGCAAGGGGAGGAGGAATGTCAAGAGACATAGCCACCAAGGCTACAAGCTACATCTCATTGAAGAAAATTCAAGAGATGAGCAGACTTACAGAATGAGCCAAACACAGTCTGAAACAACAAGTCCCTGTTTCCCCCAATTTCTTCCGATCTGGAGACCATTTTTAGATGAGGACACTGTTAAGAAATTATTGCATGTGAAGATGGATTCTACAAGTGCTTTGGTAATCCAAGGACTTTTAAAAAGTGAAAATTGCAATGGAGGAAGAAGAGGAAGATAGAAAGATATTGTTATTGATTAAGAAAAGGAAAAGAAAAAAAACAACAAAAGAAAATGGTAGATCAACATTCCATTCTTGGCCTGCTGATGTTGATAACATGGTGCTAATGACCTGCTGATATTGAACATAATGCCCAGTGTTTCAAACCTACTAATGTTGATAACATGATGCCCCTAGCCTACAGATGTTGGTAGATCACATGGTTGCCTTGGCCTACTGATGCTATAACATGATGTCTTCGTTTCTAGCCTACAGATGTCAATATGATGTCAAGTAGCCTGCTGATGTTAAGAACATGATGTCTCTTCCAAATATTCAATCCCCCTTAAGTAAAAGATGAAAATCTTTTATATAGATTAAACTTGCTGAATGTTGAGTTGTGGGTAGTTCCAGCAACTTTCACTTTTCATTTTGAATTTGAATTTGAACTCTTTAGGTGGTTACGTAACTGTTCATTAGCTCCTACGCCTCCTTTCCACTTTGTTTTTCAAATTCAAAGGAACCCATATCACGGCATACCAGGTAGTTTCACAACTACCCACTTCTTTGAGAGTTGGTTGTAACCACCTTGCTGACCGTTCGTCGGTCACTGACCGTTTGTCAGTCGCTGACCGTTTATCGGTTATTGACCATTTCTGACCGAACTGATTGTTTTTGGTCATTGACCGTTTATCGGTCAGACTGCTTCTGATTATTTTCAGCCACTGACCGTTTTCCAGTCACTTACTAACAAGTCAGTCTTGACATAAATAGATTTTGGTATATTTGTTTATTGACCGAAATAGACCGAAAATAGGGTGTAAACAATGCCCCCTGCAACCACTGTGGACGATGCTATAAAGTCCATATGTCGTTGCATAAGATTTTTGCTTTCGATCATTGACCGTTTCTAACCGTTTTCGGTCATTGATCATTTTCAATCTAACTGCTTTTGACTATTTTCAGTCACAGACCATTTTCCGGTCACTTACTAACAAGTCAGTCTTGACATAAATAGATTTTGGTCTATTTGTCTATTGACCGAAATAGACCGAAAATAGGGTGTAAACAATGCCCCCTGCAACCACAGTGGACGATGCTATAAAGTCCATATGTGGTTGCATAAGATTCTCTATCCCTATATGCTCGGTATCCTTTTGATGATTCTGGCTTCAAATAACATCACCATTCATTTACGCACTATCACCATTACCGGCAAGGCTGGTACATAAGACGTGCCCCCTGCTAATGGATTCCAGCTTCATGGTGCTCATTTACAATGGGATTTGCCCCCAGCTGATCACCTTTCAATGCCTGATTCGGGATTGGATCCCCTTCATCGGCAATTCTTCTTTTTGGTAATAAGATTCAATTCTGGCTGGTGTCCCACTAGGTGTGCCAAATTGTTTCCCCCAATTTCTTCCGGTCTGGAGACCCTTTTTAGATGAGGAAACTGTTAAGAAATTATTGTAGGTGAAGATGGATTCTACCAGTGCCTTGGTAATCCAAGGGCTTTTAAAAAGTGAATATTGCAATGGAAGAAGAAGAGGAAGATAGAAAGATATTGATATTGATTTAGAAAAGGAAAAGAAAAAAAACAACAAAAGAAAATGGTAGATCAACATTCCATTCTTGGCCTGTTGATGTTGATAACATGGTGTTAATGACCTGGTGATATTGAACATGATGCCCAGTGTTTAAAACCTACTGATGTTGATAACAGGATGCCACTGGCCTACAGATGTTGGTAGATCACATGGTTGCCTTGGCCTACTAATGCTACAACATGATGTCTTCGTTTCTGGCCTACAGATGTCAATATGATGTCAAGTAGCCTGCTGATGCTAAGAACATGATGCCTCTTCCAAATGTTCAATCCCCCTTAAGTAAAAGATGAAAATCTTATATATAGACTAAACTTGCTGAATATTGAGTTGTGGGTAGTTCCAACAACTTTCACTTTTCATTTTGAATTTGAATTTGAACTCTTTAGGTGGTTATGCAAATGTTCATAACCTCCTACACCATCTTCCCACGTTGTTTTTCAAATTCAAAGGAACCCATTTCATGGCATACAAGGTAGTTTCACAACTACCCACTTCTTTGAGAATTGGTTGTAACCACCTTGCTGACCATTCGCCCGTCACTGACCGTTCGTCAATCACTGATTATTTATCAGTCATTGACCATTTTTGGTCATTAACCGTTTATCGGTTTGACTACTTCTAACTGTTTTCAGTCACTGATCGTTTTTCGGTCACTTAGTAACAAGTCAGTCTTGACATAATTAGATTTTGGTCTATTTGTCTATTGACCGAAATAGACCAAAAATAGGATGTAAACAGTCCCCAAGACAACAAACCGTTGGCTACAATCATTTGAAACTCAGACAAGACACTTAGGCATCCAAACTCCTAACCAGCAGTGCATTCTTGGTAAATTCCTCACCCACAAGGGTGGAAGCACTACATCGATTTTGGATATCACGTTTGATATCTTTCACAATACTCAGCCTAGTCCCTGTTTTGATATGAAAGATCCCAAAATCTCTCTCCTTCCAAATTTGACTAATGGTGGAACAGAATTCCAATTGTTCAATACAATAGTTACATTTCTTTTTAAGCAGTTGTCCAGATTGTTGAATGAACAATATACAGTAATTCGGTTTTTTTTTTTTATCTATTTTTCTACTTTTGAGATCTTTGTTTGTCCGTTGGTTGATCCCTTGCTGATGGCTTTGCCATAGGTGGGGGTTTGATCTAGTCGATTTTGTGTTTTTGTTTCTAGTTATATATAACTAGAAACAAATCCAGTAGATTGGTGAAACACCAATATATTCAACAAATCCAAAAAATAAAGGAATCACTTACAAGGAAAGTTGGGGAAAACAAAAATAAAACTAGAATAAGAATTGTACAATCAATATCAAACTACACCTTAGAAGGTGGTGGAAATCTATTCGGATAGTTCAAACTGCTTTTCATTCATTGTCAAACTCATAAGAGATTACACGATTATATGAAGAGAGGTTACCGGAAATAATGTTGTTGCATCATGGTAAGACAGAAGTGATAAGATAGAAGAGTCCCAGTTTATCTACCATCAGTAGTGTAGGGTTCGTAATGGGAAAGGGAGGATAGGCAAGAGGGATGTGGTGGGTGCTAGAGGGGCAGTCGGTGGAGAAGGTTGAGAGGGTGGGGAAGGTGGCGGGTAAGGGCATGGGGTGGTATAATTAGTGAGCCGCTGGAGGGTTACAATTGTATGAAGTTGGAGTGTATTGGAATTACCTGGAAGAGGTAGGTGACCACGACCAGCTTGCTGAGTCAGATTTGCAAAAGCATGTGCAGATCGATCACAGCTCGACAAGATTGGAGTAAATATTCATGACTTACTTGGAGGCCATGAAGGTCAATGAAGGATATCAGATCAGATCGAGCCATTATGGTAGGAACCAATGATTGATATTCATCGCGTAGAGCGCAAAGAATGTGAATATTGAGATCTTCAGTTGGTAAGAGCTTTCCGGCAACGGCTAGTTCATCTGAGAGAGACTTTGCTCGTTGGAGAAATTTGACAACACTCTCTTTAGGTTTGTGAATTAGGTTCTGCAGAGAAACATTAAGAGACAAAATTCTTGTTGTAGAGGCCGAATTGTAGGCGGCATGAAGGGTGTCCCATAATTCCTTTTTGGTATTGGGACCAACGGCAAGGGACATAGTATCCTCTGAAAGAGAAGCATTTAAAAGGTTCCTGACAAAGGCATTGTGTTCACACTAGGTGACGGCAAGAGTTGGGTCTTGAGGGTGTGGCTTGTCACAATTTGTCACAATTAACATAATCATAGAGTCTTTGCCCGATGAGGAAAGGCTCAGTTTGAGTGCGCCCAGTAGACATAGTTCTTGGATGAGACGTGAGGTGCAAGAAGGGAGAGGCACTTGAGAGAGAAAGGGGAGGAGCAGGAGTTGCCGAAGCCGTGGCTAGGGAGGTGGTAGAGTCGGCCATTGAGGTGCTGAACGCAAATCAAATAGGTTGTTATCAGATGTGATAAGAGATTTATCAGCTACTAACTTGTATGAGATGATCACTATCCAATCTTATCTCTGTTGATAGAGTTGCACTTGAAGAGGAGATAAGGTAGGTAAGTGATTGTAGGAGATCGAGTTGGTTGAGCCTTTGTAGGAGATAAGGATAAGTACGGTTGATAGAGTGGGCAGTAGGGGGTTGGAAGGGGTGTGGTAGTAGCATTGATTTGTAGAATGATTCACACGGTTGCAAATAGTGCACCAACTACCAGTGCCCTGACATGAGGATTGACCGTCACAACAACGATAGCTATGGCTTTGAGGGGATCCGTGGGCCGCATCAAGAGATGAGTAAGCAAGGTTCACAGAGGCAGTATTAGGTGATTCGGAAACAATGACGTGCAGCATGGAGAGCTGATTGCTGTTAGGAATCTCATGATTGAGAAGTATTCCATGTAACTCCAAATATGGAATAGCATCAGGATGAGCCGTCATAGTGGGAATCAAGGTATGGAAGTCATGGCGTAGACCACGAAAGATGTGGATGTTGAAGTCTTGGATAAAAATCAGACAGCCAGCAGCAGTAAGCTCATCGGAAATGGACTTGGCGCGTTGAAGGTAAGTAGAGACCGATTCAGCAGGTTTGTGAGGGCCTGACGAATCATGTGCAGAGACATTGTGAAAAACCAGATCGAACTGAAAGGGGGGTGAATCAGTTCCCTTAATTTTTGACGACTTCTGCAAACCATACAGTCGCTAACAGTCTCACCTCGTACAACCAAAATGTGGTCAGGTCTACCAAGACTGTAAACCCACTCTGCAAAACAGGGATTAGTCTCTAACAAATAACAGTAGACAAAGCGACACGATATACGTGGTTCACCTCACAGTATGTGAAGGCTACGTCCACAGAGCAATACCCCTCAAGGTTTCGTATATGCCCAGTACTCAACTCCAATACAATTAGCCGCCCCTACGACCAGGATACCCCTTACCCTGCTTCAACATCTCACCTAAATGAGGGCAAGAACTTCAATCCCCAATACACAATGGCCTTAGCCTTACAATCAATCAACCCAGTTAATAGATTCGGTCACAAACCCAACCAATAACAGATTACACTCTAGGTTCTACCCAATACATTCAAGAATAAATAAATAAACCTAGAACACATAAACAATGGTTTGTGAACACGTTTACCTTCTCAAAGGAAAATTCCCAACTCCGAACGAATGTTGTGAGATCTTCAATAGAACGTATCAAGCACTCGAATCCATAACTAACAACCAAACCGATGTTCTTTATCGATTTTCTTCGTACATATGCTGTCAAATCACACCAGAGTTGTAGAAGATGACTTTTCCTTATTTTTCCTTATTCTCTAGGGCTCTAGATGCATTTTTGGTCCTCCCAAGGGAATATATATATATTATTCCGAGAGATACCATTCGAACCAATAAGAAAGAAGCAAAAAAAGCAAGCCTAAAAATTTGGCTCGGGGGTTGCCGCCCCCGAACCCCCGCCAGAACATCGAGGACACCCTACTGACCAACTGAATACTGCCTCCACAACCATATGCTTATGACCGCCACTACCAAATCTTTTTTTCCAACAATGACAACTATACACTACTACCACTACAAGGGCCAAGAGCACTAGCAGACATCACACGAGTATTAGATGGAGAGGCGAAGGCAAACTTGGGAGAGTCCCAAATCACCTGGGTACTGGATTTGCCAATGGCGTGAGGGATACTTCGATCATCAGCATGGAGGTGATAAGAAGACTTCGGATCATGGAATTCAATTGTTTCCAAACATGAGCAGCCACATCATCAGTTGGGCAAGGAGTAGTGCCATCAATGTAGTTAAAGAGAGAGAGGCCTTCACGGAATAGAGAGACCTGAGTATGGCATAGGAGATAGTTCTTGGGTGTAAGTTTAATGGATATGTAATGATAAGCATGAGAGACGGAAGAGGAGAAAGGTGCAGCACCAACACAAGTGGGGGTGGAAGAGACATCGGCCATGTTGGAGAAAAAAAAAGTAGAGGAGGAGCTCGTTAGTGCTTATGGCTATTGATAAAATATTAGGATAGTTCAAACTGATTTTTGTTCATTGTTGAACTCATGAGAGATTATACAGAGTGTATGAAGAGAGCTTACAAGAGATAATGTTTCTGTATCGTGATAAGAGAGAAGTAATAAGATAGATAATGTTTCTGTATCGTTACAAGAGAGAAGTAATAAGATAGAAGAGTCCTAGTCTATCTACAATATTATCATAAGACCAGATTAGCGTAGCACATGGCTCAGACTAACACTTCAATAAAAGCAATGGGAGCCACGAGTTGAGTAGGTAAACCCCAAGAAGAAATTATGAACCTATTGCGAGGACTGTCAATAGATGAACCAAGCGTGACTTGCACCTTGCCCCTAAACCTTAAATGAAATCAGTTCCCAAATTTGGTGTATAGTTCTAGATCATCGAGCCCAATTCCTAAGATTCTACTCCATCCAAATATGGTTTATGGTAACCATAAACGCAATCTTGACAATCGAATCTAGGATGGACGTCCTTTTAAAGATATTCCCTATCCACCTCAACTCAGCGTCTAGATCCCCAATCCTCAGATTACCAGGCCAGCATTTACCAAAAATCTCTCCCCAGAGTATCAAAGAGAAGGGACATTATATTGTTGGGAAGAGATACGGAATAACCTTCTCCCCTATGTGAATCAAATAAGCAAACAAATAAATAAAAAATGAAAACCAAACAAACAACCACAAACCAAAAAAATGAACATAAGATTTAACGTGAAAAATCCTTCAATATGAAGGAAAACACCACAGGACAACTCCGAGAATAATCCACTAAATCGAATAAAGGATTTCAATGATTCACCTCTCAAGTTTATGCCCAAACTTGAGATCCACCACAATAGTGAGAAAAGAAATAACAAGCACTTGGAGAGATTACAAGGTTACCTCACACTTAAAGAAATGCTATCAAATCACCTCTAAAAGCCACCAACAATTCTCCCAAAGCTTGGAGAACCCAACCGAGAAAGCAAGCTGCAACTTCGGTTATTTAGCTAAACAAGAGCATGAGATGTAGAAAAAAAGGGCCTTAAGAATGACCCAAATGTGAGAGCTATACCTCCACAAAAATTTTGTACTTCTTCTTCTCCAAGAGCTCCAAGAATAAAAGACTTCTTATCTTCTTCTTCTCGAAAAAGAGTGAAAAACAACTTTTTCTCTCCTTAAAAAAAGTCCACTCATTCTCTCTCTTCTTTTTTCTTACAAAGAAAGAAACCCACTTCTCACTTTACGTAGGAGACCTTTCAAATTCAAAACCCATTAAAAATGAGAAAGTGGATGCCAACTCATTTGGCCCTTTTTGACTTCTCATGGGTTTTGACCCAACTTGGTCCAAGCACCCAAAAGCTCCACATGGGGTTAGACCAATATAGCCCAACACCCAACAAACTCCCCTTCCAGTCCCATGAGGAGGACTCCCCCATATTGTAGGCTCACATGGAATCCATGTCTACCAAATTCCTGCATAGTTCATGCTTCTCCTTTGGCACTGTCTTGGTCATCATATCTGATGGATTCCTATTAGTATGAATTTTATTGATCTTCATCAAATCACTTTCAAGGACATCTCTAATCCAATGATACCGGACCTCAATGTGCTTGGTCCTAGAGTGGAAAGTAGCATTCTTGCTCAAAGAAATGACATTTTGACTGTCACACCTAACAACATATTCCTTTAGTTCCAAACCCAACTCCATAAAAAAACGCTTTAACCATAGCATCTCCTTATAAGCTTCTGTGACAGTAATGTATTATGCCTCTATAGTTGATAGAGCAACACACTTTTGCAATTTAGATTGCCAAGAGATGGCTCCCCCTGCAAAAGTAAATAAATAACCCAAAATAAACTTCCTTCTGTTAATATCTCGTGCCATATCTAAATCTGTATAGTCCTCCACCATGGATGATGAATTTCCAAAGCATAAACAAACTTTAGATGTGCCTCTTAGATACCTTAGAATCCATTTTGCGGCTTCCCAATGTTGCTTATCTGGATTTGGTAAGTACCTACTAACAATACCCATGGAATGTGCTATGTCGGACCTTGTACATACCATAGCATACATCAAACTTTCTACAGCTGAAGCGTAGGGGATCTTCTCCATTTCTTTCTTTTCTTCATCGCTAGTTGGAGACAACTTAGCACTCAACTTGAAATGGCTAGCTAATGGTATACTCACGGGCTTTACATTCTTCATGTTGAATCTTGCAAGTACTTTCTCAATGTACTTTTCTTGTGATAGCCATAACTTCTTGTTCTTCCTATCACGCTTGATTTGTCCCCAAATCTGCTTTGCTGCCCCTAGGTCCTTTATGTCAAAGACCTTATTTAATTATTTCTTTAACCTGTCAATTAAGTTAGCATCTTGACCAACAATGAGCATATCATCAACATACAATAAGAAAATAATAAAGGAAGAATCTGAATATTTTTTGAGGTAAACATAATGGTCAGGAGTGGTTCTAGTAAAACCATTACTCATTATAAATGAGTTAAATTTAATGTACCATTGTCGTGGTGCTTGGTTGAAGTCATACAAGCTCTTCTTCAACTTGTATACCATGTGCTCCTTGTCACAAGGAATCCTTTCGGCTGCTTCATGTAAATTTTTTCCTTTAAATCTCCATGCAAGAAAGCAGTTTTCACATCCAGCTGCTCAATCTCTAAGTTTTGACAAGCGGCTAAACCAAGGATAGTACGAATGGAAGTCATCTTCACCATGGAAGAAAAAATTTCATCAAAATCAATGCCCTTTTTCTGCCCAAATCCTTTGACAACTAGCCTTGCCTTGTACCTCAATTTCTTTTGTCATCTACATTTTTCAGCTTGAATACCCACTTATTCTTCAAGACCTTTCGCTCTTTTGGTAGTTCAACCAACTCATAGGTCTGGTTCGTATGCAAAGAATCAAGCTCTTCTTGCATAGCTTTCTTCCATTCAACCTTTTATTGATGAATCATAGCTTCTTCAAAATTTTTTGGTTCATCACTTTCAGTTACTGTCACATACTTGGATGATGGATATTTTATTGATGCTTTCCTTTCTTTTTGTGACCTTCTTGGCATAAGTGGTTCTTCTTGAGGTAACTGCTCCCTTTGCTCTACATTACTATGTGCATCATCATTTCCAAGCATATCATCAACTATTTGAGGAGCCTCATCACCCTCAACTTGATTTTCTTCAACTTGACCTTGTTGTCCATCATCACCATAAATAAGTAAGGGGAGTTGTTCTTCTGGCAATTCATCTACAACCCTCCTTAGCAAAATCAGCAAATGTTTTATTTTCTTGAAAAACCACATCTCTACTTCTAATAATCTTTTTATTAACTGGATCCCATAATTTGTAACCAAACTTTTCAACTGCATACTCCATGAAAATACATAGTTTTGTATTGTCATCAAGCTTGGACATCTCATCTTTTGAAACATGCACAAAATCCTTGCAACCAAATACTTTCAAGTAACTATAAGAAACATTTTTCCCCCTCCATTCATTTTGTGGAACATTTCCATCCAAAAAAGCAGATGGAGATAAATTGATCAAGTATATAGATGTCCTCAAAGCTTCTCCCCAAAATGGTTTAGATAATTTTACCGTTGAAAGCATGCGCCTAACTCTTTCCATAATGGTGCGGTTCATCCTTCCCGCAACACCATTAAGCTATGGAGACTTGCAAACTATTTGCTCATGCTGAATACCATGGGCTTTATAATATTTTTCAAAAGGACCACGTTCATCATACTCACCACCATTATCTGTGCAAATGCATTTGAGAGATTTTCCTGTTTCTCTTTCAACTATGACATGAAATTGTTGAAAGATCTCAAGTACTTGGTCTTTAGTCTTCATGGTAAAACTCCAAACTTTCCTAGATGCATCATCAATAAAAGTAACAAAATACAATGCACCACCAAGAGTTGTTACCCTCATAGGACCATATACATTGGAGTGAATTAAATCAAGAATCTTAGTTTTTCGTTTAGTTAAAGCATGTGAAAAAAAAATTCTATGATGCTTTCCAACTAAACAATCATCACATGGGGACAAAGACGTATATTTGATATTTGGAAGATAATTTTTCTTCACCAAACCTCCATACCTTTTTCACTCATGTGGCCAAGCCACCGATGCCACAAATCAAAATGATGGTAGTGTTCACTTCCCCATTTGATAGTTGGGCTTCGGTCTTATAGAGAGAACAACATTTCTTGCCTTGTGCCACAACAAGAGAGCTTTTTTTCAGTTTTCACATTCTATTGCCAAATTGTGACTCATATCCTTCATCATCAAGCCTCCCAGTTGAAATGAGATTTAATCTGAAATCTGGAACATGTCTCACATCCTTGAGAACGAACTTATAGCCAACATTGGTTGTAATGCAAACATTACCCGTTCAAATAATTTTTGATTTTCCTTCATTTTCCATCCTTATCGAACTAAAGCCTCCTGATTTGTAAAAGGTAAAGAAACCTTTATCTTTTATGTGAAGTAGCATGAAAGGATGCTCCTGAATCAATGACTCAATTTGAATCTTTATATGTTGTATTTACGCAACTATCAATACATATAGAAAAAAGTAGTACTCCATTAGAAGCACTTGCAGTGATTTCTTGTTCTTTGTTACCATCGCCACTCTTTTCTCCCTTCTAATTTTTCTTCAACTTCCAACAATCATTTTTTATGTGATAACAAGTCACACCTTTTCTTAATTTATATCTTCCTCTTGATTTCCTTCGACTCTAATTTTCTTTATACTTTGATCTTCTTCTTTCCTCAGTAACCAAAGCATGTGGGTGTGAAGAATCTATAGATTTTTTTCTCACTTCTTCATTCAATAAACTACCTATAACTTGACTCATAATAACAATACCATCGGGTGCCGAGTTGCTAAGGAATACAACAAGAGTCTCGCAACTATCCGATAATGAACTTAGCAACAATAATGCTTGTAACTTATCATATAACACCATCTTCATGGCTGCCAACTGATTAACAATGCTTTGCATTTCATTCAAGTGCTTTACAACCGACTCATTTTCTTTCAATTTCAAGTTCACAAGTTTTCTAATTAAAAAAGCCTTGTTTTCAACTGTTTTTCTTTCATACAAATCATGCAATTTCTTCCACAGAGAACTTGCACTAGTTTCGTTTGATATATGATGGAACATAACATCATCCAACTATTGCCGAATACAAGTAATTGCTTTTTTATCCATGTTCTTTTACTCATCATCTGACATGGTTTTTGGTTTCTTCTCTATTCCATCAACTGGCGAATAAAGGTCTCTTAAATAGAGAAGGTCTTCCATTTTGGCTTTTCAAATCAACCAATTGTTTCCATTTAAACTAACCATCCTTTAAGAAGTATTGGCATCCATTTTTTATTCACATACACAACAAAACTAGCCAAGCTCTGATACCATTTGTTGGGAAGAGATGTGGAATAACCTTCCCACCTATGTGAATCAAAGAAGCAAAAAAAAATAATAAAATGGAAACCAAACAAGCAACCACAAACTAAAAAAATGAACACAAGATTTAAAGTGAAAAACCCTTCAATATGAAGGGAAAAACCACAGGGTAACTCCGAGAATAATCCACTAAATCAAATAAAGGTTTACAATGATTCACCTCTCACATTTATGCCCAAACTTGAGATCTACCACAATATTGAGAAAAGAAATAACAAGCATTTGGAGAGATTACAAGGTTACCTCACACTTTAAAGAAATGCTACCAAATCACCTCTAAAAGCCACCAACAATTTCTCCCAAAGTTAGGAGAACCCAACCGAGAATGCAAGCTACAACTTCGGTTACCCGGCTAAACAAGAGCATGAGATGTAGCAAAAAAGGGCCTAAAAAATGACCCAAATGTGAGAGCTAAACCTCCACAAAAATTCTGCACTTCTTCTCCAAGAGCTCCAAGAACAAAACCTTATCTTTTTCTAAAAAGAAAGTGAAAAATAATATTTTCTCTCCTTAGAAAAAGTCCACTCATTCTCTCTCTTCCTTTTTCTTGCAAAGAAAGAAACTCACTTCTCACTTTATGTAGGAGACTTTTCAAATTCAAAACCCACTAAAAATGAGAAAGTGGATGCCAACTCATTTGGCCCTTTTTGACTTCTCATGGGTTTTGACCCAACTTGGTTCAAGCACCCAAAAGCTCCACATAGGGCTAGACCAATATAGCCCAACACCCAACTAATATACTCAACTTCATTCCAACAAAAATAATAAGAAGATGAGGAGGGTACTTATCTGTGTTGGAGGAAAGGTTGAGTTGAAAGAGACTTTGTTTTTTTTTTTTTTTTATGAGATTGAAAGAGACTTTGTTGCTACTCTCTACACTATGAATCTATGCCTAAGGATGTTGTTTTTGAACCAAACCAACCCCATACCAGAGCACTAATTCTGTTTTTCTTTGTATTGAGAGAAACCTTTCTCTCAATACTTTGATCCAGAAACATCCGAGT
The DNA here is from genome assembly GCF_018873765.1 of Telopea speciosissima. Classification (NCBI taxonomy): domain Eukaryota; kingdom Viridiplantae; phylum Streptophyta; class Magnoliopsida; order Proteales; family Proteaceae; genus Telopea; species Telopea speciosissima. Next base: position 15,856,525 of record NC_057926.1, read on the forward strand.
TGTGTTCATTTTATTGCATGCAGAAATCTGGTAAAGAGGATTTTGTTTGACCCAGAAACATTAAATAAAGTACAAGATCATCCTTATTTGCTTATAAATCCAATGTCGACCCATTCTTCAGCACTTCGCAAGGGACATCTCTTTTAGCAACCCATGTAGTTACGCATTTACAAAGGTGTTATCAGCTCCAATAAAAATAGTTGTAGGAAGAAGATGGATTAGATAGGGATAAAGGAAGCAAGCTGAAAACAAAGTATACGAGATCTTGAACAGACCCTGTTTCCAGATTTTATTTTAGTTTCTTGTTTGGCGGGTTGTCTCTCCTGCTGATGGCCATGCCGTAGGTGGGAGTTTTGACCTCACGTCTTTGTTGCTGTCTTTCGTTTCCCTGGTTTTTATTTTCAGGGTGTATATTATTTTCTTTTCTTAATACAAAGGATTTGTTTGTGAAACAAGGGCCAAAAAATAAGAAACAGGGCTTTAGCGGTAATATTTACCACTTCAAAGTCCACAAACTGATACTATAACCTTTCCCAGCAGGTTTTTTTTTTTTTTTTCTATAACGCTGGAATTCCACCCTCCTGTAACAGTGGTATTTTTACCGCCACTAAATATAGCTCCTTTTGCAATTTTTAACTGCCACTAAATGTATTTATTTAAAACAAAAAACCCATAAATGAGAACTTTTACTGGAGCATTAGTCACTGCCACTAAAGGTACTTCTTAAAAGTAAAAAGAAAAAAGGAGGATTTTGGAGACCCCAGACTCTCCTCTATGCCCCTTAGCCCCACTGCCACTACCGTCTGGCACTCCTCCACTCCGTGCCCCTACCCTCCCAACCACCACGTCTATCACCACCCCTCCCCCTCTGCAAACATCAGAGATGGACTGAGAAGGTGATAAGAAGTATTGACTGAATATTGGGTTCCCATATTTAGAGGGACACAATATTTGGTTGCCCTGTGAACCAAGTTTCCTTTTGTGCTTAGATTTTATCTTTGGCATGCAATCATTCCATCCATATTGTAATCTTTCCTTGTTGGCTGACTAGGGCATCTTGTACACACTTGTATAAATCCTCTCATTGTTGAAGATCAACTCGATGAATAAACAATTTCAACTCTGACATGGTATCCTTGTAATTGGAAACGCAACTACTCTTCTATCCACTCTCTTGCAATGCCTTGCTACAGAGTTCTCCATCAAGGACTTAGCCACCTTGAATTTCTTCTTAGGCATTAAAGCCCTACCTCACTAGGACAGCTTGCTCATTTCACAATCTCGGTATATTGGTGATATAATTCAGCGAACACGAATGAAGGATTGTAAACCGGTTTTGACTCCCATGGTGTCTTCCATAAAGCCATCAACTGCAGGGGTGCACCCTTCTCCGACCCATCTCATTACCGTTCGATAGTGGGGACCCTACAATATGTGACCCTTACTCACCTAGACGTACCTTTGCGTAAGTAGAGTATGCTAATATATGCATGCATTGACGAATGATCATTGGGAGATAGTGAAACAGATCATTTGGTATCTAAAAGGTAAGCGTACACATGGTTTATATAATATATGTTCCCCTCTTTCCTCTATATAGGCCTTCAGAGATGCTGACTGGGCTGGCAGCTCTGAAGATAGAAAGTCGACGGGTGGTTATGTCATCTTCTTAGGTGATAACCTCATCTCCTGGGCATATAAGAAGTAGTCGACGGGTGGCAAGATCTTCCACCGAATCTGAGTACAAGGCTCTTACAGATGTCGTTGTGAAGCTCATATGGCTATAGGCTCTTTTCCAAGAATTGAGTGTCACTCTACGTTCTTCCCCCAAACTTTGGTGTGATAATGCAGGCACAACTTATTTATCTGCCAACTCTGTGTTTCACGCTCATACAAAACATGTGGAAATTAATTTCCATTTCGTTCATGACCTGGTTGCCGAGGAATTGCTTCAAGTGCAATTCATCTCCATACAGGATCAAATTGCAGACAAATTGACTAAGGCACAACCTACAACGTGCTTTTAGTTCATTAGGGACAAGTTAAACCTTTACTCAAATAGTCATTCAACTTGAGGGGGTGTATTGACCAAATATTGGGTTTCCATATTTAGAGGGACTCAATATTCAGTTCCCCTGTGAACCAAGTTTCCTTTTGTGTTTAGATTTTATCTTTGACATGCAATCTTCCATCCATATTGTAATCTTTCCTTATTGTTCAACTAGAGCATCTTGTTCACAATTGTATAAATCCTCTAATTGTTGAGGATCAACTCATTGAAGAAACAATTTCAACTCTGATAAGAAGAAAACCCTTGGCAAAGTTGCAACCTTGCGGGACTCCTCGCAATCGTTTATGACTTCACCTTAGTTTTGCTTCGATCAGTTTTGTGGATGGCTTCTCTCAGTCAGCTTGCTCTTCAGAGTAGGCACTGGTGTATCGATGGTTTGGGATGTCACTGTTCTCTATTCTTTTGTTTTCTCTTTGGATTTCCTTGGGTTCCCCTTTGAGCTTTATTTGTTTGGTTGTTGTTTTGTTGTGGAGTTTTCTCCTTGTTTTTCTTTCTTTTCTTATTCTTTCTCCTATTTTGGGGGAGAAATAATTCATTGAATATATACTTCATTCATCCAAAAAAAAAAACCAAAGAGATCGGCGTCACACGACAGTTAAAGAGGACCTTATTAGATGCTATAACCATACTCTAGCTCTGCCTCTTCCAGCAACATCTTGAAGAGAAGATGGTTGGCATACACTTGTATCCCCCCCATTGTTGCACCTCCTCCTGTCTCCCCAAACCCTAAAACTTCTCCCCTACCCCATCTATTCCTCTCCTTACCCCTCCCCCCACTCTCCTGCTACAACACCCGCACTTCTTCATTCTCTCCCCTCCCCTTACCCACCATCCTTGCACCTCCTACCCCACCCCCTCCATGCAACCCCTATCCCACCCCTTGCTCACCCAACCCCCTATGTAATACATGCTCCCATCGCTGCACCCCACTTGCCGCCACCACCACCCCAGCCCCGACCCTAGTCCCCTAGACCTTTTGCCCCACATGTCTTGAGCCACATCACCCTGACCCCACAAGCGACGAAATCAAAAGAGAGAGAAAATACCAGCACTGAAGGTTAATATGTAGGGTTAGTAGTATATAACCTCCATTAAATAGTTATAAGCACTACATTTTCTTAATTCATAAATAGATTTTAAGTAGTGGTAAAATATTACCATCCCTAAAAGTCAATAGTAAAGGCAACAATATCTAACCACCACAAAACATTTAAAGCATTAATGTGTTTTTAATTAAATAAATATACCATTAGATATGATAGAATATTAGTCTCACTAAAAAGCATCTATAGAAGTGTATTATTTTAACCGCTGCGATTTATGTAAAGAAAATGGAACTTTTAGTTGTGGCAAAAAAGAGTACCGCTAAAAGTCACTCATTTGGGGCAGATTTTTTTTCATCTCCATGGTATATGTAAGCTTTCGTTCTTTTGTGGTTTTATTAAATTACCACTCCGAAAATGATGCTTTTAGTGGTGATAAAACATTATCACCGTAAAATGTCTTATACAATTGTGGGCTTTGTGCCCTTCTCTTGTAGTGCGACTAGTGCCAAGGGTTATGGTATGTTTTAGAGAAGGTAAGAAAGAGAAAATCAACATAGAAGATTTCATGTGGTTTGATATGATAACCTAGGTTCATGGGAGAGAGAGTTTATGTTCCACTAAAATCAACGTTGGGAGTAAAGGTTTTTATAGGAGATGGTGAGAGGAGGAAGGACTCCCTCCTTGAGGTGTTGTGATATTATCAACATTACATTCATCCTTATCACATTTAGTTATAGCCCTATCACCAACTCCTTGTGAGTGTTCTTCCCTATCTGAGATTCTGGTATCCTTAGTGGCACACACAACAGACAGTGGGAGACAACCTCTTATACACCCCCTCAAATTCAAGGGGGAGGGAACCACCTTGAGGTTGGACTTCAAAAGAGCAAAGCGCAGGCGAGACATAGGCTTAGTGAAGATGTCAGCAACTTGAACCTTGATAAAAATAAAGCGAACATCAAGAGCACCTTCGGCAACCATATCCTGGAAAAAATGGAAATCAATTTCCACGTGCTTGGTACGAGCATGGAACACAGGATTAGCAGTGAGATATGTTGCGCCAACATTATCACACCAAAGAATAGGTGCTCTAGGTAGGAAGACATATAATTCCTTTAAATTATAACCAGGTTACTTCAGGGTGCCGAACGTTGATATGGCTGAGCTAGCAACGGCAAGAGAGAAACCTTGGTTCTCTGATACCATGTTGGAGAAGGTAAGAAAGAGAAGATCGACATGCAAGATTTAACGTTGTTCAGTATAATAACTTACTTTCACGGGAGAGAGAGAGAGAGAGAGAGAGTTTATGTTCCACTATAATCAACGTTGGGAGTACATGTATTTATAGGGAGAGGGTGAGAGGAGGAAGGACTCCCTCCTTGATGTGTTGTGATATTATCAACATTACATTCATCATTATCACATTTAGTTATAGCCTTATCACCAACTCCTTGCGAGTATTCAACCCTTTTTGGGATTCTGGTATCCTTAGCGGCACACACAACAGACAGCTGGAGAGTCTTTATTATAATATGCAACAAATAAATGCTTTTTAGTCCCTATCCCGCCCTTGTTTGTTTGTTTTTTTTTTTATTTTTTATCCCAAATATTATCTGGGACCCGGGGAAGCCCCTTAAATATTATTAAAAGCTCAGTGGAAAAAAGAAATACAAGGGAGATACTCTACGTAATAGATGAAGGATCTCAATGGACTAGAAGACAAAACCTATTCAGATTACTTCTCATTTAGAACTCTTTTATGGGTTATGGATTCATATAGTAATATTATTATAATCTTTGTTCACAAGGAAGAGTGATTATATGGGGACCAATTAAGGAAGCTACTATAAAAAATTTTGAGATGTTGAATGGATTAGGGTAAAGCCACTATGGAATCAAACAAGAAGGAAATAAATTTATAACCCCCCCCCCCCCAAATAAAAATGCTTAAAACTGCAGCGAAGGCATGAAGAACAGGACCTCTAAGGCTTTGACGGTTTTGGTAAAAGTGCGCATTCTTGCCTGCTCTGACCCACCTGCAATCAGCCATTTAACTGTGTTAGTAATTCGGGTTTTAGTTCAATGATTTAAATGTGCAGACTTGGAGAGTACCTATTCATTTGGTCAATAAAAACCAGAACCAAACACTTAGAAGTTTGATTAAATTCCAATGGTTTGAAACTCAAGATCCAAAAAAAATATGGAAGTCAAGAACTTCCAATCAAAGCAGCAAATCAGTCCAAAATATTAAGTGAATGCAGTTTTGATATAAAAGAACATAGTCCTAAATTATTGCTCCAATCTAAGGATGACCGATACTAGAGAAACTTTTCAGATCAAGAACTTGTAAAACGTGGCACCGCAGGTAATGTAGATGCAGATTAATATGGCATGGCAGCATCGCAGCAAGATAGTCATCATCAAATCATGTAGTTACCAAAAGAAAAAAGGTAGAATGAAAAATTTTAAGGTAATGTTCAATGTAAAGATGATTAATTCTGTTTGTCATCTTGCAATGCCTGGACCTTAATTCAGTATTTCTATCCTTTATTCTAATATATTTTGCTGGTCTATTGCAATATATCTATAACCATGAGAAACTCGTCAAAGAAGTTGAAATAGGACGACTGTACAACCATGAGATGGAGAGAGGTTCAAAAGAATAGAAATCTTGCTCCATATGCCTTTTACTAGGCAGTTTTGTGATTATTGTTAATAAAACCTTGCTCTTTCATGTTTCATTATTTAGTGTTTCACATTTTTAAGAAGAAATTTGACATTATTCAAAGGTAATCCATAAATATACAGAAGAAAGCTAATAGAAGTTTGGATAGGCATGCGTTCATTGATGGAAAAGCAACATAAGTTATATGGGGGATTTTTCGGCCATGGCAAATGGGAAGGACTCTCTTAGCCACCAAAAATATTTGACCTTGTACATTAATTTGTGAAGTGTCTAATCAAGTTTAGAAGATTAAAACCTACACTTGGATCAGCCAACCTATAAAATTTTTTTATGTAATTAGCATATCTTGTAGTTTTAACGATCTAATATGTACATTATTTGTTTAACTTTTAAAGCTTTAATAAAATGCTTCATATCCTTTCCCCAATGATGAATCAAATAATTGTTTCTCCCAGTTTCCATACCCTTTATGATCATAGCTCGACACTGATCCACCAAGTCTGATTCGGATATTCATAAGTATGGGCAGGTTCTAGTCTTAGGCTGTGTTCTTGGAATGCATCCTAGGTCGTTTTCACATTCTTGGATGATAAAAACAACTACTTTTAACACGTGAGAATGCAAAATCGACCAAGAATGCATATCGAACACAGCCTTATTCTGAAAGAGTAAAAGGTTTTTATCTTTCCACATGTGATTAATGGTAGAGCATAAAGCAAGTTTATCAATGGCTCTGATGAGATCTTCCCCAAACTCTCTTCTACCAATTAAGCTCTAATAAGATACTTGGAGATTGTCTTTGACTAGGAAAATAGAGATGCCGGATCTCTCTCCATATCTCACTCATGACACTGCACTTGAAAAACAAATGGTCTATACTTTCTAGGTCAGCCCAACATAAATAGCAATGCAGCGATTTTTGAATCCTTGTTTTTGGTAGCTGATCCATAGTTGCTAAAGCATCCACAATTACACTTCTTTGACAAGGAACTACACTACTTTGGCTGACCTTGCCTTCATCCCCGGATGTTGGACAAAATTCCAAGCTGCTTTTGATGAAAACGTATCCGACTGGTGGATTTTTATCCTCCCAAGAGCAGTGCACCTCACTTGAGAATCCAACCGTACACCCAAAACTTGACAAAAAAATAGACGCCATTGCCCATGTTTTAATAGTTGGATTCTCAAGTGTGGTGCATTGCAATCCCAAGTGCTCAGCCTTTCAAACCACTTTCTCAGGTGCTCAACTGTCTAGTCTACTGACGCATGAAAGCCCAGCTGATGCAGCCTAAAATAATGAAACTCAAGCCCAAGTGGCCTTGGTCCGGGCCTGCATCATTCTCCCTTCTTCAGAAGAATTCGTCCCGAATTCTTGTTCCACCCAAAAGTAATCGAGCTCCTCTGGGATCGAATGGAAGCTTAGGGATTGCACCATGCATGATACAATTTGCAACAATAGGATTGGCGGCAAGAAAGGAATTGCCATTGTAGGAAATTTGATATTCCAATCTAGTCTGTGAGGTTTTGATGCTGATGTGTGAACCTTGACAATTCTGGTTCCCATAGTCGAGTCTAGCAGAGATGTGATGAGGGTGAAAGCATCTCCAAGAACCAATCCACATACACACCATATGTGTCAAGCCCATGATGAGGGTAGTCTTTACTCCATGCACTACCAAAGTTGACATTAACATTCCTATTCCATGTCTTGCCAAAGAAGAATTCAACCGGGAATGGAGGTAGGGGAACATGCTTTGCAAGAATGAGTGATGATGGTGGGGTGATGTCGTCAAGGTGGAGAATAGGGTCTTCTCTAAGTGAATCTTTAAGAATATCACCACTAACCTCTTGACGTACTTCACCTTCCAAATCAAAATTTGGTTCAAGAAAGTTGAAGTCACCATGTTCATAGGGTTCTTCTTTCGGATATTCATCGAACATTGGTGGTTTACTCAAATCAAAGACTGATTCAAGTTCCTCAATACATTCATGTGTGTCGATGTGCTCATCTAGGTAGTCATAAAAAAATAGGATGTGGGTTCAACTCAAGTTTCTTGGTGACAACATTTAAGGCCGACATCTTCCATTGAAGAAGATGAATCACATACCTCTTTTACCATCTCTAGTGGTCATGGATGGCGTGATGCTATTTGCAATCTCTTGATCTTACAAAGTATTGAGCATGGACGGCATGACGCTGCTTGCAATCTCTCAATCTTACAAAATAACTTTCCAACTAGTTGCACATCAAGAGACAAGATGGCTAATTGTGTGTGTGTGTGTGTGTGTTTTTTTTTGTTTTTTTGCTAAAGGTCAACAAAGAATATATTAAAATGAAAAAAGATACAAATATTTAATGTCCGGGCAAACCCAGATGAATACCAAACACTAAAACAGAAAACCACCCTACCAATCAAAACTAAAACCCCAACAAGAGGAACTGACCACTAACAAAACCTATACCGAGGGCGGCCTAAAGCATCATCAAGCAAAGCCGAATTAATTGAAGAGGGAATATCAACAAATGAAGAGATAGAGACCCCAGATTTCGTAGCAGATGTGGCAAGGAAATCCGCCATAGGATTTACCTCCCTAAAATAGTGGGAAATCTTCCATCTGATAGACTGGATGTAAGCTTGGAGCATAGTCCAAACCTGCCTGATGAACCAAGGAATGTCACCTGAAATATAAGCTCCAAACACCACCATAGAGTCACACTCAATCCATAAATTTGACACACCCATCTCCTTGGCCTTAAGCAGACCATGCATGATAGCCCAAATTTCCGCCACGAAATTGGTCTTAATACCAAGAAATACACTAAAGGCCGAAGGAGGAACCGCCAACTCATCTCGAAAAACTCCACCTCCACCTACCTGACCCAGATTCCCTAAGGAACAGCCATCAACAGTAAGTTTCACCCAACCCCTAGGAGGTCTACACCACCAAACCTCCATAATCACCTGAGCAGCCTTAGGACCCAAGAAATATTCAGTCTCCTAGCATAAAGCAAGTCTTAAGACAAAGACACCACAACAGAAGAAAGACCTGCAAGCTCCTTAAGAGAAAGAAGGGCATCCCCCAAGACCACTCCCACCATCCTATCCTTCCCCTTGAATTTCCTAGAATTACGCTCCTTCCAAATACAAAAAGGAATCAGAAGCACACCCAATGCCCACACACTCGACAAAGGCACTCATTAGATTTTCTCTTCCACCAAAACACCACATCTTCCAACGACTCCACAGTCGGCCAAGTAAGCCCAAAGAAATTCAAAAATCTCTGCCACAATTCACAAGAGAATCCACATTTAAAAAATAGATGGGTCATAATCTCCACATCACCATTGCATATATCACAACGGGACAACAACTGCATCCCTCTACTTAACAGAGCATCTTCCATCGGAATTTTATTGTGCATCAGTCTCCAAGCAAAACAAGAATGTCTCGGCAAAAGCAATTTATTCGAAATAATTTCACGCCATGAGACCTTCGGCCTTCTCTTCCTAATAGCTTCCCAAGCCAATCGAGTAGTATACACCCCCGAAGGGATAAGACCCCAAAGATAAGAGTCCGAGTAAGGTTGGGACAGTAGCAATATATTTTTAATCGAAGAAAAAATATCCGAAAGAAAAACCGAGTTTACTTGCGAGAGATCCCAAGAATCATCCACAATAAAATCCACCACCTACAAATTTTTATCTTCAAAATGCTCCATCTCAAGACCCCAAGCCGCTACAATCAACTCACTACCCAACCAACAGTCCTTCCAAAAACCCACAGAAGACCCATCACCAATAACCCAGTGCTCAAACTGTTTCACCACATGCCAAACCTTTTTAAGACCTGGCTAGATCGAAGAGGAAAGGTATTCTTGAACTTATCAACCAACGGCAGCATCCTTTCCTTCGTAACCCTTCCCTTAAAAATCTCCACACCAAGGTACTTGGTAGGAAGATTGCAGAGAGGGATAACAAGCAAATCTGAAATTCTTCGTCTTCTTAAGGGGATAATGGAACCACAAAACAATTTGATTTTTTCCAAATTGATTTTTTGGCCAAAAAAACACTGGTATTTTTCCCAAAAAAATCTTTAAAGCACGAACATACCTAAAAGCACCATTAATGAAAATAAAAACATCATCAGTAAAAAAAAAAGGTACCAAGAGTAAAAACACCCCTAGGACCCCTCAAAGGAAGAATTTGCTGCTCTGCCACCTTCCTTTTCAGCCCTCTACATAAAACTTCCTCCGCAATAATAAATAGCATCGAGGAGAGAGGATTCCCTTGGCGCAGTCTCCTTTCCACCCCAAACAATCCCACCGGACCCCCATTAACCAGAGGTGGTATTCGAGTAGAAGAGAACAGTTGACGAAGCCACAAAATCCATTTCTCACTAAACCAAATCTGCCCAACATCAAAAAATCATAAGCCTTCTGAACATCAAGCTTAATCTCGATACCTCCATCACTCACCACCTTATGCATCAAGTTACTCAATTTCGAGGCCAGATTGATATTAGAACAAATCACATTCCCCTTTTGAGACGCCCCTTGTTCCTCAAAGATCAATTGGGGTAAGAAATAACAGAGCCTATCAGCCATGATTTTTGAAATGATTTTGCAAACAAAATTCCCAGCATAGAGGATGGAATTTATCTAGCGAGATACCCCCATCAACCTTGGGAATCAAAGCTAAAAAGAAATTATTAGTGCCTTTAGGGAAAATGCCTTCCATGAAAAAATTTGAAACCATCCTACACACATCCACAACCACCACCTCCCAACAGCGCTTAAAGAAGGCACCCTGAAACCCATCAGGGCTAGGAGAACTACTACGGTCAAGATCCCAAACCGCCTTTTTACTCTCCTCATTTGGAATAGCATTCAACTTTGAATTATCATCATCACCAAGCACAATTGGAATCACATCAAGAATCTCCAAATGCTCCTCAAGAGGGATAGCCTTATGGAAATTTTTGAAATACTCACTAATATAATCCACCTCGCCCTTCTGATCTGAAATTAAGAGCCCATCCCCATTTTTGATACACCGAACCTAATTTTTTGCTCTTTGAATCAACAAATTAAGAGAGGTGGAAAAATTTGTGAATTACGGTCCCCTTCATTTAACCATTTAATTTTTTACTTTTCTCGCCAAAGCCTCTCACATTCCTTCAAAGCTGATAAAAACTTCGTCTTAGCATCCACTTCCACCCCAAATAGAGCCTCATTAACCCCCACAGTCTCCATTGTTTCCTAAACATCATCTAATTCCACTTTTGCCTCCTTTAGCTTCAAGTCAAAATGAGGAAACTCCACCCGAACCCATTCCCTTAACATTTTCTTAAGACGTTGGAGTTTTTGGCACAGAATATAAAGAGGGGTCCCCACCAAAGGCTGAGACCAAGATTGCTTCACCACTTCCACAAAACTAGCGCTATCCATCCCGAATTTATGAAAACAAAAGGGGACATTTTTTGGCCTACCAAAAGAATCAAAGGCGACCACCAAAGGAGATTGATCCAAAGCAAATCTTGGCAAAACCCTTTGGGAACAAAAATGTAAAAATTCTAGCCACTTATCATTACAAAAGCTTCGATCTAGGACCCCATCCACGTGACCGCGAGTCTGATTATTAGACCAAGTAAATTTGTTTCCAGAAGAGGGAATAACAATAAGATTACAGGAATCCACCATTGCCCCAAACTCTATAACCGACCCTAAAGAAAAAGCTCCAGGCCCTCTCTTTTCATTTGCTAACAGAGTTGCATTGAAATCTCCAATCACAATCCAAGGAGCCAAAACCACATTCAGCATCCCCAAATCATGCCACAAATTCCTCCAAACAGCTCTAAAATTACTAGCATAGATAACAAAAATGAACACCACCTTTCCTTTTCACCGAAGTGAAAAGGAAATCTACTGATCCGAATAAGAAATTACAGCCAGCTGATCCATACCCAACCTCCAAATCACCCATAAATTTGGGACTGAGCCCGACTGGGAATTATGGATAAAATCAACCGCATAACCCTTCTTATTGAAAAATAAAGCAGGGAAATGATTCACCTCCACTTGGCTAACTATGTATTGACTGCATCGATGTCTTTCAAAAGGTTGTATGATTACCTTTACACTTGGGGGTCATGTGGATTAATCCTCTCTGATACCAAATGATGTAAGCCTCAATACAAGCTACTAGGAACTCAGATCGAGAGAGAGATAGGTTCCACACTCAACTAGGTCAATGAACCCGAGTAGAAAGCAGATTTGTGCAATCTCGGTAAAATAGATGTAAATTTTAACATACAACTCATTTAGGGGTGATTCAAGTTTTACATTCAACATAACAGAAAGGACTACAACTTTTGTTATTTAAGTTTTCATATATTCTAAACAAAAGAATGTGATAATGGCTTGTGAATTAGAGGGTACAGCATAGGATGAATCTGGAATTATGATAAAATAATAAAAATTGAAGAAATAAAGAAATTGAGAGAGAAGAAGGATAAAAACCCCAATAAACCATATATTCTAGGTTGTCAAAGAAGGTAAATGCATCAATACTTCTAGACTGATTGTTGCAACTCTTCAAGGCTACAAGGAAAGCTTCAATTCAACTTGTTTGAAGTGAAACTCATATTGGTTTCATAAGAACTCATCATGGTTGAAGTGTGTACTCAATGGAGCAACAATGATTTTCATTCACCAAAATTCAACTTCACTTGCAAACAAAATAGTTAGGCCTTTTTATAGGCAAAACAAAGCTAAATCCTAAAAGCTCCTACAAAATCTTGACCATACATTAACAATGTGATTCAAGGATTAAGATTAAACCACTACATAACTTGCTAAGAAAAGAAAATGACTTTTCGAACAAAGAAAATCCACTCTCTAATGGGTTGAAACAACATTATATGCCATCACATAGATTCTAGTTCCCATGTCTTGGTATGATCTTCTATATATTGAAGCAATTTTTCATGTTGAAATTAAGATTTCCAAGACTTCCTTTGTCAAGATTCAAGATAAAATTTGCAGAAGATCGAGATATTGCTCATAGGATGAAGTGCAGCATAGAGAAGATCAAAAGACTTTGACTTGGATCCCACTGCTAGTTCTAGGCCACTTGTGAGTGGGGCTAGGCTGTTGGGATGAAAAGAAGCCTAGCCACTTGGTGCTCGGTTCCCACTTGGCCTTGGTTCAAGTGGATCAAATGGGCTTAGGCCGGGATTCGGGCTGACCTCCTTAAGGGCTGCACTTGGGCTTGGGTTTCATCATTTTGGGTTGCATCACTAATCAAGTCCTTGGAGTCCATGAAGAACTGCGCATTGAAGACATTTGGCCCAGACTTTACTATCTTTGTAGATGAATGCCATAGGTTTAACCTCCTCAACTATGACCTCTCTACCAACCTCTCCACTGACCTCCTCTAGTGATAAATAGAAATGGAGCATTTCATTTCCATGTTCAACCTACTGTGAACTTCCTCGCCCTTACCATATCCAAATAAATTCTTGAAGTAGCTCACTATCTCTTCTTTGATATAAACCCGGTTGTCTACAAGAGAGCCATCATTCTTCTTAACTTCAAGAATATGAGTCTGTCTATTTTAACTACTTTCTGGAAAAACTCATTGTTGCCATCTCCAAGTTGCAACTACATCATTCAGAATTTTTTCTTTTGGAAAACCTCTTCTATTCTTAGAACATAGAAGACTTTAAACATGACTTCTTGTTCTCTCCCACAAGATCCTCATTGAAAGAATTAAGCCTAATTGATTATCATGGAGTTGGCTTTCAGCCAACTTTAAAGTTTTAATAACAACACCAAAACTTGATTATTCCATTCACAAAAATGAAACATGACATTCTAGAGCTTGGTAGAAAGCTGAGCCAATGGGTTTATGATGCTTTGCAATGCATTCCATCGTGTCAATACCATGGTCCTATAATCCTCATGAGGCATCCAAGTGTTAAAACCCTAAAAGATTTTGGGCCTTTTTTATGCTCTAAAATAGAAATTTTTAAAGGAATGTTGTCTGAAACCCCTGAAAGGAGAAATTTTATTTTCAAACAGCTCAATACATGTGGCCAATTTCAAATTAAGAAGGACCTTTCCAGCTTGCAATATCTGATCCTCTTTTTTTTTTTTGCGCGGGGGGGGGGGTGGTGTGGTGGTGAATAAAAAATATATTAAATCCAAGTGCGGAAAAGAGCCAAAACTCCAGATACAATGCAAGCAAGAGAAACAATAGGGCAACCACAAAACCTAAGGCTGAAGCAGAACAAAAAACACACAAATACGAAACAATAGAAAAACAAAGATCAGCCAAAAAATCTAGAACAAAGCACTCCAAATTTCTTAAGAAATAGGCATCGTGATCGGAATGTTATCAAAGCCCCATGAGGAGAGGATGAACTTGTCTCTGGCATTGTCCTTGCAAGGATGAATGAAAGGAGAAGCCTTCTGGCACACTTCAAAAATTATAGAAGACCAAATTGGATGGAGGATCCAGGGGAAGAGGACCATCTTCTCCTATTTCTTTCCCACCAAATATGATATATCATAGCCGAGAAAGCAAGTTTTCCAGTTATATCACAAACTATTTTCCCTTTAAAGTTCGCTAGCATCCAGACCCATTCTCTATCAGAAGGAAGAATGTTGTGAGGGGAGGGCCAACAGTTGTCTAAAATGCCTTTCCAAACCTTCTTAGAGAACGGACAGTCAAAGAATAAATGATTAACGTCCTCATAACCATTCCAACAAAAGCAACAATTGTGATTTATAATAGATGTTTGCAAGAGGAAGTCTTGAGTGGGTAAAGATTTTGTGAAAACTCTCCATGCAATAAAACTATGGCGAGGGAGAAAACCTTTCTGCCAAATCAACTTCGGCCATTGATAAATGGTCCCCTTAGACCTTACCAAATTCCATGCCGAAGACAAGGAGAACCTAGAAGTAGAACCTTTAGTCCATTGGAGTAGGGCACCACTGCCTTGGGGACGCCTTGAAATACTTGGTAAATCAGCCCACATACCAATAAGGTCTTGTGAGCGCGAAGGACACGGCAACCAGCGGCCTTCTCAAATGATAGACGAGACTGGGGCTAGCCTATCCAAACCAGAATTCATTCGAGTGTGATCCCCATAACTATGGGTAAGGATAACCTTTGGGTGCCAAGGATCAAGCCAAAATAAGGTATCTTTACCATCATCAAGGGAGGAACAGACAGCCCCAAGAGCAAGAGGGTGGAGATGGAGAATTTTCCTCCAAGACCTGGATGAATCCAGAGGGCACTTTACCGTCCAAATGGAGTTCTTTTTGAGCTGTTTCGAGTAGAGCCACTCAACCCATGTGGAAGTAACTTTACTTGCAATCTTTCAAACCAGCTTAAGAATGGCAGCATTGATGACATCATGAACCCTACGCAAATGCAGACCACCTTGCTCTTTAGGAAGACATGTAGTCGTCAAACTAATGGTGTGGAGAAACTTTGAATTGTCACTTCCTTTCCATCAGAAAGAACTCATTAGGCCTTCAATTTTTTTTAATGACATTGGTGGGGCGCTCAAAAATTGCTGCCCAATAGAGATAAGAAGCTTGAAGAACCGATTTAAGCAGTTCATGTCTACCTGCAAAAGAGAGGGGCCGACTTTTCCATATCTGGAGACGGTTTCTCAATCTATCAAGGATAGGCGAGCAGTGATGGGGAGAAAGTCTAGAAGATAGCAGAGGCAGCCCCAAATATGTCATAGGGAAACTACCCAGGGTAAAGCCTGAGATACCCCTAATAGATGAGAATAGAGGTTTAGAGACACCAGATATAAAAATAACCAATTTTTGAGGATTGCTGGATAGGCCCTAAATAGAAGAGAAATCCCTCAAAGAATCCATGATGGCAGGCATACAAGTAGGGGAAGCATGAGAGAAGATCATTACATCGTCCGCAAAGATAAGATGGGTGAGCTTACTTGGCAAACATTTACCCATAGGCTTCAAAGAATTTTGCTCCACTTTTAGTTGAAGGCAACAAGAAAGCCCTTCCATGACGATAGAAAAAATAAGAGGAGATAAGGGGCAACCCTGCCGAACACCAACTTTGGACTCAAAAAAACCCATTGGGGATCCATTCATAACCATATGTACCATAACATCATGCATGAATGTATTCCCACCGAATAGAGTCGAAGGCTTTATGAAGATCCAATTTAACCATAATAGATGGAGCATGCGTAGACCTCTCAAAACCACTCGCCTTCTCTTGACAGAGGAGAATATTGTCTACAATTTGCCTCCCAGGAATAAATGTCGATCGATTTGCACTAACAATATCTGCAACTATCATCTTTAGCCTATTTGCAAGCACCTTTGCACTGAACTTGTAGATAAGATTATTTAAGGAAATAGGACGAAAAGCCGAGGTTGCACAAGCATCTTCAACCTTAGAATTCGGACAAAGGAATGAGTGGCTGATACCTTTAATATACTCCAGCTGAAAGATGATAAATGATCCTTTTATCCCCATACTCACCATTGCTAGATGTATACAGCTCACCTTCCACTTTAGGTCAAGAAGACCCACATCAAATTCACATTGATGAACTCATTTACATCTTCTTTGTTAATTGGGTCGACCCTCTTTTTTGCCATTTGATTGCGCACAACGTTGAATACTCCCATCATTGCCTAAGGACCCGCAGTGTTTTGAGAAATATCAAGGATATCGGTTAAAAAGCCTCTTTTCTCCATGTTGTTAAGGCCATATACGGATGAACAAATTAACTCCATAGAAATATCCAACATTGAGAATAAGAAATGAATGAGATAGGAGCTGCTCATGATAAGAGTAACCTTCAAGGCTGAAGGATCCCATCCCACTTAGATTCTGGCTGCGCCAGAATCATGCAATTATGACTGTAAGACAAGTTGGGCCTAATAGTATATAAGATATAGGATCCTGACCAATGATCTCCCATGTGCTCTTGAAGAAGAAGCCATTGAAACCATATGGTCCTAGAGCTTTACTATCTTTGCAAGAGAATACCACTGACTTGATCTCACTCTTTGTAACCACCACAATAAGAGACTACCTATGATGATCCTCCAGAAAAGAGCTAAATGCCATCGAATATGGGAGCACCTCTTCCTCATTTAACATTTGGGGAATTGCCTGAAGGTCTAGTCCATCCCCTCTAGACTTGTCCAACTGATTCCGAACCACATTGAAAAGTCCCCAATGAGAGCCCACAGACCCGTCACACTGGCTAAGATGGTTGCTAAATCCTGCCACAATCTTCTCCTACCCTCGTGCCTATTGACCCCTATAAATAGCTGAACAAAGGAAAGGAATGGAATAAACATTCATGGAGATAGAAAGCTGGATAAATTGAGGATCCACACCAAGAATATTCATAGCCAAAGACCCAAAGTTCCACCCCACCCATACTCAAATGGGGGAAGAAAGGGAACCATTATGGAAAAATGACCAACTAGGCACCATGGGAGAAAAGGTAACATCAATTGTGTTGATTCTAACTATGTACGCAGCTTTACCCCTGCTTTCGCAGAGAAACTGTTTCCAGACTCAAACCTGTGATCACTTGGTCACAATGGAGCAACCTTTACCGTTGCGCCAAGCCCCTATATTCAAACAGATAAATTTCGTTGACAATACTAGAGAGGTTGTGGACACCCAGTCTTGCAAGGCTGTACTCCAGAGATGGGGACTGCCAAGATCCTATCTGATCCATCTTGCCCTCCTCTCTGTTAGTTAAACATAGTGAATCATTCTTAGAATAACATACATGCTCTTTTTGAGTGTTTGTTCCATTATGTGGATTATGGCTGCCTCAACTTGATTGTTCAGATTTAGGTCAGATTTGAAATCCATTTTTTTTTTTTGTTTTAATTAATTTTGAGTATTGCCACTATGTATGATGCAGGTCCAAACACCATGGCTGAAGCCATTGAAGCCCAAAGAATCCCAACCTGCAGTCCCTGCATGGACTGCATCTGCGCTAACAACAGGCTGACTCAGCCTTCTAGAAGAACCCCAAGTCGTGAGCAAGAATTCTCCCACCTCAACCAATTTCTACAAGATAAATACTTTCCTATTTTTCAGGAACCTCAACAAATTGCTAAAGATCAGACTTTCCTATTTCTGAGGAGCTTGTTGCAAATTTGGCATTACCTTTGGAGAGCTAGCCAAAGCTATGAGATGCTCAATCCTACTACTTTTGGAAAATGATCTTTATCTATAATGGAAGGAAATCAAGGGGAAATCATCATCTAGCCGCCCAAGCAAGGACTATCAAAATCATCCAAACTTGGACAGAAAGAGGAAAGGTTTGGGTCTTTATCTTATTTTGTGTGCTATGGAACTCTCTACCGGTTAGGGTTACCCAGCTAGTTTCATTTGCATATTTTATCACCTTTGTTTAATCTTGGCTATAGATTATTAGGGCTAGCAGCTTGAGATTTAGGGATTTTATTTTTCCCTATAAATATGTAGCTTGGATGGGAAATAAGACAATGAATTGAATATTGAAGTTGGAATTAGTTGAGTTTTTGAAACCACAGAGAGTCCCACTATAGTGCTGAAGAACTTTGGATTTTCCCCTTTGTGTTTCATTTCTCTCTCTCGTGATCCGTGTTACTCAGACAGTGTCCCTTACTGGGGCCCTACAAGATCTCTCTCAAAATCCAGCTGAATCCGTATCCCAGTTTCTCAATCTTGCTAAGGCCATCGCTGCTGAGCTATCTGCAGCCGGCCAACCTCTACGCCCTAGCACATTCAATATGCATGTTTATTGCGGTCTGAAAACTGATTTCTGCAACATGGTTTCCTCCTTACTCGCATTGATGCGATCTCTTATGATGAATTACATAGCATGCTACTTAGCCATAAGTTCCTTCATGGTTCCACCTTGAATAAACTCTCTTGCGGAGTCTTCGGCCAGTCAACCAACTGCCAACACAGTTCAACGGAGTTCTTCTCCCGCTAATTCAAGCACTGCCCCTTCTTCAAAGGGTTCTTACCGCAGTAGGGGTAGTCGTGGCCATGGCTGTGGCTTTGGGAGCCGTTCTTCCTTTCAGGGGCCCACTCCTTGTTGTACAGTTTTTCACCGAGTTTATCACTCTGCTTCTCAATGCCATTATAAAGATCAACCCCACCTTTTTCACCACCCTAATCCCAACGTCAACCCCAACCCTGCACCCTACCGCCCACACCCCAACCCCACCCAACCCGCTGCCTACTTTGCCAACCCTCTTCTTCTTTCTACACCGCCTCCATCCACTGCCCTATCTTGGTACTCGGACATTGGTGCTTCTCACCATGTCACTCCGGATCTGCATTCTCTTTCTTCCTATGACAGCTATCACGGCCCTGATCAACTCCATGTTGGCAATGGTAAGGGACTTGCAATCTCTAATGTTGGTACTGCTACTTATCCCTCTACTTCTGATTTTCTTTCTTTTCGTTTATCTAATATTTTGCATGTTCCCTCCATCTCTACAAATCTACTTTCTGCTAAAAAATTTTGTCAAGACGATGGTGTTTATTTTGAATTTCACGCCTCTCATTTTTTTCGTTAAGGACCAGGTAACCAAGAAAATCCTTCTTTCTGGAGTGAGTAATAATGGTCTCTATAGTGTCTCCTTTGATCCGGTTTCTCCTCCAACTACCAATATTGCTGAACGAACATCATTGGATGGTTGGCACCAATGCCTTTTGCCATCCACATGAATGTCTTTTACGTTTTATGCTTAGTCAAAATAGTCTACCTAGTCATTCCTCTCATTTATCTAATTTATGTAATGCATGTCAATTTGGCTAAGCAAGTCGTCTCTCTTTAGGATCTTCCCCTTCCCGCAGTTTATTTCCTATAGATTTAATTTACAGTGATGTTTAGGGACCATCACCCTCTACTTTTGTTGATGGTCACCATTATTTTGTAATTTTTGTGGATGACTGCACTAAATTTATTTGGTTTTATCCTCTGGTTCGCAAGTTTGATGTTTTTTCTATTTTTTGTACTTTTCAACTACTTGTTGAGCACCTTTTCAATCGTAAAATTTTTGTTGTTCAAACTGATTGAGTATCACACTCTTCCCACCTTTTTCTCCTTTATTGGGATTTTTTATCGCCTCTTTTGTCGTCACATTCATGAGCAACAAGGGCTGTTGAGCGTCACCATCATCACATCTTTGAAACTAGATTGTCTTTACTTGCCCATGCTCATGTTCCCCAGCAATATTGGCACTTTACGTTTGAAACCGCCATTTTTCTTATTAATCGAATGTTGTCCCATGTATCTAATAAAATTTCTCCTTTCCATTAGTCCATCACAAACCATCGGACTACTCTTTTCTTTGTGTTTTTGGTTGTTTATGTTACCTGTATCTTCGTCCATACAATCGTCACAAAATGGATTTCCGTTCTTCTCCACGTGTTTTTCTTGGTTACAGTCCTTTACACATTGGCCATCGATGCCTTGATCTTCATTCTAAAAAATTTTGGATTGCTCGTCATGTTTGTTTTGATGAGCATGTTTTTCCCTTTCTCTAATTCTGCCCCTTCTCCATCCCCTTTTCCTTGGGGATCCGTTCCTTGTGTGGTACCCACTTTGACGGCTGCACCTCGCTTACCCGTGCCACCAGTTGCAAACCCACCACCGCAAATGCCCACCCCTCCTTCCACGTCCTTACCCCATCACCCATCACCGTCACCCTTACCACCCCCACCCGCCTCTCCTACTCCCCAACCCTACATCTCCCCACCTAACTCACTGACACCCCCACCTACCGGTACCCGCTCTATTCAAGAGCTCTATGCTGACCCTACCCCATCGGGTCACCCTATGTAGTTACGCCCCCGACCGTCCAGGCCTCATGCTTTATCTACTGATGTCCCCCTAGAGCCTACTTGTTTTTTGCAGGCTTCCAAAGTGCCAAAGTGGCAGGCAGCTATGGCTGATGAGTTTAATGCCATTATCAAGAATGGAACTTGGTCCCTGGTTCCCCCTTCATCCTCAATGAACTTGTAGGCTACAAGTGGGTATACCATATCAAACGCCAAGCTTATGGTTCTCTTGAATGGTACAAGGCTCAATTGGTTGCGAAGGGTTTTCATCAACAACCTGGAATAGATTATCTTGAGACATTTAGCCTGATTGTCAAGCCTACCACTATTCAATCCATTTTATCACTTGCAATGTCCCATGGCTGGCCGGTTCGACAACTTGATGTGTACAATACCACTTTATATGGCATTCTTTCTGAGGATGTATATATGGCGCAATCGCCCGATTTTGCTGACATCACCCATCCGGATTATGTCTGTAAGCTTCACCGCTCCTTATATGGACTGAAACAGGCCCCTCGTGCTTGGTTTCATCGCCTCTCCCAGTATATTCTTCAACTTGGTTTTCGGGCTTCTCAAACGGATCCATCCTTGTTATTTTTCAAGATGCGGGTCACACAATATATGTGCTTATTTATGTATATTACATCTTAGTCACAAGCAATTCGTCTGATTAGGTCACCTCTCTCCTTAGTCAATTGTCTAATGAATTTTCAATCAAGGATCTTGGACCACTGTCCTTCTTCTTGGGTGTTGAGGCTACCAGCAACTCTAAGGGGTTGTTGCTTTCTCAATCCGGGTATGTGGCTGATTTATTGAACCGAGTAGGTATGATGGATTGCAAGCCATGTTCTACTCCCATGGCTACGTCTTTGACCCCTTTCGATGCAGGGGTGCTCTATTTTCTGATGCTACAAAATACTATTCCATTATGGGTGCTCTCCAGTACATCAATCTTTCACGCCCTGACATTGCGTTTGCTGTCAATCGTGTATGCCAATACATGCACTTGCCCACGAACCACCACTGCTCTCTCATCAAACGTATCTTGCCTTACTTAAAGGCAACCCATCATCATGGCATTCTCATCAGCCGACCCAAGGCTCCAGGCCTACTCTGATGCAGACTGGGCTGGTAGCAGTGAAGATCGTAAATCTACAGGGGCTTATGCCATTTTTCTTGGCCCTAACCTCATTTCCTGGAACTCTAGAAAGCAATGGACGGTTGCCCATTCGTCTATAGAATCTGAGTACAAGGCTTTGGCCAATGCTGCTACTGAGTTGGTTTGGCTTGAGTCCTTATTCACCGGGTTAGGCATTGCACTACCGGGTTCATCGATCCTGTGGTGTGACATTGGGTCAACTTGCTTATCTGCAAACCCGGTGTTTCATGCCAGTACCAAACACATAGAAATTAATTATCACTTTGTTCGGGATTGTGTTGTCAAGCGACAACTGTCCATTCAATTTATTTCCACAACGGATCAACTTGCTAATGCTCTCACAAAGCTGTTGCCTACGGCGCGCTTCCAATTTTTATGGAACAAGCTGAAGATTCGTTGCCTCGATTCTCCACCTTGAGGGGGTGTATTGACGTATATAGAGTCCCATGTAAATGGAAACTCTATATACGGTTATGGAGTTATTTTCTCTAAGTTTACTTGCCTATTCTCTCTAGGGTTTCTTTCCTATTTATGTTATTATCACATGTACAATATCAAAGGTGAATCGTCAAGGGTTTCTAACATTTCCTCTTGTATAGATACCTTAAGATTATTACTGAAGATATGCTGAGAATTCTCCACACTAATACACACCTGCTAGAGTGTGTTCTTGACTCTCCCGATCCATAGCTTCCAACGAGGTTGCATCAGTGTTGGAAGCAAACAAAGTAACTGGTGAATTATCTAAGTGTCTCATAGTCATAGTATTGGGTAGTTTTCATCATTATATCAATGATTTTCATTATTCCATTCATCTAGCTTAGTTTATTCAAAATTCGGTTTATCGTTATTGTTAGTCTGTACTACAAGTAATGTACTAGTAATTCCCTTTTTTTTCAATACCTTTGATTAGGAGAGTTGAGATAAAAGATTTATTGTACTTATTTATCTTTTGGAAGGTTGGGATAATTGTTTTAGTGTACATATTTGCATTTGGGGGATTCAGATATAGAATTAAACCACGGATTGTCAATAAGATTTGTAAAACAAAACATGTAGAGTTTTATTTTAAAGGCAAAGAGGAAAACGTTGGTGGTTTGGGTCTTCTTCCTAATCTATTAGTGCATAATCTTGATATGGAATATGAGTTTTTCTACTCTATTTGGGTTTCTTACTCGCTAAATCTTCTAAACATAAATACATGCTCATAAAAGAAATTCTAAGTTATTACCCCAAAAAAAAAAATTCTAAGTTTCTACTAGAGTTAAAATCAAAAGGAAGCTTTTCAAATTTCCATCAAAAGAAGTACCAGTGGTTAGGGTTAGTATGGTTGTGGTCATTTGACCAGCCCTATCAGTCGGCTCGGTTCTCTCGAGCAAGCCCAGGTGTATGGCCGTTTTTGGTTGGCTTTGACCTTGTATTTTCTTTGGATTTACCTTCTAGCTGGATTCGACTGTAGGGATAGGCCATTGATTTTGTTTTGGAGCTCTCTCCATGTATTTTTTTTTAGTTTTTCCTATTCTTTCCTCTACTTTTGGGAACAAATTTTTTTTGGCTTCATTGAATATATTTTAATTACCAAAAAAAAATTAGAACATAAATCTTGAAGATGATTGTTAAGAACTTCTATTGTTCGATAAATACATGCTTTTCCCTTAGCCTTCAATGATCTAAGGGTCAGGGCACTATCTTAGGAAATTTTATTGGTAGCAGAAAAGAAAATATAGGAGCTTTGGCTGACAATTGCAACCCTCAACATATTATATTGAAACATCTTGGGCAATAGAATAAAATGGGGGCCGAATTCTAGCTTAGCACTGTATGGGAACCATGATATCTAAGTGAAAAATTTATTGAAAGCTTTACATTTTCTTCTCCCAGTTGAAATTCTATTCCTACTCCCTCCTCCTCGACCTCCTCCTCTTCCTCTTCCTCTTCCTCTGTCTTCTTTTATATTTTTATTAGTTGAAAGAAGTTTTTTTTTTTAATTAAATATCAAGAACCAAATGCATTTAATGACAAGTGTATTGTGTCATTCTTTCAAAACTTTATTTTTTGTTTTCATATTTAATCTTTTTCCTGTTAAGTTCATGCTCTATTAAACACAATGTAGTGAGTCAGTACCACTCTCTCTCTCTCTCTATATATATATCTCAAATGCTAATTGGGTATATTTAAATTCTTATTAGCTGGGTTTCCTTTTTTAAGTTATTCTCTTTTCTCATCTAATCAAGGAACACTATAATCTCTCTCTATCTTTTTTTGTTGTCTAATTTAATGAAAGAATCCCATAATCTCTCTCTCTCTCTCTCTCTCTCTCAAATGCCAATTGGGTATATTTGAATTTTTCTTAGCTGAGTTCCCTTATTAAGGTCTTCTTTCCTTTTATTTAATGATGGAACCCTATAATCTCCCTATCTTTTTTGTTGGCTCATTTAATGAAAGAATCCTATTATCTCTCTCTTTCCCTCTTGTAGAATCTCAGCATCTTCCAGTCTGTCAAAACCCCAGAGTTATGAAGAAGGTGCTACTTTAATACCTAGTTGTAGCGAGACAAGCACTACAAGCCAAGCCGGGGTCTGGGCGGGCATTGGATTCCCCAACACATGCTCAGGGACCACTCGCAAGTACAGTCTGCTCCGCAGTATGTCGCACGCGAGGAGACTCGAACTTGTGACTTTGCTCTGATACTAATTGTAGGATCTCAGTGCCTACCAGTCAGGCAAAACCCTGGAGTTGTGAAGAAGGTTGTACATTAATACCTAGTTGTAGCGAGACAAGCACCACGAGCCAAGCTGGGGTCGGGGCGGGTGTTGGATTCCCCAACATCTCTCTCTCTCTCTCTCTCTCTCTCTCTCTCTCTCTCATGCACACATATAGGCACAAGCGCGGGTACACTCCAACCGCACATACACACATGTTCTCGTTCCTTGTTAGAGTGGTGATAGAACGCCCTCTCAATCCCCATTCCTTCTTAGCTTGGTTTCCTTACTAAATCTTATATACATAACTACACGCTCCTAATAGAAATTCTAAGTTCCTATTAGATTAAAAATCAAAAGGAACTTTTCCAAATTTCTATCAAAAGTAGTAGTGGTTAGGGTTAGTAGGGGTGTGGTCATTTGACAAGTCATCTTAGTCGACTTGGTTATCTTTGGTAAGCCCAGGTGTATGTCTGTTTTGGGTTGGCTCTATCCTTGTCTTTTCTTTGATTTCCATTGATTTTGTTGTGGAGCGCTATCCATGTATAATTTTTTTTCCCTACTCTTTCCTCTTTTTATTTGGGGGCGGGGGAAGATTTCTGAGCTAATCACCCAAAAAAAAAAAAATTGGAACATAAATCTTGATTATGATTTTTGAGAAGTTCCATTGTTGGATACAGACATGTTGTTCCCTTAGCCTACAAAGATTTAAAGGCCAATGCACTATCTTAGGATATTTTGTTGGTAGCAGAAAAGAAATTACAGTAGCTTTGGCTGACAATTGCAACAGTCAACATATTAAATGGAAACAATCTTGGGCATTAGAATAAAAAGGGTGTTGAATTCTAGCTTAGCAGTGTATGCGAAACATGATATCTAAGTGAAAAATTACTGAAAACTTTACCTCTTCTTCTCCTAGTTGAAATTCTTTTCCTTCTCCCTACTCGTCGACCTCCTTCTCTTCCTCCACCTTCACCGTCTTCTTTTATTTTTTGTCTGTTGAAAGAAGTTATTTAAATATCAAGATAGAACCAAATGCATTCAATGACATGTGTATCGTCTTTCTGTCAAAACTTTATTTTTTTGTTTCCATATTTAATCTTTTTCCTGTTAAGTGAGTCAATTCCACTCTCTCTCTCTCTCTCTCAAATGGTAATTGGGTATATTTGAATTCTTCTTAGCTTGGTTTTCCCTTTTTAACCTATTCTCTTCTCTCATTTAATGAAGGAACCCAATAATCTCTCTCTATCTTTTCTGTTGTCTCTTTCAATGAAAGAATCCTATAATCCTCTCTCTCTCTCTCATGCACATGCCATGGCACACGCACGCGTTCACTCCAACACATCCACACAAGTTCCCATTCCTTTTTAGAGTGATGATAGGACCCTCTCAGGCCCCATTCCTTCTTAGTTGGGTTTCCTTACAAAATATTGTATACATAAATACCCCTTCATAATAGAAATTCTAGGTTCCTACTGGAATTTAAATCAAAAGGAAGCTTTTCAAATTTCTATCAAAGAAGTAGTAGTGGTTAGGGTTAGCAGGGGTGCGGTCCTTTGACCAATCCTCTCAGTCGGCTTGGTTCCCTCTGGTAACCCCAGGTGTATGTCTGCTTTGGGTTGGCTCTATCCTTGTATTTTTTTGGATTTTCCTTCCAGTTTGATTCGGCTGTAGGGATATGTTGCGGATCCGGGTTCCGAAACCTGATTTGATCACTTAAAGGCCCACCCAAGTAAAGAGGCACTCAAATTCAAAGTTGAATGGGAAAACAGCAAATAATCTCAAGTTTTAAGGAAGGATGACAATCTTGTAATTAAGAAGAATCAAAAGAATCCAAAGAAATAAAAGAAGAATGGGCATAAAAGGGTTTTGATTTAATGACTAAGTGTAAACTTGGAAGCAATTGTAAGAGATGGACTGATATTGAATTAATAGGAAGTACATTTTATATTTTGTTTAGGATTCTGATTTCCCTTCCCCTGTGAATGGTTTTTTATTAGATGATGCTCTAGGGCGCCAAAGATTCAGGTTCGGCTACCTTGAGAGAGTCCCTCTTTCTTTGGTATGATTAGGGACTGTTTCCCTATCTCGTGTTATTAGTAAACGTCAGGATATGCTTGGACGTTAAAGTTTTGTATTTTTCTTTTTCTTATTAATCCATTCTTTGCTGATCTTTAGCCAAAAAAAAAAAAAAAAAAATAGGAAGCACAGGGGGTACTAATGGAAATAAACCAAAGAGGGTTTAAAATATAATCACATTGAGGATTCATCTTCAAAGCCTTTGGAACCAAGGGAGCCACGGTATCGCACGAGACGAGAACCCGAGTTGCACCGTTTAGAACTTGTCTCCAAGAGTTCGAAATCTCTAGATTTATTTACGCCTAGGCCTGTTGAATCAATCCAAACCACCACAGTTCTGGGTATCAAGTGGTATTTGGAATACAGACTTCAGAAATTGGGATGATCAGCGGCACTTGCAGGTCTTGAAGGGGCTTATGGAAGATGTACCTACTGAAGGGTTTCAGTAATCAGCCCCCACAGTAAAGATTGCCTCACTAGGACAACCTGCGCACCAAACCCTCACCTTTGGGATGCAAAACAGCAAGTTTAGATCACCGTTATTAACACAGAATGAGAACACAAATCGGAATAGAGAAAATACAGTATAATAGAAGAAAAAAGGTAGCAAAAGAGGGACTGTGAGAGAAAACAAATTAAAAAGAGAGATATGCGCACACAGCTCTTGGCAGCAACGAGGTAACTATCATTCAATTCCAAAGCTCAAATCTGAGTTCTAATGGCAAGGTTACATGTACTTAAATAAAAAGAAACCCAACATGAAAAGCAAACATATTGTAAATTGGAAACCGGCTAAAAGAAGAAACAAACTGAAATAGAAACTAAATAACCCCAAGCCGAATCTGCTAGGTATCTACTCAACTGTCTAAAATAAAATAAACTAAATATTGTATGTTAATCCAAATAAACCCTAATGAATCCAACATCTAACTGCATTAGGATAGGCCATTGATTTTGCTTTGGAGCTCTCTCCATGTATTTTTTTAGTTTTCCCTATTCTTTCCTCTACTTTGGGAGCTAAGATTTTTGGGCTTCATTGAATATATTTTAATACTGAAAAGAAAATTGGATCATAAATCTTGATGATGATTTTTGAGAACTTCCATTGTTCGATACATACATGTTTTTCCCTTAGCCTACAATGATCTAAGGAAATTTTATTGGTAGCAGAAAAGAAAATATAAGAGCTTTGGCTTACAATTGCAACCCTCAAAATATTATATTGAAACATCTTGGGCAACAGAATAAAACGGGGGGCTGAATTCTAGCTTAGTACTGTATGGGAAACATGATATCTAAGTGAAAAATTTACTGAAAGCTTTACCTTTTCTTCTCCCAGTTGAAATTCTATTCCTTCTCCCTCTTTGTCGCCCTCTACTTCTTCCTCTTCCTCCTCTTCCTCCGTCTTCTTTTATTTTTTGGTCAACTGAAAGAAGTTTTTTTTATATTAAATATCAAGAACCAAATGCATTCAATGACAAGTGTATTGTATCATTCTGTCAAAACTTTATTGTTTTCCATATTTAATCTTTTTCCTATCAAGTTCATGCTCCATTAATCACAGTGTAAAGAGTCAATACCCCTCTCTCTCTCTCTCTCTCAACCACGCATAGGCTCACACATGTGCACCCCAACCACATATACACATATGTTCCCATCCTTGTTAGAGTATTGATAGGACCCCCTCTCAGTCCCCATTCCATCTTAGTTCTAACTAAATCTTACATACAGAAATACACGCTCATAATAGAAAATCTAAGTTCCTACTGGAGTTAAAACCAAAAAGAAGATTTTCAAATTTGTATTAAAAGAAATAGTGGTGGTTAGGGTTAGTAGGGGTGTGGTCCTTTGACCAATCCTCTCAATTGGCTCGGATCTCTGGGGTAAACTCAAGTGTATGGATTTTTTGGGTTGGCTTTGTCCTTGTATTTTCTTTGGATTTCTCTTCCAACTTGATTCGGGTGTAGGGATAGGCCATTGTTTTTTTTTTTATGGAGCTGTCACCATTTATTTATTTATTTTAATTGTTTTCTTTTTTTTTTTTTTTTTTGTTTGGGAAAATTACACTTCGACCCTCTGAGGTTTGTCTTAAATACAGAGCGACCCCCCGTGTTTCTAAATTATACAGCTACACCCCCTAAGTTTTGGTTAGTTGTTACAGTCAGCCCCACTCCGTTAGTTAGGTGTTACGGTGTTGGTTAAGTTTGCCTTCAAATGACTAATATACCCCTTCCCAGGTATGAACTTACCATTTTGCTTTTAGGGCATCCCTAACTTCACACCCCCCCATCTTCCCCTGTTACTCAAAAAGAGGGTTTAGGGTTTTCCTGAGCATAAGCTCCCTTAGCTATGGTGGCTGTACGGTTCTCTTCAGTGGTTGTTTCATTTCTCTGGTTCTTCTCCTCTTCCATTTGGATTGCTTCATATCCCCAAGTACCGATCGTACTTCAACAAAGAAGTGAAAGGTTTCTCCTCTCTCTCTCGCCCTCTACTGTCTTTCAGTAGACACAGCTTCCCATGCCCAATATACGGCAAAGTCTTTCAGAAGGCGCATCTTCTAGCACAGCTCCAATCGATGGTAAGAAACCTTGAGGGCATAAATGGATAAACCGTTGAAATCTCCTAGAGGGAAGACTGTGGTGGCTGTGTCAGGAGCCGATATGTACTCGCGCGATGGCATTGATGAACGCCAAGCATTTCGACTATTCTTGTCTCCCGAGGAGCTATGCTCCAAGACCTCGCTTATGGGAGAGAAATTCCTGCAACTTCAAGAAGATCGATCTGCCCAATCTGCAATCTGATGAAGACCAAAGTTTGAGGATCGATTCTGCACCTAGAGAAGGGGGTTTGATTGGAGTCTTGAGGTGATCTGAGATCTGGTTTGTTTACTGCACAAAGAAGAGGGATGATATTATGTTCTATCAAATACCATTGCACTTGTGTGTGTTTACCATGTGCACTATCAGATACCGTTACATTTGTGTGCTTACTATGTGCATGTGTTCATTACCGGTACAAGGAAAATCTGAGTTTGCAGCTACAGTTTCATAATAAAAAAACAGGAATCTATATTCTGTGCTTCAAGAAATCCATTGAATTGTATAAAACTTTATTTGTTCGTGGAAGTTAAATGGGTTCAAACGTTGCAGCATAAAAATATATCAATAATTAACAATAATAGATATTTGGTAAACATTTTATCCTGCCTCCCTCCTCCAACCCAAATGTCCCTAAACTGAGCCCTAGATCAAGATTTCTCACATCTCAGTACTGAATCATTAGATCGATTGAAATTTTAAGAGCTTTATTCCCTCTAGTAGAGCTTCACTTGATTGCAGCGGTGGTTGAAGAAGAAGAGAGAAGAGGAAGAAATAGTGGTGGGTCCCACTTTTTTATGTCAGAAAAATAAAAAATTAGAATAGGGTTATTTGAATTGAAGGGCAAAATTGCCATTTGAATAGATTTTTGTTTTATGATCTTAGAAGAGGGCAGAGTTGGCATTTTACATTGTATTATTTAACAGTTTTTTAACAAAGATATCAGAAGAGGGCAAAGTTGGCCGTTTACATTGTATTATTTAACACCGTCTATTCAGGGGGTGCGGCTGTATAATTTAGAAACACAGGGGGTCGCTCTGTATTTAGTACAAACCTCAAGGGGAAGCAGTGTAATTTTTCCTTTTGTTTTTTTATTTTAGAGGGGTGGAAGAAGGTTTCTGGGCTTCGCTGAATATATTTTAATCACCCAAAAAATATTTAAACAAAAATATTGGTGAGGATTTTTGAGAACTTCCATTGTGGGATATAGACATGCTTTTTCCTTAGCTTAAAATGATCCAAGTGCCAAGGTACTTTCTTAGGAAATTTTATTGTTCGCTGAAAAGAAAAGACGAGAACTTTGGCTGACCCTTGCAACCCTCAACATATTAAGTGAAGACAATCTTGGACAATAGAGTTAAAAGGGGGCTGAATTCTAGATTAGCATTGTATGGGAAACATGATATCTAAATGAAAAATTACTGAAAGATTTTCCTCTTCTCCTAGTTGAAATTCTTTTGCATCTCCTTCCTCGTCGTCCTCCTTCTTTTCATCTACCTCCTCCGTCTTCTTATATTTTTTTTTGTCAGTTGAAAGAATTTTTTTATTTATTAAGTATCAAGAACCAAATGAATTTAATGACAAGTGTATTGTGTCATTTTGTCAAAACTTTATTTTTGATTTTCTTATTTAATCTTTTTCCTGTTATGTTCATGCTCTATTAATCACAATGTAGAGAGTCAGTACCATTCACACACTCTCTCTCTCTCTCTCACTCTCAAATGCTAAATGTGTATTTTTTTAATTCTTCTTAGCTTTGAAGCTGCATGTGTTTCTGCCATCCTGATTACCGTTCAATAGCTTATACTACTTGGTCTACCCCTGCAACTGGTTCTACTTACAAATTACTCCACCAGAAATTGGGGTATACCAAATCTGTCTTTGGTAACCGGACGACGTTGGCTATGTGCAGACTAAAATAGAAGATTGAAGGCTTTATGTAAAGAGATCTCAAATTTGAATGCGAAGGTAAAATACCCGATCCAAATTCCGCTATGCATTCGGGTAACCAGATTGGTGGTTGAATCTCAACAATTGGTATCAGAGTCATGCCTTTCTGTTCAAATTTTAGATGGTGTGAAACCATGTAATGCTTCATGTTTTTTCTTATTTGGTACCAGTTAGGGATGCAATTTATTTTTTGGTTGAAGTTTTCTTTTCTAGTTTTTCTCCAATCCTTTCAAATACAAAATCTTTGGGACTCAACTTGGTCAAGCTTGGCAGGACAGCCAAAGAAACCTGTCTGTCAGCATTGCCAAGTTGGTATGCTGCCAACTTGGACAGGCGGGGGAGGCCAAACAGGACCAGCATTACGGCAACACTGACTGGTTCTACCATTTTCTCTCTCTTTCTTGATTTACAAAAAGGAGAGTTTGTAGTTGTTTTGTTTTATATGGAAAGCGAAGAAAAGAATAAAGGAAATTGGGAATGGGAAAAAAAGTTTCTCCCATTACCCAATCCCATAGAAATTCTCATACAAAATAGTTTGATAGGAATGGGTTATATGTAACTATTGAACATCCCAAACACCATATCTACCCACATAAGATGTGAGATCACATAACTTGTACTTTTTTATTTTCATTAATGTAATGTAATTTAAGTTCCACTGATGAAGCATTCAATGGCACTAAAGTTTAGTGAAGAGCTTCATACGATGGTGACACAAGATAGATGTTCGCATGAAGATGATGAAAATGGAGATTTCTCATGATGATGGCATCACATGATGCATAAAATGCATACCCTTTATATTATTTTAATTAAAATTATATGACTAATTTAGTGGGAGTAATAATTTATTATTATCCTCACTGATCTTACCATCCCATAGCCACTTAGAAATTATTGTTTTATTTCACATATGATGTGTATGGTGTCTCTAATGTTTATTCCCTCTTTTATTAAAAGCAAGTGTGATATGGATACTCCTTATCGGGAAGGAATTGCATGGTCCCCCATAACGGTAGGTGCAAAGATTGCGTAGACCAACTCCCATAGAAGCCGATAGGATAATACCAGAGTTGGTCGATTGACGGAATGGTCTACATCTTGTTAGGAAAACACTTCCCTCCCTCTATAATTGTTTTGATGATAACAAACACATTGGTACAAGCCATTGTGTATTAGAAGATGCTATGTTAACAAGACTGTTGATCAAGCCAAGAGTTGAAGAAACATAAACGTGAAAGACATATCATAAAACACAAGCAAAGATTAGAGAAGATCAAGACAAAGCTTGGAAGGAACAAGAAATCCATACTATCAATCTCAAACAAGGAGTTCATGAAGAAAATATTGCTTGAAGACCCTCAAGAAGATGTCTGTGTGCACATAGATACACAATTGCATACATGTAAATGCATACATATAAATGAATATCATATGGGAAGCTGTCAGACTGGTCCAGTCTGTGGTTGTGTTTTGCTTTTGTAGTCTTCTTGTTTTTGGGTTTTCTATTTTTTTCTTTCTCTTTAATACAAGGATATTTTAGCAAAAAAAAAAAGAATATCATATGCATCATGTAGAAACCTTAGTAGGCTATTATATAAACCCTCTTGACTTTAGTATAGGTTGGTAAAAGGTTGGAACAAGACCCCATGGTCGAAACGGTCAAAAAAGAAGCAGAACAGTTTGCTGGATGATGATCCGACTGACTTGATCATCCAACAATTTCGTCCAGACCAGGTAGAGCCTTCATTGGAATGTTCTAGTTGGCCTATCCGGTCAACCGGATTGGACTGGATGATCATCCGGTCGATCGGATATCGATCGGATGGCACTGATGCTCTCCAATGGCTCGTCCAACGGCTATATTCTTCCAACGACTATTATTCGGTTGACCGGATGGACAAAAATAGATCTGTTAGAGCACATTTTGCACATGTTTTTAGAGCCTTAAATGAGCCTATAAATAGAGAACATGTCAGACATTTTCACCCATCCAATATACTCCAAAAGATTATTATTGAGCGGTGAAAAAATCTTCTAAATCTCTATTGATTGAAATCTACTAGTTTCCATCAATATCATTCAAAGTTGACTTCAACATTCAAGATCTTCACAAGCTTTCATTGTAAAGAGAAGTTCTAAAGAAGGTCAAAGGTCACATACATTCATTTCATATCATTTAACGCTTGCAAGGAGTACATGACACACTCCTTGCCTAGGTAAGTCTTACTCTTTTACTTGCAATTGTTTTTGTTTCTTGCTCTTGAGTCAGGTGACTCTAGATGGGCAAGGTAGTCTTGCATTAGCCTAGATTGTACTTAGGTGTACAAAGGATTCTCTTATCCTTAAAAGATTAGGATCCTCTTATCATAGTAAAAAGATTGTAAAAGTATTCTTTCAACCTATTGTATTGAAATGAAGGGACTAGTGAAATTCTCTCAAGGTTGAGAGGAGTAGATGTAGGCTGGGTTAGCCGAACCACTATAAATCTTATGTCTTTCTACTTTAAGCATTGTACTATATTATTTTGCTTTTAATTTTAAGATAAATCAAAAAATTATAAAAACACCTATATTTCACTAGTGAGAACCTATTCACCCTCCTCTAGGTTATCTAACACATCTATTTCCTATTAGATAAGAAATTGAACATAAATTATGAGGGGTTACTACAATAGTGGTCTTAACCTTGTGATATTATTATTTACACTAAGATTATGGATATTCACTTGACTTAAGTATGCATCGACCGATAGGTTCTGGATATAATACTCAAGTGACCAAAAATAATGGAAGCCTAAGAGGTGGACAGAATAGTCCACTCATACATAATATGATCAATAACTCCCGATAGGGTAAGTTGTGAGTACAGGGTATGGTTTGTTCCAATTCATACTTCAAGCTATTAGGGAGGCTTATTATATGAGGCACTATTGTTTTTAAAATTGCCCACTTGTATGCAATGTTTTTTATTCATGTGTTATTTTTTCATCTTTTATATGTGTGTGGATCCTTTAACAATGACATCCTCTTCCAACATCAATTATAGTAACCTCATGGATGATCAGAAATTGAATGGTAATAATTATGTCGACTAGGTTAAGGGCATTACTTTGCTCTTGACGACTCAAGGCCTCTTGTCTGTTACTGAAGAAGACACTCCCCCCATTCCCCCACTATGGTGAGATTAAGGAAGAGTAGGCCTACAAACAATATTGGAAGGAAGACTCCAAGGTTAAACTACTATTCTCAGATCAGTTGAAAAGTCAATAGTTAACACTATTAAAAAATTGCCAACAGCTGGTAGTATGTTGGATGAGACTTAAAAATATATGGTAAGCAGAGCAGCTATGCTCATCACCAGCGTACCACCCATATCCACTATACCAAATACGCAGTTGGGACTCCACTGGTGGATCATGTGATGAAGATGAAAACTTTATTTCCTGAACTTCAATCCTAGTTTTGGACGCTATTGAGGTTTCTCCAATAAGGAAACCTCTCATACGGTTTCACTGAACAATCTTTCATTCTATGCAAAGTTCTATTCCTATTAGGCATACATATCACATGCGATACAAGTTTCGTATTCAAATTGTAATCTCAAGCTAGGGCTTGCATTGCATATACATACATATATATATATATATGCAGTGATGTGGGTGCTAGTAGGTGCTGTTGATCCAGGAATGGACCCTTTGTCACACTCAGAGGGGGTAACCCTCAGCGATCTACCATTTTGCAAGTAGTCTTCTATTGTGCTTTGATTAGGCGGCAGAGCCGGCCAAATAGATATGAAATATTTGAAATGAAAACAAGTAAAACTTGATATTTCTATTAAAGGAGATCTTGAATTACAAACATGAACAAAGAGGACCTGATACAAACTTAGGACTTGAGACTTGGAAGAATCTTAGAGAGGTAACTTACAAGTATTTGAACGAACTCTTGGAAGCTTGAGATAAAAGCTTAGAGGACTTGGGATGAACTGGTACTTATTACAATCTTGGATCTTGATGTAGAACTTGGGTTACAATTAAAAAATAAACATGAAAAACTTGATGAACTACTTAATTCTTATTTTGTTGAAGAACTTCGAAGAGAGTTGCAGAGTGTTTGCTCTCGTGTCTCTCAAATTCTCCTCCTCTTGTTTGGAGACGAGCTGGGTCTTTTATAGAAAGCTTTGGTGCTTCTCTTTTGAAAGAGAAACCTTATCCGAAAGGAATCTTGGTAGAGCACATGGGCTTGTCGGCTACTTTTGATTTTGGAGGCCAGTGGGGCCTGTTCTTTGAGAGAAGAGATGGAATCTTTTGACTTTGGGGTAGAAAGAACCGAAAGTAATTCTGGACTGAAGTGTAATAGACTCTTTTACTATTCATTGAAGTGTCGGTGGAATCTTGGACGTTGGATCTTGGAGATATCTTCAATAACCGCACCGAGGCATTCCACGTGTAAAATACTATTTTCCTCATTGGTTTGGTTAAGAGGTTCATTGTATTAGAGTGGGCCCAGTGGTGGCTTGACTATCTAGGACCAGAGATAGTGACTGGGACACATGTATTTAATCAGCCACGTGTCAAAAACTGAGCCATTCGTTTGCTGTCGTCATGGCTGACGATTTTCCAACATATGAGCTTGGAAACTAGCCCTTGGGCTTACCAGGGATTGTTCTGGATGTTTGGCCCATTTGTCTCATGGATCTTCTAATGGACCTTGCAGAGGAAGAAGAGAACTGTTGGCTAATAAGGTCAAGCCCATCATCTTGGTCTTGGGCAAATTGGCCTTCATGGAGATGATGGGTAATGGACCTAACACTTGAATGGGCATCAGCTTCATCTTCATCTTCAGTGTCAAGGGCAGTAAGCTGGGCTTCAATTTCATCTTGTTTGGCCTTCAGTTGGAGGCGTTTACTGTAGCTGGACTTGTCGGATGAAGCCAGCTATGGTGTGGGCTTTAGAGCTGTTAAGGCTTTGATGAGGGCCTCTGTGGTACATTTACTAAGGTTACACTTGTCCCACCACTTTACTCTGAATCCTCTGATGAGAATAGGGATGGACCAATCAGGAGTTTCTGCTCTTTCAACAGCATACTCCCAATACATGATCCAAGCCAATCGACATTGGACAAAGAATCTGAGTAGGTCAGGTTGTTCAGGGATTTGTTCGGGGCCTTAAAAACTGGATCTGGTAAGATGTCTAGAATAGGGCCGAAGGTAGCTCACCATCTGGGAAACCAATACGGAATGGGACTAGAGAACTTGTAGTCGAAGCAAAAAAACCAGGAATGTTGGTTCTTACTATTTTGGTATAGGAATGCATAATACCAGGCATCCATATGGTCAAAGTAATGGTACTCTTGAGGTTGATAGATTTGAGAGAATTTTTTGGTGACAAGAGGGTGAGTGCCCCAATCTTTGGAGCTAAGGATCTATAGAATAGTGACTGAAGTGTGAGAGACTAGGTTAGGATCATTTTGGTCAAAATTCTGTTTGAGTCTAATGGAATCAGTGTCTACTAAGATAAATTCATAAAATTCTTGGGTTTTTGAGCTGTTTAGAGAATAAAAGTGCCAGTCTTTGTAAAAGACTCTTTGGGCAATTTCAAGGGGGGTACTGTATCCTTTGGTAAATTATTCATTAAGGGAAAAAAGGTCTTGGTAAAAAGACTTTTGAAAATATTGGCTTTTGGGAGTAGTTTGAGAAGGGCCTAGTTTGGAAACTGTATTAGAAGAACTTGGTCGAGAAATGGATTGAGAAGACTTGGTAGCTGGGACTAATTGAGTAGAACCAGTAGCTACAATTTGACTGAAAGGAATGTTTGGGGCGACTTTTTTGGTAGGAGAGACTTTTATTAATTGGGTAGAAGGAACTGGCTTTGCATATGAGGTTTTGGATTTGATAGCGGGTTTTGGAGGCCCTTTTGGAACCATAATGAGGGAAATGGTTTTTGGACCCTGTAGGAATTCACGGGGTGAGGAAATCAGGGATAGAATTCATTTCTCCTTTGATATAAGTTATGTCAAAATCAAAACTGGATAAAAGTGCTTGCCATTGAGCAAAAATTTGTATGGAATCAATGTTTTGAACATCATTTTTTAAAACTTGTTTTGCAGTACTGCAATCTACTCGAACAAGGAATTTTTTATTTAATAAGTCGCCTTGAAATTTTTGGATGCATAAAACAACTGATAAAACTTCTTTTTTAATAGTACTATAATTTTTTTGAGCTGGGTTCCATAGCCTAGAAGTGAACTGGACAAGGTGTTCTTTGTCATGTTGAACTTGTTTGAGGATACCTCCATAACCTAAATCTGAGGCATCAGTCTCAACAATTTTGAATAGGGTAGGATCAGCAAGTTGGAGACAAGGAATTTCTTTAACAAGTTTTTTGATATTTTGGACGGCGGTAGTTTGGTCAGTAGTCCAAGGAGGAGGTTTCTTCTTAAGTCTTGAATATAAGTTCTTACAGATATGGCTGATTTGAGGAATAGAGTCTCTTACATAGTTGAGACTGCCTAAAAATCTTTGGAGCTGTGTTTTATCAAGAATTTGATAAGGGAACTTATCTGTAAAAGCAATGGATCTTTCAATTGGAATGATAGTGCCTTGGTAGATGTAGTGTCCTAAAAATCGGACCTTAGTTTGGAATAATTCCATTTTTTTCTGAGAGAGTACTAAGCCACTAGTCTTCATAGTGTTGAAGAAGCTTTTTAAATGTTTGAAGTGTTGGTCAATGGAAGTGGAAAAGACTAGGACATCATCAATATAGACAATTATAAAATTGCCAAATGGATTTAGAATGTCATTCATAATATTTTGGAATTCGCTGGGGGCATTTTTGAGACCGAATGGCATGACATTCCATTCATAATGGCCAAAAGGTGTTGTGAAAGCAGTTTTGTATCTATCACCTTTGTGGATTTGAACTTGCCAGAAACCAGATTTCATATCGAATTTTGAGAATATAGTGGATTGGTAAAGTTTCTGGAGCAGGTCTTTTTTGTTTGGTATAGGGTATTTGATCCATTGTAAGGCTTCATTTAGGGGTTTATAATTGATGACTAACCTGGGTGTTCCTCTTTTGATTTCACCATTTTTATTGACATAAAAAGCTGCACAACTCCAAGGGGACTTGCTTTTACTGATTAATTTTTTGTCAAGAAGGTCTTGTATTTCTTTTTTACAAGTTTCTTGAAGTTCTTGGTTCATTTGGATTGGTCTAGCTTTGGTAGGAATGTTTTTCTCAAGGAACCCTGTTTCATAAGGTAATCTAACAATATGTTTTTGTCGGTACCAAAAGGCATCAGGGAATTCAAAATAAAGGTCCTTTTCAAATCTGTTTTTGATATTAGAAATTTGTTTTTGTATGTTTTTGTCGCCAAGTTTTTGTTCAACATATTTGTGCGCAACTTCTTTTTTTAGGTAATTAAGATGTTTTTGTTTACTATTGATCAAGTTAACAGTTGGTTGTGTAGAAAGGGCGACAGATTTGAGAAGGTCAATGTGTTTAGTTTGGGCTGGTTCTAGGAATTCAAAGTTAACTTGCTTTCCTAGGATTTGGGTTCAGACGTCTTGGTTGGTTACTGTAAAAGGTTTGATAAGTTCAAGAAATGGTTGTCCTAAGATTACTTCAGTATTTAAGTCTTTTATTAAAATAAAGATTTGCTTAAGACAAGCTCCTTGGTTGCAGATGTGAACATCTGAAAGTTTATAGTTTACATTGAATCTAGACCTATTTTCTCCTGTTAGTTTTTGTGTTGATTTTTCAAAATACTGTGTTGGGACTAATCCTTCTTGAATACAACTTAGTTGGGCTCCTGAATCAATTAATGCCACAATGGTTATTTTATGTGTAGAAGCAATTACTAATGTTATGTTTACGTACCATTGTTGGCATGGAAATTTGTTGATAATGGCAACAAAATCATTTTCCTTCTCAACATTTGTTTGTGGTTCTTCTTCTTCTTGTATTTGAATGGATTGTTGAATTTGTTTAAGTTTTGCTATATCAGCCTTGATATTTTTTATTTCAGTTTTAAGATCATTGGTAGTTGCTTCAAGGTTTATGATTCGGTTTTGATCTGGAGTTTGAGAAGCAATAGGGGTTTTCCCAAATCTTTTGTAAATTTGTTTGATGTCAGAAGAAATAGCTTTGGGTTGTGCTTTAGTTGTAGATAACTGGTTTATAAGTTCTTGGGCATGTTGGAGATATAAAGTTTTAGTATGCTTATCTTTGATTTGATCAACGAAATTAAGGAATTCCTCAGGTTTGTCAAAATTCCTCATTCCTGTATTTGAATGTATCATATTAATGGACTTGATTTCTTCAAAGTCATCACAGTTGTTACAAAAGATACCTTGACTACAGGTGCAAGGGGAGATTTGTTCTTCGCTGTCAGATTCTATTTGGTTTACTTCATTGTTTTCAAACTCAGAATCTGAGTAGGATTTAATTTCAGTAAGGTCAGCTAAAAGTTGGGTCTTAGTATCATCAGGCATGATAAGGGAATTTATCTTTTTGGCTAGTCTATAGTATTTGGCAATGTGCCCTGGTTTGCCACAATTATAGCATCCTTGTGTTTGGGTACGTTTAGAGTTTTGGAATGGTTTCTTGTAGGATTTCTTATAGGGCTTCCATGTTTTCTTATTAGCAACTTCTTTTGTTGGTATTTGAGTTCTATTATGAAACCTATGTTTAGATTTCCTAATATGACGATGGGTTTTATGACTTTTGCGTGAAGTTTCTTTGGATGCAAGTCCAAATTGTTCACAAAATCCTCCTAACTCTTTTTTATAAGATTTTGATTCTTTTCTGATTTGTTTTCTAAGTTTGATTTCTGTGCATAAGGCAAGTCCTTCCTTATGAACAAGACTTATAAGGTCACCATAGGTAAGGTTTTGGTAAGGGATATCTCCGTTGTTTTCTTCTCTTAATTTTTGTATTAATT
Source organism: Telopea speciosissima (assembly GCF_018873765.1). Taxonomy (NCBI): domain Eukaryota; kingdom Viridiplantae; phylum Streptophyta; class Magnoliopsida; order Proteales; family Proteaceae; genus Telopea; species Telopea speciosissima. The sequence continues at coordinate 15,896,632 of NC_057926.1, forward strand.
TTTTAGAAAACAGGCTGGGAAGTCCTATAATAAACTTTTCTTTGCAGCATGGAAGATTTGCATCTTCCCTGGTTAAAACCTTTGTCATAAACGTGTCTTTGTACCATTTAAAATCATGGAGTTTTTTACATTTGAGATTGGATAATTGTTCTGAGGATCTATCTTTGAGTCTGTCAAGATCTCCTAGGAAATACTTAGTGATACTAAAGATTAAGGTATTGATAGCATCTCCTATTGTTTGATTGTTGACAATGATAGGAAGGCCTGTTTCAGTAGTTTGTATGGAATCTAAAATAGATTCCTTTTCAGTAAGGCTAAGAACATTATCCCACCATCCTTTGAGTTGACCAGTGACTCCAGAAATAAATATTTCTGCAATAGCTAGGTCAGGTATATTTTTTATACGATGGGCATTACTGACCATGGTCATTTCTTGAAGTTTATTACTAAGGTTGTAATCAGACATTCCATCTGTGTTCCATTCATTGATGATGCCGCTTTGATAATTGGCCTGGAAAAAGTCTTTTCTATTTTCAAGTTGAAGGTCAGGGTAAGTAGGTCTGGGATAATAATTTAAAGCCATATAGGGACTGGTTATGGCACTGACATGTTCCTCATCATCACTGGAAGATTCAGAGGAAGATTGTTGTTGTATGGCAGCAACAGTACTGCCTTGTGATTCTTTTTTAGTGGATTCCTTTTGAGGTGTTTCAGGGATAACTAAAGAAGATAATCTTGTAGAGACTTGTTCTAAGAAACTTTTTCCTTCTATAGTGTTGAGATTTTTTAAGCTTTTAATTGAAATAGTGAAGGGTTTGAACAATGGAGTTGTAGAAGGGATTTTCGTTGTAGAAGAAGAGGGTTCAGCCTGTGAATCCTTTTGGACAAGATTTTCAATTCTAACTAGTTGGTTTCCTATGGTTTGTAAATATTGATTTGTATAATTAACTTGTTCAATGATTTTTGTTGGTCCACCAGTAACACCTTCAGTAGATCTAAAAGGTGTCGCCATAATTTCACTTCCATTGCTGGTTTTCATTTTTATGTTTGAGATTGGAGGATGGATGGATTCAATGGTTTTATCATCCGTCGTAGTGTAGGTACGAAAAACCTTCTTGTTCACACTAATGTTTGTGAAGGGGTATTCAATATTTCTATTACTTGTGTAGATGTCTAGGTATGTGAAGAACATAATATTGGTTTTAATAGTGTTCATTTTATCGTACCAGAGACTTCTAATTTGTTTTTGTTGTTCATCAGAGAAATAGTTAAAAAATCAATCTCTTTTTTCTTTGTTTTTGGGGAGAAGGAAATCTTGTCGAAGTTTTGGTTTATCGATCTGAAAGTCTTCTAAGGAAATAACTCCAATTGTGGATTCATGTTGCATTTCTGTTTGTGTTGGTGAGGAAGGTTTATGAGTAGGGGAAGAAGTCTGAGATCCTTCTTCATAAAATCCCTGGGCAACATTACTGTGTGTTTGTAATCCTAGTAATTTGAAAGTTTTTAGTTTGTTAAGACTGGATGGCTCTAGGAGCTGGATCTCTTCCATTTCTGGAGAATAACTTATGGTTTGTTCAATGGTCTTGATGGTTTCCCTAAAACTATACCAATCTTGTTTGTAAACTTCTTTGGTAGGGACTTTAGGCATGGTCCAATTTTGAAGGGACTGGTCAAGATCACCTGTAAAGACTTCATTACTGACAATTTTATTGTGCGAACCTAGTTATCTTATTGGTATCAAAGCCAAGTCCTATTTATTTGACTTTTGTTTTTCATTATTTTCTTCTCTTGCTGTTTATTTTACTGTGTACCATCCTCTTGGAGTTGTGTTGGGTACATTAGTGGCTATCTGGAGCCGTGTAGGGCAGACGAGTGTAAGTCCCGTTATCGGTTTGTAGTACTAAAATCACCCTTCACCCTTTGGTGGTTAAAGTCTGATTTAGGTATGGGAAGATAATATAGAGAACCATGAGCCGACTAAACAGATCTATGTCTTGAAGGCTAATAGGCGAACCCAGTTCGCACAATAAAATTGTCAATATGAAGTCTTTACAGGTGATTTTGACCAGTCCCTTCAAAATTGGACCATGCCTAAAGTCCCTACCAAAGAAGTTTACAAACAAGATTGGTATAGTTTTAGGGAAACCATCAAGACCGTTGAACAAACTATAAATTATTCTCCAAAAATGGAAGAGATCCAGCTCCTAGAACTTTCCAGTCTTAACAAACTTAAAAAAGATTTTAATTATATTCATATAGGCCTCATCCAAGTTGCCATCAAACCTTTGCATAGAGAAGGACTTAACGTCTCTCTCCTTCTTGCACTTAGAGACCAAAGATTCTTAGACTTTGAAGACTCTCTCTTAGGAATGATAGAGATCAGTCTTTGCAAAGGACCAATCTACTTCAACTGCTACCCTGATATCAATCTCCCTCTTAGTGACGCCAACTTACTAGATACCTTAAAAGTTAACATCAACACAAGTGGCTATAAAATGAAGAAGAGATCTATTCCCATTGCTATTGTCCATTGCATCCAATATAAGGCCATGAAAACTAAAGGTCAGACTACGTTCATTGAGACTGACTTCGTTCATTCTCATACCATACCACCTAAAACTATCAGTTGGAAAGATGTCAAATTTCCGTCCAAATGGTGTCTTCAGTGTCCTTGCCCTGAACCACCTATTGAACCTCACTCCGAAGTAGAGTCCATAAACCAAAGTCATGATGGAACTGTTATGATTACTTTCCAACGACACAAAGGAAAAGCACAACCTAACCTTGAGGAATTTGAAAACCTCAGCCAAGTACCTAGTAGAGCTTCAACTTCAAACACATCTGCTTCTACCATAGCTAGTCTACACCTTGAAAATCAAAAGTTATAAGAAAAACTAAAAACTTTCAAATTACTAGGATTACAAACACACAGTAATGTTGCCCAGGGATTTTATGAAGAAGGATCTCAGACTTCTTCCCCTACTCATAAACCTTCCTCACCAACACAAACAAAAATGCAACATGAATCCACAATTGGAGTTATCTCCTTAGAAGATTTCAGATCGATAAACCAAAACTTCGACAAGATTTCCTTCTCCCCAAAAATAAAGAAAAAAGAAATTGGTTTTTTAACTATTTCTCTGATGAACAACAAAAATAAATTAGAAGTCTCTGGTACGATAAAATGAACACTATTAAAACCAATATTATGTTCTTCACAACAATCTTCCTCTGAATCTTCTAGTGATGATGAGGAACATGTCAATGCCATAACCAGTCCCTATATGGCTTTAAATTATTATCCCAGACCTACTTACCCTGACCTTCAACTTGAAAATAGAAAAGACTTTTCCCAGGCCAATTATCAAAGCGGCACTATCTATGAATGGAACATAGACGGAATGTCTGATTACAACCTTAGTAATAAACTTCAAGAAATGACCATGGTCAGTAATGCCCATCGTATCAAAAACATACCTGACCTAGCTATTGCAGAAATACTTATTTCTGGATTCACCGGTCAACTCAAAGGATGGTGGGATAATGTTCTTAGCCTTACTGAAAAGGAATCTATTTTAGATTCCATACGAACTACTAAAATAGGCCTTCCTATCATTGTCGACAATCAAACAATAGGAGATGCTGTCAATACCTTGATCTTTAGTATCACTAAATATTTCCTAGGAGACCCTGACAAACTCAAAGATAGATCCTTAGAACAATTATCCAATCTCAAATGTAAAAAACTCCATGATTTTAAATGGTACAAAGACATGTTTATGACAAAGGTTTTAACCAAGGAAGATGCAAATCTTCCATGTTGGAAAGAAAAGTTTATTACAGGACTTCTCAGCCTATTTTCTGAAAAAATAAAACAAAAATTAAGAGAAAAAAACAACGGAGATATCCCTTATCAAAACCTTACGTATGGTGACCTTATAAGTCTTATTCATAAGGAAGGCTTGCCTTATGCACAGACATCAAACTTAGAAAATAAATCAGAAAAGAATCAAAATCTTATAAAAAAAGAGTTAGGAGGATTTTGTGAACAATTTGGACTTGCATCCAAAGAAACTTCACCCAAAAGTCATAAAACCCATCGCCATATCAGGAAATCTAGACATAGGTTTCATAATAGAACTCAATTACCAACAAAAGAAGTTGGTAATAAGAAAACATGGAAGCCCTATAAGAAATCCTACAAGAAACCATTCCAAAACTCTAAACCTACCCAAACACAAGGATGCTACAATTGTGGCAAACCAGGGCACATTGCCAAATACTGCAGACTAGCCAAAAAGATAAATTCCCTTATCATGCCTGATGATACTAAGACCCAACTTTTAGCTGACCTTGCTGAAATTAAATCCAACTCAGATTCTGAGTCTGAAAACAATGAAGTAAACTAAATAGAATCTGATAGCGAAAAACAAATCTCCTCTTGCACCTATAGTCAAGGTATCTTTTGTAACAATTGTGATGACTCTGAAGAAACCAAGTCCATTAATATGATACATTCAAATACAGGAATGAGGAATTTTGACAAACCTGAGGAATTCCTTAATTTCGTTGATCAAATCAAAGATAAGCATACTAAAACTTTATATCTCCAACATGCCCAAGAACTTATAAACCAGTTATCTACAACTAAAGCACAAACCAAAGCTATTTCTCTGACATCAAACAAATTTACAAAAGATTTGGGAAAACCCCTATTACTTCTCAAACTCCAGATCAAAACCGAATCACAAACCTTGAAGCAACTACCAATGATCTTAAAACTGAAATAAAAAATATCAAGGCTGTTATAGCAAAACTTAAAAAAATTCAACAATCCATTCAAATACAAGAAGAAGAAGAACCACAAAAAAATGTTGAGAAGGAAAACAATTTTGTTGCCATTATCAACAAAGTTCCATGCCAACAATGGTACGTAAACATAACATTAGTAATTTCTTCTTCACATAAAATAACCACTGTGACATTAATTGATTCAAGAGCCCAACTAAATTGTATTCAAGAAGGATTAGTCCCAACACAGTATTTTGAAAAATCGACACAAAAACTAACAGGAGCAAATGGGTCTAGACTCAATATAAACTATAAACTTTCAGATGTTCACATCTGCAACCAAGGAGCCTGTCTTCAGCAAATCTTTATTTTAGTAAAAGACTTAAATACTGAAGTAATCTTAGGACAACCATTTCTTGAACTTATCAAACCTTTTACAGTAACCAACCAAGGCATCTCAACCCAAATCCTAAGAAAGCAAGTTAACTTTGAATTCCTAGAACCAGCCCAAACTAAACACATTGACCTTCTCAAATCTGTCGTCCTTGCTACACAACCAACTATTAATTTGATCAATAGTAAACAAAAACATCTTAATTACCTAAAACAAGAAGTTGCGCACAAATATGTTGAACAAAAACTTGGCGACAAAAACATACAAAAACAAATTTCTAATATCAAAAACAAATTTGAAAAGGACCTTTGTTCTGAATTCCCTGATGCCATTTGGTACCGGCAAAAACATATTGTTAGATTACCTTATGAAACAGGGTTCCTTGAGAAAAACATTCCTACCAAAGCTAGACCAATCCAAATAAACCAAGAACTTCAAGAAACTTGTAAAAAAGAAATACAAGACCTTCTTGACAAAAAATTAATCAGTAAAAGCAAGTCCCCTTGGAGTTGTGCAGCTTTTTATGTCAATAAAAATTTTGAAATCGAAAGAGGAACACCCATGTTAGTCATCAATTATAAACCCTTAAATGAAGCCTTACAATGGATCAGATACCCTATACCAAACAAAAAAGACCTGCTCCAGAAACTTTACCAATCCACTATATTCTCAAAATTCGATATGAAATCTGGTTTCTGGCAAGTTCAAATCTACAAAGATGATAGATATAAAACTGCTTTCACAACACCTCTTGGCCATTATGAATGGAATGTCATGCCATTCGGTCTCAAAAATGCCCCCAGCGAATTCCAAAATATTATGAATGACATCCTAAATCTATTTGGCAATTTTATAATTGCCTATATTGATGATGTCCTAGTCTTTTCCACTTCCATTGACCAACACTTCACACATTTAAAAAGCTTCTTCAACACTATGAAGACTAGTGGCTTAGTACTCTCTCAGAAAAAAATGGAATTATTCCAAACTATGGTCCGATTTTTAGGACACTACATCTACCAAGGCACTATCATTCCAATTGAAAGATCCATTGCTTTTGCAGATAAGTTCCCTTATCAAATTCTTGATAAAACACAGCTCCAAAGATTTTTAGGCAGTCTCAACTATGTAAGAGACTTTATTCCTCAAATCAGCCATATCTGTAAGAACCTATATTCAAGACTTAAGAAGAAACCTCCTCTTTGGACTACTGACCAAACTACCGCCGTCCAAAATATCAAAAAACTTGTTAAAGTAATTCCTTGTCTCCAACTTGCTGATCCTACCCTATTCAAAATTGTTGAGACTGATGCCTCAGATTTAGGTTATGGAGGTATCCTCAAACAAGTTCAACATGACAAAGAACACCTTGTCCAGTTCACTTCCGGGCTATGGAACCCAACTCAAAAAAATTATAGTACTATTAAAAAAGAAGTTTTATCAGTTGTTTTATGCATCCAAAAATTTCAAGCTGACTTATTAAATAAAAAATTCCTTGTTCGAGTAGATTGCAGTGCTGTAAAAGAAGTTTTAAAAAATGATGTTCAAAACATTGCTTCCAAATAAATTTTTGCTCGATGGCAAGCACTTTTATCCAGTTTTGATTTTGACATAACTTATATCAAAGGAGAAATGAATTCTATCCCTGATTTCCTCACCCGTGAATTCCTGCAGTGTCCAAAAACCATTTCCCCCATTATGGCTCCAAAAGAGCCTCCAAAACCCGCTATCAAATGGCCAGTTCCTTCTACCCAATTAAGAAAAGTCTCTCCTACCAAACAAGTCGCCCCAAACATTCCTTTCAGTCAAATTGTAGCTACTAGTTCTACCCAATTAGTCCCAGCTACCAAGTCTTCTCAATCCATTTCTCGACCAAGTTCTCCTAATACAGTTTCTAAACCAGGCCCTTCTCAAACTACTCCCAAAAGCGAATATGTTCAAAGTCTTTTTACCAAGACCTTTTTTCCCTTGATGAACAATTTACCAAAGGATGCAGTACCCCCCTTGAAATTGCCCAAAGAGTCTTTTACAAAGATTGGCACTTTTATTCTCCAAACAGCTCAAAAACCCAATAATTTTATGAATTTATCTTAGTAAACACTGATTCCATTAGACTCAAACAGAATTTTGACAAAAATGATCCTAACCTAGTCTCTCACATTTCAGTCACTATTCTATAGATCCTTAGCTCCAAAGATTGGGGCACTCACCCTCTTGTTACCAATAAAATCTCTCAAATCTATCAACCTCAAGAGTACCATTACTTTGACTATATGGATGCCTGGCATCTTGCATTCCTATACCAAAACAGTAAGAACCAACATTCCTGGTTCTTTTGCTATTACTACAAGTTCTCTTATCCCATTCCGTATTGGTTTCCCAGATGGTGGGCTGCCTTCGGCCCTATTCTAGACATCTTACCAGATCCAGTTTTTGAGACCTACAATGTTTTCTGCCAGCACACCGAACAAATCCCTGATCAACCTGACCTACTCAGATTCTTTGTCCAATGCCGATTGGCTTGGATCTTGTATTGGGAGTATGCTGTTGAAAGAGCAGAAACTCCTGATTGGTCCATCCCTATTCTCATCAGAGGATTCAGAGTAAAGTGGTGGGACAAGTGTGACATTAGTAAATGTACCACAGAGGCCCTAATCAAAGCCTTCACAGCTCTCAAGCCCACACCACAACTGGCTTCATCCGACAAGTCCAGCGACACTAAACACCTCCAACTGAAGGCCAAACAAGCTGAAATTGAAGCCCAGCTTGCTGCCCTTGACACTGAAGAAGAAGATGAAGCTGATGCCCATTCAAGTGTTGGGTCCATTACCCATCATCTCCATGAAGGCCAATTTGCCCAAGACCCAGACAATGGGCTTGACCTTATTAGCCAACAGTTCTCCTCTTCCTCTGCAAGGTCCATTAGAAGATCCATGAGACAAATGGGCCAAACATCTAGAACAATCCCTGGTAAGCCCAAGGGCTAGTTTCCAAGCCCATATGTTGGAAAATCGTCAGCCATGACGACAGTAAATGAATGGCTCAGTTTTTGACATGTGGCTAATTAAATACAAGTGTCCCAGTCACTATCTCTGGTCCTAGATAATCAAGCCACCACTGGGCCCACTCTAATACAGTGAATCTCTTAACCAAACCAATGAGGAAAATAATATTTTACACGTGGAATGCCTCGGTGCGGTTATTGAAGATATCTCCAAGATCCAACGTCCAAGATTCCACTGACACTTTAATGAATAGTAAAAGAGTCTATTACACTCCAGTTCAGATTTACTTTCGGTGCTTTCTGCCCCAAAGTCAAAAGATTCCATCTCTTCTCTCAAAGAACAGGCCCCACTAGCCTCCAAAGTCAAAAGTAGCTGACAAGCCCGTGTGCTCTACCAAGATTCCTTTCGGATAAGGTTTATCTTTCAAAAGAAAAGCACCAAAGCTCTCTATAAAAGACCCAGCTCATCTCCAAACAAGAAGAGGAGAATTCGAGAGACACAAGAGTAGACACTCTGCAACTCTCTTCGAAGATCTTCAACAAAATAAGAACTAAGTAGTTTTTCATGTTTATTTTTTAATTGTAACCCTAGTTCTACATCAAGATCCAAGATTGTAATAAGTACCAGTTCATCCCAAGTCCTCTAAGCTTTTATCTCAAGCTTCCAAGAGTTCGTTCAAATACTTGTAAGTTACCTCTCTAAGATTCTTCCAAGTCTCAAGTCCTAAGTTTGTATCAAGTCCGCTTTGTTCATGTTTGTAATTCAAGATCTCCTTTAATATAAATATCAAATTTTACTTGTTTTCATTTCAAATATTTCATATCTATTTGGCCGGCTCAGCCACTTAATCAAAGCACAGCAGAAGACTACCTACAAAACGGTAGATCGGCTTTTGGGAGTATTTTGAGAGGGGCCTGGTTTGGAAACTGTGTTAGAAGAACTTGGCCGAGAAATATATATATTGGCGATACACAATTAATGAGAATTCCACTCACCTTGACATGGTATCTAGAGCCTTGCACTCCCACGAGCTTCTCTTCTTCTTCTAAATTTTTTTCTTGTTTATGGAACAATAAGTGCATCCATTACCTAAATAAAAATTAATCAAATCAAACAAAATCCAAAAATTGTATTATCCCCTTGTATGGGGATGGGATGATAACCTAATAGTGACTTTCTTGATCAAAACCATGGATCACATCAAAACCTTGCAAGGCCAAAGCTGATCAAATCAAACCAAACGAAACAATTAAAGCAAGAAGATTCTCATCCAAGAACATCCAGTCGGATTAAAATTAAATATTTCGATTGTTTGAACATCGTCGAGTTCAAATGATTCATGACAAATATTGCAACTCTTGTTGGCCCATGTTATAAATTCAAGCTCAAATGTGAACTACAATTGGTCAGGCTTGAGGTTTAGCTTTATTGTAATAAATGTTTGAAATTATTCTCTAATCCCCAATTTTTTGATGTATCATCCTTTTAATGATGTTTCTGACCCACCCTGGCTTTTGGTCTAGTACACCATCATTTAATTGTTGTTTTCTCCCTATTCCTATTTTTGAAGTATCATCTTTTTTTTTTTCTCTTTAGCTTTTTTAATTTAATTTTTCATTCACCCAAAAAATGTTTTGTTTTTTTTTTTTTTTTTTTTTCCAGAAATTGAAAATGGGGTTAAAAGGGGCTCTTATGCATCTATTGTAAAGAATTTTTCTATGGGTATGGACCCAAAGATTAAATGGGTAAGGAGTCAAAGTCCTAATCTACAAGAGATTCGAAATGCCATTATCTGATTGGGTAATACAGGATATGTCCAGAGAGTAGGCATTAATTGCAAATAGAATGACACAAAATGAAAACAGTAATGAGAAATAATAAGAAAATCTCCTCTTTATTATAAAGAAGCCAATTTGGTAACACCCACCCACTTGGTTACAATCTTATGAAGATGAAACTTAAGGAGTAGTAGGCATTGCAAATTAGAACATACAAGACACAAGACACACACAAAGAGCACAACACGTAGTAGTAAGTACGTAGGACCATGACCATGGTTCAGAGACGATCCTGTATTAGTAAGTACGTAGGACCACGATCCACCAATATATCTAGGGGAGAGTAAATGCTATCTAAACGTCTCCTTATTTTCAACCTTCAAAGAACTGCAACAGCTCAACTTAACTTAGAATGGAGTTCTTGGTTGGATCAAGAATGAAGGTACATTTACTATATTCATCACTCTCTTTAGTATTTCTTCCCCACTTCTCTTCGATCACTTCTACTTTCTTTTTTTCTTTTTTTATTTTTTGGGAAAGAGAATGCCACCACCCAGTCGTGCAGCGCATGCACATCACCCTTGTGCCTTGACACAAGGACATGTGAAATGACCGTCACACCCTCCATGTCTAACAAGGTTTGGTTTCGCCTCTCTGAGACTCCGTTATGTTGCGGTGTCCCTGGGCCATCAATTGAGATACCATCCCAACTTCTTTCAGATAGTCCTTGAACTCATCTGATAAATACTCTCCTCCTCGATCAGATCGGAGGCACTTGATGCAATTTCCTAACTGTTTTTCAACTTCTGCTCGGAACTCCTTGAATTTATGAAAAGTTTCCAATTTGCGGTGCATCAAGTATATATAACCATAACGAGAGTAGCCATCAGTGAAAGTTACGAAGTATTTGTAACCATACCTCGCTTGAACATTAATGGGTCCACATACATCAGAGTGTATCAATTTTAACAAAACTTCAGCTCTGCTTCCCTTAGTAGAGAAGGGTTTCTTGGTCATCTTTCCTTATAGACACGACTCACAGGTTGGATAAGGTTCTACCTTCAGAGAATCTAAAGGTCCATCATTCACTAACCTATTTATCTTTTCTACTCCAATATGACCTAACCTTAAGTGCCAAAGATACATTGAATTATCTTGAGCCAATTATATTTTTATAGATGTATTGGAGATTTCATTCACATCAAATATCAGTTTTAAGAGATATAATCTGTTATCTAGTAAGCCAGTAATAATAAAAGAATTATTAAACCAAATAGTTAACTTAACTCCTGAAAAGTATAACCATCCAAAACTAGCTTACTAACAGAAACAATGTTCCTCCTGAAAGAGGGGACATAAAAACAATCTCTCAAAACTAAAGTAATTTTATTAAAATATAAAGTAAAATTTTCAATGTCCTTAGCTCTTGTATCCGTTCTCAGACGAACTTCATCCTTACTTAGCCTTCTTGTCAGCTTGAACCGTTGCAACATGTTGTAAATATGGCCAATAGACCCAAAGTCCACCAACTATGAATTAGTAGGTTCCTCTGACAAATTAGACTCATAAAGGACTACGATTTTGGAACTAACTTCTTCCAGCTTCTTCTTCTGAGATGCCAGGAAAGCTCAACATTCCCTCTTCCAATGTTCGTCCTTCTTGCAAAAGAAACAAGTCTTCTTATTCTTCTGAGTTCCCTTTGACTCGACCTTAGGGCCCTTACCCTTGTCAATTTTCTTCTACTTCTTCTTACCCTTAGGTTTAGAGGAAGAAGGTTTATCCTCTGTGGTCAAGACCTCCACTTTCTGATTCTTGGATGCAGCCTCTACCTTTTGTAACATGTTGCCCAGTTTAGGAAGTTCGATGGATATTTTATTTAATTTATAATTTAACAATAAAATATCCGTAGATGTCCTAAGGCAGAGTGTAGAAGATGGCATCCATTTTATAATTCAGCTTAAAAGATGCCCCTAGGTTCTCCAGATCTTGGAACAAGTTCTGCATTTTTATCACATGATCTATAACTGAAGTTCCTTGGGTCATCTTTGTGCTATGGAGAAGTGCCACTAGTTGATGATGGACATGTCTTTTTTCTCTCCCATACATTCTCCTTCAACTCCTCTATCATGACTTTTTTTCAAGAACAAATCCTTGACAGAATTAGCGATGGTTTTTTCCACAGAATTCAATATGAGGAGTTCAACCTTAGAGTTATTCTAACGGAATAACTGATAGGCCACTTTTGCTTCAGGGTCCTTAGTGTTAGGGAATTCAGGTTCATCTTGCTTAAGGACTAACATCAGACCTTCTGTAGATGGGAGTAACTTAATGTTCCTCCTCCAGTCAACATAGTTTGGCTGGTCAAAATATGCTCTTTGATGAGGTTAAAGTAGTTGATTTGGGTCGACATAGTATTAAATCTACTCGATATACAAAACAACGATTAGCATGATCAACAACCATTTAAAAGTCAGGGTAAAACACAATCAATGGTTAATCATACCTTAAGCTCCCCCTGTGCTTATAAGGCATGAATTGGAACTTATCAACCCTTATGCTCCTGACTTAGCCTATCGGAGTTCATCATTTGCATGTTAGTTGAGTGAACTATTCTATCAGTCACGTAGATTTTCAATATAATTTAGCCACCTGAGTGTCATGCTCATTCTTATCGACTGAGTGTATACCCTTAATTTTGGAGAGATTTATGGTATTGTGGGTTAATGCCTACTATCGTAATACATGTACCACTGACCATATTCTCTTCCAATCATATATGAGATGGGCATAGACAATCTTATCAACCTATCCAAGTATTATCCTATTGGCATCTGTAAGAATAAATCGACAAGATCTCTGTGCTCACAAATCAAAGGGAGGCCATGGAATCCCACCAACCAGGATTTCCCATATCACACTTGTTTTAAAAATTGAGCAATAATAGGAACGCATACAATCATAACCATACATCTAATGTATAAGCACATAAATACATCCATGACTGAAAAAATAAATACCAATGGTTATAGGATAGCATCTTTAATCAACATAAGTTCACATCCAATGTAAACTCACTTTGATTACAAGATGGATGGGAGTAATCATAGCCTCACTCATAGCAATAATTATGTGATACTGCAGATGCAACAAACTATTATAGGAAAATAAATCCATAACTGTTAATAACTTAAATACTCCAAGTGAGCAAATCCCTTCTTCAATCTTCTCACTAACGAACCGTCAAGAGCCTTGATCCACGATCATAATCATGATCTCATCACGATCACGATCACATCACGATCTTGAAACGATTAAATAATTTAAACTAATTTAAAATTATTACAACCCTTTTTAAATAAAAGATAAAACTCAGGAAACCAGTCCATCAATTTGGACTGCCTGAGGAGAATTACATAGCCTTTACATAAAAATATAGAGAGAAGAGATGAAAAAATAAAATTACATCTACACCACATCCATGCCATGCCAACCACACACATCCATAAATTACATGTCAATATTTTTAATCTCATCACCATGGTCCTCATTACAAACATGATGCTCAAGTTAAATATTCCATATTTTATGTGAAAAATGGCAAAAACATATAAAATTACCATTATCATGACAACCCATGTCATAATGGTCATGTGCATCCAACGCACCCATGATATAATCACATACATGAATATAAAAAAAAAATAAGCCATTAGGCGATGAAGATGGGTAGAGGAAAGGATCCATTCATCCATCTTCTCCGAGTGATCTCCTTTTAAAAAACCTAACCAGAAATTTTTATTTTTTTTAAATATTCTGTTACATACATGGCAGCACAAAGGAAAACAAAAGGAGACAGCCTGCGCGTGCAAAACAGCACCAGCAACAGGCCGGTAGCCGCAGTGCGCTCAAGGCGCAGCAGGGCCATCTCACGCGAGGGATGTGTGGGTCACAGGGGCGCGGGCCACAGGGGCGCAGCCAACAGGGGTGGGACGACAAGGGCTGCGGGTGGCAGGGGCATGCATCATGCGCATGCAACAGGCTGCGGCCTCTGGCACGCAACGCATGCACACCCTTGGTAGAAGCCGCCTAGTGCGCATGCCTGTGGCCAGACTTGCTTGCATCCCTCCCCACCCGTCCATGAACAAATGCCCAAGTTTTTTTTAATTGAATAAAAAACAAAGAGCATCACATATGACAATGGAAAAATTGAAAACATTCCCATACGATAACAAGGCTCTGATGCCACTGTTGGCAACCAGTGAGTGATCCGTGGAATCGATTTAGGATCAAGGTTATCGATGAGAGATGTTATTCAATAACAAGAACGGCAAAGGGATCGATTGTTACCTTGAGTTTCACAAATGTAAAACCTCCAATTGAATATATCCCTTTCGTAGTTGTTTCACACACCACGCACAGGTTTACGTTCCCACTCGATCAAGCCAACTCCTCCACACTCTAATGTTCTCAAAAACCCAAGCTATCTCTAAGATCAAACACCAAGAGAAGGAGAGGAAGAGAAGACGATTTCTAGGAGAAGGAGGTGTTCCACGTTTTTCCAATGATGTGTATATCCTCTTGGGTTTTGGCAAGCTCATATTATAAATATGATTTACACTCTTACCCCTTAATTGGTAGAACACATGGGCAAGGAATATTGAGTTTCCAAATGGGACTCAATCACCAAGCCATCAAATCTTTCCAGCCAAGGAAAGATCCCTATTGCTAGAGGAATCCAATATTAAGTCCAATATCCAATATTGACTCAATATCTTTCCTTTTCTAACAGTGGTGGGAGAAGGGTATGTCGTTCTCCATCAGAATAGGATAGATACATAGATTACAGGATCCAAGCCTATTGGATTTTGAAACTTAAAAAAATGCAAACTAAAAAATCATTCGACCCAACTTAATCATATGAACATGAATCTTGAATCTGATGATCCAAAGTCCAAATTGGTTAAAATGATGGAAGGTTGTTAATTCAGCTGACTTGTTATTTTTTATTGGGCTTATGCCGATTATCCCAGGGTCATCTGAGGCTAAATGGATCACCACATTGTCTACATCTTGAACATCACAAGTCGCTCCAGCCATTCTCCTTCACCATGAGCGATCTGGACTACATGGAACTGAGGGGCCGTTCTTAATAAATTTCATTGCAGTTGTAGCAGCCCACTAAAGAATACATTGAAAGAATACCATTGTTACAGGAATCCATGGCTATATGCTATACTTGTCACACCCCACTCCCTACACCTAGGACCGTGTGAGTAGAATACCCCTTGCATTCCACATCAACACTAGGATCTACACTTTGCAATGCCAAGAACACTGACCCAACAATATAATCTTAATCAGAGTATCAACGAAGCATAAGAATATATACATGGGAAATTTATGTCTACCAACCCTAGCGTTTCAAACAATTATGTTTACCACCCCTAGAGTTTTAAAATTACTTTCGTACCCCTGAATACTAACTGTTAGTTTTGAAAGGAAATGAAAATTTTATCCTTTTCTGTTTCTTATAAGAAATAAACCCACTCCATCCCACCCCATCCATCTCCGGCGAAAATTTTTGCATCTTCAGTAACCACCTGCTGCTCTATCCCGTCTGATGTGTACGCAGGAGTGGCGCCGACTTCTCTCTCTCCTCTCCCCTTATCCCAGTAGCCTCCCGCTACATCAAGCCAAGAGACTTCAGAGATTTTCACGGATCCCTTTAGAGACCTCTGTTGTAAGGGATTTCAAAATTAAAAATTGAGAGGACAAAGAAGCCCTAGAAATCAAGCTTGCCCTTAATGGAATGACTCTGTTTCTGTTTGGTCCACTTTCGATAACCCAACAGACAAAATTATTCTGACCCAGGATTTCACTTTTGGGATGGTTCTTCGATCTAGGTTGTCATGCAAAATATGGAATAGTGAAAAAGAAAAATAGTTGAAGATTAAATGCACTCATTAGATAGATAGATAGAGAGAGGGTTTGGCATTTCTTCCACTACAGAATTCCATTTGTTTTGGAAGAATAGCTAGAGTTGATCTGGTTTCTTATGAAAGCTTACTAAACCATGGAAGATGTAAGAGGTTTGTAATATTCCAGCACAACACAATAGCCAAAATCAACAACTTGCTTTAGCACATCAATAGTCTCAGAATTGGCAGAGCACTCAACTATAGCCAAACCAGTCATTCTTCCAGACGTCCTGCTATTTATTTATTTTTTTGCTCTATTCTTCAATTATTAAATTTCCTCTCCTCCTTTATCCCTAGAGAATAAAAAAATGATAAAACAAAAATAGTCACAAATAGAATGGGGGTTGGGGGTGAGGCCGGGTTGCAAGGGTGGAGGTGGGGCGGTGGATTGAGGTAAAGAATGGGGGTTGGAGGTGGGGCTGGGATGCAAGGGTGGAGGTGGGGCGATGGATTGGGAAGAGAATAAGGATTGGGGAGGGGTTGGGTTGCAAGGGTGGAGGTGGGGCGATGAATTGGGATGAAGAACAGGGGTTAGGGGTGGGGTTACAACAAATGGGGGTAACGATGTAAAAGTACCTTCATAAAGGGTATTATGGATATTTAGTTAGTATTTGATCAGTGACATCATAACTTAACTGTTCTCAGATAACAGTATGGGTACGTTTACAAGAATCTTTCAAACTACAGGGGAGGTTAATGAAATAGATGAAACTCTAGGGGTGGTAGATGTAATTGTTTGAAACCCTAGGGGTGATAGACGTAAATGTTTGAAACCCTAGGGGTGGTAGACGTAAATTTTACTTTTTTTAAATATCAGAGTATCGAAGATAATAGGATGACATCATATAAGTAGGTTGAATCTTATTCCATCATACCATTTTTTAACAAAAGTACTAAGTATATAAGTATACAAGTCTAAACTGATAAAAAGAATTAAAGAGTATTTAATTACAATCCAACAGTTAAACAAAATGCTCAAATATCCCAAAGGGTCCTCAAGGCACACTACACCGCTTCATAGGCACAAAACACACATGTTCACTCCGACCGGTTCTCCTCCTCACTGGGAACACCCCAAATTACCAAGTCTATCAACTCATGGGTAGGGAGGAACCACATCCGCCACTACAGCATCACCTGCATCCATATCTAAAAAAAAGGTTCCCAAGGGATGAGCTTCCACTAGCCTAGTGAGCAATTAAACCACACGCAATCATACAATAGTAGTTGCAATAATAATCCATGGTAAAGTATGGACATCACATATGATGCATGAATGCATTTGTTGATTTTCCCCCTAACTATGATTCTCTAGGTCGGGTCAAGTACTACCATAACATAAGGTAGCATCGTTGGCAAACAGTGCCATATACCGGATGATATTCTGACAATGTCAAATCCATGCTATAATGGAAGCCTGCGAGATTGGACCCCCTCACCGGGTTGTCCACAAACCCCCGATACAAACCCCGCCTTGGTATCTAGCTTGAAATACGATCGGTGCCTGAACTTCACTATGGGCTACCACAAAAACACGGTCGGGACCCATAGGCTTGCCCGACACCTAAACCCCTATCGGTAAGGGTCGTAGTACTGGGTAAGTCATATCCTAACCAGCAAACAATTACTGCAATGCAATGGTACATGCATGTGTAGTCTAGAGGTCGAGTCCATAGTGCCAAACATGGTGGCCTGGCTATCCTCTCGCCCCTAGCTTACACACACACGTAAGATAATAATACGGTGGGTGTGATATCGATATAATGGTCAGCTGGTCACAGCCTGAGTCTAATCCTTCATATTCATGTCACAATCATTCATTATACATATCATTCTCCCCAAAACACTCTTATGGCAATCACAAGTCCGACGCTCACTCATGACACTTGGATTCCGTCACTCAATCTTATCACATATTCACATTTCATTTTATTCATACCAACATTCGTATAAATTCCAAAATATAATTTCAGTCCAAGAACATTTAGCATTCAACATGGTTACATCTCATAATCTTCACATTATTCCACAATAATAAAAAATAGGAGGTGACATAGCATGCTTAGTAACCACACCACAACATTATGCATAGCCTAATCATAAGCCTAATGAGAACCATTCCATAAAATCGTTCAAATGTTCAATCCACTCACCTTGTTCTTCGAACTGGTGATTCTAACCAAAATTCGACTCCTATGTGTACCAGTACGATTTGTCTGGACAGTAGTGTTTGCCTAATTTAATATGTTTAGATGATGTTAATATCAATAAACAACTCCCATTAAAATCCCTCACAACCCCTGCTTACATCCTAGAAGTGGACGAGGTCACCAGAGTAATTTCAGTTTCACTAAGACTGTCAATGCACAACAGCTAGATTTGGGACCACTTTAGAGAGTCTTCCCCTCTTATTGGGTCAAAGGTTTCTTCATAGGAAATGTATCCCTTTAAGTCTAGTTTACAACTCATTATGAATCGTGTCATTTTCTTATGCATCAAATGAGTTACAGTCGAAACAGTGGGTAGAGGTCAAACCCAAAAATAGCAGCACTTTAGTCCATTCTGGCCTCTGCGAGGATCCTTGCAAAGGCTATTTTCATCCTCTGCACAACCCAAAATTACTGTTTTTCAGCAAGGCTCGGGTCTATGCTTGGCATGGGGTCTTGGGGCCTATGGTGGATCATTGAGGAATTAAAATTAGTCTCTTAAACCCTCTTTAACACAGGGATTCAATCCTCAATGGAATCCATACATTGGATCAAGTCCTAGCATCAAGATCTTCCCAATTTAAGCTCTTACAATTGGGCTTTTATGGTAGTTTGGCCATGGGATGGATAAACAATTGATTAAGGTCACCAATTAACATTAATAACACTTAATAGAAGATCTAACTTGTTAAACCTACCCCAAACTGACTGGAATTTTGCTTGAAGGACAGGAACCTGTGACCAATCACCCCAGCATACTGTGATGTGTCACCCCTGTGGTTTAATTCAGTGGAGAACCTCCAAGGAAGTCATCCAGTATACCTGTGAGAAGATGGGTTGTAGACTCATGTAGCTGCTCAGCCCACAGCCTGATGTACAGCTCCAACTCCGGGGAATCTCTCTCTCTGACAAATACATAGGGGCCATACCCATTCAGATGTTTAATTTGTCTTGGAAAGGGTATTGGTCAAGTACCCAAGTGGTAGCCTCAACCCCTGTGCAAGGCCAAGGCAAAACCAGTAAGAATTCATTCTCTGGGCAATGTACTGAGCGATTGACCCAAACACCTAGAGTGTCTGTAACTTGTATTTTGGACTCCAGACACCTGGGAACAATGCATACAACCAGTGGACACCCCCTAGAGGTAGATGGGAATTTTAAAAACCATAACCCACCTCTAAAACCCAGTAGACCCCACCTATGCAGCTGAAATGGCCCAGAATGCACTTAAAAATGTATTTTTGGAAGAGGGATTTCATGGCCAAACAGGACTTAAGACCTTAGAGGCTATAAATAGGAGGGCCTAGCCCTCTTATTTTGTTTGCTGCTTCTATAGTAAAGGGAAAGAAAGAAAGAGAAGGAGAAGGAAGAAAAAGAGAAGGTAAGAGAAGAAAGGAAGAAAGAACAGAGAGTAAGGATTGGGTTTGAGCTTGAATTGGACATCTCTACAAGCTTATAGGTATGTGCCTCAGCTCCTAACATTGTTGTCCATCTAAGTTTGCATTTGGTTCATGTACCTGTTTGATGTATCCCTAGCTAGTAATGCTAAGAGCATCACCTGGGTGCCTAGTGGGGCTCTAGATGTTGCATGCATGGGTATTGCATGCAAGATCTGGTCATTTAAAGTGAGATTTAAAGCTGTTACAGCAATGGAAATGGATGTCAGTCTCAAAAATGAGCTAAACTGCAGAGTTGCACTCTGATCATGCTGTATGGGCATGGATCTTTGCATGCAAATGAGTTTCCTCATGCCTTATCTTAGAACCAGACCTGTTGTAGGTAAACAATGGTAATTCATGCCTTGCATGCAACCAAAACCAAAATCCAAAGCTTGAGCTTAGCCATGATAGCCATTCTTTGTGATGTCAGAACTCAACCCAGCTTCCAAATGGATAACCAGACTTTGAATCCATTAAAACCAGTTCATTTAGCTCCATTTTAGGACTGCAAACCTCCTAGGATCATCCTTGCTAGAAATCATGGCCAAACCAGCTGCCAAATCTCGTGTTTAACAAGCACTGGGCGATTGACCCAAACGCTTAGTGTTGCTGTTTGGGCTCAGATGTGATTCCAGCCTTTGGACCTTCACCAATAGGTCTAGAACAGCATGGGGAGAATGAAAATGACTTAAAAACCTTTCCCCATTGGTCCTTATTGTCATCCACACATCGGAAATGGGACCCACAAACAGACCTAGCCTCTCTTAGGCTATTAACCTTTGTACTAATTTATGGGATTGGTAGGGCCATGCCTAGGCAGACCTTGCTGAAAAAATACTTGGAAGAATGAACCTTGCATCTCTGGATGATACACTGGGAGTTTGACCCGTAAGCCTGGTGCATGACTTAGAGAATTGTAAATGATACCCATGTATACAGAGTCGAGTCCAACTAAACCTAGACCAATCCTAGGACACTAATATGATTTTGAACTTTGTTTGATGTACTTTAATGATCCAGTTAACTTAGGTTTTGACCCCGAGCTCAAGGTGCAGTGTCAGATACCGGCCGGGATCAAACTAACTGCTGAGCAAGCGTGACTAGTAAAAGGTGAGTGAAATTACACCATGTGTGTAAATATAACATGACTAACGAGTCATGAAAAATACAACAATATCATTTATTGTGCTTATTTATTTCAATTGTCTTATATTCTGTTAAATACTGAATTCTTGATTGATGAACAATGAGAATGCACAATGATGCTAGTATGTGAAACTGCTAGATTAGATGTCGTAGCCGGCTTGAAAATAAGGCCTGTGGTAGCCCATAGAATGGGATGCGGTTAACACCACCCAACTCATACTATGCCATATAAAATGCATTGGGCTAGAGTATCATCACCAGTGCTATGAACCCTTGCAAACAGGGGTTAAAGTGTTGGATGTCTGTGGGAGTACCTATATGAAAGAGAAAAAAAAAAAGGAAAAGAGAAAAAGGAATAGAATTGTATTACACCGAAAAGGTGATTATGTGGTAGAATGCCAGAAAAAGGAAAAATGATATACTGAAATGATGAAGGGTGCCTCATAAACTAATCCTAGAGGGCTGGTCGGGCTGACCATGGAGAGCATGTTGGAGCTAATCGGTCCTCTCCGACAACTCAATTGGTGTATCGCGGGAAGGGGTTAGAAGCCCGCACTAGGGATACATGTATTGGGGATTGTAGTAGCACTTTTATCTACCTTAGTTGTGATGATAGGTGACTAATAAATAAAATGGACTGCATTGCATGTAGGACTCATTTGGTTGTGTGTGCATGTGCATGCATGGTTATGATTCATTCACGGGCTCAGTGAAGCTCACACTCTTTTATATGTCTTTTTGTTAGATGATCTTGCAGGTGGATGTTTCGGTAGTAGGCAGGCTCATCTTACGGAGGTGGGCCATGATTATTATGATCATGTTGGTGTGGACTTGGACGGAGGTCATACCTCTGGTGCGGGTGTTTTCTGTGATAGTTGATGAGGACCCGTGATGGGCGGATAGCTGACTTTTCTTCTGACCTTGGGATTCTTTTGTTGTAGACAGGAATCTACTAACCAATTCCCTTTTGTATAGCTTTATTCGGGGCTTGGTTTTGCCCTTTTTGTTGTTTGTAAAGCTTTGGTTGGAAGAATTGGGACTGCCAGTAAATATTGAGAGAGAGTATGAATAAAACAATGATCTAAATATTTATATTAATGTTAATGTAAATATTAGCTTTCGCAACACTCTTTATTCTATCTTATTCATTATTGTGGATGTGTGTGTATGTGAATGGTACTAACAGCTTCTGGGTCCTTGGGGTTTGCGGATTGCTACCGTGCAATTCGGGTCACCTACCTAATGGTGGTTTGGGGTGTGACATAACTATAGTAGGGTAAGAAGCCCTATGGTTTGGCTAAGGATTGGATGAATTTCCAATCAAATCCAAGGGAGATTAACCTAGAATTGGTAAGGATTAACTTACTTACAATGGGGTTAGCATAGGACAGCAAAGGGGACAAGTTCTAGGCTGGAAATGGACTGCAACTCCTCTTCTCCATGAGCTCCTAGCTCCAAACTTTGATCTTCAACTAGTTGGGGTGATGGCTTGACTCAAGGAGGGCTCCAATGGAGTTTGGGACTCCTCCTTCTCTTCCTTCTTCCTCAGCCTCCCACGTTTTCTCTCCTCTCTTAGATGTTAGAAATGAGAGAATAAGGAGAAGAATTGGGTTTTGGGTTAGTTTAGCTAAGTGTCTAAGGGCATGTTTGGTTGGCGAGTGTTTTAAGGTCCAAAATGGGTTCTAAGTACTTGGGATTCTAAATAGAACTTAGGGTTCCCATCTTAATGTTTAGATAAGTGTATTAGGTCATAAATGAGATAAGTCAACTTAGGGTAAAGCCCCAAGCTCGAGCCCAAATGATCCAAAGCAACATCAATTGAATCTAGGCTGTTTTTAGCCCTTTCAGAGGATCCTTGCGTCATCCGTATGCTGCTCAGGTCATCCTCCGCATAGGGCATTTTGGACAAGTTTGAACTCCAAATGGGGTAGGGTCTTCACGGGGATATTTATACATGTAAGAGGGATCTTAATGGGTATAAATGGGTAACAATAATACACATAAAAATATATTAAAGAGCTTTCATGAAAGGGAATTATATCATGTAGTTTAAAGGATTTAAATGAAGTGTTATGAGGTCCAATCATCCAATTAAGTGGAGAATCATCTTGCCTTCAACACTCAATGTATAGATCCAGTTATGAAGTCTAATCCTCATGGGGTTGGATCTACAAGCAAGGGTTCAAGAATAGATTAGCTAGAGTGTGGATGTAACAATGCTATATAGGGAGAAGGTGAGAATGAGGAGGGGATCCCAGATCCGGAGAGGGAGGGAACAGAAGCTAGGGTAGAGATTTGGGTAAAGCATTGTTAGTTTGTGAAATTACCATATAAACCCTTTATATATTGAATAACATAAATCAAAAGTGGGGATAAGAAAGTCACAGTGAAGCGAATTGTTTTATATATATATCATACTATCATATAAGTGGCAAAACTTCCATTTGGCAATTTTATCCTTCTTTTTTACTTAAATACCTTCTCTCCTTTCTTATCCTCCATGTCATTTATTTTTATTTTTCTATACTTTTGGTATCATTAATCTTAATGTTTTATTTTTAATCTACATTATCCACTCTTCTCGAACCCAAACCTTCCTTCGTCATCATTCTCCCTCCCACTTTCTTCCCCCAACCTGTAGAGAATTCAAAGACTTGGATGCTGAGAGAAGGTATGCACTCGCTCTTTCTCTCTCCAAATCCATATTTCCCCTTAACATCAGTAAGATACGTCCTCTGAAGGTAAGGCGGTTCGATATGTTAATAGGAAGAAATTGAGAGCCTAAGCAAACTAGGTATGCTTTCCCCTCCTCTCTGTTCCCTCTTTCTTTCTTTCATTCTCTCTCATCACTTTTCTTCTCTTTCTCCAAGTTCGTATTTCCATCTTACTTAGCCGCCCGCTAAATAATGGAGAAACACTCGTCAATCAAATGAAACACCTTTCTCTGCAAACCCTTGCTTCTACTTCTCGTGAAACCACCATCTTCGCAAACCCGAACATCAGCAAAATGTGTCCTCCAAAGGTAAGGTCATTTTATATGTTAATAGGAAGAAACTAAGAGCCCAAGCAAATATACAGTTGATTCTAGGAATAAATCTGTCTCTACTATAATAAAATCAAAGGTACCCACTTACCTTCATTTTTTGTTCTTCAACTTAAATTTGGCCTCCTTATTGTTTTCTGCTTATTTATTTTTTCTTGGCTGATCGATTTGGGCTTGTATTATTACTGGTTATTACTTGGGCATTCTTCTTGTCTTTCTAACGTGATAGATTCAGGATGAGTTTATGAAACTTATTCCGCAGTTGGGGTTTTAAAAATTTAATGCCCACCTTGAAGATGGGAAAAAAAGAAGAGAAATTTGAAATATAGGGTTATGTGTGTGTTTCAGTTTCCATCATGGTTGCTCCTCACTCCCTTAGACCAATGCACCCCTCAAATGACCCATATCATGGTTTTTTGCTGATCTACTTCTTTATTGTTCCCTTTGCTT
Organism: Telopea speciosissima; assembly: GCF_018873765.1. Taxonomy (NCBI): domain Eukaryota; kingdom Viridiplantae; phylum Streptophyta; class Magnoliopsida; order Proteales; family Proteaceae; genus Telopea; species Telopea speciosissima. The sequence continues at coordinate 15,920,863 of NC_057926.1, forward strand.
TTGAATTTTCTTCAGAAGAAGTGGTGAATGTCAGTGTGAACGTCATTGTAGTCCCTGACTTAGGAAAGCCATTTTCAAGTGCTGCGATCTTTGAAAGTGTTAGAAATTAATTGTATATTCATTGACCTTAATTGTCTCTACCATAATAGTACAGTATATATACAGGAGATTACATTCTGATCTATGGGATCTTAGAGAATAATACATAATAGGAAATTGGGTATTACAAGAGATATTATCACATGTGATAACGCTGTGTATGGTAAGTCTTTGTATCCAAGGAAATGCCACATATGATAACACTGTGAATGGTAAGTCTTCATATCCAAGGAATTGCCACATATGATATTGCTGAGAATGGTAAGTGCATGCATGGTAGTTGGAGAAAATATGGAGAGAGAAGATCTCTCGGTTGATACACCCCCTCAATCCGTAGCTTGTCACGAAGAAAATTGAGTCGAGTGGTGCTAAGAGCTTTAGTGAATACATCAATGACCTGATCATTGGTTGAGATGAACTGGACCTGTAGTTCTCAGGCAGTGACCTTGTCTCGAACAAAGTGAAAGTCTATCTCCACATGCTTTGTCCGAGCATGAAAGACTGGATTCGCTGATAAATAGGTGGCCCCAATATTGTCGCACCAAAGGATAGGAGCTGTTGTGATAGGGATTCCAAGTTCACCAAATAAGGAACTCAACCAGGTTTGCTCGGCACACGCATCAGCCACGGCCTTATACTTAGACTCGGTTGAGGACCGAGCCACGGTCTTCTATTCTTCGAAGTCCAAGAGATCAAATTGGGACCCATATAGATACCATAACCACCTATGGACTTTCTATCTGAGTTGTCACCGGCCCAGTCTGCATCAGAGAACCCCTGTAATTGGGTGCAGTTGGATTTGGTAAAAAAGAGCCCATGTTCATGAGTACCTTTAAGATACCGTAGGATACATTTCACCATAGTCCAGTGATCCTCGGTAGGGGCGTGCATATGCTGGCAAACCCGATTAATGGAGAAAGAGACATCCGGGCATGTCAGTGTGATATACTATTGAGCACCAACAATTGACCGATACAGAGTGGGGTTGGTCATAGGAGCACCCCCTGAAGCTGATGCTGGTGGCGTGGTGGCCATGGGAGTGGAAACGGGTTTACAATCTATCATGCCAGCATGCTGTAAGAGATCAGATATGTACCAAGACTGCGATAACAAAACTCCACCTAGTTGATATATGGTCTCGACACCAAGGAAGAAGCTGAGAGGGCCAAGATCCTTGATGGAGAATTCCTAGGCCAGCTTGGAGAGTACATCTGTGATATGGGTTCCCTGGTTACTTGTAACCAAAATGTCATCGACATAAACTAGGATGTAAGTAGTAATGGGCCCATGCTTATAAATAAATAGAGATGTGATGGCTTGGAATGACCGAAAACCAGAGGAGACTAAGAACTCCGATAACCTATGGAACCAAGCCCGTGGGGACTGTTTAAGCCCATAAAGGGATTTGTGAAGGTGACACACATGATTGGGTAGATTGACATTAGTGAACCCTTGTGGTTGAGACATGTAGACCACCTCATCAAGTACGCCATGTAAAAAGGCGTTTTGAACATCCAACTGGCGGACCGACCATCCATTAGAAACCACTAGGGATAGAATGGTTCGAATGGTGGTAGGTTTGGTAATCCAATCCCGGTTGTTGGTGGAAGCCCTTTGCCACAAGGCGGGCTTTATATTGCTCAATGGAGCTATCAGCCTTGCGTTTAACCCTATAGACCCACTTACAGCCAGCTAGATTCATTGACTTCTGATAGGGCACAAGTGACCATGTGCCATTGGGTAATAAGGCATTAAACTCATCGGCCATCGCCTATCACCAATAGGGGAATTTATGCCTATGAAAAGCAGGTGGGTTCAAAGGTCAAGTCAACTGTGGTAGGGGTGGTGTGGTGGGCATTGGGTTAGGGTAATGTGTTGGGTCGACAGAAGGGGTGGTTTTTTATTGCTGTTGGAGGGTTACTGGCGATAGTAGCATGAAGGAGCCTGATGATTAGTGCGGCCACATATGGTGCCTGGGCTATGTTCATAAGCATTGAAGCATCCAAAACCACGACCACGACTAGGGCTTCTAGGGGTGCCATGGCCAGTGGAGATAGAGCCAAAGCCGCGGCCTTGCTAGGTGAGATTGACTGAAGCGGCAGCAGATGGATTAATGGTTGCACATCTTGAGGTGATGAGGGACTCATGACTCATGAGGAGCCCATGAAGTTCAGAGTAAGATAGTGGCGGCTGGTAATATATCATGGTAGGAATGACAGATTGATATTCTTCTCATAAAGATCTGAAGATATGAATGTTGAAGTCCTCTATGGGGAGCGGCTTCCCTGCAGCTGCCAGTTCATTAGAGAGTTCCTTTGCACGATGGAGGAACTAAGAAATAGTTTCATCATGCTTGGGCACCAAGTTTTGAAGTGCAAAGTTGAGAGCAAGTATGCATGGAGTGTTAGGATTGCTGAAGGCAGCCGTAAGGGCGTCCTAGATCTCTTTGCTACTTAGATGGCCTACAGTCAGTGGTAGGGCATCTTTGTCAAGAGAGGTGATAAGGACACTCATGATGGCGACATCTTGAACACGCCATTCTGCTGCTTTCTCAGGATCATCGGGGCATGGTTTATCACTGGTAACATAGTCATAAAGACGTTGTCCTATTAAATAAGGGACAACCTACATCTTCTAGTAGATGTAGTTTGTAGAGTTGAGCTTGATTGAGAGGAAGTGATGAGCACCCGAGCCAGGTGTGGGGGGTGCAATGGAGAATGGAGGAGGGCCAGTGGAACTAATAATAGAGCTACCTTGGTCAGCCATGGAGTCTAAACGTGGGAGGGGAGAAAAGAAAACTAGTTAGGGAAGGGGAGCTCGTTTGAGCATCTATCTCTGATACCATGCTAGAAATTAATTGTATATTCATTGACCTTAATTGTCTCTACCATAATAGTAGAGTATATATACAGGAGATTACATTGTGATCATATGGGATCTTAGAGAATAATGCATAATAGAAAATTGGGTATTACAAGAGATATTCTCACATGTGATAACACTGTGTATGGTAAGTCTTTGTATCCAAGGAAATGCCACATATGATAACACTGTGAATGGTAAGTCTTCATATCCAAGGAATTGGCACATGCGATATTGCTGAGAATGGTAAGTGCATGTATAGTTGTTGGAGAAAATATGGAGAGAGAAGATCTCTCGATTGATAGAAAGAGATGTAGGCAGAAGTTGTTCCATCATAAGGTCGAAATAAGGGGGTGCTCTCTCCTTGGACTTTTCTTGCTTATTATCTGTCTTTAACCTGCTGTATTTGTATAAAACAAATCAAATGGTTTCAGTAGGTAGAGAAAAAGATTGTGTATTGTATGGAATGCAGTCCATTGATCGTTATTCCTCCCTAGGGTTAGTTTTCAAGTTTAGGGATTCCTAGATTCTAGATATTCAAGGAGAACAGGTTATCATGCTCAAATTTAGCTCTCCCAAATCACTGCCAATAAATGGGGACAACAATTATCATGTTTGATAGAAAAAATTTCGTTGGCATTTCCTGAGCGACGATTAAAGGATCAAAAGTTGTATTTCATTCGACATTATTTGTCTTTCCCAGATTTGTTCCTCAAACTAACATATTAAGTTCCCCCCCCCCTAAAAAAAAATAAAAACCTGATGTATTAAGTAGCCTGATTATATTTTATTGATTTTACACGTATCTACTGTAGGATTAAGCACTTGCCAATCCCCCAAAAGACGCCTCATGAGGGAAGGTGCAACTTTAATTCCTTATTGCACACCAGCCAGTGCGCATCGCTCCCTCGCCCGAGCCGAGATCTAGGCAGGGTATTTTGGGTCACTCCCAACAATCCCCCCCCCAAATGCATGCCCAATAACAGAGCACCTATGGCACTAATGCACGCCCAATAACAAAGCACCCATGGCATTAATGCACGCCCAATAACAGAGCACCCATGGCACCAGGGAGACTCGAACTCGTGACCACCTGCTCTGATACCAATTGTAGGATTAAGCGCTTGCCAATCCCCCAAAAATGCCTTATGAGGGAAGGTGCAACTTTAATTTCTTATTGCACACCAGCCAGTGCGCATCGCTCCCTCGCCCGAGCCAGGATCTGGGCAGGGTATTTTAGGTCACTCCCAACATCTACGAGTATATTATATTATAGGATCACTAATCGAGCAGCATCAACTTATTTTAGTTGCCTTCCTGTGAGTTTTACATTATTTGGTTTTCCCGCAAATCTTGCATCATCACTATTGAAATCTGACATTCAATGAAAGCTACTCTGCAATTATCCTGATCTTTCACAAAATCAGTATTTGAACAATTTAGTTTCAATTTTTTGAAAGTCAAGTTAGTCATAGTACTCACATGTCTCTCTCTCTCTCTCTCTCTCTCTCTCTCTCTCTCTCTCTCTCTTTACTCTTATCTGAACTGTCACACATCTATCTCTCTCATCCCTTCCCTCTTTAGTTCTCTTCTAATTTAATGGCTCAATTGATCTCACAAAGTTTTTTTTTGTCTTCCGTATGGCTACTTAGGTTCCTGGTTTATGTATTTTTTTTCCTTCTGATTTATGGCTTTTGGCAAGTTAACAATTACAACTTACTCTGAATGGCCCAAACATAACCATGGATTAGTAAGAATCTGAGTTATAGTATCTTGACCCTTGGTTTCAGTGAGAAGGGACAGGCATCATATTCTGTATTTCTGAGGTTCTTCATTATTTAGGATTTTTTTTTTAAAGTTTTCTTACTCTGGACTTATTTATTTATTGGTCTTGGTTCTAAATATCTAATTCTAATGAACTTAGGTTTAGTCACAGTAGGAAAAAGTGTGATTTTTTGTTTTTGGTGGTGTGAAAGAAAATGATAAGGAGAAAGTGCTTCTTCCAGACACAATGTTTCAACCTTTTTTCCCACTCCTTACTCTCTAGCTGCCCAACCATCTGATGAAATTGTTGTCAATCCTAACCCTCTTGATTAAGTGCTACATCCAAGAATACGGAATACAAATTTTTTTTATTTTTTTCTTGTTAAATTGAGGGTAGAGAAACCTTCTTATAGCTTTTTATCTTGGCCAAGGGCTTCCAAATACTATAGGTCAAACTACGGTCCTAGGATCATGTCATGGTTACCCTAGGAAACCAATTCTAAACCAATTAGGGTATTGCATCCCCTGGGTCAACCCACGGTTGCCCATGGGCACCCTATTTTAATTTTAGGGTGTCCCATGGTCGCCCATGGGAACCCTGGTGCATCCCAATTAGGGTTTGGTCTGATAAACCAATGCCCTGTCCTTGGCTTTTGTGTCTCATGGAATTAAGGAACCCAAAAGAGATGGAAAAATTCATCTCTATTCCATCTCATGGAAAGAAGGACCCATCCCATACCCGAATGCGTAGCGGAAACAAATCGATTCGGATTTCTTTCGCGTCCCATGAATAATCAATAATTAAAAAACAAGAGGAATTAACATAGAATTGCTAACTTGATGAGCCTCAAGTGTTGCTCCTCCAATAGACAATGGTTCTTCCTTCAATGAGCACTCCAAGCAAACAGACCTGAACCTCCAATGGTGCAGCCAAGGTTCTTCAAGCCAATCCTACATGCTCTTCAGTTCTTCAAGCATAGATCTGGGTTTCTAAAACCCTAACTCTCAAACACAATAGAGAGAAACAAAAAGAAGAAGAAGAGATCACAAGAGAGAGAGGGCGGACCAAAAACCATCCAAGAGGGGGGCAGCCAGAAAACGTGGAGACTTGGTTCCCCCTCTGCATTTTAGGTCCCTTTTATAATACTTGGGTTTTTTAAAACCCTGGATGGGAAAATAAAAAACCCAGTGAGAGTCAGACTTAATCTCTCCTTGTTTGGCAATTCTATTTAAACTCAAAGTGGTTCTAATTGGAGAAGAAGCAGAATCTAATAGGGAATGATATAATTAATTACTTTATTTAATTTATGGATAATTACAATTAGCATTATATCCATTAATGAAATAAAGAACCACTTATTTTAACAAATTCCAAATAACTACCTACTTGATAATAAATTATCATGTACAACCCCCCCCCACTAATCAACACCATCATTATGGAATCTAGGGTATGTACACTTGTACTGCCAAACCCCATTCTATAGTACATGTCTATATAAGAGTGTCTGTATATCTGATCGGATCCCATAAAACTCGATAAAACACTTTATTCAAATAATTACATATAATCTATTATTTTATGTAAAATAAATTTTACAAAAACCATTTCTAAAACGGCATTGGATCCAGATTTTGATCTGACCATACATAGACAATCTCAATCTTGGTGTTCCCCAATCGGACAGTGGTGACCATGTTGAGTAACTCCTTCACTCACAAAGTGTTCACGCATTCCCAGAACACCAGCTTTGACTCACTTGAGTCTCAGTCATTGATGAACCAAAGAATGTGATCACACTTTTCAGCGACAGGGTTCCCTCAAGTAAAGGGTGCCGGTGACACATGTCTATCCCTTCCTACATCTGGCAGTAATACATGAGGGAATCGACAAAGTAGATTCTTCTCCAAGAAACACATCGATTATGTGAGTATTTGCATTCGTACCCTTACATCATATGTCTAGGCCTACCCAATGCGACGATCATATGATAAGGGTGCCCAACCCAAACCCTAGTCATGACTACCATTTTAAGTAAAACTTATGGACACATAATGCTCAAAAATTTTATATTGCATGTGATAATATTAAACCAAAATGCATAAAGGTTCAATACAAAGTAAAATCGGATTGAACCAGACCGAACCAAGTTTGATGGATACATAAATCCAACAATCTCCCACTCGTACATCAAAACCAATTTCCCATACATTTTAAACCCATGCCCTCCATGTGTTTTTCAAACACTCCTGGAGACAAACCCATTGTCATGGCATCTGACACATTTTTAGTTGTGTCCACTTTAGAGACACTCACGTCACTCTACTGGATAATCTCTCTGATGAGGTGATACTTCCGCTACACATGCTTGTTCCTCTGATGAGCTCTAGGCTCCTTAGCTTGCGCAATGGCCCCTCTGTTGTCACATAACAGGGGAATAGGGCCCTTGATAAGGTCAGGGACAACCTCCAAATCTGATAAGAATTTCCTCAGCTAAACACCTTTTGCTGAATCGTAAGCTACAAGGTATTTTGCTTCTGTAGTGGAATTGGCTGTAGATTCCGTTTTGCACTTCGTCATACAATGGCACCTCCACCCATTTAATACACCATCCCAGACGTGAATTTTCTGTCATCCTTATCGATTTTGAAATCCGAGTCTGTGTAACCCAGAACTGACAACTGATCAGATCCAAAAACCAAGAAATAGTCCTTAGTCCTTCTTAGGTATTTCAGGATATTCTTGACAGCACTCCAATGCTCTCATCTAGGGTTAGACTGGTAAAAACTTATGATACCTACTACATAGCAAATGTCTGGCCTTGTACACAACATAGCGCACATAAGACTCCCTACTGCAGAGGCATAGGGAATCCTCTTCATCTCTTCAATGTCCATCTGAGATTGAGGACATTGAGATCTGGAAAGACAGACTCCATATCGGAAAGGAACACTTCCCCTTTTGGAGTTCTCCATGCTAAATCTGGCCAGGACTTTGTCTATATAGGTAGCCTGTGATAAGCCTAGCATCCTTTTTTGGTGAACTCTCATGAGTTTGATCCCAAGGATATAGCTAGCTTCACTATGGTCTATCATCGAGAATATTGTGGACAACCACTGTTTCACTGATGAAAGAAACCCCACATCATTACCCATCAGCAATATGTCATCTACGTATAAAATAAGAAAACATACCACAGTCCCACTGATCTTCTTGTAAACGCATGGTTCATCCATGTTATGATCAAAATAAAAAGATTTGATGGATTGATTAACCTGATGTTCTAGCTTCTAGAAGCCTACTTTAATCCATAAATGGAACTCTACAATTTGCTTACTTTTCTTTCTTCCTTCAAGGAAGAGAACCCCTCTGGCTGTTGCATGTAGATTTCATCTTGAAGAAATCCATTTAGAAATGCAGTTTGCACATCCATCTACCAGATCTCATAATCAAAGTATGCGGCGATAGCCAATAAAATCCTGATGGACTTCATCATTGCCACTGGTGAAAAGGTTTCCTCATAGTCTATACCCTCTTTTCTGGGTATAGCCCTTTGCCACCAGTCTCATTTTGAATCTTTCGACCTTTTCGTCAATGTCCTTCTTCCTCTTGAAGATTCATTTACATCCAATCGACTTAACGCCAAGTGGTGGATCGACCAGAGTCCATACCTTGTTGGAATGCATCGAATCGATTTTAGAGCGTATTGCCTCCAGCCACCTTGTGGCATCAACATCCTTAAGAGACTCAGAGTATGTTATCGGATCATCATCCGATTCATCTGACACTATATGGAACTCTTCCACTATTTGTTCCTCTTTGGTAAGAAGAGTAAGCTTGGTGGGTGGTCTAATAGTCCTCCCACTGCGTCGAGGTTCTTGAGGTATTGGTATTTCAACGGGTATATCAATTGGTCTCATTTCAGGAATTGAAATTCCTGAGTTATCCAATAAAAGTAGTAAACTATCGTGCCTTTTGGGTAGCCTAAGAAAAAGCATCTTGAAGTCCTGAATTCCAACTTGTCTGTCTATTGCTTTTGCACATGTGCTATGCAACCCCATACCCTAAGGTTTTGAATGTTGGGCTTATGCCCTTTCCACAACTCAAAGGGTGTTTTAGCTACAGACTTGGATGGATCCCTATTCAAGATATAAATAGCTGTTTCTAAAGCGTATCCCCAGAAAGAGAGAGGTAGCTCACTATAAGTGAGCATCATCCGGACCATATCCAATAGAGTCTGATTGTGTCGTTCGGATACACCATTTTGTTGTGGTGTTCCTAGATTAGTTAGTTAACTAACTATCCCTTGTGATATGAGGTATTGTTTAATTTCATCCGATAAATACTCCTCTCCATGATCTGATCATAAGGACTTGATGCGTTTATCAAGCTGTTTTTCAACCTCGGCTTGGAACTCTTTGAATTTATCAAAGGCTTCCGATTTTTCTATGCGTCAAGTATATGTAACCATATCTAGAGTAATTATCGGTGAAAGTTATGAAATATTCATACCCATACCTTTCTTGTATATTTATGGGCCCACACACATCAGTATGTATTAACTCTAACAGATCTGTGGCTTTAGTACCTTTATTGCTAAAGGGTTTCTTGGTCATTTTTCCCTGAAGGCATGACTCACAGGTAGGGAATAGTTTCACCCTCAGACACTCTAAGGTCCAAATTAATGTGACCTGATCTTAGATGTTATAGATATGTTGAGTTCACTAGAGCTGCTCTCCGTTTGAAATCAACATTCGTTCTAATAGGGCAATCTAGGAAGTACAATTCACTTTGCACATATCCAGATGGCACAAAAGAATTATTAAAACGAATAATCAATTTAGAATTAAAGGAAAAACTATACCCGTCCAAAACGAGTTTTGAAACTGAAATAATATTTTTCTTAAAAGATGGTATATAGTAACGATCCTTTAAAGCTAAACTAACTGAACTAAAATTGAAAATATAAGTTCCCACAGCCATCGCCATGGTTTCAGCTCCAGTGCCCATCCAAAAACTTATCTCATTTCTTTCCAGATTCCTTGTCTCCTTGAACCCTTGTAAATCATTGCAAATGTGAACAGTGGAACCACTATCCACCAACCAAGAGTTGGTCGGTTCAAAAGACAAATTAGACTCATAAAGAACATAAACATCACACGTACCTTCTTTAGCAGCCTCAGTTTCATTTGGCTTTTTATCTTTCACAGTAGCCAAGAATGGACGACAGTTCCTTTTCCAGTGACCCTCCTTCTTGCAATAGAAGCACTTATCTTTAGTTTTATTGCCAGACTTTCCATCCTTGGGTTTTAGGGGCTTACCCTTATTTTCCTTTTTCTTCTTCTTCTTCCCATTTGAAGAAGGTTTCATATTAGTTGCATTGACCTCAGCCTTACCCTTTTTCAAGGAAGCTTTCGCCTCTACCAATGCATTAGCAAGCTTGGTAAGCTCCATCTCCTTATCTGACATCTTGTAAGACATCTTAAAGGGTGCATAGGCAGAAGTGAGTGATGTCAAGATCACATCAGTCTTGTATCGCAGACCAAAATCAGTCCCCATAGATTTCAGTTTGCAAATAGATTAATCATTTTCATGATGTGGTCCATCACTAAAGTCCCCTGGGACATCTTGTAGTTATGGATCTGACCCACTACATCAGAGTGTGCATGTGTCAGCTGTCTGTTGAACAATTCAGCAAGCTTATCTATTTTACCGCCTGAGGGGCGTATATCCTTGACTGAATCCAGAACTGATTTTTCCAATGATCCTAGGATGTAAAGTGATGCCTTGGAATCCCTCTTGAGGAAATCCTGCATCTCTTCATATGCCTCAAAATCATTCGGGTCGGGCTAAGGAGGAACTTCTTCATCAAGAACTATGTATAGTCCTTCTACAGTCAGGAGCAATTTAATGCTCTGGTACCAATCGACATAATTTGTACCATTTAATTTGTATTCGCTAATGAGTGTTAACAGATTGGAATTAACGGCAGCCATTGAGTAATAATCTACGCATGTACAAGTAAAAAACGCATGCATATTAACAACCATTGATAAAAAAAAATTGAGCATACACATCAACGGTCTTTCATGATTTAAGTCTCCCTTATGACCTAAAAAATGGATTGGATACCTATAACCCTTGCATGGATAACTTACCCTGTTGAAAGTCATTATATACACCGTGGTAGTGTGGACTAAACTATCCGTTTCATGGGCTTCCAATATTTTTGGCCACCTGGGTGTCATGCCCAGATTCTGTCGGCTGACATACACCCAAGTCATGCATTTATCTATTGTATTATTTTGATTCATATAATTATGAAAGATTGCCCACTGTCCATATCCAAACGTATCTAGATAGATGTAAATATAGATAACCATGTGATTTTAACCTGGCAATGTCCAGTCAACATATGTGGGTCATATCACACAATCTCTACATTTATCTTCAATAGGAGGCCATGGACATGTCTACTAACTTAGACTAGTCCATATCATTCATGTATTATGATTAAAGAGGGATTAAACAACTCTCACAAACATATCATGGATGGAATTAAATAACATAATTAATCAACATTAATTAAAAGTGATTATGGGATGTCAGCATTTTTATCAGAAGCAATTAAAGAACCCTCCCAATAAAAATAAAACTAATAACCTTTCTTTTAATCATGGGTGCATCAATCATGCCATGGATGCCAAGCCTCGATCATCTCCTCCGCCCGATCATGTCTTCAAAGTAGGTGACTTGCATCTCCATAACACATGTGAATCATCATCAACATGCCCTGGGAGTCCTAACTCCTCTAAACTTACAATGAAAACCTAGGAAAAATATTCTGTACACTTTCCTTTCCATAATAAAGAAACCCCATGGGGTGGAGTACATTTGTTTATAAAAAAGAAAGGGGGAGAGAGAGAGAAAGAGAGAGAAGCATCACATCTATCCATAATCCCAATGCATCACATACATCAAATTACCATCCATTTTATTAGAAAGCCAATCCCATAATCACATCATAATATAACATCATGCATGGGCATTATTAAAGTAAGCAAGCATAACACTAGATTTCTTCAATTATTGAACTACCATATCACATGTGATAACATGTATCCAAGCCCATCATCAATTAAAATATCATTTTAATTCCAAGTGGGTGAAGAGATTTCTCTTCACCCATCTTCTTCCTCCGCAATAATAAAAAATTCTGGTTTTGTTAAACCCCCTTTTTTTTATTTTTTTTTATTAAAACTAGGAGGGAAAAACATAGCAGAAAAATACAAGGGCAAAAAGGGCACAAGCCACGGGCAACACCCATGGGCTGTGCGCAGCCTGCACTGTGCAGGCCCCGCTCGCGCGTGGTGGTGCCTGTGGCTTACTGCAGGTGGCTGCCTTGCGCGCCAGGCGCACAGGCTGCTGGCAGCAGCCTGCGCACCTTGCTGGCCGCAGGCAGGTGGCATGGGTAGGGGCATTAATGCGGGGATGGTTGGCAGCATACGCTCCATCCCCACATCCATCACAAAAAGAAATTTTAATTAAATAAAACTTCTCTTCCCCTTTTATGGATATAATTTTTCAATAATTGGAACAATACAATCAATCAAATCCATGGTCTTTATGACCAACCACATGGGCAAGTTGCTAGATTCTAACAACCTTCTAACTACCCATGTGCACATGGGAAGGTTGTTACAACAACCATATAATCACCCATGTGCATCTTCAACAAACTCAATCAAGAATTTGACAACTTGCATCCCATACATGATAATATATTAACTATCTCTTGCGATATGAGGTATTCTTTAATTTCATCTGATAGATACTCCCCTCCACAATCTAATCGTAAGGACTTGACGCATTTATCGAGCTATCTTTCGACCTCAGCTTGGAACTCTTTGAATTTATCAAAGGCTTCCAATTTTCTACTCATCAAGTATATGTAACCATATCTAGAGTAATCATCGGTGAAAGTTTTGAAATACTCATACCCATACATTGCTTACATGTTTATGGGCCCACACACATCAGTATGTATTAACTCTAACAAATCTGTGGCTCTAGTATCTTTGTTGCTAAAGGGTTTCTTGGTCATTTTGCCTTGAAGGCATGACTCACAGGTAGAAAATGGTTCCACCCTCAGACACTCTAAGAGCCCATCCCTTACCAATCTACTGATTCGGTCCAAATTAATGTGATCTAATCTTAGATGTCATAGATATGTTGAGTTCATTGGAGCTACTTTCCGTTTTAAATCAACATTCGAAATAACATTTGTTCTACTAGGGCAATCTAGGAAGTATAATCTTCTTTGCACATATCCAGACGCCACAAAAGAATTATTAAAACGAATAATCAATTTAGAATTAAAGGAAAAACTATACCCGTCCAAAACGAGTTTTGAAACTGAAATAATCTTCCTCTTAAAAGAGGGTACATAGTAACAATCCTTTAAAACTAAATTAACTGAACTAAAATTTAAAATGTAAGTTCCCACAACCATCGCCATGGTTTCAGCTCCAGTGCCCATCCGAAGACGCACCTCTATTCTTTCCAGATTCCTTGTCTCCTTGAACCCCTGTAAATCATTATAAATGTGAACAGTGGAACCACTATCCACCAACCAAGAGTTGGTCGGTTTAAAAGACAAATTAGACTCATAAAGAACGTAAACATCACATGTACCTTCTTTAGCAGCCTTAGTTTCATCTGGCTTTTTGCTTTTCACAGTAGTCAGGAATGCACGACTGTTCCTTTTCCAGTGACCCTCCTTCTTGCAATAGAAGCACTTGCCTTTAGCTTTATTTTCAACCATACATTGTGGCATCTCATGGACCTATTCACCGCAAATATGGCAGGTATGCTTCTCTTCTTGACTTTCAATAGTTGAGGATTAAACTGTGTTACTGCTCAAGTCTTAGCCATGTGAATTCATTTACTTGAAAAAACATGCGAAATTTTTGTTAGTTCCTTAGAATGGCTGATTACCTAGGATATTCTGTACTTTTTGGTCATTTCTTATAGAACTTCTCTACATGATAGAAAAAGCAAGAGAATATAAACGGTTTAACATCAATAGTTGGAATGATTTTTAGGTTGTAGTTTATCTGTTAATACTATTTGGAGGTGTTGTGGTAGTTATGACTATCAGGTGGAAAAATTGTATTAACAAATATGGAAAAAACTAAAATTTATTAAGATTTAACTCCTAGATAAGTTTCCATATGGGCAACCTCAAAGTAGTGAGTACTGTGATTAGATTACTAATTTTTTTTTTATCCTTTGTGTGGCAGTTGAACTATGTATTTTTTTCACACATTGTAATATGTCAGTTTCTCTTGTATTAATTGTAGCAAAATGGGCATATAAGGATAATCCATCAGGGAACGTGTATGAGATCATGTTTTAAGTGATCTTCTGTACAATAGCAACTCGGTGAAATCTATTGGTGTTATAAACTATGTATTTTTCTTGAGTCATTGGGAATTACATTATAAAATCATGGGTAACTTGAATAAAATCATTTAACCTTGGATAATCCGCATTAGCGACCATTGAGAAATTGACCATTTCTCTCTTCCTTGCCTACATTGTTCGTCTCCCGCATCCATCTCTTTTACATCTCTTCCGTTCTTTCTCTCTTTATCTCAAACACAGTTATAATCAACATTGACGACCATTGACCATCCCTCTCTCCCTTGCCTACATCTCTCACTTCCCCAATACCATTCTTTACATCTCTTTAGTTCTTTCGCTCTTTATCTCACCTGCATTTGCACGTGAGTGTTTACTAGTTTGTTTATATATATATATATATATGTTTACTAGTATATATATATATATATATATATATATCGTATCATTTGGGAAGATAAAGTTGGTTTGCCATATTTAAATTGTATTTTTTTTTTTTTTTTTTTTGCTTATTTCGTTTGTGTATGGGTTGGGTTTGGTGCTTTAATGAGTGTGAGAGCTTTGTGTTCTTGGGTTGGGGTATGGTGGGTTTATGTCCCCTCTTCTTTTGATTATTTAATTTTCCCACATCAATAAAATTCTATGGGTTTTCTCGGATCCCATATAATGGGTTCAAGGAAAAAGAAATGACTTAAAAGAATGAATCAATTTTAATCCCACATTGGAAATTTAAGAAGAGAAGATGGAAATGAGAATCTAGTAAATAAGACGGTGGATATTTTCCTTGGTAATTAATCCCAAGGGGATAGCTTAATTGGCAAAGGCCAGCACTTTCACAATCAAAATGTCATGAGCTATCCTTACGGTTTACCTGTAAAAAAAAGTTTCTTATTATTGGGCTAGTTAAATATTTTAATTATAAAATAAGGTAGAGCCCTGTGCGGCTGTGCCACGTTGAGCCTAGCAGAGCTGGGACTAGGCTGAAATATCTCAGCTTGGGACCAAGGACTAGGCCGGACATGGGGTGAAACTTGGGGATCTTGAGCAGGGCTTTGGTTTTCAAAACCCGGCCCAGCCCTGCCAAGCGTACTACTCTATTATCTCCAATTGATTTCTTGGCTTTTAAATCTAAAGCCTTCTACAACCCCCCCCAAAAAAAAAAAGCTAATTAAAGCTTACCAAATGCTCGGATTGGGTTCCTCTTTAGCACGGCACGTTGTGCAACGCACATCCTACGGATGGGATGCCACGATGCTGTGTCAGCATACATCCCGATGTGGCATCGTGGCAGCTCAGTTGTTGGATGTGTTGTGCACACCGTGCCGCCTAGAGAGGAACCAGATCTCCAAATGATCTAAGTAATTTAATTGACAGTGGAATTTCTCACCTAAAGCCCCATCAAATAGCATGAAAATGAGCTAAAAATTTGGTCTTTTTTAATAAGCTCAAGTACTCAACCCAACATTAAAATTTGGGAAGATATATATATATATATTTTGGGAAAAAGAAAATTTATTGAGCTAGAGAGTCGTTACAAACAGTGGCTTCATTCTCACAAAGATAAAGAAGCCAATGAGCGGTTATAGGCCAAGCAATCAGAGACTCAACCGAAAGGGCCGAATTAGCCAAGGAATCAGCCACACTATTGGCAGACCTTGGAACAAAAGAAAAAGAGCAATCATCAAAAGATTTCTGAAGCTGAACAATATCATGATGAATACTCTGAATGGCAAGCTCCGGATCAAAAGAGGATAACTGCTGAATTAACGAATAACAATCTGATTCCACCAAGACTTTCGTGAAACCACCTCTAGCAGCAAGAAGAAGACCAGACCGAATAGCAAGGGCCTCAGAAATTTGGAGAAGGTATTAGTACAGAGATTTTCCCATCGACTCAATTAAGTAGGAGAAACAAGGGTGCTTATGTCATTTTCATTCGCATTTATGTCAATGTAATTGTATTTGAAAATCACATCTAAACCTATAAGTCTTTGTGCACATTCATTGTTAACTACAGTGGTTTAGGAAAAAAAATTTTGGTAACTCAGTTTTAGGAAATCCAATCCAACGTAATAATTAGAATTTCAATATAAAATTTTGAATTCCAAAATCCGTAATTAATGGTCAAATTCAACCCAACGTAATAATTCGAATTTCATTCCAATTTAAAATTTTGAATTTCAAAATCCGTAATCAACGGTCAAATTCTTTGAACCACAGTATCTCAGTTTATAAGTTTATAAGTTCCGACGTCCCTCTGTCAATCTCTCTCCATCCCTATAAATCTGTAATCGCTGCATCTTTTCCCATCAAAACAATCTCAATCGCTCTGTGAATACTCTGCATATTCTTTGTAGTGTTTTCTTTCTTTTCTCGTTAATCGGCTGCAATGGATTTCCACAGTCTCACAAGGAGGGAACTCCAAGCCCTCTGCAAGAAGAACAATATTCCAGCGAATATGACCAACGCAGCCATGGCTGATGCACTGAGAGACCTCAATCACGTGAGCCCTTTTCAAATCTCAAAAACCCATTTACCTTTTTTTTGCATTCTTCGTTTCTTTAATCGTTTGTTCATGTTTTTTTTCCAACCAATCAGGTTGAAGGGTTGTCGGAACACCCAGAATCAATCCTTGATGCAAGCATAAGGCCATAGATCCTAGATCTTCCTCGCACCACCCCAAGAACATCAACTCGGCGAAAACCAGTGGCTTTATCCGAAACGAAAGATAACACCAATGTTTCAGAGATATCCGAAACACCGGTAACTCTGAAGGGTCGGAGAAGAGCGGGGGTGACCTCCGTTCGGCGGAGAATCGAAACCCGTATGGAGTATAACCAAAAAGGAGAAGAAGAACGACGCAAGGAAAACCCAATCGTTCCGGTTCTCAGTGTGAGGAGATCTGCCAGACTGTCTGAGAAACGATTGTGTGAGTCGATTCAGAAGAAGGATTCAAGAAGAATAGAAGCCGTTCAAATTGCAGTCTTGTCTGAAGAAGAACCTGAGGATTTGGAGAAGGAGAAATCAATAGAAGGTTCTGAGATCTCCGTCAGCAAAGAAAACGAAGGTAGACTCGATAACCCCTCATAGCAATTAGTATTAGAGATTCAAATCTTCTCTTTCCTTTTATTTTTAATTTTCGATAGTTAACTTAGTTTTCAAAATCTGTTCTCACAATCAGAGAGGATGTTGGATTTATATAAGCATCTTGTTCCCATTATTTACTTGTATGGTTTTGAGCTGACCATGATTGTTTTGTTATTGCAGTAACTGAACCTGTGGTTTCTGGTGAGATTTTCATCAACGACAACAGAAACACTGATACTCGTCATACAGAGGAGAGCTCTGTGGTGAATTCAAGCGACACCAATTCTCAAGATGGTGAAGAAGTGGATGGATCTGTTTCTGAACCTGTGATTTCTGGTGAGATTTTCATCATCAACAACAAAACTGAGAGTTGTAATACAGAGAAGGGTTGTGTGGTGGATTCAAGGGACACCAATCCTCTAAATGTTGAAGAAGCGGATCAATCTGTTACTGGTGATGTTGTTTCTGATACTGAACCTGTTTCTGCAGAATTTCAGGAAAGTGGGTCTCTGACAACTGAGGAGGAGAAGGAACTTCATGGGCTGTCTGAACCAGTGTCAATGGAGGATCAAGATGGTGCTGATGCCCTTGTTCCGGAATCATTGTCTCCTGAAAAAATCTGCTACTCAGAAAGCAAGGAATCCATTGCAGAGACTTCATTGCGAAAGGCAAGCAACATTTCACCAAACAAGGAGTCAATTGTTGGAGATTTAATTGGAAACGAGAAGCAGGGGATGGATAAGTGCAAGGTTGATGAAGACTCTGAAGATGATGACGATGAAGACCCAATGTTTGTTCTTCAAAACATGGAAACCAAAGAATCTGATGAGGGTCTTGCCGAGGATGAAAGTGGTGAGGTCCCTGATGAGTTCGTGTCTGAATTGGAAGATATTTCTTCTCTAACACTTGAAAAAACCAGTGAACTGCAATCTTTAGAGACAAGATGTTTGGGTCTTTGTCCCACTGAGAAACCAGAAATGGTGGATGAAGGTGTTGAGTTGAAAAACAACACTGATAAACTTGCTGGCGAAGAACCAGTCTCTCAATCTGAAGTTGAAGATTTTGTATCTGATCAAGTACAGAAATGTGATCTAGTCCTTGAGATGAATAATGGAACTTGTTTGTTCCCCTGCGACAGTGATGATATATTGTTGGGTATGTTAAACTGTGTAACTGACCAGTTGGAGAAATGTGATGCCGTTCCAGAGCTGGAGAATGCAGCGAAACCATTGCTTACTGAAGCTCTAGTGGATGAAAAATGTTCAGGAAAGGAGAGTTCTCCCATTGATGAAACTGAGGTAGGTGATTGTGTTGCAGCATTGAAGGCAGGAAATGTGGATTCTTCTACTTGTTCTGATGGAGTGGAACAGAAGTTGGCTGGTCAAGATGCAGTGGCAGATGATAATTCCATTGATGGATTTGGGACATGTGATCATCATGTTGCAAGGCCGGACACTCAAATTAATGAAGGAAGTGATTTGGTCGAAAACTTTATGGATTCATCTTCTTCTACTGAGGGAGGGGAGGAATTTGAGTCTAGTGAAGCATCAGTTTTTAATACTGTTGAGCTTTTCTCAGGTTTAGTTTTGACCGACTTTCACTCTGAAAATAGGAACTCTGCCATCAGTGCATCTGAGAAATGTGATCAGACTAATGTGCCTGGTACAGTGGTGGCAGGACAAGATGCTGCGGCTTCTTCGGTTTGCTCTGAGGGAGAGGAAGTTTTCAATGGTCAATCTCCTACACTCTTATCTTCCATAGCAGCTCATGTTACAGGGGAAGATGACACTGCCACTGCTGCCATTGATGTGATCTATGAGATCCCAATGCCCAATGAGGAGAACAAATCAGGCAATGATGACAATATCACCTCTGTTTTGCATGTTAAAGATAAGATTTCTCTACAATCATCTGCCATCAATCCAATTACAACCCCTACGAAATCACTGAAGAATCAGACGCCAGGGAAATCAGCCAGCAAGAGACAGATGCCAATTCGGATCACGGTCTTTGGGGACAACAAAGAGAATAACCAGAATGTGGCCAGCTCACACAAGGAACACGAGGATATGAGTAAGATAAAACTGGCCAGCTCACAGAAGGAATACCAGGATATGAGTATGATAAAAATGATAAAGTTGATCAAAGAAAAGGTCAGGGAAGAAAATATTTGTTCTTAGGCTATTTGTTTTGTAAAATTTACTGATTTTGGGTTTCTAACATTGTTCTTTGATATTGGCAGGAACAGCAGTTGGAAAATAAAAGAACAGCTTTGCAGTCTCTCAAGGAGAATTAAGGGAAGAAGAGAGATTCATTGGATGGGCTAAATAAAACTCTGGATTGGCTCTGATTTGTTTTTGTTGGTGGTATTTACTGTGGGGTTGAAACCTTGGTTTGCCCCCTTATTTTTTTTGGGCTTATGACTGATGGAATTCATCAAACTTACGGATTTATGATGTGTTCTTTCTCTTTTGTGCTACACATATCACTGAGTAACATTAGCCAACTTACAAAATCCAAGTAATATTAGATGAAACTTAAAATTACACTCCTTTTTTGCGTAGAGATGGAGCCAGAAAAGGATCTTAGCAGAAACAAAAATATCATCATTGATAAATGTGAAACAACAAGAATACCACTAAAGGATGCACCAAATTCTTATTCATACAGAATCACTTAAGGGGACAGCAAGTCGCTCTCTTGACATATGTATTAACACTAGGAATATCTTCCCAAAGTCCTCATACCTTTGTATGTACTAAATGTACTTATAATATGGAACTGATGATTGATATAGTTCTTGATTCTTTAGTTATTTGAACTATCATGAAGGCTAAATGGAAGATCTTCTCCCCAAAACTCTGTAATTTATGATAGTTGGCTCAGAAGCCAAAACCAGGTCCAAGTAGAATGATTTGACAGTAAACACCAGGAATTGCTTGCTAATCCACTACTTGCTTTGCCAGTTTCAGTGCCAGGGGTTCTATTTGCAAATAGTCTCCTGCAGTGAAATGGAATCTCACACCTGGAACTAGCAAACGTTGGAGAGGAATAGCCGCTCCTGGAGCTAGCTGCTATGTAAATGAACTAAATACAGAGCCCAGATATAGGCAGATCCATATTCATCAAGAACACAAATTAAAAAAATTCAAATCATATATTGAATATTCGATACAATTAAGAATAAAAAACAGAATAGGTACTGTTAATGAGCCTGTTGAAGCAACTTCTTGTACTGATTTTTATACTCATGGTAGACATAAATAGTAATCCCTATTTATTGTTCAAATTATACTTGCAAAACCTTACAAATTGTATAATGAAACATATTGGATATTTAAGTCCTTTCAAAAAAAATTATACTACAAATTATAAAGTCATACATATGTACTGATAGTCTGAATATAGAAACATGCATATCCAAAATACTTTATTAAGATAACAGATCATATCTGAATTAATCCAGTCCATTGACAGACCTTCTAGTTTTAACACCCTCCTTTCACTTGATTCTGTTCCAGTAACTGAAACAAACCCAGCCGTTCTTATACTACTTCATTAGCTCTTCTTAAAACAACAATGCTACATCTCGCTTCATTCTGCTCCCTCTCTAGGCAGTTGTTCAACGAAACCATTCTCGCTGCTAGTTGGATTTTTCCAACCACTGCTCTGGCCTCTTCTTCTGTTCTGAAGCAAATGCATCTGCATCCCCCTATTCACAATGCATTTCCCAGTAGTCACACAGAATAAATTCCATGGGCTATGGCTGCAGATTATGATGTTTAATAAAAGTTGCATGGGTGTTAACACCAGGCAGAGGGGGTTGTTTCCAAAATAAAATTAGAGATAGAAGAACAGTAGAAGTTAATAATTTCTCAAATCAAGTGCAAAGTGAAATAATTTTCCAATGAGTTCAGGTCTGCTGGTATTAACACTATGTTAATTTCAATGATAACTTAGCGTCTATCATATAATATCATGGAGCGCTAATAATTCTGCCATATCTTCAATGATCTGGGATCGGATCAAAGATGGATAAATCCCCTGTTCAAGATATTTTTAGTCACTAAATTTCAGCTCAAACATTACTCTTTTATTCTATGCATTACATTCTTGAGCACTTTTGAGCTCTTTTCAGTGGACCATCAGATTTAATATGGAAATAATCAATGTAATCACTATAATGGTATAATTGACCACTTGGCAATCATGGGCATTATATAGACTTGTGGATGGTCCATCTGATCACTAGATCAGAGGTGGTGTTTCTACACACCAAGAAAAAAGGGAAATCTACTTGATATTACTATAAGTGGCATAATTATAATGCTATGGTGCACCAGCAGTAATTTTCAGAAAATTGTGCTCTGGTCTAGTGAATTAGATAGCTGAATGTAGCAATTTCTTGCCTTAAATTCACAAAATTTGACAAATAGTGAATTATGTAAACCTAGCCAAAGGATGCTCCTCCTTGGGCTCCAATAAAGAATTCTCTAAGCCCTTTGATGGGTGGCAATGGACCAGGTCTTATAATTTAATGTTCCAGCATCTATTAGTATTATTTCATATATATTCAAAAAAAAACAAATTTACATAATCTCTGAACCTTACCATGGGTCCCTTGCACCTTGCTCCTAACCTTAAATGAAATTGGTTCCAAATTCGGTGGATAGTTCTAGATCATCGAGCCCAATTCCTAATATTCTGCTCAATCCAATCGAATCTAGGATGGGCGTCCTTTTAAAGATATTTGATATACACCTCCACTCAACCTCTAGATCCCCAATCCTCTGATTATCAGGCCATCATTTACCGAAAATCCCTCCCTAGAGTATCAAAGAGAAGGGACATTATATCCTCAACTTCATTCCAACAAAAATAATAAGAAGATGGAGAGGGTACTTATATGTTTTGAAGGAAAGCTTGAGTTGAAAGAGACTTTGTTACTACTCTCTACACTATAAATCTATGCCTAAGGATGTTGTTTTTTATCCAAACCACCTCCTACCAGGGCACTGATTCTGTCTAAGGATCATAATTTTCTTTGATCCAGAAACATATCAAGTTGTGTTCATTTTCTTGCATGCAGAAATCTGGTAGAGGATTTTGTTTGACCCAGAAACATGTAAATAAGGTACAAGATCATCCTTATTTGGTTATAAATCCAATGTCGGCCCATTCTTCAGCAGTTCACAAGGGACATCTCTCTTAGCAACCCATGCAGTTAACCATTTAAAAAGATGATATCAGCTCGAATAAAAATAGTTGTAGGAAGAAGACGGTTTAGATACGGATAAAGGAAGCAAGCTTGAAACAAAGTATATGAGATCTTGAATGGACCCCGTTTTTGGATTTGTTTTTAGTTTCTTGTTTGGCAGGTTATCTCTCCTGCTGATGGCCATGCTGTAGGTGGGAGTTGCAACGTCTTTGTTGCTGTTTTTTTGTTTCCCTGATTTTTATTTTCAGGGTGTATATTTTTTTCTTCTTCTCGTAATACAAAAGATTTTTTTTTGCAAAAAAAAGGGCGACACTACAAGAAACAGGGATTTAGCGGCAGTATTTACCACTTCTAAAAGTCCAAAAACTTCTACTATAACCTTTCCCAGCGGTTTTTTATTTTTATCTTATCTTGAATTCCAAACCACCCCCCCTTTAATAGCGGTATTTTTACTGCCACTAAATATAGCACATTTTGCAGTTTTTAAGTACCGCTAAATGTATTTATTTATATAAAAAAACCTGTAAATGAGAACTTTTATTGGAGCTTTAGTCACCGCCACTAAAGGTATTTCTTAAGGGCAAAATAAAAAAGGAGGATTTCTAAGACCCCGGACTCTCCTCTATGCCCCTTAGACCCATCCAATCCCAGCCCCACTGCCACTACCATCTGGCACCTCCTCCCTCTGTGCCCCTACCCTCCCTACCACTCCCCCACGTCTATCTCCATCCCTCCCCCTCTGCAAACATTAGAGATAGACTGAGAAGGTGATAAGAAGTATTGACTGAATATTGGGTTCCCATATTTAGAGAGACACAATATTCGGTTCCCTTTGAACCAAGTTTCCTTTTGTGATTAGAGTTTATCTTAGGCATGCAATCTTTCCATCCCTATTGTAATCTTTCCTTATTGGCCGACTAGGGCATCTTGTACACACTTGTATAAATCCTCTCATTGTTGAGGATCAACTCAATGAATAAATAATTTCAACTCTGACATGGTACCCTTGTCACTGGAAATGCCCCTACTATTGTGTCCACTCTCTTGCAACGCCTTGCTACAGAGTTCTCCATCAAGGACTTGGGCGCCTTGAATTTCTTCTTAGGCATTGAAGCCCTACCTTACCAGGACGGTTTGCTCATTTCATAGTCTTGGAATATTGGTGATGTAATTCAATGAGCTCACATGAGGTTTTGACTCCCATGGTGTCTTCCATAAAGCCATTAGTTGCAGGGGTGCACCCTTCTCCTACCCATCTCATTACTATTTGATAGTGGGTGCCCTCCAATATGTGACCCTTATTCATCCAAACGTCTCCTTTGCGGTAAATAGAGTATGCCAATACATGCATGCTGATGGACAATCGTTGGGGGATAGTGCAACAGATCATTTGGTATCTGAAAGGTACGCATACACATGGTCTATATATTACGTGTTCTCCTCCTTCCTCTTTACAGGCCTTCACAGATGCTGACTGGGCGGGCAACTCTGAAGACAAAAAGTTGACGGGTGGCTATGCCATCTTCTTAGGTGATAACCTCATCTTCTGGACATCTAAGGAGTAGAAGACCGTTGTAAGATCTTCTACCAAATCTGAGTACAAGGCTCTTGCGGATGCTGTTGTGGAGCTCATATGGCTATAGGCTCTTTTCCAACAATTGAGTGTCACCTTACGTTCTCCCCCCATACTTTGGTGTGATAACGTTGGCACAACTTATTAATTTGCCAACCCTTTCACATTCGTACAAAACATATGGAAATTGATTTTCATTTCGTTCGTGACCAGATTGCTAAGGGACAGCTTTCAGTTGCAATTCATCTCCACACAGGATCAAATTGTAGACAAATTAATCAAGGCACTACCTACAATGCGGTTTTTGTTCATTAGGGACAAGTTAAAGCTTCGCTAAACCGGTCCTTCAACTTGAGGGGGTGTATTGACCGAATATTGCATATTTGGAGGGACTCAATATTCGTTTCCCCTGTGAACCAAGTTTCCTTTTAGTTTTATGGCATGCAATCTTTTCGTCCATATTGTAATTTTTTCTTATTGGCCAACTAGGGCATCTTGTACACACTTATATAAACCCTCCAATTGTTGAGGATCAACTCATTGAAGAAACAATTTCAACTTTGACAAGAAGAAAACCCTTGTCAAAGCTACAACCTTGCGGGTCTCCTCACAATCATTTATGACTTAACCTTAGTTTTGCTTTGATTAGTTTTAAGGATGGCTCCTCTCAATCGGCTTGCTCGGCGGAGTAGGCGCTAGTGCTTGGATGGTTTGGGATGTCATTGTTCTCTATTCTTTTGTTTTCTCTTTGGATTTATCTGGTTCCTCCTTTGAGCTTTATTTGTTTGGTTGTTGTTTTGTTGTGGAGTTTTCTCCTTGTTTTTCCTCTTTTCTTATTCTTTCTCCTACTTTGGGGGAGAAAGAATCTGAGCTTCATTGAATATATATTAAATTCACCCAAGAAAACAAAAAAGAGATCAACGTCACACGATAGTTAAAGAGGGCCTAATTAGATGATGTAACCGTACTCCAGTTCTGACTCTTACAACAACATCTTGAAGAGAAGATGGTTGTACGCTTGTACCCCCCCAATCCTGCACCTCCTCCTGCCGTCCCAAACCCTGAAACTTCTCCCTCTATCCATCTCTCTCCTTACCCCTCCCCCCTCTCTCCTGCTGCAACACCCGTACTTCTCCATTCCCTCCACTCCCCTTCCCCACCATCCTTGCAACTCCTGCCCTACCCCTCCCATGCAACCCCCATCCCACCCCTTACTCACCCCACCCCTATATATGCCCCACTCCTCAACCCTCAAACCCTACCTTTACTACTTTGCCACTGCACCCCACCTACCGCCACCACCACCCCAGCCCCAGCTCTAGCCCGTGGGACCTGTTTCCCACATGCCTTGAGCCATGTTGCCCTGACCCCACAAGCGACATGTCATAATGGCACTGGTCAAACCCTTGTGAGGAATAGCCCCCGCGGCACCGCCAGACGGATTTTTGCCTATAAATAGTCCCCACCCCTCATTTCAACAAGGTCTCAAGTGGAGGAGAGGGGGGACCCTAGAGCTCCACTTTTTCAGTTTTTTTTTCCTTTTTTCCTAGCTTCGGGGCCTTGCCCCTGTCCGATTTCGAGCTTTCAAGCCTAGCCCCTCTATCTGGAGTTCAGGTCCTCTGGACCCGCCTTTCCTAACCCGGTTCTATTCGAAAACCCGAAGCCTCCCATGGCCTAGTCCCCTTGCCCGATGTCCTAATCCCCAGTTTCCAAAGCCCTTTTTGATGTCGCTATCCTGTCCGAAGTCCTAGTATCTGACCCCCGTACGCCGTTACTCTGCCCGATATTTGAAGAAGCCTAGCTTCTGAAGCTCTTCGACGCTGTTACGCTGTCTGAGGTCTCAGGACCCAACACCCGTACGCCGTTACGTTGCCCGACATCCGGGTAAGTACTCCCCAAATATTTTTCCGACGCTGTTATTCTGCCTGACATCCAAGTAATTACTTTTTGATGCCGTTACTCTGTTCGACGAAGGACAAAGCCAATCTTTTGCCTCCACTTGAGCTGGGAGACGTGATTCATCTCGTATAATTGCATTGGCTTAAACACATACACGTATTTAATTCTTCCATCGTATTTTAATTCCGTAGCAATGTAGACTTTTAAATTATGACTGTGTAGTGTGCAGTTGTTAATTTAATTAAGCAGTGTGCACATCATTTTAGCTGAACATGTGGAAATAGGACATTTATAAAGGAAGAATATTTGAAAACCAGCCTCTAGTAGAAAGATCGGTTTTGCCGGGCGAGGTGGGTGCCTAACACCTTCCCACTCTTGTAACCTGACCACTTACCTTGAATCTCTGACCAGACCAAACGAAGTCTCGTAGCCCTTTACAGGGCTACACCAATGGGTCCTAGGCACTAATCCTAGGTGGCAACTCCATTTCATTTAATTGTATGACCCTCATACCCTGATAAATCATTACCATTTGAGAAGACACATTCCTTCTCTCTCTCCAACCGAGGAGCATAACCCCAAACCCCATCTGAGCCAGGTGCACAGGGAAAAACAAACCCCCCTCACACGTGGTTCCGAGAATGGATTCTCACAGTGGCGACTCCACTGGGGATTGATGGTCAAGATTTCAATACTAGATGCTACCGTTGAACGCAAGAATACTCTTCCTTCTGCATTAGTATTTGATAACATGTTTGGCTAACCCCTTTCTGTACTAACTGCATCATGCGTGTTTGAAGTGAAGTCAAACGACGAGAGTACTCCCTATTGTGCCTCTACCCCCGGGGAGGCGGGGCACATCATACTAAGTACTTTGAGATCGGATGATACCCGCTTCCGCCACCACTATCATGCACACACAACACTACATAGAAACACAAAGCCTCGTGGTTAGTCGTTGGACCCCATATGTAGATATGGGTAATTCGCGCCAAAGCCATAGCCCTTGATATTTACTGCACGAGTTTAGAATCACTGATGAGGGTATTCACTAGTGTGTCGTGGGGTACTTCGCCACTAGAAAAGGGCACTAGTTTGATTACTCTAAGATCGTGCCGAAGAGAGTATTCACTAGTGTGCCATGGGGTACTTCGCTACTCAAAAAGGGCACTAGTTTGATTACTCTAAGATCATGCCGACAGGGTATTCACTAGTGTGCCGTGGGGTATTTCGCTACTCAAAAAGGGCACTAGTTTGATTACTCTGAGATCGTGTGACCTACTCTCTAGGTATTTTAAAAGCACCACGTACTGATGATTCGCGACCACGAGCGATAGGTATATAGGTGCTATCAAGGGAGATCTTTTTCTATCCTATCATCCTACCCAGTGCATGCATCATGTAGGAAATTAGACCATATATGTAACGCCCCCAAATCGGCCTAGGGGTAAGGGTCATCACACAAATCCACAAGATCGAAATGGTTTTAGATAGATGAACCAAAATTGAACCATTAGTCATAATCCCCAAATAAATCCTTAATAATACCATCATATAACACAGCGGAAGACTTAAACAGTTAAATTCAACATTCGATTAATATAAATTCAAATATTCAAAACTAAGGTGTTGGTGGCACCACAACTAAAAGTAAGAATAAATCTTTATTACATCCATCCATCATCCAAATATTAAAACAAATCATGTATCAAGGTCAAATCATTACAACCGTCCCAAATAAAAGAAAAAAGGATAAATGATTCCATAAATTTTTTAATCATCCCCAATCTGAGTATCATCTCCTCCAATAACTCCAGTGCACTCATCACATAACCATGGCTCCTGACTCTCGTCCTCTGTGTGGTTAAATAAAGGGGTAAGCTTGGGGAAAGCTTAATGAGTAATGGAAAACAGAACATAAATATCGATAAACAAATGCATATCCCGAAATGCAATAGAATATCAAAACATATGTTATATAAATTTGAAAATATCACAAATTTCAGTAAAACATGCCATGAGTTCAAAAGTTCATAAATCTAGTTCCAATTAATAGCCTCAGTAGGTTCATATAATGGCACTGCTAAAAATCAACATATCACCAATATAATCAATAGGATGAGACTCAGGCTCTTGGCTCACAAAACCGGTAACGGGCTCCTATGGAGGGGAAACCACGTTCCTTAAACGTCATGCTCTTGCCTCACCCCCCGGTCCACATACCTAAACATAATGGAATTGTGAGCTTCGAGCTCTTGGCTCATAGAACTGGACCATGTCCTTAAACGTCACGCACTTGCCTCACTCCTGTGCTCAACAATCCACCCCAACACATAACCCCCTATTGGAAGGGTTGCAGTCCAACAATATACATTCAAATCATATCTTATAAAATGACAAGTCTCATCATGCTTTTGATAAATTCACAATCATGCATTCTTTCCATAAAAATCATATTATATTTCAAAACATGTATAATACGTCAAAATAGACTTCAAGACAATTATGCACAAATGGTCATGTTGTTTCAAATCATGAAATTTCATAAAACGACAAATCAAAGAAAAGAGATTTGTATATGAAAATAATACATAGGTTCTGCGGGGTCTCACTCACCTTTGCAAGTTTTACGTCAATTCTCACTGCACTTCAAATCACAAAAATAACGATCCAATATCCCTTGCATAGATTATAAATAGCAAAATCAATAGGTTTATGTACCCTTACAAAGCTATACCCAACTTGTAAACACGGCCAACCCTCAAATTGCAATATTTCCCCCACTTGTACATATCTAGAGACTCTCAAAATTTACAAGAGACCAATTTACCCTAATTCCAAGATCTCCACAAAAAATTATCTCCAAATTCTCATATTTTATATTTAAATCATTTGTTTCAATCTTAGTGCACAGATTCTGCCAGAATCTGCAAAACAGATTTAAAAGATACATAAATACCATATCCCAAATCTATTTTAATCCGATTTTTTTTGTATTAAATTAGACTAAATAGAAATAATTCACACCAAATTTCAAGTCTAAATTCCAAGTATTAGTTGGGCTTTCATTATTCCCAAGTTCAGGTTCAAATTCTACCAAGATAACAGATTAGTCCCAAGTTCTCATTCAGATGGAATACCAAACGAAATTGGATGGGCCTCAAATTTGAAACAATATTTCATCTACATGTCATCTATAATCCCACCAAAATTGGGGTCCAAAATCCTCACCGATTAAGAGATACAATTTTTTTTTTCTAACAATGGATGAACTGTCCAAAACGCTAATGTAACAATACAATCTCAAGAATCAATCCCCTATATTCAAATGATCATGAAATAGAATATGAGAACATTAAAATGTATACCTTCAATAAAAAAAAGAACAAGTCTAATGAATCCTCTTCTCTCTTGTTCTTACGTGAAATTCTTTTCTCCCTCTCTTTTTTTTTGTTTTTCCTCTTCCTTCTTCTTTATTTCTTCATCTTTATTTCTTCTTCTTCTTCAATCCTTCTTTATTTCCTCTTCTTTATTTGTTAGAATAGGTTTCAACCCCCTTTTAATTAAATTTTAAGTTTTAATCTCTTAATTTATTTTACAGTTTATTAATTCAATATCGATTATAATCCCCAAGTCAAAAGTCAATATTGTGTCCACCAAGCTATCCAAAGCAAAACAAATAAAATTTCTTTCAATTGCTTTCCTCAAGAATTGATCCTTAGACCTGTTTAAATCCATATGGGGTCCTAACCACTTGGCTAACATCTCTTAGATGTTAATAAACTTATAAATAAATATATTTGGATACTAGCAACATATAACCATGCACAAAGAAGGAAACATAAATAAATAAATAAGCATACCCTACACTAATACTAATAAAATACTAGCAAGGTTTTACCTCTAGTGTGCATGCTAACAACCACAATTCCACCCTTCATTGGTCCATTGGTACAAATTCTGCACATAAAGTGAAAAGTCCAAATTACCCTTATATTTTGGGCATGGGTATTACAATATATGATTAGGATACTCCACAAACTAACATAGCAACCCTTCGGGGCTGAAAACAAGGTTCCTGACAGTAAATCCTCCTTAATGTAGTTTACCTGTCATGGAAAAGGGCTCCATTTGTCCCTCGGCAGTCCCCCGATAGTCCCTTGATGAAAGTGACATAATCGTCCGGGATGGTGTATCAAAAAAAAATGTAGCCTCGATAGTCCTTCAAAAAATGGTACACCACCCAGGACATTATGTCAATAATGGAGCCCTGGTTGTCCCAAAATGGAAGGTACTCTACATTAACTGAAGATAGACTGTCGGGAGATCCTTGGAAAAGCCCCCTTCATGACGATCCTAATTCGATCTGTAGGAGCCATTGAACAAGAGAGGGTTTATGGCCAGAAGTGGAGCGAAGAGATCAGAAACGGATCGTCACGCCACCCAACCACTGTTTGTATATTTGCTGTGTAAACCAGAACATAGATATATATATATATATATATATATATATATATATATATATATATATATATATCAAGAAATTAAAAAAAAATTAAAAATATAAAAAAAAAATGATAATTCGTTTGTCACACAAAATCCTAAAACAATCATTGCCCTTACAAGGCACAATCCAGGACAAGAAATATTCCTGTTACTCGTGTGGGCTTGTCATGATAATGGGCTAACCCGAGTTGGTCCAATTTGATCTACAGAGGTCTTAAGTACTTCCATCCCTCCACTCAGACACAGTCTAGTAAGGTCATCACCCAGTGTGGGCACCATGGATCTGTCAAACGTCAGCCCATCAGTTGAAGTACTGAATCAGGAAATGGTCAGCATGCGAAAAGAAATGACTGAGATGAGGCGGCTAGTCACATAGATGGTTCAGGAGATGCAGAGTTAGTCTCAAGGAGACAACGTACACATCCCCGGGGAACCTAGGGTGATGCCAACACCCAGAGTACAACCCAAGGTGGTGATAGAGGAAGAAGAAGTTGTGGTCCTCAACATCCCACAGAATCCCCCTGAGACTGAAAGAGAGAAATATACTAGGGAGAAAGTTGAAAAACTGGAGATTGCTCTGCAAGGGAAAGCAGTAGCAAAATCGGAAGATGATTTGGTCTTCTTCCCGACGAGGAGGATACCTGAAGACTTCAAATGGAAGCTTGACAAGTTCGATGTGATGGGGGACCCGAAAGCCCACCTAAAAATCTTCATTACTGTGTCCAAGTCATGGGATCTTACTGAGAATCAAATGGGTCAAGCTTTCCTTTACTCATTGGCTGGATCAGCTCTGAGGTGGCTCACCCAATTAGAACAGACTCAAACTCAAACCTGGTCGATGGTGGTGAAGGAGTTTACCAAGCAGTATTCTTACAACACTGATGTAGATATTACTCGGCATGAGTTGGAGACCATGAGGCAAGGAGCCGACGAAGGATTTTCCATTTCATTATGAGGTTTCGCGAGAAGGCACCTAGGATGTGGAAACGTCCAAATGAAGCAGAGCAAGTGGAAATGATTCTAGAGAACTTACATGGGGAATACCATGACCGCCTTTACTGTCAGCACATCAAAACCTTTGAAGCACTCATAGCTATGGGAAAGCGAATTGAAGACAAGCTCTTCAAGGGAAATTAAGCCCAAGGTTCGACTAAGGAGGCCTCTGGATCTTACCTCAACAAGAACAGCAAAGTAGGAAGAGGGAAGGGTCCTGAAGTGAATGCAGTCACTACTAGCTAGTACACTGAGAAGAAGATTTTGTCGACATCCACTGCGCCATTGGTTTTCCAGGTAGAATAGTCAGCCTCTCCTAGACAGTTTACTTTTGGCAATTTGACTCCTGCTCGCCTCTTCTTCAAGCTTAAGAGGGAAGGGATGCTGGATGTCGTACCGTTAAGGCACATAGATTTGGCCAATCCGCCTCTAGGATACAAGCTAGAATTTCACTGCTACTATCACAATCAGAAAGGTCACTAGACCGATAGATGCATACACCTCAAGCATGCCATACAAGACCTGATCAACACAGAGAAGATAGCGTTGAAAGTGGAACAACAACCTAACGTAACTACCAACCCTTTGCCAAATCATGGGGTGAATATGTTGCAAGAGGATGTTCTGGGTTTTACCCAACCACTCTAATTCGGCCCATATGGGATCCCTTGAAGCAGTTAAAAAGAATTTGGAGGGATAAGGTACGTCTAATGTGGCAGATGGACCTCCCAGTAGAAGCTAGAACCAACATCAGCAATTTCCTAAGAGACATGTACAAAAGAGAAATGATTGAAGCTCAACCAACACCTTTACGTGGCTGAAGCCGATACACTTGGAAGAGGAGAGCAAAGAGGATGATGGTATGTGTGTACTGTGCCAGAACCAACTGTAATGGAAAAATCAGAGAAGGCAGATAGCAGTGTGACCGAGGGAAGGGAATAGTCTCCGACCATCGCACGATGAAGCTGGAATACCTAGAGAATGGATTAGACAACCTTGGGCCCCGTGCATAATAAAGTAAGTTCGGGTTCACCGACTATGAGATCAGCCACATGGCATACGCAAAAAACTCAAAAAATAAAGAAGAATACGCTAACCCGATGGTTCACATTCAACCCATTGGGGGAAAGCCACCTAAAGATAATATGAAAATCATTGAAGAGGTCACCCCAAGCTTGATCCAAGCCGTATCTGCACTGGCCATTGGTAAGACTCTCTCTGGAGACACTTTCCTTTTTCAAATGGGAGGAAGTACCGATGATAGTGAAGAAGAAGACTTCAAGCCACATTCTGAAGATGAGTGCTCCGTTGAAACTGTAATAAACAATATTGGAGCAAACAATGATGGAATGGACCCAACTGATCTCATCCAACCTATACCTCCCAAAAATGAGGGAAGTAGCAACAGTGAGGGAGAAACGTCTTTCAAAAATCCGAGAAGAGCATGGTTCATCAAAGAAGAAGACTTTGACAAATGGGGTATGAGCGTCTTCCATCAAGTGCAAGACATCCTTGAGCTAATATCCACGGCCCACGACATCATGTATCAAGCAACTTCTAGCTTCTCGAATGTTGTGTGTGGCCATTTGGTGGAACAAGTTGAAAAGATAGAATTACCTGCAGAAGAAGATTCACTTCAGAGAATGTTGTATGGGTTGAGGAACATGGCTTGGCTGAACCTGACACTGACCAAGGATTTCTTTGGGAATCCACCCCAAGATCCTATGTTATACCCAGATGAGTTCCCTTACACCGGTCCACCAAGAATGATGGAAGGATGGGAAAATTGGGTCGATAATGTCAATACTAGAGATCCATACTTTGATCCAACCAAAGGAATTTACCCTATTGATAGCAGTGGGGAAGAAGAAGAAGACCCATATCATCAGGATTCTGAAGAAGAGCCAGATGAAGAACCATCCAGTGAAAGTCTAAACGACAAAGTAATGGATGAAGGCACTCATAGTGAACTACCCAATGAAGCGTCTGAAACAAAGGAAGAACCTAATGTCAATCAGTATGAGGAAATTTGTGGGCCAAGAGCTTGGTCTCTTCCATTTGAAGCAAGGGGGATCCTTAGAATGGTTGAAAAGATTCACCAAATGCTCCTTAAAGTAGTACTTATAGACATAAGCTATCGGGAAGAACTACAACGGCAATAGCCAGTGAATGCGAAATGGCCATTACCTCAAATCCTGAAAGAATTGGAAGATGAGGTCACTCTTGTGTTTGCTCTGGCAAAAGATTTGTGGGGAAGTCCTCCAGCATCTCCGAACCATGGAAGTGAGGAATATCATGAATGGGCACAAGCACATGATAGGTTCTATCTTTACAACATCAACACGGATGAGCAAATGAGAGACCCCACAAGGAACATTCATCCAGTGATCTCTAGTGATGAAGAAACATCAGAAAATGAAGAACACTTCGGATCCTTAGCTGAGGCCATGAGGTTCCAAAAGTTAGCCAGTGAGGTCTTTGAAATGATTCAGCAAATGATGCCGGTAGGCCCAAGAAAACCAGAATATGACAAACTTGTCAGGCATCTTCATGGGAAGCAAGAAGCCTTGTCCAAGATTCTTCAAAAGGCCAAGAGACGATCGTTGCCTTGAAGGAGGAAAGTGAAGTCAGTCATCCAAGAAGGAAGAGCCCAATTATAGGAACCTTGGTGATAACTAAAAGTGACCTGGAGGATGACGAGCGGTGCCCGGTAGAGCTCATTGTCAAGGGAAGAGAACTTGAAGTATCCAAGACCCAGAGTGGAAGAAATTTCAAAGATAAGGGTCTAATTATAGAGAAACCGTAAGCGTATGCCTTACCTCAGAGCAAGTACGAGCCAGAAAATTAGGTGTTGAACCAATTGAAGAAGATATAAGCCAATATCTCTGTCTGGGGGTTGTTGATGGCCTCCCTGCCACATCGAGAAGCAGTCCTGAAGGCACTCAACAAGGTTCAGGTGCCAATAGAGATGGGCCTAGAAGAACTTTCAAACATCATGGGGGCTACCTATGCCACACATTCTCTATCATTCTCTAAAGATGATCTGCCACTTGGAGGAAAGAATCATAATCGGGCCTTGCACATTACCGTAGAATGCAACGGGAACCGAGTCCCCCAAGTCTTGATAGACAACGGATCAGCTCTCAACGTCATACCTCTCAAAGCTGCAAGCTGCATGGGGCTAGACCTCATTCGTATGAAACCTTCTACTCAGACAATCCAAACATATGACAACACGAGAAGGAAAGTTCTGGGAGTTTTAACCACTAAGATCCGAGTCAGACCTGTCCAGTTCATGGAGGAATGTTAAGTGATTGACATTCAAGCATCATTTAACATGTTATTAGGGTGACCTTGGCTGCATTCCGTAGGGGCAATGGCTTCATGCTTGCATCAGAAAATGAAGTTTATCCACGAAGGGAAGATGATCACTATCTTCGGTGACCCAGAAATAGTCCACACTTTGGAAATCATTGAGGTAGGAGTAGAAACTTCAGAAGATACCCAGCTAGGTGGATTTAAGATTGGGGCGATCGGTGTGACGACCTCAGAAGAGAGGGAGATAATCCCATTCGGGTATCCATCCGCTTAGAGTAAGTCAACTCTGAAGATGATGAACAACATGGAATATTTCCTAGGGCTTGGACTAGGAAAGAATCAGCAAGGGATTCCAGAAT
Source organism: Telopea speciosissima (assembly GCF_018873765.1). Taxonomy (NCBI): domain Eukaryota; kingdom Viridiplantae; phylum Streptophyta; class Magnoliopsida; order Proteales; family Proteaceae; genus Telopea; species Telopea speciosissima. The sequence goes on from NC_057926.1 coordinate 15,955,965, forward strand.
TCCCTGAGTTTTCATCTTACAGCAACCATCATGGACTGGGATATAAAGAACCAAGAAAGAAAGGCAAACTTGAAAACAGCCTGAAATGTGAGAAGGCGAGCACTGCCATGGGACCATCTCCATATTTCAAGACTTTGAACGGGTATTTTGTCAAGGAAGGAGAGAACTTCCCATACTGTGGCAACATCGAGCCGTGGTTCGATCACGACAAAGGAAGTCTCCAGCCAGGATTTGAAGTCTTCTTTCAAGACAACATCAACTAGGTGGCACTAGAAGTGGAACAAACAGAATTGAAAGCTGCCGAAGAAGATCTAAGCATCAGAGAATTGTTCGAGATAGCCATGATTTCTGCAGGGGATGAATAAGGGCCGAAACCTCATCTTTTGATTCATCCTCTCCAAGAATCCATTGTAAACTGGATTAGCATTTCTGATAGGTTTCAGAAAATAGAGTCGCAACGAGTGGTCAGCTCCAAACTAGTCTCATCTGTTGGAAAGTCTCTTGTAATCAAAGAAGGTAGTACCTTCCAGTCTGTAGAGTCTGCTTATACTGCTCTTTCCACCATGAATGAAGTCAACCATTCTGATTATGTCTCTTCTTCTTCTTCCAATGATGAGGATATTCTTGAACACCATCACTTAATAAAATAACTAAAGCAAAGAAAAGCTCAACATGTCCAAGAGGACACATGTCTCATAAATCTGGGAATGGAATAGTGTCCCCGAATGGTTAAAATCGGTCCTCACTCGATAAAGAGGAAGTTAGTCAGATGACAACCATGTTGAAGGAATTTTAAGAAGTGTTAACATGGTCCTACAAAGATATGCCAGACATCGATCCAAGGATAGTACAACATCAAATGCCCACTTATCCAGACGCTCGGCCTGTCAAGCAGAAGCCTAGAAGAATGCGGCCTGAATGGAGTGAAAAGATCAGGGAGGAAGTCATCAAGCAGTGGAATGCAGGATTTCTCCAAGTGGCATAGTACCCTTAATGGTTGTCCAATATTGACCCAGTTCCTAAGAAAGATGGGAAAGTACGGATGTGCATGGATTTCTGACATCTCAACAAAGTCAGCTCCAAGGACGACTTCCCATTGCCTCACATTGACTTGCTGGTAGATAACACAGCAAAGCATGCCCTATTGTCATTTATGGATGGATTTTCTGGGTATAATCAGATCAGCATGTGTCTAAAGAACAGAGAGAAGACAGTGTTTACCACACCATGGGGAACCTATTGTTACAGGGTGATGCCCTTTAGTCTGAAGAACGCAGGAGCAGCGTATTAAAGAGCAGCTATAGTCATCCTACATGACATGATACACAAATAAGTAGAAGTGTATGTGGATGACATGATCGTTAAATCAGTCACCCGGCGCATTTCCTGGCACTGAGAAAGTTCCTCGAGTGGATAAAAGAATACAAGCTCATATTGAACCCTAAAAAATGTGTATTCGGAGCAACGACAGGGAAGCTCCTGGGATTTCTCGTCAGTGAAAGAGGAATAGAAGTGGATCCCGAAAAAATAAAGTCTATAACAGAAATGCCATCACTAAAAATAGAAAAAGCGATTCGAGGTTTCTTGGGTCGCATCCAATATATAAGTCGGTTCATAGCACGCCTAACCGCGACATGTGAACCCATCTTCAAGCTCCTGAGAAAAGAAGAACCAAAAGAATGGAACAATAAGTGCCAAGAGGCGTTCAAAAAATAAAAGAGTACTTGACTCATCCACCAGTACTTATCCCGTTAATGCTGGGTGAATCGCTGCTGTTATACTTATTTGTTGAAGAAATGGCAATGGGGTCAATGATAGCACTGCTTGATTAGAAAAACGGGGAAGTGCACGCAGTCTACTACTTAAGCAAGAAATTGTTAGAGTATGAAACTTGCTATACCCCTTTAGAGAAGACATGTACCGCCCTAGTTTGGGTAACTAAAAGAGTGAGGTATTACATGCTTTCACATCCAATCCGACTCATCTCAAGGATGGATCTGATAAAGTACTTGTTTGAAAAGCCAACGCTGACTGGGAGGATGGCCAGATGGTTGTTGTTATTATTGGAATTTGACATAACATATGTCAATCAGAAGTTTTTGAAGGGGCGAGCAGTCTCAGACCATCTAGCTACACATACGGTGGAGTCGCATTCGCGACCAATGAAAGATCTTTTCCCGGATGAGGACTTAGCATGTATGGAAGAAGAAGAGTGCAAAGACTGGTGGCAATTGTACTTTGATGGAGCAGCCAATCAAAGGGGATACGGGGCCGGAATATTGGTGATAACCCTGGAAGATCTTTATCTCCCTTCTGCCTTTCAATTAGAGTTCCCATGTACCAACAGCATCGTAAAGTATGAACCATGTGTGATTGGCCTCGAGCCCACCATGGCATTAGGAATCTAGAAGTTGAAAGTTTATGGGGATTCATCAATCGTAATCTGCCAAACTCAAGGGAGATGGAAAACGAAAGATGAAAAGCTGAAACCCTATCAGGAACACTTGGAGGGGATGATCAAGAACTTCGAAGAAATCACATTTGAGTATTTGCCAAGAGTCAACAACAGATTTGCAGATGCTTTGGCCACCCTCGCCTCGATGGTTGAATGCAGCTCAGATACCCAGATCCGACCATTTTTGGTGGACAAGAGATGTGAGCCGGCATATGAAGAATCAATGAATACCTTGACAGCTGATGAAAAAGTATGGTTCACACCCATCGTTGACTTCATCAGAGAAAGGAGGTATCCTAAACATTTCACTGTGGGTGAAAAGAAGCGGCTACGAAAGTATGCCACGCAGTTTATGCTCCAAGGAGACCTGTTGTACAAAAGATCTTACGATGGCATACAACTACTCTGTGTAGATGAGGAACAAGCTCAAACAATCATGAAGGAAATCCATCAGGTAATCTGCGGACTGCATATGAATACTAGAATGCTCGCCAAGAAGATCCTGAGACTAGGGTATTATTGGGTAACCATGGAAGAAGATTGTGCCACATTCGTGAAGAGATGCCATAGATGCCAGATATTTGCCAACATCATCCACATTCCTCCCACGGAACTCCATTCATTGAATGCTCCCTGACCATTCTCCACATGGGGCATCACATCATAGGGAAGGTGACGCCGAAAGCGTCCAATGGACATGAATTCATCCTTGTCACCATAGATTATTTCACCAAATGGGTGGAAGCATAGTCTTACGCCATCCTGGCGGCTACGAAAGTAGCGAAGTTCATCAAGGAAAATATCATATGCAGATACGAAGTGCCACACGCCCTCATATCTGATCAGGGAGCACATTTCTTAGGAAAAATGGATAAGTTTTGTGCTAAGTTTGGTATCAAGAGGCACTGGTTGACGACTTACAGACCATAGACTAATGGAGCAATAAAAGCAGCCAACAAGAATGTCAAAGTCATATTGCAAAACATGGTTGATACTCATAGAGATTATGCAGACAAGCTCCCATATGCGTTATAAGCTTATCAGACGGCCTTTCAAACTTCTATTGGGGCAACTCCTTTTCATTAGTCTATGGAATAGAGGTAGTATTACTTGTGGAAATCCAAGTATTGTCTCTCAGAGTATTGATGGATTGCAAATTACCAGAAGGAGAATGGATGTATGAAAGGCATGATGAGCTCAACCTGCTAGATGAGAAAAGGATGAAAGCCATGGATCATCTTAAAATGTACCAACTCAGAATGGCGAGAGCCTTCAACAAAGGAGTTCGCTCGCGGAACATCGAAGAAGGAGATTTAGTTCTCCGTGAGCAAAGGGCACCTGTCCACGACCCAAGGGTCATGTTCAGGCTAAATTGGAGCGGACCTTATCAAGTAAAGAAAATCCTAACCGGGCAAGCTATTTGATTCGTGGATCTTGATGGAGAAGATGTCAAGGGCCTTGTCAACATGGACCAACTCAAGAAATATTTCGTGTAGCCGTCAGGTCTACATGAACTACGTTTGACCTAATTACTTTTTCAAAGGATACGTAGGCAACTTGGCATGCTCAAGTGCGGTCACATCAACCCTTCATTAGGGGCATATTCCTAAATCCGCCACCCGACAATTTTCATCACCCATCAAAAGAAAAATCCTGCCGTCCAACAAAAATCTGCCATCCGACATCTCCTCGTGTGTTACTTGTAGGAGCTGACTATTCCTTGAGTCCAAAAGAAAAAAAAAGAAAAAAAGAAGAAAAAAAAAGAAAGATATCTTTTCCAGTTTACTAAGGAGTTCTTTGGTTGGGTATAGGCAACATGCATCCCCCAAAGAAGACAACTCTCGATGAGACTTTACGCAAATGGACCGTAGACATGAGCTTAGAAGATCCAGCCGCTTTGAAAGATATACATCTACCAATCCTTGGAGGGATTATGTATGTGGAGATCCGTCATGACATGCTTCGGCAAGTATACCAATCTTGGGATCCAAAACTGCACATTTTTAGATTTGGAGATGTGAAGATAACCCCCACAATTGAAGAATTTCGAGCTTGCATGCTCTCACCACCGTCAGGAAGACTTTTTCGTCCCCCACTACGCAACAGCTATGAAGAAGTTCTACAAGATTTCTTCGGATGGCCCAAGAGGGAAGTCAAGAAGGTCATAGAGTATGGCAGAGTTGACATCATGAAAATAGCGAGAATCTTTTCCAAGCAAGAAAGTGTCGGAAAGACTCGACAAGAGAACAGGAGGAAAGCATATTTGTTTTGCATGATTGGGAGATACTTACTGCGCACCTCGAGGAAAGGTGTTCTCCCTGTAATGGCCGACGTTGTTCAATAGCTTCTCGAAGGGTGTGATATCACCCCTACAGTGCTAGCTAAAACTTTCAATGGTCTGGACGACTTGAGTGCTTCCCAAAAATATGGCACAGATTATTGTGTAGGGTCTCCTGCAATCTTGCAAATGTGGCTGCTGGAAAGGCTACGATTGGTCCAACCAATACCTGATGCCACGCTGCACCTGAAGTATTTTCGAATCTGAAGATAAATGATAGAGGTTCATGCGATCAAGGATTGGAAGAAATACTTGGAAGAAAGAATAGATGAGAAGATTCAGTGGAACTGCCATTGGTGGGATACAGAAGCCCCAGTCTTCAAAGTTTAGGATTATGATTATGTGTGGTTGATGGGTTTGACTCATACCACCTTCTACTTGCCTCGTCTCGTATCCACGCGATGTCGTTTGGCCACGAAAGAAGCAACGGTAAAACTTTGACCACTAGAAGAGTTAACTCTGAAGATCGTGAATCTACTGGATGAATTGTGGATGAAACATGCACTTGAGGGGTGACCTTATTGGACTATGGTATTTTTTCCATCACTCTCTTTTCCATTTCCGTACCCTCTTTTCCATTGCCATACCATTCCCATGTATGTAACTATCAGGGGTTAAATGAAAGACGTTTGGGATTGTGCCTTGCAAAAAAAAAGAGTAATTGTTTTAAGATAATTAACCTACTCTGTACATAACATAAAATAAAAAGAATATCGTGTTCCATACAAAAAGAGAATATGTTCAATAACTAGGGGGGGGGGAGAAGACTAATTCTCGCTGCCAAAGGATCCGGCCTCGCTATCGACCTCCAGGATGTGCTCATCACAACCATCGTCATCATCGTCATCATTATCATCATCCTCATCGACATCACCTTACACCGGGGATGGAAACCGAAAGAGTCCTACACGCGTGAGCTCCCTCTGAAGGCGCCTGTTCTCCTTAGCATACCGTCGCTTCTCCTCAGAACTTCGTCGATAACGGCACTCGAAGTGGTCCCGAGGCTCCCTCTTCATGGAGCTGATTATTCTGAAAGAGAAAAAGGATTGGGATTACTTCAAGAAAGGGGAAGAGATTCCAAAAGAAGGGAAAGCATTAAAAGATACAGAAGAGGAATTACTCACCAACCGCTGAATGTCACGGATCCTCTCCTGGAACTCAGCGTCCATACTCGCCTGCATCCGGCGCATGTCAGCATATCTCTCAGCACTGATCTGTTATGATGACACCAAGCAAAAGTCAGCCAAGATCAAGAAATTAATCATAAAGTAAAGAAAAGGAAGAGACAATGTACCCTGGCGAAAGGAATCGGGAGCCCCAAGTTATGACCAGGAACCCAATAGATAGGGAGGACGGTCTAGAGACTGATGTCGAACCTAGAAGGGATGGTCCACCCCTCTACCCTGGGATGGGATCCCCCATCTGTGCAATAGGCAAGTCAGTACTGGCAGCATGGGAAGGGCGAGAGCTCACACTACAGCCACGTTAGTGAGGCAATCCGTACTCCCCAAGAATCAGGTGGCGACTTGGATACTGCAAAAACGGAAGAAAGAAAAGAAGAGACAAGACTGTCAGTTTCAAAAAAAGAGAGGGACAAAAAATGTCACAAAAGGAGATAAGATTCAAGGGAATACCACAGGATTCTCCCAGGTCAAACGAACACAGATGGTCTCCCGATGAAGGTAGTCCTGGTAATCCTGGTTTGCCACAATTAGCTCTATAGCTGCAATCCCAGCCCTCAAGGCCTCAATGTCAGGGGATAAGAGAGGAGCATGCATATGAGCAGAGGGAGGCCGAGGTACCATTTGAGTAGGATCCCACTATCAAGTCACCCTCTCCCCAAGATACAACTCCAGCCCAGAAGGGCCCTCAAAGGCTATCCGCTTTCGGACAAGCCCACAAATGAACTAGTACTCCTCCAACTCATCAGGGTACAAAATCTCCTCCTCATCATAGGGCTGCCAACGGATCTGCCAACAGAATCATTTCAGTTAAACAAGCAAAGAGGAATCAGTTCAGGAAGAACAAGAAGACTCAGAGAAGTTTCTTTGATCATTACTCGGGTAGCTGCCAAATCATTGAGCTGAAGATGTACTTGCAGCTCATCGGTAAGAGAACACCTAGCCTTCCCCTAGCGAGTCACTTGGGGGATGTAAGGAGCCGACTCGTCAGGGAGGCCAGAGGCATGGATCCCAAGAACCTCATGGCACTAGACCTGTCAAGGAAATAGGAGAAGCAATATCAAGAACCAAACAAAGTTTGAAGGCTAAGAGAAAAAGAAAAAAGAGGGATCAGGGGAGCAAAGCATACCCAAAGAACGTAGGCGCAATCGGTCAAGCCAGGAGCGCCGAAGGCAAGACAATCCAACATCCTCAGAAAGTGAGCATAGGCAGACCCGCCCCAATCAAAGGTCACTGCCTCGTAGAAATCCTCAAAGAAATAAGCAAGAACAGTGTCTGTGCGGCCTCACCCGTCACAGAAAAGAACATTGGAGACAAGATAAAGGAGAAAACTCCTAGCAGCCTGATCCAATAACTCCTTGGGAGAGTTGTCATCAATGACACGGTCATCCCACTCCTTCTTCAAGGAGGACAAGAGAATGACATAGGATGTCACTGTAAAACCCAGGAGTTTCCCAATATCCTCGAGAGGCCTCATCTCGATGGAGGGAGTCACAAAAATAGGTTTCTTGGTGAAGGGAATCCCGATGATCATAAAGAAATCAAGAGGAGTGATGGTTACCTCACTGGTAGGTAGGTGAAATGTATGAGTCAACGGTCACCAGCGGTCCACCATAGCATGAACTACGGGAGTATCTAGATTGGGCGCAACTACCTGAGCAGTACGCCCCAAGCTAGTCAAGTCCACCCTCTCCCTCAAAATAGGATGAAGGTGCGAGTACCATGACAAGACGTCATTGGTATAACAGTACTTCTTGTAACCAGGGGAGTAAAGCTCCTACAACATATTGGGTGGAAATCAAATACTAAACAAGAACATGCGTTGCATGAAAAGAGAAGAAAGGTAAGCACCACTTACCTTCTTGAGAGCCTGACCCCAGATGGTGCAGCATTTATGGAGTGCGGTGTCCACCAAAATATTGCCCGTGTACCACTCTGCCTTCAGGTCGCCGAACACCTCGGAGGAAGAAGATGATGGCCTGCCTCATTTGGATGAAGACATGGAATATGGCTCATAAGAGAGATGGAAAAACAAAGAAGAAAGAAAGAGAACGTTGAGAAAAAATAGGGAAGAGAGAAAGAAGAGAGAGGGAAGAGCCCAAGAAGGGAAGGAACCAAGCAAAGGGAGAGGGGGAGGTGCGAAATGAGGTCTACCCCCCCTCTTTTATAGAAATTCAGACTTGGTGGCCTGGCTGGTTGTGGACATGCGCTTGGCGGCGCCGTGTGGCAGTGCTGTGGCCCAGGCTGCAGCCCCGTGTGGTAGCGCCATGCAGGCCTGCGACCCCATGTGGTAGTGCCGCGCAGGTCCACAGCCCCGCGTGGCAGTGCCCCGCAGAACCAGCAGTGCCGCGGTAAAAAAAAATAATAAGAAAAAATAAAAAAATTAATTTTTGTTGGGTTGCAAGCCCACCTCACCATGCACTTTGAAAAACTGGCCGCGGGGCCATCTCTTTGAATATTTTTCCCCATTGTTTGTGATGCCATCTCATCATATGTTTTAAAAAATTGGTCGCGATGCCACCTCATCGTATGTTTTCCAAAAATTGTTTGCGATGCCATCTCATCGTACGTTTTTCAAAATGGTCGCGATGCCACTTCATCATACGTTTTTCCCCAGTTGTCACGATGCCATCTCATCATATGTTTTTTGAAAATGGGCCGCGATGCCACCTCATCGTACTTCTTTTCCCTAGTCGGTCACAATGCCGTCTCATCGTTCACATTTCAAATTTTGGTTACGATGCCATCTCATCGTTACACATTTCAAAACTCGGTCGCAATGCTGCCTCATCGTTGCATATTTGAAAATTCGATCGCGATGCTGTCTCATCATCACACATTTCAAAATTCGATCGTGATGCCTTCTCATCGTCACACATTTCAAAATCTGGTCACAATGCCATCTCATCGTTGCACATTTTAAAATTCAATCGCTATGCCGTCTCATCGTTACATATTTCAAAACTCGGTCGCGATGTCGTCTCATCGTTACACATTTCAAAATTCGATCGCAATGCCATCTCATCGTTACACATCTCAAATTGGTCGCGATGCCATCTCATCATTTGGTCATGATGCCATCTCATCGTTTGGTCATGATGCCATTTCATCATTCGGTCACGATGCCATCTCATCATTTGGTCGTGATGCCATCTCATCGTTTGGTCCCGATGCTATCTCATCGTTGGTCGCGATGCCATCTCATCATTTAGTCACGATGCCATCTCATTGTTTGATCATGATGCCATCTCATCATACATCCCCAAGGAAAAATTTGATCAGTATGTCTTTCAAATCGAGCATCGCTCAAAGCCATTACCCTTTTTGATCTTTTGATCACCCATTTGCTGAGATAGGTTTTGGTGTTCAGAACTACAAAAAGAATTTTCATCGAATGGTTTGTTGAGATAGGTTTTATCATTCATCGAGCAATTTACCGAGTTTAGTTTTATTATTCAAAACTTCGTCACCTATGAACAAAGTGGCGATAGAAGTTGCTCAACTTGAGGGAGTTGACCAAAAGGTTTACTAAGGGACCTCTGTTACATTTGAGCAAAGTAATAGAGTAGTTGCTCGGCCCAAGGAGGCTTACTGAAAAGTTTGCTGAGGGAACACCGTCACCTATGAGCAAAGTGATGGTAGTAGTTGCTCAGAAGATTTATCGAATGGTTTACCAAGATGCGGTTTTATCGCTCGACTCCGCCACATATGAGCAAAGTGGCGGTGATTCATGCCCCTGGTGACAAAATCAATCTGTCTTTTGTCTTTGCCCTTCGACTGTTGGCACAGGTCTCGGCCAAAGAGGGGTAAACTGTAGACGTTGAATTTTGCCACCCCCCTAGCGATGACGACAATCGGACGCAAAACACTGGCAATGTCCTTTAAATACCCTTTCCTCTTGGAGTGACTCGGACACCCCCTGTTCCATTTTGCTTCCACTCGTGGTCCCCCGCATCCCCGAAATGACCCCCCACAACGCCCTCGCTTAAAGCCCTGACCCAGCGGCATCGCCCACAGCCAGGGAAGATTCCCCCTTTGCGGCGCCCAGGGCCGCGGCACTGCCAGGGTACCCAAAATGAAATATTTTTGTCCGCTGGCGTTGCCAAAACCCCCACGGCCTCGCTAGATGGATTTTTGCCTATAAATAGCCCCCACCCCTCATTTCAACAAGGTCTCAAGTGGAGGAGAGGGGGGGGACTCTAGAGCTCCACGTTTTCAATTTTTTTCCTTTTTTCCTAGTTTCGGGGCCCTACCCTTATCCGATTTCGAGCTTTCGAGCCTAGCTCCTCTGTCTGGAGTCCGGGTCCTCTGGACCTGACTTTCCTAACCGGTTCTGTCCGAAAACCTGAAGCCTCCCATGGCCTAGTCCCCTTGCCTGATGTCCTAATCCCCAATTTCTGAAGCGCTTTTCGACGTTGTTATCCTGCCCGAGGTCCTAGTATTCGACACCCGTGCACCATTACTCAGCCTGATATTTGAAGAAGCCTAGCTTTCGAAGCTATTTGACACCGTTACGCTATCTGAGGTCTCAGCACCCGACACCCTTACGCCGTTACGCTGCCTGACATCCGGGTAAGTACTCCCCAAATATTTTTCCGACGCTATTATTTTGCCTGACATCTAGGTAATTACTTTTCGACGTCGTTGCTCTATTCGACGAAGGACAAAGCCAGTCTTTTGCCTCCACTGGAGCTGGGTGACGTGATTCATCCCGTATAGTTGCATTGGCTTAAACACATACATGTATTTAATTGTCCTATCGCATTTTAATTCCGTAGCAATATAGACTTCTAAATTATGACTGTGTAGTGTACAATAGTTAATTTAATGAAGCAGTGTGGGCATCATTTTAGCTGAACATGTGGAAATAGGACATTTATGAAGGAAGAATATTCGAAAACCAGCCTCTAGTAGAAAGACTGGTTTTACCGGGCGAGATGGGTGCCTAACACCTTCCCACTCTCATAACCTGACCACTTACCCTGAATCTCTGACCAAACCAAACGAAGTCCTATAGCCCTTCACAGGGCTACACCAATGGGTCCTAGGCCCTAATCCTAGGTGACGACTCCATTTCATTTAATTGTATGACCCCCATCCCCTGATAAATCGTTACCATTTGAGAAGACACATTCCTTCTCTCTCTCCAACCGTGGAGCATAACCCCAAACTCCATCCGAGCTAGGTGCGCAGGGAAAAATAAACCCCCCTCACACGCGGTTTCGGGAACGGATCCTCACACATCCGTCGGAGCATGCATAAACTGAGCGACCTTGCTGACAACGTAACCAATATCAGGCCGCGTGGCAGCCACGTACTGTAAAGCACCAACAGTATGATAGTATAAAGTCCCATCCAACAAAACAACACCAGCAGTGGAAGATAAGGTTGGCTCGGCAACCACAGTAGTTGAAATGGGCTTAGCATTGTCCATTTTTGTCTTGGCCAACAAATCAGTAATATACTTTTGTTGAGTAAGTAGCAAGCCCAAGGAGGAACAATGGTAGGGATGTAAACGGATTGGATTCGCCTCGGATAGTGCTATATCCGGATCCGCATTCGATTAGCTTTCGGACGAATTTGGATAGTGCTAAATGGATACGGACACGGATACGGATCGGATATTTTTTCCGTTTACATGTAAATGTAGATTTTTGGATTGCTATAGCTTATCCATATCTGCATCTGTTTAGCTTTCGAACGGATTTAGATAATGCTAAACGAATATGGACACAGATACGAAAACGGATTTCGGCTATTCATTTACATCCTTAAATATTGGGCCTCAATACCTAGAAAGTATTTCAGCTCACCAAGATCTTTGAGAGCAAAGGCATAGGACAAGGCACAAAAGAGATTGGAGATTATCGTGGCATCATTCCCTGTTATGAGAATATCATTGACGTATATAAGAAAATAGATCACCATGGTTGGAGACTAGTAGACAAATAGAGATGTGTCGGTGTGAGAGGCCACAAACCCATGGGACACAATAAACGTGCTCAACTTAATATACCTTGCACGAGGCGCTTGCTTGAGCCCATATAGGGATTTGCGGAGATTACAAACATGATCCAAAAATGTTGGGTCAACAAAATCAGGTGGTTGAGCCATGTACACTATTTTGGTGAGATCCCCATGCAAAAAGGCATTAGATATTTCAACCTGTCAAACCGGCCAATCATATGTAACCGCAAGGGACAAGACCACATGACTTGTAGCTAGTTTCACAAGAAGGCTGTAGGTTTCATCAAAATCAAAACCAGGGCGTTGACAAAAACCCTTCGTGATGAGGCAAGCTTTATAGCGCTCAACAATACCATCCATGCTTTGCTTCACTCTAAAAACCCACTTGCATCCAATGACATTATGAGCTGAAGCAGAGGGAACAAGGACCCAGGTGCCATTTTTGACCAAAGCATTGAACTCATCTTGCATATCTAGACACCAGTGAAGATGATGCGCGGCCTGTGTATAACACGTTGGCACAAAGTCACCAGACGAACAGGTAGGTGATTGGGAGTTTGCCACTAGCAGATTTAGTCTAGTTGGAGGTGATTTTAAAGCACTAGAACGTGAGTGTGTGATCATGCGATGGGCATTATGGACAGGGCCAAGACCAGCAGCAGGGTGAACAGAACCAGGCCCAGTAAGACAACCACCATTAAGTACAGTACTAGGCCCATTATTACTCCATTAGTAATTACAACACTAGGACCACTAGTACATCCATCAGTAGTAGCATTAGTGGGCTGAACATTGGTAGCTACAGAATTAGGCTCAACAGGAGATACAATAGAAACAGGTCAACAACAGCATCAACAGAACCATGCTCAACAATAGCAACAATAGAGCCAGCAGCGGAATCAACCCCGTGGACATCAGGGCAAAGCGCAGTAGCACGCCCAGCTGAAAGTGGTGGAGATGCACAAGGAAGTAATATGGAAGGGGGAGCAGAATACCAGGAAGAAAGAGGAATTGATGAAGGACGAGAAGGCTGCAAACTCAAAAAAGGAAACTGTTCCTCTTCGAAAATGACATGTGGAGAAATGAAGGTTTTGTTGGTGGAAGGATCAAAACAGTAATACCCTTTGCAAGAGAGAATAGCCGATAAAAGCACAAGTTTTAGATCGAGGGTGGAGTTTGGACTTGGCATATGGCCGAAGCCAAGGGTAGCAGAGGCACCCGAATACACAAAGTAAGGCATAGTCAGGAACCGACTGAAACAGCCTCTGATATGGGGAAATCTAATCAAGTATAGCCAAAGGAATCCTATTAATCAGGTAAACAGAAGCCTGAAAGGCAATGGACCAAAAAATATCAGGCATACCATCCTGAAACAAAAGGGCAAGCCCAGACTCAAGTACATGCCTATGCTTATGCTCTGCAACCCCATTTTGAGCTTGAGTGTGGGGGCAAGATAAGCGATGGGAGATTCCATTAGTAGTGAGATAAGGAGAAATTTTAAAAAACTCCCCTCCCTCATTTGACTGAAATGATATAATGGGACAACCAAAAAAATTCTCCACCAAAGATCTAAACCAAATAAAAACAACAAGAGCATCAGATTTATTTTTCAGTGGATAAAGCCAAGAATACTTGGAGAAATCATTAATGAATACAATGTAATATCGAAAATTATCAAATGAAGCAGCAGGGGATGGACCCCAAATGTCACTGCGGACAAGTTCAAGAGGTCTAATACTAAGAGAAGAAGAAGGAACAATAGGTAAACGATGCCTGTGAGAACATCGACAAGCATCACAAGCAAAGACAGTACCAAGTGTCGGGGCAGTTGGAATAGTAGACAAAATCCGGCGAACTCTAGAGAAGGTGGGATGACCAAGCCACCGATGGCAGTCAGTGAGAGTAGGTGCAACAGAGGTTGTAGCCGAAAAATTAGCAGACGAACAAGAAGCAAGAGGAAGGATGTATAGTCCATTGTCATTCAGGCATTGACACAGACTCCTGTGTGTTTGACAATCCTTGACAGCAAAGGAGCAAGAATATAATTCAAAATAAACCTTGTTATCGGCACAAAAACGAGAAACAGATAATAGATTGTAATGTATAGCAGGCCCAAATAGAACAGAAGTCAAAGAAAAGGAATGACCAGAATGAACAACAGAAGCAGAGCCAATAGAACAGATAGTAAGAGCAGTACCATTACCAACAGTCACATGATTAGAACCTGAATAAGGTTCACAAACTGCCAGATTAGAAAGATCTGCAGTAACATGATTATTAGACCCACTGTCCAAGATCCAGAACTGATCCGAGGAAAAAGAAGAAGAGAAATGCGAAGAAAGAACAGAGGCACAAAGAAGGTTACTCAGGTATGCTTGATTAAAGCATTGCGGGCATTGAGATGCAAAATGACCCTCCATTCGACAAATTTGACAACACACTTAAGGAGAATTCATGAAATTGGGAGAAGAACCAGACTGAGGCAGTGGAGAGGACGATTGCGGTGATTGAGAACCACGATAGCCCGAGTTACCACAAGAACCTCGATAGCCCGAGTTACCAAAACTGTGGTAGTTGGAGTTACCACCAGAACAGCGATAGCCACTATTACCAGATCCACCCATTGCGTTCGGAGCCTGAGTTGCCACGATAGTAGAAGTTGCCACGACCTTCAGACCAATTTGATTGGCAATGATAAGAACTAGAGCGAGAGCGAGAGGAACCGCGCGACCGATCAGAGCCACGGGAAGTAGAAGCAACATTCGTCGTTAACATTCCATTGATAGCCGTCGTCGCTGAAGATGATAGATAGAGTTCTTGGCTCAAGAGTAGACTAGAAAGATCCAAGAAAGAGATCGGCTCAGCTCTGATTTGAACAGATGTCGCGAAGTCACGATATTTCTCCCCAAGGCCTCGGAGAACAGTTAAACCAGATACTCATCTGAAACAGGGTTATTGATCTCCGCCAAAGCATCAGCGAGAAATCGAACTGCTAGAAGGAACTCTGCAACTGTAGATGAACCTTTTTGAATCCGTAGAAGGCAATCTTTGAGATCCATAACCCTGGATCTTGAAGAAGGGGCAAACACACGATTGAGAGTCTGCCAAGATTCAGAAGAAGATCTGGCACAGATCATATGAGGTAGGGTTTCTCCAGACAAGAAGGAGATCAACCAAGAAAGGATCAGTTGATCCTGACGTTCCCACAGAGCCGAAAGAGAAGGATCCTCAGTGCCTGAGGGTTGAGGAAAAGGGCTATCAAGTAGCCTAGCAGATTATGGCCACGGAGTAGAGAAAGAAATTGAGCTCTCCATAGCACAAAGTTTGTGAAAGAAAGCTTAAGAGGAAGAGAAGGATGAACATTCAACAAAACCAGGGACAAAGACGAAGAGTCAGTAACAGAGTGCGAACCAGTAAGATCAGAACCCCTTTGAAAAATTGAAAAAGGAAAACTCGTGAGAGATTACGCTCTTGATTCCATGTTATGTATAATGTTTTTCCATACACACTTTATTAACTTTCAATAATATATATAATACAAGAGTTGTAACTAATCAAGAAGCTTCCAGAGACAACTTGATAGTGACACGTAACAACTAAGCTGAGAAGTATAGATAACAATAGAAGAGTGAGTTACTTCTCCTTAACACCAACCAACTGCTAAGCCCTTGGTACAATCGGATACAATCACACTTCACAATCTGGAACTTAAATTTCAGAAACTAGGTTCTTCTCCTTCACTCACTTCTCAGTGGGTGGAGCGATGTAGAGAGCAAGGTCGGCTGATTGTGTTTTGGTCTTATCTAGCTTGTCATTTCATATGGGGTTTTCTATATTTCTGGTGATTAGTTTGAGTTTGCATGTCATGTTTCAGTGGAATTCAACGAGCGAAATGGGAAGGAAGCTATGGCTGCCGAACCCATTCTATTCCCATGTATTGACTTTGTCAGAGCAGGCCATAGAGGGGCAGAATAGGGATGAGAGCAGAAGTGATAGGAGTGGAGAGGGGGTATATGCAGGGATGGGGCGAGGTAGATGCCGGGGTGGGGAGAACAGGGGAGAGGCAGAGAGAGAGTGGAAGGGGGAATTTGAGCCGGCAAGGAGGAAGAAGGAGGGGGGCAAACTGATTGGACCTGGGGCGGTGGTAAGGGCGCTGCAGAAGTCGATAATCAAGGAGGGTCAGAGAGTATCATTTGATGGAAGATTTCATCAAGGTTTAGGTAGGCTCTAGTTAGAGGATCCAATTGCCGGGTTCTTTCAGGCCAACTGATTGACAGGCTTGGAATTCTCCATCTGATCTCCACCTCCGCCACCATCGACCTTGCCTGGAATTAATTTCTTTCGAGTTTGATTACTTTCTACCTACTGTGTGGGAGCCTTTCTAAACACCAAAAGGAACGCATCTATTTTGAGTCCTTCCTCATACATTTAATTTGTTTGGACTTTTTCAATAGAAGATGATGTTCACATATTTAGAATACGATTTAAGGATTTTTAATATTTAGCATACTGGGATATCCTACTCTTCTCCCTCTCTCTTCCCTAATTCATCACCTCGAAGACCCCCAAAAAGAAAGAGAACAAAGAAATCTTGATGAACAAGGAGAGTCGGATTGCGGGAGAACAGGGAGTTTGGATGGGGGAAGGCGGGAGGAGGGGTCACTGCGGGAGTTCATCGTTGGATAGGGAAATGTGAAATTACATACTTGCCCAAATTCTTAACTAATATTCAATGTAAAAACAAGGTTAAAATAAAACTAGTGAAACATTTCACTTCACTCTTCATAGTGACGTGTAGAAGGAATATATATCATACTAGCATATCATTTTTTTTTGGGTAGGATATCATACTATCATATACTACCATATAAGCATGAACTCATGTTTCGTGGTAAAACTTTCACTTGACTGTTTTATCTTTAATTTTTAATTTAAATTTCTTATCATTCTCTATCCTTCAGTGTAACTCTTTATATTATTTTTATATTTTTTGGTACCCTTTCCCAATTAAATCCTTTTTCTTTTGGGAAAATTACATCTCCCTTCCCTATACTTTGCCCTAATTACACCTTCCTCCCCTTGATTTTGCCCAATTATATACAATTCCCCTATAGTTTTTGAAAAATTACTAAGACCTCACTTGTCGTTAGCATCTGTCTATTAAGTGTTGATGTGGCATAGTTAGTTTTTTTATAATGCCCAAACTAACTATTAACAAAATAGGTTTGTGGAATAATGCTTGAATGATCAATGAGATCAGTCAAGCTCTTTATTTGTAATAATAATAAAAGAGATTACAAGGGGAAACACTATTCATGATACTGTTCACATGAACAGTGTCACAGCCCTAATTACATTTCTACCCTTGCTCATAAATACATAAATAAAAAATAAGTAAAACACTCAAAAGACCAGAATACCCCCATGGTATTCTGGTGTACATAATTTAACACTCCCCCTCAAGTTGGTGCAAATATATCAATCATGCCCAACTTGACTAGAATGGGATAGAACAATTTCCTAGATAATCCCTTAGTGAAGATATCAGCAGACTTCACAAAGGGAACACAAATCAACCCTTCTTCTAGCTTTTCCTTGATGAAATGTCTGTCCACTTCAACATGTTTAGTGCGATCATGCTGTACCGGGTTATGTGCAATGCTGATTGCAGATTCGTTATCACAGTACAACATCATGGGAAGATGAATAGGAATACCAAGATCTTGTAGCAAGCCTTTCAACCAAAGTAACTCACAAATGCCTTGTGCCATAGCCCAACACTCGGCTTCAGCACTAGAACGAGCCACCACATTCTGCTTCTTGCTACACCAAGTGCCCAAATTGCCACCTACAAAAGAACAGTACCTAGAGATAGACTTCCGATCTGCAGAACCAGCCCAGTCAGCATCGGTATATGCCTCTACCCGTAGGTTACCATTAGGAGACAGAAGAATGCCTTTTCCAGGAGCTGACTTCAAGTAGTGGAGAATCCGAAGAATAATCTCCATGTGAGAAGAATAGGGATCATGCATGAACTGACTCATAGTACTCACAGCAACAGCAATATCTTGACGAGTGTGTGAGAGATAATCAGCTTTCCCACTAGGCGTTGGTACCGGCCTTTATCAACAGGTTCACCCTCCTTTTCTTTGAGACGAACAGTAGCCTCCATAGGAGTATCTGAAGGGTGACATCCTAACAGACCAGTTTCAGCCAACAAGTCTAGGACATACTTCCTTTGGGAGAGAAAGATGCCTTTAGAAGATCTGACAACCTCAATCCCAAGAATGTTCCTTAGTGGCCCTAGATCTTTAATCTTGAATTCCTGCCCAAGAAACCTCTTCAACCAGCTGATCTCATCCCCATCATTGCCTGTAACCACACTGTCATCCACATACACTATAAGAACAGTGAGCTTCTCACCAGCCCTCTTTATAAAGAGAGTATGATTAGCATTACTTTGCTGGTAGCCAATAGATGTCATTGCCTTGTGAAACCAACCAAACTATGCTCGAGGTGACTGCTTCAGCCCATACAATGCTCGCTTCAATTTGCACACCTTGCCTTCATTATTGTCAAAAGAAAAACCTGGTGGAATATCCATGTATACCTCCTCACAAAGTTCCCCATTTAGGAAGGCATTCTTCACATCCAATTGTTGGAGATCCCATCCAAGATTAACAGCACACGATAGTAAAACCCGAACTGTATTCAATTTTGTAACAGGGGCAAAAGTCTCCTGATAGTCAATCCCATATGTTTGGGTGTAGTCCTTTGCAACCAAACGTGCCTTATACCGATCCACGCACTCCATCAATCTTTTGTTTGACCACAAAAACCCACTTACATCCCATGGTTTTTTTTCCCGGAGGGAGGGTTACAAGATCCCAAGTGTTGTTTTTTTCTAAAGCTCTCATTTCTTCCAACATAGTGCCTTCCACTTTCCATCTCGTATATGCTTCCGCCGTTTTTAGGAATAGGAAAGAAGAAAGAGAGGACACAAATGCATGAAAAGATGGAGAAAGAGAACTATAAGAAACAAAGCGAGAAATGGGATGCAGGGTACAAGTCCTAGTACCTTTTCGATGAGCAATAGGTAGATCAGAAGGAGAGGTCTCACCATAAGGAGGAGGAGGATCTGACTCCTGGGTTGGCAATTGGATAGGTATTGGTGCCACGTGGATTGATGCTGCCCTCTGTTGGAGTGTCTCTTGTAGGTGATGATATTAGAGTTGTCAATTTTCTTCCGAAATTCATCGATGGTTCTCGGACTAGAGTCAACTCCCCCGACAATGATCATTACTACCATTATTTCCTACATACTCCCCGTAAAGGAGTCCCTACAGATGAAGGGACAACAGCCAAAGGAGGGGGGCAACAAACCAAAGGAAGGTCAAAGTGGAGGTCAGTGGTAGGAGGCTGGGCAGCAGCCAAAGGAGGAATTTCAAGGGGAGGAAACACAAGCACATCTTCACTGGAACCAAAATTCTCCCCCTGAAGATGTGTAGACTAATAATAGGCAAGACTTTCATGAAAGACCACATCCATACTGACCAAAGTACGACGAGAAGGAGGGTGGTAACACTTATAACCTTTCTGGGTTGGAGAATAACCCAAAAAAATACACCTTAACCCACGAGGATCAAATTTTCCATGAGGTTTAGTGTCTTTGGCATAACACACACAACCGAAAACTTTGGGAGGAACCATAAAGGTGGAATTCCCATGTAAAATATCGGCCGGACTACGGGAGTCAAAAACACGGGAAGGCAACCGATTAATAAGATAGGTTGCAGTAAGAATAGAATCCCCCCAATATTGGGAGGGAACATGGCCCGAAAACATCAACGCCCTGGCCACTTCCAACAAGTGTCGGTTCTTCCTTTCAGCCACACCATTTTGGGTTGGGGTATCAACACAACTTGTCTGATGAACAATCCCATTATCAGCGAGGTATTTCTGAAATTGAGTCTCTGTATACTCAGTCCCATTATCACTTCTCAAGACTTTGAGAGTAGCATTGAACTGAGTTTTGACCATGTTATGGAAATGCTAAAAATAAGAAAAAAACTTGACTTTTGGTGTGTAAAAGATAAACCCATGTGTGTCTAGAATGACAACCAATAAAAGAGACAAACCAACGGTGACCAAAAACCGAAGTCTTACGACTGGGGCCCCAAACATCAGAATGTACTAAGTGAGAAAGTGAAGAACTCCTTTTATTAGAAATAGAATAAGTTGAATGTGTCTGTTTGGCTAGAACACAAGCCTCACAAAAGAAATCGGTCTTATCACAATGTTTGACCAAACTAGGAAATAAAGATGTTAAGATGCTTAAGGGGGGGTGACCTAATCTAGAGTGCCACTAATAAATTTCAAAAGATACTAAGGAATTCTAATGTAGTGGTAGTAATGGAGGTGGAGTGAGAAGTCCATCGTCAAGCAGGTATAGGCCACCATGCACTTTACCCAATCCAATCATCTTCCCAGAGTCCAGATCCTGAAAAACACAATGGGAAGGAAAAAATGTTACTTTGCAGTTAAGATCACAAGTTATACTACTAATAGAAAGAAGGTTAGTGGAATATGTAAAACATTGGACAAAGGAAGGGAAGGAGTGCAGTTAATGATTCCTTTTCCAGAAATGGAGGAAAGGGAACCATCAGCCACCTTGACTTTGTCTTTCCCAGAGGTAGGAGAATAACGATGGAAGAGGCTAGAGGACCCGGTCATGTGATCTGTAGCTCCAGAATCAATGATCCAAGGATGGGAAGCTACAAAGGCACAATGACCACCAAACGAAATACCTGACCTAGCAAAGTGTGAACCTGAAGGAGTAGACGAAGTGGCAGTAGCTGGTGTAGTAGAGGTAGCAGCAGTGGAAGACTTTAGCAGCCGTAGAAATGCCTGTAAATCCTCCTGAGATAGGCCAGTGTCAGTAGTAGGGGCTGCAGTGACAGACTCAGAGTGATTGGCCTTGGTTTTTGGTTTTCGCTTGGCAGCCCGTTTAGCCTCAAAGTCAGCAGGCTTCCCATGAAGTTTCCAACATTTATCCTTGGTGTGATAAGGCTTATGACAATGCTCACAAGTAATAGTGCCGATACTAGTACCACCCACAGAGAGAGTGCCAACTGGTGTAGAAGGAGCCGGTACAGTAGTCTGAAGGGCTGATCTATCAGGGACAGCAGGGTACAACATAGCAGCTCGACGATTTTCTTCAGAGGAGACCAAGGCATAAGACTACTCAAGTTTGGGAAAAGGGGAATGGCCCAACACTTGAACACGAATTGGGCCATACTCAACATTCAACCTGGCCAAGAAGTCATACACCCTGATTTTATCCACATGTTTCTTATAGGCAGCCAGATTAGTAGCATTATCAGGTTGGTAATCAGAGAAGTGGTCCAACTGTTGCCAAAGGTTGTGCAGAGTAGCATATTATTTAGAAACTGTTAAGTCCCCCTGAGTAGTATGAAGAATCTTCTTCCTGAGTTCATAGACCTGTGCATCATTACCAAGCTGTCTGTACGTTTCCTTATAGGCTGACCAAACCTGAGAAGCTATATCAAAAAGGAGGAACCCATGTGCAATGTCCAAAGTCATAGAACCAATCAAATAAGACATGAGAACACCATTGTTGGCAAGCCAGCGAGTCAGGGCAACACCTGGGGCAGCAGGTATGGGAACAACCCGTGAGACCACGGCCAGCAATAGCAAAAGAGGCTGACCGAGACCACAATAGGTAGTTTCTGCCATCAAGTTTGATGGGATTGGGCTGAAAAGTATGATAATCTGATTTTTCATGTCCAGGTTGATTAGAGGTTGCAGTGGAATCAGCAGAGTCACCCATAGTTGCAACAAGGTTGTGGAGAATGAAAAATTAGCAATTACACCAAACCAAGAGCTAAAATCAAGGTCGAGTGGGCCAATATGAAGGGTAAAACAACTCTCAAAAAATCAGCAGCAATAGAGAGATCCCTTCCACAGAGATCGACAATGTCAGAGTTTTGGAAGAGTACCTGAAATTGGAGATCGATGTGTTGATGGGGATCTAAAAAAAATTGACGAAGAAGCTTGAGCGAATCTGTCCAGGAACCTATAGAGGATGTCCTTGATGAAGAGAAGAAGCTCCAATAAAAAAACAGCAGCAAACAACCCAATTCCCAAAAATTGATAATGATTAGGGTTTTAGAAAACCCTAAAAAAGAGGAATCGATTGGGAGAAGGGGTCTTCAACAGCCAAAAAAGGCTTGAGGGCAGCTGGTCCAGATCGCAGATGAGTGTCCAATATGCAAAAAACCAACCTTGATCAATGGTAGTGGCTAGGGCTTCAAAATTCTAAAAACTCCAAAAATCGCAGACAGGAACCAGCAGCAATCGAACCAAATAAATTATCTTATAAAGGAAAAAAACAGAGGTGGGAATAGGGCAACAACTAGATCATATGATCACCTCTGTAGTGCTGCCCTTAGGAAGGGAGGAGAAGCAAAGGGGAAAAAAGGAGAGAAAAGAAATCAAGAGAAGGGGAGGAAAGAAAAAACGATAGGAAGGGGGTGGGTTTTGAAAACTTAGCTAAGAGAAATTTTGGCTCTGATGCCATGTTAACAAAACAGGTTTGTGGAATAATGCTTGAATGATCAATGAGATCAGTTAAGCTCTCTATTTATAATAATAATAAAAGAGATTACAAGGGAAAACACTATTCACGACACTGTTCACATGAACAGTGTCATAGCCCTAATTATATTTCTACCCTTACTCATAAATACATAAATAAAAAATAAATAAAACATCCAAAAGACCAGAATACCCCCATGGTATTCTGGTGTACATAATTTAACACTAACCTTGGGTCATTATGAGATGACCCTTTTATCCTCCTCCTCCCTCTTTTTCTTCTTTTTCTCCATCCCCTTTCCTGCAACTCTGCCCCACTCCGCCCCACCTTGTTCCTGCAACCTTTCCTGCAACACTGCCCTAACAGCGGTGGGGTGCAGATTTTGTTTAGGCCATATCTCTGGTGGAACCCTCACCGACGCTATTCAAGACCACGGTGGTCACCTCCATGAGTCTGAAATCCGGTCACACAATTCAAACTGACCCACTATAACAATTCAAACAAAAATCGCTGGATGAATCAAATAAATAGACAACTAGCTCGAACGAAATCCACAAAGGAAGAACAAAATAAAGCCAAAGCACGCAATACAAGAGCAACCTATGATAAACCATAAATACCTAATACAAGTAAAACTCGAAAACCCACTGATACACTAATAATCTTGCCCGCATTCCATATGACGGGGAGAGAGAGAGAGAGTGGGGTGTGGGAGGGGAAGAAAGGGGGTAACGATGAAGCGCTATCTGCATGCCAAGCCTTTGCATAAACCAAACATGCTTTGAAAACCAGGAAAAAAAATGTTAAAAATAAATAAGTAATAGATACAGAAAAAGGAAGAAGAAAGAAAGTTTTTGAGTTTAATTATTTTTCTGTTTGAAGGAAGAAGAAAAAGGCTAAACAGGAAATAGCTAATATGAAGAAGAGGGGGAAAAATTTTTTGAAGGAGAGACAAGGACAAAGACATTAGAATATGTTGTTAATATTCTTTCCTTTTGGTGGGCTCTATTAATTGTGGCAACTTTTATTTCTAAGAGGTTGGTCTAATAAGGAAGATATGCAGTATCTAGAGAATCTAATATGGATTGGCTAGTGTGGGCTCACAGATCACCATTAGATCTGTAATGGGAAGATCTATAGAAATTTGTATAAAAGGGAAGTTAGGTCCCTCCTCTAACCCCAATCACGATATTGCAACACCACTCTAGAGAAACGGTGTCTCTAAGGTTTTACCATTGAGCCAGTGCTAAAGGAGAGCTTAGAGAAGAAGATCCTTGCTTCAAGGGAGATCGAACATTCATTCCGCTGCATTCTTCGTCGTCCCCAATGGATCCCAAAGAAGGAACACTCCCATGAACTACTTTGTCACATGTTTATTGTGTTCTTGATTTATCTATATGATCCTGGTTAATATTTAATATTACATGTGGTATCAAAGCCAGTATAGATTAGATTAAGGACCAATATTGTTTGATATTTGACCTCTATTCGTTCCTGTGTTGAACAAATCAATCAATTTTTTTTTTTTTTGGGTTTCCTATTGAACCCATACATTTTTCGGCCTCTGTAGGATTTTTTGACCGGTGAAAAGTGAAATAAATTAGACAGGCTTGTAGGGCTCGGGATTACGAGCGTTTTGGTGGGTGGATCGCCACCGGAGACCGCCGAACGCGCCCTCAGGAAACTGGCAGACTCCGGCGAGTGATCTCCCTCACTGTTTGGGTTTGAAAAAAAAAAATTATCTTGACCCATTCGGGTCAACCAGGTAACCCGAGCCTAGGACCCATTCGAGTCGACCCGGTGACCTATTGAGCTACTTTGACGGCCCATCGGGTTGACCTGGGTTGCTTGTTGATCGGTCTGGTTCATAAGGGTGGACCGATCTGGACCAAACCGAACCAACGCTTGAACCAGATTTAATCCTTTTATTCTTTGGAATCTTTGACCACGCACGTGAGTTTCACTCACCAACTTTGACAAGCGCGTGAGGGAGCGTGGGAGCTCCGTTTGGAGCGTTTCAGATTTTGTTGGATTCATCTCAGAATTTCTTACATTTTGATATGTAATTTGGGTATATTTTATACCTTGAGATTTGTGAAAATTATAAAATAATGGTTTTTTGCTTACTTTTCCACCCTTTTGCATAGTTTCTGGAATTTTTATTATAATTCTGGAATTTTCTGCTATGATTCTGTAATTTATACATATTCTAAATTGTTAGAATGTTCACTTTTGTAGTCTAGTAATTTTGGTTAATTAAGTTTGATTGCTTCTTACAATCTTGAACCTTTTCCAAACGATGTGATTAGCATGTGTTGTAATTTTTGGACAATTTAACCCCTTGTCATCTAATCTAAAATTACATACAATATGGTTTGTGTGTGTAACATAAAGTATGTCCCTATGTGAGAGAGTTTCATGGATCTAATTGAGTGGTGACCGCCAAAGTGGCACTCTTGATTAGGTTTATGGAATATTGATCTCATATGGTAAAGGGATGTCTCTGATTCTAATGCATAGTCATACACCCAAAGGTGGTGATTGTGTATTAGTGCTTACAGGGTCACATATACAACATATGGTTGGGGATTGACTAACCCAAGAGGTCTATACATCCAAAGGTGGTAGATTATCGAGGACTAGAATATTTCTTATGGCCACTGGTGTGTGAAGGGGATATTACAACTGCATATCTTGAAAAATCATGTGATCATCTGCAAAAATAAGATGGTAGAGGAGCAAAGGTATACACCGGGGTAGAAACAAGATTTTCTTCTCCTGAACTAACTTCCCCGTTGTAACAGTTAGAGCTTCTATGAAATTTGTATGAACGCATTGGGTCCCCTTTTTTGATACCCTTACCTCTTGCAAAATACCCACCCAGACATCCGGCCCCAAGCTTTACTATCTTTGTAGATGAATGCCATAGGTTTAACCTCCTCAGTTATGACCTCTCCACCGACCTCCTCTACTAATAAATAGAAATGGAGCATTTCATTTCCATGTTCAATCTACTGTGAACTTCCTCCCTCTTACCATAATAAATTCTTGAAGTAGCTCAATATCTCTTCTTTTATTTGAACCCAGTTGTCTACAATAGAACTGCCATTCTTCTTAACCTCAAGAATATGAGTCTGCCTATTTTTAACTACTTTCTGGAAAAATTCATTCTTAACATCTTCAAATTGCAACTAAATCATTCAAAATTTTTTCTTGTGGAAAACCTCTTCTACTCTGAGAACTTGGAAGACTTTAGACTTGGCTTCTTTTTCTCTACCAACAAGATCCTCATTGAGAGAATTAAGGCTAATTGAATATCATGGAGTTGGCTTTCAGCCAACTTAGCAGTTTCATTAACATCACCAAAACTTGATAATTCCATTCACAAAGATGAAACTTGACATTCTAGAGCTTGGTAGAAACCCAAGCCAATGGGTTCATGATGCTTTGCACTAGTGTATTCCATCCTATCCATACCATGGTTCTATAATTCTCATGAGACATCCAGGTGTTAAAACCCTAAACTATTTTTGGCCAATTGTTTTCTGCACTAGAATGGATATTTTTAAAGGAATGTTGTCTAAAACCCCCGAAAGGAGAACTTTTATTTCCAATCAGCTCAATACATCTAGCCAATTTCAAATTAACAAGGACCTTTTCCAGCTTGCAATATCTGATCCTTTAATCCCCATACTCACCATTGCTACACGTATACGACTCACCTTACACTTTAGGTCAAGAAGACCCACATCAAATTCACATTGATTGAACTCAACTACATCTCCTTGGTTAATTGGGTTGCCTATCATTTTTTTTCATTTGTTTACGCACAATGTTGAATTCTCTCATCATTGCCGAAGGACCCGCAATGTTTTGAGAAATATCAAGGATATCGGTTCAAAGGCCTCTTTCCTCCATGTTTTTAAGGCCACAAACGGTTGAAAAAATTAATTCCATAGAAATACCCACATTGAGAATAAGAAATGAATGAGCTAGGAGCTGTTCAGGATAGCAGTAACCTTCAAGGCTGAAGGATCCCATCCCACTTAGATTCTAGCTGAGCCAGAGTCCATGCAATTGTAAGACAAGCTGGGCCTAATAGTATACAAGATATAAGATACTGACCAATAATGATCTATGTGCTCTTGAAGAATATGCCATTGAGACCATATGGTCCTCGACCTTTACTACCTTTGCAAGAGAATACCACTGACTTGATCTCACCCTTTGTAATCACCGCAATAAGACTACTTGTGATGATCCTCCAGAAAAGAGCTAAATGCCATCGAAGATGGGAGCACCTCTTCCTCCTTAGGGGATTGTTGATGCAAGCCCGAACCAAGGCCACTCGGACCATCGAATAATTATAAAAATATCAGCCTGTATTCATACTCAAAAGTTCAAGTTCAGCCCAAGCCCTAGCACTTAAGCTTGGCCCATAATGCAAAGCAAGCCCATGACTAACATTTCTAGTCTTTATTATGTAATGCAAGGGTTTAATCTTAGCCATAGAAGCTCAATGGGAATCAACTATTGAGATATCGTAAGAGCTTTTAGGGTTTGAAATGTGGAAAACTTCTTAGGGGGTAATGATGTGGAGAGTCCCTATTACATACCCTTTCAACTACCCTAGTGAAAAGATTATGTGGAAGCAAAGAACATGATGTGAACTCTTCACATCCTTAGTGCTTGATGACATAGCAACTACTTCTCCCAAGAGTGACAAAGTTTTCATTGGTTCAAGCTCTTTCAACCATACTCTCTTGGTCAATTCAAGTCTTCTCCTTGGAACAAGTATCAATGCCTAGGAATAAGTATCAACACCTTGGGGGCAAGTTTTTTTGTATTGAAATTATTAAGTTACTTATGTTTTTCCTTTTATTTTCTCTATGTACAATCTCAACCCTAGGATTATAGGGGATGGCTGAGATCATTTTGATATTTTCAAGGATTGTACGGCCTATAAATAGTGGTCAATTCTTGTGTAATGAATAATGAAGTTGAATTTTAATGAATGATCATTGTTGCTCTATTGAGTAGACACTTGAACTATGATGAGTTCTCCATGAAACCAAAATGAGTTTCACTTCAATCAAGCTGAATTGAAGCTTCTTCTCTTCTATCTCCTTATTTCTGCAATATTTGTTATTTTTTATCATCATTCCAAATTTTCGTCTTAAACTGCAATCTCTACTTAACGGGCTATTATCATCTTCTTCCGTCTAGAATCTGTGCCAACTTAAATAACCAAAGTTGTAGATATCTATGTTATCATGAATTCTAACTGGAATCACCCCAAATTGAGTTGTGTATTAAAAGTATTGTATATTTTACCAAGCTTGCACAAATCTGCCTTCTACTCGGGTTCATTGACCTAGTTGAGTGCGACACCCATCTCTCTCCTGATCCGAGTCTAAGCAATCCTGTGAGGGTGCTTGCATCAATCGTCCAAACAGTCTAGAGAATAAGTGGACATCTTCAGCTTTGATAAGGGAGGAAACCTCAGTTTAAGTGTCATCAGATCTAACCACTTCTAAATATGGTTGAGGTTCTACTTGTAGCTTACTGCCTTTTGAAAGAACCTATTATTCCCATTGTCCAAATTCAACAAATTGATTCTTGCCTTTTGTTTTAGAACAGCCTCATCTTCCTTTATGGCAGCCATATAATCTCTTTCGACTTCATTGTCAATAGAAGCCAATTAGATAGTCAATGGATCCAAGCTGATTGCTCTCTGTATAGAAATAAGGAAGGAGTCATTAATCTTCACCCTTTCAAAGGAATTTCCAAAAGAAAGTCATATTCCAATCCTTCAATATCTTCTTAACATTCTTCAACTTGGCAGCAAAACGATATAAGGGCTTGAGATTTTCAAAGATAGCTTCCCTCCAACCTTCAAATACAACCTCCTTGAATCCCTCCCTATACACCCATGCATTGAACAATTTGAAAGGCTTGGGACCAAAGTCTCTCTTACCCTAAATGGATAGGCAGATAGGACTGTGATCAGATATCCATGGGCCAAAAAATTTGGCCTTAGAATATCTTAGCTTATCCACCCAATGGATGTTGATACGAGCCCTATTCAACTTGCATCTTATTCTTCTAAAGCCAACTTTCCCATTACACCAAGTAAAAGCTTCCCCCTTTTATTAAACTTGTCAATTGCCTGAAGGACTATGCATCCCCTATAGACTTCTCCAACTGATTCTGAACCACATTGAAAAGTCCCCAATGAGAGCCCACAGATCCATCACATTGGCTAAGATGGTTGCTAAATACTGCGACAATCTTCTCCTACCCTCGTGCCTATTGACCCCTATAAATAGCTGAACAAAGGAAAGGAGTGGAATAGCCATTCATAGAGATAGAAAGCTGGATAAACTGAGGATCCACACCAAGAACATTCATAGTCAATGACCCAAAGTTCCACCCCACCCAAATCCGAATGGGAGAAGAAAGGAACCATTATGGAAAAATGACCAACTAGGCACCATGGGAGAAAAGTTATCATCAACCGCATCGATTCTGACTATGGTCTCAAGCAAAAATAGAGATAGGCAGATAATTTCATTAGCAAGTTCTTCACTGCTTGACATTTTTCAATGGAATTGAGCCCCCCCTAAAGGGCGTACCCAGTGCATGAGGCTCCCGCCATTGCAGGGTCTGGGGAGGGTCATAATGTTTGCATCCTTACCCCTGATTTCTTAGAGAGACTGTTTCCAAACTAAAACCTATGACCACTTGGTCACAATGGAGCAACCTTTACCGTTGCACCAAGCCCCTATATTCAAACATGTAAATAAATCATCACCCTTTAAGGTGTTACCTGAACGAAGATGGGAACACAACGGAAGAGGATCTCGTACGGGTTTGGTTACTAGCTTCACGAACTCAAACAATCTCTCTCACAATCTTCGAATATCTTGAAAGGTTTCTCCACAAAGGAGAACTCCACTCTACAAATCCCTGGGAAGAGATGGAATCCCAAAGAGAACACAAAACACTGAAGAGAGGGATAATTTGGTTTCTCAGATGATATGGTCTAAGGGTTATAGGCTTTCTATTTAAAGCCAGAACCCTAAGACCCCTACCCCTATTTAGACTCCCACTGGGAATCGACCAAAGAGGGGGGAAGAGACCGAGCCACTTAAGTGGCTGGTTCTCTCCACACGGAGCGGGTCGGGTCGGGTCCACCTTGCCCCTTATGGGCAGCTTGGACCAGGCCTGGCCTCGTGTTCGATTTACATCTCCTACTCGCCCACATGGGGCACAATAGTTTAACTATGCATCCATGTCCATCTCAATTGTGTAACTCTTCATACAGGAAATGGGGCATGCAACCTATCGAGATAATACTGGGTAGGAGTACTATATTAAGCTTCCATCTAACCAACATAGTACATCACTCACAAACAATCTCAAAATACCCTAAATGATCTAATTATACCAGATTTAGCACTCTCGGTCCCTCATGATGAGTAGTGCTAACCCTTCGTATGTAATGTACTCATGACTACGTAGATAAAAAATACGACATATTGCCCGAGCAATGAGTCACAAAACAAAGGTGTAATGTCAGATGGTTTTCCTTGAGCCTCTCATGTCAATCCAATTATCTTCAATAGTTTTCCCAATCGTTTTCCACTGGACCACATCATCCATGATCCTAAGGAGAAAGACAAGGTAGCGTCATTAGATGTCCTCTTCATGACATTGTCTCAGGTTAGAAGGGTACTATGGGACTAATATAATCTACATGGCTCACACAATAACGAAGCAAGGATCCATTCAAGCACTCTCACAGTAGGTCGGTATAAGCACATGCAGTATGATATATATGCTATGGCGTAACTCCCACTGAGGTGGGCATGTCACTTATGAAAATACAAATGCCATACAGTTCTTAGTCTAGTCACTACTTCAAGCGCCTAACCTGAGTTTCTAGCACAGTCATCCCCATGGTTCCTGCCTGAAACCTCACATCCGACTTTCCACAAGCTACATAGAAGTGTGGTATCTTCTAAGTTGGACGAGATAAGGTCTCATCTTAGCTCTAACTAAGGCACCGTGAGGCACAAATGCTTATAGGCTCATCTTACTCACTATCTACAAGAGCCAAGGTGAGTCACCCTTATGAGTAGGTTGACTCAATGCCTGGTGAAATCTTTACAATAATGAATGTATACACACAACATTGGTCAAACCAATATTCTCATTAATAAATGTAAGAGAAATACAATAAATGTCCATCCATAAAAATCTCCCAAAAATACACATCAAATCCGCCTGAGTCCCAAGTTCGTTACATGAATTAGGAAATCATCTCTGGCAATGGGCTTAGTCAAAGGATCAGCCAATATATTGCCAGTGGAGATATGCTGCAGAACAACTTCAACTTGCGGGACCGTGTCTCGAATGTAGTGATATTGTATGTCAATATGCCTGGCTCTTCCATTAAACTCGGGCTCCTTCGTAAATGCAAGCGCTATTGTGCTATCAGAATGTATAAGCACAATGTCATCTGAGTAAGAAGAAACACTAAGGCTGCGTTTGGTAACGGTCTGAACAAAGAACGCCCGTTCTTGACTAAGAACGCCCGTTCTTGACTAAGAACATTCTTTTGCGTTCTTCGTCTGGAACGGCGTTCTGAGACCAAAAATAACCATTTGGTAACGTTCTCAAGAACGCTGTTCAGAACGGAAATGGTGTTTGGTAAAATTTGTTCAGAACAGTTTTGATGTTAATTACAATAATGCCATCCTTACCTCAAAATACATGTTTCTCTACAAACATAAATTAAAATTGTCTCATAAGTTCCTTATTTAACATAGATTAAAATATCTAATAAATTCCTAAACTTAACATAATTTAAAATATGTCTATAATTAAAATATGTCAACTTATAGTTAATTAAAGTCATTAAATTACAACTTTGACAACCTCTCTCATGATTTAATTTTCTTCTTTCTTCAAGTCTAACTTGGTAAGACCTTTAAGGATGTCTTTGAACATCTTGGCATGATTCTCCGAGGATGTAATTGCACTCTTGCAATAACCTTTCAGAAATTTCGAAGAAGACGGAGCGGATACAGCTGTTGAGCCTGAGGCACAAACTACTGATACATTAGTCTGTTGGCTAGAAGATGAGGTCATGCCTTCTTCTATCCATTGAAAAAATTTACATCCGCAATTATCACTCTATAAAATCCAACAGAAGTTACATAAACAAGCCATAGTTTGGTCAAACATATACAAAAGAAACTCATTCAAATCACATTCTTGCATTGTCTCTCTGATTGAATATCTAGTTTGGTCAAACAAATACAAAAGAAACTCATGTAAGTTGCGCCATCCTACAACTTATGGCCAATTCATTTGTAATGTTTATCCGCAATCCATTCATGATTCTTGCACTCTCTCTCTGATTGAGAGTAGACATAGATGTATCATAAGGCAAGTGTACAGGATTCAGTGGATCTATGACTACTTTGTCATCAGCACTTAAACTAGTAAATATTTTGTCTGCCTCTTGTTCGTCACGAATAAAATTATGCAACCCACAACAGGCCATCACAATGTAAGTCTGATCTCTGATTGAGTAACTAGTCATATGTCTTAATATTCTAAACCTATTTTTCAGAACCCCAAATGTACGCTCAATTACATTCCGAAGTGAGGAATGTCTGTAGTTGAACAGCTCTTTAGCAGTCTTTGGGTTTCTCCCAGCTCCCTTGTAGTCTGGAATATGGTACCTCTCACCTCGAAATGGAGTTAAGTAACCAACTTGACTTGCATACCCAGAGTCTACAACATAATATTTTCCTACACATACAAACCATTGTAAGGAAAAACTCAACTTTACCAATAAGTACTTCATATATCAGTAGAATTAAATGGGTTTTACCTTCAGGTGGATGTGGGAACTGTAATGTTGGATCTCTCCTTGCACGTTCAAATATACGACAATCATTAGCGCTGCCCTCCCAACCCGCATAAACATACATGAATCGCATATCAAAAGAACATATACACATCACGTTTTGTGTGGTAATGCCCTTTCGATTTCTGTAGCGAGTAGCATCTTGTTGAGGCACTATGGCACTAATATGACTACCATCTATTGCTCCAATACAATCCTAAAAACAGATTTCATAAAATAAACTTGTCATACTAAAATAAGAAAAATTTAAATAATTGAATTTTCATACTTGTATTGATTGTATATTACCTTAAAGAAAGGATAGTATTTTGGTTTTGATTGCATGTCTAACTGAATTTTTGGATGTCCGGTGGTGTGATCATTTCTTTTGCCAATTTTCCCATAGCCATTAAAACACGCTTGAATGTACGGCTAATGGTCTCTCCAGAATGTTGAAACTCCTCTTAAATATCCCGATTAGAGAAACCCCTTCCTACTATCATCATAAACATGGCTATTTGTTCATCCACCCTTAAATAGCATTGTCTTTTAACCACTTTCTAGATATCATCGGTGTACATAGATTTTGGAAGACATGTCTTTCCATGCTAAACTTCCAAAGCAACGGTCCGCATGACCACTCAAAACTTCATGGACCATAATTGATCCTGGATGTCTACCATCCCTACAAGATTCTCTTGTATATAGAGATTGTGCGGCAACTAAAGTTGCGCTACCATTATCAAGTCATCCTCATCACTTGAAGAGTCATTATCGACCCGGTATATTGTTGTCATGACCGCTAAATATACACAACAAGTAATAAACTTTTAACATAATACAGAAGTAAATTGTTTCAAACATAACTAAAAAAATACAAGATTGTATCATCATACCATCCAAATTAAACATAACACAACCTAAATTGTTTCAGACCACCACACAGAATTTAAAAAAATACAAGATTGTATCATCATACCATCCAAATTAAACATAACATAAGTAAATTGTTTCAAACAACCACACAGATTTAAATAACATCACCCTATAACTCCTCCAACAGCCACATCCTCCTGTCAGGCCTACAACCAATGAATGACTCCCTCCACGGTCCTGACTCCCTAATTTGTTTTAAGGCTTTCAGATACATATCCTTACTTATATCAGGTATCTCATCAAGGACACGTGTACATGCCAAAACACTAGTATCGATAGGAGTCACTGAAGTGCCATGGCCAGAAACTTCAGAAGTAGCCTCAGCACTTGCAGTTGCCTTCTCTATCTTTATCTGACATAAGTTCCCAACTCATCCCAAAGCAGTTGTCACACTACCACTCATACTTCGCTTCCGTTTAGCTGTTGGAGTTCTATCTTGTTTATGGACTGTAGTATCTTCCTCAACCTCATTGACTTCAAAGTCATCTAGACCCATTGAAGTGGTGTGGGTTGGTGTAGGTTTTTCATCATCAACATCTAGATCATCAATCTCAGTTGTCACCCAGTCTTGCGTGTTATCCAAATGACCATCTCCACGGGCATAAGAATCTCCAAATATAATTTGGAGTTCAGACCAATGTGCCAAACCTTGATGCCTAAATTTTTTCCATCCTGAATTTGCCTATATACAATATCAAATAAATTATTAGATATTTACTACATAATCAACATAAGACTAAATATAATAGTTTAGATCAAACCAAAGAAGATATTAGTATAGTATTTACCGCTATAGCTTTATCCCAAACACTGTCATCGTCAACAGTAACTGTCTGGGTGATTGAGTTCCATCCAAATCCTGTAGTTTGAAGTAATGACTTGAAACTTCCATAATCTATCCTCATCTTGTTGAACTTGTTCCTTATCTGTTCCCTATCGAACACCCTACCAAGAGTGGTTTCCAACCGGGTCTGAATATCATCCCACCCATTCTTGCTGAAGGTTGCCCCACTCTTGTTGCCAGCCCTTACATTATCTACCATCAACCGAACTAGTAAGGCAACCTCAGTAGTGGACCAAGATACAGGACCAACTTTTGATTTTCCTTTTGACCTTGATGAAGTAGTCATAATATCTGAATAATAACACATACATTATGTAACAAACAATATGAAATAAAAATATCTATTACCCAAAAAAATAAATAGTCATATTCATTACCAAAGAATTGAAGAATGTTGATTAAAAAAAAAAAAGAGAGAAATAGGAGGCTTGATCACAATGACCAAAGTTAGGGTTAGTCCACTTGAAAGAGAACCACTCCTCAACCATAACCAAAAGACCCAAACAATTCCATACAAACATGTTGTTTTCAAGGCTACATATAGGTATTAACCACCTGATTTGGCCCTTTTGGCCAAGAACAAAAGTACTAAAAATTATAGAACAAATTACTGAAGTAAGCGATGGGTAATCTTCAAGTAAGAACAAAAAAATTAGAGAAGACCCACAAATCGTACAAGGAAAGCAATGAGAATTCAGTCCCTGTAAGGCCCATAAAAGGGACTGCATAGAAGAACCCATGTGCTTGTTTTTCAAGAATAAACTCAATTGCGAGCTTTGATCTCGCTATGTAGCAGGGAACCGTTTCTCTGTCATGAGTTGTTAAAGACAAATCTATCCCAATTACCCAAGGGGGAAAAAAGATATATTAAATGCAATTAAAGAGGGGAAAGAAATTGGAAATATGTGTTTAAGAGCTTAAAAAAACAGTCACGAGATATGCAAACCAGAGACTAGAAAAGAGAAAGAAGAGAGGACCGAGATTTGGTGGATTTGGGTCTGTGAGTTGAAGACAGAGACAGAGCTCAAAGTTGTGACACAGAAGTGTGGAGGTAAGATAAGAGATTAAGAGGGTTTGGACTTTGGAGTTTGGACCTCATGGTTGAAATCTAGGGTTTGGACTTTGGATTTTGATAAACCCAAAGTAATGGAGGGCTAGACCCTCACTCTTTTATCTATAACTTGGAGAAAACAACAAGATAGAAGGTGGTTCGGATATATGCAAATCAGTACCCACAGAACAGGACATAAAACAGAGAAAATTTCCAGAATTGAGGGAAAAATCACGAGAAAATCCAGAATTCGGATAGATGATAATCCTGGTCGGTTCCTTCTCTTAATGCATAGAACAGTTGTTGAGAATATCAGCAGATCCAAATTCTGGATCTGATTATATGAGATGGGTGTCTAATAGCAGATTTTCTGAGTCATATGTTGCCAAGATCAGACACAAATTTGAATAGAAACACAATCAAAATTGCATTTGAAGCAGGGGATTTGCAAACAGATTTTTTACCTAAAATAATGATCAAACGATATCGTCTTCGCACCAAAAGCTAGATTCGAGTTTAAATTGATAAAACACATCTATCCCAAAAGTTTCGGTCAATTCACACCAAGGGCAAAATGGAGTAAACAACCCATTACGAAGATAGAGAGAGTTCATCCGAAAAGAAAAAAAAACCGAATAAAACAGCCATTACGAAGACGATCGAGAACTACGGATCTACTACCTTCACAAACCAAGCATCCCCAAAATCCCCAAAATCCCTAACATCCATCCGGACCTAAAAATCAAATATTTCAACAGATCCAAAATCATACCTTTCGGCGATTACTTCTAATTTTACAGTTGTAGATCCAAAACCTGAGATTCCTGAGACACAAATGGGAGGAAAAAATTCAGTCCTCGTCAAAATCACAATCTAACAACGATTGACAGAGAGAGAGAGAGACAGAGAGAGCGTGAGGGAAAGAACGAGCAAAGAGAGACAGAGATAGCGAGATAGAGAGTGAGACAGGGAGAGAGCGAGCGAGACAGAGAGAGAAAGAGAGGATGAGAGAGGAAGATACACAGAGAAAGGAAGAGAGAGCGTGAAGGAGAGAGCGAGAGAGAGAAACCATTGTACCTGCAGGTGGTTCGAGCGTTTCCCTTCTCTTCCTTCCCCTCCTCTTCTCGCAGTTGCGTTTCTTTCGATTGTGAAGTCACGGGTTTTGCTCGATAGCCTTCTCGATTTGTTCTTTGTTCTTTGCAGACCGTCTCCAAGACGGTCTATAAAGAACGTTCTTTTACTTCAAAAATGCCCGGTTCGGTCTTTAAAGAATAAAAAAACGAACCGATAATCCAAACACTTTTTCATATTTTTTCGTTCTTTTTGAACAAAAGAACTGTTCAGAACACTGTTCTGACCGTTACCAAACGCACTCTAAGTCTTTGCAAGAACCTTTTGAGCCAAACGGCCTTCTGAACTGCTGCCGAACATGCGACATACTCCAATTCCATCGTGGATAGGGTGATGCAGGTCTGTTTCTTGCTACTCCAAGTAACAGCTCCGCCTCCTAGGACAAATGCATATCCTAAAGTGGATTTGCATTCATCTCTATCACTAGCCCAATCAGCATCACTATAGCCTCTCAATCTTCAAGTCTGATCCACTGAAGGTGAGCGAGAGGTATATAGTCCCACGTAGGTATCAAAGGATTCTCTTTACTGCCTGCCAATGAACTGGTCTTGGGTTGCTTTGGTAATGACTAACCATGCAAACAATAAAGCATATATCTGGAAGCATGCACATCATCGCATACATCAGACTACCCTCTGCTGCCGCATAGGTTATTTTGGACATTTGGTTTCTCTCTTCATTAGTCTTAGGGCACTGGTCTAGGCTCAAAGTGCATACCTTGTCCATTGGAGTGTCTATGGGTTTCGAGTTGTTCATATGGAATCGCTCCAGGACTTTCTTTATGTAAGTCTCTTGAGACAAACTAAGAAGCCTCCTAGTGCTGTCCTTCACAATCTTCACGCCCAACACAAAGTTGGCTTTATCTATGTCCTTCATCTCAAAAGTAGAGGACAACCACTCTTTAGTGGCGACAATCAACTCAATGTCATTCCTAGCCAGCAAGATGTCGTCAACATATAAGGATAGAATAAGGAAACCTTCCTTGGACTGTTTAACATACACGTAGTGGTCCTCTTCAATCATTTCAAAATCTATAGAAATAATGGCATGATGAAATCTAAAGTACCACTGCATAGACGATTTCTTAAGGCCATAGATGGAACGTTTGAGATGACATACTTTGCATTCTTGTCCCTCCTTAAAACCCACGGGTTGAGCCATAAAGATCTCCTCGTCTAGTTTTCCATTGAGAAAAATAGTTTTAACGTCTATTTGGTAGAGTTCCAAATCCAATTTTGCGATAATGGCTAGAATGAGGCATATAGTGGCCATTCTCATCATAGGGGAACATGTTTCATCGTAGTCTACATCCTCTCTTTGGGTATATCCCTGTGCCACAAGGCGTGCTCTATGCTTGTCAATTGACCATCCGTACGTGTATCGGATTAAGATAAGACCTGTTTTGGTCAAAATAAAACATTAGAGTGTGGGTGTATGTGTTTGCTTCTAGATAAAGAAGAATTTTCTGGGGGAGGGGTTGTTTGGTGTATTGGAAACAAATAATTTTGTTATCGATATAAGGTTTTTTTAAGTGTTTCTGAGATGGATTTTGAAGCTAATATTGGTCGAGTAGGATCTTTCTAATTAGGTGATTAATATTATAATACAATAATTATGTCGTTAATGAATCATTATATAAAAATATAGCTAATAACTCATGGTGTTGTTTAATATAAAGAAACAAGAACAAAAATAAAAATAAAGCCTCTTGTTGCTATATTATTTGCTCAAGGATGTTCTTTCATCTCAAAAAAATAAAAATAAAACATTTTGAAATTCTGAGGCTGGATCAGCTGTGTTGATACGTCTCTCACCTATTCCAGTAACGTTTTTTTCATGTCGATGCAATATTTAACACATGGTAGGTTGGATTAGGCTGAAATTTGATATGAAGGTTCCATGTTCGTATGGAAGCCCCTACCCATATGGTAATTTTTAACTCAAATGGAGTTTGCCAAGTGGAAAAATATAGATTTGTGAAAATATAAAATCTACTAAAAAAAATGGACTGTTGAAAATATGGGGAAAGTTATAATACATAGGAGGGGAATGAGATCGTATTTTAGTCTAAATTTGACATATGGTCAATCCAAACTTGGTTCTTACTCATAGAACTCAATTCATCTTCTATAGAAACGTGCCACATTTCCTTAGCTGGAGAGGAGCATGCCTCACCTATTGAGGCCGGCTCATCCTCAACCCTTGGAACACAAATGAGGGCATCCCCTTCAAAACAACGATGGAGAACATGTCCATGTGCGCTCCTGTACACAAAGGGATCTTGACTTTTGGGTTGTGCACTTTCACTAAGTGGCGCACTCCCATTGGGCTGATGATCACTCTCACCCTCTCTGGCGATCTCATGATGAGTTATTAATTCCCCACCTTCATCAAGAGTAGGTGAAATATTTCCACTAGTCTCTATCTCAAAGAGATCAAGATCTCTGCTAGCGTCACTAATACTAGGGAAATTAGTCTCAAGAAAATTAACATTGCGTGACTCAGTCTTAGTCATTCCTTCATCTTGATGTTCACCGTACATTACGTAGCCTTTTGAGCTATCGGAATATCTTATAAAGATGTTCTTTTTAGCTCTATGGCTAAGTTTGCCAAACTTATGGGAGGTACTATGAACATATCTTGCACATCCCCATGGTCGCATGTGTCTCAAAGTGGGTTTTGCGCCTTTCCACAATTCATAGGGAGTGGAAGGAACTGATTGTGAGGGCACATGGTTAAGGATGCAGGCAGCGGTCAATAGAGCATCTCCCTAGAAAGATATTAGGAGGCTGGCCTACGCCATCATCGATCTAACCATATCTAAAAGTGTCCTATTCCTTCGCTCTGCTACAGCATTTTGCTGTGGAGTATAAGGAATAGTTAATTGGTTGGTGATTCCTTACACAGTGCTTTAAATTGATCTGACAGATATTCGCATCCTTGGTCAGTGCATAGAGTTTTTAAGCTCTTGCCTTGTTGATTCTCAACCTCTGCTACAAAGCGTTTGAAGCAATCTAATGCTTCATAGCGATGAGCGATCAAAAAGGCATAACTATATCGCTAATAGTCATCTATGAAGGTGAGGAAATAAGAAGCACCATGACGTGCCTTCACATTTATTGGTCCGTAGATGTCCGAATGGACAAGCTCTAGGGTCTGGGTTACCCGGATTGCCTTTCCAAAAGACTTCTAATGGGCCTTACCATCTAAACAGGGATCACATGTCGGTAGGTTGATTTTAGGGAGCTGGCCAAGAAGGCCTTCTCTAGCTGACTGTCCTATCCTATCTCAACCTATGTGTCCTATTCTAGCATCCCATGCAATAGATTCTGAATAAACATCAGTATTAATTATAAAAGATGAAGAAGCAACCATAGGAGTTATTAAGTTTAATTTAATAAAACCATTCTCAAATTTATGTTGTCCAAAAGAACTACCATCCAAAAGTATCTCAAAAGTGTCACCATAAAAAATAAATGAATAAACTAAATTTAAAAGTGCAGTAACGGAAAGTAGATTATGTTGGATTTTTTGTGCATATAGTACATCATAAAAAAATAAGATACACCCAGTGCGCAAGGTGAGCTGATAGGTACCAATTCCTCGAACTGCTCCACTCATGCCATTTCCCATGTAGATATTCTAGGCGCCATCCAAAATCTTTCTACAATCTACGAACCCCCCTCAATCACGAACTATGTGTCTTATTGCTCTTGTATCCATAATCCAGTTAGATCGGGTTTGGGCAACCAAAACATGTCTACAGACAAAAGTACAGGGAGAGAGGGATAAAAATGATAATTTCTTCACTTCAGTGCAATCACGATCGAAGTGCCCCATCTTCTGGAAATTATAGCACTTAACCTTGGTAATATCTCTTTTTCCACCTCGCTTGCCACGTTTGCGCTTGGCGGATTTGCCTCCACTTGGTGCAGCGTTCTGAGCCTGTCCTTGAGTCCTTGTGTTTCTTTGTCTCTTGCATTTAGACCTAGAAGTCTTGAACTGCCTTGCTTGGGCGACAAGGGCATGTGATTGGGTAGCCTCTAGGCGCTCTGCCTCTAGCTCCACATGAGCCGCAATGTCATTGAAAGTTTTGACACTGCCGTTATGTGTGTGAGAACCACTTTCATTTGGGCCCAAGAATCAAGTAACATCTTAATGACGGCTTGAACTTGTTGCTAATCAGTAAGGTGCACCCCAACATCATCTAACTTGCATATCATGTCTTTCACAACCCTACGGTGTTCAACCATGTTGTGCTTGGGGTCCTTACGGTACATTTCAAACTTTAAGGTTATGGCCTGTAGCCTTGTAGTTGATGTACCGCCACATTCTAACTTAACCAGATCCCACATGGAGTTGACAGTTTGGCACTTTTCATACTAGCTGATGAGATCATCGTGCATCGAGCTTAACATAATAAA
This sequence comes from Telopea speciosissima, assembly GCF_018873765.1. Taxonomy (NCBI): domain Eukaryota; kingdom Viridiplantae; phylum Streptophyta; class Magnoliopsida; order Proteales; family Proteaceae; genus Telopea; species Telopea speciosissima. Next base: position 15,996,832 of record NC_057926.1, read on the forward strand.
GCAAGCACTAGGGTCTCTTTTGAACCAAGACTCATAGGATTCCTTTTCTTGACGGTGACGGATGGTAGTACCCTCATCGGGTTTAGCCATTTCAGTCATCAGGTGTTCACGGTAATCTTGTTCATTAAGCAAGAATTTCATCTTACAATGCCACATGTCATAGTTGGTTCCATCCAACTTGTTGTCTTGGTTAAGGTCAGCAACAACATTCTTGGTAGCCATCACTACAATGTGCAAGGGAGGACATTTATTATACATTCACAAAAAAAATTGTTCAAGAAACCCTAATTAAAATTGATGGTTCCTTCTTCCACATGGTGAGACAAAAAATTTCGCTATTCTCATAATCAAATCTCACAATGTGTGGATTTGGAAATATATAATTTTAATTGATTTTGAACAAAAAATAGGAGGAAAGGGCATCTCCACACCACTATTTAATGTGCCATACATCGGGTGCGTAAGGGACTCACACAAGAGACCTAGATTGGTACTTGAAGTGATATGCCGAATCGATACAAAGTCATGATACGCAGTGCGGTGGCCTCTCTTTATATGGGTTTTCAAAAATTAAAATTAAAATTACAACCAGCTCTTTACATTCAAGAATCCTATTACATCACTACTAGGGAGCACCGCACTTTGTATCATGTCCAGGTACCAATTCTATTGTACATACATCACAAAACATATCCCTTAGACAAATACCAATATTCCATCCCATAAAATACAAAATAATATAAACATAGGTTTCATAGGATGGGGTTTAACCTCTTACCCATATGGTGCAAGTCAAACAAAGTCAATACCGTCACTGGAGGGTAAATTGCCAATTTAAATTTGCAAACACATAATAGCAAAAATAAGAAAAATAAGGACAATTAAAATCCAAAAACTAGGATCCACAAACATAATTATAAGCCAATTAGGGAAAAAAGAAAAGGGTTGGGTGAATGGATTCCCACTTCACCCATCTTCTTCCCAAAAACCCTAAAACAAATAATTTTTTTTTTCAATTCTATACATGAGGGGGCTCGGCCAAAATTGCATGGCAGCCAGTTTTTTTTTTTTTTTTTGAAACAACTCAAAAGTGGAGAAATAGCATGCTGCAAAGGGTTTACACAAGCCTTCAACATGATTTTGGCTTTTCAAAAAGAAGCATAATGATTGCATCATTATGTCTTTTAAAAAAGAATTATAATGATTGCACAATTGACTCGCAACAATTAAAAAAAAATTTCTCAAGCCACTAACCGCCTTCAGCTCATTGGTTTCATAGTTTCATCTCAAGTCTCATACGTATATGATCACTGACTCTAAACCCTTTGAAAAATAAGACTTTGCATTAAAAGGAAAAAGTTGCATAAGTAACCCAGGGGTACACAAACGCATGAAACTTGAGAAGTACTCGCATGAGAGGAACCAACAGCAAGCCAAGGGCTGGTGGGCTAGCAAGATGTAAGCGCGGGAGAGGGGGATTTGTTCAGCGGTAGCGCCCGGAGCCAGCGGGGCAGCAGCACCAAGTGCGCACATGCTAGGTTCAATGCAACTGCCAACTGCGGTGCACGTGCATTGCCATGTCTGTGTGCACCGCCACTGGTTGTGGATCACAAGAAAACCCCAAAAAAAATTTCTCTTTTCAAATCAAAAACGAATCAAACCCTATAGTTCTGATGCCAATGTGAATAAATCATCACCCGTTAGGGTGTTACCTGAACGGATATGGGAACTCAACAGAAGAGGGTCTCGTACGGGTTTGGTTACTAGCTTCAGGAACTCGAACAATCTCTCTCACGATCTTCGAATATCTTGAGAGGTTTCTCCATGAAGAAGAACTCCACAAAGGATCAAAGGGAATACAAGATAAATGGTCCACTACAACATTTTCTGACCCTTTTTTATCTCAGATTTTTAGGTCAAACAAACTCTTGGAGGAGGAGAATCCATCGGATGAGCCTCGGCTTAGCATCATGCTTGGAGAGGAGATGCCGAAGAGCTGCATGATCTGAATAGATAATCACCTTCAAGCCCAAAAAATATGATCTAAACTTATCAAGGGCAAAAACTACTGCGAGTAACTCCTTCTCAGTAGTGGGGTAATTCATTTGAGCATCAGAGCGGGTTTTACTAGCATAGTAAATCACAACAGGCTTCCCATCAACCCTTTGGCCTAAAACAACACCAACAGTATAGTCAGACGCGTCACACATGATCTCAAAGGGGAGAGATCAATCAAGTGACCTCATAATGGGTGCTTTAGCCAATGAATCATGAAGGGTGTGGAAAGCAAGAAGGCATTTATGATCAAAGATAAAAGGGGCATCCTTTGCAAGCAGATAGCACAGGGGCCTAGAAACCAAGCTAAAGCCTTTGATGAAACGTCTGTAGAAGCCGGCATAGCCTAAGAAAGAATAGAAGTGGGAGGGGGTAACATAGAAATCAATTCAACTTTGGCCGGGTCAACCTCAATACCTCATGCAGAAACAATGTGGCCAAGGACAATACCCTTCTGAACCATAAAATGGCTCTTCTCCCAACTAAGAATGAGGTTGGTCTCCACACACTGTTTAAGAAGCTGATATAACCGGTGGAGACACTCATCGAAAGATGACCCAAAGACAGAGAAGTCAGCCATGAAAGCCTCTAAAGATTGGCCAACCATGTCAGAAAATATGGCCATCATGCACCTCTGAAAGGTGGTTGGAGCACTGCACAATCGAAGGGCATGCGTCTAAATGCAAATGTACTAAAGGGGCAAGTAAAGGTTGTTTTCTCTTGGTCACTAGGACAGATAGAGACTTGATTGTATCCTGGATAACCATCAAGAAAACAAAATTAGCTCTGCCCAGCCAATTTTTCTAAAATTTGATTAATGAAGGGCAGAGGAAAATGGTCTTTGCGGGTGACCTTATTCAACTTTCGATAATCAATACAAACATGCCAACCCGTAGTGGTACGAGTGGGGATAAGATCACCTTGGTTGTTGGGAACAACCGTGATGCCAGACTTCTTGGAGACAACCTGAGTGGGGCTAACCCATTGACTATCCGAGATAGGGTATATGATGTCAGCATCAAGCCACTTTACTACTTCGTTCTTCACTACTTCCCTCATATTAGGATTCAGACGATGCTGTGGATCCCTAAAGGGTTTTGCTCCCTCCTCATAATAGATTCTGTGCATACAGACTAAAGGGTCAATACCCTTAAGATCAGCCAAGGACCAACCAATGGCGGCCTTGTACTCAGAAAGAACTTCCAACAGTTGAGCCTCTTGCCTAGACGAAAGATTGGATGAGATATTAACAGGCATGGTCTCTCCTTTCCCTAAAAATGCATACTTAAGGGTGGAAGGGAGAGGTTTAAGCTCCAACTTTAGAGGGGATATTAGAGAAGAAGGTTGGGGAGATGTAGCCCAAGGGGGAAGAGGCTCAAACCTAACTGTCCAAGGTGGCCATTCTGAAGAGGATGAAGAATCTAGCAAAGTGTTCACCTCTTCAGTATATGCCTCAGATTCATCTCCAAACATTACATAGTGCTACAAAGGGTCATCAATAAGCATGTGAGAAGTGATCAGCCACAACTTCATCTAATAAATCCAATGCAAAACACTCTTCCTCTCGAATGGAACCTAAGGATACATTGAAGATGTTAAGCCTAATCTTCTTATTCCCAAAAGAGATGTCCATGGCACCCGATCTACAATTTATGCAAGCATTTGTAGTAGCTAAGAAGGGGGGCCCTAAAATGATAGGGGCAAGCTTGGTTGTGGTGGCTGTATTCATATCCAAGACAATGAAGTCCATAGAAAAGTACAATTCTTCCACCTTCACTAAAACATCCTCTAACAAACCACAAGGTCTCTTGACTGAATGATTAGCCAACTGAAGGATGACCTTAGTGGGTTTCAAATCTCCCAAGCCAAATCTATCATAGACTGAACTAGGCAAGATATTCACACTAGCCCCTAAATCAAGCAGTGCCTTACTTATGGAGAGATCCAAAATGATGCAAGAAATAAGAGGTGCACCTAGATCCTTAAGCTTAGGGGGTAGATTACTGGAAATTACAGAGCTAACCTGTTCAATCAAATCGATGGTCTTAGGGATTTGAGTTCTCAACTTACACTTTTGGGTGCAGAGATCTTTTAAAAATTTAGTGTAAACAGGAACTTGCTTGATAGCATCCAAAAGGGGGAGATTGATGCGAACTTGTTGGAACAAGTCTATCATCTCTTGTATCTTTGCACCCTTTTTATCAAGAAAGTCTAGGGCTGGTGTCTGAAGGGCCTGGGGGAAAGGGACCTTTGGAATGTAGGAATCAGGTGATGGTCCCTTCACAATAGGAATGTGCAACCCCTTCCTTGGGAACTGATGAGTGATTTTCCTAGGTGGTGTTCATGTGTTTCTACACCACCACCAAAATTCTCTAGGGTTGACTCAGCTTCTCCCTGGCTTTGAGACTTAGTAGGCAATGTTGCATTAGTGGCTAAGGGTGCATCAAGTTTTTCCACCCTTTTGCCACTCCTCAGGACTGTGATCGATTGGAACTATTTTTTCCCTGGACTCATTTGACTATTTGGGTTACCTATTGGCTGACTCGGCAATTGGCCAGCCTCCCTCCTACTTATAGCATTGGCTAGCTGACCCAGTTGGTTCTCTAGCTTATTAGTTGACTGAGTATGTGAGTGTAGCAGCTCTGTGTTCTGCTCGAGTCCACTTAATGCTTTTAACACCTTCTCCTCAAAGGATTGATTCTGTTGGGGTTGAGGATATGGTGGCTGTCCACCCCTATAGACATTGGATTGAACATTAAATGGTGGCCTATATAGTGGATTTGGGGGATTATTAGGTAATGAGTTTCTCCATGAAAAGTTTGGGTGATTTTGCCATCCCGGGCTGTAAGTATTGGAAAAAGGATCTTTACCCGATTTGGGGAAACTTTGAGCCACTTGTACCTGTTCTTGAACAAACTTAGGGTATTGTGCAGCCGAAGGGCAGTCTGTCATATAATGACTAGGGCTAGCACATAAGGCACAAGCTTCAGTTTGATTAGATGGAGAAAAACTCATTGGAAAAGGGAACATAGGATGCTGCCCTATAGACATCAAATAGTCCAATTTCTTGGATAGCATGCCAACCTTACTAGTCATCTCAACAGTTGGGTTGATCTCATGGAGACCACCCTTCTTTGGCTGCCCTATGTGTGGAATCTCAGTTCAAGAAGCTGAAGTGTGATGTTGGGAATTCTCACTAAGAGTTTCAAAAAGATCCCACGCTTCGGTCTCATTCTTGTGCATAAATGTTCCTCCACAAGAGAAGTCCACCATCTGCCTATATCGGTCACGGAGACCATCATAAAAACACCCGGCTAACTGCCATTTTGGGACAGCATGGTGGGGGCACTTTCGAAGTAATTCCTTAAGTCTTTCCCATGCTTCATGAAATTTCTCCCCCTCTAATTGGGAAAAACTGGTAATAGCTCGCCTAAGGCTATTAGTTCAGCCAATGGGAAAGAACTTTTTCAAACATTCCTGCTGCATTCCCGCCCATGTAGAAATCCTAATTGAATCTAGGGAATGAAGCCAGTGTTTGGCTTTGTCCTTTAAGGAAAACGGGAACAGAAGCAACTTTAAGGCATCTTCAGAGAGGTTTTGGATTTTGACTGTAGAGCATACCTCTAAGAACTCATCATAATGCTTGTAAGGCTCCTTATTAGCAAGTCCATAATAGGATGGTAACATCTGTATGATGCTAGACTTGATCTCATATTGAGTGGCCTGAATGGCATGCAACTGAATACAAGACGCAGGGGTATAGGCAGTTGGAGTGAAGTGCTCACTCAGCGGCCTTCTTGGCTGGTTTTCGTCATCCATTTTATTTCTATCCTTAAGTCTAGCCAAAGATTGCTCTATTTCCAGGTCAAAGGTAGTCAGGTTGGGATGCAAAGAACGCCGACCATGCATAAAACACAACATAGGTTGAACATGCTAATTAAACAAAAATTAAAACTAGTAAATTAAAACATGATAACTAATAAAAAAAACAATTAATAAAAATAAAAATCAGAACTAAAAAAAAATTTAAACAAAATAACTAATTTAAAACTAACAAAAATACTTACCTAGTGTTGGAAAATGTGGAGATAAAAGTTACATAAAATAAAATAAACCCTAATTACATAAAATCAAGAAAAGAACCGAAACTAAAAGGAGCAGTCCAAACGCAAAATCCGCCCTTGCTCTATCTACTCGGTTTCCTGCAAAAACAAAGAGAATGCTAGTTATACGGTACTAAAACTAACCTACTAATAAGAAAAAAAATTAAAAATAAAATTATGGAATTATAAAATTAGAACTAAAACACACTAACACAAATCAATCTTAGCAACCGTGCTTCGGTTCCCTGACAACAGCACCAAAATTTGCTCGTGTCGTTAATCAGTCAAAAATAAGACTCTAAATTAATCTAGAAAGTAGCAAGTAAGGGGTCGATCTACGAGGAACTGGAAGGCTAAATTACTAAGATGATTAGGTGAAAGTGATGAAAATTAAAATGCAATAAATCTGATTTTAAACTACGAACGAAAGAAACGAATCTAAGCTCACAACGATATGCAAATACGGGAGAAGACTATCTTTAGGGTTCGAATCCCCAATGGATTGTTATTCAATTTGGTTGTATGCTTCAGTTTATTATAACCATAGGCCTAATAACACCACAGAATGTAGGGTTCTTCCTAGGTATGGACTATCTTGACGAGTACTATCGTCCTTTGCTACAGGGCTTGGTATGCTTAGTTCATTCAGCTATAATCCATCATCGATATAATCACATAAGAACAAAATACTATTGCTTGAATGAAAAAAATATTGAATCATAGAAACAAAATTCCTCAACTAAATACATCAATTAAAATCGTCCAAATAGGGATGGGGTCTCAACATCAAACAATTAAGAATGCAAACTAGAATTTTAAATAACAACTACCATTGGTTCATCTACACCTAAAGATACAGAATCTTAGCCGCTCATGGCGCTAAGAGACAGGGACAGCAGCAGTGATCTTCCATAGAATGCCATACGCAGGTGGACGATGATGCAATGTTGATCGATGGTGCTCAATGGAGGCACTGGATGGAGGTGTGCTTGGCGATCTCTACGTATTGCTGTCCAGGAAGAAAAACATTGGAAGAAGGTGATGATGGAGATGATGCTGGTTCGGTAATGGTGCTGTATCGTGGATGTTGGAGAGTTAGTCCGAGATGGGAGAGATGAGAGTAATAAAAAAAGATGGGGAACCGTGCGGAAGTGAATAAATATAACAAGAGATGGGAGAGAGGGATTGGGAATTGTGAGGGAGATGATATCATGGAGGATTTTAGGAGAGACTAGGAGATAGAGCCGTGGGGAGATGGGAGAGATGGGAGAGAGATGTGGGCAGCATGTGAGAGAAGAGAGATTTTAGGGAAGAGAAGAAATAGGAGAGAGAAAAGAGAACTGAGAGAAGTAGGAAAGTTAGGAACCGTAGTGGGATGAGAGAGAGAGAGATACTAGGGAGGAGAGAGAACTTAACCTAAATTCTAAATTTAATCAAAATCCCCTTTGTGAAAATAACTCTCCATCCTAGCCCCGGATAAACCTAATTCGAGAATTAAAGTTGCTCCAATTAATGTTCTGGACGATATGATCCCAATATCGGATATCTTTAGAAAATTTCCCAATTTTCTAAAATTACAATTATACCCTTGGGTCTTCTGTGAAACTTCTTCCCATCTCACCCTTGATCACATGTGAGTCGATCCATGGGTAAATTGGTGCCTAAATTGCATCAAATCCTTCTACTC